>NC_137459.1:20071055-22624555 GCF_964235325.1 Thermobia domestica | reverse complement strand
CTCATAGTTTTGGCGGTGGCCAAGTTATACCAAAATTTTAAAAAAATTTTGATATACATATATAGTAAATATAGAGATATCCGAATGAAATTTGGTGGTTTTTTGGTGGTGCAGAGGTATATATTTGGTGAAAATTTCAAGTTGGTGGCCCTCATAGTTTTGGCGGTGGCCAAGTTAAACCAAAATTTTACCAATATTCTGATATAGATATATAGTAAATATTGAGATCTCTGAATGAAATACGGTGGGTATATTGCGGGTGTTGAGGGTCATATTTGGTGAAAATTTGAAGTTGGTGACCCTCATAGTTCTGGCGGTGGCCAATTTATACTAAAATTTTAACAATTTTTTGATATAGATATATAGTAAATATTGACACATCTGAATGAAATTTGGTGGATGTATTGGGGGTGTCAAGGGGCATATTTGGTGAAAATTTCAAGTTGGTGGCTCTTATAATTTTGGCGGTGGCCAAATTATACCAAAATTTTACCAATATTCTGATATAGATATATAGTAAATATTGAGATCTCTGAATGAAATATGGTGGGTATATTGCGGGTGTTGAGGGGCATATTTGGTGAAAATTTCAAGTTGGTGATCCTCATAGTTTTGGCGGTGGCCAAGTTATACCAAAATTTTAACAATTTTTCGATATAGATATATAGTAAATATTGAGACATCTGAATGAAATTTGGAGGATATGTTGGGGGTGTTGGAGGACATATTTGGTGAAAATTTCAAGTTGGTGGTTCTCATAGTTTTGGCGGTGGCAAAGTTACACTAAAATTTTAACAATTTTTTGATATAGATATATAGTAAATATTGAGATATCTGAATTAAGTTTGGTGGATATATTGGGGGTGTTGAGTGTCATATTTGGTGAAAATTTCAAGTCTGTGGCCATCATAGTTTTAGCGGTGGCCAACTTATACCAAAATTTTAACAATTTTTTGATATAGATATATAGTAAATATTGAGATATCTCAATGAAATTTGGTGGATATATTGCGGGTGTCGAGGGGCATATTTGGTGAAAATTTGAATTTGGTGGCCCTCACAGTTTTGGCGGTGGCCAAGTTATACGAAAATTTTAACAATTGTTTGATATAGATATATAGTAAATATTGAGGTATCTGAATGAAATTCGGAGGATATATTGAGGGTGTTCAGGGGCATACTTGGTGAAAGTTTGAAGTTGGTGGCCATCATAGTTTTGGCTGGCCAACTTATACGAAAATTTTGCCAATTTTTTGAGAAATCTGAATGAAATTTGGGGGATATATTGGGGTGTTCAAGGGCATATTTAGTGAGAATTTCAAGTTGGTGGCCCTCATAATTTTGGCGGTGGCCAAGTTATACCAAAATTTTAGCAATTTTTTGATATAGATATATAGTAAATATAGAGATATCTGAATGAAATTTGGTGGTTTTTTGGTGGTGTAGAGGTATATATTTGGTGAAAATTTCAAGTTGGTGGCCCTCATAGTTTTGGCGGTGGCCAAGTTATACCAAAATTTTACCAATGTCTTGATGCAGGTATATAGTAAATATTGAGATGTCTGAATGAAATTTGGTGGATTTATTGGGGGTGTCGAGGGGCTTATTTGGTGAAAATTTCAGTTGGTGGCTCTTATAATTTTCGCGGTGGCGAAATTATACCAAAATTTTACCAATATTTTGATATAGATATATAGTAAATATTGAAATATCTCAATGAAATTTGGTGGATATATTGGGGGTTTTCAGGGTCATATTTGGTGAAAATTTGAAGTTGGTGGCCATCATAGTTTTGGCGGTGGCTAAGTTATACCAAAATTTTAACAGTTTTTTGATATAGATATATAGTAAATATTGAGATATCTCAACGACTTTTGGTGGGTATATTGGGCGTGTTGAGGGGCATATTTGGTGAAAATTAAAAGTTGGTGGCCATCATACTTTTGGCGGTGGCCATTTTAAACCAAATTTTAACAATTTTTTGATATAGATATATAGTAAATATTGAGATATCTGAATTAAATTTGGTGGATATATTGGGGGTGTTAAGGGTCATATTTGGTGAAAATTTAAAGTTGGTGGCCCTTATAGTTTTGGCGGTGGCCAAGTTATACCAAAATTTTAACAATTTTTTGATAGAGATATATAGTAAATATTGAGATATCTGAATTAAGTTTGGTGGATATATTGGGGGTGTTGAGTGTCATATTTGGTGAAAATTTCAAGTCTGTGGCCATCATAGTTTTAGCGGTGGCCAACTTATACCAAAATTTTAACAATTTTTTGATATAGATATATAGTAAATATTGAGATATCTCAATGAAATTTGGTGGATATATTGCGGGTGTCGAGGGGCATATTTGGTGAAAATTTGAATTTGGTGGCCCTCATAGTTTTGGCGGTGGCCAAGTTATACGAAAATTTTAACAATTGTTTGATATAGATATATAGTAAATATTGAGGTATCTGAATGAAATTTGGAGGATATATTGAGGGTGTTCAGGGGCATACTTGGTGAAAGTTTGAAGTTGGTGGCCATCATAGTTTTGGCTGGCCAACTTATACGAAAATTTTGCCAACTTTTTGAGAAATCTGAATGAAATTTGGGGGATATATTGGGGTGTTCAAGGGCATATTTAGTGAGAATTTCAAGTTGGTGGCCCTCATAGTTTTGGCGGTGGCCAAGTTATACCAAAATTTTAGTAATTTTTTGATATAGATATATAGTAAATATAGAGATATCTGAATGAAATTTGGTGGTTTTTTGGTGGTGTAGAGGTATATATTTGGTGAAAATTTCAAGTTGGTGGCCCTCATAGTTTTGACGGTGGCCAAGTTATACCAAAATTTTACCAATGTCTTGATGTAGGTATATAGTAAATATTGAGATATTTGAATGAAATTTGGTGGATTTATTGGGGGTGTTGAGGGGCTTATTTGGTGAAAATTTCAGTTGGTGGCTCTTATAATTTTCGCGGTGGCGAAATTATACCAAAATTTTACCAATATTTTGATATAGATATATAGTAAATATTGAGATCTCTGAACGAAATATGGTGGGTATATTGCGGGTGTTGAGGGGCATATTCGGTGAAAATTTGAAGTTGGTGACCCTCATAGTTCTGGCGGAGGCCAACTTATACCAAAATTTTAACAACTTTTTGATATAGATATATAGTAAATATTGAAATATCTCAATGAAATTTGGTGGATATATTGGGGGTTTTCAGGGTCATATTTGGTGAAAATTTCAAGTTGGTGGTTCTCACAGTTTTGGCGGTGGCCAAGTTATACGAAAATTTTCAGAATTTTTTGATATACATATATAGTAAATATTGAGATATCTCAATGAAATTTGGTGGATCTATTGGGGGTGTTGAGGGGCATATTTTGTGAAAATTTGAAGTTGGTGGCCATCATAGTTTCGGCGGTGGCTAAGTTATACCAAAATTTTAACATTTTTTTGAAATAGATATATAGTAAATATTGAGATATCTCAACGACTTTTGGTGGGTATATTGGGCGTGTTGAGGGGCATATTTGGTGAAAATGAAAAGTTGGTGGCCATCATACTTTTGGCGGTGGCCATTTTAAACCAAATTTTAACAATTTTTTGATATAGATATATAGTAAATATTGAGATATCTGAATTAAATTTGGTGGATATATTGGGGGTGTTGAGGGTCATATTTGGTGAAAATTTAAAGTTGGTGGCCCTTATAGTTTTGGCGGTGGCCAAGTTATACCAAAATTTTGACAATTTTTTGATATAGATATATAGTAAATATTGAGATATCTGAATTAAGTTTGGTGGATATATTGGGGGTGTTGAGTGTCATATTTGGTGAAAATTCAAGTTGGTGGCCATCATAGTTTTGGCGGTGGCCAAGTTATACTAAAATTTTAACAATATTTTGATATAGATATATAATAAATATTGAGATATCTGAATGAAATTTGGTAGATATATTGGGGGTGTTGAGGGCCATATTTGGTGAAAATTTCAAGTTGGTGGCTCTCGTAGTTTTGGCGGTGGCCAAGTTATACCAAAATTTTAACAATTTTTTGATATAGATATATAGTAAATATTGAGATATCTGAATTAAGTTTGGTGGATATATTGGGAGTGTTGAGTGTCATATTTGGTGAAAATTTAGAGTTCGTGGCCATCATAGTTTTGGCGGTTGCCAACTTAAACCAAAATTGGAACAACTTTTTGGTATAGATATATAGTAAATATTGAGATATCTGAATGAAATTTGCTGGATATATTTGGGGTGTTGAGGGGCATATTTGGTGAAAATTTGAAGTTGGTGGCCATCATAGTTTTGGCGGTGGCAATTTTATACAAAATTTTTACAATTTTTTGATATAGATATATAGTAAATATTGAGATATCTCAATGATATTTGGTGCATATTTTGGGGGTGTTAAGGGTCATATTTGGTAAAAATTTCAAGTTGGTAGCCTTCATAGTTTTGGCGGTGGCCAAGTTATACCAAAATTTTAACAATTTTTTGATATAGATATATAGTAAATATAGAGATATCTGAATGAAATTTGGTGGTTTTTTGGTGGTGTAGAGGTATATATTTGGTGAAAATTTCAAGTTGGTGGCCCTCATAGTTTTGGCGGTGGCCAAGTTATACCAAAATTTTACCAATGTCTTGATGTAGGTATATAGTAAATATTGAGATATCTGAATGAAATTTGGTGGATATATTGGGGGTGTTGAGTGTCATATTTGGTGAAAATTCAAGTTGGTGGCCATCATAGTTTTGGCGGTGGCCAAGTTATACTAAAATTTTAACAATATTTTGATATAGATATATAATAAATATTGAGATATCTGAATGAAATTTGGTAGATATACTGGGGGTGTTGAGGGTCATATTTGGTGAAAATTTCAAGTTGGTGGCTCTCGTAGTTTTGGCGGTGGCCAAGTTAAACCAAAATTTTAACAATTTTTTGATATAGATATATAGTAAATATTGAGATATCTGAATTAAGTTTGGTGGATATATTGGGAGTGTTGAGTGTCATATTTGGTGAAAATTTAGAGTTCGTGGCCATCATAGTTTTGGCGGTTGCCAACTTAAACCAAAATTGGAACAACTTTTTGGTATAGATATATAGTAAATATTGAGATATCTGAATGAAATTTGCTGGATATATTTGGGGTTATGAGGGGCATATTTGGTGAAAATTTGAAGTTGGTGGCCATCATAGTTTTGGCGGTGGCAATTTTATACAAAATTTTTACAATTTTTTGATATAGATATATAGTAAATATTGAGATATCTCAATGATATTTGGTGTATATTTTGGGGGTGTTAAGGGTCATATTTGGTAAAAATTTCAAGTTGGTAGCCTTCATAGTTTTGGCGGTGGCCAAGTTAAACCAAAATTTTAACAATTTTTTGATATAGATATATAGTAAATATAGAGATATCTGAATGAAATTTGGTGGTTTTTTGGTGGTGTAGAGGTATATATTTGGTGAAAATTTCAAGTTGGTGGCCCTCATAGTTTTGGCGGTGGCCAAGTTATACCAAAATTTTACCAATGTCTTGATGTAGGTATATAGTAAATATTGAGATATCTGAATGAAATTTGGTGGATTTATTGGGGGTGTTGAGGGGCTTATTTGGTGAAAATTTCAGTTGGTGGCTCTTATAATTTTCGCGGTGGCGAAATTATACCAAAATTTTACCAATATTTTGATATAGATATATAGTAAATATTGAGATCTCTGAACGAAATATGGTGGGTATATTGCGGGTGTTGAGGGGCATATTCGGTGAAAATTTGAAGTTGGTGACCCTCATAGTTTTGGCGGTGGCCAACTTATAGCAAAATTTTAACAACTTTTTGATATAGATATATAGTAAATATTGAAATATCTCAATGAAATTTGGTGGATATATTGGGGGTTTTCAGGGTCATATTTGGTGAAAATTTCAAGTTGGTTGTTCTCATAGTTTTGGCGGTGGCCAAGTTATACGAAAATTGTCAGAATTTTTTGATATAGATATATAGTAAATATTGATATATCTCAATGAGATTTGGTGGATGTATTGGGGGTGTTGAGGGGCATATTTTGTGAAAATTTGAAGTTGGTGGCCATCATAGTTTTGGCGGTGGCTAAGTTACACCAAAATTTTAACAGTTTTTTGATATAGATATATAGTAAATATTGAGATATCTCAACGACTTTTGGTGGGTATATTGGGCGTGTTGAGGGGCATATTTGGTGAAAATGAAAAGTTGGTGGCCATCATACTTTTGGCGGTGGCCATTTTAAAGCAAATTTTAACAATTTTTTGATATAGATATATAGTAAATATTGAGATATCTGAATTAAATTTGGTGGATATATTGGGGGTGTTGAGGGTCATATTTGGTGAAAATTTAAAGTTGGTGGCCCTTATAGTTTTGGCGGTGGCCAAGTTATACCAAAATTTTAACAATTTTTTGATATAGATATATAGTAAATATTGAGATATCTGAATTAAGTTTGGTGGATATATTGGGGGTGTTGAGTGTCATATTTGGTGAAAATTCAAGTTGGTGGCCATCATAGTTTTGGCGGTGGCCAAGTTATACTAAAATTTTAACAATATTTTGATATAGATATATAATAAATATTGAGATATCTGAATGAAATTTGGTAGATATATTGGGGGTGTTGAGGGTCATATTTGGTGAAAATTTCAAGTTGGTGGCTCTCGTAGTTTTGGCGGTGGCCAAGTTATACCAAAATTTTAACAATTTTTTGATATAGATATATAGTAAATATTGAGATATCTGAATTAAGTTTGGTGGATATATTGGGAGTGTTGAGTGTCATATTTGGTGAAAATTTAGAGTTCGTGGCCATCATAGTTTTGGCGGTTGCCAACTTAAACCAAAATTGGAACAACTTTTTGGTATAGATATATAGTAAATATTGAGATATCTGAACGAAATTTGCTGGATATATTTGGGGTGTTGAGGGGCATATTTGGTGAAAATTTGAAGTTGGTGGCCATCATAGTTTTGGCGGTGGCAATTTTATACAAAATTTTAACAATTTTTTGATATAGATATATAGTAAATATTGAGATATCTCAATGATATTTGGTGCATATTTTGGGGGTGTTGAGGGTCATATTTGGTAAAAATTTCAAGTTGGTAGCCTTCATAGTTTTGGCGGTGGCCAAGTTATACCAAAATTTTAACAATTTTTTGATATAGATATATAGTAAATATTGAGATATCTCAATCAAATTTGGTGGATATATTGGGGGTGTTGAGGGTCATTTTTGGTGAAAATTTAAAGTTGGTGGCCATCATAGTTTTGGCGGTGGCCAAGTTATACAAAAATTTTAAAAATTTTTTGATATAGATATATAGTAAATATTGAGATATCTGAATTAAGTTTGGTGGATATATTGGGGGTGTTAAGTGTCATATTTGGTGAAAATTCAAGTCTGTGGCCATCGTAGTTTAGGCGGTGGCCAACTTATACCAAAATTTTAACATTTTTTATATAGATATATAGTAAATATTGAGATATCTCAATGAAGTTTGGTGGATGTATTGGGGGTGCTGAGTGGCATATTTTGTGAAAATTTGAAGTTGGTGGCCCTCATAGTTTTGGCGGTGGCCAAGTTATACTAAAATTTTAACAATATTTTGATATAGATATATAATAAATATTGAGATATCTGAATGAAATTTGGTAGATATATTGGGGGTATTGAGGGTCATATTTGGTGAAAATTTCAAGTTGGTGGCTCTCGTAGTTTTGGCGGTGGCCAAGTGATACCAAAATTTTAACAATTTTTTGATTTAGATATATAGTAAATATTGAGATATCTGAATTAAGTTTGGTGGATATATTGGGTGTGTTGAGTGTCATATTTGGTGAAAATTTCAAGTTCGTGGCCATCATAGTTTTGGCGGTGGCCAACTTATACCAAAATTGGAACAATTTTTTTGGTATAGATATATAGTAAATATTGAGATATCTGAATGAAATTTTCTGGATATATTTGGGGTGTAGTGGGGCATATTTTGTGAAAATTTGAAGTTGGTGGCCATCATAGTTTTGGCGGTGGCAATTTTATACAAAATTTTAACAATTTTTTGATATAGATATAGAGTAAATATTGAGATATCTGAATTAAATTTGGTGGATATATTGGGGGTGTTGAGTGTCATATTTGGTGAAAATTAGAAGTTGGTGGTTATCATAGTTTTGGCGGTGGCCAACTTATATCAAAATTTTAACAATTTTTTGATATAGATATATAGTAAATATTGAGATATCTCAATGATAATTGGTGGATATTTTGGGGGTGTTGAGGGTCATATTTGGAAAAATTTCAAGTTGGTAGCCTTCATAGTTTTGGCAGTGGCCAAGTTATACCAAAATTTTAACAATTTTTTGATATAGTTATATAGTAAATATTGAGATATCTGAATGAAATTTGCTGGATATATTTCGGGTGTTAAGGGGCATATTTGGTGAAAATTTGAAGTTTGTGGCCATCGTAGTTTAGGCGGTGGCCAACTTATACCAAAATTTTAACAATTTTTTGATATAGATATATAGTAAATATTGAGATATCTCAATCAACTTTGGTGAATATATGGGGGGTATTGAGGGTCATATTTGGTGAAAATTTCAAGTTGGTGGTATTCATAGTTTTGGCGGTGGCCAAGTTATACCAAAATTTTAACAATTTTTTGATATAGATATATAGTAAATATTGAGATATCTCAATGAAATTTGGTGGATATATTGCGGGTGTCGAGGGGCATATTTGGTGAAAATTTGAATTTGGTGGCCCTCATAGTTTTGGCGGTGGCCAAGTTATACGAAAATTTTAACAATTTTTTGATATAGATATATAGTAAATATTGAGGTATCTGAATGAAATTTGGAGGATATATTGAGGCTGCTCAGGGGCATACTTGGTGAAAGTTTGAAGTTGGTGGCCATCATAGTTTTGGCTGGCCAACTGATACGAAAATTTTCCAATTTTTTGAGAAATCTGAATGAAATTTGGGGGATATATTGGGGTGTTCAAGGGCATATTTAGTGAGAATTTCAAGTTGGTGGCCCTCATAGTTTTGGCGGTGGCCAAGTTATAGCAAAATTTTAGCAATTTTTTGATATAGATATATAGTAAATATAGAGATATCTGAATGAAATTTGGTGGTTTTTTGGTGGTGTAGAGGTATATATTTGGTGAAAATTTCAAGTTGGTGGCCCTCATAGTTTTGGCGGTGGCCAAGTTATACCAAAATTTTACCAATGTCTTGATGTAGGTATATAGTAAATATTGAGATATCTGAATGAAATTTGGTGGATTTATTGGGGGGGTCGAGGGGCTTATTTGGTGAAAATTTCAGTTGGTGGCTCTTATAATTTTCGCGGTGGCGAAATTATACCAAAATTTTACCAATATTTTGATATAGATATATAGTAAATATTGAGATCTCTGAACGAAATATGGTGGGTATATTGCGGGTGTTGAGGGGCATATTCGGTGAAAATTTGAAGTTGGTGACCCTCATAGTTTTGGCGGTGGCCAACTTATACCAAAATTTTAACAACTTTTTGATATAGATATATAGTAAATATTGAAATATCTCAATGAAATTTGGTGGATATATTGGGGGTTTTCAGGGTCATATTTGGTGAAAATTTCAAGTTGGTGGTTCTCATAGTTTTGGCGGTGGCCAAGTTATACGAAAATTTTCAGAATTTTTTGATATAGATATATAGTAAATATTGAGATATCTCAATGAAATTTGGTGGATGTATTGGGGGTGTTGAGGGGCATATTTTGTGAAAATTTGAAGTTGGTGGCCATCATAGTTTTGGCGGTGGCTAAGTTATACCAAAATTTTAACAGTTTTTTGATATAGATATATAGTAAATATTGAGATATCTCAACGACTTTTGGTGGGTATATTGGGCGTGTTGAGGGGCATATTTGGTGAAAATGAAAAGTTGGTGGCCATCATACTTTTGGCGGTGGCCATTTTAAACCAAATTTTAACAATTTTTTGATATAGATATATAGTAAATATTGAGATATCTGAATTAAATTTGGTGGATATATTGGGGGTGTTGAGGGTCATATTTGGTGAAAATTTAAAGTTGGTGGCCCTTATAGTTTTGGCGGTGGCCAAGATATACCAAAATTTTAACAATTTTTTGATATAGATATATAGTAAATATTGAGATATCTGAATTAAGTTTGGTGGATATATTGGGGGTGTTGAGTGTCATATTTGGTGAAAATTCAAGTTGGTGGCCATCATAGTTTTGGCGGTGGCCAAGTTATACTAAAATTTTAACAATATTTTGATATAGATATATAATAAATATTGAGATATCTGAATGAAATTTGGTAGATATATTGGGGGTGTTGAGTGTCATATTTGGTGAAAAGTTCAAGTTGGTGGCTCTCGTAGTTTTGGCGGTGGCCAAGTTATACCAAAATTTTAACAATTTTTTGATATAGATATATAGTAAATATTGAGATATCTGAATTAAGTTTGGTGGATATATTGGGAGTGTTGAGTGTCATATTTGGTGAAAATTTCAAGTTCGTGGCCATCATAGTTTTGGCGGTGGCCAAGTTAAACCAGAATTGGAACAATTTTTTGGTATAGATATATAGTAAATATTGAGATATCTGAATGAAATTTGCTGGATATATTTGGGGTGTTGAGGGGCATATTTGGTGAAAATTTGAAGTTGGTGGCCATCATAGTTTTGGCGGTGGAAATTTTATACAAAATTTTAACAATTTTTTGATATAGATATATAGTAAATATTGAGATATCTCAATGATATTTGGTGCATATTTTGGGGGTGTTGAGTGTCATATTTGGTAAAAATTTCAAGTAGGTAGCCTTCATAGTTTTGGCGGTGGCCAAGTTATACCAAAATTTTAACATTTTTTTGATATAGATGTATAGTAAATATTGAGATATCTCAATCAAATTTGGTGGATATATTGGGGGTGTTGAGGGTCATTTTTGGTGAAAATTTAAAGTTGGTGGCCCTCATAGTTTTGGCGGTGGCCAGGTTATACAAAAATTTTAACAATTTTTTGATATAGATATATAGTAAATATTGAGATATCTGAATTAAGTTTGGTGGATATATTGGGGGTGTTCAGTGTCATATTTGGTGAAAATTCAAGTCTGTGGCCATCGTAGTTTTGTCGGTGGCCAACTTATACCAAAATTTTAACATTTTTTTATATAGATATATAGTAAATATTGAGATATCTCAATGAAATTTGGTGGATGTATTGGGGGTGCTGAGTGGCATATTTTGTGAAAATTTCAAGTTCGTGGCCCTCATAGTTTTGGCGGTGGCCAAGTTATACTAAAATTTTAACAATATTTTGATATAGATATATAATAAATATTGAGATATCTGAATGAAATTTGGTAGATATATTGGGGGTATTGAGGGTCATATTTGGTGAAAATTTCAAGTTGGTGGCTCTCGTAGTTTTGGCGGTGGCCAAGTAATACCAAAATTTTAACAATTTTTTGATATAGATTTATAGTAAATATTGAGATATCTGAATTAAGTTTGGTGGATATATTGGGAG
The DNA here is from genome assembly GCF_964235325.1 of Thermobia domestica. Classification (NCBI taxonomy): domain Eukaryota; kingdom Metazoa; phylum Arthropoda; class Insecta; order Zygentoma; family Lepismatidae; genus Thermobia; species Thermobia domestica. The sequence continues at coordinate 22,612,925 of NC_137459.1, read as the reverse complement.
TGTTGAGTGTCATATTTGGTGAAAATTTCAAGTTCGTGACCATCATAGTTTTGGCGGTGGCCAACTTATACCAAAATTGGAACAATTTTTTTGGTATAGATATATAGTAAATATTGAGATATCTGAATGAAATTTTCTGGATATATTTGGGGTGTAGAGGGGCATATTTTGTGAAAATTTGAAGTTGGTGGCCATCATAGTTTTGGCGGTGGCAATTTTATACAAAATTTTAACAATTTTTTGATATAGATATAGAGAAAATATTGAGATATCTGAATTAAATTTGGTGGATATATTGGGGGTGTTGAGTGTCATATTTGGTGAAAATTAGAAGTTGGTGGTTATCATAGTTTTGGCGGTGGCCAACTTATATCAAAATTTTAACAATTTTTTGATATAGATATATAGTAAATATTGAGATATCTCAATCAAATTTGGTGGATATATGGGGGGTATTGAGGGTCATATTTGGTGAAAGTTTGAAGTTGGTAACCATCATAGTTTTGGCGGTGGCCAAGTTATACCAAAATTTTAACAATTTTTTGATATAGATATATAGTAAATATGAGATATCTCAATGATATTTGGTGGATATTTTGGGGGTGTTGAGGGTCATATTTGGTAAAAATTTCAAGTTGGTAGCCTTCATAGTTTAGGCGGTGGCCAAGTTATACCAAAATTTTAACAATTTTTTGATATAGTTATATAGTAAATATTGAGATATCTGAATGAAATTTGCTGGATATATTTCGGGTGTTAAGGGGCATATTTGGTGAAAATTTGAAGTTTGTGGCCATCGTAGTTTAGGCGGTGGCCAACTTATACCAAAATTTTAACAATTTTTTGATATAGATATATAGTAAATATTGAGATATCTCAATCAACTTTGGTGAATATATGGGGGTATTGAGGGTCATATTTGGTGAAAATTTCAAGTTGGTGGCATTCATAGTTTTGGCGGTGGCCAAGTTATACCAAAATTTTAACAATTTTTTGATAGAGATATATAGTAAATATTGAGATATCTCAATGAAATTTGGTGGATGTATTGGGAATGCCGAGGGGCATATTTTGTGATAATTTGAAGTTGGTGGCCCTCATAGTTTTGGCGGTGGCCAAGTTATACGAAAATTTTAACAATTTTTTAGATATAGATATATAGTAAATATTGAGATATTTCAATGACTTTTGGTGGATATATTGAGGGTTTTAAGGGTCATATTTGGTGAAAATTTCAAGTTAGTGGCTCTCATAGTTTTGTCGGTGGCCAAGTTATACTAAAATTTTAACAATATTATGATATAGATATATAGTAAATATTGAGATATCTGAATGAAATTTGGAGGATGTATTGAGGGTGTTGAGGGGCATATTTGGTGAAAGTTTGAAGTTGGTGGCAAGCATAGTTTTGGCGGCGGCCAAGTTATACCAAAATTTGCAGTATTTTTTGATATAGATATATAGTAAATATTGAGATATTTGAATGAAATTTGGTGGATATATTAGGGGTGTTGAGGGGCATATTTGGTGAAAATTTGAAGTTTGTGGCCATCATAGTTTTGGCGGTGGCCAACTTAAACCAAAATTGGAACATTTTTTTGGTATAGATATATAGTAAATATTGAGATATCTGAATTAAATTTGCTGGATATATTTGGGGTGTTGAGGGGCATATTTGGTGAAAATTTGAAGTTGGTGGCCATCATAGTTTTGGCGGTGGCAATTTTATACAAAATTTTAACAATTTTTTGATATAGATATATAGTAAATATTGAGATATCTGAATTAAATTTGGTGGATATATTGGGGGTGTTGAGTGTCATATTTGGTGAAAATTAGAAGTTGGTGGTTTTCATAGTTTTGGCGGTGGCCAACTTATATCAAAATTTTAACAATTTTTTGATATAGGTATATAGTAAATATTGAGATATCTTAATCAAATTTGGTGGATGTATGGGGGTATTGAGGGTCATATTTGGTGAAAATTTCAAGTTGGTGGCTTTCATAGTTTTGGCGGTGGCTAAGTTATACGAAAATTTTAACAATTTTTTGATATAGATATATAGTAAATATTGAGATATCTGAATGAAATTTGGTGGTTTTTTTGGTGGTGTAGAGGTATATATTTGTAGGAAATTTCAAGTTGGTGGCCCTAATAGTTTTGGCGGTGGCCAAGTTATACCAAAATTTTACCAATATTTTGATATAGGTATATAGTAAATATTGAGATATCTGAAGAAAATTTGGTGGATGTTTTGGGGGTGTTGAGTGGCATATTTGGTGAAAATTTCAAGTTGGTGGCCATCAGATTTTTGGCGGTGGCCAAGTTATACAAAAATTTTAACAATTTTTAATACAGATATATAGTAAATATTGAGATATCCCAATGAAATTTGGCTGATATATTGGGGGTGTTTAGGGTGATATTTGGTGGAAATTTCAAGTTGGTGGTTCTCATAGTTTTGGCGGTGGCCAAGTTATACGAAAATTTTAACAATTTTTTGATATAGATATATAGTAAATATTGAGATATCTCAATGAAATTTGGTGGATGTATTGGGGGTGCTGAGTGGCATATTTTGTGAAAATTTGAAGTTGGTGGCCCTCATAGTTTTGGCGGTGGCCAAGTTATACCAAAATTTTTACAATTTTTTTGATATAGATATATAGTAAATATTGAGATATCTCAATGACTTTTGGTGGATATATTTGGGGTTTTATATGTTATATTTGGTTAAAATTTCAAGTTAGTGGCTCTCATAGTTTTGTCGGTGGCCAAGTTATACCAAAATTTTAACAATTTTTTGATATAGATATATAGTCAATATTGAGATATCTTAATGAAGTTTAGTGGATATATTGGGGGTATTGAGGGTCATATTTGGTGAAAATTTCAAGTTTGTGGCCCTCATAGTTTTGGCGGTGGCCAAGTTATACTAAAATTTTAACAATTTTTTATTATAGATATGTAGTAAATATTGAGATATCTGAATTAAGTTTGGTGGATATATTGGGGGTGCTTAGTGTCATATTTGGTGAAAACTTCAAGTTGGTGGCCATCATAGTTTTGGCGGTAGCCAACTTATACCAAAATTTTAACAATTTTTTGATATAGATATATAGTAAATATTGAGATATCTCAATGAAATTTGGTGGATATATTGGGGGTAATGAGGGTCATATTTGGTGAAACTTTCAAGTTGGTGGCCTTCATAGGTTTGGCGGTGGCCATGTTATACTAAAATTTTAACAATTTTTTATATAGATATATAGTAAATATTGAGATATCTGAATGAAATTTGGAGGATATATTGAGGGTGATAAGAGGCATATTTGGTGAAAGTTTGAAGTTGGTGGCCATCATAGTTTTGGCGGTGGCCAAGTTATACCAAAATTTTCAGAATTTTTTGATATAGATATATAGTAAATATTGAGATATCTGAATGAAATTTGGAGGATATATTGGGGTTGTTGAGGGGCATATTTGGTGAAAATTTGAAGTTTGTGGCCATCATAGTTTTGGCGGTCTCCAAGAAAATGTTCTGGTCAGTAAATTAGACACACCCTTCACATAACGCTATCATAATGATATGATGGGTTAAATAAACTTTCATATTATTGCTACAACGATATAAAGTACCTTTAGTTCTTGTGAAAATATAAATCTTACTTTCTATCATGATTTTTCTGTAGATTTAATTAGAATGTTAAACTTTCATTGAGCATACCTTGTGAAAACTTCGGAATCAGAAATATTTTCAAAATGGCTACCTACGATTTGAGTGCATATAAAATAGCCTAATTTAAAATTTCTTTATATAGCCCTATTCAATATTGTCGTAAGCATATAGATTTCATCTACATGCAACTGACGTGAAAAATACTTTGGAATTATTTAAAATTATCACGACTTTCCGATATTGTTCATAGTTATAAAAGAAATAATGGGTTGCTATGCAAAATCAAAGCCATCTTAGTTAGAGAATTTGACGATATTTTAAAATGATTTATTTGGGTGTAATGTATCATAATGTTTAAAAAAAGAATACTAAAAATTATCACAACGATATTTTTAATAATTACTTACAAATTTATTTTACTTTGTTTTCAGTTTGTACGATTAATTTTAAATCTTTCTTCCAATGCGTTATAATCCTTGAGGCAAAACGCCCGTACTCCAAACAGTAGTGCCAACCTTTTAAAGTTATAAAATCCCATCACGAGTATAAGGATCTCCCATTTTGCTTTGAATTTCCCTTGTTATATAAATTCCAAGATAATAATAATACAGTATTAAAATATAAGCAGCTATTCGGTCTTCCTTATATAAAAGATAGTTTTTGTGAATAGGTGTTCCTTAATCAAAAAAACCTTTTTCTCCCTTTTGTCAGAAGTATAGTATTTTCTTACGTCTTGGTGCGATCACATATTGAGCCTCGCGATTATAGATTCGTTCTTCTACTTTCCTTATTTGGAAAGAAAATGGTCAAAATTTCACAGCACTGATTCCAATGATTCATTATGTTTATTAATGATTCATTATGTCTATTTTTCGTCTCTAAAATATTTCGTTGGCGTAGATTTGATATACTTGAAAAATCCCATATAAGCCTATGTTAACAATTTTTATAAAAATTTCCTTTATATCTTTTCAAGAAATTAATGTGAACAAATCCCGCAAATTCCAACAGATTAGTATCATTGACAGCCTAGCCGGCATAATCGTGGGACGTAAAACTGAAATATATTATTTCATTTCAAAATCAACAAGCACTGTTGCCAACTCGCCAGTGTGAAATGTCGCTAGTTTAGTACTCTAAAGTCGCTAGAAGTCGCTAAACGCCTCCTGCCAAGTCGCTAGAAAAGTTGCTATATAATTTTACAAAGGAATTAAAATAATTTAAATATTTTTCATGTACAATGGAAGACTCGAGTATTTTTTTTCTTTAAAAAAAGACCATCTTGACCAAACCACTGCACTATGCGCTTTCAAGAATACAAAATTAATAAATATAGTATTAAAAGTTTGCAAATACTTAAAATTTTGGATCACTTTTTCCCATTCCTTCTTATAGAGTACGATTATATTTTTTGGAGAGGTTGGGAAATTCATGTTCCTTTCGTATTGGAAAAATTCACCGAACTCACCCCACGAAATTTCTGTATAATTTATATTATGAACAACCGCAGTTAAATTAATATATAAATCACACGCACTACACTGAACCAGAAAAGTACAACGTTCTCCAACGTCACTGTCACTGTACGCACTGTGCAATGCAATAGGTTACCAGCTATTACGCAACTAGTTAGATACGGGAAATTCCCGGATTTCCGAACCGCAGTGAAGAAGGGCATAATCCTCATAGCAGCGATGAATCCAACTAAGTAAGTCGCTCATAGCAGTAGTGCAACCGAGTGTGTAAAAGTAATTATTAGTATCACAAACTGCAAAATTTTGGAAACTAATATAAATATAGAACAAAATATTTGAATTCCTAGATGTCGCTAGATTTGTCGCTAGGCGCTAAATAAAATTTTTTGTCGTTAGACACTTCCAAAAGTCGTTAGTTCTAGCGACAAAGTCGCTAAATTGGCAACACTGTCAACAAGCGTTACTACAAGTTCAAAGTTCAAATATTCATAGGTTTGAGACTATCGGTATGTGTTGTAGTAATAAAATAATGCAAGTAGGACTTGCGAAAAGCTGTGGAGAGAAGAAATTGCAGAGGCGGATCTAGAAAGTAAAAACTAGGGGGAGGGTAAGTAGAACCCAGATTATGATAGGTATATTATGAGTTTACTATAAACTTTCAAAAATATATAAATAATAGCTTCAGTTATTCTTGTTACTCAAGAAACTGGGGTGGGGTAGGCTGCGGCTTAGATCCGCCTCTGGGAAATTGGTTTAATTACAATGTTTATATTGAATTTTTGCAGAATTACAGAAAATGTCCCATTCTTTCTTAATGTAGCAGTCATTTTAATAAATTTAATGTTGGGTTTCGGTTACACTCATGGGAGACAAGAAATAGAAAATTTACGGAATATTAACAGAATTAGACGAAAGTGAAGCATAAAACTTACAAAAAGGGTAATCAAGTTCACCATTGTGGAAAAAATTAAATGAAATCTTTAAGTTTTACCTACGTCCCACGCTTATGCCGTCTAGGCTAAATGAGACGGTGATGATGAGAGATGAGAGAATCCCGAGAAAACCCACGCATATGTGGTTTGCCCACTACAAAGTTCACTTGGCGCGAGCTGGGAGCAAACCAAGGACCCCATGTACCAGAGGTGAACAATCTACCACTGAGACTCTACGGCCTCTACCACCACTGTGGAGTCAGTAATGAGAGAAAAAGCCATGATTTAATATTGGACTGTACAAAAGCGCGTAGTAAGGTATATTAGGTAAACTAGCAAGAATATAATCGGTGCTTCAAACTCACTGTCTTCTTAAATAACTTGGAAGAGTATATTGAAAGGGGAAAAAGCACATAAATATAGAGCGGAAGCACATGAAACCAAAGCCGTATGTAAACCACTTACGGTTCAGATTTACTTTATCAATGCAATGAAATGTGCCTATGACAGGATAATATTTGGATGTCCAAAAGCCATCCTTTGATAATCCCACAACGAACAAATAACAAAGAAATATCCCACTGGAATGACTTTCCACAGGATGTCCGCTGGCAAAAATAACATCGCAGGAATATTCCAATAGTCCTTGACTGTACATCCCATGGATGTCCAAGAGATGTCCCATAAACATTCTGTTGTCCGTGACTGGACGCCCAAATAAACTCTGTGAGATTATTTCACGAAGAACTAAGAAAGTCTCACAGGAATCCCACTGAAAGTCCCATTTTCGAGACACAATCGATAATATGGATTCCCAAACGAACATGAACGTCCCACGAACATTCCGATATTCAGTGCTGAACATTTCCTGAACATCCAAGAGATGATTCATGGACATCCATTACTCGTGACTGGTCATCCCTTAAACGTCCAAGAGATATCTGTTGTGATCCCTTGGATGTCCACACCACACGATATTTGTGATATGTGGAAGGCTAATTTAAGCTAAACCTAATTAACCAAAACTAACTAAGCTATACATACGAAAGATAACCCAAACTACGATTGCGGAAGCTAAGCTTATCTAAGCTACACGAAACAAAGCTCAGGTAACCTAAGTCATGCTTAACAATAATACGCTTACGGAAGCTAAGCTACGCCTAACTAAACAGCTAACATAACTAATCGAAGCTAACCTAAGCTACACCAAAGCACATAAATGTAAAACATCAATTATGGGAGTATTACGAGGTAACTGTTGAAAGTTCCGCTACCAAACCCTCACAAAATCAATGTTAACAGTGAAACGTAGGTTAGCGTTGTGGAAGAATATATATCTGCATTACGAACTTGTACTGGGGAATCGCTCCCCCCTCCGTCTTGTTTTTTATTACAGTGAATGTGGTTGTGACATTTGTGAAGAGAACGCGGGTGGCAACGTTTAACAATTGAAAGACGACACTACCTTTGCGCAATAACACAATATGGATGCAAACGTATTTAATGAAAATAATCGGATTTAGTGATCTTGGTCTTGGTCTTGGTCTTGCTCTTGCACATCCAGTCTTGGTCTTGGTCTTGCACTGGAACCTTTGGTCTTGGTATTGGTTTTGCACTCCCAGTCTTGATCTTGCTGCAAGAGTCTTGCAAGTTTTGCTTTTAAGAATCCATATGCTTTTCATAGGTAAATTTTACTCTGGAGAAATTCTACATTGCGCCAATAGTAACGGAAATACAATGTATGTTTCTAAATGAAATATAGTTTACCTTTGTGTAAGTATGATGATAGTATACAGCATAGGTGATAACCTTTATTTTTTTCAATGGGTCTCCACGCTTCACTACTTATAAGATAAGTTACAACGTTTCGTAATCTTTTTATATTTTTTAACAGATTCAATACTCTACTGGTTCCCAAATTGGGGAGACGCATAAAAAAAATCAAGACGGCACAGCTTACTGAAATACCATAAATTGCTAAATTATTTTTACACTCTAAAGGTGTTAGATTTTTTTTATTTTCAACTAAGATTAACTAATCTTTGTATTGATCAAACTTCCAATTAAATATTGAGATTTTATTTTGCTAATTCCAATATGTACTCTATGGAACAGAAACGTGGACATCACGCAAAAGCGATGAAAAAAATATTGTCGGCTTTCGATAAAAGGAGATAATTAGTTGGGTTGAACGGAAAACGAATGAGAAGGTGTTAGAAATACTAGCAGTAGGGTAGAAAAGAAGAATTTTAGATGTAAGTAAGAGGAGGAAAAGGAACTGGTTGGGATATTGGCTAGAGAATATGGTGGAAGGAAAGAGAGGGAGGGGGCAAAGGAGACTGTAGTTGAAGGAAGGTATTAAAACAGAAAATTGCTACGTCAAGAGGAAGAGACTAGCTGAGGATCACCGTATATCGAAGCTTCTGAGTTGTAGCAAGTGACTTGCCAATAATGGCAGACTAGCTATGATTTTGATATGTTAGCAATATTGACCAAAAAAGAGAGAGAGAAATTAAAATAATAACGATTATAATCAAACCTCTTAATATTTTAGAATAACTTGAGTAAAAACTGAAAACGACTCAACTTTTCATGTCTTTTGTGTAAACTCAACTTATACAAATACTTTTGACCTATATTAGAAATACAAATACACAGCATCAAACTCCAAGTTATTTGAAGAAATAACTGCACAAAATTACTCTCACTTGTGAATATGGATTATTTATTGTTGCATAATGTTATATCGCTCAATCCTCGTGTGCAATATACCTGAGGAGGCTAAAACTTATATTGATAAACAATTATTCAACATATAAGCACCCGCCCATGAAATCAAACTTGCAGTCACATACACAAGTTTTTGTCAATGTCATGAAAATGTTATTTCGTTATTAATTTTTGGAGCACACATTAACAATTTCTAATGGATGCTTGATCCTTGGAGGCAAGGCCATACCCATGTAGTCGGCACCTATGGTGTACGGAATTACCGATGTTCAATACTACATATCTCTTCAGTTTTGGAAGAACACTACTAACATGTTTTGAAATTACGTAATATCTAGTTTTACGTGCCACGATTACGCACCGAGGCTACGAGAAATGGTAATGATAAGAAATGAATGAAATGGTGGAATGAAGAAAGCAGGAGCAAACGGGAAAACCCCGAGGAAACCTACGCACACGGTCTCTATCCACCAAGAAAGCTCACATGGTGCAAGCTGGGATCGAACCAGGGACAAAAGATGAACGCTCTACCACTGAGCCAGTACTTGTGCAAGAGTCTTGGTCTTGGTATTGCACCCCTTGGTCTTGGTCTTGGTCTTGCATGCAAGACTTGCAAAAACTGCAAGAGCAAGACTCTTGCGCTCATCACTAATTGGATTGAGATGAACTTTGGGTCTAGCGTCCCTCTCAACAGCGAGCTATATGAGACGTGGACCTACAGCTTAACGTGTGATGAGAACCTCACGAATCCCATCGGAAATGGAGTCTGCATTTCCCACGCCAAATGCGCGTACGCTAACCGCTTAGGCACGAGGGAGCTCTTAATAAAAATGCAATAAAACATGAAAGTAACGTTTGAGAATAACAACTAGGAATAAAGAAGAAAAGAGAAACCCGAGCAAGTTTTACGAATATATATATATAAAGGTAAAAAAAAGTGCTGTCGCTTTATCAGCCACCAACTTCGAACATCGATATGTTACCTAAGACGTACCTGGAAGATCAAAATAGTCCCCACCAGCATCGAGGACCTTCTGACAACGTTCTGGAAGGTTACGGATTACATTGCAGTAGAACTCGGTGGGCCGTGAAGCGAAGAAGGTATCAAGTGGATTTTGCACTACGGTACAATGTTCGGGGAGTATGGAGGATGCAATAGTGTTTCCCATCCAATACGTAGAATGGTGTCCCGGGTCATCCTAGCCACATGGGGCTTAGCTTTGTCCTATAACAGGAGGACTTCTTTGTGATTCAGAAGTGCTGGCTCCAGAGTTCTGAATTTTTCTTGAACACGGCTCAACTGCTGACAGTACACAGTTGCATTGATGCTCTGACCAGCAAGTAGCAGTTCCCAACGCACGATGCCGCGAGCAGGACACAAAACACACAGGAGAACGTTCTTCTGGTGCAATGTTGGTTTCGACTGTTTTGTAACCGGTTCATGGGATGATAACCAATGATGACGGCACCCTGGAGCTTCCCACAGGACCCACTTCTCATCACATGCCAACACCCTGTTCAGAAATGACTCCTTCCTTAGACGAGACGGCAAAGAAACACAGGTGTCTGCTCGCTTTGTCTTCTGAAGCGGAGTCAAATCATGTGGAACCAACCGACCCAACTTGTAGTGCTTCCCAAGCCGATGGAGGTGTTGCCGAATGGTTTCCCCACTCACACTGAATTGTAGTCCCAGCTCTTCACATGTCTGGCCACTGTTCGCCTTAATTGCTGCCTGAAAATCTTCATTTTGTACATGTGTTGGTCGTCCGGCATGTGGTGTGTCTTCGAGTGTTTCGTCACTGTCATTAAACTTGTAAAACCACCGTTTCACTGTCAGCGAGGGCACGATACCCTCACAAAAGGCATGGCATATCTTCCACCCCGCTGCAGCGGCGTTTGACCCCAGTTTGAACTCGTGCAGCATACACACCCTTATGAAGCTATGTGGAGGTCCCATGTTCACTCTGTGCATATGGAAGTTCACGATGTAACTGAACTGTCACAATCAGGTAGTGTGCTGGATATACATGTGCACAAAGAGAGCAATGACGAGCAATGACGACGCTAGAGGAGCAAGGGGTGGACGTCTTCTCCTAGAGCCGTGATTTAACTCCCGACAACCACCCACATACATTGTATTTGTAATGTTTGTGAAGTAACATAAAATTATTATTTTTGTTATACAAAAAAAGTTGATCACCAAAAAGAGTCTCTACACTTCTTCCTGCCTCCATTAAACTAAAGAAATCCGGCATACTTTAAGTAAGAAAGGTTTTTACTTAAGAGTATCTGGAAGAATATTACAACACACTTTATATGAGTACAGTAGAAATATATGTTCTCTTGCTTTATTGCAGATTCTGTAAAAATCAATTTAGTCATAATTGTAGTTTCCTTATTTTCAACTAAATCCTTCTTGTCCTTTAGCTACTTTCTCAAGGCAGTTGCTGGCAGCACTGTAAGAATATGAGAAGCAATGTTGCCAGGTCGGCAAGTTTCTCTGTAGATCCACAGAATGCTGAAAGAAACTAATTATTCACTTGCTGTGTCTTGCTCTGTTTGTATATTAAATATGCCTACTGAATGTTATTGTGGTGGATTTAGCCCAAGGCCGAGAGACGTAAAGCCCCTCAGTGTTTTAGTGACATAAATGGTTTAAGCTATTATTTGTATATTTTTGGAAATTTATAGTAATCTCATGATATACCAACCATAGTCTGTAAATATACAGATTTTTAAATATATTTAATAATGGATCTTCTGATATTTTGTAACTTTAGATCTGGCAGCGTTCATTAGAAGAGGGAAAAGAAATTTGGAGGCTCGATTAAAATTAGTGGTGGGCACAAAAACCGGTTTTTCGGTTTCCAATTTTTTGGAAAACCGAAACCGGTTCTTGGCAATTAAAAACGGTTTTTCGCCGAAACTGGTTTCGTTTTTTTCCAGAACTGGTTCGGTTTTCATCGAAACCAGTTTGGTTTTTCAACCGAATCAGGTCTCGGGTTTGTCCAAAAACAGGTTCGTTTTTATACCGAAACCGGTTTTGGTTTTCCCAAAACTGGTTCCATTTCTGCGTAGAATAGTGTTTCCTTGTTTCGGTGAAAACCGAACCGGCTTTTTGAGAAAACCGAAACTGGTTTCGTTGAAAACGATTTCGGAGAAAACCGGAAACGGTATCGACGAGAAAACGAACCGGTTTTTGGAGAGAACCGAAATGTCGGTTTTTCGAATTTTGGTATTTCTATAAACCTGTTTCCACTTATTAAAAAGTTTTGTCCATTCCTAATTAAAATACACATGGTATTATTTGAGTACTACCATAGAATACGGTAGAAACAAAGTCACTGAATATGAAAAGCAGAAATCGAAATACGTTAGTCCTAATTGATAGCCTCTGGTAAGAAATATATTATGTTATTGTTTTACTTTAATGATGTAAGGTAGTATATATTTACTTTATTTGAAAGGGGTACTGCAGCTCAGTGGTAGATCTGTTACTTCTGGTTGTGTGGGGTTCCTGTTTCTATTCCTGGTCACATAACTTTGTGGTGGACAACAATGTGTCCGTGGGTTTTCTCGTAGTACTCCCGTTTCCTCCCACTTTCTCATTCCATCAATTCTTCCATCATCATTCACTTTCCTTAATCATCGTCTCCCTTAGTCTAAAGGGCATAATCGTGGGACGTTAAATTGAAATATGTAATTTCATTTCTTCCTTATCGAATGACCAGTTTTCTTTGATTCCTCTATTTTATCAAAATTTTCTCTTTAGATTATTATTATTATTATTATTATTATTATTATTATTATTATTATTATTATTATTATTATTATTATTATTATTATTATTATTATTGTCTTATAATGGGAAAACAAAGATGAAACTTACCTTATCTATTCACTAAAACTGAAATATTAAAAAAAATTAAAAGCAAAAAAATTGCGGAGAGAAACTTCAATAAAAAAAAATTCAGAGCCCTTGTATGTCTATCACAAAGGGAGCATATTTTGACAAGTAAACAGCAGCAAATGTTGCAGTTGTTCTAGAAAATGACCTTTCAGAGAAAACAGATTTGACTGTTGTAGCTCTAAAAATTGTACTTTCTGCACTCGTTATTTCAATAATAAATAAAAATAATAAATAGTCTTGATTATAAGTACTAGAATTTAATATCTAGATAGAGTGTAGTGCTTTCTACTCTGCCAACCACGAAAATTTGTCTCTGTATTTTGACGGCCTGCACGTACAGAGGGGTTGAAAATCACTGGGTCAGACATATTCCCTACACACAAATACAGAAGGTGTTTGCAATCATACAATTCGTCATCTGTAAGGACAGAACAAGTACTGAATAAGCCTTAGAGGCAATGGCCAGGGAACAAGGGGATCGGACTTCCAGATTCAAAATGTTCCCCTGCCAGAGGCGGAACTAGAAAGTGAAAACTGGGGCAAGGCAACTAGAACTCAGACTATGGTAGGTATTTCATGATTTTACAATAAACTTTCAAAGATATATAAATAATAGTTTAATTATTTTTGTCACTCAAGAAACTGCGGGGCCTACGCCCCCGGCTCCGTTATATATCCGCCATTGGCCCTCGCTTCCAGTTACTTTCGTCTTTTTATTATTCATGCTGCTAATAAATATGTTGATAATGTCATTGAATTCAGTGAAGATTTTATATTGTCAAACATTTAGAACTTTTCAAAATACAATTACAGCTGTCAAGGACGCTAACGCTTGCTTCAATATACATCACTTGCTTTTTTCTTTAAGTTCTCCCTTCTTTGGCGCAAGCAGTGGCGTCCGAAGTATTTTTCAGCTGGGGGGGCAAACTGCTGTCTAGAAAATAGACACGGGAATGTAACATAGGTAAGATAATACGAATATATGTTTGTAATGTAACAATAATTTGATTTGTATAATTAATTAATTAATTAATTAATTAATAATAATAATAATAATAATAATAATAATAATAATAATAATAATAATAATATAATGAAGCTGTAAACAGTTTCGTGAGAGTGAAATTTCCATCTATTAGAGGCATCTTAGTTTACATCTCTAGATTATTTAATCCCGTGTCAGTTTTGTGTTGGATTTTCGTCTGGTGCAGAAATTTTCAACCACTGAAATCAGAATTAAAAACATATAAAATTGTAAATTTTGCACTGCTCACAATGACTGTTTGTAAGTACAAATTTTACCATTTTATATACTGGTACATATTTTTAACTGTATTGGACATAGTCACACGGACACTATTAAAGAATCTTAAAGCTACTTAAATCACTTGGAAATGAGGGAATCAAAATTATATTTTTAAAAATCCAGTTCTGGTGTTGTAGTACACTGTAATATTAGAAATTGCTATTTAGAACTACAAACATTTTAGTAGTGTAGTAGAAAGTAACTTGTACATTATAAAACAGGCTACATAATCAAGTAAAAAAAATAAGAATTTTTTTTTTTTACCTACTTGACTTCGTACCATAAATGGAAAAATGGAGATTTCACTAAAGACTTCATAAAATTTATATAGAAAATTCAATTACACTAATTATCCAGAGTTATTTGTATTTTTTACTACACTTACTTCAGTATATCCAGTTTGTTATTACATTCACCTCTCTTCCTAATCTCATTATATTCACTTCACTTCACACGAATAAAGTACGACACAGTTAATAAGAAATAATTCAAGTTTATATTGAATTTTAAGTGCTATTTTGTAATTTAAATAATTGGTTATAATACGCATAATATTTTCACTTACGTAATTCTACATTTATTTCTATTCAAAATTGACCAATAGTATCTTTTCTTTCGGTTGTCTTTGATATGAATTCTCTTGCAATGGTGTTTAAGTCTGGTCGCTACACATATGCAACAACAGCAGATGAGCCAATCTTCCCTGCGTCATGGACGTCCTCAAACATGTCTTTAGACGACGCAAACAGCTGAATGATCTTTCGCAAATGCTCAAGAAGCTGACATAGTGAGAACGAAAGTCCCTAGACGAACAACTTGGTCGAGAAGACTGCGAACAGTTGGGGTTTCAGCACTAATAGTTTTTTATATTCTGATGGTCGTAAGCGACTTAGTGGTCATTAAAGTAGGTGGAAGCAGCCTGAGCTGAGCTCATAATCTATCCAGGTTAAAAACCGACGAGTGAACTCCCAATTCCTGATTCAAATATTCTCTTGAGAGAGGCCCACCAGCACATATAGCTCCTTCAGAAAGTATCTTCTAGAGTTTTATGAGTTGTTTGAGGCCTGGCTGATTGAAACGACGCTGCACTTCATTCAACAAATAGTCAATGATTTTGAAGTACATTTTTTGAAGATCTGATACAGGTTCTAGGGTAGCTGCTATAGAAGGATTATCAGTCTCCTCCAACCTAATTGGTGTTCTCTTTGATCTTCATGAAGTGGGCAATTTTGAGTGTGGTATGTCTGCATTTTCTTTGCTTCCTAATAGATGTTTTCAAATGCACTGTCCGTTCGTAGGTTTCTCAGAGTATTGCTGCTCTTTTAGCTCCAGAAGCAGAAGCTTCAGAATTTTGAAGCACTTTCGCCAGTTGTCCGCAAGGTACAAAAGCACGTATACTGCCTATCAGAAAAAGTATCATTCCGAATTTGTTCATTCTTTTCAAATGCCCTTTTAGAATTACTTTTTGATCATCCTTTGGACCACTTGTATTACTGATGATTCTTTTTGAACGTGATTTGAATTCGTTTGTAGTAGATTGAAATCTGATTAGAGATTTTCGCCTAACACGCCAGCGAGTAGGACAAACAGGCCACAAATATTTAGGATTACTTTCGTTGATAGTTTTACAGGGTTCAAGAACAATGTCGGCGTGCGTATGTTGTCTATCGTTTTGCAGAATCCAGGTTGATGTTTCAAACGTCTTTCACTATGGCCCGCACGTCACACAAAGATTCGTATTTTCGTGCTACTTCCTGCAATGGAAGATCTAATGCGTGATTACTGCAATGAATGTATACAGCTTTCAGATGCTGAGTCGAAGTTATCTTCTGCACACCATTCACTCGTCCTGACATGATAGCTGCACCATCATGACACTGTTCGTGTATATTTTCTGCATTCAGGTTAGGTTTCGTTAGAATATCTTTGATCGTGAATTGTGTTTCCGATTTTGTGCCATGTGGGGTGATCATTTCCATAAATATTTTGTTGGGTTTGATGAATCAGATTCAATAGAACACACACAGAGACAACTGTTCTTTCTTTGAAATATCAGTCGTGGAGACGGCTATGATTGCATAAAATGAAGAGACTAACTTCTGCTACCAAGTCTCTCTATATTGCATGTCCCATAATCTTTAAAATTTCATTTTTTTCAATCAGCACTAAGCCAGTTATCCTGTCGATTAATCCATTGGTTGAGAACAGGCACACCCATTTTTCTTTCATCCAGGAGTGACATCAAATTACCCGTACTATGCAAATGTCCACTGATTGCTTGACCACTGCGAGCTAAATATCTAACACTGCTAGTTATTATAATCAGTGACTGTCTTCCTTATTCTTGTTTACAAACTTTGTCTGAAAGGAGAGCTGAAATAGATGTTCTGTTTCTGCACTCATATCTTAACCCTTTCACTACCACTGGGAAATATGTGTCCCACGATACATTCTCAGAGAACCCCTGGTAATTTACCACATTTTATTGCTATGAATCGATGTTCCACTGGTAAAGAGAAGCCCTCTAATGATTCAGAGAATTATTATTAACATTATCAAATAGACAGTAGTGGAAGTGAACGTGAACAATGAAAGTGATAATGGAACAGGTGAAAGTGAGGAACAATGTGCTAGTGATAAAGCAGTGGTTGCATGTACTGTAATTTGGAAAAGGATTCCGAAATGTAAAATATATATAATCATAAATACGACCCAATTGTTTTTCTGACAATATACATTTCATATTTGTAAATACAAGATGATCATTCATGTCAATACCACTGGGACATATAGGTCCCACGTAAAAATATCAGAGGGATATATAATGTCCCACCCTTCCCACATCGAAAAACGAAACGGTGGAAAATGTTTTTTATATATATTTATAGTTTGAAAACAACTTAAAATAGCCATATATTAATGTTCTTCTCTCCGAAAAAAAATGGTAGTGAAAGGATTAAACGAACGGAATGACAATAGAGTTCGCAGTTTTCATATGCTCTGAATTATGAATCCTACCTTATACATTTTTCCTCCTCACTATAAATTTACTGCACTCTGCATATTGTTTGTAAGAACATTAATTTAACTTTATGGAAAATGTATTTAGTTCCTAAATGTCCTGTTACTCATTTGAACTGTTATATTTTTTAAATTTTAAAATCTCGCTCGACGACTCGTTTCATATTGCAGACTTACGATTACTTAAACAACAATTTTAAAAGAATTTACAGTGTTTTGAGAATGTACACCAATGGAAATAAGGAGAATATTCAATTCTTTTTCCTAACTCTTTCTGTCTAACATGGGGGCAGAAAAAGCGCCCGTTCTCTTGTTTCAAAGAGAAAGATGAATCTGGAATAGAGAATATTTTTTCACATTACTATAAAAAGCAAAATTTAATTCATATAATCAGTGCTGTGTGATGTTTCTACAGTCTGAAAGTGAGGGGGCAAAAAGGGTATCTTTCCCCCTTTGAAAATTTCAGGAGGGGCAAATGCCCCACTTGCCCCCCGGTTCCGGCGCCCCTGGGTGCGAGCGGTCCCGGGTTCGATTTCCGGTGGGGAGATAGGTCGAAAAAGCATGAAAGCTTTTTTTAGATCACAAATCTTGAGTGAAGTTTTCTTAGGTTTTCTTTATTCACACCAGGCAAATGCCGGGATGGTACCTAACATACAGGTCCCAGGCCGCTTCCTTTCTTCCCTCCCTTTCCTCAGATAGTGTGATTCCCGAGGGACGTGATCTCTCGTACGTGACGGGCTAACATGGCCATAGATGTCAAGACTCCAGAAATCTAAAAATCCTAATCCATAATCCTTTTCTTTAGCTTAACAGGTTGATTGCCAAGGGGATTTGAAGGTACTAGTCCCACGGGGCCAATGCAGTTTCTGTTCACTTTTGCCGAGTGTGGGTAGTTATGGCACATTGTTGTCGCGAAATTTTGTTTTTCTCGAAAATGTACCCGTGAGACCCGAGTGTCATATATGGTGCTCATGTCCTCTGACGGTAATTTGTGTCAATGAGTACCATATATGATGCTAAAAAAACTGGCTAGGTTAGATTTCATTAGATTAGGTTCGGTGAGTGCTTCCATAGAATCGGAAACAAAATGTTAGGACAATGTTTCGTAAAATATATTTGACCCTAAAAATACATAATATTGACAAAGGTTGGCACTAATACATAGGTAAATGGAGTCTCCCCCTTGTACTATTTCTCTTGATACTACAAAAATAAAAAAAGTACTAACATGTATTTGTCTTGTTTCTCCAAGGTCTCACAAGAAATATTTCGATTCATGAAAGTACATATTCTTCCGAAGTAAGCCACACCTTGCTCCTATGAGACGCAAAGAAACAAGATAAACACAGAAACACGTTGCATGCCAAACACTTCGAAAACACCTTCTTGCATTTCTTCTGAGCAGTTTGTCTTCTTGAAAATGCTATTTTCTTGTAGCAGTGCGTACACCTACTTCGTTTTGGTTTCTGGGAAACGACCTTTTGTTAACACTTTACAGGCTATGCTACGGTAACTGCAACGTACTCTTTCTTTATCAATTCTCTAACAATGCACATTTTGAACTCCGTTACTTTGATTTTCTTATCAGTGACAGTTCTGTATAAGAAAAGTACATTTATTACACACGTACCCATCATGAGGTCGAAAGCTACCTTCCTATACCACTTGATGCTGCGACGAAGAGCACGCAAAAATGCAGTCATTTCATCAGCCAGATCAATGAGTGCCGTTCCTTTGTTATACTCAAGTATAGCAATTGGTTTCATCACATTGCCTCTGTTTCGCTTCACTTCCTCCATTTCAACACCATGCTTTGTTGTAATCAATAATATATCCCGCTGGTCTTTCCGTTTCATCACGGTCACATTGGTCGAGCTTCTCAGGGCTGTAACCTCACCTTTTTGAAGTTTCGCGGTTGTTACTAGCTTTGGTAGCATTTTCCTATTAGCACGAATGGTACCAACTAAGTGAGTGTTACACTCCAACAATTTCTCAGCCAGCGGAACACTCGTGTACCAATGATCTGTATATAGTGTTCTACCGAAATTTAGGTAAGGTTCACACAATTCCATGACAATTTTAGAAGGAACAGACACACCTAGTGCAACTTCTTTGCCAGCGTATATTTTATACGATACTGTATAACACCCCTTGGCACACACTTTGAATACTTTTATTCCATATTTACGTTTCTTGTTCTTTATGTACTGTTTGAATCGTAACCGACCTAGAAAAAAGGTACCATTGACTCATCTATGCAGAGGTATTCCTCAGGAGTGTAATATTCTCTAAATATTTGCACCACTCGATCCACTAGATCTTGCACTTTGTACAGTCGATCATTCGGTTCGTGATTCCCTTCATTGTTTACAAAATGAATCATACTAAATAGAATCTCGAAACGATTTCGTGACATTACTTTAGTATGTTGTTCTCAAACACAAAATATGTACTCCAGTAAGAAGTCAATGTAGGCATTTGCACCAGCCCCATCCACATGTAGATACCAAGGAAGTTTCTAATTTCACCTCTATTTGTATAAGTCCAGCTCCGAATTCGGGAATGTGTTGTTCCAGTAGGGGTATTTGACAACGTTTGGTGTGCATATCTATTTGTTTCCTCCGCTATAATGTCTAGTAAATCGTTAGTCATAAATAAGGAAAAAAATCAATTGGTGAACCATTGGACAGTGTACTAATAATATGAGAGGGTTTACACCAATCGGTTCTCCTCGTTCATTGAAAGAAAAGCTTATGGGTTCAAAATTATCGAGCGACTCCCAGACACGAACATTTTTTGGTTATCTGTTTCTTCAGCACGAGTATTATCTTTACTATCTGAAGGCAAAAATGAATTCGAAGTTGCATTTGCAACTGCGTCAAATTACCCAGAACTAGTACTTGATTGATTGGACATAGCTTTCACTGTCACTTAGTGAAAAAGTTGGATCATCAATATCACTGCACGAAATAATAAAGGCATCACTATCCTCTAAACTTGTATTAGAATCTGCAGATTCTTCCAGCATTTGTCTAATACGCTCATCATCTATGGTAGAAAGTAAAACAAACAACTGCAGATAGCGTAAACACCTGGAAACATAAACCAAAACACCTTCAGACACGTTTTCGCAATGATATTTGAATAGTTGCAAATTTTGCACTACCTTCTTCTCGGGAGAAAGAATTACTCACTGTTGCCAGTCCAATATTCAAAACACTTTTCCAAGTAAAATTAGTTATTTGTGATTTTTATTAGCAGGAAATGCGTTTTAGGTTATAAAGAATATAAAATATATACCAAGAAAGTGAGACAATATTTCAAGACCCATAACTTCCCTACTTTTTAAGATATTTGAACGCTAAAACTACCGATTTAAAGCAAATTTTATTTATAATTTAAGTAACATATCAGAAAACTATAAATGAGCACCATTGTCGTGCCACATGACGATAAAAAATATCAAACACAAGCACCATCTATGATGCTCATGGCCCCAGGGAAAGAAACAAGTGAGCACCACATATGATGCTCTTGGCAATCAATCTGTTAATGTTACCCGCATAATCTACCCAAAGAAAGTCAGGAAGGTTCTGAATAACATAAGCGGTGAAGGTGAACGTTTATTTTTTTTTTAGGGAGAAATTTATTATTATTGATTTTATGTGAGATCAAAAGAAACACGGCTTTTCATTAACGAAAATCAATGATATACTGCTTTTTGTTGCAAAAAATAACTGACTTTGATCATAAATTATGATCATGGATGCATCGTATTTTGCTACCCATTTTCTCTTTTTCTTTTCTTTTTTCTTTTTCTTTTCTTTTTTCTTTTTCTTTTTTTTGCATCGTATTTCTGATTTAATGTAGGATACAAAATAGAGAAAACATTCATATCTATAAATTTGTAGCATAAACAGAGTTGCAAATAACTTGAGCTGTGAAAATTGTTAACTCATAGACATTATATGTTTGTAATGCTATAAGCGAGTTGTTTCAGTTTTTATCTACCAAAGTGTATTAAGTCAACTCTAAACATTCACTTTTTTTTCAGCTATTACGAGATTTAATTGAATTAACTTGTATGTTATTTGAACCGCGTTTTTCCACCCTCTTTGCTATTTCTGTTAGCACGCTACAGGCTACATAATGTGCATGCCAGACAGGAATTCGGCCTCTCACAAAGAGAGTCAGTGCCGCAGAAAATTTACTCCTGGTCGTTCATCAGCGACGTAGGGATCTCTTTACCACGCAGAGCTGCATCCTCATTAGAAGCGTTTTATTCATTCATAAGTTCCAGCCAGAGTATTAAGAGTTGAACTCTGAAGTACCAAATTGCTTGACCTTCTTCACCTGTGAATGTTTCAGACGCTTTCTACATGCAGAACAGAAATATTTACAAACTGTGCTATGTAGTGGATGATCTTGTTTATATGTATCAGTGGCGTAGATTGTGGGGCAGATCCGGATCGGTCCTGTCCCCTTAGCACAGTGATATCGAAAGCGGAACCTGTTTCATGAAGTATTGTCACTTACAATCCTGAATGTCATGACGTATTTTATAATTTATAACAAAAAAAATAATATATATATAAAAATTAACTCCCAAGAACCTTTAACCCTGCACAATAATTCAGTAAGTTAGTTTTACACTGTTTTTCATCTTTCGAAATCTTTCTCGTGAGGATATACATCAAAATTTACAATTTGAGACTGAAAATGGAGAACATTAAAAATGAATTTGTATGTTCAGTTTTAAAAAATACATTGTTATATACGCTTTCGCATCTCAGGTCATTGATGTTAATTACTTATAATAGGGGAAGATAGGATATAGAAACTGGATCCAGTTGGCAAAGGACGGATTTGTGAATGTTTCATAAAACCTCTGGGTTTCATAAGATTTGGAGTTAGGGTATATTTGTCTTGAATATGTAATTATGAAACCTACTGTTGATTTCATATAGGCCCCTGACTTCGCGTTGCTCCTTGTCAGAGTTGTTGGAATGTTGTCTTTTCAATGCATAAGGCATAGAAAGTTTTCTATGTAAAGTGTAGTGAGAAAAAATAGAAATTAATGAAAAAAGCGTATTTTATTAGACCCCTATACTTTTTTGTAGATCAGTGTTTATAGGACTATATGTGACTATATATCGAAAATGAGATCATGTGAAATAATTTCCTGTGCATGCATTACCTGTAGATTCTGAAAATTTCATTACTCAGCACTTACTAGGCTCACAAGGAGACTTACGGAAGTGTCACTCACCGATTTGAATGAAACTTTGCACACTTGTAGAACATAGAAAAATAATCGACACGTATTTTTTTATATCGGGAATGGTGAAGATTTAAGGGCGGGAACCATCCTTTGAACGTTGAGGGTTGTCTCTAAGCATAGAAATATAACAACCATTTAATTTAGAAGAAAACATAGTGCCAGGGAGGGGGAGGACAACTGATTCAGAATCTGACGTCAAAATTACAAAATTCAAAATGGCGGATCCAATATAGTGATTACAATTACAAAATGTCTTCTGGTTTGAAATTCTCTGCACTTAACCAAGAACAATTATAGTTGTCAGAGATTACTGCGAGGAGGTTGCAAACCAAGTTGAAACCCCTTTCTGTACTCATTTTAATGGGATGCTTGATTAAAGTGAGTCTCTGCATTTCTCACTATAGAGTTTACAGAGACACAAACAGTAGAAAGAGCGGCACAGTCAATAAATCTATGACTCACAGCTACACCATACAGCCCTTAATTTCTGAAAATGATGTTCTGTTATCATCGTTGTTAATTATTTTACAGGAAAAGAATGGAACATTTGGCCCTATAGTCCAAAATAACCTATTTTAATCTGAAATGTTCTTGTGAAAGCATCAAATTCGGGAAAATTAACATCAGGTCTTGTGAGACCATGGTTTCAAGAGTTTTTCCTCCCAGCGCCCAATGCAAAGTCCACTTTGTTATTAGATTCGTGAAGTGGTCACAATTCATCAAATTTTCAACCTATTTTACGAACAAAAGAGTACCTCAAAATAGAAACCATTCGGCACTAACAACTGGTAGGATTCGCCTCTTGATGTGTTCGGCTTTAGACCGTGGAAAAACTTCTTGGTACATTTTACTGATATTGCCCTCTACAACTATAACATAAATTTACATCTCCGTAATAATATAATTTAGATCCAAATCACTGACTCATAAGCAGTTTTCTTCTCCCAGATTTGCAACTCTTATTAGATATGCATGATACAAAAAGTTATTCGGAAAAAGATTGTGTTGCATTTTGCGATTTGTCACAGTTATTGCTGTAATAAGGTGAGCTTGGTGTAAATAATGTTTATGCATCATTATGCCAACATTTTTTTTCTTTTTGACGAAATATCATTACTATGAAGCGTTTTCTCAATAAATTCATAATTATAACAATTGAGGATATGTGAAGTTATGACATAGTGACAGGCGAGGGGACTCACTATACATAAGAACTCCGAATAGGGAGAGGTGCAGAGACTCACTTTAATCAAGCATTCCGTTAAAATAAAGGGGTTTCAAATCAATAGAAAAGGATTTCAAATCGGTCTGCAACCTTCTCGTAGTAACCCCTGCCAACTATAATTGTTCTTGGCTAACTGCAGAGAATTTCAAACCGGAAGATATTTGTAATCGTAATTGAATTTTGTAATTGTAATCACTATATTGGATACGCCATTTTGAAATTAGTAATTTTGACGTCAGATACTGAATCAGCTGTCTTTTAGACCCCTCCTCTGACAGTATGTTTTCTTCTAAATTAAATGGTTGTTTTCTGTCTATATAAGACTGGAGCCCACGGACCACAGAGCACTATTCTACAGGCCAAAACATAGCAAAAATGTTTTATGATGGTATGTCCTCCGGGGTCTCTTTCAGGCGCTATGCACTGAGAAAAAAAAAACATTGTAGGTGGCGTACTTAAAAAGATAGGTTACATGCGTAATTCCTGTAGTTTTTGGACAACGTACAGCAGACGTATAACTGAAAACGCATGTTTTATAATACTTTCTGTATAAGTATTCCATCTATACGTACTTTCCGTGTGAAACAATGTAGGCGGTCAGGATCTCTCATACAAATGGACGTATATAACATATAGCTGCCGAAGGTAACATAAGTATATGCATGTGATATACGTAAAACTGTTAGATGTCAGACATCCTGCAACGGCATAATGTAACACCTAAGGGCAGTGCCTATGTAGCATACGGATAACGTATGCTCCGTACTGATTTCTATAGTAAGCAAGAGGATACCGTATTTTTGTACAATATACCGCTGTCCGGAGAACAGATTTTTCTCTGTGTGGGAAATCAAAATTTCACAATGTGGCAACATCGTAGATTAACTTGTAGCCATTAGCATTACAATACGAATACAACAAGCAGTTGAATCGATTGCTACACTAATAACTGATGCTATCAGAGGCGCAACCATTTAAGAGATCGGGGGGCTCAGGTCCCCCCGAAACTAACTTGGACTATCTAATGTTTGATTTTGGAAAGCACCCGCACCTATATCATTGGGTTTGAAAATTTAGATTAGTTCACAACTACATTTAAAAGTTCATTATAAATTATAAAGTGTGTTTTGTACATTTTATTACGTAATATTTCAAAGTTTGTTATGTGTCAATAAACCTAAAATAGATCAAAATCAAAGCACTGTACAAAAGTAAAATCCCAGTGATAACTCTAAATTAATATCTTAGAATAATAAATGTTAGTAAAGCGTACGTCATCATACGCAAAAATAAAGATGTATATACAAAATAATAATTACAGTGCAAGTTTTTAAAATTGTAACCGTTAATAATTAGGGAACTTGTGAATTTGAATTTTTATTTTAAGCCCTTTTAGCATGTTAATAATAGGAATAAGTAAATTTCTTGTAATGGGGAAATTCAAACTTTCAATTTTGTCTATATCAGATGGTGCAGCATGTCGTTTGCAGACTACTGTACTAGGTAGTCTTGGCCCCTCCCGAAATAAAATTTTGGTTGCACCACTGGATGCTATTGTCAATTTATATCGACTTTAGGTGTCTTCTGTAATGGTTGATGTAACTATTTGATAGGATGGTAGATCTACTTTTTGGTTCTTTATTTGCTACGTTGCCACTTAGTGCAATTTGTGTCTCCAGACGAGGACTCGAAAGTCGCACCCACACGCATATCTATCTATCTATCTATCTATCTATCTATATGAATGTGTATATGTATGCAATATTTGAAAATGTTAAACTAATATATCCCAATCGTTTAAAAGCGTATTCTTTTATATCATTACTTTTTATAGAAGAACATAATTTTATTTAAATAGAATCGATGATTGCAGAAAAGACTGACAAACGTATGTTTTAAACATAGTCAAATTGGTAGTGAAACAATTAGCAAATCGCGTGAAGCAGATGGGTTATAGACTGAAATAGTAGTGACGTCATTTCCTCTCCGTTACCATGGTGATCGCCATTTTGTTTTCTACACAAACGTGAATTGAAGTGTGAGGTGTTGTGTAGTTTCATGTGCATACGAACAATGACTCTGAAATTATTTAGAATGTTCAAATACTTTGAGGACGAAGTGAAGTTGGTGGGAAAAGATACAAAAAGAAACAACTAGTCATGAGTGGTTCTGCACATATTTTTTTAAACAACTGTTAAAACAGTAATTCTTCGTGCTTGGAATACTGTATGTAATATCGATACCACTGAGTGAAAAATTTAAACTTACAGTGAATAAGATGGATGCACTTTGACAGATATTGTAAATATCAAAATGAAAAAAAAAAACAATAACAATAACAAAAGTACGACATGAAAAAGAACATTTCCGAGGGAATGTAACCTTGCACTTATTTCATTTTAATACTTGTCAATATAGGCCTATAATTTTCTCTCTATGAAGCTAAATATTACTTACCTAATTGTTTTTCCCATCTCCTTTTTCTACTTCATGCATGGGAAATGTAAAAAATCGCTATCGCTATAATGTTTACAATCAGGTACATAATACATAACAATATTTACGTTATTTCTCAGCCTTCGCTCGTGTTTGTATAGAAAATAAAATGGCGATCACCATAGCAACGAAAAGGATGTGACGTCACACTATTTCAGTCTATTCATTGTAGCCTATTTATAGTTATATTTCCACTACTTCCGTCGCTTTTTAAGTCGTTTTAAATTGAGCATATAAATAATGTAAGAAAATTTGTGATTTAAATTAACCGTAATTTCCTGAATTGTAGCAATTAGGTTTAACTGCAATGAAATTTTCGTATACATACTGCAATATTGTCGTTGATTTTCCACTCGTAACTGTAACAAAAATGGAGGGAAGATGATCCAGACCCAACGGGAATTCGTAAGGATCTAGGGCCATTTTTCGGATTTATTTTCGGGAAGGAAGTCTAGGTTTTTGTGATCAGAAGTGATATAATTTCATCTATTTCTTTCAATTGGTTTGCAAGTAAAACATTTAAAAAAGCATAATTAAATGAATGATGTGGGTAGTATAGTATACTGAAAATATAACAGACTGACTTTCATATAAACATTACAAAAAAGGGTTTTATTGGAATAAATATATAGTTGAGATTTATAATACCATACAATTTTTTAAAAAGTAGCTTATTGTGTATAATATATGTGTGTGCGAGATTTAGAGATTATTGATGTGATTTGGATTGATATGGAGTTTATACTTTTGTTTTTAGAGTTAAGTTTCTTATGTGTTTATTTTTTATATAATGATTAATAAAGAGTTTATAAAAGCGTATTTATAGTTTATTGAGCTTTATGGCTGTTTATTATATTTATTTAGAGTAATAATATTAGTGATAATTAGAATGTTGAGAATTATTGATTAAAACAATGATTATTTAAAGATTGTTGAATACTTCCTGAGTGATTTAGTAGAATTTGTTAAGGATTTTATAGTTACTTTTTGGTCAACACTAACACTTTTGGTTTTTGTTTATTATTTTATATTTTCGGAAGTTGAAGGTCATAAAGAAAAGAAAATATGAAATAGTTTTATTTTAGCCAAGGCCTTCCGTGTTTTCCAATAATGCATGTTGTTTGTTAAGCACATTTTTTTAAATTTTTATTTTGGAACAAAAGTTAACTACATGTGTGATATAATCGGTTTTACTTCTTATTGTTTTTTGAAAAGTGTTCCTGTTTCTCTTTCTTGTTCGGAGAATTAGATAAATTTTTAGATTTATAATTTCGTTTTTGTATTACAATTAAGAAACGTTTTAAGGAGTTATCACTTTAAGAGGTTCGCTCTGTATATAGTATACGCTTACGACGTGTTCCGTAAGCCATCACACTAAGAAGAAAATCGTATGTGGCATACTTAGAAACGCAGGTTACATTTATAAATCTTGTATACTGAGAAAAAAATGTAGGTGGCGTACTTAAAAAGATAGGTTACATGCGTAATTCCTGTAGTTTTCGGACTTAACGTACAGGAGACGTATAACTGAAAACACATGTTTTATAATACTTTCTGTATAAGTGTTCCATCTATACCTACTTTCTGTATGAAACAATGTAGGCGGTCAGGATCTCACATACAAATGGACGTATATAACATATAGCTGACGAAGGTAGCATAAGTATAAGCATGTGATATACGGAAAACTGTTAGATGTCAGACATCCTGCAACGGCATGATGTAACTTCTAAGGGCAGTGCCTATGTAGCATACGGATAACGTATGCTCCGTACTGATGTCTGTAGTAAACAAGAGGATACCGTATATTTGAACAACATACCGCTGTCCGGAGAACGGATTTTTCTCTGTGTAGGTTTTGGACTTAACGTACAGCAAACGTATAACTGAAAAAGTACTTTTCGCATAAATCTTCCGAATAAACGTACTTTGCGTACGAACGAAAAGAACTGTATATAGGCTGTCAGGATCTCTCATACAGATGGACGTATGTAATATATGGCTGACGTATATAACATACGTATATGTATGTAATATACGGAAGACTATAAGATGTCATACATCCTGCAACGGCATGATGTAACATCTAAGCGGGAAAAATATGTAGCATATGTATAACGTATGCTCCTTATTGATTTCCGTAGTAAGGGTAAGGATTCCGTATATTTGTATATACAATATACTACTGTCCGGATAACGGATTTTTCTCAGTGCAGTGAAAAAAAAAAAAACAGCCAGAGAATTCATGATCATCCGCCCTGTAGTCTACAACAAGCATATTCCAATCCTGACGTAGAGAAACAACTTACAAAACGTCCTAGAGAAAATCGGAACAAAAATTTACACAAGATTACTTCCAACATTCAGCTGTACTTTACCGACAATACGTACTAAATTGTTGCTTGCACGAGAAAAGTATTGATCCATTGAAATGACGTGTATGTGTCTCTCTTGGTGCTGTTTCTATAAAACAAACCAATAATTTCTTAGATGTCACGCATTTATGAGGCTACAGTTTCAATGAAGCAGAATCAAGGCCAGGGAGACAATAGGGTTTGCTAACGTCCACAAATAAATACCCTGTTGTCATCAGTGTTTCACACAAATGAGACAGATCAATTAAAAAAGAAACTACTGCAATCGTCATAAAATATGTCAGTCATTTTTACAAGTCTGACAAACAAAGAACCTCAACTACATGACCCAAGCATTAGCTGAAATTGGTTTGCAAATATTCTCAGTCAGATAACAAAACTTTCGTTTACCCGAATTTCAAAGGTAGTTCATGATTCCTTTAAAGATTTCAGTAGTATATGTAAACTTGAACATATGCGTGATTTAACTGTGTCTTACTATTAGCAATACCTCATGGGAAAGAAGAATAAAGCTATATTAATGACTTTTATGAACATTTTTAATGTTCTTTATTTAGAGAAAGAGTGCAAATAATAGTCCTTATCATTTATAAGTTATGTGACGTGAAATGTTGGGATTGTAATTCATTTAATTAAAAGTTACTATCCAGGTTTCATCAAATACCACAAGTAGATGTTATTTATGCAGATTTTAGAAGACATTCAATGTAAATAGATATGGCTGTTTTGAAAATTGTGGAGTTTAATGTTTTACTTTCAAATTTCACTTAACGGACATCCAATTGGGGCCAGTAGAGTGCTTACCTCTGGTGCTGGGGACCCTGGTTCGATCTCCGGCAAAGTAAGTTTGTGAAGGACAACGTCGTCTCCACATTATAATATAACTAGCATTAATTAGCCGCTTTACTGGGTTAAATTAAGAAAAAATAGTGATATGTTCCGTTATTCAGTCACTTTTCACTATTACTAAAGCGCTCTTTGATATCGGTCATTTTCGATGAGTTTTATATGTCCCCTCTCCTTCCCATGTTGCGGAGCACGACATCGGAAGTGTCATTGTTCATCTCAGCGACCCCACCAAACGTTGAATTCGAAACTGATATTGGTCATTTCGATCATTTTTATATATACAGGGTGTTTCAAAACAAAATTGATAACGTTTGGGAGGTGATTCCTGACACCAAGATACGACAAAAATTATAGACCAATCTGGGTGCACAAATAATTCCTTCTGGAGTTAGAGGCCGCCGAAAACATGAAAAAAAAATCAACTTTAAAGATCTATAGCTCGAATACTATGGGATCTACCGTAGTCGGGTCAAGACTTGACTTAGAAACTAGTATGGGCTCTATCAAAGAGACACCTGCCCGTGCATTGATGAACATCACTGGATGAACAGTGTTGCCAACCTAAGAGAAAATTATGTTTTTTGTAAATCGAGTGACCTAAATTGGATATCATTATTGGAAGCAACAATGAAAATAAAGACAAAAGAGATGGTAGGTGCAGATTAGTATTTGGAGAAATAAGAAGAAATAATGTTTGAAGAAATAATGTGAAATATGGGTTAAATGCAAACGACTTTGGTACACACAGGGAGTGAGGTACTAACGTTTTGTACACTTGAAATTAAATGACAAGAACTGTTTATGCTGACTCCAAGTCTAGTAGGGTCCGTTGAACAGTGTTGCCATCAACAGAAGAGAAAAGTTGAGCTTGGAAAAGGTACAATAACTCGAAAAAGGTCACTACTATCCATTTCATAAAGATAGGCCCCTGACTTCGTGGTGCTGCCGTGACGTTCAGTCAAAACTTATATTGCATTGTCGTACCTCGTTGGAATTCCTGAAATGTTGTCTTTTCAATACTTAAGACATAAAAATTTTCTTTGTACTATGTAGTGAGAAAAAAATAAAAATTAATGAAAAAGTGCGTATTTTTTCGTACTTTTTTGGTAGATCAATGTTTATAGTACCATATCTCAGAAAAGAGATCACGTGAAATAATTTCCTGTGTACAATATGTAGATGCATCCATTAACTGTAAGTTGTGAGAATTTCAATTTTCATCACTTGATACTTTTTGTGTAATTAAAACAAATGTACGACGCTCTGATCTCCTTTACCATGGTAGTTAGAGAAACGTACAAAACACTGCTCGAAAATTTGGAAGTCTAGTGTTCCAAATATTTGGAACTATTAACAAAAAAGGGTTTAGTTGTAGAGTATTTATTTTTTTAAAAAATTCTTTTACTTCAACATGTTCTCTGCGTTAAGCAGTGAGCCATGTTGCAGCCCAATCTTTAAATTCCCCGCGCTTATATGAAGAAACAGCATACAGTAAGTGGAAGTGCGGCAACGCTGTCGTGCAGTGTTGTCGCGTTCAGGAAGCTTGTAGCACGAAGCTTACTTCATAAGAATGTAATAGGAAAAAGTATTTATTATAACCTTTCACAACATCATAAAAATAATAATAATGCATTACACATCTCAATTTAATCGAAATAAAACGTTGAAGTAAAACATCCAAAAACTCATCTCTTAATCTATTTACTTCATTCACTTTCGTAATGGGTTTGTTGACTCATCGCTGCTCCTGTTATCTTCCTGTACACTTATTAACAATGGCTCCATTTTTACCTCAAGATCTATCCGTATACACGCTTTCCAGCTTACGAACATGTTAAAGGTTAAAAAGAAATGTATCCTTGGCAATCACGTGTTCACCCAAGTTCTGCGATCAATTCCCCTGCCGAATGTATACAATAACACAGAATGGGTCCTTTGTTTTCTTTCAACGAAAGAAAACTATGCAATGTGTAGGTGACGAGGGCTGTATTTGCGTCTAATCACGTTGCACTGATTACGCCTTCAACACTTCCCTTCGGTTCGTAGGCGTCAAAAACTTAGACATGCACTCACACCATATGGGTTCATTGCAATGAGACGGACGAATGGGCATTTATATTTTCCTTAGTATATGTCGTGGTTTTTGATTATATATATATATATATATATATGGATATTCCTTTACGAGCGGCGGTATTACAAAAAGAAGAGGCAAAATTTTTAGCGATAATGAAATTGCAGAACTGATGAATGACTCCGACTCAGACGGTTATGAGTTAGTAATGAATAGTAATGACATTGATTATTCTGTGCTCAGTGGCGTATTCGGGAGTGAACAAGATAGTAACTCTGTTTCAAGTGAATCTGCGGCTGCGCCGGGAAAGAGAGAAAAAAACGTGTCGTTCCTATTCAAAGACAGATTCTGATGTAGCTTGGAGCGATAAAATTCAAGTAAATGCAAAACCCCTGTTTAGTGGTATCCCGGGAATTGATCAAAATGCTGGGTTATCTACAGAGTATTCCGCATATAAAGTGTTTCAGCTGTTTTTACCGATGAAGTTTTATAGTAAAAAAAAAGAGTTGAATTGATTTTGAGTTGAACGTCCTGTTCAGCAGTGAGGCTATATGAGACGTCGACCTACTGATTAACGTGAAATCCAAACTACATGAGCTCTCCCAGGAATAGTAGTAAAAGTTATGAATCAATGCGCAAAACAGCAGATTGAGAAAAAGATAAAATACTAAAACAAAAATCTTTGTTTTCTAAATGAAAGCGTGTTACTTTATTTAAAAACCAGGAACTTTTTACACTAATTATTCACATAAGCCTTGCACGGAAGCCAGCTTTACGCGATTTTTACAAATCAACTACGCAAGAGCTATTAGTATGTCTGTCAAGTGGTGGAACAGATCTTCTGTGAAGTGTAAACGCAGTATTACATATCAACTAAGGTTGTATCATATAATAAAGTTTATGCTTGTATTTGTTTCTGTGCAAGTGTATTTTGTACTGCGTGCAGTAAGTGAAAAACTGACAAAAAGCAACAAATTTTCGAAGACCATCACATGCAAATCCAAACAAAATAAGAGTTCGCTTTTCTAATTTTGAACATTTGGCATATATTCTGTATATCCTGTTAATTTCTAAGAAATTGGTTTAAAATCTGTGGAGACATAAAATTTTAAAAATATATCTAAAAAGTGCCGGACAGTGTGCGTGACAAGTTTAAATACCCGTCCGTCTGAGAGTGTATACGCGCCAGGAAAATGTGGCAACGTAGCACTCCGTATAAGCTGCGATAGCGAAGGGCGCAAAGCTGAGAAAATCATAATGTCATATTTGTGATTGTTTATCTTTTAAAACAAGTCAAAACAGTTTGGTTGAAAAAGCTACTTTAAGATCTTTCTAAAAGTTTTTTAAGATTGTTAATACACCGCAGCAATTCAGAGATAATGATGCCTCACTTTTTACTGAATAACAAGAAAACTACTACGTGTTCAGTAATGAAATTTTCAGAACTTACAGGTAACGTATGCATCTACATATGGTGCACAGGAAATTATTTTATGTTATCTCCTTTCCGAGATATAGTCCTATAAACATTGATTTACCAAAAAAGTACGAAAAAATACGCACTTTTTCATTAATTTCTATTTTTTTCTCACTACACAGTACAAAGAAAATTTGTATGTCTTAAGTATTGAAAAGACAACATTCCAACAATTCCAACGAGGTACGACAATGTAATATAAGTTAGGACTGGACGTCACGGCAGCACCGCCAAGTCAGGGGCCTATCTTTATGAAATGGATAGTAGTGCAGTAAGGTTTAAAACCTATAATGCAAGGCTGTAGAGCAGCGTTTCCCAACCTTTTTCAACTTGCGGCACACTATAGGTGTAACTTGAATTCTCGCGGCACACCCATATATATATATATATATATATATATATATATATATATACATATATATCATTACTATTATTATTTGTAAATATAAAATACCGTGGTATTTTAATGTGATTACTGATCTCCTCCTTACAGAGAAGAGATCCCCGTGGTAAATCATTATGCTTATTTTTCATTCTAATTTTAAAATAGAAAACAATTGCAATGAAATATAGGACTCGAGTTTTTAAAAATCCACTTTCTCTTTCGAAAACTGTATCTAACCTTTAACTAAAAGGGAAGATCACTAAAAAACGAACAAATAAACAAATCTCCTATACTTTTAAAACACAAACGTAGGTAATTTGCATGCATGTTTGCTTTGTTGAATTTATTGAATGATATGTTAAAATTTCAAGTTACGAAATAGTCTGCAACAAGAAAGAAGCAATAATGGTCATGACAATGATAAATGCGTTTTTCAACATTAAAAATGTACAGAAAAGTAACACAGTATGAAACTTAAAATTGTAGATTTGTAGTAGAGGTTCATAGTAATGTGAAATACAAATATACATTTTCCCCTATGTCTTGCAATTTGGTTCCTATAGAATTAATAATTTGTTTCGATTTCCTCGCGGCACACCAGCGGCCCATTCGCGGCACACCAGTGTGCCGCGGCACACCGGTTGGGAAACGCTGCTGTAGAGCATGAGGAGCAGTACTGTGGTTATGTGAGATCGACAAGTCACGTACTGACTGATATATTCGGTATTTTGTTCAAGCTGAGAAGTATGGTTTGTAAAAGATGGCAACGTTACATGCGTCAACGGCGTTTGCACTTAACACATGTTTCACATTATTTCTCGAAAAGTTTGCATCTACCATCTCTTTCGTCTTTATTTTTATTGTTGCTTCTAGTAATGATATCCAATTTAGGTCATTCGATTTACAAAAAAAAAAAAAAAAAAACATAATTTTCTGTTTAATTTTCAACACTTTTCATCCGGTGGTGTTCATCAATACACGGGCAGGTGTAGTCCGTTGTCTAGTTGCTTCGTGCAAAGTTTCGTTTTTCTGTCTCTTTTGGTTTCTCCGTTATCATGGTTGGACATTCTAAATTATAATGTGGAAACTTCATTTCATGATTTTTGTCGCCAAGTCGGCACGGGTTAACGTTTTCGTAGGGAGCTGCTATTTCACTAATGCGTGTTTACAGCCACATAGAATACGTTTAGGGGGTGTGCGTATCGTAACACGAAATTACTTTTTTGAGGGATAGCTTAATATACATACATGGACTATGTACTGGAAAAGGTATCAATTTGAAGTTCAACATTATACGGAATATCTTTTCTAACTGCTTTCAGCGTGTATTTCATCCTTCATGTGAGAGGTAGTTGGGCGAATCTGAAAGTTGCCAAAAGACAGAGAGTTGAAATAACCAAATTGTTGGTAGATCATTGAATGAAGAATGGAGTAAATAAATTATCTTAGAAGCACAAAAGATGAATAGCTGTTTTTCTCCAATGCGCCCGAAAGGATGAAAAGAGCAGTATCTTGTTGAACTCTTTTACCATAATTTCTCCACCCGAGATATTGATCCAACGCGGTTCTTTTTCTTTTTTAGAAAAAAAATACAGAGCTCTTCAACATTAAGAGGTGATCTTAGACATCTTGAGTAACCATTTACTACAAAAGAAGCTTTCAATACATCTCACATCCTTCAATCTAAAAAAAAAAAAAAAAGAGTGTTTCTGTTCCATAATTCACAAAAATGTAAATTAAGTAAAGAAAATTAAAGTCATGATATAAATTACTTTGTTTTAACTTGAGAAACACTTTGATGGAGTAACATTATTAGAAAACTTATTTTTATGACAATTCTTTTCAATTTTCTATTATTCTTAGTACAATCACAGTAACATTATCCTTACTAAAATCGATGTGGCCCCGCGTAGCGTAGTCACTAACGCTCTCGCCTTTATTGCGAGCGATCCCGGGTTCTATTCCCGGTAGGAGCACTCGGTCGAAAAAGTGTAAAAAGATTTTTCAGGCCAGTCATCCTGAATGAGGTTTTCCTGGGTTTTCCTCATTGGCAGCAGGTAAATGCCGGGGTGGTATCTAATTTATAGGTCCCAGGCCGCTTCCTTCCTTCCTGAATCCTTTCTTCCTTCTCTTTCCCCGGATTGTGTGCTCGCCGATGGATGTCATCCCTCATATGGGATGAGCGAAAGTGTCCATAAATGCCGAAAGCCTAGAAATCTAATTCCTAAATCCTAAACCCTTACTAAAATCGCAATTTAGAGCCTATTTGCAGGCAAATACTTTTCAACTTCTTTTTTGGGTTAATATTAATACAAAGGTCGTTCAAAAAATAACTAAGCATTCACTGTAGTTTGGTAATGGTAAGCACTAAAACAGTAGTTACCAACCTGGGGGCGTAAAGAGTGACCAAGGAGGACGCGAGCTTCTGATAGAAATAAGCTGCGTTTGTAACTCAATATATAAGTAAAAGATACGGGCCACCGTACTAAACCTTCTCGCTCCAATTTCTTAAACTAAATCACGTTATACTACAGTTATAACCCCAAACATTTATTAGTTAAATACGAAAAGATTACAGGCGTTTTCGAAGAAAACTTCAACCGAAGAAACCTTATCCCTCAAAATAAATTAAATCTCTTGAACATTGTCATAAAGATAATTTACCAAACATTATAGATTTAATGGAATATTTATTTATGAAGTACTAGCATCAATTATCCGCTTCGCTGGGTTAAATTAAGAAAAAAATAGTACTATTTTTCGTTAGTTAGTCACTGTTTACTATTTCTAAAGCGCTTTTTGATATCGGTCATTTATGATGATTTTTATATATCCTCTCTCTTCCGCATGTTGCGGGTCACGGCATTGGAAGTGTCATTGTTCATCTCAGCGACCCCGAAAACAATGAATTCACTGATATTGGTCATTTCGATCATCCTATATCTCCAACTTTCCCTCTCTTAAGCTGCGGGGCTGAATTTGGATTTAAACTGCATAGAAAGTCTTACTGTTCATCTCAGCGATCCCAAAAGCTATAGATTCGACACTAATATGGGTCATTTTTGATCATTTTTATTAGGGATTGGTCGATTCCAGAATTTCTCGTTCCGATTCCGATTCTAAAATTTTACTCACGATTCTTGATTCCGGCCTTGATACCGATTTTGAGTAAAACAAGTAATAAAAACACATTTGAATCCAAAAACATTTTATTAGCCTATTGCAAATGAATAAAAACTCTTTCAAAACAATGAAAAATGGAAACAGAAATGTTCAAAACCTGCAAATATGGAATTAGAATGAAAAGAAAAGTACCGGTATTATGTCTTGAAAAGTCTTAAAAACTAAAAGTTTGGAATGTATTTCAAATTTTTGTTAAGGAAAATAAACATTTGAACCCTCTCTGGGTCCAATCTCTCTCTTTTCTTGTCACAAATTTGCCCTGACATGGAAAACAGTCTTTCTGAAAACATTGTTGCTGGTGGAGCAAAGAGATATATTTCTTGACAGTTTACTGAGTCGAAGAAATGCAATCCTCTTCCTCTTCGAGGAGTCTCCAACATCGGTGTGAGGACCTGATGGAGGTTCAGCGAAGTACTGAGTGACTTATTTTTCTGCTGTTGACACTGTAGTAGTCGAAGTCTTATCAGGACCATCCATCAGTACTGAGTATCTTTTCCACATTTTGGTCTTTAGTCTGTCAACTGATAACTGAAACAAAAGCAACCTGAATAAGCACAAAGACCAACTAATTTATTTATACTAGCAACATAATTTTAACTTTTTAAAATCGACCTACACACACAAAAAAAACTTGATTAAACACTTAACAAGCCCGAATCATATTAAGCCCGAATCACATTAAAATTAACAACTAGGGACAGGTTTAAATCTATTCATCTTAAAATTTGAGTAAAAGAATATCTGAATACTTGTTCTTTCAAATTAGAAAATATATATTTTTATATTTATTTTGCACAGATAAGTTTTAGTACCTAAGAAAATATGTTATTGAACATACAGTAACAATTACGCTCAAATTTGACTTTATGAAGTGCATAAGCAAAACAACTCGTTCAAGTAAAAAATTAACTCAATTTCAAACTGAAATTGCAACTGAAAGTAAATAGCTAGTAATAAATTAACATACAATTTCTTTTCATAAGTCAGAAAGGAATGACTTTGGTTTTTCATAATGTTCATTAAAAATTAAATATGAAGATTTTGTATTTTGCTAATTTAAGTTTATTTTAATTTTAATAAAACTATGAAAATAGGCTATGTTTCCCAAGCTTTATTTATTAGGCTATGCCATATTACTTTTAAATGTGATTAAATTTTAAACACAATTAATAAATAAATAACCTATTTAAATAAAACACATTAAATAAATGTAGCCTAGCTTTGTAATTATAGCATGGGACACATACCCTATTAGTTTATTCAAATAAAAATTAGATTTTTTAAAAAGAATTTGGCATTAAAGGCCTAATTAAAAATAAAAATTGCTGACTTACTTGGTTTGGATTTGAAGTTGAAGCTAAGATACTTGAGGAATGTTGGGTTTCTGTAATTTGATGGGGGGTTTCTGTCCCATTCAACATCTGAGTTACTTTCAGCAGTATTTCTTTACCTCTATGCAGACTTTCTGAACTAAAAAAAAGAAAAAAAAAAACTCCTTTCAACCGTGGATCAAGGAGAGTGGCTAAAGCATATTCTTTCTCTTCTTCTAAGGTGACATATCTTCTGTTGAGGGATTCAAGGAGTTCTCTGGTAAATGTTTCCAATCCAGAAGTTGATTATAAGATTTCTAGCTCTTTCTTTGTGCTATTCACTATCGGTATGACCTCGTTTGAGCAGAACTGCATTGGAATGTCGCATCATCAAAAATTTTAAAGAGTTTTACAACATTAGACATTAGTTCCCAGTCATTGCCAGTTAACTCGATATGTTTGCTTAGCTCTGGGGCTACGTAGGATATGACTCTTCTTTGTTCCAGCAAACGGTCCATCATGTGTTTGGTGGGGTTCCACCTCGTAGGTTCATCTTGTATCAGCTTATGTTGTTTTATCCCTACGACTTGTTGAGCTGATTTTAACATCTTCCTTGCCTGGACTGAGTGTTTAAAATGCCCAACAGTTCTTCGACATTTTGAACTTAAATTGAGGACATTTTTGTGGTTTAGCAAGCCATCTTTAATCACCAACTGCAGGGCGTGATCCAGACAAGGAACGCCTACAAAGTTGCCTGAGGCCATTGCTGCTATAACATTTCTTCCATTGTCTCTTACTATTACATGAATCTTTTCAACAATATTCCATTTCTTGAAAACTTCTTTTAGAAAATTGCCGATGGCCTCAGCCGAATGATTCATTTCAGGACTGTAAGCATATGTGTTTCCATTCTGAATCTATGAAGAAGTATGCAGTTATGCTCATATAGTCATCATTAGTTGTAGAAGTCCAAAGATCAGTCGTTATACTAATATTCTCGGCACTCTGAATTAATTCATACACCGTAAGTTTGGTTTGATCATACAACTTTGGTATTTCAACTGTGGTAAAATATTTCCTTTTAGGGAAATCATATCTTGGTTCTAGATGATTTATGAGCCTCATAAAGCCTTTGTCTTCAACAACACTGAATGGCTGATTGTCTAGACAGATCATCTCGCTGATTTTTCTGGTTATTGCCTTAGCCTTAGAGTCATCATTTCTCAATTTGGATTTCCTTTTTATAAAATTACTAAGAGTAGGTTGGGTCAGACTGGGAATGAAAATGAAATGAAATTTTGAGTTTTACGTCCCACGGTTATGCCGGTTAGGATAAAGGAGACGGTGATAATGAGTAATGAATGAAATGGTGGAGGAAACGGGAGAACCCCGAGAAAACCCACGCACACGGTGTTTGTCCACCACAAAGTTCACTTGGCGGGAGCAGGGTTTGAACCCGAGACCCCTAGCACCAGAGGTGAACGGGGTCAGACTGGGAGATGTGCTTAGGAGAGCTTCAGGTGAAGTCCCAAAACTGCTTGAACCTGGGCTAGGAATATTAATATGCAAGGGGGTAGTAAGCCTACTTACATTTGCAGAGTTTGGGCCTGCCACATTTAGTGGTATTGGTGGATCATGTAGGCCTACATTAGTCTCCCACTTTTGAACTTTAATTTCCATGAACTCTGTTTTGTGAAAGGTCTGTAAATGTTTGTTGAGGCTTGTAGTTATATGGAACTTACCACCTCTTGATATTTTCTTATTGCATAATTTGGAAACAGCAAAAACAATCTCTTCAAATTCTTTGGTTAAAAAAGTGCCAAATATCACACATTTTCCTTTTGGTCATCATTTCATACACTTTCAAAAATAACTATTGTTTTATAACCAAACACCAACATAGACCAAACAAACATAGACGCAAATACACAAGAGCAAAATTGCGACAGACGACGTGACATGCAAAACCAGTGTTGCCAGCACATTGGCCAGAATTAATTATTGTATATATGAACAGTTAAACATTCCCGTTTCCAGGTGAAATTATCGTACAATTGTAAATAACATTTAAACTGAAGAAAATAATTATATTTCCGATTCTTTTTCCGAGTTGCGTAATTACAAATTGTCTGCAATAAGGCAATACGTTTCCGTTTCAAGTGTACTTGCAAATGGCGTTCGTGTAGCCAAGGCCACACTTTAGCAATAGTGGATTAAAACTGTACTGCAGACAGACGACATACTGACGACTGACAACACAATACCGATTCCCAGTCGACTTCATTTAGGCTGTGGTTTTTATAAAGGATACATAATTTAAAATTTTGGTAACAATGTATTAATAATTTTTAATATTAAAAAAAGAATAACCTACTATCTAAATAACCAATTATGAATATTTGTCGTCCAGATAAAACAATGCTGATCGTTCGATTTAGGTTAAGTGGTTTGAACCGATTAGTCGTCGGTGAGTTTTGTCGTCTGTCCGAAATAATTTTCGTAGCTTTTCATGGCAGAAGGCAGTCATCTATGGTTTGTTTAATACTTTAAACCACTGTATCTGTACATTTCTTAGTGTTTTCGTAACAAACCATCATAAAAATACGCGGTTTTGAGAGTTTTCACTATTTTTTTGTCGGAATCGAACGGAATCGGTATGGAACCCGGTAGCTCAAAGAATCGAGAATCGACGATTCCTCGATACCGCCGATATCGAAGGTATAGAAGAATCGAGAATCGGAATCGGCCCATCCTTAATTTTTATATGTCTATCCCCTTCCCCACGTTTAAGTTACACCGTCAAAGTAATATGACAAAACACATCTCAGATTCAAACTCCATCTAGATTGAAAATTTGATAAAAATCGGTCTGATGGTTAAAGAGTTATTAAGTTTTATTTATTTTTATATATCTTTTCCTCCCCTCCCCTCCCCTAAGTTCTACCGTCAAAGTGAAATGATAAAAAAAAAACATCTCATTCCCGAACCACATATATACCCTATGTTAAAAATTTGATCGAGATTGATGGTCTGATCAAGAGCTATTATATTTTATTTATTTTTAACTCCTTCCTTCCCCTCCCCAAGGTCTATCATCAAAGTGAATAGACAAACACCATTCCAGGCCCGAACCTCATCTATATTGAAAATTTGATCGAGATCGGTCCCTTGGTTCAAGTGTCATTAAATTTTATTTGTTTCTTTATAATTCCCCCCTCCTCTTCCGCTAAGTTCTAGCGTCAAAGTGAAGTGATAAAAACACTCCCAGGTCCGAACCTCATCTGTGTTGAAAATTTGATCGAGATCGGTCAGGTGGTTCAAGAGATTAGGGGTCACAAACATAATCACTTTCAATTTTGTAATATAGATGAAGAAAATCATCTGAGTTGTTTTTGAACAACAACTTTAGGAATGATCAAAAAAATGGATCAAAAGATTGCGATCTTGACCATAGTTTTTGGATCAGGGACTACAACATGTTTTGAACGGCCCTTAAATCGAGTGTTTGTATTTTCTATGGAATAAGCACATCATACTAAGTTAAGTGATAGTTTTGCTTTGGCCACACTATATGAAGTTCTCCAGATGTAAGGCGTACAAAAGAATTTTTGATTGAAATATGTTGGGCTTCTGATGAATTTTTAATCAGAGGCTACAAAATTTTTAAACGGCCCCTTAATCGAGTTTTGTATTTTTTTTTTTTTTTTTTTTTTTTTTACGGAATAAGAACATCATACTAAGTTAAGTGATAGTTTGGGTTTGGCTACACTATATGTAGTTCTACAGATATAGCCTATATCAAAATTTTTTTTATTGTAATACAGAGTGGCCCAAAAGTAGGCATACAGCCCCATACTGATCGGTCGTGACATTTTATATCATTTACTTATTGTTATCCATACAGGTATTGACTTAGTTCTTTCCTTATCCATTCTTAATTTATTTTCTCTTATACCTTAAGCTCGGAACAAACCAAAGCAAATAAATTCATTATCTTCATAAATTAAAATGTCATACTTGATCAATGCAGGCCTGTACTGTATACCTACTTTTGGGCCACCCTGTATATTGCATTTTTGATACACTTTTGGATCAGGGGCCACGAAATTTCTGAACGGTCTCGTTTTCTCTGAAGTCAAGTTTTCGTATTTTTTTTGAACATCATACTGAGTTAAGTGATAGTTTAGATTTGGCTATATGTAGTTCTCCAGATATAAGGCCTAAAACAAAATTTTTGATTTAAATATAATGGATTTTTGATTTTAAAAAAGTAAGTAAATGCAACTACCCGTTCTTGATTTCTTCATGAGAAATGACGGGTGGGGTATTGTGAGGTTATTAATGAAACAGTTCTTTAAAAAATGTAAGCATAATTGACAGACGTTTTTGAGAAAATTGGGTTAAAAACTCACCCTCAAGAGCAAACTACCGATTGTAGACTTTTTCCAGGAGAAATTAGTAGTATAATATTATCAGATTATGAAATAAGTTTTTACTTCTGAAGTGTAAATACAATTCCGTTCATTGTTTTAGAGAAAAATTGTTCTGAATAAAAACTCACCCTTAAGAGTAAACTACAGCAATTTGGTGCGTGGGTTTCCTGTTTTTATTTCTGCTCCCATCAAGTGAGATTTATGTTGCGCCAACACAGTGTACGTTGAGTTTTCACGGGGATTTCCCGTTTCCTCTCACTTTATTCACTCCAACATTTCGTTAATCTACACGTCTCTCTCCGCCTTGGAGCATAATCGTGGGACGTTAATCTACAGAAAATCAAGTAAATCGTTCTTTTAAAGTTTCAGATCTATGTGCAGAACATTCTTGTGAAATGATCGCCGCGAGTACAAAGATTTTGAATCTAATCAATTAAAAATCGAGGTTTTCCTCTAATTGAAAGTTACTGAACTTTAAATTCTTGCTAACTATAACAAATCGATAAAGCCAAATTTACATTATTAATAAGTACTAGATGAACCTGCGCTTTCTACACAGCGCATCATTCACATATGGACATGATTCTCCTTTTCTTTCCTCACAACATCTGTACATGTACCTTTACAGACACAAGTGAAAGATGTCTTCATAAAAA
Organism: Thermobia domestica; assembly: GCF_964235325.1. NCBI lineage: Eukaryota > Metazoa > Arthropoda > Insecta > Zygentoma > Lepismatidae > Thermobia > Thermobia domestica. The sequence continues at coordinate 22,570,127 of NC_137459.1, read as the reverse complement.
TCGGTAAGGGGTATCATAAAGGGGAGATTTTTCAATATCTCGCACAGTTTGCAAGATTAAGCCTACTTCTGGTTGGAGTTTCTATGAGTATGTATGATCAGTGTTTTCTTTCTTCTTGCATACAGTATGTAATAAGCAAATACATTACATATACAATTAATTATAATGTCGGTAATACATGGTCTTCATTGAGCAAAATACTCTAAACAATAAATATTCATCTTAGACTGGGGAAACGGTTATCTTTCGTTTTTTCAGCATCATTTGGCCATGAAACAAACGCCGGAGAGATTTTCTAACCTCGTATACAGATATGTGGTGTTGAAATGTGTAACTCGCAGGATATGATGCTTTATTTTTTTAAAATTTTCAACACTTCCAGTGTACCCCTAAAAAACTGCAATCAAGAAATAACCGCCATGTTTTTTAAATATTGAATTAAAGCTGGAAAATCTACACAAAATTTGGAATCGACCAGTGGAAACGACATGTTTCTAGCACTTGTGGCTTTCGAGATCTCATCGTCGAAACAGGCACGTAGCCAAGGGGGGGTCTGGGGGGTCCGGACCCCTTCCCCTTCGAGACCAGAAATGAAAAAATTAAGGAAGGATAAAACAAAATGAAATGACAAAAAGAAGGATCAGCGTTAAAAATTAAAAAGAAAACTACAGGAAGCTTTTGCTTACTCTTTCTTATGAGGAGATTTGTATTACTTGCAATATGGCGGCGAGGTAAGCGAGGTATTCTGGAAGAGTCAGGGAATTTGAATTTCAAGAAAAGTTATGGAATTCTCAGAATTCCTGCTACTAGTCAGGGAAATTTCAAGCTTTCGAAAGCATAAGTGCCGTTGTGTAACCGCGTGGACATTTTTAATCATAACTTTTCGTCATCGCATCCTTGCAGTATCAAACATGTTCTTTCAAGGACAATTTTCTGTTGTTCCTTTAACCTGTCATTTGGAACCGACAGTAGTTGACGGAATAATAAAAACAAAAAAATATGTTGAAAGAAAGTTCTGTTAGCATTTGATTCAACAGAGAAAGGAACGCATATATTGTAAAACTAGTTGAATATACACATGCTTCGCACAGGGGCTGTATTTGGAAGTCAACGCCTGTGGGAGTATCACCATTGATCTCAGCGACCACGGAAACTATGGATTTGATACTAATATCGGTCATTTTGACCTATTTTTTTTTACGTCTTGGTATCCACTCCCCGCTGACTCCTGGCCCGCATACTTGCAAGTCATCGCTAATGGAAGTGTCACCATTGATTTCAGCGACCGCGAAAACTATGGATTTGACACTAATATCGATCATTTTGGATTACTTTTATATGTCTTGGTATCTCACCCCCCACCCTCCGGAGACCCCCGGTCCAGAGCCGAATAGCATGAATTTGGAAGCTATGCGACTGAAGTTTCACCATTGATTTCAGCGACCGCGAAAATATGAATTCGACACTAATAGCTCAAGTGGTAGAGCGTTGGCCTCGCATTCGGGAGGTCGTGGCTTCGAATCCCGCTGCCTACCATCCTGACTGAGGTTTTCCATGGTTTCCCTCAGTCCTACCAGGCAAATGCCGGGATGGCACCTACTAAACAGGCCCTGGCCGATACCTTCCCAAATACTTTCCATTATTAATGTTGTTGGATATCCAATTAAAATGGCCTGGTGATCTGTATCTGATGATTGTTAAATAAATAAAATAAATATCGGTCATTTTCTACTACTTTTACATGTCCCGGTAAACGCCCTCTGAGGACCCCTGGTTCGAATTTCGACAAAAACTTTTAACTCTGGTCTGGAGCCAGGACCAAGGTATTCGTGACTAACATTTGGTAACTCTCGGTCAATTTGGCTGGTTCCCAAGCCGGTTCCGGTAAACGCCCCCCTGAGACCCCACTGTTTCGAAATTTAAAAGAAACGCTTCGTCTTGATCTGGGGCTTGGGCCAAGGTACCCCTGACCAACATTTGGTAACTCTCGGTCCACTCGTCTGGTCCCCAGGCCGGACACAGACAGACAAACACACAAGAAAACTCTTTATTTTATTTATATTAGAAGATAGTTTACAAGACAGTATTCAGTATGTACTTTTTATAATAATTGAGGTCATAACGAAAGAAAAATTGTTATATTTGAATAAACAGAAGAAGGACGTAAATATTGCAAAATCTTTTTCAATACTTTTTTTTTATTATTTTGCTCGAAATTTCGGGAGCAACAGGATTGCGCACATTATAGATCCCGAATTGCGCACAAATCTCTGCTGGTCTTTCTGAACACAGATTTTTGCCCAACGTTGCCACAATGGTAGATCTAAAATCTGTGCGCAAAGAAGGTTTTCCTTCAGACTAGGATAGAAACAGAAATTAGAAATAAAATTCATATATTATATTGAGGATTAACTAAATATAATTTGGTCAGTAGACACAATAAGTCATGATACCTCCAAATTTACAATCCAAATGTTAAAATTTTCTTGTCTCATAATCTGAATCCCTTTGGAGTTCTAGTACCTATTTTTAGGTACTAAAGTAGCGTCTTTATTATTCGATTAAAAAAGAGCCAATAAAGCTTTTTCACTTTTTTTTTTCAAGTCTAGAGGCACTGTAGAACACGTTACGTATGGTTTCACGCCTTCCTGCGTCGAGACAGAGGAGGTGATGACATCATAACTTTTAAAAAATATATTTTTGTTAGGCCTATTTTCATTATTTTTGGCGGGCTTACTTTCGCACCTAGAAGATTGAAATTTTGTACAAATATTCAGTCCACCGAGTACTATTTATTAGTCTTTTTCGGATCTCTGCGTTAGCCAAAGTGGATCCAGAGGGGCAAAAAGGTAAATAAAAGGGATTTTGTGGTTTAAAAAATCCCTTTTTTCGCGAAAGGCAGTTTTATTCTGAAGATAATATAGGGTGCACTATGATTCTAGGATAAATAGGGATGTCTCAGGAAATGTTCTGCTTGAGATCAAGGTATTTTGCAGTAATCTGGGGCATTGTGGGGATTATTGATATTTTTCCCGCCCTGGCTGTTCAAGATAAAAGCTTGAAATTTTGTGCAGGCATTTAGTACACCCCTTAGTGTTTTCCAGGTGAGTTTTAGGTCTCTTCATTAACACAGTGGGCTCAAATTTCTTTTTAAAAACAAATATTTTCAAAGAAAAATCCCGATTTATCTCAAAATTTCCCGCCTCAGGGACATGATAAGGAGATGTGAATGGTACCATTTGAAAGGTTGTTCTATTGTAAAAAGAAAACGAGGTATGAATCATGATCCTATGATAAATAGGGATGATGCTGTAGCCGCTTGACTGAAAGACTCTAATTTACCTTAAAAAGCCGGAATCTATAAGGGTTAAGCGTTTCATACTGCTTCAATATAATGTTATGTTTCTTTAAATCTTCCTTTTTTGTGTATTTGTATATCCTTTCGCAATTGATCTTAATTTCAATTTTGTTTCTAATTGTATCTTCAACAAAGAAGAGATCATCTGATAAATACCTGGACCAAGTGAATAAAATTATTAATTGTAATGTTTGTGAAATGTTTCCGCCCTATTTTCATTCGAGGAGCTACTGAGGGTTCTGAAGCCCATATTCTAGGTGGGAACTTAAATAAAACAAAGCAAACACTTATGATGACATTCTTAATGTTAATAATAATAATAATAATAATAATAATAATAATAATAATAATAATAATAATAATAATAATAATAATAATAATAATAATAATAATATAGTATACATACTTCCCACTACTAGCCAAGTTTTATGGAAAAATTGAAAATTGAAAAAGTGAATAATTTTCTCCATTGTCGTAAAGTTTTGCTTTGGTAAATTTATTGAGGTCTGTCGTTAACGTCTGGTCATATAATAGGATACTTGTTGCAATAATATGTGAGATACAATAAATTTAAATTACAATATTATTAGTATAATTCAACGATGTGAGTAAACTACTTCCTCATGCTAATTACACTGCATTCCAGTATAATCCTTGCAAAATTACGCGATTTACTTATTGATAATATGTAATCTGTCAATATATATCTTAAATAACCTTCCTAAATCTAGTTAGAATATAATTAGAAACAGTATCATGTAGTTACCTGCTAGTTTTATTACATACACTACGACTATGCACAGTAAATGCTATCATTGTTCGTACCTAATGTTACTCGCACAAGTTAGGACGATAATCTTAGCTTCTTCATTTATAAATAGTAACTTTTCTCCATCATAACTGAACTCAACTTCTCTTTCAATCACTTACTGAAGCAGCCTGTGTAATATTTCTCGGAAGAACTGGTGTGAGATCTTTTTTTTTTTTCGAATGAGTATATAGCTTCTCTATCCTTATGTGTTAATTCTTCTGTATTTTCTAAATTAGCTCAATCCTAGTAATTTTATTCGGTCCTTGGTTCGGGTATTCCGCTGCTCTTTTCTTACAGATATAAATAACAGAAGAAAAATATTTTCCATCTGACAACATTGCTTAAGTTTTCTGTGCGCAATCCTGTACATAATGACAGCTTGTCAATGACTTATCAGATAAAACTGATAAAACTGGAAAAGTGTGCGCAATCTCATTGCAGCCGAAATTTCTTCATAGTTTGTTATTAAGATATTTGCCAACATATCCTCATTTTATTGTCCTAACAAACCAATATATGTTGATAGTAAAGTAGTTTAGATTGATCGAGCTCCTAGGCCTTCAGAATTTCATGTCACTCCCCCCCCGTTACGAAATCCTGGCTAAACAAACCAAAATAGTTTAGAGTGATCGAGCCCCTTTTGTGATGACCACAGTATTTCATGTCACGGACCCCCCTTCCCTTCACGAAATCCTGGCTACGTGCCTGGTCGAAAGGATTGGAGACAAACATATAAACTTTTCTTTTGAGACAAACATATAAACCTAACATTTTAATAGATAGATTGTGTAACTAACATTCAATGGGCTCTTTACTATTCATGATTAGAAGCAGGCAGTTTCAATTACTAGTTAAGAGAACTTACTTTCCCTTAATTAATTTAATTTCAGTAACAATTTGATCTGTTATTACTAACATTGATGAGTTTAGAACAACAATTGAAGTAAATTTCAAACGCAAATCTGGTAAACTTAAAAAGAACAGAAGAGCATTTGACACCATAGAACGTAAATTACAGCAAACAGTTATTAATATAAATTATCTTGTTGAGACATGCATCAACACCGAAGGTAGGAAAGGGGATATAAAACGAAGGAATTTCACTGATTTTACGCAAACTAATTAATTATGTAAACGTTATTAAAGGAGACGCTCGCTACGAAATCTCAATCCTTTTGATGTTCAACGAAATGAAGAGAAGACGATTTAATGGCGCAAGTGGTAAAAGCACTCTCTCCAAGTTCTTCGCTGGTTTCAGCCCAACCTTTTACTTCAAGATGCACTTACTGGTTACACTAATTTCCTACTCAATATTTGATAAATTGCAATTAATAAACTTTAAACATGTTATGGTATTTACGAATTTGATGTGAGCTTATGAAATTCACATTTGTGAAGACTGACGTATTTTCCTGTGAATTAAAGCAGCAAAACACAAGATATTCCTTTAGATGGTAAGGAATGAATGTGAATAAAGTGTTGCTATTATCGTACAGAGATGGAGTGTGTCAGTGGGTTGTGGGTCAACAGGACGTAACGCACTGCTATCCACCACCAACCGTGACCCACTTGTTTCGCATACCCACTGTGCTCATTGCATTGTAGACAGCATCTTGTGAACACTGGTGAATTTGTCTACGTTTTACTTTCAAGACCATTTTTTCCTCCTTTTTCATTTCTTTCTATTTTTTTTTTTTTTTTTTACCTGAGATGAAAAAATGAAATGAAACCATTCAGTTTTACTTCTCGCGGTTATGCCAGCTAGGCTAAAGGAGACAGTGATGATGATAAATGAATGAAATGGTGGGATGAAGAAAGTGAGAAGAAACGAGAGAACCCCGAGAAAACCCATTCACATGGTCTTTGTCCAGCACAGAGTCCACCTTGAACGAGCTGGGATCGAACCAAGGACCCCATGCACCGGAAGTGAACACTCTACCACTGAGCCACCGCGACCTTACTTGAGATGAGTATAAGTGAAAAAAGAACTTCAGACACTTTTGAATATTGATATTTGTAATTATAATAATAGCAACAGGACTTCCTACTCGGCTTTCGAAACACAATCGAATTTTACATTTTTTTCCCCCTTTATGTGGGCCTACTTTATCTTGATTTGAGACTTTCCAATTTCATTCTATTTTCCATTTGAAAGTCTCTCTAATTCAACAATGAAACAATTATATATGATAATTAAATTGAAAGTCCTCGTAATATGGTCAATAGCAAATATTTTTCCATTTTATATCGTAAAGGTCAGACTTACCGGTATTGTAACTGAGCGGAGCTCGAGCGACTGACCGTAGCAATTCAAACTCTGAGTAGTGATGATTTCACAGCCTTGTTTTTATTACAAGTGTAAACTCTTTAGACAGTGAAGAGGACGTGGATTATGGGTTAGAATTGATGACGATAGGTTTTGCTGGGTGGTAGGTCAGAGCGGGTCACGGTTGGTGTTGGCTCATGATGAGTAGTGGATCAGGATGGGTGGTTGAGTCAGTAGGTCATGGGTCAAGTTTTCATTGACCCACACCATTTCTGATATATGTAAACTAACAGATGTCCCCACTTGTTATTTTGGGCAATAATTTGCATTCTTCTTTTTGTAAGTTTCATATAATTCGTCTGAGTTCGAGCTCATGTAAAAAATTCGAACATCTCGTGTGTCATCGTAACCTCAGGTTATTTCTGTGTATAAATTTATGTGAGGCTGCTATGTTTTTTCTCTTATTTCCTCTTTCCACAAAAACATATACTTTTGTCACTAGCAATGCTTCCACTGCTTAGCTGGATATTTTAACCAGTAAAAGCATTACTAGTGGCGGAAGCGCATGAGGAAGCGTGGAAAGAAAGACAGTGAGTAAACACATGGCAGCTGCACATACTTTTAACACAGTAGTATTCTAGGGTTAAGGAAACACCCCAGTCCTTCTTTTTCCACTCTATGTCAAACATCTCAAAACGCTGAGAAACGTGATTAATTACCGTAATCTAAAAGACCAAACACCAAATTTCATGACTCCAGCCTTAACGGATTCCGACATACAGGGTGAACCATTTATTTTGATCCGTCCTTGTAACTTTTAAACTAATAAATACAAGACGCTCAAATTTCACGAATTCATAGTATCAAGACAGGAACATCTAAGTGACACAACGTTAGGTTATTACACATATCAAATCTACATGTAAAACAAAAACTTTCAGCGCCAAAGTCACTATGCAGTATTGCAAACTAAAAAGGCTACAATATCACAAGCATCGAGAAATAATCAAATTTTGAAGAGTTCTGCAACAGTAATAACGCAAGTGACAAGGACTAGGCAAAGCACATCTAAAGTACCCTAATGTCGAATACTTCGGTCATTTTTTGAAACGATATTATCCCGAAAAAGTTTTTAATTAAGTATCACATGTAATTTCTTAAATAGTTTTCAATGGACATAAATATCATAATACCGTTTACATTTTTTTTTTATCTCGAACATTCCGGACTTACGAAAAGTGGTTCAATTTGACATATTGCTTGGGAGCATGGTGGCTCACTGGTAGAGCGTTCATCTCCGGTGCTAGGGGTCACTGGTTTGCTCCCAGCTCGCGCCGTGTGGACTTTGTGGTGGACAAACACCGCGCTCGTGGGTTTTCTCGGAGTTCTCCCGTTTCCTCCCACTTTATTCATTCGACTATTTCATTCATTTCTCATTTTCACCGTCTTTGGCCTCACCGGCATAATCGTGGGACGTAAAACTCAAAGATTTCATTTGACATATTGTCCTAAATAGCGTATTTATAGAAACCTTTTAAAAATATTTTTTTTATTTGCTTTGCTTCTAGAGCATTACAACAATCCTTTCTGGTAGGTACAATTACAATAAGTTCTCGAAAATACTTAATTGTAAACAGTGTTGGAAATTTTGCCATAATTTACTATATCTCCACAACGATTTAAGACATCGAATTTAACGGCGTTATGATCTTTCCATCGACTGAAACCCACCTATGTAATTGAATAACTCACTTATTTAAGAAGTTTTTCGAAATAAAAGCTTTTGAAAAAAGTCACATATTTAATCTCTTGTACCTTTGTCCTTTTTCATTAGAAATTCGTGACGTCATGACCATACTAATAAACGCTAAAGTACTTTGGATGTGTATTGCCCCGCCCTTCTCAGTTGGATTATTACTGGTATAGAGAAGACCAAAATTTGGATGTTTGTGACACTGTAGTATGCTTAGTTTCTAACCCTGAATAGTTTTTAAATGTGATATAATACGTTTCCGTTTGACATGTAAATTTGAAATATGCAATAAGCTGTCGCAGTGCCCTTTGAAAATCTATATCCTGATGTTGAGTTGGCAACACTCTTAACTTGATGGTATCACCGAGTGTGCCAAACAATATTCTTCTTGCCGATATTTGAATGGTAAAAAATTAGCAATTTTTCTCAATTAGTTTAAAAGTTACAAGGGAATATCAATATATATTCATCTTGTTATAAGAACTGCAATCATCATCCCCTCTTTTTCTTCTTTTCTGGGAAAAATAAAAAAATATAAAGACCCAAAAGGGTTTTCCCAGTGTTGGTAAAAACTTAACAATCTTGAACCCTGTAACTATCTTTAGAAACCAATGCATATACTAACAGTAACACATGTGTGTATATTACTGTTATAATTACATATGTGTATATTAAAGATAGTTACATTACATACCGAGTTTAATTTTCCTAAGATGAAGAGATCTGAGACTTCAGTAATTCTTCTCGGACTATCAGTAATTCTTCTCGGTGAAGATATTCACATCCGACGTTTCGAATGCAGACATCGCATTCATCTTCAGTGATATTTGCATACACATATAACTTACAATCTTAAAATAATGCTGTTGAGATAAGGCACCCCTAGCACCCTTAAAGAAGTGACGAAAAATTAATCGGAAACGAACTACAACGTCAAACCTATAGTTTTCGGGGCCCTGAGATGCATAGTGGAATCCCCGATACTGTATAGGTTCAAGTTGATCTTCCATCGGCATAAGGGGGAAGTGAGAAGGGATGAAAAATAAAATATCAAAAATGACAGACGAAGTGATTTTGAGTTTAACGTCCCGTTCACCAGCGAGGCTATATGGGACGGGGACCTACTGATTAACGTGGAATCCGGACCACATGAGCTGCCGCCGGGAATCGAACCCGGGTCAAAAAATGATAGAAATTTGAGGTAAATCCATAATTTTCGGGGTCTTTAAGCTGATTGGTGATACTCCCAATGACATTTAAACCCAAGTTTAGTCAAGTACGTGCATGCCAGCTGACCTAGGAATTGACAGAAACAACCCTGAAGGTATCTTTTCAGTTCTTTATCTTCAGTTGTTGTGCACAAACATTATTTTTCTCTTGCGAATCTTGGCTTTTCTGTTATGCTTAATAAACACAAGCTGAATGCTATTAATTTGTAGACCTCCTGATACTCCTGTGTACGTCATCACCGCAAAACATTAATGTTAGAGTAAACAATACTAGTTTCTCTAACAGAAAGTAGTTTAGAAAGTTTTATTCATTTATTTACTTTTTTACATTGGATCAAAACTAAATTAAATTAAAGTGTTCCTAAAATATGAAACAAAATTAAGTCCATTATGCAGGTACACCGCTTGACAAGAGGTAATCTATTCTGAAAATATATTCAACAAGATACTATATAAATAAGGAAACTGTTTCGCTTCTTATGTTTGTTTTCAGAATGACTAAATGTGCTAATTAAAACGGAAATTTGATGTTTGGCGCCAGACAGAATACAACAATTATCTATAATAACATTTTAAGAAAGGAGTTTCACGTCTCGATGGAAGCTTTACCATTAATTTAATTTTCTCATGAATATTTCTAATTATTTTTGTCTGACTCAAAAATTTCGCTTCAATGATAAAATTGGTCTTGGGTAGTCTATATTCTATAAAGGTAAACAAGAAAGTTCTGTAGTTTTTCGCCACCATCTTCGAGCATTGATATGCCACCTAACACGTACCTGGAAGATCAAGAATAGTCCCCATCAGCATCGACGAGCTTCTGCCAAAGTTGTGGAAGGCCATGGATTCCATCGCGAAAGATCTTCGTGGGAAGTGAAGCGAAGAAGGTATCAAGTGCATTTTGTATTTCTAATAGGGATTTGAACTAACATCATCTAAGGTAATTGTAGAGGGGATGGAACAGGTGATATTCGGACAGTGCAATGTCCGGCAGTATGGCGGATCCAATAGTGTTTCTCATCTAAGATGTAGAATGGTGTCCCGGGTCATCCTAGCAACGTGGGGCTTAGCGTTGTCCTGTAACAGGAGGACTCCTTTGCGATTCAGAAGTGCTAGCACCAGACTTTTGAGTTTCTTTTTGAACCCTCCTTATCGACCCAACTTGTAGAGCTTCCCAAGTTGATGGAGGTTTCTCCACTCACACTGAATTGCAGTCCAAGTTCCTCACATGCCTGGCCACTGTTCACCTCAATTGCTGCCTGAAGATCTTCATTTTGTACATATGTTGGTCTTCCGGTACGTGGTGCGTCTTTGAGTGTTTCGTCACCGTCCTTAAACTTGTTAAACCACCGCTGCATTGTCCGCGTAGTCACGACACTCTTACAAAAGGCCAGACATATCTTCCGTCTCGCTGCAGCGGTGTTTGACCCCGTTTGAACTAGTACAACACACATGTCCTTATGACGCTCTGTGGAGGTCCCATGTTCACTCTGTCCTTACGCAAGTTCACGGTGTAACTGAACTGCCACAACCAGGTTGTATGTTGGATATACCTACACCAACAACTGATCTTCGCTTTATCTCCATTCGCATTCAACTCACGGTGTGAGGGCAATTGAACACATATCTTCACAAAAGCGACAGAACTTTCTTGGTGACCTTTATACAAGCCTAGTAGTTTTCAAATAAGGAAAGAGAAACGAAAGAAATTTACACATTAATTTTGGAATAGTTTTAAAATACATGTTCCTTTTGTGTTTTATTCGTTCAGCTCGAAATAACAATTTCACATAATGATTTTTAAAAAAATCATCATTGAGGTTTATTGGTGCTTGACACGAAGTTTTGCAGTTTATGCCGGATTCAATTAGTTCTTTTCAGATTTATACGACCTAGAAGCAGTTATTTTTCAACGTCTTGTTTGCTTTCCGGTCGAGGTAGGTTTATCAGAAGTAGGCAATAGTGACGTCACTCGAAGGAAACACTTTATCACATTGATCGTCTTTAAGGCGTACGCCCTTCGGAAGCGCAGAAGGAAAAGAAATTATAAGTTCGATTTTAAATTCATGATTTTCTATCGCAAAACAGATTGCAATGATAAAACATGAACACACGAGTTTCTTCCCCTTTTTAAAGGAACCAAAGAACAGTTGTATGGTTTGTAAATTTCTGTCATTTCTCGTTTGTTTGTAGAGATAAAATACATTTCTTTTTCATATGATTCTGACATATGGTGTCAACTTTCGTGTAATTTTCTATCTACCGTACGTGTTGACTTGCCAAACTTTTAAGTTACAAAATATATACTGTTGACATTTTTGTAGTTCATTATGTCATGTTACATCCTCCAACGATCACAAAATTTAAGCAGCTGTGCACAATAGCCAGGCACTGGCCTAGGTATTAGGTTGTAAAGAATGTTATTGCGTTTTCTTTACTTCCATTTTCAGTGATGTATTTTCAACTCAAGTGTCGTTATAATATTATGCCTCTATATATAAGTTTAAAGCGCGTTTTTCGCTGTATTTATTCGTTGTATTGGTTTTGTTTTGAAATACTTTTTTTTTTTTTTTTTACTTTTATCTGGACTTCAAAGATAGCATGGACAAGAGGCGAATTTGCACAATTTTCTTGTTCCAGTTCAAGTTAGGCCGAAAAGCTGACCAGACAGCTCGTGATATCAACGATGCGTTTGGCCCAGGAACCACTAACGAACGTACGACACAACGGTGGTTCAAGAAATTTCGTAGCTGTGACGAGAGCCTGGAAGATGACGAGCACAGTGATCGGCCATCCGCTGTTGACAACGACCAACTGAGAGCCTTAGTCGAATCCAATCTACGCACAACTGTTCGAGAGCTTGCTAAATACCTGGTGGTAACACCTATGACAATTTTCAACCACCTGCAAGAGATTAGGAAGTCAAAAAACACGATAAATGAGTGATGCACAAATTGACCGAAAAACATCGAAATCGTCGTTTTGAGGTGTCATCTTTTCTTCTTCTGCGGAACAAGAACGACCCGTTTCTCGACAGGATTGTGACGTGTGATGAGAAGTGGATCCTTTACAACAATCGGCGACGTTCGGCTCAGTGGTTGGGCGTCGGCGAAGCTCCTCATCAGTTCCCGAAGCCAAAACTCCACCCACAAAAGATCATGGTGACTGTTTGGTGGTCTGCAGCCGGTCTCATCAATCACAGCTTCCTGAATCTGGGCTAAACGATTACGGCGGAGAATCACTGCCAACAAATCGACGAAATGACCAGAAACTTCGAAGTATGTGCCCGGCACTGGTCAACAGAAAGGGACCAATCATGCTCTACGACAACGCTTGTCCTCATGTTGCTCAACAGACGCTGCAAAAGTTGAACACATTGGGCTACGAAACTCTGCCTCATCCACCATATTCACCGGCCCTTTTGCCCACCGACTACCACTTTTTCAGGCATCTCGACAACTTCCTCCGCGAGAAATACATCAAAAGCAGAGACCATACCGAACCGACCTTCAACAACTTCGTCGCGTCCAGAATTCCAGAATTCTATGCTACCGGCATTAACACATTTGTTTCTCGTTGGCAAAAATGTATTGATTGTCATGGTTTTTATTTCGATTAATAAAAGTTTGTTTGAATTGAGATATGTTTGTTTGAAATTGAAGGTTGGAAACCGCAAGAACTTTCTTTACAACCTGATAATATTTTAACACGCGAGAGAAGACGAAATATTCGAAGTGACCGTAAATCCAACGTTCCATTGTACCCTTGGCAACGTTGTAAGCTTGATCTAGCCAATGGGTGGCTAATTTGCATCTGACTGCTCCACAATCCATTCCTTTAAACTTTAGAGGTATCTACTGGTATGTACTTGATTAGCATTAGAAATTAGGTTCTAGGCTTAAGGCATTTGTGGCTAAGTTAGCCCGCTACGTATGAGGGATGACGTCATTGGGGTATCACACAGCCCGGGAAATTGGGAAGAAAGATACCGGCCTGGGACTATGATGTGAGGTACCACACAGGTGTTTGTAGGTGTGAACGAAGAAAATCCAGGAAAACCTCAAATAACATGTTTGTCCTGAAAAGCTTTTACACTTTTTCAACAGAGTGTTCCCACCGGGAATAGAACCTGGAACCACTCGCGCCAAAGCATTAGCAACTACGCTACGCGGTGCCACTGGTTTGTGCTGCAGATACAGCGTGAATCTTTACAAAGTGGTACATTTATTAGGGGGCTCCAAACCTCATGTAAACAAATAGTTTTAAATAGTAGAAATATCCGTACTTCGCACGGAAAGAATGATGTTAAAATCTTTTAAAGTAAAGAAATGCGTGAAACACACACACACACACACACACACACACACACACACATATATATATATATATATATATATATATATATATATATATATATATATATATATATATATATATATATATATATACCGGCGACCAATGCTTACGGCACTGCCCCTATCGATTCTTGAACCATGCAACTTACAATACAGGTGAGTAGTATGGGTTGCCTTCCTCAAAAGCAGTATGGTTTCTTGGACATATGGGTACAACAGAGTTTGATCCATCAATCCCCCGTCGATTCGATAATTGGAAACAAGGCTTCGTACGCGATTGGAAACTGAAGAAGATCAATCTATATATATATATATATAAAAAACTTAATTGCTACAGACTACTTCTTTCTATGCAAAAATCTGATGATAAGCACAAAAACACACAGATTAAGTTTACCTTATTTATTACTAGGTTTAAGCACCCGTGGTTGTTGCGTCTTAAAGCAGAACCAGGATGAAATGAAAGGAAATAAGAATGTATTTAAAGGAATGTCCCTTCAACTATTGCATTACCTGAATATGTATCATTTGCTGTTATGTAAGACCGCACAACAAATATATAGTGTTGGTCGCATACAGGCAAGGTGTTCTTAGAAACAATCCGAAACGTCTGTGAATTTTGACCTCCGTCATTTCCCTCGAGCCGAAAATTGGAAAGCGGCTTTGAATGCAGTTAAATGTGACAAAGGTCTAGATATGCACAAGATCTGGTGGTTCTACGTGACTTCTTTCATGCGAAAGAGTACATGTCAACTTATTGTAATCACTTGTGCTTGCCTAGCTGATTACAGAAAGCACTTCGTTTCCCTCATGCGTTGAATTTAACTAGTTGAAGCTTGCGATTGAATGTCAGTCTGTTACCCGTGCATTTAAAACGAGTCCCATGTTTGTACCGTCAACAGCAACAGTAATTCCCCCTGCCTGCTATAACTTCATTAAGTCGGATGCAGTATTTTTGCTGGTATCACAAAACGCCTGAACAGATGCAACCCAATTTATACATAGCAATTCTACCAACCGAAAACAGTTGGTAAACCTTTACAGCACTGAAACACACTTTTGCTGCAGAGATGATGCACGCAGAAATTTTTCATTTTGAGATTGACCTCTATTCCTTATAGTGTGTTGTCCAGTACTCTAATTCATTGTTTGTATAGTATATATTATTACACTACATACTGCAAGGGAGAAGAAAGAAAAAAAAAAAAAACACTGATCATACATGAGTTAGAAAAAGGTACAAATTAACTCAAATTATCAAATCTGGAACAATTAAAGGAAATAACTTTGTAAACTTTTGTTTCCATTCATCGACCTATTCCAGTCATTCAAACATTTCTTCCTTTCTCCATGCGAGAAAATCTCGCATGTCATAGTGAGTATTGATTGAAATTGAAATTGAAGCATGTTAAAAATTTCGAACATGCAGAGATCCTAACCCGGGCATAATATAGTACTTACCTGCAGCTTTCTGTTACTTTCATGTAAGTTTAGACGAGCCACTAAGACCGGTATTGGTTGAGTTCATTAAATTTTCTTCATCAAATTGTATTGTTTAGATAATTGATATTGAAATTTTAGTATGGCTTTACTATGTAAAGTTTTCTTATTCTATAGGGTAGAGCAAACTATGGTACACGGGAATGTGGACTTTCCCATCACTTTCTATTACACACTTCTTTTTGAATAAAATATGTTACAATAAGTGAAAGTTACAATAAGAGGTTAAGAAAATGAAAGGATCTTAATAACTAGACGTTTTAGGGTGTGTTGGTTAGGTTACTTTTAATGACCAAGTGTTTTACATAGGAAAAGGAGCTCAAGGAGCTGTAAGACGTAGGAAAGTTTCCTCTTAATAGTTAGGCGTTTTAGGGTGTGTTGGTTAGGTTACTTTTAATGACCAGGTGTTTTACATAGGAAAAGGAGCTCAAGGAGCTTTAAGACGTAGGAAAGTTTCCTCTTAATAATTAGGCGTTTTAGGGTGTGTTGGTTAGGTTACATTTAATGACCAGGTGTTTTACATAGGAAAAGGAGCTCAAGGAGCTATAAGACTTAGGAAAGTTTCCTGTTAATAATTAGGCGTTTTAGGGTGTGTTGGTTAGGTTACATTTAATGACCAGGTGTTTTACATAGGAAAAGGAGCTCAAGGAGCTTTAAGACGTAGGAAAGTTTCCTCTTGATAATTAGGCATTTTAGGGTGTGTTGGTTAGGTTACTTTTAATGACCAGGTGTTTTACATAGGAAAAGGAGCTCAAGGAGCTCTAAGACGTAGGAAAGTTTCCTGTTAATAATTAGGCGTTTTAGGGTGTTTTGGTTAGGTTACTTTTAATGACCAGGTGTTTTACATAGGAAAAGGAGCTCTAAGACGTAGGAAAGTTTCCTCTTAATAATTAGGCGTTTTAGGGTGTGTTGGTTAGGTTACATTCAATGACCAGGTGTTTTACATAGGAATAGGAGCTCAAGGAGCTCTAAGACGTAGGAATATTTCCTCTTAATAATTAGGCGTTTTAGGGTGTGTTGGTTAGGTTACTTTTAATGACTAGGTGTTTTACGTAGGAAAACGAGCTCAAATAGCTTTAAGACGTAGGAGAGTTTCCTCTTAATAATTGGGTGTTTTAACAGGGACAAGGCGTTTTCAATGACCAGGAGTTTTAGAGAGTTGGTACCTTGATTAATCGGGTAAGATCGATACTTTTGAGGTGTGCTGTTGTTTTCTTATTTTAACATGGCGGCTACATTTGTTGATTTTCGTTACTTGCTGATTGTTGGTGATGGTGGGCAATGTCCTGCTCGTTGCTGTTGTTTGTAGAGTATTTGTTTACTATAAGCAAATGGAGTAGAAATACATGGTTACATCCAGCATGGGTTGAAGATGCGTGGACTCCCGTGGCACATAAAAAAATAAGCCACACGATTACTTTTTTCCATTATTGCTATGTAGAATACTTCTGACTAGTTGCTTTTTTCAATAAACTAAAAAAGAAAGTGACTATGTTTGTGACTTCATTACTCTTGAACCACACGACTGATCTCGACCAAATTTCCAACACGAATAAGGCGAGGTTCGGGTCCAGAATGGTTGTTGTTGTTTCAGTTTGACGGTGCAACTTAAAAGAGGAAAGGGTAGAGATATTCAAAAATGACTGATACTAGTGTTGAATTCATTGTTTTCGGGATCAGTAAGATGAACAGTGACACTTCCAATGCTGTTTAAGTCCAAATTCAGCCTCATAACTTATATATATAATTGAAAATGTTCAATATTAGTGTAAAATCCATAGTTTTCAGGATCGTTGAGACAAACAGTGTCGTTTAAATCCAAATCAGCACTTTATATCCAAAATTAAACGTATTCTCCCCGTGCAAGCAACGGGTGTTCTGCTAGTGTTATATAAGGTCCAAAGGACTCATGGGAAAAAGTTAATTTTATTTCTAATTTTCAATTTTGGTGCTTGATCATAAAAAAATGGCGGGGAAACTAGTTAGTTAGTTAATGTTAAAAGAAAATAAATGTCCTTCTGTACAAGGTTATCAGTACTTTATTTTCAAATAGATATGTTTTAATATTAATATATGAATTTCTACAATAAGAGAAGTGATGGGAATAAAAAAACATCATTAATTTATCCGTTTTAGGTTTGTACCTGTGCACTAAAGAGAAAGAAGATAAAAGCAGTAAATGCTTAAATATTAATGCTATGAAGAATCTGGCAGAAGCGAGAAAACTCCGACAAAACTCATGGATACGGCACTGTCCGCGAAAAACACACTTGCCTTGAATTTAAAGCAAAGATTTATCAAAAGCAGAAATGAGTGGTACGTCACGGTGTTACAATGCCCTCTAGAAATGAAATAGTATTTGAAGGTAATAATTCTTGTGAGTAATAGTACTGCCTTTACCTTCCAACCCTTCGTTTTCTAGTATTGATTGCTACTTGGTACGCGGATATGCAAATATCATTAAAAGTTCCACAACTGGCTGACCCTGGTCACAAACTTCACAAAATACTCCCATTATTAATTCTTGTGACGCAGGGCTTTCAACACTTAAGGATTTTGCTTCCGGTGGACAAAGTTTCTAACTTCATATTACGCTTGTTTTTCATTTGCAATTAGCTTTAACGAGTTATTTTTTTACACTTGATTCTTCCAGTAAACCACCACATTAAATATTTATTATAGTACATAAGTGTTTGTATAATGTGTTTGTTTCTGTTTGAATTTATTAATTGCAAGTTAATTTGCACCTCTTGCTGTTTTAGACTTCATTATTTCTAGATGCCAAAGGGGTATTTTTTTAAAAAGGTAATGTTTGTAAAAACAACATTTGACATGGACTCTGCATATTATTAATAGAGTTTAATTCTGGCTGCATAGTTAATGTTACCGATTACAATGCGGAAGAGTCGGGTTCGATTCCTGGTGGAGGTTTATGTGATTCACATCCTACATTAAGTTGTGCGTCCACGTCTCATATAATGGCAATGCCAAACTCCAAATGAAATGATGAAAGGATTATTATTTAAGTTAATACTTCAAGTCATGTTTTAAATAAGAACTGAAGCTTTCCTGGTGACATGATGAATATAATTGTTCTGCATATTGTTCTCTCAGACCTGGTTTAGCATTAAATAAGTAAATAAATATTATTTACCGTTTATTTGTTGCAACTTCTGTATAAAGCTATTTTCGTTTGGAGGAAGTACTTCTTCAATTATAATAAAATATGTGTGTATGCCTGTCTGTCATCACCTTTCCGCCTAGAAAGAAGTAACCTAGAGCCATAATTTTTTCACACAGATATATTGTGATCAGTCCTAATCGTGTAGAAAGCTGTTTTTTTTTCAATTTTCTGCTCAGGGGGAGGTTTTCAGGGGTCAAAATGTGTCTGAAAATGCATATACATTTGTAGTTTTTTGAGAACGCCTTGTATGTATGCAACCATCATTACGTATGGGTTTTACGTGCTACATAATAACAGGGGATAAATACCCGGGCAATGGAATAAGGATATTTGCTATTTTCTCTTTTTATACATGTTCTGATTTAAGATCCGTCAACGACGAGTGCTTAAAAAAATGAAATATTAAAGTTTAACGTCCCACATTTATACCCTTGAGGATAAGGGAGACGAATGATTAAGACAAGTGAATGATGGTGGAAGAATTGGTTGAATGGGAATGTGGGAGGAAACAGAAGTACCCCGAGAAAACCCACAAATACGATGTTGTTCACCACAAACTTACTTGGTGGGGATCGAACCAGGGATCCGACGAATGCTTACAGCTAGTAGTTAAATAAACTGCTCAAAAACAGTTCAGAGTACTCAATCATTTTAATAGTTATTCGTTTCCTTAAGTATCTTTATTAAGTCTTATTCTAGGATCAATTTTAACAGACGAAAACCATATTCACGAAGAAATAAAATGTCGACTAAAAGCAGGAAATTTGTGTTGTTGTTCAGTTCAAAATTTCTTGTCGTGGAAAATTCTGTCGAGCAGTTTGAACCTTAAAATATATATAAAATGATAATTACGCCTGTTGTTCTGTATGGTTGCGAAACGTGGTCGCTTACTCTGAGGAAAGAACGCAGTCCGGAACTATTTGAGAAGAAGATACTGAGACAAGTACTCGGACTCGAGAGCAAGGAGAATGTGGAATATCGGAAACTCCATAACGAGGAACTATATAATTTATACAGTTTACCATACATTGTTAGGGTCGTCAAGTCTAGGAGGCTCAGGTGGGCAGGTCATGTATCTAGGATGAAAGAAAGTAGAAACGCTTTCAAAGTTTTGACTGGGAAACCAGTCGGAAAACGACCATTAGGAAGACCTAGGCGCAGATGGGAGGACAATGTTAAGATGGATCTCGCAGAGATAGTAATTCAAAGTAGAAACTGGATCTAATTGACTAAGGACAGAAGTCAATGGAGAGCTTTTGCGAACGCGGCATTGAACCTCCGGGTTCCATAGGCCTCTCTCCCTGAAAATTAATTATAGAAACTAAATCAAGGAAATATGTATCTTCTTTGATCTGTTGAAAAACTGTTTTCTTTTCAAGGCAAGAGTTTAAATTGTATGAACATAGCCTTTCCAGGAGAGATAGGTGGTCAAGTGTTCTTCTGAAACAACATGCAAACTGAAATGGAAAATTATTTAATAGAAACACATTTTAAGACGTAGCTTCTCATAGTGAATTCATGTTGTTTTATATAGCGACATATATCTAGTCATTACACTACTACGTACTCAAAAATGATTAGTAACATCATTTAAAAAAATAGAAACTAACACAATAAAGCAAAACAATGTTACAGTTAGATCTGATTTCAAATTCAATGAAAGCTTAGCTTAAAAGGGTAGAGTATTACAACAAAGAATCGTAGAACCATTCAATAATTTACTGCATAGAATTGAAACCAAGAGTTGAGAACTTCCAGAAATTCCCGTCTCTTTGTAATGTATTCTTTTCTAATACTAAAAAGTTTCTCTTTCCGAATTATAAACTTTCATTTAGAGAAACTGGGTTTTCCAAAGAAATGTTGCAAGACGTGAATGGAAGGAATTGTCCTTAACTTTCTATGCAATTGTGAGTTAAGCCAGAAAATCTTCTAGAATGATTTTTTGATTTCAGTTTGCGCTATCATTCTATTACGCTACGGACAAAAATTACCTACATTGTTTCAAGTTTCAGCTTCAGTGTGTGAAATTAAATTAAAGAACTTTTAGAACTTCTATTCTATAATATTATATATATATATCGGGTGTTGCGAAATAACTGTTACAACTCTTGGGAGAAGATATAACGCTCTAAAGTGTATTATGCCACGTTTTCGGCATCATGTAGCTCCGAAACTATTTGTCGTAGAGAAAAGTGCAAAAGGACTTTTTTCTTGTTTCTGTGTTGGGAATCACCTCCCGAATTTTGTCGGTGGAGTTTCCTACCACCCTATATATATATATAATATTATAGAATAGATATATATATGTATGTATATCGGGTGTAGTAAAATAAGTGTTACAACTCTTGGGAGGTGACTCCTGCCACTGAGACAAGAAAAAAATTTCTCTTGAACTTTCGGCAATCGGACATAGTTTCGGATCTACAAGGTGCCCAAAGCCTGGAAAAATGACTTTCGGACGCCAATAGTTTGGAAACTATCTAACGTAAAGAGGACGGGTAAAAAAATCACTGAAGAAGTCATACCTGCTGTATTAAATTTTGCATGTTTCAGAATTCTACCATGCACGCGCAAGGGATTCCCCAAAGGAACGTAGGGAGTCCCGGATAATCTGCCAAATGAAAATTGGTCTAAATGGATATGAATTGATAGGGTTTCTACCAGGTAACAATAATTCGTTTATATTAAGTCGATATCTGGAACAAATACAAAATGGCGGACAACTTCATACCCGTTGTGTGTGATTGCATAATCGCCAGGTACGGATGCTGGCCAACAGTGACATTCTGAGTATTAAGTGTAGCGAATTTGTACTCAAATGTTCTAGAAAGACATCGGGAGTGTCGGTAGAACACAACAGATGAAGCAAGGTGATTCACATGTGTGGAAACACGTAACGAAAAATGCCCAGAAATGCACTCATACTAAGGAAACGTGAGTTCAAAGCGTCGAAAATGTGAGGATTAGCGTCAAGAACATGAAAGCCATTGCCAATTCACCAATAATATTCTCTCAAACCGATGCAATCTGATGTGCACGGCTGCATACCAATAAGGATGCAACAACTGAGATCAAGTTGAAATTGTGTAAGGGGACTCAGTAAGAATCTGGGTAAACTAAATGAATTTCTCTAGTGGAATCGCATGATTGATATTGAAATGTGGCCAATGTGTGTGTTGATATTGACATGTAGCTAATGGACAAATGTCAACATGTCCCACTACTGCTGAGACAGCGTCCTACGTGCGGAAAATAGGAAAATAACTACTCTGGTCTTGAATCTGAGGCCGTGGGCTCCCAGTACGATTGGAAAATGCTACCATACGAGCAAGAGCGAGTGCTGTAGTCCTGAGGCTTCGAGGGAGCCTCACTTTCTCTGTATTCATTTCTTTGAGGAGTACCCACTTTGTTTGGCAAGCGCTCTTGTACAGCCTCCCGACATGCTTGTGTGTTTCATTTTGTTATTCCTACTGCACAGTTGTAAACAATCAGAGCTTTAAGACGTTTCTTTCTATTTCTCATGTCGTTTTATTTTCCATATGTATAGTGTTCCAGCTGTAGTGTTACATGTGCCAAATTGGTTCATTTTCGTCTTTGTCTTGGCATGCGCACTGTATGTAAGATGCGAATTTCTGGACGTATTTTCATATATTTCGAGTACGTCATATATCCCAGAAGACGTGGGACACGATAGAAGTTTGTTATTTTCAAACTTTATCAGAATTTGAACCATGGATTAAGAGATTTCTTTTCATATGTATCGACTGTGGGACAATGTCCAAAACAAAGAGGGACATTGATTCATCGTGTTCTAGTTACGTTCTACCAAAAAGTGCGCAAGATATAATAGCAGAATGGACAACATTATTTTCCTAGTTTTCGCACCTGGGATGGTGTCCCAGCAGTAGTGGGACATGTTGACATTTGTTCATTAGCTACATGTTGATATCAACACACACATTGGCCACATTTCAATATCAATCATGCGATTCCACTAGTGACATTCATTTAGTTTACTCAGTTTCTTAGTGAGTCCCCTTACACAATTTCAATTAGTATGCAGCAGTGCAGATCATATTGCATCGGATTGATGGAATATTATTGGTGAATTGACAATGGCTTTCATGTTCTTAATGCTATTCCTTACATTTCGGACGCTTTGAACTCACGTTTCCTTAGTATGAGTGCATTTCTAGGCATTTTTCGTTACGTGTTTCCACACATGTGAATCACCTTGCTTCATCTGTTATGTTCTACCGACACCCGAGATGTCTTTCTAGAGCATTTGAGTACAAATTCGCTATATTTAATACTCAGAACGTCACTGTTGGCCAGCATCCGTACCTGGCGATTATGCAACCACACACAACGGGTATGAAGTTGTCCGCCATTTTGTATTTGTTCCAGATATCAACTTAATAAAACGAATTATTGTTACGTGGTAGAAACCCTATCAATTCATATCCATTTAGACCAACTAATTTTGGTTACCAGGTTGGAAACCTATCCATTCACGCCTATTTTGACGTATCTTTACCTGACAGTTTATCCGGGAGTCCGTACGATCCTTTGGGGAATCCCTTGTGCACTGATTTCACGATTGCGACATACCCATCTTTGAATAAAGCAGGTTTCGTTCCTTTGAGGTGACCATGCCGCCTTGCCTGTATCATTCGAAATAGAAAAGATATAGCGCTATAAAGTGTATTTTGCCACGTTTTCGGTATTGTGTAGCTCCGAAACTGTGTGTCCTAGAGAAAAGTGCAAAAGGGCTTTTTTTTCTTGTTTCTGTGTCGGGAATTGCCTCCCGAATTTGGTCGGTGGAGTTTCTCACCACCCTATATATATATATATATATATATATATATATATATATATATATATATATATATATATCCCTAGCAACACCGAAAACTGTGGATTTGACAGTAATTTTTGTGTTTACCCCCTCCCACAAATTGGACTGAATTTGGATTTTTTGAACGGGATCGGAAGTGCCACTGTTCATCTCATCAATCCCGAAAACTATGCCATCGGCACTAATATCTGTCATTTTCGATCATTTTTATATATCGTCCCCTCCCCTCCCCCAAGTTGCAGGACTGAATTCGGATTTAAACAGCAACGAAAGTGCCACTGTTCAACTTAGCGAACCCGAAAACTATGGATTCGGTACTAATATCGGTCATTTTAGATCATTTTTAGACCTAAGTTCCACCGTTGAAGTGAAATGGTAAAAGGACATACCAGGACTGAACCTTATCTATGTTGAAAATTTCGTCGAAGTCGGTTGTATGGTTCAAGAGTTGTTAAGACACAAATATAGTCACTTTTCACTTTTATTTATTTATATAGATAGATAAGGGATTGAAGACTTGTAAACAATTCAATACATACAATGCCTCATCATGAATTAAAGGAGAAGAAATCTTGTTAATATTACCAAATTTAATAACACGAGTCTGGTTATTTTAATTTTTTTCTTCTGAATATGAAATGATTGGTAAAGCCATTTTCAATTGCTTCCTTTACAGTAAAAACTTCTCGGTTAAGATTTATACATTCTCAAAGTACATCGAGTGAATTAAATGCGATTCATGTAAAGAACACATGAAGGTCAGCTTTATGCGACAGGTGTGAAATGAATACAAAACGGAACGTGTGTCTACTTTGTTTTAGAGAACCAATACCTAATATTCTCCATGTCCTGTTGTGCATAAGAAATTCTTAAGTTCTCGTTCTGTCACAATCATTGTCTGAAGACACATACAGGTTGATTTGACTAACAAAAGGATTGCTAGCAAATTTAACGTTAGTGTACGTACACACATCCGTGTGTTTTGTTCTTCCAGTTCAGAATGTTAAGCTTGGAATTAGTTACATTGAGATGTGAACGGCAGGGTACAACTTCCATTTAGCGCTGTAACAGGTCCTATTGTCACCTTTCACTGGGTTAATCTCTACAGCGATACAAGCTATCGGATTTTCACCGAATGGAGAAATATACTGATTGCCTCTTCTCCGTGTGCACCATGTCAATGAAAGGAATGTACGATATATATATTTTTTAAATACTTGTTTTTAGAGTTTGAATACAAGCACGAGAAACCAGTAGATTAATCTGTTTGTATCAATGCTTCAACTTGGAGCGGGTTTCGTACGCAAACATTCCATTGGATACAGACTATAACACGTTGTGTATCCCTTTTATTGACATGATCATCTGGGAGAAAAGTATTTTATGAATTATATTTGTAATTAATCCAAAAGGGATACAATTAAGCTTGATAAAGATAACAATTATAGCTCAAAATATTTATTTCAATCGACTAACGAGAGGGAGGTGTAGGATAGCGATTTTGATTTCCAATGGGAGACCATGGTGACTCAGGGTAGAGCGTTCACATCTAGTGCATAAGGTCCCTTGTTTGATCCCAGCTAGTGCCAAGTGAACTTTGTGGTGGACAAAGAGCATGCGCGTAGGTTTTCCCTGGGTTCTCTCATTTCCTCCCACTTTCTTCATTTCATTCATTTCTCATCATCACCGTCTCCTTTAGCTTAGCTGGCATAACCGTGAGACGTAAAACTTAAAGATTTCATTTGATTTGTAATGGGAAGATTTTGTGTTCGAATCCGCTGTCCAGTCACCTTGTATGTCTGACATCCATACAAACATCCATAAGAAACGGAAAGAGAGAAAAATACAGACTAAGGGACACCATTGGTGTAGCAAACTTGCGGGCCTCCCATGCAAGATAAAGAGATGGGACTCTAGTTGTAACCACAATTGTTATAATAATAATAATAATAATAATAATAATAATAATAATAATAATAATAATAATAATAATAATAATAATAATAATAATAACATTGCAAATTTGCAAGTGGATTTATTTACATTGCAACTTATGGTATTAAATAAACTGTAATTATAAGACATTATTGTAAAAATTAAGTTTTGTTTTTTCATCCATAGGAAGGCTTAGGGGCCCCCTACGCCTCGTCCCCCGAAGATCGATATCGAAAATTTAGGATATACATATATCGATGTTCATGTATTTTCGATATCGAATGTCGATGTGTGTCAATACGGATATTGACGATATCAATATATATCGACATATCGCACAGACCTAGATCCGAGAAATAATGTTTGAAATATACTGAAATCAATAATCAAAATCTAGATATGTTCTTGCATTTCCGTACCCAAGTTTGAGAGGGAAGGGGTGAATCCGAACAAAAATTTTAAGCCAAAATTTTTTTAAATAAAAGTAGTTAAATTCCTTCTTAATAGAAAGCTAATACTGTAATTTATCTTTTAATTCTTTTCCTGATTGTCGTCAGAAATCAGCGACAGTACACACACACTTTACATAGCATAGAAATGTACTCTGTAATTTTTCATAACTAAGCAAATCGGAAGATGAAATTCTCATGATATTAAAGTGGGATGTTCTACAAAATAATCATAATTCATTGTTTTTATTTCTGTCAGTAATTTTCACATAGACGCAGATCTACAAGACTAATAGAACTAGAAATGAGATATTTAATTTCTTTTTTTATCTATGCAGATTAAAATACTTCTGCATTTTGCTGAGA
Source organism: Thermobia domestica (assembly GCF_964235325.1). Classification (NCBI taxonomy): domain Eukaryota; kingdom Metazoa; phylum Arthropoda; class Insecta; order Zygentoma; family Lepismatidae; genus Thermobia; species Thermobia domestica. The sequence goes on along the minus strand of NC_137459.1, from coordinate 22,544,063 downwards.
TTGTCATTTTTTTAAAAATATAAGTCCCCAATCCAGGGCTAATTCTGGTTACCATGCTTTCGAGGTAATCGGTACCGGAAAATGTAAAATTTGTCGACTCTCAAATCTCGACAGTTTGTTAAAAGAGATTTCACATTTTATCTTGTTATTTCTTACACTTCTGATTGGCTCTATTAATGGTGAATTACTGAACTTATACACTCCACATAAAAAAGCGACAGGTAACACTTGTAGCTAGGCCATTCAATATACGATTATGTGTTGTTTGCCACGGTTTTGTTTGCCACGACTCGATTTTGGTGTTGTTTGCCACGGTATTGTTCTCTCTGATTTATCTTATACTAGCATATATTACCCGCTTCGCTGGGTTGAAATGAAAATTTAAATGCACAACTCCATATCTCATGTGTTTAATACCCGTGAAATATGCTTGCAGTAAATGTTAACATTATATCGCCTGTCATTTATGTTAACCCGCCGAGTGACACGGTCATGCGGGTTGCATATAAATACGTTTATTTTTACCTATGATGAACTAACAAAGGATTTGTACGTTATGGACACTTGAATGGTCAATTATCTCAAGACACTGGTAATTAAAAATTAAAGTGATATGATAAAAACCATCTAGGGTCCAAATCCTAATAACCCCCCAAAAATGAAAGAAATTGGTTCAGCCGTATTAGCGTGATGAGGGAACAAAGGATTTGTACGTTCTCTTTTATATATAAGATTATAATCGTGAAGATTTATAAAAAATCGACTCATAAACTGAGGGTTGCTTGATAACTATATTATAACAATCAGATCTGTTATATTTATGTACAGAATACTCACAATACAAACGGTCCAAAACACAGTTACTGCTTCTATTCTGTAACCACAGTTTTGAGTATTCTCTAGACATTTCTCTCGAAAGATATTCTAGGAGTGTTTTAGTTTCTTCTCAAAATTTAAAGTATATCTGAATGATCAATTTCGTATCCTCTGTCTTTGACCGTTAGCTGTTTAAGTGGATTTATGTTTTTGCTCGTTTGACATTAGGCAGTACTCGATCTCTTATTAATTTATGTTTTAATGAGTATATATAGGCTAATTCTATTGAGATATACGCGGTGGCTCAGTGGTAGAGAGTTTACCTTTGGTGCGCGGGGGCCCTGGTATGATTCCTGCTCACTTCAAGTCGACTTTGTGATGGACAAACACCATGTTCGCAGGTGTTGTCGGGTTCTCCCGTTTCCACCCACTTTATTCATTCCACTATTACCTTCATTTCTCATCATCACCGTCTCCATTAGCCTAGTCGGCATAAATGTGGGACGTAAAACTGAGAGATTTCATATCATTTTGTAATGAGATATACGCAAAGCTCACTTTGAGCGAGCTAGAATCTTACCGGAGATCTCAAGCACCAGATATGAATGTTTTACCAGTGAGCTACCTTTGCCCCGATATACTTAATAGTTCAGGCGGTTGCAAATAGGAAAAGTTACAAAATGTCAACTGTAACACACATTTAAATGTTACAGTTTTTCGAAGCTCGAAGTTGATGCCATATAGCCTTTCTGCTATTTTAACCCGTTCCTACTGTCCCGCAGAAAGCTTTCTATAGACTTCATATACTACAGAGTAGAATTTATGCACCCAGAAGCATGAAATGCAGTGATGACTATAACTTTACACCATATTTGGTTCATAATCTAGGCGGCTTCTATAAGAACCCAAGCTGCTTTGTAGTGGACAATCACTGGGTGCGTGTTTTCTCGGGGTTCTGTTTCTCCCCACTTTCTTCAAAACACAATTAGTCATTCATTCTCATCATCATCATGTCCTTTAGCTTACACAACATAAACGTGGGACGTAAAACTAAATATATCATTTCATTTTTTAAATATATAGGACCCAGTTCTCTAGTCGCGTAGTATAACAAAAAAAAAAAACAAAACAAAAAAAAACAGAACATTATGTAGCAGGAGATTATATTAATAACTCCAATTACATCAATTATATATATTATACAGTATATCAACTATAGCAGTGTGAAACTGCAATTATATCAATTTACTGAACTATTGTGATATTAATGATGTTTTGTGTTCATTTGTTTGGAGCTTAATGTTGTCTTTTAGGAGCGAGTCTAATGAGACCTCTCTCGTCACAAAAGCGAGAACACTTAATACTTGATCCAGGGGATCACAAACAGAGGTGTCTGGAAACCCTTCCTTTTTATCCAAGTGTGTGTCAATCCTCACGATAATAAGATCTGATAAGATCGGAATGCAAATACTGTGGAAAATAGTGGCAAACAATACCAGAATCGAGTCGTGGCAAACAACACGCAACGCAATATACATCTTCTTATCCCATAATCGTGTCCCTTCTTACACTTCTCTCTCCTTGCCTCTCTCCCATATTAAAATCAGCAATAACATGAGCACAATTTAATATCAAAATATACATGTATCAGTGTAATAAAGTGAAAGGATAAAAATGAGACGAAAAGAGATTCATAAATTGATGTAGAGAATAACTTAATAAAAAATTGAAACCAATAGATATCTGTTAGAGGTATGGAACTGAGAGAAAGAAAAATAGATAGAAGAAGAAAAAAAGGGAACACAGATAAAAATATTGGATTTAAACGAAGTAAGAAAAGAACCTAACATAATAAAGTTCCTTTCCAGAAATCCAACAGTAATATAAAAATAACGTTTGTTTCTTTTAAAATTTTTGTCACACTTATTCGAACATATACGTAGAGGATGCTTGAGAAATTCATTAAATTACTTTCAAAATGAATAACAAACTTGGTGGTCAAATTAAATACTCATTTTCCAGTGAAACTATAAAGTTCCGAGACACATCTAGGATCATGCCAAAAGTTTAACACACATCCTGTCTTTCCGCATGGTTCGGTTGCAAATTCGGTAGTGTTCATTAAACGTACTAATCTGAAATACATTATAATCAACCTAGTTCGTGGTGTAGGCCATACCTTCCATTCCAGACTATTAATGCAAACAGAAAAAAGATAGAAACCAGTTGAGAATGCTCCAAAAGCATTGCCAGAACGAACTTAAAAAGAATGGAGAGATGGAACGGGAAGGATAACTATGATTGTTCCTAGATGTAAAAGTAAATCTTTTTTGCACACCTTCTTCTCTTTCCCGGAAAAATTAGCAAAATATCATCTCTCTATGACTTACAGTTCTCGACATGTAAGTACGGCTGCTTAAATATCTAGAAATTCGAACTTTTTAGCCAATATCTGGGGAACGGTGGCCAGTTGGCCAGTAGGCAGTTAATTAATTTCCACCGGTTACTATTTGGTACCAAAATGTTCAACACCCTCTTAGACATTGACCAAAACCAATATGATCTCTGTGTGAGTTATGATTCCCGAGATTGGCTCCTCTCGAAATCGGAACTATCTTTTGGCCAATTTCACTGGAACGGTAAGTCATAGAGAGATGACATTGGTGTTAATAAATCCCGAATAGAATGTTAAACATTTTCCTACCGATATTAATTGATGGCCACTGTTTGGCCAGTAGCCAGTTGGACAGTAACCACCGGTTAATATTTGGTACCAAATATTTACCATCCTCTTAAGTATTGATCAACATCAATATCATCTCTCTACGAATTATGTTTCCCGAGTTATGGCTCCTTAAATATCTAGGAATTGGCCATTTTTTGACAATATCACGGGAAGGGTAAGTCACAGAGATGATATTGGTGTTAATCAATACCTAAGAGTATGGTTTGATAATAATTGGTGGCCACTGGCCAACTGGCCTTTAGCCAAACCAGTGGCCAGTGTTGAACAGTGGCCACCGGTTACTATTTGATACCAAAATATTTACAGTCCAATTCGGTTTTGATCAACATCATTATCATCTCCCTACAACTTATGGTTCCCGAGCTATGGCTCGTTAAATATTTAGGAATTGGCCACTTCTTGGCCAATGTCACAGGAACGGTAAGTCGTAACGAGATGACAATGGTGTTAATGAATACCTAACAGTATGGTAAACATAATGGTACCGATATTGATTGGTGGCCACTGGCCTACTGGACATTGGTCAAACCAGTGGCCAGTTGGACAGTGGCCACCGGTTACTATTTGGTACTAAAATATTTACCATCCTTTTAGACATTGTTCAACACCAATATGATCTCTCTATGACTTAAATCTCTCTATGGCTCCTTTAATCTCTGGGAGTCAGCCATTTTTGGCCAATATCTCGGGAACGGTAAGAGTGACGCGAAAAATTTAATAACTTTCTCTGATAGTTTTTGATGCTCTATCGAATACAGGGTTCAAAACTGAAAAAACGCAAATAACAGCAAAACAGACAGACAGACAGACACACAGAGATAGAGAATTCAGTAACGAACTTTTTAAGTTCGTTGAAAAGATAGAAAAAAGAGAAAATAAAACTGAATGAGCTCTACTTTACTGCTAAATTTATATCAGAAAGAGCCTAATTAAAAGTCCAAATTGTATCATAATGAAAAGTTACGAACATTTAAAAGGAAAATTGGATGTTGGTTCCTTATAGACGTAGCAAATCTTGCACGTTTTGTATTTCATACGAGGATAAAACAAATTGAAGAATTTGAAGAATACGATATAAATGAATTTTGTGTCAAATGAATATAAATAAAATCTCTCTTGAAATAACCAAAAAGGAGGCCATTTTCTAGTCGTTTCTAAACGTTTCTCTGTCACCAACATTTACTCTTGAGTTCACCTATTGCGGATATAACGTTGTAATTCGCAATAATAGAATGAACACGCAAGAGCTGAAAAGGGTCATTGCAGTGACACAGTGATTCGATTGAGACTCGGTAACCCACAGGAAAAAAGAGACTTATTTCCTTTACTAAAAGTGTGTGCTTGTATGTGTTCGGTGTGTGTGTGTGAGAGAGAGAGAGACAGAGAGAGAGAGAGAAGATAAAAATGCAAGACATGATAAGGATACGTGAAGAAAAATTATATATATAGAGAAAGAGTGACGAATATAAATATGAAAACTACTTATAATTACTCTGTATGATGAAGAAAGCACACCTTGTTTATTCGGATTCTCGCCAGTGATGCCTTGTAACTTCTCCAACCAATTTGGTAGCGAACGCTTTATGAAAAAAAGATACTATCTGATTGGGATTCGAACCGAGATTTTCCGTTTGGAAGTCTAGGATGGTACTAACACACCACAGATTATTCTACAAAAGTCATAATGTTTCTTTCTAAGAACAATAACATAAAAAGTGGATATTACAGACCAATTAAGTGTTTCGAATTGTTCTAGTACCCCGCTAGTTATTATTTACCCTTTACCAACCAACATTTGTAAATGGTCTCTATCATGATACAAGTATTTGCTTCCATATTCTTACGGATTGCTCGTTTAATATAAGAAGTCACTTTTCGACTCTTCACTATCACTTTGTGAAAAATAACCATTGGCTTGACCAGGATTTGAACCTGCGTTTTGAACCTATACTACTCGTTAATCCAACACTACCCTGCCACCTAAAACTATAACTCAAATCTTACTAAGTTCAGTTTTGCTCTTTGGAACGAAACCGACTTATCTCTTAGGTTATTTACACCAAACTGCACGCCCACACCATCATCGCCCGTAACACATCACTACACCGCAGGGTTATTAATAAGAGTACAAATCAATGCCATGCGTCGCACGGTCGCATAGGCGCACGGACCTTTCTTTCATTGAATACCAATAATATCATTTGTCTTCTATACCACACTTACCGTACTTAACACTGAACAGAAACATAATAACTTCTGGAGGCGCAATTTGACACTAATCTTTACCTGGAATTTTGGAGGGAGCTTGCGTTTTTTGAGCACAGAAATGACAAACATTTAACTTCGTTTTTGTGAGATATCCAAAAATTTTAAGGGGACGATTCAGCTCAAAAGCCTCTTCCTCCCGTAAATCCACTACTGACCAATGGGTATTAACAGCATTGTTAATCAATGCCAAGAGACCCACAGGAGAGGTAAATACAGCCTTTTTTTATCATTTAACATCACTAGTGTCGCTTTTCTTCCACCCCGCACTTACTTGGTGTTATACAGCACCACAATTACCTCTGTTGGAGAACTAAGTGGAAATACCTTTATTTTCTACACCAATCGCTTCTGCATGATCGCAAATATACCAAGTTTGGTTGCACTCTGTCAAATGGTTACAGTATTTTCTGAACAGCGGTACTTATTTTGTGATAACCTGATATGTGTATTGTCGCTGATTTCTGATCACAATCAGAAACAGGTAAAATATAAATGACACTAATAGTTTCCTATTAAGGGGGAAGTGTAACTCCTTTTATTTTAACAATTTTCTTGGCTTAAAATGTTTGTTTGGGTTAACCCTCTTCCCCCTAATCCTTAAGAACGGAAATGAAAGAGCACATTTAAATTTGGTTGTTAAGTCAAGTATATTCCATATCCTAAATTTAGGACATCGATCTCCGGGAAGGGGAAAGAACGAGGTATATGGGGACCCCGAGACTTGCGATAGATGAAGTAATAAAACTTAATTTTTACAATAGTGTTTCCTAATGGTAATTTTTTATTACCACAATTAGTAATGTAAATAAATTCACTTACAAATTTGCAATATTATATACTGTAATTTCTTAGGCGCTAAAAATTTTCTGTTCTCCCAAAAAAGAAACAATAAAACACCTGTGAAGAGCAAGTGCTTCGAACTTTGACCTAGAATTTATCATGAGAAAGTTTTTCGTTCCTCTTTTTCTTAGATTTCCATCCCATTTGGCCTTTGGGACCGCTCATTGAAACAAACCACACATGACCGCTATATGCAGATATGCTCTTAGGCAGAGTCTGAGATTTTGAAAGGAAAACGAGTTCTTAATAATAATAATAATAATAATAATAATAATAATAATAATAATAATAATAATAATAATAATAATAATATAATTGTAACAACTGGGTTTACAAAAGAGTCCCGTCTCTTTATTTTGCATGTTAGACCCGCAAGTCTGCTACACCAATATTGTCCCTTAGTCTGTCACACACTCTGTTTCTTGTGGATGTTTGTTTATGTGCTGTTAGGCTTTCATATTAAACCCTTTCAGTATATAACCTATTTTTCTTTTTTACGAGTTATTTTAAAGGAAAGAAACTACTTCCCTCTAATATCTATTTCTTACCATTCATCTTGTTTGAACTGCTTAAGCTAGATAATTTTGTAACTCTTTACGTCAATCATTTCCCTCGCGATAATAAAACCGTCATTCTTAACAATTTATTTTATTTCCTTATTTGCAGTTTGTCACACTTATTTATTTGTAACAAAATTGAGGTTTTGGTCCAACGCTTTTCTAATTCTCAATCACCTCAACGATCCTGCTTTTTGGGTTGCCTACTATTGCAGGAAAATATGAATTGCAGGTGGTAATGCACTTTTGGAGTCGTCCATACATATGTTTTACGTACCGGGTTTCCTTTCGTGCGATGAGGGCGATTATCGCTATTGCGGACTAAAATGGGGAAAATTGACTATTTAATTCTTCTCGAGTTTAAAATATCCCAGTGCAAAACTTGTGATACAATCACTATCAGATATTTATATCGACTGTCTTTCAATTTATAATAAGTTTTGGTTTTGAGAGATATAACATTTTTCTATTTTCTTTTAATTTTCATATCTCAAACGGATTGTTTTTTATTATTAGTATGCGTTTTGGAAATCTATTTCTCAAAATTTATGTTGGTATCTCAGTTCTTTTCTTGTGAACAATCTTAAAGCTCTTGTTATGGCTTTTATAACATTCTGCATGTATTACCCCAAATATTTCGTTATTTGCTACAGCGACATCGTTTACGATAGTAGATTCAAAATTTGTCTAATAATTGTCCTAAGTCATTTGAGGAGAGATGCCGAGTCAGTAGAGATGCCTAGGTGGTATTTTTTTTAAAAAAGGAAATATTTCATCAAAAGTCATAGTGGTTAAATTTTATGTTGCTAAAACCCAGCAATTGAAAGGAGTAGATAAAAGGGAAACCGTTTCATGACATTTACCAAAGATGGAATTTGGGATTTAAATCAAGCTAAATTTGGTAATATATTTTATGCCAGTTTAAACCATCATGTGTTATTCTTAATGATATAAGGTTGTCAAAACGTATTGAGCTTTTGCAGGTAAAATTGAGAAGACATTTATTTGAAAATATCATAATGAAATCTCATATGCACCATTTTGTTTCTTTTCGAAGAATGAGGATAAGACAAAAAGGTGTACTTTATTTTAAAAGTTGCACATGTTTTTATTCAGAAAAAAAGAGATGTTGGTAAGGATTTCTTTCTTTAAAAAAAGTCAAAACACTGGTTTCTTCATTCCCAAATCGTTTTTTTTACAATTTAAAAGAAAATCTCTCTGAGTGAATCTTTTGGACTTTGCTGAAAAGAAGACAAATCAATTAACCAACATGTACGTGAACGAAAGAAACGATAAAAGAATTTACGTTGAGGTTGAATGGGTTAGTGGAGGTATTGAGACTCTGTGACACATAAAAGGTTCCTGTACGGGGATACTCGATCGCAGCGTGTATATACACAATGGTGTCAATTTCCTTTCCTTTTAAGACATCGGGTAAATGGAAATGGCACTCAGGAAACAAATAGTGCACAGTGCAAAGAGCTCAATGTAAAGAAGTCCACCAATCCAGAATCTATTGCTAGATTCTTTGGCTGTATTATTCAGAAAAAAAAAACATTTAAGGAGTAAATCGGAGTTCTTTCTACATACTGTGACATACTTTCTACATACTGTGTTAGCTGGCAAAAGCATATATGTTTTTTAAGTAGAACAGTATTTATTATGTCTTAGGTATATTACGGAAACCAAGCAATTTACTATAAGAGAGACTATTCTTTCTTTTGTGCATGTTAAGGACGCCTGTACACTTATTGTTTATTGTTCTTGGCAACATTCTTTTTGCTTGTTTGTTATCAGTAATCATTGGGGTTATGTTTTGATATTCTGCTTTTATTTTTCAGGTCAGTGTTTGTGGATTATCGTCATGGAAAGAAACAGTACGGAATAGATGGTGTTGATTGTTACAACGCACTACAAGAATGATCAAAGTTTCGCGGAAACTTTTCAGAAACTCCATACGATTCTTGGACACAACAATGCACCAAATGAATCCACTGTTTATAGGCTGGTGGAGAAATTTGAACAAACCGGTTTAACAGTAGACATCAAAACCCCTGGACTCCCTCAAAGTGGCCAAAGTGAGACAAATGTTGATACTGTGCGTGATTCTGTTACTGAGTCCGGGAAAATCAAGTCGCTGTCGTGCTCAAGAAATGCGCATGTGTCCACCAACAATGCTCAATATCTTAAGAAAAAGATTTGCACTTACACCCGTACCAAGTTCAGTTAACACATGAACTCAACCCAGCAGATCATGAAAAACGACGGCAATTTCTGCGATTGATCCTCGAAAAGGTAATTACGAGAAAGCCATGGTTTCAAAAAGCGCATAATTTTCTCAGATGAAACTCACTTTCATTTAAACGGCTTTGTGAACATGCATAATTGCCGAATATGGGGATCAGAAAACCTAAGAGTAACATTTACGAAAAAGGACATACATCCTCAGTGAGTTACGGTTTGGTGTGGGATTTGGAGTGAGGGCTTAATCGATCCTTACTTTTTCGAAGATGAACAAGGAAGGGCTGTCGCGGTGAATGGGGTTCGGTATCGTGCGATGCTCACTGGTTTCCTTTGGCCCCCTTTGGATCAAATGAACATCGACAATTTATGGTTCCAACAAGACGGCGCAATTTGCTACACTTGAGGAGACACAATCGCTCTGCTGCGTAATAAGTTCCCGGAAAGACTAATCTCGTTACGAGGAGATCAAACCTACCCACCTGGATCTTGTGACTTTTTCCTATGAGGGTACGCTAAGGCACCAGCTTACCAAAACAAACCCCGTAATCTGTTGGAACTCAGGCAATAAATTTGGCATGTCCTCGACGAAGTTGAGGGAGAAATTTGTGAGCGAGGGATAGTTAATTTCATGGCCCGAATGATCGCGTATAGGGCTAGTAGGAAATCATATGCCCGATATTGTTGCACGTTTAAACTTCAAAGTCTCCTGAAGCGAGCGGTGTGTTTTGTTTGCTTCTTTCAAATAAATAAATTCGATTTATAGTAACTTCAAATCCGGCGTTCTTTTTGAAACACCCTTTATTTAGTAACCACACTTCAACTGCTGAGAAAGAAAATGTAGAAAAAAGCGTGTAACGATTTCGTAGAAATCATGAATATTTAGCTACAGAGAGATACTTAAAAAGTACTCAGTCTGTGATCAAGAGCTCTTGCCTTGTCTCTTTCAGCTAGCCCCACTGCGTTGGGTACGAAAATGAAACTGTACCGAGTCGCCTCGTGAGCTGTTCAAGAGTCATAATAGAAGACAATATGAAATTAAAAGAAATCTTTGAGTTTCACGTCCCACGGTTATGCCAGCTAGGCTAAAGAAGACGGTGATGATGAGAAATGAATGAAATGGTGGAATGAAGAAAGTGGGAGGAAACGGGATAACCCCGAGAAAACCCACCCACACGATGTTTGTCCACCACAAAGTTCACTTGGCACGAGCTTGGATCGAACCAATGGCCCCATGCACCAGAAATGAACTCTCTACCACTGAGCCACCGCGGCCCCTGTAGACAATATTAAACGGGTAATAATTAAAATACGAAAATTACTTTACATATAAATACCATGCTTTATAATGGACATGTTATCAGGATTAAATCAATTCGTCATGAGTTTTACCTATTCAGTAAATTTCGCTGAGCGTGATAAATATTGAATATGCATTTACTACAAATGGAAACATTTTTAGGGCAGATTATTACGGATTAGTTGTAGTCAGCTATACTCGTGTTGTACGCTCTACTGCTGAGGTTGTTTGAGTATTCGCGCGAGAAATTTGAACGTAACGTTTTCAGAGATTTGAAAGATCTCTTACGGGCGGAACTATATAAAACTTATTTCTTCTTTAAAGGTTATTTTAATATATTTCTACGTAAAATGTTAATATTCGACTGTAGTTTATAAGAAGCACAATTTAAGAAGTGAAGCAGTGCTTAGAAGGAACTGCAGACAATTTAAGAAGCCTCTTTTGTAAGTGTGATATAGAAATACAGTAAAACTTATCTTCAGCGGACACTTTATAAAGCAGAAACTTGTTTTAAACGGAAATATTTTCCGGTCGCTTGAATTTACTGGCGAAAATCGCGTGAAATTCCCGTCACTAAATGGAAACTGTATTGCACGGACAACGAAAATCAAAATAAGCCTCTTAACGGAAGATTTTGAGTTTCGGAATGCGGCATTTAGAAAATTTTTAGTCGTCTAATGAGAGATTAGAAATATATTTTTAGTAAAACAGACAGTGATGTGCAAACTGAAGCAAACACGACGGATATGCATGCTTTAATTCAAAATTTCGTGGAAACTGCCAGAAGAGGAGGAGGAGGAAGAAGAGAAATATTCATTGAATTGGAAGAAAAGTGTAGACTAGGGTGCCCCTTAAATAAGGTAATTTCATGTTTCGATAAGCACACCCGCTAAATGTATTCTATTTGACCGTAAACAGGCATTAGTGAAATAGTAGCTCCCTACGAGAACGTTAACCTGTGCCGACGTGTTGACAAAAGTCATGAAATGATGCTTCCACATTATAATATAGAAGGTCCAATCATGCTAACGGAGAAACCAAAAGAGACAGAGAAACGAAACTTTGCAAGAATCAACTAGGAAAAGGACGACACCTGCCCGTGTATTGACTAACATCACCGGTTGAACATTGCCAACCCAACCCAAGGGAAAATTGTTTTTGTAAATCGAATGACCTAAATTGGATATCATAATTAGAAGCAACAATGAAAATAAAGACAAAAGAGATGGTAAACTCAGATCAGTGTTGCTAACGTTTCGAGAAATGACATGAAATGTGTGTTAAATGCAAACGACTTTGGCACTCACAGGGAGTGAGATACTAATGTTTTGTACACCTTAAATTAAATATCGACAAGAACTGTTTACACTGACTCCAAGTCTCGAGAGGTCCGTTGAACAGTGTTGCCATTAACAGAAGAGAAAAGTTGAGTTTAGAAAAGGTACAATAGCTCGGAAAAGTTCACCAATGCAGTATGGTTTAAAACTTACAATGCAAGGCGGTAGAGCATGAGGAGCAGTACAGTGGTTATGTGAGATCGACAAGTCACGTACAGACTGAGATATTCGGGGTTTTGTTAATCTTGAGAAGTATTGTTTGTAAAAGAAGGCAACGCTACATGCGCCAACGGCGTTTGCATGTAACACATATTTCACGTTATTTCGTCACAAGTTTGCAACACTGATCTGAGTCTATCATCTCTTTTGTCTTTATTTTCATTGTTGCTTCTAATAATGATATCCAATTTAGATCATTTGATTTACAGAAAACAAGATTTTTCTCTTGGGTTGGCAACATTGTTCAGCCAGTGACGTTCGTCAATACACAGCCAGGTGTCTACCTTTCTTTAGTTGCTTCGTGCAAAGTTTCGTTTCTCTGTCTCTTTTGGTTTCTCCGTTATCATTGTCGGACATTCAAAATTGTGGTAACTTCACTTCATGACTCGTCAAGTTGGCACGTATTAACGTTCTCGTAGGGAGTTGCTATTTCACTAATGCCTGTTTACGGTCGTGTGCGTATCGTGACACGAAATTACCTTATTTAAGGGGCACCCTAGTGCAGGCTAAAGACGTATTTAGATTTTGTTAAAAGCTTAAAAGAAATGCAACGTTTGTCTTCCGTCGAAATGACACTGATGTGCTTATTATGGTTTCTCAGGCTAAAATATTTGTTCAAAGTTGAGGAGAAAATCAGCGATGTGTGTAGGAAACCCTCCTTGATTATTGTAACAATTGAAGACCTGAATTGCGTAACATCCCAAGTCCACTCTTTTTCTTTGTATTTTGCGTTTTTTATGTTAGCATCTGTTTTAAGGGTTATTCACTTGCATAATACGTAAGTCCAAATCAAAATCTTTATTTTTAAACAAAAGTACAAAATAATTTCAGCTAAACAGAATAGCATGCCACGTATAATCTTCTCTTTTTTTCTAAAATCACAAAAGTACTCCGGTGGACTTGGGATGTTCTGCAATTCAGGTCTTTTGGAGCATTCATTTAATTTGTAGTCACCCAGTACAAGTATCGGAAATTTTTCACCTACTTTAAAAGTAACCACCTCTGGTTGCGAGGCGCTTTGTCCACTGTGACACGAGCCGCTGGATGCCTTTCTGGTAGAAGGTCTTCCTGCCGGCGAAGCCACGACTTCACCTTCTGTATGGTCGCATCGTCCGAATGGAAACGGTGTCCACCTAGAGCTTTTTTCAGTGCCACAAAGAGGTAAAAAAAATGCAAGGGGAGAGGTCAGGGCTGTAGGGCGGGTGAGGGAGAACCTCCCACTTAAACTTCGTCAAAGTCTTCTGCGTTATGTTGGCCGTATGCGGCCGCGCATTCTCATAAAACAAAATCACACCCGCCGACACTTTCCCCGGGCGTTTTGACTTGATGGACTTGCGGAAATTGTGCAACGTGTCTAAGTACCAGGCGGCATTCACTGTCTGTCCGTGCTCCAAAACTTCCGTGTGCAGTAGTCCTCAAATATCGAAGAACACGGAGGCCTTGACATTTCCCGCTGAGGTTCAAATATATTTTTACTTCTTTGGAGGGGGATTGGTGGGGTGACGCCACTGCGAACTTTGGCGTTTGCTTTCCGGGTCGTAGTGATGGCACCACGGTTCGCCCCTGTAATGATTTTCTCCAGGAATGCCTTACCTTGAACTTCGAATCTCTCCAGGTGCAACTGCCACGCCTCCATTCTTTCTCTTTCTTCAGCGTCGGTAACGCTATGGGGCTCCCGTTGGGCACAAACCTTGCGAAAATGAAGCATGAGGGTGATTTTGGGGTGGGCTAATCCGACACTGATGCGTACTTCCGTCGCCACCTCCTTCAATGTAGTTCTCTGGTTCTGGCGGATGATCTTATCCACTCGCGCAGTAATTTGTGGTGTCGCCACTACGGGTTGCCCCGGATGAACGTCGTCTTTAAGCGTCTTTCAACCCTCTGCAAACCTCTTGCGCCATTTGATGACTGCTGGCAGTGATAATGCATGCTGTGAATAAACCCAAACCATTCGTCTGTGCATTGCCCTGCGCCGACATCTTCGGCGGTAAGAAACCGTATAACGGCACACTGCTCCACTTTATCGGCCTCCATTTTCCGCGAACCAGCTTGTTTGCTTTTCGACTGAGAACACACTTCTATATATATGGACGACGCTGACTCACAACTGTCCTTCTTTGCAACTCTACCTTCCTTTTCCCGTTAACGCGATAACCACCGCGCTGCCATTTATCGAACCTTTAAATAACCCGCTACAAGCCGGTATAAGCGTCGTTAGACGTTTTGCACGGGTTCTATTTATTTCAGGGGGTGACTACGAATTAAATGAGTGCTCCTTTATTTTCTCTTATCGTTGTAAATTTTCTGTGTATTAATTCGCAGTAGAAATAAATACTGTAAACTGACTAAGGTACGTACATCATCTTATTTTATCTGAGTTTGTTCATTATATTCGTAGACTTTTTTTAAAATCTTCGTTAAGCGGAAACCTATCTTTAACGAAAATTTTTGCGAGTCCCGTTCGGTTCCGATAAAGACAGGTTTCAACTGTATATTGTATTCTAAAACAATTTTTAGTCAAATAGTATTACTCAAGTTTCAGAGTTTAGTGTTCTACTTCAACATTTTCAGATATCTTTAGTAGTTAAATTCTACTGTTATATAACGGATTATTATTATTATTACTGAATTGGATTATTTACTTAAACCCATGCTTATTATGGCAGCCATTTAGCGTTTTATAATTATTATTTGCGGTATTTTCTTTCATTTCTCATAAGATTTGTGTAATTGGTAATTTTTGACGTTACAAAGAGCGTATTTAAAACTAGTTTCTTCATTCACTCCGATAAAATTACTATGCAGAGTATTTAAAAAAACACCGACAGCATTTTGGAGGTGATTCCTGACACCGAGGTAAGACAAAAGTAGACCAAACTGGGTGCACAAATGCTTCCTTCCGGAGTTATAATCTGCCGAAAACATGAAAAAATTGACTTAAAAGTCCATAGATCCAAAACTATGGGACCTACCGTAGCCTGATCGAGTCTTTACTTAGGATCCAAATATCCAAGTTTCACAATTCTGCGGTACTTCCGCAAACAATTTAGATAGAGGTAGCTCTTGAGTACTTCAGATTTTATGCCCGTAGTGAAACTCACTCTACAAAAATTGTTGCGTGAGTACGTTAGGATTCATGTATTTTTATGTATTTTTTATGTATGTATGTATTATTCATGAAACATGTATTTTTGGATAGCGCACATATTAGTTCCTATGTGAATTCTGATCCAACTCCCATAGGTTTGGAGCTATAGACCTTTAAAGTTTAGTTTTTCATGTTTTCGGCAGCCTATACCTCCGAAACTAAGCATTTGTGCACCCAGGTTGGTGTATACTTTTTGTGTTATCTTGGTGTCAGAAATCACCTCCCAAACGTTGTCGGTGTCGTTTTGAAATATCTTGTATACTTTTCTATATTTGTGAACAAAATCTTGATTACAGAGAATTAAATATGTTTGGCAAACAATAAAGTCACTTATTTTAAACCAAGAAATGCAATATTCTAGTTGTTTCATTCCTTCATTCTGACCGTTTCAACTCAACGTTAAGTCAAATTCTCAGTTTATTTTCCTCGTTGCTTAAAATGTCCCTCCAAAGCATGATTACCTGGATAAACTCAGTCGAGCTTAATTTTGCTTTTTGCTATTTGTATTATTTGTTAGTGTTTTTCGGAAACATTTTCATAGAAAAAATATGTTTATTATCTCCACTTACTAATCACTCAACTTAGTCAAAGACTGATGGAAAAATGTAATATATGCTCATGGGTGTACATGCTTTGGGGATACGGACGTCCGAAACATCGCTGCCCAAAATCTCGCGGGCCGAAACCTTGCGTGGCCAAAACCTCGTCACCCAAAATCTCGCGTGGCCAAAACCTCGCTGCCTTAAACTTCGCGGACCAAAATCTCACTTGGCCAAAACCTTACGGAATGAAACCTTTCATTAAAATTTACCCAATCAGTTTCTTAATATGCAATTCCACATTACAAATAATAATAATAATAATAATAATAATAATAATAATAATAATAATAATAATAATAATAATAATAATAATAATAATAATAATAATAATAATAATAAAGGAAGAAGAAGATATAAAACATCGTGTGTGTGGGCTTTCTCGGGATATTCCCGATTTCTTCATTTCATCATTTCCTTCATCCCGATCATCTATGTCGCCTTTGACCTACAGGACCTAATCGAGGGACGTAAAAACTCAGATATTACATCATACTTTCATAAATATTATTCGATTTTGTTAGAATTTTCTAAGGTCACCGTCAAAGTGTAATGAAAACCATCCCAGGCTCGAAACCCATCTATGTTGAAAATTTGATAGAGATCGGTTGGGTGGCTCAAAATATATAATGTCACAAACATAGCTATTTTCATTTTTATACACTGTGTATAGATTTCCAAACCAGCCATTAGAATTTTTCTTATTATTATTTTAATCCAATTATGTGTTATTACTATATATATTTTGTGTGTGTGTGTGTGTGTGTGTTTCCAAACAACACACCAAGATAAGACAGAAAGTATAGACTAACTTGGGTGCACAAGTGCTTCCTTTCTGAGTTACAGGCTGCTGAAAACATGAAAAATATAAACTTTAAAGGTGAATAGCTTCAAAACTATGAGACCTACCGTAGTTTGGTCAAAAGTTCACTTAGGAAATAGTATGTGCACCATCCAAATATCAAAGTTTCAAAATCCTACAGTACTTCCACAACATTTTTATAGAGGTAGTTTTTGAGTACTTCAAATTAGATGTCCATAGTCAAACTCCCTCTGTAAAAATTGTTACGTGAGTACCTTAGGATTTTGAAACATTAATTTTTTAAATAGCGCACATATTAGTTCATAAGTGAAGTCTTGACCCGACTACGACGGTAAGTCCCATAAATTTGGAGCTATGGATCTTTAAAGTTAATTTTTTTACGTTTTTGGCAGCCTATGATTTCGAAAGGAAGCATTTGTGCACCCAGGTTGGTCTATACTTTTCGTCTTATTTTGCTGTCAGGAATCACCTCCCAAACGTTGTCGAGGTGATATATATAGAGGGTGTTTAAAACAATACCGACAGAGAGAGACATATATATATATATATATATATATATATATATATATATATATATATATATATATATATATATATATATATATATATATATATATATATATATATATATATATCGGGTGTTGCAAAATAAGTGTTACAACTCTTGGGAGGTGACTCCTGCCACTGAGATAAGAAAAAAGTTCTCTTCAACTTTCTGCTATCGGACATAGTTTCAGATCTACAACGTGCCGAAAGCGTGGGAAAATGACTTTCGGACGCCAATAGTTCGGAAACTATCCAACATAAAGAGGGCGGGTAAAATATTCACTGAAGAAGTCATACCTGCTCTATTGAATTTTGCATGTTTCACAATCCTACCATGCACGCGCAAGGGATTTCCCAAAGGAACGTAGGGAGTCCCGGATATTCTGTCAAATGAAACTTGGTCTAAATGGATATGAATTGATAGGCTTTCTATCAGGTAACAATAATTCGTTTGTTTTAAGTCGATATCTGGAACAAATACAAAATGGCGGACACCTTTATGCCCGTTGTGTGTGGTTGCATAATCGCCAGGTGCGGATGCTGGCCAACAGTGACGTTCTGAGTATTAATTGTAGCGAATTTGTACTTAAATGCTCTAGAAAGACATCTGGAGTGTCGGTAGAGCATAACGGATGAAGCAAGGTGATTCACATGTGTGGAAACACTTAACGAAAAATGCCCAGAAATGCACTCATACTCAGTAAACGTGAGTTCAAAGCGTCGGAAATGTAAGGATTAGCATCAAGAACATGAAAGCCATTGCCAGTTCACCAATAATACTCCCTCAAACCGATGCAATATGATGTGCACGGTTGCATACCAATGAGGATGCAATAACTGAAGCCAAGTTCAAATTGTGCAATGGACTCACAAAGAAACTGGGTAAACTAAAGGTATGTCACTAGTGGGATCGCATGATCGATATTGAAATGTGGCCAATGTGTGTGTTGATATCAACACGTAGCTAGTGGACAAATGTCAACATGTCGCACTACTGCTGGGACACCATCTCACGTGCGAAAACTAGGAAAATAACGTTGTATATTCTGCTATTACATCTGGTGCACCTTTGTTTGGGACATTGCCCCACAGTCGACACATATGAAAAGAAATATCTTAATGCATGGTTCAAATTCTGATAGAGCGTGAAAATAACAAACTTGTATCATGTCCCACGTCTTCTGAGACATATGACGTACTCGAAATATAGGAAAATATCTCCAGAAATTCGTATCTTACACACAATGTACATGCCAAGACAAAGACGAAAATGAACCGATTTGGTACATTTAACACTACAGCTGGAACACCATACATATGGAAAATAAAACGACATGAGAAATACGAAGAAACGTCTTAAAGCTCTGATTATTTACAACTGTGCAATAGGAGTAACAAAATGAAACACACAAGTATGTCGGGAGGCTGTACAAGAGGGCTTGCCAAACAAAGTGCGTACTCCTCAAAGAAACGAATACAGAGAAAGTGAGGCTTCTTCGAACCTCAGGGCTAGAGCGCTCGCTTTCGCTCGCGTGGTCGCAATTTCCAATCCTACTGGGAGTCCACGACCTCAGACTCAAGACCCGAGTAGTTATTTTCCTATTTTTCGCACGTGGGACGATGTCCCGGCAGTAGTGTGACATGTTGACATTTGTTCATTAGCTACATGTTGATATCAACACACACATTGGCCACATTTCAATATCGATCATGCGACCCCACTAGTGACATTCATTTAGTGTACCCAGTTTCTTACTGAGTCTATTGCACAATTTGAACTTGGCTTCAGTTATTGCATCCTTATTGGTATGCAACCGTGCACATCATATTGCATCGGTTTGAGGGAGTATTATTGGTGAATTGGCAATGGCTTTCATGTTCTTGATGCTAATCCTTACATTTCCGACGCTTTGAACTCACGTTTACTGAGTATGAGTGCATTTCTGGGCATTTTTCGTTAAGTGTTTCCACACATGTGAATCACCCTGCTTCGTCTTTTATGCTCTACCGACACTCCAGATGTCTTTCTAGAGCATTTAAGTACAAATTCGCTACAATTAATACTTAGAACGTCACTGTTGGCCAGCATCTACACCTGGCGATTATGCAACCACACACAACCGGCATAAAGGTGTCCGCCATTTTGTATTTGTTCCAGATATCGACTTAAGACAAACGAATTATTGTTATCTGATAGAAAGCCTATCAATTCATATCCATTTTTAGACCAAGTTTCATTTGACAGAATATCCGGGACTCCCTACGTTCCTTTGGGGAATCCCTTGCGCGTGCATGGTAGGATTGTGAAACATGCAAAATTCAATAGAGCAGGTATGACTTCTTCAGTGAATTTTTTACCCGCCCTCTTTATGTTGGATAGTTTCCGAACTATTGGCGTCCGAAAGTCATTTTCCCACGCTTTCGGCACGTTGTAGATCTGAAACTATGTCCGATAGCAAAAAGTTGAAGAGAACTTTTTTTCTTGTCTCAGTGGCAGGAGTCACCTCCCAAGAGTTGTAACACTTATTTTGCAACACCCGATATATATATATATATATATATATATATATATATATATATATATATATATATATATATATATATATATATATATACAGAGAGAGAGAGAGAGAGAGAGAGAGCATTCTATATCGAAGAAATTGTCGTGACGAGGTTTTATACTGACGACATTTCTTCCCAGGCGGGCGACATTACGTCCCATGTAGTTTGGACCAGGCGAGATTCTGTGTCGCGAAATCAGGACGGCACTTAGTCAACTAGTGTTCTGCATCACTAGTAGATTAAGAATATAATATGCACTACCCAATTATATCCTATTTATATCAAGATAATAAAACCAAAATCTTTATTATTTCACTATAAATATCGTATATTAGTGGAACTATAAAGTTGAGAAAAGCATATCTATAATATCTAGTCAACAGCAAGTCATTTTGTATAACAACTAATATGATTCATTGCTATGGCTAGATGTGGCACATTCGGTGTATTTCAATTCGGTGTATGGTCACCCTTCAGGTTTTAAGTACTCTAGTCACGACAAGACCCGAGTAGTGAGAGGTAAGAAGGTTCCGGCTGGATGTTGTTTGCGGAGCTTGGCTTTCGTTTCTGGATATGTGTGAGAGCAATGCAACTCATACGTCACGGATGCTGCCAAGATGGTGCTGCCAGGACTTAGTATTTGTCTTTAGGGTGTGAGGGCCACGTAACGCACATTGCCTCATGATTACTCTACGGCGTGATTGTGAGGTTTAATAATATAGGATATTTATAGTGAAATAACCATTTTTGGTTTTATTACCTTGATATATGTTAAACAATGCCTGATATAGGATATAATTGGATATTCTTAATCTACTAGTCATGCGAAGTACTTTGATATATAGGACGTATAGGTCAAGTTGTTCTATATATTTGCAACCGTGAATGGGTAAGGTTACTTCCGGGCAAGGAAATGAAACCTGTTTTAGAACTTGCTCGACAAACCCTTTCAGGAAATATATAGGTTATCCCCAGATTCTAGGTTCGACTTTGGACTCATCCCTGGTTAAACTTCCTTGTTTCTTGCCGTCTGGAATCAGTCCCAGTCACTACTTACCTTTCTGATTCAGCACACAGGAGGTTCACGTTTTGGATATTCCTAAACAACGTCTTCCACGCTGCTATATTATCTGGGAAAATGCTATAATGTATCCTTCCAGTATCATGGCATTTACGGTGTTATTGTATGCACTTGGCACGGGAACACAACATTTCCTAAGACTTTTTCATTGCTGCAATTCGGTTAAATTCTGTTTTTTTTTTAAGCACCACAGTCTCACGTCAAGTTCGTTGTTATAGACCAGAGACAGCCTCTTTAAACATAAATAGGTAATAAATAAACATTAAATTTATTTTCGAGTAAGAATTTTATTTTGCCACTTGACAAATTTTACAGGTTCACTATTTGACAAAGTTAGAAAGTGTGACGAATTATTCAGCCATATTCAACAAGTTACAATTTATTTTTTTCTTCTCATCATAACAGAATAAACCATTATTTTAGATATTAATTTATTTCAGTTGGAGAAATTTTTTACAAGTTATATGTTATTAGTAATTTTTAAAATTACCGAATAATCAATCAATTTGCACTGATTTTCTTTCATAAAATTTACACGAATCAAAATATTATATACAGGAAATGTAATGCCACACTTAAATAAGGTGTACATATGTTGTTGATATTGCTGCAGCCTGCATTTATATAAGTATATCTATCACAAATAGATTTTTAAAAGATATTAACTCGTTTGATTAAAAACCCAAAAATAATTTGGGATTGAGTGATGTAATATTGTGTGTCCCATCCCCCTCCAAATGGGACAACATAATATTTTAACATAAAATGCTACAGAGAAATTAACAAGCAAGACATGAAATTCTAATCTGAAAACTAAAACATAAGGTTTCGAAACACTATGACAAATACTTCTTGTTTGAAATACGTAAAATCTACATGTAAGTCTGTCTCATTACTTTAGTGCATGATAGGCAAATGAGATTAAAATTGTAAAGAAAAGCACTAAAAGAATTATAATGTGCAGTCATCAACATAAGATAATAGTATATATGATATATAGTGTAGTATATTAATTATATATATGTAATTGTATACTATACTATATAGTATCGTATCATATATATTTTTGTTGATGACTGTACAATTTACATTTTGGATAAAAATACCTGTTATATCAATATACTTAATACGGAAACAAAATAATTTAAATTGCAAATGTCAAATCAACAATAAACCTATGATCATAATTAAGTGGTTTGAGCGGAAATTTTGAATCATAGGTTTTTTTCTTTTCTCTTTTTTTTTTTTAACAAATTAAAGTTTTATGCAAATCTCTTTTTTCGTTCCAACAGTAAGATTTGAGTTGAATTGTGTTCTGGACTTCCTTCGAAAGTCCATGGTTCAGCTACTACCTCTTTATGGTTTTCGAGGTTTTCTTCTTGCTCAGGAGTTCTCTTTCCAAGAAACTCGGAGCCCAGTGCCCTTTTACCCAAAAACTCACTACCTAGCGCTCTTTTCCCTAAAAACTCTGAACCAAGGGCTTTCTTTTCAAGATAGTCAGACTCGGAGTCTCTTTTGCCTAGGAATTCGGATCCAAGTGCTCTTTTACCAAGAAATTCTGAACCTAATGCTCGTTTGCCCAAAAATTCAGATCCCATTACGCGCTTATCAAATTCATCAGATCGTTTTCCAAGAAATTCGGATCCCAAGCTTCGTTTTCCAAGAAATTCTGAACCCAAAGCTCGTTTTCCTAAAAATTCGGAGCCCAATGCTCGTTTCCCAAGGAATTCCGAACCCAAAGCACGTTTACCCAAGAATTCAGAACCTAAAGCCCTTTTCCCTAAAAACTCTGATCCCAAAGCTCTTTTGCCAAGAAACTCTGACCCCAGAGCCCTTTTCCCTAAAAACTCGGAACCAAGGGCTCTTTTCCCAAGGAATTCAGATCCTAAAGCGCGTTTCCCGAGAAATTCTGAACCCATGACACGCTTATCATCTACATGGTCATCAGTCGAGGATCGTTTCCCAAGGAATTCTGAGCCAAGGCGACGAACTGGACGATATGGAATCCCATGCATTCCTAGGCCTGAGTCTGGTTGATTGTGGAAGGCCATCAAGAAAAATCGGAGAAGCTCCCGAGCTGTGAGGCCGCGTTTTTCTTCAGCATCTGAAAGAACAAAAACAAGTAACAAGAATTAATCATCAAGTAGATGAGTATAATGAGTAAATTTGCAAATTTAAAAGAACGTTTCCAAAAAGTTTATGTTCGGAACCTTCCTAGCTGACGTCAAACTTCTAATTTGGGAAACGGTTTTAAGTATGTCCAAAACCCAGGTTTTTTATTCTTTTTCTCTAGATATATATTCTGCAGGCAAAATAATATAACTCACAAATATAGAATAATAATTTATGAGTAATAATAAGATATCTCTGAGGAAACTTAACCTACAGAACATTTTTATGCTGTAGACGTTAGCTGGTAATGACTCCACAATTAAAAGCTGGGACGTTGGGTTTCCTTTGGAAGGCAGTCCAGTAATAGTGTAAACCACTCTGAGTGTCTATGAACATCATTTTTGTGTAAACATTTGTCGTGGGTTTTTCTTGGATTTCTCACGTTTTTTTCTACAATAACATTCCACCAGTGATTTTATAATCATTCCCTTTCATTATAAATTCGTCTCCTTCACTCTAAAAGTCATACCGAGTCTAGAAATTTCATATCATTTCATTTTCAAAGTGTCTCATAGAACATCGTTGCAGTGTACGGAAACAATCACGTTGACGCATTCATTGCATTTTAACTTATAATTTGGACATCTTGAAGGTGAACTGCTGTTGGGTGACGGTGGGGGGGAACAACTGCATTCATCCTCAGCACACACACACATACACACAGAAAAGAAGAACATTTTGTGCACAGACCTCTACTGGAAAAGTGATATAGCTGTAAAATTTTAAGGATGAATTATTTGTCACTTAACATATATCGACAGTGACACGCCAGCGTTATGCCTAATTTATGTGAGGTAATCAAATCAGGAACATAGAAAATTGCGACCCAATATTTTTTTTCCATAGGAAAACACAAATAATAATTGACTGCACTTACACAGGAGGCAAATTTCAAAATATTAAGCATCTACCGAGTTCACCTGACCTGGCTTTAAGTGAAGGTTCTGTTCATAAAGTCCAACATCTCCGTGACCATTAGTGTTTCAGTGATAAATAGAGTAATAGATATTTGACCAATTGTTACATGAACATGCTAAAATATTTATCTATACATGTATTAATTTATTACAGAAGATATTGCAAAAAAATACTTTGATGACCAGAAGATTGTGCGGAAATTACAGTGAAAATATTACCTTATATCATTTACAATTACGTATGTGAGGATACGAATGTTTTCGGAATGGTTTCAAATTACATCAAACACAATTGATGACTTGGTTTATTCCTGTCAGAATTCGAAATATATTGTGGGTTAAAAGTGTTTGAATACCGTATTGATACATGAAGGTTCTACTTTTACAAGGGTCTCCATTATTATTTCCGTGATATACAGTTAGAAATATAACTTACTTGTTCACGAAAGCAAGAAATATTCGGTAAAGAGATTAATATTAAATAAACCGAACGTATACAAAACCATAAAAATGGAAACAATTGCATTTTATTATCAACTAAGCAAGAATGGGAATGTAAATGGAAGCCTTAGAAATATATTTTGTAGGTCTCTGAAGAACTCTTAATCAAATATTTTGTGTTAAGTATAATAATTTATGGAGCAGAATCAATGACATTATACAGGAATGATGGAAAATCACAAGACGTTTATGAGCAAAAGAAAGCAGATGATTTCAAAGTAAATTTAATGAGAAAATACAATGAGTGTTAGGGGAACAATTATCTAATTTCACGCAGTTAAGAAAAGAAACTGTTTTTGACAATGTTAAGATGCAGTGGCACATTGAGAGAAGCAATGGCGGTATGCTGGAACGGAAAAGCAAAAGACGAATAATTACTAGGTGAAAGCAAGAAAATAGCAGAAAATCTGCCCACGTGGAGGCTGGGGCAACTTGCAGCAAGTACTTCATGATGATAAGTGAACATCATTGCTCTGCTGAAAGCACTAAATTGATCAAAGCTGATATCAGAAACTGAAAATCAAGTTGTTGTGTCGTGAAACCGGTTACCAGACGTTTGTAACCGATCACGCAAATTGCATTACAATGTTTTGCTTCTAACGAAACATATTGTAATAACATAAACAATTTTCAAGGCATTTAGCATACAATCAAATTTCCTTGGAGCATGCTCAACTTTTGAACTTGATTCTATGTATCCTGTGACAGTTGTATCAGTTACAAATGTCAAGTCCTTTTTGTGTATAAGGAACGTTATTTACGTTCTTAGAGCGTTTTCTTTGAATGAAGATCAAACAAAGAGTCCAGTGGCAATAGAGGTCATTCGTGTAGTAATCGTCCACCATCGATGACGTCAATGAAAGTCGTGTAATGACATGTTTATACAAAAAAAAAAAAAAAAAGTAATAAAAGAGAGAGAGAGGGAGATTACTAGTCTTCTTTTAAAGAGCCAATGCCTTAATTCAGCTGCAATTAAAGTTTATGGCGACGTTCAGTCAACAAAAAAACAAGAAAAAATTTCGAATTCTGGATTATAATTTCAAGATAGATTTGTAGTATGGTTGGTTCTTGTTAAAGCGATGCCACAAGGCCAGTGTGTTAAGTGAAAATCTACAATTCTAAATTTTTTTCTTTATGTTGCAGTGGTACGCCGTCAAATTGCAATAACAATTGCAGGTTGTAGTTACAGTATTATAATCCAATGAACAGTGTACTGTTGGCCTAAAGCATGTTTCATCTTTATTTGTAATGAAGTATAGTATATTGGAACGATTGCATGCAATATAAACAGAAATACAGTAAAAGTAATGTGGACTTTCACTCAACAGGGTATATTCACTATTGTTCGCGTAGTTGATTAATTTGCGAGTGTTGAGGGCAACGCTGCCAACTGTACGTGCTGCAAGTGTTCACCCGTATTATACGGGTTTGGGAACTCAAATACGGGTGAACGGATTGCTATTGAAAATACAAGGGTGAACTAATAATTTTGACAGTGTTTTTTTTTATTGGTTAAAAGCAACAATTCGATCATTATTGTTATCATTTAGCAAAATAAATAAATAAAATAAAAAAATAGTCTTATTTGCCTACCCTACTGTGATCAGAATCACAAAATAAGATACGAACACAGTGATAACTTTGTATAAGCCCAATAGTAATTGTTTAGCCCCCATGCAACCAGCAATTTTTTATTCCCCCATGCAAACCCTATCATGATGATTTCCCGCGTGCGGCCCACTTACTCTTCTGTTATATTGCTAAACATAGTTTTTAAAAATACATGGGTGGATTTAACTGAAATAAAGTTCTAATTTAACGAAATTGATTTGGAGGACTCAAGCTGGGTGAGCAGGTTTTATAAGTTGGCAGCCCTGGATGAGGGGCTATCCACACTGAAGTTATCAGTTCTTGTCACGGTTGCATACTATTAAATTACAATCTCTTGATTATTTGCAAAGACTCTAGAAAATTCTACGAGAAAGTTTATACCTCGTTAACATGTGCGTTGAAAATAAAGTTGAAATTCAACATAATATAATCGTGGGACATAAATATGAAAGATTTCGTTTAATTTAGAAATATCACTTTAAAAACTTGAAACAACAAAGAGGGAAACTCACTATGGCGGATTCGAGGAGAAAAAGTGGATTTTTTTCCTGAGCTGTTGGGCGTAACTACTACTACTACTACTACTACTACTACTACTACTACTACTACTACTACTACTACTACTACTACTTATTATTATTATTATTATTATTATTATTATTATTATTATTATTATTATTATTATTATTATTATTATTATTATTATTATTATATTCTGCCTTTTGGCAGGTTCTGGGGCTAATGATCTATTTCTTTTTCTTTTAAAAAATGAGGTTTGCGTCTAGAAATATTTCTTCCGCGTTTCTCAATCTTCAGTTTCCTCTTTTAATTCCTAATATTTTCTTCTATTATTCAAATCATCGATCATTGTATTGTTCTTCCTACTTCTCGCTTTCCTTCCATCTTTCGTTCTATGGTGGAATGAAGAAGATCATTTCTTTGCAAGCATGAAGGATGGTGCTTAAAAGCGTAGTATTCTCTCTTACCTGTTTTGAAACCTCTTAAGGGGAGCGCGGTGGCTCAGTGGTAGAGCGTTCACCTCCGGTGCTTGGGGTCCCTGGTTCGATCCCAGCTCACGCCGTGTGGACTTTGTGGTGGACAAACATGGTGCTCGTGGGTTTTCTCGGGGTTCTCCCGTTTCCTCCCACTTTCTTCATTCCACTATTTCACTCATCTCCCATCATCACCGTCTCCTTTAGCCTAACCGGCATAACCGTGGGACTAAAACTTAAAGATTTCATTTCATTCATTTGAAGCCTCTTAATTTCTTTCTCTCTCTCTCTCTGTTTTATCTTGTACATCTTCCTCCAACGCCACATTTCGAAGCTCTCTAAATATTTATTCTTTAACTCCTTCAGTGTGGGTGGCGTATATATACGCTTTCATTTTGCTTTGGCTATTTTGTATTGCGTATGGCGAATATACTTGCCCATAGTATGAGTAATGTTATCCCGACAATATTTAGCGAGTTTGCGCTCAGCTGGTTTCAATTGTTGCTTAATTAAAAGAAGAAGACGAAAAAAAGAAAGAAATTAAAATAGAGTTTGGGCTTCGTCTAATATAGTTTTCATTCTTTGTTTTGTTTGAGAGCAGACAGTACAGTAATGGCTTCAAAACGATATTTCAACGATGCTGACACCGAGGAAGAGTTATCAATTAGTGATTTTGATGTAAGTGATTTTGAAACAGATTTAGAATCAACATCCAAAGTTCTCAAAAAACCTACACTTTTTACAGCGGTTCGCATCTGAAAATTACGCACTGAAGAGGTTAATCTCCGTAATGTCCAAGTGTCTGAACCATACAGTCCATACTTAACTTGACCAACTCTCCAGCTGCCTGTTCAGTATGTGCACAATAATATTTCCAGTGTAGGAAATAAGACTAATGGTTCTGCGATCGCTGCACTTCCTTGATTTTTTTCTTGCGCATTGAAATCATTGTTAGATGTAGAAAACCCTTCATCCATTCTCCACTTAGGTAGATCTTTTTTAATAAGTGAAGACAGTACTTTTATTGCATTGTCCCCTAATCCCTTGAGCAAATCTGGATGTATGTCATTGCATCCAGTGGCCTTCCTCCTTCGCACACCTTTGATGGCTCCTAACTACTATGTCCTCTATATCTGATTACCATCCCTGACACTTACTTAATACACATATGTTCATGCGACAAACAAGAAATGCATTTTTACGTTATTGAATATCAATCTCAGTGAACCATCTTACCCTGGCTTCAATTGGTGTTGTCGTAGGCGTGAAACTTCACTAAATCTCTGATACAGGATTAATACAGCATCAGATTGCGAGAATTAGGTAGCCAATTGTGATCATTACGGAATTTGGAAACTATTTCTGCAACACTTTTCTTATATATGTAATATTTTCTTTTATAATAATTACACGTTATTTATATGACTGTTAATCGTAAACGTGTCTACATGACACCTATAAAGTTTACAGTTCCACCCAAACAACATAACAAAAAGCTCACTAAAAATCTGTATCTGTAAAAGAACACTCTATATAAATACCTTTTGTGTCAAAAATATATACACACTTTGAATTTGTCATGGATAATTTATTTTCCAACCTACAAGGTTAAGTTTCTGAAAAAAAAGTACTCTTATGTTTCCTCAATAGGTGGCAGCAGATTTAGTGGTCTAGCCACGCAACCTAGTTAGTGGAAAAAGAGTAACACTAAAATGGCTGACGGACATTTAACCTTTGAAGAGCGGAAGCAAAGTAGTACTGAAAGTTTGACAATGTATTCTGCAGTTCCGAGACATGAAGAGGTGAGTATGGAACTGATCTACTTTCAAGGTCTAACCATTACAAGTCTATGAGACAAATTCGAGTTGAGTTGAGTTGATTTTAGTTTAGCGTCCCTTTCAGCAGCAAGGCTATATGAGACGTGGACCTACTGATTAACGTGGAATCCGAACCACATGAGCTCCCGCCGGGAATCGAACCCGGGACTCCCACGCCAAAGGCGCGTACGCTAACCGCTTAGCCACGGAGGAGCTCGAGACCAATTCGAGTTTCATGGAACCTTGTGTGATGTCCAGAAAGGCCGATCAGAGCAACCTTGCAAGGCTACAATGCTGAAACCTCACGTACGGTGCTGGAACTGTTTCAGCGTTCGCGTTCAGCACAGAATCACGTGGAAGCAGTGTAAGGGCTAGTAGTGTGTTACACATATTAAAGGAAGGTAAAGTTGCGTGTATAGCTTCTAAGACTGGTGCAACAACTAAGTGACGACGTCCCAGATCGCAGGATACAATTTCGTGAATGGCCTCAGAAGATGGTTACACGTGAACCGGGATTCATAGGTAGAATTTTTGATCGGATAAACCACAATTCAAACTTAATGGATCTGTCAATATATATACTAAGTCCCGAGTGACTGCCTGATGAACATACATGTCAAACTGCTTAAGCTAGAAACTTGAAATTTTGACAGTATGGTCACACATCATAAGGAATGATTGTCTGAAATTCGACGCGAAGCGAAATGTGAGTGACAATCATGATACGTAGTAAAATGTTCATATCTCCAAATATCTGAAGGATAAAGCTATGAAATTTGGTATATGGACTTCCCATTTTGTTAAACACATGTTTCTTGTTATTTTTTCTAGAAGGGAAGAAAAACTCGGGAAAAAAGGAAGGGGCTCTAATTGTTAAAGTACGAAGGCCATTTTTCAAAATCCTTTAAGGTTAAGGGTATGAAATTTCATATATATATATATATATATATATATATATATATATATATATATATATATATATATATATATATATATATATATATATATATACTTTTCATTTGTAACAAAAACGTGTTTAAGCATTTCTGGAAACAAATAAGACGGGATGAAAATGGTGAGGGCACAATGGTTATAATAAAATAGGCAAATCTTGAAATCTCTTAGAATTAAACATGTTAGTAATAAGAAACTTGGTATCCAAACTATTTGATTAAAACAAGTGGACTTATATGACAGCATTTACAAAATTTACGATTGTAACAAGAGGGAGCAGTATCAATTTTTTTCCTCAATATATGTAAATGACTTCAAGGTTATCAATCTCATTAGGAGAAAACGGATAAACCAGTTGAAATTAATTTTTGAGCACAGGATTTGGACTCATATCGGTTTCTATCATTTCACTTTGATTGAAATGTTGATCCTAAGAGGTGAAAAAGGTATATTTTTTTCGAAAAGAATAAGGCCTAAACTCCTTGCGAAGAACGAGGGCGAAGGCTGAAATATCAGATGCGAGTCCATAGACCTGATAAATGTGGGCAAAGTCACCAGCTAGCCGAAGGCTAATATATATATATATAGTTTACTTTGAAGATTAATATGTAATTGGAAGAAATGTATTTTGTAGGTAGGAAAAAATATCTAATCTACCGGATTATTATCGATTAGAATTACCTATAAGAATTATAATTACTACAAGGGAAGTTAAAAATTATCCATAATTTTGACAAAACTCTTCTTATAATGTTCAAACTAGCTTCTGTTCTCGTTTATTTTATTGTTATGCTGTTTTGGCCGTGCTATTAAAGTTTGACCCTAATTCCTCCATTTGTCTTCCTTTTGTTGCAGATAGAACATGGCCGTTCCCTTAGAAGTTTGCACCAAAGAGGAACAACGAGCAATGATCCACTTTTTGCTGGTCGGAAGGTGTATCAAGGGCCGCAATCCATCAAAGACTTTCGACACAATACGAGAACAGTGTGTTGCCGCAAAGGAGTGTCTACGAATGGATTGAAAAATTCAAAAATGTTCGCACAAGTGTTACGCACGAGGAAGGAGCCAGAGGACCACCTACGGCCACAAATGATAACGACATTGAGCGTGCACGTGATATGATTCTGTTAGACAGACGACTGACTATTGATGAGGTGGCACATTGTCTGGAAATCAGTCATGGTTCCTGATACACTTTCCGACTACAAAAAGCATATAACTGCTCGTTGTTTCTCTTTGGTGCAAACTTCTAACGGAACGGTTATGATCTACCTGCAATAAAAGAAAGACATATGGAGAAATTAGTAACAAACTTTCATAGCATGACAACAACAGTATAACAATAAAACAAACGAGAACAGAGGTCAGTGTGGACTATGTAAGAAGAGTTATGTCAAAATTGCGGATAATTTTTGACTCGCCCTCGTATATTAATTACATCAGGAGTTTCGCAAGTACATGGATTTTAATTTGGTATATTATCCTACATAGAAACTAGTCCGGCTAAAATTTTGAACTGGGTGACGAGAAATTTGTACAAATCGATATGAAGTCGAAAGTGAAAGTCTCACATGTTGCATTCGTTACAATGTAGAAATGTTCATGTTTATTTCTTGAAACAAACAAACAAAAAAATGGTAGTAAAAATACATTTAAAGTTGTATTTTAGTGAACTAAATGTTAAATTTTGCATGTAGTTAGGAAGACAATGCAACTGTAGAAATATAAAGTTACTCCTCGTAAGTTCAACTTTCGTTTATGGCTCTCACGTTCTTCCTACGTCACTTCTATTGTCGTCTGTGCAGTGAAATATTCATAGACAGAGAGATACAATGTGTGGTCATTTTGTACACGAGTTGACCCACAAGCAATGTGAAAGGAACTTGCGAAACATTGACAGCTTTTCATGGAAGTGCTACCTTGCGTATCTAGATATTTCGAAAACACAGATTGAATTTCAACATTAGCAAAGAACGTAAGAAATAGTACATAGAAATAAGAGAAGAAAATTTACGACTATAAGATTGTTTATGCTGGAAAGTTGCAGTAAAATTACATCTATTATTAGCATTTTAGTAGGTTGCTAAACGACAGCCACTTTAGCAGTGCGTGCTAATTACCATCATAGGTATTCTACCATTATTGGCAGGTTACTTTCTCCAACTGAGAAGCTTCCATGCTCCACGGTTTCCCGCAAACCTCTTCGTCTTCACGTACGATTTCTCTGTTTTGATATCGTCCATCAATTGTGGTCTCCTTCGCCACCTCCCTCTCTTTCCTGCCACCATACCTTCTAGCACGTCCCTCATGATATAGTTCCTTCTTAGCGAATGTCGCAAACACTTTCTTTTCCTCTTCTTAATAATATCTAAAATTGTTCTTTTCTCACCCACCATTTCAAAGACCCTTTCATTCGTTTTACGCTCAACCGAGCTAATTCTCTCCATTCTTCTCCACATACACATTTCGAAAGCTTCCAGTCGTTTTTAACCTTTTTTGCGTAATGTCTATGTTTATGACTGCAATATTCTTAACGTTTGGTTAACAAAGCCCAAAAATGAAACATATAAAGAGTATACATGAACAATGATGAAAGTCATCTTTAATGATTGTCATTTTATGGCTCCAATTGGTAGAGAATACCATGAGGTTTCTGGTCGTAAATTCATCCGTCACAGAAAAGATGTGAGTCTTACGTACAACATTTTTTTTTAAAAGCATGGAAGATCGAAGAACGATGAATGTTCTAGCACTTACAAAGCTTATATTACCTTAGAAGTATGAAAATGTTCCTTTTATCGTTATTTCCCGTACTCTTTATTAGGGTCTGCTCTAACATATATGCAACAAGTGCATTTGCACTTGGTGGCAAGTTCCGAAGAGCGGCAAAATCTGTCATAACTATATTATTTAAAATAAATATTTCTTGTTGGAAACATACTTCATGATGATGATAGTTAAATTTACTAAACTGACCTTCTATTTGAATAATACGTTTATAAATCATGTTCAGGTCGCATTAATTTAAGGTCACATGAACAGTGATAAAACAAATGATCAAACAAATCCCATCATGAATTGCTTGATTGTTGTCAAGTACAAGAACTCAATTCTCGAACAGTAGCGAACACCTGTTCCATATAGTTAGTTATCACAGTTTTGATATGAAAACTAGTTTCGTCTTTGTCAGGAACAAGTTCCTTATCATTAAAGGTGGAAACAATTTTTTTTAAATTTTCTTTAGCAGATGTAGAAGGAAAATCAAGAAATAAAGATAAAATAGCTAGTTGTATTGGCATTGCAAATTGATATATTGAGAGTGAAGCTCGATATTGAATTCTATGAAAAAGACTATTCTATGCATGAAAAGGATTGAATTCTATGCATTTTTCCTCTGCAGGTGTGTTTGGTTTATCTTTCAGTAACATAATAGATTATTATTTAAAGAATAAAATACATAGTGAGACTGTATTTGTAGTGTTTAGGCCTTTCTAAGTGCGAATACTTTTTCCCTCCCTTCGTTGTTTATGATAGGGTAGGATACTTAAGATTGTTTATTTTACTATTTGTTCTTTCTGGAGAAGGAGGGCGGCAAACGATGACATTACACAGGGTGGCAAATTGCCTAGGGCTAGCCCTGCTCTTTATATATCAAATAGTAGATCTCAGTAAGCTGAAGAACATGGTATGAGTAAGTGTATATTCTTTGAGTTTTGGGGGGGCACGGTGGCTTAGTGGTAGAGCGTTCACCTCTGGTGCTTAGGGTCTCGGGTTCGATCCCAGCCCCCGCCAAGTGAACTTTGTGGTGGACAAACACCGTGTGCGTGGGTTTTCTCGGGGTTCTCCCATTTTCTTCATTCCACCATTTCATTCATTATTCATCATCACCGTCTCCTTTAGCCTATCCGGCATAACCGTGGGAGGAAGCGTAAATCTTTGAGTTTTACGGTTATGCCGGCTAGGCTAAAGGAAATAGTGTATATTCTTATACGCTGTTTCCGAGAAAATCAACAAAAATTTTTCTGCAATCCAAAATTGATGCATGATATGAAACTGATACGAAAGGATACCGTCATTAAGCTTTTCACCATGACACTGAGAAGACAATAATACAGAGTAAAATTCAGTGGCAGATCCAGCACGGGGCCGAAGGACGAGACCCCCAGTAAAAAATAATTGAAGCTATTATTTAAACCGACACACAATCATAGTCATACGTCTTGCGAATAAAATAAAAAAAAATAATAATAAATAAAATAAAATAAACATACTGCTGAGCAAGACTGCACTTATTTAATATAAAAACACATTTACACGTCACGTTTCGATCTTCTAACCAAGATGCTCATCCAAGAGTGTACGTCTGATGAGGATCTTGGCTAGAAGATCGAAACGTCACGTGTAAATGTGTTTTTATATTAAATAAGTGCAGTCTTGTTCAGCAGTGTGTTTATTTTTCTATTACTTAAATATTTGTCAAAGTTTATAGTAAACTATATACCTATCATAGTCTGGTATCTGGCTGCCCACCCCAGTTTCTATCTTCTAGATCCGCCACTGGTAAAATTAATTAGATAAAACCCAAAATTATTATTAACTCTAAATTTTTATTCTAAGGTAGAAAAGAAAAAAAGTTAATGTATCTACATTATTGTCAACTCCCATCAAGTTAATAAAAGTGAAGTGATAATGAGAATAATACTTTTGCTGTGGATTTATGAGGTCAAAACAACCCTTCTGAAGGTCTCACTTTTATATTTTATAAAATGGCGTTTTAAATCATTTTTTAAAATGCCGCTAATAATGTTTATTTATTCCATTTTAATTAGAAAAAAAAAATCGTCCTCATAATTTTCTTTTTGAGTGCCTTTGTTAGAAAGAAACATATTTGTCATTAATATCACTATTTCTTTCTTTCTTTATTTCAGGATTAAATATTAGTAGGGAAAGGGGCTCAAGTTCCCGATGTACGTCTCTCCAAAGAAGAAAAAAATGCTTGTTTGTCATGCCGTTACCTGAAGCAAATTCTTCAAAGTTAACTTAATCAAAGCTGGTTCCAACATTTCTTTGAGAGGCCTTGTGATAGTCTTGGAATATAATTTAATGCCAGTTAATATTGCTCAAACCCAGGCACGCACTCAGAATATTTTATTGGGAGGAGTCCAAAGTTTGAGGGAGTCCAATATTACAAGACATTACCTACGTCTATGTAGTATTGAGCCAATATTATTCTACACCTGAAAAGACGATAAGTAATTGCTGTTAAGTACAGCCATTTATGTACTCAGAAAAATTATATGAAACCAGTTTCTCTTTAAAAAGAAAAGGAAGAGTACAAATGAAATGTAGAATGAAATCATGGGTCTAGGTCAAAACTCCCACAGTCAAAACTTCCACACTGAATAAATGTCAAAACGCCCACACAATCGGTCATAACTCCCACACAGATGGACAAATCTCCCCAAATACATGAACGGTCAAATCTCCCACAGCCGAAACTCCCACACTGAAGAAATGTCAAAACGCCCACTCAATCGGTCATAACTCCCACACAAATGGACAAAACACCCACACATAGCAACGGTCACAATCCCCATATAAATTGACAAAACTCCCACACAAATGAACAAAAGTCCCATACGCAGAAATTGTCACAACCGCCACACAAATGGACAAAACTCCCACACAACCGGACAAACCTCCCACACTTTGAAAGGGTCATGGTTGCATGTCTTGTGTTTCACACGCTAAAAATAATGAAAAGAAGTACAAGGGGATTTGTCCACTTATTACCTTCTCTACTTTGGATCATAAGAGTTTTTTGGACTTTTCTAAATTATTTCAGCGTGTGAAATTTACAAAACGTGCAACCAGGATCATTTCAAAGTGCGGGGGATTTATCCGATTATGTGGGGCTTTTGTCCATTTGTGTGGCGGTTGTGACAATTTCTGCGTGTGGGAGTTTTGTCCATTTGTGGGGAGTTATGACCGTTGGGGATTAAGACCGCTTACCTGTGTGGAAGTTTTGACTGTGGGAGTTTTTACCGTTCGTGCATTTGGGAGATTTGTCCATTTGTGTGGGAGTTATGACCGACTGTCTGGGCGTTTAGACATTTTCTAAGTGTGGGAGTTTTAGCTGTGGGAGTTATGACCGTTGGTGGATTTGGGAGATTTGTCCATTTGTGTGGGAGTTACGACCGTTTTTGTGGGCGTTTTGACAATTTTTGAGTGTGGGAGTTTCGGCTGTGGGAGTTTCGACCTGCTTCCGAAATAAATCATGCTACATGACTATTTTTTGTGATAAATATACATGATTTTATTAAGAAAGTGTATACATATAGTTACGAAGTTTGCCGGAGGAATCCGGACCTGGTGGACCCCAGCATGGATGCGTCTCTGTGAGTCAAGCTAAAATTCCAATTGAGTCAATTTGTAATTGTCTTGATTTGTTTCAGAAATTATGCAGTAAAGTATTTCGAACGTTTTATGTTGTATATAACAAATCGTAATAGTCTATCTCTTATGACAATTGTTAAAAGATCTGCGAGCTCAAAATTAAACTTTTTTTTTTTTTTTTTTTTTTTTTTTTTTTTACAATGATGACCTCCATCAATGTTATCAAGATGAGTGTAAAGTCTCATACGGAAACCACGGTATGTATTAAGATGAACTTAATGCTGAACCATAACCTATACTAATTAAGCTTTTTTATGACAATTATTAATGAGGTATGGTCTAAAATTATGGCTAACTCCTAAAATTTATTTTTGTTTACATATAAAACCAAACCAAACCAAACCACTTGGCGTAACAGCTCCTTGTGGACCAAAGGCCCTCCAACCCCATCTGTTAGCGAACGTGTGAACTACGTCAATCCTCTTAACGAACACGTGCTCAGCGCGCTGCGTTTCTACCCTATCTCTAACAGGTGTATTAGGAGCTTCCTAGACCTAGTGGCCATCACGTCTTGCTTTAACGTGACACCCCAGTTTGCCTCACAACGCTGGGTGGACACCGAAAATTGGGAAGCGCCAGCCGGGAATCTAATCTAGGTCCACGCGGACATGAATCCAACGATCTAACCATTAGAATCCGATGTCCCCTATGAGATACATATATGGAATGAAAATAAATCTTTCAGTTTAACGTCCCATTATTGCGCCCTTTAGGCTAAGGAAGACGGATGGTTAAGGGAAGAGAATGATGATGCAAGAAACTCTTGGAATGTGAATGTAGGAGGAAACGAGAGTACTCCGAGAAATTCCACCGACACCATGTTGTCCACAACAAACTTCCTTAGCCGGTTATCGAATGAGGGGCAAGTCGGACTCGAGCTAAGCGCTCTACCACTGAGTCACTGTACCCTCGAGACAGATATAAACTGATAGTTCACATCAAGCTTAACAAGAGATTGTATCTATTGTTTTTGTTACTTCTAACCGTAACATCCATACTACTAATAAAAATATAATACATTCTGTCAATAGTAAACCAATTATTTTGATTTCAATCATATTGTGCTGAATAGGAATTCACTAAAATACTGGGTTTGTCCGGAAAGTAGTAGCACTGATTTTCTTCGAAAAATATTATTCTCAATTTTGACGAATCGACCTAATAGTTTTCAAAGTATGCCCCTTCTGCATCAACACAGTGTTTCCAGTGACTCTGCCGATCACTGAAGGCTCTCTGGAACGCAGAAACTGGAATGCCCTTCCGCTCCCTCGTTACGGCCTCTCGAATGGCCTGGATCGAGCCGTGGTGCCGTCCTTTCATGACCTTTTTCAGTCGGGGGAAGAGGAAAAAGTCTGCAGGAGCAACATCTGGGCTGTAGGGTGACTGGGAAAACTGTGTGGTGCCATGTTATGTCAGGAAGTCCATGACAGCAAAAGCAGTGTGGCTCGGAGCATTGTCTGATGAAGTTTCCATTGCCCAGCCATTGATGGACGGACGCGGGTGACTCGTTTTCTGAGTGTTTCAAGTACTTCCACGTAGAATGCAGGATTCACAGTCTGACCACGCGATACAAATTCTCTGTGAAACCTCCTTTGTGGAGATGTCAAGGCACTTCTAAAGGGGTTCGCCTTAAACTCGATCTATACTCCGTGAAGGTTTAGAAATGACTGGCGACTGATGTGCTGGCAGCTAAAACCTCCCACCACCCAACCAGTGCAGTAATATCCCATTCCTTCACCACGCTTTGGTGGGAAAAGATCACTCCCACTACTTCCCGGAGAAACCCTGTATAATCTTCGAAACTCTCAAATTGTTAGCCTTCGAAGTAAGTACATCTTCCACCAGCGAAATTAGTAATTACTTAACGAAAGGACAATTAACTAATCTGCACATACACATTAAGCAAATTTAAACAAACAGTGTAAATAGCAATCTACCTTAATTAAAATCAATAGACCGTAATGTGGTAAAAAAAAAAGTGAGAAATCATTTGTTGTTCAATAATAGCAACATGATGTTGCTAAGGCAATAATTCTCAATTGTGGTATTCGATTGTCAAGTGTTGCACAATAAATAACAACTTACCAATTCGCTCTCTCTCTCTCTCTCCACATATTTACAGGGCCGCAACTACACACAGAAGTTTGGGGGGTATAAGTATGTTAGGGGGCACAATCATTAACAATTTAAGCCGGTCTATATCAATAATTATTGAGATTTTGTACGCGTGGTAACTATAATTTTTTAATTATATACGTTCATTCAGGCTAGTTAATACAATAATAATAATAATAATAATAATAATAATAATAATAATAATAATAATAATAATAATAATAATAATAATAATATATCATTTATCAGCAGCTTTTAGAGGTAAGGAGCACTTATCACAGTACTTTCTCTGTTAATCGTGCATACCCAGTTCTAATCTTCATTGACAATTGCTACATTGAGAAATCAGCAATCATTTTTTAGAATAAAAATTTCGAGGAAAGAACGCTGTATCTTTATTTGTGAGTCATTCCTAGCTCATTTCTACATTTTTTCATATTGTGTTTTTTCTTTCAGAAGAAAAAAATCGATTTAAAATAAGCCATCGAATACAAATATCTAAATTATATTTTTTGTATTAATATAGCACATAATGCAGCATTCTCGTCTGGAGAGGCAATAAAAATTTAGGGGGCCCTTGTCCCCTAACTTCATCTGGGAATTTTGCAATTGAAATTTTCGATCTTACATCTGGTGGAAACCACAGTCTGTAACCAACCAATGGATAGACCGAGCTTACGCATATGATCACAAACGCCATACATGTTCGGAAAACAGACTGGGCTGCTCAGTCATTCAGAAGTTAATGTATCGTTGAGCAAGGTCGTTTGAAACTTAACCATGGAGAACACACAATTGCAAGTAATTTTCCTTTAAGAATTCAAACTTGAATATTCTGCACAACTAGCCGCGAAAAAGATCAACAGCGCACTTGAGCCAGTAGTGGGGAATGGATACACCATATGCTTTGTCTGTGAAATTTCTTGCCGGTGACACAACATTAAAAAATGAACCCTGCGGCCACCGACAAACAAAATTTTCTGATGAGCTTTGCAGAAACTCCGTGGAAGCAGGCCTTCATAAAAATGTTCCTGCAATTATAAACGAGACAAGCATAGAGCCTAGTTCTATCGTTTGGCGGATCCATGCAGTTGGTAAGGTGAGAAGGTTTATCTGACGGATAACACGTGACTTGCCACCAGGCCATCAGGATCGCCGTCTAGAGGTTGTACAGTTCTCTGATTGTAAGGAATAACCAGAAATTTCCTCCAACAGGATTGTCACATTTGATGCAAAATTGATCTCTTATGATAATCATAAACTTTCAGAACAGTGGATAGTTACCAACGTCGGGGACATTTTCCTAGGACCTTTTGTTGCGGCTTGTGACGTGGGGTGGTCTATTATAACGTTTTCCTTTCGAAGCGAAACAATCACTGCTGATCATTATAGTGCTGAAGTCCATGGAATGCACCATAAAAACTACGGAAGAAAATTTTGTTAGACTTGTTGAGATTTATCAGTTGTTACACACACTGTATGTCTAACCTGGGGAAATTTATCGTTAAACAGAAATTCGTTTAAAAGTTAAACATAATTTTATTGGATCAAAAGATCGTTGTAAAAGTCATGGTAATTGTTATTTTTCTCGAAAATGGTAACGAACAAAAAAAAAAAAAAAAAACTGAAATATTCAAATGAAAGGCTAGTTCATATGTAAACATTACATGTAGGGAGATGGAAGAACACATACACCACCATAAAGATATACCACGAGAAAAAAATGTCGTTTCAAACGTGTGTTACTGTCAATTGCAACAGTAGGCCTATACAATAGTACATTACAAAGTATGCAATGTATAGTGGACTCTGAGATACTACTTCGAGGTACTCTAAGATAGCACCGGTACCTGTTCTTCCCCTGTAATATTGTGTACTGTTGCAATTGAAAGTAAAACATGTTTGAAACGCCAAAAAAAATTTTCGTCTTTTTTTCTCATGCTATATCTTTATGGTGGTGCGTGTGTTCATCCATCTCCCTACATGTAATGTTTACATATAAACTAACCTTCGATTTGCATATTTCAGAATTCTTTACTCGTTACTATTTTTGAGAAAAAAATAGTTGTCATGACTTTTGCAATGACCATCGGATGTTCAGGCAAAAAATAATTGTAGACATTATACCTGGAGAACTGCATATAGTGTAGCCACACCCAAACTACTCACTATAACGTAAAAAAATCGATTTAGGAGCCGTTCAAAAATTTTGACCTTTGATCCAAAAACTAACTACTGGACAAGATCGCAATCTGTTTGATGCATTGTTTGATCATTCCTAAAATTCTTATCCTATACTCCATTAAGCATTTTGTGTACTGCCCTGTTGCTAATATCATAATGGAAATCTTGATCGGGTTATATTTCTGTATCAGTTTTTTTCTTAATAGATGTCAAGGCTGTACAACATTAGTTTTTAGATTTACAAAAGAATTTGTTTTTCTCCAAAACTAATTATATAATCTTGTCCATATCATCTTGTTGAGTTCAATCAGATCCCTATCGATTGGTAGATATCTGCTTTTTGGACACTCGTTGTTGTTGTTGTTGTACCTTTAGTATTATAGATATTGTATTTTGTACCTTGATTTCCTCTCACTGAACGGGCTGTAATGAAAATTTCAGTGTATTAGCTTCCTATTTCAGAGTTTTCGAGTTTTGCTCAACACTTTCTGCTATTGATCATTAGAGCGCGTTCATGTTCGTCAGCTGAAGGGCATTAAATATTTACAATGTGGAAAACTCAAGAACTGATTTGGCAACAAAAAAAAAATCATCCAGTTTCGTTCCGGGTGAGTTCTTTTTGAGGGTGAGGAGTTGTGCACCTGTTCACAGAACAAGCAAGAAGACTGTGAATGTGTTTGCTGTCAAAACAGGTGTTGATAATTGCAAGATTTCTTTCACTCGAGAACTCACAACAAGGGTGTCCACTTCCTGTAAGAGGAGGGACGTGCGTCAAATAATTGTTGATCAATTCCTTCCCATCTATTGCTACTTTTTCATTGGTACACGCTGACGTCTCAATAATTAACAGCAGGAAATGAACACTTACAAAAAATGAAATCAAAACAAATTTTATTCACTTAGAAGGATATTGAAAAATTGACTTTCTTAAAAAGAAAAAATGCACCACTTAATTTGTTCAGCGCAAGAGATAACTTTTGACACATTTTTGCCACCATATCTTCGAAAGTTTCATGGTTGGCCCTATTTTTCGTTATGCAAAAGACTAGAATTTAATTTCACGTAGTTCAGTTTGGGTTTGAAAAAATCGAAATCTTTCCATTCAACGTCCCATTACTATGCTCATTAGACTAAGGGAGACGGATGATTGAAGCAAGTGAATGACGATGGAATAATTGGGTGGAATGAGAGTGTGGAAGGAAACAGAGGTACCTCTAGAAAATCCACAGACACAATGTTGTTCACTACAAACTTACTTGGCCAGGGTTTGAACCAGGGACCCCACGTGCCAGAGGTAAGCAGTCTACTATTGAGCCACCGTGGTTATAAGGATTACAGAACAACTTCACCGGCCTCGGATTACTTGGTTTAGATCTCGTGTTAAGCTATACGTAGTAATATCATACAAGACTGATGATAGAAAGAATCGTTAAATTATGTCTGATTTGAAATGGTGTTTTTGTTTTACGCACATAAAATAAATGAAAGATACAATTCGTACATAAACCATTATAAGAATTGAATCATCTATGTTAAGAAGAGAATGAAGATCAAGAATAGCAAAATGAGTTTTAATTCCCGCTCCATACGTGACTGGCGCAGTGTATAGTTCTCAAGTTCCAGTAAAAACTTGAGAATTGAATTAAAACTCCATCAATTTTACATTTTTTTTTCAAACGTAGCAAAACAACCTCATATATAAAAAGATAGAGAACGATTTGCACAACAATTCAGAGCCTGTAACGGAGAAAACGTTTGGTATTTGTACCTGGCCAATCATATCCTTTAGTTAGTTATGTATACATGAATTATAATATATATATATATATATATATATATATATATATATATATATATATATATTTGTATTTATTTATTAACCCATCCATTTCTTAGATTAAAATTGATTAAATTAATATTTGAAAATTAAGATGATTTATTCACATTTCAGTTTGATAATAAATGGCAATTTTAAATGTTCAGAGATATCACAAAGTCACGTTACCCCTATGTATTGCATAGATGTTAATGAATTGGTGTTTTTTAATGTTGCACGTGCTGATATATATATATATATATATATATATATATATATATATATATATATATATATATAAAAATTATGGCTGATGATTCCACTTACACCATAGAGGAAGGGATCGTAATGAGCACATGGGCTCTCGAACGACCCCATACAGTTAAATCAATGAGAGAAATTGAGCATGATTTCACTGATATGTTTAAGAAACCTTCCCCCTCTGAAACCAACAATTTTACGGTATAAGAAAAAGTTCTTTGCAACTGGTTGCATGAAAGATAAACTCGACTCAGGACGCCTACCAACACCGCTGGAAACGTATGTGGAGGCTATAGTGTCTGTATAAAGATCACCAAAAAAAAGTCCATTCGTAATCTGTCACAGGAATCGGGTATTCCAAACTCGATATTACGAAAACATATGAAGAAGGATTTGCAGTTAAAGGCATTAAAACTTCGTTTGTAAACGAATTGAGTGAGTCTGAGATGCAAAAACGTCAGCAGGTTTGTGGGCGAATGTATTTACAACTCTTCTTTCAAGGAGAAACTGTTTCTCTCCTACGAGTGTGCAATATATCACAGTGCAAAAGCCAGAAACATTTATTAAACACAATCCACTAAGCATCATGATCTTGGCTGCAATGTCCGCAACCTACTTGTAGGTTCATATTTATTTGACGGTCCTGTGAATCACATTGCATATCTCACCATGTTACGTGATTGGTTTACTCCATTTCTGCATGATCGCGGACTGCTGGGTAGTGTATGTTTCCACAGGATGGAGCACCAGCTCATTGCCGTTGCCGTTGGAGGATATCTCAATGAGGTAGTTTCTGATAAATGGGTTGGACATGATTCTATCCATTTAACTGTATCCTTAAAGTGGCCACAAGAAGTCCTGATGTGTCATCTTGCGAGAATGCATGGTGGGGTTTCATTAAACAAAAGTTGCTGCTACACGTTACGAGACACTTGAACTTACGAATACTGTGCGACGTGCATTTACTGCCATAACGTCAGCAATGTTCAGAAGAATTTCAAATCGTACATGAAATAGAATCAGACTCTGTTATGAAAACGATGGTGTATGCACAGACACTTTGGAATAAATAGTAAAGAAAAGTCACACTACCTCAAAGTTGTCCTCTGCCATAATCGCACATTAATTCAATGCGAGCATCTATGAATATGTGAACACGCGATAGAAGGTAACGGAACTTTCTGATTACTCTGTAATGTTATGGAACATACCACACTTCTCATACAGAGTCCTTACTACTGTTTTCTTCAGAAAGTAGTCATATTATTTAGAGGATTACTTCATCTTTACTTACTTGTTGATGCAAGATGACTACTTTATTCTTGTCTACTTTTCAATGAGAAAATTGGTTCTATCCCAGCTCGCGCCGTGTGGATTTTTTGTGGTGGACAAACACCCTGCTCGTGGATTTTCCCGGGGTTCTCCCGTTTCCTCCCACTTTCTTCATTCCGCCATTTCATTCATCTCTCATCATCACCGTCTCCTTTAGTCTAACCGGTATAAACGTGGGACGTAAAACTTAAAGATTTCATTTCATTTTTCAATGAGAAAATAACAATTTGAACGTAACACTATTATTCACTAAAAC
Source organism: Thermobia domestica (assembly GCF_964235325.1). Taxonomy (NCBI): domain Eukaryota; kingdom Metazoa; phylum Arthropoda; class Insecta; order Zygentoma; family Lepismatidae; genus Thermobia; species Thermobia domestica. Next base: position 22,499,596 of record NC_137459.1, on the reverse strand, counting down.
TGTTTTTTAAAAGGTGTTCCTGCATTTTTTTAATACCCAAATAAAAAAGAAATACAAATATTCTTAGATCAATTAAAATATTGTTTCAAGCTTGCCAAAATGTGATCGTTAGAATGAGCGTGGATAGCTAGAATTTTTCTTTTTCTTTTTTTTTTAAAAAAACTAAAACTGTACACGATAAAATATATTTTCTTTCGGCGTAAAACGACTGCTTCATATTTAAAAATATTTAAGCTTTCATGTCAGTCTATTCTAGAGCACTCTAAAATGATTTTTAAAAGACATTAGCTGATGTTTTTGAGGTGGCGAAAATGTGAGAAAAAGACTAAAACGGCAACAGTAAAAGCAGAAAGCAAATCTGCGGGAATATAAAGGAAAATAGTTAACGAGCCAGGAAACTGTATAATAGACCAAAATGCACTAAAATTGAAGCAGAACACCAAACCTACGAGAAAGACACATGGAAAGTTTACTTTACCCACTTTTGTCAACGCAACCTTTATAATTGTAAAGTCCGTCAGAAGCTTTTAAAAGAGGATTTTCATTAACGTATAAAGTACGTAATTCTACTGATGTACCTTCCACTGATAGCTCTAGTAGTGGGTCAAACCAGCCTACGCTTTTTAGCTGTTAAAAGCATTGCTTCTAAGTATGAGAATGATAGTGTTTGAGTCGGTATTCTCTCTCTCTCTCTCTCTCTCTGGCTACAGCATTTAAGCATTCAAAGCACTGTTTGTTTCAGTGATCTTTCTTTCAGTTTAACGTCCTACGATTATGCCTTTTACGCTAAGGGAGATGGATGATATAGGCAAGTGAATGATGATAAAAAACATGGTGGAATGAGAATGTGGGAGGAAACGGAATGCCCCGAGAAACCCTACCCCCTGGTTTTGTGATGAAACAGTAAAGATTGTGGGTAACGATTTATTATACTTAATTAAGTCTCCAAGCACATTACCATGATTAATTTCTATTAATTTAATACTAAACAGCGTAAAAGTAATATTTTAAATTTATTTAATAAATAAATAAATAAAGTTTCAATATTTCACACACGATCAAACAGTATTTCGTACTGGAATAAATACTATTTATAAAAGACACACATATCAGTGCGCCATGTTCATTTCTAATAGTAAGCAATCAAGCTAATAGATGTCGCTAGCTGCGTCGATTGCCTGTTTCACACTATTAGATGTCGCTAGCATGCAGGTGATTTGCAAATATAGAAATGTTCTGGCGATATAATTGCAACTTAAAAACTGCATTGCTTCAATTTAAGTAGTTCAAAATGGATGATGAATGATAGTGAATATCAACGTGCTTTGCTATTTATTGTTAAGTCAAGGGCCGTAACAATAGTTATATTTAGGATTAGAATTAGGAATTAGATTTCTTTGCTTTCGGTATCTATGGCCATGTTAGCCCATTACACATATGAGGGATGACGTTCCTCGGCGATCACCCTGTAGGGGAATTGGAGGGGAAGAAAGGATTGGAGAAGGAAGGAAGCTGCCTGGGAAATTATGTTATGTACCATCCCAGCATTTGTCTGGTGTGAATGAGGAAAACCCAGGAAATACCTCACTCAGGATGGCTGCTTGAAAAAGCTCTTACACATTTCCCATGAAATGTCCCCACCGGGAATCGAAGCCGGGACCGCTCAAACCAAAGGCAAGAGCGTTAGCGATTACACTACTTCGAGCCACATAGTTATATGTGTGACATCACACATTACTTGGTGGACAAACTAGAAACAACGGTTAAATGTAAATATTTCGACTTTTGAATTAAGTACAATATTAACTGATAATGTATAGCGTGCCGACCGCTCGAGCTTAACGATTAACAATGTTATACTTTAAAAAAAAATCAGTCAAAACCTATACTTTGTAGTTACTATCCCAGTATTAGAGCCGCGGTGGCGTACTAGATAAATCGTATATCTACCAAATAGGCGGGGTATGCGACTCCGGTACATTGGTGACTATTATCTTGTCCCAGTGCGGCTCAGTTCGCCAGGATCTGCAAAATTCGCACCTGGAGAAACATCGGATAATATAACAAGATTTTTTAAATAAAATATGTATTTATAAAACACGAACAAGATGAAATGTGAGTGTGGAGAAGAATGGAGAGAATTGGCTGGGTAGAGCGGAATACGGATCAGAGGGTGTTGCAAATAGTGGGGAAGACGAGGCATGAACTGGAACTGAAAAGTGAAAGAGTAACTGGTTGCTATATTGGCTGAGAAGGAGGTAGTAATAGTGGCCAAATACCTATGATGATGATGATGATGAACAAAAGAACGTGCTTCCAAGACCAGTGCCGGATTTAGGTATAAGCTAAACAAGCTATAGCTTAGAGCCCCACTCTCTTGGAAGCCCCCCCCCAAAAAAAAAATAAAGGAAAAATTTGGATTTACATTTCCAAAATATAACAAAAACAGTAAATAAGATAAAATTTACATATAGTAACAATGCTTCGTGTTGTGTAAGTCCTATAATGTAAGTAATGGACCCCTTTCTGCTATCCTAATTTTTAAAATATCACTAGATTCTTCATTTCTATATACCAGCGTTTCCCAACCGGTGTGCCGCGTTACGCTGGTGTGCCGCGAGGAATCGAAACAAAATTATTAATTTTATAGCAATCAAATTGCAAAATGTAGGGAAAAATGGTATATTTGTATTTCACATTACTATGAACCTCTACTATGAATCTACAATTTTAAGTTTCACACCAGGTTACTATTCTGTACATTTCTAATGTTGAAAGAAAATGGTTATCATTGTCATGACCATTATTGCTTCTTTATTATTGCAGACTATTTCGTAACTTGAAAATTTAAAATATTCAATCCTTTCGACAAATTACCTACATTTGTGTTTTCAAAGTGAAACAATTGTTTGTTCGTTCGTTATTTAGTGATCTTCCTTCTTAGTAAAAGGTTGGATACAGTTTTTAAAAAGAAAACGCATTGAAAAAAACTGAGTCCAATATTTCATTGCAATTGTTTTTTATTTTTAAATTAGAATGAAAAAGAAGCATAATGATTCACCACGAGGAAGACCCAGTGATCGAGCTTTCTTCTCTGTAAGATCAATAATTACAGAAAAATACCACTGTGTTTTATATTTACAAATAATAATTTCTATAAGTGTGCCGCGAGAATCCAAGTAAAGCCCATAGTGTGCCGCAAGTTGAAAAAGGTTGGGAAACGCTGCTATATACGTTCATGTGGACACATAAAGGACCCCATTACCTTCAATAGCCTAGGGCCCGACCAAACCAAATCCAGCTCTATCCAAGGTAGAAGTATTCCTTCTGAATTTTTTTTCCAGTGAAATGACTTATACTAGAGTAGACTTGTTAATGAAATATTGATGTATCAAATATAAACAAACTCGATACAGCAGATCTTTACAACGAAATGAAATGAAATCTGTCAGTTTAACGTACCACGATTATGCCTGTTAGGCTAAGGGAGACGGATGATTAAGGCAAGTGAATGATGTTGGAAGAAACGGTGAAATGCGAATGAGGGAGGAAACGAAAAAACCCTCGAGAGAACCCACGGACACGATGTTGTCCACCACAAACTTACTTGGCTTGAGATCGAATGAGGGACTCCACGCACCAGACGCAAATGCTCTACCACTGATCCACCGTGAGCCTCCAGATGGCGGTTCTTGAGAAAACCACTAAAAAAACCACCATCTTATTTTTAGGGGTAGGAGAAAAAATCCAGAAACTTTTGTAGAAAGTCTTACAAAAATTTTTAGGTTAAAATTTGGTCTTGATACCTTGAACGATATGGTCTCTAGACGAGGGAATATATTTTAATCGGGATGAAGGGCGGATAGACGAACGGATAGACGGATAGGTGGACCAATACACGAAACAAATATCCCCCCCAAAAAAGTACCTTCTTCCCCATGTAGAGACAATGAATCCGTTGAAATCTTCTCTCTCTTATTGTCACTCGAAAATAATAATAAAAAAAAAAAACTAGCAAACTATTGGATAATTGAGGCAAAAGTGCTTCAAATGTGTTTTTTTTTTCTCGGTTTTATTTGTCTCATTATCGTTAAGGAAACCATTGGTTTGAAGGTCAAAGTAACATAGGATCTATCTAACATAAGATATCAACTTTGCCGATTATATCGTTCAGCGACCATGATCGCTCAGCGACCATGATCGTTCAGCGACTAAGGTATTTTTTGTAAACTTATCTAGCACATAGAGATCAAACATTTACCTTTATTTTATACTAGGAGCTCCATACATAAGCTCAGCGCATGCGTCATTGTGGTTGACAAATAAAAGCAGTCAAAAAAAGAAAATTAGAAAAAAAAACTAGAAATGATTATTGTTGATTTTCTATTGTTGCTGTTGCTTTCTTTTTCTCTTTCTATTTTCCATTTTTTTCTGTTTCAATGGTGAATTCTTTATTTTGTTATATTCAAATCAAGTTTTCTATAGTTTGTGGTTTGCCTTTGGTTGTGCAGATCCCTCGGGACACTATATTGCGGATTACTGTCAATACGATCATAACGACAATATTTACTTTTATCCCGAACGGTGAGAAATTGTCAGGTTGTTTTTACTAGACAGACAAATCCATATTTCATTTCTGAATATTGAAACACAATAAGAAACATATGGACTTTTGTAGCAAGTAACGACTGCGGTGGAAAATCGCTAACTTACTTCCTTACTGTATGTCATACATTTTAATTACTAAGAAATATCTTATCATCATAACTAGTGAGCGGAATTCATAATCCTGTAAAATGCCTTAAAAACTGTGAAAAATGAAGATTAAATTTTTAATTGTAACTTTAAAAGAATACAACATACCAAATGACATGGGTGGTGTCCGCGGTACTAAATAACATGATTTTTTCATTTGAATGTGTAAGTATAAATTGAAACAAAATGAAATAAAATATAAATTGAAACAATTTAATTAATGAGACAAAGACAGAAAATTCTTCAACATAAAATCCACTAATTTCCAGCATCTCGGCCTACTATGAAGTGCGGTATGTTTCCATCTCTTCCGCGTCATTGCACGAGTAACTACACTGAGAAAAAAAAAACTTATGCGGCGCACGTAAAAACGCAGGTTGTAGGGGTAAATCCTGTAGTTTTTGGACAGCAAACGTACACTGAGAAAAATCCTTTATCCGGAGAGGGGTATGTGGTACAAATGTACGGAATCCTTATGTTTACTACGGAGCATACGTTATCCATATGCTACGTATTTTTTCCGCTTAGATGCTACATTGAGCCGTTGCAGGATGTATAACATCTAACAGTCTTCCGTATATTACATGCATATACGTGTGTAACATAAGTCAGCTATATGTTACATACGTGTATCTGCATGTGAGATTCTGACCACCTTTATACCGATGTTTCGTTCGTAGGGAAAGCACGTTTATTCGGAACACTTATCTGGAAATTATGTATAAAATATACTTTTTCAGTTATACGTCTTCTGTACGTTAAGTCCAATAGCTACGGGATTTACACATGTAACATACGTTTTTACGTACACCACATACTTTTTTCTCAGTGTATAACTAAGAAAGCATCAAAGCGGGGAAAGTATGTATCATATGGATAACGTATGCTCTGTACTGATTTCCGTAGCAAATATAGGAATTCCGTATATTTGTAGAATATACCGCTGTCCGGATAACGGATTTTTTTCCGTGTATATTAACGAAAATATGTAACAACAATTAAAATGCAAGTAGTAAAACGTTACTGCCAGAGGCAAGTCGAAACACTGCACCCTCGTGAGATTTTGTGCGAATAGCGCAAGAAAGGACATGCAAAATTTCATAGATAGGAGTTGACAATCGGAACACACCCCTGCGTTCTATTGGGTGGTGAAATAGGTTTATCTACTCAAGTTTTATGGTTCCTTGTGATTACTCCAATGACTTCATCTTATGTGATATCACATTCGAGTTTGAGCCTGACAGAGATGGTTGATACTTTTCGTTTGGCAACAACATAGGAACAAAGACTAATACCTGAAGTTCAGATTCTGTTCCTTTTGCTTATAAACTGTCATCCTATGAGAAAATGTGTTTACATCGTTACGGTATACAGCATATTACTAAAATTAAAAGATTGACAAAAAAAATAAAGAAAGAAAGAAAAAAAACTATTGAAGCTTAGATTAAATTACGAAAAATCACTAAAAGTTAGGAAAATTGACCTTAAATTATCCTAAAATCGAAACTAAGTGACCTAAAAGCTTAAAATTGGCAACATATGCCGAAATATACTTTAAAATTACTATTTTTTTTTGTGTGTGTGGGGGGGGAGACTTCAGAACGAAGTGTAGTATTATATGTATTTGATGGACACTATGTCTGCGTAATCGCGAAGTAGCTCAAGTGGTAGAGCGTTGGCTTCGCATTCGAGAGGTCGTGGGTTCGATTCCCGCTGCCGAGCATCCTGACTGGGGTTTTCCAGGGTTGCCCTCAGTCCTACCAGGCAAATGTCAGGATGGTACCTACTAAACAGGCCCTGGCCGATACCTTCCCAAATCCTTTCCATTGATGTTGTTGTTGTTGTTAGATATATCCAGTGTAAAATGGCCTCTGAGCTGTATCTGGTGATTGCTAAATAAATATAAATAAATAAAAATAAAATAATCAGAACGAAGAATATAGTTTATTAGTCTGTCATGATTAGTCTGCCAACCCAATACGAGAGCTGAAGAGCGTCCCATTGTTGCACGGGTTCAAGTTTCTACGCAAGAACATCGAACGCACTACAGGAACGTTTCTCAAAATTTTTCAAGTTAGAACCACTTTCAATAGTCAGAATAATCAATAGAGCAGCCCACTCTCGTCCCATTGCAAAGAAAATTTATCACCTTTCTACGTTTCGAGCATATGTTGTTGCCAGTATATTTGTATGTATAAAATATTATTAATTAAAATTCCGCTGATTTTGTAATGGTATTAATAAAACATCCATCATACTTTATTTTAAAAGTGATTATCTTTTTAAATTATCTGTTGTATATCTGTTTAAGATTTTCAACTATAGTGTGATACACAATTCACTTAAACTTTAGCAATTTTAGTGTCTTTTTAGATTAATATTCAATATAAAAGGATCAAAGTCAAACCTCAAAGATCATTTGTGGTCCACAGACCACAGATTTTAACCCCTCGAGTTAGAAGTTAAATACCCATCAGCCGTTGCAAAAGGCGGTAATTTTAAATCATTAAAACCAGAAGTTTTCACATAATGTCACAAAATTGAACATAATTTCATGTTATAAGAAGGAAAACCAACAGTTGGCAGCACATTGCAGTCTACTCTTGAGTGACATGCGTTTTCGTTCATTTGGGAAAACGTCAGATGGCAGAATATACTTCATGTCGTCACTACTACACAAAACGTATACGTGTACGTCGAACCGCCATTAGAAGCAGTTGAGGGTCCGTACACATGTATGTCGAATGGGCTTGAGCGGTAATACGTAGAGATTTGAATGGTTCAAAATTAATGAATACAGGCTGTACAGTAATATACCCGATAAGACAGACATAAGAAAAATAATTTATGAAGACATAAACGGGTCTGCATGCGGGGTTTTTATGCCCTGTCAGGGGGTGGCCTAATTATCCGGACTGCAGGTTATCGAGTGCCGAATTTTAGGAACTACTGTAATTTACTTCAAATTGAGAACCATCGATACACCAATCTAATGTCCTTGTTTTCAAGTAATTAATTCTCTTCTCAAGTAATTTCTTTCGTTCTAATGAGATGATATCTTTTCTAACACTTTTGTAACTAACTTTTCCCCTCCTGTTGCACTACTCTGTTTTTAGTTTTTTTTCCCTGTGTTTTCCCCACTTTTGCTAATATTGTGTTTCCTTCTTGATTTTACGTCACACCTATTCACTTTCCTCAATTCTTCTACTTACTCACATTCCAGCGCTTCTAGTTTCTACTTCACAACGTCTGGTGTGGTACTTTATTAGTTAAAGAGTGCTATGTCATTCCCATTTATAAATTTCTCATAGATATTATTTGTTTGCAGTAAGGAGTCCCCCCAGTTATTGATTGCTGGTCATAAAAAGAGAAAGTGATCTCTCACTTGAAATAGTACATTTAACAAATATAAAATATTCTGACGAACTGAGTGGCACAAATGTCTTCTTCAGTATATAGAAGAAAAAAAAGAGATGTGGTTGAATCGACAAAAAAGCTAAATTTATCAAAAACTATAGTTAACATATGGACAACTACATTAAGAATTAAATTTACCGTAAAATGTAGTTGAAAAATATGGTTGAAGCAACTATATATCAACCTACCGAATACCACAAGTGAGTAAATTCAACTATTTCAGTCAACCCTAATATAGTTGAAAAATATGGTTGAATTTACCATATGGTAAAAAAAATCTACTTATATATGATAAAAATAACTATATGAATGAAGTCATATAGTATTGTCAGCCATAATATTGGGTTGAAAGCTGTACTACGCATTCAACTATATATGGTATGAACTTACTATCTATATAGTAAAAACAACTATATTATAATTGGCAAGTAGTCCAACAACAAAAAGGGAATACTTGAAATATATATTTAAAGTTTTGCAACTTAAAATCTGTTTAACAGTAAATATTTATCAAATATAGAACTCAGACAGATTTTATACTGCAAAATTTTAAAATATGATCAATATTTCAGTTATTCGATTCGGCTTTGAAAAATTACAAACGAAAATTGAAAATACGAGAGGGAAATGACAAGTTTTGGATTTATCAAAACTGGTTATTTCTCTTAAGACCTCGGCTTGCTTCATGCTATACGTTAAAACTGTGATTAAGTAAAATTTCTGATTTTTTGCATTTATTTTCTTCCTTTTAGTTTACTCAACTAATTTGCCATGAACTCGAATATTAATGTTCAAATATAAATATAAATATAGTCATTATTATTATTATTATTATTATTATTATTATTATTATTATTATTATTATTATTATTATTATTATTATTATTATTATTATTATTATTAATTATTTTGGTTGTTAGCAGGTCCTGTCCATTGGCTTGGCCATTGTCCAGTTGTCCAGTGACCACCAGCTAATATCGATGCCAACATGTTGATCATTCTCTTAGGTATTGATTAATAGCGATATCATCTCTCTATGACTTACCATTCCCGAGGTATTGGCCAAAAACTAGTTCCGATTTCGTGAAATTTAAGTAGCCATATCTCGGGAACCGTAAGGCATAGAGAGATGATAAAAATTGGCGAATTTTTGCAAAAATCAGAAGGTGCGGATAAAAATATTTACTTTTACATGTAGGAACAATCATAGTTATCCTTCCTGCTTCATCTCTTCGTTCTTTTTAAGTTAGTTCTGGCAATGCCCTTGGAACATTCTCAACTGGTATTTTCTCCATCTTCCTCCAACACCAGATTTCAAAGCTCTCTAAATATTTCTTCCCTAACTTCTGTAGCCCAAGTCTCTGAACCATAAAATCCATTGTCCCATATGTAGCTCCTGAAAAACTTCTTCTTAAGTCCAATATTAAGCCTGCTAGTTAAGAGTGATCTTTTCTTGTTGAATGCTTCTTTAGCTATGGCAATTCTTGATCTGATCTCTTTGGAGTAGTAAGCGTACTTCCCAGATGCTTGATATTATCGACTTCTTCAAGTTTTCTTTGTTCTATTCTGACCCGAAAGGGTGAGTTTCCACTAGATATCCTCACGGCTTTCGATTTTTCGATGTTGATTTTCATTCTATATAGTTTCCCAGTGTCAACTATTGTGTCAATAATCCCCTGTAGTCTTTCTTCGGTTCTAACTACAATAACTGTGTTATCTTCATACAAGACCTTGTTAATAATAATCTGCCCTCCACTCTTAAAATATAGTTATGGCCTGTTAGGGTCTAGGTCGGAATCCCTACCAAATTCTCCAAATCCACGAACGGTTATAACCTTTACAACCAACCCACCACTCCATATTCAAGAAATGTAAAAATGCCCAAACAATCGGTCATAACACCCATGCAAATGATCAAAAACCCACACATAGCAACGATCACATTTCTTACATAAGTGGACAGAAACCCCACGCAATATACAAATCTCCCATGTAAGTGGACAAATCCCCACACGTAGATATTGTAACAACCGCCCCAAATAAATGGACAAAACTCCCACACAATTGGAGAAATTGAAACACTTTGAAATGATCAATGTCCCACGTGTTGTAAATTTCACACACTAAAAATTAAAAAAAATGCCCAAAAACATTTATGATCCAAATTTTACAAGGTGATATAACCGTTCGTGGATTTGGAATATTTGTCCATTTGTTTGGGGGTTGTGACCGTTTGTGTGGCATGTTGATATTTTCTGAGTTTGGCGATTTTGCTGTGGGAGTTTTGTCCTGCTTCCGCCTGTTAGCACTAGTATTCCTCATGAGGATTGCCTTTGAAGCTCGTTAAATCTTGCACTGTCCTAACGGTAAACGGTAATAAAGTGTCTATAGTTTATACACTGTGTTTACGTTGCTTAGTTAATAAATTACATTGTGCTTCACATGCATAAATACTTGTAGATTATTATAAACTAATATATATTACTCGCTTCTCTGGGTTGAAATGAAAATTTAAATGCACAACTCCCTATCTCATGGGTTTAGTACCCGTGAAACATGCTGTTTTCGTTTTTAATGGCATCGATTTCAGCGGCATCGGAAATATCCTTGATCATCTCGGCGACCCCGAAAACCATGGATTCGACACTAATATTGAACATTTTCGATCATTTTATTATCTCCCCCTCTCCCAAGTTGCGGGGATGAATTTGGTTTTAAACGGGATCGGAAGTGTCACCGGTCATCTCAGCGATCATGGAAACTATGGATTCGACACTAATATGGGTTATTTTTTATCAGTTTTATGTATTTCCCTTTCCCCTTCCCCCGAGGTGCGGAGCTGAATCTGGATTTAAACAGCATCAGAAATGTCACTATTCATCTCGGCGACCCCAAAAACTATAGATTTCACAATAATACTGGTTCTTTTCGACCATTTATATATATATATATATTCCCTTCCCCATGTTGCGGGCCATGGCATCGGAAATGTCACCGTTCATATCAGCAACCCCAAAAAATGTGGATTCAGCACTAATATCGGTCATTTTAGATCATTTTTAAATATATCTTTCTCCCTCTTCCCCAAATTGCGGGATTTAAACGGGATCGAAAGTATCACTGTTCAGCTAAGCGACCCAGAAAACTATAAATTCGACACTGATAGTGGCCATTTTCGATCATTTTTTTTATCTCTTTCTCCCTTCCCCCAAGTGGCGGGGCTGATTTTCGTTTAAATCGGATCGGAAATGTCACCGTTCATCTGAATGATCTCGAAAACTATCGATTAGATACTAATAATTGGTCATTTTCGATCATTATTATATGTAGCTCCCCGTCCTCCGTGCTGCCCCACATGGCATCAGAATTGTCACTGTTAATCTCAGCTACTCCTAAAACTATAAATTCAATACTAATATTTGTCATTTTCGATCATTTTTAAATGTTTATCCCCTCCCCTACGCTGTACTCTCCCCCTCCTCAACTATCAGGGCTAAACGTAGATTGAAACAGGATCAGAAGTGTCACTGTTTCTCTCATCGACCCCGAAAACCATGGATTCAACACTAATACTGATCATTTTTGAATTTCTTTTCCCCTCCCCCTCCCCCTCCCCGACGTTGCATCGTCAAAGTGAAGAGCTAAAGTAATCCCTACCCCTAAACTCATGTATGTTGAAAATTTGATTGAGATCGATCGGGTAGTTCGAGAGTGATGAAGTGACAAAGGCAGTCTTTTTTTTTTTTTTTTTTTTTACATATATCTCCCCCTCCTCAACCCCTACGTTGCTCGTCAAAGTAAAACGATGAAAAACACCCAAGGTCCAATCCTCATATTTGTTGAAAATTTTTTCCCCTCCCTAGAATACCGTTAAAGTGAAATAACAAAAATGTTTCCAGATCCGACCCTCATGTATCTTGAGCATTTGATTGAGATCGGTCGGATAGTTCAAGAGTTATTAAGTTACAAAAATAGTTACTTTCAGTCCTATATAAATTTATTTTTATATATTTCCCCCTCCTTCTCCTCCCTTACGTTGCACCGTCAAATTTAAATCATAAAAACGATCCGAGGCCAGAACCCCATCTACAGTATGTTGAAAATTTGATCAAGACCGGTGGAGTGGTTCAGGAGTTATTCAGTTTTATTTATTTTTATACCCCTCCTTCTCTTCCGCATTTGCTCTACCATCAAAGTAAATAGCCTAAAACCAGCCGAGTCTTGAACCTCATCCATGTTACAAATTTGTTCAGGATCGGTCTGGCGGTTCAGGAGATTTAGAACCATAAAGATAGTGATTTTCAATTTTATATATACAGATTACAACTTCGTTTACGTTTAATACGACATTTGTCTTTTTAATAAGCAGTAAATCACGTTCACGTCCGGCATCATTTTAAAATAACGCTAGAAAAGAAAGCAGACAGTCAGGCGTGCCAACCATACTATAATGTATAGTGATATACGATAGTTTAAGCTTTAATGCTATATACGATTATGCCCTTGCTATAATAAGTGAATATACGATAATTTTAGAACGCACGCTTTTTTCGCAGTTTTTGAATGTGCAAATACAATATAATTATGCACAAAATAATTACAAAACACATATACTGACATTTTTAACAGTCATTCCCACTATAATAAATCAAATAAGGGTTTAAGAACAGGCAAATGGCAACCCTGCATCAATTTTCTAAATTTCATTACGTTTACGAGTGGGTGGAAATACTGTTGATGTTGAGAGTAGTGTTAATAATGATGTTTTGAAAATGGTGATGACAGTGACGCAGATTTGGAGCTTGAAACTAAAGATTATCGGATAAGTTTATTATATATTATTGCTATTATTGATAGTAATATACTTTCTATAATTATCACGAGCATAACGAATATACGATAATTTTAAAGAAGAAAATCGATATTTTTCTTATCTGAGGTTGGCAACTCTGCAGACACTGAACATAACGGAGCGGTGATTGTTAACCATTAGGATATAGAGTTACTTACAGACTTATATATTTTTATATTACAAATAGATTGCTCTCTCTCTGACGAAACGGCTAACAGAATATTAAAACCGTAACAAGACTGTAGTTTTTAATAAGAGTTGTGTTTTATTTTCTATATTTTACCATTAAATGAAAAGGAAGCTAACAGCAATAGGTGTTTTAAAACTAGTTTTCTTTGTTTGTTTTTGTTTCTTTTTTCTTTTTCTTTTTAGTTGATTCTCGTTAGCAAACTTAGCTCAAAGTGAAGTTACATGCGTACTTGTGGACTGAATGAAAGAGTGAAGTGTTTGATAATTAACAATGGCAGCCTCATAAACATGTTGTAGATGTTTCGTAACGTGATTAATTTGTTTTTCGGACTATTCGAAATAGTGCTGTCAATGTTAATAGAGGATATTTGCCTGTTTAATCCACGCTGGTCACATCTGACACTCATCTCATCCGACGCAAAGTGAATTTGTATTGACGTGAAGTATAGTTACGAAAATCTGCGATGAATTCTACCATCAATAAATGTCACACAAACGAGGGGATTTTGTGTCAATCACTGCATTTATATCGTAAAAGTTATTTTCAAGTTTTTATGTTGGCGTGTGTCTTTTTACAATTTTACAAACTGCTGAAAATTTGGACACATGATACCTCGAACAAGTACGGAACAATTTTTACTAAGTACATGACACTTATTTTCTCGTCATTTACAAAACAAAACTTAAAAGAAAAAAAAACTTACACAAAATTCATATTTACACTTATCAGAAGTCACTGGTTATGTAGTATGTTACTTACTTTGTGGACTCTTATTTGTAATCTCAAGTACTACAGACATTAGAACACATTAGGGAACTGTATTTTCCTATTGGATGAAAAGTGTAAAAATTCGCATTATTGGGAAAAACAAGTTGCAGAAAAAAAAATCAAATACTTCTCTCCAATTTTATCACAAATTCAGTATCAATGTTTACACTTTCTACATCTATGGCATTTGTGTGAAAATAAAAAAAAAGTAGTATTTTTCAAATTAACAGGAAAATTAGTATATCTTGGGATAACAAGGATTTAATAAGAATAATCTATAAATTAAAATGCTAGGCGTATATGATTGTCTCCAAAGAAAAGTTTATATGTTTGTCTCCAATCCTTTCGACAATAAGATCTCGAAAACTACAAGTGCTAGAAACGTGCCGTGTTCACTGGCCGATTCCAAATTTTGTGTAGATTGTCCAGTTGTAATTGAATACTAATTTAAAAAATATGACCGATATTTATTTATTACATTTTAAGGGTAAACTGGAAGTGTTGAATTTTTTTTTTTTAAAGGTACGCGTAAAGTATAATATCCTGCGAGTAATACATTCCAACATCACATAGTCCTGTACAGGGGTTGTATATCTCTCCGGCGTTTATTTCATGGCCAAATGATAATGAAAAACGAAGGATAACCATTTCTCCAGTCTAAGTTGAATCTTTATTGCCCTTAGTGTTTTCCCCAATGGACACCATATATATCACTGACGTTATAATTAATTGTGTGTGTAATGTATTTGCTTATTTGTATCTATATTCTCCTAAAATCTTATATTCACATTAAAATTGCGTTGCTAATGTTAGTGTAATCAACTTTAAAAATTAATATTTTTTTTTTGTTTTAAATCTTACATTAAAATTATCCGTTATGAATTGTACATCTTGTCTAAAAAAAAAAAAAAAAAAAAAGGCTGGTCTCTCTTGAAAGGCCATTTACACGAGCAACTGTATGTATGAAATTGTAATATTTTATTTTCAAAATAATTACCTCAACTATCCGAAAAAAAAAGGTCGCGTGTATTTGAAACAAGCTTTTCAAATAGAAGTAGGTGGCCAGGAATTTCTTGAACAAAACTGTACTCTGCGCTTTTATAAATGTTCTACGGAATATCTGTAGCATTTCTACACCTTCAGCCAAAGGAATCACTGTTATCGGATCATAACGATGAAAATTCATTTGAATTATAAAGCTAAAGATTGCTCCGAGGGTGTCTACTTCATTTGGAAGCAGACTAAAAGATTTCCTTTTGCATGGTTGCTCGAATAATTGAATTGAAAAAGTGAATTAACAGATATGTAATCACCTGTAATGGACAGGTCTTATCTGTATTACCTTCCTTTTTATCCACAAGATTCCGCTGTAGCAGCTTTTCCCGTTGGTGCTTTCACCAAAGGAATCTGAAGCTGTATATAACATTTAAATTAACACGTGTCTGAATGCACAAAGGTGGAAATGAAAAGAACGTGCCTTTTCTCTCGTAGTCTTTTCTACCTTCTTGAATAGGAGAAAGCGACACCGTCAAAAAGCTTTTGCTACATTATGAAGAGTTAAAAGAAGCGGCTCCACGGTTTCAGGCCTTAACATCAAAATTTATACAGAAGCAAATGGATTTTCTAATTTCTTTCATGAGTTTTTTTTCTCACTCAGTGTGAATGAAGATCAAACTAGCAGATTGCAGAGTTCGTGACCTTCTATTAAACAATTAAAATATAATAGTTTTCAAAAGTCTGTTTGATTTAAGTTCTCTAGAGAGGAGTTGGTACATCAAACATATAAAACGAAATGAACAGAATTTACTTAAAGTGAGGTGAAACAAACGTTTGTTTTCATGTGTCAAGCCAGTTGTTTTGAATTAAATTTAGTTTTTAATTCAACTCAATTTGTTTGTTTATGGTTTGTCTACAGTGAATATTTTTCAGGAGATTGAGAAGGCAATATGTGGTCGTTCTGGTGCTATTAAGAGTAACTTGTTAAATTTAATACAACTTGCTAAATGTAACTTGTTAAATTAAATTAAATTAAATTTATTCTTCTGAAATTAAATACAATTTTTAAAGATTTAAATGTAACTTTTTATATTAAATTTAAATTCTTAAATTTAACGTTACTTGTTAAATATAGTTTGCTAAATTAATTGCAATTTGTTAACTTAAGTGCAATTTGTTGAATATTACTTAAGCTTAATTACATTCAATGCATAATCTCTTGAACCACTGAACCAATCTTGATCAAATTTTCAACATAGATGAGGTTTCACCCTGTGAGTGTTTATGTCATTTTACTTTGATGGTACAACGTGGAGGAGGGGAAGAGGGAGCTAGATGTTAAAAATATAAAAAGAAAAGTGACTGCCTTTGTGACTTCATCACACTTGAACCACCCGACCGATCTGAATCAAATTTTCAACATAGATGAGATTCGGATCTGGAGCTGTCCACCGGGTACGGATCTCCCAAAAGGTCCTAATTCAAATTACAGCTGAACACTTTCCCTATAAAATTATGCTTTTATAACAGGGAAATAATTGATATGGCACAAAAATGTGATCTTACACTTCATCTATACTCTTTCCCTTATAAAAACAATCTAGTTCTATCATTTCCTTCTGAGAGTATAGGTGGAAGTATTTTATAATTACTTATCGTATTTTCTGGTGCAGAGTAATATCCATTCAATACTACATAGACGTAGTGGCTTATAGTATTGGACCCCCCCCCCCCAAAAAAAATATGTTACTCTTATGGTAGGTTTTGTCAGAATATCTATCTCACAAAAAGTTTTATATTTTCTTTCTTACTAGCGACGAAAAATCCAAAACGAACTATTTCTTCTTTTCTGCATCTATCATACTACGATTTGATTTGACTTGAATCCTTTCAGCAGCGAGGCTATATGAGACATGGACCTATTGCTTAAAGGTGCATTCGAATTACATAAGCTGTTACCGTGAATCCAACCCGGGTCTTCCATGCCAAAGGGGTCACACTAACCAGTTAGCCACGAGGAGTTCTATAGTATTCGAAAAAGAAGCAACTAGCAGTAATTTTATCGTGGATGTTATACAACCAACAGTACACTAGTGTGGCGTTGGTTGCATATGCTTCTGTCTTGCGTCTCACAAGGCAGGGTACCCCGGTGTAACACGCCGATTTTGATAAGATTGCACAGACATAGAGAACATCGAAAAAAAAGCGATCCGTATTTTTTTTTATAGGCCAACAAACGCATTGAAAGGGTTAAATGCATTCATCCTGCATGTTCTCTCATCTTCGTGCATTGAGATGAATCTGCGTCTCTTTCGCATACGGGCGACGTATGCACCCAAAACAAAAACACGTGTTTTCTGTTTTCTTTTCCTCTTTCTTCTTGCTCCTTACCACCCTTTTCGCTCATTTCCGTAACACATTATGACAATGTTGTACACGTGATTGATCCATTTCCGGATGATCTGCTTTCTTCGCATGGGTGTTTTCTAGCTCATTGCGTTGCGTCGACTATGGGTAGTATTTCTTACATGTAACCATTTCCGATATATCTTCTCGTTCTCGCTATATTGCACATAATCTTATTTTGACCCCATTTTTATGCCGCTATTTTGCCCTTTCAATACGCTTGTTGGCCGATATAAAAAATACGGTCGCTTCCTTTTCTATGTTCTCCATGTCTGTGCAATCTTATCAAAATCGGCGTGTTACACCGGGGTACTCTGCCTTGTCAGAATTTGTATCTCTTACATCTTTATTTTTGTATTTTTCCTGCGTTACTATGAACTTTTTTTTTCAAATCGTGGATAATTACATATATCACTACATGTTTACATTTAATTCAAACAAGGAACCCAATTTTGTGAATCAATAAGAAACTTGCATTGGAGTAGTTTTTGTAACAACAATCTTTATTAGTCTGGACCTGCGAAGAGTTAAATCCAATGGAAAGCTTTCGTTTGCGATGCCTAGAATCTTCTGGCTTTTAAATCATAGAATTATGGAAATTAACAAACACATACTTAATTTTATTTTTTTCCTTAAGAAGTATTTACTCACTCAGTAAACTCAGGATATACACATATGGCAACATCTCATGGTTACTTCACAGTGTTATCACTCACCTGAGTCGAGTCACGTTTGAGTAAGGCGTGGTTACGTGCGGTGTGATGATGATCCGTGCCGGACTGTCGAATTGGTGATAGAAAAAGCGAATCTGTTAAATTATGCTTTAAAGTTGCAAAAAGTAGCTACAGAGACCTACGAAATGTTGCAGGTATCATTCAGTTATTTATCGATGAGTTGGAGAACGAAATTTTATTGGTTTACACTAGGGATGGCCAAAATTTTCCGGAATCCGAATTCCGGAAATTTTGTTTTCCGGAATCGGAAAATTTACTTTCCGGAATTCGGAAAAAAATCCGGATTTCGGAAAATTTCCGGATTTCAGAAAATTTCCGGATTTCGGAAAAATTCCGGAATTCAGAAAAAATCCGGAATTCGGAAAAATCTGGAATTCGGAAAAATTCCGGAATTCAGAAAAATTCCGGATTTCGGAAAAATTCCGGAATTTAGAAAAAATCGGAATTTTTCCGAGATCCGGAATTTTTCCGATTTTACTTTCCGGATTCCGGAAAGTAAAAATTCTGGAATTGGCCATCCTTAGCTAGTAGCTGTTAAAAGAGAAACACAATAATGAATAGGCTCTATATACTGTATTAATTTCTTGTAGTTGGATATGTCTTTATCATTTACGTAGACAATTGCTACTGCAGTTATTTACTACTTTATGAGAAAGGTCTTATTTTCATACACAAAAAAGTCGCCGGTATGTCTCAAACATTATCGCGTTCCCACCTGCAGCTGCTCCAAAGCACTGCAAACTACTTTTTAACCAGGCGAAAGGCAGTGAAGGAAAATAAATCTCAACAAATATTCTAATAACATTCGCTTATTGTCAACATACCTACAGTGAGCACAGAAAGTGTTCGTACACCGTGCATACTTTATATTGAAAACAGCTAGCATGAGAACGGGAGGTGGAAAATATATATATAACCAGAATTAAGACTACACATTCATACATTTTATTTCTATATACAAGAGAAAGGCCAAACAAACACAATCACTGTTTTGTTCAGAAGAAAAGAGAGAATTCCTTTTTTGTAAACGCAAAAAGTCACCGTACACTTATGCTTGAATTAATGCTTATAAAGTATATTACGTCATTTAATATTTTGTGGGATTACCCTGTGCGTTAATGATTGTCTGTAGTCTTCGTGGCATTGATTTCACCTGTAGTAGTTCGTAGTTCTGTAGCTTCGGGACTGATTATGTCCCATTCTTCTTGAATAGCTTTTCTTAGGCCTTCTTTAGTAGACAAGCTGTGCCTTTTGATTCTTGTCTCCAGAACAGATCATAGATGTTCTATGGGGTTCATGTCTGGGGATTGGGGAGGTGTGCGAAGCTGTTTCAAGGTATTATAGAGTCAGGGGCGGATCCAGAGGGGGGCGATCGGGGCAATCGCCCCCCCCCCCCACAAGAGGAAACTCTTATTTTATATATAAATAAACCCATCCATAACAAGTTTGGAGCTCTTAAAAGTAGCAGTATTACCACCGACCGCCCCCCCCAGAAGTCCGTCCTGGATCCGCCCCTGGCAAACCTTGCAGACAGGCCTCGTTCAACAGTACAAACAATAATTGCGATGTATAATGTTTCTATCACTGTGCGAAACCATAAAAATAATAAGAAAATAATAATAATAAAAAAAGAACTGGAAGACAAGAGTGTTGAGTGAACAAGTTAAACGTTACATTATTAGGGAAAGAAAAAAGGTTCCAAAAAGTAGTGCTGTGCAATTGGCAACGGATCTGGAAACACGCGGTGTTAAAGTATCAGCCAGTACAGTGCGGAATATTTGCAGGGTATCATGGTCGGATAGCCAGGAAAATATTCTGGGTGAACAAGACAAATCGTATAAAGAGACTAAAGTTTGAAAAAGAGTATAAAGATAAGGGATCAGGCCTCTTTCTGGAATAGGGTCATATTTTCGGACGAAAGTAAATTTAATTTTATCGAGTCCAATGGGAGGCGTATGGTATGGCGCAAGGTGAATACAGAGATGAATCCTCAAAATCTCGTCCCTAAAGTAAGACACAGAGGAGGGTCCGTGCTCGTCTGGGGTTGTATGAGTGCCTCAGGAGTGGGTCGTCTCCACCTTATCGATGGAGTGATGATCCACAAAGTGTATATTAACATATTAAAGGAATATCTCCATACTAGTGCGCAGAAGACGGTTCTTGAAAACAATTTATTGTTCAGCAAGACAACGACTCCAAACATACAGCGGAAAATACTCGATTGTGGCTACTCTATACAGGGGCGGATCCAGGACGGACTTCTGGGGAAGGGGCGGTCGGCAGTAATACTGCTACTTTTAAGAGCTCCAAACTTGTTATGGATGGGTTTATTTATATATAAAATAGGAAAGTTTCCTCTTGTGTGTGTGTGGGGGGGGGGGCGATGGCCCCGATCGCCCCCCTCTGGATCTGCCCCTGAGGTTTGCTATCTTTCTCAAAGACTTACCCTTCTTATGCACTTTAATAATTACTTTTCTTGTCTCCTCATTTGTTTCTGTTCGGTTGCTTCCCATTTCGACAGCCCACCGTGCAGTTTTTTCACTCCTATTCACAACTAAACTCATTCTGTTACTCGTCATGCTATACAGAGGTGTATACTCAGGTGAATACTAGTGAACCCCAGTTGTGGTATCTTTGTTTCGTATTCGTACGTAAGGTGTAAGATCACTTTTTGCGTCTACTCTATACATTTTCTACGGAATTTATTTACTTTCTGACCATTAAACTTGTCTTTGTGGTTCTTTATTGATATATTCATAAAGCTTAGTTTTCATTATTCATATTGTGTGTGTTACTACACTTCTTAAATTTTCTGTTTCTTTTTCGCAGGCATTCTCGTTTCAATAGCATAGGTGTACGAACACTTTCTGCGCTCACTGTATGTACAGTAAATACAAATTTATAATTTTTGACTTTACGAAGTATACAATGTAATTGTTCAATAATTAACATAAGCAGGCATTCATTAATTTATATTAATATAATAGTTAACAAAACTAATAAGCGGGTGATTGATGACTCAGTGGTAGAGTTTTCATCTATGGTATTCTAACCCAGGACATGTGGGTTTTCGATGGCTAATTTTGTGTTCGAAAATTTTCCCGGTGGTACTCTTGGTTCCCTTTCTTATATTTGTTCCATCATCACTCATTAACGAATTTAGTTTATCAAAACTCTATAGCCATATATTCATTCTGTCCGTCAGTGAAACAAACAGTCTCAAGAACTATCTGATGGATTACCAATCAATTTTGGCCATGATGTACAGAGTCAATAGTTAAGAACCGAGTTCCCTGATGAATGTAATATTCAAACCGGAAGCGGTACAAATCAACCATTTCCGGTTTTAACGTTAATCATTATATAGTAAATATGGTAATAGATAGCGAGAAGCGGTTTCCAGTAATCGACATATATAACATTCTAAAGATAGAATGTTACCCAGTTTGTGCATCTGCTGAAAATAATGAGCTTAGGTATTTAGAGAGCATTTTTCGCTTTAGAAAATGTGTGCTTGGTAAAGATTGTAGAGAATTAGCTGGGTTAGGCACGTAGCTAGAATATGGTAATAGGAAGGGGGGGTCTGTCACGAAATACTGTGGTTATTTACCAGGGGCTCAATCATTCTAAACTATTTTATTGGCAACATATATTGGTTCGTTTAGCCAAGATTTCTATTGGGGGCATGATATGAAATACTGTGGTTACACACTAGAGGCTCGATCAATCTAAATATTTTACTGACAACATACCCATATTGATTGGTTAGGACAATAAAATGAGGATATATTAGTAAGTATTTTAATAAGAAGCTATGAAAAAATCTCGAGTAAAAGAATATAAAAAAAGTATTGAAAAAGATATCGTCTTCCGAGGTCATTTGAACGGTGTCGAGAATTTTGCGTCTGGGAAATTTGCGCCCTACCTCAAGAACAGGGAAAATTGCGCCTGCGATGTACTTCCACCGGGAAGTTTGAGCCCTGCGAAATAAAAGAACCTATTGGAGCTTACGCATTTCCTCGGAGGGGCTGACATTACAGCATAAACAATCCTCCCCCCACAACCATGCCATTTGTGATTTATTTTCATTGTGGCTATATAAGGGGAGACTAAACTTCAACATAAGCCAAAAGAACACAACGGATCAACGCAATCACTGCTTCTTCCAGAGATGATTTTGGGGGAACACTGGCCTCCCCAGAGCTCTCAGAGTGCCCCCTCGGAGGAGACCAAAATAATACGTCTATAATATAATAATAAATAGAATAGTACCAGCAGTGACCCCCCTCCGGAATACTAAATGTGCCCCCCGGAACATTTTTCCTGAAAGAACGACTGAACGCAATTGTGTGTTTGAAGTGTAATTCCAGCAAGTAAACACACTGTACATAGTTTTCTTGATAATATTACTGAACTGATTTTACATTCACTTTACATTTTCTTTTCTATATTTTGTGTCCTGAAAAGCCAAACAACTCGCAAGGATTGTGAACAGAGATATCTGGGTAGAGCCAAACAGCCTTTTGTAGATTAAATTATACTCTTTGATTATATTAATAAATAATTATATATCAGTCATTTATACGTTTATTGTAAATTTTGTAGTATAATGAAAAACTGTATTTGTATGGATTGCCCTTTAGTGAACTAAAATTGTATTTTTTTCATTTGTTCGGAATATTATAACGGATGAAGTAACTCACTGAGACGATGAGAGGCAAGCCTAGTTCAAGTGCGAGTGGAAGTTACTTTACACAATACAATAATAAGTTGAATTGTAAGGCGCTAACATCCCAGTGCAAATATATAGCCGGCGCATTTTCCCCTCTTTTTGGGGTAGGGCGCAAACATCCCAGTGCAAATATATTCCGAGCGCATTTTTTCCTATTTTTGTGGTAGGGCGCAAATTTCCCGGGCGCAAAATTCTCGCATTCAAGGAAAATATAATGTCCGTGAAGTTGACAAGCCACTTATGTCAGACTCCAATTTCGACTTTAAACGTCGCTAGTGCTACGTTAGTGTTCGATAGTGACGCAAATCGTTAGTACTCCAACTGCATGCCAACACGCCCACTTCTAAGAATCATCTCAAAAATGAGGTTAACCGTTAGAGCAAGTAAGTGCTCATTGGTGCCATTAACATTAACGTTAAAGCCTCCATCGTACGGCCCTTTGAGTAATAATAACACCACGTTTTTTGCTAGTCTCAATGCGTCCCTATATTCTCGCAAACATTCTGACGTGCCCAAGTTAGTTACTTTTTTTTTGGGACTATTGTTTATCTGTTATTGTTTATTGTTTATAGCTAGTCTGCAGAGTAGTCCTTACATTAATATGCCATTGTCCTTGATAATCATTGCGTATTTACAAGCAATTTGTTATTACAGTTAGAAGATATCAAAAAACAACGGATAAAATCTACTACTTAACGGTTCATATTTTTCTTTTACAGTACATAAACGATTAATAATAATAATAATAATAATAATAATAATAATAATAATAATAATAATAATAATAATAATAATAATAATAATAATAATAATAATAATAAGACTATTCCAGCATAAAAGTTATCAATTGCATCACACTGGCAACAAGCGACGCATATTTTAACTTCATAAAAAATCGTTTCTCACGATTTTCTGGAAAACTACGTATGATAACATCTTCATTATGTCAAGTTGTTTATCTCAGTGTGATATATGTCTTACCTCTGGACAATATCACAGTAAAACAAAAATTAAATATTAGGAGTACATCGTACTTTTGGACTACATCTCATTAACCATGGGAAGATTGAGTAGTGTATACTTTAGGATGTAAGTTTCAGCTTAACTTGCATCATACATTCTTAGGATTGCAAAAAGGAAATTTGTTCGTTTGCATTTGAACAAAATTCTTAGGATTACAAAAAGAAAAAATAATTTTTCCGAATTCCGGAATTTTTCCGAAATCCGGAATTTTTCCGAATTTCGGATTTTTTCCGAATTCCGGATTTTTTTCGAAATCCGGAATTTTTCCGAATTCCGGATTTTTTCCGAATTCCGGAATTTTCCGATTTTACTTTCCGGATTCCGGAAAGTAAAAATTCTGGAATTGGCCATCCCTAGTTTACACGTTGACAAGAAGAAAGAATATCTGTGAAGGATGATCCCTTTCCTAGTCATCTGTCCGTGAGTTGGGACGAGAAAAAAATTTCCCAGCTCAGTGAAGTTGACTGACTATCCATGACTGACATCCGATCATTGACTGACTATCCATGATATTGTGGGCAAGTTATACATTTCCATTGCCTCTTGTCATCAACTTTGCACTCAGACGAAGGCATGGAATATATATTGGTAAAATTCATGCCGAAGAATTTCATGCAAGAATAGTGCATTTCATGTTGCTCGTGTCACAATCAGCACAGAATTGGAGAAAGCAGCAGCCAAAGATATCACATTTCTAGTTAATATCATGACAGAGAATGAACCAAGAGTGTACAGGTACGATCGTGAAACGAAGGTATCGTCATCACAATGGATGCCACCTGGTTCCCTTAGACCGAAAATAACCAGACAATTTCGATCTCAGGTAAAAGTTATATTAATAATGTTTGATTGTATTTATATGTACGTGATCGTACATGACAAATTTGTTCTACGTGGCCAAATTCCTTAGTCTACGAAACTGAGTCATAACGGTTACCTGATCACGCTCGTCGTTAGGGGTAGAGTAAATAGGCATATGCACAGTGACGTGTGTACCATTACTATCTTTTGTGTCACAATTCACGAATGGTGTCTGACAACGTGGCCAAATACAACATCCTTCTGTTTTGTACAGTTCGTTGCATAGAAAATGTTACAAAAAGTTTAATTCCAACTTATTAACAAACTCTTGCGCCGTGTGCTTAGTACACTTCTCATTCAATTCAAAAATACACTTCTCATCGACTAATTACATCTGGTATTCAACCCAACTCACCCCTCCTCCTCCACCTTTCCTTGTCTAAAGCGGTGTGTGGCATAATATACTCTTTCCATTCAGATGGATAAAAACAGGAATCAGTTGAAAAGACTTCTCCCTCTTAATTCGACAACTGCCTAATGTGATCCTCGCAGTTCGGAACCTTTCCTTCTTCTGTTCAAGAGTCACAATTTTCATCATAATACGGATGCTATCCGATCATTTTTTCTCCGATTCTAAACTTGTATATGTAAATCATCGCTTTCTGTCTCCATATATGAATCTCTCTCTCTCTCTCTCTCTCACTCTCTCTCTCTCTCTCAATGTCGTCCATGAACTCATATGGATTGTAATCAAACTTCGACTCTTGAAACCAAATGAAGCGCTCTAGCAATGTGCTAATTCAACTATACAGGTTTGTAGTTGAAAGCAGCGTCATTTTAGATTTTGTCCGGGGGCGGGGAGGCGGAGATTCTCCGCCGACATAATAGTTTCATTTTTTTATTAGTAAAAAAAAATGAAATGAAATCTTTAAGTTTTCCGTTTCACGATTATGCGGGGTAGGCTAAAGGAGGCGGCGATGATGAGCAATGAAGGAAATGGTGGAGTGAAAAAAGTGGAAGGAAACGGAAGAACCACGCCCATGGTGTTTGTCCACACAAAGTTTACTAGGCGCGAGCTGGGATCGAACTTTTTTATTAGTATATTACTATACATGTGATCAAACAATATGTATTTCTCAAGCTCAAGGGAGTGGGGCAATTACACCCTTCTATCCTGCCCAAATGACGCCAACTGGAACATTGCTTGCAATTACTGAAAAGAAATTAATAACATCCTTTCTGTCAGTAGTTTTTAGAGCTCTGCGCCTGCATTACTGACTTTCGAAGCACAAAACCTACTGCCACGATTAACAATTTCCATAGATTTCACAAGGAGCATCTTCCTAGGTTGATGTGATATGCAGCCTTTGAAGAAGGGAAAGAATCCAAATAAAGGCATTTATGAAGCTATGGGAACATTTTGTGACATTTTGATTTATTGAGGCTCTAGAAATTCATTTCCGAACAAACGAATGAAAGAAAGAGTTTTAGAGTCATAAACCTTTTAAACTGGTTCCTGTTTTTTTTTTCAGTCTGAATTGAAAGAGTATATTACGTCACACATCGCTTTAGACAAGAAGAGGTGGAGGAGGGGTGAGTTGGGTTGAATACCAGATGCATTTAGTCGATGAGAAGTGTATTTCGGAATGCATAAGCACACGGCGCAAGACTTTGTTTCTAACTTTTTGTAACATTTTCTATGCATCGAACTGTACATCATCCTCTTTATTCGATGGTCCTAGCTCAATGATTGTTTCCCTACCTACACTCAAATCTTTCTTAAAAAGGAAAATTATTTGACATCATTCAGGGTAACATGATTATGGAATTCTAACTCATTCCGCAACATGCGTTCCTGGAATGCTTCGATCGATTGCGACAACGTTCGAATCGGTTTAGATGTAGTACAAAAGTATTTTGAAGGAGAGAAGCACGAATAAATGGTAAGTCATTCTTGTGATATTTTTCAGCATCACTTCGAGAATTGAAGCAAGTGTTACTTCTTATCTTCCAGCATAAGGAAACGGGAACTTATAGCTTCATTCCAAATATATGTATGTATGTATGTGGATATATATATATATATATATATATATATATATATATATATATATATATATATATATATATATATATATGTGTGTGTGTGTGTGTGTGTGTATGTGTGTGTGTGTGTGTATGTGGTACTTTATTTTTCGGTAACTACTGGACAGATCTAAAGCAAAAGTGGTGGAGAAATAGTCGATAACCAAATAAATATAAATGCTATATTGGTGGCTGGAGTCGACCATAGAAAAGCTCGGTTCGGCTCGATTTGCTTTGCATGTGGACTTTATTTCTCGGTAATTACTGGACAAATCTAAACGAAATGAGGGGGGAAAGAAGATCCTTGTTTAAGAAAAAAGATTGGTTTAATGGTGGCCGCACCTGGCCAGGGACAGTCTCGTGTTGGATCAGCCCGCCTTGTACGTGGTACTTTATTTCTTAGTACCTACTGACAAGATCTCAACCAAATTTGGTGATGAAATAGCCCATGACCAAATGAACAAAAATACCATATTTGGTGGCCTAGCTGTGCTACGGACAAGCTCGACTTGCTTAGTATGTCGTACTTTGTCGGCAAATACCGACAAGTCTGACAAATCTGTAAAAAAAAATTCAGAGGGCAAGTAGCTTGTTGCATAATAACGGTTTATTTGGTGGTTACGTTTGGCGAGGGACAGGCTCTGCTCGACAACAGAGGCTGTGTTCAGCAACTTTGCACATCTTGAGATTGTGAGTTTGGTTCACTTCAGCTTGTATTTAAGTAAAATTACATAATTCACAAAAAAAAAACTTTTTGTTATTCAAACATCCTTTATTAGAAACTTTTTGTTTCATTCTCGCATATTTAGGCTAAGACAAAATTTTGTTCAAGTGAAGATTGTGTGTGACTATGTATGCAAAGTATAGGGTTAAATATATTTATTTATTTATTTATTTAACAATTGGAACCTTGAGTAAATCCTAAAAATGCATGGAGGAGTCAGAAATTACGGAAATGTGTCACTTCTAATGCTATATTTGTGATTAAAAAAGATGACATGTTCTATGGTATAACATTGACATAAACATTGTTTGAAACACAAAAAAGTAAAATGCAAAGTCAAGCCTATCAGATGATATAGAATAATGAAAGTCGTGCTTGCATGATTGTAGGTGTATTTTGTAAATATTTTCTTATGACCCATATTTTTTGAGGAGTATGTAATGTAATATGGGAACCTCACGTTGCAATTTTAATGGTATTACACAGCGAGTGTTATATTTCTTTAAGAAGAATTTCTTTTTATGTAACATTGTCTTCAAATTTCAGTTACACAAAAGTTTACTTTAAGTCTTGTATTAATTTGTTATTTTAGTTATCCTGAGCGTTTCCGTTTCATGAGTATAACATTTTTCCTAGTCTTCAGAACGTCTTCAGAAATATTTTGTTATCCTATTAAGAATCTCATTAAACTAACCTAATTTTTTGAAAGATTAAATTATGTTCTTAGAAATCTTTTAACATGTGGTATGTTTCTAGTTCATGAATGGAGCTCTATTCCTACGTTATTCACTAACAACAACAAATTACAATACTAATACAAGGAAACTTACTGTAGTTTCTTGTTGTTAGCATGCAAGGTTGAAAAAAAGACAGACTGAAACGTTTCGTGTATGTGAAAAGCTTTTTGAAGACGTAAATTCGAGTGCTCTTTTATGTTAGATAATGTCCGTCTCCTCACACCCTTTCAGTATAAATGAACTCATGAAT
The DNA here is from genome assembly GCF_964235325.1 of Thermobia domestica. Classification (NCBI taxonomy): domain Eukaryota; kingdom Metazoa; phylum Arthropoda; class Insecta; order Zygentoma; family Lepismatidae; genus Thermobia; species Thermobia domestica. The sequence goes on along the minus strand of NC_137459.1, from coordinate 22,471,126 downwards.
GTTGTTCATCTATTTATGCGTACAATAAGCAGTAAGAAGCCACACATGATACCACGATGTTAGTAGTTCTACGGGTCCGCCAATTAGAATACTTGGGATGTTTCTCAGATTTAGAGCTAGTACTTTGGGATAGGGCGATGCCCGTCAGTGTGAATGTTGAGAAATGAAAATAAAAGTTTTATAAAGACTGTTGTGGGAGTTTGTTGGGAGAAGGGATCGGAAGGAATGAACACTAGGAATCACAGTACCTGTTGACTTTCCATGGCTCACCTGATCTCTGTGATGTCTTCCTTCTGCCTGGTAAAGGTTATCTCGTTGTTCTAGTTAGGGATAGTAGAACTCAATGTGACAGAACTGTTTAGCTCAGGGATAGCTACGTCTCAGACTTGCGTAAGTACTCGAGAGACGGAAATTACATCGAAAGACTCATATGTAAGTTCTCTTGTCTGTCCACTGACTAACTCTCGGCAGACTCTTTAACTACTGGACTAAAATCTTCCGACAGACTGACTTTCTGTAACGAATCTCCCGGCTAGACTGCTTTCTTTCGGGTTGACCTGGGTTTTCAAAGCTAAATTTTCTTGACGTGTTATTGATGTTGTCAGAAAATCTCGTGTAAACAGACACTTGACGTGAGAAAGGTTAGTTAATCGGGCAGGAGCTCTTTCAGCTTTTATTACTTAAAAAAGCACACTGGCATAATTAATTACATAGCACAAACACTTCTTCAATTCTGCAAGAACACATAAAAATGTGCGGAAGAAAACATATCATGAATTCTCAGTCTATAATGAATGCATTACTAAGATCTGTTCTTCCGTGATTTCTTATGTTAATTTCTGCTCAAGAGTTTTATGTAACTTAAAAAAGAACAGTATTACAAAATGATGTCAATTTCCTTATACTGAGAAAAGAATCACATTTACCAATCAATCAATAGTTCAATTCGTTGGAATTTCAATACTGATCAAAAAAACAATAATCTTTGTTATCTTTACAATAGATAGAACACGACTTATAAGGTACATTCGCGAAGTGCCCCCTCGGTAATCGTGTAAAGCTGATTCAAATGCAACGTTCTCCGCGGCCCATTGTATATTATACTAATTTTAGTGGACCATACCAATAATTTGCATATTTTGGGGTATTCATATGTCCGAAATTCAATCATACACTACTATAACGCTCGGTCACAAAATTGCTTTTAGTTTTTTTAGTTGAAACTGGACATGAATCTGGGCACATGTAAAGCAAATTGGATCAAGTATTGCTTCTCTGACATATGTTACCCACCCCGGCCGCCATCTTGGATCTGTCGTATTGGATTCAACTTAAGGTTTCTGAAATGGGAATAGCTGCAAGTGATGTATCAAATTCATGTACAATTTTCTCGGAAATTCATTGGTGTAGTGAGTTTTACCATATCTTGTACCGTTTGTAAGGTATTGCATGTTAAATATCAGACATTTCATGAACATTGAACCAAATAGAAAGTTGTGCAGTGCCCAGTGTGTATAAGTAATTTTTTAGATGGTTTATCGTTGACGAAATATTCTTTGAACCACTGAACGTCGTACATACAGCCACACAGATGTCAATAGGGAAATTGTAGGTCTTCACCCAAATCTAGTAGTATCTGGATTTACATTAGGTATTTTGACGTAATATAATACTTCCTTGTTACAATATTATAGAAGTAATAACAATCACTCATAGAAATGCTATGAGTGCTCATAGAATGCTCATAGATTATGATATCAATGTTGTAAAGAGTTTGTTTATACCTACAGTATTTTTGCAGTTGGAAATTGTTTTGATTTGTCAACATCAAAAACGTAAATGATATTACCCTGCAATGTCTATTCGCGAAATGCCTGGAGGGATGTAACATGCAATATTTTCAAAATGGTACAAGCTACGACAAAATTCACTACACCAGTGAATTTCCGAGAAAATTGTGTATGAATTTGATGTATCACTTGCAACTATTCCCACTTGAAAAAAAAAAAAAAAAAACGAAAGTTGAATCCAATACGGCTGACTCAAGATGGCGTCCGGGGTGAGTAACATGTGTCAGAGAAGCAATACTTGATAAAAATTTTCTTTGCATCTGCCCAAATTTATGTCCAGTTTCATCTACAGAAACTAAAAGCAATTTTGTTACCGAGCGTTATAGTTTTGTGACCGACTGTGTATGATTAAATTCCGGATATATGAAGGCTCATATATAAACAAATTACCGGTATGGACCGCTAAAATTGGTACAATACACATCGGGGCCGAGGAGAACTTTGCATTTGAAACAATTTTACACGAATCCCGAGCGAACACTTCGTGGTACAGTACCTTGTTAAAAAATGGTGAGAAATTAATCATAGTCAGTCGTGCAAAAAAGGGGAAAATACATTTTAAGGTCGTGACGGGGTAGCGCTGACCCAGCGATAATGCGCTCATGTCTCACACGTTCTGGGGTTTAATCGAGGTTCTCTTGTTTCCTCCCATTTCGTCATTCCACCATTATCATATATATCATCATCATCAATGTCTCTCTTAGTATCGGTGCATAATCATGGGAAGTTGATAACTGGAAAGCAAGCAAACAAAAACAAGGTCGGGAGATGTAAAGCCAACAGCAGAACCCATACTGAAAATCTAACGTAATGGATTGATTTTTGAAAATGCTTCAAAATACATCTACTACATCAGATTCTTTTAAGTTTTCCTGGGGGCGCGGTGGCTCAGTGGTAGAGCGTTTACTTCCGGTGCATGGGGTCCTTGGTTCGATCCGAGCTCACGCCGTGTGGACTTTGTGGTGGACAAACACCGTGTTTGTACGTTTTCTCGGGGTTTTCCCGTTTCCTCCCACTTTCTTCATTCCACCATTTCATTCATTTCTCATCATCACCGTCTTCTTAAGCCCAACAGGCAAAACCGTGGGACTTAAAACTTAAAGATTTCATTTCATTTTTTAACATTCTTTTAATAAGAGGTTAATCAACAAAATATTCTATTAACTACTACTTATTATTATTATTATTATTATTATTATTATTATTATTATATTACCGCTTTGGACAAGTAAAAAAGTGACCCGATGTTGAATTTGCCCTTACCAGGAGGAATGTCTTATATTCTCATGTATGTAAGAGTCCACTTACCTGACGTTGTTAAGATGATTGACTCTTAGGCTTCTAGCCTTCACTAATATTGTTCTTAGCATTTAAGAAAAAATGTGTTTTATTTGAAGAAAGTGTAAGTGTAATGTAAAATCGTTCTAAATAAGGAGGAGCACAGCAGTTAAGTGGTTGTGCGATAATCTCTGGTGCGGGGGTCTCTTGGGTATCCGGAATTAAACCAAGGGCCCTACGCACCAGAGGTAAGCACTCTACCAGTGAGCCACCGTGCCTCCTAGAATATAAAATTACTTGCCAGTAATTAGTTTATTGGTAACTTGGTACCAAATGTAGTACACAAAAACACGTGGTTATGACATTTGTCCAAGTGAAGTTAATCTATTTTGCAAATTCCAGCTCGCATCAGTGGTTTATGTGCTAACATCGAGCCATTATTGTCTCATAATAGTCATTTTCACGTGAAGAATATGACACTCCTCAACAGAAAGAAAAAATAGGAAATGTGTGTCAGATCAATAATTTGTATGCAAACGGTTTTATATTTCGAATTTTTAAAAATGTATAACATCTTCTTCCAGATTAATGAGAGAAAATTTATAATTTCTTGCAAGTGCAAGGTTGTAATTCGCACTTTGGGGAAGAAACATTCTATTAATAAACGCAGATCGTTAATGCCTGTGTTTATAGCAAACATGCCATCTCAGGGTGGTATAGGAGTAATTTATTATGAATCGTTGAACTTATGGGGCAATTACTAAGCATTGTTTAACTGAATTGCTCCTAAATCTTTATTCTAGTTTTCTTCAACTACAGACTAACGGTTCGGACAAGCTCATAAATAAAACAATGCAAATATCGGAAAGTGAATAGTAATGATTATTAAAGTATTTATTTTATTTACAATACATTTGTTTTTACAAGTCTTTGCACTCGAATCAAGGTATTATTGTGAGAACTGTTTTCAACTCTTCTACACCATGAAACTGCCTAAAGTTTGTCACTGATGCAATATTTTTCGCGTCCTCGTCTGGAGATGCGAATTGCACTATAAGGCAACGTCGCAGATAAAGAACCACAGATAAAGTCTACCAATCCATCAATTAGTTACATCGATTCTTTCCAGATGGCAGTTAAAATCGATACAAGTTAACACCAGCACCTCTTATTAGCATAACAATCGATGTAACTGGTTGATGGATTTGTAGAGCAGTGCTAATGATTGCAAGTTAAAATTCCGAGTGGTTATATTCTGAGTGGAAGCTAATGGTTCCAAGTTCCTATCTCTAATGCTAGGAGTCCATGGTTCAATTCCATACAAGTGAATTTGTGGTAGGCATCATCGTTTCCGTGGGATTTCTCGAGGTTGTCCCGTCTTCTCCCACATTCTCATTGCACCATTTTTAATTATCTTTCACTTTCATTAATTATGCATGTTCTTTAGTGTAGAAGACATAATCGTGGGACGCAAAATTAGAAGTTTCATTATTTTTAGTTTTCTGAATATTTCGTACATTATTTTCTTTTGTGACCTATCCTTGATAAGGTCCAATTATTCAATGGTGCGTAGTAATTAATGCACTGCTGTATGACATAGACGAAAAAGTCAACATTTCAAAAAGTTGCTGATAATTGCGGAAAAGATAAGTTGATCTATGCCACATATCTCAAACATTAAATGTTTCTTGTTCAGTTTCTTGATGCACCATGAAATATATCAAAGATGTATTAAAACTCAAAATTTAGTTAAGAGACCGCGGTACCTCAGTGGTATAGCATTCACCTCTAGTGCATGGGGTCCTTGGTTCAATCCCACCTCACGGCAAGTGAGTAGGGATGCATTCGAGTCGAGTCGAGTCGAGATTTAAGCCTGTCTCGACTCGTCTCGAGAAAATGTTGTCTCGACTCGTGTCTCGACTCGAAAATATGTTTCTGTCTCGACTCGTGTCTCGACTCGACAGTCTCTGTCTCGACTCGACTCGAATTCGAGTCGAGACGTCTCGAAATTCGAGTCGAGACAAAATATACGAGTTAAAATATACGCACACATCATCCAGACCATCATGACTACCTACCTAATTGTCAGTATGTCGACTTTTGGCATGGATAAAAACGGCGACACGTCTTGGCATACACGCAATGATCCTTGATAGGTCGCTGGAGAGAGCTGGCACCACATGTGCTCACTCAGGTCACCTAATTCCCGTAAATTCCGGGAAGGGGGGCGATGTGTTCTGACGTCACGTTCAATCACATCCCACAAGGGACATCACTCAAATGTCCGCTCCAATTTCAATGAAACTTTTTTTGCTGATAGAAGGCATGTATGCATCATTACTTGTGATGACAATTTTTTCGCCATGGTGCATGTTTTCTATTTTTTTTTTTTAAATAACTTTTAAGAGTTGTGATGTGGTTATTAGAGATTACTACAGAAGTCCCTTACTACCCTTTGTAAACGGAGCGTTAATGAAGAAAAGTGAAGAAAAACCATGTGGATACATATAAGTCCTGGGGGGAAGTCGTATGGTAGATATGACCTTGATGGCAACCATCTTGAAATCCGCCATTTTGAATTAAGGTCAAGTTTCAAAATGGGAATAGGGTAATATGATATATAATTTCGGGCTAGAATTTAATTAGAAAAATAATGGTGAGGTTAGTTTTAAGATGCACCCATTTGGGAGAAAGTTACAGGCATATTAATTGTTTTTACTTACTGTGTGCGTAAGTCCCTTCTTACTTTCGTCTCAAGACCTATAAATCGATCGCAACGGCAGAGCCCGGTTTCGCACTAGTGTTTAGAAATCTTTAAACTCACTTGAGGCAATATTTGTGGATTATTGTATTGTATTTTGCCTTTAATTAAATTTGAACCCACTTCATGATCTTGTGTAAAGTATCACTAAAAGAGAATTTCGGTTTTTTTGGAGAACGTAAGCATAGCAATTATAAAAGGTGAGTAAGATGCGTATGTATTTATAAGAAAGTTTATTTTACGAGTCTTTTGTGGTTCCGCCAACCTATTCTTTAGTTGTTTTTTTTTTCAAAATACTCATATCTCATAAATAAAAGAGCTATTATAAAATCTCTTAACACTATTCTTTAATACTTATAAAATTTTATTTATTGTAAAAGCACTGGCGAGATATTTCTTATCGCCCACTAAAATTATGGTGGAGCTCCTTCGTGGCTAACGGTTAGCATACTTGCCTTTGGCGTGGGAAACCTGGGCTTGATTCCCGGTGGGAGTTCATGTGGTTCGGATTCCACGTTAATCAGTAGGTCCACGTCTCACATAGCTTCGCTGCTGAACGGGACGCTAAACTCAGAATCAATTCCTGAAATTATGGTTTTGACTTTATTATGATGCCCAGTAATTATAAACATTGACTACATTATAAAATTGTAATTTGTGACGACTAAAATATCAGAAATTAAAGATTATTCTTTGGGTTTTGGAACATTTTGAAAAACGTGAAAAACTGGTACTGCACCGATACAACACACCTTTTGGATTTGTCATTGTGTAAAGTGATACAAACAAAAGAAGAATTACAACTTTATGAAATTGTATTAGGACTTATTATTTAGAAATAAACACCAAATAAGTGTAATTGAATTGTTTACAAAACTAATCATGACGAGAAAACTATTGAATACTATTATATAAACAATTATTCTCTTTTGTTTAACACTTTAATGTAAAGACCCAATAGTCAGAGAAATAAATATAATAATAATTGTGTTTGAACATTATTCACGGTCATTTTCTACAATCCTAAAACACGATTGTCTAATTTGTTCAGCATTGTTTATTAAAAGAATACTTAAGAGCCTGACCCTAAACTATGTCTGTCCGACCAAATCTTCAAGCCTGATTACGGCCATGGGTGCCAATATATTTCCCATCCTAAAAGAATAAACCTTCAAATTAATTATGATTTAATTGTTTTTTAAAAAAATGAAATGAAATCTTTTAGTTTAACCTCCCAGGATTATACCTGTTAGGCTAAGGGAGATAATGATTAAAGTAAGTGAATGATGATGGAAGAATTGTTGGAATGAAATTGTGGGAGGAAACGGGAGTACCCTGAGAAAACCCAGGAGCACGATGTTGTCCACTACAAAACTACTTTGTCGGGAATCGAACCACAGCCCCACGCACCAGAGGTAAGCGCTCTACCACTAAGCCATAGTGCCCCATCTAATTTGTTTAGATGATAAACTAAGTAGTAACAAAGACTATTTCAAAACCACTGGTTATTTACTAAGTAGTATTTTGTGTTCCCTGAGTATCACACAAATACAATTTCTAAACTATATTGAAAAAATGGGGGTAAGACTGACAAACATCTAAAGGTTGAATAAATATCTCACAAGTTGCTACAAAGATACTAATATTAGATTATTTTATGCGAGTTCAAATAAGTTAAATCGACTCGAATATACTTCTTATGACTTCACAATTCGGTATATTGTTAAATATATACTCGATGTCAACATAGAGCTTCTCATATGTATAGCATACGGATTCGATGCCAATGGGACCACATATGGGTTAAGCTTCGGTGTTGAAAGCGACATTAAAAGCATCAAATCATCAAAACCGAAAGAAAGGAAAGAAAAACATTCTTTCCCACAGCTTAGTGATCAAATTCAGGGTCATTAGTAAGATGAACATTTTACTTTGTTTTCCTTATGTACAGTTTGAGAGGCTTGTTCCGTTCCTTCCGGAACCACAAAGCAGCAGTCAAATAACAACAAAAGACAACTCTCCTCCGTCAATCTGTTCTATGACGTTGGTGTGTCTTTTCATATTGTCAGCCAGAATATATATTGCATTGAAAGAGATCTGATGGTCAGTGACTCTTTTCCCTTTAGCTTTATCGATATGCTTTTCTTGTCCGTTTCGCAACAACCTTTTATCTCTCCTGAATATATACGGAAAACTTTCACGAGGCAATTCTTGGTAGACGGTGTGTGTATAACTTTATGGCGACTGAGAAACCCCTTATATAAAAAATATACCCGTTTTATATATGGAAGTCACATAATTTTGATAACTCATTTGGCGTAGTATGAATGTGAAAAAGGTATCAGTGTTTACTCTTTTAGCTCACTAAAGTTTCAGGTTGTAAAATTAAGTACCTTCTTTTCTTTCACTTTCCTTAGTGTTATATTTTTATTTTCACTTTCGCCCACTAAGAATGAAAACAATATAATTCACAAACATCACAAAGATTTAGACAATCCTCCATACAACCAACAGAACCTAAGCTGATTTTGGGCTAGTCGTTATAGTACTAGCGCGAGATAGATTGCTAATTTTTACTATTTTTCTAAAAAAAATCATCACTGCTTTTATAAGTCAAATTTCACTGTGATCTTCAGTATGTGTAGACCGTGGGAACAAGGCCAAACTTTCAATGTTGACTCGAAAAAAAAGTCCTTAACACGATTCTTGTTGCTACACACTGCATGTTCCTAGCCGCAGAAAAGATGCAGCGATAGGTAGGCTATTTTTCAATTGCTTTACATTAGCTTGATGTTTCAAGTCTTTTGTGTGTTTCTGAAGTTCACTTTTACCACAAAAGAGCTCAATATTAACATGTCTTACATAGCTTTGGTTCGATTCTCAACACGGACTGCAACTACCCGTTAAATTGTGCATACGAAAGACACTCTTTGTTAAACCTCGCTTATCACCGCTCATCTTAATAATATATATAACTTCACCGCGAAGCAAATGTTGCATTTCTCTCTTTCATCCTAACACAAAACAAAACTAACCACAGTTGTGACACGAAGGAGCTATTTCAAAAAGAAACAAGCTGTGCTTCATAGAGATGTGTACCAAATGATAGAAGTATAAAGTATTGTTTAATATCCTGTTTATTGATATCAGTTGGTGTTCTTAATGAGTTTACTCATTAGTTTAGAAAGAGTATATGTGGAATTTGGACATATGTTGTACGTATTCTCCTGAGAAATTGATGAGACCAGAAATATTATAAGGACAGATGGAATAGGTTTAAGCGCGTCTACGTGACTTTATCAAATATTTATTCTCCATAATGGAACCACGCGGAAAGCTTGGTATAGGCCTACTTTTATCTTTGCCTCCCTCTGTTAGCTGTGTCGTATCATATATATCGGATGGTTTTGATATTTCTTCTGATCATTAAAACAACAATGGTACCTGTGTGCGTGCAGAAATGCAAAAGCACAAGGAAACTTCCTATTTGTTTTGGAAACAACAAACCCATTTCACGTGTGCGAGAGAAATTGAGCACAGCGAGATCGGGTGTTTACTCACGGTCAGTTCGCAGCAGGAGTCCATGGTAAAAAATTTGGCTATCTCGAAAACACTCGCAAAACCTTACAAATACAAAAGACTGCGCTTCAAAGAAAGTTTAGACACAGATGTTTCAATTTTCTTTTAGCATCTTTCTTCAACAAAAGAGTCGGTTCATTGTATTCGAAAAAGGGAAGGGAGAAAGGGCGAATTTATATTTTATGTGGAGGTAACGTTGTAAGTAGTATAAACAATACATACCGCTTCCGACTCTGTACTGAAGCACTTCCTTTAGCGGTATATCACTAGATCTATCCTGACTCTCATCCCACCTCAAGTTGTAAAGTAGAAAGGGACAGAAGTATTCAACATGACTGCGCACTTGAGTTTCAGTTCACAATACTAAAACCAGTGAGCAAGTAAACAGTCTTTTGTAGGATCGTGTTTTACTTCTTGAATTTATTTTTGAACATTTCTGTGAATTCAACAACAGAACGCAGTAGAAATACAAACTAGTTTTTACTCCAACCATTACTTTCGCTCCAACCCAAAGATGCCACATTTATGATTTCGTATAATACTAGATTGAGTGATTTTACTATTGAACTAGTGATCTAGTACGTACTTGGGTAAATAGGCACATTCTAGTGATTTTTTGCATTTTTTTTCTGATGCAGACAAATGAGAAGGAAATGGTTCTTAAAATAAAAGGAAGAAGTATATTGCAGTTCAAAACAAATGTAGAAACCTTAAATTATTTTTTCTTTTCCCTCTGACTGAATGAAACCCCTGCTGTGTAACGGCCTTAGGTAAACAACGGCTATCTTTGGTCCGCTACCTCCTTTTGTTAGCCGACATGAGATGGGTTACTTTTTTTTTTGGAAGAAAGTGAAGAAATAATTATCCAGTACATTTGCGTTTTGTCAGGCACACAGGCGCAGTCTGTACTTGTTTCCTAACGAATTTTAGCAACATAACATAAATGAAACATATGTACCAGAAAATAGAGGCAGTACAAACAGAAATTTTCATCTGTGACACATTTGATGAGAAATATAGTTAGATGTCACGTGCAAGCACTCTAAACATGTCCTATCCTGTAATTCTATTCGTATGTTTATGTAGGTGAGACTGAAAAATCAAGAAACAATAATAACTGGTTTTCTTCCAGGGGAAAAATCTAAATGTGAAGGGGTGTAACACTGGGACTTTAATTACGTTCTTTGTACAAGATTAACAAGTAATAGCAATTTTTTAATTTATCTTAGTTCTTGGGGAGAGGAAGATGGAAGCGAACCTTCGTAAGGACCTCTGCAAGGAAACATGAATACTATCCGCCACTGTTTGTTACATTACACAAAATAGTTATATATATATATATTGAGTTTTAGTCAGGGTTTTCATTCTGCAGGAGAGGGGGGGATAGTAATACCTGACGAACATTTTCTATTCTCAGAGTGTTGCAATGATAGCATTTCCTCCATTATAACTTGGCCAAGCTAGTTGCACTATATGTAAGGATTAAGTTAGCCTAAAAAGGTTAAATTTCTATGGCTGTTTTACTCTGTACCCATGTTTCTCATTTTCGGTCTACGGGACTCTGCGTCCGGAAATTTTGAATGGCTTCCAAGTCGGAAAATAAGTGTATCAAAGGCATATATATTATATCTATGGTTATATGAGGCATGGATCTACAGTTTAAAGTGAGATACCGGTAAAAACTTCATGAGCTTCTACCGTAAATCGAACCAGAGTCTCCCGCGATCAAGGCGTATGTGTTAACCATACAGCCACGAGGAAATTCACATAAGCACACACACATATATATTGTTGAGTTGATTTTGACTTTACGTCTCTTTCAGCAGCAAGGATATATGAAATGTAGACCTACTGATTAACGTGGAATCCGAACTACATGAGCTCGCGCCGGGAATTGAACCCGAGTCTTCCACGGCAAAGACGCGTACACTAGCCGCGGAGTTCACACACACACACACACACAGAATCAGAGTCCTCACACACCAAGGGTGAGAGCTGTGCCACTGAATCACAGCGGCCACGGGGCTAGATCGAGTCCACTTTACGTTCATAGTTTCGTAGTACATAAATGTTACGATTATGAAATAGATTTTCCTTAATGAGCTGCATAAAAACAAAAGCTTCGAAATGCATTAAACAATTAGCTCGAGTTGAGTGTGAACTTAAAGTTATATCAGAGTGTAAATGCGGATACGCTCCAAAGCTCGAAAACTTAATACACTATTTCTCCTATATAGTCAGCATGTATCAAGCAATCGTTCAGCTTTCATTTGAGAGGATGGAAATCGAAGGCCCCTGAACAACTACGTTACTAATGTGCGGAATGTATTTATCTTACAGTGAACTGCTTTGATGCCAAGTGGCCTAACTCCAAAATTGAAATTTTCCAGGAGTGAAAGTTGAAGTTCAATATCTCATGAACAATTCATATTTCTTTTATGTTGGGAACCAAAACCATAACTACTGTATGTAGTTCATTGTTTTATAACTTAGTGTTTAGAAAAATCCTTTTAAAAAATACCTATTCATAGAAGTAAATGGTACTTATCTGTACTAGTTTTTGGCATCCAAGCAGTCCATTTATTGTAATACTAGCTTAATATACCCATTCTTCGCATGGGGACTGTATTTGGAAGTCAACACCTGTGGAAGTATCACCATTCATTTCAGTGACCGCGAAAACTATGGATTTGACACTAGTATCAATCAATATGGGCTATTTATACATGTCTCGGTATTCCTCACCCGCTGACACCCGGCCCGCATACAGTAGTAGCTGAATTTGCAAGTCATCGCTGATGGAAGTGTCACCATTGATCTCAGCGACCGTGAAAACTATGGATTTGACACTAATGTCGATCAATTTGGATTACTTTTACTACATGTCTCGCTAAACGCCCCCTGAGACCCCCTGGTTCCAATTTTGACAAAAACGCTTCGCCTTAGACTGGGACCTGGACCAAGGTATCCGTGACCAAAATTTGGTAACTCTCGGTCAACTTGTCTGGTCCCAGGTCGGTCCCAGTAAACGTCCCCCCCGAGACCCCCCTGGTTCGAAATTAAAAAAAAAACTTCGTCTTGATCTGGGGCCTGGACTAAGGTACCCGTGACCAAATTTTGGGAACTCTCGGTCCACTCGTCTGGTCCCCAGGTCGCACACAGACAGACAGACAAACACACAAACAAACTCTTTATTTTATTTATATTAGATAAGATATACTATGTAAAATAGTCTCGTATCATAATATGTGATGTACAACAAATGTTACATTATATATTATCCGTAGCTCGTGATATGCTGCAACATATTGAAGCCTCAAAATAGTTGGGCAAGCGAATAATCCAGAAGTTACGTAACCCTATTGCGTTCATGGGAACGAAAACACAATAATTATAACTATGCTAAATTACTATAGACTACCAACTGCTCATTCAGAGAATTTATGAAGTTCACTTTATCGCAATAGTTTTATACAAACTAGATTTAGATTACGGATAATAGTTTTATACAAACTAGATAATCAATTATTATTGTTATTATCATTATATTTGCAGTACAACCAAATACAACGACATTAACTATTAGTTCTAATTAACTGAATTGAGCTGAAAATTAAATCTTGATCTTTAAAGATTAACTATTAATTTTATGCGTTCTGTACCTTTCTGAAGGAATAAAAGCTGGAATTGGTTTCAAGGCTGTTTCTGAGTGAATACTTTATTCAAAATAATATTAAAAATTATAGAAAGTTTTTCGAGACATTCGAGTCGAGTCGAGATTTTTAAGAGCCGTCTCGACTCGACTCGTGTCTCGACTCGAAAATTCGAGTCGAGAAATACGTTTGTCTCGACTCGTCTCGAATTTTACAAAGTGTGTCTCGACTCGAATCTCGACTCGAATTCGAGTCGAGTCGAGTCGAGATTCGAGACATGTCTCGACTCGAGCGCATCCCTACAAGTGAGCTTTGTGGTGGACAAACACCATGTGCGTGGGTTTTCTCGTGGTTTTCCCGTTCCTCCCACTTTGTTCATTCCACCATTGCATTCATTTCTCATAATCGCCATATTCTTGAGTCTAGCCTGCATAAACGTGGGACGTAAAGTTTAAAGATTTCATTTCATTTTCAAAATTTTTTTTCACATCCAGATGTGGTTTAAATCACATTTACACTTGTTCTTAAAATATAAAAGATTTTGTCTGAGATATTGAGGAGATCGCTCATGGCTAAGCGGTTAGCGTACGCGCCTTTGTCGGAGGAGACCCGGGTTCGATTGCCGGCGGGAGCTCATGTGGTTCGGATTTCACATTAAACTGCAGGTCCACCTCTGATATAGCCTCACTGCTGAAAGAGACGCTAAACTGTAATGAAACTTTTAAAAGAAGTGTGAAGTATTGGGAACAATTAGTAAACGCTAGAGTTCTAATAGTGCAGTATCTTAAATAACGTCAGGTAAGTAGGTACTTACATATACAGAGTGTTTCAGATAAAACGTCAAGTGCTTTCAAATCACAAACGGTTGGAGATAAAAGAATGGAACTAAAAGTGAAATAATATATCATAGGGTGTATCGAACGGAATGTTTTGCTTCCTTTATAGGTCTCCCTATCATGGGAACCAGAGGTCACTCAAAAACTGAAAATAGCATGAATTATATATTTCTAGATCATTGGAAGGACCATGAAAGAAAATACAACTTTCATAGGAAAACGTTTTCTGTAAGAGCCATCATTTACGAAATGGTCACCATTTAACTATTAGTTCTTACACATTCAGAAAAAAAGTTCATTGGTTATAAATCACTGAAGGCTGGAGATAAAATTATGGAATAAAAATTACGGTAGATATATGTCATGGGAAGCATCAAATGGATTACCCTGCTTGACACACAAGAACCTCTATCATGGAGCTTTTAAATCCTAATGTATGTAATTTGGCATATTGCTGAAAGGACACTAGAAGAAACAAACAAGCAAACAAACAAAAACAATATGGAACATCCGTCTTTCTATTCTAGAAGTAGCCCTTTTATTCTAAGAAGGCCGAATAAACATATTCTACCAAAAGTGAAATCATAGAGGAGATTTTAAAAAAATAAAACATTTTTCACTTTTTTCAATAAAATAATGAAATAACGTTACACTAAAACAAGTCTTTTTAGAGCAAGAGAAAAATCAGAAATCATTAGGAAATTCTGGTATAAGTACCAAAGAGTGTAACATCTCGCTTAGAAAATTCCTTAAAGCCCGTTCAGTTATAGTTGCTTAAACCGTATATCACGATTTCGTCTTACATTCTCTTGTTTCCACTACAAAGCTTCCAAACATCTTCAAAACAAATTCTCAACGTTTTAACGTTATGTTCTCTACGAATCACTTTCCCTTGCTGATCTCATGATACTTGTAATCCAAACACTATGTACCGCATTCCTTTACAAGTGGAAAACTCGTCTTATTGTGTCTTATGTGGCTATGACAATCCACTTGAATAAAAAATCCCTTTTTTGTTTTGGAGGATTTTTTGCTTAGCCGAAACAATTCTTCGAAGTCACGCAGAGAGTATGCTACTCTTTAATGTAAATAATGGGATATATTTTTAGAACTCGAACAAACAGGAATGACATGCTGTCCATTCCCCTGCTATTTCAGTCCGATTTCAAGAAGTAAATAAACGTATAAAATATGAATTGGCCATCTCCTTCTACAAAGATCACACTTGTACCGCATAAGCATTTCAGGTTATGTCTACTGACAGAAAAGGAAGGAACTTATATATAACAATAACACACTACGTTCGTCATTTGTCTCCTGCCCACACGACACTCGAATCCTAGCAGTGTTTCCAGTGTTGTCAGTTCGCCTATATATACGAGGGTCATAGGGGAGGTATATATATATATATATATATATATATATATATATATATATATATATATATATATATATATATATACATATGAAAGTATCTATATTTGTGACTTCGTACCGCTGAATCACCCGACCGATCTCGATCAAATTTTCAACCTAGATGAGGTTCTTGTCTCCGACGCTTTTTATCATTTCACTTTGACAGTACAACGTAGGGGAGAGGAAGGGGGACGGGTACATATATCAATATATATAATAAAAGTAAGTGTGGTTTGTACGTGCGTGTCACAATGGCTCCGAAACCAAGACCCGGAGTCCCATGGGAGTTATATTGTATTGTAGCCCTGTATCTCCCAACCATGAAGAAGGTTTCGATTTGGACCACAAGGGGTCCTAGAGGGAGAAAACGCCCTAGCAATGGTGTTACTGTGCTAAAAAATGGGTTAAATTTAACGAAAATTCGTGCATTTCTTTATTTTCAATTTCAATGTTACTTTTATCTCTACACAAAGCATTATTGATCGAATATTCTAGAATGTTCTAGAATTATCAACAATCTTGAAAAATGTTACAGACTGTTATAAAAGTTTCCTAAAGGTTCGAGAATGTTCTAGATTTTTCAGGATGCTCTAGAAACTTCTAGAATAATCTAGGAAGTTCTAGAATGTTCCAGATTGTTCGAAATTGTCGTAGAATGTACCAGCATATCATATTATTTTCCTATAGGTTCGAAAATGTTTTAGAATGTGCACCATTAAGGGAGGTACACATTAGGAATACGGGCTCATTTTTATTCTAATTTACATGTATCATTATCATTATGCTGAGGTTCTTCTCAACCTATTTAATGTTTTGAAAGGAAAATGGTGGGGCTGTGTCTAGATGATGGGAGCCAGGCAACAGGACCTACCTTAACTTAACCTAACCGAATCCGAGCTAGCACTACTACTATTTGTACTACTACTAGCACTACTTAACTAGCAGTTACACTTCCGATGCCATTTAATTCCAAATTCAGCCACGGGGGGAATATATATATATATATATATATATATATATATATATATATATATATATATATATATAACTGATCGAAAATGGCTTATATTAGAGTCAAATTCACAGCTTCGGGGTCGCTAAGACCAATAGTTACATTTCCGATGCCATTTCAATCCACATACAGCCCTTTATGGCCAAAATAAAACGTATTCTGCCAATGAAAATAACGGATATTCTGCTATTCTGCTAGTACACACACACACACACACACACACACACACACACATATATATATATATATATATATATATATATATATATATATATATATATATATATATATAGAGAGAGAGAGAGAGAGAGAGATTCGTTTCGTTAACACTGCTGAATGCTTTCTTTATAATATCTCAGTTGTTTACGTTACTTGTGGTTGCAATCGGTCAAGAATGTGATGAATGAGAGTAACATATCATATTTATATATTCTATGCTAAAACTCATTATATGTCTCCACTTTTATGAAACAAAGCGTCTGTTTGGTTCGAGACTTAAGAAGACTTCTATTGTTTGTAGTTGAACTGGCTCAAAAGCATGGATGTAATTCAGCCCCATCTTGAAGAATAAAACATACTAAGTATACCCTCCCTAGAAATTATCAAATTTCAATCGAATTTCGGTAAAAAAAAAAAGTTTTTTGGATGTTATATGACCAGTGTTTCTTTTAGAAAAAAAAAATGTTCCGGAAGGACACACTTTGTATTCGGAGGGGCACATATATCATGCAAAATAATATTGCCTAGTGCGTTCTTGTTCCACATTTCGATTGTCTTTTATCTATTTGAAGATATCGTACAATTACTGTAAAATTACCGGTATTTTAATTTCTCAGTGAATAGGCCTCTTAATAGTATTTGTTTGTGATGAAAACACGCAACATCAACATTTTTTACTTGGTAGAGTGAAAATGCAAGGAAATAGGAGAACCGCACGGTCTGTGTTATTCGCCTCAAACTCAGTTAACTCCAGATCAAACTAGCAACATTTCGCACCAGAGGTGAGCACTCTACCACTGAGCCATCGCCGAAAACCCAGTTTTACTTGAATCCTAGGGTTCAAGAAGAATATTCGTACAAAATTTCAAGTTTCGATGATTAAGAGTCTAGATCTGGGAAATGGATGTAGGTTTCAAACCCTTTCTCCCTTCTTCCTCTCGGGATCAAATTTCGCAAGTCATTTTATCGACAGGATAATGTTCATGGGAAACATTGCTACAAAAATTTAAAGCTACAACGCTTATCAGTTTTGCAAAATCTTCTGAATAGCGAAATTATGATTAAACCCGCTTTTTCTTCCTAAGGGCTCAAATTTCGTAAAGTCGCTTCCTAGCTTCATCTCAAGGTTGAAGGAGAACTTTTTTTTTTTTTTTTTTTTTTTTTAAACATTTTAAGGTCTTACGCCCAACGCTTTCAAAGTTCCGGTAGTGAGTGAATCAATAAGTGGGTCACTGGGTTTACTTTCTGTATTTATGACTGGAATGTTGGAGCATACTTCCTGCAATCATTAATACAGACAAATTTCAAAGAAAAGCGTGTGGGCAGGTTTATAAAACGCCGCTGCATCTTTGGGTGCAGGAAGTTGAAGAATTTAATTAAATAAAACTAATAATTCATTTTCGATAATTTATAAGAATAATGACTTAATAAGAAACACGTGGCCTAGTTCGACGGAAAGTAAAATAGATTTTACTTTCTATCTTTTTTTAAAAAAAAATCAATGTTAAGAACAAAGATTTACTGAAAAGAAGACCTAGCTATTGTTTTTTTTTTTTTTTTTTTTTCAGGAATCATAGTTGAAACTTCATTTGGAAACAAAGTAATATTCTTCATAACAAGAGATAACTTTTGTTCTTATTTAAATTCAAGGCTGATTATCTTTTTGAGATGCTACTTTCCTCGTTAGAAGGAAACAAAAACTTTTGTTTTCTTTATTAGCAATCATGCAAAACAACCCATCTTCTTCCGTATCAAATACGCTGAAAAGTCAACGATTTTCTGGGAGAATCAAAACCACATTTTTAAACAACTTTAAGTCACTATTGAAAACCCTTACATCACGAAAATATAGATATAGATAGATAGATATAGATATAGACATAGATATAAATATAGATATAGACATAGATATAGATATAAATATAAATATAGACATAGATATAGATATAGATATAGATATAGATATAGATATAGATTTGTCGGATGATGCTCAGTTTAGAAAAATCAACAGATCTACTAAAGCCTTCATTTCACTCTGATAAATTTCTGTGTTTGTTCAAGGTAAGTTCTGAACAGTGGCGGCTCCTGGATTCCTCTGGAGGGAAGTCATCAGTACAAGCTAAAATGTTATCGCATTGTGCTAATGGAGAAGATTTAATTATAATTCAAATCTCTGCTATGCATAAGTGTCGTAACTCTTATAGAATGGGTTTGTCCGTCCGTCTATCTGTCGACTGGTATCACAGCAAAAATGGTAACAGATATGTAGATGCATTTTTTTACTAATCGATTCCACGTCCCAAGGATAGGTTCCATCTCCTCCGTTAACTCTCTATTCAAACCGGAAGTGGTTCAAGTTAGTTATTCCTGGTTTCAACGTTTATCACCATATAACAAGAACAATAACAGATAGCAAGAAGTGGTTTTCCGGAAACGATTTAGCACCTGAGGATGACATAACATGACTATCTATAACACTCTCCACAAAACCGGAAATGGTTCAAATTTACTATTACTTCCGGTTTCAATACTGATTTCCACAGAGCAAAAACAGTAAGAGATATCGAGATGTGGTTTGTTTGCAATTGATTCAGATTGTCAAAAATAGATTTCATCTTTAACACAAGCTACATCCATACATTGTAGCTTGTGTTAAAAGAGAACAAGCCATCGAAGCAGTTAAAAATAAAGCCCCCTCTTGGCTATGGTTTGCGTACTTGCTTTGGTGCAGGAGGTCCGGGTACGAATCTCGGTGAGAGATAGTGTGGTTCGGATTCCATGATAAGCTGTGGGTCCAGTCAAATATAGACTCGACGCTCAAAGGGGCACTGATCTTCAATACAATCAAGCAAATAAGAATACTTAAGCCAAAATACACAGGAACAAGATTTACGTTCTTATTTAAATACATCAAATGTTCGGTCGTTCTGTATTTGAATACGAGAATAATACGTACTTTGTATTGGGAAGGCACGTGGCAATAATGATACGATAAAACCGCGCCTGTTTCTGAAACTTGTGAACCGGTTTGGGTAATTATTTCACCGTTAGAAAGTAGTCTATATCTCTTCCGAATAATTATTGATTACATATTTTCAAATTTTCATTCCATGGAATTCATACATAGAGTAACAGTGATGGAATAGAATGTGCTGTCTGGCGTATCAGCTGGATTTTGATTTGTATGTAAGAGAAGGAAATTCATGATTTTATTTTAAGTTTGGCAATTGTTTATACATTATGTATTGACAGATGAAAATTGTTCCATAGTCGTCTCGTATTTACTGTGAGGAAGTTAGTTAGAGTGTGAGTCCGAGTTGGATGGGGTATGGAAAGCTAAACATTTTCTCGTTGTATTGTGCGTCTTTGGTAAAAATCCTTTCCGAACTATGTATAAAAATACATAAATAGACATAAAATAATGGGTACTTCCAATTGACGTGGAAAGTTGGAATTTGGCATGATTGTAGCTTTTTGGAACTAACCACAGCAAAATTGCCAGAGGTGAATATTTTTAGTTTCCAAGGTGTCTAAGGGGCGATAAATAAATTCCCATTTCATTAAAACGGACGTTTTCTTGGGATGCAAAATCTTACCATTTAGATAGTTGAAATAGGAAAATAAACATAAAATTCGGCAGAATTGTGGGTTTAAGAGATGCAAGGAAGCAGGCTAAACAAACGCAGGGATTTCGTGGCAGAGCTCCCAGCTAGCTAAATTCTAGTCTAAATATAATATCCTAAGAGCTAGATACAATGATTTTAATGTTGTAAGTATTTTATACAAAAAGGGTAAAAATGTGTACGTTTCTTCGTCATCTTAATGTCAATATTGAGAGTTTATAATACGAGATGCTGTTTACTGTAATTTATCTGCTTATTCATTATTCAAGTAGAGAAATACATAATCAATTAATTTTAACTATGGAAGAAGAGCCAGAATTAGTTCTAATATTGTGTGGTTGCAGCTTTTAAGTTTCCACTGATCGAAAGTGAATTCGTGTTGATTTGTCTCCGCACGTGTGTTGTGGCTGATAAGTGAGGGACCGAGCGTACATCGACACTGCTTTACGGGTAAGCTGGAGAATGACATATGGATTTCTCAACTGCGGAAACACAAGAGCGCATGCAGCGCAGTGGGAGACAAATGAGCGATAATTGATTTCTAACTCTTCGAAAGAAAATGTCACAGACTTTTGCTTTACAAGATTAAGTACAAGACGCAATGAGTGCATACAGAGTGGTGTATTATAACAAGAAGGAATAATCGTTAGTAATAATATCTACTTAAACAAGTTTATTACATACTTATGGATACATTTTCTAAAAATAAAAAAGAAACAACTGGAAGCAAAATATCTATTTTATAGATTAAAAATCTATATGTTAAAATGGTAGGTTTATATGTTTGTCTCAAAAGAAAAGTTTATATGTTAGTCTCCAATCCTTTCGACAATGAGATCTCGAAAACTACAAGTACTAGAAACGTACATTTGCGCTGGTCGATTCCAAATTTTGTGTAGATTGTTCAGTTTTAATTGAATATTTTAAAAAAACTTGGCCATTATTTCTTTATTACTTTTTTTAGGAGTACACTGGAAGTGTTGACTTTTTTAAAAAATTAAACATCATATCCTATGAGTTATAACCCATCAGGAAATCGAGGTTGGAAAGATGGATTGCCGCAATCGACGGTGGCGGGTCGCCGGAGGAAGCCGGTACCCGTCCGCGGCGGCACGACGATTTACTTGTTCAAAGTTGCCGACCTTTTGCCGAGGCGGCAAGCGGTCGAAAATCGTAAAATAAAATGCCCTTTGCCGACACTTTGCTGACTGTTACCGGCAGTCAGAGTCGGCAAAACAGTCGGAAAGGCTTCTTTCTGACCCTCTGCCGACTACTTATGCCGGCCTCTTTTCGACGGCGGTGCCGGCGAATTTACTGCGCCTTTACGGTTGTTTGCCGACTACTCAGCAAGGCAAATTTCCGACGGCGGCGCCGGCGCCGGCGCATTTAATGTTTATTTTAGGCTGTTTGCCGACTGCTCGGCAGGGCAACTATTTTTCGCGGTCGAAAATCGCGCGGAAAGACGCCGGTGTCCGGCGCCAGCAATCCGACCGTTGCATCTAGTCGGCATTTGTTTCATGGTCAAATGATAATGAAAAACGAAGGATAACTCTTTCTGCGGTCTAAGATGAATCATTATTGTTTGGAATGTTTTGCCCAATGAACACCATATGTGACTGGCATTATTATTAATTGTATATGTATCGTATTTGCTTATTACATACTGCATTCAAGAAGAAAAGAACACTGATTATACATGAATTATAAACTGCAACCAGAGGTAGGCTCAAATCTTGCAAATGGTGCGAGATATTGAAAAAAATCTGCTCTTTATGGTACCCCTTGCCGATTTTTTATGAAGACGTCCTTATGTCTGCAAAGGAACATGTACAGATGTTGTGAGCAATGACAAGGAAATTCATGCTCATATATGAATGATGCGCTGTGTAGAAAGTGAGGTTCAGCCAGTCTAAATTAAATTTCTGGGCACGATGTTTTGAAGGTTGAAAAGAAACAGAAATTTGAAATTTGTGGTCAGTAATCCCTGGCTGTTTTTCTTTTCATCATCTTTTCTTCTTTTCTAGGTGAAATATGGAAAGAAAAACGGCAAAACACGTATCTAATTACCTTAAATAATAATTCCATATACCAAATTTCTTGTCCCTAACCTTAAGAGATTCCGATATATGTTCATCTTATTGTAATAGCTGAAACCCCATCTCTCTTTTTTTCTCTCATAGGTGAAATAACAAGACAAACAAAAAAGAACGATGAAACACGTATATAATTCTTTTAAATTTTAAGTCCATATACTATATGTCATGGATCTATCCTTAAGAGATTGGGATATATGGACATTTTAATTTAGTAATTGTCACACATATTGCTCCCCTCATAACATCGATACAATATAAAACGTACCTATTCAATCCCTCGTAATCTTTCTCACCTTCTCGCTATCGTATAATTTTGCATCTAATTTGAATGCGTCTATATTCTGAATCATAACGCACGTTTAATATTGTTTGTATGCTGAATGGGGAAGTAGACAGATCCGGTGACCCATTATGACACAGTGACAAGGACTCAACCAGTGTGATCCGGAGACCACGAAAATTCATCATTTACACAGAGAACTTGGAGTCGCTAACATAATTAAAATATTTTCTCTCTCTCTCTCTCTCGTCTCACTAAATCTACAGTAGGGTTTGTTGTTGTGTGCACATAATTGTGTGTGTATGTATCAAAACACTATGCACTGAAAAAAAAAAAAAAAAACTGGAAGGGCTATCATAGTATTACCTGAGCAGGATAGCAGTGCGGTTTTGGAAGGATGGCGCTGCTATTGTGTTTACATAAGTTTCTTGGCAAGCGCGGTGGGACAGGGGAGCGGATAGTTTCATTCTGCAGTGTATCCAACGGTTTTTAAAAGTTGCAGTTTGGATGATATGCATAGCCTAATCTCTTTCCGCTTAATAAAGAAAGCCGTAAGTTATGTGGTTGTAGTGAACCATTCCTGCAGTAATGCAGATGTATTGTGGATAGTGATATATGAATGGAAATTACCAATTTAAGAACAACATAGAACAATTGACAATTCAGTGAGCTTCTACCGTGTATTACGTAGATTGTATAAAAATTGATTACGTTTTATTCGATGTCATTATAAAATAGGAGCAGCCTGTAAAATGCTGCTCGCTAGTTTATTCGCAAGTTAATATGGAGGGCATATTTTTGTTGTAGTTGCTTTTTGCTTGTTACTTAAGATGTTCTGTAAATAACTTCAATAACTTTTGAAACTTTTTGTCTTAACTTGAGCCAGGGGCGGATCCAGGCTGAATGTTTGGGGGGCGGCCGTTCGAAGTCAAATCAAGGTAAGAGTGTATTGCAAAAAAATAAAACAACTTTAGAAACGGAGAAGTAGCTATTGTCTGCAATTCTAGAACAGAAATGGCCACCTGCGATTTCGAAGGTGGACATTTTTTTGAGCAAGAACGTCAATGTAAGTAATTTCTTGCAATTTATTGCTTTATTTGACTTCTGCAACGTAAAACAAAAAAAGTAAGGCCTACCTATTTTAGGTTTTACTTTACATTTATAATACAAAGGTGAAACTTCTTAGGTTTTATTTTTAAAATAAAAATATCCTATTCTGTGGGGGGGGGGGGGGGCAATTGCCCGATCGCCCCGCCCCCTGAATCTGCCCCTGACTTAAGCATACGAATGAAGTGATTTACTAGAACAGAACAAAAAGAACTGTGATAGATTGATTACAAGTAATTTGGTTAGAAATACTGCTGCCTGCATTTTAGTTCCAAAACCGGCCACCCGCACTCATTGGCTGGTCAGGTAATATAAGTGCATGATAATCAGAGCTACGTATTTTTCGTACGAATAGGTGAAAGTCAAGCTAGCAAGGTTTTCAAACTACTAAACAAAGATCTGTCGAATTGAATGTGAACAATGGTATTGAGCCCAAACAGTGTTTTGTTAAATTATCAAGTTTAGACTGTTCAATACCACTGTATAATTTTCTAGAGTTGGAAGGCGAAAAAATAAAATTATATTTTAAATATCCAATACATGATACCAAAATACTCAACACATTGATTAAGACATCGGAAATCAAACACCTGAACATTTGAACTTGAGTAATTGCTATAGGGTCGCCGAATCTGAGAAGAGTGATCCAGTCTTTGGTGTCTCGGACAAAACTTCACCCACGGTTATGTGATTCGGACAAAGAACTTGACCTAAGCTTGGGTGACTCGGACAAAATAGTTGACGCAAGTTAGTGTAACTAGGAAATATAAACGACCCAGGCTTTGGCGATTCAGGTAAATAAACTTGTCTCAGTCTAGGATGACTCGGAGAAAAAATAACCCATGTCAGGCTGACTCAGACAAGAAACTTTACCCAAGCTGAGGTTACTCAGTCAATACCTTGATCCAGCTGAGGTGACTCTGACAATAAACTTCACCCAAGTTAGGGTGACACGAACGAAACTTGACTCATGCTAGGGAGACTCGGACAACAAACTTGACCCAAACTAAGGTGACTCAGTTAATACTTTGATCCAGCTCAGGCGGATGACAGAAAACTTGACTGAAGTTAGGGTGACTCGGGCAAGAACTTGATCTAGGCTCAGGTGATTGAGACAAAAAGAATGACCCAGTCTCCGGTAACTCGAAAAAAAAAACACTGTATCCAGTCTCGGGTGAAGTGGACAAAAAACTTTACCCAGGTTTGGAAGAATCGAACAATGAACTTGACTCAGGCTGGGGTGACTCGGGCAAAAACCTTGACCTAAGTGATCCAGATGATCCAGTGACCCATGACCCATGCCGTCATTGTTTTCACAACGGTTGGAAAAGAAAGTGATGTCATAAATTTAATCACAATTTGTACGCTCAGTTTATGTAAACTCGGCTTACTTGTCACATCCCATGTTTTAAACAAGAGGCACTAGAGAGGTATTGAAACAAAATTGTATATTCTTAAGTTTATGGACTCTGGTAGACAGTGAAAAGAATCACGCACTGAAAGTTTTAATTTTATCTGATGGATGAGGACGTTTGCCTCCATCTACCGGCGAGATGTGAAAACTGTACTACATTTAAAAAGCAGAATTCAAAAATTTACAGCTGTTCAAGAGTTATCGTGAGTAGTAACGGACAGATGTGAGTACATACGGACATATGTAACGCGTGTCCCAAGTTCACGCGAGAAGTAATTTTGATAGAAAACACAGGTTTATAATAAAATATTATAAATTCTTTACTGATTCACAAAGTATACACCATAATTTTATGTATGTAATAGCATACCGGTTAAATGGCCTCTACGCCTTTGCTATCACATACACACTCTTTTGTTAAAATTTTCGATGAACATTTTGCATAAATATGACTGAATTTCGTTGATACAGTGCTCAATTTCCTTCTTCAAATCTTGGGCGAGTGGTCGTGGAATTGTTGGCATAAATCTTAGGTATTTTTTTTTTTAGAAAAAGTAAACATTCCAACGGCGGTTAATCGCATGACCTGGGCAGCAAATTATGATCACCAAAACAGGAAATTACAAGGCCAAGAAATAACTCATGTAGCAATTAAATTGTTTCTCGGGTTGGGGGGCGCGGTGGCTCAGTGGTAGAGTGTTCACCTCCGGTGCTTGGGGTCCCTGGTTCGATCCCAGTTCGCGCCGTGTGGACTTTGTGGTGGACAAACACCGTGCTCGTGGGTTTTCTCGGGGTTCTCCCGTTTCCTCCCACTTTCTTCATTCCACCATTTCACTCATCTCTCATCATCACCGTCTCCTTTAGCCTAACCGGCATAAACGTAAAACGTAAAACTTAAAGATTTCATTTCATTTCATATATGTTTCTCGGGTTGTATGACATGTGGCACCGTCTTGTTGAAGCCAAATGTCTTCCACAACCATATTTTGCAATTTAGGCTCAAAAAATTGGCTTATCATGTTGCGATAGCGAGTACCATTAACTGTTATTGCCTGACCACTAGTATTTTGGAGAATGGTCCAATGATGTCTTCAGCCCAAAATCCGTACCAAACAGCGACAGTCTTACGAACTGCTTCGATGTTTTGTGTTACACGACTTGTTGAAGGACTGTCAGAGAGTCTAAGGTCACAAATTTACCCAGTCGCCTTACATTTTTAAATTAATATTTTTGCAGTTGATGAAGTTAAATCACTATTCCGGCAATATTTTGTAGGAAAATTGCGAACTGTAGCTGCCAAAACCTTCATTATTTTAAAGATATTGCTCAACAATGAAACGTTGTTATTTCGTGTAGCGCTTCATTTTTAATAACTCTGAACTATCAGCTGTCACGCTATCTTTTTTTTTTTCACTAAAAACACCTTACCGCACAAATGACGCAAAATTCATAGCTTGAGCGAATTTTGGGACACCCATTACTAACATTTCAATATTATGAATCCCACTTTCGTGATCTTAATAAATACATTTAAAATTGTCACAGGTAAAATTTGCCTTTACATTTTTTTGTTTGTTTGAGAATATAGTATTACGATTAATTGTTCCGTAAAATAGTCGCGTTATTTATTTCTTAGCATTTATTTCTGACATTATAGTTTCGTGGCTTCCATTCATAGATTTGGCCAGAAGGCTGCTCGCATATACACTAGATGCAACCAATCTGGCTTCCGTTCGTCCAACCTTGCCTAATTCTATTTGAGGACTAATTAAAAGGCAATCAAAGCGAATTTGGTCTTCGGTGAAGTAGTATGGAAAGGAGGAATTGCGTCTGTTTATATGGGAGAATTGCTCGCATATTGACGTCGATTGATTTACAGTTATTTTGTGTTATCTTTACCCCTTCTCTTTCGCTTGGACACTAAAGAGAGACATTGATGATACTTCCTCTTGGTATTCCCTCAGAGGGAACATGAAATGCAAAATGAAATGCAAGGTTTTGAATATGATTTGTTAGTTTCCAGCAAACAACATGGTTGTTATACACTTTGTTTTAGAACTCATTATTGATAAACTTAAATGTTATTAACTTGCATGAAACGAGAAACATACTTAAGGTAAGAGATCTATTCAATTTACATATTTCTCAACCCGGCTTATTGAACTTTTGCAGTCAACTTTCAACCTCATCTACGCCCAAGGTTTTATTTATTTATTTTTCATATATGCTTATCTCAGACGATAAAACAAGATCTCATAAAACTTTGCTCTAAGCACTTTTCACATTTTCGAGCGATAATAGGAACAAGAAAACTATGGTGGTCACAAGAAAAATCAAATTCGAAATTTCAGCGAATTTACTCGTTTCATGACCCCTACATATAGAAAAGCGATAATTTCGGGTATGTTATTATTTTTTTTGCCTGCCCTCCATTACGATGAGAGTTAAAGTTGGACTTGAACTGCGTCAGAAGTGTAACCATTTATCTCAGAGACTCCGAAAACTATATATTAGAAACCAAACCGGTGATTTTGGAAAACTGACACTAATATCGGTAGTTTTCGATTATTTTTACATTCCCACTTTCCACTCTCTATCTTGCTAACGGGGACCAAACGTTAAATTAAATCGCATTGTAGTGTCACTATTCGTTTCAGGGACCCCAAAAACTGTGGATTTGATGCTGATGTAGGTCACGTTCAATTATTTTTACACGTTCCTTACTTCTCACGACCGCATAGGGTTGCTAGCGGTCTTACTTCCACTGGTGGATACACTTGGACCTCAAGAGCATCTGGAATTGTCACCAATGAACTTAGGTATCCAAAAATTATGGTTTTTACACTAATATCAGTCGTTTCAATTATTTTTACATGTCAAAATTTCTCCCCAAAGGTGCTAATGGGTGCTGAACCGAGTTAAGCAGCAACGGCGTCACTATTCATCCCAGCGACCTCAAAAACTATGGATTCGATACTAATATCGATCGTTTTTGATAAGTTTTACGTTTCATTCCTCCTACTCCCCTCTAGGTGTGCTATGGTATTTACACCCACTGGAGTCCAAAGTTGGACCTAAATGCCATCCGAAAGGTTAGAGACCCGGAAAACGAAGGATTTGACACTAATATTGGTCAATTTTGGTTATTTATATATCCCAATATTTCATTCCTCTCAAGAGTGCTAAAGGAACTGAATTTGGACTTAAACTACACCTGTAGTGTATAGCCGTAGGTGTCACTAATCATGTCAGAAAAAGATATGAGTTCGACAGTAATATCGGTCGTTTTCGATCATTTTATATATCATCCCATCCCGTAGGTGGGCTAGACCATCTGACAGTATTCGTCCTCAGACTCTAAGTAATATATGCACCAAGCTTGCTTAAAATGCTGCAGGCGTTCCAGAGCTATGCTGAACTTTACAAACATAAATTTAAATATGTGCTGAAATACACGTTCCTCGCACGGGGAAAGAAATATTTGAATCCCCATACCCAGTGACGTATTTAGGGGGGGTTTCCGGGCTTAAGCCTCCACGAAATCTTACTTATTATAGTAAAGTATATGAAATATCTTGCAAAATTTTCACATTTTCAGGCAAAGCCCCCCCCGAAAGTTAGCAAAGCCCCCTCTGAAACAAAATCGTAAATACGCCACTGCCCATACCTCTTAGGATGCACATTTCAATGAAAGTTGAGGTGAGTTGATTTTGAATATAACGTCCCTTTCAAAAGCGAGTCTATATGAGACGTTACCTACTGATTAACTTGGAATCCGAACCACATGATTTCCCGCCGGGAATCGAACCCGGGTCTTCCATGCCAAAGGAGCGTACGCTAACCACTTAGCCACGAAGAAGCTCTTCAACGAAAGTGTAATGATAATTATCCATAAGGTACTTTTCTTTTGGCATAAATTTTGGAACCTTCTACCCTCATAGAACTGAAACTTGAATCGAAGTGGCATCATAAAAGCTTACCTGGACCTAGATACTCTGTTCCAGAAGTTATTTTTAAGGATCAGTCGTTTTCCCGTCCCCGAAAGCTATGGATTCGACACTACTCCTGGGCATTTTTCGTTATTTTATTTTTCATCTCTTCTCATCTATCGTGACGATGGGGTTGAACTGGACTTAACAACCTTGGAAGTGTCAGCATTCATCTTAGCAATTCTGAAAACTATGATTTCGACACTAATATGTGTCATTTTTAATTATTTTCATTTATGTCACCCGCTTCCGATCCCATCCAGGGTTGCTACATGTGTCTTATCCAAACTGAGAGCTGAACTTGGACTTGGAAGCTGAGTGTCAGAATTCATATACATGACCCAGATAATTTTTGACATTAATATCAGTCATTTTCAATTATTTTTACATCATCGTTAACTACTCCCCTATTTCTTGTAGAGATAGGAATGTCACATGCCATGTCCTGACAGGCCGGCTTGAAGAGAAACAGTCGCGATCGCCGCTGCGGCGTCGGCCGCGATCCTTTGACTTTCTTCGGAGCATACGAAGTGACACGAAGGTTTCCTCCTTGCAATCCATCTGCAGCTGCACGACACGAAACACTGTGTGTGAATCAGCCTTAATAGGAATGAGTCAGGTGAAAGTATTGGCTACTCAAGTGCATCTAGGAGCTCCTTCGTGGCTAAGCGGTTAGCGTACGCGCCTTTGGCGTGGAAGACCCGGGTTCCATTCCCGGCGGGAGCTCATGTGGTTCGGATTCCACGTTAATCAGTAGGTCCACGTCTCATACAGCCTCGCTGCTGAACGGTCCGTTAAACTTAAAATCAATTCAACAACTCAAGTACACCTGGATGACTTCATCTCAGTAGAATGGGACGATGTCTATCAATCACTGAAACCCCGTTAATTTTTATTTTTTTTTTTTAGAATGTAGCTTTTTTCCTTTCCTTGGTTGCATACTGTTAGCGAATGGGACTGCACACGTCCAAAAAAAAAAAAAACAAAAAAAAAAACAAAAATTACGGAGGTCGGAGAAAGTTAAATTCCCTAATGCAATTTCTACCCAGATAGATGCTTGATTACTGTGTCACAACACAGTTACTCTCCTAAATAACCGGACATCCCTGCACCCAACAGACAACGAAGACATTCGCTGTAGTTAATGACATCTCACAAGTGTGGTTTGGATGAAATAACATAAATAGTAAATAATAAAGAGGAAGAAAAACAATCTGCTTAAGACAATTTTTGACAAAAAGTTATCTCATTATAGTGTAGGTGATATAGGTGGTAAAATACAAAAAGAAAGGAATTCCGTAAATCAATGGAAGGATATTAGAGATGGAAATTCCTACGTGAAAACGAGGAAATCGATGAAAGGCTAGTAGCAGAAGTTTTGGAATCTGAGGTAATTTATTAATGAAGCAGTATGTTTAAATCATTATGTGTTAAATGATTCTGTGTAATGTGGGTTCCTGTCACCATGACACGGTGCGTTCTCAGATTGCAAATCGAGGAGAAGACCTCTAGATATACAGGTTAGCTGCGAATATATTGAATAAGCAGTCGCGAACACACGACAAGGGGTGGTCCCCCAGCTTTGAGGTTTGGCGTATGGCTAACAATCTCATCCTGTTCAATAGGAAAACGACCATTAGGAAAACATAGCGACAGATGGAAAGATAATATAAAGATGGATCTAGCAGAAATTGGAATAAAAGTAAAAACTGGATTCAGTTGGCTGAGGACAGGAGTCAAAGGAGAGCTTTCGTAAACGCGGCATTGAACCTCCGAGTTCCATAGAGCATAGAATTAGTTAATGTTGATTGATTTGACCAAGTTTTTGTCAATAGCAATGCTATGTAGAGAAATATCTACAGCTTAAAGTGGGATATTAGCCACTGTAGGTCGTTGGATGCTATTCCGCCACGAATCGAACCCTGCACCTCGTGCACTAAAGATCAGTACATCGCTAGCCAATAGATCAGTGAGGAGAGCAATAATGATTTTTGAACGTATGCACAAACACACTCTAAACGTGGTATAGCTAAAGAAAACACTGCTATTAGCCTACAGTACAAATCAGAAAATATTAGATAAAAATCGGTTACCATGACAACAAGTTTTTGAGTGGGGGATGGAGAGAGAAAGGAACTTTCATTGTTGAGCCACTAAAATATTCCAGCTTCAATTTTCACGTTATGTACAATGTGAAAAAACAACTCTTTCACGAGCTGTACATTCTGACATCACTACTTTCAATTATAGTTGGGAAATCCGCCTTTGGTCCAAGCTTCTACTTCGAAATAAGAGAACTTAAATATCCAGTAGTTGTGCTGTATTGATTTGCAACAACAACCTCAAATATTTAAAAGTTTATTATTCTTTTCAACAATAGATGCAGGTATTGGATTTTCGTGTCCTCAGGTAACACAGTCTCTCACTCAATATATATGAACACAGGTAACGTTCTTGTTTGAGATTTTCTCTTTCCTTTCCTGAGTTTGTGACAACTAGAATTTAGATGATTCTTCGTTCTTTTACAGTTTCCGAAATTTTGTGCTTTCGGATATATTGATCTTTCCAGAGTGTTCGACTATTAATAATACCGAAACTATGTGCTGATGTATTAAGAAAAACAAGTAGTAGTGTGAAGTGTACACTGCGTGAAGGAGTTTGATTTATATTGCGCGATATGGAATATTAAAGTGGAAATAGATCATACTCTAAAGACGCTTAAATGATCGTTGAAAACCGTTTCTCATTATATATTACTGTTTTCTGATCCCAGTAGAAAGGAAGAAGCCCTACAGGATAAGCGACTGGCATTAAACTCAAATGTTGGCTTAACATGTACCATTGGATCTAGGATGAGATCCGGGAGTATCTCAACGTATACGCGAAAGGTGGTAGCGAGTAAAAGTATAAAGGTAGGCGGGACCGGAATTGGACAAGCTTCCTCGGGCATGCCTGGGGCTCCGGGATTGTATTGGTCTTTGTCGAGCTGTGGCCATACCATGAGATTCGGTACTTTATGTGAACTTATCCAGGAATCTGGGTAACAGCGAGCATAGGTGGGAGGTGAACTTATCTTAACGCTCGGGCACCATGCCTGCAGAGCATGGGAGAGCCTGATTCGCTAACCGGACCGTCTCTACCAGTAGTTAACTGGTAGACACTTAGGACACCGGTCTTGTCGCGCAGTGGGCGTTTCACACTCCTTGTGTGTGAGACCGGAGTTCCTTGCTTATTAGAATATTGAGGTCGAGGGAGAAACCTTGAAGGTGCAATTTGCGCACAAGAATTTGTACTTTTCAATGAGTGAGGAAATACGGACCGTATGGTAAACGATACCGTTCCCTCAAAAATGCCAACAGGCCGCATCTCGTCGTTAGCGCCTGGTGAAATACGTGGTGGCATAGCCTACCCTCAGTCACTATTTGAAATGCTCGCCATTTTTGTTCTAGTAACCTGGTACCACTGAATGTTGCATGATTTTCATGTGTACTCTTTGCGTTTAGTAGTCACCGAGCGCAAAATAGCTCATGATCGTCATCTGTTTTCTGTACAGATAGGCGCTTCATTACCGAAAAGTGTGTTGTCATAGTGAAAACTTGTTACAAATGTACTGGATGGTATGCAGAGACTGCAATCTCCGTGGAACTCATGCACTATTCGGAGCTCCGTGGCTACCAACCACAGAAACAACACATGAAAATCGTGTAACGTTCAGTGCTGCCAACTTACGAGAACAGAAATGGCGGGCATTTAATAGGTTGCATTCTTTACAGGATACCCTTTATCAAGGAAGTTTTCGTTGCTCAACTAAACTCTTTAATAATTTAAAAAAAATGGTAATAGTATACAACAGTTCCTCATCGTGTTCCGTAATCGAGGATAGTTCTTACTCTTGCACCACGTACAGAAATGGTGGTATGTCATGTACAATTGGTAATAGAACACAGAAGAAACCCAGATCATGTTGTACTCACACTGGAATATGCAGTATGAGTACACCGTGATCTGCGTTTCTTATGTGTGCTATTACAACTTCTACATGAAATACCATCACGTTTGTACGTAATGCAACAGCACGAGACTATCCACGAGCACGAGACATGCAATATGCGTTCTAGTCCCCCCTCCACATACACACACATAGTGAAATATAAAGTACAAGGGCACTACAGAGGCACACATAAAGTAACGGGTATGTACAGGTCTTCACGAAAACCTGTACGGAATGACCCCCAAACCTTCTTTTCTGTCTGCAAACACCTCTAAGCAATCACGCTTGACCTAGTACTACTCCGTACACCTCAGACATTTGAACATCAGCAGTCGTGAAGAAAAACAATACGTAAGAAAAACAACAAAGGTGAATACAGGTTCGTTCTTTTTTATTTTCGTATCAATCGATAGGTAAATGAAAGTCGCTTTGTTACCCCATTTTCAAGTTCCTAGGTCCTCAATGAATAATCCGTAAAAGACTGAACTTCGTGAATCCTAGGGAAATGATGAGGAACTGT
The DNA here is from genome assembly GCF_964235325.1 of Thermobia domestica. Taxonomy (NCBI): domain Eukaryota; kingdom Metazoa; phylum Arthropoda; class Insecta; order Zygentoma; family Lepismatidae; genus Thermobia; species Thermobia domestica. Next base: position 22,437,502 of record NC_137459.1, on the reverse strand, counting down.
TGTATACTATATCCAAAAAAAGAATAGTTTCATATATTATCACCACACAAAGCTAGCGTAAAGAATATTCTAATATTTGAATCGACGTGGATTTCTGTGTTTCTATGTTAAGCGTATTACTTAGTGCTCAATTGTAATAAAGTTTAGTTTTGTTTTGTACGATACTCATTATTGTGTGTGAAATGCGTGAAGAATTATTAAGTAAAAGGGCATCAAAGCCACATACACACTCCGTGATAATAAACCTGTTTCTGATCATAACTCCTGTGGAAAAAAAGATTTTACGCTTTAAGAACAATATGGAGAATATTTATTTGAGGTTTTCTCCTCATCTCCACCACTTGGGGTTGAAATCGATCAACAACAAGGCTTTTGAGTTTGCCTCAAACTAAAAGGTAGGTTCTCTGATATGTTTTTGAAAGAATTCGATTTTTCATTGAATATGGTGCATACTTTCTTCGAGATAAGAATATTATCTATTCTTCCTTGCTAAAATTAGCCAGGAGCAAGGGAATGAATTCAATTAAACACTAAGAAAATGAATCAGGGTAAATTTTGTATAAAAGAAAAAAATGGATCAAAAGATTGTCATCTTGGTCAATAATTAGTTTGTAGGATCAGGTGTCACAAAATTTATGAACGTCCCCTAAATGGGGTTTTCGTATTTTCTACGAAATAAGTACATCATGCAGAGTTAACTGATAGTTCGGGTTTAGCTACATTATATGTAGTTCTCCAGATTTTTGCCTGAAATATATTGGATCTTTTGATCCAAAAATAAGAATGTCCTATTTTTTCATGTAACATGGTATTCGTTCATTCTGAGGCTCCAGGATTACATTAATTTTTTGAGATTGAAATCAATTAATTCAATGATAATGAATGATGTTATTAATTGTGAACATCACTCGTATTCAATATCGAAGCACTACACCAAAAGTACTTGCTCAAAAAATGTCGGTACAATATTAATTGTATGCCACTCAGAGATAAATTCTGTACCTCAGAACATGAAGTGGGTAAGTCCAGTTTTGGCGAAAATGAGTTAAAAACCAGTTTTGTATTTCGCAGGTCTCTAACGAATGGTTGGATGTGTATTGTTGTATACGGGTTAATGACGTAATTAACCAAGTATATAATGTAGTATGTCTAATATGTATTTAGCGCTTAAATATGTGTTTTTGCTGTTTCCTGGAAAACAAGGATTTGTGACTTACGCACTTCATGCTCTCAGGTACAGAATTTATCTCTGAGTGGCATACAATTAATGTTGTACCTTTTTTTTTTTTTGATTAAGTACTTTTGGTATGAAATCCTGTCATTTAACTTTAGATAGAATTCCTGATTTTCCTATGTGAAACAACAAGCAAATGTAAAGAATGTGTGAAATTACCAACAGAGCACTGGCTACGGAGGGGGGGGGGGGGGAGCTGGGCCGTTGCCTCGGGCATTGATAACTCAAGAGGGCACCGAACGAGCAAGCAAAAAAATGTTGGAAAAGAGTAAACGACGCGCCGCCATATTAAATTAATATTGTTGTTGGTTTCCAAAGAAATACATTTCGTATAACTTTTCTTGCTCGCTCCCCTCGCAACCCAGAAGTTTCAATAAGAGTTACAACAAGTGTTTACTTATTACTTTAAAAAGCTATTAAATACGATTTTTTTAATGACGATGTGATGTACAAGGGTCAAGTAATTACTTATAGTGTACGCAGGAGAGTTTCTAAAATCAGAAACGGTCAAAGTCTGAAATACGTGCTCGGCGTTTTGATGTTGATGAGTTGAGTTAATTAATCCCGCTTTTCTATCCAATCGGAGTAATCACAATGGTGAGAATGAAGATGTGAAGATGAGAGGAGTGAAGAGATACGTACACGCTGCTGTTTGTGCGGGAATGTTAAAAAATGAAGGTAAGCAAGGGGAAGAATAACATTTTCGAACTGGAAGCAATTGTAGAATAGGGACTTAAGGAGTCAGAACTTAATCTCACGAATTTTGTCTTTTTAGACTGATCACTACGACTGATTTTTTTTATTCCATGGATATATGAGATGCTTCCAATCTGAAGAAATTTAATGGGATCATTTCTACATCAACTACTTGTATCACCAGGATATATTTTGAGTGTATTCGTATCTACTTGTGTGATATTTCTATCTATTTGCATACATACAAAATATATACACATTATATATATATATATATATATATATATATATATATATATATATATATATATATATATGTGTGTGTGTGTGTGTGTGTATGTGTGCATGTGTGTTAGTGTATTTTAGTGAGTTAATTAATAATAAGTAACCTTAAATTCAGAACTTTCATTCATTAAGGAATTAAGCAATTACTGTAATTAAACATATTCCTCAGCTGCATCAATCAATATTGAGAAATTCGCAAAGAAGGCTCCTTCTGAATTCCCGTCACATTTCACAAAATATTGTTTATCACAAAAGAATCGAAACTAAAATGGTGTTTGGTGATTACATATAGAATAAAATTTCAATCGTTTTTAATTGTTACAAGAAATAATTGCTGTCACTCATTTCAAACATTTTAAAAGCACATAATTTCTAATGCATTGAAATTTCATTATTTATGAGTAGTATGAAACGTTGTTAATAGTTGTACTGTAAATTTCCATAACTGTTATCCAAGTGATTCTTAATACCAACCAAAAGTGGTTTTGTGAAGTTTAACAAAAATTTCAAAATAAACTTCTTGAAAGCAGTTCTTATTTGTACAAGAAACATAGTGACCACATTTGGCTGTTGCAGTGGTCTGTCCAAGCAGCTTGATAAAGCAATAAAAGCTGTTTCTCTTATATTTAGAAGAAGAAGAAGAAGAAGAAGAAGAAGGAAAAATCTTGTTGAGATGAGTATAGGGAGCACCGAATTCTACTTTGTCCCGGACGCCTAAATCTCTAGTTACAACTCTGGTTCCCAATGAACTAATGCCACTAAGTACAAAAACAGCAAGTATCATTCAAGTAAATGAGAATAATGTGTCTATTTGTTTGTTTATGTGTAAATGAAAACTAACTAGTATCAAAGCAAACTATCTAATTACGCCAATTATCTGGATATAAAACAGAAACAGCACTAATTATCTTTAATGGTGACATTTAATTTTTGCTCACAATTATAGGAAAGAGACTCTAATTATCTGTACTAAAAGGTATGGTTTAGCAGATGAAACCTTTATTTGTTAAATAAGTTTCTAATATTGATAAATTCATTTTTTTAACTGAACAAGGTAAAATAAAGCAGTTGTCTCGTACTGAAATGTAATCAAATTCAGAAAGTAAAAAAAAAATATTCTATTTAAGTTCCTGTTTTGTTTATCGTCAAAGTTTGAAAAGCTATGACTAATGTTCATATATTTTAAAAAGAAAGTAGTTTCTCCAACTAATATGTCCAGTATATATTCATGTATTGTGCTGTATGAATGGATAGCACAAATAATACGTAACTTATTAATCTCTTGAAAGTATCTGAGGATACGGAGACAGAGCTATACAAAGGCTATACGGAGACAGAGGTATAGTTAGCGTAAAGTATATTGAGCATAATTGTATAGTCTGTCCGTTCTGAGCACTAACCTCTAACAAAGCAAGTCATCTCATAACACTGCCACTCAGAGGATAACAGAACAAATATCCAGGGAACAGATAACCTACCAATAAAATTGTCCTTCTATCCAAATTGTTAATACCCTGAATTATAAAGCACTAATTAATAAGTATATCGGTTATATAGAACTGATGCAGAGCATAAATATTTTTTTCAGGCTGCAAACTCTATTGTTCTTATCTGCATCTTGATATAAAACAAATAATTTTTTAAAGGAAAAAAAAAACTTACCATAAATCTCTGGCGATTCTTCTGTATTTTCTGGAGTGACGCCAGTACTCAAGCAGATGAGGATAAACAAATGAAAGAACCTGGATTTCATGTCAACCTGAAATGAAAGTGAACAGCATTTGAGAGAGACATTCAGAAGGAAAGAAAAAGATATAACGATTTCCTATCAGCACAGAACAGAAGTAAGTGGGTCATCCTACCTTCTCTTATTTCTGTCTTTTATATTTTGTGTGAAGTGGTTCTGTATTAACCACTATCAGAAGGCACGTCCTGTAAATCACATTGTCCCAACTCAATTTTACCTGTCGCACTCACGTACTAGTGCCTGAGGCAGTGGCCATAGAACTACAACATTCCTACCTGCTCGAAATCTTAGTAGAAACAGCGAGGGTGAAAAAGCTCCAAGGAATGAGAGAAAATACACTATTAATGATATAAACAAATGTTATCAAGTATTTTTTTAAAGCACCATAAAATTTTTATTATGCACGAAATGGAGAAATGTATTCTTTTAACAATATTAATATTAAAATAAGGATATATATTTAATTTTTGGATATATATTTTCGTTTTGAGCACACAGCTTATTATACAGGGAGTAACATAAATGCATGGCCAAAAGTGACGAGGTGATTGCGGACATCCAAATAAGTAAAAATGTTCCTATAAACATGGGTCCGATGCCGCTTCGTTTCGGAGGTACAATGTTTAAATGTCGAGTGCCTCCAATGACTCGCTACGGGAAAGTGAATGGAAATGTTTAATATTACAGGAATAAAACAATCAAGTGGAATTATTCCTTTGGAAATACATTTGCACCAACATAGAGAATGAAACTAATCAACATCTGAGGTTATTGGGTTGTCAGTGTTGCCAACCTGGTGCAAACTGTTATGTTTTCAAATAGCACTAGACATCAACACACCATATGATTGTTGACATAAAAACGTACCTAAACATGGAGCAGGTTCCGCATCGTTTTCGAAAGACAAGGCATCCAAGTGTGAAGTCAATTAAATTCCCACAATAGGAAATAATGGTTCATAGATTACAACTCTTGCATAAAAGTGTTATTTTGTTGTTACAAATAAATGCCCATGAGAATAACTTACGTATGAATCCACAAAGTAATTAAATGTTAAAAACCACAAAGTAATGTTATTGGGTGACAATGTTACCCAGTTCGTTTGAACGTCTAGTTTTTTTTGGAAACATAACACTTTGTACCAGGTTGGCAGCACTGACAACCCAATAATCTCAAATGTTGATCAGTTTCATTCTCTATATTAGTGTAAATGTATTTGCACAGGCATAATTCCACTTGATTGTATTATTTCTGTACCATTGGACATTTCGATTCACTTTCCCGTAGTAGGCCATTGGAAGGATTCGACATTTGAACACACTGTATCTCTGAGACGAAGCGGCATTGGACCCATACTTTTAGGAACAATTTTACTTATTTATATGTCCGCAATCACCTCGTCACTTTTGGCCATGCATTTATGCTACACCCTGCATAAGAAGTTGACTTCAGCTTCACATGGAGTTCGAACGAAACATACTTCCAACAAGAGTCGATCCCGGATCCTCCTGCCAAAGGCACTTGCTCTGAGCTATAGTTACGAGGGAGCTTCAACATATAAATTCATTTTACTTATATTTATATAAACATTTAATTCCGTATATTTTTAAAGTCCTCTACTCATCTTTGGGATAGCGTTTTTGTTAAAGAATTATTGTTGGTTAAAGCGTTGGCAATCTCCTCAACCTCAAACAATTATGACAGAATCTCTTGTTTTGATTTAGATCTTTTTCCTCTCTATCTTTTTTGACTGTCGATAGCTTGAAATCGGGCTGTAATCAACCTGACACCTTAACTTTAATCCAGGCCGTGAATATGATTTGTTTATTTTATATTCTTTGTTATTTACTTAATTCTGTTTACAACGAATTTAAAATGTTCGTTACTGAATTCTCTATACCTGTATGTGTGCCTGTTATTTGTGACTTTTTCAATTTTGAGCCCTCCATTCGATAGAGTATCAAAAACTATCTGAGAAACTGATATTTTTTTTTTCGCGTCACTCTTACCGTTCCCGAGATATTTGCCAAAAAAGTTCCAATTTCGGGAGATTTAAGGGAGCCATTTTTCGGGAACTATAAGTCATAGAGAGATCATATTAATGTTGGTCAATACCTAAGAAGATGGTGAAGATTTTGATACCAAATAGTAACCGACGGCCACTGGTCAACTGGCGACCGTTCCTCAGATATTGGGCAAAAAGTTCGGATTTCGGGAGATTTAAGGAGCCCTATCTCGGAACCGTAAGTCATAGAGAGATGATATTTCTCATTTTTTTAATTTTGAGCTTTCCATTTTGAGCTTGTGTCTTTGTAGAACAACATATCGTAAAACGTTTTAACAGAACTCTTAAACAAAATATGTAGGTAAAAATTTAGTACTCAAGGAAATGATAAATTGATAGATATATTACAAGAATTGTTTAATGAGTATAATAATAAAGTACATAGAACAATTGGTATAAATCCTGAAGAAGTTAATAACAAAAATTAATTCTTTCAAAGTTCGTTCTGGAAATGCTCTTGGAGCTTTCTCAACCGTTTTTTCTTTCTTTAGAAGACAAAATACACACAAGTATAAGAAACATATAAGACGCCCAACATACATGCTCACAAATCACGTGGTTTCATTTCAAATGATGACTTCTTTATATTTTGTTTGCCACATACTGAAGATTTTTTTTTATTTTGATTCTTATTGGTTTAACATCCGTTGTTTATCCTTTGCACTTAATTTTAACTTGATTTTCGAAATCCATTAATACGTTAACTCACATTTACTCATAGATGCAATGCAAGGTGTCATAAAAAAAAGCACAGTGAATGTAGTTGCACAGTGTCATGTATCGATGTTATATCCATTTCAACTAGTAAGCCACGTAGCCTAAACCTTTGGTACAATCAGTGTCGAGTTTGAATGTGTTCTGATATGTTAATTGGCTTCCAGAGTCAGGAGAGTGAGGACGTGTTAAGAGTGTCAATCGCCTGACAACGTTAAGTTTTGTTCTAAGCTGCAAAAAAGTATCAAAATAAGCTCACGTAATCTCAAAAGTAATGTATGGCGATGATGCGGTGGCATTGATAACTGTTTGGAAGTGATATGAGCGCTTCAAAAGCGACAAGGAGTCGGTTGAAAACGAGAAACGACCGAGACGTCATTCGACCTCAAAAACAGATTAAAATGTCCAAAAAGTGGCACAAATGATTTGTTCAAACAAGCGAATGACTATTCTAGAGCTTTCTGTAGAAGTAAACATCTCGTATCTGTCCGTGAAAAGCATTTTACCTATCAATTAAATGGGCAAATGGTTTCCTTCTTCACCACGATCATGCGCTGTGCCACACCTTGCTCTTCATCCGCGAGGTTTTGGCCAAAATATATTCCTGTCTCTCCACATTCGATGTACTCTCTAGATATAGCACCATGCGACTTTTGGATCTTCCCATACGTTCAAACCGTGCTTAAAGGAAAACGTTTGGACACTATTCCTGACATTGTGAGGGCGACGACAGAGCAGCTGAACGCCTTTCCAAAAGAAGCCTTCTAGAAATGCTTCCAGTCATGGATTCAACGTTGGGATAAGTGCATTGCTAGCCAAGAACAGTATTTTGAAAGAGAGAAAATCAAATTCCGTGTGAGCTTATTACTTTGTTTCTAATAAAATTATTCACCGTATTTTTTAAAATCAAATCTCGTATAATGAAATACAATTAAAAGAACATACCACAAAATAAGTATCAATGTGTATACCCGGCGCCTCCACCATGTAATGTTTATGGGTAGAGTTAATGATGGATTGAGAGATATTTTTTTTAACAATCTTATTATAAAATTAACTTTTTGTGTTTATAAAGGTTTTAATAATAACGTTATTTTTATAATGACTAAAGTTTGTAGGTTATAATGTTTTGTTTGGATAACTTCTTAGTTTTATGGCAGCCTCCAGGATTTTTAAGGATTTGGTTTTAGAAAACTTCAGCTTATAGCAGTTTTATGAGGTATGGTGTTGTTTAAGGTGATTTGTTTAGCTTTATAGCAGCTTTTAGGGTTTAGTTGTGATTAGGATAACTCCTTAGCTTTATAGTAGCCTCCAGGGTTTAGGATAGGTTGCGATTAGTTGGTTGACTGATGTTAGGTTTTTGATGGTTGCGCTTTTATTTGTTCTCTTCGGGTCTTCTCGCGAGGTCCGTCTCCTTTTGGCTTCCTTCAGTGTTTTTTTTGTGTTAACTTTTTGTTTGCTTTATTGCTTATAGTTAATAACATGTTTTGTATTAATATGTGTTTTTTGTTGTGATGTGGGAATTCTTACAATACCAATTCTATAAATAAAACCTTGTAAAAGCCTGGGGACTCCAATATATTCCAATTCAAACGATCGAGTGCAGCCCCTATCTTGGATCCGAACTGAAACCCGTTTTATATTATTGTATTTATTTAATTTTGATATTTCTTTTTTTTTTTTTTTTTGGCAAGTGTGACAAATGCCGAATGTTGTAGTAGATTTCTACCCCTTCTGGATTTACTACACAGTTAAAGAAGGAGATGAAATGTATTCTTAGGACACTTAATCGATTGCAAGAAATTGCTTCTCATTATCTATTGCTAGTATTCATATATAGTGAGGATCTTAAAAACCGAAAATAGTTTATTTCAACCACATTAATCAAAGAACTTGGTTCCTTTACATCCTACCCATAATTAATGGTAATCCACCAAGTAGTTCTTGACAGATTTTGTCTTTGAGACGGACGGACTGACCAGGGACAGAGTAAATATGAATCGCTGATTTGAGAAACGTCATAAGTCAATATTGTCAATAATGTCGTAAGTCAATGATTTGTGACGTTTCATTGACTACCAGCGTGACTTCTGACGTATCACAATCCAACCGTGTAGCTATCCGACAAGGATCAAAACGGCATGTAAACTCATTTTCGGCATATGACTGACTTATGATGTTTCTCAAATCTGTGATTCATATGTAAATGAGTTTTGGTAACATTAATAATTTGTGACCTTGTGTTAAAGACATATTTCCCCGTTTTCCAATGTGTAAAAAAAAAAACAAATTTACCAGAAGCATTCCATTCATTGAAGTTCAAGAACTGTAGTCTCCGTTGATTGAACATAATAATACAATAAAATGAACAATGCAATAATGGTTTCATAATAATGCATTAAGTATTTAAAATAATTCATTTGGAATAAAACATTGAAAATAATGTATATTTCTGAATCCAAAGTAAGATATATATATTATTATTTTTTTTAAAAAAATATTAGAAACATATATAATCCTTTAGATTCTGCTCAGGAAACTTGTTGCTTTGAATTGCAACTCGCTAAATTTTACAAATATTCTTCGAAAAGATGCTTGCCAATAGACATTTTTCAAAATCATCATCTACTGCAACTTGTGTCAGTCTAGCCTGAAGTATATCATTACAGCTTTCGGGGATTGATTAAGAGAAAACTTTGAAACATTTAAGCCAGGGGTCAATGAAAATATTGATAGAGAATTTCTGGTTGAATTCTAGACCATTTTACTTATGTAAACAACATCAAATTCACAAATTTCTAAGGAATTGCATCGTTTCCCCTTTCAGTCTTTACTTCACTTCTTGTTTATATTTACTATTTGTCTCCTATTACCAACAGGCCATAACTGTAAACTACGCATTTCATTTAGATCAGGGGTTTTCAGCCTATAGTATGTAAGTCACTGCTGGACAGTAAGTACTAATTATGATGGTACGCCAGTGCAAAAGGTTGAGAATCCTTAAATTAGAGGTTGTGGCCTCCCTGATTCGGGACAATATCTATGAGGTTCAAGGTGTGGTGGAGTTAATGTAGCTCCGTCTGCTTATACCATCAAGTTTCTCCAAGATGCTGGATGAAATTTTCAGTTATATTCCAACGTGGACACAGCAAAGGTATAATTCGTTCCCCGACGGGAATTAGACTCGATCACCTAATTTGTAGGTAGATGCCTCAGGAACCACGCCACTGCGGGTCCATAGTTTTCAATTATTAGGATCACACAAGTGAGACGTGTAAGATTGTGCTGTTAGTACATTAATAAGCACAATAACTCTTGAGTGAAAGCGAATTTTTCAGTTTTGTCTTTACTTTGCAATAGATAGCTAGAGAAATTATTTCGGCTGAGGTCATTAATGGAATCAATCCATTAATATCTCCAGGGATAACAGTGACTTTAAACCTGGCTATTTATATCCTGTTTAAAGTCTGTAACATCCTCTAGCTTCTCTACAATCTACACAGTATCATACAAATTTTGGTTGCTTATAGTAAAAGGATAATTAGAAAAGTGGCTATCTATATCCTGTTTAATATCTATAGCATTCTCTTGTTCTATAGAACTTGCGCAGCATCAAAGAAATGTTGGTTGCATATAATAAAAAGGATATGTAAAAAAGTGGCTACCTACATCCTGTTTAAAATCTATAACATTCCCTAGCTTCAATACAACCTGCACAGTATCAAAGAAATTTTGGTTGCATATAGTAAAAGGATATGTAGAAAAGTGGCTATCTATATCCCGTTTAATATCTATAGCATTCTCTTGTTCTATAGAACTTGCGCAGCATCAAAGAAATGTTGGTTGCATATAATAAAAAGGATATGTAGAAAAGTGGCTACCTACATCCCGTTTAAAATCTATAACATTCCCTAACTTCAATACAACCTGCACAGTATCAAAGAAATTTTGGTTGCATATAGTAAAAGGATATGTAGAAAAGTAGCTATATATAACGTCGCTTGAGAACCAGAGGAATGTAACTCCGAAAATGCGGTTTACGTTTTCTTCATGTTTGGACATAATTTTGAAAGCTCCACTTGGTGTAAATGGAACGTAACACCATCTGTTCACCTTATAGATCATCTGTTGTAATGTGGCTCAATTACCATCTTATTCAAAACACATCTTTCTAAGAAAATATTATTTTTGTCCTCTCGCCTGTAAACCTACGAAAATGGAGTTACGTTCTTCTGGTTCTCATGCGACGATATAACCCGTTTAAAATCCATAACATTCCCTAGCTTCTATACAACATGCACAGTATCAAACAAATTTTGGTTGCATATAGTAAAAGGATATGTAGAAAAGTGGCTATATATGGATAAGGTTCTTTACTGTCTTTTTCACAGTTTATTACCTTTTAAATTTATTCGTTTTTAATACAGAACAATAAAATCAAAAAGTACGGAATATAAACTGTCATTGACATTATTTATTCACAAAACTGAAATATTAATTTACACTGAAGTCAAAAGCAATGGAAAAAGCGAAGTGAAAGGAACTTTACTAGGACATGGATTAAAAAGTATCATCCTTCCTTTAAAAAACGTAAGTCAGAATGAGGTTCGAGTTCCAGACCTCGCGATTGTGAAGCAGAAATGCTAGGACTAACCTTTCTGCATATGTGATGGACTATCAAGAGTCCCTTTCTTCAAGCCTTAATTTTCCGTAATAGGTTATACTAATACTTTTTAATCTTTGCCACAGGCTGAAATTTGCTCATTATCTAATGATTCAGAATTGAATCTCTTTATGAATTATGCGTTTTTGTAGTAGCCTTATAATGAGTAAATAAATCATAAAATTATTTTTCAACCCTTCAATAATTTATTATTAGGATACGAATAATAGTATTATGCCCCATAAATTAAAAATAGCCTTTGGATGCGTGTGTGAATCTGGAACTTTAGAAAAAAAATGAAAATTATTTTTAGTTTGGGATAGTCCGTAGGATAAAAAACAATCAAACGAGAAAACAAGGAGATTAACTATAGAACCTGTTGTTAAAACATGGTAATTACAATTAATGAACTTGAAACCCTGCTCAGATTTGACGTTACCTCACACAGTATTTGAACAGAGAGAGAGAGTAATATCCAGTTATTCTACACCATAATGATTGCAGCGCCACCTACAGAGAAATACCCTAATGTCCCTCAGTTGAAACTGAATACCAGACATTAACGCGTTTGCTCTATGCATTGTTTTTTATGTGTGTTTTAATGCTTACAAACACAATACTTGTGTCCATCTGACTAAAGGCAGCGATTTCTATGAATATGGATGAGTTAGAGAGCTATTAAACACCAATTCATCGACGTGTGAATAAAAAAAGTGTCTCTTATCCGCTTCTCATAATTGCCAATGCCTTTGGGAGAAATGTGCGCTCTCTTCGACAAAAACCAAACAATATAACACAACAAATACACAGCAGTCTCCAAGGAATTGCTCTTTACATATACATACGACTGTTTATATATATATATATATATATATATATATATATATATATATATATATATATATATATATATATATATATATATATCAAAGAGAAAGATACTTTTATATAGGTGTTTTTTTCGTATTCATATTCAGAAGTAATTGGTTATTTAGGTGAATTCATCTCGAAACTCTACATCTTTGTTACCGTATAGCTGAAAAATGCCCAAATATGAGATAACCATCAATCGATAGGTCTCTTGTGCTGACCAACATGATATGCATGAGTGTAAACCTATACGCGTAGTTTTCGAAAGAAAAATAAATCAAGAAAAGCTTTGTAATCCTAAAATACTCATGGTGCATGTTAAGAATGCCCCCTATTAAGAAGAATTTGGTACTGGTACTAGATGAAAATCTTTATTATGACACTAGCAGAATACTTGATTTTCACATGGGAAGAATGGACATAAAGGGGTCAATTTGGATATACACTTGTCAATTCGGCATCGGAAGTGTCACTCTTCGTCTCAGAGACTCTGAATACTATAGACTCGCACTAATATGGGTCATGTATCTCCTCCTTCTCCCATGTTGTGGAACTAAATTTGGATTTCAATGGGATCGGAAATGTCACTGTTCGTCCTAGCGATCCCCCAAAAGCTATGGATTCAACACTAATATCGGTCACTTTTCGATCGTTTTTAAATATCTGCCCCTCCTCCTCTCCTAAGTTGCACGTCATGGTGAAATGACAAAAACATTTAAGGCCAGAACCTCGTTTTATTGAAAATTTGGTGGAGGTCGGTCTGGTGGTTCAAGAGTTATTAAGTTTCATATATATATATATATATATATATATATATATATATATATATATATATATATATATATATCCCCCTCCCTCTACGTTGTGCCGTCAAAGTGAAATGGCAAAAACCATGCCAGGCTCAAACCTCATCTATGCTGAAAATTTGATTTTTTTTTTTACATATATAGATTAATGAAAATTAGTAAGCAGTATAGTTAATGGGATATAAACTGGAAAGTATAGCTAACAATACAAAGTTTAATTTTTCTTTCCCTATAGTATTGTGCAAATGTGAAATGTTAGTTATATTAGGCCTACATGAATATTGACATCATTTTACTCATGATTTGTCATAAATTACTCAAAGTGAGGTAAATGGTGATGAGGACTGACAACTCACATGCAACAAATATTGTGGAAGGTTACGCTGGAATGCATAAATAAGACTCAATAATTTCAAATGATTAAATAGCGACTAGATTAGGTAGAAAAGGGGAAAAGAGAAGCATGGATTTGACTATTAGGATAGGATATGAGCACTTGCCTTAATTACTCTTTATTCTCGATGATGCTGTGGTTTTTCTAATTGATGAAATGATAATCGTACTTCTTGCAAATAGTTTTTTTTTTCATAAAACATTAAAAATATTGGTATCCTACTAAGGCAAACTGAAAATCAGTGGCACTAGCACTCTGACGGTGGAACGGGTACGATAATGAGAATTATATTGCCATATAGAGCCACTCATGACAATTTAGAAACTTGAAAGTGATTATCTTTGACATCTGAAAGTATTCATGCCAGCTAATATTTATGGTGTAACGTTGGTTGCATATATTGTAGGCAAAATACAGCATCCCAACTTTGGTTTTCTTTATTTCACACCAAGTTTCGCCTTAGGTATCAAACCTTGGTCAAGACATATTGTTATTAGGTTGGTGCTGCATCCATGGGGAAAATAGATCATGGTTACTCAAGTATAAAACAACAAGATTTGAATTCGAATATTTTAGACGCGTTTTTCACTGTAAATTTGAAAGTAAAAATACATTGTTTCTTGTTTCTTGTAAGACCCTTCGATTAAAGTATATCCATGATTTGTTTTACCCTCGTAACTCATGTCGTTTCCGAGATACGAAGAAAAGTTTGATTATCGAATTTTCTACAGTAATTTCGAAATTCGAAGGAATTTGAAGTTGATTTTCTGGCCAAAGCTGACTTTGGATATGAGATACCTTTGGTATAAATATCACAGCAATTCGTGTAAGGATACTTGCCACCTCCTTATCCGGCTATACCCTTTGAAATTTTCGACGGTGTCTATCTATCTGTGTGTGCGTTCTATTTTAGTTTTTGCCTTATAACTTTAATATTCAAGCTTTATACTTGTTAGTTTCAAGTAAACCATGATGAATGAAAGAATACTTACGGAAATGATAAAATGTTGAACATTACGAAACAAATTGCTTTTAAGACGATTACATTAAAATGAAACGATTCCCAGGATGATTAAAGATATGGCTACTTTACATATCATACACTAATTTTAGGAATGGTCAAAAAATGCATCAAAAGATTGCGATCTTGGCCAATAATTAGTTTTCGAATCAAAGACCACAAACTTTTTGAACGGCCTCTAAATAGTTTACGCATTCTTTACGGAATAAGCACATCGTATTGAGTTTTGTGTTTGACTACACTATATGTAGTTCTCCAGATATAAAGCCTACAAGGAAATTTTTGATTAAAATATATCAGTTTGGATCAGGGACCGCAAAATTTTTGAACGGCGCGTAAATCGAGTTTACGTTTTTTTTTTTTTCCACGGAATAAGCACATCATACTGAGTTAAGTGATTGTTTGGGTTTCATTACACTATATGTAGTTCTCCAGATACTAAGGCCTACAAGAAAATATTTGACTGAAATATATTGGATCTTTTGATCCAAAAAATAATTTTGATATCACAGTTTTGGTATCATAAAAGATAAAAAAGAATGCAACAACTGTATATACGTATATTGTTTCTACTTTAAGGAAATTAATATTGAAACTTGAAGTGGTTGATTTCTTTTTTTATATTTTTTGCTCTGATACTGTGAACAGACGAATGAACGGAAAGTTGGACGGACTGACGGACGGTACAAATTCTATAATATATTTGATTATTATCCTTAGAATAACTTGTAAATCAGAAAGAAATGAAACTGCTCTGCTTTTGAGACAGATTCAAAAACTGTAAAATTAGTTTTTTTGTTACGTGAACATTAATAAAATTATGTTACTCTGGTTGAGTAACAATGGGACAGAAGTAGAAACCCTCCTCCAAAGTGCAAGCAACTACGTAGTAATTGAATCGGTCAGTAGAAGAATAGTACAAGTTCAACATCGCACTTAATGGAAATTTCAATAAGGAAATTGTTATGCTGTACTACACATGAAATTCATTTTTAAATTACGTAAGAACTTGAAAACTGTTATACCAATTTATGGGATGGGGATACTCCGTCGAAAAAGTATACAAACTTTTCCAGGCCAGCCATTCTGAATGAGATTTTCCGGGGTTTCAATCATTCACACCAGGCAAATGACGGGATGGTACCTAACATAGGTTCCAGGCCCCTTCCTTCCTTCCTTTTCCTTGAATGGTATAATCGTCGAGGGACGTCGTCCCACATACGTGACAAGTTAACATGGCCAATATATGTCGAAAGCTCAGAAATATAATTTCTAATCCTAATCCTAGTGACGGGCTAGCATGGCCATAGCTGCCGAAAGTCCAGAAATCTAATTTCTAATCCTAATCCTAGTGACGGGCTAACATGGCCATAGATGCCGAAAGTCCAGAAATCTAATTTCTAATCCTAATCCTAGTGACGGGCTAGCATGCCCATAGCTGCCGAATGTCCAGAAATCTAATTTCTAATCCTAATCCTAGTGACGGGCTAACATGGCCATAGATGCCGAAAGTCCAGAAATCTAATTTCTAATCCTAATCCTAGTGACGGGCTAACATGGCCATAGCTGCCGAAAGTCCAGAAATCTAATTTCTAATCCTAATCCTAGTGACGGGCTAACATGGCCATAGATGCCGAAAGTCCAGAAATATAATTTCTAATCCTAATCCTAGTGACAGGCTAGCATGGCCATAGCTGCCGAATGTCCAGAAATCTAATTTCTAATCCTAATCCTAGTGATGGGCTAACATGACCGTAGATGCCGAAAGCCCAGAAATCTAAATCCTAATCCCAATTTATGGGAACGCGATGTTCTACGCAGTCAACAATAAGTATAAGGGCTTGTTTTTGTACTGGTTCTGTCTCTCCAGTGACCAATTCAATTGTAACTCAATCCTATAGTGGACTAGATAATCTGGAAATAGTACACGAAATTTCTATTTCTGATGCTACCGATTGTGTCTACTTTAATAATAGTTACCGAAATAATTTGACTTTCGTTTCATTTAATACCATTCAATAATTACCCGTTTCATTTTGCATCGAATAATTGTGTAATGTTAATATTTAGATTTTATGTAAATTCAAAGAGCATATGTACAAGTACGATATTTTGATAGAAAAAGTAATATATTTTTGATATTAAGAACATATTATTAGAGGTATCAGAACATTGTAGACGACTATTGTACAATTTTCAGCCATGGGGTACCATCAAAATGCCATCATTCCGGTGAAGCGATACAGTAATTGACAAAATTAAATTATCGGGAAAATGCGATGAGTAATATCATTAAGGCGAGTACATAGAAAATATTATTCAAGAAAGATGCTTACGCGAAAGAGTTTTATTTTATATATCTTTTTTTTTAGCACCTGCAACATTTTTCAGTGCGAGTAGCACTGGAAGCCCACGTAGTTTTCACTTCTCGCCGTGGAAGAGCGTCACAGCTATTTCATTGAAAATAAATTTGTATGTAAATGGAGAACCTCGCGGGTAGTGGTGGGAAGTGGAAGTTGTTTCCCCTGCGGCGACCACAGAAACCTCTGCTACATTCAAGGATTTTCCCTCAGCGTCGAGATGAAAGCGACGCCACTACCGTTCTTTGGTCGTCTTTTCCTAATACACTCTCTCTTTTTTTGTTTTCAAATAAGAGAAAGAAAGATAAAATGCAGAGTATTCAACCACTTGACGACTATATCTAAGCAGGAAAAATTAAATTTGCCTTCCCAGTGATCAACGGAATATGCTTAGCGAGATCGTTGTGCAAAGCGACTATTTGTAGATGGGAACTTTTTAAAAAAGAAAAAAGAAATCCGTTCTTCAAATTGTAGTATGGCATTTTTCTTTATTTAAAGTATAGTTCACGGAACGAAGTTTTGTTCCTGATATTTACAGAAGAAACAATCTAATAGCAAAGGAACACATGGTTTGCTAAGTTTTTAATCATATTTGTGTTTTAACCTCTTATTTTTCACTTTTCTACGACAGAGCCTTACCCCAAAGAGATTTTTATCCAAACCACTGAAAATTATGTTTTATGTATACGTTTATGGGCACAATTCGTAATAAAGCTAAAAATATTTACTGACTGATTTTTCTAAAGTTAAAAATATGTAGGATATAATTTAATTGCTGTCGTTGTAGTGGATTAGGACCGAAACATAAATAAAAGACTAAAATACGTTTTATATGACAAGAAATATTGAGAATACTAATACATGAATACCAGTGAAGATTTCGACGACACACACAAAAAAAAAAAAATATATTATTTCAAAAAAAGATACGTTTTACATTTTACAGAGACATTTGCTGTTTTAAACCGATCCCTCTCTACAAAAATTTCTGGGTGCGAGCCTGTTTTCAGCTATCTGTGTAGAATTGTTTCCCCTAAGACTGCGTTAATTTTTAAACTTCCTACACATATATTTATGTAAAGCAAAATCTTCAAGGAGCTTGCTTAAATTAATTGGTCACATCTTCTAATTTGCTAGTCATTCACACATATATACACTCAAAAATAAATCTCCCTAAACTATTCATATCCAAACAAATTACTAGAGTAAGCATTATATAATCGCTAAGAAGCTTGATTTAGACATCTACAATCTGCCTATGTGTGTAGCACGGAGTTTAAAATTAATAATATCAGCATGCAAGCGGCGGATTTCATAATGTGCGTTTCTACGTTGTCTTCTGTCGAGTGAAAGTATTATTAATACGAGTAGACATGTGTTCTTCTGCTAATTACTCTTCCATTGTTCATTTTCATCTGACGGAATTCTCTAATAAAGTGTCGCATTCTCTGTAAAGAGAAAAGTATATACATGGCTCTTTTAACTTCAAATAGATATGTTTTGCTAGTTCCTTTTGTGTTGTTTTCCACACATGCATTTAAGAGCAGAAACAAATTCGTACGTTTTTTGCATATTCGTACAGTATAATTTTGAATTTTTATTCCATGTTTAATGTATAAACTGTTCTCTGTTAATGGTCAATTATTAAAATACCGTCAAAAGACGAGTATATACTCTATATTCCGAATATGGTAAACCGTGAGTTATCGCTACCTTTCTACATGGAAAAATCTGCTCATCTCTGCGAAATCTTTTATTCTTATGATTCATGTTCTTCCTTAAATGTATATTGTAGATCAGGTGAGCACCCAGCAATTTTTGGTGGGTTGGGTCCAAGCTTTGGTACTACAATGCACTATTTCTTTGTAGTATTAACGAGCATTATTCTGTACTCGATAAGTAAAATACTTCCACTTATATTTTCAGAGAAAAACAATGAAAGAACTAGGATCGCTTTTATAACAGAAAGAACACAGATGAAGTGTGAAATCAAATTTTCATGCTACATCAATCATTTCCTTGTTAAACTAGTAGGGTTTGTTGGGGCTGCGTCCCTGCTGTAGATATAACATTTTCTTAACATGATGTACTACACGCGGGTTGCAATTGAGCGTTAATTTGTAGCGACGAACATGTGTTGAAGATTTTTCATAAACAAGGTTTGAATACAGGGTATCAACCGTTGGTTGTCTTCGAGCGGTATGGTGCGTTAGACTGGCGTTTGTGAGATGAAACCTATTAGGGTTTCAAGTTCCTTTGTAGAGCATAGATGCCTTTGAAGTTTTCGTGTGCCTGCCGTCTTGAATTAAGCAGAAAAGAGAATACAAAGATGACCATGAAGACAACTATCCCAGTTGGGATAAATTGCAAGGAAAAAGTGGTTAAGCGCTCGTTTCAGATGCGAGATGTCCATCCGTGGCCACTCTAGTATATTGTGGACAACATCTTGTCCCCGTGGGTGTTATTATTTTCCTCCCACGTTCTCATTCTACTGATACTTTTATATATTTTTATTTTCATTAATAATATGTCTTCTCAGCATAAAGGGCATAAACTGGAGTTGAGTTGATTTTAGTTTAGCGTTCCTTTCAGCAGCGAGGCTATATGAGACGTGGACCTACTGATTAACGTGGAATCCGAACCACATGAGCTCCCGCCGGGAATCGAACCCGGGTCTACCACTCCAGGCATAAACTGGAAAGTTCCTTTCAGTTCATTTTCAAAGGAAGACTTCAGGAAAATGTGTACAGCCAATAGAAACGGGTATACATATGACTAGAGGACACTACATAACATCGAACTTCTCAACATAGACGTGTTACCAAGTATTATACTCGCATAATGCGTATTAGAAGTTATACGCATGGAAAATGGACAGAAACTATCGCTCCCGTGCAAAATACGCTTTCGAACCAGAGAGACCAAATGAAAACTTTAAGGAAAAAGGTCATTTGATAGGTCAAGGACAAGACTGGGAAACAATTTTTAAGGTGAATTTTGGGTAGACAGTTTATAACAATTCTGTTCGGAGTAGGATGTAGGAAAACAAATTCATTTGTTTTCACATCGATTAACCTTCGGTATTTTTTTAATCAGGGGACTGACATGTACAGATTAATATAAGGTAAGGGTTGTGATCATATTCTTTTTCCATTATGAGATTATGTAAAGAACAAGAGATTCGATCGAAACAAGATGGAAGCTACGTAAGAGAAACACTATTTATTATTAATAAATCAACCAATACTGACACAGAAACATTTAACACGAGTAACATTTCACATGAAAAACTAATACTAAACCATTGAGAAGTATATTTAAGACAGCAGTCTGGCTCTGTATGTTAAAGAAACAAATCTGATATTCCTTGATGGGATTCAGGAAAGCTCTGTAGAAAGCAAGTAATGCCTGCTATGCACTATGAGATAAATCCTGGGAAATATCTTAGAATTATCTTCGTTAAAAATGTTACGGAATATCTCGTAGGAAATCCTATCCTTTTGTGCCATACATGTGATGATCTTTTCCTGTCTGATCGAATGACGTGGCGAAATGTTGATCCATAGTGTATTGTGGTAAAAAAAAATGGCGCCTGCAGTTGAACAAGCAATTGATGGTGTGGGAATATTGTTAACAACACTGTTAATTATGACAGCAAAATGATATATATTATTGGACAAAACCGTGGCGGTTTCGCCAAAACAGTAATACTACCAACACGGTATTGAAAATGGTGGGAAATGAACTACAAATAGAAGAACCGCTTGTGTTTACTAATTTCGTGAGAATAAACAATGAGACTTCGTATTGTGGACAAATATGGCAGCTAGCGGGAAGAAAACAATTTTTTTTTTCACTTTCTCTCATCTGATGTCGCTTGAATCGAAATCTTAAAATTTTCCTTCTGAAAAATAGAGCGTGCCCTAAACAAGCGAAATCTCATAGGATCGTTCAGAACTTAGGAAAAGACATACGATCTAATGCCATACACGTTGAGACTTTGACCCTAGGAAAAATCGTAAGAGATTTCCTAGGATCTATCCTATAGCGTATAGTAGGCCTAAGAGCCGTCGGTCTTAAGATTCAAATCCGGAACCTCTCTATTGGAAAAGAGCAACCCTGAGCTCTGAGCTACATTCGTTCGATATTGTGCAAGATTGACCATAAGAAAATTACAATGATTTCTTAAGCTACCTCTTTAAATACTTTTAAAGGTAAGAAACAGTAATTATATCTTTTCATACTTTAACAGTTACTTCAGAGTTATATTAAGAATGCGTCTTTCAATAAATTTTGTCGCATGTATATCTTCAAATGTTTATCCTTTAATGCTCCACTTTGAATAAATATCTTTTCTTAGTGTGCAAATATTTTCCCTAGCTGATTGATTATTTTTCGAGAAAGCGTGAAAGGTTTTGTTAGATTTTGCAAGTGTAAACCTAAGCGATTCAGTTGCCCTTCATTCTTTCGCGTTGATTTGTTTTGGAGTTGTGAACCACAAGAGAAATCTTAGCGAGGATGTTCCTGTCCTAACGTCCAGTTATGACTGAGTACTCACTGAAAGCGCTCGTAAATTGAAACGTGTGATGGAGTTTCGTTTAATTGTTTTCGCAGCCCAAGGGGAAATGTTTTGAGATTTCTGTGGTTTTGCAAAAACTCGTCGTTGTTGCTTGAAAGAGTAGGAGGGACGCGTAACGACAACAGGTCGTCCGATTTTAATTATCCACCAAGTTGAATTTGCACGTTAGTTTTCTGCATTCCTCGTACCCCATCAAGCTGTAACTTCTTCGTCTAAATACGTTGATATCTGTTCACTGAATGAGGTTTAAGTCTCAAATAGACAATTGTTCACAGCTTTCAAACAGTGCATTAAAATTCCGTTTGATGTTACACGCTCTCAAGAGAAATGTCTTTAAAACATGTGCTAACTGATTTATGTTTAAACACACAAATATGTTTGATTATATACTTGTATGTTAGTGTAGTTAAGAAGAAATAGATGACAGTTTTACGTATGGAATCCCAAGTCCCTGGTCCAAATATGAAGCATGTTTATTTGATTTTGAAAGTTATTATCTCTTTACGAAGAAAATATTTTTATGCTGTATCTGTAGTGTCTATATATCTCATATAACTGAAAATGAGAGTGTTATTTCCAAGCTTTCTGTATTAATTTAGATATAAGCTCTATTTACAATTTATAGGTCAATCAGTGGTAACTCTTCAGGGAAGTCACACCAGTAAAAGTCGAAATTTTATTTCTATAAGCTAAGGGAATTGGTACACATTTTATCATTACGAGTTGTATATAAGAAATAATAAAGTTCATTACTGAATTCTCTATGTCTTTGTGTGTGTGTAAGTATGTATATATATATATATATATATATATATATATATATATATATATATATATATATATATATATATATATGTGTGTGTGTGTGTGTGTTATTTGCCAATTTTACGATTTTGAGCTCTTTATGCGATACCGCGTCACACATACCGTTCCCAAGATATTGATCAAAAAATTCCAATTTCGGGAGATTTAAGGAGCCATATCTCAAGAACCGTAAGATATAGAGAGCCATATTTGTGTTGATCAATACCTAGGAGGATGGTGAGCATTTTGGTAACAAATAGTAAAAGGTAGCCACTGGCCAATTGGTGACCGTTCCTCAGCCGAAAAAAGTTTGGATTTCGGGAGATTTAAGGAGCCATATATCTCGGGACCATAAATCATAGAGAGATGACATTTTGCGAATTTTTCAATTTTGAGCCTTCCATTTTGGACATGTGTCTTCTTATAACAACATATCGTAAAACGTTTTAACAGGTTTCCTTCCTCGTATAAACTAAACACTTTCTCATCACTTCCGATTACAGGGTTCCAGAAGTCTTGTGGCTTGTTGATGTGCGTCCTTGCGAACTCTAAGTGAGCATATATATGTGCATTTGTTAGTTTGACCTACAAAGCAGAACAAATAATATGAGTAGAGTTACATGTCTCTGAACTACATTCCAGACCTAAAGTTGTTTTGAGGTTAGTCGCAGCAGCGAAAGGTTTGGCTGCTTTCGATTCAATAATAGACACATTTTTTGTCTTCTGTTGTCACTTGCGGTTCACTCTTTCGCTTTAGTTTGAAATTCCTGTTCTCCTCCTGCTTCGAATCGTTCAATTCAGTATCTTACTGTTTTAATATCGAAGCTTGTGGCTCGAAAAACTTGCTTTTTAGGCACTCCAGCTTCCCATATGCAATTATTCTTCCTCTAGTTATAAGGGACGAATAGCCTATGGTTTGTTTATATATATATATATATATATATATATATATATATATATATATATATATATATATATATATATATATATATATATATATATATATATATATATATAAGCAATTTACCGTAGATAACAAAGAGTTCTTTCTAAGTTCGTTCTGGCAATGCTCTTGGAACATTCTTAACTCGTTTATGTTTGTTTTCCTTAGCTTCTAAGGACAAAAATCTTAAATCTTATCGATGTGACTCCCTCAAGATCCGCCTTTGTGTTCAACATTAAACTTCCTGAAGTATAAATGATCAGCTACTTCACATTTTTGTTATAGATAGACTTTGATTGTATTCCTCATCTACTTCACCCCATACTCAATATAATAATGGTGGCGAATTTGAAGTTTATTTAGTTTTTAATTCGTGGAGTTTTAAGCCAAGTAGAGTCGTACACTTTCAAATTACAAATATATATATATATATATATATATATATATATATATATATATATATATATATTAAGTGATTTAGTATAGTACTATAGGAGTCGAACTTACGAATTGCGAGGCCCAATCATTTCGCTCCATTTCCATTAGAGAACTTGCTCACGATTTCAAAGAGAACCAATACGGGTGTTGGTTGGCCCTAGGTTCCCAGCCACTTTGCGACAAAGTATGTAGAATCATATGCGTATGATTCATATGCAGTTATTTTTTTTAGCGTCATATGAAGAGTTTCCCTAACGTGTGATGCTACCTTCTGTATTTAGAAACATTAATAAAATTAGTGATGATACAGGATGCTACCTTCTGTATATGTCGACAGTGGCGGGTCAAGCCCAGAGCCGGGGGGCCTTGGCCCCCCAGTTTTCAGAGGGACGAAAATAATTTAAGCTATTAAACCTATGATATACATATCATAATCTGGGGTCTGGCAGGTCCCGCAATTTTTACCTGCTAGATCCGCCACTGTATGCCGAAAAATGCAATCATGACTTTCTCGCCGGATTGTTCAAGCACATTAAGGAAAAATTAAGCTAACAGAGAATTACAAATCCTTGCCTATATCTCTATAGCCGTGATCGGTATGGTGTATGGCTAACTCGTCTACAATGAAATGAACAGTTTTCCAAGGATCGGCTTCCAAGCGTTGCTGAGGACTTGTCCCAACATGATGTTAGTCGGTGTCGAAGGGGCTCACTTTGCAATGCTGTATCATCCGAACAAAATTTGACAAACTAAGGGTGAAAATACTACATTCGTTCATACAGCTCTGAGGCAATTTTATACTGGATATCTAACAATAATAACAACAACAACCACAACAACAAAAATGGAAAGGATTTCGGAAGGTATCGGCCAGGGCCTGTTTTAGTAGGTACCATCCCGGCATTTGCCTGGTAGGATTGAGGGAAACCCTGGAAACCCCAATCAGGATGGTCGGAAGCGGGAATCTAACCCGCGGCCTCCCGAATGCGAAGCCAACGCTCTACCACTTGATCTACTTCGCTTGGCCTCAATACATTGTTAATTTGTTTTTCGGCTTGCTGCACAAAATATTCCATCTTCTATAAAGGGACATGTACAGATGTTGTGAGGAATTGCAAGGAGATTCATGCTTATATGGGAATAATGCGCTGTATCGAGAGTGCAGGTTCAGCTAGTCTATATATTAAAATGGTAGGTTTATATGTTTGTCGCCAATCCTTTCGACAATGAGATCTCGGAAACCACAAGTGCTAGAAACATGGTGTTCTCACTGGTCGATTTCAAATTTTGTGTACATTGTCCTGTTCTCATTCAAATTTTCAAAACTCGTGTCGTTATTATTCTATTCAACATTTTAAGGGCCGTTTTGAGCCCATAAGATTAACATTGTTGCAGCCCGAAACTACGGTTAGGCAACCAATAGAGAAGTTACGTATTGCGGGTTGATGGACATTGCAGGCGTTTTGCTTAAATCTGAATGGCAAAACTCATTGCATGCTCGCAACTTGAAAGGCCTCTAGAGACACAATAAGGTGTACTCGGACGGATATGGATTTGTTAGGAAAAAAAAAATTCCACTTGATATCGTGTTACTTCTACAAATTTGCTACAAATTCATTCCAACATCTATACATAGTAATTCACTTCCTTTGTGAGTCTCCTATCCTTTACTTGTGAGTCAATCCATCTGAAGTTGTCCAAAGATAGTGAAAATGGTTGCTCGACCATCTCCGAAAACTATTAAAAAAAAATTGAGTGTAACGAACCTTGTGTATGAAAAGGTCAATAACACTATTCACGTTGTCGTGTATACAAGTGTTCCTGAATGGCGGCAATCTTTGTTATCAGTGGAGTGCCAATTTTGGCATTTTCAAGCGTTTACGAAAACTGCAGTTGCTCAGGACGTACGAATTAGACGAACGCCAAGCAAAATGAATGTTTACAGGTGAGACTGAAGTACGCGAAGAATATATACTCTTGCTTCTAAATAATATGCAGGGTTGCAAACCAATACATGAAATCAACAGAAAAAATACAGAAAATTGCACTTATTTTATTGGTGTATTTTATTTCCCAGTCCCTCAAAAATAAAGGGACTGTATTTTGGAATGGCATAAAGTGGGGGTTCATAAGTTTTGTGCTGAATACTATTACATGTAAAGAGTATGCAGAAATATCAACAGCTATGATGCTATTAGCACTGTAGATTTATGGGGGCCCGAAATTTGAAGTTTATGATTTTGATGTCATTTTAAGTGCGTAATGTCTCAGAAGACCAAAGTTCTAAAAAAAAATTGCTGCTTAGGCCACAACGTAATTCTGTATGTGAATAAATTATTGCAAAAGAAATCATGACTGATATTACATGAAGAGAAAAGAAGGACATGAAACGCAAAGAAGGCACGTGCGTGACGATGGTCGTAGCCCGGAAAAATTTAAATGTTTGGATATATTTCATGCTAGATCTCAAAAACTACGCATGGCGCAGCAATTAGGACCGCTTTTGTTTGTTTTCAGTTGTGGAAAAGCTTACACGTGGCGTTTGTTCCACCTTTCTAGCTATATGATTATTGCCACGTCTATATGATGAGGGGATTAGCTCACCGAGTGGAACACAAACCTCCACAAAAAGCGACAGAACTTTCTTGGTTACATTTATACGTTAATGAAAAACGAAGGATAACAATTTCTCCAGGTTAAGATGAATCTTTATTGTTTAAAGTCTTTCGCCCAATGAACACAATATATCACTGACGTTATAATTAATTGTGTGTGTAATGTATTTGCTTATTACATAATGCATGAAAGAAAATAGAAAACACTGATCATACATGAATTATAAACTCCAACAGGAAGTAGGCCCAATCTTGCAAACGGTGCGAGATATTGAAAAAATAATAAAAAAAATCTCTCCTTTATGGTACTCCTTGATGATTTTCATCAAGGTGTCCTTCACTTGTGTCTTCAAAGGAACATGTACAGATGTGACATAGCAATTCATTTCCTTTGTGAGTCTCCTATCCTATACTTGTGTGAGTAAGAAGACATGCACAATGGGAATGAGATTCATGCTCATATGTGAATGATGTGCTGAATAGACAGCGCAGGTTTAGCTAGTTTATATATTAAAAAGCTAGGTTTGTGTGTTTGTCCTCAATCCTTTCGACAATGAGATCTCAAAAACTACAAGTGCTAGAAACATGCCGTTTTTGCTGGTCGTTTCCAAATTTTGTGTAGACTGTCCAGTTCTAATTGAATGTTTAAAAACGTTGTAGTTATTTCGTTATTACATTTTTTAAGGGTATACTGGAAGTGTTGAAATTTTTAAAAAGAAAATCATCATATCCTATGAGTTATACAACCCAACACAACATAAATGTATACAGGGGTTGTGCCACTCTTAGGCATTTGATTCATGGCCAAATGATAATGAAAAACGAAGGATAACCATTTCTCCAGACCAAGATGAATCTTTATTATTTGGAGTGTTTTGTCCAATGAGCACCGTTTATTACATTTGCATGCAAGAAGAAAGAAAGTAGTTTCTGATCATACATTAATTAGAAACTTCAACCGAAAGTAGGCTCAATCTTGCAAACGGTGCGTGACATTGAGAAAATCTCCCCTTTATGGTACCCCATGCCGATTTTATCAATATGCCTTTCACTTATGTCTGTAAAGGGACGTGTACAGATACTGTGAGCAATGACAAGGAGATTCATGCTCATATGTGAATGATGTGCTATGTAGGGAGCGCAGGTTCAGCTAGTCTATATATTAAAATGCTAGGTTTATAAGTTTATCTCCAATCTTTTCGACATTGAGATCTCGAAAACAACACGTGCTAGAAACGTGCCGTTTTCGCTGGTTGATTCCAATTTATTTTGTAGATTGTCCAGTTCTAATTGAATATTAAAAATCATGGCCGTTATTTCTTTATTACATTTTTAGGGGTACAGTGGAATTGTTGAAATTTTTTTAAAAAAAGTAAAGCATTATATCCTATGAGTTATACATTCCAACATTATATAGCTGTACACAGGAGTTGCATATATCTCAGCCGTTTATTTCGTGGCCAAGTGATAATGAAGAACGAAGTATAATCATTCCTCCAGTCTAACATGAATCTCTATAAATTGGAGTGTTTTGCCACCATATATCACTGACATAATAATTTATTGTGTATGTAATGTGTTTGTTTCTTACATACTTATGCTAGAAGAAAGAAAACACTGATTGTACATGCATTGGAAGTTCCAATAGGAAGTAGGCTTAATCTTGCAAAGGTGCGAAATATTGAAAAATCTCCCCTCTATGGTGCCCCTTCCCAATTTATATCAAGACATCTTCTCACTCGTGTCTGTAAGGGGACATGCATAAATGTTGTGAGGAATGACAAGGTGATTCATGCTCATATTTGAATGATGCGCTGTGTAGAGTGCGCAGGTTCAGTTAGTTATATAAAAGCTAATGAAACTGACATGTTTATTTGAAAAAAGATTTGAGCAGAAAAAGATAACAACTTCTAATACTGCACTTTGTTGTATGCATACTAATACATATGCATACTAATACTGCACTTTCAACATATCTAATCTACAGCTTCATCAATTACTATCCTATGCCTTAAAGTAATGTTTTGTTTCATATATTTTTGTTCTAAACACCCAATAGAGAGTTTTAAGCTAAAATTTGAATAAGTCTAAATCCCAGATTTGATGGGTCGTAACTGGACATTGAAAGCTCTGTACATTAGAATGTAATTCTCCAAGTTTTGCCTCGCTTTTCAGCACTGTGGCTATTTGAAATGGGGGCCTACAGAAGAGTTGAAGGTGAAATACGAACTACTGTAAAAGCTTTCAAATTTCAATGCTGTCTGGAGATCGAATCTGGGGCCCTATGCACCAAACTCGCGTGCTCTAGCTACTGGATCACAGCAGAGGGCTGCTCAATATAAAATTTCATATGTTTAGTAAGGAGATAAAAATATACACTGCCCTAAACTTTGATGAAAATCTGAGGACATTTAGATATTTTTCTTCATATTTGTTTTTCGGAAAATTTCCCTTAATTCAAAGTTCACCTTTGGTTGCTCGTAACTTGGAAACCATAATCTGCACACTTAAGCAAGTAAAGATTTACCACTATGTTATGTTTTGTGAAGATCGTATGAGGACGTCTGAGAACATACGACATATATTGTCTTTATGTATGAAATAAAACAGAAATGTTTAATGTGGGAGAAAAACATCGTTCAAATGGAAAAAATACTTCTGATTCGGAAATGTTTGGACAAATGACCTTTAAATAGACCAGAAAAACTGGAGAGAAGATAGAAATTAAGATGTTAGGGAGGACGATTTCGTGCCAACACGATACGACCCAATAACGAACTTTCGATTCTGCTGTGACAAACTTTTGGGTATTAGTCATTTGTTAACCGATATGTGATGATAATCTTCTCCAAATCGTCTTTATACACGAAGCAATATATATAAACTTATTATTATTATTATTATTATTATTATTATTATTATTATTATTATTAGTAGTAGTAGTAGTAGTAGTAGTAGTAGTAGTAGTAGTAGTAGTAGTAGTAGTAGTAGTAGTAGTAGTAGTAATAGTAATATTCAAAGGCAGTCAATGATACGATTTCTTTTTCTCTCTCGTACAGAAGTCATACTCTTGAAGGAATGACAAAAGATAGAATACTTAAAGGAGTTACAGTAATAATATTTGTCCAACATAAATTAATTTGTAGATATACTTGTAACATTACTTGCAAGATTGCGAGATAACTTTTTTCTTGGTACTTTAATATAGCTATGTACGAAAGCAGTTCGCTAACAATTCTTATATTTGTTTATGAAGTTATTTTTTCGCAGAGATTCACTGTTGTAACAGGAATGTTATGAAAAAAAAAATCCTTCAGTTAAGGAAGTTTCAGTTAAGTTCCTTACTTCAACGACACGTACTAAACACATAAAGAGATCGTTTAATATACCCTTTGGTCAACTTAGTGTATTATTGTGTGTCAACAAAAATACTGTTTTTATTCTTTTTCTTAACTTTGGTTAACATTACGTTGGCAGTGCTTTTATACGATATAATAATCGTTTCTTCAGAATGTTTACTCAACTTCATATAATAAGATTGTGGTAACTTCTCGTATTTCACATGTATTATCCGATCTTCTAAGATCCTTCGTTTCAACTTGCCTGAGAAAAGAATGTTACGATTAAAATAATTCTTGTTTATTATTATATGCGTCATGTGTTGCAATTTTTGGGTGTAGTACGTGCGACAAGTAACTGGCCACACATTAGATCGTCTTTATAGTTCCTGCATTATATTTATAAGACATATCCTTTGCTTTAACTGACTTCACAACAAAGTGATTTACTGTATTTTTTTTTTAAAAAATTTCGCCTTTCATTTTATTTCTTAAAAAAGAAAGAAAAAATCAATCACAAATATCATATCGCATGCGATGTTGAGAAATCATTCCATCTTCTCTAAACTTGAGCACGCTAGTTCAGTGGTAGAGTCCTTAATTCACTGTCAGGTGCGTGAAGTTTCTGTTTCGATTATAGGCCAAATAAGTTTGTGGTGAATAACACCGTGTCTGTAGATTTTCCCGATGTACTCCAGTTTCCTCCCACCTTATCATTCCATCACTTC
This sequence comes from Thermobia domestica, assembly GCF_964235325.1. NCBI lineage: Eukaryota > Metazoa > Arthropoda > Insecta > Zygentoma > Lepismatidae > Thermobia > Thermobia domestica. The sequence continues at coordinate 22,407,202 of NC_137459.1, read as the reverse complement.
TTGCTTCATTATCCGCAGAGCTCCGTGGCTAAACGGTTACCGTACACGCTTTTGGCGGCCGGAGCTCATGTGGTTTGGATTCCACGTTCATCAGTTGGTCCCGTCTCATATAGCCTCGCTGCTGAAAGGGACGTTAAACTCAAAATCAACTCAAACTCAACTCTTAACCATCCGTTTTCCTCAGTTTAAAAGGGCATAATCGTGGGACGTTAAACTGAAATATTTCATTCTATTTCATTTTAAGTAAACTTGACATGCAGGTAAAACTGGACTTGCTTAGTGCGTATGTGAAATACTTTCTTGAACAAATCCTTGGTTCTTTAGTTATTAGACATCAATTTGATGTCGAAATGTAGCCAATTTTTTTGCAAAAAAAGAAAAGAAAAGAAAAAGAAAAGGAAAAAAAGAAAAGGAAAAGAAAAAGAAAAAAGAGGGAAAATGAAATGAAATCTTTGAGTTTTACGTCCCACACTTATGCCGGTTAGGCTAAAGGAGACGGTGATTATGATAAACGAATGAAATGGTGGAATGAAGAAAGTGGGAGGAAACGGGAGAACCCCGAGAAAACCCACGCACACGATGTTTGTCCACCACAAAATTCACTTGGCGGGAGCAGGGTTTGAACCCGGGACAGAGGTGAACGCTCTACCACTGAGCCACCGCGGCCCCCCAAGAAAGAAGAAATACTATTTTTTTTATTTAGGGTACGGCTTATTGATAATAACCTAATAACTTTTATAATGGTATATGGACAAAATCTCGCGGGCAAAACTTCACCCTCAATATTTCGCGGGCCAAAATATCGTTTGGCAATACTTCACGGGCCAAATCTTGTCATTTGAAAAGAAGCAAATGCGTACCCTAGCATTTTAAAAAAAATCCGTTATTCAAGGGAAAGGGAGGGTGCAATTTATGCAGTTTATTCTTCATATTCAAATTGATGTTGTCTAGCTTATCACCACTGGGAGACGGTTTAACCATTTGAGATGAATTTTCTATCTACCGTAGATTTATTTTCGAATTCCAGAATTGTTTCCTGTGCTAAATACGTTTGAATTGAGAATAGTTCTTGTCCATCATGGGAAAGCTATTATAATGTTGGCAGGAGGGGGAAAGAAGGCTGTCCGTTTGCGTATCAGCGACTTTCAGTAAACAAAGGGGTTTGTCTCTTAGTAAAAACATATACTGTTGCCGGCAGTGGGGCTATTCTAATTTTTTAAACAATCGGTTCTCTCTCTCTTTTTTTCTCTCTCTCTATAATATATATATATATATATATATATATATATATATATATATATATATATATATATATATATATATATATATATATATATATGAGAGAGATTCAGAGAGATAGGTATAATTCCCTTGTGACATGTAGCGACCTACACAGCATACAAATGGTGTGACGAAATTATGTTGCACTTCGAATATCTTGGAAACGAATAATCTATGATAGATGGTTGTCAAAAAGTATTTAAAAGACCTTCATCTAGCAATGGATCGACAACTGGTCATGATGGTATGTATGAGTTTCAGATATAAATATTCCTCACTCCTTCACTCATACGATCCAAGTTCTCATTCTTGAGATTAAGAAGTGAACGTCTATACCTTTTTCTGAGAGATCGTACTTAACCCTGTAGCCGTAAAAATTTCTACGAACAAAGACACTTAAAATAAAATTTTCCGTTCCTTCCGTTCTCCATTAATCTTCTCGTATGTACAGAGCCAAGTAATGTTCCTCAAATAGGTCAATTGTTTTTGACTGTGAAAACTTTGTGCTCTGCAAGCTCTCCCTTCCAGCTGAAATTTGCAATGCACACACTTGCTATGCTAATCTGCATGATTTACTTTCGATTGCCGAAAATGGGTTCTGCTACGTGAAGTTGCCAAAGCCTATTTTGTCTTGATATAAATTGTTTATAAATCCTGAACAAACGAAAATTTTATGAGAACAATCGTGAACAAACAATCTGCATGGTTTAATTTTCAAATTCTGAAAATGGATTCCGGCAAGTTTAAACACATACTTTTAGTGATAACAAATGCAAGACCAAGACCAAGACCAAGACCCCCTTGGTCTTGCATATCCAGTCTTGGTGTTGGTCTGGCACTGGAACCCTTGGTCTTGCTTGCAAGAGCTTTGCATGTCTTGCTTTTAAGAAATCCCGTGCTTTTCATTGGCAAATTTTACTCTAGATATAAGTAATCTCTATTAACCACATCACAACTCTTAAAAATTATAGAAAAATAGAAAACATGCACCATGGCAAAAATTTCTATCATCACAAGTAATGAATACATGTCCTCTATCAGCAAAAAAAAAAAAAAATCATTGAAATCGGAGACGGACAACTGGGTGATGTCTCTTGTAAGAATTGTTCAATTAATTCGTAATAATTAATAATTATTAAAAATACAAACACAGGGGAGAGCAGAGGGTCATGTTTAACTAGAACACAATATCCCACAATATCCACAGCTATTTGTTACAATAGGACAAAAAAACATGCCAAACCATAAACCTAATATGATGAACTTCCGAAACTATATTTAAAAAGCAAAAGAAAATTAAAACCAGAATTTGGGGGTCGCGGTGGCTCAGTGGTAGAGCGTTCATATCTGGTGCATGGGGTCATTGGTTCGATCTTTGTGAGCTTTGTGGTGGACAAACATCGTGTGCGTAAATCCCGAGCTTCTCCCGTTTCCTCCGACTTTCTTCATTCCGGCATTTCTTTCATTTATCATTATCACCGTGTCCTTTAGCCTAGTCGGCATAACCGTAGAACGTAAAGATTCCATTTTATTTCATTTTAAATCCAAAATTTTAAAGAAAATAATGGAAATCATCCTTCCGTTTTCAAATTGCTTGATCTTTAAATTCACATCTATAGTTAAGGAAAGTATAAACTACTGGTGTTACTGTTATGATTTTACAATTTTAATTTTAAGAAAAATATGAAGCATTTATCAGGTTTCTGATAAATCAACCATTATGAAAAAAAAACTATAAACGATATGAACTAATAAGTAGAAAGAAGATCACACAGATTTTAAAAATGAGCACGAACGAACTTGTGGGTATTAAAGTGTTACCTTTGAAAAGAGATTCAATGGGTCTGTATATACCACTAATAGAGCAGTATATAAACCGAACTGATGAGAGATTGGTACAGAATAATACACTTAAATCTTGGTCAGTTGGAACAGCTATATAAGAATAAACATAATTCTCGAAATCTCAATTAAGAAAATACAGTCTTCGTGGAGCATGCGGAATATATTTTAGTGTTAGTAGTAGTGACTGTAAAAAGAATATTATACGTATTTACAAAAATTGTCAACAGATGGCGTTACTTTCTAACCCGAAACAAATCAATCACATGTGGAAACCTAACCAAAATGAAGAGTTTCAACCATTTTAGATAGGTTGTTATTTAGTTTTCATTCGTTTTGGGCTAGTCGCTAACGCCATCTGTTCATAATATTTGTAAATATAATATTATTTTCACAGTCACATGTTAGTTGATTATTTTGATTTGTTAGTTGATAATCCAAGCTTGAAGAGACTCCACTGATAAGCTTGTAACTTTTCATACACGTCAAATTATTTATGACTACGTAGTTTTTGTCTATTTTTCTTTATGAGGAAATGTCTCTCCTCCCATCCATGTTCAACATCATTGAACTGAATACGTGTTACTTTATGCCCCCTAGTTCAGTAACCCTGTACTCGAGCTCATTGACCGGATATTCAGGTTTTGTATTTTCATAATTTCTTCTCAATTCTTTTGAACGAATGACAAAGTGATCAAATATTTCTTTGTGGGTATTAAAGTGTTACCTTTGAAGAGATATTCAATTTGTATATATCAGTAATACAGCAGTATGTAAACTGAACTGATGAGAGATCGGTACAGAGTAATGCGCTTAAATCTTGGGCAGCTAAAACAGCCATATAGCTAAAAATCTAATTCCGGAGATCTCAATTAAAGGAAAAATATGTAGTCTTCACTGAGATTACAGAATATATTTCACTACTACTTCATCAGTAAATGATTGTTGTTGTTTCTCTTTTTCATTTTTTTTGATCGACCCACTTTCCGTGAAAGCTTAAGTAACAGGATCCATTTAACCTTGCTTGACCCCTAGTTGACTTGTTACAAACCGCTGAATGAGCTTTTTGCTTTGCATGTCGTCGCAGGTAAATTGAGACTTATTTTAATTGAATCTGCAGTGGCTGAAGCTAAGTCCTGGCGGCGTTACAAGACATCTATTTACTCAACATTGCAATATGTGTTAGCGCACATTTCAAAGCATCACTGAGCTTAAATACTGAAGTGTTTACGCGTTAGCTACTTTGAGTAAGCTGAAATATTTCTGCTTCAAATCCATTAGGCTAAATACTTTGTGAAAAGTAACTTACCTAGGAATAACCAAGGAGACCAGATGAACTCTTTACTCTTCCTACGGCGCCCATGAATACACGATATATACATGGGATAAATAAACATAAGGAAATTACACTTAACTCTCGATTCAAATGTAAAGAAAATATAAAATTAAGTCATCATCCTTGCCTTTTTCAAGTTAAACTATTCCTCTTCAACGCCTAGATTATATGACAAGGAGATCTACAGACTGACACGAAACCTAAACCTAGACTCCAACTGGAGATCAAGCTAGTCCCTTTCATGGCATCACAGAGTTATCATTGGATTCAAGGTGTTTTAAAATATAAGGTAATTAAAATCGGGATATTAAGTGGTGCGCCAATGTACCCCTGCCAAAATAGAGAGGGGGTGGTCCTAGGTACTACTAGGTTATTGACCGCGGGGCTTTGTCCTTGATCTTTTACTTTTAACCTCTGAAAAAGATTTGCTGACTCGACTAGATATAAACCACTCCATACTACTTCTTATTACTGCACGAATTTTAACATAAGTTAAATGCCAATAGTGAGATTGGATTGACTGTATTATCAGCAGTATAATTTTGTGCCAACATACGAAAAAAGCGTTAATGTGCCTTAGATTTAAACTGTGACGGGGTTTTCGGTCGAAATCAAGTATATATATATATATATATATATATATATATATATATATATATATATATATATATATAGAAAGTATGGCTTCAAGGTCAGCTGTAGTTGATGTATGCAGAATAATCTCCGTAGAACGACAATAAGAAACATAGAAATTTAAAAATGTATTATCGTACAACAAAAGTGTTCATCACATATTCAAAATACTACAGTAGTGCTGATTTTTATATCTTCTGCATTTTATTATGGAGCCCCACATTTGGTTTCGATGGGAGCTTATGTTGTTCATTTGGGCATCCAGTTAGTTGGATTTCTATGGATACCTATTGTACGGACAGTCTTCTTAAAATAAAATGGCAAGCAACATGTCCTTGAAAGGACTGTTCTCGAAACCGTGCTAAGGAAACTTTAATACATATTCTTGAAATAAAAAAAAGCCTCCACTGAAAAAATCCGTTATCAGGACAGTGGTGTATTGTACAAATATACGGAATCTTTATGGTTATTATGGAAATCTGTACGGAGCATACGATATCAACATTCTACATATGTACTACCCTTTTCCCGCTGATATATTACATGATGCCTCTGTATGATGTCTAACATCTAACAATCTCCGTATATTACATATGTATACGTATCTTACATACATCAACTGTATGATATTTACGTCTATCTGTATGTTAGATCCTGACCGGTTGTATACAATTCTTTCTTTTGTACGTAAAGTACGTTTATTCGGAACACTTATACAAAAAGTACGTATAAAACATACGTTTTCAGTTATACGTTTGAGCAGGACGTAATCGGGTTGTATGTTAAGTCCAAAAACTACAGGATTTTCGCATGTAATCTACATTTTCATGCACGACACTTACGTTCTTTTCTTAGTGCCGAAATGAACAAAGAGGGATTTTTTTTTTTTTTAGATTTGATTTTGTCTATGACAAAGATGGCAAGACTTTGCTAACAGAGGTGAATGACTAGGTTTTCCAACAAGACTGTTCTATTCTGTAAACGTTAGTTATAGCAATTGTTTTCCGTTAATATTTTATTGTTTCCCTTACCTCAAACAACCAGTATTGGAGTTGATGAAGATAAACAAAATAAGAACTAGTCTTATAAATTTGTCACAAAGACAGATCAACATTTGGAAGAATACAGAACATTGAATGAAGAGATTCTAAGTTGACACTTTGATTAGCGTCTGAATAACAAGAAAAAACAACTAAAATTGAGCAGAATTGCAAGAAGTTCATAATTAGTTTTGAACACTGTAGTTAATGCGTGTTTTAAGAAAGTAATTACTTTACACACTCAATTGCAAATTGTTAAAATGACGAAAATAGGAATCAATTATAATGCCAGTTACTTGTGTAATAGAAAATCTGAGAGTATATTAACACTTTATTTAAAGTTTCGACATCTTTTAAATTTAGCACTCAGCAAACGTTTCAAATTTAGTCTCCAAGACGCGAAAAGTACAAGCATTTCGAGAAACTTCCATACTTCTAGACGTTAGTTAATACAACTTTTTTTTTCTTACAAAGAAATTTGTGCTTTCCATCAGAATGAAAAAAAAAAATAATTTTCAAAACAATTTTAGTTTCTAATTTATGTCTCATTAATATTGCAGGTGGAAACTGTGCGAAAAAAGATAGGACCTAAAGTTTTTTTCGTTATGTCAGACTTTTTCATGCTATGAACAAGTGTAGTTCTCAATTGCACCAAATTCGAAGACGCTATTCTGCAGGAAAACACCACAATTTAAAATTATAAGCTGAAAATTCTAACACAATCTCGTAAAGAATAGCACACACCAAGTTACCTCCACAAGTATGTTTTACCACATATTGAACGTTTTTATCTTGTTAATAAAGTTATTTTTTAATCTTATTAACTAACAACTCCAAATATTTGACTAATATGTGACTGTGAAAAGAATATTATATTTACAAGCATTGTGAACAGATGGTGTTACTGGCTAACCCGAAACAAATGAATAACATGCGGAAATCTAACGAATATGAAAAGAAACCAAGTTCCACTATTTTAGATAAGTTTTTATATAGTTTTCGTTTGTTTTCGGCTATCCACAAACGCCATCTGTTCATAATATTTGTAAACGAAATATTCTTTGTACAATCATATGTTATTTGATTATTTTGAGTTGTTAGCTGATAACCTAAAGTTAAAATAAAGCTCCACTAATAAACTAGAAACTTTCCATATAAGTTAAATTGTTTCCGATTACGTAATTTGTGTCTATTATTTTATGAGGAAATTTCTCTTCTCCCATCCCCGTTCAATATCAATGAACTGAACATATGCTGTTTTATACCTCGTAGTCCAGCAATTTCGTACTCGAGTTCCTTGACCAGGTATTTAGGTTTTGTAGCTGCATGATTTCTTCTCAATTCTCGTAGACGACAGAACGATGTTTTCAAATATTTGTTTCGATAACCTACTCTCCTAATAACAAGTAATATGTGAGTGATTGTCAAGAGAATATTGAACCACAATACATACAAACTGCTAGTTAACAGCATATATGTCTTATATGCATTAGGACCAAGAGGTCTACTTCCACACTTCTCACGCTGGCAACAGGAGCTGCGGCCTTTTGGCCTAAGTTATGGACCTTCAACGCTACATGCACCCGGCCCGTAGCACCTGAAACGTGGATAGTTTGTCCTCGTGGCAGTGCACCATCAAGGGCGTGTCCCTTTAACTCGATTCGCAAATTACAATGTAACCCCTATTCTCTAACCCGACGTCTTGAGTGCCTACCAGTTAATCTACTGGTCGAGGCGGTCCTGCTAGTGAGTCAGGCTCTCATACTCTGCAAGCATGATGGCCGAGCGTTAAGGTAAGCTCACCTCCCGGCCATGCTCGCTGTTACCCAGATTCCTGGGATAAGCTCACACAAGATTTCGAATTGGTGAACACGTTACATTAAATGTTCGTGAATAGCTGGAACAGAAAAAAAAACATCAGTAACTAAAGAACTGTCTTATTGCCCTGGATTAGTGCGACTTGGCTGTTTCTAAAATTAAAAGTTACCTCAACAGGACAAGATTTCAATTTCTGGTCATCCAGTGCAAAGAACCAAATATATCGGGCAATGTTCGGCAAAACGAGTTCTACAAGTGTTTCAGACATGGTGTAATCGTCGATGAAAGTTTGTTGCTTCATCCACTACTGTATATGTATTTAGAAAAAAAGATCTAGAAATTTCACACCATCATTAATAGCCAGGAAAAGATGGAAAACATCATATGCAAACTGGATTTTAGTATAGTGGATGACAATTTGAGATCACAATGTTTTAACCAATCCTGTATGTTTATTTCAGATGAAGTAGGGTAGAAACAAGACTAGAGTAATCGTTGCGGGTCTACATAACACAGGTAAAGCAGCAAGTGGGATACTCAACTCCTGCTGCTACTCAGTTTTACCCGTGTGTTCGTATGACAGACCATAAAGAACTATCGGCATTTATCCACTATCGCAGAGTCCATGTCTGTATCATATACTTAATTAAAGGACTCCACAGGTTATCAGAAATGTAGGATATGTATCTGATTGCAACGAAATGCGGTGTGGAAGAAAATTGGTGAAGCCATGAATCTACATTGATGGTATGTCTCAGATCCTGCTTGAAAATCTAGGTGTTTAACCATATAATCGCACCAAAGGAATTTTCGTAACTCTGCAGCAACTCTGAGCTGAATCATATAGAGCACATCAACTTCTTCAGCGCTTTCCATTTGGTGTCATGGCGCTAGTACTACCCATTCTTATTTTAATGATCATATCATTCTTTCACACAAGAAAGATGAAAAATCATGAAACATCGATGAGGTCATCATTTATTATTACCTCACTAAGAGGAATAATCATCTTTGTTTCTATATTCATCATTCATCATTGAGGAGTTCTTTAACGACCAAAGGAACCGAGAGTTTAGGAAAGGAAAGTGGTGTACTTCCACACTTCACACGCTGGCAAGATTTGCTTCAGTCGTACGGCCTAATTGTGGACCGGCACCGATAGGCACATCTTCCCGGTAGCTCCTCAAATGTGGACGATTTGCCCTCGTGCACACAGAACACCATCAAGGTTTGTCCCTTTACCTTGATTCGCTAATTTTGATTTAAACCTTATTCTCTAAGGGAATGGACGGGAAGTGCGTAAATTAGGGCTCAGAGAGTGCAACAAATGAATCATCTTCCCGCATTGACTACGTGGTAGGAGACTCATATCAGTAGTCAAGCCTCACTTCTGCAAAAATCTAATAAAAACGCGTGCTGTGAATTACAAATCTGATGTTCTGACACCTGTAATTAAATATCTTAGCCATATTCTCTCTTCATCTTATGGATCTTCTAACTGAATTCAGTTCAGGTCTATAAGGTAAAGTCGACTCGGAATTGGCTCCAACATGTTCCAGAATTATAACTTTTGGTGTATGCACGGACCACAACATTTAAACTATGATCTGTGATCTAAGTTGGAGACAAAGATATGCTCCAGGCGATACCCTGATTATGCGTCCTTAAAACGTGCATTTGTGCAAACAGGAACAACGTTTCCTTTTGAAGTGGTGTGTGCTGGCATTGACGACTGACCAACGAGTTTACGGGGCTATGTAAGTACCTACAGGACATTTTGAATAAACAGCGTCTGTTGCTTGTGTGCTGGATTATGGATTATAGCCAGTAAGTATATAATGTACGCATGTACATATTTGCTTGTGCGTACCACCTATGGACATGTGTATCAACACTTTCATCTGGAATACATAAATAAGTAAACATTTCTTTTTGTAGCCGAACCCTGGAATTTAATTATCACATTTCGTGTGTTTAAAACACTCTTGTCGCAGAAGAGAATGGAAATTCTGGAGCCGAAGTCGTTGATGCAACTTGCACACGGGACTTCTTTATTGAGATGCGAGAAACCAAAATGTTCCACATTATCCCTTTGGTAATATGTGTGAACCACGATTAGCTTTTCACCGATACTGTCCAATTTCTGTTGTTTTAGTTGTGTTTCTAGAGTAAGATGAAGTGATGGTAATCTATTGCTGAAAGTTTATTATTGTAATAAATTAAATACTTCTTGCAGAGCAGCATTACTATAATTTTGAAATATTTATAATTTAATGTAAAAGTATCGTCGATTTTTAAATTATATCATCTGCATTAGTTAGAGTTCCCCGTGGCTATCTTGTTAGTATACGCAGTTTTCAAACGGAAGATCTAGGTTCAATTTCATTTGTTTCGTATCCTATTTTAAGCTGCTGTAGGTCCACGTTTCATACGTTTTTGATGCTATATCAATGAACCACTCTAGATTATTTAATATGTAAATGTATAATTCTTTTCGTAACAACACACTGTGTCCTCTGAGATTTTGAAGTCCATTAAGAGCACTCTTCCTTACTGTGTCACAGGCTTAAGTAAACGCTAAACTGAAACCCTGCGGGGGCAAGTTCCACGATTTAATTTCAAATATTTTGTTCATGGTTTAGCCTACCAAATCCCACGTGGAAATGGATCGAAGTCTTTTCCCAGAAATTGGATATCATTGTTTATGTTTGGGTTATTTTTTTTTATTTTCTCCCTTTTATTCGAGTAGCTATTTAAGCACAATTTTGTGTTCCTCACGGGTGTCTTGGTTCCTATCTTACTCTTGGTCTCTAGGCATTGAAAGTAGTCATTAGGGAACAGTCTAGAAAGAGTTAACGGGTTCTTTGACAGCTTTAAGAACAGCAGTTCCCACATCTTTTTTCTTAAAAAAAAAGTAACCAAACACAGATGTTTATCTTAGTCTGGTAACATATGTATATAAACAAGACTGAAAACATCTTGTTTTTGTTTTGTTAGTTCACTATAACATTTTCTCTAAAAGTGCAAGAAACAACTGACAAAGGGCGCTTATCATTCTATCATCGTTAATTTACAAACAAAATCACTATAATTTTTGTAATATTTATGATTCATACCCTATTTCAATGATAGTTTTTCTTTGATCAAGAAGGTATCAGAATCAACTTTGGTTCTAGGAGTGCCTGGTTCGAACCCAGGCGAAGTGAGTTGTGATGGAAACATTGTATCCGTAAGTTTCCTCGGGATTCTCTCCTTTCCACCCATTTTCTCATTACACTATTTCATCATCCTACCATTAAGTATTCGTCTCTTTAGCCTAAAGAGCGTATCCTCGGGACTTAGAACTAAAAATGTCATTGTATTTTTCTCTAAGAAAAACAAAACCGTGTTCTACAAGGATATAAAGCTCAATTATTCCAATGCAAGTATTGGGCCGCGGTGGCTCAGAGGTAGAGCGTTCACCTTTGCTGCGTGGGGTGTCTGGTTCGATCCCAGTTCGCGTCAAGTGGGCTTTGTGGTGGATAAACACCGTGTGCGTGGGTTTTCTCAGGGTTCTGCCGTTTCCTTCCACTTTCCTCATTCCACCATTTCATTCATTTTTTATCATCGTCGTCTCTTTTTAGCTTAGCCGGAATAACCGTAGGATGGAAAACTTAAAGATTTCATTTTCCAATCTTAGTATTTCATACATTTATCGTCTTGGGGTAAAATTAACAAAGGAAAAAACGTTAAATGCGACAAAACTGTGAAAAAAATAATTACAGAAGCGTTCAAGAAAAAGTGAATGACGCAGCAATTGCATTAACAAAGCCAAGTACACAATGTTTGATCATTAGATTGTCAGAACTGGTTGATATCAAACTTGCGACTGTTCATATTTTTAAGTGGGCATGCTCAGCAACAAGGGCGCCAATTTCTCTGTAACTTTGAGGGGGGGGGGCATTCAAATGTGTGTATGGTTGCAGAAAAGGATCTAGGAAGGCATATATCGGAATTTTAAGAGAAATTGAATTCAAATTATGTCAAATATTGTATATTTATATAAAAAATACATATAACAATAAAAATACATATTCATAAAAATACATGGTGGGCACATGAGCACTGGAGGGCTCTTGTACCCCCGGCACCTGAGGATCGGCGTCCTTCCTCGGCAACTAAACCATCGTGAAATATTTTGCGATAGTTATAGTTTAAATAGATATATTCCGTTTCGTAATTTCTTCCAGCGGCCACATTAAACTTGTTTGGATGGACAAGTTATTGTTATTGAGAATATTTTAAAACTCAATCTATGATCTGAAAACTATTTAAAAAATAGAATAAATTAATTATTTTTATTGGATTCTCAGAAAAGAAAACATCCTTCAAAAACAACTACAGTTTTCTTAAAGAGATGTCTTCCTACTAAATACACCAACTATTCTCAAGTGGCCCCAGAGTCCTGTCTCTTGTGGAAGAGAACCAGCGCTTAAATTGGACATCCCCTCGTGTCAGTCACTCCCGAAACTGTGATAAATTGTTAATTAATATCTTGAGAGTTATAAGAGGATTCTCGTTGTTCTGTGCGAGTTTCCGAGTTAGAATGGGAGCACGCACACGTTGTTTGTTCATGAGAAGAGGGGGAAATCCGGAAGGCTCTCTAATTAGACGCTGTCGCGTTGTAATCCTGGGCCTCTTTTATTCAGAGATGACAAAAAAAAATATTTGAATCGTGAATATTTCTTACATAGTCACATACAGCTTTGATAAGCTTAAAAAGCTTTAATATGGGACAACATATCTACTTCCCGAGTGCTTTATTTTTAGTCTGTTTTTACTTAAACTGAGAACTCCACTTTTGATTCAAGCATTAACATTAACAAATGCAACGGATATAAGACACTTTGTCTTCAACCTAAGTCCAAATTTGTTAAGTGTTTGATTGGGTTGAAGGCAAGGTTGTTCAATGTTAGAACGCTTACCTCTAGTGCCCAGGGTCTCTGATTCTATTCCCGGCCAAATAAGTTTGTGGTAGACAATATGGTACGCGTGGGTTTTTCCTCCCACTTTCCCATTCCACCAATTCTTGCATCATCATTCACTAGCCTTAATCATCGCCTCTCTTAGCCTAAAGTGCGTAATCGTGGGAGGTTAAACTGAAATATTTCATTGCATTTCTTTTTAAGTTTTTGACTATAGTCACTCAGTGCATCGCGACACTTTTAAATAAAAAAGACCTTCATAAAAGATACCTTACTTTATATTGTTATAATTTCTTTTATGCAGGAGATATTTCTATCGAAGAATTGTATGTTTACATGTGCCTATGTACTACTAAAATACTTCGGTTGGTTGATTGATTTGGATTTTAACGTCCCTTTCAGCACCGCGACTATATAAGACGTGGACATACAGTTTAATGAGGAATCCGTTTTGCCCTACTGCTTACAACGTTTTCAAGACTCCACTGGGTAGACCCTTTGCGCGAAAGGAACACATGCTAGCCACCATACCAGCGTAGAGATATTAAAATGTCTTATTAATGTCTAGATACAACGTCTTATCTGCACTAGCAATAAATTAGGTCATTATTGAAAAAAAAAATGGAATGAAATATTTCAGTTTAACGTTCCACGATAATGTCCTTTAGGCTAAGGGAGACGATGATTAAACCAAGTGAATGATGATGGAAGAATTAGTAGAATGAGAATGTAGGAGAAAACGGGCAAACCCGGGAAAATCCACGGACACGATATTCTCCACCACAAGATTGTTTCGCCAGAGATCGAACCAGGAACACCATGCAGCATAGGTAATCGCTCTACCACTGAGCCACCGAGCCCCTCTGGTCACTATTGAATTAGTGAACAAGTCACTCAACAATGATAATGGAATGTTTAATATTGTTGCTACGTATTTGGGAGGCTTCAGGTTCAAATTCCACTTGCGGATATTGTGGTGCTTTGGTAAGAATTTTATGTAGTCTCACTAGATTAATATTGAATTGGGACTTCCAAATGTATGTTTCTATGGATTTCCTTCCAAACTTTGTTTCCGAGTTTGTATAATAATTGTTCCCTGTAAAAAAAAAAAAAAAAAAAAAAAAAAAAAAAAAAAAAGAGAGAGAGAGAAAGATGTTTGAATTTAACGTCCCAAGATTATCTCCTTTAGTCTAAGAGGGATTGTGGTTAAATCAACCGAATGATGATGGAAGAATGAGAAAGTAGGAGGAAACGGAAGTACCTCGAGAAACCCCGCGGACACGATGTTGTCCACCACAAACTTACTTGGCCTGGGATCGAAGCAGGGACCCTACTCACCAGAGGTAAGCACTTTACCACTGAACCACCATGTCCCCCCCCAGCAAAAAAGAATAGTGTTGTGTAAAATAGACAAATATATCTATTGCAAAATTGTTTACACTAGAATATCTGTAAAAAAAATAAAAATACAGTATTTTTAAAAAATTAATCGTCGCCTCGTATATCGTAGGCCCTAACGCTGTTACCTTTGATGCGAGCAGTCCCCGATTCGACATCCGATGGGGACACTCGGTCGAGAAACTGTAATAGCCAAATATCCTGAGTAATAATTTTCCTAGTTTTTTTCTCATTCGCACCAAGCAAATGTCGAGATACTACCTAACATACAGATCCCAGAGCGATTCAATCTCCTTTCTTCCCTCCCCAGTACTTGCTGAGGGGCTTCATGCCTCATATGTGACTAGCTTAAGCCATAGTTAGCAGTAATGACAAGAAATATGTATAGGGTGGTCCAAAAGTAGATATACAGTCCAGTAATGAACATCTCGCAGTATTTTATATCATTTCTTATTGTTACCCATCAAGTAGACTTAGTTTATTTATTATGTGTTCTTGAAATTTTTTACTTATGCTTCAGCCCGAAACAGCCGAAGCAAATAAATCCATAAGCTAGGATGTTGTATTTGATCAATGCGAGGGTGTATACCTACTTTTGGGCCATTCAGACATTATAAATTGGTGAAAATTACTCAATTTTGAGAACAGTTCAAGATATTTTACTTGCTAAATTTACCTACAGCACTGCTGGTACTACTGCTTGTTAAACCTTTAGGGAAATTAACGCAAGCATGTTTTAGAGTGAATTTTATAGTAGGTACGGATGTGAAAATCGCGAGAAAAAAGTGTTTATATTTTTTTATAGATTATTCGCATAGTTGTTTCTTATGTTTTCTATATTTATCAGTAATTAGTATGCTTTCTTCAAATCCTGCTCTACTTCACTTGGTAAATAAAAATATACCTTCTTTTTCCTTGTATTTCAAGCATTGGTTATGTTTATTTCAATGATCTGACTTCTGTTATTGCATATCTACGTAGATTTAGTAGCTAAGATTACTGCCCTACATATGTTAGTGTTCAATAATCTTTCTGAAAGGGGCCGCGATGGCTGAGTGGTAGAGTGTTCACATCTAGTGCATAGGGTCCCTGGTTCGATCCCAGCTCGCACCAAGTGAGCTTTGGGGTGAACAGACACCGTGTGTGTGTAGATTTTCTAGGTTCTGCTGTTTCCTTCCACTGTAGGTTCTGCCGTTTCCTTCCACTTTCTTCATTCCACCATTTCATTCATTTCTCATTGTCACCGTCTCTTTTAACCTAGCCGGCAATCGTGGAACGTAAAACTTAAAGATTTCATTTCATTTCGATCTTTCTCAAGTAGGAATATATGTGAACTGACAGTGCGCTTAATTGTTGCGTGTTACATAACCAACAGGATAATTCCGAACACTCGTAGTGGTAAGATAAATAGCAACTTTGAGTTGCACGTTTATTTTACTTCAAAGTTAATATCTGCACAACACTATCAACGATAATTATTTTTAAGTTAATCAAAACCTAATGATGTTATTAATGTGTTCAATATTACTCTGGAATCAGAAACAATTATGAATTTTACTAATATTATAATTACAAAATGTGGATTTGAAACCTAGCTACCGTAAAACCGTTGTTCCATAATAAAAACAATATTTGTTGTGAAAAGAGAATAAAGAAATTGGTAGCAAAATAGCCCGAGAACAAAATAACCAAGACATGATGCATTCCGAACACCCACGAGGCACGCAATCGGAATGAAGGATTTTGTATTCATCACGAGTGAGTGAATCTTATGCATTGCACGTCGCCTCTTATCTTTGTTCGCCAGTTTGACGAGATAGAGTTCAATGGAGAATTATTGGAAACCAGAAAGAATAACATTGTTCAGAAATCTCACATATAACAGCATATTTTGTGATTTGTTTGGTCTTTTATTCGAGTTAATTAATATAGAGTCAATCCTTTCTAAGCGATCAAGCATATGCCGCTTGACCACCACCAAAAAATCTAATTTCTTCATGAATGTTTATCCTATATCAGGGTACTTCAAAACCACGATCAATAGATCATACTGGGTTAAGTGATAGTTTGTGTTTGGCGACACTATATGTAGTTCTCCAGATATAAGGCGTACAAGAAAATCTTTGATTGAATGAAATATATTGGAGTTTTCAGATCAGGGACCACAAAATTTTTAACTGACCTTAAATCAAGTTTTCGTATTTTTTACGGAATAAGTACATCATAGTTAAGTGGTAGTTTTGGTTTGGCTACACTGTACAAATTCTCCAGATATAAGGGGTACAAGAAAATTTTTGATTGAATAAAATATATTGGATTTTTTTGGATCAGGGACCACAAAAGTTTTGAATAGTCCTTAAATCGAGTTTCCGTATTTCTTACAGAATGGGCACATCATACTGAGTTAAGTGACAGTTTGGGTTCGACTATACTACATGTAATTCTCCAGATATAAGGCGCCGTACAAGAATATTTTTGATTGAAATATATTGGATAATTTGATCCAAAAATTAGGCCGATATTGGTGTTGAATCCATAGTTTTCGGGGTCCCTAAATTGATTGGTGACATTTCTTATAGCATTTAAGTCTATATTTATCCACAATGATCTCCCCTAATGTGGTGGAAATGGGTTCACATGTAAAAATAATGGAAAACGATCGAAGTTAATGTCGAATGTGTACACTCCCAATATCGTTAAATCCATCTTCAGTCGTCATCCCCATGAGGGTTAGAAGGATAAAAATTTTTCTTTTAATTCTGAAATTGCATATAACTTTACAGTATCACGTCCTTTTAATGGATAAATTCTAGTTGATCTTTCTTGTTGTTACTTAGAAAGTATTATTATTAATATTATTATTATTATTATTATTATTATTATTATTATTATTATTATTATTATTATTATTAATTATTATTATTATTATTATTATTATTATTATTATTATTATTATTATTATTATTATTATTATTATTATATCATACCTTAGATTTGTAAGATATTCCCGTGTAAAAATGGCGTTCAGCTGTATCCGGAATTATGTTCGTAAATAAATAAAATTAAATGTCTCAAATGAATAAGATTAGTGTGGAATCCATAATTATGGCTCGTCATGCTATTAGGTTACAATCGAGATGACATTTAATACCTAGGTTACAATCGAGATGACATTTAATACCAAGTTCAGGCATGAACGAGTATGTCAACTGGATTGGGAATATATAGGAGCAGCGTCAAAGATTTTGCTCGCATATCCATATATATATATATATATATATATATATATATATATATATATATATATATATATGTATATATATATATATATATATATATATATATATATATATATATAGATAGATAGATATAGATATATATAGATATATATTTATATATTGATATATGTGTATGAATATATATTCCAGTGTAATTCCGAAACCAAACATGTTAAAAAATGATGTTCAATCTGAAAAAAAAATACTGTAGGAATGATACACCCCAAGGAGTAAGAATTACAAGCAGTGACATGTAAAAATAACAAAACAACGACTGATATTAATGTGCTATCCATAGTTTTGGGGGGCCGCTAAAATGAACAGTGACGCTCCAAATGTCGTTCAAATCCAAGTTCATCCCCATCGGTAGAGAGGGAGGGGAGGAGGTAGTTGAAAATATAATGTTAAAAATGACTAAGATTTGTGTTGAATTCATGGTTTTTGGGGCGGGAAAATGTCTGATCTATTTGAAATTATTTTTGAAAGATAGTATCTACTTCAAGCTGAATTTCTTTTTTTATTCATATCAATTTGAATAAAAACGTATTCTGTGGAGATAGGGTATTTCAATATGTATGCCAAAAGGAGAGTATCTTCTGGTTTTTATCATTACGTTTTTATTGAAATAAATATTCTAAAGAGTAGGGGAATCAAATACTTCTCATTAACCTATTTTCCCCGTGCGAAGAACGGGCATTTCAGCTAGTAACGTGATAAAATACATGTCCATTGGAATGGACATTGCATCTCAAGGGGTTAAGATGGAATTTGAACCGTCATAATGTATTCAAAATTTAAACATGTCCCACCGGGAATCAAACCTGTACCTCGTGCATAACAATGACACGTATTAGCCACTAGACGAACGGGAAGAGCTACCTTTTCTGATGACACACCTCGTAACTTTAATGGTAATTGTAAAAAGTCTGGAGTTGTGTTAGCGTTAGCTAAGAACATTTTAGTAGCAATAATAGTCCCAAAGTAAGACCAGAACTAGTTAAAATGTGTTGGGTAAAGTTGCTCCGACAGAAAAGATAAACGAACAGTCTTGCTAAATAATAATAATAATAATAATAATAATAATAATAATAATAATAATAATAATAATAATAATAATAATAATAATAATAGATTTAATTTCAATTGTATGTAAGAATACTTGGCTTTTGAAAGAGAGATGCTGGATGGTCGTTTTTTCTTAAGGAAGACTACAATATCTCACAAAGAACAGAGACCAGCCAGACTTGTCTTACTCGAGTGATGTGTGGTCAGTTTCCTTGACAGTTGTTTTGATTTTTAGACTAGA
Organism: Thermobia domestica; assembly: GCF_964235325.1. NCBI lineage: Eukaryota > Metazoa > Arthropoda > Insecta > Zygentoma > Lepismatidae > Thermobia > Thermobia domestica. Next base: position 22,388,306 of record NC_137459.1, on the reverse strand, counting down.
ATTCGTTACTTGTTAGTTCAAGCAGTCCTCAAGTAGTCTTATAGTGTAAAGATAACACCAAAATCTTTGACCCTCTCGAGGAATCAAACCTATAAGCGCGTGAACCCAAAGCACTTCAGTAACAATTTTACTGTAGGGAGTATTAAAGAAAACTATAAGTGCATGGTAACTAGGAATGCCCTTTTAATAGTTATTTCATACACCAGAGAAACAAAATGAAATATCACGTCTATTTGAACCCCTGCATTGTCGCAACCAGCTCTGAGCTCTCCTGGCCTATTTTATACAGCAGCGCTGAAGAGAAATTTTTGGTGGAACTCTCCCTCCCCCCAGAAAAATCATTATAACTTGTCATTTGTCCATTACTTTTAAAAAGATGCAAACTCACAAACACTGTTCGTCAAGAGTGCTTTAATGTGCATTACGGCATGAGACATCACGTGCGAAATATCGTGTTGTGATAGTTTACTGCTGTCCTTTTCGAATATCTGCCTCGCTTCTCTAGCCAACAACCCTGCTAATCTATCGAGGTTTATATGCCAAAATAAGTTTGTGAAGTTATATACATGAACAATAACTGAAATTGATTACCTATGTATTGTTAATAATATTGTAGCATTTAACTGCATTTTGATAGCTATTAAAGTGTTTGTTCTTGGAAAGCATCTAGGGTTTGAAAATTTCGACTAGTTCACGAGCACATTTTAAAGCCCTTTGTTATAAATTATAAACTATATTATTTTTGTATATTTTATTCAGTAGTATTGCAACGTTTGTATAAATAAACCAATGTTAAATGAATATTGAATTCAGTCAAAGCACTGCACAAAAGATAAAAAAAAAACAGTGTAAACCCTATATTAATTTTTCGAGTAATAAATGTTAGTAAAGAGTGCGTAATCATATGCAAAAATAAAGATGTACAAGATAATAATTACAGTCCAAGTTTTAAAATTTGTAACCGTTAATAATAGGGAATTTGTGAATTTGATTTTTTTTTTTATTTTAAGGCCTTCTAGCATGTTACTAATAGGGAAATGAAATGAAATCTTTAGTTTTACGTCCCACGGTTATGTCGGCTAGGCTAAAGGAGACGGTGATAATGAGAAATGAATGAAATGGTGGAATGAAGAAAGTAGGAGGAAACGGGAGAAACCCGAAAAACCCACGCGCATGGTGTTTGTCCACCACAAAGCTCACTTAGCGCAAGCTGGCGTCGAACCAAGGACCCGAAGCAAGAGAGGTGAAATCTCTACCACTGAGCCACCGCAGCCCCGTTAATAATAAGGATAACTAAATTTCTTGTTATGGTGAGAACTCAAGCTTTCAATTTTGTCCATATCAGATAGTGGAGCACGTTGTTTGCAGATTATTGTACTAGGTAATCTTGGCCCCACTTGAAACAAAATCCTTATTGCGCCACTGAATTCATGTAATGTTATTCAAACAATAATATTTTCCACTTTAATGACGACTTAATTAAATTACCGATACTTTAATCGCAACTTGAATTGGGATTCAATGTCATCAGAGGCTTCACAATCTATCCTTTCACAGAATGTAAGGGAAGGACACAAGGATCAAAAGAACGCGACGGTGTCACAAGTAATGGCATGAAGGGTATAGAAATAATTATATAAAGTACCAGGAAAATCACACAAAAGGGGACTCAAGTTAGAAACAATATTACCCAAACTGTCTGTGAATCTACCGAGGAATTCAGTTTTCTGCAAATCGATTAGTAGAGTTTGCGTAGTCAATTTACAATTCTCCATACGAGAGAGAGAGAAAAAAAGTCAGTAGCGTTCGGCGACAGCAGAGCGCCGTGGTTTAGAGTAGCTTCTGCACAATCTCTTGTCAGGCCGTCATCAGAGAGAGAGGGCATTCTCAGTAGAGGAAACTTTTATAGCTCTATTGAAGAGACGGAAAACAACTGTATCACCGCATCTCTTTCCTTCATAGCACAAGTATATGTATTTTAGTTACCTACTGTTACATTTTAAAAACAAGAACATGATTTTATAAATCAAGACATAATTTTAAGCGTAAAAAAAGCATAATTTTATGATATGCAAATCAGAAATAATGTTTATATAGGATGTTCGTAAAATATTGAGAACATTCTGACAATCAGTTACCTACAAAAGAGGAAAAAAAATGTTATAATAACACATATTAATAGTCGAAAATCTTTAAGTTAAACGTTCCACAATTATTCCCTTTAGGCTAAGGGAGACGATGATAAAAACAAGAGAATGATGATGGAAGAATTGGTGGAAGAATGAAGTGGGAGGAAACGGAAGTACTCCGAAAAACCCCACGAACATGATGTAGGCCACCACCACAAACTTACTTGGACGGGTATCTACTGTAACTAGGGATCCCACGTACGAGGGGTATGCGCCCTACCACTGAAACATCATGTTCCCCTGTAAAAAGTCGAGAAGTGATAGTTATAACTATATATAAATATTTTGTCCGAAAACTCGGATAGGTTAATCAGTTACAGTACGTTTACTCAACAGAAGTGCACTTAAGCCAATGTCTTTCAAGTTCCCATGCTTATTTTTACAACAGCATCCCTTCCTCGCTGCACTGCTCTTTTGACCGCATTAGCGTGGCTGCAACGTCTTAACACCCACTGTGTCCATTCTTTTTTCCCAATACTACAGCTAATATGAAACAGATGTGAGACAATGTAAGAACAAGAAAGCTGGTCTTGGGAACAGGGACTCGAGCATCAACTTAAAGAACAACATTTGGTACTGTATCAACTAAGATTCCACTGGAGTTGACAAGCGACTGTTAATTGTCTGAAATGAGGGTTCTGGTTGGGCATTTAGTTATCGGGAGTGTTTCCCGCAAGATCTCTCGGGCGGAACGAGTCATCACATGTAGAACGTGGCATCGTTTACATATAAATTACACTTCGGTTGAAGAAACAAACTATACCTTCCTCTGCGGTACAAAATAGGGTTATGAACAACTACAAATTGAGAACTTCAGTAGGGAGATTGATGGGAGATTAGTATTAGGAATACGACGTATACAAGTGCTGTGCAATTACGGCTTCGTTGCACAAGTAGTCAATTAATAGTTTTCCGATTAAAAAACTTCTAATTTCCTTTACGAAGAGTATGAGAGATAAGAATATTTGTATAAACTTGACATGGTATTTGATGTATGTTGTCACATATGTTACATAGCCAAATATCAGAGTGTCTTCCTATACCTCGAACATTGTGGAAAACGGCGAAATTTTCTTTGAGTAGAATACAAAGTCAGAAAATTGGGATTGAATGAACACCTAAGATTTCATACATATATGTAAAAATTCACTGAGCGTTCATCCTATATTTCAGTAACATAAATTATTTCTAATTATTTGGTTATGACAGGACTGAAAGTTCTTAAATTAAGTGTGCCGGCAAAAGAGTCATGACGAAGAGTGTGTCGTTGAGACTTTAGATTAGATTCGACAAATAATAATAATTGAAACAATGAAACTAGTTACAAACAAAAAAAAACATTAAAAAATAATTAATGAAATAATTTATAGAAGAAAAACTATTTAATGAACGTAGTATCTGTTGTGATTAATTTAATATCTTATTTTATGTTTTGAAGGCTACGCGACAATGAAAGTTTTGAGTTTGAGTTTTTGTGCTTTTTTACCTTTTGCAACACCGACTACATGAAGGAAGGAACTTACTTTTAACGTGAGCTCCTATGCATGGCTGGAGTTTGAATACAAATCATTTTTCGGATGCATAGACCATCATGCAGGAGCGACCTCACAATATCGGCCATCACAGAATCTCAGCTTCAAAAGAGCGGGGTTGCAGGACAACGTCACTGGCTTCGGCATCAATAAAAGACAAAGATGTCTCAGAAGTCCTGCACTGTCATCGCGTTGCGCTGAATGAGTGACCTTTGCGAGGATAGATGGCATCACTAGTGAAAGGTTGTTGACAGACATAGAGGACAGGCTAATGGGGTCAAGAGAATGTAAGAACTGCGTGTGTAGCGAGTGTTTTCGTGAAGTCAAAGCGAGCAAAATGAGTGATGACCAAATTCTAATTTCTGCAATGCTACGATTGTTTTATTTCTTTTAGAAAAAAAGGCTAACAACAAAATCGGTAATAGCGGAAATTTTGTCATGTGGAGAACGATGAAACGGTGAATCGATCGACAATTTTTTGTTGTTTAAAAAAATAGCTTCGGGTGATCTAAGCCTCGCGGTCAAGCCCCGCATGGGGAGAGCTCTGTTGAACATTAACGAATCTCTGCAGAATGCTATGAATGCTGAATCAGAATCCAGTACAGTTGTGTTAGAAAGATTGGTTGAGATATTCAAATCACCAGTAAACTTTCTCCTGCATGACATGGATTACACTAATAAACAGACTCGACAAAGTCCATACAAGCTGACAAAGGTACAGGTCCAGCAGAGAGTTTCAATTTGCTAGAGACAACTACGAAACCTTATACGATCCTTATTTATAGAAGAGAATTGTGATAGAAGAATAGAACTGGTTGTTATTGAAGAGTGAATGAAAATACAACAGGAGGCCATAACCATGTAAAACAGTACAGATTTGAGAGAAACTCGTCCTGTATGTTTGGTGAAATATTGACGGGATTATCCACTCTAAGTTTGTTCTAGAAGGTCACACTGCAAACGTCAACTGTATTCTGAACAATTACGCCGAGTGTACTTCTCTGCCATTCTGCACGAGAAAAAAACGGAATTAAGGAGGAGAAAGAAGTTTCTGCTGCAAATTGACAATGTTCAGAGTCGGTGGTTTCAAAAACGGACCAACACCGTGGCTTTTCTTGGCAGGTTTGAGTTCTTACCTCATTCCACCTATGTTTAGATGTTATACCATCGCACTGCGGTTTGTTTCGCTCTCTCTTACATTTCTGCGCCGGTCGGCAGTCTAATTCATATCATGAGGTATATTCTACCTGTCTCGAGTTTTTCCCTGTAAACTTTTCACCTGACACAGTCAGTAACTTGAACTGTTGTCAGGAAGATAGGTGAAGGCCATCAAACATGGACCCCCTGTACTTTGATGAATAAAGTTTGTCTTTTTTCTAATATTCTGTGTTTCATTTTTCTTCTTTGTCTGGTGCAAGACTTCTGGAATAGTCTGGGAAAAGAGTCCGTAAAATGAGAATGTAGTAAAAAACTGTGGAACCCGCGGACACAGTGTTGTCGACAATAAACTCATATGGCATGGGATCCAACCAGGGGCTCCTCATGACAGAGGCAGATACTCTATCACTGAGCTACAACGCCTCTCACGCAGGGGAAGAATTTGGGATCATAACAATCGAGTTAATTTACATATTTTTGGGAACAGGACATCAGGAAAATTTAGAGTTGATACACAGCACGGACCAGGGGGAATGGGTACCCATTTCTGTAGTTCAAGAAATCAAAAGAGCATTAAAAGTAGAACAAATTTTAATATTTCTTGTCTTCAGTAACACTAAAAAAAAGTTTAGTTTTCCATTCCTCTAATAGTAACTAAAATGTCTAAAAATTATAACTAAAGAGTTGTGTTGAATTTCAGTTTAGCGTCAATTTCAGTTCAGCGCGGCTATGTGAGACGTGGACCTACTGATTAACGTGGAATCCGAACCACATGAGCTCCTGCCGGGAATCAAACCCTGGTCTCCCGCGCCAAAGGCGCATACGCTAACCGCTTAGCCACGGAGGAGCTCTATATAACTAAAGAATGTTCAGTCTTATCTGTTACAGTAGATAAAATCTTATTTTGTATTTAGTAGGAAAATCGTTATTTTCATCTTCGAAAATTAATGGTTGTTGAAATATATATATATATATATATATATATATATATATATATATATATATATATATATATATATATATATATATATATATATATATATATATATATATATATATATATATATATATATATATATATATATATATATATATAAAGTCACATATAAATTTTTAGAACTCAAACTCGTTCACATTTCCGAGAAAGTGGACGAGCTGTTTCCTCTTGAAAAATAATGAAGTTGATGGTTATCTATTTACAAGAGTTCTTCCGAATTTTAAACACAAAATAAAAAAAAAAAACAAAAAACAAAACAAGATCCAAAAATTAGACTGTATTTCTTTGAAACTCACCTTAATAGCTTATTTTATTTTGAGTACGTACGCTGTAACTCTTCCCAGGCGATACTCTTGCCCAAGTTTTATCTTCTGTAAGATTTCGTCGAAAGAAAAGCATCCAGAAATGCTACAAAGAAATTGTCGAATTGAAAGATGAGACAAGAATAAACGGAATGTCCCCTTTGTCAGATGATAGTCTCAAGAAAATGAAACAAGTATTTTTGTGAGAACGAGGAAGGGCGTTCGTAAAGATCTCCTAACAAGGAAGAAGATACAACAGCCAAGTATCAGGTATCTTCTTTCAATGAATACGACAAAAGAAAAATAAATAAAAAAAGATTACGACACTAGTCTGCTTTCTTCAAAGCTCACAAACGTCTATCTACGTCAATTAAAGTATTATTAGTTTCACATGAGCTTTGACGAAAAGAGACTAAGCAACTGTCTTATGGTTTAAAATTGTTTCCATTTACTTAGCAACCACGATCTAACGACTAATTTTGGTAATTGATAATAGAAAATATGTATGGGTAATTAAACATTTCAATTACAAGCTTACCTCTAAATGTACCCATGTATAAATTAATTCAATTTATTTTAGCCTAAAGTGTCCAGTGCTTGGTTACATTGATGCTTGTAAATTTCATCTTGAAAGCGGTTCTAGCAGTAATCATTAAATTTGGTAAATCAACAAGCTGATTAAATAAAATTTACGTATACTAAACGCAAAGTTTGAACAATTGAAAACATTATTATCAAAAAGGAATTGAGTGGTCCCATGCCAAAACGGACTCACAAGGGAACATCTTATATTGATAGTAGCGTTGCCCAATCGAACAATCCGCAATCGATGGAGGAGCAAAGAAAAGTGCGAAATCCAAAGTTTTAAGGGCCGACACCCAGAAACACAGGAGATACAGGGGAAAGAAGGATCTAGAATCATGTGAAGATAGCAATGCAAAAGATACACTAACACAGAAATAACTTCAAAATGATCAAAGTAATCAAAATAGCATTTACACAACAGTATAGTAAGGAAACATTGTACCCACACACATGCTCAATAACATCATATGAAGTGCAGTGTTGCCAACTGAGCACAAGATGAAGTTTTCTTAAACGGCACGGAACAAAATTATAACATCTAGAAAATCTAATTATGAGTAGAACCATGCCTGTGAAGTCGTGATGTACAGTGTTGACAACGTTTAAAGATATGCCAATATGAATTTCGGATGTAGAAAAGTACACACAGTAGGATTCTAAGTAGTACTAGTTGAAACCAAAATATGAGTCCATAAACAAGAATATAATCACTGAAGTACAAAGATAACGGACAAAGCACAGTGTCGAAGTAGTTTTGCCAAAGGAAAATGTCCGAATAGTACTAAAACACAGCACATAAGCTGCACATAGCAGTTCGATTTCCGATTGAAGCGTTCTGGAACATAGCAGTAGTTGGAATCCTACATTAAGCTGGATCCGAGATGTCTTGCACGACCTTAGTTATTTTTAGAACGTGAACAGTAGGAATTCATATAGGCCTATCCTAAAATGTTGGCAACACTGTACACCAAGACTTCACAAGTATGGTTCTATTCATAATTAGATTTTCTAGATGTTATAATTTGTGTTCCGTGTCATTTAACAAAACTTCATTTTATGTTCAGCTGGCAACACTGTATTGCATATAATGTTATTAAGCATGTCTATGGGTACAACGTTTGCTTACTATACTGTTGTGTAAATGTTATTTTGATTACTTTAATCATTTTGAAGTTCTTTCTGTGTTAGTGATCTCTTGCATTGTTATCTTCACATGATTCTAGATCCTTATTTCCTCTGTCTCTCCTGTGTTTCTGGGTGTCGGCCCGTAAAACTTTGGATTTCTCACTTTTCTTCACTCCTCTATCGATTGCGCATTGTTTGATTGGGCAATGTTACTATCAATATGAGATGTTCCCTTGTAAGTACATTTTTGATGAAATTGAAATAGAGTGACATTTGTGTTGAGTAGAGACCTGAAAACTTCTTCACTCGCCATAGAATCCACTCATCACAAGAACTTACTCCATCGTTGGCAAACTAAAGAAGTTACCAACTTGGTTCATTCAGGCATAATAAAACTCTCAATTCACAAAATTCACTCTATCTCAATTTCAGAAAAAAATATAGTTAGTCCGTTTCTGCACGAGACCATCTAATTTATCTAGAACTCGACTTCCAGAAATATTTTTTTAGAAGCCTCTGTGGAGAACCCTACTTTACGAACACCTAAACGTTATTTTCACGTCAACTAAAATGACGATTATAAAATTGACAAAAATTGTCTTTGTATATTCTAGACTTACACAGCATTTGTTGCCGACGAGAATAGAGTTAAGGGTATATCGACTCAAAAAGGTATATTGCAACTGATAGCTCGTCTCGGAAAGTGTCTTTTTTTTAATAGTTCAGTGTCTTTTATTTTGAGTAACTTCATCATTAATGCTGAAAAGCTGCATTAAAGCTACAAACAACCAAAACGGACAGAAATGGAACATTTAACTGTAAATTTGAATCAAATCGAAACTAGGATTAAAGAAACTGATGTGTCTTCATTATTGAACCGATTAGTCTATTTAAAATATTTTTGGTGCAAGCGGCCCCAGGTTCGAGTCCCGCTGGAGGCACTCGGTCGAAAAAGTGTGAATTCTTTTTCCAGACCAGCCGCTCTGAATGAGGCTTTCCTGGGTTTTCGTCATTCACACCAGGCAAATACCGTGGCGGTACTAAGTTGATAGATCCCAGACCGTTTCATTCCTACCCCAATCCTTTCTTCCTTCTCTTTCCCCGATAGTGTGCTCGCCGAGGAACGTCATCCCTCAAAACGTGACGGGCTAAATGACCTTAGATGCTGAAAGCCCAGAAATCTAAATCCTAAGATGTATTTCCAATTCAAACCAGTTGAGAATGCTCCAAGAGCATTGCCAGAACGAACTTCAAAAGAGTGGAGAGATGGAGCGTGAAAGATAACTATGATTGTTCCTACATGTATTTTTTTTTATCCGCGCCTTCTGTTTCTAGCAAAAATTTGCATAACATCATCTCTCTATGGCTTACGTTTCCCCAGATATGGCTCCTTAAATCTCCAGAAAAAAGATTTTTTTTGTCAATATCTGAGGAACGGCCAGTTAGCCAGTGGCCACCGTTTACTGTTTGGTACCAAAATGTTCACCATCTTCTTAGATATTGATCAACGCCAATATCATCTCTCTATAACTTATGGTTCCCGAGATTTGGCTCCTTAAATCTCCGAAAATCGGCAATTTTTTTGGCCAATATCTCGGGAATGTTAAGAGCGACGCAAAAAAAAAAAAAAAAAAAAAAAAACATCACTTCTTAGAGAGTTTTTGATGCTCTATCGAATGGAGGACTCAAAATTGAAAGATCGGAAAGAACACGCACACACACACACACAGAGAAAGAGAGAGAGAGAGAGAGAGAAATTCAGTAAGAACTTTTAAAGTTTGTTGATAATAACAAAAAAAAAAAAGTTAGCAATTCAGATGGTATTTAATGTAGCATAAGACAGAAATGTAGATATGTAATATGTTTATCTCTGTCTCGTTCCATTTCGTAAACTAAAAAAAAAAATACATTTCAATCGAAGTGAATACTGTTACGTTACAGAATAAAAAGTTCTGGTATTGTCAGGATCAATGATAGAAGTTCTCTCTTTAATTCGCTATACTAGTATGCACATGTTACATTGTCATACATGAGAAAGCGATTTCAGGATGTGACTGATTACTATGCTCTCTTTCCAGGGAGATATATGAACGCAACTCTATCAGCAAAATCGGAATGATAATTACCCGCGAGAAGCTTTGCTAACAGCTATCGTGTTCGTAACCTGAGACTCATTAGTTAAAATACTGTCGAATGCCGCAAGGGGGCAACCAAAAATCTGATCGAATCGCATGCTTTACTCTGCAATGTAGTTTTAAATGACAATATTGTGAAGTATGGTTTTTCCAATATGATAAAAAAAAAGACAAATTGAAAGTAATATGTTAGCTCATTAAATTTTGATATAAACATGTATATCTCTCATAGCTGTATTAAAAAATTACATTTTTCATGAATTGAATTATAAACTTTTTTTAAAAATGATGATTTAATTAGTTCAACTACAATAAAATTGTTATGCTTTCGCAATCAACTTAATGCACTGAGTGATTTATGTATAGTGACATTTACGTAGCATAATGCTTGAGTATTGATTGTTCATCTAATAAGATACGCCAGAACTTATATAGACTAGCTAATTTCTCAAATTACTGATTTTGCAATGACAGGGATTAATTCTAGCCCTTGTTTCTGTTGTGACTATCATAACGTAATGTGTCAATAACGATTAAAATATATTTATTTTCATATTGAACGGACAGTCTATCTATCTATCTATATCTATATATATAAATAAAATTTAAGTGTCTATGTTTGTGACTTCATTCATCTTGAACCACCGGGCCGATCTCGATCAAATTTTCAACATAGATGAGGTTCGGGCCTGGAATATTTTATATTATTTCGTTTTGACGGTGCAACGTATGAGAGAGGGAGAGGTAGATATTATAAATCATCAAAAATTACCTATATTACTGTCGATCCATAGTTTTCGGGGTCATTGAGACGAATAGTGACATTTCTGATGCCGTTTAACCAAATTTAGCCTTTTATGTCTAAAATGAAACGCCTTGAGAAGAACGGGTATTCTGCTAGTATACCTAACAGAGTGTGAACAAGTCGATCTGAAAGTAATTGCGGAGTAGGCAAACTATAGGTTCAGAAAGCAAACTTACTCATGGAACAAACTGAAATGTTATAATCAGTAATCAAGCTAGTAATGTTCCATATTGCAGAAAAAAAAATCGTCTGTTAATGATTTGAGCAAATATTTATTACTAGTTGGAATACCTGTTCTTTGCATGGGGAGAATCGTTTTATTGAAAAAAAATATATTTGACCCTTCAGTTTCCTTTAGGATATGCATCGATGAAAGTATAATAACAAAAGCCTTATAACATTATATTTCGGCATGCATTCTGACTCTACTTTCCTTACAATATACTCATTAATCAAAGTTCCATAATAAAATCTTAGACTAAGGTGGGTACTCACTTTCAAAGAAAGCATTTCAAACTGTTGAACTGGTACACTGAAAAAAATCCGTTCTCCGGACAGCGGCATATTGTATAAATATACGGAATCCTCTTGCCTACTACAGAAATCAATAAGGAGCATACGTTATCCATATGCTATATACGCACTGCCCTTAGATGTTACATCATGCCGTTGCAGGATGTCTGACATCTAACAGTTTTCCGTATATCACATGCATATACTTATGTCACATTCCTCAGCTATATGTTATATACGTCCATTTGTGTGTGAGATCCTGACCGCCTATATTGTTTCATATGAAAAGTACGTATAGATGGAACACTTATACGGGAAGTATTATAAAACATGCGTTTTCAGTTATACGTCTGCTGTACGTTAAGTCCAAAAACTGCAGGAATTACCCATGTAACTTACCTTTTTAAGAATGCCACCTAAATTTTCTCTCAGTGTACGTAATAACTTTATCCACAAATTCATCCGAAACGATTCAACGGTTTTCCTGTGATACGACCACAAACAACAAGTAACGTCACTTTCGATGTTAAGAAAGAAAATTTCGAAAGTTTCCCCTTTCCCCGCCTAAGAAGAGAATTCACCAAAACGTATCCGAGTAACATCGAATGCGTAGGATTATTTCCACCGGCAGTTCATAACTTCTACTAATCACTAGTCTTTTAGGTACTCCACGCGTTGATTCATGAGTACTCGTACACTGGCAACACTTCGTAACTGTTCCCAAGCATCCTAAACCCTAGGAATCGATCTGTTTCCAAGCATCCTACACCCTATCAGTCGATAGGATAATTTTTAAGTATTCAACCCAATGATTCATGGCTACTCCTACCAATCACTTTACACCCTATAAATCTATGGTCTTTTAGGTACTCCACTTGTGGATTCATGACTATTCATACACTGCTAATACTACTTAACTCTTACCAACCATCATGCACCCTATGAGTCGATGGTCTTTTAGGTACTCCATTAGTGGATTCATGACTACTCATACACTGCCAACTATCCAACACCCTATAAGTCCATGGTCTTTTAGGTACTCCACTCGGATTCACGACTACTCATACACTGCCAGAACTCCTTAACTCTTACCAGCCACGCTACACTCTATGAGACTATGGTCCTTTAGATACAGCTATGTGCGCTATCTACATTATGTTATCACTTCGTAACTCTTTGCAAGCGCCCCGCCTTGTTTCATCCTCCAGTATTCTTACTGACTTTCCTGATGCCTAATCTCAGAGAAATGGTGATCTGACGTCATTAATTTTGGCCATCTTTATCTTCGTATCTTCTGAGAATCAATCATCGGCGGCGGTCATCCAAATGTGACTTAAAATATACTGAAGATGCCTTACTAGAAAGCGTTCAAATATTGTGAACTTAAAAAAAATATATAGTTGAAAGGAATTTGTATGGCAAGTACCTATACATACCACTCTTTAAACAATACTAATGAGCAGAGCATAATTATACTCATTGCAAATTGGTAACAGAACTGAAGAAAATGTCATAATTTCGTATTCCAGAACAATCATCCCACATTAGCACTTAGAAACAAAACTTTTTAGTGCTTCTATCATAACAACGTGATTATATAGGCCTCAAGCTTCAATGACTCATTTATCTTGCGTCCACCAAGAAATCAGAGCAAAAAAATGGCGTACTTTTTAACAACTAGATTTACGAAATACAATACACTGAGAAATAAACGTATGTGGCGTACGTAAAGAAACGTAGGTTACATGCGTAAATTCTGTAGTTTCTCGACTTAAGGTACAACCGTATGTAACATACTGCAGCAAACGTATAACTGAAACAATATATTTTATACCTACTTTCCGTATTAAGTGTTCTGTATATACGCACTTCCGTACAAACGAAAGAGCTTTATATAGGCGGTTAGGATCGTATATACAGATGCACGTATATACCATATAACTGACTTATATATATATATATATATATATATATATATATATATATATATATATATATATATATATATATATATATATATATATGCAATATACGTATATACGTACATACTGTACGGTAGACTGTTAGATGTCAGACATCCTGCAGCAGCATGATGTAAACATCTAAGCAAGAAAAGGACAGTACACCACATGGATAACATATGCTCCGTACAGATCTCCGTAGTAAACATATCGAATCCGTATATTTCTACAATATATCGCTGCCCAAATAACGGATTTTTCTCAATGTACTTAGCGTCAGATCCGTTTTTGAGAAAATAGCTATATTTGTTTTTCTCCTCTCCACTACGCGCATTCCCTTTTTAGAGTTGGAAGAAAATTCAAAGGATTTCTCTAGCGAATATAATAATAACCCTAAGTTTAAAACTTTGTCCCAATATATTAAACGGTATAAAATATGTAGGTGTGTGTATCTTGGTGTGTGTACATATATCGAGACGAATGAACGAACAGACCTATAGATATTCAAAGTGAAAATGAAAATGAAATTAAATCTTTCAGTTTAACGTCCCACGATTATGCCCTTTAGTTTAAGGTAGACAATGATTAAGGCAAATAAATGAGAATGGAGAAATTGGTGGAATGAAAAAGTGGGAGGAAGCGGGAGTACCCCGAGAAAACCCACGGTCACGATGTTGTCCACTACAAACCTACGTGTCCGGGGATCGAACTCAGGACCCCACGTACTAGAGGTAAACGTTCTACCAATGACCCACCGTACACTCCAAAATACTCAAAATATCACATGTTCGATATGTAGAGGCAATAAAACCTGTTAATCTAAAATTTCGACTCTTTTTGCAATCAGCTTGCTTTCTTCTCTGCCAGGAGGGGGGCGCGGTGGCTCAGTGGTAGAGCGTTCACCTCTGGTGCTTGGGGTCCAGGGTTCGATCCCAGCCTCCGCCAAGTGAACTTTGTGGTGGACAAACACCGTGCTCGTGGGTTTTCTCGGGGTTCTCCCGTTTCCTCCCACTTTATTCATTCCACCATTTCACTCATCTCTCATAATCACCGTCTCCATTAGCCTAACCGGCATAACCGTGGGACGTAAAACTCAAAGATTTCATTTCATTTTCTCTGCCAGGAGCACTATGGACTGTACGAACCGGGAGTGATAGTTGAGAGATGTGGTTGTGGTGGACTGGAACAATTAGAGTGATGATCCTAAAGTTAAACCAATCTTTGTTTTAAGTTCCACTGAAGAACACGGAACATTTAACTGTCATCAGTGTATATGTGTTCATTTCCCTCTTGACTTGGTCTATAGTAAAAACCTGGAATGAGGTAAACAAGGAAACCTAGGCAATTTTAGTGGATAAATATTAGTGTTTGCTATGTAAACAACTATAAGCTATGTGCAATAGATACATTGATGCTCTGGTATACGAAGAACATTTCAGCATACTATGACAAGTGAAAACGTTCTTGTATGAAATATAAAGTGGTGTCCTTTTGAAGTAGGTGAAATAAACAATTCTAAAGGCATAATTTCTGCTCTCGTACTGTTTCCTGTGATACATGCTCCTTAAAATCTCCGTTAACAAAATAATAGTCAAAATATCTGAGAGATTTTTATTCACAAGAATAAGATAATCGTTTTCAACTAAAGGCTCTGTGACGTCACAATTTGATTCTTCCCTTCTCAGTAAACCGAAGGGAAAGAAGACAAAGAAGAAACTTGGTTTATAAAGACAGTGATGCAAGGCTGCTAAGAATGTGGATGAAGATGTTGATATTGTTTCAAGTACATCACTCGTAGTTCCGTGACTACTTATACATTGCCATCACTTCTTTAGAGATTTCTTCCCTCATTGCATTAGCTCTTACTGTTTCTCTCTGTCTGTGCTCCAAGAGTAAAAGCGTGATCTCACGTCACATATTGGTCACTTGACAATGGCTGTTACTTCATGACCATTCATGAATCCATGACAACTTGTACACTACCAACACTTCTCTACACCTCTTTCCCCTCTTCTTCTTGGCTCTTAGTGTTTCTCTGTGTCGCTGCTTCTACAGTAAAGGCGTGCTCTGACGTAATATATTGGTCAGTTTGAAATGACCGACGTAAGGTTTCAAAGAGTAAAAAAAAAGTCTCAAATAATATGAAAGAATACTTAAAATATTTAGTTGAGTTGATTTTGAGTTGAATGTCTCTTTCAGCAGCGAAGTTATATGAAACGGGACCTACTGATTAAAGTGGAACCCAAACCACAGAAGCTCCTGCTGGGAATCGAACCCAGGTCATCCACGCCAAAACAGCGTACGCTAACCGCTTAGCCACGAATTAAAATATTTAGATAATAATTTAGTTTATTTTCAAGAAAGTAAATTTTTAGGGGAAAATGTTGTCGTTGCCTTATAATCCTTCTGAACCAACCTGTTTAAGTGCTGAAAGCTTTGGAAATTGCTTAACGGACGCTGTGAAAAGCACCACATTTACCGGTTTTCTAACAGTTTGAGGTCGGCCAAGCGATTTTCTTCTTAGTGCGGAACCTGTTGCTCTAAATTGTATACCCAAACTTGAATAGGTTTTTCTATCAGGAATAGAATCATATCAGTTAAGTCTGAACCGAGTGTGAAATGTATGCCGAGTAGTAATCACACAACCACAATTACAAGTATACTCCTTCACAACAAACGCTCGACGCTCATCGCGCCACGCTAATACAACTACTGAAAATGGCAGGGATACTGCTATCGATCGACCACTCTTCCACCGCCGTATCCTCACAACTCACAAAGCGCCCTATCTAAATACGAGAGATCGTTTTGCCGGCCCCCTGTACAACAGATTTTTTTTCCCGTTTTGAACAATTCCACTCTTAAGGATAATTTCTTTAAAATCTGATTTCTTACTATTTACTAAGAAAGTGTTTAAGCATTCGCTAAAGCTAGAGGTGGGGAAATCCGGGTTCTTTGTTAAGTTCATCCCCGCTTATTAACAATGAAAAAAATATTGAAAAAAAATGTAGGAAGTAAGCAATATGGTATATGCTATACCCTATCAAATTATTGTCCTCAAGACCTTTCGTGTATTATATAAATTTGGGTGCCCAGTAAAAAAAGGTTTAGAAACAGTTTCGCAGATATTATTTTGGTAACTTTGGGAGGTGGTTCCTGACACCAAGATAAGATCAAAAGTATAGACCAACCTGGGCACACAAATGTTTCTTTTCGGAGTTAGGCTTATAGGCAACCGGCAACATGAAAAAATGAACTTTAAAGGTCCATGGCTCCAAAACTAGGAGACCTAGGAACTAATATGTTCCCTATCCAAATATCAATGTTTCAGAACCCTCCGGTACTTCCGCAATAATTTTTATGGAGGTACCGTAGTTGGAGAGTACTTCAAATTATATGTCCGTAGCCTAACTCCCTCTATAAAAATGGTTTCGTGAGTATCTTAGGATTCAGTAGCATGTATTTTTGAATAGCGCACATACTTGTATTAGTTACTAAATGAAGTCTTGACCCGACTACGGTAGATCCCATAGTTTTGGAAATATGAACTTTTAAAGTTCATTTTTTTAATGTTTTCAGCAGCCTATAATTCCGAAAGGAAACATTTGTGCACGTTTGTTTATACTAATTAAATTGAGATTTTGAAGTACTATCAAAACTTTTATTCGTGGTTCTCATCTGTGTGGGTGTTTCTTTAACAAAATGTATTCAAAGGATATTACCATGAATACCAGAAAATAAAAGAATTTATTTTATTACTCCATTTTCATCTTTTGTTCCTTTTAGGGATCAATTATGGAATCTCAATTAATGAATGAAGTCTGTACTTTTTGTCTTATCTTGACGTCATGAGTCACCTCCCAAACGTTGTCAGTGTTGTTTTAAAACCCCTTGTTTATATATGTTATATTCTCCACTTCCTTTAAGTTATTCACTCAAATAAAAAAATGTATAGCCAAATTTAATTAACAATAAGACAACAAAAGCTTTAATTAACAATAAGACAACACGTATTCCACTGTTTTCGAAAATTAAACTCTCAAAGGCTTAAATTGGAAGCAATCTGTAAGGAATAAAAGCGACTCTTTCATAGGTACCCATGTCATATTAATATAATGTAGGAATGTGAGATTGGACAGAAAACTTATTGTCTTATGAGAGCAAGAAATTAGAAATTATTACTTATTAACTCATTAAAAAAAAAAAAAAAACAAGAGAGTTTAATTTCACAGTGTGAAACTTTGGAAGACAATGTGAATTCAATATTCAAATTTGAAGTACTTTATCTATAACTGCTGGTTGCACTAAATTAATAAGATCAAAGATAGAACATGCTCCACGGACGCCCAATCCATATCAAAAACTTATTACTCCAAATTCCTTACTCTTTCTGTTCTAGGACGACGCTAGAGGTTGAAACCGGAAATCGTTAATTTGAACCACTTCCGGCTTGAATAGAGAGTTGAGTGAGAGGAAAGTACCCACACTTGGGAAGCTGGATTGATTGCAGAAAACTGCAACTCGATACCTCTTCCCGGTCTTGCTCTACAGAAATCTGCATTAACACCGGGAGTACTACTAAATTTCAAAAAATTCCCGTTTTGGGAGGGTATTGCGGGTTGTGATGGTATATACTCTTGAGATCCTGAATCGATTACAGAAAACCGCTAATTTGCTATAATATTACAATTTTGTTCTATGGCGACAAATATTGAAGCCAGAAATGACTAATATGAACCCCTTCCGGTTTGACTAAAGAGTTAATGAAGAAGGCGGAGCCTATTCGACAGAAGGTGAATTAATTGCAAAAGTCCGTTGCCGATATATCTCTTACTGCTTTTGCTCTATGGAAATTACTATCGAAAACGAAACTGGTAGCAAATTCCAACAACTTTCTGATCTGGAATGCTTGAGATAATTATGGTACGGTACGTTATCTTGAGACTATGAATCGTTTGAAAAAAAAAAAAACTCGTTATCTTTTGAACTTTTTGTATAGTTACTATTCTTTGTTTTATGGCGATAAATGTTGAAACCAGAAATAAGTAATTTGAAACAAATTTGGTTTGAATAGAAAATGAATGGAGGAGATAGAACCTATCCTTTGGATGCTGAATCCACTGCAAAAATTCTCGACTCAATATTTCTTATCGTCTTTGCTCTGATATCTGTATAGAGACGGAGGAACGGACAGGGCCGCTCTGTAAGACTTCAGACACTTGCATAGTTTGGAAGTCTAATAAACGGACGTAATGTTTCCGAAATTTCCAGTTTTAGGAAGAAAGGAACATCTTTTTTTATTTCCACCCCTCCGCAATGAAAACAAAGTTTTCTCTTGTTTGTGAACGCAACACGAGAAAATAACTAAAATCTTTGAAATTGATTTTGGAACATATTTAGTGCCCACCTCGAGTTAGTAATTATTAGAAATCTTAATTGCGATTTCATAATTGATCCCTGAAACGAATAGAAGATGAAAATGAGTAATCAAATAAATTCTTTTATTTTTTATATTGTATTTATGGTAATATCTTTTGTATCCATTGTGTTAAAGAAACACACACACGAACGAGAACCACGAATAATAGTTTTGATGGTACTTTAAAATCTCAGCTTAATTAGTATAGACAAACATTGTCATAAAAATGTTTCATTGCATTATGGATTAAGTACAGAATTGACTTCCGTAATAAAGATTAATATCCCATTTTTTTCTATTCCTCTCTCTGCACCTTAATAAACTATATTTTTGTCTATTGTCTAGTTACAACATACTTGTAACTTCTGTACAGTCTAGCTTGGAAAATAATGACGCTATAAAAATTAAATTATTTAATGGCGCTATTAATATTTTCTATAGCGGCTAATCTGAAGTATAAAAGGTCATTCTTTTAATCTATATTTAAAGTCTTTAAAACTGCTTCTAAATAAAATGTTTTAATTTGCACCTGCATCACATTAGCACTATTTTTTTAAAAAAAAATCTTTTTCAGGAGACAAAAAAGAGTAAAGTAATTTTGTAAATACTAAGCCAAAATAATAGACGTTATGCAACGTTAAGTGCAAGTGACTAGAAAGTGTGTCTTTCAAGTTATCCTGTTTCAAGCAGCAGACTTGAAGGTATAAAAGATATAATTATCGTGTGATTCCCAACGAGATGTTTGTATGTTACTTGTTTACCAAATATTTCGAGTTAATTTTTCAGTTGAGGTAGTTGTTTTCCAATCTTACTTACTGAAGACATGCTTTACTAAATTCTCACGACTCAACGGCACATATTGATATTTTATTATTATTAATAACAATATAAGTTTCCCAATCGTACATTAAGTACAGATATACCAATGTTAGTATATTCTTCTAAATACCAGTGGCATATCGTCTGACATCAGAAAAACAAGAGTACCTGCTGTACCGACCTATATACACGGGATGTTATAGAAAAGTTCTGTTATTATTATTATTATTATTATTATTATTATTATTTGAAAACTCGCCTAATTCTAAAAGCTAAAATTTTACAACACATCCCTTAGGACCGCGAAACACAACAATTTGGAAAGCCTGAGTTTAGTAGTTGAATATTTCTTCTTCACTTTGTGAGATTTTTATTCAAGATTATCGTTCCACTAGATGTAGGTAAAAACTCGGTTACCGTAAGTGATGAAAAGCAGTTGCTTCTTCACATGTTGGAATGACGATTGTAAATTTTTACGACAACTAATTTCCCAACAGGGATACTATGTCTCACTAACATTATTTAATATCTATCTAGAAAAGATAGTGAAAAAGAGCCCACATAATGAAAACGGCATCTTGGTGAGAGGTAGAATGATTAGACGTATATGGTTTGCATGTGATATGGCACTTGTGGTGGAGTCTGAAAACTAAATCAATAAAATGTTAGAAAACATGAGGAAGGGCTGTGAAAAATATGGGATGAAAATAAATGTTAGAAAGACAAAAGCCATGGAACGAAGAGGTCCGTATCAAATATAGAAGTAGGAAGGGAGAAAATAGAATAAGTGACTAGTTTTCGATACCTGGGTGGTATTATTAGTGATGATATGAAGTGTGAAGGTGAAATAAAAGCAAGAATAGGAAAGACTAAATAAGCCTTTAGGAGGAAGAAAAGGCTATTTGATGGGACCTTGAATAAAGAGTTGAAAAAAAAAAAAAGACTCAGAAAATGTTTCATGTGGAGTATTGCACTGTATGAGTTAGAAACATGAACTTTACGAAAAATGATTAAAAACGACTGTAAGCTTTCGAAATGTGGGTTTGGAGAAGACTGGGGAAAATTAGTTTGGTCGAACGAAAAGTGAATGAGAGGGTGTTACAAATGATAGGGGAGAAATATTTGTAATATTAGTAAGAAAAGGAACAGAAACTGGTTGGTACATAGGATAAGAGGAACTGTATCATGAGGGACGTGCTAGATGGTATGGTGATTGGAAAGAGATGAAGAGGGAAAGGAGACTACAATTAATGGACGATATCAAAACAGAAAAATCGTACGTGAAGACAAAAGGTTAGCGGAAGATCGTGGAGCATGGAAGATTCACACAAAGAACGGACATGAACGTGTCATCCGGACATCCTAATCAAACCTAGTCCATTCGATAAACATAACAAAGATATGTTCATGCACAAAAAAAAAAAGGTCCCACGGACAACGGAGTAAGCCCCTGGGGCCCATTAACCCTGTTAATATAAAGAAAATCGTAGACTCGCAGTGAAATAGCTATTGCATGAACACAGTTCATTGGAAAATCATGATTTATAGTTCATTCTCTTCAGCATGAAACAAGCTTTCCACGGGTACTATGTATTGGCGTCCATAATATACTTGAACAGGGAAAATTGAGAGAATGTCGGGAAAGTTCCCTCCAGAAATCCGTTCCATCAACTTTGGACCTCTCTGGAGTTGCCCCGGGTAAAAGCACACAATCCAAAATGTATCTCGAAAAATACTATAGGAGATAAGAAATGTGTGATCAAGCCTTGTATTGATAGACAGAATAGGTATGAGGAAAAATCGTGAATTGATATACAAACTTTTCCCTCATTTCTATTCCATGCCCCCCAAAGGAAAACCAGTCAGGTTTGTCGACTCCTGTTTATTTGCATCGGTCTTTAAGAAAACGGAATGAACTGTACCTCTGAGTAAGGCAGGCTAGGAATTATATTATAAGGAATTATATTAAGACGTTAGTTTTGCAGCCTACAGCAACCTTGCTTAAACGAAACAATAGTTGAAGACATGCAGGCTCTGTACATACAGGATTATCTCCCACTTATCGTTTAATAAAGGAATTTACCGGCTTTTATTTTCTTAAGTTTCATTTGTTATGCTCTTTTTGTTGACAAACTTCAGTGGATTACATATGCAACGATAATCCACAATCTTAGGCCAGGAAAAAGAAAATAGTTTTCTACGAAAACTCTTTCTCTGTTATCATCTGTTCACT
This sequence comes from Thermobia domestica, assembly GCF_964235325.1. NCBI lineage: Eukaryota > Metazoa > Arthropoda > Insecta > Zygentoma > Lepismatidae > Thermobia > Thermobia domestica. The sequence continues at coordinate 22,366,533 of NC_137459.1, read as the reverse complement.
TGACTTGCAACATTGATGCTACATTGGGACTGATTCTCGCATCGAAGTAAACGTCGTTATGGGAGGCCTAGAGACTCACCTTCATAATCCACTTTTCTGGTTGCTTTGAAAACGTCTCCTAAACCAGTTCAGACGTCTTTTTTTCATGAATAAAGTTTGTAGCTCAGATTAACGTGCCAACACGACACAGACCTTTATGATCATTATTCATTCTCAACAGTTGTGTGCCTCCGAAATATGTTGTTGCTTTCTAAACATGGCTTGAAGGTTGTCGTAAGCAAATTTTATATATATATACAGGGTGGCCCAAAAATACGGTACTGTATACCTATCGTACTGATCAGCTCATTGCATTTTTATATAATTTCTTATTGTTATCCATCAGGTAGACTTAGTTTCTTTATTATTTGTTCCTAATGTGTTTTTACTTTAATATTAAGCTCGGAAGAGCCGAAGCAAATAAACCTATAAACTAGAATGTTATACTTGATCAATGCAGAGGTGTATACCTATTTTTGGGCCACCCTGTATATATATGGTTCAAAAAGAAACAACTAAACCTATAAATATATGAAGGTCACATAATGCCAAACTTCATAATATGTTGTCGTCAAAAAAAATTAAAATCTTTCGTTTTAACGTCCCACGATATGTCATTTTAGGCTAAGATAGACGACGATTAAAGCAAGTAAATCATAACGGAAAATTTGGTGGAATGATAAAGTGGGAGAAAACAGGAGTACGATGTCCGGAAATAAATCCACGGACACGATATTATCTACCACGAACTTATGTGACCGGAATCGAATCAGAAACCCCACACATCAGAGGTAAGCACTCTACAACTAAGCTACTATGCCCGCCTGTTCTCGTTGAAGAAATCAATACAGATATTTTTTTATGTTGGTACATTTAAGATGGATGATTGCCGAGGCATATCTCTAGAATGAGAAATATTCATATAGAATCGGAGGCTGTAAATTTGAAAATCTCTGAAAAATAAATTACATAAATAGAACTCCATGACACATTCACTGCTCAACGAAATCAATTTCCCTTTTTTTTATCATTTTAGACATACTTCATCTTTAATATCTCCATTTGAAACTCCTCTTTGAACATAAAGGACTCCATACTTGACGTACAAGACAACTAGAATCTATCCATATTATGAAAATTGTCTAACATTAATAGACAACTTCTGTATCCCTACACTTGAACAAAGGCGAAATGTGACAGATTTGATTTTTCTCCATAAAATAGTACAAAACGAATTTAATTGTACGGATCTCATATCAACATTAAATTTTCATGTCCCGACACTTAAAACTCGTGCTAACAACTCTGGTCTGTTTTATTGCAAAAAAGCAAGGACCAACGTATTATTGAAATCACCAATTTGGAGAATGTGTTCTACTTATAACAAAATATGTATCAAACACAAAGAAATTGACATCTGCAATATGAACTCTATGTAATACACCAACACTATAATTGGGCTTATGCATGTTGTGTTGATGGCAAATAAATAAATAAATAAATAAATAAACAAAATTGTAAATATCTCTTGTAATGAAAAAAAAAAAAACAATGTTAACTTTACCATGTATTTAAACGAAAAACATACATTTTATGTATCCTGCTCACATCTTAGGCTATTTTATTTGGTTCTCTTGTGCTCGAACGCTCCATATGTACTCGTCACACCTGAATGTAGTAAGAATTATTAAATTAGGACGTCTAAAATGGGAGTAACAAGTTGTTAGAATGGGAAATATAAGTCAAGAACACAAAAGACTGATCGGGTTATGTATTAATTTTTAAAAAGCATTTACTGTATGGAAATCCGAATCGTCATTAACGGTTGTGTTCTTTTTGATCATCAGCATTATGGATGACCGCACGATATCGCAAGGGGCAGAGGCTTAGGAATTCATTCCGTACCTCGCTGCAGGTTTTCCATAGATCACTGAAGGCGATGTTGTAGACGTGGTTTTAACAGTTCAGATGCAATAAACTGGCGTCAGGGCTTCAGTAAACGGGCGTTATTAGAAATGCAGTGAACTGACGTCAGGCCTTTTTACAGCAATGTCATGGAAGGAAATAACATAGATTCTCGTTCTCTGCTTTATGTCATTATAAAACCGGAAGGATGGCCTAGCGGTATAACTGGAAGCTTTGTTGGGGGCATGGTGTCTCAGCGGTACAGCGCTTACCTCTGGTGCGTAGGGACCCGGTTAGATCCCCTGTCAAGCAAGCTGGTGGTGGACAACGTCGTTGGCGTACTCCCGTTTCCTCCCACTCTCTCGTTCCACCAATTTTTCCATCATCATTCACTTGCTTTTATCATCGTCTCCCTTAGCCTAAAGGACATACTCGTGAAACGTTAAACTGAAATATTTCAGTTCATTTTCAATTTGGAAGCTTTGTCTATGTGGATCAGTAATTGGATCATGTTGATTCTGTACAAACAAGGAATACTTTCCGATAGATTTGGGTCATAATGGATTTCTGAATGTAGATAACAGTCACTTTTATATTGCTGTCCACTTTACTTGTCTCCAATTTTCCTCGTAAGCGTATCATGATTCCCTATGGGGAAACTTTCTCACCATTAGAGGTACCTCCCTTACAAATGAAGTCACCATACGCAATTGTGTGAATGTTACCTATATGCATAAGATAAATGTAGCCCTCTACCAACCTGAAAAACGACTTACATTTTGCTTCCACTAAATGTGTATCGTACAGATTGCTGCAATTCACCACTGTGACCTTGGGAGAATATTGTGAACTTGCCCCTTGTGTAGTACACACTATGGGTCAAGATAGCGACGAATGGCGTGCGTGACAGAAAACTGTGCCATATTTTAATCTGTAGGTCATGTAACATTAGAGGAGGGGGATTTTCTTGGTCTGTTAGTGACAAATTCCGCAAAATCACCTCAGTAGTCAATTTTGCTCGTAACCTGGAACGGGTTCCTTTCGTTGTCGAATAATCTCTATATGGATCTCAATTATGTTTGTCTGGCCACGATAACTTTATCTCTGGTCACTTTCATGGTCAAACCATAATCCCGATACTATTTTCGCTATTCGTTTGTGCAAAAACTGTGCATGAAAAGAAGTCATGATGTACCCTCCCCAACAACGTTTCACTTCTGGTGATATTTCACGACACTCTGGCATCAGCAAGCCGAGATACTCAGAAGACGCTCGTTCATGGTTCTGACTCAGTCACTTAATTACATAATTATCACTATGTTTTACTTAATTTTTATTTTTCATCCAGTAACCTATAAAGTCAGGGACATGAAAACACAAACATCGTGGACAGTTAAAATTCCAAAGACTCTTCCACCAAGAATAGAACCAGGGACCCCGTACACCAAAGGTACACGTGCTAGCTACTAGACCAGCGGAAATTATCCCAGGTCCGAACCTCATCTATGTTGAAAATTTCATCGAGATCGGTCGGATGGTTCAAGACTTATTAAGTTTTATTTATTTTTATAAATACCGTTACCTCCCACCCCCTCTCCTAAGTTCTACCGTCAAAGTGGATAGATAAAAACATGTCCAGATCAGATCCCTATCTAGGTTAAAAATTTGATCGAGATCGGTCAAGTGGTTCAAGAGATTAAGAGTCACATACTCTCTTTCAATTTTATAATATAGATTAATACTAATTAATGCCAAAGGTTTGAAGTGATATTCGTTAACAGTTGAAGTCAAGGGCGTCCATGTTGTGGTTTCCAAGGAGGGGGGTATAAACGACATTTCAAATATAGTCTCAAATTTTACGGTAACTATTCTAAAAATCTATTGGGTTCTCGATCTTCCGAAGTAGAATTTCCTCTAGAGGGGGCAAGCGCCCCACCTTGCCCCCCTTGATGGGTGCCCTTGGTTAAAGTGTATCCCTTTTTGTATTTTTTCTCCCAAATATTACTCTACAAACTATTGACAACCCTGTATCCCAATTACTGAAATGTTGTGGCTGATTGATTTTCTTTTGCAGATGTCGAAATGGAAAATATGTATATATGAGCTGTCTGTGGCACAAACCCTAACCGCCTTATGCAGTCGTTTTGACGTATGATTAACGTCATACTAAAGGCCTGACTAGCGCAGGAAACATATGTTAGTCGGACTCTTTAGTATGGCACTAATCACGCGTCAGTACGACTCTGCAGAAGGCTCTAAATGTCTATCTTATCTGCATTAGCAGTTTCTTTTGTTTTGATTTCTTCCCATCTCTTACAATACACAAGTAAACCTGAGAAATGTTTAAGGTCGTCTTGGACCGAACACCAGGAAGGCTTCTGAATATCAATTTCTGTTCACGGAATGTGTACATAATTAGGTCATTCTCAGAATATATTTCCTTGGCAGATAATTGCAGTATCGGGACAGTTAAATGGCTCTTTCCCCAACCACTGGTTCTTTTCACCTCCCACAACCCTACGTTAGTCCTCGCGAGCGTATAATCTGTCACTGCTCTCAGTGTTGCCGTACCTCCGATACACTTGTATAGTTCAAGTCCGGCAAAATAAGGAGAAAGCTTTCCTTCCTATTTTCAGTTAACAACAACAAAAATTAAAAAATATATATATACATTTCAACTAGGAAAAAGGAAAGAAGGAAAAGGAATCGAGGCAACATTGGTTTTTAGCCAGAAGGGATCATAAATCTCTACCACGCGTCGCGGAGACTAGTTAGCGGAAGGTTTAAAGGGGTGGACAAGGTTTTCAGAATTCTTGGAAAAAGAGCTCTCTAAATATGACCCAGATACGAATATATGTCTCTCGTTCAAATACTTCTCCTACTTCAGATCGAAACATGCTTAAAGATATTATTTCTGAAAGAATGTGAATAGACAATACACAGGGTGTTCGAAAACAACTTCAGTAACTTTTAGGGTTAATGACACCTAATTAATACAGAAAATGTAGATCATTCGGGATGCAGAAAAGTTACCTTCTAGTTTTATGGTTAGTCAAAAGTTTGTCGAAAATTGCGAAAACAGTCTCTTACATCAAAAAAAATAAAAAATAAAAAAATAAATAAATAAATAAATAAATAAAAAATGAAATGCAACCTTTCAGTTTTACGTCCCACGATTATGCCAGTTAGGCTAAAGGAGACGGTGATGATGAGAAATGAGAGGAATTGTGTAATGAATAAAGTGAAAGGAAATGGAGAATCCCGAGAAAACGCACGCACACGGTGTTTGTCCACCATAAAGTTCACTCATTTCGAACTGGGATCGAACCAGGAACCCCATGCACCACAGGTGAACGCTCTACCACTAAGCTACCGGGGCCCCAGTCATAAATCGAGATCAGATTATGGGATCAATGTCGGATAGAAAGAGATATTCGTTATTTTTAGTAGTAAATGCCATTATTACATAATTGGACGTGGCCCAAAGGTGGTGCAAGGGTAGATTCCAAAAGAATTAGGCAATTCCTTGAGTATTATACTCGAAGTAAGGGCAGAAAGTAAATAGTGCATCATCCATGATAGATTATATGAAACCCAAGTGCTAGATGCAGATGACTCTTCACACTCACTAGATTTCGGCAACTGCAGGAAACAGCTTTCAATATAACACCAAAGAATTTTGGGAAATGATTCCTTACACGATGACATGAAAATGTTATAGACAATTGCGGGTTCAAAAATGGGTTCAATTCGTCGCTGTAACCCGCCGGAAATTCGGCGGAAAGACACTTAAAAGGACCACAACTCGAGAACAGTGTCAAATTAATGTCAGTTAAAAAGATTGAGCAATTATTTTCATCTCTGGATTCCACTAGTGTACCAGTGGATGTGGAACAAGGACAGTACAAGGGTTAACACCAGCTGAAATGTCAGTTCTTCACAAGCGAAGAATAGGTTTGTATTAAGGAATTCAACCGTCTTCCTTCTTCTCTTAGAATACGCATTTAGTTGAAAGCGTAATAAAAATTCATAACACATTCTATTTTTGTCATAAGTTTTGAACTCCCTTATGATACGCCCTTTTGTCACAGTGATATGGTAAATATCCACCAGATATTAAGTATATACTTAATTCATTTTAAAAAGGGTCAGCCGTTTTTCTGTGCTGTGGTCTCAAACAACAAAGAACGTCAATTTCAATGCTGCGAAAACAACTATTGAAATTTCCACCCTTCCCCCATCAAAACCGTAATTTTGGAAACGCTCGGATACATGGAGGAAATTGACCAGCTCATTGGAATCTCCCTCACTCCGCATGTTAATAGGCACTAAATTTGGACTAAAATGGCGTTCGGAGTGTCAATATTCACCTCAGTGACCCCGAAAACTATGAATTCGACGTTTATAGGGCCTATTCATTAGTTTTCGATTACTTTTTGCATGTGACTACCTTTCCCTACTTCTACTTATTCTACTCGGAAAGCAATGCCTTCGGTATTGTTCCTGTCAATTCCTGGGCTAGCCGATATGTCCATTCTTGACTGAACTTGAATGTAATCTGGACGGTCAGCAACGAACTTAGCGACCCCAAATACTATGAATTCCACAATAATATCGGCCGTTATCTTACGTATCAATATATCCCTTCTCACCCCAAGTGGTGCAAATGGGGGTTGAACTTGGATTTAGACACTATTAGAAGTTTTACTATTCATCTCAGATTATTTTTACAAGTCACTCCTTCTTACTCCAGGTCTATTAATGGGGCTGAACTTTGACTCCAATGCCATTACAAGCGTTACTATTCATCTCAGCGACCTTGAAAAATTTGGTTTCGACACTAATACAGTGAAGCCACCCTTAACGGACATCTCTCAATAACGGACACCTCTATATTACGGACAGATTTTTTTGTTCCGGCAAAAATTTATGTTCTCTTACGGAACAAAACCCTCCCTTTTACGGACACTCTCAGATACGGACGCGGACAGTCCTTTTTTTTTACCCCCAAACGTTTCAATAACCTCTTCATAACGGACAGGAATTATTCTTGGTTCTGCGATATTTGACAGTAGATAGAAAAGTCTTTTCCCCACAAGTGTATCTATCATCAAACAGAACAACTTCAAGCTGAACTTGAAATGCTTCTTTTTTTCTGCCCGCAATAAACTGCTTTCTGGTGGAAATCCTAGAAAATCGTCAATAAGCACTAACACTCATGCTGGATCAAGAATTCTATGCGGATCTTCCCTTCCCTAACAAATTTAGTACTTTTTCCTCTGGGCCTTGCATCTTTCCCGACAATTTCATAGATAACAAAAGAAACATTGTTTATTTTGCGATAACATTTTTCAATGAGCAATGTTTTCTCTCTTACTTTTTTGAAAAGGAAAATTTTTCTTTTGTACAAGTTGGTGTATCAAACAATTGAACAATTAAAGAAATTTGCCATTAATCGCGGTGAAATAGAAGTTCTCCAATTGATCCAACAGTTGCAAGCAAATTTCGAACAGAAACTAGTGTCCGTAGGATGTACACGGCAGACAATTACTGCAGACTTTTTCCCAAGAAATTTGGTGTTTCTTCTCCACATTTTCAGTATTTAATAATAATATTATATACTTTTTAAAGCTATTTTTACTTTTAATATAGGCGGTAAGTGAATTAACGGATTTTTTACAGGGTGATGACATGTCCTGAAGAAACTTACCATACACGCATTATCATTTGCAGTATACGAACATATTAACACATTTCCCAACAATAATATTATTAAACAGAAATGAATTTCTCCTTCATCCGTCCCAGTAATTCAAATACGTACCAAATAGAGTATTTTCATATTGAATTTTACGTATTTACGCTCATACATAATGCATTTACTGTATATTACTGCATACAATTACCGTTGAGAAAATTAATTTTTTGTAACCTCTCCGTAACGGACACCTCTCAGTAACGGACAAAAATTCTCGTCCCATTGGTGTCCGTTATTCAGAGGATTCACTGTACCTGTCGTTTTCGATTTCTTTTATAGGTTACCAACTACGGGGTGCTAGGGGTCTTACCACGACAGTGCTCTTTTGCAGGTTATAAATAATATATGTACCAGATTCAAATTGATAAGGCGTTCCAGAGTTATGCTGGAACAAATACACACATCCATATACTCAATTTTTATACCGTAAGACGAGGTTACTTTCTACCAGACTTTCTACCAGATTTTAATGAAAGTCGCATGTAATTTATGAACATAATGATTTACAACACTGTGTTTTAAACATATAATAGCTAGATATATAAGGAAAACATTCTTAAAGTGTATTAGAAAACATTTAGTATGACCATGGTTATTGACATATAAACTTTGGTGCAAAGTAACCCCATAGGTGAGGATACTTTGCACCACATACAAAAAATGTATGTTCAATATACGAACATAACGTTTCTGTGCAATGTTTTCCTTTAAGTATTCATACACTTCACAAAGACTCAAACACTTGGAGTTTGTTGAAATACTATATTTGCTTGAAAATAACCAGCTATCCATGAACATGTCTAGATTTTGTAATCTCGAAGTGTTTGAATATGACAATCAACCTATTATTGGATTCTGCTCAGGAAATTCCCAAAAGTATTTGAACACAACCCTAACAAGACTATTAAGTCTAAATCGACGCTAATAGCGAGCATGAGTGCGGAACCATATAAAGCTATCAATCAGACTGCTCTGAGATCATTTATTACAAGTAGTTTAGTCTGTAATGTCACTATAAGGGGAATCAATACAGGGTGAGGCAATGAATCGGACGATTTTAAAAACATTGTTAATGAGAAAAAAAAGGAACTTTATTTGGGTGTAACAAGTTGGAATACAAACTAGATACGAAATCATTTACTTATTTGGGAATTTAAGTCACAAAAAAGAAAACAGTGTTGCACAAAATAGAGAAAATAATGTTTCACCAAAAGAGAAAATTATCACTTTTTCTTTTTCTTTTCTTTTTTCTTTATTTATTTTCTTCTCTTTTTATATTTTCTTTTTCGGTTTTTTTTGTGGGACAAAGATAGAGGTTCTTTGTGTCTGTATGTCAATTCCAGATCTGAAATATCGCATTCAGGAGATGTTGCAAGAATTCCCCTAGATATACTACAGGGAGTAGTGCTTGTACCCTTAGCAAGAGACTTACTGAGTATATATAGCAGAATGATGGTCGTCTGCGAGTTATTCCTTTTGGAAATGTAACGTTTTTCATGTAACACAGCTTTCCGTATTTTGTGCAACACTACTTTCTGCTTAGTGATTTAAATCGACAGATAAGTAAATGATCTCCTGTCTTGTATGTATTCCAACTTGTTACACTCAAATAAATTTCATTATTTCCTCATATTAACGTTTATAAAATGGCCTGATTCACTGCCGCCTGTGTATTCAATCTGTTATTAGCAATGGATATGTTTGTTTTGTATACATTAAATAAATAAATGATATGTTCTAGGAGAGTAGTAGGAAAAATTTTACAATTTTAACTGGAAGTTCAATCAGGAAAGGGCCATTAGGAAGACCTAGGCGCAGACAGGAGGACAACATTAAGATGGATCTCGCAGAAGTAGGAATACAAAGTAGAAACTGGATCAAGTTGGCTAATGACAGAAATCAATGAAGAACTTTAGGTAACTGCTCTACCACTGAGCCACCGTGCTTCTGATAGGTCATGGAGCTAGTAGTTTAGTTATTCTATCAGAATAAAAGCTGTCAACCGCATCTGGTATTGTCCCGAAATAAAACTAAACACACTTTAGTACAAGACATCAATTTAATGGTGTTTCGAAAAATGATCGCAAAAATGCTTGTCTTTCCACGAGTATCTGTAATTTTATCCGTAATCCAGAAAGGAGATAAAAATATATCCGCAAAAGGGTATATTGATACGGATATCTGACGGTATATCCGCGGATATCCGTAAGCGAGCAGACCTCTAGACATAGTCGTTCTTAAACATAGGTAGTGGGCTTACTACACACATATAATTTTATTCTAGCAGAAAGGCGAGGTTCACTTTTGATGTAAAAATGACATTACTTCTACTAAGAGAAAATGCAACAGAGAAATTTAATCATTTCTTGGAACACGAATTCGGCTCACCTGACATTGTAAGTATGATTATAAATTCATTATTAGCTTTACCCCGGGCACATCATTAATAAAAGAGATATGTACTTTAAGGCTACGGTCGAACAGTTTTCTGTCAATTTCTAGCATCCTGAACATAGGTCTAAATTATTCATATGTTCTATATTACATTCAATAAAACACATCTTCGTATACTGTAAGTGCTATTTGCTAAGAAGATTACTTGCATTGAATTTGTTAATTAGAATCCATTAATGGCAGTGGCTATCCGACTCCTACAGCTTACGGGAACGTGGACTACAAATAAAACTACTAGTTGTACCAATAGTTAGCGAGGTTTCTACCATACGACACATGGTCACCGGCTGAACTTTGAAGAGGAATCCATGTAGTATATTTCCGAAAGTAAAGTACATGTAAATATATGGCAAACCTCAAAAATATAATCTTAAAAAAGAATTGAAAAATAAGCCTTTGCGAATATTAGGCGAATCTCAAAATTATGAACTAAAAGAATCGAAACTGTTGAGTTTTCGGGAATATAAGATATACGATAAAATTATGGAAAATAATCAGAAATCAAAGAGATATATTATATTATGCTAGCGTATTTTAATACGAACAATAAGTTTCGTTACTGAAGCTTTTAATACAGTAAAAATATAGAGCTACATTGTTGAAACCGTTATCGACAACGTGAATCTCCAACAATAGAAAACTTGCATTTACAATTAATAAGAATAAAAAACTTGCAATGTTTGTAATAAAACAAATCAAAGAACATATGAGAATTTAAAGTAGCTACATTTGAAATTGTAGCTGTCATGTTTTAAAGTAAATACATTCGGGAAAATATCATAATTGATCTATCAATAAATAACAAACTGACAGATAATTATATCTTAGGAACCCTGGAGCTATTGTCCGTTTACTGTAGCATGGCGCTGTGTTTTCATACAAAAACTGGCTAGCGAATCTTAGCAGTCCTTCCCCTTCTTTCCCCTTATCGCAGTGGTAACAGTGGCACTAACTCATCAACTTTAGCACTAGTAGGGTTTGGTATTTGCAAGTTGCGTAAATTTCGAAACAGTTTACCTCTTCTCTAATCAGGGCCCGTAACTTGTGTGGGGCAGGGGAGGGGCAACTGCCCCCAAGGGAGGTTCCTCGCCGTTCGAAGGGGCCCATTTTGAGGCAAAATTTTCTTAATTCATATACGATACGAACATGAAATTATAAATGAAGCATCAAACAGTTTCACTACATTACATAAAGCAGCGCACAAAAGGTAAATAAAACAAAAGTGAGTCATGAGCCCACTTCAGTAAAAAACGTCTACTATTAGGGGCCCTAGAAATAACATTTATTCGTATGGTTTTCAGATTTGTGAATATTGTCCCCTGTCATGTATGGAAGGGGCCCAGGGGCGTAAGTAAAGGCCCCGCAAACCTTGCCATGAGGGAGGGCCACAGGCTCCGGGGGACATAAATAGTAAGAGAAAGATAGAAAGAGGAGGGTCTTAGAATGAGAAAAAACTTTTTCTAGGAGGCCCAAATACACGTATTAATGCTTGCCCCCCAGAAAAAATCTATGTTACGGCGCTTTCTCTAATGTGAATTTATTGATACAGTTCTGCTAATAGTTAACTATATCAGGTTGGTCTCTTTAAACCTTGGGTCGTGGAGAGAAACAATCTTACAGGAGGATAGTATTCAGATTTTAAGAAGGTGAGGAAAAGAGAGCGAGGATGAGAAAAATGAGAAGAAAGAAAGAAAGAGAATGAAAGAATCACTTCTACATTTACTTCATAATGAATTTAAACCCATATAAACGAAAAAGAAATATCGGATCCCACCACCATAATATTTGTGGAAGTGTTGGCAACATTCTGGCGTAATATATTTCCCGCAAATTCTGGGGCCTCAGTGTTTGGCCCAATTCTGGCCTTATAGCAGTGGCGGATCCAGGGGACGATCAGGATCCCCCGCAGAGGAAACTTTCTTATTTTATATATTTAAATAAAACACATCCCAGAGTTTGGAGCTCTTAAAAGTAGCTCTAACAAAAGTAGCAGTACTAAAACCCACCGCCCTCCCCAGAAGTCCGTCCTGAATCCGCCCCTGCCTTACAAAAGCTATCGTCTAGGCCAGCGTTTCCCAACCTTTTTCAACTTGCGGCACACTACGGGTGTAACTTGAATCCTCGCGGCACACTCATAGATATTATTATTTGTAAATATAAAATACCGTGGTATTTTTTTTCTGTGATTAATGATCTTTCTTACAGAGAAGAAAGCTCGATGACTGGTTTTCCCCCCGTGGTTAATCATTAAGCTTACTTTTCATTCTAATTTAAAAATAGAAAACAATTCAATGAAATGTTGGACTCAGGTTTGCAAAACTACGCTTTCTTTTCGAAAACCGTATCCAACCTTTCACTAAGAAGATAGATCACTAAATAACGAACGAACAAACAAATCTTTTTTACTTTTAAAACACAAATGTAGGTAATTTGTATGCATGTTTGCTTTGTCGAAAGTATTGAATGATACTTTAAAATTTCAAGTTACGAAATAGTGTGCAACAATAAAGGAGCAACAATAGCCACAACAATTATAACAAATACTTTTTTCAACATAAAAATTGTACACAAGAGTAACACGGTATTAAACTTAAAATTGTAGATTCATAGTAGAGGTTCATAGTAATGTGAAATACAAATATACATTTTCCCTTATGTCTTGCAATTTGATTTCTATAGAATTAATAATTTTGTTTCGATTTCCCCGCGGCCCACCAGCGGCCCATTCACGGCACACCAGTGTGCCGCGGCACACCGGTTGGGAAACGCTGGTCTAGGCATTCACCTCGTGGGGCTGAGTAAAACCTTAATAAGGAATACCAGCCAGAGCTGGATTCATGCCCACGCTCGATCTACCTATTTTAATGCCTTTTTTTGTGTTGGACAGTGTCTGGTAAGGGCACCCAAATAGGGTAAATGCGTACTGCTTTAAAATATTTACATGTGAAAATTCGATTTATACTGTACTTTGAACACGTAATTCAATGTGTATTATATTCTTCTTACAGCAGCATGCTTTATTTTCTAATACTTTAAGTCTATGGTTGTTAATATTTATAATTATTGCATCATACTAATCCTTTTCAAAGCTCGTTCAATTGGTATGAAATCCTAGACTTGGCAGTTTGCAACATTGCAAACCTTCACCAACAGGCAATAATGTGACGAGAATATTTCCACCTATACTCGCATCGAAATTCCCAGCCTCTGTTTACAATCACTACAAGATGTTTCTGTCACCTTATCATGAAAACAACACTGTCCAGCGAACCTAACGGTGTTCGCTTTCTCTGTTTATTGTTTACAATACAAGCTGAATGCTTGCAATATTGCCAGGCGTGCAAGATTTTCGCACACTTTCGAACAAGAACACTTGTACAAAATTGAGTGTGTATTATATGTAAGATTGTATTACATAATAACTAACTCGATTTGTCATAACGTTAATATCTCAGCCATCCCAAAAGCAGCAATTTATGTAGTAATAACAATCGTTCTATGACTGTGCAGAAGTAGGTATATTCGGTTCGGCGATTCATGTGCCTGGCAACCATGAATTTACCATGTAGGGGTGAGAAGCAAGGTGTTGACGCTCGCACTACAATTGTTGTTTGTAAACAATCTTCCATCCTAGAGTGAACGGACAATAGCTAGACTAAGGTGCGCACTCCGTAACGGTTTGCGTCAACACAACGCAAAATTTGCGATATTAGGCATATGATTTATAATTGATTTTTGCATGTTTTGTGTGTTGCGTTAAGCTCCAAAATTGTTGTGAAGACTGGTACGGTCTATTCCACTAAAACCACTTAACATTTATGATTCTTAACTTTCAACTTCTTTGGTAAAATTTAATTTAAAACTTCGATTTTTAAATCCGTTGCAAAGGAATAAATGCACAACAGTGTCTGTTTGTGTATAACTTAGGGGTGCCCTTTCATATATGTGTTTCGTTGTCAGATATTCAAGAAAAACACCGAGGACATAGGTAGTTCAAGTGAACTTTTGGGGCTCGGGATCCTACCCACCCTTAGCATCGGCATCCCTGAATATATTCATGTTTCCTAATGACGATCCTCTCCCTCCATGAATATTTTGATTATTTCTACTCACCTTTACTTGAGAGATTTTTATAAATATCTCACGTCCTTTGATAAATCTCTTGTTTAGTTATTATGCATGTTTACCACTGCGGTTTCTGATTAAATAGCAGATTGTTTTCTTTTTATTAACTTTTAGATCGTCAGTTGTGCGTTGATTGTTCACTAAAGAAATATCACTCTAAAGTTGCTTTCTCTCTCGTTTTCGACAGATCTTGTTTGGAAATTAAGCGAACTTTAACATATGTTTATGTAACAATTTTTCCGTGCTTTGGCATGCAATTATCTTCCAAATTCATGATATGATATTCATTAACACTCTACATAACGTATAATATCAACAAAGTATTGGTTGACCGAATTTGGTTTAGTATCTGCACTGAATGAGTTTAATACTAGTGTGAAGTATTATGTGAATGTCTTTGGTTCCTGGCTTACTGTCCATCAAAATTAGGGTTTCGACTTAGTGAAATCAGGAAACCTCACTGAAATGAGATCGATGAAAATGATCGAATGTCGACCAGTTTGGAATGGTTAAGAATTCAACGAACTCAACGAACATAGTACGCATGTGAAATATGATGGATTTCTGGGATATTGGTAATCAAATGTGGGGTTTGGGCTTACTCAAAAACCAATTACACAAACGCTCATGACATTATATATATCCGTTTTGCCCACGAATTTGTTGCTGTCAAGTCAATACTTTGCTCAGATCCAGTCTGTTCTGTAAGAGATCAATGATTATTTTGCAAGACTGTTATTAAACCTTCATGGCTCACATTAGAAGTCTGCACGGACCTGAATTTTTACCCTGAGCCCGGCCCGGCCCGTGAATTTATAATGTGACGCCCAATCCGAGCCCGAAATCCGTTTTAGCTTTTAGGCCCGAGCCCAGCCCAAGCACGTGCGATAATCAAATGAGCCCGAAATAAGCCCGAATTACAGAAACTTAATAATTAACGAAAAATTGTATTTTTATTTACAGTAATTAGAGGTTTGATTTTGCAGTTGTACTTTTAAAATTCTCCAGAAAGAACGGTACAATAAGTATCGTTGTACAGCATATTTACAAAGTTTGTCCCGAAAGGTCCGAGATATATGGTTGTATATTTAAAAATTTACGGCCCAAGCCCGTCCCGAGCTCGAATTATATATATATATATATATATATATATATATATATATATATATATATATATATATATATATATATATATATATATATTAGACCCGAGTCCGGCTCGCGGGCTCGGCTCGAGCCCGAGCAGACCTCTAGCTCACGTATCATGATATTTGGGTAATGTGTAGTCAGCACAACAACTCTAATTGCCGCTATTTGTAGCTGTCGGGATTAGAAATATAAACCTTCACCAAAATATGTATCATAACAAGAAACTAAACCTTGTACTACGAGAGGCACAGACTTGCGTCCTGAACATTCGACTACACGTTAACGCACAAGAATGTACTAAGGACGCATTAGAAACTCACATAAAAATCCTTCTACAAACTGAATCGTTATAAAGCGTTGCAAAATACCTACATCTTCACGTGCTATGCACAATCAAGGAAAAAATCCGTCTAATATATCCTAACAGAAGGGTGTTGTTAATTGAAAAAGACGAACTGTCTCGGTTTCCTATCAAATGGAGTTTTCATTAAAAGAGCGTTTTCGAAAGAGAAGGAAATGAGATGCAAGCGACAATGGAGCATTGAACTTCTAAGGGATTCAAACTCAAGCTGCGTCTGCTTAACAGAAATATCTCTTCGTAAAATATGCTTCACTTTCGTCTTCATACATATTAAAGGCGAAGAAAACATGCATTTTAAAGCATATTGCACATATATTTTATACAATATAGTAATATGCATTATTTCATTTGATTTAAATATTTATTGTCTTTCTTTTACATGCATAGAAACAAATTTTATGATACACATTTGAATGAACGCAAGAAAAAACATTTTTAGATATCTCAAAGCTATGCTACGCATAAACATAGAGGACCTTATGCAGAGTCGTTTTGAAGTCTGATTAACGCAATACTACGGGGTTTGACTAACGGATGGTTATCAAAATTGTATTCAGAGTCCCTGATTAGGACGTACGTAGTATTTGACAATGTTATTCACATGTGACTATTTAATCTAAAGCAGTGGCTAACCTTTTACCCACGGTTTAGCGTACAACACAACATTTCGTATTTCGTGTTTCATGTTTTTTTTTTTTTTCATTTTTACAGACTACGCATGCGCTGATCTACTTTTCCGTAGTTGCCACATTTATTTTACTCACCCGATGCATTGGGGTTATATAAGTTAATCATACCCAAATTTTCTTTTTAGTTGTACTCAAAGTAGACTCTGAATACCAAAAAGTGCACCTTCCTTAGTATGATACTAACTAGACTGTGACTAACGCTCGATTAACGAATTCTCTCTGAATACCGCTCAGAATCTCTTATTAGCACGTAGTAGTTGACTAACTTAATCACATGTGATTAATTAATTTAGAACGAAGTATACCCTGATTTAGCCAAGGTTTAGCCACAACAAACATATTATGAGAATGCAAGTGCAATCAATTACCTGTCTTTATTTCTCTCCTTTCACCTCATCGGATGAGTTAACTACGAAGCTGCTATTAAGCCGAGTCCTCTACAACACCAGAACTGCTTCTTAAAGTAAACAGTGAGAGATGAGTAGAAAATTTAGTTTTCTGAGGGATAATGCAATTGATCGATAAATTATCTCCCCTAATAATCCTTCTATTTTCGCTAAGATAAATTGACTTCTACTTATTTCCGCCGTAAATATATCCTTCAGAAATGAATACGTTGATAAATTTCGTAACTATTTATAAATTGTTGTAATGTCAAACCACAATGAAAATATTTCGAATTTCGTATTACATATATTTTCATTTTTACAAACTACGCATGCGCACGTCTAGATTTCCATAGTTGCCACATTTATTTTTCTCACTCGAGATATTTGGGTTGTATTAGTTAATCATATTCAAATCACCTTATTAGCTGACCTCTAAACAGACCATGAATATCAAAAAGTACGCTCTCCTTAGTGCAGATTTAATACGACACTAACTAATCGCGTGACTAACGCTTGAATTACGAGTTGTCTCTAAATACTGCCCAGGATGTTTTATAGAACGACTTTGTGCGTTAAGTCGTCTGCCGATAGTTATAAGAGAAAAACTGTGAGATATATCAAGAAATGTTTCCCTGGAATGAATTTAATGACAAAGAATGAATTCAATCTCAACTTTAATCTCACAATTGAGGCCGTGAACTGTAAAAATATGTCACAACTTTAATATTAGACTATATATACAAAACAAAGACAGTAAGATATGGCGAGAAACTGATTTTTTGGTATATATCCAACGTCTTAAGAGGAGATTCCACCTCTGTTATCTGCATATTGAAAGCAGAACTTATAAATGTATCAAATGTCGGCGTTTATTCCGAAGAAAGTCATCCGCCTGGTTTTCGGCAAAAAACGTAAGATTAAGATATCTAAGGTTAGGCTAGGTTAGGCCAAACATAAATGAACATAAGAACTGAAGCTTTCCAGGCGGCTAATATTATAGAGATGTCCTCGAGATATTAGCCAGGTGAAGTATGACGATAGGGTTGACGTCTCAAGAATTGACATCGTTATCGTCTTCAGGCGACTATACTGAGACCAGTTCGTGTGTACTATATATAGGAGAGGTAATGGGGGCGTAGGAATCCGTGTCTCTGATTGGACAGTTTATAGCTTGACGCTGATTGGTCGTATTCATATATGCTTTCTTTATGACTGGTGTCCATGTTTGGCTGAGTTGAAATCTTGTATCCCTGTTGATATTGTTGGGTTCTTGTAGTATGGCAAGACATCTTTTAATTATCCTATCCCAGTGGATTGAGCTCTTTGAAATAATTTTAGTGTCTGAAAATAAAATTCTATTATCCATTTCTTCCCGATAAATTTTCAAACTTTGCTAGAAACTGACTACTAACATTGGAATTTAATTCGTTCCACTTCTGCTATCCACCAATTGAAACCAGAATTTATAAACCTATAAAAATTTCTGGTTAGGATATTGGATCCTTATCATTTGGAAGTCTATTGTAGCTTCAAGTGTTAAATGAAACCCAACTGTTATTGCTTTATCCTTATATTTACAGGATAATGTATAACATTTTTTTGCTAATAAAATAATCAGTTTCCCAAAATTGACACAGAATTTAAATTGCGAGCCAGTTCTCTCTGTTGAGTTGGCAACTCCCTACGAATCACATGTTGTGCTAATCACATTCCAGTTTAATATTGAGTTAATCGTAATAGACAAGGACAGGAAGCGCGTGGCACACGAATCTATTGGGTTTTTACAGCAAAAATTCCATGGGCGTCTGATTTTACACAACAGTGATCACATTTGGTCACCAAGGTCATGTGATCTTACACCGTGAAACTGTCACCTCTGAGGATTTGAAAGTCCAACCGACAACGCCTGGACTTAAAAAGAAATCCGACGTCCTATAGCAACAATTGAACTACAAGGATTAGAAAAAAATAGAACTCATACTGGTACACTTTTCCAACAGATCGCGCGAGTGTCACATTGAGGACACTTATCGAACATGATTTGCCGTATTTATCGAACATGATTTGCTTCCGCTTTCTATTAGTTACAACTTTTCCAATTTGTGCATCAATAAGGATTTAGTTTTGTAAATTTAAATCCTGCATTTACGTTTGCGATACTTTTTTCGTTCTGCATTTTTTGACTTTTCCTGAAAAATTAAGGACACTATATATTGTACAATTTCAGCCAAATTCATCCGATTGGGATCAAACTTTGCGTCATATACTCAAAAACAAAAACTCATCGACTAAACTCATCAGATTAGGATCAAACTTGGCCTTCTGGTAAATATTGTTAGGTTTATCAACGTGTAAAATATTACGTTGTGCTGAGTTTGGATTCGTAGAGATACGCACAATCAAATGTCTAAATTATTGGATAGAACAAAAATAAAACAAATATCGTCTAAATTACAAATGAAGATCAGTCTTGGACAAAAAACATCCTTTGAGGGATGATTGTTTCCTACGGGTATGCGTATTTAGCTTTTTATTTACGGTATAATAAGGTCAATTCGACTACCAATTGAGGCAATAGAAATTTCTGAACTAACAGTAAGGAAAATATAGATGGAGATGATTAAAAGGTATTTTTTTCTCTTTTACTGTAGTTTCTACCTTCCTAATTAATGTCTTGGTTCTAGAAATCTTAAAGATTTCGTGAACAATCAGTAGAACAGACCGTAATGCTTTACAAATTTGCAACTTGCTCTCTCTCTCTCTCTCTCTCTCTCTCTCTCTCTGTCTGTCTTTGTGTGCGTGTGTGTTTATTTGACCAGTATATCTTCAGACTCACTTCAAAAATGAGATTAAATGTTACTGGTTTATTATTCGCAATTAATAAACACTCGCCAAGCTATTTATTTCAAACATTCGACCCGTAAGGAGGTAGAGAAGGGATAGTACTATTGAACTCGCTTTAGAAATTTTTTTGAAGTGTATTATGTAAAAGCAGAAACTTCTGTGTATAGCAACGTGTCAAGTTAATTTTCTAACAGAAGTGCTCTTTCTTTAGCCAAACTTTCTTTAAGCTCGCCTGATTCCGGACTACCGACCTGATTTTTCATGCTCCAGACAAATATAGTTTGCGTCCGAAGTTAAC
Organism: Thermobia domestica; assembly: GCF_964235325.1. NCBI lineage: Eukaryota > Metazoa > Arthropoda > Insecta > Zygentoma > Lepismatidae > Thermobia > Thermobia domestica. The sequence goes on along the minus strand of NC_137459.1, from coordinate 22,346,522 downwards.
GAGTTAGTCCATATACGAAGAGCCTCAGTACCAGAAAGGCACCATTAAATCCTGCTAAAGGAAATAAGTTATGCAACAGGAGGTAACACTTCAGAGCAATTTTAATAACTTAGTTTATTATTATTTTCTCCTATATGTCACTTATGAAGAACTTGTTAAAAGTATTTTCCGGTGTGTTGAAGGTGTTTTCTCTGTATTGCTTATTTTCCATAAGGACATTTTTGTAAACTTATCTCGAACTATTCTTATTTATTAGAATTCTGTGGGGAAGGTATGATAAGTGACATTTATTCGGGTTATTACAAAAATGTTCATTTAGGAAATATCAGCTAAACCTAATTAGTAGTATTTGAGGAAGTCATTAAAAAAATACTCCCGCTCAGGAGTAATTACTTCCTGTGGACATTCTCATGAAAAGTGATTTATGAAATGAAATGAAATCTTTCGGTTTGACGTCCCACGGATATGCCGGTTAGGCTAAAGGAGACGGTGATTATGAGAAATGAGTGAAATGGTGGAATGAAGAAAGTGGGAGGAAACGGGAGAACACCGAGAAAACCCACGAGCACGGTGTTTGTCCACCACAAAGTCCACACGGCGCGAGTTGGGATCGAACCAGGGACCCCAAGCACCGGAGGTGAACGCTCTACCACTGAGCCACCGCGCCCCCCAAAAGTGATTTATGTAACATTTATTTATGAATATTTACAAATCGCCTGAGTCATGTTCGAGAAAATCGTCGGAAAACACTCATCCCCAAGATTAAATAATTTGAGGATGTTTTCAGGATGACGGACTCATACCATATTCTCAGATTATTTCTGAACTATTTAGTTATAACGTATGAACAAAATCGCCTGGGTTATTTGAGAAAAACTTCAAAAAAAAAAAATCTCACCCCAATAGTAAACTACTCCTTGTTTATTTGTTTCAGCATAAATCAGTTATACAACATTATCAGCTTATCAATAAAACATTTATTTATGAGATAGGAGCAATATCATGTGAGTTGTTTTCAAGAAAATCTCAAGTCATTTTCGAAAAGAACTTATCCGAAGAATGAACTACCGCTTTTGAGTTTGATTTTTCAGAAAAAATGACTGACACCACATCGTAGAGTTTTTAATGAAAAAATTGATTAATTAAATATATAAAAAAAATCGTTAAAGCCGTTACGGAGAAAATTGTATTTTTATTTTCATCCTACAATAAACTATCTTTATTATGGAAGGTAGGAAGAAAATTCGAAAATCTACCTAGAGAATCTTATTAAAAAAACTTATATTTAAAATTTGGTGTTGACACATTGAACCGTATGATCTCTAGAAGAGTGAACACACGAACAGACGTACAGACAAAAAAATCACCTTTTTCGGGATATATAGGCCATTAAACGTATAAAAAGCGTTGAAATCTCGAATTCAATACTATCACGATTACCATTCTTTTTCCTCTTCTATCGGCGCTCGCAAGTAAAACTGAGTTTTACCGCTTGTCACGCTATATAACACTTACCCAGAGTCCATACCATTCGAAGTATGTGGACCAAGTTTTGAACTTAAGATTCTCCTGGCGGTTTCCGAGTGTTCTTTGCACCCCAAAAATAAGGTTAGTTTACTGGAGAATGAAAATAAAAAACAGCGTTTTTTTTTTTCAAAAACGGCTCGATTGGTTCCGTTTGTTTATATATAAACATTTCACTAACAACCCTATATTGTGGTGTTAATTATTTCAATAGAAAAAGCCAGAAGATGTAGTTTATGTTGGGAGATGAGTTTCTTTGATTCTTTTTTTTACTTATTTTTTTCAATTTATCCAAAACAACTCAAGCAATTTTCTTCATTAAAATATGGTATAATTCTCTTCTCATGAAGAAATTCACTATTGGATGTATTTTGTATGAACTAAGTTTTCCGAGCCGACCAATAGTTATGTACAGTCTTGTTTTTTTTTTTTTTTTAATCTTGCCCACCCACCTTGCTTTTGAAGGCCATATTCTCCACTGAGAAAAATGCGTTACCCGGATAGCGGTATATGGTAAATATACGGAATCCATATGTTTACTACGAAAATCTGTGAGGAGCATACGTTATCAATATGCTACATACGTACTGCCTTTTTCCCGCTTAGAAGTTAGATTATGCTACAGGATGTCTGACATCTAACAGTCTTCCATTTATTACACAGGTATACGTATGTTACATACGTCAACCATATGTTACATACATCCATCTGTATGTGAGATCCTTACCGCCGATATATAGTTCTTTCTTTCATACGGAAAGTACGTTTATTTGGAATACTTATACAGAAAGTACGTTTATTTGAAATACTTATACGGGAAGTACGTTTATTTGGAATACTTAGACGGAAAGTACGTTTATTTGGAATACTTATACGGAAAGTACGTTTATTTGGAATACTTATACGGAAAGTACGTTTATTTGGAATACTTATACGAAAAGTACGTTTATTTGGAATACTTATACGGAAAGTACGTTTATTTGGAATACTTATACGGAAAGTACGTTTATTTGGAATACTTATACAGAAAGTACGTTTATTTGAAATACTTATACGGAAAGTACGTTTATTTGGAATACTTATACGAAAAGTACGTTTATTTGGAATACTTATACGGAAAGTACGTTTATTTGGAATACTTATACGGAAAGTACGTTTATTTGGAATACTTATACGGAAAGTACGTTTATTTGGAATACTTATACGGAAAGTACGTTTATTTGGAATACTTATACGAAAAGTACGTTTATTTGGAATACTTATACGGAAAGTACGTTTATTTGGAATACTTATACGGAAAGTACGTTTATTTGGAATACTTATACGGAAAGTACGCTTATTTGGAATACTAATACGGAAAGTATGTGTAAAACACAGGTTTTAAGTTATGCGTTTGCTGCAGGATATAGTCGTACGTAAAGTCCAAAGTATACAGGATTTATGCATATAACCTACGTTTCCACGTATGCCACATACGTTATTTTTTCCTCTTTCTGTGTGTCAACTGTACGTAGAAAACTGTACTTTGTTTCGATTTATTACTATGTTTCTATATAAAGATTTCTATTGGCCATACAAGATCCAAAATTGTTTGATTTAGCTCCGACGGTAGGTAAGTGTGCAGAAGCTTCCACAGAGGTGGGTGTCCAGAATTTTTAAACAACATTGTGCATGTCACATAAATATTTGTTTCAGTAATAACTGTGACATGACATAATTTAATTTAAGAAATCAGAGCGAGAAAGTTTAGTTCGGTAGACCATAATTTTGTTTATTGGATTTAAATGGACATCTCAAATTTTTGTAATAAATGAATTTATATATTAATATATATCAAGAATACATAGGCTATATACAATAAATGGTGGTGAACATATTTGAGATGTAAAACCGCAATAGCATGGAATATAAATTAGTTTATTTAGGTCTTCAAAGCTCCCATCGTGCAATTAAATATCCTTATCCATACGATATAATAATTCTTCACTTGTAATAGTCACAACTCTGATCAGTAATAATTCATGCATCATATTTCATGAATGGATGAACAAGCTTGTCAGTATGTTATATCTCTCTCTGTCGCCGTACAAGCTGCATACTCTTGGGTTGGCTATGTGTGACAGAACTTCAACACAGCATGCAAGTACATATGACATAAAGCAATGATAACATCTCTAGTCAAAAATATATACTTTCCTCTTACCTTACTTGGAAATATTTATCTAGTAAATGAGAGAAATATGGGTCTATAAATGTTTTCTCTTTATGTATGCCAGGGAAGACTCAATGGATCATTAACAATAAAAAAAATATCATTTTATTCGTAGTGTAATTCAGTTTCTAATTGACAATATTCGGTCTGGTGCATTTTATTCTCATTAATAACTAAAATACTTTGCGTTATAGTTTCACGGGTAGACGATAGTAATCAGCAAATAAGCTCATGTGGCTGCTACATCTAATTCTCCTCACTACCGTTTGTTATACAGGGTTGGCGCTAGAGAAACAATAATGAGCCTAAGCACAAGTGACCGGAAATGAGGAAAAACGGGGTTTCTGCAGGTAGACATGAGGCGTTTTGTGTTATGTGGGGACGTAATGGCAAAATCGATATTGAACGCAGCAAAATTAAATAGCTCGGTGAATAAACCGATGTTATTCAAAAAAAATAAAATCTGGGAGGAGACAGGAGACACAAACAACGTCCCAAAGAAATGCAAATATGCACGGATACCAACTTGACTCTGTCACATAACTGTGTATTGATTACAGAGACCTCTGATGTAGGAATGACCTTTCCTGCTAATATTGTTATGCCCACTAAACATGTGCGAATATGGGGGATTGGAATGTTTCCCGATTATGTTTTTATCACCCATATCGTAGAATTGTTTTAGTAGTGTATTCTTTTGCACGTCACTTAGTTTCGAGAAACACTTCATTTTACATTTGCAGTCTGGTCCAATATTTTTCTTCGGAACATATTTGCCATGCCAATCGACATTCTCTTCTCCTCTCGCCTTCTTGGACTTCATAACATTTCTTTTCTTCGCTTCCTCGTTTCACACTCGTTTCTTTTACTTTTTGTATTATTCGAGTTGTTGGTAATCTCACTTGACTTGGTAGTTTCGCTGCAATCTTAAGATTTGCTTGGCTTTTCATTTTTGTAATCCAAACTTGTACCAGGAACATACTCAGTATCCATACCTAACATCTTATATTCTCTGCCCGTTCAACGTATTTCGTCTGATAAACCGCACTGTACTCATTCCAGCTAATTTCTTGGCTACATATGTGACGTGTTTGCTACCTAGCAGAAAGCATTTTGCCCCATGATTCAATTACGTTCTAACTTGTCTGTTTTTGCTACAAATTACTGGAACACTGGGGTTGTTTCAGGTTGTCTTTGATTAACAGTGTCGTTTGTTTACTACCAGGCATTTATGAACTTTGGATTTGGCTTACCCCTTCATATCGTGTTTTTCAGTAGAACACGAACAAATGTGCTTCATCTTCCGTATTTAACAACTCTCAAACGTTGTACTACTTCGACTCTCTTCCCGTTGGCAAATTTTGCGTTGAACCCCGTCTGGGATCCTGCAGGAGACCCTGGGACAAAATCTATTATTTCAAAACGTGTGCCCACAAACATAATGGGATCCGTGGTCGCAGATTTGTCATCTATCAAATGGTTTCCGAAAAAAATGATCCGGGGTCACACTTTATGGACGCCTATACTAATCTCGGCAAATTTGTCATTTCGAACAGGGTCGAAGAGGGCCCCCTGCAACCTTTTCTCGCAGAAACGACAAAATACTTATTTCCTACTTTGAAGTCATCTTTGCATCGGCAGAGTTTCGTTTCTTTAATGTGGACCTTTTAATGAAGGGGGCCCTTTTTTGAAAAGGGGCCCTTTGCCTCCTTAACCTATTTTCCGAAAGAAATAAAAAAAATGCTTGTCGATTTATTTTCGGCCTAGTATATATGTGCCAAGTTTGAAGAAAATCGGATGGCGAGAAACTCTTGTGAAGCTATCTCCTTTACATTTTCACTTTTTAGACTTGACGGGTTTTTGACTCAAAGACTTCAATTTGTTTTATAATTTCACTGCATGTAAATTGTTCTAAATAAACGGCGGAAGCAATTTTATACGCATGCATCACAGCATCATTGGATCATGATCATACAAAGTCTTCAATTACGGGGAAAAAATAGACGATCGCATTTTTCCCTTGGAGAAATCTCTAAAGTTTCATACACGACAATGACAGTACGTAACAATAACGAAATTCACAGAATATTGCTGAGATTTGAAAGTACAATATATACAACCGTTCCAAAGAGACAAAAATATATTCTTGAAGGAAATTCACTATTTAGAAACTTTATTTCGTACATGAAAAGTTTTAAACAAGGAAATGGGATGTGGAAGTCTAGTTTCTGAAGTTAAAAGATGAGCTGAATCTTCTTAAATTTCAAGCACATAAATAAATAAACAAAGGTAATAACAGAGGCGGAAATGCCAAGATAGAGAATGCTTATCTTAATTTACTTGAAACGATATTGATGAAATTACGTGAATGAGATTTTAATAACTTTACCGTTAGTCCAAACTAGGTAGATAACTTTCCTTAAATTCATTAGAATAAGTTTAGAAGTGTTCTTTTTTTTCTTTCCGAGACTAGAATTCATTCCAGATTTTCTTTCGAATCGTTTTTTGGATGGAATATTCGCTCAGATTTTCAAAGAATGTACTTTCTAATAAGATTAGTGTATTGTGAATATAATTCTCCATAAATGCCGCCTCTTCGTAATTATTCGATATGAAAATAATGCTGAAAAGTTTAGGTTTTTCCTACTGTATGAAACTCCCGTGTTTCAAAAGCGAAAAGTTATTAATTTACTTATATTGATACGAGTATGGTGTTCGTCTAGCCAGAATCAATTTACCAGAGTCTCTTGGTAAACCTAACTCCTACATTTTTATTGTTCTTCATTTATGATACATCCAACAAAGTAAATTTATGCTACAAGTGTAGTTCCTTTCGTTAATTAAAGCAGAAGGGAAAATAAGAAAATGTAACAGTACAAAAAATAACACTAAGATACGTAATAAATGCAAAAACTACAGTTCCGAAGAGGTACTGCCTGAAAAACATGTTTCAACATGCCATTCCAACATGGCCTACAGTAAAATTCTAATTTCTTCTTTTAATTTTTCCCAACTTACATTTTGTAAAAGATTAATTTACACCTGCTCGTTACGCAAAATACGAATCGTTGAAGATTATTTAATTACATTGTTTGAATATACTCACGGTTGTCCACGAGACAGATTTACATTTTTACACAAACACAAAAATAATTAAACTTATGAAAAGATAATCTATATAGCCTACGTACCATAGTTCCAGTTCAACTGACCACCGACATCAGTTGATCTCTGGATTCCATTGCAGGTTAAAAAAGACAACCAATCACAAATGAGTATATAAATCACGAGGCCTTCGTCGTAATACAGAACCAGCTGATACCAGATCATTCAATATAACTTCCCAACGCGTATCATCTCCCGGTTTAAGACAAGAAAGGTAAAGAAGAAAGGACAAAAGGAAATGATTTAAAGTTGTAAGTCCAGATAGGAGTAGAATATGCACATATACTTTCAGCTAAATCAGTAATAATGTTTTCATCTTGATATACAATACTTTTTTTTTTTACCATATCCGTGACGATTCATGTCACCACATAAGGCATGGAAAATATCTTTAAAATATTTACGTATATTGTATAAACACGTATATGATACTTGTTGCCGTAAGAAGCTAACACTTTGCACCTAAAAATTCGGCTCGATCGAAGTCCAATATACCCTGAAGTCTGCAATAACTATTACAAATCTGCAATGTGGGTTATCTAACAATCTAGTGATTTATGTATGTTAACACTTTAATTACCAAGCCCCAAAATTAGCGTTCACTGCCCTATTGCATAATACTTAAAGTGTGCATAAAATATATGCACACTGCGCTTAAAATTGTTGGCATTTCATCATCGTATTTAATGTACGTGACTCAGTGTCTCAGTGGAAGAATCCTCACTACTGGTGCGTGGGGTCCGATATCGCTCGCACAAAGTGAGATTTGTGGTGAACAAATACCGTATGCATGAGTTTTCTCGGGGTTCTCCCGTTTCACCACCACCGTCTCTCATAGCCTTGATACATAATTGTGGACGACATACTAATATATATATATATATATATATATATATATATATATATATATATATATATATATATATATATATATATATATATATATATATATATATAATTACCAACTTAATTGTCAAAATGAAATGATTAAAGGAAAAAAATTATCTAAGTGTTAACGATGTTCAAAAATTCATTGTTGCTTTGATGTCTTTAAAATTGGAATCTGAGACGGATATATATTTTTTCTTTGAACGAACACATTTTATTCTTTTACGAATTTTTGTTTTGCGTTTCCTGGTATTATTTCCTGGTATTGATCCTACATCTTACCTGTTGCTATTCACCTGGCATTGTTCCTTCAGTTTCAATCGAATGACATTTTTCTTCCGTCGAAATATGATAAAATGAATTCGTAGAAGAGATATATTATTTAAAATTTGCAATTTCCAGTAACCATTGAGAATTTGAGCACTTATTTTGTTTATATTTTGGTGACTTTGTCTTATCTTAAAGAGGAGAGAACACCTTAAAATATTTTTTTTTTTCAAATTTAGTAGTAGTTTCAATCACATACCAAGTTTATCAGGAATCCGCTCCAGCTGAGGTAATGCAGGTACTTTTGGTGCACGAGTTTCGAACCCTGTGCTCACTGAAAGAGCGTTCTACTCCAAACTGTAGTTCTTATCCTCCATAGCCCCACTAATAACAAAGAATTGAACTGCAAATCAATAATTTAATGAAATTTATCAATTTTTCTGAATCTCATCATCATCATCATAGGTATTCTGCCTTTATTGGCAGGTCACTTGCCACAGCTGAGAAGCTTCCATGCTCCACGGTCGTCCGCTAACCTCTTCGTCTTCGCGTATGATCTTTCTGTTTTTATATCATTCATTAATTGTAGTCTCCTTCGCCCCCTCCCTCTCTTTCCCGCCACTATACCCTCTAGGACGTCCCTCATGATACAATCTCTTCTTAGGCAATGTCCCAACCAGTTTCTCTTCCTCTTCCTAATAATATCTAGAAGGGTTATTTTTTCACCCACCATTTCTAACACTCTTTCATTCGTTTTCCGCTCGACCCAACTAATTCTTTCCATTCTTCTCCACACCCACATTTCGAAGGCTTCCATTCTATTTTCGTCACCTTTCTGAATCTATAAAAATAAAAATGAACGTGATTACGTTTGTGACTTAATAACTCTTGAATCACCCGACCGATCTTGATCAAATTTTCAACGTAGATGAGGTTCGGGTTTGGAATGTTTTTTGTCGTTTCACCTTGATGGTGCAACGTAAGGGAATGGGAAGATATTTTAAAATGATTAAATACGACCAATATTAGTGTCGAATGTATCGTTCTCGGAGACACTGAGATGAACAGTGCTACTTCCGATGCCGTTTAAATCCAAATTCACCCCTGCATGTCCAAAATGAAATGTATTCTTTCCGTACGAAGAACAGGTATTCTGCTAGTAGTTCATAAAACTTATTTAATAAGAAAGAAATTAAATGTCCTGCGATTATGCGCTGTAGGATAAATGACACATGAGACACAAAGTGGAATGCCAAGTATCGGTGTCATATGAAAGAGTTTGGTTTAGATGTGACGGTTTTTCAAATAATATTGAAAGCGGAAGTGGTATTGGATATTTATCACTTAAGGTTTTAATTTTAAAAAAATAGAATGGAGAGGGAATATATTCTTGGAGCGGTTAATTGGTTGCAGAAAACAACTTCATGCTATCCATTTGTCATCATTTTTGCTCTATAGAGACCATTGTTAAAACCAGAAAGGGTTGATTTCTACCACTTCCGGTTTGAATATTATATCCATCAACGGATTTGGTTCCTAAAGTTTTGACTCTCTACATTCTGGACAAAATTAATGGTGGTCCAACAAGTATTTCTTGAGATTTTCTGTTCCTTGGACGAACGGACACACAGACAGACGGAGTAAATATAGAAAGGAATATTAATGGAAAAAGAAAGGAAGGAATATATAAAGGAATGAATATATAGAGGAAAGGAAGAAAGAAATTGAGGAAAGAAAGGAATATGTAAAAAAAAATAATATATAAAGAAAGGAATATATAAAGGAGTGAATATGTAAAAAAAGAAATATGTAAAAAATAAATATAAAGAAAGGAAGGTATATATAAAGGAATGGATATATGAAGGAAAGTAAAGATATATATGAAGGAAAGCAAAGAATACATAAATGAATGAATATATGAAGGAAGGGAAGGAATATATAAAGGAAAGCAATGCATATGTAAACTAAGAAATATATAAAAGAAAGGAAGAAATATATAACAAAATGAATATATGCAGAAACGAAATGAATATATAAAGGAAAGAAATGTATATGTAAAGAAAGGAATATATGAAGGAAGGGAAGGAATATAGAAAGGAATTGAAGGAATATAGAAATAAATGAATATATTAAGGAAAGCAATGAACATATAAAGGAAGGAATATATATATAAAGGATGAATATATCAAGGAAAGGAAGGAATATATATAGGAAAGAACATATGAAGGAAATAAATGAATATATAAAGGAAGGGAAGGAATATATAAAGGAATTGGTAAACCAAACTCCTTAATAAAATGGGAAGCAATAAAATCCCTACTTTATGTTATGTGCTTACATCACGTATGAACACTTTTGTACTGCAACGATGCGTTAACATGCATAAAACTAAATAAAAATGTACTAGGTGATTTAAAGTTGATTGCTTGGTTTTGAATTTAGCGACCTTTTGTGGTACAGAAGTTATGAAAAAATTAGATCTACAGCGCTACGTGCATCTGAACTATATGAATCCCCCACCGGAAATTGAACTTCCATCCCCTCTTTTACAGACACGTACGGTAATCATTTAGTCACAAGGGATATAAAAAAAATGCATAGGTGACTTCAAGCTAGATTGAAAAATAAAGGATTTTTTTTTACATATCCAGTTTCTTAAATATAAAATGCACTACAAGTAGATATATCTGATTTTTTTTAAATGCACATATCTAAAGACAAAAATTGTGAGCTTTTCGTGGAAAATACAGTAGATTCTAACTTTTTTTTTAAAGCAACTTACTAAGAACAATAAAGAAGTGGAAGTTTACAACGTACGGTAAGTTAAGGTTCATGGTTCGAGAGGTATGCAACCAACTTGACGTTTAGGCTCAGTTGAGTGGCATACTGCAGGGTATACATAAACTCCAGATCCATTTAGAGATCTTTCTAACACAGCAGGACAGAGGGGGCAATTCCCCCTGAGTTTGTAAATGAAATTAACATGAACTATTTCAATTTAATCTCTCATTATTAGGCCCTTTAGCCTAAGGGACACGACGATTAAGGCAAGTGAATGTCTTGAAATAATTGATGGAATGGAAAAGTTTGTAGAAATGAGACTGCCTCAAGAAAACCCACGGACACGGTGTTGTCCACCACAAATTAACTTGACCGGGCATCGAACCAGGAACCCCACGCACAAGGGGTGATCACTCTACTACTGAGCCAGCATTTCCTCACCCTTGAATTTGAGATTCATATACACTTTAATGAGTAGTGTGATAATATACCAACGAAAAAGTAGAAAAATCTACTTACATCGGAGTGTCTTGCCCCTCAAACCAAATCTGAAATAACGTTGCTATTTTAAAGAGTAAAGTTGATTTTTTTTGTATTGCAGGCGTTTCCACTAGTTCCATTTTCTACCGCTAGAGAGTGCCAGATTCATCATGTACTTTGTTAACCTGAGAAGGTCTTTTGTGTGCTACAATTTGAGACATAAAAAAGAGCTACATATACCCAATGGAAATTCAGGACCAAGTATGGAAAAAAAAAACTTCTATCAGAAAGTAGACGAAGCTGCTCTTCATTTTCACACTACTTCTAAACCAGAAGCTTCCCCATCGCTGGATTGATCGTGAAGAAATCGGATGCCAATATGTGATGAACTTGCCCTTTAGGTCTCACCGTGTCACCCCTTGTTATTATTTTTAATGGGGATATGTAGAGAACCTTGTTTATGTCCCTCTTTTTCCACGTGATGTTGTGAAACTTAAGGAAAGAGTTGATCAAGCAACAGCCACAACTACAGAAGACGTGTCGAACCATATTTAGTAGGAGTTTGATTGCCTCCAAGACATTTATTGGGTTCTCATATAAAGCATTTGTAACCAAATTAGCATGTAAAAAAAAAAAAAAACTTCCGTGTATTCTCTATAACATTTTGTATTTCTGATGATGATAAATTTCATAGGTTGTTGGAATGTGTGTTCTGACTTTACGTACATTCTGTACATATATTACAAACATATTTTTGGAAGTCCATATCATGGAATCAACTATATGTATCATCTCCATTAAAGAACTCGATGCCTGCTTTCGATCCTGTACTTCCTGGCCAAAATTGATGGTTGTCCATCAAGCACATTCTGAGATTTTGTCTCCCGGACGGACACACGCATAGAGACAGAGCGAGAGAGAGAGGGAGAGTAGATATACAAAGAAGTGTTGCTAAATCAAATTCTAAAAAAAAAATAAAAAAATAAAAAAATAAAATAAAAGGTATCGTGATAATGGCTTCAGACCTTTTTTTACTTCGGTACAGATGAATGTGATGCAGTCAGGAATAGTTTTCGGTCATCTTTGTTTCACCATGTTGCCATAGGTACCCATTTAGGTGAAACTCACACCCGCATTTTGAATGAATATAGTACAAGAAAAATATTTCTAGCCTCATCCGAGATCGAACCAGGTTGATCACACCACTCCTTGCCGACTACGCAACTAACGGTTTACCAAAATGGGAAGTGAAGGGAATGGTTGAATAGTTATTAATACGAGAATTTTCGACTGATAATCATGTTTTGTATATATGAGGTTATGCCTACACACACACACGCACACACACACACACACACACACACACACATATATATATATATATATATATATATATATATATATATATATATAGATAGATAGATAGATAGATAGATATAGATAGATAGATAGATAGATATGGATCTGAATATAGATATAGATATGTAATGCATTTATATACAGGTGTTTGTGTGTATGCTTGATAATAGTTAATTTTGTATTGCCATGTGGAATACAAAATTGCACGAAGTTTTTGGAAAATGTGTAAAAATGTAAACTTTTCTTTGGAGACAAACATATAAACCTAGCATTTTAATATATAGATAATGCAAATTATAATAGTATAAGTTTATAAATTTCTAAAAAGTATTCACTTTATGTAGCACTGAACAATAGTGCTGTCATTGCAATCGTTAATTAATAGAGTAAGTTTCAGAATTGATTTTAAATAATCTATATATTAAAATGCTAGATTTATATGTTTGTCTACAAAGAAAAGTTTATATGTTTGTCTACAATCATTTCGATAGTGAGATCTGTTTTCGCTGTTTTCGCTGGTCGGTTCAAAATTTTGTCCAGTTCTAATTGAATATTTAATAAACGTGGCCGTTATTTCTTTATTACATTTTTTAGAGATACACTGGAAGTGTTGACATTTTTAAAGCATCAAATCCTACGAGCTATATATTCAAGCACAACATAATTGTATGCATGGGTTGTATATCCCTCAGGCGTTTGTTTAATGACCAAATGATAATGAAAAACGAAGTATAACCATTTCCCCAGGCTTTATTGTTTGGAGTGTTTTGCCCAATGAACACCATATATAACTGACATTATAACTAATTGTGTGTATAATGTATTTACTTATTACATACTGCATGCAAGAACAAGAAAACGCTGATCATACATGAATTAGAAACTCCAACCGGAAGTAGGCTCAATCTTGCAAACTGTACGAGATATTGAAAAAAATAAACAAAACATCTCCGCTTTGTTTCCCCTTGCTGATTTTTATCAAGATGTGTTTTACTTGTGTCTATAAAGGAACATGTACGGATGTTGAGAGGAATGACAAAGAGATCCATGCTCATATGTGAATGATGCTTTGTGTAGGGAGCACAGGTTTAGCTAATTATTATTAAATGCTTGATGATTTTAAGTATCTAAAATTTCTGGATGGCTGAGGGCCAAAACGAAATCTGCAATACGAAAGATTACAACAACCTCAAACCTGACCGTGTGGGCTTGTGATGGTCAATATTGTATCCTTGCCTTTTGTTTATTTTTTTTCATTACAATTCTTCAGCAACAACCGTTTTCTTAGAACTATTGACTTTAATATTTCGTTTCGCTTCCTCATTTTTTGCAGTTTATACATCAATTTATATGAACATAATTTAATGTTCATGCCGATTCTTTTGAACTAGATGTGCAACTCCAAAGCCTTTAACTCAATTTAGCTACCTATTTCTAGTATCGTATTAAATAAAATAATAAAAAAAATGACTCACTGGTCAACATTCGGACCATAAGATTGCTAGAAATGTGATACTTGGACCGAATACTCATTCTGTCATGAAAACAAGAAATAAAAACAAACTTTTTGAAATGCATTTCCAGAAATGGAGCAGAATTTTTTTTTTTTTTTTGGTCGTTTTTCGGAAATCTCTGAACTTACGGAGATGAACGCAGCTTATAAATTGCTTATTAAAAAGAACCGTCCTTACGTGTTTCCGGAATTTTGAATATTCCATTTCTAAGAGAAGAAGGTACAATGTATATAATAGTCAAGCTTTCAATTACTTATTCAGACAATATTCAATGTGAGAATTTGTTTTAATCGAGGATGTAAAATTCGGTATATAATCTCCTAATAAAAATATTTCATACTTGTTAAACGTTATTCTTTCCGCGCGAAGATGGGTAACTCGGCTAGTATTTAAATAAAAAAATAGTTATATTATATATTTCATTTATGTCAGATATTGAAAGATACACATGGAACTTTTATGAAACTTTGTTAAGAGTCTAGTACAAGGGACTTGTTTTTTCTTATTTATGTATGAGATATTTCGTAGCGAACTGTTCTTTGACGTGTACGTTATTTTCAAGACATAAACATTACAAAGCCAATCGTTAGATATGCTGTACATCTCGAAAAGTGAAGAAGTGAAACAAAACCATCTTACGCGCATCTTCTTGCATCTGTAAGCAATATCCTTTTGTGAATAAGGAAGCTTGTGTATAAATTTTTGAGTGACGCTACTAAGGAAACATTCATGTTAACCTACTTCTAAGCACTAAGTGAATGTTACGTCAGTGAAGTTGATACTATGATGTTACTTGTATTACAAAAAGAGTCAAGCAATGTAATTAGTGATTAAGAATACTTTAACTATTACTTTAATTGTTTCCGGTGTTGAAATGAATATGGCAATTAAAGTGCAATTAAAGAAACTTTTAATTATTGATTGGTTGGCTAAGAATATAAAACGAAGACGTCTTCACTTATCCTGTTAATCAGCTTTACAATAATACGACCTCCCGTGACCCACTCTCGCTCGTGACCCACCACAATTCACCCCCAGCGTGACTCATTCTGACCCACCACTCCCCAAAACCCATCGTCATCAACCCTGACCCATGATCCACGCCCTCCTCTTTATTGGTGCTTCTAATTAAAGAAGACTGTGAGATTATCACTAACCAGAGTTTAAATTTCTAGGGCCAATCGCTCAAGCTCCGGTGGATATGACCTTCACGATATAAAATGATAAGCTGTTTGTCGTGGGCTAAATTACGATGAATTTCAATTTAATTATCATATGTAATCATTTCCTTGTTGAATTATAGTTACTTTTCAGTAAAACATTGGATGAAATTTTAAAGTTACAAATCAAGGTAAGCTAGGCCAACATATAGGGAAAAAGTGTAAAATTTCTACTGTCTCGAAAATCAAGTAGTAAGTGATATTGCTATTATTACAATCACAAATATCAATATCAAAAAGTGCCACAAGCTTTTATTCACTTAGATATACTTTTCTGAGGTAAGTAGATAGAAAGAAATGAAAAAGAAAGAAACATGGAGGACGTGAAAGTAAAACATTCACCAGTTTTCAGGAGATGCTGCCTACAATGCACTGAAGAGTTGGTCGGTGAGTCAGAGTGAGTGAGTGGGTGATGGTGGGTCGGTGGGTCAGAGTGAGTCACGGTGGGTTGCAGTGTGTCACGTCCTGTTGACACGCGACCCACTAACTCACTCACAAATCTTACCTACTTGACCCACGATCCACTGACCCACTCCATCTCTGGTTACATAGTTTACCTGAATGGTTATATGACGCATGTTTGGTGAGGGTGTACTGCAGAAAACAAATCAATGTTTGAACATACTTCTAATAATTGTTTAATATGTCAAAAGTATCCTCAAATGTACCAAAATGTACTTGTGTCTAATGAGTTTACGAACAAAAATTATTTTAAGTATAGTTAGAACACTTTTGACATTACCAACACTGTTTGCACAACCCAGGATGACAGGATGACACTTATTCACTGATTTTTAGATATTATTGAACACATATTTTAGATCAACCAAAATTTGTTTTGTGTAGGACCAATTGCTTGAACAATTAATTTCAGCGTTATGCAATTGCACATGAAAAAGAAGAAGCGAAAACTGGGATCGAACAAAGGACACGACGTCCAACAGGTTCGAGCTTTACCGCTTAGCCACAGCGACCCGTGAAAAAAAGGAAGGAACAGGTAAATACTGTACAAGGTTGACTCATAAGTTCAGCAATATTTTGGTACATAGTATACCTGTATTTATTACAGTACAATGAAAAGATGTTAATATTCAAAGTATAGCACTTTGTGTTGGATTCTCTCTAGCCACCTTCCTGCAAGTTTATCGATTGCACGTCGATATTATGTCTTGTCCTTAGACGCAAGAAGGTGGCTAGAGACATCGTGGTTTAAGGAAGTGCGTCATGGATCGAAACAGGTAGTAATCTGAAGGTACAACATCAGAATTATATGGTGTGTTGGCATCAATTCGATACTACCCAAGTAGCATTTTGGGTTGGCAAATCGTTGGGCCAACCGACCATAGTTGGTTGGCCAACGGTGATTTTCGCGGTACTGCAAATCGTTATGCCAACAATTATTTGCAACGTTGGGCCAACAGATGATTGTGCACAGTTGGCCAACCAACCAATGGACGACAGTATGCCAACCATTTAGGAGTTGGGCCAATGAAATTCCAACAAAATACCAACCAGAAAATCACAGTTGGCCAACGATCGTTATCCTACAATCAATCAACTATGGTGTGGTTGGGCCAATGGAATGCCAACAAAACATGAACGTGAAAAAAGTGGGCCAACTGTCGTTATCCTACGGAACGCCAACATTATGACAACAAAATAGAACATCGTCTTTCGATGAATCGCCAAAACAACGATGCACCTACGTTGAACCACTGTTTTGTTTTCGCTTTTTGGCATCGATGGTTGATGGATTGACGAATTTGACGTTGGCATTTTGATAGTGGCTTTGCCAACGATGCCTACAAATAGACAACGGTTGGCACACCGTTTGACAACGAAAATGTTACTTGGGTATCAATTTCCTCATTGTTTCGTTAGCGTCTTTAGAACAGGGTGTGATTTTACGTTCTTCTGTTGCAACAGAGTTCACATTCGGGTGATTTCGGAAACACACCCACTCTTCATCGCATGTAACAATCCGTTTCAGGAAACGCACATCTATGGCTTGTCGTATGACTTCAGAATTTGTTACCCTGGTTCATCATGACCTTGGCTGATCTTCGACATTTTTACAACCTGTACGAAATTTTAGGAACAACCAGTTGCTGTGCTGTGGTTCACTATACCTTCCGCTTTCATATGACAAACGTTTTGAGTTACTACTGTAGCGTTATACTTGAATTCGAATTCATACCGTAACAGTTCATGCATCACACGTTCTTGAGTACTTATCGTCATTGCCACTAAAAGCAACTTACGGTACGGACGGAGTAGTAGTCTCTGCGTTAAATAGTCCATATCACATCTTGGATCAGTTCGACTTTGTGCTTACGGCGAATCACGGATATAGATGCACCTGAATTTTGTGTTGTGGAAATATTACAATACTTATGACTCATCCTTGAACATATACATTCATTACAGCACTTCATTCTTAATGTTGACAAGAATGAAGATATCTACTTTAGTATTTTAATATGTTTTTACTTCTCGTAATTGACTGCCCCCTATGATAAAGAAGACGACAAAAATTGAATGACACTGATTTAAAGTGATGGTAAAAGAGCAAATAACTTATGTCAATTATTTGCATTCGATATTGGAATTAAGAGATTCGTACCTTCGACAAATAACTCGAAAATCATATATCCAATACTATGCAGCAATAGTTAATCACTGTGTGTTTCAGCAAGGTTCAGAGTTTGTCCGTAAAATGTAACTTAAAGCGGTTTTAAAGTATCTTCTAACAGTGCTTGATGTAAAGAAATGGTTTAAGTATGTCTTGTCAGAATACATTTTTTAGATAACACTTGTTTGGGACACAAACAACACAGATTAGAAATACAGTTTTACAAATTTTATCCAGAAAATATGTCTTGAGAATGTTGAAACATTGTTTTACTTTAAATAGTGTGTTCTGGATTCGATTCCCATTTATTGGATCAAAATTTTTAGTTCTAACCTCCTCAAAGGTAGTTTAGTTACTAAGTATGAAGAACCTATTCAGACACACAGGTTACATACCCGTTCCATGATATTGAGGTTCCAAGTTAAAACTTAAATGTTCACGGAATTTCATTGGGGTATACTTGTTACGAGACAATATTCTAGATACCTACAAGTTATTTTGTATCTCACACAGAGCCCAGAAATGTGTCTCAGGAATCCCATAGGGCCTTCCGTTTTAAAGACACAAGTGACATATAATTTTTACGGGATGTACACTAGAAAAAAATGGACTCCGAGAATGACAACTTTATTTAGTTTGGGATGATTCTAAAACAATGGTATTCGTTACCACTGAGTTGACTTCGCAACGTTTAGCGGGATCGCTTCCGGCCAACCAGAACCTTTTATGGGCTGTAGTACTATAGATTTTGACAAGTAATGAACCTCCAAATACGAAGCTAAAATTAACAGAAAACGAGTTTGTCCTTAGAGAAACATGCCACCTTGATCACTGGTGAAACCCTCTATGGCGGCCTGGATTAGTT
This sequence comes from Thermobia domestica, assembly GCF_964235325.1. Classification (NCBI taxonomy): domain Eukaryota; kingdom Metazoa; phylum Arthropoda; class Insecta; order Zygentoma; family Lepismatidae; genus Thermobia; species Thermobia domestica. Next base: position 22,327,615 of record NC_137459.1, on the reverse strand, counting down.
CAAGTTAAGGTTCGACTGAAGGTTAAAGGTAACGTTCTTTTAAATTATTTTCATATTTCGAGAGTTATGATTTGGAAAGTAAAATCCATCAAAATACAGATTTTGTCACGCATAGCTAGAATGAATCTTCAACAATAAACTCCGAGATAATAGAATGAATTTGAACATCGAAATACTTCAAGATGGTTTCTATTAACTAAGATCCTAATAATTAATCTTTATGTAATATTTATTGTTTGTTAAAAAACAACGTTTTCAAATTTATAAAGTTCTCGTTCTGTATAGTACCTAACGGACGTGCTTTCTATGTGTGTGGTACGGGATTCGATCTTCAGAATGAGTATTGCCTCGGATAAGAATCCAAGAAGTGGTTCGGATTCCACTTTAAATGGTAGGTCTTCTTTCACAGAACGTCAGGTATGCAAAGGTTGTTAAACTATAATATACATTTAAGCGAAAACGGTAAAGTGGTTTTTAAAGTGGCCTCTGTTGGAGGCTGAAATTGTGAGGTGAGGAACGGCCTACACTACGAAGGTTAATCTCTCATGATGGTCTGTCCATCTACCAACTTCATGGAATTCAAGCCCCCCGGCCATGGTCTGGAGCTCACTTTATTAGTAGGTATCGCTCTTCACAACCACGGTGTTCAATAAATGCACGCATAAAACACAAAAACATATGGGAAAAACTCTAATACATATTCGGGATGAACAATTTTGCATCAGGGGCACGGTGGTTCAGAGGTAACCAGTGGGTGTAGTCGAGCAGTCTCAGGCGTTAGGCTGAGATTGTGAGATGAAACAGATTGGGGGTTCGAATTCCTCTGAAGAATATGGTCGGAATTTTAACTGTCCTCGATATTTCTGTGTTTTTCACCCTGTCGTGATTGGATTACGTCGAATGCACGTTAGAGATACCCATGGCAAACAATATCCCTGTTGAGACGATTTTTAAAAAAATGACTGTAAGAGCGTTTACCTCTGGTGCGTGGATTTCCCGGTTCGATCCCCGGCTAATTAGGTTTGTTGGGGACAACACCGTGTCCGTCGGTGTTCTTGGGGTACTCCCATTTCCTCCGACTTTATAATTCCACCAATTATCCCATCATTTATCCATGTGCTTTAATCATATTCTCCCTTAGCCTAAAGGACATAAACGCGGGATATTGAACTAAAAATTTCATTTTTTCAAGTTTGTATCAATTGGTTTTCATTCAATTCCCCTTTTCTCCTCAACATTCGTGATTCCAGAAATCTTCAATCGTTTACTTTGTATTTATTAGTACATTCATTTGGACCTAAGGAGCTAAAAACTTTAATTTCACTTCCAAAAGACCATTGTTATTTCATATTCTGTAAATCACATAGTTAATGATTATATTATATTAGCTTCTAAATATTCTCAAACGACAAGGCATTCGAAAACATGTGTATAAGAAAAAAGTATATTTTACATATTCCATAGTATTACAATATTAAGACCAACTTCACTCAATTGTTCGTAAAAGGCTCTTGTTATGAACCAAATTTTATGACACTGTAACGACGATTTTTATGTTATTGTTTATATGTCCATCTTGTGTGAAGAGTAATTCTGAATTTATAACAACCAAATGCCGTACAAATCGCACATGGTTATGAAATAAAAGTCACCTATCTCATGTAACTGCTTGAGGCGCGTCAGATTTCATAGGCGATATTGATTGCTGCTGTGGTTTTAGTGAGTTTTATCCCTTTTCGGCGCGGCTTTAGATTTGATAGATGAGAAGTTATCTACAAAAAACATTGAGTCAATACGAGGTACAATGGATACATGTAATCTATCAAGATACAAAGTTAATTGAGTTTAGAAACATTTGTTTCGTGACAGAAGCCTATAGGGATAACCAATTGCTTGTGGAATATTACGCGAAAACTTTCTAATGACTGTGTTACCTTATGACAAGGCGTTGTATAATTTGGCGGTTTATTGCGTATAAAACGGATACATTTACTTGCTATAAGTGCAACGTTGTCAATATTCTATCAAAAATCTGGATGTTTATTAGGGTTGTCAACCGTCCGGTCACGCACGCCTACTACGTGGGTGCTCCGGGGCTCCTGCACGCACACAAATAATCTTGTGGGAGCGTCGCACGCACAAGATTTTAAATTTGGATCCGGGTTTGAACCCGTTTCTCTTACGTTTAAGTTAGCCGTCTTATTGACTGAGCTAGAGCAGCCCCAACTTATCCTTATAGTACCAGCAAACTTTACTTTATCACAGTGCAGAGTTCATAAAAGATTTTAACTGAAAATCAATCAATCAAATATCGAGACTTCCCTGAAAACATACAGGCTAACACATCCGCCATTGATATGCACCCACATAAAATTTGGAAAGTCGGCGCCGTTTCGTCCGGTATTTTACCGGACAGATCGGTTTCTGACCTCCTTGTCCGGTGTCTGGTACGACCTCAAACCGGATTTAAATGTCCGGTATTTTTTCTTCTTACTATTCCTGTTCTCCGTTATATTCAGATTATTTTGTGGTGACGAAATGAATCGTTGGTCGACGAACATTGTTAAAGCAGAGCTTATAACTTGCTATGATATCGACCTGTACATTCAGAAAAAAATATAGGTGACGTACTTAAAAAGATAGGTTACATGCGTAATTCCTGTAGTTTTTGGACTTAACGTACAGCAGACGTATAACGGAAAACGCATGTTTTATAGTACTTTCTGTATAAGTGTTCCATCTATAGTACTTTCCGTATGAAACAATGTAGGCGGTCAGGATCTCACATACAAATGGACGTATATAACATATAGCTGACGAAGATAACATAAGTAGATGCATGTGATATACGGAAAACTGTTAGATGTCAGACATTCTGCAACGGCATGATGTAACATCTAAGGGCAGTGCCTATGTAGCATACGGATAACGTACCTATGCTCCGTACTGATTTCTATAGTAAGCAAGAGGATACCGTATATTTGTACAATATACCGCTGTTGGGAGAAACGATTTTTTCTCTGTGTAGTGCACGGAATTTGCTGAAAAGTTGAAAGCAGGAAAATTTACTGAACTTATCAAAATCTGCTAAAGGTTAACCAAAGCACATTTTCAAGAGCGCAGCTAGCACTGTTTCATCGTCAGCTACATCTTTAAATAATGCATCCAGATCCAGTAACAGTATGCAGGTATTATGAGACATTATTAACCCTAGCAAAGCTCGTAAGACTTACTTTTCAGATATATTTTGTGCATGCCATAATTATATTACGAATTATGTTTGCTTTACTATTTCATTGATGATAGACTACAGAAATTACGTGTAGCCGACTTAACCAAAACTGGTATAAGTAAGTTTAATAAACGCTTCAAAAGTAACGAGAGTTATTAAATTCGAACTCTGAATCGCTCAATTTTATGCGAAGTACAAACTTTCAAGTTGTTCACATTTTTGACGGGCGATGATGTCACAATCTTAATGGTATACGTATTCCAGGAGGGTATCCGGTATTTTGATATTCAAAAGTTGGCAACTCTAGCGTTCACTGATCACATTTAAGAGGTCTCCATCCCGGCGAAATTAAAATACCGCTAATTTTACAGTAATTATGTGATATCTTCAAATAGATAAAAGATAATCGAAATGTGGAACAAGAGCGCCCTAGACAATATCATTTTACATGAGATACCGTTATCACGACTTACTTATCTGCTTTCGATTTCGAGCCATTTTGAAAATCGGCATTTATTTTCGCGTTTCTAAACAGCTGAAAACGGAAAGCCACTACGTGACTTGTGATAACGGTACCTCACGCAAAATAATATTGTCTAGGGCGCTCTTGTTCCACATTTCAATTACATTTTATTTATTTGAAGATATCACACAATTACTGTAAAATTAACGGTATTTTAATTTCGCCGGGACGAGGCCTCTTAACATACCAACCAAAGTACATCTCTCGGCGGAAATACATCACGTCAACTTTTTTACTTGTATCAGTTACATACTAAAAGTAACATGTATGTAATTCAAATTTAAGGTCCATGTCTAACACTTCTGAGGTTCCTTTCTAAATATGGCAATGTAGTCCTCTAGATATTTCTTCTTCATGTTTAACCTTTAAAGGCTTATAAAATCATAAAATGTATTGTCTCTACGCGCTGCTTAATAAAACAATAACAGCAAACAAAATACTAACTTAATTAAATAATTAAACAACAGAATACGCAGCTTATTTGTCACTGTTTAAATAACTTCTTGTTAAGTGATGCTTCAACAGGCTGTATTCAGTATCCTGTATTATTCATTTCAATAAACAATGACAAATTTTAAATGCTCGGTTAGAATAGCAAACCAATTCAACTAACCTTCAACTTTTCTTTCACTGTGATATTGAAACTGAATCTCATATGTAAAAGTGAAATGAAATCTTTCAATTTTACATCCCACGCTTATATATTTGGGCGAAAAGACACAGATGGTTGATGGAAAGTGAACGATTATCGACTGAAAATGTGGAAGAAAATGAAAAAAAAGAATCCTCTGAGAAAATACACAGATAATTATCTTCATCACCACAAAATCGTATGGGCTGGGGTCGAATCAGGAACCTGTGGCACCAGAAGTGAGGGCTCTACCACTGAGCATTCGTGCTCTCCACATCTCGTACATATTATTCAATTATCCATTTACTGAGAAACGCAAATATGACATTTTTTAAAAAAGAAATATACAATATAAATTTAAATAAATAATGAACAAGCTTCGTGGTCCCGGGTTCAATTGTGTTCCTATTAAAAGTTATTAAATTTACCAAAAAGTAATAATTTAATATTTACGTTAAAAATTAATAGAAGAAATACCGAAAAGTTGTTATCATTTTCTAATTAAGCATATTTAACTCTAGTATTAAAATATAAATTTCTTGTTCAACTATTTATTAAGCATAATCAAAATTGTTACAAATGAACCAAATTTACAATAACATTGAATTGCTACGTAAGGATACTAAAGACAATACTTTGCTATAGCATTGAGTCTGTCGTTATGAATACAAACTAATAATTACTGTTGAAACAAAGTCTGAAAATTATCTTGCATTAAAGAGCTAATTAGTTTGAAGGTTAATTGATATTTTGAATGAGTCTAACTGAACCAAAATAAGTGTGGAAAGTTTAAATGGATCCCGGGACCAAACAAAGTATCCTGAGTCCAGAAAAATGAAACAAAATAAATTTATTAAAAAAAAATATAAGGTTAGTGAATACAAAACAGCGTGGAGACTCAACTGTAATAATCTCCACGCAAAAATACAACAAAACATGGGAAAAGAAGCGATTTGGTTTGAAAAATAATTAAATTACAAATCCATTAGTTATTATGCTGCGCTCATGTAATCCCACAATAGTATTACTTTGGTAAGCTTGAATCACAGTTGGCGCCAATTAAACAAAACTCATTTACTTTCTAATATAAGATTAAATTAGTTATTTTCAGTTGAACGTCGCACGATTGTTCCTTCCAAGTAAATAGAATCTATTATTAACGCATTGAAGAAACAAAATCTATGTTCACATTGTTGGATAACCAATTTTACATGACGCGATCGAAAGCCAGACTCATGTAGTAATTTACCATTAGGACACTAATATATATGCACCACGTAAAATATTCTGTTATTTTTCGTGTTCTCTTTAAAATACGCAAAACTATTCTTACAAAGTATATCTCAGTATTACTATGAGCTCACTCAACTAAAACTGTTTATAAATATAACTACAGAGTCCATGCGTTAGAAGATCAAAGATGTTACCAATAATATAACACACCACATTATATATTTCAATAAATATTCTTACTAATTATTTGATTTAAAATAGAAACGAGATAATTTATTTTGCTGCAAAGATAAATTTAAGAACTTCATGTTGAAAGGAAATGATATGTTACTAAATACAACTTGTGCTACGAGCATAGAAATTGAAAACACAACAATTATTCAAATATGAATCTATTTTTGATTATTGTAAAGTGTTGTCCAAGCATCTACTCCAGAGCGCAAATAAGGTAGAATTTTGGTTGAGCCATCAGAATTTAACAACAACGGAAAACCCGTAATGAAACATGAAACCGAGAAATGTAGTTTTCTTAGTCATTTTAGTTAGAACTTTTTGTATGGAAAAACTGTATTACTCCGTCAATTTGCGGATTTCATAATATTTGAAGAGGCGTATTCTTAATGTAGATTGTCTGTATACTTTGATACACTTTTCCGTCGATATTATCAAACATAAAGAGTGTAATTCTACCTATTATACAAATGAGCTGTCTCTTATATACATTTTAGATCATAGTAATTAAAAATTTTAAAGTACAATGTTTAAAACTATTAATTCCTGCACGTAATAAATATGGTATTTTATTACCCGAAGTGTTGGAAAAAACATACTAAAATATTACTGTATATATGCCCTCCCTTGTGGACTAGTGAGTAGCGTGGGCACCTTTGGTGCACGTTTTTTCAGGTTCAATTGCCGGTGGCAGAACATTGAACATATTACGGTAGCCTTAAACTGTAGGCTAACATTGTAAACAAAAGTGATATATATCTCCAAAATAAAAAATAATTCAATCACGAATAGCCCAATGAGAAATGCTATATTTTAACTGAAGAAAAGTTTTCGTTAGACAATATTGTTGAATTTAATACATACTGAATGTTGCTCTGAAAGAACAGTTCTTTCATAACATAAAGTTCACACAATTTATTATCAATAGAAAGAAAAAAAGTTAAATTGTAGTGATGTAAGTGATGAAACATTTTAGTGATTAACTTTTCGGATAAATAAACTATAAACAAATGCTGTGTTATACATTCAGTGCCATTTTGTTCAAAGTTTAACGTCCCTTTTAGAACACTATGGTTACGCGAGACATGAATCTACAATTTCAAGTGAGATGAAAAATCTTACTTTTATGCTTCACAGACAAAACACGAATTTTAAAATGAGTAAATTCAAAAATTGTACAGAATAACATAGAATAAAAGAGAAAATTTAAATTCAAATAATTAACGATAATTTTCCATGCATGAAATAGTGCAATCATTTTCTGTAAAATATAAATAAATATATATTTCACATTCTAACTTGATCTGTAAAGAAATCTTTAATAATTTATGTTATCAAGTTCATTTATTTTGTTATCTTGTGAATCACGTTCGTCACTTAAAAGCGAAATAATAACTCATATTATTGCCAAATTTATAGTTTAAATATGCTTTCGTGAAGATTAAATTGTGGTTTCGTATTTTTCTTTTGCTATTAAATAGCGTTATAAATGTAAAAAAAATGTAATTTAGAAGTTTTCTTTTTAAGTATAAACTTTATAGTTTCAAGCAGAAATCATCTATTAAAATGTTACAACAGAAACGAATTAGACTTTTGGAAGAGATTTGACTATTTAAAAAAATTACCTAATAAGATGCTTCTGGCTTAATATTGTTTTTTTCTTTAACTTTCCCAAAGCGTGAGTTTACCAGTAGCTAAGTGGCGACTAAAGTATAGAAAACAATATGGACTAGTAACTAATAGAAAAAAATACTTGGAATTTATATAAGAATGAAATACAGTACACACTTAGTTTCAGGATACAATAGAAAGAAAACGCGTCATTCACTCTAGAAAGAATTTAACTTTTGTGATAGTTTTTATATACAAACAAGCAGAAAAGTCTTGTAATTCTTGTAATTTCTTTAAAAACATGTGGAGCAAGAAACTAAAAAATTGTTTTGAATTTGTCGCTAAAGATAAATGAAAATAAAAATATGTACGCTTTAAATGTTTTTTAATTATAATATTCACTTTTAATTCCAGATTTTTTTAAAAAAATAAAATATCGAACTAACTATTATTCAATATTCCACGGAAGACAATGAAAATATTATATGTTTATATTATCAACATTGATAGAAAGAAACTGCTATCATAATATAGTCATACTATAACACAAATATTACTGATTGAATCAGATCTAACTTCTGTTCTGCCAATTATGGTTCGTTAGTACAGAGAATCGTGTTAATTAATTAAATAAAGTCGCTTTCTTCCACTGTTTTTGCGACACTTTCGGAACGAACGAATCTTAAAAAGAAAACCACATTTGGTTTCATTGTTTAAAATTTAATTGAAATTTCTACTCAAAATATAGTGATATTAGGTGAATATATGCCGTTTTCTATTTTAAAAAATAATTAGAATATTTTTTCAAAATTTCATTTTTTAAATATCGTTTCATCCTAATAATGTTATTAGAATAAGTTATTTAAGAGAGTTGGAATTTCATTTTATAGGATTGGAAAAAAGAAACAGTAAGAAGATAAACAATCAAGTCCATCTTCTGCAGGATTCGAACCACACTAACGAAACTTAAGATAATTTGCTCATGTTATACATGGGTATATATTTCATGGTACTATTTTAATTTTTGAAGGAGTAAAATTTAAATTCCTCGTATTCGTAATGGCATATACGGTATTTATACCATTGCTCATTAAAGACCATTCATATTCAAGAACTTCATAGCCAGTGAAAAGAAAGTTATGACAATCATGAAAATTACATGCAGTTTAGAATGTGTAATATTGTCCGGTAAATTATTTGCAGGGCAACTACAAGGAATGTCTGAGAATTAAAACTTCTCAGTTGGAAAGAAGACAATTACAAGCTAGTTGGTTTGTCCCGGCTGTTAATTATGCAAATAGTTGGTTGGAGTCATACACTGGACAGAAGTTGATTAGTTCCTCGCTTGTACTTAGAAACTTATTACGGAACCAGAGCCGTGAGTCTATTATTAATGATAATTCATGGCAAAATACTCAAAACGAACTACACGTCCGGAAATCAAAAATGTCAAAGTATGTTAGTTGTCCCCCCAAGCCTTCGACTTGACTGCAAATTACCTGCACGCCTGCAAATTACCTTGACTTCAAATTATAGTAAGAATGGTCTAGTGGCTATCACCTGTGCCTTTGGCACACGAGGTTCCGGGTTCGAAACCCAGTGGAAAAGAATGAGCGACTTAACGTAGTTTTCTATTTGGGAAAGCTATTAGCTATTTTAGTGCGTTATTCTCAAATTACATTACACTATTTAATATTTTGTTTGATCAGGGGCAGTGGCACTCCGATAGTCTCCATGGGTGCTACGCTCCTAGAGAAAATTGAAAGTACAACTGTGGTTCAGATCCCACTTGAAATTGTAGGTTTCGTCCTATACAGCCTTGTTGTTGAAACAGGATGTGAATGGAAATCAATCAACCAATCAATTTCAGCAACATGCAGAAAAGACTTTGATTCCATTCACAAACTTTAAATAGATACTTAAGAATCTTAGTTGAAATATTACGTTTTAAGATTTGAAAGGCGTTTTAGCTTTCCCACAAAATGATGTGTCACAAATAATAGCTTACATTTATTACTTTTCAAAAATAAATAAATAAAAATTAACCAGGTCCAAACAAGTGTTGACAAAGTAATAGATATTTCGAGGACTAAATAAACTTTCTGATACGCCCGAAATGTAAACATATACTATCCATAGATTTGTGGTTAAGAGTGTCGTTCAAGCGTATTCCGTTATCAAGAATGTTCCGCAATTTATTTGCTTAAAATAAAGTGTTTAGTTATGTAATTGTAATCTATCTTAATTTCTCTCTTAAGAGTATTTCATAAAGAAATATTCGTTAATATCTCATTCAGAAATACATGTTAAGAATATCTCATTAAAAAATTGCTCGTGAATAGCTCCTCATTAGTGATTTTCACCTCATTTTCCTCGTATGCAATTTTAAATGGGTTTTATTAAGATGTGTAAGGCTTTGAGAGTTAAAAAAAACTTACATGAGGATGCAATTTGTCACATTGGTTACAATTATTCATGTTTTTTAAAGAGAACTTTTTTTTCACATGTGTAACACGGCGACAGAAACAATAACAACTGAGATATCCCTGTTTGGTATAAATGCTGTTTAAGTTTGTAAAATACGTCATAATACTCTCTATGTTTGTTCAACAAACTTCATGATTAACGAAAAATATTTCAACTGCTCATATATATTGTTTTTTTTATATATATAATAGAAAATGTTTTGTACTACTAGAGTTATAAACTCTGGTACTTGGTTATACTATAGCCTTTGTGAATGTGTGGAAAACAACACATTTCTCTAGATTTTCTTGAGGTTTCTCCATCTTCATGAACTTCCTTCATTTCAACAAGCTTTTCAGTTATTCCTCATAATTAAACTGAAACTAAGGATTTAATTTTCTTTTAAACGCGCGAAATAGTTAAAAACAAGCATACACTGTGTCTTTCATAAATTTTTAAAAAAAAACGTTGTGTGTAATGGAAGGGCTCTTACATCTCGCGTGTAATTTCCAGTCATAAGGCAAACTGGTAGACAAGCTTTGTGTCGTGTGATTTCGGGCTCGGTTCCCTGTAGGAAGACTTGCTTCGAATACAAATTCGAACACGGGTTCGAATTTCGCTTTTAAACAGTAGATCTTGTCTCATGTAAGGTAATGTAACGGAACTTAAAAACTACAATCATTGTATCACTTTCCTGTATTTTTTTCACTTGTTATCAGCATCTTCATGACACACGTATTTTATCATGCGCATTTGTGATCCAGAATTATTTACCGACCTGAAAGTAAATTGATGCTGACAATCGTTGCAATTTAAATTTATTCTTCAAAAGTATTATTCATATATATCCTATGTAAAATAACGCAATCACAGAGTGAATGCGATACTGAGAGATTTAGTTACAAATCCGGACCCAAAACTGAATTATTGTCATATTTCCAATTATTGCATTGACTATCAAATTACATTTTGGAGTGATACAACATTGCAGTTTAAGTCCGCACTGGGAGTAGCCACTGGAATAAAATGGAATTCCCATATCTGCTGTTGTATTTTCTTTGTGTGTGTGATTGGTTATAACATGAAGCGCGCACGTCAATATAGAAGCATTGTTATACATATATAATAGCAAAGGGGATATTCTTTAATAAAAATGTTGCAATAACAAAAACAAAAAAAAAAAATACTTAACTGTGGTATGTGTGGAACATTGTTATATTTGGTGCATTTTATTAAAAAAAATTGAAGAATATACTGGAATTTTATTTGCACGTTTTAAAAAAAAATAGTTTTTATTGAACAGAGAATATATTTTAAATCTCAAATTTCTATTAGATAGTTAGTGAATTACTAGATGTTTAGAAAGAATTGTCTATTAAGTACAGTGGAGTTCCGATAATCCGAACACGTTTAATCTGAACATTCGGTTAATCCGAACATGTCCTGGGGGAAACTTTTATTTTATTTTATTTTATTTTATTTTTGTGGCGAAAATACGCAGGTTCAGGGTATTAATAACTAAATGGGTGAAAATGGGTGCATGTTTTCGTAGAAAACAAAATGATTTTTTGTTAAATAGTTTTTTTTAATACCTGTATTTAGGCCTTAAACTACATTACGACAATTGCACAAAGTTTGAAATATAGGAAAGGTATCGAGTTTTTCCAACATTTTTAACATTTTTCCAGTACAGTACATATACTATTGTCAGAAAACGTGTTTTGGAATACTATACGCCATGTATTACAACACAATAGACCCGCTCACCCGCTTCAAGCCGCGATTTTATTGTTATTCCGTCTAATCCAAACAATCACGTAATCCGAACAGGGTTCGGACCCAATTAGTTTGGATTCGCGAGACTCAACTGTAATTTATCGCCGAAACATGTAATATCAGAATTGGTTAGAAAGCGTAACTTGTTGATAGTAGGGAATAATCTCCATTTGAAAAAGCACTATTTAATGAAGTAGTTAGAAAAGCACTAGAAATGTACACAATGAAATGTTAATATTCTAATTTTGCAATATAAAATTAAAAAAAATAATGTCTAATCATTAATCACTGTAGGATAAAATTCAAGAATGAAACGTAAATTCAAATTTACTGGTGTAAAGAAAACAGGAGGACGTTAGTCAACTTCGAGAAAGTCAGAGACTCGATGCTGCCTACCACAAATTTATATTTGGAAGCAAAACACTACGGTGGGGAAGGGTCCATTATGTGAATGTTGATTTTGCATGATGGTCTTTGTCCGAAGTGCATCATATTCAAGTGTTAGTTGTGGTTAAGGACCACTTCATTGGTAAGCCTGTCCTTCTTGACCTTGTTCTTGCAAACCAGTCAAAACCCAAAAACATAAAAAAAAAACAATTTTAAATCAAAGCCAGGGATCCTTCGCTCAAGAGATAGACGCTCTACAATCAAGCTTCCCTCAATATTTTTTTAAATGCAAAAACAAAAAAAAAAAAAAAAAAAAGGAAAAAAGAAAAATGAAAAATTTTACCCAATATTTTTGAAGTACAATTTGTTATAAAGTGTAATATGAAAGACTTTTTATTTTCTTTTTTTTCTAAATTGTATTAATACATTCACAGAATCCCCCTTTACTCTGCTTAATTCAATAGAGAACTAAATAAAATGGCTCAATACATATAGGCACTTTTCCGACATTTGTCGGAAAGACTTGTACATAGAGATGCGCAACTTATGGATTAATTGCCGTAATTTTACCGCAAATGTTGTTCGAGATGCTATTGAGAAATGATTTCATAAGAACGGTGCAACTTATTATGGAAAACCGTTTCTATAAATTCTAGATTTTGAAACAAAATGTAACTACCGTAAAAAAAAAAAAAATGAAATAGTTTCCTGAAATCCAACTTTTCTACTCGCATAAACTTATAAACGTTAATTAAAAAATGATAAGTTGCAGGAAAATGTTTTTTCCACTGAATTTTCATGAAAAGTATGAATATTTTTCTGATATAATGAATATTTGATAATCCTCTAAGAGGAAAATAAGTTTTTTTTAATCTTTTGTTGTAGAAAATTCCAAGAAAAAGAGCGCGAAAAGCAAGCTTGCTTTCTCTACCCATAACCGTGTCTACACGTGTGTGTTAAATCTATACGTTCCTCTATACGGACCTTATATAAACAAGATAACAAAAGATAAAAAAAAAATACAACAAAATTAAGAAACCGCAAAAATGTTGGAGGGAAAAGTTTCTTTTCCATCGCAATGACAAATACTGAACGCAAAAAGTTTTCTAACAAACAAAAAATGGTGAAAAAAACGTGAACACAGTTCTTGAATGAACACGCATGCAGTATTCACACACTCATGCAACGTTTTATTTCTTTTTTTAAGTCAGGCGGTAAATACAGAAACATAAAACAAAAGAAGAAAAGGAGAGAAATGTTACCATTCTGTTGTCTGTTCCGTGTTGAGGGTCCAAGTGGTATGTGAAACAGTGATCGCCACCTTGCTTCTACAGGTATATAACCCCGCCACTATAGCCGCACACCTACTGACGTCATGCCACGGCTTAGCGAGCATTGGCTGTCTCAGGCGCAGGGCGGGACGAGAGTCGAGGGATGCCCTCATCCCACGCAGCCCATTTCAAAGTTTGTGGAGTTGAAATTTCACCAAGAACATCCACCAACCCAACCGCGCAATAAATTCTTTTAATCTCTCCTTACTTCCATTGAATATATATATCTCATTCTATTATCCAACGGAAATTGTTTCTCAATGGCTCATATTAGCATCATATTGTAATTATTATTTATTTCTTAGGCAAGAGCATGAAAACTGTGAGCTCTGGCACTAAAATATATGTTCTACCTTCACTTAGAAAAATTCTCTGTGAACCAATGAATCTAGTAATAATTCAGTTATTTATTTCTCTATAAATTATTTATTGTTGTCGAAAGATATTTGTTTAATTTAGAAAACTGAATTTTTTCCGTGTATACAGCTGATATAAGTATATGGCCGGCCAGAAGGTTTTAGGTTACATTATCGCTACCATATATATATATATATATATATATATATATATATATATATATATATATATATATATATATATATATTCGTAAACCGCAGTTTGTGTCTGAACTGCATTAGTTCTGGGTTCTATTCTCGGTGGCGACACTCGGTGTGAAAGCGTTTTCAGGTCATCTATCTTGAGTCAGTTTTGTTCGGGGTTTAACTCATTCACATTAGGCTAATGCCGAGATGGTACCGAAAAAGAGGTCCCAGACAGCTTCCTTCCTTCCTTAGTACTTTCTTCCTTCACATTTCAAAGGGTGCTGTGATCACCGAGGAACGTCATCCCTCATACGTGAAGGAGTTGAAAGGCCATGTATGCCAAAAGACCAGTAATATAATTCCTAACTCCTAATGAATTCAAATAGTTTCCAAATGGCTTTAGGATTTAATTTCTGGGCTTTCGATATCTGTGGCCATGTTAACCCATCACGTTTGAGGGATGACGTCCTGCTGCGAGCACACTATCCGGGGAAAGGAAAAAAGAAAGGATTGGGGAGGAAGGAAGCGGCCTGAGACCTACAGTATATGTTAGGTAGGACCCCAGCATTTTGCCTGGTGTGAATGAGGTAAACCCAGGAAAAGGATGGCTTCCCTGTAAAAGTTTTTTAACATTTTTTCGAACCGGAAATCGAACCCAGGACGGCTCGCACCGAAGGTGCCAAATTCTTTTAAGATGCTGGTTTAACAGCAATAATTCTGTGCCCAAACTAGGAACGAAACGGTATGAAAGGCAAAGAAATTCGCGTTAAGTATTGAGATATACGGAAACTAACTAACTAACTAACTCTATGGTCTATGGGATCCGGAGGTTCAATGCCACGTTCACAAGAGCTCTCCACTGAATTCTATACTTAATCAATTGGATCCAATTCCAACTTTGTATTCCTATTTCTGTGAGATCTATCTTAATATTGTCCTCCCATCTGCGCCTAGGTCTTCCTAATGGTCGTTTTCTGATTGGTCTTCCAGTTAAGACTTTAAAAGCGTTTCTACTTTCTTCCATTCTGGCTGCATGACATGCCCTCTGAGCTTCATGAAGTTGATGACCCTTACAATGTTTAGTAAACCGTATAAATTATATAGTCCCTTGTTATGAAGTTTCCTTCATTCCCCATTCCCGTTGTTCTTGGGTTCGAATATTCATCTCAGGATCTTGTTCTCAAATACTTTCAGTCTTAAGTTCCTTAATGACTCAGTGGTTAGCGTAAGTGCCTTTGATGTGGGAGACACAGGTTCGATTCCTGACGGGAGCTTATATGATCTGGATTCCACGTTAATCTCTAGGTTCACGTTTTGTATATCCTCGCTGCTGAACGGGACACTAAACTTAAAATCAAATCAAATAATTGGTATTTGCCCCCTATTTTCTGAAAATACCCGTGCACTCTATATACAGTTTCACGAGCTTGCCGTATGGGAGGCTTACATCTCCTGCTGCCGCTTGTAGAATCTATTATAATCTTAAGGCATCAATTGGAAACCACACAAACTAAATTATTATTGGAGGCTCTCCTTCTTCCCACGTCGTAAAAATGCACAGAATTAAATTTAACAATGCCAACATTCCATAGGTAAGAACAAAACAAGGCCCATGAAAATAGAAGAAAAAAGTTATGATTTTGTAAGGTCAAGAAAATAGGCGGTTCAACAATCAGGGTCGAATTTAAAGTTTTACCGCCTGTAGTCTAGGGTCGAGTTGCTGCCCCTACCGGGAGGTTTGCACCTTCCACAACAATTTTGAAAATAAGGTGTTTGAAAAGTGTCTTCATTCACACAAACCCTCAAAATTTGGTTTTAAAACCTAATATTTTACGTTTTTCTTTTGTTTTAAGGTAAGTGATTAAAATTAACTAGGGTCTCCGTAGCTCAGTGGTAGAGTATTCACCTTTGACGCCCGGGGTCCTTGGTTCAATTCCAGCTCTCGCCAGGTGAACTTTGTGGGGGGGACAAATACCGTGTGCACTAGTTTTCTCGCGATTTTCCGTTTCCTCTCACTTTCTTCATTGCACCATTGCATTCTTTCTCATCATCACCGTCTCCTTTAGCCTAGCTGGCATAATCGTAGAACATAAAACTTATAGATTTCATTTCATTTTAAATTTAGCTATAGTAGAGACGTTTTCTACTATATGCGTGATTTAAGGTCATTAGGGAGATGACAAAATCCTGCCCTGGTAATTCTTTTCTTTCTTTTTTTTCTTTTTTTTTTTTTTTTTTTTTTTGTTTTCATTTAAACAACATAGAGATCGTAAGTTAGCTGATCTAAGTTGTTGTCCTTCCTGTGATCATGAGCTACCTATGAAAAATCTTCCTAATATAAGTAGTCTTACATCCTAGTGAGCAAGCATGGCGATGGTAAGTCTTAAATTTGTCCCTAATGACCCTCGGCTGACCTAACCTCAGAGATTATCCCTGTGTATGGCATTGCTGAATGTAAATTTTCATATTATGCTACGAGTAAAGATAACCTCGACGTATAACCTTGCATACGCTTAGACCAGATGTAAAAATAAAGGATGTGTAAAAATGTGTACGCGTTATATGTACCCTTACGTGTATGACTTTTCAAAGTGTAAATTTTAAGTCACGTTTCGAGTCTAGACAGCCTTGACGTATAGATCTGATTATGCTTAGACCAGATGTAGGAATGAATGTTGCGCAAGTACGCGTCTATCTCAATTTCTCTATTCACACTTCTATTGTCAATTTGATAAAGCTCTAGAAGTTAAACAGAGGTCAAGAGGCGCTTTTGTATCTCAAATGTGTAATATCGTGTTATTCAGAAGAATTTTAGGAGAAGTAATTGGTATGTACTTTCCATATTTAGAAAGAAATAGTGTACATGGTGATGCAAAATGACCTCCCACAGCTTAAAGGATAATAAAACAAAAAAATAATATTGAAGGTAAAAATGTGTTTAATACAAAAATGTAAAAGGGTAATGAAAACAGCTTGCAATCGATTTGTTCAGATTTGAAACGAAACAATTGACTATTCAACTTGACGACGATTTCTGAAGGTTACAGTTTACAATTGCTCAATATTCTCGGACATAGAGTACTTTTGGGCCAGCCAGATTATTATTTTTTCAACGCTGGGCCCGTTGTTCTGAAATTCTCGATACACTGCAAGATAGTCTTATGTGGAATAGCAAACTTCAAGCAAGAAGCTCCTTGCACAATAATCACAGAACTGATGCTTTTGAAAAACTTTTCGACGGCGAACGCACAATGAGCTCCAGACCAAGCATAATGAGGATTGAAAATAGCAAGAGAGTGGTGAGCGGAAGGAATGGCCACTTCTCTTGCCCCTCCACAGATAGCGCAACAGCAGATAAAGAAGTGTGTGGGGCTAATTGGGTATTATTGACAGCAACTGTATTGTTCATTCATGTGTCATGTCAACACGTAAGAGAATAAGGTAATTCAAATCAGAATGAAGTCATTACGAACTATTATCAATCCTATTTGATATTTTCGAATAAACAAGTTTTAATCTGCAATGCTTTTTTGTTTTATTAGCCTTTAAAATGTAGGAGGTTTTATTGGGTCACCCTGTATAAGGAACTTTTTCGTACAGACGGACGATTTAGATAAATCACATGTCAATATATACAGTACTAAAAATTTGTTCGATTATCATGATCTTGTGTAATATAATGAAACAAAACACTAAATTACGAATTTGCTAATAGCAGAATGAAGATAAATTACATTTAGTAGGAGTTACTTATCATAACAAACATATCTTTGCGACTTATTTAAATCACTATTTTAGGTAGAAATAGTAGACAGTGCAAACCAAATATTTCTTTTCCTTGATAGAATTTACCTTAGAGATTTTCTCTGTGTGTGGCTTTCTCAAATGCAAATTATACATCACGCTGCGAATCTTGACAGAGTCCTCCCTACTCGTCTAGTGGCTAGCGTGTAACTGGTGCGTAAGTAATCTGGTATATATGATTCCTGGTTCAATTTCCGGTTGGTGGAAAGTAGAACTGTAGCCTTGTATAAGCTGGCCTCGTTCTGTAACACAATAGCCTATTACTGTTTAGCATATCTTTCAGCAACAAGGGTATACGGGATATGGACCTATAGTTTAACGTGGGATCCAAATCACATCAGCTCACACCGGGAATCGAACTCGGGTCTCTCGCGCCATGGATGCGTACAATAATCATATCTATAGCACAAGGAGCTCATATCCTTAGCGACTCTCCAGTATAAACTTACTAGCAGAATACCCAATAAACTTACTGGCAGATTACCCGTTCTTCGCACGGGGAGAATACGTTTCATTTTGGACATAAAGGGGTGAATTTGGATTTAAACGGCATCAGAAGTGTCACTGTTCGTCTCGAAGACCCTGAAACTATGGATTCCACACTAATATTTGTCATTTCCGATCATTTTATATCTCCCCCTCCCCAAGTTGCGGGACTGACTTTGGATTTAAACGACATCGGAAGTCTCACTGTTCATCTCAGCGACACCGAAAACTAACTGGATTCGGTGATATCTGTTTACTGTATTTGACAGTGATATCGGTCATTTTCGATCATCATTAAATATCTCCCCATTACCCATTCTTTTTCTTTGCATTAGGATCGTTTTTAACCCTCTTTTCTATTTCTTCGGTTTATAATCGAACTTGAGCTAGCACCTTACCAAATATTTTTTTTTTTCAATCTCCCTAAAAAGTGCCTATGCCGGTGTGGGCCCCTATTACTTAGAACTCCTCAATTGTCAACATAATAAGTTGAAAATAAGTGATAGAAGTAGTATTAGTAGATGTTGTTACAGCATATAGATATGAGTAAGTTTAACGCCCTGCTTGAGCATCGAGGCTAAATATTAAGTGAAAGTGCAGTTTAAATATATCTCTTCGAAAATGAAATGAAATGAAATCTTTAAGTTTTACGTCTCATGGTTATACCGGCTAGGCTAAAAGAGACAGTTATATATATGTTACTATATTCTTTCACGAGCCATTAATAAACACTGCAGATTGTCGATTTCAACATTTTATCCAGTCAACTTGATATTGGGGAAATCAAAATCTGTGACCATTGGCTAGCGAAAATGGGATGTGTGGCCCGCACACTCGAACGTACTTTTTATGCATATTTTTTTGTTTATTACTTTATTTTGTATGGACGTTTTGTTTTTGTGAAATGTAGAAAAAGAAAACTTATAACGTAAACAACCTGATATTCAAGCTACCCATGCCGAAAGCGTCGATGAACAAGTGATAGGCATCTAGTGACCTCTCGGCAAAAGTTGGATGCTCTGCTGCGTTGATGCGTTGAGGCCCCACTTCCGTTTTGAAAAGTGTACCACTAGCGGCAGAGGCGCTACAAAATGCCAATGAACCATAAAATTAAACCCCAAAATACGTTAAATCACCTATATACGTGTTTTTAAACTACTAAGAAACTACTAAAAACACTAAGAAAAAAGTAGTCCGGAGTTCCTCCGGACTGCATGATCAGTAAGCGGGTTTGTTTTCCGACTTCGCCACGGGAGCAGTGAAAGAGACGTCGCATGTAGAGGGATAAATCGTTGAAATCTTTTTAATTTGGCCACTCAGAGTGTTCTTTAATGTAAACAACCTGAAACTCAAGCCATTGGTTTATACAATCCAAGGAATTCTAAAATAGTTTTGAAATATGTAACATTTGCATTAATGATGTCCATTATAGAAAAAATGTTAAAACAATGATATTTTCAAATTTGCCACTTTTCCAAATAAATTAAAACAGAGTAAACTTTTAAATTCATATTAACAACTTTAAAATTGAGGCAACTACTAAATCTCAGTTTTTGGTATTTAACTTTCACAAAAGCGTGCACACGTTTTTGAAAATGTGACTTTTGGAAGGACACTGCTTTCATTTTTTAATAGTAAAAATGAAATGAAATCTTTGAGTCTTACGTCACACGCTTATGCCGGTTAGGCTAAAGGAGGCGGTGATGATGAGTAATGAATGAAATGGTGGAATGAAGAAAGTGGGAGGAAACGGGAGAACCCCGAGGAAACCCACGCACACAATTTTTTAATTGTGGCCCGCAACATATGGCCAAGAGGGCAAGTGGCTAGGTGGATTCAAAACAACGTTGGGCATCTCTGACCTAGAGAGAGACCATATTCATCACATTTCTTTAGTTTTACACACACACACACACACACACACACACATATATATATATATATATATATATATATATATATATATATATATATATATATAGAGAGAGAGAGAGAGAGAGAGAGAGAGAGAGAGAGGCGCGGTTTCAGTAAATGGTCAAGGCTAGTACACCTGGACGGTTAGACAAATTGTAAACCGTAGTTTCGGTTTGTAATACAAAAGACCGGTTTCAAACTGTTAACCGAAACCAAACCGAAAAATGGTTCTATTTTCTATTGATCATTAAAGAGTTCTTACAAAGTAAGTTATTAAGAGAAAGATAGGGGGAATCGTAATTTCGTTCAAAAGTAAAATAGCAGATCCACAATTACTTAATCTAAAAGGAAATCATTCCTTATAGTTCGAGCTTTGTTTCAAAATATATAAGAATATTCTCAAAAAGTTCAATTCAGTGTCTGTTTCAAACAGAAGAGAACTAATTGTGGTTTGGTTTTGAAATAAACCGACACATTCGATTTGGAACTTAAACCGCACACAAACTGGTTAACCGATTAAACAATATTTTTGGAACGTTTCTAGTGGATAGACTGTAGTTAGTCTTACAATTGTATATTGTTATTTTGAATCCATCGGACCACTTGAGTAGTTTTGTATCACGTCGTGGGAATAATTAAAAGAATAAAAGCAGTGTCCTTCCAAAAATCTCTTTCTTTAAAACGTGTCAAACTTTTTTGTAAAAGTTACATACCAAAATCAGAGGTTACTAGTTGTCTCAATTTTAAAAGTTGTTAATATGAATTTAAAACTTTATTCTGTTGGAATTTATGTGGAAAAGTGGAAAATTTGAAAATATCCTTGTTTTAAAATTTTGTTTCAATAATGGACATCATTAATACAAATGCTATTTATTTCAAAACTATTTTAGTTTTCCTTGGATTGTAAAAGCCAATGGCTTGAGTTTCAGGTTGTTTACATTAAGGAGCACTCCAATTGGCCAAATTAAAAATCCTCAACGATTTATCCCTCTATATGCAAAGTACGCTTCGTCACCTCCGTGGCAAAGTCGGAAGAACATCTGTCTATTCATCACGAGGTTGGTAGTTCGAGCCCAATGCAGAGTACTTTCTAGTGCTTTTAAGACACACAATAATGTAAGAAAATCATGCATATAGGAGATTTAACATGTTTTCTGTGAGTAATTTTGTAGTTCATTTTTGCTTCGTCGCGCCTCTGCTGCTGGTGTTATAATTTTCCAAAGGGAAGTGGGGCCACAGCGGATTGTCGCTGCAGGGCATCCAATATTTGCCAAGAGGTCGCTAGTTGCCCATCGCTAATCCACCGAAGCTTTCGGCATGTGGTTTCTTGAGTTTCATGTTGTTTACATTATAAGTTTTATTTTTCTACATTACACAAAAACAAAACATCCATACAAAATAACGTAATAAACAGAAAATAAGTATAAAAAGTACGTTCGAGTATGCGGGCCATACGTGCCGTCTTCGCGGGCAAACGGTCATTGGTTTTGGTTTCCCCAGTATCGAATAGGCAGGCAGAATAAAATGATGAACTCGACAATCTGTTTATTAATGGATTAGGAAAGCATATAATTATAAAGAAATACGCGCGAATATATATATATATATATATATATATATATATATATATATATATATATATATTACCGTCTCCTTTAGCCTAGCCTCGATGCTCAAGCAGGGCGTCAAACTTCCTCATATCTAAATGCTGCAACAACATCCACTAATACTAGTTGTACCACTCATTTTCAACAATTTACGTTGACAATTTAGATTTGAATTCTCTTGACTATTGTTTCTACATAACACTTTTTGTTTTATTATGACGGAAACAAGAGTTTTACCAAATTGGAATTGTAAAAGCGTGCATTTAGCTGAAGACACTAAAAAACCTTAATGGTTTCCCCCCCCCCTTATAGACCAGCTATATCTTAGAGTAGTGGGATAAGAATTAGTTACATATACCAGTGGTCCCAGGTTCGAATATCGTTGAGTAATTAAAGGAAATGTTTATCATTTGTAATATTGATACTTCCAATGTAAAATAACATGGAAAAATATTCAGTTTCTCTCTTCCTAGTGCTGAGATGAGTTTCTTCAATGCACTCGCGATAGAAAAGTGAACTGCGAAACACAACTAGAAGATGACGCCAGTAGTCATGACATACAAAGTTATTGTAGTATAGAAATCAGGTTTGTGGGTTTTCTCGGGGAACTCCCGTTTCCTTCCACATTCTCATTCTACCAATTCTTCCACCATCATTTACTTGCTTCAATCATCCTCTCTCTTAGTCTGACAGGCTTAATCGTAGGACGTTAAAATAAAATATTTCATTTCATAAAATTTCGCAACACAACCTATGGGGCTGACTTGTAGTGATAAGTTTGAAGTTGGACATTAATTGAGATTATAATTTGTCTTTGGGGGGAAACAAACTGTCAAGGCAATCAACAGTTTTTTTTTCGTAGCGACTTATCATTTATTTTCAAGGAAAATCCAGTGTTAAGCCGAAACAAAAGGTATGAAAACACTAAACAAAAATGTAATTTTAAGTTCTTTCCTATTAGAAATAAAATAGTTTGTTGGCTGACCAGGACACACATAAAAGTTCTTGCTTGCTTTCGGTAGAACGGGTTTTATTCACGTTAAGCGCTACTTTGCTACTGATACCACTGCATGCTGTAGGTCCACCTCTTATCTAACTTCGGTACTAGAGAAAAATAATTGAATCTTTCAGCTTAACGTCCGGCGATTATGCCCTTTATGTTAAGGGCGACGATGATTAAGGCAAGCTAATGATGATGAAACAATTAGTAGAATAATGAAGTGGGAGGAAGCGGGAGTACCCCGAGAAAACCCACGGGCACGATGTTGTCCACCACAAACGTAATTGGCCGAGAATCTAAACAGGGATCCCAAGCACCAGGGGTATGCACCCTACCACTCAGCCACCGTGCCCTTCTCGGCGCTGGAAAGCGCCATTTAAACTTCAAAAGAACGAAGGCACTAGATATTGAGCTATGTGTTTTGCATAAAAAGGAAAGCAAAGAAGCATGCTAATTTAACTTAATAAGATTCATTCTCACAGGATTGATAGTTTGTTAGAATACAAAATCAATAATAGGCTAGGTTATAGCAGTAACTTTCCTATCTTCCGACTTCCCTTATTATAACCTTTTATCACGGTGTCAAATATAGTATTTAAAAAGTATTTCTATTGCCTACAATAAATAGTAATTGTTAAAGCATGACAAATTCACAAAGGAAACATTCACTGTAATATTTAAAGAAAATGTTATATTCTTGATTGGTTAAACATCAGCAGTGTTAATACAGTGTGATAGATTTAACAAATTCCAATCTACATTCTCCAAAATCAGTACTGTGACTTCAGATTCAGCTTAGAGGGAAAAAATCCTCCAATATAAGAATATTTTCATGTGTTTGATTAGTATGTTATTGACTAAAATGCATATATATCCGAAACTCAGCGAGAGACAATTACGTTCACCTTTGAAGGCCCAAATGACGCCACTGGGGGTTTATTGCTGAGACATTTTATATAATCAATGATGTGTGACAAAACTACATCCTTGTCTAAGCATGTATTACTTTAAAGAAAATACGATGTGTCATGCAACATTTTAACAGCTTGTCAACAGAGTGGAAATAATCGCAATTGAAATTGGGGAAGACAGGAGTGAAAAGGAAAAAAAAAAAAAAAAAAAAGAGTTTATTACTTTATTTTATGCTGGGTTTTATTCTGACTTAGACGTCAGCTATAGTAGTAAGAAATAGTTACTGAAAGTTATGCAACCCATTTAACTGATATGTAACGTGGGTTGCTGACTCTTAACGATGTTTATTTCTATCCACCTTTCTAGATAGCCCATCCCACAGCTTACAAGAAATCATATTTCATCGAAGTCGATATTGAGATAGCAAAGGTCACCTGTTAGATCTCACAGTAAGCTATCATCTTGTAGTATATTAATAACAGAGAAGCGTATAGTCGCATTAAGATAGAAATTTTATAATGTGGATTGCTTGCATTGAAAGCTTCTTCGGCGACCTCTTCTGTTAGTTTTACTTGTTTCAATCTGAAAATAATAATAATAATAATAATAATAATAATAATAATAATAATAATAATAATAATAATAATAATAATAATAATAATAATAATAATAATAATAATAAATTTAATTAGTATGCATAAAACCCCTGGTAAGTCGGTACTAAAATAGAACTTATTAATACATTTCGATTTCAGTTATACGTAATTGGAATGATTGCTGCAACACACACACACACACACACAGTGTCTAGTTTTCTAAGTGCGTGTTTACATCGAATTTTATTAATTGTATAATTACAGTGAAACACCTCCAAATAATAAGAAATCTCCATAATACGAAGAGATGTATTGTGCCGCGGAAAATGTATATGTAGAATTCTCTTTCTCATGCACAGTCTCAAACAATGACAGTTTTCACCTCTTCCACCCGCCTCCTTGATTATTTTAGGAACCTCTTCATAATGGACAGGAGTTATTACACGTATCACGGAAAACACTATCCAACCGATTCAGTACAGTGGACAGAAAATATATTCTCCTACAAAAAAGTAATTGCCACAAATTAATGACCTGATCCACCATTACACAAAACAGTCTCAAACCGCACATGAACTTCGTTTTCTTGTTCCACAATAAATTGTTTTCTAGTAGGTTTCGGGGGAAAACTTCAATCAGTGAAAATATTTGTGGAAAGGCAGTGGTTTGGCTAAGAATTGTATGCGAATCTGCTTCCTTTCTCTTACAAATTCATCAAATTCACCTCTGTTTCTTTCGGAACTTCTACCTGCCTCTCCAACTTCAAAGATAAATAACAAACCGTAGTGACCACAGATGGGTTTTTGGGGCCCAGGTTGAGCAAATGAGATTTTGAAGTGAGATATAATTTTTCATTAAAAATGACACAATCCAACTTTTTAACAATAGCACAAAGATGCTTTTAAGAACCTAACTGTCAAAGACAATTTATCATTAATATCATTTTAGGATAATTAATTGTTATAGCAAACACTATCAGAATCTTTCTCGTCCGCTAAGACTGACTAATTTGGTCAGACAATGTGCCAGAAGTTGTCATGAGTAAAGAAAGATTGTCAGGTCAGTGTCTTTGCACTTCGACACTTTTGACACCATATCTAGCAGGTCGACTGGAGCGGCCCACTGAAACAGGTAAACAGTATTTTGTTCGGACTGGACGGATAATTCAAAGATCAATAAGTGCATGGAACAAGCAGCAATATACAAGACACCAATCCCAAGTCCGTTCAGCACGTCTTGGTAGATTTTTTTTTCCCGTAGAATACAGTAATAGAATTACTGTTTACAATCGAATCTAAGAATTTTTTTCTGTCAAAATTTCAGGTATAAAATTCAGGTTGTGTCATGGAATCGCATACAAAACCGCTCCGCAATGGGGTTGACTGAAGTGTTTGAAGCCGTTCATTTCCCGGAACACATACACAGCATGCCTGTGTGGTCCTGTAAGATAGTACTTTTGTTATCTTTTCTAATCGTGACATTTAAATGTTTAGTTTGAACAAATAAATCCTTATGATTTAATTTGTATTGTCAAATTCTGAATTGCTTCATTGAATATCTAGGATGCATCTTATTCTATATAAGGAATTGACACAATATTTGAAGTTTAGAAATGGGGTTGCATCTTAGATTCGAGGGCGTCTTAGTTTCGAATATATATACGGTAAATTTTTAATATGTTTTTGAGAAAACCATTAACGGGTTGCCTAAAGAAGTTTAACATCAAGCAACATTATTCAACCTATTATGTCAATGAGAATGATTGATTTACAAGGTAGAGTCCATGTTGCTGCAAACAAAAAAGAAAAGGATGTCAACTAATGAAAATAATTATTTATATTATTATTATAAATAATAACTATAGATTTTAAATGTCTCCTTGAAAGCTAAAGAATGAGCAGTAACATCGTAGTACGTAACGTACCTTGAAATTTGCTTTCAATTTATAGAGTTGAATCTCTCAATGAATGGTCCGTGTACCTCCAGTGACACTGTTCCGGTTGGACGATGTGGAATACGATAATATTACAGTCCAGCCAGAAGACATTAACATGTACACATGAGTAATTTAATATTTCATTACTTTTACGCCAGGTAAAGGGAATGATTATTTTATTTTAAAAAAAGAAAATAAGATTTTGCTAAAGAATTATTTAATGAAAGGTGACAAAAATGACGTTTAGGAAAAAGGTCTCGAAATTCGGACCCCCCGTAATAACTAACATGAAAGTTACAAGTGAAGTATCAAAATAGCACAAAACTTTATTTTACAAGTGTGATACATATCTCTGAACAATAGAAAAAGACACACGATGCACTAAGTCAAATGAAAAACAAAATCAAACCTCATTAATCGAATCTTTTACGACAGAAGTCAAAAATGTATATCTAACGGTCATTTCCTGTGTACACGTCGTGTATCCACATACTACACATTGCACATTGTATCCAAAATTCATTCCTAGAATCCATAGAGAACTTCTACCCACAAAACAAATAATCAACATAATTGCTGTTTGGCACTCCTGCTTGTGGAATATCCAAGTCGTTGTCTCCGCTGGAAATGAACGAGGCGTGACCACTTTCTGAACTGTCGTCTTCCAATCACGAATTGAGCAAATAAGAAAAATGAAATGAAATCTTTGAGCTTTACGTCCCACGGTTATGCCGGTTAGGCTAAAGGAGACGGTGATGATGAGTGACGAATGAAATGGTGGAATGAAGAAAGTGGGAGGAAATGGGAGAACCCCGGGAAAACCCACGCACACGGTGTTTGTCCACCACAAAGTTCACTTGGCGGGGGCTGGGATCGAACCCGGGACCCCAAGCACCAGAGGTGAACGCTGTACAACTGAGCCACTGCGGCCCTGTGCAAGTATGATCTCTGGTTTACTTGCTACATCGTGGCGTTTGTGGTGCGTTGTCTTAAGAAGTGTTTTTCTGTTTGTACATGGGCACCTGTAGTGGACGAAAGTTTCTTTCCCTTTCCCTTTGAGCTCACCACAGATTGAAGTAGATCATGTTTGTATGGAGAGAATGTTATGACAATGTATGATTTTGCCTTCTGAAACAATATGTACGATGAATTTAGTAACGGGCTGCAATCCCTCGTTGGCAATAAGGGATATCTTGTACAAAGAAATCAGGGGTTCCTCTTCGGATAAGACAGGGGTCCGACTTTGACAACCTTGCTGTTTGTATTTCACTCGACATTTAACCAGTTTCAACTATATGTGCTACCGAATAAACAGCACAGTTACAAAGAATAGTATTTCCTAAAGAGTAAACTATACAACTTATGTCCACTAATCTCCTAAAACTTCAGCAAATGACAGGTTTTTGCACGGGCGTGAAAACCTCCCTCCACGCGAAAACAAAAAATGCCTCTACTTTGCGGGTTGTAGGTGCTCTATCCTTCATAACGTAACGATTACGTCTTTGTCGTTTTGTTCCTATCCATTCCAACAGGCAGAGCCACTTGTCTTGCGAAATAAACGGGCGTGTTCGACTTAAGGGACGAGTCCGATTATGGTGACTTTCCTCTATCAGAAAGCAGCGTTTTGCAATTGATTTAGTGTCCTAGAATGGGTTCTCTCTTCTGCACAACCCTCTATTAAAGCCGGAAATGGTTGATTTTTTTGTTTTAATCTTTGACACCATAGAACAAAAGTTTTTGACTCTTTGATGTGTATTCAGCGTCCGAGGAACATGCTTTATCTTTGATGTTATTATTCGATTACAATCAGTACTTGTAGATGCACTACTTCAAGTTTGAGTATTGAATTCGCATAGTTTGTAAGTCTTAGTTTCACACTGTTAAACAATACTCGTTTCTTTAAATTATTAACATTAAATATGAACTTGTTGAATTTTAATATGGTTATCTTATAAAAATAGAAAAATACTGTATACTTACTTAAAGTTGTACAACTGACCTCGGAAAAAATTTTTAAAGTTTCTGGTTATTAATTAAGACTGGGTGGAAATAAAACTGATCATATTAATACAATGTAAACGTTTAATGTTATCTAAATTTTTCGAATTGCGAGAAATTTCCTTTGTTATGCATTTTAATAAGATTTTATGTTTGTTCAATTACATAAATAAACCTGACATACAAAGCATCGTTTGGAAAACCACTTGCAGCTGTAAAGTTGTGTTTTCCAACTTTGCTATTTCTTGGAAGCCGCGATTACTCACGAATATATTCTGTATGCCATAATGTATTACAGATCGCAATTTAGAGGCAAAAGTAGCAGATTTTAAGTAGAATTATAATGTGCTTATTTGTCTGTTATGTCTGTTTCTGGCATCCCCTGTTAAATCATTCGCATTGTTTTGCCAATCTAAGTAGAAAGAAGATTGAGAAAAATCATTAATACGCGATTCTATGTTGTCTGTAATAAACAACTATACCTGCATTGTACGAGTAAGTGAATTTGTGGAACCTAATACTGTATGAAGTTAGCGTCACGTGAGGTTCTTCAGATTAGGAAAACAAGTCGATTTCATCTCACATTGTGAGATCCTTTTAAATGATAGAGGTCCCATATTAAAAGCGAAAGTGTACTCTCCTAGTTTCAATGACGGATTAATTTAGTGTGGGGATAGAATATACTTTTGGAATGCTGAATCTGTAATGAACACTGCAGCTATTGCTAATTGCAGAGAAGCTGAAAAGCAAAGAAATCCGACAATCTTCCCGAAAATTTTGTTTTCACTCCAATTGCTATTGAGACTAATGGCGCTTGGGGCGCAAGAAGGCTTGAATTTATCAGGGAGGAAGGAAGATGTATTTCTTGCGTTACCGGAGAAGTTTGCTCCACATCTTTTCTAATAGAGCGCATAGCTGTTTCTATCCAACGTGGTAACGTCTCGTCGGTCCTTGGCACTTTTTCACCCTGAAAGGAACTGGAGGAGGTGTTTGTATTCTAATAAGAATATTTATAAGAATAGTATATATATAATACTCCCTGGCCAATAGTTTTTCTTTTAGATTATTGCCAGGTAATACGGAATCCGTTCTAGTGATTTCCTCTTGTGTAGATAGGGAAATGAATTATTTATTTGGCAATTTAAACTTTTGTTCATTTTATTAAATTTGGTTTATTTCGATGGTTTCATAATAATATGTATTATCTAAATCTTCTAAATTGTTACGTCTAACAATACATTCTTCGATATAAATTCAAATGAAATAATTTGAGTAATCTCATTATAATGGCAATACTTTGCCTGAGGGCAACGCTAATTAGTAATAGTTGACAATAACAGCTCTGCTACCTGCCCTAGGACAGTGCAATATTTAACAAACTTTAACACCAACCCGCATGAAACATACCATACCATTAACTCTCACTATTAATTTAAAATGTGGTTGTAACTACATATATAATATCATCAATTATTTATTCTATATCAAGAGGCATAAAATTTAGTATCTAAGGAACATGAATACAATATATAAGTGACAGACAGTTGTTTATTCGACACAGCCAACAGTTAAGCTATTCTAGAATCAGAAATAATTGTTTCAGTTCACTAAATGTAATACATTTATTTAAAACTATATACCTCTACAGTGAAGATTAAGTGTACCAATACAAAATAATATCATGTGTTCCGCCTTTGGACAAAATAGACTTCTAATATCTTCAAGAGCGATATACAACTAGATATATCTATGGCGCAGATTATGAATACGTATAGCAATACAAACCAAATTACATATATTCTACCTTTTGGACAAGATAGATTTTGTACATCTTCAAAAATGATATTTTGCAAGTGACGTTACGTTTCTCAGTACAAGTTTGTTTTATGGCGGCCTTAACAGTGAGGCTATAAATACATTGTTGTCTGGGCTGGCAATGTGCGACTCATACTGCCTTAAGGTTGAATTAAAATAATTTTTACTGCAAACTTTTACTGTAATGAAGACAAAGTCATACATATACGTATACACATGTAGGATGAATGGATATTCCAGCATAACGCTGGAACGCCTGGATTGGGAAGCACAGTGACTCAGTGCATAATTAATAGCTTTATGAAAACAATAATTTATCTCGAAATCACCTTATAAAGATTTACACTTCTCCATATAACTTGATTCAATTCAGTGATATCTTTTTCATCTTTTGACATGTTTCTTCTTCTTTTTTGCTAAACACATAATAATACTGCAGAATTTAATACGTACATCACCCATAATTTCACACATAACTGAAGAAAATAGAATGTCATTTGATGTTTGATTATAGGATTGATAGCTATTTCATTAACGATCGTATTATTTTAAGCTTCAACGTTTCTTTAATGTCATGAATATTTCAATTTAACTTCACAAAATGCTGCAGCTACCCCCCAAACGAATGCTTAGAAAGAAACACTATAACATCAAATTCAAAGTACAAACCACAATTTTGAAACTTTCCTCAAACCAACTAAAGCAACTGTTTCAAATGTATGTGGAATGTTGCCTAAAGAACAAACTTGACTCTGTAACTTTGTATGCAGGACTAAGTGATAGGCATCAACATTCAGTGTAGGATAAATTCTCATTCGCCAGAAAGAGAACCACCAGGTGCTGACCTCAGAATTTCTCTTTGCATTTTACTGTCTTTTTTTCTCCTGTTGCACCCACAGAATTTTCTCTGTCCTAGTTCTCGGAATACGGACACATTTCTGCCTTTACGATGTTACTGGGACTGAGCTGTCTGAGATAATTCAATGACAGTCGATCTAGGAGAGAAAAAAATCCTAAATTAAATGATTTGGAGTGTGACGTCTCCTAAAAGAAAAAAAGAAAGCATAAGACCACCATTTGTGATGCACTGAATTCGGTTCTGTAAAATGAAATTCAATGGAAACCATCAAATGTAAATTCGAAAATTGTTTCTTCGTTATATAACCATTTGAACAAGACAGTAAATTGCTGAAATTTGATTTTACATGGCGTTTTGCATAGTCTGCTCTGCTGCCTATCGTAGGCTGAAATCTGGATTGATCGAAAATGTATATTCAGCAGTGATGAGCTTTTAAACAGTTAGTGTCCCAAGAGTTTATTTTCTAAAATATTATATTTAAATTTCGGTTTTTACTTGCACAAAAATTGCTAATTACAAACATTACTAAAAACACAAATTCATTATAATTATATTCAACATAGCGTACCCATAAAAGGGGTAACAGGTACAAAAGAATATAGAATATAAATGAAGGAATTTTAGGGTTGTAGAGATAGCTAAAAGGGTTACCCCAAACCACTTTGGAAGATACGAAACAAAGACTCTGGTTTAAGTATTAGCTAATAAACGTTTCAAAGTAATAGTGTCTTACCGCAGATCGACAAAGCTCGGAACTATGAAACAGAAAAATGAGATCTTTAAGTTTTACGCCAGTTAGGCTAAAGTAGACGCTCATAATGAAAAATGAATGAAATGTTGGAATGGAGACTGTAGGAGGAAACGGGAGAACCCGGAGAAAAACTACACATAAGGTGTTTGTCCATCACAAAGCTCACTTGGCGCAATCTGGGATCGAACCAAGGACCCTATGCACCAGAGGAGGACGCTTTACAACTGAGCCACCGGGGCTTCTTGAAACAGAAGAGAACAGAATGATGTTAAACAAGTAAAAGTTGTAATTAAAAAGAAGGAACCAGAACTAGGTAAGGTTATAGCTTCATATATTTGAAACAGAAACATAAATGAATGAATGTTTTATTACTTGTACTTGCATATGCTTTTCAAGGAGAAAAAGTTAGGTGCAATCAGTGTTTTGTAATGCAAAATTTTACTAGGCATGGTTGGAATAACAATTTGAAATTTACAAGATCTTGTTCTTTCATTGTCCCGATGGGTTTTAAAGGTTGATCGAGATTTGGAAACACTATGACTTTAAAATATTGGTACCTGATAGGTTTAGACTCTTGCGACTACCTTAAAATTAACACTCACGTTGAATAATGGGCCCAGTGGACATCTCTCAAAACCAACATCTCTCCCTGGAAGCTCAGACTTGCTGTAAAAGCTCTAAGAATAATTGAAATATGTACAGGACTTACCTTGCATTTTAATTTGATGTGGGCAATACAAGGTGGATGTTGAAAAGTTCTTCTGTGGTTATCCCGCTAAGAGAAAAGACGTCCCACAGAAAGTCCTGTTCAAAGAATATAAGCGTACATGTGGATCTCCGTAGAATTTTCATTGAATTTTCTGTCAACGATGTGAGATGTTGGCCTGAAATAAGGCGAATAATAGTATTTAACAGGGTTTTGTAACATAAGAGAAAATACCAAATCTTGAAGGAACTGTGTGAACTGAATTCGAATATGCATTCTGTTTACCTCCATCATGTACAGTTTTCCCGCGACAGACGGATTTTTAGGAATGTTTTCTCAAAAACTTCCCTTTTTCACATATTTCATTTCCTTAGCTCTTGTCTCCTTACGAATAATGACACAAGAATTAAACTAAAGAAACCTTGATTGATACTCAAAAAACCCTCCAAGTTTCAGAACAATCTCGTTATTATTTCTAGAGAAATAAAGATACTTATATGTCTATGCTTTCACATCTCTTGATTTGGTGGGAGAAAACCAGAAGCACAGACATAAAATAGAATACAACACAATTTACATGTATAACAATATACAATAAACAATAATATATACATACAAAAATGTCATAAAAAACATTAAAACCATCAGAATGTATGAAACTTCCATTGAGTTTCACAAATGTACACTACTTCCTTGTTTTGTAAGAAGTATTGCATTCTCTAGCAAGACCCCAACAATAATCCCCCATCATTGAAGAATTCCATCGTCCCTGATAGCCTTTCTCCATTGTCCCTGATAGCTTGATAGAACCTTTCCCCTTGTTCGTCCCTGATAACACCTGGATTAGCAGAAAAGAAGCTATCGTGAGAGTGTAAAAGTCGATTTTTAAAGAAATTTTACAATCCAATTTTTTGTATTTCTATAGCATGTCCTGTACGATTTTACTGTAATTTTCCGCCTTGTTGTTGACCATAAAGTTTCACACAATACACGTAAATGCTGTCCAGGCCGGTAGCTCAACACTGTTTAATTTGCTGTGAAAGTTATCATCAAGCATGAGTTTCCTAATCTGGGAACCAACAAACGCTCCCGCTGAAATCTTAGCATCACTGAAATTAGGAAACTTAAGTCGTAAATGCTTGATACATTCACCAGTTGTGTCCATGGCTTTGACAAAGTTCTTCATAAGTATTACAAAGTGGTGGCACTTCATAACTTTATATGAAGTGGTGGCAGTAGTTTCTTATTAGGATGTACCAAAGCAGCATATTTCATGTTCCATTTTCCAGAAACATAATTCACTTAAGGTTCTTAGTCCTTCGCTTCATAATGCTTGTCATCAGCTCGGCTATTCCATAAACATACAAGGCATTGGATGTGCTACTGAAATACAAAAAAAAAAAAAAAAAAAAAAGTTTGCAATAGGTCTTTAAAAATCCATTCTTTACTCTCTCACGCTAGTTTCCAACTAGAATCTTTATGTAGGGCAACATACTTTGTCATAAGGTCAACGTTGTGCTGCAGGGCATAACGATGAGCACAGAGATGAATCTCAATTGCTGCAATATACTTACACGGGAAGGTCACGAAAGTGGTTCCGGTCAGATGGACCCCACCAGGGCCCCTGCGGGGCCCAGGGACAATATGATTTTACTTTAAATCGTGCTACTTTGAAAATAATGCCACACATGGTTTCCTGTTTTCACATTTGTCTCACTGTTTCCGATTTATAGGGGTGGCCATGGACTTCTCAATTAAGTTTTTGTTTACATTTTGACCGCCGCCATTTTGCATATAGTTGTTGTAGAGAGTCGAGACTTCTCCATTTTCTTTCATTTCACAACAGCTTTCATATGATGTGCTACTTAACTCCACTTGCCATTTGAAACTTTCGAGTTGGACCTCGTCTGGGACCATGTGGGGGACTCTGCTACAAACTTTTTGCCTCAAAAAGTGTGCCATTGAAAATGATGGGATACGTATTCGCCGAGTTTTCCATATACCGAACCGTTTCTGAACAACTGACCCGGTTCAAACTATTCTGCCAACTAACAACTTTTACATTACAAAATATGTTCTAGCTCACGATATTCTGACCGGTTTCACGCATAACTTTGGGATTTGTCTAGTTATAACATATCAAATGCAAACATAATTGTCTCGTTCGGATCGCAACAGAGCCACTTCGTGACTTTCCTTTGTCAGCATTTATTACTCATAGCTAGTATGCATTATCATGAACTTCATACTGTCCGTCCTCGGTACATGTACTCTCCGC
Source organism: Thermobia domestica (assembly GCF_964235325.1). Taxonomy (NCBI): domain Eukaryota; kingdom Metazoa; phylum Arthropoda; class Insecta; order Zygentoma; family Lepismatidae; genus Thermobia; species Thermobia domestica. Next base: position 22,292,990 of record NC_137459.1, on the reverse strand, counting down.
TTTGTCTCGTTTTTCACACTTTACTGTTACACTCTACCTCCCGATCATTCTGACCGGGTCCTGTTACAAGACTATCAACTTCATGCCCATCTACCTCACATTTTCCCTTCATTTACAACACAGTGATTCCTCTTGTCTGTAACAGGGCTCCCATAGAGTTTGGGTACAAAACCTCGCGACCAGAACCTCGCCTGGCCAAACCTCGCCTCCCAAAACCTCGCGGCCCAAAATCTCGCCGGGCCAAAACCTCGCAGGCTCCGGCGATGTTTCGGCCGCGAGATTTTGCCCGTATCCCCTCCCATAGTCTTCATCAGCCTAGAGATGCCCTTAGACAGACGATACATTCATTTGTCATACTAACATAACCCTGTGTTGTCCCGTGTATCGCATTTCATCCCATTCTTCACTCTCATTCTTTCCTGATTAATACGTTACATATTTAATATTTTGTGTGCGTTCATGTCAAATAATCATAATTTACTGTATCCTTTCTTGTTGCGCTCACCTTGATAGTTATTGTTATTGTAGGTATTTTTATATTATAGTCATTGTTATTATATGCATTTCTATGTGTGGCAACAATTAATCCGCATTGCAAGTTGTGTCTAATAAATGTAAGCTACCTTTCCACACGTTATGATTATAGTCGCAAAGATCATAATGTCCTGGTTTAAGCTAATAATAAAAATAATAAAGGATCAATAAAGGAAATCATTTAGCCCAGCCATTGTTCCTAAGAACCTAAAATATCCTATCGAATTCTATACCTAAAAGAGGGTGTAGCCCTCTAAAAGGATGCTAGCCTCAAAAAAAATCTAGTATGCAGATGCAAGGTAAAAAGCTGTGTCAATAGGAATACGTGTATAATTAATATGATTATGCCTATTCCCACAGGCGTATATATTATAAAGGTTTGCTATTTCGATAGCTTTGTGAATTGCATCTGTATACCAAGAATTTGTTCTTCTTGCAAGACAGTGTTGCCAGGTCTACAGATTTATCTGTAGATCTACAGATTTTTCATAGCAATTAGGAAAATAAGAATTTTTGGTATGATCTACAGATTTGCTTTTGGCTTTACGAGTTTATCGTTCAGTTCAATACATGTGTTAAAGTTTTAAACGAAATGTTGCTAAAATGAGACACAAGCTTAAAGGCAACTTTTTTATGTCACTATTTTTTTTATTTGAAGCGTCGGTTGCAAAAACATCTAGGTTTTGGGTTACAAAACAGTTTTCCACTCTGCCTTTCCCTTCCTCTCTAACTTTGTTGCTAGTTGGTCATCCTCAAGATCTCAGGAAGACCGCGTGTCAGATGAGCAAGTTTATCAAGTCAGAGTATTTTTCGTGTAGAGTCTAAAGATATCTATAAGGTGGGCTAGTCAACAACTAACAATGCCGAACATGACTGTTTGGAAGACGTTACAAAAGTTACTGCAACTATTACAAGGTATAAAGCCTAAAGATAATGTGACCCGTGTCAACTTTTGCGAAAAAGTGCTGGACGTGGAAGATGATAGTTTTCTTAGCAGTGTGAGCTTTAGCGATAATTCCGCATTTCACTTTATCTGAACAATGACTATGCATAACGTGAGTATTTGCACGTCTGGAGATCTACACTAAACATTGCAGTACATGTGAAACTCGCCAAAAATGACTGTCTTTTGTGAAATCCGCAAAGAACAAGTATACCTTTAGATCGTGAGAAAAATGGAACATCACCTGACAAAAAGACGGCTTGCCCTCACTTTCATCGTGAGGTACGGAATTGGTGGAATGCTGTTTTTTTTTAACGATGGATAGGTCGTTATTATACTAATCGCGTTGCTCTTCTGTAATGGTAGTCAATATCTGCCGATCTCATCTCCAGTAATTTTTGTGAGGGTGTGTAAAGGCTTGTGTTTACGAGCCTCCGCTGCCTGCCAACCTCCATAAGTTGCCACTTGGGACTTTTGCATCAGTGGAGCCTCTTAAAATATCTTGCCAGACATACTTGCTTCAATGTGAGAAGGAGTTAACTACAGGATAGATATGTCACAAGGGGTCCCATATTCTACACTTATAACTTGTAACAACTCTTAAAATATCTTCATGTATTTTACGTACTGATGTGCCTATCGCATAAAGTGAGTTGCTCTCATCATATTTCCAAATTTCACTCCTGATCATGACATTTAGGGCGCCATACTTTATCGTACGAAGGTGGAATTGTAGTGCATCGTAATTTGTCAATCGCTCCCCTTCCCACTATAGCCCGCTGTCCTTGAAATGGCATAACCGGCTATTATTGGAGAATACAATTTGGTTTCAGATATTGCGGCTTATTGCATGTTACAGTTGCTCAAATGTGTTTCCAGGACAATTCCGGTCTTCTAACCAAAATCTTCTTTATGGATGCGTGACAGTATATTTCCACAGTATGCAAACACAGCTAGGCAGTTTGTGCTTATCAGTTAACCTCAGCTAGGATGTCATTGGTTAATTTGCATGGCTAGGTCTTTGCACTACGGGTGACCGCAAATTTCCTGCATGGCATTGCTTTCGGTCGAGCTTGAATTACCCACATCTTTCTGTCTAATTTCGTTAACTGCACTATAACCTCGTCAACAGTTGTTAATGGTACACGTTAGAAATGCAAGGGCTCGTAAAAAACCGGCTTTTTGAAAAAAAACTCGTTTTTTTCTGCTTCGCTCTTTTGGTTCGGAAATTTTGGGGACTTAGTTTCGCTTCTCTACAGCACAAGAACTCATTTGATTAGTGGTTGATGTAGATAATAATATAGAACCTCTAAAATAAACCACGAATTTCGAAAAGACTTTTTTAAAATTCTTAACATATTTACATTATGAATTCCAAAGGATTAACCAATATATATATATATATATATATATATATATATATATATATATATATATATATATATATATATATAATTTTTTTAACTTCTTATACAAAAAAATAAGTAGTTTTTAAAAAGAAGATACACAATTAACTAGCAAAATTGTATGTAGTATTTTTACTTCAAAATATCACACACCCTCTTTTTGAAACAGAAAATAAAACATGAGAGAAATACATTTATATGATAATCTAACAAACCGCACAACAAGAGCTTAGTTTCGGGTGGTTCTGTACATTTTTGAATTTTTTAAGTTTTAACCTTCATATACATTATATGAATATTCGAACAAATTTTTCATTCATTGATCACATACGTAATAATGTTACCACCTATCAGGTGCTTGGAATCTGCAAAATCCTTAAAGTTCCGAATTCTATAATGCACTGACTGTTCCTTAAGCTTTTTCAGAATCGAGAAAGTATCAAATTTTCTATTAATGGATCATATGCGTAATAGATTGTTCATCTGATCGTGCGGTTTCCTAGACTTATAACCACCACCACGGTTTACCCAGCCCTGAAGGTTTCTGAATTTTTAACGACAGGAATTCAACATATCATTACGAAACTTCTTTTTAAAAAATAAAAAGATAAAAACTATGGAATATTTTTAAGAAGAGTGGAAAGAATCAATCACTGTTCCGTTCACAAGAAAGGCGACAAAATTGAATGTAATAATTGAATCACTGATTGGAAAAAGGGAATAAGTGCATCAGACCTAAGTTTTCAAAAATGCTAAAAAAAACCTTCCCGAGGCGTTGTTTGTATTTGTTGCAAAAAGTGTATAATTGATTACTTGTAGCAAAAGAACTAACAAACACTAAGACAAGAAGAAGAATCTTGTATTGCAGCACTGTAATTGGTTAGATAAGCTTAAAAATGGAAAAAATATTCCCTTTTTCCAATCAATTAGAGTTGGACGCAATTATAATTGTGTGTAGGGCATATAATGTGCAGTTTATGATAGAAAGCTATGAAAATATTCATGCTGAATACAATGTTGTATGTTAATCTTGGATATATGTATCCGAACTATCACGCATGTTAGGCTTCTAACACTGTTATTGTCACCGTTTTTTTTTTTTTTTTTTTTTTTTTTTTTTTTTTTTTTTGTAAAGCACATGTTATTCTTACAGCAAGAAAAGTAATACAATAGACAGCTGAAACAATACGTAGCAAAATACATTGTCAAAATAGAATGACTTTACATAGGGTCCTATCCGTCTGCATCTTTGTCTTCTACTGTTTCTTGGTCAGTGGTTTTCCATGTACAAATCATCCTATAAAACTTTTTGTATTGGTCAGGTATGCATTTGATGATTTGTGAAGAATCGTTTATCTTTTTCTGATTGATCGGGACTTGCCAATCGTATGCCTTTGACGTTGGCAGTGGAACGTTTGTGACATTACTTTTGAGTAATCGAAAAATATCAGTTCTTAGTTTATTGATAAACTTATGAGTTTGCACATAACCTAGAGATTCTGATTTATAAACAGTATCTCTATTTAATTACTTGGAATTTCACTGTTTTGTCCACAATGCTATCTGAAGATTTCTTGTAAAACGGTTGCCACCAAGTTTAAAATCTAAGATTTCTTCATTGACAACTTCGTAAACCTGAAATGGAGTATCAGTATTTCTTGCATTCGTAATCATATGGTTATACTGTGCTGGTAAATAAATGCGATTGTGTCGTTTGAGTTCTCGTTTGATTATAACAAATTTTCGGTCACATGGTAAAAAGTGTGACCTCTGACAGGCAAATATTGCTGTACAGTGGTAAAGCATTATGACACGATCAGACTGAAAAGCATTCATATGTCACTGTATGATTGCAATTTTAGCATTGTATGATCACCACTTGTATCACTGAAAATACGTAAATCTGTAACTGATTGGGGCAAATATTTCTCTATAGATTGTGCAATGCGAAGACAAGACGAAGTATCGTTACGTCAGCAGAGGGCTCTAATGGTTGTCTACATACACACAGTCTCACAGTTGTGCTGGTATCCTATAGTGATTGGAAGAAGGAAATAAGAAACGTAGTTATTCCCTTTTTCTAATCAGCGAGATATTTTGTCTTCTACATTGGTCATATAGAGTTGCCCAAACATTCCTATTTTCTACTCAACGATGTAACTATCTCAAAGGAACACATCTGCTATCTCAGGTTAAAATCGCAAAAAATTGTATTTATTCCCTTTTTCCAATCAGTGGTTCAATTATCGAGGCATTTTTCTTAACATTCTATTAACAAGACTGATTCCGTACGCAGATGAAATTATTGGAGATTATCAGTGTGGATTTAGGGACATCAATCAACTATCGACCAGATATTTACTATTCGATAAATACTCGGAAAGAAATAGGAATATATTACCCAGTACATCAGCTGCTTATTTAAAAAGGCTTACGAATCGCATAGAAGAGAGATATTGTATGACATTCTTTCAGAATTCGGAATACCGAAAAAAACTAGTTAGATTAATTAAAATGTGTTTAAATGAATCCCAAAGTAAAGTCCGAGCAGAAAAAATCTTGTCCATGAGCTTCCACGTCGAGAATGGCCTGAAACAAGGGAGATGCGTTATCGCCATCATTGTTCAGCTTTGTTCCGGAGTACACTATAAGGAAAATTAAAGATAGCAAACAGGCCCTAGAGCTGAATTGTATTCATCATGTTACGGCGTATGCGGATGATGTAAATTTAATAGGTGGTGATCGGAGAACAATAGAAAGAAATGCAGAGTCCTTATTAAACGCTTGCAGCGACATTGGTTTAGAAGTAAATGCAGAGAAAACTAAATATATGGAAGTTCACCGGGATCGTAACATGGCAAATTATGGATGCGTTAAAATATCAAATAATACTTTCGACAAAGTGGATGCTTTCAAATATCTGGGATCAATATCACCAGACCAAAATCATATCCACAAAGAAATTAAATGTCGACTGAAATAAGGAAATTCGTGTTATTATTCAGTTCAATGTATTTTGTCGTCGCAAATTCTGTCGAGGAATTTAAAACTTAAAATATATTAAACGATAATCATGCCTATTGTGTTTTATGATTGTGAAACATGGTCGCTTGAGGGAAGAACGCAGACTGAAAGTATTTGAAAATAAAATCCTGAGACGAATATTCGGACCCAAGAGGTACGGGAATGAGGGAAACTTCATAACGAAGAACTGCATAATTTATACGGTTTAAAAAACATCGTTACGGTCATAAAGTCTAGGAGGTTCAGCTGGGCAGGTCATACAGCCAGAATGGAAGAAGGTAGGAACGCTTTCAAAGTTTTAACTGGAAATCAAATCGGAAAACGTCCATTAGGAAGACTTAGGTGCAGATGGGAGGACAATGTTAAAATGGATGTCGCAGAAATAGGAATACAAAATAAAATCTCGATCCACTTGGTAAGGATTGAAGTCAGTGGAGAGCTTTTGTGATCACTGCATTGAACCTTCGGCCATAGGCCATAGAGAGAGAGAATATATTTAAGTTAAGCACAACTGCACAACAACCATGAGTGAGTGGTTAGCGTTTGCGCTTTTATCGGGAAGTCCGAGATTCAACCCCACATTCGACAATTTTGACAAAAGTTTTTCTTAATTGTATCTGTGAATGTAGAGATAATGTGTGTACTGTGAGTTCCGGCCGACTTCCTTTCTTATCGTTTTTAAATTGTTGTTATTACTAATTACCAGTAGTGACGGATTTGTGAAAGGGGTTAGAGTGGGGATGTCTTACGGGTGAAGCTTGTATCCCGGGATTACAGAATTTCTAAAACAAACAAAATATTTGTTATGCCTTTACTCATAAACTTCAAGCTATTTTCAAATAAAAATTAGATATTTTTAGAAAAACTCAACATTAATAAGAAAAACCCCTCCCAAAATACTTTTCTAAATGCGCCACTGATTATCAGTATAAAATGGTCTTCAAGGTTGTATCCGGAAGGTTATTGCTGAATATACAAACAAAACGAATTATTAGTTATGCTTGTACTCATAAACTCCCAAATAAAAATTAGGAAATTTTAGAGAAACCAAACATTAAGCAGAGAAACACTTCTCAAAATACTTTTCTGAATCCGCTACTGATTATTTGTATAAAATGATATTCAAGTTTGTATCCGAAGATTATTGCTATATCATTGCACAGCTACAGTATAACAAGAACATGGAAGTACGCTTTGACAGATATACTGACAGACGTTCGCTCTGACGGATATATTTAATTACGTAAGTTTAACTTATGTGCTAGAAGCTAGAGTAGGCCTACTAATTTCTAGGAAATGAAACACGGATGACTAAAAAGAAATGATGTAGAAAAGAAAAAAAGTCGATAACTCAGAAGTTAAAATAAAGTTAAATATCTTCAACAATTGTCCTCAAATACTACGTACTTAGTTTAATTCATAAACCATGTACTCCATCCATCATGATGGTGAATTCCAGAGTAAAATATAGCATTTAGGTAATGAAATCTGATTTAACTTTAGGGTATACTATAAGAAAGCTATTTAAGCAGAAAAATCATGAAAATGATAAAAGCCAAAATTTCCAAAATTCTCGTTTTTTTTCAAAAAAGCAGGCTTTTTATGTGCAAAAAAAAAAACACCGATTCAAAAAAGCCGTTTTTTGCATCTCTACTACACGTAACACAGTATGAATAGTTCACTAACGACTATATCATAATTTATGGAAAACACAATTACATTAATTTATATCACAGGTGCTTATTAACTGTTTCTGTTCCAGTTATTATATGTGCCCTTTAAAGTCCGTCAAGCCGTTCTTATATTTGTCACATTTCTGCAATATTCTATGCTTAGTCAGTTTTTGTTCACAGTCTCTGTAATAACATAGATTACTTATATAAACGCAATATAGTAATATTTACCATCAATATTTACTGGTGTCTTTAAGTGTTTCTAACTTGTTATTTTTTCATTAGGTCAATTTTGTATATGAAAGTAACACAAGCAGGCTGGAGTAAAATAGGGTAATTAGAGTAAAATATGCTAAGATTGTTAAATTAAGATAGTATAGGTTATGTAAGGATCACACTTAAGATACCAAGTCTAGAAGTAGATGCCATTATTTGTTAACGTTGTTCCAATACACTGTTCGATTACTGTTATTTGTTTACGTAACAACTTACAAATTCAAATCATTTGTAATCGAAACAACGACTTGGAACATAAGATTATGTTTGCAACAAACTGTAATTGTTCCTCAAAGATTTTTGTCTCTCTCCCAATGGGTAAATTTCGTTAGTTTGTCATAGTCACATCTGCGCACCACTATGTCACTTGTACACTTCATACTTACACTACTTGCTACGTCATATTCATCGGTGTTCGCATTCTTTCCGACTTTCCACGAAATAGTGTTACCTTGTGAGTGTCCGTTTACTTATGCCAGGGTACTATATATATTGAGTAGTTTAATACTCGTGCCCAAAAACATCACGCAGAAATTAAATGTCTACTAAAAGCAGGGAATTCGTGTTATTAATCAGTTCAAAATCATTTGTCGTCGCGAATTCTCTCGATGAATTTGAAGTTTAAAATATACTAGGTGAACCTGCGCTCTCTACCTAGCGTATCATTCACATATGAGCATGAATCCCTTCGTCATTCCTCACAACATCTGTACATGTCCCTTTCCAGACATACGACAAAGAGGTCTTGATAAAAATCGGCAAGGTTTACCATAAAGGGGAGAAGCCCACTTCCGTTTGGAGTTTCTAATTCACGTATAATGAATATTTTCTTTCTTCTTGCATACAGTATGTAATAAGCAAATAGATTATATACACAATTAAATATAATGTCAGTGATATATGGTGTTCACTGGACAAAAAACTCTAAAGATTCATCTTAGCCTGGAGAAATGATTATACTTCGTTTTTCATTAGTGCGCCGGGAAACAAACGCCTAAGAGATATGCAACCTCTATACAACTGAGTTGTGTTGGAATGTGTATCACACAGTAGGTGATATTTTAGTTTTTTTTTAATTTCAATAGTTCCATTTTAAAAACTCTAATTTAATTAAATTGTACTGGTAGTTATCGGTGCACCTCCCTCAGAGAATCCCGGATCCGGCCCTGATGGTGTTCATTGGGCAAAACACTCTAAACAATAAAGATTCATCTTAGACTGGATAAATGATTATCCTTCGTTTTCATTATCATTTGACCATGAAACAAACGCCTGAGAAATATGGGACCATTGTATACAAGCATGCGGTGTTGGAATGTATAATTCGTAGGATATGATGCTTTATTTTTTAAAAATTTCAACACTTTCAGTGTACTTCTAAAAAATGAAATAAATAAATAATGGCCATGTTTTTTTTTCTAATATTCAATTAGAACTGCACAATCTAAACAAAATTTGGAATCGGTCAGTGAAAACGGCATGTTTCTAGCACTTATGGTTTTCGAGATCTCATTTTCGAAAGAATTGGAGACAAACATATCGTCCCTCTCAAGACAAAGGGCGTATCTCATTTTTTTAACTTTTCCGGGAGACAAGTTTAAAGATGATATCATAAGTTTATTTTATCGTGTTCTGTCAAAATTTAATTTGATCTCGTAAGTTACATACCTGACACGAAGAATATCAAACTAAATTTTAAAAGAAGACGACAGAATAAATAATAAGAAAAGGTTTAAACTTGTCTCGTGGAAAAGTTAAGAAAATGAGATACGCCCTTTTGTCTCGCGAGGGTGATATAAACTTTTCTTTGGAGGCAAACATAGAAATCCAGCTTTTTAATATATAGATAAAACGATAATGATGCCTGTTGTACGCTTGCGAAACATGGTCATTCTAAGTGAAGAACGCAGATTGAAAGTATTTGAAAATAAAATTCTGAGACTATTCGGACCCAAGAGAAACGGAAATGGGGAATGATGGAAACGTCATAACGAGGAACTGCATAATTTATACCGTTTACCTAATATTGTTAGTGCCATCAAGTCTAGGAGGATCATGTGGTCAGGTTATGTAACCAGAATGGAAGAAAAAGGAGTGATTTCTAAGTTTTAACTGAAAGTGTAATCATAAAACGACCATTAGGAAGACCTTAGGGACAGATAGGAGAACAATATTAAGATAGAACTCGCAGAAATAAGACTACAAAGTAGAAACTGGATCCAACTGACTAAGGTTGGAAATCAATGGAGGGCTTTTGTGAACAGGGCATTGAACCTCCGGATTGCATAGAGTTATTTGTTTAGTGTATTACGATTTAGTTATATGCAATATATTATTTGATGAAAAGTAGATGTTGTGGTTTTATGCGTTATGCAACTTCATATGTAATCTTTAATCACCTTAGTGCTGTATGAACATTCTATTATTTGACTGATCTTATAATCGTCCTCTTTCTAGACATCGTATTGATACGGAAGCTACTTCCTAATTCACGTCATGTTTTCCTTCATATTGGTTTACTAAAGAGACTCTTCAAGACTCTGAAATACCTGAAACTGATGAGCGTCGCTTGAGGTGAATCTATAAGTGAGTCGCAGCTACACTGGTTGCAGGAAATATACGCATATACCTTATCGTATTGTTAACCTAAGCAACCATTTCTTTAAGATCAGCGGTTGTTTTATCAGTTACCAGTGCTTCGTTAGCCGCCATTCTTCATTAAGTTGTACTTGTGGCTTTTAGGAAATCACACACATGCTATTATAGGCCATTTTGTTTCACTATCCCTTTTCAAAAAAAGACAAAATTCGTTCTGCCAGAATGTGCTTTCACCTTAGTGATACATTAGTGATCAAAACTAGTGAGATTATGACAATGAAATAAGAAAAAAAAAAAAGATCTGTAAAATGCATGTATATGCTGGTTACGATCCTAAGTGTGTCGAATGGTACGCTTGAATTTTTCTTAAGTTACTGTTTTAAACTTAACTTACGAAAAATTGATTTTTTTTTTTGTTGTTGTTGTTCAGACAAACATTTCCCCGTAGATAAAATAAAAGGAAATAAATCTTGTTTACCTTCCCTCACGAGAAAAAGCGTCAACTATTACGCATGACGCTTGTCAGTCCTTCAAATCTCTATTTCTTGAAATTTCTAGTCTGAGTAGGCAAAATTAAAAATGCCCATAAAAAAATATCCAAACTCATTATTTTGATTGACAACCAGAAAATGCCGACACATGTTTTCGTTCTGTATTTTCCATGTATATTTCATCTAAACTTGAAGTTTCACACGAAATTCAAGCAGCTCGTTAGGACATCTTAGTAAACCTTTTCCTTCCCTTCTAGGTTAAGTATGAAAAAAAAAAATCCACTGAAACACATGTATATTTATTTTAAAGGAAAAGACTAACTAACAAATTTTGTGTTTGTAATCTTAAGGAATACCAAGATATCGACATCCTACAATAACTGCAATCAATACAGGGCGTTTCAAAGTAAATACCGGGGAATTAAGGCTTTGTAGTATTTATTACATTTAACCTACAATTATAAATAATATACCAAATGAAAGAGCAACTTAAATAGATTTTTTTTCTACAAGTGTTGAATGTAAGCACCATACGTCACATGGCACACATCGAGTCGATAGGCGAGAAAGGCCCATAAACTTTCCGCCGGAATATGGCACAGAATACATTCAATTTAGGGGAGTCTTGTTGCAACTGTGCCATGGCACGAGGATTCGCTGACCCCCAGATGCAAACATTATGAGTATTCACATCACCACTATTGTAAAATGTCTATTCATCACTGGAGACGACACGATCTAGAAAATGTACATCGTCATGCACCAACATTTCATTTGCAAAGTTGGCACGTAAACCGTAGTCTGTAGAGCTTTTAGCAACTGCAAACGATAAGGACGTAGTTGTAAAAGTCTCCTTAAAATCCTCCACACAGGTGGTTGCACTCTAACTACAGATTCAGTCTTTTCAAAACGTAAAACACAAAAGGATTTCTTCTCACTAGTCCCCATCTTTGCTACTAGCGCTTTCTAACGACAGACAGAGAAAACACTTAATGCACATCGTGCACACAAAACTGTTTGAGTTGCTGTTTCTTTCGATATATTATTTATAAGTGTAAATTAATTCTAATAAGTACTACAAAACCTTAATATTCCAATATTCATTTTGAAACAATCTGTATTTCACCATTCCTACATCAAATTTCAAATTCCTTTATAAATTTCACCCGTCTCATGCCAAATTTATTTCCTTGTAGCTGAAATTTGTATACAAAAGACGCTGTCAAGTAATGAATTATTTTAAATGAATTACAATTTAACAATTATAGAATGTTATGTAGCTAACCTGATTCTTGCACTGTTCGCCTTTCCCCGTTTCACATTATGACCTCTAGCAGTGGAATTTGCATGTAAAACCTGTTATCACTTTCCATCTTGATCCAAGGTGGAACTGGAAATCTCGATGTGCATTTTTCCGTTTCGCCTTACGAACATTATGTTGGTAGGCTTGCAAATACAATCATAGGTACAATTTGATTTGTTTATCCATATAACAAAATAGTACAGTAACTACAAGAAGTACAGAACATTTATAAAAGATGCTATTTATCTTCCATATGTATACAATGAGCAACAGTATCCAATTATTGCATGAAAGAAATCTGTTTACTGCTCAGTCTACATTTAAAAGTACGTAAGCGAATGTTTAATTGTCTCTACTTATATTTTTGGTGTCTTGTAGCATGTCCTGCTAAAACCATGGCTTCGAAGCTTCATTTTTGATTGCTCCTCTTCAGTAACTCAATTAGCCTATATATATATATATATATATATATATATATATATATATATATATATATAGGGTAAAGGTACCGAATATGGAATACTTTTTCTTTCTTCTTTATTTCTCAGAAACGTGTATCTCAGAATAAAAATATTATACATCATAATACTTGTGGTACCTTTGTAAAACAAAATACACGTGTGAAAGTTTGTTCCACATTATTGATTTTTTATAATATTACGAAATTGAAAGAAACTCAATTTCCCATATTAGGCACACCCCGCTCCTAATCTAAAACACTACCTGTTCTTAAAATGGAATACTAGAACAAAATATGCGCATCTGCCTACAATGCGACATTTGGATAATTCGAGCATGGGCAATGCATTCGAGCAATTTATTTGCTTATTTAAGAAATAAATTTACTTATCAGTTCAAGGAAAGGAGCAAAGGTAGTGTTCGAGCCTCCAACTTCGAGATCACATCGGCCCTTAAGATAAGTCTACGAATTGGAAAGGACTTGATCCTGACCTCAGGGAAAGAACCATCCCGGCATACGCCTGATAGGACTGAGGAAAACCAGAAAAACTTCACTAAGAATGGGTGGTCTGAGCAGGGATCGTGCCCATGCTCAAATTATAAAAATTTCGCGTTGTAGGCATTGTAGCCTATATATCATATTTGGTAGGTCTGTAAGACAAGTGCACAAAAAATTACATAACATTTTTAAGATAATTAAAATATAAAACAGCAGAAATACCACAATTTTACGTAGTACAAAGATAATTATCGAACTTGAGTTGACTTCGACATTAATAGGTCTATGTTTGTAAATTACTGTAATAGGCTATAATATCTACCTATTTTAACTTTTGGAGTAGCTATAATATCTTTTAACTTGGAATAAGCATGTTTACTAGCTACAACCAATAATAAAAATAATACAACGAAACATTCGGGGAATCAAACTACGTGCGACAAATAAAGCAAAAATAAAACTATATAAAAGAAAAAGTTCAAACATACTGGATTAGCGTGTCTTAAGGCGTCTAAATTTTGATTCAAGCTTTTTTTTGCAGAACAATGGCCACAAACATATTTTTCTCCACCTTTCACGGGAGACATTTCGTGGGATTGTCTTTTACAAACTGGGCATTTTAACCAATCTCCCTCCCCTGTACTGAGCGACTACAATTTACCAGAATGTCCGCTTTCCTCCTCATCGTCAACATCATCAGTAGGGTCACTTAAACTATCAATTCTTTCGTTCAAGTCACTCACTGATTCTTCGGATTAACTATCTAATTTGTAGTAGTGTGAAGCCTTTTCTTTGCCTGTTTCGATTGGATTTTGTTGGGTAGGGCTTAGAAAGCTAAAAATATTTTTAATTACTTGCAATGATGAGGTAAAGGCCCGTTGTGATGAAGTAGAAGCAGCTTCTAAATCATTTTTGTCCTGAGTACTCGTAAGTACTTTTGCCCACCTTGATTTCGACTACGTGTGCTGCGGTGCTGTGGCTGTAATTGTGGTGACTGACTCACTACTTTAATCGGTACTGTCGTGCTGTTCTCTTCACTTAACACTGTAAACGACACGGCAGTTGGGGCATTTGAACCAATAATTAATCTGTGAAAGTTTTATTCGAATTGATTCATGCGTTCAGGAGTTATCCCGAGACACAGAGATACACACAAACAGATACCCACATACAGGGTGTCCATAAAGTCTTGGCAAATAGGGAATTCTGGTGATTTGTTTTTATTTTTGCAGATTGAATGATGACTGACTAAAGAAGAACGAGTCGATTTGTTACTCTTAAGTGGACGGAAAGGATGATCGTATCGCAAAATTGCACAAGAATTTAACCTTCGACACCCTCCTTGTCAACCTATTTGTTTTACTGCCGTCGGGAAATTAATCATCAAGCTTATAAAAACAGGCAGTATGTTGGACAAACTTCTTTCCGTGCTAAGACCTTTCTTCTTTGGTGAACATATAACTAGTGAGAGTTATCTAAACATAATGAGAGACAAACTGATGCCTCAAATTGAGCGTTTGAGTGAGGGATTTCCAGACTGGTTTCAGCAGGATGGGGCACCTGCCCATTTTGCTGCAGCTGTTAAAGATTCGTAGAATGACAATTTCCCTCACTGGATTGGAAGCAGAGGTCATGTGAAGTGGTCCCCTCGTTCGTCAGACCTTTCTCCACTTGTTTTCTTTTTCTGGGATATGCTGAAAGAGAAAGTTTCTTCGATGAAAATTAGAAATTTAAAACACCTGACAGAACGCATTACCAGCCGGTGTGCTGAAATCGACGGCAATTCAGACCTATTCCATCGAGTTCACCTTAATTTTGCAAAGCGTATCAAATTATGCATTGAACAGCACGGAAATAATGTAGAAAATATTATTCATTAACATTAATTTAACAGTAACTAAATTTTGCTTTTCGTCATGTATACAGACTTTATGGACACCCTGTAGACAGACTACACAAATGCCAAACGTTTCGACCAGGAGACTTCACTGATGCTAGATCTAAAACAATGTCAGGTCTAATATAACTTACAATTCAGTTATTCTTCTTCACTTCTAGTTCACATACGTATGAACCTATTTAGGAATATTCCATATTAGGATCCTGCTGGTATTCCATATTAGGAAAATCGCCATTTTGGATAGTTATTTTCCTACACACGCTTGTAACCGTCCTTAGTTCGTGGTCCGTGTTCGGGCTGTCATTTATTTGTAACCGGCTGGAGTTCGGGTCCCTGTTCGGGCTTCCATTTATTTGTAACCGGCTGTAGTTCTGTTCGCTGTCCTCGGCTCGTGGTATTACCAATAAGTATACTCCTGATACTTTAACTTACCTGGACAGGACGACTAAGACCTCTCCAAGAAAGGTTACAAACTGTTTCCCAAAAAGCTCGTCGGTCTCAATAATGAGATGAGCATTAGGCGCCGAGAGGTTCGGGTGTCTCGTCTCGAAAACCTCACGGACGATCAGACGGTCATCCAGACCATAACGCACACAAACATCACTCATACAAACAATGAAAACACACTGGGTTAAATGACACTATACTTATTTATTAGAACACTATTCTGAAAAAAAAATAACGAAGAGAAATGAACACAACACTGGACACTAATAAATTTTGCCGCTGAAATTACGTTTTGCCCTTTTCGGGAAATAGAGCCCTTTCTATATATATGATTATAATTCAGGTATCACTATAAATACTTTGCTCACACCATTAACACACTTGGGGGATTCGCACTGGGGAAAAGTTGTCTGGATCGTCCCACGATGAATCCAGTTGTTACGCTGAACAGTCCTGCAGCGTAAAGGTGAATCTTCAGCAAACACACAAAAGAAGATCTCCGCAATGGAATACAGATATTGGAGGGCGCGTACGTAACATTTTAAACGCACAAGGTCTGAGGACCTGGGATTTCACTGATTGGGGCTAGCCGTAAGAAATCGTCCTTCACCGGCTAAATAGCTTGTGCCCCTTAACACAACTTATGTTTGAAGTTCAACGCGAGATGCGTGGTTGCATCTTCCAGACCTGGAGTCAAACTCCTCGAGCATCCAAGCTCAAGCTACGGGTTGCAATGGTCAACAGAAAAGTGTTGGCAGTTCATTTCAAAAATCACTCGGTTAACTCACCTATATGCACATACAAACAGAATATAGAAAACAATTTATGTTAATTTTAGTCAACTGCCTATAATGCACTAGACACGGCGATAACACTGGCGTGAGAAAGTACAGATAACGAACTACGAAAACTGTGAGGCTGGTGCCACTTTGGCTACTGAAACATCTGGTCAGCCCGTGTTTCTCTAATCTATTATAATGTTTCCATAAGCGATTAAAGAAAGCACTTAATTCAGTTCCCAATAACTATAGAATATATACTGTGCATATAATAAGTCAGGGAGAAACACTGAAATGGTTAGTCACTAACTAAAATGTTCTCAGCAAAAGCAACGTTTTAAATATATATATGAAAAAATGATGAAAGACTTCTTTGTCCAATTGTGTGGGAAAGAAGCAATTCCCACCAAAGAAAGAACTTATATGCGTTGCAGAATAAAGTATAAATCGAAAATAATAATCACTGTCTTCACGAAATATACAGGGCGTCCACAAAAAATACTTCTATAACCTGGTGGCGGTTATAGATTTGGGGTCCGGAAGGGAACGACCTGTTAAGTGCACACGTAGACAGGTTGAGAACCCTTGGCCGTCTGACGAAGTATGAATAAAATTAGGTTTTTCACCTGAAAATTTAAAATAAGTTAGTAGGCAACACTGTCATATGGTGTGAGACTTACGTGTATGAACGTTGAATGGTTTTTCACCTGAAAGAGGGCTATTTAAAATAGTTAAATAACTAGTCCACTCACTACAACATGATGAGGTTCCTGCATGAGCAATGTCCAATCCAAATGTTCCATTAAATAATAAGATCCTCTTGAACAATTGGTGCAGTTGAGTTTCCTTATCTTCCGTTACTTCACATGTTGAAACCATGCTGTCTTCCTGTGTGAGTATCATCCAATCCTCCATGATTCTCCAACGATGAGTTGATGAGGGGGAAGGGGAGATTTTTTTTTTAACACTGGTGTGAGAAACGAAGTACGGTTACAACACCTGTATGATAACTCTTTTTTTTTTAAGTTCGCAGAAAGCGTTTATAGGGCTATTAAAATTCTTACTTTTTTTTTTTTAACGAATACAAATACTTTTAATAAAATGTTTAAGTGTTCCGTTTCGATCACTTTATTTGATATAATACGAAGTAAATACGTTATAGGGCTATTTAAATGCTTTTTTTTTAAACACTAATAAATTCTTTTCATAAAATGTTTAAGTGTTCCGTTTCGATCACTTTATTTGATATAATATGAAGTAAATATGCACACTCAATAACTATTCAAGAAAACATCGATTTAAAGAATTATCAAATATCTCAATAAAAATTAGTAAATATACTGATATCTGTATTTAAAATATCAAAATGTGAATGAATAAGCAAATAGCAAAACATGTTAAAGGTACTAAAATATTAAAATTATTGTTAAAGTTTCGATATCACTCTAATATATTTGAAAAATATGAAAATCATTGAAAAAGTAAAATGAATGGAAATGTAAACACATGATAAACTGACAATATGTAAACGAAATAAGATTTTCACCTGTATGTCCTTTTTTTTAACTGTGTCTCGTGTTGTTTAGCAAAAGAAAACGAAAAATCGTTTTTCAAAAATAAAAAAAAATAAACTTAAGTGTCAAAAATGACGTTCATAGTAATTCCAAGAAATAAGCATGATACTGCATATCAAAGAAAAGATCGTGATTTCGTTGACATGTATGAAGAAAATTTGGCACGCCATAAGATCAAATGCCATCTGCTCGTCGAGACTTTAGTTCGATAATGCTCAATACAACAAATGATTTTATTCTGAAACAAAGTTATTATTAGCTTAAGCCTAAAATAATGGTTGTTGTTCACTTCCATAAACGTAAACATTGTAGGGTTACCAGAACATATGGGTATTATCTGCAAAAGAACTTATTAATAAAGCGTTGAAAACTATACAGTGTTGATCCAAGTTTTTCAAAGGTCTGAATCAAAGAAGTTGACTCACTAGTCCAAACATTCCTGAAAATAAATGGTCATTATGCCATGAATTGACCAAAACCATAGGTGGGAAAAATGTGTAATACTACACGTACTTACACACAAAATATGCCATCGACACCTGCGAGGCAAAAAAAAACTAGAAACGTGGAAAGGCCTGCGACCGTAGGCACTTACAAAATGTTTCTATACATAACTGAAATATCAACACCAATATTCAGTAAAATACACGTATGTTCCCTGGAACATAACGTACATCATCCACCTGGAAAAAGATGTGTAAACACACGAAATACAAATGCTCTCCTAGCATCGTAAAGATATGTCTCTATAAGACAAAATACATGAGACTTGTGAAAAGAAAAACATGGGATACAAACAAAAATATAGTCAACGACATTACAACTTTCTGGTCAATCTGAAACATCCAATTAAATTCCCTACAAAACAGCTGTAACAAGCTTCCTTAGGCATCTTCGCTACAAATATTCAAAATGGTCTTATTAACATATTAAAATTCAAAGTCATCGAGCATATGAAATAATTAACAAAATAATTTTAAAAAATCGTTATGGCTTCATGCTGTTGGAAAGAAAGTAAATTTATTTTTCGGGATCTATATCAATATTTCTGAGACGGCTGAAACCTCATAAATAATGGGCCATGTCGATTTTTGAAGAAAATCATCCGTCATTGGTAGTATGGCTGAAACCTAAAGATTTGTATTCCAAAACCTTTGGCCATGTTGATTTAAAAAATCCTCCATAACAAAAACAATTTTACTAATAAATTCCAAATAGTTTTGGGGACATACTGTGACTAATATATAATTTTCTGAAAATTAATAAAAAAATTACAACATCTTAGCATACAAGTACACAATTTAGTTACGATTCATAAACGCTAAAATATTTGCTGGGATATTACTAAACAATAAAACATGCTGAAAAAATCTTATCTAAGAATACACATACTTAGTTACGGGTTACTATTAAAATGAATACGAAAATCTAAGATTAACACTGAAAAGAAATTTGAGATTGATTATAAATGTAAAGTTTCATATTCTACGCATGAGATTACGTACTAAGTTTCATTTACAAATACAGAAATATATACGTAACTAACAACTAAAAATTTTCTTATCCTGGGCATCTCGATACATTTTTTTTTTCTAAAAGAAAATCAAACATTAATTCTAAATAACATGTAATAACATATTTAAGAATTTCGAAAGTGGGAAGAAATCCTAAAAGATTTTTTTTTTAAATTTTAAAACACAATAAAAATATATATTATAACGCCAAAACATCTTCCCACTAGCTAGGAATACGGAACTGCGCCACTAGTTCAAATTGCTTTTGGATAAATGCAATCTCCCTACGTATGGGATACTTTAATTATTTACTAAAAGATCTAAATTCAAACATCTGAAATGAAAACAAGAAAAAATTAATAACATTAAACTAATAGTAAGTCAGTGATAAGGTTTGCAACACAAATGCACAGCTGACTGAGGTATGAAGCGCTACACGGAGCAAAGACAAAAAGAGGAAAAGAATTAATCAGCTGTATATCACCCGTTATTCGTAACCATAAACACAAGTGGTTCTACAGTCTGGCGACTGCCTTATCAAAACAAGAAAAATAAAGAAAACGTGTTATCTGCTCTTTGCTGAACAGTTAAAAGCTGGAAGCAAAAAGGAGTTTTAAAAAGAAATGCGTAGTTCTTCTTTTCGTATTCAGGTGTTCTATCAAAAACTAAAAGCAAAAAGGAAGAAAAATGAATGAATGTTTATTGCCTAGAAATGAGTCGCTAATCCTGGGAGAAAAATTTGTATCAACATACAAAGTCTTGGTTACTTTTTTTTTCTATGATTACTGTTTCTGCTTTGATAATTACGGTTTGTTCGTCTATTTCTACGGTGGTTAACTCTCCGTACAAATCTATGCTTAATGTCACACAAATTGCGGTTCCTGTCTAGTATGTGATAACTCAGGTTACGTGGCCGTGATTTACGACTTCTTTTGTATCTGTTATTCTTTCGTATGCGCTCTCGGTTCTGATTCCTTTTAAATTTCGTATTGTTTACGCTCCGGTCTGCGTATCTTTGCCTATTGCTATAACTGTAACCTCGTTTGTGCTTTTTTACTCTGTGGTTTGTAACAGCTGTTGTTGTGCGCTTACGACCTCTGTCGTCTACAATCATATGTTTGTGGATTTCACTACTTCTATTACAAGCGGCGTCACTAGTACTACTATCAGGGATGTTATTAGATTCTGAATAGATAAAATCGTTGCCAGATTTGTTACGAGGTTGGTTTAGACTACCTGTCTCTGGTTGGAGTTCAGATTCCTGCGTTTCCTTTTCATTAGGAGTGTTAGTTTCTAGCTCAGGTTCCAATTCCGGTGTTTCGTATCCAATAGGAACATCTGACTGTAACTGGGGTTCGAATTCTGACGCTCTATTTTCGGTACTTTCTACTCTCTGGGCGAGCTCTACCATATCACGCCTAATTTCTTTTATGTTCTTATCTATTGCCCGTATTTCGGCGCGACATTCTGTGTTAGATTCATTTTTTACCTTCATATTGTAATCTATCAGTTTCGCCTCTTCATATACCATTTTAATGTCTTTACCTTGCCTTTCTACGCGTTCAGAAATTTCCTCAATACGGTCATGCATCTCATCTAATTTATCGATTGTATCTATATGTAAACTAACGCAGCGTTCCTTATTAGCCTGACACACATCTCGGGCTGATTCCAACTGCCCTTGGAGGGATTGTGTGTAATCGTGCAAGCCTCCTAAATGATTCTGAATTTTACAGACTTTTGTTTCTATTTGTTCTACACGATGGCATGTTTCTTCAGTCTGTTGCCTAACTTCGACGCTGGTCTGTGTGGCGAGTTCGATTGCCTGTTTAGTACTATGACTTACTTCGTGAAGCTG
The DNA here is from genome assembly GCF_964235325.1 of Thermobia domestica. Taxonomy (NCBI): domain Eukaryota; kingdom Metazoa; phylum Arthropoda; class Insecta; order Zygentoma; family Lepismatidae; genus Thermobia; species Thermobia domestica. Next base: position 22,271,712 of record NC_137459.1, on the reverse strand, counting down.
GTCATGAATCTTCAGTGTTATGCCATCGTATTTTTGTTCGAGGATTTCGTTCCTACGTTTACTTTCAGCCTCTACAGTCATAATACTTTGTTCTAATCTTTGGTTATTTTCGCGACATTCTTTTTGTACAGCGTCTAACTTTTGACCTAACTCACTCTTTAGCTCTTTTTCTAATCTATCGATATTCTCTTTATTTCTATCTACTTTTTGTTCTAATCTAGCTAGGTTTTCTTTGTTTTCAGCACGAGTTTCTTTATTTCCCTGTTCTAACCTAGCGAAATTCTCTTTATTGTCTCTCATCGATTCTTCGAGAAGTGAACTCATTCTAGTTATCGCATTAAGTCTCTGGTGTGCCATCTTGAACAAAATAAAGCTTAAAACATACAATTAGAATAAAATATGCTATCACAAAACATTATTAAAATCACCTGAAAGAGTTTTTTTTTCTTCAGATTACTGGTTCTAAGCTGGAAAAGAAGTGATATATTAAAATATTTATCTTATAAGTATTCGAGCACCAACGGTCTCGATTCGGGTCGGTAGTTCGGGCGTCATTTATTTGTAACCAACTAGAGGTCGGGTCACTGTTCGGGCGAACATTTATTTGTAACCATCCTCAGTTCGTGGTCCATGTTCGGGCAGCTATTTATTTGTAACCGTCCTTAGCTCGTGGTCCGTGTTCGGGCCGTCATTTATTTGTAACCGGCTGGAGTTCGGGTCCCTGTTCGGGCTTCCATTTATTTGTAACCGCCTCAAGTTCTGTTCGCTGTTCTCGGCTCGTGGTATTACCAATAAGTATACTCCTGATACTTTAACTTACCTGGACAGGACGACGAAGACCTCTCCAAGAAAGGTTACAAACTGTTTCCCAAAAAGCTCGTCGGTCTCAATAATGAGATGAGCATTAGGCGCCGAGAGGTTCGGGTGTCTCGTCTCGAAAACCTCACGGACGATCAGACGGTCATCCAGACCATAACGCACACAAACATCACTCATACAAACAACGAAAACACACTGGATTAATTGACACTATACTTATTTATTAGAACACTATTTTGAAAAAAAAAAATAACGAAGAGAAATGAACACAACACTGGACACTAATAAATTTTGCCGCTGAAATTACGTTTTGCCCTTTTCGGGAAATAGAGCCCTTTCTATATATATGATTATAATTCAGGTATCACTATAAATACTTTGCTCACACCATTAACACACTTGGGGGATTCGCACTGGGGAAAAGTTGTCTGGATCGTCCCACGATGAATCCAGTTGTTACGCTGAACAGTCCTGCAGCGTAAAGGTGAATCTTCAGCAAACACACAAAAGAAGATCTCCACAATGGAATACAGATATTGGAGGGCGCGTATGTAACATTTTAAACGCACAAGGTCTGAGGACCTGGGATTTCACTGATTGGGGCTAGCCGTAAGAAATCGTCCTTCACCGGCTAAATAGCTTGTGCCCCTTAACACAACTTATGTTTGAAGTTCAACGCGAGATGCGTGGTTGCATCTTCCAGACCTGGAGTCAAACTCCTCGAGCATCCAAGCTCAAGCTACGGGTTGCAATGGTCAACAGAAAAGTGTTGGCAGTTCATTTCAAAAATCACTCGGTTAACTCACCTATATGCACATACAAACAGAATATAGAAAACAATTTATGTTAATTTTAGTCAACTGCCTATAATGCACTAGACACGGCGATAACACTGGCGTGAGAAAGTACAGATAACGAACTACGAAAACTGTGAGGCTGGTGCCACTTTGGCTACTGAACATCTGGTCAGCCCGTATTTCTCTAATCTATTATAATGTTTCCATAAGCGATTAAAGAAAGCACTTAATTCAGTTCCCAATAACTATAGAATATATACTGTGCATATAATAAGTCAGGGAGAAACACTGAAATGGTTAGTCACTAACTGAAATGTTCTCAGCAAAAGCAACGTTTTAAATATATATATGAAAAAATGATGAAAGACTTCTTTGTCCAATTGTGTGGGAAAGAAGCAATTCCCACCAAGAAAGAACTTATGTGCGTTGCAGAATAAAGTATAAATTGAAAATAATGATCACTGTCTTGACGAAATATATAGAGTGTCCAGAAAAAATCCTTCTATAACCTGGTAGCGGTTATACGCTTACGTGATTCTCTGTGTACTGAATCTTTATGCACTTATGGTACACTATATATGTAATCAAAATATTACAAACTCAACAATATGACTCTTTGCGTATATTCAGCAGCCTGGAAATATACGTCCGGAAAACTCAAGTTCTTCAAAAAACTATTCTGCAACAAAAGGAAATGTTATGTTATCGTTCGGCAGGAAACCACTTATGCGCAGACGGAGGCTGACACAGTGCACAAGTTTACGTAAAGTTTTTTTCGGTGGCAGCACATAGCAGACAAAATAGTCTGGTATTTCATATTAGGAACGTATTCCATGTATGGTGCACCTACCCGATTTAGCACTTCTCTTTAATTTTGAATGCCAACCCTCTGCTCAATTTGTGGTCCTGTCCCCTTCATTATCAGAATGGTTTAAAATATGTCCTAAATGGTTCCAAATAAATGGTAATCAAAGTGATTCCAGAAATGAAGTAAATAAGTCGGTTGAAGGATTCTTATTTAACCCTTATCCGGGCAAGACATTTTTGTAACGTAAACGGGCAACCGGGGCCTGTGAGGCCCAGTATATATTTTAAGTGCAGAACACTCAAAATTCAATGTCTGTTGCCGCACACTGTTCCGACTAAAGGTTGCAATAGTCACGTGTTCAATATATAATTATGTGACAATTTGATCTAATATTTGACAGGAATTTCACTAAAGTTATACGGGGCCTCCTAGGCCCCGGTTGCCCGGTTACGTCAGGAAAAGATTTTCAAATTAAAAAAAAACATTAGCTTTACCAACTCGATATGTTCATGATTTTAGCTTCGACGAAAGATAGAAGAATTCAGTATTTTATGTCTTCGAAATATGTATGGTTATTGAGAATTTTTTTGGAAAAATGAAGCTACTGGGCCTGGGAGGCCCCGGTTGCCCGGATAAGGGTTAAGTATTTACCAATCGACTAATTATTAACATAATAAACTTATGTAATAAAGATTATTGCAAATTGAATTTGATAATTGGTAGCACATTGTCATATTATAATTTATTTGAAATAATCAGAAGATGCTTTTTAAGAACGTGAAGCAATGTATATTAACTTCCTAGCAGCATAACAACATAAAATACATTTGAGCCAAGCTTGCAAGGCAGAGCTCCAGACTTGTAACGAGTCCCCCCACTCTTATTACAAGTCTATATTTGACGTATCTTTTACCCTACTCGTCATAACCGTGGGACGTAAAACTTAAAGATCTCATTTCTTAGATTTATTAAGCATCACAGCTTTGTGATTAAATAAATTAACAATAACATACATAAAAGAAGCGCTTTTGCACCTTATTCTTTCACAGGGACCCCAAAGACTTCTAGTATGTAAGTGCTTTTCTTCTACTGTATTTACTGCTATTCGGCCAGTCTTCGGGGGCCGCGGTGGTTCAGTGGTAGAGCGTTTACCTCTGGCGCATGGGATCCTTGGTTCGATCGCAACTCGCGCCAAGTAAGCTTTGTGGTGGACAAGTACCGTGTACGTGGGTTTTCTCTAGATTCTCCCCTTTCCTCCTCCTTTCTTCATCCCACCATTTCATTCATTTCTTATCATCACCATCTCCTTTAGCCTAGCCGGCATAATCGTGGAATGTAAAACTTAAAAATTTCATTTCATTCCGTATGAGAGAACTTTCAATCTACTCATTTCTTGGAGGATGCGTGTATTCACCAGATGAAGATTCAGATTCATCACAAATTAGAACAACAGCAACCTGCAATATTATTTTGACTCGGGACGATAGTTTATCCGATAAATACGTATGTCCTTCGTAACACAGTAACCTTCAACGTCGGTTTTGTGCAGTGAAAGATGCAGTTATTTTACACACTTAAACACACTTGCACTTACGCACTTTCGAGGGACGAACTCAGTACTAATCATTAATTTTTACTCATGAGACTCAGTATGAAACTACTTGAGCAACATACAGATCTTTAATTGAGACATCTAATCGGAAACCTGTTCCCTGATTGACTCCTAACGATCAATCATCTTACAGAAAAAGAAGTTACACAAAAACTCCAAAATCCCTTCCCCGCCTGCTCTACCCTTGCAAATGCATAAAAATAATCTAATTACATGCATATAAACATTAATTCTTATGACTTTTCAATAATTTATTCCACTGACAAGAGCGGACTTGCCTACCTGGCTACTCGGAAATTGGCAACATGATAAAGAAGAAAGTATATTTCTAGGAAAAAATATTTTGTTTGAACATTTGGTCTCTATGTTAGACAGATTCTCTCAACATCTTCTAGTGCTAGATTGTTTAAAACTTTTCCATGCACATTATCTTTAAAAATCAAGGAATTGTTGCTTTGATTATAATGAATAAAATATGGTTAAAATGTATCAGAATAATAAGTACGGTATTGTCGGTAATTATTGGAAATATTTATGATTCATCTATATATTTATTATTATGTGTTGCGTATGCTATCTTATTGAGTCTCTGTTCTCCGCAGTACGTGAATTTAGAATAATAGATTGTAAAAAAATGTATCTATAAGCCATTAATAAGGAAGAAAAATAATTTATGAAAGTCAATTTATTTGATTTTACGTTTTTATGGATATACATGAAAGAAAAAAGCTCGAAGAAAATACAACGTTAGGTTAAACTCAAACACCATTAACAATATGTAGTTTAGCAATAAATTCGTAATTATGCACCAAGTTAGGCAAATCAGAGTTTCGCAGAGGATTATTAATTTCATTTATTATTATTATTATTATAACGTAGTAGCATTGTTCACTTTTTTTTTTAAAAAAAAAAAAAATTCATTTGCTGTAGGCAGAGAGTGAGTCCTAGGAGTCTGAACCCTCTTCCCCTAAATCCCGACTTTCCTGTAAATTTTGTCTAATTTTATGGGCGATATTACAAATTTTAATACAATTTGTCCCATATTGAATTTGGTCACCTTCTCTCTGAAACGAATTCCTGCTCACCTCCCTGGCTGTAAGTATTAAACAAGAACCCGAGGAACACCAAGGTTTTTTGGGTTATATGGAACACGAACGGGGGGGGGGGCTCTCAGGCCCACAGCATAAAGATCATTATTTCTCACGGAATATAATTTATCTTGTCTGATATGAACTTAGGTTGTCTAAAACATCATATATTTGTATTCTTTATTATTACTAATTTCTAAGTACAGTGTTGCCAACTATATGTGTGTAATTGTTTAAGTTACCATTTCTTTTTTGTCAGCATCTATGACCTATTTATTTTCTTTTTTTGTGTAGAAAAATTATCAAACAGATTAATAGCAATTAAGTACAGTGTAGTATGTGTAGAAAGTCGGCCTCGAAAAGCATTTGGTGTTGGTGCCGTAAAGTAGGGTAGAATGGCAAAATAGTGGGGTATACTTCAGTATTCCAGTGAATTCAGGATTAATCTTTTATAATTCCATCCGAGTTATCCTTGAAATGGCGAAATTCTTTCAAATTTTGTTTTCGCGAAAAAGTAGATAGTTTGAGGGACGTTCATTATGCACTATAGGGGATGTCACCAGAGAAACAGTGCTGCCAACACAACGTAAGTTAAATTTTTCTAGTAGCACAACGTCAGGTTTTTGTACCTATGGAATGAACATATAAAGCGTAAGCAAACAAGCTACGACTTGTCTGTCAGTTTTGTAAACTAACACAACTACGACATCATGAATATTACAATAAACGTACCACTGTTCCATTTGTGCCATTTGCGTTATCAAATAAAATGTTCAAATCACTAGGGGAAGGCGTTTTACCTGTGAACACTTTTAGAGTCTTCGAAATGTTGGTGCTAATATTCAGCACTTTTTCCCCAATTTTTGTCGTATATCTGAAGGGTAATCTCTTTGCTATCAGATAGGATGATTTTTAAACGTGTTACATAATTACATTAGCTTTTATGGAATATAACAAGAGCATATCCGTTTTGTTCACAGGTACATTATGGTCGTGTACCATTGAACAGACCCTTTTGTACCTTTGAACAAAGTGATAATTACAACGTTTCTGAGGCAATAATATGAAAAGAAGCCGTAAATATTAACAGTTATAAATCGCAATAAAAGGTTTAGCTATAAAAAGCTCCCCAGAATTGAAATTTTATTAATTAAATTAAAAATTGAAGAGAAGTTCTAACAAAAACTTGTGAACAATAAAGTTGAGCATATACAACTCTTAACATTATGTTATACAGTAAGCGAATATATAGAAACTACTTAAAATTATAATTAATAACTTTATATCCTAACATAACCTATATAAGATATATCAATTGTTTTAACTACTTACATTGTGTAGCTTTAAACAGTATTATTTATCGTTCAAAGGTACACGATGCATTAATGTTCATAGGTACAAGAGGGTCACCATTATGAAAAAAAAAAGTTCTCCACTAGCTTAAATATTGAACAGATGTTAAAGCTAAAAATATTACTGTATTCACCAATGATTCTACCCCAAGTTTGGACAAATAAATATCGCAAGTTGCGAAAACCGAAGAGCACAAAACTCAAAAGGTAACTACAAAATATCTTCGTTTTGGGGGTGAAAAAATTAAAAGGAACATTACTCTGCACAACACTCAGTAAACAACAGCCAAATGCGTTTGTAGTGCTTTTTTTCATTTAATTTTTCAAATGAATTTTAATCACTGCACCTAGATAGCTTTGAATTCAAGAAAAGAACAGGTGTTCAAAGGTACATTGTTTCAAAGGTATACAACGCCTTCCCCTATCTTTTGCATCAAAATCTGACAAGGTTATTTCCACCTTGCTATTAGTGCTGTCGAAATCGATTTTTGAAAAAAACGAAAACCGGTTTTTGAAAAAGTGAAATTTCATAAAACCGGTTTTCCGTTTTGAAAACCGCTTTCGCGGTTTCGGTTTTCAGAAAACCGGTTTTCTCAGAAACGGAAAACCGTAAATGTCACAAAAATTCGACAGCATTAATATCAAGTAACGACGAGAAAACAGCAAAGAATCTTTCCCCGCTCGGCTCATGGTTGCCAGATGGAGGGAAATTTCCCTCGGAAAGAAGGTATTTAAGGAAAAAATGCTCAAAATTTGCAGAGGGGAAAGAAGGTATTTTTCTTAAAATGTCTTAAAGTGTAGAGAAATTCTTGTTGAGTATACTTTGTCTTGTTTCAGTTGGCAGAATAAAAAAAAATAAGTTGCAATTTCTTACAAAGAGGCACGGCTATCGTTATTGGGAAATAAAAAGATACAGAATAAAACGTGATCGGTGTTTCCTTCACATACAAACTATTGCAAGTGTCTGGGACTTGCGATAAGAAACCAGTCAACACATGCAAAACCACAACATTCACATTTATCGGAGTGGCAACAAATCAACAATAAAATTGTGTATTGGGATCTAGATTTTCTTTCTTTTCTTTTCTTTTTTAAAGAAAGGGAGGTGGTGCTTTTTTGTTAACAAAAGAAAGAGTGGCAGTACTACATTTAAAAACAAGGGGAAGAGTAATAATAATATAAAAGATCTCAGTCTAAGTGGATGAGATTTCAAGTTGAATTTCATAAGTTACATGTGCAATGATCTTAAATAGGGATATACATTATTTTCTATTTAGCTTAGTGTTGCCATAGAATATTACTCAATTTTAGCGGGTATCACCCGATTTTCAGATTCTATATTCGTCCCCCGCTTAAACATATTTTAATCACGAAAAAACACCCGCTTTTTGGGATTGGAGAAAAATCTAAGACGACTTAGTTGATCAAGTGTTGGTATATTCAACGAAAACCGCAACACCTCTGACAATCTCAATCGCGATTGAGTTAAATTTGGATTCGCCCTCAGGCTTACGCTGTGGGCTATCTGAGCATTGCGCGCGTGTGCAGGGCCATTTGCTAATAAGAGATCTGTTCTAATGCACAATGGTTTTCTTTGTGTAGTTTATGTGCTTTCAATGTAATGTATTGGGGGTTCTATACGAATGAATATTCGTTTGTAGATGTTGTGACAAACATTCTTGAATTATTCATGCCTTCATAAGCTACAAGAATGCCGAACGACGATTTCAAGTATAACTTTAAAGACTCTTATAGAAGCGAATTTACGTTTGATAGCCAGGGCAGAACTCAGTTTGAAGCAAAATGTACACTCTGGAAAACTCAGTTTAAAAAGTAGACTGCAGGGAAGCAAACTGGACACCAACTGATTTTTATATATTTTGTAAATTAGACAACAAGGAACATGAATCTGAAAGAATTTTGACATTCCGAATTTCGGAACTCGAGATATTCGAACATACAGTGATCACGGAAGCAAACTGGACCCCCTTTGATTTTTATACATTTTGTAAACTAGACCAAAATGAGCAATAATCTGAAGGAATTTTGACATTCCGACTTCCCGAACTCGAGATACTAGAACTTATACAGTAGTTTTATATAGTATGTATAAAAGTAACGTTGAAAATTATGTCTCTTTTTGACCTTAGAGCGTAGATATGCCACCTAAGACGTACCTGGAAGATCAAAAATAGTACCCATCAAAAATAGTGCTTTCACAATTGTTAAAAGATGTAATTAAAAACAGCAAACATTGATTCTGCTTTGAAAAGGACAAACATGGTTTCGCTTATAAAGTCGCAAACACGTTTTCGTGCGGCTTTCGCTTTCGAAAAAAGTCTTTGCGGTTTCGGTTTCGAAAAGCGCTTTGTGGTTTCGGTTTTAGAAAACGCATTTGCGGTTTCGGTTTTGAAAACCCCATTTGCGGTTTTCGGTTTTCAAGAAACCAGTTTTCTCAAAAACCAAAAACAGCAAACGTCACAAAAATTCGACAGCACTACTTTCCATGTCAGATTCATTTAAAAGTTCTTTAAGTTTTTTTCTCAATTGAATTTTGGCGAAGATAACGATTTGCCATTGTTCCAATGCTGCTGCAGATTCCCACATACAGTCACAGTGTCACAAAATAACGAACTGACAATTTTATATGAAATATGCATCTTCAGTCAGTGTTGCAGACTGCTACTTGTAGCTTATATGATTAAAAATGCCTGATTCTCTCTCTTTCTTTATGTACAGTAAAAGCTCTTTATTCGCGGGGTATATGTTTCATAAATATGCCGCGAATACAGAAACCGTGAATACGGAATGGTAATTTATATGGTATTATAGGGGATACGTTCCTAGGTGACAAAACAAAACAAAAAAAGAAAAAAGAAAACAAAGACATATATAAAAAATCAATTTACTGTAATTGAAGTTTTTGACCATATTGATTAATTACTATCTTCAGGCTTAGGCAATGGTTTGAAGAATTTTGTATTTTTTCTTGCTTGGCAGTTTTTAAAAGCTCCTTCAATTCAGACTGATATTCAGGAATGACATTAGCAATTTTCCTCTTAAAAATAAGACTTCGTTCCATACACTGATCAATTTTCATAAAGAAATCACAAAGCTCATTTGCCATTCTTAAACCTTCACTAAGATTTTTCAAATTAAATGTCACGTTTCCAGTGCTTGTTGAAGCCTCTTCTTCAATGGGCTGTGAATTTAACATTTCTTCCAAGTCGGTTTCAGTCAAATCTTTATCTTGCGATTCAATCAATTCCTGAATGTCACTTGATTCTATCTTTTCGAACCCATCTCGCCCTATTCCATTCGCAATTTCGGCGATGTTTGCAGTCAAAGTTTTAATTTGCACACATTCTTCGTCATTTTCCGCAGTCAGAGCAGGCCACAGTTTTTTCCAGCATGACTTCAATGTGTGTGGCTTCAGTTCTTCCAATGATTCTTTTATGTTTACGATGCATTTTGCTATGCCAAATTTCTTCCAGCATTCCATAACATTCATATCAGGATTACATTCCATATTACCCAATACGATTTTGAAGGTTCGTCTAATGTAATAGAGCTTAAAGGCCTGGATTATTCCTTGGTCCATAGGTTGAAGCAAAGCCTTCGTGTTGGGAGGTAAAAATGTCCTTTTATATTTGGATGCATAGTTTCAAATTCGCGAGGGTGACCTGGTGCATTGTCCAAAACGATAACTGCTTTAAAGTCGAAATTCTGTTGTTTTTTTTAAATAAGTTTCAACTTCAGAAACAAAACAGTTCCGGAACCAGTCACAAAAAATAGCGCTTGTAACCTACGCTTTCTTATTAGCACGCCAAAATACTGGCAGGTCGTCCTTGTTTTGATTTTTAAAGCCCGAGGATTTAACGATCTGTAAAGCTTCAGTGGTTTAATGAGAATCTCCAGATGCATTAGAACATAGCAGCAGTGTAACTCTATCCTTTGCTGCCTTATATCCAGGAGCAGACTTTTCGCTTTTAAAAATGAATGTTTTGTTTGGCATTCTCTTCCAAAACAGTGCAGTTTCGTCTGCATTAAATACTTGCTCAGGTTTGTATCCTCCATCAGCTACTAAGTTTGCAAATTCCTCTGGATATCGTTCTGCTGCAGCAGTGTTTGCAGATGCAGCTTCTCCAACGATTTTAATGTTATGCAATGATTGTCTCACCTTAAATTTATTGAACCAACCTTCCGATGCTTGAAATCCTCCATCTGTACATTCACCACTGCAACTACCATCAGGTTCTTTAAAATGAGCGTAAAGATGCTTTGCTTTCTCCCGGACCATTGGACCACTCAGGAAGCTACAGACGACCTTATTTTATCTTCGGATTTTTTTATCGATCGTACAGTTGATTCGTTGACATTGAATGGGCGTGATATGGATGCAAACGACTCTACAAGGCGTAAACGATCAAGCATTTCTATTTTCACTTTAAGCGGTGACACAGATTTTTTTTCGTGTCGAAACTCGTTTCTCATTTTTTGTAGTTGACATTACTCTATAAATTAGGAAGACAGCGGTAGAGATGTGTTACTTGAACACAATTTTTGTAACGAATGGAAAAAACACGCAAAGCGGCTCTTACCAAAGGACGAAACGTCTAATAATGTGGTGGCATTTAAAAATATACTTTATTCATCGAGTAATAAGGTTGCTTTCGTTCTGTTTGTTTACATTCTCAAAAACACCGATCGCGGCGAAGGCGGCTTATGTCAAAGTCCGAACCAATACAGCGGCGATATTATTTAACAACATACTTTAGGCAAAGTTGTAATAACGTCATTTTATTAGTCCATTTGACAGCGTTTACAAAGGATATTGGGTTGGATATCTATTGGAATCATTTTTATTATTATGCATGTACGTACTGATTAGATCCGCGATTAGATCCGCGATATAGGAATTGGGTCGCATTTTTATAAAATCCGCGAATAGTGAAAACGCGAATGAAGGAAGCGCGAATAAGGAGCTTTTACTGTATATATATATATATATATATATATATATATATATATATATATATATAGAGAGAGAGAGAGAGAGAGAGAGAGAGAGAGAGTTGTGATTATAATATAAAGTGTCATATTTATTTGTTAGCAGGTTTGAAGGAATAAACTAATAGAAAATAAAATATTTAGGTGTTAAAAATAAAATACTAAATACTAAATTTTTATAATGTGCAGTTGGCAACACTGCACCAGAATAATAGCTCAGAGTACCCCTGCATGTTGTAATACCAAAATTGTTTCAAAATAAATAAGCAAAACACTGAAATATAACACTTAGCGTATGCGGTGAATAGCCCCTTAGTACTACCAAAGGGGGGGGGGCTCTGAGGCCCACAGCACTTTCCTTATTTATAAATAGAAAAAATAAAACACTAAAAATTAGGCAGGTACGTTTTATGATGAATGGGGTCAAGCTTGACAATATCAATTTTTCTCAGATTTTTTATGCAATTAGAAATGTTACAAAATGTAACAAAAATAACTTGTGGGCCTCCGAGGCCCCTGCCTTTCTTGGTGTTCCTAGGGTTAATAAACATATAACAAGCGAACCCTATTTGGCAGGATATGGTATGGAGGTCAAGATCTCCATTCCTCTCCCCGGTTACCCTTGTATATTGTATCATTATTGTAAGTTCCCTGTTGTTTCCTTTTCTTTTAATGTTAACTTCACCAAATAAACCTATCCTCCCTTTGGGTTGTGGCAGAGTTTTTTTTTCTTTTTTGTTTCCTACCTAAATGAAAATGAAATGAAATCTTTGCGTTTTACGTCCCACGGTTATGCCGGTTATACTAAAGGAGACGGTGATGATGAGTAATGGATGAAATGGTGGAATGAAGAAAGTGGGAGGAAACGGGAGAACCCCGAGAAAACACACGCACACGGTGTTTGTCCACCACATTTTCCTACCTAAGTACAGTATAGTCGCACACTTTTTGCTTGAATTTTTTTGCACACTAATGAACATTGAGATCAGATTGTTTGATGTCTGGGAAGTTTTGTGAATCAGAATTTGCGTATGAATGTTTTCATTACGCAATAAATGAAACATGATTATGAGAACTATCATTTTAATTTGTCCTTTTTCTTCACATATAAATAGTGAGTGTCGGCAAGGATTTTTCACTCTTCAAAACTTTTCTGCACTCCTGATCCGTGTTCAGTTGTTTCTGAGGAGTTACAGTTCTATTTCTGTAGACAGAATAAATGATTTTCATTGAAGTTAAAATAAATAAAATGCATGTAAGCTTGATTGTGTTAAAGGTGATTCTACTGTTTTACATACAAACACAGACACTTACGCACACCAGAAGTTGTAGGACTGTGCTTATGCCGGCTTTTAAAATATATATATATTAGGTATAACTGTTTCCGTGTCTTGCAGTAGGACGTCGAAAATCCGCATTCGTGAGCCGCGATGGTCGGACTCGTGGATCAAAAGTTTGATGGTGTGGCAAAGTTCGCCAGTTTACCCCTGCCCTATGATCATTAATTCTAAGTTCTAAATTCCAATTCATTACATTGCTACCTTCTTCTTCAATGAATCTTGTTTCTTTCCAGTTTCTCAGTATCCTTCTGTTGAACATTTTAATTATATTTGTATTTGCTGAAGCAGGGATATCAATATATGAAAATTATTGTAAGGCGAAAGGGGAATTCCCGTTTTGCCTCACGATAACAAGTCGTTAAGTACCAATTTTTGATTGACGTTTCCTGCGTTAAGAATCATAAGGTAAAACGGAAAAAGGCGAACAGTGAAGACACGATCTAACCTTAAGGGATTCCTAGATACGGACATTTTATAACTATAATACGTATGTCTCTTTCCACATCGGACTTCCATAAATACTTAGTTACTTGTATATTACGTCAAAAATCTTATAAACTGCCAAAATTTCACATTTCTAGTTTTAAGCAGTTTGACCTGGGCTTTGATCAAAGAGTTACAAAGTCTTATATATGTAGGAAACAGTTTAACATGATTAAATTTTCATGTATTATATAATTGAGGAATATTTCCTTTTTGTTTTTAGTTTTATGTATCTTCTTAGGGTGAAGGCCACATAACAATTGCGTTTACAATTTGCTTTGTTTTTGTCATTAGTCTGCACATGTTTTCCCGATTGGGAAGCTTGGCTTTGGAGCACGAACCTAGTATCTTTGGTTTACTGTTTCCGAAGATCCAGAAGTTCAACTTAGAAAATGTTTACCTCAAAATAGTCATAATCAATGCGTTCCTTCTTTTTGGAATAGGGTGTACACTCATGTCCAAAATGATTGTCGCATATCTATAACTGTCTTCTTGTAAAAATATAATTTGATAATGATTTTGCAGGGTACTTTTAATACTGATACTACGTGCATAATCGGAAAATGTACATTTGTGGTAAATTTCATGCGAAAAATAATTATAAATACGAAAATTAGAATGAGTAAAACAAAATATTGTTAAAAGGACAATATTTTTTTTATTTTCGTTTCATTGTTCTTATGTGCTGCTCTTTTGACATGAAATTTGCCACATACATGGCTTTGCTGATTATACACATACTAACATTGTAAGAAATACCGGGCGAATTCATTATCAAACTATATTCCTACAACAACATGTTTATAGACATGCGACAATAATTTTGGACATAAGTGTACATATTAACTTTATCGTGTTTAACACATAATTTGTTATAGATAGAACATAACATATTTTCCAAAATGTTGACTTCATTATTACTTGGTATAAGCTTCTTTTACAACAGAAGAGACATGTATTATTAGTTCTAGAGCGTCGGGTCCCTGGACAAGTAAGTTTGTGGTGGATAGCATCGTGTCCGTGGGATTTTCTCGGAGTACTCCCGCTTCTTCTCCTTCCTCATTCCACTAATTCTTCCATCATCATTCACTTGGTTTTTAATCATGGTATCCCTTAGCCTAAAGAACTCCATTGTGAGACATTAAACTGACATAATAGCATTTCATTATTTCTAGTTCTAACTGAAGGAGCAGAGAAGTTTAGTATTTATGTGTAGTTTCAACAATCTAGTTCATTTTTAACTTTCTTTTAGTAATACCAGGTCGGCAATATTACACCTTTCTTCTAATGAGTAAATATTAAAATTGTCTACCAGTGTGTTATAATTTTCAAATGAGCGATAAATTCTACTCCCTTTGTATAGTATATAGCTAAAAAATTTTGATTGTACTTTTTCAATTTGTTCTCGACACTTTTGTTGCGTCTGGTGCTTGGGGTCCCGGGTTCCAACCCTGCTCCCGCCAAGTAAACTTTGTGGTGGACAAACACCGTGTGCGTGGATTTCCTCGGGGTTCTCCCGTTTCCTCCCACTTTCTTCATTCCACCATTTCATTCATTTCTCATAATCACCGTCTCCTTTAGCCTAACCGGCATAACCGTGGGACGTAAAACTTAAAGATTTCATTTCATTTTTCATTTTTACTTTTGTTGCGAGAGGTTTCATGTTACAACAGCATATGCTAACTTGAAACGTACGTATGAATAATACATTTTCATGAGTATCGCTGAGTTACAATATCGCTGAAGTCCTTTATACTATGAATCCTGTAACGGTAAACCAATGTTTGAGATCTAGGATTTGCTGGAGTAGTGTTACCCACCAGACTCATAAAAAAATTCTCGTCTCATTCTGAATTTAAAAATGTATACCTTACCTCGAGTCTAATCTTGTTTTCGAAGCGAGACGAGACGAGATATTCGTCATCACGTGGGCAACGCTAATTAAAATTTTCTTTTCCATTCCAATAAAGAAATCAGTAATATGTTTGTCTAGAGAGCTAGAAAAAGTAAAAGATCTGATATTAAAGAAAGTCTGCAGAAATCACCAGTGGTTGTGTGGGTGTTTGGTCCTTCTAATTGCTGGAAGTAGCTGATCTTTAGTGAAGGAGCTGTTCGGAAGTTAAACGAAGCAGTTAGGGCTTGAGAAAACGATGTTACGCTTACGGTAGTTCCCTTGGGTCATCCTTTGGCCACTCTGTGATCACATTACACTTCATCTTCTGTCTCGTCCCCTCTGACAGCAAGTTTACAACTTCGTTGCTTTTCGTCCCACCTTGATTTCACTTCACTTCACTTCACTTTACGCATCAACAATAAAATTGAAACTGCACGTTTTTTTTTTTTTTTTACTTTTTTAAATTGCAGGTACAAATCTTTCTATACTTCACGATTTTTTTACTTTTACTGAACATTATTTAATAAATAAAAGGAGATGTTGAAACACAATTTAAAATATACACTATTAGAGTCACGCGCAGTCAGAAATTTTTGTTGCAAGGGGTCCAAAGTTTAGAGGGGAATTTCTAATTCTACAATACAACACGTCTAAATAGTAGTATTTAACCAGTGTTATACTACATCCGAAAACACGATAAGTAATTATTAAGTACTTGTCACCTATATTCTCAGAAAACATGATGGGAATAAATTGTTTTTATAAGAAAAGAAAAGGTATAGATGAAGTGTAAAATCAAATTTTTACGGTACATCAATCAATACTCCGTCAATTTAATATAGTCTTATTAAGAAAGAGTAGAAATGTATGTCTAGTTACAAAGTTTGAGGGTGGTCCGAACCCAGTGGAATTTCCGCACGGGTACGCCCCTAGTTACTGTTCTCTTGTAGTTAAAATGATAATCGTAGAGTACGCGTGGTTTTGGTTCGTTCCCTGGCAGGTCGCAGTTGTTCACCCCGCAACCAAAATGCCATTTGGAAAGCTATAGGAAATGGAGAAATTCACTCCAGAAAAACAGAAATGCCGTTGTGCTAACCACACACCATATGCTATCGAACAAGTAAGTGATCTATCATCTTTTGCTCAGAAACTTAGACATTTTATATTACTATTAATTTATAACATACGAATATTAATTAACGAAATCTAGATTTAAAATCCGTAATGTTCTAAATCACTTCATATACGCGTTCGCCAAGTCGTACTGCGTAACGATTTTTTTTTTTTAAAAGTATGTAATTCACCAACTAATATTGAAACTATGAACAAATTCAAAATATATTTTATATTTTTATATTTCTTATCAATTACAAAATTGGGAGCACGGTAGCTTAGTGGTAGAGCGCTTACCTATGGTGTCTGGTTCGATACCCGAACAAGTAATTTTATGGTGGACAACATTGTGCCACGTAGGTTTTCTTGACATACTCCCATTTTCTTCCACTTTCTCATTCCACCAATTCTTCCATCATAGTTCATTGCTTTAATCATCGTCTCCCTTGGCCCTTTAGTTGTGGGACGTTAAACTCAAAGGTGGTTTTAATTAGAAAATTAGCTAATAATAACAAATTAGCTTGTTTGACTGATCCATTCTAACATGAACAGATAAGCATGTTTTTTGTTTTAGAAATGGAGTAATTTTGCTTAAAGTTCACATGACGATTGGTCCTTATTTCGCAGTAGTCTTTCCTTATTTCGCAAAGACTTGCTAATTTCGCAACATTAAAATTTTGATACAGATTTTGCAATATATGTTTTATAATACAACTATTACAATTAGTAATGAACTTATTATATACATAGGATTCCCAGACGCTCTAGTTTAAATCGGGATGATCTTCAATTTATATCTTCTATTCCTTCCCAATTGTTCAAACCATCAAATATCTCGGTGTTTTTGCAACTTATAAGTTAATAACGTTTATGAGATATTTAAGAATGGGAATAATCAACTTTCTGTCACTAACTTTTGGTGAGTACTTAAGTATTATTTAATCACTTAGGAGGAACGGTGGCTCAGTGATAGACCGCTTACTTTTGGTGCGTGCAGTCCCTGGTTTGATCCTCGTCCAAGTAAGTTTGTGGTGGAAAACATGGTGGCCAAGGGTTTTTTCGAGGTACTCATGTTTCCTCCCACTTTCTCATTCGATCAATTCTTATATCATCATTCACTTGGCTAAATCACCCGTCTCCCTTAACCTGACAGGCATAATGGTGGGACGTAAAACTGAAAGATTTCATTTCATTTCATTTCTCTCTTACTGCAAACTCACTTAGAGTCAATCTCAGATTTTTTGTCTACTTAATTCTGATACGTCAAGTGAGAATGTACCACAGATTTTTTGTCTACTTAATTCTGATATGTGAAGTGAGAATATACCACAGATTTTTTTCTACTTAATTCTGATATGTCAAGTGAGAATGCACCACAGACTTTTTGTCTACTTAATTCTAATATGTCCAGTGAGAATGTACCACAGATTTTTTTGTCTACTTAATTCTGATATGTCAAGTGAGAATGTACCACAGATTTTTTGTCTACTTAATTCTGATATGTCAAGTGAGAATGTACCACAGATTTTTTTGTCTACTTAATTCTGATATGTCAAGTGAGAATATACCACAGATTTTTTTCTACTTAATTCTGATATGTCAAGTGAGAATGTACCAATTACCTGACACATAAATATGTCTGTCTTCTGCATGGCCTCTTTATCATCCACACCTCACAGAACTCTAAACTGTCATAGTCATAACTGTAAATATACTACACATTGGTCAACGTGCAGAAATCAGTGATTACCATCTGGCTTCCAAAGGCGACATCTTTCATGTAACAAAACTGTAAAATGAATGAACAATAACAATTTTAAATATTTACAAGCGTTTATAGAGGTTATATTTCTACAACGAAACCTCCAACAATGGTATATGCTCTATTTCGCAACGTTACTTGCGACAGAGCGTTTTATCACCAAAATTCTCTGCCTGTTTTTCACTAGTACCAGAGTTTGAAAAAAGTACCGAAAATAAGCCTATAACAAACATCCAAGTATGGCAACGGAAATCTTGGATATATCATTACAGTCGTCGCCATTTTTCCTGGATTATTAAAAATTACCGATAATTTCCCTGTTACCTTACTCAGCTGTGGTAACATTTTAGGTGCGCTACGCTCAACTGCGACAGTCTAGTTACCCACCTTATTTTGTAAATGATTTATATTAAAATATACTGAGTTTGAATATCGGTTAGAAGTTAACTGAATCTGAAATTTGTAACAGACCCTATAGTAGTGTTCTTATAACAAGGAAAGAATATTGATTTATTTTTATACGTCTAAAGAAAGGGATATTCGCTTCATTTGTCTAATAATTTCCTCTTCAGTTTGATTAATCAACGATTCTTTTTAATTCCATCTTCGTACATTTTAAAGAACCTATCGCTTTCTCATGTCTTCTATGAATCAAATAGTAGTATATCGATCGATTCAGCATAATTATCAACGTGTATAAAAAATGAATAATTAAATTTGTTTTGTTTTAACACTCCATGTAAATATAAACAAACATAAATCAAGGCAATAAAGTATATTTAGCTTTTAGGATAAACATAACTTCAACAGCTAAAACTGGGACACGTAAAAACAAAAGTTGTTGCAGAAATAATAATATTTGAAATAAATTCATAATTTCACAATATAACAGTACTCCAAAATGAAAATATGAAACGAAACTGTGGTTATTGTGTGATTGGAACCATAATAAAACAGTGTTATATAATGGACATATATTGCAATGAAACTTAATTATATGTTTTGTTGCGTCAAAAAAAAAATCTATTCTCAAAAAGAGTTTGGACAGTGTTTTGCGTTGTCAAAACGGGACAATCCTGGTTAATCGTGGTGTATGGTCAACCATAGAACATTAAAAGCTCTGTTAATAACCGTATTCTGAATTGTAGATTGACGCTGTAACAGTCAGTAGCAAAGGCTACATTGTAGTAGGGTGTTGCGTAAAGTAAAAACGAAAACAAAAACAATAAACGAAGTGACAATGTTGGTTGTTATAGTCATAAATACTTCATTAAACATACAATTTCCTGTTTTATCCGTTCTGTTTGGACCCTTTCGCTTTTATCTAGACAAATTAATGTCCATAAAATGGGTGGCCACAAGTGTTAACGATGCATTACCTACAGTCAAAGTAACATTATATAATTTTTACCCACTTTTTAAATTCAATTAACATCACTTGAATTATACATATGAAAAAACTCAAAATCTCTTACCTTTAACAAAGAAAAATGAAAGATTTAAATTATTTTTCGTGATCTATGATTATTAGTAATAAAATCACTTAAGCGCGTACGTTGGACAATTCTAATATTTACTCTTCCGAAATACATTACCTTTATTTATGTTTTGCTGAAACGTTTTGCCCTTTTTAAAATTTAATTTTCTTAATAGCTCACAGCACTTGGAAGAGAATTGGTGTGCAATAGGATCAGTTTCTAAAATAGAAAAATTTTTGAAAAACAGCAATATAACAAACCTATTTTTTACAAAATGTTACAACAGAGGCACACATACAATGGATGTTGATTGCGCTCCCGGAATGATGCTTTAAAAATGATAAGAGTTACTAACAACTTGTGCTTGTATCATTCAAAGTATTTTTATGCTGCATGTGCAATACGACTTCAACGTTGTCACCATGTTTCAAAGCACCTCTGAAACGTAAGTTGTGAAAGGTACCTGAGTTCCTTCGCTCTGTTATCCTGCAAGCCCAGGATTGTATCAAGTCATTTTCCTTTTAAGATATTCATAGGTATTATTCCATTATTGGCAGGCACGGGCGACTCTGGCGGGGGGATGAGGGGGACGCGCCCTCTCTATATTTTGAAGTAGCAAATATTGAATATTTTATTCTAATTTGATTTATTTACTAACGACAGAATAGCATATAAATAATAATTATTATTATATTTATTTAAATATTTGGAATATAATTTTCAGGTTGTGAAACGATTATAACAGAGTTCTTGATATACCTCAGATGGTCCGTGAAGGTAAGCAGAAAGGTAACAAATGGAATCGAAGATAATAAACAGATTAGGCTAGATAGTACCATTTAAATAATTTTCTTTGATGCCCCCCCCCCCGAATTTTACATGCCAGAGACGCCAGTGTTAGCAGGTCACTTGATGCAACTGAGAATCTTCCATAGTTCACTATTTTCCACTAACGCATTGGTTTTCACGTACGATTTCTCTGTTTTGATATCGTCCATTAGTTGCAGTCTCCTTCACCTTATCCCTCTTTTTCCTGCCACCATACCCTCTAGTACGTCGCTCATGATAAAGTTCCTTCTGATCCAATGTCCAACCTGTTTCTCTTCCTCTTCTTAATAATATCTATTTTTTTCTCCCATCATTTCTAACACCCTTTCACTCGTTTTCCGTTCGACCCAGCTAATTTTTTCCATTCTCCTCCATACCCGCATTGTGAAAGCTTCCAGTTGTTTTTCATTACTTTTGCGTAATGTCCATGTTTCTGCTCCATACAGTACAATACTCCACACGATGCATTTTATAAGTCTTTTTCTCAACTCTTTTTTTTTCAAGGTCTCACAAGATAGTCTTTTCTTCCTCCTCAAGGCTTCTTTCGTCATTCCTATCTTTGCTTTTATTTCACGTTTACACTTCATATCATCACTAATAATACTACCCAGGTATCGAAAACTAGTCACCTCTTCTAGTTTCTCTCCTACTGCTTCTATATTTGACTACAACCCCTTCGTTCCAATCAACATGGCTTTTGTCCTTCTGGCGTTTATTTTCATCCCATGTTCTTAGATTAGTAGATACCATTGTAGAGAACAGTAAAAAAGCACACGCAGTTAGATGCAGTGAGTAGGAGGACGATGTACGACAGAGATGTTGTGTTTGGCCAAGAAGTTAAGAGACGGAGTGATATCATGCTCCAAGCAACATCAGTATCCAGATTCTCTTTTGCCCGGCCATTTACGGTAAACTGTATTGTGTAATCCTCGTAACCTATCAATGTAGATATTTTTATTGACATTTTGACATCACGGCTCAACTTACGATGCACAATCCCGAAAGTATCAAAAAATGTAATCAGTGGCACTTTTATTCGATATAGGACATGGATATCAAATATCATGGGTGACACGAATCCAGATGATTTCCAATTCGGGCATTACCTTGCATTCGCGCTAGTACCTGTAGACCTATGATTCGTCATTTGTGTTGGTAGTGTCCAGGAATGACTGATTCTGTTTCCTCTAGTTCCCTGCGGGCGGTGACACGAGTGTCCTTCAGGTTCTGTGTGGTAATTGTCGTCACAAATTTTATCTACGCACGCTGCATCCATAGATGTTCGTATAAGATATGGTCACATGAGCCGATGAAAATGTTTTAACTGTCACGGAATTTCACGGCAGTCGATTAACTTTTGTATCTGAGTTGAGTTGAGTTGATTTTGAGTTTAACGTCCCGTTAAGGAATGAGGTCATATGAGATGGGACCTATTGATTAACGTGGAATGCGAACCACATGAGCTTCCGCCGGGAGTCAAACCCGGGTCACTCACGCCAACGGTGCATACGCTACGCTAACCCCTTAGCCACAAAGGAGCTCATTTTCGCATCTCAAAATGCATTGACGTATAGATAATTTTCTCCTCATTCTGACACACGGATGAGTCCCACCAACACTTGGATCATATTCAGTAAGGACTTGGATCATGTTCAAGATCTCTATTGCAACTGCTTGTAAAAAAATCCATGTTTAATTCTTGTCAACGTTAAATAATTCTGTTCCACTAAAGATGTCTCTGCTACTCGGCGCATATGCTGCCAATTTTGACGAAAATTCCCTTTATCCCAATTCGAAAAATGAATGTGAAAAAATCCCACAAGATAAAATTTTCCCCAAGGGTTGGAATCACTGCTGCTGCTGAAGTGTTGGTACTATGACCACTTTAAGAAAAGAATAAAAGGAAAAGAATAGTGGATAAGTTAAAGAAAATGAATATTTAAAAAAATCAAAACTCAGCTGATAGTAACTATAAGGTGGTATTACATAAGTTAACAACTGTTTACAGACCTATCCTTCTTCACCACGAATCTGTGTGTGCCGTTTATGAAGTCACATTTGTAAGATATCCAAATCTCTACACTATACAAAAGTTCTTGAAAACAACAATTAGCTCATTTGAAACTAGCTGTAAACACCCATCGTAGCCGGTCTTAATTCAGAACCTGGATTAACAGAGGGGAAGAGAAAAAAAAAGTACTTAAAGAATTTCTCCACAACCATTTCATTGCTCACGTATTTATTCTCTGATGTTATGTTGCCTTCACAACCACGATGGAATGCTGGTTGCAGATACTAAAGTATTTTTAAAACCCACTAAAAATTGCATACATTTTCACCCCTTCCTTAAAACTGCTCCCCGGGCCCAAAATTGATATTGGGGCGCGGTGGCTCAGTGGTAGAGCGTTCTCCTCCGGTGCTTGGTGTCCCTGGTTCGATCCCAGCCCGCGCCGTGTGGACTTTGTGATAGACAAACACCGTGTCCGTGGGTTTTCTAGGGGTTCTCGCGTTTCCTCCCACTTTCTTCATTACACCATTTCATTCATTCCTCATTATCACAGTCTTCTTTAGCCTAACCGGCATAACCGTGGATCGTAAAACTTAAAGATTTCATTTCATTTTTCCAAAATTGATATCAAAAAGGCTTAGTACGCAATTAGATCTGGTGAAAATGTACAAAATTTGGTAGTTCCACGTCACTCCTTTCTATCCGAAAACATAGGACATGCACACATATTATATGTGTAATAGTATTTGGCTGATACTGTGTTTCTCAGTCTCTATTTTTTCTCTCCTTTCTTTTATTTGAGTTATTTGACAAAATTAAAAGCAAAGTTAAAGCAAACCAAAGATGTTATCATTGTATCCGGATGCTTCCATTACTTCTTAGAGTGGCTTTTGTCGGATTTGATTACTTATGGTATCAGTGGACTCGTCCTATAATTCATCTCATTTATAGGCAAGATAGTGTGGTGGGAAACGGCCTATAATGTGAGGGTGGATCAAATATGAATCCATAAACTACACCTTATTCAAACTCCGATCGTTTTTCTAGTTTAACGTCACACGATTACGCTCGAAGGCCATGGAAATATGGACAATAATGAACGAATTGGTAGAATGATGAACGTGCGAGAAAAAGGGAGAACGCCGATAAAACTTACGCAAACTGTATTTCCCCCACACAAAGTTTACTTCGTGAAAGGTGGCATCGAACTAGGACCCCACGGAAGCCCCAATCGTAAGCATCTCAAGTGAATACTTTCATCGTTCATAACCTTGGTCTTGCAAAGGGACACAGACCACAAAAACTTAACTAGTTTGATTGCTGTGAGATAATCAAAAGTGAGATATTTTTAATGTCCACGATTATGCCGTTTAGGGTAATGGATATGATGATTAAAGCAACAATTGGTGGAATGAGGAGGAGGGAAGAAACGACAGTACCCCGAGAGAATTCACTGATATGTTGTTGTCCATCACAAACTTTCTTCGTCTGGGATCGACCCAGGGACCTCACGCACCAGATATAAGCCCCCTACCACTTATTTTTTTAGAAAAAGTTAACTCATTTACCGAACGTGCCTCAGTTACTTGATCACGTAATTAGTACTGTTTTACCTTATTTTTACTTGTCCTCTCATTAGCCTATAACGACAAGGACACGAACACACAAAAATGGAGACGGTTAAAAGTCCAAAGGTTGTCTTAGCGGGAATCGAACCCGGGATCACGTACAAAGGCGCACGTGGCACTACACTAGCGGGGAGGGAATCACAGAGGCACCGTGCTCTCCTGTGAGATTATTAACTTGTCAGTGTTGATCTGCACCATGAAGCAGTTAGAGATCTACTTTGATTAAAAGACAGCAAATTACAATCTAGAGCAACATAATCCAAATATAAGTCTGCAAGTTTGTCAGATATCAGAAAACTATAAACCGCCTGACCTACCTTCTTGAGCTGAACTCCACGAAGCTTAAATGTTTCTAGATGACCGTGACTACAAAACATAAAACGTTACATCCTTCCTCAACGACGTAATAAAAAAATCTTATGTTCTCAAGCACTTGGTCTTGAAATAATCACAGGTAAAAGCGGATTATAGGTTTTTGCTTGGTAGGAAGAAATTTGTTGAAGTATATACTACTTGCAGCTCGTTCTTGTAGTAAAAGATTCAAATGCTCCACTCTCTTGCTTTCTACTTAAGCTACATACCATCTGCTTTAACTTTGCAATCGCTTCCTAAATTAACCAGAATGTTAACCACATAACGTGAAGTCTCTCCACGGAGATTTTTTTTTTTTTTTTTTTTTGCTCACTTTCCGCGGGAAAACTTTGTTTGTTCACATTTTTATCTTTCTCGCTTTCGCCAAGTGGAATTCACGCTTATGTTTTAAGATCTTTTTTTTTCCAACAAGAAATCAATCAACTGTGAACACAAAATGGAGAACAGTAGCTTAATGATTTAAACCTGATTATTTTCACACTGTTTAGCAATAAAAGAAACACATTTTAGAAAAAAAGTTTGTTTAAACAGCTAAGTTTTAAATATAACTTACGTTGTTTTCCGACTTATTTAATCGAAACATGTGAAAAATTATTTGCAGTTTATATTTGACATAATTGAAAATTTTCATGATTGTGATAGAATGAAAACCGACTTTCTCCACAGGCCTATGTATCCGTATACTTTATGGATTCTTCATATACTCTTACAATTGTTATTAGAAATATCACAAACAAATATGGTGTAATGAATTCTTTTTAAATTTTAACTTATATATTTATCTAGCTATCTTTTAGTTATGAGGCTGCGATGGCTCCGTGGTAGAGCGTTCACTTCTGGTGCATGAGGCCCTTCGTTCAATCCCGGCTCGCGCAAAGTGAACTCTGTGGTGGACAAACACCGTGTGTGTTGGTTTTCTCGCGGTTCTCCCGTTTACTTCCGCTTTCTTCATTCCGCCATTTCCTTCATTTATCACTATCACTGCCTGCTTTAACTTAGAAGGCATAACCATCGGACGTAAAACTTTAAAAAAAGAAAAATTATATCCTAGTTACGACTTGCGAAGCCAATTTTCCGTGGAATTATCCACAATCTACAACAACAAGAATGGAAAAGTAAGTCGTCCAGGGTTTCTTTTTAAATGTACCATGCCAGGATTCAAATGGCACAACTCAGTCAAGATGGATGGCTACAAGACTTGAATCTGGGACCTCTAGATTGGGAAGCAAGAAGCTAACCACTAAAATTGAGGAAGGATACTATATATATTAAAATCTCTATTACTATAAATCCATAATATTGTTCAGTATCCTCCACATTAACTTTAATAACTAGCAGAAGTCCTTGCTTTTCGCACGAGGTCCTTAAACCTAACGAATTACACTATGTGGGCATTTTAATGTGACCAGCCAATCGAATTGCATCACGAATAATTTTCCACTTATCAGCCAATCAAATTCCACCAAGAGTAAATAGTTTCGAATATGAATAGTAGCTACAAATTCTAAGGTTTAAAAGTTTTAAAACAATGATCTAAAAATATGCAAAGATTTTGAAACATTTAAAAAGAGTTACAGAAAGATTTCAAAGTGTCTAGTCAATCAACTTCCATCAAGAATAATTTTCCAGTGTTCAACCAATCAGATTACTCAAATAACAACTTTCCACTAATGAACTTAAACTGTGAAATTGTGACTAAGATTCAAAGTGCAGATAAGTGTTGCTGTATATCAATAAATTCATAATTACGTATCAGGTATCAAGGCTGAAAATTTTCATAATAATGATCTTAGATTATAAATCATGAGTACAATCGCAGAGTTCAGAGTGTGAAATTGTTATATATGTCAATGTTCAACAATTCAAATTACGCCAAAGATAGCTTTTCACTAATAATCTAAGACTAAGAGATGTGACTTAAGTTCAAAATGTGAAATTGTGGTTGATAAATATCAAAAGGAGTTTATAATTACCTATTATGTTTCAGTTACATTTTATCGACAATGGCTGTAAACTACAACCTTGATGTTCAAAAATTTTCAAACTAAAATTTAGAACTGTGATCGAACAAATTTTGAAATATACTTTTTTTTTAAGCAAAGGTTTGAAAGTGACCAGCCAATTACATTGTATCAAGAGTAATTTTGCGTAAATGACTTAGAGTATGACCCGTAACTACAATAATGTTTCAAAAATGTTCAAACTAAGAATTGGACCGACTTCAGAAAAGAGTACTAAAAGGCAAAAATAATAAAAGTGCGAAAAAGCAGACGACAATAATAATAATAACAGATCTTGAAAGTTCAAAATAGCATTACTATTATCTATAGAAAAGTTTAAGTCGTGCCTAGAAAAACATATGAATGTTTCATAATGATGCTCATAATAATGAGCATCGAAATCTATATTATAAAATTGAAAGTGACTATGTTTGTGACTCTTAATCTCTTGAGCCACCCGACCGATCTCAATCAAATTTTTAACGTAGATGAAGTTCTGACCTGGAAGTGTTTTTAGATATTCACTTTGACGGTAGAGCTTACGGATCTCGATCAAATTTTCAACGTAGATGCGGTTCAGCCTTGGAAGTGTTTGTAGCTATTTACTTTGACGGTAGAACTTAGGGGAGGGGGAGGAGTGGGGACATACGGAAAATTAAATAAAACTTAATAACTCTTGAACCACCAGACCGATCTTGATCAAATTTTCAATGTAGGTGAGGTTAGGACTGGAACGATTTTTATCATTAGATTTTGACGGAGAAACGTCGGGAAGAGGTGGAGGAGGAAATATACAAAAATCAATAAATATAAAACTAAAAGTGACTATGTTTGTGAATTAATAACTCTTGAACCACCCGATCGATCTCAATCATATTTTCAACATATATGAAGTTCAAACCTGGAAAAGTTTTTTTATCATTTCATTTTGACAGTAGATCTTAGGGAAGGGGGGAGGGGAAATATGTCGAAATGAATAAAACTTAAAAACTCTTGAACCACCCGACCGATCTCGATCAAACTTTTAACATACATAAGGTTCGGGATTGGAATGTTTTCTTCACTTCACTTTAACAGTGCAACGAAGGGGAGAGGGAGGGGAGATATATATGTAAAAAAAAGTAAAAATAAAAGTGACTGTCTTTGTGACCTCATCACGCTTAAACTACCCGACCGATCTTTATTAAAAAAATCAACATACATGAGGTTCGGACCTGAGGTGGTTTTTATCATATCACTTTAACGGTAAAACTAAGGGGAGGGGAGGGGACGGTAGATAGAACCACCAGACCTATCTTGATCAAACTTTCAACATAGATAAGGTTCAAGCCTGAGATGTTTTCGTTATTTCACTTTTGCTGTGTAACCTAGGGAAGGGGGAGGGAGAAGATATATGTAAAAAGAATAAAAATAAAAGTGACTGTCTTTGTGACTTCATCATGCTTTAACCACAGGACCGATCTTAATCAAATTTTCAATAAGGATGAAGTTCGGACCTGGGTTGGTTATTATCATATCACTTTGACGGTAGAACTTATGCTAGGGGGGAGGGAGGGGAGAGAGATATATAAAAATAAATAAAACTTAATAACTCTTGAACCACCCAACCGATCTCGATCAAATTTTCAACGTAGGTGACGTTCGGGCTTGGGATAATTTTTATCATTTAACTTTGACGGCGCAACGTCGGGGAGGGGAACGGGGATATATATGTACAAAATTAAAAATAAAAGTGACTATCTATGTGACTTCACTCTTGAACCACCCAACCGATCTCGATCAAATTTTGAACATTGATGAGGTTCGGGCCTGGAATAGTACTAATCTATTCACTTTTACGATAAAACTTAGAGGAGGAAGTAGGAGGGGGGAGATATATAAAAATAAATAAAACTTAATTACTCTTGCACCACCGGGCCGATCTCGATCAAATTTTCAACGTAGATGAAGTTCAAACATGAGATGATTTTTGTCATATCACTTTGACGATGTAATTTAAAAGAGGGGAAAGACATTTACAAATGATAGAAAATGACCGATATTAGTGTCGAGTCAATCGTTTTTGAGGTCGCTGAGATGAACAGTGACACTTCTGATACCGTGCCCCACAGCTTGGGGAGGAGAGAGTATATATAAAAATCATTGAAAATGACCAATATCAAGGAGTGCTTTAGTAATAGTAAAAAAGTGACTGACTAACGAAACATATCACTATTTTTTCTTAATTTAACCCAGCGAAGCGGCTAATTGATGCTAGTAATTTTATATTAGGCAATAATTTGATCGGTTTGGCACGACTTAAAAAAACATAGGTAATAGTAAGAAGTTATTTTCTGCTTTCAATCTATATATTAATAGCGGTGTCTGTGAACAAAAAACTTCAGATCCAAATTGAAAGTGACTATGTCTGTGACTCTTAATCCCTTGAGCCACCCGACCGATCTCAATCAAATTTTTAACGTAGATGAAGTTCTGACCTGGAAGTGTTTTTAGATATTCACTTTGACGGTAGAGCTTAGGGGACGAAGAGAAGGGAGAATTATAAAACATAACAAAATTTAATAACTCTTGAAACAAACGACAAATCTCGATCAAATTTTCAATATAGATAAGGTTCGAACCTGGGATGTTTTCATCATTTTACTTTGACGGCACAATGTAGGGGAGGGGAAGGGGGATATACATGTAAAAAATTAAAAGTGACTGTCTTTGTGACTTTATTACGCTTAAACCACCGAACCGATCTTAATCAAATTATCAACATAGATGATGTTTGACCTGGGATGGTTTCTATCATATCCCTTTGACGGTAGAACTTAGAGTAAGAGGAGGGAAGGGGAAAGATATATAAAAATAAATAAACCTTAATAACTCTTGAACCACCAGACCGATCTCGAACAAATTTTCAACATAGATAACGTTCGAGTTGGAAAGATTTTGTTTAAAAATATTTTCACTTTGACTGTAGAAATTAGGGAGGGGGAGGGAAGGGGAGATTAATATATATAAAATAAATAGAACAGAACTCTTGAACCACCCAACTGGTCTCGAACAAATTTTCAATATATATGACATTCGGGCCTGGGATAATTTTTATCATACCGTGCCCCGCAACATGGAGAGGAGAGAGGGATATACAAAAATCACCGAAAATAACCAATATCAAAGAATGCTTTAGTAATAGTAAAAACAGAACCTATTAGAAAATACTATTTTTCCTTAATTTAACCCAGCGAAATCGGGATGCGTCTCAGATTCGAGGACGTCTTAAATTCGAGTAATTATAGAGAAATTCTTAACTAAAGATATTATTAACGTGTTATTAAAACTACTTTGCTAGCCATAAATATTTTTAATTTTGTATTATATTCAATCATTCAGACAACAATAGTGTCCTGCGATTGCGCAGGACGTGCAGGTTTGCTAGTTATTATTATTATTATTCCTTTTACTACTTTAGTACCTTTCTTTGAAGTCGGATCGGATATATATATATATATATACATACGTGCATGTCATTTGGTGAAATCAACTGTATGAGTTACGATAATTCACATTAAAGAATTTTGGACACTAATTAGTAGAGCCTCATATATATTTTAATAAAATTGAATGTGTAGTCATCAATGAAAAATATAAGAGTGCAAATATTGCGGACAGAATTGATGTGCGTACACTGTTTTCGCAATTCACAAGTTTAGAATGGAAGTCTGTTGGTTCGAAGCTGTTTCATAATGCTCTAGAGGATCCCAGTTTTCATTGAGATTCAGGAAAATCACATGTGTGGGAAGCAGTTATACATACAGATTCTCGTGTTGTATTACAATCGACTTCGTAACATGAGATAGACCTTATTTTTCACTACAATTCGTAAATTCTTACCCAATCTGTATGTTTCAGAAACAAAAAGAGTGCTATACTGAAAACAAGAAATGGAATATAATAATAATAATAATAATAATAATAATAATAATAATAATAATAATAATAATAATAATAATAATAATAATAATAATAATAATAATAATAATAATAATAATAAAACCATTAAAAGAGAAGTACTAATACAAAACACTATGTAGATAAAAGTCAATTAATCAGAAATTATTTCTTGTCAACACTGTAAAAATCGTCAGGCTTTCCATCTATCTAAGACAACGAAAAGCTTTCTTTTTTAATATTTTTTTTAAGTTTTACGTCCCACGGTTGTGCCGGTTAGGCTAAAGGAGACGGTGATGATGAGGGATGAGTGAAATGGTGGAATGAAGAAAGTAGGAGGAAACGGGAGAACTCCGAGAAAACCCACGAGCACGATGTTTGTCCACCACAAAGTCCACACAGCGCGAGCTGGGATCGAACCAGGGACCCTTAGCACCGGAGGTGAACGCTCTACCACTGAGCCACGCTATCCACTGGATCAGGGGTAGGATGTTATGTTAGGTTTTTGATCATCAGGAGAAACACAATCTGAGTTCAAGTCTCTCCGATGAGCATGAACGTTTGTGTCTTCCTCTTCCTGTCAAATCTCGTAGAAAATCAAAGTGTGATATAAAAAAATAATAATTTCATAGTTGAGTTTTATAAAATAAAACTGTTAGAATGAAAGCTTTCAGTTTTAGGTCCCACGGCTAGAGTGGGTAGGCTAAAGGAGATGGTGGTGATGAGAAATGAATGAAATGGTGGAATGAAGGGGAAGTGGTAGGAAACGGGAGAACCCCGTGAAATCCCACGAACCCGGTGTTTGTCCACCACAAAATCCAATTGGCACGAGCTGGGATCGAACCAGGAACCCCACACACCAGATGTGAACGCTGTACCGCTGAGTCACTGCGGTCCCATAGAAGTGGTAGAATTATTACATGCATGGAGGGGGAAAACGTATGAGGCGTACGCAAAAACGTAGGTTACATGTGTAAATCCTGTAGTTTTTGGATTTAACGTGCAACAAATGTATAACTGAAGAAAATATATTTTATACGTACTTTCCGCATAAGAGTTCCGAATAAGCACACTTTCCGTACGAACGAAAGAACTGTATAGAAGTGTTCAGAATCGCACATACAGATGAACGTATATAACATTTAGCTGACGTATGTAACATACGTGTATATATGTAATATACGGAAGACTGTTAGATGTCATATATCCTGCAACGGCATGATGTAACATTTAAGCGGGAAAAGTATGTAGTATATGAATAACGTATGCTCCGTACTGATCTCCGTAGTAAATATAAGGATTCCGTATATTTGTACAATAAACTTATACCGCTGTCCGGATAGCGGATGTTTCTCAGTGTATGGTACAATGGTTCACTGAGCTTTCTTAAGGTCTTTACCCTTCCTCGAACATTTTCATTCCACCATATAAAACAATAATCATTCACTGTCATTATCACCCGTCTTCTTTAGCCTAAAGTGCATAAAGTGATGCGTTAAAGATTTCGTTTCTTTTTGTTAATTTATTGTTAAAATTAATCAGAGACAAGGAGATTAACTAAACCTAATTTTCGAAAAATCATGGTTGGTTGATTTAGAGTTTAGTGTAATGTTCTGCACCGAGGTTACATGAGATGTTAATTTTCAGCCTAACTTAATATCCAAATTACATGAGGTTCCTCCGAAAATCAAACCCTGGTCACCTGCACCAAAGTTGCGTACGCTGACAATGTAGCCACGAAGGAGATTATTAGGAAATCCGTGTTTGACGTTAACTTTGTTATTTTTAAATAAAAAAGAGAGGAAGAAAAAAAGGAAGAACAATGAAAAATGAAAAATCAGATATTGATAGAGAATGTCGCGTGCTTGAGTCGAATGGTAAAATGCCGTCTAGCTTCCTGCGAACCAAAAGCAAACTTCAACAGCTCTGTTTTTCTGAATAGCTTGAAAATAGCATTACTCGTCATGCCTTTTCGTTATTAGTCCCGACTTGATAGAGGACGTTCTCCTTTAACTAGTCAAGATTCCGTATGAAAATTTACGACAATGGAGTGTAATTGAACGAGAGTTAACGACAGGTCTTACCATTATTTCAGCCACCGGCATGTTTCTTTAATTAGAAGCTAACATCATATTTCTGAAATTGTATTCCCATTCAATTAAAAATTCAACAGTCCTAAGGGCAACCTAAGTCATGGGAAAACAATATTTAGTGCAGAGGCAGCCGGTTGAAGACAATAAATCAATTGGAGAAAGACAAAGATACTAGATAATAAATATTTTTTTTCTGGTATGCGGTGTTGCGAACAAAATATAACATTTTTTTTCTTTCTTAAGTATATTTAAATCTTGACTACTTTATTAACATGTATTGTTATTGGTTTAATCATCAGTGGAATTTGCCATCACTGTAAGCTTCTTTCCGACTTCGCTAACCTAACTCTTTCGACTTTATTTTCGTGGTCAAGTGACTAGCGTACGTGGACTCCTGGGATTAAACCCCGATAATTTCCTCGGACAAACCTTGATCATGTATCGGATACCACATTAAGCACCAATATGTACCAGTGGTTTAGTAGTATAGTGTTAATAACTTGTGCGAGGGGTCCCCGGATCCATCCCAGGCAATGGAAGTCTGTGGGGAATAACATTTTGTCTGATGGTCTCCTCGACATTCTTGTGTTTCCTCCCAGCCTCTTGTTGACCAACTATTTGATATTCATTCCCTTTTTTGATCGTTAGTCTTCTTTTCTTCGGAAGCGCTTGTTTTGTTAAATTAAAAATTTCACTCCTCTTTTAATCAAATCATTAATTACACATCCTAATTATCCAATCATTAATTTTCTACTTTTCTTTTCTCATAGTAATATGGGGATCATTTGGTCTCACTTTTGTGCACCTGGGTCCCCGACTAAGGAGCCAAGGACCAAGAGATCTAGTATCATCCCTTCTAAAGTTTGGAAATGGATTCTTTGAGTGACACCTTCAAATTTCAGGAGGAGTGCATAGGACCACCTGTTAAATTTTGAAAATTGCCAAAATTAAAAAAGAAAACTAATAAAGTAATATACGTATAGTGCTGTACTTTTGTGAGTTGCGATCAGATTTTTTTTTTTTTTTCAAAATGTTATAGTTCTTGCACAACACGGGGTCCTTGATTCACTTTAGGCTGATTGCCAGTTCGGCCTAAATATACTTGCAGGTCACAGCAGTAGAATGTTGTAGCATCACAAAGCATCCAGACTTTTATGCCGTATTTCCTCGGTTTATTAGGCATGTACATTTTTAAGGGGCATCTGCCTCGGAATTTTACCAACTGTAACGAATGGTGACGCTTCATACACACTTTTACAGTTTGTTGCAAATATAACTGACACATCTCGCAGCGGAGCAATTTTATCTTTGTTTCGTTCATCTCTGGAATTCATGTCATCAAAAGGAAGGATGGAAAGAAGAGTTACGAATCGATCGCGGCTCATAGTAGCTACATATATAGAATGTGTTGTTCATAGAATCATACCATGCAGGTTTTTCTATGTTATCACTTCGATTTACGATTTTTTCAGGCTCTTTCAAAATTTACCATTACAGTCCCATAAGGAAAAATATCGAAATTTGACCTTTGACCCTATATTTCTTCAATCTTTAGTACAGGGGACATGTCTCTATGGCGAAATAAAACTTATATCCTTCGTCTACAGTTACACCAAATTGCACGGCTTTACCTCCTAACACTTTTGCACAGTGAACAAATGAAATTAACATACGAATTAATCAACCCTCTGTATATGTATATACCATGTATACCATAAATCCCGAAAGTCTTATGCATTAGAGATAACTGGGAACATTAGAAAAAATATAAGCTCCAAGATCGAGTGCTTGATTTAAGAGAATAATTTACTTTATTTACATTTAATAAGGCGCTTATCTTAATAATAAACGGTAAAACATGCTTATGTTCAAAATCATCCATTTTCAAATGAAGCCAAGAGCTCCATGGTGGCTAAGCAGTTAGCGCACGTGCCTTTGGCGTGGCTGACCCAGGTCCGATTCCCGGAGGGAGATCATGTGGTTCGGATCCTACGTTAAGCTATAGGTTCACGTCTCATACAGCCTAGCTGCTGAAAGAGACGCTAAACTCAAAATCAAACCAAATAAAATAAAGATAGGCAGGAAAAGTAACGAGTCGGTGAATATGAACTATAAGTAATTAGCATTAGTCGCGGACCAAGATGCTTCTGAATTATAAATAGATATACATAGAAAACTTTAAACCCATTTAAGCTATGTTTTAGTCAGGTAATAGATAAGTAAATACATAAGATGAAGCAGAGAGATCAATAGTTATGCATATTATATTTTCCTATTTACCCAAGAAGTTAATTCTGACACCTGTGAGAAACATCTGCTTCTCGTAGGAGTAAAGAAACTGAGTACGCGAGGTTACACTTAGTATTTTCTTTGAAGTGTTAACTGATACAACAGTGGTTCAAATATCCACCACCTACGTTCAACAGACGGTTTTAAACTAGCTTTGTCTTTTGTTACCTGTGATGCGATATTCAAATAGCGAATTTTCAGAATTCTTCAAACATGATTTGTTTTGTTTCTTTCGTTTCGTATAACGTATTCTATTTTCTTGCAAAGGAATCAAGAATAAGACACTCGAAACTGAGTCGTACACTTTTTAACAATAATGTAGTGTGTGTTCAACCTAGGACAAACAACATACTTTGTTTCTGAGAAGATCTTCAACTTGAAAACAACGTGTAATCAAAGCTCTGTTTGGCGTTTCACGCTTTGTTACTGTATCAGTTGCAGATTGAAAAAAAAATATTTAAATTTTATACTAACACAAGAGTGTAAGGTGTACAAGCATGCTAAATGGAAAAGAATTCCTTGCATTTTAATCCAAAGATATCCCAAATTCTCGTATCATGCTAATTTGATACCAAAAATTTTGTGTTCCATTGCCAATCAAGCCCGCTTCCCCACACCTACCAAAGGCATGAACGTACAGTATGCAGCAAAACAAACAGTAGTGAAATCACATCATTATCATTTATTTATTTATTTTTATACAACATAATGAAACATAAGGAAAGTTATCAAATGGCTGTCAACTAAATGGTACCTAACACATACTGCAGGTAAATTTAAAAGGAATCATGCCCGTATATCATATCAAAATGTTGGCTAAATTGTCACACATTCTTCATAGCGGTTCTGTAGATCGATTGGCATTTGCTGAACACTGGTTACTGGAACGGCAAAACAACCGAATCTTAACTCCGGTATAGTGGTAGAGGGTTATCTATTCGGAAAATTGCTTCTTTGGGCATATCCCATTAAGTATATATCTGGAGCCTTAAGGTCAGAGGCGTTTGTACACGCTGACAGAGCAGATTTACACATAGAAATTGCTTCTTTACATGCATTTTTGTATGTAGAGATTTTCATCTTTTGTACGTAGAAACCAAGATTTTGTAATTGAATATTCTAAATAATCATATTGCTTAAGAGAAGCATGTCTAAATTGTTACAGTGGTGAGAGTTAACAGCTCAGCAGTCAATAAAACATGTTATTCTAAATTCTAAAACAGAAAAAAAGAGAGGTTAAGGAAACATACAGCTACGACCAGTAGG
Organism: Thermobia domestica; assembly: GCF_964235325.1. Taxonomy (NCBI): domain Eukaryota; kingdom Metazoa; phylum Arthropoda; class Insecta; order Zygentoma; family Lepismatidae; genus Thermobia; species Thermobia domestica. The sequence continues at coordinate 22,235,733 of NC_137459.1, read as the reverse complement.
ACAAAAAATTGACATACATTTGTTCTACTCCTGACTTATATCTGACACGCGTCGAATTTTAATTATCTCCAAGTTAAGCATCAGAAATGTTTCACTCGGAACATCCAAAGCAACTTTCAAAGCTATACGTGGGATACACCTATTATTCAGTCTTCAGCATAAACAGTTATCTATGAAATGAGAAATGAAATATTTCAGTTTAGCATCCGACGATTATGCCCTTTACGCTAAGGGAGATAAATGACTGATGCAAGCGATTGATGATGGAGTAATTGATGAAATAACAAGCTGGGAGGAAACGGGAGAACCCTCGAGAGAAAACCCGATAGACACGATGCTGTCTATCCCAAATTTATTTGCACAGGAATCGAACCAGGGACCCTACGCACCAGAGATAAGCGCTCTACCGCTGAGACACCGTGCCCAAACACAATCATCTCTAGATTTATCAGCATAGTAATTCATGTCCATAAGGGATATAAACTGGTAGACTGACATTACATAAGGGTTTAACTGAGTAACAACTTGGATAACCAAAGCTATTAACTACAAAAACTATCTAGGATTTAATGTTTATGCTGTACATGTTATGTCGACCTACAGTACATCACTGTTACGTCAACTCAGATATTACAAGTAAGTTTCCCTATAGCAGAAACAAGTCTTCTTCATCTTTTCTTAAGGAAATTTTTATTATGAATACAAACTGTACTTATTTCCTTTAACAAGTTTGTTAAGCACAAGCCCAAAATTTGTTTGCCAATAACTTAGGAAACAAAACTCTTCGTATGTCCAGATTTGAAATATTGGTAATCGTTAATAATCTTAATAGGGATATGAAATATTGTGGTGTACAGGCCTTTGATTCTTGATTTATTAACCACCAAATATAGAGTTTGGACTTTTGACGGAAATAACGTTTGAGCTTTGATAGCAAACAAACAACTAAAGAACTAATGATCTGAACTCCATAATATATCATTTGAGTACAAAGCCCATAAAGGTATACTCTTGAGTCAATCCATTCTAAGTGATCAAGCATGTGCCGCTCGAGCATATATATATATTAAAAAAACTATTTTTTTCATGAATGTTTATACTACATCATAGCACTTCGAAACCACGATCATTAGATTTTTAAAATATCTCGTAGCCACGCAGCGGCTGGCGCCATTTTGCGTTTTCTCTATTGCAGGCGTTTATGTTGTTTTGAATACCTCAGCATGTATTTGTCCTAGCAAATTGAAAATTGCTAGGCGTCTCCAACTTGTGCAGAGCTAAAACTTTGATCTGCTAACATTTTTACCTAAAACCACTTGAAAGGCCGCTTCTAAATTGGTTGTAATTTCCGCTTTTCTGCATGTGGTCATAGCTTTCTAGACCGGATGTAGGAATATGTGTTCATTATAGCCCTCTCTAGAGGTTGCGAAATATGTCATAGGTTTCTGCATGTGGTCATATCCATATATTGTAGCCCTCTCCACAGGTTGCGTGATCTGCTGCACCTGCTACTGTGTTCAATTGGAATCCGAACTGGCACTGGAACCAGAGTCGGAACTGTAATTACTCTGCGCATGCCTGTAATTTCTAATAAATTAGGACTTCAATTTTACTGCGCATGCGCCACCAAGTGCTCCGTAGACCGTGTGTGTGTGTGTGTGTGTGTGTGTGAGAGAGAGAGAGAGAGAGAGAGAGAGAGAGAGAGAGAGAGAGAGGTGAATAAACAAACTTATGACGTTTTTTTTATCTCCGCTTCACTATTTTAAATAAGGATGCTATAGTCTTTTTGTCGTAAAAGAGTGAAAGAGTAATGGTAGGAGACATTGTAATATGTGCTATGTTATTTAGGGAATGAAAAATAGATCATAACCTTTCATAATGTTTGAAAAAAGTGGTCGTAAAACGCTGCAAAAATGCCGCCGCTTCTACATTGGTTGTTATTTCTTCATTTCTGCATGTTGTCATAGCCTTTCTAGAATGAGAATTGAAATATGTGTTCCGTAGTCTGTTGCTGCTGTGCCGTAGCCTTTCTTCTGTAATCTCTACAATAGGCGATAGTCTTTAAAAAGGCTACTCGTTGCGCAGTATTCTCCTGTGTTGTATATTCGGAACAAGAACTAGGATTGGAACTTGAGTCGGAACAGGAGTCGGAACCGAAACTGGAACAGGAATCGGAACTGGAACCAGAACAGTTTGCGCATGCGCAGTATGTCAAAAATTCAACTCAAGTATCACCACCCAACTTCCGCCATTTCCTCCAATATTTTAACACTTACTTGTTGGTTCATGTAGAAGTTTCTTATGAGTCTTTCCATTCCAACCCAACCTACCTTAAGACACGTAACAATTCCGAATTCACGCGGGGAAAGCCTTTTCTAGAGCAATTAATATCACATACACTTCTTTACGTTTTCTATAAATCTTTCACCGATCACCCTTAATAATCAAATTGAATCTCTTGTGTCTTTACCTCTCTTGAATATGAACTCTTCCTCCTGAACTTTTTATTTGTTCTTCCACATAATCTTCTGTTCAGTACTCGAAAAAAAATTTCCTGCATGCAATATGAGACTAATAGTTCTATAAACCTCACATATCTCTGAGTTCGATTTCTTAGCCATGAGTATCGTGATCGTCTTCAGAAAATCTTTTGGCAGCTCTCAAGTTTCATATATTTCGTTACAGAGTCGGAATAATTCCTTCTGCCCTTGTCTCTCATATTTTTAGTGAATTCGATTAGTATATTATCTTTTATGGTTGCCTTTTCATTCTCAATCTCAGACAAAGCTTTCTCAAACTCGCCCCGAAGATTACTAAATCCTTTATCATCCTCGCGTAATTCATTATCTAGACCACATGGACTATCTCTACTCTCATATAAGTCTGAAACATATTCTTCACATCTTCCTATAACTTCATTTCTCTCGATGACTATCTTCCCATTCTTATATTGTACTGACGTCGTAATAACCCCTTGTTTCTTCCGAAGTTATAATAGATTTCACCTTCTTTTGCATTTTCTCATATTTCCCAACTCTTTCTATTTCTTCTATGTCCGCAAAGTTTCTTTTGTAAAACTCTTCCTTTCCTCTGTCTTTTTCCTTCGCAACTGTTGTTTAACTTCAAGTACAGTTTCTGCCTTCTTCTATCAACCTGTTTCCACGTTTTCCTTTCACTCATTTTCTGCAACATCTGTTCTGTAACAAATGGTTTTTTAACTGTTTTTTTTTTTTTTTTTTTTTTTTTTTGTTCACGGTAATCCACTACTTCTTCTGCAGCCTGCTGCATGTAAAGTTTAATATGCCCCCACCATCTGTTACTACCCATACCTATCCTTTCCTCGTTTGAGTATTTTTCTTCTAATTTTGAACGAAAAGATGTTTTATTCCCTCCTTTTTCAACTTTTCAGTATTAAATATCTTGTTGACAACTTTTATTATGGCTACATTTTTTCAGTTGAATATCCAATTCGGCCAGCACAAGGTTATGACCAGAGAAAATGTCAGCTCCGGGAAGAGTCTTCGCATTCTTCAAGCTATTCCGATGTCCTGAATAATAACATAGTATATCTGTGATATCTTTGGCAGTCTATTAGGAATTTCCATGCATATCTTCTTCTCGTGTGCTGATTGAACCAAATGTTCCCAATCACTGGTGAATTTTGTCTACAGAAATTGACTAGTCCCTCTCCCCTTTCATTTATTTTGCCTAAACCATATTTGCCTACGATACTACCTTCCTACTTTTCTCTCCCACAACTGCATTAAAATCTCCCATTACAATTACGCATTCACCGCTCTTCTTCATGTCTATACTTTCTTCTATTTTATCATAATTTTCCTCTATTTCCTCAATTGTATGGGAAGTGGTCGGTGCGTATGTTTTATCACCACTAGACACTCTTTTTTTCCTTTAAGTCTTAACAAAATAACTTTATCATCAACAAATTCTATCTTCACTACCTTTTCTTTTAAGCGCTTACCAAGAATTATTCCTACACCATTATGACCGCCATTTTCATTACGCGAGTAAGACATTCTATATCCTACGCTGTTCAACACCCCATTACTTTACCATCTAACTTCACAAACTCCCACCAAATCTAGATTATTTTGTTTCATTTCCTCTTTAAGATTTTTTTAAATTTCCCTCCTTGTGACATTGGACATACGTTCCATGTCCCTATCCTAAACCTTTTGCTCTAGCACGTCTTTCTTTCCCTATCCATCTTCCCCAAGCTATCTATCGATCTTGTTGTTTTCTTGTCCAACAGTCCTTCTCAAGCGATCATTGTATATACATATGTTTTATTTTTCCTGTCAGCAAACTAGGAAAAATAGAGTGGCGGTTTCCCGTTGCCTTCCATCCCGCAGTATCACAGCCGTTAAAGTCACTCTGACCACGCCTGGGACTAGTGTCCAAGTTGCCGTACCAATCACTATGATTTCTGCCAACTTGGCTACTGGAGAACTGTCGCCTTCTCCCAGAACACTCTTTGTCTGGCTACTCCATTTAGAGACAATTTGGTAGTGAACTACCAGAAACAAAGCTTTAATTTCACTGCAGCATGCAATCCTTCCCACCCGATATATAAGAGTCTTCGTAAAGGTAGTGTTTATCAGGGAAATGAGCTCTGTAAAGTGTTTAAGAAACTTTTCGATTTTTTATGTGGTTCTCTTCCTCAAAAAATCGTCACGGATTATACAAAAAGTTATGAGTTTTGCAGAGTTGTAAATTTTCGTATCGTTAAGACGCGAGTAGCTCAATCAATGCTAGATTACAAAACGTGCCGAACCGTAGAATTCTGGATTATAATAACGCTTACTGTTAGTGTGAGTGGTTAGGATTTCTTGAATAAGGCTGTACATTCCTTACCAGTGAAATATTTTATTCGAGCAGGTGTACAAAAGGGTAATTTTCTAACTCACTGATCGAAGATCTGTTGGCATCAGATTTCTTGACCTACACAACGAATTAAACACGATAAAACAACCAAGATGCTAGAATACTAACGCAAAAACAATGAGTGTTTCTGTTGTATGAATTGGTGTGTGGAAGCATCGTAGACTCTTAACTGAACTGAGCTGAAATAAAGAGAGGGAAAACAAAGAATTGAGAAAATGTAGAATGCTTGTTGTACTTCGACGTTCAATACTTTGCTTCCTTTTTTCTTTTCTTCACCCTGTCTATGAATTTTTCATCTTAGCAAAGAATAAATCCAAGCTACTGAAGTTCGAGAAAACAAACTTCATTCTAACATCAATCTACTCGTTTTATACAAGGTTGTAGTAGTTTCTGCTTCCTACAAATATCCACAGGTTTTCCTTTTTTTAACTTCAGAGGCAGTGTAATCTTTGGAAAATCAATAAATATGCCCTAGAACTTGACTCGTTTTATACCATAGACATGCTTTATTTTGATTCCCGAGAAGACCAATATCTGTATTGCTGAAGGAATAAAACGTTGAATCTTCTAAAAAAAATGTTAGGGGGGACATTAAGCACCAGGTGTGATAAAAAAAAGTACGGTGAATAATTTTACTAGAAACAATAAGTTTGATTTAACCCTGTACCGGCCACAGTGCATTTGAATTCACAAACTACGTCATAACACTTCACGTGATGTTAGCCGTGGATTTACTGAAATTCTTGATCGTACGGACTTGCTTTCAAGACTCAGCGCCTCTACTAGACTACTAATGAATTATTGACGCGTGTGGAGTGTCATTTGTTGGAGACCCTACATCGTGCATAGCGATCAGCAGTATTGTGAGTTTTAGTTGCGTTATATGGATGTTATAAACGAATAGCGGAAGGAAAGAAAAAAGTCGTTGAGTTTTACGTCCCACGGTTATGCCGGTTAGACTAAAGGAGACGGTGATGATGAGTAATGAATGAAATGGTGGAATGAAGAAAGTGGGAGGAAACGGGAGAACCTCGAGAAAACCCACGCACACGGTGTTTGTCCACCACAAAGTTCACTTGGTAGGGGCTGTGATCGAACCCGGTACCCCAAGCACCAGAGGTGAACGCTCTACCACTGAGCCACCGCGGCCCCAAGGAAAGAAAATTTGCTGTTTCAGGTATGTATCTAAAGAACACGAATTCGTAATTTGTACTTTGATAAAATAAATAGTATTTGAGAAATTGATTCAAATGAGGTTTATAATTTAAAAGTCACACTAAACGTTAAGATTATGTTTTCCTTCGCTGTAGCAGGGCGCGTTCATTTTTTTCACTTCAGTTTGCACGGAAAATCCAATGTTACAGAGTCTTGATGATAAAGAGAAATATCTTAACCCAAGAAAATTCAAATGAAGTATGTGATTTGAAAGTCACATCATCTGTCTGTGACTTGTTCCAACATTTTTTGAATAAATATGTATATAGTATGTATTGAGTTACCAATAATTTACAGAATTCAGTATGCTAAATGCTCAGCTTTTTGTAATAGTAATGCAAACGTTTTTTTAAAAAAAGATTTATTATAATTTATTAGTTGTTCGTGTGGATTTAGTTCCATTGAAATTGAAGCATTATTTAAAAAAAATAATACTTTTTATTTTAGAAAATCAAAATACATGGTTGCTGTCCAGAAAGAGAAAGTAGAAATGTAATGTTTTTTTTTAATTCTCTTGAAACACATTGTATACAGAAATAATATTTTTTGTGTACATAGATTGATTCCGTACAGAACTCTCTTTCTTACAGGACTCTAACATGGATACTAAATACTTTGATGAGAAGTAGAAAGGAAGACCATTACCTATGGAAAATGATGATTCCGATTTTCACAAGATAATAGTAACGCTGATCCTGATTATAGTCCGGCCAAAGATACGAGTTCAGGTACGATTCTTTGCTGTTTTCTGTCCTTTACAATAATTGCCTTATCTATTTTACTACACGCCTCCTTTTTCTTTCTTTATTTTGATGTAACTCCCTCCTCACATTTTTGTAAAGATCTCTTCAAATATTCATGTTTATGATACTTGCTTTATTTTTTTTAAATGTATTCACACATCCGATATTGCAATGTATTCGAGCTGTAATAATACATTTCCTGCATTTTGTTATGTTTTATCACTCTCGTTACACTTATCAGATCCAAATTGATCATGTAAAACTTTTTTGTTCTTCCGATACCTTATACGAGTAAACATCTCTACTCTAAGCTAACATATATATATATATATATATATATATATATATATATATATATATATATATATATATATATATATATATATATATATATATATATATATATAAATTGTTTTTGCTTCCATATTATGATAAAGACTCATGGATTGGGCTGCCTGTTAGCAACAATTGAAAATTAGGAATCTGTTGTAATGTAGATTTCTGTCATATGCTTATCTGAAAACTGAAGTGTGTTTTCTAAGAACAAATTCATACACTTTGTATTAGAATGAAAAGTATAACCAGTTGTTCAACTATTATTGCAGATTCCGATAGCGTAGGTAATGATCTCGATTCTTCTGAAACATCAATTCACAAGCCAGAAACATCAACCCAGCATCAAGGAGCATCATTCCAGCAACCAGGAGCATCAACATGGCAAACCAAACATCAACCCAGCAGCCATGAACACCAACCCAGCACCCAGGAACATCAACCAAGCAGGCAGGAACACCAACCCAGCAACCAGGAACATCAACCCAACAGCCAGGAAGAGCGACCCAGCAGCCATGAACACCAACCAAGCAGGCAGGAACATCAACCCAGCAGCCAGGAACACCAACCCAGCAGCCAGGAACATCAACCCAGCAGCCAGGAATCAACCCAGCAGCCAGGAATCAACCAAGCAGGCAGGAACATCAACGCAGCAGCCAGAAACACCAACCCAGCAGCGAGGAACATCAACCCAGCAGCCAGGAACATCAACTCAGCAGGCAGGGAAATGGAGCAGCTCAGTGTGCTGCGTCATCAACAAGAAGTCCTATTTGGCGAAGCATTTCTGGAAAATGTTTCTGAAATATGTGTCCTAGAAAATATTTCTGAAATATGCGTCCTAGAAAATGTTCCTGGAACCAACCCAGCAGCGAGGAACATCAACCCAGCAGCCAGGAACATCAACCCAGCAGGCAGGGAAATGGAGCAGCTCAGTGTGCTGCGTCATCAACAAGAAGTCCTATTTGGCGAAGCATTTCTGGAAAATGTTTCTGAAATATGTGTCCTAGAAAATGTTTCTGAAATATGCGTCCTAGAAAATGTTCCTGGAACCAACCCAGCAGCGAGGAACATCAACCCAGCAGCCAGGAACATCAACCCAGCAGGCAGGGAAATGGAGCAGCTCAGTGTGCTGCGTCATCAACAAGAAGTCCTATTTGGCGAAGCATTTCTGGAAAATGTTTCTGAAATATGTGTCCTAGAAAATATTTCTGAAATATTCGTCCTAGAAAATGTTCCTGGAACATTTTTGGAATATATTCCTTTTACAAATGTAGAAAGAAGTATTGTCCTGAGTCTGTATTTCTATATTTTGTTGTTGCGGCATATAAAATTTGTACTTTTCAAGAATAAATAAAAATTTATGAAACGTGCCGTATAAGCAGATTTACCTGTATATGTAACCTTACCGTCCGATGTGATTTTGAATACACATAGCTTTTTCTGCAAAGTGTTCATTCATTTTTTCCAAAATTACTATTTTTTAGTTTCTATGCACAAAATTATATCCTATAAACACAAAAGAGAATTTTTTGAGCGTTGCTAAATAATTCGGCCGGTAGAGGGATAATCTTCTTCAAAGTACTGTTCTTGGCTAGCAATCCACTTATCCTAACGTTGAATCCAAGACTGGAATCATTTCTGAAAGGCTTCGTTTGAACGGGCGCTCATCTGCTCTGTCTTCGCCCTTTCAATGCCGGGAATGGTGTCCAAACGTTTTCGTTTAAGCACGGTTTTAATTTTTGGGAATGGGAAGAGCCACAAGTCGTATCATGTTATATTTCGAGAGTATGGTGGATGTGGACAGAATGAATATTTTCTCGGCCAAAGACTCCTGTTCGTCAGTCGAAGGTCGGGGAACCAATTTCGCAACAAATCTTCTTATTTCCAAGTTGCATAGAAGTAGTTATAAAAATATTCAAGTCCCATGAGGCAAAGGAAGAGTTGACCAAACAAATCCAAATTTTCTGTGTAGACTATCACTAACACAAGGCAACTTTTATGCAACCCGGCCAATCAAAATTCAGAAAAAGAAAAAAAAATCGGCCCACCCTAACGGAGAGCCTTCTGTTGTTCTATCGTCGATTTTCTTGATTTTGTCAGTATCAAATGACAAGGTTAGAAATTAGTAAGATAGGACAAAAACACACTGAAACAAAATCCGCTATCTGGACAGCGGTATATTGTTCAAATATACGGAATCCTTACGTTTACTATAAAAATCTGTAAGGAGTATTCATTATTCATATGCTACATACGTACTGAATTCCCTCGAAGCTAAGTGGTTAGCGTATACGCCTTTCGCGTGGAAGACCCGGGTTCGATTCCCGGCGGGAGTTCATGTGGTTTGGATTCCACGTTGATCAGTAGGTTCACGTGTCATTTAGCCTCGCTGTTAAAAGGGTCGCTAAACTCAAAATCAAATAAAATCAAAATGCTATATACCTACTGCCGTTTTCCTACTTACATGTCACATCATGCCGCTGCCGTATGTAACATATCTAACAGTCTTCGGTATGTTACATACGTCAACTATATGTTATAAACGTCCATCTGTCTGTGAGATTCTGACCGCTTATACACAGTTCTTTCTTTTTACGTTTATTCTTAACACTTATACAGAAAGAACGTATGAAACATACGTTTTCAGTTATACATTTGCTGCATCATATTATATACATAGGGCTGTACATTAAGTTCAAAAACTTCAGAAAATACTCAGGTTACCTAAGTTTTTACGTACACCACACATGTTTTTTTTTCTCAGTGCACGTGCTGAAGTGTTGTGCGTTTTGCTAGGAATCACTACTCACTGTGTCATTTGATTTCGAAACTGTGACTGATGGTAATAGAACTTTTGCTGCTCCCATCACCACTGTGTAACTTCCTTTTCTCTGTAATAGTTTGATTGTAGAAACCCAAGTATATGCCGTAATTACCGAGAATATTGCAAATATATACACAATGAACATGGTATATATATATATATATATATAACGACCTGAGTTCAGATAGTAATTGGAAAGTTTAGGCACTTGTTCTGAGTTGGTAATTATTAAACTAATTCTCTTTGCACAAGGTAAACACAGATAAGTGACATATTTTAGTATTAATTATATTCCTTGAACGTATAAGTACTTATGTATTCATACAAATCGCGGATCGCTAATAATTGTGGTAATAGTCACTCGGTGCGGAAATGCCTTGTTTACGCGCTACGTACGTATAATACATACAGCAAACAGTGACCGGGTGAGGCTGTGCTGAGTTATACCCCAAAACCGCCGGAAAAAAACAGAAAATGAAAGATATATATGCAGACAACCTGAAACCTACGGGAGGGGACAAGTGACCAAGAACACGGCAGTAGTTTCACACAAGTAGTGTTGTCATCCCAACGCAAACTTACAGTTTTTCAAATAGAACGTATACCATTTTAAGGCATTGAAACAATTTGCATAAAACGTAGAAGAAATTAAGCAAAAGGTAGGTTATCAGTGCTGCCAAGTAAGGGAGATATGAGGCTGTAAAGTTGAGAAATTATGGGTCGTGAAGAGAAACAAACAAATGTACAACAACAAGACTGCATAAGGAACAAATGTACAATAGGGAATAAAGTACAGCATACATAGCATCCAGTGGGTAACGGGCTTGATACAGGATTCGCCCCAAAAGTGTACATAATAGAATAGCCGTAGAAAGAAAAACTCCCATGTGACATAATGGGAAATGTGAACAGCAAGTCTTCCTGTAGTTCAGTAATTCATATTTCATTTATGCGGAACCGATATCTCGAATCGTTCTCGACAGCCTTAAAATGAATTGTCATGGGGTTGCAACACTACACAAAATCCTGCATAAGTGCCTTCCAAACCACAGAAACTATGGCGTAGCGCCTGAAAAGAGTACAGAAAAGCTGTGGCACGCAAGGTACAAATCTGTGACAAGAAAGTACGTCAAAATCGATTCGCAAAGATTAATTATCTCCGATATATGTCATTTGAGAGTATAGGAAACGTTAGCATGTGGAACAACGATGAAGATAAAACATACTACATTCAGGTTACCAGTAATATACAGGCGTAAAATATTTTGACTTAATACAGCAATACATACAACAGAAAAGCCATAGGTTGTATGGCAAAATACGTACATTTCAGGTCCTACCCCATACTCGATATGACATATCAAACCCGTTAATCACTGGATGCTGTGCATTCTGTGGATTACTCCTTATTGCACATTTGTTTCTTCTGCACTTTTGTTGTTTTTCCTGTACATTTGTTCGTTTCATTGTGTAAGCCCCATAATTTCTCAATTTTACAGCCTCATATCTCTTTTATTGAGCAACAATGATAACCCATATTTTGCTTATTTTCTTTCACGTTTTATGAATATCGCTTTAATGCCGTAAAATGGTATACCTTCTATTTGAAAAACTAAGTTTGAGTCGAGATGGCAACACTACTTATGTGACATTACTGTCGTGTTCTTGGTCACGGATCCCCATCCCGTAAGTATCAGGTTAACTGCATACATTTTTCGTTTTCTGCCTTTTCCCAGCGTTTTTGGGGTATAATTCGGGACAGCCTCACCCAGTCGCTGCTTGGTATATGTATTCAACGTAGCGGGTAAACAAGGCATTTTCATACCGAATGACTATCACCATGATGATTAGCGATCCACAATTAGTCAGGGTACCAATTTTTATAAATATCTAGCTGGCAGGGTTCGCATACGTCCCTTGTAAGTGAGACGTGGACCTGCAGTTTAATATGATGCCAGAATTACATGCGTTACTACCTGGAATCGAACCCACGTCTCCCGCGATTATAGTTTTCAGAGTTTATCTTATCTCAAATGAGGCGTTTTGCCTGGGGCCAAATAAGACTCTAGTATACTAAACTGAGGTCTCGAATAATTAATTTTCTCCCTGAACCAAATTTAGAGAATGCAGAGATAATTATAGAAAGGCATCAGAAAAACGTGGAACAAAATAAGTTTTACCCCGAGATATTTTTTGTTAATTGCATAAATTAAAACAAACTTCTTTATCTCTAAGCTCCATTTTTAGTATCCGTATGTGTATCTGTTGCAATGACAGGAATATCGTTTTAAATCAACGTGGCTGTGCGGGGACGAAAAAGGTTGTGTTTTTACCCGTATGATTGAAGCGCTTGGTCGATTCCCCTGGGGCAGAGACTCGCGGCTTTATTATTGTTGTTAACGAGGACTCATCAGGGGAATGGAGAGAAACAAGGAGTTGCCGGACGTCCAAACGTCTCTCATTCAGCTGTAGCGCTGCTATTTCAAGGGACAGACGCGTATTTTGCCTTCGATTTGCTGTCTCCAAATTGATTGTCACCAAGAACTTGTTCACGCTTTCCTTCGAAGTTGAGCTTTAAACTGATAACTTCTTAAGCGAATTATTACTAGATTTTCTTTTTAAGTCATTACATAGGAGAAATATTTACTTCCAACTAACGGCCATATTGTGCATGGAAGCTTCTCTTGAAGTGTTTGTTTTCTCTCTGACTTTGAAACTTGGTCAAGTCAAGATCTCTTCCTAGGTCTTGTGTCGAGCACATCTGCACTTGGTACACGAACTCCTGGGTTCAATTCCTGGTACAAGTTCGTACGCATTACCGTGGTTCAGAACCCATACATTAAACTGTAGGTGCTGAGAAAGAATATAACTACCACACAATCAAATGGCCGAGTCAGCGTGGTGAGCAGATAATACGAGGGTTGTTGAGAAAATTTCTGCAAACTACTACTAAAATTGAAGCTAGTATTCCGTTTTGTAAACTTTGGAAGAATAGAGATTTTAGATCAAAAGATCCCATATATTTCAGGCAAAAATCTCTTATAGACCTTATACCTAGAGAACTACATATAGTGTAGCCAAACTCAAACTATCACTTAACTCAGTGTGACGTGCCTATTCCGTAAAACGATACGAAAAGTCTATTTAGAGGCCGTTCAAAAAAATTGTGGCCCCTGATAAAATGGCACAAAAGATCCAATATATCTCAACAAATATTTTCTTGTAGGTCTTATATCTGCAGCCAAACCCAAACTATGACTTAACTTAGTATGGTGTGCTTATTTCGTAAAATAATAATAAGAATAAAACTCGATTTAGGGGCCCTTCAAAACTTTTGTGGCCCCTGATCCAAAAACTAATTATTGGTCAAGATCACAATCTTTTGTTGCATTTTTGATCATTCCTAAAATTCTTGTCTATGTTTAAATTACCTTTGATTGTTTGCTTAAGCCTTTTCGTAATTTTTTTTTTTTTTTTTTTTTTTTTTTGAAAGAGTAGTTTCGTGTCCGGAATGGAAACTCTCCCTGAACACTTTCGGGCATTGATTTTAAATGTACTTTAACATCAAAGCAATGCATTGAAAGACTTCTTTTGCCCCTTGGAGATGAAGTACCATCTAATAGGATTTTGTATATACAATTATTTTTCTTTTAAATTACAGCGTGGTTGCACATTTCTCAGAGATTAATTTCGTGAAAATTGTCCATCCTTTTCTATTGTTTCCAGTAATGTTGACACTTTGCGTAAAATGATTGAGAGAGATCAGCATGTGGTGCCGTGACATTCAGTCATCCTTGAACATTCACATGAAAGCAATACGTACGACTTCGCACGATCACTTTCAAACGAAACTTTCAAGCCTTTATATCCCACACAACTAGAGCAAAGCTCAAAAACAAGCTGTTGTCAATCGGCGAAAAGAAATGTTGAAACTGAGGTAAGTTAAATTTTGTGTGCTACATCGTTATAAGGGACGAAATTTGGATATATTAATTCAAATTCGAAAATAAACAGGAACTCACAGTTTGGGTGTCAAAATGAGCTAACCATCAAAGGTTGTTCGCTAGAGGAGTGTTCCCAAGCAAATGATTTCTTGTTTCTTGGATTATACTGAACATATGGAAACTATAGCTTTAGAAGATCAAAGGATTGTAAATGGAGAGTGGTATACAACTTTTTTTCTAAAGATCATAAATGAATTGCTTAAAATAAACACAAATCGTTGCATTATTCTTCGCCACGACAATGCCGGTTCCTAATCAGTTGTCGGATGTATAGACGATCATGCAAGACCAACCCTTATAGTGTAGGTCATTTCTCACCACAATACCTCGCCTCCAAGACAGATGGATTACAGAAATGACATCATCCCCGGCAGCAAGAGAAATTGGTACGCATACCGCACATTATCAATAATAGAATAATTTTAATTCAATTGAATTCGATGCAAAGTGAATACACTAAAAAAAAATATTTAAATTGCTTTAATTATGCAAAAGATATTGACACGGGATGAGGTACTCCCTGTTGACTGTATGTATATACAAGAAATCAAGGAAGATAAACAAGATTTCAACAGAAGTCTCTATACAAATAAGTTCTGTGACCCATTCCCTGAAATGTGGAATCTAACTAAGGTAGTCGTATCTATATTGAAGAGGACAAGTCCGTATTTTAAGCCAATCAACAGGAAATGGTTTGATGGTTCGAGGAAATCTTATTTTCATTGGGTATTTCAGGTTATCTCCTTTCAGGACAGACATTGCTCCGTAGCCTTTTTCATCCGGGTTCGATTAGCGGAAGCAGCACATCTAATTTATATATCACATTAAGCTCTATGTGTACGTTTCAAATATTACCGCTGCTGAAAGAAAAGGTTAAGCCATTTTTTTAAACAAAATAAAATCGATATCTTATTCAGTCTCAGTTTTACGAGACAGTTAACTCGCTAAGTGACACGTGTTTCCTAGGTTATTTTTGATCATTTGACTGCTTCTTAATTCAAATAGCTGCTGAATTGCCACACAATGCTAGATCAACACTAAAATATGTGCACACAGAGGGAGAAAAGCTATGTGGGGTACGTAAAATGTATGTTACCTGCGTAAATCCTGTAGTTTTTTTTTACTTAACATACGACTATAGGTAACGTCTTGCAGCAAACGTATAACGAAAAACGTATGTCTTATATATACTTTCCGTATAAGTGTTCCATCACTAGTTTCAAGAAAGCTTTCGGCCAGTTGGCGCATGGTTGGCTTTTGGCTTTCTACGCTTGCACTTGAAACGCATGCTTTCATACAATTTTCCTTTTGTTGTACTTGCAAGCGATGATTTAGACCCTCCGCAGAGCGTCATACCATCATTGGCCGTTCATTGGCTATTGACCTGAATTGACTTGTAAAACGCTTGCGTCAAGCTCGAATGGAACATTAATGCAAGGTTACCTACCCCTATGTAACTTCGTTACTGAAATAAAGCTTGCGGCATGCGTGTAAGTTTTCCATTCAAGTTGGATGCAAGCTTGGTCGACTTGCACTTCAAGCTTACAACGAGTCCTTTTGCAAGTTCTCTGCTACTAGGCATCTATACGTGCTCTCCATATGAAAGCACTGTATATAGGCGGTAAGGGTCTCACATAGAGATGGACATATATATATAATATAAACCTGACGTATGTAATATACGGAAAACTGTTAAATACCAGACATTCTGCAGCGGCATGATGTAATATCTAAGCGGAAAAAAGGGAGTGCGTATATAGCATACTAATAATGTATTCTTCGTACATATTACTGTAGTAAACATGTGGATTCCTTATATTTGTACAATATACCGCTGTCCGGATAATGGATTTTTCCCAATGTACTCATAATGAGAGTCCGATTCGGATCTTGCCTATAAAAGGTAAGCATTTGGCTAACTTATTAAATTATTAATATTTTGAAACGATTGAAAGCTTTCGAAACGTGGGTGTGGAGAGTAATGAGGAGAATTAACTGGGTCGAGAGGGAAACGAATGAGAGGGTGAAGAAATAATGAAAAAAGAACAATTTTAGATATTATTTAAAAAAATTAAGAGGAACTGCTTAGGACACTGGCTAAGAAGAAACTGTATCATAAGGGACGAGCCAAAGGGTATAGTGGCAGGAAAGATAGGGAGAGGAGTGAAGGAGATTACAATTGATAGACGCTATGAAAACAGAAAATTGTACATGAAGACTTCGGCAAGTGTGGCAAATGACCTGCCAATAATTACAGAATACCTATGATGATGATTATGAAAATGATATTTTTCTAACCGTGCACTTCTTTTACTGTAAAGACTAAGTTAGATGGAATGAACAATCCTAAGTACGTGTATCATATAGGCTGGACTTGAACTGTCGACAATGGATGCCAAAATCTACCACTATATCATTGATCCATCGCGTTCCCTTTTTGTAACACGAAACGTAAGTAGCTTATCGGCTCTTCAATATTAAAGAGTCCTTTTATAACATTCTATAAACAAACGGTTGTGTAAAATATTGATGATATTTGTTTTCATTACGCATGCTTGGAAAAGGTCAGTTCCCGTGCATAGCGAATGACAGAGGTTCTCTCAATTAACGGTTTGTTTACATTTAGAAACGAAACGAAACCTGTCACTTGTATTTACGTAATAATGCTAAGAGTGATGGGTAGATAAGAAAAAAATAACACCATTTAAGTGAAAACCACCGCAACGGAAACAATTAAAAGCAGCTGATTCTTGTTTTCATACTCCCACTTCACGACATAAAATATTAGACGGCAGAACTTCTATTTTCTTAGCAAGTACACGAAAGGCTGTAACTTGACAAGACGTTTATCTTCACTTATTTGCAATGGATTATCGACTACTTTTACTTACTTATGACGGCTACAAACTCTTCTTGTATTAATAAAACACAATACACTGATTCGTAACAATGTACAGACGATTTTCAATGCTATTTCTATAATTATTATAATATATCCAGCTTCACGTTTATTTTGGAGATGTTACACAACCTTATGGTTATTTTGCTGACAATATTATTAAAATAGATATTCGTTAAGAACACCTAGGGCAAGAGCGGAAGTTTCCCCGCACCTTCCTTCCTCTACGCCCCCACCATTAGGTTAATATAGTGCATTGTTGAAGAGAGCGATCCATCTTACCACTAATTTCAACCCAAAACTATAGTAGTAAGTCTCTAATTCCTGACAAGATATACACAATGTTTTCTAAATATATCACTGGGTTTAATAAGTATTCAGGAAATTATATCAAATTGGAGAAAACCCGCTTTCTTATTGTTGGCTCAATTCAACTATAAGCAGCTGGGACGAATTACATCATATTCAACGAAATTGTCTTTCTTTTCTTTTATTTGCAAAAGTTACCATATCCGACGAAATTGTCTTTATTTTTCTTTCTTTTTTCTTTTATTTGCAAAAGTTATCGTATTCGACAAAATTATTTCCCCCCTTTTTTTTATTTGCAAAAAAATATCATGAACTTTTTATTTAAATATTCGGGAGGGGGGAGTGAAGTGAGTCCTCAACTGCAAGAGTGAGGATTATGTGAAAATACCAATAAATACATGCATCATATTACGTTAAAATACAGTAATATTTACAAAAGTTTACATAGAAGATATGTTTATTGAGAAAGAGATTCACTCTCTGCTTCTCGATTCATTTCAAATCCAAGTAGTGAGAACGATTGTGAAACACCAAGAAGTATACGTCATATTTCCTGAAAACCTATTATTTTTACGTAAATATTTTGGATCATATTTTTAATGGGGGGAGAAAGTAATTCATATCACATTAGAGAGATAAATTTACTGCTTATTTTTATCTGCTGTTAAATAATCCCCAGGCACTGGGGATTATAAGAAAAGAGCCAATATATATACGTAGTACGTAGTATATATATATATATATATATATATATATATATATATATATATATATATATATATAGTATCAAAACGGAATTATTTTTAAATAAGTTATCGTGGAGCCCCCTCCCCACCTTCACCGAAAAAAAAATCGTGGAAGGTGATACTATCATTTTATTATTTACTGATTTCAGATACATGTATAGTGAATGATTGGACAGTCTTAAAAAAATGTATCAAAATCTAACAGCTGTAACAGCAGTGGAAGACATTTTTTTTTTAATGGGCTCAAGAAGAAGTAACCCATCCCGCATGAGAGGACTGAATTCACCACTTATTCTAGACTGATTTTAGTCCCAAGGGCTGGGAACTATGGAAAAGGGATCAAACAAAATGTGCATTATATTGAATCAGAACCGAATGAATTTTAGAAAGAAAAACAATCATCGTGAAACTCTAAACAAACCGGGGGGGGGGGTTGAAGGCAAGGTATAATTCCGACATTTTTCTGGTATGAATGAGAAAATTCCAGGAAAACCTCATTCAGGATGAGTAGGCTGGAAAAGCTTTCACAGCTTCTCGATCGAGTGTCCCTGTTGGGAATTGAACCGGGGCCCACTTGCACCAAAGGTGTCTATTCCCTGGACTAAAATAACGAAAGCGATAATCAAACCCTATTGTTTTGTGTGTGAGAGAGAAAGTTTTAGTGTATGAAAGCTGTATGAAAAATAAAATTCCTTCAACATTTCGTAATATACATCCTCCCGAGACGTAAAAAAAAAAAAAAAAAAAAAAACGAAATTTGTTACAATTTGTTGTGTTTTACTTCAAACATTTTAATGATTGCAATCTATATTAAAAAGTAGGAAAAAACAAGACGTATCTCATAAAAACAAACTTTCATCACAAAATTTGTTGTTATCGTAAGATGAATAGCGAAAGGATAATGTAGTGTTGTTGAGATATAACAATGATGGTGTATTTTTTTTTTTTTAATTTTACTCCGTGAATACACATTCCGAACGGAAGCAATGTGATAGAAAAATGAAGAATGTTCTTTTCTATGTCGTGTAATCGATGAACTCCTATTGTGATCTTGTTTTCATACATCTGACGAAAGTAACTTCACTCGTAAGAAATAACAAAGAGGAAAGAGTGCGCTTTTCCCCTTTTCTTTCTTTAGAGTAAAAATGTATCCCAAACAACAATTACTGATCAAGATTTGCTTCTAGAAAGGTCATTCAAAAAAAAAAAAAAAAAAAGAGCAAATAGCACATTCGTAGGAGCTCAAATTACGAGAAAAGTATACATCACATCTGCTAAGTTTCCATGCCTGAAAATTAGCGAGAGTGGAAACGGAAAACGGAAAATATTGGAACATAAACAGTTGAAACGAAAGATTAGAGTGCTTGCGTTGTTTGAAATTTATTACAATGTTCCATTAAATATGATAACTGTTGGTTAAAAAATAATTGCATCCAAATACATGAGTATAACGAATTATTGGAATTCTTTAATTTGGTAAGATTATAAGCAAAGTGTAATGTGAGAAAGAATACACCTTTAATAGATGCTAATTGACACGTTTACTTAAATATAACATACCATCTGTTCAATAATACCCTCCAAACGGTCTCAAATATGACCCTAGAAGTACCAATTCCCCTCAATTAAACTATGAGCGCGTATTGTAGAGGCTGTCACTATTTCTTTTAAGATACAGTAGCTCGGGAAAGTATTCCTACAGTTAGTATTTTTTAGATCATTGGATCAAAAGATACAATATATTTCAGGCAAAAATATCCTTGTAGGCAATATATCTGGAGAACTACATATAGTATAATCAAACACAAACTATCACTTAACTCACAAGAAACGGACATGAACCTGTCATCCGGACATCCCAACAAACCTAGTCCATTCGATAAACATAATAAAGATATGCTCATGCACAAAAAATTAGATGCCATGGAAAACGGAGTAAGACCTTGGGGCCCATTAACCCTGCTAGTATTTAAAAAAAATCGTAGACTCGCAGTGAACTAGCACTTGCATCAACACTGTTCATTGGAAAGTCTGGTTTATGGTTCATTCTCTTCAGCATGAAACAAGCTTTCCACGGGTGCTATGTACTGAGGCTTATAACGTACTTGAACAGGGAAAATTGGGGGAATGTTGCGAAAATTCCCACCAGAAATCGCTCCCATCAACTTTGGACCCCTCTGGAGTGGCCAGGGTAAAAGCATTGAATCCAAATGTATCTCTAAAAATATATAGTGGATAGGAAATGTGTGTGCTAAATTTCTTTTTGATAAACGGAATACATATGAAGGAAACGTTTGTATACCAATACACACTTTCCCCTCATATTTATTCTGTCTATCAATTCAAAACTTGGTACACACATTTCTTATTATCTTGGTGTTTTCTGAGGGAATTTTCCCAACATTCTCCCAATTTTCCCTGTTCAAATACGTTATGAGCCCCAGTACATAGCACCCCTGGAAAGCTTGTTTCATGCTGAAGAAAATGAATTATAAACCATGATTTTCCAATGAACAGTGTTGATTCAAGTGCTAGTTCACTGGGAGTCTTCGATTTTTTTTATACTAAAAGGGTTAATGGGCCCCAAGGGCTTACTCCATTGTCCATGGCATCTATTTTTTTGTGCATGAACATATCTTTGTTATGTTTATCGAATGGACTAGGTTTGATTCTGATGTCCCGATGACATGTTCATGTCCGTTTCTTGTCAGTATGATGTGCTCACTCCATAAAAAAAAAAAAAAAAAAAAAAAACGAAAACTCGATTTAGAGGACGTTCAAAAATTTTTCTGGACCCTGATACAAAAAACCAATTATTGGCCAAGATCGCATTTTTTATGCAATTTTTTCTCTCTCTCTCTTCTTTTTTTTTCTTTTTGTTATTCCTAAAATTATTATTTAAAGAATGAACTTATACTTAAGATTATTTTATGAGAAAAATAGTTAGATAATGATAAATGGCACATGAACGAACTATAGGCACTACATCTTTACTATATTGCGTGATTAGTTTACTAGCTCCGCAATTTATGCATTTTATTTCTGGAAACTCCTTTGTCGAAAATGTATTCGTATACCGTAGTTTTGTTTATAAAAACACGCTTGTCAACCACTGTTAGTGAAATCACTTCTGCAATGATACATAAAAAGGTTGATACAAAGATATCAACTAATTTCTTAACTTTTATTCATCTCAAAAATATTGTAGAAGGTGAAATAGGGTGCAAAAGGAAGCAAAGGACGGAGGAGAAAAGAGAAAATATTATCAGGTTTGTGACGCTGAGTTCAAAAATATGGTTACATTGCTCTTTATTGAAGGAATTGAAAAAGATTATTTTGATTAATATGCATTTTAAAAGACATTTTTCTCTCTTGACTTGCTACAAGCTAGCAAGTGAAAAAGGAAATACGTAAAACCTTCTGAAGGTGACTAATGTTGCATTTGCTGCGCAATTTTGTAGGAAGTTTACATGTCGAAGGTTACTCATAGTCATCCTACAGGATATATAATCATGATTTTGGCAACGTGACACCGCATTAATATGTTGAAATTGGTTACATAGATATAGTAAGTCTAGAGATCACGCTATTGAATTCTTCCGGCTGTGACAGTACACGTATGTACATGTGTGTCACGCCACGTATTTTGGGTGCGGCAGTCTCTAAGAGCCAATCAAAATGCAAATGAGCAATAAGTTTCCATATTTGTGGAGATGATAAAACGGATGTACTGACGGATGTGAGGCTTGAGTGTGACCCTCGAGAATAATATAAAAGAACCTCAAGGTCTCAAACGGTTGTGCAGAAGTTCAGAAGTTCCGGTGCAGAGGTGCAGAGGTTCGAGACGTCGGTTGTGACCAGACAGAATCATCGTCAAAGTTTCTAAGAGTTACAAGAATACTACCATAAAGTATGTATAATCCCTTGTTGCATCATAAAATTCAAGTTTAGAGATGTCATGCGGTACTTCAAAATGAATTGTGTACCTACCATAAAACTTTCAAGATTAAGAACTGTTGTCACATACTTGTATTTCATCTTCCGTTTCTTCTAACTTAAATATTTCAATCTCTAGCCTGTCAAGCAATATATATATAAATTAAGGTATCAATCTATCAAATGAACTATCAGATATTCCATTACTTTTGTTGAATCACTAAATTAAATGTTGTTACATATTACCATTTTAGTTATGTAATAAACTTACTTTTTATAAATAATGTTGTCATTCCCCTAGATTAAAACCACCTTTTCCCATGAAAATCATGGTGTAATTTAAGTATATTTCTTTGTGACATCCGCTACAGAATTAGCGTGAGCAGATCTCTACATTATAGTGGAATAAAACGAGCTAAATAATTAAAAAGAGTCTGCACATCGTCACAGGTTTGACAATCGATAGATACTAGGTCTGATGATGAACACCTAAAATAATGTGGCGACATCGTCCAACAGTTCAATCGATAGATACTAGGTTAGATAGATACTAGATAGATACTAGGTTACCCAGTCAGTAAAAGCCAACTTAGGATTGGTCACCGAAGAGTACTATCGATTAAAGAAAAGAACATTATACTTTTACTATCAAAAGGAATCCAAAAAGAAGTTCCTCCCAGATTGCAAATGAACTACAGAGACGAGAAGTAAATGTGTTAGTGGATACGGTAAGGAATATATAGAAAACAGCAGCTATGACGACCATGTCTCAATAAACCAAAAAAAAAAGAAAAAGAAAGAAAGAAAATAAATAGGAATGATCAAAAAATTCATCAAAAGATTGAGATCTTGGCCAATGATTAGTTTTTGGATCAGGGGACACAAAAATTTTTGAACGGCCCCTGAATCGAGTTTTCGTTTTTTTTTTTTTTTTTTTTTTTTTTTTTACAGAACAAGTATATTAACAATAGTTTGGATTTGGCTACACTATATGTAGTTCTACAAATAAAAACTGTTTTTATTGAAATATGTTTGATTTTTTAATCCAAAAATAATAATGAGTGATAGGAATCACAAGAAGTGCCTAGAAGTCCCTCTTAACTAACTAACTCTATGGCCTATGGAACCCGGAGGTTCAATGCCGCGTTCACAAAAGCTCTCCACTGACTTCTATCCTTAGCTAACTGCATTCAGTTTCTACTTTGTATTCCAATCTCTCCGAGATCCATCTTAAGAACACAAATAAGTTTAGTGACTTTTGGAGCCAAGTGATTTTGACTCACGCAAGTAGGTACATAATGATGCAACTTATTTGGTTCAGATGGGAGAGAAACCGCATGGAGAAAGAACCAGTTGGGAATGCTCAAAGAGCATTGCCAGAACGAACTTAAAAAGAATTATTTTCTAAATACCAATGCCAGTTATTGATTCGATAATCATTGCGTCATTAGTTATTGACTCAATGCTTATCGAATGATAACTGGTATTGAATCAAGAACTGGTATTAAACACAGTGTCAAGTTAGCCAAGAGGATAAGATAGGAAGACTTTGCTAGGGAAGTCGGGCAGAGCGACGGCAAGGATTTACCAGGAGTCAAGCTCGGAGCTCTGGTTCCTAAGATATTGTGGATATTGCGGACTCCGTCTAGATAGTACGACCTTGAGGGATCCAAGAGCAGGGAGAGTGTCCAATTGAATCAGTCGTGCTTAGGCGATTGCGTACTCCCACCATATGCACGATACCCAAGAGTTGCTCCTTGTGCTCAAGGTGCCGATAAAGCCAAAAGCAGCAGTTTATAAAGGGCTCGGAAAGGTTTGCGCTCGAAAGAAATCTACTTGACCTGTAGAAAACCTAACGGGAGCAAAAGGTGCACCAGATTCTTAAGTTAAAGGTTGAAATTTGTGGTAACCATAACATTTCCTGACAAGGAACGAAATTGTTGTTACTATCCTGAAAAGAAAGTTGATTGGTCTGCGCAAGACACAAGGGCCAAAGTTAAGTTGAGAAAATTTAATCTTGGTGCAACCAAAGACGTTGGGAATTTCTGGGGAACGGTCGCTACTTGGCCAGTGGCCAACGGTTATTATTTGGTACCAAAATGTTTACCATTCTCTTAGGTATTGATAAACCTAATATGAACTCTTTATGACTTACGAATCCCAAGATATGGCTCCTTAAGTGTCCGGAAATCGGAAAATTTTTGGCCAATATCTCGGAAACGGTAAGAGTAACTCGAAATATTCCATTACTTTCTCTGATAGTTTTTGATGCTTTATCGAATGAAGGGCTCAAAATTCAAAAAAAAATCGCAGATAACAGACACAAAGACATAGAGAATTCAGTAAGTTCGTTAAGTCCGTTGAAAATATGGAGAAATGCTCGCACAGTAATATGGTGGGACTGCTGTGTGCATATTTGGGGGAGGGAGCATATAAGTGCTGCTAGAGTCGGAATTTGTGCTTTGTAGAAAGAAATATGAATCAAACCAGCTATACCAATATTCTGAAGAATAATCTGCTATAAAGTGTTCTAAGAATGTGCTTCAAAATATGCATACGAATTTTATGATCGTTATCTGATAGTGTCTGATAAAGCCAAGTAGATAGCTGACGAAACTGTTACACGTCAATATTTTTTAAATAATAAGCATATTGTTTCATTCAATGAGTAGTATAAATGAAATTTAAGGGGAAAAATACTAATGGATGACTTTCTGAGGAACTATTGTATAGTTGAATTAAATTTGTAGTGTGAAAATCATCGAGTTGATCACATACATCATTGCTAGGATTGGTGGTGAGCGAGTAGTTATTTCCTATTGGCTACATTACGATGCGTTAAAATAAACAAAGTCTGACTCATTGTCACCTTTTACACCATAAAGAGCTACTTTGGTACATTCGAGGATGTGTCTTCTAAGTTCAACAGAACCTTCAGCACCAATTGGAGATATCAGTTATAATCAAATATGCCATGTCTTGTTTCTAATTAAGTTCTGTATCTTAATTAGGCAGGATATATGGTGAGTTAAAATTACTATTGTATCTTCTAAAGATTTACAGCATGTATGGTCTATCACCCATATAACAGCCCGAATAAATAACCAAAATCTAAGTCACTCATTGACTACATAACAATGTGCCTAAAATATGAATTTTACATTTTAAATTACTAAGGTAAAGATTTTCTATTTAGTGAAATTACAGATATCAGACTGGATCGAAAAGATACGTCCAACTTCAGCAAGTAATTACTCTAAAGAAAAGCCAACCAAAAGGTCTATGTCAGAATACCACACTGTTCCGGAGATACACAAGATATTCGAGAATGTTGTATTTTTTTTAGGATAGAGGTAAAAAAAAAAGATACACAAAAATAGGACTTCCCATATCCTTTTATTATAAATATTCTTCTTATATTGAATAGTAACTTTCTCTTGGATATTTGGTGGTTTGTTGGTGAGTTTATGGGAACCCAGAGATCATGTGTCCCAGGCTGATAAGATCCAAGACAGTTTGCTGCCAACGAGTGTGTACAAATACCTTTCAGAAACCAGGCACCCTAAAGAGGAGGATAAAACTCAGAGACCAGAAGTCCTAGAGACTGGTAAGGATAAACGAGCTCTCAGAGACCAGGTGTTCTAAAGAGTGGTAAGGATAAAGGAGCTCTCTGAGACCAGGTGTCCTGGAGAGTGGTAAGGATAAAGGAGCTTTCAGAGACCAGGTGTACTAGAGACTGGTAATGATAAAGTAGCTCTCAGAGACCAGGCGTTCTAAGGGAGTGGTAAGGATAAAGGAGCTCTCAGAGACCAGGCGTCCTAAGGGAGTGGTAATGATAAAGGAACTTCCAGAGACCAGGCGTCCTATAGAGTGGTAAGGATAAAGGAACTAGCAGAAAACAGGCGTCCTAGAGAGTGGTAAGGATAAAGGAACTCTCAGAGACCAGGCGTCCTAGAGAGTGATAAGGATAAACGAACTCTCAGAGACCAGGCGTCCTAGAGAGTGGTAAGGATAAAGGAACTCTCAGAGACCAGGTGTCCTAGAGAGTGGTAAGGATAAAGGAACTCTCAGAGATCAGGTGTCCTAGAGAGTATAGGTGATGATCAGTCGGTGGAGATTGATGCCTTCTGCGGTATTCTGGCTCCTTTTATCCAGAAATGTTGGTTAGTTAATCTTCATTTCTTGATGATCGTTGACGATGCTCGACGATACCTTCGTGGTTGTCGTCTGACGTTTGTTTACAGCCAACAGTGGTACTGGGAGCAATATGCTCACTGAATGACAGGACGCCCATCATGCAGGAAATACGGTAGTAGTTGTTCAAACGGGGTCATTTTGAAAATTTATTCTAATAAAGTTGGGCCCAGGGTGAGACCATATTCTTGCATCTCCTGAGAAGCATGTTTCTTTCCAAAGTATGCAATAATTAGATGTTGTCCCTAGTACTCGTTATTTTCATTCTACCTGCCCTCTTAGGCTAGGTCTCTAGTATTGAGATTTTTATTACCACTATTTCGAATATGTCAATATGTTTCCCAGATAAGCTCGCTCATGGGTTGTTCAATTCTACTTTCGTACCTTGCGGCGTGTGCTTCCTCTTGTAGTTCACATCACCCGGTGTCTCAGTGGTAGAGCGTTTACGAACCTGGTGGTGGACAAACACCTTGTGCCTGAGTTTTCTCGGGGTTCTTCCGTTTCCTCCCACTTTCTTAATCCAGCATTTCATTCATTTCTCATCACCAACGTCTCCTTTTACCTAGCCGGCATACCCATGGGACGTAAAACTGAAAGATTGCGTTGCATTGTAATTCACCCTGTGTATCTCCGAAATGGTGGAATATCAGACATGAATAGACAATCAGTGAAAATGAGAGATAGTTGTTAAACATTTTGATATTTTAAATTTTAACATATCTGTTGAAAAGAGTTATAGTAAGAAAGAGAATGTTATCAAAATTAATATCTTTGAAGGAGTTGAAAATAAAATGTATCGTTCTGTAAATTTGAAAGAATACTTACCCCTCTTGCTTGTTTCTAACACAGAGCTTTTCAGAGACAACAAGATTAATTTAAAAAATATTTTAGAGACTGTGTTTACCTTTTAAAACTCTGAATGTGCAGAATTTTAGAAACAGGTGAATCTTTATAAAAATATTTACCAACTGGCAATCCAACAAAATAATGTTACTTGCCATCAAATCTTCGATTCGCCTAATCTCTCCAGTTTATTTACATTATTTTCTTTACAGCACTTGAAGGATTTCAAAAAAAAAAAAAAAAACTGTTTTGAACAACGCGTCTTATTAAGTGAAATGTGAACTACTTCAGATATTAACAATTGAAATTAGCTTGTGGGTTTATGGGAGAGCTAGAAAAAAATTCATGTGAAGTTTCCTGGTGATTCTCTGAAGCGACTGATGATTATGGAGATCCATTCGATGCTCCAGGGAGCACGTTACTCGAAACGGCAGAACAGGGAATTTTACGAGACACTTTTTTCCAGAATTAAATTCGCAACTTTTTTCCTCTCTCTCTCTACCTCGCTCTCCGAGATACTATTTCTATTTTTCTTTTTCTTTTCGTTGTGTTATCGAACAAATGAGAATTTCATCCCTTCCTTCGCTAACGTTCTTTCCATAAATAGAATGTGTTAGTCAAAAATGTTACATATTCTAAACTTGGTTCAGAGGAAATATTTCTTTTTCCTGTGACAAAGAAATTGGTTAATTACTTTTTTTTCAATAATTTGTATGTCCCATAACTATTTTCTCTCTAATTAGATATACTATTAAAATAGTATCTTGTATCACCGTAATATTTCGTCAGAAACGAAATAAAAACTAAATTCATCGTATTTTCTTCAATATACGAGGTCACCTCAAAAATTAACATATTGTTTTTCTTAAGGAAGTTGGTTTACCAAAACTCCTTTATACGTTTACCATCTTCATATGTCCATCCTCCGGTGGTACAAACCAACCAATCTCGCTTTTAACGTTGACCAGTATAGATAGTGAAAAGCCGTTTCTGGAATCGGTTTAGCATTCTAAGAATATATACCATGTTCTCTCTTAGTCCTTAATTCAAAGCAAAAATGGCATAAATCAACAACTTCTGGTTTTAACGTTGATCTCTATACAATAAAAATGGTAATACACAGAGTAGCCCATACGTATGTATATAATGTTTCAAAGACTGCGGTAAAGAAATGTATGAGATAGTTGTATAAACTCTAACTTAATTCATTAAATTCGATTATTTTATTAAATTATATTACTAACGAAAGAAACATGAACTCTTGAAAACTCATTGTAAGAAAACTTTGATCAGGACTGTACATTTTTAGACATCTGTTGTAAACACATTTTTGTTAATAAACTCGACTAGCTTCCTCATTACCTTTCCGCATACCTTCAAGCATAGCCTGATACTTCCCGATTCTTTGGACGCTTAACTCATCATTCTTCAGCCAAACAAAACCACGAGGAACACAACAAAAAGGGGTATTCCTCACGAAGTTGAGGAAGGTGCAGGATCATCGGAGACAAGCAGATCCCACAATTGGAGGACTACCGACTCCATGTTTAAAGAATACCATTCTGCTGGTTCATCGCCGCAGATACTTTTGTCAGTTGAAATTAGTGGAATGAAAATGTAAAAGAACATCCTAAAGGCGCATTATTGTAGAGACGCATCACGGAGAGAGTTCGACGCCCCTAACAGTCCAGCAGGATTGAGTTCCAGTTGTTGGCTGTTACCAGAACATCCAGGTTCCTTCACGGCAAACCCTTCATCGTTCCAGATGACCAGGACGACGCTAGTCTCGATGGATCTATCAGGCTAGTGCTCATCCTTTATCTTTCAATCATAACCTATTTCTCTCTCTCACCTTTTCCCTACTAGTCATCTTCAAAATTGAAACATTTGAATTTCATTTAAATTCAATCATTATTTCGTTGTTAAGTACCGTGTTGTGCATCAGTTCCATCCCCTATTGTTACATTATTCTATGAGTATTTTAAGGGATTATTCTGAGCTACAACTGATGGCACAGCACCGGCACACTAGTAACAT
This sequence comes from Thermobia domestica, assembly GCF_964235325.1. Lineage (NCBI taxonomy): Eukaryota > Metazoa > Arthropoda > Insecta > Zygentoma > Lepismatidae > Thermobia > Thermobia domestica. Next base: position 22,206,745 of record NC_137459.1, on the reverse strand, counting down.
AACTTAAACATAAACACATTACTATCATATCTTTCCTTACAATAATTTTAATCTTTGTTCTCCTTGGCATGGTCCACCGATGCAGCATCCAAATCGGTACATCTCTGGAGACGAAGCAACGTTGACACAAGCAGCTTCACAGACCCGTACTGGTATCCCGTGGAGCTCTTCTGTGATAGCTTCACGTGGTTTGACCAAATTGCGTATGTGATGTTGATACTCTTTGTCCTTTAAAATACTCCATAAGAAAAGATCGGGTGGTTTGAAATCTGGAGATCGAGCTGGCCACTCCACAGACCCACAGCGACCTATTCAGTGATTCGAAAATGTTTCGTTCAGCCACTCTCGCACTGTTACGGCACTAACCTTTCTAATTCCAGTAACCGTTATCCCCACTTTCAGACTACCCAGTGATACCATATCGAAACCATTTGGTCCAGAATTACAAATACTACAGTCAGTCATACATCATATACATAATTGTGGGTAACTCTCTATAGTGAGAAGTGGTTTCGTGCAATCAATTAAAGTGTTCCAAAGATATATTCTATTTTCACTCTAATATCTATAGTAAAATTGAAAATGGTTTTAGTAAAATTAATTGAGAAAATATCACGCCGTTCAAACCATACTCCTTCTCATGGTGTACACGTGATACTTCTACTTGTTCCTTTTTAGATTGAGGTAACTACAAAAACACAATACACTTAGAAAGAGTTCTATGGGTTCTTCGCTCTCTGTGAATCAAAACTGACAACAGCTGGAGAAATTGTGTCAAATCGACGTCATTAAAGTATAAAACGCAATCCAACTGTGCCGTGAATTTACGAACGGGTGGACGAACTTGAATGATTTAGCAGGCTATGGTTACCGTCCATCAACAGAGAATTTGAAACTATCCCACCCAATATGTAGCCCTGATTTATTACCGTCAGAGTTTCAGTTGAGTCAATATTTCCGTGAGTGATGATTCAACACATACGTCGGAGTGAAATCTACGGTGCTTGATAAATGCTGGATACAAAACCCGGAACTCTGCCGCAGCGACATGAAACATTTCATTGTGTGCTTAGAGAAACAGTGTATACCATGCACTTGCATATCTGTATGATCTTAATAGTTTTTTCTCTATTGAATGCAGTCTTAACGATAACATGGAAGAATGCTAATTTCTGCCTTACCCTCGTACATATAGATTTGAGTGATGGAGTATGGTAGTGTTTCCATTAAAATGAAGTATTTCAGTTTAACGTTTAACGATTATGCCTTTTAGGCTAAGGGAGAGGGATGATTAAGACAAGTGAATGATGATGGAAGAATTGGTGAAATGAAAGTGTGGGAGGAAACGAGAGTATCCCGAGAAAGTACGCGGACACGATGTTATCCACCACAAACTTACTTAGCCGGGAATCGAGCCAGGGACCCCATGAATCGGACCAAGTAAGCGGTATACTTCTGAGTCACTGTGCCTCCTTGTATTAAGTTTAAAATCATAAATCAGTTTATACTTCAAATTAAACTCTTGAGTTCCTGCTTTCATTAAAATAGCAATTAGATTTTGGGAAACAGAAAGTCAAGATTTTGACAAACAATTTCCGAAGTATTCAGTTTAAAAGCTAAATTTTATCGATATGCTTTCCAAAAATCAATTAATTATGACGTTTTTTCATACTTTTCTTCTTCGTCCTAATGTTCAGTAGTGTGGCTACCACATTAAGAATACAATATTATCTCTACACATAACTAAACTATTGCAAAAGAGAAGAAAACGGAGAAATAAATACAAATCAGGTCAAGTCAAGACAACACAACACAAGACAACACTAGATAAGGCAAGACAAGACAAGGCAAGTCAAGTCAAGTCAAGACAAGACAAGTCAAGTCAAGTCAAGTCAAGTCAAGTCAAGTCAAGTCAAGTCAAGTCAAGTCAAGTCAAGTCAAGTCAAGTTAAGTTAAGTTAAGTTAAGTTAAGTTAAGACAAGACAAGTCAAGTGAATTTCAAGTCAAATGCTACTTCAAAATAGTTAAACATTTCCATAGTAATCTTGAGAAAAAACAGTTCTTGTTTTACAGATTCTGAAATATTTTCGTATATTCAACTCATAATAAAAGTAAATATTCATTGTGGAAATGAATTGAGTGCAATGAAGCTTTTAATTTTACGTTTCACATGTATATTCTTTAGGATAAAGTTGAAGGACGATCAATGAACTTGAATGATATTGAATTAATTGGTAAAATGAGAGTGTGGGAGGAAACGGAGAAACTCCGAGAAGTACCAAAGATGCGGAGTTGTCCATCGTAAACTCACTGGACACGACATCGAACCAGAGACCCACAGCATTGGAGATGAGCGCTCTGCCAGCAAGCAACACGTCTCCCATATATTAGCATATCAATTTTGACTTGAAATAATTGCAACATGAGAAAAATCTATTTAACTTAATTGAATTTACATTAAAATAAACGACTAGAAAATTATTAAACTACGTACAAGTAAGGAATTCGATATCCTCTTTACTTTTTTTAAATATCCTTGGTTTGAAATATAAATTTCACACAAGCGTATTCTGATTTTCCCTTCGGGCATCAATTATCTAAGTAGAAATTTAAGCATAGTCCGTTTTTTTAATCTCTCTAGGTCTTTTCTGTCTCTTTCCTACATTATGCATCCTAATTTATATGTGTGGCAGTCTTCCCTTTCCTCATAATCACAAGACCCCACAGAGGCATGATTAATCGCTATTGTAGAAGGTGAAATTGGCGACGGAAGACCGAGTCCCTGAGCATCTGGAGAAACCGCGAATTGGATTCTTAGTTGACGATGACCAGATCTATCTCTGCCAAAGGTTCTTTTGTTTTCTTCAAATCAGACTTTGTCATCAAGACTAAAAGAGTAACAGGGTGAACAAAAAAAAGAAAAGTAATCTTTACAACAACTACAATATTAAATTTAATTATTTCTGAGTTTTGATCCACAGAAATTAATCGCAAAACAAATAAACGTTTGCATCTCTGTCTGTGATACTAATTTTCTTTGTTAAACAAAGTCATCTCTTCGGCACGAAGTATTCTGAAGTGTTGGTTATATTATCAACTTTAAGATAGTATTGATCTATAGTTTGCACTTCCCGCTGGTTTAGTGGCTACGGCATAAACCTTTGGTATATAAGGTCAAGGATTCGATTCCCAGTAGGAGAGCAGTCAACGAAACATGGTGCTTCGGATTCCACCTAAAACTGTAGGTTCATGTGGCTAAGTGATAGAGCATGCACGTCTGGTGCGTGGGGACCTTGGTTCGATCCCAGCTCAAGCCATGTGCGTTTTGTGGTGGACAAACACCGCGCTCGTGGGTTTTCTCGACGTTTTCCGCTTTCAGCAGACTTTATTCATTCCGCCATTGCATTCATTTACCATAATCACAGCCTAGTCATGGGACCTAAAAGTGAAACATTTCATTCATTTCATATAGATTCCTCTAATTAACAACATGACGAAATTAAAATCAAGCACCTCTATACTCGCTGAACAAGTATGGCTGTTAGGTTTTCCCCATTTCTACATAAGCCAGGTACCTTCTGATTAGTAATAGTGTACATTTGAAAATCTATCTAGTTTTCTTCTTCTGTACTTTTTTTACACGGACACAGGATATGTTTCACCCAAATATACCGTAAAAAAATTAAACGATATACTTTCTCTAGTGGATACCGTATACGTTTAGTCGCGGGTGTCCCGGGTTCAACTCCCCACGGAGAGCATTTGGTCATGATTCCGCGTTAAGCCGTAGGTCCAGGTCTCATTTTGCTTTGCAGCTGAACGGGACGCTAAACCCAAATCAAATGAAATCAAATTTGCTTTGCTGTAACATTTATCTTTTAATGACAAAAAAGACTTATGCCAACAGTGAGAGTGTACTATACTGTCTCACAGGGGAACATCTTATATTGATAGTAGCATTGCGCAACTAAACAATGCGCAATCAATAGGGGAGTGAAGACAAGTGTGAAATCCAAAGTTTTACGGGCCGACACCCAGAAACACAGGAGATACAGAGGAAAGAAATATCTAGAATCCTATAGATCTAGGATAGGCATATATGAATTGCCCATGTGCACCAGCAGTGTGTTTGCGGACCACTTCGTCATCCAAGGGCATGGATCATTTCAGCTTATGTGCTGTGTTTTGGTACTATTTTTGACATTTTCCTTTGGCAAAAATGCTTCAACACTGTGCTTCGTCCGTTATTTTTGTACTTCAGTGATTATATTCTTGTTTGTAGTCTCATATTTTGATTTCAACTAGTTCGAATCATGTACTGTATGTACGCTTCTGCATCCGAGATTCATATAGGCCTACCTTCAAACGTTGGCAACACTGTACATCAAGACTTCACAGGTATGGTTCTACTCATAATTATGATTTTCTAGATGTTATAATTTGTGCTCCGTGCCATTTAACAAAACTTCATTTTGTGCTCAGTTGGCAACACTGCATTACATATGATGTTATTGAGCATGTATGTGGGTACACTGTTTACTTACTATAGTGTTGTGTAAATGTCATTTTGATTACTTCAATCGTTTTGAAGTTCTTTCTATATCAGTGTATCTTTTGCATTGCTCTTTTCATATGATTCTAGATCCTTCTTTCCTTTTTTTCTCGTGTGTTCCTAGCTGTCGACCCGTAAAACTTTGGATTTCTCACTTTTCTTTACTCCTCTATCGATTGAGGCCGCGGTGGCTCAGTGGTAGAGCGTTCACCTCTGGTGCTAGGGATCTCGGGCTCAAACCCTGCTCCCGCCAAGTGAACTTTGTGGTGGACAAACACCGTGTGCTTGGGTTTTATCGGGGTTCCCCCGTTTTCTCCCACTTTCTTCATTCCACCATTTCATTCATTACTCATCATCGCCGTCTCCTTTGGCCTAACCAGCATAACCGTGGGACGTAAAACTCAAAAATTTCATTTCATTTCATTTTCCTCTATCGATTGTGTATTGTTTGGTTGGGCAATGTTACTATCAATATGAGATGTTCCCTTGTTAGAACTTACCACTGACTTCCTACCAATAGGGTGAATCACTTTTTTTATCCTAAAGGTCGTAAGCTGGAAATAGAATACGGAAACCTTGTATGGCCCAATTCTGACGTATACCTAGGTACATAAGATATATTAAAACAGACAATGAACGCTAGGCTTCACTTCCAATATTCCCTCCAAGTGTATAGTTATTTTGGAGTTATTTTGATCTCCGCAAGAAGACATTTTCATACTGCATGCATATTTCAATGAAATACAAAGCAATCAAGAGATACGTAAACAAACTTATGTTAAGATATTAAAATTCCTCTCATCACTATAGCATGATTTTTATAATAGTACTTCTTTAAACCTACCCGAGTTAGTTCGTCGTCACAAAGCTATTTTTAACAATTATCTAACAACAGAGCTATTGGCATTACCAAAATGCTCGTTACTGAAGGATGAAATTAGCCTTCTTTTGAGAACTACTCATTAGCGGGAGAGATAAGAAGGCACCTTTCATCAGACAGGAAAATGTTTTTCTGAACCTTACTCTCTCTTTTGCAAAGAAACTTTTCCTCCCACTCTTATATTGTCTGAATGCCTAAAATCTTTATTACCCACAAAGGCATATATTTCAATACTAAGTATTTTAATACAAGTTCTTAATTCATTTCTTTTATTTTAAGGTATTGAAATGCAAAAGAATATCGTATATATAATAGAATCTGATTTCTAATCAATCTCACTTCAATAAACCCCTAGATTGGTGCCTTGGTCTAGTAAAATTCAATTCTCTTGAATGCAAGATAGTGTGATGGGAAAAGAAAATATATTTAGAAAGTTTATGTTACATGATATTATACAAACTAGCAGACTTCAGCGGATTCAGGCACGAGGGACGTTCGTTTCACGGTGTCACACTCGGTTGGAAACGTGTAACAGCTTTTTCAAGCTTCCCATCCTGACTGAAGTTTTTTATTCGGTTTTCCTCATTCACACCAGGCAAATGCCGGGAGGGTACCTAACATAATGGTACCAGGCAGCTTCCTTCCTTTTCCATTCCTCTCTTCCTCCTCCCTTTCCCCGGATAGTGTGCTCACCGTGGGACGTCATCCCTCAAACATGACGGGCTAAATGGCCTTAGATGCTAAAAGCCCAGAAATCTAAATCCTAAATGTGCGACTGACTAACATGGTCAGCGATGCCGAAAGCCAAGAAATCGTAATCCTAATTTCTAATTCGTAACGAGGGACGTTCAAGGCAATCTGGGACTTTTTATTGGTTTAAAATCAAATCCAAGAGTGTAGATAGAGCATGCAGTAGGAACGAATACTTGCATCACGTTACCCGTAGACGGCAGTCATTAGTCGTGCTGGTCAGGAGGCAGTATTCAAGATGGCAGACAAAAGTGGAACCAGTATACGGAACAATATGTGATGATAACGGTTTTGACGAAGAACAGCGTAATTATTTTTTATTAACTTCTACAGACTTTATACTAATTGGTACACTGGGAGATGTACTCTATAGGCCAAAATAATGGTGTATAACTTATTTATTTACTAAGTTCACCTACTGATCACCCCAAACTATGTACACTCCGCATCAAAAAAATGCGACAGCTAATGCCGTGCACCTAGGCCACGCAATATACACCTTCTTATCCCATAATCGTGTCTGGCAAAGAGACTCAATATCTCTCCTCCCTTTTTCTCTCCCATACTAAAATTAGCTAACAACATGAACGCAATTCTAATTTCAAACTACACATGTATTAGTATCGATAAAATGAAATAACAAAACCGAGACGAAACAAGATTCATAAGTTTATTTAGGGAGAAATTGAAACACACACAATGAAAAATTGAAACCAATCGATGTCTAGTACACAGAGGTTCAGAAATGAGACACAGAGAGAGAGAGAGAGAGAAGGCAAGAGAAAAAGTAAAAGAAAAGGGGGAACAGATGAAAATGTGGAATTTTAAACTTAGTAAGAAAAGAACCTAACATTATAAAGTTACGTTACCAGAATTCCAACACTAATATAGAAATAACGTTTGTTTTTATATATATATATATATATATATATATATATATATATATATATATATATATATATATATATATATATATATATATATAAACGTTTGCTTAAATATATATATATATTCAGGACTATTCGAATATATAGCATATTCAATTTCCAGTAGAACTGTAGATCACACAGACACATCTAAGATAATGTCAACAGTTTAACACATGCTTTGTTTTCGCGTGGTTCGGTTGTAAATTGATTTGTGAAGTTGGACAACCAACCATACAGTGGGGTAAGCTGGGTTGCCTAAATCAAAGGAGTAACATGCATACTAAAGCACTTTGTCTTCGATTAGAAAATATACGATTTAAGAGCTGTATTGGAGGTATCATCGAGTCGCTTTCGCACATATTAAAGGTAACAAGCTATATTCGTGTAGCATAAAAGACATGGAAGTTTAGAAATTATTCCTTTTCCAAGAAACATATAGATTTAACAACAATCTAGATTTACAATAAATGAGGTGAAAGAAAGAAAAAAGGAAGATAACCCAAATATTTAGTCCAGAAAATTGCCAAGGCAAGTTACGTGTTTCAGCAATTACTTTTTTATAAGATCCAGCTCCACGACGACAGATCTGTTAAATCGTGAGTTATTGCTTATAATTAAGTCTAGCCGAAATTCTGAATAATAAACTAGCAATTAGTAATCAGCACACTGATCTAATTTGTTCACCAATTAAACAAAAAAATATTATTTTAGACAATCTAAACTCCACCTATAATTTCCAATTAGCAGACAACAGCCGGTTTCAAAACCATCACTTAATAAGACATTTTCCATTTAAATCTTTAATCTCTTGCTACATATCTAAACCTTCGATATCTAAACTTAATCGTAAAATCTCCTCATTTATTTAATCGACTAAATCCACATGTGCCAGATAATAGTATCAAATACATCAGTATGAACATTAGGAATACAATTAAGTTATATAAAAACCGTCTTATCTATTTATAAAATAAGATTACACGATCACTTGCTGAACGTTCTAAAGTTGCGTGCACACCAAGGCTAACGATAGAGAATATTAACATACGAGCATTTGGAGAATTTTCGTAGATGTCCATTTCAATTGCCTATTGCGAATATTCCGTGCGTAGTTTATACCAATACCAACAACTTAAATTGAATCAGTATTGTCATAGGCAGGTATCAAAATATCATCACAAGTGTCTAAAAATGTGCGTCGTTATATAGGTTGAAGTTTAAATAATTTATACTATACCATGTTGAACAATGATGTTCATCTCATTTACGAATGGTAATTATACTAGTTTGTGCACAGGACAATTTAGGAACTTGGACAATTTATATTAACACAACGTAGGAAGAAAATAAGTTAAGCCAAATTACATAAAAATGGACATAATATGGAATTATACAATAATACATGCACGCACAAAAGTGTCAGGCTCATCTACGTTTCGCCGATGATATAATTCTCTTATCTAACAACACAGAACTTGAAAATATGATAGAAGAGCTAAATCTAAAACAAGCAGGTCGGGTTAAAAACGAATATGAAGAAAACTATTCAACAAGTTCGCAGTGAAATCAAAGATAGAAGTGGAAGACACGTAGTTTAAAAAAAAAAAAAAAGTTAGCATGTACGTTTACCTGAGGCAGAAGATTTCTATGGATGGAAACATTAAATAAAAAAGAATTAACAGACTCATCAAACTATATTGGAGTAAATTCATAAAAAAACAACTTTTAGTTTTACTTTGAAATGTAAAACGCAGATGTTTCTGAAACGGAAAATATTTAACGTATGTGTTCTACCTGTTTTGAGGTATGGATCGGAGACTTGGACACTTATAAAATCAGCCATTCACCGTCTTCAGAATAGGGTCTATACAAAGAAGCATGCAGAGATATATCCTCGGTGTAACCCGAGAAAAAGAGGAAAATTAATACATGGATCAGAAAGATGACTGGGGTGACGGATATAATCGCAAAAATAAATGTTCTAAAGTGGCTATGAATGAGACACATTGTTATAATAACTTATAGCAAGTAAGTAATAGTAATCTTTGACTGAATACCAAGAGAAAAGAAAATCTAGAAAATGTCCAAATATGAGGTGGTGTGACGAGAATAAGAAGCTCTGTGGGGTAACTTGAAAATGAATTGCCAAACGTAGATGGTCGTGAAGAAATATCGGAAAGACATAAATCTAGTAGTGGATTAACAACAATTGATAATTATTATTATTATTAATAATAATAATAATAATAATAATAATAATAATAATAATAATAATAATAATAATAATAATAATAATAATAATAATAATAATAATAATAATAATAATAATAATCTTGATTGATACTGGTCGTGACAATAACAAATGGGCCGCGGAGGTCATTGCGCCACGTGAAGACATAAGCTGTTTTTTAATGTAATATAATATGGCATTTTAAATGAAATTTGACAAATTCCTACAATGCCGACATTGGGCCGCCACCCCTTTTGGAGCTCCGACGCACAGTGTTATATTCATGAATTAGTCAAGCAAACTGTCAACTCGCAGAAGTTAATTATAGTTTAAATGTGACGCCTTAAATACAAAACAACAACAACAACAACAAACAAACAAACAAAATAAATACCATTACATACTATGTGTTGGTGTTCCTGAAAATAACCAGCCATTCTTTCTACAGTATCATCATTGTCAAATACTGGTCTATGTCTTCTAACTTGCACTTTGTATGAGCTGTGTGATTTAAGTCTTTTTTTTTCTGTAGTCTAAATACATGTACTGACGGTAATCGTCGCATTGAGAATCATTCCCAATATAACCTCCGAGCTTTGGACGTATTTCGCCGTGCTTCACCGTAGATAAGAATCATGTCCTTGTACTCCTCACTGTAGGAGTAAAAGTGGATTGAGAGAAAGTAGGGGAACGTATTAAAATAGGTTACGGTATGACGTCAGGCCGTTCACCCCTGTCTATCTTTGCCCATTGTAATTTTTTTAGGAACTGGAGGGACGCCGTACATATTTTTTTCGTGGCGGCGTGACGGCGTCGCCCCGCGTTCCCCCTCACTTTTACCCCTGCCTCACTAGTAAAAGCACCTACGCCACCAGCCATCTCGTCACAAATGAAATCACTACTGATTACCACTACAAGTTCAATCTATGACCAACATACATAAATAAAGACTGAAAAGGAGTAAACAAGTTCCATCTAGTGAACATACATACTTTTAGCTGCTTTCGTTCTTTCGTAACCTGGTGCGTCTTAGATGTAGGCAGCTGCTTTCTCACATAAGTGTGGTTGGTCATCTACTTGAGTATTGTACGGCACAAGTGAACCAATTGGTATATATATATATATATATATATATATATATATATATATATATATATATATATATATATATATATATATATATATATATGTGTGTGTGTGTGTGTGTGTGTGTGTGTGTGTGTGTGTGTGTGTTTGCAGTGCTCTCAAGTCTTTTGATGCATCATATGCACTGCTTGTGACTTTGGTACACGGGTCCCGGTCGAAAATCGCAAAAAATTAAATCCACATTCATTCACTTTCATTAACCATCCTAAAGGGCCTAAGTGTGGGACGTTAAACTGAAAAGTTTATTTCATTTCATTTTTGCATCATATGTACACTCATGTCCAAAATTATTGTCGCATGTCTATAAATATGTTGTTCCAGGAATATAATTTGATAACGAATTCGCCAAGGTATTTCTTATGATGTTAGTTTGTGTATAATCGGCAAAGACATGTGTGTGGCAAATTTCATGCCTAAAGAGTAGTAAATGAGAACAATAAAACGAAAATAAAACTTTCGTGTCCATTTAGCAACATTTTGTTTTACTCACTCTAATTTTGGTATTTATAATTCTTTTCCTATGAAATTTACCACAAATATACATCTCCCGATTATACACATAGTATGAGTATTAAAAGTACCCTGCAAAATCATTATCAAATTATATTCTTACAAGAAGGCAGCTATAGATATGCGACAATCATTTTGGACATGAGTGTACCTGCGTGTGCAACTTCAAACGTCTGAACCCTAAACTTTTGCCGCGATAGATGCACTATACACAAAACGTAAAGTATCATTAGTCTTTTGCTTTCAGGAAAACACACACAACCAAACATAAAGACTTCCACCAATAATTTTTCGCTTTAGTTTATACGATTGTTTACGTGTTACAAGCTCATGTCTTCCAGGATGTTTATCTCCTTTAATAATTGAATACTCAAAACTCACAAGTGTGTCTCCTTCAGAAATGCATTTGTTGTGTGGCAATCTCTGCTACTGCTCATAATAGAAATCTCCTTCGCAAAGAAAGTTCACGTGGAGGTTACAAAAACATACGACATCTCCAGAGAAAATTAAGTACATCGAAAGACTTAATTAAAACTTCTATTCATATACAAAATTACTCATTCGTTGTTTCTCTGCAATTGTCTTCAGAGATTCAAAAAGACAAAACAAGAAGAAAAGAGAAACAAAGTCAATTAATTCTGTGTAAATGTAAAGGTTGAAATTATACTGAGTAAAAGAACTAAATTTGCAGATACAATTTGTAGCTGGTTTTCAACAACAAATTGATTGATTGATTTATATTTACGTCCTCCGTCAGCAGCAAGTCTATAGACAGGGTTGGAGTGTCATCACTTCCCACCGTGCTGCGTCAGGCAGTTATCCACCTCAGTGACAGGTATCTATACTTTAAACTGACTCGGATTTGCTAAGGTTAGATAGTAATATACTTCGTCCGAATTCCCAGTATAGAACAGTGAATCCTTTCATGGATAGATGATGGGGTATCCATAAAGTGAACACAGTCACGTTCAAAACTTCGTCAACTTAGCGTCAGTGTACCATTGGCTGGTCAGTGCGTAGGATACACTAACGGGCATGGAATCCAATGGCATCCCACACCGTATCATCCAGTGCCTCACCTATGTGGCGATGCGAAGTGCAGCTGTCACCCAACCTATTATCACATCACCTACAGATATGGATGAGGACATCATGATGCTGCAGACAGAAGTGTGATTCGTCAGAGAAGAGGATGTATTTGTGACATTATTGTGACACTGTTCTAGTCTCCCATATTTATGTTGGCCTTCAGCATAAGCCAGTCATCCAGCTATCCATCTCAGAGACATGTACCTGAGTACTTTAAAATGACCAGTATTTACTAAGGCTAGACAGTAATATACTTTGTCCGAATTGCCATTACAGAACAACGAATCCTTCCAAGGAAGGATAATGGAATATGTCTATTAGTGCGATATTAGCTTATGTACCAGTTTATAACTACGAGTAGAGGGAACTAAGCTAGTTAACAGAAGTCTTCCTGCATATTCAGCACGGGCGTCTCTGGCGGGGGGACGAGGGGGATGCGTCCCCCCAATATTTTGAAGTACAAAATATTCAATATTTTATTCTAACTTAATTTATTTACTAACGACAGAATAACGTATAAATGATAATAATTGTACTTATTTGGAATACAATATTCAGGTTGTGAAACGATTATAACATAGTTCAGAGTTCTCAGGGGGTCCGTGGAGGTAATCAGAAAGGTAACAAACGGAATCGAAGAAAGAAAACGGCGACGAAAGAAAGGAAGGAACCTACACTTGATACTATATTTCATGTAGTGTAGGCTGGGTTAGGTAGTACCATTTAAATCACTTTCTTTGATGTCCCCCCAAATTTTAAGTGACAGAGACGCCAATGATATTCAGTGTTGGTGACAGAGCGTTTTTAGGCAAGTTCACATCCCCTTTTTGGTGCCCGATACTGCAAGATACGAATCCCAGGGTATGGATACTATCCGGCAAATCTCAGCCCAGTTTATCTGAGATTACTGCTAAGAAACTATGGACACTGCCGGAACTAATACTTCGTATCCATTTAAGCAGTGGGATGAACCCTTTCTTTCTCGGAACGTTGTCATTTCCTGCTCTACCTTACCCAACAAGAAAGACTAAGGATTTCTTCAGAGAAATGTTAGGTAGGTAGTACCTACAGTTTAAAGATCATTATGAATCCCAATTGCGCGTTTGACGTTCTTCCTCTGGAAGTTGAACCCTAAACTTCGTGCACCAAAGGCATGAGGTCTTTCCACTACAATAAAGTGAGCTATTTTTTTTATCACATTAGGGTAATGGACTCAGGCACGGTAACAATGTTTTCTCTTCCTTGATGGCACGGTGATAATAAATTATTGTTTTTGGTCTAATATTTTGTTCCTATTTGAGATGCTCTCACAAAAGACAAACTTAGTTAGTTAAATAGTAGGCGGCGTCGCATGTAGACATAGTGCTGAAAAGAAGTTATGAATTCTAATGAACTAATGAGCTACCAAACGGTTACACTGATGCATTCTTGATGCATGATCAAAAAGGTTTAAGTAACTTTTCGACTGTTTTTAAAGTTTGTGGTACATTATTGACAAGTTTAACTTTATCTTTCCCTTGGTATTATTCGTATATATTTGGATGTGTCTTAAACCATATTTAATAACATTTGGTTTGTGTGAAGCGTTTATATTGACATATTTTGAATTTATTTAGAATATCCTGAATCTTTTATCAATGCACTTAAAAAGTTCGTTACTGAATTCTCTCTCTCTCTCTCTCTCTCTCTCTATATATATATATATATATATATATATATATATATATATACAGTATGTGTATATATGTGTCTGTCTGTGTGTAAGTGTTATTTGGGAATTTTTCAATTTTGAGCAAGTGATGGAATGCTTTGCGTCACTCTTATCGTTCCCGAGATATTGGCTACAAAGATTCCGATTTCGGGAGATTTAAGGAGCCATATCTCGGGAACCGTAGGTCATAGAGAGATGATATTTTGCGAATTTTTCTATTTGGAGCTCTCCATTTTGTGTTACGGATGCCCGTAACAATAAGAAAAAAATAATGTGTTGGGGTGACACATGGCGTAGCTTCAATAAGACCTGGGTCAAGACTCCCGGTACATCTCGATTTCAGCCGAAAGCTTGGTTGAACTCAAGCGGTCGAATCGCACCCGAAGTGCATCGGATTCTTTACTGGGCCCGGCGTCCATCATGTACCATCGAGACCCAGAAATGGTAGAGCATTAAAGTTAATCAATAAACTTGGCACCTACGAGAGGTGGGCGATCGAAACACTGGTATTTGAGGATTGCACCTTCATGCAGCATGTCCTCCAACATAGGAAAGAATTTGACCTCCTTACTGCATATAGTTTCCTAAGGGATTTTCTGGAAATTAAATTCATTCCCTCAATTAATTAGCTTTATTTAAAGAAATTGAAAAGAAAAAAAAATACAAAAATGTCTTAACCACGTACCACTCGGCTATGGCCGAGAATGACACTTTGATTTGAAAGTTCTAGACTACTACTGGCTAATTTAATATATATGAGTGGTCATGAATTTCCCTGAAATACTTGAAATAATCACAGAACCAGCTGTTTGGCTTTTCCATGGATGTCTGCTAGTCGCGCAAAATTTGAGTTTGTAAGAAAGCTGGAAAAACTTAAGTAAATCTCAAAATGAACCAAATTTGGTCGGAACAACGGGAAAATTACGCGCTCGTCGGGCGTTATCAATATTGGTGCTCATAGTTCTGCACGAGTACGGTTCAGCTCGTTCCGAGACTATCTCATTACAAAAGAGTGAATTTTTTTTTTTTTTTTTTTAAAAAATGCTAAAATTATTCTTGAATTCTCAAGTTACGAGAAATCTAATTAAAACACATTAGAGCATTAATTCAGACTATTTCTGCCTAATACAGTTCGAGTCTACAGTGCTTAGACTTTTCTACGATACCCAACCCGGCTGGGATCAATTTATGCTTGCTGACACAGCCGACCAACGCGGCCACAATAATAGGGAAAGCTTTAGATTTCATTGGTCTGCCATAGGCAAACAGAGACTAAGTTCGCTTTAAAAATCGCTTAACTGTTAATAATTCCTAACCTTGACAAAATTCACCTTAGAACTCTCGTTTTTGGGACGGAGGAGGAGGTTGCCTACTCCCGGTCTTGTTCCTGAGTTGGCGGACATGGGTGCATGTCGACTACCTTACTGTCTTTAACATTCGCGCGCTATCTTTTATTCTCCTTACATGTTTGCGAGTGTTCTACTCACCGTGTGGATCTTAGAGTAACCTTTAAAACAACGCGTATCGAGTTCAGACAGACACTGCGAAAAAGCTTCTGTAGGACCCCGCGGGGCTCCGAACTCGCGTTTTTATACTCGGGAAGTAGGGTAACCATAGCCTTGGGTCGACCCACCAAAGGAGGGATAGGATTCCTGTAACCTTGGACACGCCTCTTTAGAGTGAGATGGAAGAAGACACAACAATAGAGAGAGAAGATGTTATTTCCGTATTTGTCTGAATACCGGAAATCGCATCTGTTTATGAATTTCTGCAAAATCCAAATTTTTTCATCAACACAAAGTTTTATATGAGAAAGCAAAAGTAATTTGTTAAAATGAACAGCAATTTAGCTGAATGTATTAAAGTAAATTTAATGAGGGAATATTCTCCATGTCGCGCAATTATCGTTGACAACAACATTTTTTTCTCCCTACATCTGTTAAACATCACAGATCGCCGTGAATTCTGCTTACCATCACTCACATACCAATCTCTCTTTACCTAACAAGTCCTCTTTACCTATTGCGTTCATTTACACTCCTAACGCAAAAGCCAGGAATCCAGGTTCCGACCGGTTCAAAGCAAGTTTACGGCCTTGTACGGCTTCGCCAGTGACTTACTTCGAACCTAGGATAGAACTTGCACACGTTAGGTATGATCATGTATACAGTCGGCCAAGCTTCCTGTTGCGTTCAGCCAACCAAGTACAACTCAGTCTCATACTTCGTCCTCCTATTACCTAACATTTCCATGTGTACCGAGCTCGACTGGGAGTCGAACCAGGACACCTCTCATTCGTGTTCCACCCCAGCAGGAAAACGCTGTTTTCCTATCATGGTGTCACTGTGAACATGAATTCTATCCACATTATCTATTCATTATTATGTTTTAATTTTTTTTTTATTTATTTATTATTATTTTTTTTTAATTATTCTTTTCTGTTGCTTGTAAGTGCTGTTTAAACTTAGAAAGAGTAAATTTCTTATCTGTCTGCGCTTCCGGTGCTAAACTCGGTGACGATTTCCGGCAACAATCTCTAGTAATGTTCATCATTTGTGTCTCTCTCAACTTTACATATCTGAGGTACGTGTGTTTGGTGCCCGGTTACAAATAGTATCCTGGGACAGGGCCGTATTCTGAAGTATAGGGGCTCAAAACCTGTATCGTAACATCCTCCTCCACCCATTGGAACTGAAGGTCACTCTATGACCTTCAGTACAGTGGGCGCCCTCGCCCAAGGTATAGTGGGGGGTGGTAGTGGCATAGCTTGACAAGTATGTATGAAAGAAAGAAAGAAAAAAAAACAGTTAAAACAGTTTATGTTCACCCCGTTCCCTTACAACCGACTATGATCCTGATACATTACTATTTTTATTATTACTCAGGCTACTACTGTTCCTCAGTTTGAACTCATTAAGAGTACTTATCTTTTCTTACACCCAGTAGGAAGTCCTCAACACTCTTATGACTTATTAGACTTTATGGGAAACTCATGACCTCTGTATGAAACTCCTACCTTTGTGAACGTTTCCATATTACTTTAGCCCACTTTGTTATACTAATTTTGTTATAGTAGTACAGCGACTTCATCAGATTATGTCTACAATCTACCTAATGTATACCTTAATACACTTTAATATTCATGCTTCATTCATGTTACACTGTCCTTTTTGTGATTTCTTTTATAATTTCTATATTTCGTATATCATTCTTTTACTATTTCCTTTGTTACCAGGTCTTTTCGCTTTTTTTTTTTTTTTTTTTTTTTTTTAACAGTTCACACACTCACTAGTATGTCTCTTCATGATTGTAATCATACGTCCCTGCATTATAGAACAGGTATTATCACTTGACATTATTGTTTTTCCATACAGGTCTTGGAATCTGTAGTTCCGCACCAGGTTTCATGGAAGTAAGAGTTCGGCTATGATCATGTTCGCACTTACTCGTAGTTATGCATTTTCTTGAGATTCCATGGGAAGGAAACCACTGGATCACTGCAAAATTACTCTCAGTGTTACACTATCCTCCATTGGACATCTTGGCAACATACTTCTTGCTCGGCTTCATTGTGAGCTAGGTGTTAAATCCATGGGTGAAAGTAGTGGCATGAATCTTGTTTTAGGTATGCCCAGTTCAGACCAGGTGGATCCCATGGGTCATACTAGTACGTTTCCATGGGTTTACTTCCTTCAATGGGGGCTTTTTAAGTTACGAGAGATTTAGCCCCAGAGACAGATGGGAGGCGTGACTGTGCCTCTAGTAATTTAAAGAAGCTGGCCTATCCGGTCCGTAGACCAGGTTGGCTTAACTGGGAAGTATAGATGCTAGAGAAGGCCGTGTGTGCTTAGGGGTATGACCTTTCCTTCAGCTGGCTTGCTCCGATTTGATGGTCTGTCTTTCCCTTTGAGTTTGGATATATGACATCCCGTAAGTCAGTGTGAGGTGGCGTATACTGCCTTTAAGGTTATATGAAATTCAGCTTCACTGATAGGGGCTTTTAAAGTTATACGGGATTCAGCCCAAAAAAACAGATGGGAGGCATAACTGTGCCTCTGGCATTATAACGAAATACTGGTCCGTAGACCATGGTAGCTTCTATTTGAAGTATAGATATTAGAAGAAGGAAACTGAGCTCTGTACGAGCGTGACGGTGTGTTTCTCTCGTAATCTGGACTCTCAGCGTGGAGATCCTGGGTTTTCTTCTGTTTCGGCTGGTACTTGTAGACGATAGAAGGCTGGTTAGTGGCTGTTGAAAGTAGGTATTGCCTCTCTGATGGGGAGGTGTTATGGTGATAACGTCTGTTTCCTTATAGAGGTTCAATGGATGAAGCAGGAGAAGCGAATTGTGTAGCCTCGCAATACTTCTAGGAGTTCCTCTGTTTGATCCTGGACTGCCAGATCGGATCTTTCTACTCCTTCGTCCAAAGGAGGTACTTCGCTCGGGAATGGGCCAGTCTACGCAGGTTGTCTGGGGTGCACATCTGGGCATCGCTCTCGTACCTATAGGATTTCGAGAATAAGTATATTAATTCAATTATACCATTTTGGGTTGTCTGAACACATTCCACCCTTATTATTCCTTCTGCCTACACTATTCCTTGGGGTTCCTTGAAGATGGTGGGGAAACCAACTGCTTGTGTGAGTAATGTAGTCAACTATCCCTTGTGTACATAAACAGATCGTAGTATAATGAATACTTGTACACGGTGGTGTGTGTGATGAGGTTCTACTGTATGGGATAACATCCTCGCCAATTATCACTAGTTCATTCCGCGTGGATATGGTTATCTTCCGGTGCTTGAAGATGCTTTATTTTCTGTATGTTTTCATAGTTTCAAAGGAGGTCAACCTCTAAACTGTGTCACTATTGTATGGGAGTCAAGGTCTGTATTCTAATCGTCGTGACATTAGTTGGGTTACAGCGCCTAACATGAAGGAAACAGAGCCGGAAGTCGTTATCTCATTCCTTCGTTCATTGACTTATGAGTGCGGATGAAGCCAGAAGTCTATTATGTGGTCGGCGCGGTCTTTTGCTGTGCTGGCAGAAGACTGTGTGTCAATAATAATTCTTGCGTGTGAAATTTGGGTGGTGTTTAGTTTGGTGTTTATTAGTGTTTATTAGAGCAGCACATTCGTATTGGCGAGGAGCGAGAGAATATTATTTATTTATTTAATGATGTGTTTTATGTCTTGTGTTCCATGTTATTGGGGTAATGGAGTGTTAACTAATCTTAGATTCATTACAGGTACGTGCTTAAAAGTATGTCTGCTGTATAAGCAAATTAGGGTTTGTCGTTCTTACACCAATTTGTCACTGTATTGGCACTGGGTTTCGTGATTGGAAGAATACTTTTATCCATAACGTGACCACAAGTCATTATTCACAAAGTCAGTATGTATTCCTACTCATAACAAACGTATAACAAACGACATACTTTTCAGCACAACCCAAGGATAACTTAGTCTAATTGTAATCAGTTTTCCTACTTATATATATATGACTTTAGCTATAAAAGATTTCCAATATTACTGAATAATATATGATCAGTATGGGATCAGTATGGTTTCCGCAGGGTTGCGCTCGAAATAAGACAGATCTCTTCCTGAGTATTCATATTCGAAATGGATTATTATTATTATTATTATTCAAGACAAGATAACGTTTTTTTTTAACATCTTAATGGAACAAACAAACAAACAAACAAAATCCTTGTATTCATATCCAAGGCCTTAACTTTGGTCAGGTGTTTCCGAGTCGAAACAGTAATTCGCGACAGTGCGCGCAACCTTGCGGGCATTTTCTATGATCGGCAGAGTGAGCACAAACTACCTTGTTCCAGTATATATACATATACTTCTAAATCGCAAGAGAATCTATCAATTGAGTGAGGAGATCTAATGAAGTCAATTGGTTCTTGTTTTATAGATATGCATTTTTTTTTTTTAAGGGTTTAGAGATTACCTGTGTTTCTTTTACCGTTATCTTCAGCATTAACTTTACACTTACTGTATGTGAGTTGGGTATTTGATCAAGTTACCAGTTTGATTTTTGTTTCGAATTAGTTTCATGCAGGCGAGACGGGATAGTCCAGCCTCCAAAATGTGTCAATATTTCCTTGTTATTCTGGATTTGATTCAGAATTCCAACTTTTTTTTTTTTTATAGTTCTTGTCTTTATTATTATTATTATTATGTTACTTCTTCATTACCTGTACCACCCTAAGGGCTAGTATTTTATACTCCTCCTGCATTCTTATACTACCATGCTGACCACTTATATCGCAGAGTCATAGAGGACTAGAAGATAAGTACGCTAGGTAGAACAAAACAAAAGAATCTATACTTAGAAGTAGTCTCCTTAAAGTATGTCCATGTCGAATGTTTGGTCGCTAGCCGTTTGGTCCTGGATTGTAGGCCTAACTGATGTGGTTGTCCTACTCAGCCCCTTCCTTCTACACTTAGGCACGGTTAGGCTGTATCTGTAAGAAATACTCGACACAAACAAAAACATAGAATTATACAGGGGGTGACTGGATTTCATCATTTTTTTTTTTTTTAAGTGTGGGGAGATTGCTAATATGTCTATTATAATTCATTCATACCAGAAAATTTTTTCGGTTCATGCCTTTGCTCTGAAGCGCGTAGTCCTATTTACTGCCAATTCTGATTTGTAGAGTTCATCTATAGTACAGTATTATTATGGTAGACTGCAGTTTTGTTTTCGTTAGTGGCTGATCCCAAGTATGGTATGCATTCTGGGCGTAGTCTCTCAACCCTTTGAGGGGGGTTAGCCCTCATTTTACCTTCCATATAACTACAATAGCGGCTCATTTAAGCGCTGTACTCCATTGGGACTAAAGACAAATTCGTAGTCAACTGTCAGGAATGACAGTTTAAGGCATTACTATCATTGTTATTTTGATGCCGAAAAACTGGAGGAGGATTTGGCCCGCGGGACTCAATTCGGGATTAGCCACTGATTGATCATGTCGTTCTCAGGTGGTTGCGTTTTTTTTGTTTTTTTGTTTTTTTTTTTTTGTTTTTTTTTTTTTAATGACTGTATACCCATTAACTTCTGAAAGTTATAGTATGTTACGGAGTTATAATAGTAAAGTTATAATTATATATTAGGTTATAATAACTTCTATACGTGTTATAATATATATATTTTTCATTTCTACTTTCTAGGTAAGTACTAGCCTATTTGGATTTCGATGAAGTGGTTCAGTTAAGAAAGTATTAGACATACCCGAACTCATCAATCTAAACCTCTTCGTCGCAACAATTACTCAGCTATTAAATTGGTTTGTTGGCCAACGGAAGGAATAAATGTTTGGCAGGTGTTCACTCTTTTTTATTAGGTATGTTTTTTTTTTTTTTTAATGGTTTTACTGCTTTCAATGACTATCATTTACAAAAGTATCTCCAGCTTGATTACTGTTAATCGCAGCCGTTTACATTGCCGATTCACCGCTGCCATGAGGATTGTTCCGGGCTTAGCAGTATCACATTATTAAATTTGATACGTACAAGAAGTTATTATAGGGTTTGTTCACAACTTTTCCATGATAAATCTTAAACGGCTAAAAATGCATACACAAGAGAGAATAGTTTGAAGCAAGAGCGGATGTTGACTTCCGCTGAGTGTGATATTTACTGATAATGCACACTCGGGTTTTATTCTCTTCTGCAGCCTTTCGTTATAGGTTCTATATTTCTTTTTTCATTTATTTGAGGCGAAGAACATGGTGGGGAACGATCTTTGATGTCCATTACGCAAGGTTGTAACTAGGGGTGTGAATACAGAGCAAGATTTGTTTGTATATATATTATATATTCCGTAAGCTATTCCTCGTTTCACATTCATTTCCGGTACTAGATAGAGTTATATTCTGAACAGAATGTCCATCGTTTTACCTGTGATCATCATTCTCTTGGGTAGGGAAGTATTATAACAGTAGTGGTGAGCTTTTTAGCTCATTAAGCCTTGATTGTCTTAGCTACTTGATCATATGTGAGGGTCCTGGAGTCCCCTCCACTTAGCCACTGCTAGGGGGGAGCTTATATGTTTTCTCTGTGACGAAATGCCATAGGCTGCTTCGACGGAAGTTGTATTTAGTTTGAGTAGCTGTAAAGTTAGTATTTCTCTACCTTTCTTTACTTTCGGGCCAGGTCCGTCTCGTCTGGATCTCGTTTGATTTTTTTTTTTTTTTTATAAGTAGCCGACTCTTGTTTGTTTAAGGTTTTATATGACTACCTATATAACTAACTAAGCTTCTGTATATACTATAATATTACTATACTATATATAATACTATACTATATATACTTATATATACTATAATAAGATAATGTAAGTCTGTAACAAGTTATATTAACATATATTTTCTATTATATAATGCACTTATGTATATTAGAAACGCTTGTCTTTGCTAGACCTATACAACTGCCTTGCAGGATAGCAAGTAAGCGATAGTGAACATTAGTGCATTCAGCCAGGCGTCAGGCGTATTATATGGCTATACACATAACTAAAATATAGTTTATATATTGCATACATTTATCATCTTAATTTTTGAGTATAAGTATATTTATATCTATACCTTAGAAATATTTAAATCTATTTATCTATCTATATCTATAACTATATATTCTAGTCTGCGGACTGATATTCTGTGCGTGCTAGCACTAATATATATGTACTATGTGTGATTACATGTTTCTTAACTATTAATCATCATTTCGTTCGGGCATATCTATATTGATACCTATGATACATAAATTCTAGGAATTCTCTAACTCTGTAGCCCCAAACAAGTCGAATATGTCTATATTAATATAACCATTCAATATTATTCAAACTATATCAAGCTTAAGAATATTATGATACGAATAGAATATTATGATATGAATATAATACCATTAGTGTACTATATAAATTCACTTAATTATTTATAGACTATCTTTATAAGCTATATACAGGCTTAATTTACTATAGACATTAGTAATTCTGTTTTATGTGGCAAAGCGTGATATAAATGAAGCCTGTTGGAGAGGGGTACGGGAGCAAATTTGTCCTCTATGGGATATAGACGCGTTCAATGGTGTGGATTGGGGCGCGGCACACTACACATTTGTTTACTGTGTAAGCACACGTCACGCATAGTGTAATGTGGGAACAGGGGCGGCATATTATTTGTAATTCGTTCTCGTAGCAGACTTTACATAAGAATTTGGTCTCAAATTGTACCTTGTTATTCGCATTTTGCCTTTGGTCATCCATCTCTTTATTTTCCGATTCCGTCGACCTTTCTTCAGCGCCGACTTTACTAAAAGGGGAGGAGTTAAAGGAAATACAGCTGTTTACGAATTCAGTTCCCTTCATAAGTAGTAGATAGGCGCAATGTTTAGAATACCTAGCGTGTTCAATAAAAGGTGAGTCGTCGGGGTTCCAATTTTTTAAACCAATACCACAGAAAAAACATTGCACATGATCTGATTTTTCCAGATAGAAGAACCCAGCTTTTGCTAACTCGGCTGGCTTTTGTCTTAAACCAATAGGCCAGTGTTTAAAGGAGGATTCCCTTTTAGCCAAACTTGAAAATGCCCTATATTTTGGTTGTTGGGGTCGGCCTTCTTTATCAAGTAATGGAGGAGTGTGGGACCTTTGTAAGTATTGTTCCCGCTCAGATCGAGAGTGTGGGAGCACTTGGGGCTCGTGCCTATAGGTGACACATACATCATAGTTTGTTCGATAAGGAGTTTTCCTGGGAATTATTGGGACATTACCCACATCATAGCTCCGTAGGAAAGGACAAAATGGTGACCAACGACGGTGGCTTGTTTCAACTCGGTCTTCGCGGGTCCAGGAACTAACTTCTAGATGACAAAATACACATTTGACTGTATCAGGAGGGTTGAGGAAATAAAAGCCATCGCGTGCGAGCACTTGTGGTGAGATATAACTTACACTCCAGTGAGCAAAGGTTGCCAACCTCTCTCGTTCGTCCTTCAGCAAAGAAAAAGGTTCGTTTTCAAACTGACGTCCCGTAGATGTAGACGGTCTGGTTCTTGGCTCCATCTGTAGGAGAGGATAAAGGTTTTGTTTTGATTTTTTTTTTTTTTTTACACATGTTAGGCAACTTCTAAATATTCCGGAGGTGAGTCTCTCGGTCTTCTAACGGAACGGGGTGACCTTTGACAAAAAGGACGTCTTCTCCGTTGTAGGCGATGTCGTCTTCGCATAACTATAATAATAAGCAGTCCTGACGTAATAGCAGTAATTAAAGTAACTGCTGCCAACACGATGTTAAGGGTAGCTTGCACAAAGATCCCAGTTTCTCTTTTATTGGGTTCCGGATGTTCTATTATCAAGTTAGGGGTATGGCAAGCAAACGGTAGTGTAGGTTCTGTTATTTCTGCCAGCCACTGTACTGGTATTAGTTTAGTAATTCGGGTCACCTGCTCCTGCTGCGTAATACAAGGGAATAATGCTCTTTGTTCTTCCCGTCCAATTTTCACTCTACAATTACACCCTAGATTTAATAGGAATGCTCCCATATCCACGTCGGCCATTATATCCGGAATTTCTACTCCTGGGCATGAAACGTGGATGGACAAACCCTTTCTCATGAGAATAGTTACAGTAGTCAGATTAATTCTGTGAAACAAATCAATGTACGGATCACCATAACAATTCATTTCACAGTGTTTTCTCACATTCGTGGCGTTATTATGTAAGAGTGCCGTGATGCAAGCTAAATCAGCCAATTCATTTGTGTTTATTTCTCGTACCAAGCATAGATTATCTCTAATAGATTTGCACGCTGGAATTAAGAGTCGCTCTGTGGGTGATTGAACAACTATTTCTCGAATTGTTAATCGTACATGACAAACTTCTGTATTGTGCTGAAATAATATCGGTTGGAAGTGAATTAATTTGAGAGTTGTGTTCCGCGTCCTGAGGGGTAATTTAAGGGCCATTAATATACGATTTGGGGCTATAACACATTCACTGAATTTATTTGAATAAAGAACCGCAATGTCTGTTACTGGTATTACAAGCTCGTAAGCAGTGCTCTTTAGTTTCTGCTCAAGTTCGGTTAACCATTGCAGTAGATGAGTTGGGTGGAGCAAATCCGGATTAATAGTTTGAATTTCGCACGCGATAACTAGTCGCTTCCAGTCGATCGAATTATTTATGGTGTTCAGTGTTTTCCATTGTATCCACGTGTTATGTTCTGTGGACTGTAGTCTGTTGAGGAAAGTAGTTAATTGAGCGTCCCGTATCCATCTTTGCTTGACGTGTAGTTTGTTGATAAAAACAAATGGGTATCCGTTGGGACTGTGGTCCTGCATCAAAATTTCCAATTCGTTCATTGGAAGGTGATCCCACGTCGAAATGGGGGGTACAAAAGGTTGATATTTATATTCTATAACCAATGGTAATGAGGATTCGTATAGGAGAATATGAGGATTAACGTCAGTCAAGATTCCTGAATGAGCAAACAATCCCAAGTCTAGAGCTCTGACATTTCTCAGGCTTAACATGAAGGCTAGTACGGCTAGTCATAATTGGCCACTTGTGCTGGAGGGAGTTGGAATCGTCCGGTTACGAGGTTTTAGTTCTATATGTTGCTCGGTGGGGTTCGGATGCATGCGTAAGACTGGGAATAATCGTACACAGAGTAATTTATAACAGAAAATCAATATAATCGCAAGGATAATAACAACAAGTAAGGCATATAAAAGTGGCTCAGTAAGATCATGGATAAGAGATTGAGCCTTCGCAGGTATTGCTGGTACAAGCATTGCCGGCCACAAGAAGGCTCGAACTCGAATTCCTATATATAGGATGACAAGCGACAGTATAGTATTCCAAATGAATAAAATCGTTAAGTAAGGTCGACCCTGTATTTCCATAATATGTACATCTGAGGGGAGTGAGGGGATCCATTTTTCCGGGTGTACTGGCACCTCGGGGTACGTCACTCTCACGGTCCAATTTTTCTGGTTGAGCGTGGCGTTTAGGTTTGAAAATTCAAGATCCTCGAAAACATTCTTAGGTAATTTGAGTGTTTCTATGGGTAGCCACATGAATGGAATGATCTGGTGCAAAGTGGATGCTACTGGAGAGTCCTTTGGGCATGGAAAGAGTGTTGGTATTCTTACCTTATCGTCAATGAGTAGTGTGCACGCACAGTGTAGTTTAAGGCGTAGCGCACCAGGGTTAGTAGAACTACTAGGCAGATATTTGCGGTGGTCTGGGCAAACTAACTCCATTCTACGAGGTGGATTAGTGATGATATATTCGTTTTTATATAGTGGAGTTATTAAAGTTTTATTATGTGCCTGACAGCGGAATGTGCAGTATTCATTAATTTCAGCTATAGAGGAAGCTTTCCATAAATGTGAAAGGCAATCCGGGGACTGGATTGAAGTAGTAGTTATTTCTGGGATTTGGCAGAGATTGTCGGACCTTTTTAGGCAATGTTGCACGTCCGGCGTGGTTAGGATAATTTCAGTTTCCTGATTAGTGGCCAAGATGGCCTCTTCATGGGTTATTTGGCAAGTTCGCCCTTGATAGTGAAACGGAATGGGTCGGACAGAGAATAAATGAAACGGCTTCGAACCACGATAGATGGGAACCTTGACAATTAGTGTCACATCGTCCTGTCGGAAATGACACGTGGTAGTTTTTAAGCTATAATAACGGAAGAGTTCGTTTCGGGGTATGGCCAGGGAAAAATGATACATCTCCAGCTTGTTTTCCAGTGCAGCTAGGTCTTCTTGTAGTTTTGTGGGGGTAACAACGCTCACGGGGAGGGTATTGCGGATGCAAGAAATGTGGATCTCTTTACTCAGCCGTTCGTATTGCAAATTCGCTACTAGCTTGGTCAGCGTTAAGACATGGACTAACATGGCCGTTTCCAGATTTCTAAACTTTTCCTCAATAGTCCTCGACACAGATCCTTGTAACCTCTGAATTTGATACTGTAGGTTGTGGAGGGCATTATCCACTTGAACGGAAAAGTTCTTCGCAATTTCCCGGGACAGCAAAATGTCCTGATGATTTAAGTGCACTTGAAAAGCTAGTTGTCGTGTAATCTCGTTTAATCTTCTTTGGTTAACCAGATAATCTTTAAACTGATTGGAGGTTACCAGATTGCAACACCAATGGAAGAGTTGACCGACTATTTCTAGCCCCCGTTGCAGTCGTTTGGGGAATAGGGTCGTAAGATTCATATACTCGGACTCTAGTTGTGTTTCCATGACACGTTGTAAGTGATTCATGGTGTCAAACAGGTCACATGAATGGCGGGATACGTTCCGTGATTGTTCGCAATAGCCATATGCAAACGATTCCCGGATACTTTGTAACTCTTCATGTAGGGAGGGCATGTGGAAGGTTGGCACTGTATAAGTAATAGGCACAAGCTTATGAAAGGCTACCTGATCCGGAAGAGGTTGCCAGAAAATTCCTGTATTCGCTAACACTGGGAGTTGACCAGCTGGCTCAACTATGGCGGAGATCGGTATCCATGGCCAAATCAAGAAGGTCATAACACTAAGAGACATCATCTGGAAAGAAATGAAGATTAAGTCCGTGCTAGTTATTATCGGTGTCTCGCTTAAATATAGTTTTTTTGTTTCTGTTCCTGGTATTAACGTTACAGGTTAGAGAGTCTGTGGCATGTTTCCTTCCTGTAGGAATTCATACCAAGTTATTAAGCGGGGCATGACCCGCAGGTCAACCGTTTGTAGCGTAGAATCCGCTATCAGTCGTATTCTGAAGGCATAACCATACGTGGCATAAATGGATCTCACCCATGTTTTAACCTTTCTCTGGAAAATCGTAAACCAACATTTGAAGATACAAAAGCTCTTCAATCGAAAGTATTTCATCACGAGGTAGCACCGCACGTAAGACCGTAGGCAGGAGGGGAATATTTTTATTGCCAGTGTGGGAGGGATATTACCAAATAATTCTTCCCAAAGGGTTTGTTCCTGTTTTACGATATACGACCACACCCGAAGGGGTAAATAAGGGCCTTTAGAGGTGGTATGCGCGTTGGTTTGATCTCCAAAAGTGTAATCGGTAATGCGCTGCAGTGCCCGATAGGGACAAGAAATGCATCCGTTTGGAGACCCGAGTTTTCTGCTGTACCTGTTTAATTCCATGGACAAGAAATTCAGCAAGAGTATGGGAGGTTTCTATTATCCTGTCAGTAGTTTGCTCGGTCCGAATGATGTCCTCACAAAGATGTTCCAGAGAATCGAAAAAATTTTCTACCAGGTGGGGATACACGACACGGAGCGGATATTTTTGATTAATGGTGATAATTATTGTAGATTTTATAGACTGGGTCAGATATGTGTGGTAAGTGATGGGAGTAGCGTGACGTTGCGTCATTAGCTAAGCCACGATTGAATTGTTCAGCCACGGAATATTGGATAAGACTTACGTGTTACTTGAGCTTGCCTATTCTGTGGCTTCTGTTCCAACTTTCAGAGCACTGCAATAGAGAAATTATTACTCGCATTGGAGGGAGAATGAGGCAAGCGAAGACGAGAGAGAAAGAAGGAAGTTGAATTGCACTCATCTTTTATGCTAGCCACAATCGCTAGGCCAGTCCCCACTTCAGATTCACTCCACAACCCCTACAGATGTTGAGCTAATTCATAAGACATGGACATCTTGTCCCTTTCCGCTCTCATTTCCGTCCATGCTTATGCTTTCTCGGAAATAGTTAGTAGTGTCTATCGGTGGTTGTGGATTATGTCGTCTGTACTGAGTGCTCGTCGCAAACTTATCGATCGCTTCTACAATAAGTTTCTTAAATGGTTACACACAACCTACCCGTGTGTCAGAGGCGATTCACGTTCCCGTTTTGTGTTTCTGTTCTTCCTGGATTCCCAGGTACATCAGAAAGAGGGACTCATCACTGTGTATCATAGATGCCAGCAAGTCATAAGCGCAGTAAAGGCTTGGATTGCCGCGGAGATTATTCTCCGTGGAGGTAGTCCTCTCCTCAAGGCTAGTTTGGAACAGGATGAAGGGTCCATTCGGTGGACTTTACGTTGTGATACGTATATCACTGATTTCTTGATCGGGCCTGGCCTCCCCGAACTTTAGTGGAGATGTTGGTAGGTACTTTACTTTCCCTATTGTGGACCTAATGTTTTTCTTTTAAGGGGGGTGCGGTTGTTTTGGTAGGGGAATGCCTTACTTATGGAGCCTTGTTCAGGTTATTAACCGGTTATTATTCTCGTTATTATGTCTATTTATCCATCTTATTTCGGTACATACATTTTATATAATTTTATCCGCATAGCTATGTAGCTTATATATGTAAAATTTCAATATATATTTAAATTGTTAAAACAACGCATTTCTGCTACGAGAGTTCGGAAGTAACATTCCGCCGGAGGTGGTTAAGACTAATGTTATCTGATTTCCTGTCTACATTTAACTATCGGTCGGCGTAAAGGGATTTAGCTGAAGGCGTGTTGTTATTTAGGATTTGAAATTTCAAGGGAACATTTCAAAGGATAAATATATTTCCCCCCCCTTTTTTTTTTTTTTTTTTTTTTTTTTTTTTACTGACCAGCTCCCTGGGATCGTCTCACAGAAGTGCCTGCCACATATTGTCTATACCGCGAGTATGCTTTAAGGATCGTTGTGTAAGCACAACTGAGGAATGATTCTTGATGGGGTAAATAGGGACATTTTAATCCCTCAGTCTCAGGACACATAACCATGGATGTCTCAAGAGGATAAGTATAGGTCCTCAAATTTACAAAAAAACAGGTGGGGAATAATCGTGAAAAACGGCACGCATCCAGCTCTGAGTCGGTAAATATGACAGAACCGGCCGGAAGTCGGGACTGAAGATAATCAACTGCCTGTTGCAAGGTACATTCTCCGTAATCATAGTCTGCCCCAGAGAGCACTTCGTAGGCCGTCACAGCGACTTTATCATTTTCGGGCAAATTTGCAAAACTAATTTGGGGTGCAATGATATAGGTTTCCGGCGTTACTAAGACTGGCTCGTCTACACTTCCGCCGGGGATGGTCAGAAATACTATCTCTTTTGGTATATACAACAGGTTGGATAATTCGCAACCTGACATGGCTATGAAGCTTGCTTTTTCGAAATGCGATTGGGCTCTTACCAGGTTTTGATACAAGTTCGCCATTTTCGTTTTTTTTTTTAAAGGAAACAACTTACTCCTATTCTGTAAGGTAAAAAAAAAATGAAACAATAATATAACACAATATTTTATCTCTAACTCCTAAAATACATAAGCTATTCTTAATCAGTCTTAGTAGTACTATGTGGGGTGTTGACCATGACAACTTGTTGGATTGCATTTATTGCGTCGTCATCTGTTGTTTCCGAATCAGAACGCGAGGAGCTAGTACTGCTATCCCAAGATAGTGTGTCCAAATCCAGGGGGTACGCACGATGGGTAAATGTTCGATACATGTGTTCCACAATAGCATGACTGCAATATGGCATCTCTATGCGGGTATGCCCTGAGATAGGGCATCTTAAATTAAGAGGCGCAATTTGACATTGTTCACGTGGTGTTAGAGGAATGCTCTCAGGTTGGAGGTCCAACGTAAAAAATTGTGGGCACCATTTTTTAATGATCCTTGAAGTGTGGCTTCCCCAAGTAAATATAACGCTACCAGCTGGAATCTCATCGGACATCTCGAATAACGCGGTACTTAGAGAATGTCGTCCTGATCCATATACCATATTTGTTTTCTTTTCAAAGTGTGATATGTACATACGATGGAGGACAGGCAAATCGCGTGGTTTAACTGGAGCAACTAGTCCGTAATGTTTGGAGGCGAATTTGGGTTGCTCCTCGGATCTTATGGGATATGTTTTCAAAAATGAAAGCTCTTGCGGTATGTACATGGCGGGTTGCACCTCTAGGCCGACGGTAGCAATGAAAAAAGCCTGGGCGACTTGAAATGCATACTTGCTTTCGAGATCAACAGTCTCTCCGGTCATCTGATCGTCGTGTCTGCTTGCCATAGTGTTTCTCTATAGTTATTCGATCTGTATGGGGAAATAAAAAAAAAATGTTAATGTTTCTTCGGAATCGTAGGGTCTGTGACATCTTAACATCCGTTTGAAAGCAACTGGACTAAATAGCTTTACGGGTAAACTGATGATATAAACTATATACTTGTATCAATTTGGCGTAACTACACATATGAGGCGCTTGATTATGGGGCTTGTAGGGACAATAAAGGTTTGATATGTCCTGACAAGTCATATACTCAGGGGTTAGGTGTCGCACATAAGGTTGCAAGTCAATCGCGATCATTCGATCAAGCTCACGGCGGAGGTACATCTGTACTTCTTCTCCGTACGTTAATATCCTTGCCCCCGGTAACAACCGCTTTCGCACCCAGGTGATAGCTTCATCGGGTGTAAATCTTCCTAGTTCGTATACACCATGAGATTGTTGCTCATATTCGTATACGATTTCTTTATCCGGTCTACTTAAACTTTCGAATGGGATGGGCGGTTTGAGGAGAAAGTTTACGGGCGTTAAGGGACCTTGATTATCTTCGGGAATGAGTAGAATAGTGAGTTCTTTCCACACTTTGATCCCATTATGTAACTGTACACCCTCCATAACTAACAGGTTTGCGGGGGTAAACGAGCGGAAACCGCTTACCTCCCTTGATACGCCCCATTTTTTCTCCATATCTATGACAGTTGATCCCTCTCCACTGTAAAGTGAGATTCATGATTATTTGAAAACGTAATTATAAATAGGTCCTAGATTTCTATTCTACCCTAGCGTAATAAAATCCTATCATTGCTTACTTGCTAATATGATTTAGGTGTTGTAATCTATTTACTTATTTATTTATTATTTATTATTATCCTGCAATAACGCCTGACTACCTAAGTTCGCCTGACCTGTGTACTACATGTGTCTATGAATCTTAATCCCAGCTCCCTTTAATTTCCTTGGGATTGAGATGCTGGAGTGTTTTGCACTGTATTTAATGTCCTCGGCTGACTAGGCCTGTTGTCTCGTCTTGCATTGAGTGCCCCATTACGGGGTCCATTAACGTTTCTTCTATCATCTTTTAAGGTTCCAGCCTGAGGTTTATTCCCAGGAGCTGAATCCTTCAAAACAGTCCCATTTATGTGAGTTGTGGCCCAACATTCACGTTTCATATGCGAGGGGCGTCCACATCTGAAACAGGTATACTGCTTCCTTGCTTGCTGTTGTTTCTGCTTGCTAATCTCCTTCTGCGATACGGTTACTGTTTGCAACCGTTTTGCCACTGCCCGGGAAGGAAAGGCTCTCTTTCCCTGTGTTCCCGTGGATTGGGTGTTTCGAGTACTACTGACTGATTTTAAAGGTTGTTCCTGTTCCCTTCGTAACTGTGAGTAAATACGAGCCTTTTCAAATCGCTCCAAAGCACTCTTAATCTCCTCCAACTTATCACACCCGCGCTCAATCACGTAGGCTAACGCATCAGAAGGCAAACCTCGTAAGATATGCTGAATCTTGTCATCTTCACTCATTTTTGGAGAGACCCGTTGACACAATTTGAGAATCGAGTAATAGTATTGAGAATATGTTTCGTAGGGCGCTTTCCTTTTACTCCATAATGATGCGTGAGGGTCGCTCAAAGAATCAGTCGTTCCGAATGCTTCCCGTAGACGTTTGGCCGCATCATCAAAACTGGTTAGTCCTAACAATTCCTCATAATGCAATTCGTAAAAATCTCGAGCAGGTCCATATAAGTATGCCACCAAGTATTTGATGCTATCTGCGTCAGACCAGCGATATAATTTGGCCGCCACGCGGTACGCTTGTAAGAAGTCCTCGAGGGATTCCTCGGGTTGTCCTCCATATTGATCTACTTTGATTGAAGGAACTTTCGGTTGAATAGTTAGCGTTCCATTAGAAGTAGCCATTTTGCTGTGCCAAGCAATACAAATCAAGCTTTTAGGTACTTACGTAGAAGCTGGGAGACTACTTGGCTCAGCAATTGGACAGTTGTACTACCTGCAAGGAAAAATCCTATTATCCTTGCATCTTTTACCACTCTATAAATGCATGCATGCAATGTTCGAATAATTCCGGTTGAGATGACATTTTTGTTTCATCTAGCCGGCTAGATCTCTTTTACCTCGTAGCATATTGGTTTCTCCGTTTCAGTTTCAATGAGCTCGTCGTGTTGTCACCTTCTTTCCTTGTCCTACTAAGAAGTATACTTTCAGTTACACACACAAACACATGAGTGCTAGTGGGAAATATTGAATTTGTACGAAGAGTAGGGGAAATAATACTCTTCCATACTGCTGCCAATAAAGGGGGGGAATTTCCCAACCAACACTGGGCTATTACTCACCCATTCACACATTACAAGCATCAAGTAGGACATTCCCATTTTACTCCTTAATCCATTCAATTTCATTCACTTGAGTTGTCTCCTGCTTTTCTCGTGAATGGTACTTCTTTAGTCGTTCGATGTTAACGACCTTTATCTTCCTAGGGTTCGCAACTAGTTCAAGGCGACATGCATTACTTGGAAATATTTTTCGCAAATAATAGGGCCCAACATAACGCGGCATCATCTTTGTGCTAACATCCTTCTTCTGGGGATACCATCGGCACAGCACCAAATCTCCTTCTGTCAATTTAATCGGCTGTCGACTAACATCCACTCGCTGTTTGGTCTTCCCTTGATTCCTCGTAATGGCTTCCTGTACCAATTTTCGTATGAGACGCAGCTGTTGCTGATGTTGCTGAACCGACGGGTACTCGTATCGAACTCTCGTTTCGTTAGGAAAACGTGCCTTCTGTCCAAAAAGGACCTCATACGGTGAGTACTTCCGCACTTCCGAGCGTGATACATTATAGGCGTAGGCGCATAACTTCACATACTGCGCCCAGAGTTTAGGTTGTTTCGTAGTATATTTAGTTAAGAAAGCTGCTATTACCGCATTCACTCTTTCAGTCCTTCCATTAGTACTCGGTTTAAAGGATGCTGTCCTTTTGTGCTTAATTTCGAACAAGTGGTTAAATTCTTCCATTAACCGGGACATGAAATTCCCTCCTTGATCCGTTAGTACGAATCTGGGAAGTCCGAACACCGTGATTAGATTCTCTAGAATTGCTCTCGCTACTGTCGATGTCTTGATGTTTCTCAGAGGCACACAAATAAGCCAGTGACTTAAGTGTTCTACCATTACCAAGATGTATGCGTACCCTTGACTTCTGTGCAAAGGACCGTATATGTCTAGTCCCCACACGTTAAATAACGAATTTTCTACCGGAATAGGATTCAACAATCCTTGCTTTTTCTCCCGGGGAATATTTACTCGCTGACAGAGATCGCAGCTCTGAACGTATTCCTTAATGATTTTTCCCATGCAAGGGAAATAATATCGCTCGTTGACCTTCGCGTACGTCCTAGAATATCCACTATGAGCGCCGTGAAGTGGTTCGTCGTGCGCCTCTTCCAAAACCTTTGATATCATCTTCTCAGGAACCACAAGTTTGAAATTATTCCCCATGACGCGGTACAAAATTCCATCTTGCAATTCATAGGGTCGAACTTCGGTACCAGTCGGATCTTGCTCCTTAAGTTGAATCAGTCTGGCTACTGTAGCGTCTTCATGCTGTAGGTCCTTCACGTCGCATTTGGTTCCTACGCAACTGGGATCCATTACTAGATTAGCCCAGGCCACTTGTTCTTCTTTTATTTCCTTTCTTTCTGTAATGTCTTTTTCTTGCTGGGACGGATAACGCGACAATAAGTCAGCTAGAACATTGTTACTTCCCTTCACATGCGTGATTGTAAATTGATAAGGTTGAAGCCGGAGGGCCCACCGCATCAAGCGTGAGTTAAGCGACTTATTTTTCTGGACTTGACAGGCTCCTGAACAATCACTAAATACGCGAAATGGTTTATCCGCTAGGTAGTAATGGAAATGGAGGATAGTCTTCACTATAGCCAGTGCTTCCCTTTCGGGCGACGAGAACCTTGTCTCGGCATCATTAAGGACTTTCGAGAAATATGCCAATGGTCGTTCCCCCTTATCGTCTTGAACCTGCGCGATATAACCCCCTACGGAATTTAGACAAGCATCCGTGTACACCAACACCTCCCTAGCGGGATCATAATGGGCAAGCACGGGTGACGTGGCCAACTTTTCCTTTAATGTATCCCAGGCACGTTTCTCTATCTCGCCTACTACAAATTTCCGGTTCTTCTTAGTAAGATCAGTCAGCGGTTTCGCTATTTCTGAAAATCCTTTCACATACATTCGGTAATACGAGCAAGAGCCGAGAAATGATCTCACCTCTTTCACCGTTGTTGGGTAGGGTATCTCCCGTATGGCGCTAACTTTCTCTGGATCTACTCGCACTCCATTTTTCCCTACGGTGTGACCTAAAACCGACGCCTCTTCGTAAGCAAAGAAACACTTCCCAGGGTGCAACTTTAAATTGTGTTCTCGCAACCGATCAAATATTCGCACTAACTCATCTAACATCCCCTGGAAGGTCGAGTGAGGCACCATAATATCATCCAAGTATATTAGTAGGGTCCGCCATTTCATATCGCTGAACACCGCGTCCATGGTTCTTTGGAAAAGTGAGGGTGCAATGTTCAGTCCAAACGGCAAACGTTTAAAATTGAACTTACCAGCGCTACAAACGAACGCTGTCTTGTCTATATCGTCCGGATGTAAGGGCAACTGCCAATAACCGCTCCTAAGATCCAGGGTTGATATTAATTTTGTCCCATTAAAGTGTGCTAGGATGTCGTCGATGCGGGGAATCGGATAAGGCAGGGGTCTGATAAGTAAATTTAACTTACGAAAATCCGCACAGAAGCGAGTAGAACCGTCCTTCTTCCCGACTAGAACGATCGGGCTGGCGTACGGGCTGGTCGAGGGCTCTATAATTTGTAAATCTAACATTTTCTGCACCTCCTGAGCCACCAACTCGCGTTGTTTCGGAGTTTCACGATATGGTGGGTACGCCACTGGTATGTCTGTTGTTAGTTCTATCCTGGGAACGTACACATTTCTAGCCGCTGTAAGGCAGGTTTTGTCCCAGGCAAAAACGTCTCTGTACTCCATGATTAACCCTAATAACCGCTTTCTCTCTTCTGGGGAAAGGTTCGGACCGATATTCAACGCTTCACTTAAGTCCTTTATGGTTGACGGCATCTCTCGGGTAGGGGCCGCCAAGATGTCGTATTCAAAATCGTCGGTCTTTTTGGATATTTGTATGACCTGATGTACATATGCCTCTTCACCTCCAGAGAACTCCTTTTTGGTCTCTGGATATGGCTTCAGTGTGCCGAGGCAAAATCCTTTAAGCACGGTTTTTGTTCTCTCTCCAGAGTTAGTTACAGATATTCTTAGGGTACCATCAATGTTGTAAA
Source organism: Thermobia domestica (assembly GCF_964235325.1). NCBI lineage: Eukaryota > Metazoa > Arthropoda > Insecta > Zygentoma > Lepismatidae > Thermobia > Thermobia domestica. Next base: position 22,170,495 of record NC_137459.1, on the reverse strand, counting down.
CCGGTCCCTGATGCATAAGGCGTTGATATCCCTCCCTAGCACCTTGAGATGGGGTAAATTCCCAGACACTTACATCGGCTTTAGGAGCCCTTATTTCCACGTCCCGTTCAGAATGGGGAGGAATGCACAATGTTTTTGGTAAGATGACTTCATACGGACCCGTAGTTTCTCCTGTTATTTCTTCATTCTCGCGTTCGTCTGGAGGGGTTACTATTATCTCGGGAGTAACCCCAACGATCGTTTGTAGTTCATTCTCCCTCGAACCTCTTCGGACCCGGCTCTTCCTAACCTGGTGGTTTTCGGTCGGATTCGCTCCACATCCCACATTATGTCTTCTCTTCGCCACACCTTGAAGTCTTCTCACAGTCGAAAATTTGCTAGTTCCCCTCTGATTACGCTGGGGTTTCGGGCTAATTCGCTCCCGTGGTGGGGTACTTATCTCCATGGGCTGGGTCATGATGGTGGGTCGCACTTTCCACAATCGTCCAATAGATCTTTTCGTCGGAGGCTTAAAGGGCCAAGTTCGCCTTTGATCGCAGTCCTGCCTGTCGTCACCCAGCGATGTCGTCACCTCCCCAGGTAATATCCTGTAGCTCGGTGGGGTCGGTTTCCATTGCTTCCTCCGATTATACCAAATAATATCTGAGAGGTCTACTCGGTGCACGGCGTGAACATTATATTTACGAGGGGTTTCGAAATATACCTTACTCGTATGGTTCCCCTCTCGATCAATCATTTGCAAGTGATTTGGTTGCACCGAGTGCACGAATTTATTCAGGAAATCAGCTCCCAGAATCACGTCAAAAGGAGATTTCGTGTCTAATAAAGCCATATTAACGTACCGTCGTACCGGGGGACCCGGACGATCCTTTAAGAAACACAACACCCGTATAACCGGTAGATAGTCTGACAGTTGTAAACCCACTCCTCTCACACGAACATGCCCCTGTAGACGGTCGGGGATTAGGAAGCGTTGGGGTAAGAATCTTGGGTTCAGAATACAAATCTGAGATCCTGTGTCCACCAGAGCAGTTCCCGAGCGATTTCCAATCCGGATCTGAACGGTAGGTAACAGCCCATAACCGAAACCCAGACCATGCTCGTTTTTCTCCTGGTTTAAATACATCCTTTTTCTACTCGTGAGGGCATGGGCCTGCACTGCATCTTCCGGGAAAATGTCATTCTCTGGCAATGCGTCCACAATAGAGGGGTTCACCACACGGTCCCATTTAGTTTTTAAGGAGTTAAGATGTCCATGACCAAGTCTACGACTAATTGCCTCTGCTCCTTCAAACCTCCTCAAAAGCGGTATCCAGTCTCTCCAACTAGCTGTCGTTTCGTCCACACTTTGTAACAGCCTCCAGAGCAAATACGGACGTAGACCGGCTAAAATTCGGTAATTTACTTCGAGGTCTGTAGGTGTTCGCCCAAGTCTGCGAAGATCCCTAATTAACCGGTAGATAAACGCTTGACTACATTCCCCCTTTGTTTGTTTTCTTGTTTTTACACTCTGCTCTAACCGCGCCTTGTACTCAAAAGATGGAAACGCGTTCTGTAATAATATTCGAAACTCATCATAAGTGATGGATCCTAACGGTTCTATTTCTAAAGTCCACCAGTCAAGCACAGGACCGGTCAGATATGCGGTTACGTAGCACATTTTACATTCGTCATCCCAGCCATATATACGGGCTACAATAGAATATTCTTCTAGGAACCGATCCGCGCTCTCCAAAGGTGAACCACTAAATTTTGCTAGCTTCAGTTCGGGGCAAACACGCGGAAAATCTCCGTCAGATTCAGTTTCCGAAAAGATAGGGGAATCTGGATGCGGTGGAGGACTCGGGATGGGTGGCCTCTCTTTTCTTGCTGTTCGTCGAGAGTCATCCTGCGTAACTGGCGGGTTAGGGAAGGTCTTCTCTTTATGTGCAATTGGTGGTTGATTATTAGTTTCTATTTTTGGATTAGAAGTTTCGTTATTCGCTGGTAATTCAATAATATTGGGTCTGATTGCCTGATTTGCAAGGATGGTCCCTACGACCATCGTATTTTCATTCAGGTGAGGTATAACTTGAGATTCTGCGGGGCCGCCTGACAAAGGACCGATGTCGGAAGCCCGTGGTGGCTTAATATTTACATCAGGATACAAAGACGCGCCGGCGATTGATGCTCCTCCGGGCCATTGGTTATCCACTTTACCGTGCATCAATTGTATATGGTCTGCAGGTAGTTTCACATCTGCTGAATGTGCAAATGTCCAGGTGAAGTATTCCGGGCTCTCCGAGTGTAAAAAAGTAGCATTCGGAGCCGCATTTACCGTACCATTGCCTGTATGTGATTCCCCCGTAACATCACTATCCAAGTATCGTTTTAAAACCCATACCGGAATCGTCTGCGCACTTACCGATACACACTCTGGTAATTGTTCCTCTGTACCCGCTTGGACTGCCGGCGGCCGCACCAGTGGTTCAGATTTTTCATCATTAGTGTCCAAGCCTCGTAACGCTAACTCAAGATCTTCTCTATCAACGCCCCTATGATCGTCGACTATCGGGGAACTGCCTGCTACATAGTCGGTTTGTATTGACCGTGTATCGTATGTTTTTGGTTCCATTCCTTTTACCTTCTCTTCAATTCGTTCTAGAATTGTGGTTAAATTAGTTAAGTCTTGCGTCGCAATTCTGGATGGAGAAGTAATTTTCTCTGTCACTTCTCGAGAAATTGCTTCATTCAGTAGTGACTCCGTATCCGTTGAAGGCTTTGGGTCATGTATACCAGTGGACATTGAAGGCTGAAAGTCATACTTGGGGTCCCATTCCATACTAGGGAGTCGGGAAGTAGTACTAAACATGTGGACGGGAGAGTCGGCCGTCATGGCCGGGCTGGCTGAAACTGCTGTCTCGGCATCCTTCGCGCTTCTACTCGGTTCCACCGTTTCCCAATTTCCTACAATCGTTTCCGCATTTTCGAACCGAGGTGTGTTACTTTGATCATCTTCCGTCAGTGCAGGTGATGAATGGTTTGTTTCTTCCGCCCTTTCAGCCTGAAAGCCTGCATAGTCCGCAGGTTGCACAGGAGAAGACTCGGTATCGACCTCCCCGGCAAGCTGCTGGTTCGCGACCCCCTCTTTAAACCATGATTCTAATTCTTCGTCTCCACTGAGACTTTCAGCGTCCTCATCGTCTGTAAACACGAGAAACTTTCGAGGAGCAGGGACAGGCTTTTCTTTCTTTACTGCCGTAGCAGAAGTCGAAGGCTGGGCATCGTCGACCGGACTCGAGGCGGCTATCGGAGTAGGTTCGGAGCCTTCTCCCTCTATCTCAGCCACGGCGTGGGGTGCTGGAGATTGTGCCTCGATGGGGGAGCCGCTTTCTGCCCAAGTATCAATAAATCTTTTATTTTTCTTATCATATTTCCATCTTCCCCATTGAGGTTCGCGAGTTCCTCTCTTCCAAATCTGATTACAAGTGGTTTTTGTGCAGTAAACATTACCAAACTCGTCGATACAAAACGGGTGTTCGTGATTAATTTCGTACCATATGTTCGGAATAAATTTCCTTTTTATTTTCCGTAATGTCTCTCGGAAATTCATGGTTATTCCCTACCGGTGGGTACCCGAGGCTGACAACAAATTGTTATAATACTAGAGCCGCGACTAACGACACACTACCATCCGTACGCACTAAGTACCCCCAAAACAATTCAAAATGATATAGTACTTACATGAAAAATGAGCAATATTTCCTACAGCAATATCCTTAGTTAACACTTTAGCATTTTCGTACTCTATGCATCTCACTTATAAAAATGGCATTTATCACATTACATAGACACACTACCTTTCCACATATATCAAACACAGGACGACTACGTCCTCTTATCCACATTAGACCACAAAATCACACAAATATCACTTGATAATGAGAAATCATACGTTGACAACGAGCGATGGTACAAGTACAGTAAGGCAGCCGGCGCAAGGCAACTCAAATACCCGGCGCCGAAAACACCAATTATGTACGGATGCCCGTAACAATAAGAAAAAAATAATGTGTTGGGGTGACACATGGCGTAGCTTCAATAAGACCTGGGTCAAGACTCCCGGTACATCTCGATTTCAGCCGAAAGCTTGGTTGAACTCAAGCGGTCGAATCGCACCCGAAGTGCATCGGATTCTTTACTGGGCCCGGCGTCCATCATGTACCATCGAGACCCAGAAATGGTAGAGCATTAAAGTTAATCAATAAACTTGGCACCTACGAGAGGTGGGCGATCGAAACACTGGTATTTGAGGATTGCACCTTCATGCAGCATGTCCTCCAACATAGGAAAGAATTTGACCTCCTTACTGCATATAGTTTCCTAAGGGATTTTCTGGAAATTAAATTCATTCCCTCAATTAATTAGCTTTATTTAAAGAAATTGAAAAGAAAAAAAAATACAAAAATGTCTTAACCACGTACCACTCGGCTATGGCCGAGAATGACACTTTGATTTGAAAGTTCTAGACTACTACTGGCTAATTTAATATATATGAGTGGTCATGAATTTCCCTGAAATACTTGAAATAATCACAGAACCAGCTGTTTGGCTTTTCCATGGATGTCTGCTAGTCGCGCAAAATTTGAGTTTGTAAGAAAGCTGGAAAAACTTAAGTAAATCTCAAAATGAACCAAATTTGGTCGGAACAACGGGAAAATTACGCGCTCGTCGGGCGTTATCAATATTGGTGCTCATAGTTCTGCACGAGTACGGTTCAGCTCGTTCCGAGACTATCTCATTACAAAAGAGTGAAATTTTTTTTTTTTTTTTTAAAAAAAAAAATGCTAAAATTATTCTTGAATTCTCAAGTTACGAGAAATCTAATTAAAACACATTAGAGCATTAATTCAGACTATTTCTGCCTAATACAGTTCGAGTCTACAGTGCTTAGACTTTTCTACGATACCCAACCCGGCTGGGATCAATTTATGCTTGCTGACACAGCCGACCAACGCGGCCACAATAATAGGGAAAGCTTTAGATTTCATTGGTCTGCCATAGGCAAACAGAGACTAAGTTCGCTTTAAAAATCGCTTAACTGTTAATAATTCCTAACCTTGACAAAATTCACCTTAGAACTCTCGTTTTTGGGACGGAGGAGGAGGTTGCCTACTCCCGGTCTTGTTCCTGAGTTGGCGGACATGGGTGCATGTCGACTACCTTACTGTCTTTAACATTCGCGCGCTATCTTTTATTCTCCTTACATGTTTGCGAGTGTTCTACTCACCGTGTGGATCTTAGAGTAACCTTTAAAACAACGCGTATCGAGTTCAGACAGACACTGCGAAAAAGCTTCTGTAGGACCCCGCGGGGCTCCGAACTCGCGTTTTTATACTCGGGAAGTAGGGTAACCATAGCCTTGGGTCGACCCACCAAAGGAGGGATAGGATTCCTGTAACCTTGGACACGCCTCTTTAGAGTGAGATGGAAGAAGACACAACAATAGAGAGAGAAGATGTTATTTCCGTATTTGTCTGAATACCGGAAATCGCATCTGTTTATGAATTTCTGCAAAATCCAAATTTTTTCATCAACACAAAGTTTTATATGAGAAAGCAAAAGTAATTTGTTAAAATGAACAGCAATTTAGCTGAATGTATTAAAGTAAATTTAATGAGGGAATATTCTCCATGTCGCGCAATTATCGTTGACAACAACATTTTTTTCTCCCTACATCTGTTAAACATCACAGATCGCCGTGAATTCTGCTTACCATCACTCACATACCAATCTCTCTTTACCTAACAAGTCCTCTTTACCTATTGCGTTCATTTACACTCCTAACGCAAAAGCCAGGAATCCAGGTTCCGACCGGTTCAAAGCAAGTTTACGGCCTTGTACGGCTTCGCCAGTGACTTACTTCGAACCTAGGATAGAACTTGCACACGTTAGGTATGATCATGTATACAGTCGGCCAAGCTTCCTGTTGCGTTCAGCCAACCAAGTACAACTCAGTCTCATACTTCGTCCTCCTATTACCTAACATTTCCATGTGTACCGAGCTCGACTGGGAGTCGAACCAGGACACCTCTCATTCGTGTTCCACCCCAGCAGGAAAACGCTGTTTTCCTATCATGGTGTCACTGTGAACATGAATTCTATCCACATTATCTATTCATTATTATGTTTTAATTTTTTTTTTTTATTTATTTATTATTATTTTTTTTTAATTATTCTTTTCTGTTGCTTGTAAGTGCTGTTTAAACTTAGAAAGAGTAAATTTCTTATCTGTCTGCGCTTCCGGTGCTAAACTCGGTGACGATTTCCGGCAACAATCTCTAGTAATGTTCATCATTTGTGTCTCTCTCAACTTTACATATCTGAGGTACGTGTGTTTGGTGCCCGGTTACAAATAGTATCCTGGGACAGGGCCGTATTCTGAAGTATAGGGGCTCAAAACCTGTATCGTAACATTTGAGCATATGTCTTCGTAAAACAACATATCGTTAAACGTTTTAACAGGTTTCCTTCCTCGTATAAACTAAACACTTTCTCATCACTCTCGATTACACGGTTCCAGAAGTCTTGTGGCTTGTTGATATGCGTCCTTGAGAATTCTAAAGGAGTATGTATATGTCCATTTGTTAGTTTAATCTGCAGAGCAGAACAAATAATATGAGTACACTTACATGTCTCTGCACTGCATTTCAGACCTAAAGTTGTTTTCAGGTTAGCAGCAGCAGTGAACGAGTTTGCTGCGTTAGCTTCAATAATCGAAACATTTTCGTCTTCCGTTGTCACTTGCGGTCTACTCAGTTTCGCTTTAGTTTGTAATTCCTGTTCCTCTTCTGTTTCGAATCGTTCAATTCAATATCTTACTGTTTTAATGTCCAGGCTCAAGGCTTGAACAACTTACTTTTTAGGCATTCCAGCTTCCCATAAGCAATTGAATCGTTGAGTTCGAAAACCGGTCATCTCCATCAAAGTTAATTTGAGAGGAGAGACAAACAAAACTAAATTTGTCAATATGCAGCGGACATATAGGACTGTCTACATTTTTGAACTGTAGAAAAATGGCAGTTCTGGCAATGCTCTTGGAGCATTCTCAACTCAACTGTTTTTTATATATATATATTTGTTAATTTATTTTACTGAAACCCCTATGAACATATACCAAAGATATGAAACTTAATTTTACTATGAATGATCACTGAGTTAACCTCTAACCTTGGAGAAATTATGGGCAAGCGTTGTGTTTATTCGTTTACTCATTTGTACTTCCTTTGCCAACAATTAAACATAATTATTAATTGACATGCATTTATCATCTCCCCTCTCTAACCTACACACATACAATGTTTAAGGCTAGAATGACATATTGACATGCGTAAAAATCAAACAATGTAGCGAACCTACGTTGCATGACGTATATAAGTGGGCAAGTAATTAGATGCTCAGTGTTCTGTATGTACAGGAAAACACTAAACTGAAGATGTCAATTTATTTAATATGCAACTTGTTTGCACGTTTACATTGCAAACAATAATGTTTACATTACATCTCTCATAAAGATTGAATATCTCTACTCTTCAGATCCATATTAATGATATAAAGCATACGTTTATTTCTGAAGAATACTTAATTATTTTTTTAGAATATAATTAATCCACAAAGCACATAAAAATGGTTAGTTTCGTCGTATGTGGTTGTAATTGCATTGTAAAAGTAAGTCTCGTCTTTAATAGTAATTTGAGCTTAACACATACAGTAAGGCAAATGCAATTAATTAATTACGAGGAGAAGTCAAAAAGTAAATTGACTTAAGAGCGTCTCACCCTTAGAGTAAATGGCAGTAAATGGCAATGCTTTTCCTTATGCCCATTGTTGCCAAACTTAGCGTGAATTTTAGAAATAGTTTTTTTTTACTAGATATGGATAAATTATTGTAGAACATTGTATTCTCTATCAAATAATATGTTTTTCTCATATTAAGAATTTTCAAGTATTGAAATAAATTGAAATAGTGAAATCTTACTAATGGCAAATTCTAAGGTCGCGTTCGGAACTATAAGAAATACAAAGTGGAAACTTATACAGGTGTTAACCCCATATTTGGTATCAATGTTGAAAAAGTTTGCATTCAAAAAAAACTTTTCGAATTTTAATCTAAAAAGAATAAAATGTAAGAAAAAATTCAGATAGATATCGTTCTTTATTTAAGTTTTATTACTTTGTGTTAAGAGTCAACTTTCCAAAACGCGCGCATCTGACCAGAAGAAAGGCAGTGACAAATTTTGCCAATGCTATTTTCCTTATAATGGTTGTTTTAAAGTTACTGATGCAGAATGTTATACTGTACCGATCAGTATTCACTGTTGATGCTATGCGAGCACGAATCTACTGCTTAACGGAAGCATGATTGCAAAGTCGAATCGTGGACCACACTTGCGAGAAACATTGCGTCAACTCCACTCAATCTTACGTTTCACTTACTTCGCTCGTTTCCCTTGATACATATATATATGACTAACATTTAGACGCATAGTTTTTATTTTCTTTCTTCCAAGAAAGACAAATTTTAATCGCGGGTGAATAGTAAGTACAGTGGACACTTGAATCAGGATAGTAATTCAGTTAGCAATAACAAAAATCGCAAAAATACAGTTGGAACTCAAAGAAAACCAACTGTTTCTTCAGAAGATCAATATCTATGGAAGAGGAAAAAGCAGGCTAATATCTGTTGATAATAAAACCCCTCACTCATTGGTGATAAAAAGTTATTTGATTTTGTAATTGATTCGTTTACAGTTCGCACGTGGTCTCTAATGTCATTTCGAATGCTGACAATTTTGACAGTAAAATTTGGTTTCCTTTGTAATTATACTTTTCTTATTTACTGTGGATACGCAGATGAAAATGAAAAAAAAAATTGCTAAATATCATACTGTTGTTCCGCGGATAAAATCGGATCTAAACCATCGGAAGTGGGAGCAGCCGCCTTCACAGTATACTTTACGATGCAACTTTTATTTGACAAACTGTATTGGATTTGCGAATAATTTGCGTTTTCGCAATACAGACGAATGAGCGTTTTCATACGTCATATTTTCTCAACACGTATCGCTATCACACTACTCCAGTTTTCACTCTTATCCAACTTCAGTAGCAGTATTTTACCCATTGCTATTCCTTAGTTTCTCGCACAATTGTTACAGGAAATTTCTGTGTGAAACTGTTTAGTCTGTCACTTATTTCAATCAGGGGCGGATCCAGGACGGACTTCTGGGGAGGTTGTAATACTGCTACTTAGAGTTACTTTTAAGAGCTCCAAACTCTGGGATGGGTTTTATTTATATATAAAATAAGAAAGTTCCCTCTTGTGGGGCTATCGCCCCGATCACCCCCTGAATCTGCCCCTGATTTCAATCATATGTTTTCTATTCGTTTCATATGTTCTTTCGATTTCATATTGCACTTATCGAAATTTTATTGCAACGATTTATAAACCATCATAAAAGGAAATCTCTAACACGCAATTATTAGATTGATGTTTCATACCCTCCAATTAGCCGTTCCAAGTGAATTTGACTGAATGAAATGATAAAAGATTTCAAAGTATATGAATTTAAGGAAAGCTTTATTAACAGACTGTCACTCTTTTTGTCTTTCTTGTTCTTTCTTCAGAAGAAAACGTACGGCGGAAGAAATGTGGCAACAGCGCACTCCATTTACTCTGTACTGCAATCTAAGAGTGAGACGCTCTGTAGCAATTTCTCGCACTAGAGTTTGGTAACACTGCTAGTACCCAGCACTGAATTAGTGTCGTCTGCACAACTTCTATGCAACGTGTCACTTTTATTTCCGCTGTAGTCGTTGGGTGTAGCAGACCGTTAAACATGGTAGCTCCATTGTTGATCTGCACCAAGGAGAAAATGAGAGCAGTGATTCGCTTTTTGCTTGTGGAAGGTGCTAGCCTGCGGAAATTATTCGTCGAATGCAAGCGCACTATGATGGCAGCTGTTTATTGCGAAGCAAGAACTAGGAATGAATAAATCGTTTCAAACAGGGAAGGACTTCTTTACTATGTGACGAGGAAAGATCGGGCAGGCCATCGACGTCAACGATGGGTACGCCATCACGAACCGAAAAGTAAGGCTGCGAGCATGGTTTGGAAATACCCATCATCACCAGAAGTTAAGAGATCTAAACATAAACCATCTGCTAGTTATTGATGCGGTACAGAATTGGTTATAGTTTCAAACGAAAATCTCTTTAATTAAAAAAAAAAAAAAAAATGTGCAACGTTTAGAAAAGTGCGTGAAATGAAGAGAGATTATGTTGAAAAATAATGTATGTTTCAGTTTTCTATCATTAGAGTAAATGTATCTTTTCTCCTCTTTTTACTTTCTGACTTCTCCTCATAGATACGTGTATCGTTCTCTTACATTTTAGTTGTTGTTAAATAGTGACACATATTTAAAAGAAAAGGACTACCTTCACAATTACAGAAAGAAAATAGTTTTTTTTTTTTTTTTCTTTTAGCAAATCTTAACTTGTAAGTGCAGAATAGCTCTTGCTTTTAATTCCAAAAACCATTCTGCACTTCTCTGATAAAGAAATGTCAAAATCAAACGAAGGACTATGAAAAAAGAATTCTGTAGTCAAGGTCATATAAGAGCAAGAAGTTTCTTCACTTCTCTTTTGTCAGTGAACTGTTACAAACAATTCATTCGAAGTGCATTCCTTCTCCCATACTGAGCTCCTTCGTGGCTAAGCGGTTAGCGTACGCGCCTTTGGTGTGGGAGACCCGGGTTCGATTCCCGGCGGGAGCTCATGTGGTTCGGATTCCACGTTAATCAGTAGGTCCACGTCTCATATAGCCTCGCTGCTGAACGGGACGCTAAACTAAAATCAACTCAACCTTCTCCCATACTTTTTATATTTGTATGCAGTAGCTTTCGCTTATTATGTTGCACAGCTGTCAACAAAATTAGGTAGCAGGCGGGTTTTGTCGGAAAGCGTCTGAGAGGGGCAGCTACAGTGTCAATCGATTCAGTAGAACCTAGGGAGTATTTTAGTCTCATCACTTGCTTATGAATGGTTGCCGAGATATTCAACATCAAAGCATAAAGGGAGGAAGCCACAGACAAATTGTGAAAATCGGTTTTAATGCGCACCGTATACAGCAGAAGCGAGTGCAACGTTGCGGAGCAGTGAGAAACGGTGAGTCAGAGTTTAAATGAAAAGTCTAAATATCATTTTTCTTCTGCTTTTTAAACTGTAAGGGATTCAGTGATCAGAGCCGTAGCTACAGCGGGGGGTGAGCGGGGAGGTCGCCCCGGGCGCTGATAGCAAGAGGGCACCGAATGATCAAGAAGAAGGGGAAAATGTTCGTAATGAGTAAACGACTAGTCGCCCCGAAAAGGTATTGGCGCCCGATTAAATCGGTATTGTTGTCGGTTTGCAAAGAAATAGATTTGATAAAAATTTTCTTGCACGTTCCGCTCGCAACCCAAACGTTTCAATAAAAGTCACACCAAGTTTTACTCTTACTTAAAGAAAATTCTGTTAAATTCTGTTGATATACAAGGTGCATAGTAATGACTTGTAGTATACGCAGGAGCGTTTTCAAAATCAGAGACGGTCAAAGTCTGAAATACGTGTTCGGCGTTTTGATGGTGATGAGTTTTCCTAGTTAATCACGTTCTTCTACCTAATCGGATTAATCACAACGGTGGGAAAGAAGATATGACAATGAAAGGTGTAAAAAGACTTCTGTTTCCGTGGGAATATTAAAAAAGAAGATAAACAAGGGGGACTAATGATGCTTTCAAACTTCAAGCAATTGTAAAATAGAGGCTTAAGGGGTCAGAACTTAACCAAAGAATTTCGTCTTTTTCAAAGACTGATTACTACCAGTGATATTCTTTTTATTCCATTGATACATATTAAAGGTTTCCAAACTGAAGGAATTTAATGGGATCATTTCTCCATCAACTACTTGTATCGCCAGGATATATATATATATATATATATATATATATATATATATATATATATATATATATATATATATATATATATATATATATGTGTGTGTGTGTGTGTGTGTGTGTGTGTGTGGTGTATTCGGATCTCTGTGATACTTTTATCTATCTTCATACGTGCAAAACATATACACACATTATATACAATACTAATATGTGTATGTATATATGTGTGTTAGAATATTTTAAATATGTTAATTAGTAATAACTATCCTTAAATTCAGAACGTAATAGCAAAACTATATTTTGAATTTTGAATGCAAACATTAAACATATTATTCAGCTCCATCGATCAATATTGAGTAATTCGCAAAGAAGGCTGCTTCTGAATTTCCCTTACATTTCACAAAATAGTTTTATGGTAAAATAATCGAAATTAATATGCTATTTGTGTGGTCACATACAGAAACAAAATTAGAAAAGTTTACAATTATTACTGGAAATTAATGCTGTCACCCAATTCGAACATTTTAAAAGCATATAGTTTCTAATGTATTGAAATTTCATTTCTCATCGATAGTATCAAATGAAGGGTAAGGGGAAAATAGAAGGAATGTCACAAAACTGTAGTTTTGAGAAAACGGCGTTTTAATATTGAAAACGGCGTACAAAATGCATAGGGTTAGTCAAATATTTGTCCCTTTTACATGGGCATTTCTACATCTACACATGCATGACATCTACAGTCAAATAGTACCAAGAGTAACTAATAGATAAGAAAAAGCACCCGATAGAGCACACACGTGGGCATTCCTTGTTTTTTCCCATTACCCTTCTTAATGTTGTACAAAGGAAACCAAGAAAGCTCTGTCGCTTTTTGTTGAGGTCTTGTTCAATTGGCTTTCACACCGTGAGTTGAATGTGAATGAAGATAAGGCGAAGGCCAAATGTTTGTTTGGGTATTTCCTACATACTACCTGGTTGTGGCAGTTTAGTTAAACCGTGAACTTGCGTTAGGGTAGAGTGAACATGGGATCTCCTCAGAGCGTCAAAAGGGCGTGTATGCTAATACGAGTTCAAATTGGGGCCAAACACCGCTGCAATGTGGCGGAAGATACGCCACGCCTTTGGTGAGGATGTCTTGACTACAGTGCAGTGCAGCGGTGGTTTAACAAGTTTAAGGACGGTGACAAAACACTCGAAGACGCACCACGTGCCGGAAGACCAACATATTTACAAAATGAAGATCTTCAGGCATCAATTGAGGCGAACAGTGGCCAGACATGTGAGGAACTGGGACTACAATTCAGAGTGAGTGAACAAACCATTCGGTAGCACCTTCATCAACTTGGGAAGCACTATAAGTTGGGTCGATTGGTCCCATATGATTTGACTCCGGGCCAGAAGGCAACGCGAGCAGACTCCTGTGTTTCTTTACTGTCTCGTCTGAGGAAGGAGCCATTTCTGGACAGAGGGTTGATATGTGATGAGAAGTGGGTCTTGTAAGAAGCTCCACGGCGCCATCATCATTGGTAAGCATGCCATTAACCGGTTCTAAAATAGCCGAAACCAGCACTCACCAGAAGAAGGTTTTCTTGTGTATTTTGTGGACTTCTCGCGTCATCGTTCATTGAGAACTGCTAGAGCTGGTCAGAGTATCAATGCAGCTGTGTACTGTCAGCAGTTCATCCGTGTTTAAGAAAAACTCAAAACTCTGGAGTCAGCACTTCTGAATCGGGAAAGAGCCCTCATCTTGGAGTACAACGCTAAGCCTCACCTGGCTAGGATGACCTGGGACACCATTCTACGCCTTGGATTGCATCCGCTATACTCCCCGGACATTGCACTGTCCGATTATCACCTGTTCCACTCCTTGGACTATCACCTTAGAAGATGCCAGTTCATATCCCTAGTAGAGGTGCAAAATGCACTTGATACTTTCTTCGCTTCAAGGCTCACCAAGTTTTACCGTGATAGAATCCATGGTCTTCCAGAACGTTTGTAGAAGGTCGTCGATGCTCATACGGACTATTTTTGATCTTCCAGGTACGTCTTAGGTGACGTATCGATGTTCGAAGGTGGTGGGTGAAATTCAGCGTAGCATAACAGCAAAAGTTGTTTCTCTTATATGAAAAAAGAAAGAAAGGGGAAAGAAAAAGCTGCGTAATGTGAGTGTACAGGCCGCCAAATTCTACTTAGCCCCGGGCGCCGAAATCTCTTGCTACGGCTCTATCCTTGATATGAACATCTTGCTATAATAACTGTCATCCCCATTCTTCCCCTTCTGAGTAAAATTACCATCAGATCCTTCCTAAGCGCTATCTTATGTCACAATTTAGCTGTACTGTCTAATTTCAAGTTTTTTGCTTTCATTAGCTTGTAGTGTGCAAAATTCACCCCATGTATTTTCCATCTGAAGGTATTTTTACTGTAATTCTTTCTCTTGATTAGGCTAATTGAATTTGCTTATAATTAGGGTAATTAGATTATTGATTATTTTGAAAACCCACTTGATTTATCTAATCTAGTCTTCAATTTTCTAATCTAATACAAATAAAATAATGAGTTTGTTTGTGTGTCTGTTTGTTTGCAACCTGGGGACTAGAATAGTGGACTGTGAGTTACCAGATTTTGGTCACGGGAACCTTTGTCCAGGCCCCAGACCAAGACGAAGCTGTTTTTCTTTTTTCTTTTTTAATTCGGACCATGGGAGTCTCAGAGAGGCGTTTACCGGGACATGTAAAACTTGTAGAAAATGACCGCTATTTGTGCCAAATTCATTGTTTTCGGCGATCGCTGAGATCAATGCTGAAAATCCGATTGCATTAACTTCCAAATTCACCCCATTCGGCTGCAGGCCGGGGGTTACAGGAGGGATACCGAGACATGTAAAAAAATCCAAAATTATCGATATTAGTGTCAAATCCGTAGTTTTCGCGGTCATCGATAGGTAAGGAGTGTTTTGTATATATGTTAATGTGTATCTATTTACAGACTGTGTGTGCCTATGTCTTTATCGGTTTGCGTTTTTCTAATGTGTCGAGGTCTATAATCGTTGCGTATGTATATACGAAAGTGTATATACGTTGTGCAAGTGATGAATCTCCAAGTGTATTACTGAACTCTGGTCGTTTCTCCTGTTCCACAACATTGTGCTCGCTTCTGCTGCATACGGTACAGTTTAGAACCGATTTTCACAATCTGTCTATAACTTCCTCCCCTTATACTTTGCTCTTAAGTATCTCGGCAACCACTCACCAGCAAGTGACGAGACCAACTTTAAAACAATTCTACTGAATATATCGTCACCTTAATTGTCCCTCTCAGACGATTTCTGACAAAACCCGCCTGCTACCCAAAATTACTTCCATAATTGTTGTATACATAATTTCAGCAATAGCTTAACAATGGATGCACTGATTTGGGCTTAGATTTCTTTGATATATATATATATACAGAGAGAGAGAGAGAGAGTATTACGATTTCTAAAAATTTAATTTTTTTTTTAAAAAAAAAGATAATTTGAAGTCTTTAATTTAACGTTTGATGCCTATGCCCTTTTGTGCTAAAGGAGGCCAATGACTATTCACAGTGAATGATCATTGAGGGCTTGGCGGAATGAAAATATTTTGGGAAACTTCAGAACCCCGAGAAAACCCAAGGTAATGGTGTTGTCCAACACGAAACCAATTTGTCTTTGCCCCGCTTCTTGCAGCTAAGATGAATGCTTTTCGAGATAACCAGCGTTTCCTCTTATTCTAGAGTTATTAATTTAAGGATAAACTTGGGATGGTAATACAACTATCTTTATGACATTGACTTGGCACAGGGCTAAATTTGATTGGTTTTCCTTACTAAGACAATGTATTTTTTAATTTTGAAGTCACAAAATTAGTAGAAAGTATACACTTCCAGTGACAAGAAAGCTTCCTCGTGCTGGCTATGGTTTCTATCTTTTGAGAGATCTGGGTTCGATTTCCTGTGGAAGCTTATGAGGTTCTACTCCTTCTTACGAAATAGGTCCATGCAGCTGTGCTCGAACAGTGCTATAAATACAAAAAAAAAGCTGAAATGAGAACTTCACATATAGAAAGCAAGGTTTTCATACAATCATTTTAGTGAACGTGAATAGTTTGTTACGAGACAAACAGCAGCTATTGATGACGTCAAAGTTTCAACGGTACGCGTTGTTCAAGTTTTAGAAGTTTCAAAATTTTCCGGCTGTTTTGGAACTAGTTCATGGGATGCTAACCAATGATGACGGTGCCGTGGAGCTTCGAACAGGACCCTCGTCTCATCACATGTCAATACCCTGTCCAGAAGTTGCTCCTTCCTCAGACCAGAAAGCAAAGAAACATAGGTTTCTGCTCGCGTTGCCTTCTGGTTCGGAGTCAAATCATGTGGGAATAATCGACCCAACTTGTAGTGCGTCCCAAGTTGATGAAGGTGCTGCCGAATGGTTTCCTCACTCACATTGAATTGTAGACCCGGTTCCTCACATGACTGGCCTTAATTGCTCCCTGAAGATCTTCATTTTGTAAAAGTGTTGGTCTTCCGGCACTTGATGAATATTCATGTCTTTTGTTACGGTCCTTAAACTTGTTAAACCACCGCTGCACTGCACTGTATTCACGACACCCTCACCAAAGGCGTGGCGTATCTTCCGCCCCACTACAGCGGCGTTTGACCCCAGTTTGAACTCGTACAGCATATACGCTCTGGGAAGGTCCCATGTTGACTCTGTCCTTACGCAAGTTTCCGATGTAATTGAACTGCCACAACCAGCTTGAACGTTTGATATACCCACACCAACAAATGACCTTTGCCTTATCTCCATTCGCATTCAATTCACGGTGTGAGGGCCAATCGAACACAGACCTCTAAAAAGCGACAGAGCTTTCTTGGTTAGCTTTATATAATATTTCAAATAAATATTTGTTGTTGGAAACACACTTCATGATAATGGTACTTAAATTTACTAAGCTTACCTTCTATTTGAATATTACATTCATAAATCATGTTTAGGTCGCATTAATTTAAGGTCACATGGACAGTACTAAAGCAAATGGTCAAACAAATTTCAGCGTGAATTGTTTGATTGTTGTCGAATACAAGAGTTCATTTCTCGAACAGTAGGGAATACCTGTTCCATTTAGTTAGTCATCACAGTTTTGATATGAAAGCTAGCCTTGTCCTTGTCACAACCAAGTTCCTTATCACTGTACCTGGAAACAAGTTTGTTTGTTTATTATTATTATTATTATTTTAACAGATGTGGAAGGAAAATCAAGGAATAAATATGAAAGAACTAGTTGCACTGCAATTGTAAACTGATATATCAAGATTGAAGCTCGACATTGAATTCTATAAAAAAGGATTTCCAACTTCCCTCTGCAGTGTTTTCTTTATCTTTCACTAACATAATAGGTTATTACTTTTTTAAAAAAAAACGATTGCATTTAAAATTTGTTCTTTCTGGAGAAAGGGGTCGGTAAATAATGTCATTACAGGGGGCGGCAAATTGCCTAGGGCTGGCCCTGTGTGTATGGGGACTTATAATGTAGAACAACTCGATACATAACAACATACGTACGTCTATCGAAAGACATCAGAACGAAAACGATAAGAAATAGTGAACAAAAGTTTTCTTTATATGGATCCTGCGTCCCAAAAACAGGTTTGATCTTGGTTTTCCTACAAGTATACTTCAATCCGAGATAAGAAAACTTAAATTGCGATGCAACTTATTTTTGTGTAGGACCTGTCCTTTAGCAAAGTATCTCAATATAGCAGTTCTTTTACGTCTTGATTTTACTCCTCCAGGGCGAAATTTTCTGCAAGAAAGCCTGGTTAAATCTTCAACGTTATTACTCTATTGAACCGAAAAATGCTAGTTACATTAATCGTACTTTCTTATGTGATTCTTTTAGTTTGAAAATCTTTTGTGGTGTAATAGCGTAAAAGAAAATTCAGTTATTTTGGGGATGACTATTTTTACTTTATAATTTAGGCTCTTTACAATTTTGTGTATTACATCAGGTTTTCACTTAAAAAAATATGTTGATAACTGTTATGTTCATAAATGCATTGTCATTTTTTTTACTAAAACAAATTCTTAAATAGATAAAATTATTTACAAGTCGAACACTGGTAAGAAAATGAGCAAGATAAGCCAAATCATTGATGAGATTTGTGGAACTCACCTTGACTCGTACCCATTGCGAAGAGAAAACTTCCTCTTGATAGGAAGTGAGAAACCGCACAATGTGTTCCCTGCTCCCACCTTGTCTATCTGATGTCCTGTTACAACTGGCAGTTCGCTCACAGATGATTTCATTTCCCGTGTCAGGAATTGAAGTTAACCAGCTAAAGAATATGACAGCATCATATCATAGCTGTTATTCAGAAGGAACTCTTACTCGGAGAACGCTCTTCTCCCTTGACTCATGGAACACTTGCAACGAGCAACTGCATTCTTAGTAAGCAAAAATAGTTACGTGTTTTCTTCTCACATAGAAATATATTGGTCAGCGATATATATGTATACAGGGCCGGATTTAGGGGGTGCACTGGGGCACGTGCACCCCTTTTGTTGTAAATATACACTATCTAAAATGAGAAGCTAGAAGTGAAAATAGCAGCATTTTCCGAAACTTTCTGCCATCATGTTTCCGTTTGGAGCTTAAAAGAAAGAGAAATCTTACAAAAGCAATAGTTTAAATCGATTTTCTGAAGGTTGAAGGAAAAGGATTCACCAAGCAAAGCAATATAGCATTTGTCAAGTAGGGAAGAAAACAGAACCCAGGAAGAGAATATTTTTTCCTGCAAATCACTTAAAATCCTCTTTAAAATACCCCCCCCCCCGGCGTTCAATGTATCAGCGTTGTCAGGTGTAAAGAATATTGTCACATGTCACTTTGAAGAGTTTCAATGAAACTTTTTTTTTTTGTAGTCATGGTGCACCCCCTCAGAAAACCCTGGATCCCACCTTGTATATATATATATGTATATATATATGGTTTACTAATTTATTTGAAATAAATTTATCAGAAATCTCATACAGTAATAATGGTTCTTTGCTCTGACGTGTGGGGTCCCTGGTTCGATACTCGGAAAGTAACTTTGTGTTGGACAACATCGTGTCCGTGGGTTGCCTAAAGAGCGTAATCGTTGGACGTTAAACAGAAAGCTTTCATTTCATTTCATTTTTATTAATTTACCATCGTTTGTAAAACGCAGAATATTGGTGACTACATTGTTCATGTATTCTTTTGTGCTATTTCTATTGCTTATGCGTGAATGTGTAGCCACATGTTAGCTAGAAATCATTGAATCATACAGTTGCTCTAAAAGATCATTTTTGTTCAAAACAATAAGTAGAGCGAGTAATTAACTGATAATAATTAGTAATAATTAGTGCGCGTGCTGATCCAGAAATCGTTATGATTTGCTTTTTAATATTTGTGAACCTGTTGCTTTGGTTAAGTCATTATTATTATTATTATTATTATTATTATTATTATTATTATTATTATTATTATTATTATTATTATTATTATTATTATATTTACTAAACAATTCCGTTTATATACTACATTGTCAAAAGTGGGTTACTTAATCACGTAACCAATAAAACTTGGATGTTGTTGAAGTTCATGAAATTTATCCATTTCAATGCATATATTAATTTTAATTTATCTTGCTTATATGTTTTTTTTTTTTTTTTTTTTTTTTTTTTAAGAAATTTCTGACTATCACAGATTAATATACAGCAGACAAATTGAGTTATTCTGGATTGTGCCTGCTGGTGGCTTTTAGTGAACTGTTGAGCCCAGTCCACAAGGTCATCCGAAATCGTTTATTTTTATAAAAGTATTGATGTGGATAAGTTAATAGTATATTCACTCTCAGTTTGTAAATTTAGTAAATTTCAGAAAAAAATATACAGACAGATAACAAAATAATGGTGACATTTTGAATTGTAAATAAAATGGTCATAATAGAGTCATTCGATTGTTGATTTATGAGCATATTCTATTGATAAATTCTCAATGCATAGTAGTTGAGTTTTGATATTTCTAGACTTTACAATATTAATGACTGGAAGCTTTGTGAACAGTCGAAAGGACACCATATAATTAATCGGAGGTCAATTATTAGTCGTACATGATATTATGTTTTCGTTTACAATACATACTCTATCCAGCATCAAGTATTCTACCTATTCGTATATTCTTAGTTATTTCACGTAATATTTTTGTCCAATATTTTCGAAACTTCATGCTTGTTTTCATGCACTAGCATATTTTTTACCATCATTTCCTTAACGACATTTCAAAACTCTTGTCGTTTGCCATCGCTCTCGGAATTTTTAACTGTCTCCAAGAAAACCATAAAGTCAATGCGAAAGATGCATACGGCACGATAAGTAAAAGATAAGAAAATGATAGATGGAGTGCGAGATCCCCGGTAAGGGTTTGTTTCTGCGGTGATACACTTTCGGGTCTGTTAATTAATTGAATTAGTGAATTCTGTAAAGACATATTCACACAGAGACTTCGAAAAGATTCCTAGTGTTTCTGACTTACATCGATTTTTTTTTTAATTTTCTTGAATTACAAAGAAAAATAAAATCAAGAATTTTGGGATGATCAAAAAATGGATCAAAAGATGGCGATCTTGGCCAAGAATTACTTTTGGATAAGGAGTTACAACATTTTTGAATGGGCTATAAATCGATTTTTTTTTTTTTTTTTTTTTTTTTTTTTTTTTACGGAATAAGCACATCATGCTTAGTTAAGTGATAGTTTGGGTTTGGCTACGCTATATGTAATTCTCTAGATATAACGCGTACAAGATAAGTTTTGTCTGAAATATATTGGATCTTTTGACTCAAAAAAAAAAAAAAAGAAACATAATTTATACCCTGTTAGGTAACAGCAAAAATGATTATTTTTAAAAATAACCTGAGCAGAAAATTTAGGAAACTTTTTCCTGAGACACATGAACTCTCTAAAGACTATGTACATCAGATGAAAAAAAAAATCAATCTGTCTTGCCCAAGATCCGTAATCACACGTGGTTTTGTTCCCACAATTAGGTACAAAAAATTATATTTCTCATTATGTCTCGTGTTTCTCTCCCTCTTTATGTTCTGTTTTCCTCTCCTTGTGTGTGTCTCAGCTCATCACGATGAAAAATTGGGAGAAGTCTGCTATCTGCTTTAATCTTCATAGCACAAGTAATGAAAGGGAAAAAAAGAAGGCAGGGAAAACATTGAACGCATTGCTAATGTAATATTTGGCTTGGAATCTCTCTGTGTGTATGTATGTATGTATATATGTATGTGTGAGTTAAATTTCTTGAGTTTTTAAGTCGAAAGCAAACGTCTCTTTCGCTTTGCCGTTGCTTTAACTCGAATTCTCGGAGGAAACCGCGTTTCTCTGGATTCCCACGGAATTCGCAGTCACGGGTTAATCTAATCTGTCAGTGTTCGCTTCGATGAGAGAACTTTTTCTTTCCACCAAAAAGACATCTATGATGGAGACGTGATCAATGAAGTTCTAAACGAGACCCATTATTAGACTAACCTTTTTAACTTCCAAAGATAGGCTGCCAAGTTATAAACATTAAAAAAAAAAAAAAAAAACAATCATTTACTTTTAAATTGCAAAATGCTATAATCTGGCATTGTTTGGTTACATATATGTTTAAAGTTGCCAGCCGTCCGGTATTTTACCTGACAGTTCGATTTTTAACCTCCTTGTCCGGTGTCCGGTACAACCTCAACACTGGACGTTAAATGTCCGGTATTTTTTTAGATTACTTTTTAATTCCGGGGAAACTAGCTTTAGTTGAATATGGATTCTGAAATGAAGAGCATTTTACAACCGTCTGATCACAGCCATAGCTCAATTCCGTTGCGCCACGAATTTGTTATTCCATCGCAGTGATGTTATCGTTCGCAAAGTGGTAGTGATGCTAGTTTGACCTCTTTTTTTCTTTAAAAAAAAGAAACTAAATCTAGCATATTTGGAGAGATATTGGGCTGACAAATATTCGAACTGTTTATAGCCTTAAATATAGCTTATTTTATGAAACTTGCCATTTTTGTCCTTTTTAAGAGTTCAAAGCAGGAAAATTTACTGAATTTATCAAATCTGCTAAAGATCAACAAAAGTTCATTTTCAAGAGCGTAGCTAGTAGAGGTCTGCACGGGCCGGAATTTTTAGCCCGGGCCCGGCCTAGACGGTTAATTTACAATGTGAGGCCCGACATGTGCTTTTGCATTTAGGCCTGAGCCCGGCCCGAGTTCGTGTGATATTCAAATGAGCCCGAAATGAGCCCGAATAACAAAAACTTAATAATTAACTCAAAATGGTATTTTTATTTACAGTAATTAGAGGTTTAATTATGTACTTGTGCTTTAAATTTTTTCTAGAAAGAACGATCCAATAAATATTGTTGTACAGTATATTTACAAAGTTAGGCCCGAAAAGGCCCGAGAAATATGATTGTATATTTAAAAATTTACGGCCCGAGTCCTGCCCAGGCCCGAGGTAACATATGCTTTGTAGGCGTAGGCCCCAGCCCGTGCAGACCTCTAGTAGCTATCGCTGCTTCATCCTCAGCTGCATCTTCCGATAAAATAATGCATCCAGATCCAGTAAAAGTATGTAGGCATTATGAGACATTACTAGCCCCAGCGAAGCTATATATTTTGTGCATGTCATAATTATTTTGTCAATTATATTTACTTTTTTGCCTTAAATACTATGTATTATTGATAATAGATTAAAAAATTACATGTGCCGACTCGACCAAAACTGAAATACGTAACTTTAATAAATGTTTCAAAAGTAACTAAAGATATTAAATTCGAAATTCGAATCGCTCATTTTTATGTGCAGTAACCACTTTCAGGTTTTGGATTTCACAATCTTAAGAGTATACATACTCCAGGAGGGTGTGCGGTATTAAAATTTTCAAACGTTGCAACCCTATATATGTTGAGAAATTTATATTTAACCCTATTATGTGGATGTGAACAGTTGTTTCAGCGATAACAGATTTTCATGTCAATGTTACAACTTTACAAATTTAACTGTCATTATATCGTTACAAGGGTTGCATTTTTTGTAATGGCAACAACGCTATATCTTGAGAAGTAGAATACTTACAAGGTTCGTAGTTTTACAGGCCCTCAATGTAAACACCAGCATCGTGAATCACGTGTTCCCAGCGATGTGGAAGCCTCTGGATGCAGCAGCCAGTTCCTAATCTCTGGATAGTGCAGATGGAGAGATCGGTCGCCCCGAAGAGATGATCAACTGTACAGAACTGTGTCCCACGAAGTGGTTCCTTCATATTCGGGAAGAAGTCATAGTCATAGGGACTTAAATATGGAGAATAAGAGAGTGATACATCACTTCCCAGCCCCAACGATGCAATAAATCAGTGACCGCACCTGCTGAATGTGCCTTTGCATTGTCATGCAGAATGATGGTTGGGTTCGTGAAGATGTGGCATCGTCTTACAGCTGCTCGCAGATTGTTTTGCAAAAAAAAAAAAAAAAAAAAATGCAGTAATGCTCTCCACTAACTGTGTGTCATTGGAGGACGGTATGGTTTATGATTACACCATCCCAGTCGTATGCAATGATGAGTATAGCTTTCACATTGGTTGGGGTATTCAGAACTGTTGTTTTTCTCGGTGACCCAGGATGATTCCACACGTTTGATTGCCGTTTCAGCTGTGGTTCATACGCTCTGGCCCAGGTCTAATCAATAGCAATGATCCGCCGTAAGAAGGCCTCACCTTCACGTTGATACCGCTCCACGTGTGTTCAATCTTCATCATATCGCAGCCACTTGTGTTGTTCAGTCAGATTATGTGGAACCCACCTTAAGGCGATATTACGTAATCTTAGGCTCTTCTTCAGAATTTTCAGCACAGTCAAATGCGCTAGTCCTGTATCGTTGGCCAATTGACGAATCGTGGCGTTCCGATCCACTAGTTCTAACGTGTTCACGTTCTGCACATCTTTTTCACTTACAGGAGGATGGCCGGAGCGAGGCATGTCTGTGACCTTTTGTCGTCCGTCATTAAAGGCTTTGATCCACCTTGCTACTGTACGGTATGGTAATGCACTTGCACCGCAAACATCTTGCAATACTTCATAGCACTGTTTTGCATTCCTACTTCTAGCACATTCAATTTTCAACCATCTCCTCTGATCTTGCTTCGCAAACATGACTATTCCGCGAGCACTCACGCAGCATGACTGTAATCCACGAGCACTCACTCAGAACTGCATTCTAATTGCTGGCGCTGCGTGCGCATGGAGGGGAGGGCAGGCGAGTTCATCTGCTCTGAGGGAGGGTCGGCATCTAACCTATCGCTGATATGAATTATAGTGGATTGGTTTGTTCCTTAGTATATGTATAGCAGTGTTGCCAATATTTAAATTTCAACCCTTCTAAACAATCTGGTCATTTATATTTTTATGCCTCAAAATAACACTTACGTGAGAGTAAACTTTAAAATTTTAAAACTGGAAATGGAGTAATTTAAAGTAAACATCATGGTTTTAAGTGAAGTACGATGGTCAGAAAAGGGTGAGATAGTTTAGGAAAATTACACAATATTCTATTTTGGTGGCGTTAAGGCCGAGAATGGTGTCGCGATATTAATGAGGAATGAAATAGCAAGGTGGAATACTGCAGTGACCGCTTGATGTTTGAAAAGCTAACAAGTAACACTTCACATCGTTGCTGCCGGTCTGACGCTAAACTATACATTTTCGGAAAGCACTAGTCCTAAATAGGATAATTACACAGTGCGACGGTCAGACGTTGCCGCGTTCAGGACTTATGGAGCGTCAAACATTAACATGGGGTTTATGAGAGTAACCATAGCAGTCGTATTATTTCATGCTAATTCGTCTTGCATTTGAACTCTGTGCTAACATTTGTGTTGTAGCAGTCGTATTATTTCATGCTAATTCGTCTTGCATTTGTACTCTGTGCTAACATTTGTGTTGTTTTTGTGTTTTTTAGGTATGCGTTGTAAGATGGATCCGAAAGTGGTCGTTTGGGCTCTGGTGGCCGAGATCGGGACAAATGAGCGCAATCCAAATTTGGAAGAGCAAAGGATGGTGGCACACATCAAGTCTCTTTTGACCAGCGGGATGGAAGTCGTTGAAGAGATTCGTACGCTCGGCTTCGGTGACAGTGATGGTGACCAGGGGGACGGAGACATGGATTTTGGAGACGAGGAAGACCAAGAGCAGGAGGATGCAGAGATGCCTTCGTCATCGCAGCAGTCTCATACGTCTTCCGCATCTGGCTCATCAGCGTCAGAATACCTGCCCTCTCCTGTGAAGAAGCCGAAGTTCCAGGATCAGCCTCCAGAAGACTCCAAAATGACACCAGAGCAGTGGCGCGAGTACAAGGCAAAAGCCTATGCCTACTGGACGGTAAATCCAAAAACAGGTAGGCCTTGGAACACAAAGACCGGTCGTGCTACCCACTCGACTCTGCAGAATCAGTTCAGGTATATTCGGAACATTGGCGTGCTACGTCACTTTGGGGCAACACAAGGCAAAGATGACAAGAAGACGCTGATGGCAGAGATCAATGAGGCAGTTCGGGGCATGTTCGCGGAGAAACAGCACACTGCTATCATTCACGATCGAACGTTGCGAATTTGGGCTAGGCAAACAGCTAATGAACTGGACCCTAACAAGAGTCTCAAGTTCAAGGCATCACCGTCGTGGGTGTACAGATTCAAGAAGCGCAACAACATCGTGGACCGTGCAATCACCCACAGGGTCGGCAGGACCTGGCAACTGAAAGAGTTGGACTTGCAGCAGCAGGCTGATGCTTTCGTATTAGCGACTCGCGAGCTCATTGCAAGCGAAAGCATCCCACCAACGCAGGTTGCCAATGCAGATCAGAGTAGCTTCAAGAAGTTGTTGCAGAGTACTCGCACTCTCCGTACCAAAGGAACAACAGTCGTGCGAGCGGTTGTGGGATCCATGAGCGCAACAACCCACAGCTACATGATCATGCCCGTGATCACCATGGCCGGAGAGATTCTGCGGCCGATGTATGTACTGGTGTCGGAACCAAGTGGAAAGTTTCCGGGAAACAAGCCTGCAGATCCACCGAACATCAAATCATTTGCTGGCAAAACGTCCAACATGAACAGGGACGACCTTAAGGACTTCTACGAGCAAGTGTTCTGGCCAAGCATGCCTGATGATCGGAAGAAGATCGTTTTGCTATTGGACTCGTGGACTCTGAACAAGGACGACAATCTATCGAACGCACTGAAGCCTGCCGACGTTGCGTTGCACAAGAGACTGATTCCTGGTGGTTGCACTGGAAAGATTCAGCCTTTAGATGTGCATTTCTTCCGTCAGTACAAGTCCTTTGTACGCTTTGTGACCGACACACTGGCCATGGACAGTGTCATGGATATCTGGCATCGCGATCGATTCCTGGCACTACAGTCGTTTTCACTCTACCAGTTCAGCGCACCCCGATTCAAGAACCTGATCCGGTACGCTTTCCACAAGGCTGGCTATCTGGACGAGGAGCCGGGAATGTGGATCTCTCCGCACGAGTACTGCTTTGACTCCCTCGACGAAGGTGACGTGTGCTTCACGTGCGGCGAACTACCGTTCGTCAAGTGTGCACACTGTGAGCGCACTCTTTGCATCTCTCATGCTCTGTTCGACGATTTGCACATTGATTGTACCCTTTAACTTACGCAAACAAGTGCTCAATCAGACAACGTCGATTCAAACGTCACAAACTTTGTGTTCTTCTTCGTTTCCTGTAACTCTCATAAACCCCATGTTAATGTTTGACGCTCCATAAGTCCTGAACGCGGCAACGTCTGACCGTCGCACTGTGTAGTTATCCTATTTAGGACTAGTGCTTTCCGAAAATGTATAGTTTAGCGTCAGACCGGCAGCAACGATGTGAAGTGTTACTTGTAAGTGGAAAACCAGTGGATATTATTATAATACAAGCATACTAACAACTTGCTATGATGACAATAAAGTAGAAGCAATATATGACGGGATCAGTAACATATTGCATCAGGAGGGAAGAGGTAAGGTCAATGCCATACCAATGGGTGACTTTAATAACATAGTGGGAGGCACAGCTGCGGATAAAGTGGTGGAACCATTAGGACTACGTAGAAGAAACGAACGGGACCAAACGCTTATTGACTTTTGTAGGCAACATGATATTGTGGGGACAAAAACGTGGTTTTAAAAAAGCAAAAGAAAAGCTGTACACGTTTAAAAGTCTGGGAGACAAGAAACATTATCACATCGATTATATTCTTCACAAGCAACGTTGCAGGAATAGTACACGAGACGAGAGGACACTAGCAGGAGCAAAATTGATTCGGATCACAATCTCATAGTGACAAAAAGGCAAATCTGTTTAAGTCAATCAATAAAAATGTGAGGCGAAATCGAAAATGGAACATAGAGCTACTAAGAAATGTCGAGAGAGATGTGAAAGAACAGATTTCAGAAAAAAAAAAACTCTGTGCAATGGGGGATATTGGGGGCAGTGTAAAAATAGCTGGGGGAAAATTCAACAGATTCTACTAGATGTACTCCTCAACGCAAGATGGAAAGAGCTCCGAGAAAACCATGGGTAACTGAAGCAATGTTTAAGAAGATGGAAGAACACAGATGGCAAAAATCACAAACATCAAGAACACAGAAGGCTGAGTAATGAATTGAGAAGAGAAACGGACAAAGCCAAAGGAAAGTACATGGAACAGATATGTGAAGAAATAATGGAACTTCAACAGATGTGATCTGATGTTCCAGAAAGCACAAGAATTAGGAGGAAATCTAACAAAAGTATACGAACATTTGACATCAAAGGTCAACAAGATAATGTAACCACTGACCATCAAAGAATCCTTAGAATTTGGGAGCTATACCTAAAAGATTTGTATGAGCAGAAGAATCACCCCAAAGATATTGCGATCAAAGCAGAGGAAGGGATGGATTACGAAGAGAAAGGACCAAGTACATTGAAAGTGAAACAGTACAAGCTATCAAAGACACGAGAAGGAAGAAGGTCACTGGAGACGATGACATAAAAGGTAGATTTGCCCTTTTCTTTAAGAAAAATAGAGAAATTTAGTGTTAAGTATAAAGACGAATTTGCGTGAACGTACGAAAATAAAGCTTTTACTACTACAGATTTTAAAATCTGAACTCATGTTATGACGGTCTACCTTATTATACAAACGACATTTTAAACTTTTTTGTACATTCTAAATAAATGTACCTAGTAGAAAAGGCTCATTATCGTTTCTTCTCTTGTTCAGAAAGCAAAACCGACAACATCCAATAATTCTCCCACGGGAACGGTGTAAGCAACTTACAAATGAATTGCAATATCGAGTGGTATGTTGTTTACTTGAGCAATGAGTTTGTAAATATAATAGACGTACAGTCATCCTCAATTCTAAATATGAGCTCCATTTTGTCAGGTTGTCTACAACTTCGGAATGAGTGTACAAATTTCAATTCAGCGTATTGGACGTAGAAAAAATTAATTCTCTATACAGTACCAAAAAGTACAACAGTTGGTTGTGAAACTATTGTTAAAAGAAAATATAAAGCAACTGATTACTCTGTGACGTCACCGTTTGCTTCTTTCCTTCTCTTTAAACTATACGTAGAAGAGAGCGAGAGGCCAGAAAATCTGGCGTCTAGAAAGTACAATGATGATGCAGAAACATTGTCAATGGGTTTCAAGGCACGCTACACGTACACTGACAACACTTACTTAGTTTATTCTACCCCCTTCTTTTGCTCTAGTGTTTCTATCTGCTTTTCTCAGATTGCAAAAGCATACTCGTAATTCATGTGTTATCCAGTTGGAAATGAATTTCTTGGTAATATGTATATTCACTTTAACTATTGAATTGTAATCATAGACTAATGCTCTAGTTAGATATTGTAATATTCTACACGTGGTTTATATTTGTAAACATCAACTTGTGCTTTTAATTTATAAGCAAAATCACGTACTTTTCTACTACAAGTTACTACATGAAGCAGACGACAGGAATCATCATTAGCACTTGGTCATGTGATAGAAGAGGAGTATCAGAGTCACCGCCAGAATAAAGTATAAAACTCCACGCATCGCCTCAATTTGACATCATTCGGCTGGTCAACTCCTCTCTCTTAGCTTGCCTGGAGCTTTGAGACCTCTACGCACTTAGCTTCCCTAAAGTTTTGTGTCAACTCAACCCTTTTATTAGCTTGTCTCGTGCACTGAGAGATTGTTAATCTAACCCAAGCCTCTTACCTTGCCCGGAGCTTTGAAGCCTTCTACCCACTCAGCTTGCTCGGAGTTTTGCGGGAACTCAACTCGTTTCTTGGCTTGAATGGAGCTCTGTGAGATTCCTTACCGCAACCACCTAGCTCGTGTGGAACTTTGTGGGAATCCAACAAATCCTTGCTTGCCTGAGGCACTTAGATCCAGCTTGCCTGAAGCTTTGTGGTAATCCATCCCTTGGTTGCCTGAGCCTTGGGACATCTATTTACCCTAAGTACTTAGTGGACTTTGTGTTGGTTTTAGGACCACAATTATATTGACTCTGTGTTACATTGTTTTATATCGGAAACTTGTGCGAGAAAACTGAATTCCGTGTATAAATTCCTCTACATTCCACCTTATCAGTGTAATTTTGCAATAAAGAACTAGCTGTATTCTATTTTAGTAAATAAAACAAATATGTACTTGAGAAATGTATATTTCAATAATCAATTTAGTTTTTAGTCAGCAAAGTGTACTGTATATTTGAATATACTTCATTTCAAATTGAGCTTTGATGAGAGATACATCAAAGTAAAAACAATTTCCTATTTAAATTGTTGCATTGGAATTTCAAATGAGGACGGGTTCACCATATTTTCAATTCTGTGATCACCCATCGTTACATTGATTCCCGACTTGTATTTAACAACTTAAAACACGAACCAAAATTCTCTACAAATATTTTTCTTTTTCTTTTTTTCTTTTTTTAATTTCAGATACGTGGATATTTTTCCTCGTCGTCAGAAGCCGAAATGTGAAAACAATTTAAGCTTGTTAGCGTGTAGCCCCAGAGTTGCAGAGAACACAGACATGCAATCTGGCTGTCCGCTGTAAGAGCTTGGATAAATCCCTCTGTGAAATATTAATGCCTCAGGAAGGTCATGCTATCACTCGTTAATTACGCCAGATTATTGTTGTCTCTTTTATGACCTGCAACGGAGGAATGTTTATTTTCAGTTGTGAATTTTACTTTAGACATCATTCATTTCCTACTTGCTTATCTTTTCTGTTTATTCATTTTTGTGGTGTTACTTTCTAAACTGTTCCTAACGATATTATTGAAGTGGCCATAACCTATTGTACATTCATTTTATCTTTGTTGTTTCACTGTCTGGTGTTTTCAGCTTTAATAGTTGTCTGCGACGACGAAATTGTCTTTTATAGAGTCAACAAGTACTCTTTCAAATAATAAAAATAAAACATAAATATAATTAATATTTTTACGCTGTTTTACTTGCTCTATTTCTAAATATTTATTTTAATTAAATTTGCAGTGCTTCACTTGCATATACGTTTGCTGCAATTCTAAAACTCATTAATTACTACACTCTGGAGAGACACTTAAAACACTCCACATTCCTGAGCATTTCTCACGCTGTTACAAGTTCTGTTAGTAAAGAAATGTATAGTTTGTCCGTTTTTCGTCTATCCAGTAGATGGTTTTGTAATCGAAACTACGACAATCTTATCACTTTCCAAACGCACAGCGTAGTTGACTCAACCAGAGTTAACCTCAAACATATCTTATACAAGTTGAGTCATCATAACACGTACAGGCAATCTAACTGCCTATCTACCTGTTCTATACACACTTGTCTGCCTATTACCATCACGTGTTGAAGGTCTATTAGGTAGATGTTACTGCTTACATGAATTAGACTAAAGTCTTTCCAGCCTTAGAACAAAGTAGGCGTAAACAAAGCGAAATGAATTACTCCGCGGCTCACACGTGCTTCGGCAGAGAGAGACGTGAACAGCAAGATCGTCTCCTTACTTACTGTTGTCGCATAATTTCCAGACTATAAGGCTACAGTTTGTTGGTAAATAATTAACGGACTGAGACTGACTACTGCTATGTTGGAGGTATATATTTTCTTAAGTCCTTATATAAACGAGATTGTCTCTATTCCTGTTGTCCTCTTTTGTGTTTTATAACACGAGACGAAAATGGATTGTCACACATCGTCGTCATGAAACTCTGCATTCTACAATAATTTTAAATGAGTGGAGAAGGCGCGTGAACGCATACGCATGCGCAGTAAATACTATATATCCAGATACGGGTAAGGTTGAAATAAAGCTACATCCGTTGTTAACGACCTTAAACGAAGAAACGTTCCAGTCACGAGGTTAATACTGGCAAAGTTCTGAAAATGTCCAGGAAGACCTCGATCACTAGAGTAACCCGTAGTAGATTACGACAGATGCCTCAATGAGAAGCTACTTCATGCACTATTGATGGGTAGGTTTTCACCGACACTTTGGACAACCCCGCTGCGCAGTGAATATGCTAGTGGTCTGTTTGGGACTTTTCCTAGTGTTAATATTGCATCGTTTTGCTGTTTTCCGTAGGCCTCCTGTTTTTTTTTTTTTTTATGTGTGTGTGTGTGTCTTCCACTCTCCACCGCGCCCTACCTTGCAGCTCTCAATGTACTCTTTCAAAATAGGAACGGTTAATTTTAATGGTCTCACATCTCCTACCAAGCAAAGTGCTGTTTTGAATTTTATTAAATGCTAATCTCTTGATATACTGTTTGCCCAGGAAGCGACCTTGACCAAACTTCAAGGTCTTTACCAGCACACTTTTTTTTTCAAACGAAACCGTTAATCCCACGGGCACTGCTCTTATATTTCTCAATGTTTGGACTTTGAATAGTTATATAAAAATCTCACCGGCCGGATTATTACTAAAAATATGGATAATATCCGGTTTTATAATTCCTATGCACCCACAGGTTCGCACAGACGGCGCGAACGTCATAATTTCTTTGATTCCGAGGTAGTTTCCGACTTACATGACAGTTCTTGTCTGATTATATGGGGCGGAGATCATAACAGTACTGTTTATGCTGAAGATTACACCTCTACTTCGAACTTCTGTCCTACTTTATTACAGGTGATTAACCAATTTAATTTATGTGATGTCTGGCATCATTTTCGTCCCCACAATCCTGGTCACATGTATTTCTACGCTACTGGATCTTCACGCCTCGATTCTTTTTATATCTCATGGTCATTACTTCCACATGTGCAATCTATTGAAAGGATCCTAGTTTGTGTTCCGGATCACATAGGTCTAGTTATGACTATCCAGTAACCACTTCAAAAGCTCATGAAACATAATCGCTTATGGCATTTAAATGTCAGCATTCTTTTTGAGCCAGATTTCCAGCAGCTGCTACGCCAGCGCTGGAGAGAAATTAATCGACAACCTTCGCGACGGAACAACATTATCCAATGGTGGGAAAAACAAGCAAACGAACTTTGAAACAAATCTGTAAAAAAAATACAGCAGAAACTGGTCACAGTGATTCCATGAACAATATAATTACTACTCTCAGCTTCTGCGCGACTAACATGCGGCATTTCTTAATGGTGAACCTGTTCTTCCATAAATTAAACAGATAAAGGCTTTTTTGTTAACATTACACCGCCAAAGACTTCACGATATTATTGTCCGCAGTAAAATCTCATCAGTGTCTCGTACCAAACCTCCGAATTTTGTACATATCAGTGCTGAACGTCGCAGAGGCAAGCAACAGGTTATTCAAAATGTACTGGATGATGAAGGTGTTTTATGTAAAGGAACTAATGTTATTCCATACTTTGTGCAATGTTTTGCCAATTTATACCGCAACCATGATATTCCAGCTAGTAATGATGGTGTTTTCGATACCTTGAACCCTCCCCCAGTTGAACTCCAAGTAGAGCTTGATGCTCCCCTTACTGAAGCAGAAATTCAGCATGCCCTCCACCATGCAAAAAAGAATAAATCTAGCGGCATTGATTCTCTACCTTATAAATTTTTTCAGTCATTTCCAGATCTTTTCATTCATTTTTTTTACAGATCCTTTTAACGCCTTTCGATCTACTTTCCAAGTCGGCAAAACATTTACTCACAGTATTCTAGTGATCATTCCTAAGCAGCCCGAGAGCACCCGAATCACTCATTTTCGACCTATCAGTCTTGCATGTTATGATTATAAACTTCTCGCAAAAGTTCTAGCAGCCCGGTTGCATAATACTTTAATTTCCATTCTCTTACCGGAACAATTTGGCCACGATCAGCAACATCCTATATATATATATATATATATATATATATATATATATATATATATATATATATATATATATATATATATATATCGCTTTAGAGAATTTTGGGTACACGATAGCTTATTTTGAAAGTCGTCCGAAATTAAATGCCACGCTTTTGAGTACTGATTTTTCTCAGGCCTTCGATAAACTAAGCCATCAGTACTTATTCACCGTTCTTGAGAGGCTTCATTTAGGTCCAATATATTTAAATCTGTTTAAGACGTTATACTTCCAGCGTACTACCCAAATTAAACTTAATGGAACCTTAACGCGGGTCTTTTCAATTAACCGGGGGCTTATTCAGGGATGCTCTTTGTCTCCCATGCCATACAGTATTGCCGTTATGCCGGTTCTGCATAAGATCCGAAATGAAATGACGGAGTTGTGTGTTCCTCCAGCTACTCTTAAACTTCAGAGTTGTTCTAACAAAAGAGACACTGACCAAAGCTTAAAACTTTACTTTATTTTAAATTATAATTTGTAACTGTTTCGGATATCTAGCATATCCTTCTTCAGACACGATCGAAATAATGAAAATACAGACATATACATATAAATGTTGTTATAACAGAGTTTAAATTCTTTAACCGTCATATATATATTCATTGTTATTTCAGAGTTGTGTAGATATATATCCTTTTTTCGCTCCCAGCGCGATTTAGATAACATTCTTAATAATCTTCAGATATTTAGTGAACTGTCCAGTGCGGAATTACATCCCACGAAAGCCGAACTACTCGTTTTGAATGAAACGTCTTCTTGAACCTTTGTCTCCCCATTCTCTGTAGTTAAGATTCATAAAATTCTTGGCATTACTTGGAATACCAAATAAAAAGCATCCATTCAAATAACATATGAAGTAGTTGTTCCTAAGGTCATTAACTTGCTTTATAAAGACAAATCTCGAAATCTTACATTACATGAGCGAGCGACCTTCTAAAATATGTTTGCTAGCAATTTATTGTACGATCTAATGCAGATTTTTGAGCTTTCCATATCACACGCCAATACATTTAACAACCATCTGTTTACCTTTTAGTGGTATCAAACGACACTACGTGTTCATCGTAGAACTGTGTGTACGAGCAGGCAAGTAGGAGGGTTAGGTATTAAAGACTTGACTCTTCAAGGCGTTGTCTGCTATTGCACCGCACGTGTCGTGTCGCACTTCTTTTTCTGCGTCTTTCTCCGCGTGCTATGTCATGCGTTGCCTTCGACATGTTATACTCAGTTCACCCATTTCTATCCAGAACTGGCTCCAATCTTACCATTACCTCCCTACCGTCATTTAAGACATTGCTTATGCTTTATCAGTCACACAGCTATTGAAGATATGTCTGTGAAGAAATTGTGTACTTATTATGCAAATTATCTATACCCCCTAAATGTATTACTTGACATCCCAATTGTTCTTAGGCGCAAATTTTGCAAAATATTAATTCCTAAAATATACCACAACACTCTCCACCTGGAATGAGAGCGTTATGGTATATTTTAGTGCACAATGTATTTCTTACTAACCATAGAGCATCGACCCGATGCTCAATGTATCCTATGTGGACAAGCTGACACGCTCATCCATCGCTTGCAAACCTGTCCATACTCCCAGCATTTGTGGCGTAGCTATACACATATTATAGCAGATATACTTAGTGTTGATCCAGTTTATAAATAGTGAGCCGTTTTTCCTTTTTACCTGATTTTAAATATTTTCCACTTCCTAAACAAAATGCTATAGTGTGGTTAATTAATCACACAGCGGTTATACTACTTACCGAAAATGAGCTGGTGACACAAGCAATGTTCGTTTTTAGACTACAGTGCTCTTTAATAACAAATGCCCTCAGATCTTTGCTTGTGTCATTTTGCTCAATACCAGAACTGCTATTTATTGACCTTTTTTTCTTTTTTTAGTGTGTGTGTTTGTGTGTATACTTCATGTGATTTATTTTAAAATGTATTGCAGTGGTATCCTTTGTATCTTGTGATTATTCTTCTGTTCTTATATTTATATATATCAGTATGCAATAAAACTGACTGTTAAAAAAAGTGGTAAAGTGATTACCTCTGTTGCGTGGGGTCCATATTTCGATCCCTGGCCAAGTAAGTTTGTGGTGGACAACATCATGTCCATGGGTTTTCTGGGGGTACTCCCGTTTTCTCCTACTTTTCATTATACCAATTCTTCCATCACCATTCACTTGCTTTAATCATTGTCTCCCTTAACCTAACGGGCCTAATCGAGGAACGTTAAACTCAACCATTTCATTTCATAGGCTATAATAAGTTCTTTTCTGATACGTCCTTTAGCTTTATCATACCTCTACATACGTAATTTTCTTTTCCAGACTTGCCTCCTTTCCGTTTTCTACCTGACCAGTATGTTAAACATCTCGCTCATGTAGTCCAAGATAACAGTTTTAAGAGCGAACTATGAATTAATGTTTCGTGCAGTAGTAGGTTAAGCCAGTTGATACAAGTTTCTGTATCGTAATTTTTCAGTAATAAACTCATTTTTATTCAGTTATACATAAATATGTCAGTGGCCATTACTGAAAAGGAGATGTGGAAGCCGTAATTGTCGCAGAGTACTTAAGTGGCAAGTGTAAAATGTTCAAACTTATCACTCTCTGTCATGTATGACTTTGCTATGAGAGCCTAGCAGAACGTCAAGATGTCACTAGCACTATGCCACCCATGGGTGTTTACAAACGCTGAAACACGGTGAGACATAGAGACGAAGAGATCTTGTATATCCTTCTGACATATTGGAATCTATGCGTCCGCAACACATTGCCAAACCTCACCAACTCTAGCTTGAGTAGGCTTTTGGAGTCCAAGACGCTGTATAATCAGGTATCAGACGTGTACTCTCAATGATACATCATATGATATCGACAGCCGAGAAAGCAGTGGAGCGCCATATCCATCCAGAAAGCATAGTATGTTGCGTGCTACATGCGATCATGCGCTATCTTGTTGATATGTATCACCACATCGTCACAGTTCGTCATTCCTTCACCACCACAATGCACATTAACGGTTCTCTGACTAGCACACACTGTCTCATCTCTTTCATGCAACTACTTCGTGTTGGGGAAGTAGGCCCATTCGGCGCCTTGGTTAGGCTAGGCAACGTCTTGCTTCCTGTGCGAGAGAACTCTGGCAAGATACTCATTCATTTCCATCTTACTGTCTGTTACTTTATCTGTCTTGTCCTTAAGTTTTTAGCATCAACGTGTTTACTGACTCGTGTCTGGAAAGAGTGTATTTCTGCAATTAATTGATTAAACTGCATTAGATGACATTAACATGGTTGGGCGCATAAATAAAAGAAAGTAACAACAATTTATGAGACAGAATGTTTTTCCACTAAGAAGATTTATAATGTCACAAAAATTACTGAGAAACAAATTCTAGTGAATTTATTAAATGCATCCAAGTGTCTCTTGCGAACAACTTTGTAGAAAGCGCGAAAATCAGAAACGTGCAACCTCAAAGCAACACCCTAACCTGCAACATGACCATCAAAGAGAAAGTTTATAGTTCGAAATCAACCTCGCCAGCAATTTCGTATTCTCTTTACCACAAAGAATCCAGTTTCACTGAAATTCCGATATTCCTTGAGATGAAGTTTGCAAAATGTCTGAATCCAGTTTATTTTCTGTACAAAGCGTCTCTTCGAGGTTTCCTTATGGATCAAGTAGAGTGTCCAACCGTACTGAAAAATCATAAGGTGACAGTAGCTGGTATATGTTGCAAAGCATCTTTTCGACACTCTTAATATGTTTTACAGGGTGTTCGAAAATATACTTTATCAACCTTAATCGCACTTAGTTTCCAGCATATTGTATTGAACAGAACTGAAGAAGATTACCAATTGCTACGTGACGAGCATTCACTCGTGAACCATTTATCTTACACTCAAGAGTTTGTATTTCCATTCTCAATAAACCAGACAAACAGTCACTAGAAGTAGGCGAGTATCCTCGCGTTGGTAACTTAATTTAAGGTAAATGTGTACCTAACTTAATTGATGTACCTATCTATAAGTGTTTGTCTAAGGCCTACAACTTACTCTCATCTTGAAGATATATTTATTCGAGATTTTGGTATTATCGAAAAAAAAAGTTTACCAGATGTCAAGGGCGCCGATTTCTCTGTACATTTGAGGGGGGGGGGCATTCAGATGCAGAAAGCATATATATGAGGATATTAAGATAAATTGCTTTCAAATTATGCCAAATATTGTATCTTCATAAATACAATAGGGAGCCCACATGAGCTTTGGGGGTCCCAACCCCCCCGACCCCCTCAGGATCGGCGCCCTTGCCAGATGTCAATTTTCATAATATATGTGATTATCGTGTTTGATAACTCTATGCGTGCTTATTTGTTTTTGTATTTGCATAAAATAATGATCTGTTCTTATAACTATTATTATTATTATTATTATTATTATTATTATTATTATTATTATTATTATTATTATTATGTATCAGTGTAATGTTTTACATCTACAGGATAATTTTATTGGACATACGCGCTGTTAATTCCTGATGAATACATAAAAATAAATAAATAAATGTATATACATAATTATAGGTTTTCAAACTTATTCTTTATACGTATAAAGGTTTTTGTTTGTCCTGGTCTTACGCATGGACTTGTCGCCTAGTTATCGGCTATAGAGAAGTTTTATGATAAACTACAAGTCCTGGAACGCCATGTCTTATGCATTGCTTATTCCTTACCACCACGGACGACAACACAAGAGATCTACCGTCGCACATCTATACTAACACTCTTACCATATCTGTACAGTCCTCGCTTTCGTTACACTCAACGAAGCATAGAGGACACCTATCCGATTCTCCACGAACTCTTAGGGTAGGGGCATGCCGAAGATACCTCGCGATCGAGGTCGAGGTTTAAGTCGCGGTCGCAACCTCGATGTCTCGCGGTCACGATGGATGAAGGGCGCACATAGTGAGGATGTCGCACCCTCGCCGTTAAGTTCTCAGTTTAAGGAGAAACATTGCTGTGACGCATGCGAAATTATTTCGTCAGTGCATAAAAATCACTACAAAACCACATTTTGAAATTGAAAATTACCAGTTTATAAATAGGGATGGACGCGAGACGAGATATGAGAAATACCAAAGTCTCGTCTCTTGTTTCGCAAAAATATTTGAGTCTCATCTCTTGTTCATCTCTATTAATATTCTAAATCAAAGACTTTTACCTTTTATTCAATTTTCCGTGAAGAAAATGCCTCAGGCGAGAAATCGTTTCCCAGTAAAATTTAATAAATAAATAAATGCATAAATAAATCAGGTATGTCTTCAGGTTTCGAGGTGTAGGGGGTATCAACTGCAGCAAACGAAGTTCCGGTACTGCAATTCCATTATTCGATGTTTCCTCCCTATGGATATGTCTGTCTTTATAGGTATTTCTTTACCTTATATCAATAACAAATTTAGAAAAAAAAACTTTTATATTAATCTCGGAATTGGGGGGCGGGGCGTGGAGATTTTTAGCATAGATATGATTAACAGTAGCTTATCTTTTTCTTTAAAAATTCCGCAATTTACGGACTTAAGCCCAAAAGCCCCCTCCCTGTGACCGCCACTGCCTTATATAATACTAAGCTACAGTATAATTCTCAAATAAATAAACTTATCTGACATTTCCATTTCAGTTGCTATTTTCTTCCATTCTCTATTTAAAACGTGCCTATTATGATGTTTTTTTTTTTTTTTTTTGTGTGTGTGTTTCTTATTTCCTATTACTGGAACATTCCTCATTATTTCTATTAATATGTCTTTCATAATCAAGTACAATAGTGCAACAAAACCTCTCGAGCATAGACACACACAATCCTCTGCAGACGAAATTATAAACAAATGAAGACTTCATTCCGTGCAGCGCTTCAGCGAGAGCGAATGAGAACACGAGCCACAGCGATGCTTCCGCTGAACATCGATGTAAAAACAAACTCAGTTGTTCATCATCGCGACCACTAATTCACCCTCGCGGTCGACCTCTAGCTCGCGATGTAGCGCTCATCTTCGGCATGCGCTTACTCATTTGAATGCATGGGTTTGTGCCAATATCGAGGGTGCGACCGAGACTTAAACCTCGACCTCAATCGCGAGGTATCTTCGGCATGTCCCTACCCTTAGACTAGACCCCAGCTCTACCACGTTACGCATATTCAACGTTAGATCACCGTTTTGCTATCCTTGAACATGATCAGGTCACCGCTCACTATAATCTCCGTCGTCGTATATATTGTCGCCATCCATTCATCCATTGTACATAATTTCATGAATGCACTCCTTTGTTTTCTAACTAACGTTTCTCCAAGTGCCTAATCCCGCTCTAAGTATCCCCAGAGCAGAAGATTAATACAGTCGTCACAACTAACATCATATACCCTTGTATTATCTTACCTGTACTTTATTTCATCATATACAGGGTGTTTCAAAACAACACCGACAACGCTTGGGAGCTGATTCCTAACACTAAGACAAGACAAAAAGTATAGACAACCTGGGTGCACAAATGCCTCCTTTCGGAGTTATAGACTGCCGAAAATATGAAGAAATGAACTTTAAAGAGCTATAGCTCCAAAACTATGGGATCTAGTGTAGTCGGGTCCAGACTTCACTTAGAAACTAATATGTGCTCTATCCAAAAATCCATGTTTCAGAATCCTAACGTACTCAGGCGACAATTTTTATAGAGGGAGTTTGGCTATGGACATGCAATTTGAAGTACTCACCATACCTCTATAAAAATTGTTGCGTAAGTACCGCAGGATTCTGAAACATTGATATTTGGATAGAGCACATACTAGTTCCTAAGTGAAGTATCTACCCGACTACGGTAAATCCCTAGTTTTGGAACTATAGATCTTTAGATTTCATTTTTTCATGTTTTCAGCAGCCTATAACTGCGAAAGGAAGCATTTATGCAGCCAGGTTGGTCTATACTTTTTGTCTTATCTTGGTGTCAGGAATCACCCCCCGAACGTTATCGGTGTTGCTTTGAAACACCCTGTATATTACTATAATGCTCAGGTCATTTTCTTCTGTATGCGTAACCAGATAAATTTATCAATCAATCAATAATAAATCTTGGTACCCATCTCCCAATGAAACTACCAATAAATGAATGCTCATGGCCCCGGAGAAGACGTTACCTTGTATGAACCGCCTATGTTTGGATAGAAATGAAATTATATTTTTAAAAATTAAAACTTCGTTTGGACTTTATTTATGAAGTAAGTAGAATAAATTTTTTCTTCGCTGCTGAAAATGCTACGCAAAAATTCTAAATTGCTATACAAGTTTAAACATTTTCCTCACTTTGTTATGAAAAATAAATCTAAAGAGAGAAAAATATTGAGATGTGTATGCATAATGTATTGCAGGTAAATCGAGCACATTACGTATAACTCTTCCATTTTGCATAAGCATGTTCAGAGATTTGCTTTTCTGTTTCCTCTACTACATACCTGTATTGGTAAATTAGATTTTTTCTACATGTAGAGTCATATTTATTATAAGCCACGTACTTATTACCTTTCTTGTTCCCCCCCTCTCTCTCTCTCTATCTATCTATCTACCTATCTATCTCCCTCTCTCTGTCTGTCTGTCTCTGTCTCTCTCTCAGACTCTCTTTTCCTCTGTGTATCTGTATAGCTGGTTACGTGCATGTAACGCTCTTCACTCTATTTCTCTGTGCATATGTATACCTTCTATAAACTGTGTACGTATGCTGGGATCATTAATTACAGATCCTATTTGTTTCCATCAAACATTACCAACGAACTTCCATCAATTATTTTAAAGTATATTTGTGTGTGTGTGTGTACGTGTGTGTGTGTGTGTGTGTGTGTGTGTGTGTGTGTGTGTGTGTGTGTGTGTGTGTGTGTGTGTGTGTGTGTGTGTGTGTGTGTAGGAAATAATAATTGCATGGAGAAGAAAGTGCATATTTATGGGCAACTGTTGCGCTTATTTCAAAATATGTTCTATGTCTTTTGGTTGTCATAATATTCAGACATTTTCTCAGCGTGGAATTAAAATTTGGTCAATGTGCTCTGACATTTTATCATTTTAATTAGTTGTGTATTCTATTGGATATGTGCGTAGGTAGTACGTAAGGGAAATTAACGTATCTTTATTCACGTACGTGCACAGATATTGCAATAATTAATTAACAAAAAAAAATGACGGTGGTAAATTAAACAATTTATTGTATTCATACACGTGACATCCGACAACACTTATTTAATTAGTCAATGATGTACTCTGACTAATGACCTAATGAAAAGGTTTGAATTTAAACTTAATATTTAGTATTCATTTAAAGTACTTTAAACTCTGTCTTTTACTATTTGGAATTAAGTTGATTTTGGTCAGAGAAGGAATCTAAGAAGTTGACAGTTCACAAGGAAAACAATTAAATTGTAAGTTCTCTCAGTTTGGTACATTTTTGCAAATAAGTACATCTCAAGTAAGTCTATGAACATATGGGACGTTCAGAGCACAAAAGACTCAAGTCCATTTATGAAGTTGTAAAAAAACAGACATAAACTTTGCACGCTCCTTTTGATTTGATTTACAGTTTGGTGTCCTTTTCAGCAGCAAGGCTATATGAGACGTGGGCCTACGAGCTTAACGTGGAATTCGAACAACATGACTTCCCGCCGGAATCGAAGCCGGTTCTCCCAATACGCTTCCTTTAAATGTATGGATAAGTTCACATTGTTTTTTATTTACACTATATAGAGTTATTTACAATATCTGGATATGAACCTTTAAGCACTGAAAGGAACTTTAGTTAGAGGTCTTACACATAAAATATGACCAAAATAAGCAAAAATGAATTTGAATCCTTCGTGCATTGAGCACCTCGTGTGAAATAATTCATGAATATGATCTCTGTCATAGTAATTTTCAATGAACTTCAAAAGTTAGTTACTGAATCCTCTGACTATGTCTGTGTGTGTGTGTGTGTGTGTGTGTGTGTGTGTGTGTGTGTGTGTGTGTGTGTGTGTGTGTGTGCTTGTTATTTTGCGAATTTTGCAATTTCTAGCCCTCCATTCGATGGGACATCAAAAACTATCTCAAAGTAGTCATGGAATTTTTCGCGTCACTCTTACCGTTCCCGACATATTGGCCAAAAAGTTCCAATTTCGGGAGATTTAAGAAGCCATATCTCGGGAACCGTAAGTCACAGAGAGA
This sequence comes from Thermobia domestica, assembly GCF_964235325.1. NCBI lineage: Eukaryota > Metazoa > Arthropoda > Insecta > Zygentoma > Lepismatidae > Thermobia > Thermobia domestica. Next base: position 22,127,796 of record NC_137459.1, on the reverse strand, counting down.
TGATATTGGTGTTGATCAATATTGTAGAGGATGTTGAACATTTTGGTATCAAACAGTAACAGGTGGCCACTGGTTATATCTGCATTTTCATTACCCATACGGTGATGTAAAATGACAGCTGAATATGGCTAATTCAACAGATCCGCTAAGAGTTTCGAAATGTGATGTTGGAGGAAGATGGAGAAGATAAAATGGACAGAGAGAGCAACAAACGAAGATGTTTTACAACGGATAGGAGAGAAGAAGACACTTCTAGCCGCCATCCTTCGTAGAAAGGCCAATTGGATTGGGCACATCTTGCGAAGAAATTGTCTTCTTCACACCGCCATAGAAAAAAAGATGGAAGGGAAGCGAGGAAGAAGAACACAGCAATGATTTGAGAAATAGAAGAAAATACGGGAGAAAATATGGGAAAAGAGGAAGCTGAAGATCAAGAAACGTGGAGAAAACATTTCCAGGACAAATCTAAAATTGAAGAAAAAATGTGCCGGAAGACCAACACATGTACAAATAAAGGCAGCAGTTGAGTGCTGGGACCTATTTCAAATGATTATATTTTACATATCTATTTAAAATACAAAATACAGTTTTGTATTTTATATTTTAAATACCTTTTCAAAAAACTATTTTGTATATTATATTTGAAATAGTTTTTTTTAGTGTATTTTGTTATTTTGCATAATATGCAAAATACAAAATAGGCCTGATCTTGACAATAAAATATTACGCAGTTTACGAACCTACACATAGTATACTAGAAACTAACAGTTATAAACATTACGTAGTGGCACCATTGTAGATTGCTTGCTGTCGCGAAACTTGCATCAAAATCCCCGAAATCAAGGGAAGGTTTCAAAGATATTGTTGGTGTGTCTCCCACAATACCTTGTCATACAAAATGGAATTTTTATTCTGATAGTCTAAAGAGGCTTCAGAACGTAACCAGTTGAGAATGCTCCATGAGTATTGCCAGAACGAACTTAAAAAGAATGATGAGATGGAGCGGGAAGGAAATCGATGTAAAAGTAAATCTTTTTATCTACATCTTCTTTTCTTTCTCGCAAAAATTAGCAAAATATCATCTCTCTATGACTTACAGTTCTCGAGATATGGCTGCATAAATATCTAGAAATTCGAAAATTTTGGCCAATATCTGGGGAACAATGGCTAGTTGGCCAGTATACAGTTAATCAGTGGCCACCGGTTACTATTTGGTACCAAAATGTTCACCATCCTCTTAGGTATTGATCAACACCAATATGACCTCTGTGTGACTTACGGTTCCCAACATTTGGCTCCTTGAATCTCCCGAAAACGAAACTTTCTTTTGGCCAATATCACAGGAACGGTAAGTCATAGAAACATGATATTGGTGTTAATCCCTAATAAAATATTAAACATTTTCGTACCTATATTAATTGATGGCCACTATCCAAGTGGCCACTGGCCAAACCAGTAGCCAGTTTAACAGTTTGGCCAGTTTGGCCAGTGGCCATTTGGAGAATGGCCACCGGTTACTATTTGGTACCAAAATGTTTACCATCCTCTTAGGTATTGATCAACGTCAATATATCTCTCTAGAACTTATGGTTCCCGAGCTATGACTCCTTAAATATCTAAAAAAAAATGGCCATTTTTTGGCCAATATCAGGAGAACGGCAAGTCATGGAGATATGATATTGGTGTTAATTAATACCTAAGAGAATGGTAAATATTTTGGTACGGACATTAATTGGTGGCCACTGGCCAACTGCTCATTGGCCAAACCAGTGTCCAGTTGGACAGTGGCCACCGGTTGCTATTTGGTACCAATATATTTACTATCCCTTTAGATATTAATCAACACCAATATGATCTCTCTATGACTTACGATTCCCGAGATATTGCGCCTTAAATCTCTGGAAATCGGCCATTTTTTTGGCCAATATCTCGAAAACGGTAAGAGTGACGCGAAAAACTCCATCACTTTCTCAGATAGTTTTTGATGCTTTATCGAATGCAGGGTTTAAAATTAAAAAAAAGAAAATCGCAAATAACAGACAGACGGACAGACAAACACACAGACAGACATAGAGAATTCAGTAACGAACGTTTTAAGTTCGTTGAAAAGTGAGTTAAATAATGCATGCCTTGCACGGGGAATTTCCACTTTTAAAGATAATGAATTGGAACTTCTCAACGTATACTTAAATTGTATGGAGCCCATCGCACATGGACTTGATCGGATAAAAATCATCTGACTCTTATACGCATGAAGAAAGTTCTAGAAAAACTGGAATTACGTTCATTAAGTACTGTAATCCACTAGTGAAGGCATTGTTAAAGGGCATGGACAAAATATTCCAAGAATATTTAACCATGGAGTCATCAGGAAATGATGCTATCCTTGCATCTGTCTCTCATCCGTTTTTTCTTTTTCTTTTTTCTTTTTTTTTTGTTTGTTTTTTTAAGCTTAGATGGGTTAGCAAGGAAAACAGATTATCTGTGAAAGAGACATTTATAGAAGAGATTCGCCATGAACACTCAACTGACACGACTGTACCATCAAATTAGAAAGCAGATGAACAATATTATTTCTTAGACGTGGACAGCAGCGATCACGAGGACAATATCTGTGGGTCCACCAATATCGGTGGGTTCTCAGTTACAGTGTTTACAGTACTTTGAGGATTCAGATACTTCATTGTGTGTACTGGAGAGTTATCAGCTTGTTCTCAAATCATTTAAAACATTAAATGCATGTGTGCCAAGTTCAGCAACTGTTGAGCGACTTTTCTCATTTGGGGACCTCATTATGAGGCCCCATAGAATGAGTATGAATGACAAAATGTTCAACAAACAATTGTTGCTGAAAGCGAATAAGCATTTCCCTAAATGAAAGAATCTTGTTTGATGTAGGTCTAATGGAAGTGTTTGATGTTGGTTAGCGCTGAGAAAATAGATCTGTTTGATGTCTAAACTATTATATGAACCATAGTCAATACACATATTTTTCAGACTATGTATAAAATTAGTGATGCCCACTTTTTTGCTAATGTATTTGAAATACGAATTTTGTTTTTTATATTTTAAATTCTTTTCTGAAAACTATTTTGTATTTTGTATTTTAAATACATCTTGTAATACTGTTTTGTATTTTGTATTTCAAATAGGTTTGTTTATCTATTTGGCCAGCACTGAGCCAGGCATGTGTGAAACTGGAACTACAATTCAGTGTGAGTGGAGAAACCATTCGGCAGCCCATTCATCAACTTGGAAAGCACTACAAGTGGGTCGATGGGTCCCACATGATTTGACCCCGAGCCAGAAGGCAACGCGAGCAAACGCCTATGTTTCTTTGCTATCTGGTCTGAGGAAGAAGCCATTTCTGGATAGGGTATTGAATGTGGTGAGAACTTGGGCTTGCACAAAGCTACACGGCGCTGTCATCAATGGTTAGCTAGCATCCCATGAACCGGTTCCAAAACAACCGAAACCAGCACTGCACCAGAAGTTCTGTGTGTTTCATGGACTGCTCGAGGCATCGTGCATCGGGAACTGCTACCAGCTAGTCAGAGCATGAGTGCAACTGTGTACTTTCAGCAGTTGAGCCGTGTTCAAGAAAAACTCAAAACTCTGGAGTCAGCACTTCTAAATCGCAAAGGGTCCTTCTGTTGCAGGTCAACGCTAAGCTCCACGTAGCTAGAATGACCCCGGACACCATTCTACGCCTTGAATGGGAGACACTATTGAATCTGCCATATTTCCCGGCCATTGTACCGTCCGATTATCACCTGTTCCATTCCTTGGACAATCACCTTCGAGGGCGCAAGTTCAAATCCCTAGTAAAGGTGCAAAATGCACTTGATACCTTCTTCAGTTCACGGCGCAGCAATTTCTACCGCGACGTAATTCATGGCTTTCCAGAACGTTGGCAGAAGGCCGTCGATGCTGATGGGGAGTATTTTTGATCGTCCAGGTACGTCGTAGGTGACATATCGATATTCGAAGGTGGTGGGTGAAAATACGACAGAACTTTTCCGGTTACCTTTTAAAATCCCGACACTAAAGAGTTATTAAATTTCATTTTTAATTTAACGTTTTGACGTAGTATTTCTTTAGTATGTCATTACATTCATTGTGAGATTTAAAACATATTTCAAGTATCGCTTTTAAAAATATCTATCAAATCAATTTAAGGTGGTATGTAAGCTTCTGCCATCTGTTAGAGTAAACCAATGGTATTTTCGGAAACCACCTCGTGCTGCCATCTGTTAATGAGTTCAGAACTTCTTTCCTTTTTAATGGTGTACAGCACTGCATGCGTTCAATGTATGAGGATTAATTCTTCATATTTTGAAAACCGTTCTAATTTTCATTAGTGGGCTGTTACCACAAAATTAAAAGGCACTCAAAAAGGAACGTCTGTTTTTAATTTTTTATCTGATAAATGTTTCTGATCTTCATTATCATCAGAGACCTGTAGCGAGCGCGATTTCTTAGTGGGGCAGAAATGAATTCTGTGGGACAATGATATGAAGGAACGATATTATTTGTTTATGAAGAAATTGTTTATTTGTTTATTATTTATAGAATCTATAACAGAGTTTAACTCTTTTCACAAAGGATATACTATAACGACATACAAATCCTAGAATATGACAGTTCATCATTAACGTAAAAATATTTAACAAGAAAAAATACAATTGTGCACAGTTCAATTCAAATTACAAAAAGTATATATTTTACGCAAAAATTAGTAAAATCTGCCAAACTGAACTTAAATTGGTAAATAAAGTTGCAAGAACGTCATCCAGTACAGACTTAAGTTTAAAATTATCTGCAACTTTCTGTTTTCAAGGAACAAAATATTCATAATAATAGTAGTATCAGTAGTTTTGGCGGACACCACCCACTTTGTACTGACTCTCTCTTTCTTTCTTTCTCTCTCTCTCTCTCTTTCTCTCTGGTTCTGGCTCTGGTTCTGGCTGTGCTCCCATTGTCCATAAAATACACACTTAACGTACTGTCTTGAAGTAAGCTTCGTTTCACAGTGAAAGACTATAAGAATTCAGCAACCAACCTTTAAGTAGTAAATCTGAGTTGATTTCGAGTTTAACGTCCCGTTCAGCAACGAGGTTATGGACCTACTGATTAACGTGGAAATCGGAATTACATGAGCTCCCGCCGGGAATCAAACCCGGGTCTCACGCGCCAAAGGCGCTTACGATAACTGCTTAGCCACGAAGGAGCTCAAATACTACATTTATAAGTTTTGATTGCAATAGAGGAATAAGATCAAAGATAGAACCTGATCCTCGGATGTTGCCATCAAAACGTCGTTACTCGCTGTGTCTTACTGATTTTATTCTACGGTGATCGTTAATTTGAACCACCCTCGTATTGAATAGATAGTTAAGAGAGAAGATAAAGATAGATCTTACCCTTGGGAAGTTGAATCGATTGCGAAAAATTGCATCTTGATATCTCTTACCGTTCTTGCTGTACGGAAATCAGTATTGAAAACTCAAGTACAGGTAGATTACATCCACTTTCGGTTTTGGTTAAATGTTGTGGGTTGTGATGGTTTGTTCTCTTAAGACTCTGAATGTTTTGCAGAAAACCGCTTGTCCCTACCTAATAACCATTTTGTTTTATAGAGATAAATGTTAAAACTGGAAATTGTTAATTTGAATCACTTTCGGGCCTAATTTAGGGTTAATGGAGGAGATTAAGCCTATTCTTGGGACGCTGAATAAATTGCAATAAAATGTATCTCGATATCTCTTAATGTTTTCGTTCTATGAAAACCAGAATCTAAACAAGATATATTAGTAAATTTCACTCACTTCAAATTTGGTAGAGTGTTGTAGGTTGTCACCATATGTTCTCTTGAGATTCTGAATCCTAACTATATATAAAACTACATGAGCTGACATATACTATTGAGCACTTCCTGTAGAGTTACAAAGATTAAATTTAGCATGATTATAGCTTTCTGGAACTAAACGATACCAAAATTGCCAAAAGTGAATATTTTTATTTTTAGGGGGTCTAAATAGGCGATAAAAAATTTTGGTATCGTTAAGTATGTTATTTAAATGGGCCTTTTTTCGGACCTATAATCTCATGTTTTACGTACTTACAATTGGAATGAAAACTTGAAATTCGGTATGCCTGTACGTGTTCATTAGCGTTACCTAAGTGAATCATCAGAAATAAAAAAATCCGACCGAAGATTGGTTTTATGGGGAACTGAAAAATCTTTCCATGTTATTTATATGGAACGTGTTCTACACCCCCAAAATGTTTAGGCACTTCCGGCAGGATTAGAACGATGAAATTTGGCATGATTGTAGCCTTCTGGACTAGCCGACAGATAATTTGCCAAAAGTAAATATCTATAATTTTTAGGGGTCTAAAGGGGATGAAGAAATTCCCTTGCTATTTAAATGGGCGTTTTCTTGGGATACAAAATCTTATCTTTTAGATAGTTGAAATAGGAAAAGGAACGATAGAATTGCAGGATTAAGAGGTACGAGGCCGTAGGCCGAGCAAACACAGCGTGTGGGGGGGACCTCCCAGATGGGCAGATTTAGGGAATATGAAGAGCAAGTTTCCGAAATTCACTGTTGATGCAAAGGCCGATAGATAAGAAATGCGAGGCCGTAGGCCGAGCTAACTTTGGGGTCTGGGGCCGGAGCCCGAACTAGCCAAAATCTAGTCTATATTATAAAATTGAATGTGACTATGTTTGTGACGCTTAATCTCTTGAACCGACCGACCGATCTCGCTTGAATTTCTGATGTAGATGCAGTTCTGGCCTACGAGCTATTCACTTTGACGATAGAACTTGACGATATTCACTTTGACTGGTAGAACAGGAAGGGGAGGGGAATTATAAAAAATAAATAAAACTTAATAATTCTTGAACCAAACGACCAATCTGGATCAAATTTTCAACATAGATGGGATTTCTATCATTTCACTTTGACGGACCAATGCAGGGTAGGAGAAGGAAGGGGATACATACTAAAATCAATATATATAAAAATAAAAGTGACTATGTTCTAAGTTAAGAGCTCTTGAACCACCCTATCGATCTCAATCAAATTTTCAACACACATGAGATTCAAACCTGGGAAATTATTTATCATTTCACTTTGACGGTAGATTGAGGGAGCGAAGGAGGAGAAATTATAAAAATGGATAAAACTTAATAACTCTTGAACCACCCAACCGATCTCCATTAACATTTTGACGATAGAACTTAGGGGAGGAAAGGAAGGAGTTAAAAATAAATAAAACTTAATAACTCTTGAACCGAACGATCAATCTCGATCAAGGTTCGGGTCTGAGGATTTTTCATCATTTCACTTTGACCGTAGAACTTAGGCGAGGGGGATATATATATATATATATATATATATATATATATATATATATATATATATATATATATATATATATAATATAGGAAACTTAATAACTCTTGAACCACCGGACCGATGTCGATCAAATTTAAAACCAAGATGAAGTTTAAATCTAAGATGTTTTTTGTCATATCACTTTGACGTTGCAGCTTAAAGGTGGCGGATGGAAGAGACGTTTAAAATGATCAGAAATGACCAATATTAGTGTCGAATTCATAGTTTTCGGGGTCGTTAAGATGAACAGTGACAATTATGATGCCGTTTAAATCCAAATTCCGCCCCGCAACTAGGGGAGGAGGGATATAAATATAAAAATGATCGAGATGACCAATATCAGTGTTGAATTCATAGTTTTCGTGGTTTCTGAGATGAACAATGACACTTCCGATGCCGTGCCTCGCAACATGGGGAAGGGAGGGGGATATATGTATAAATCATTGAAAATGACCGATATCAAAGAACGTTTTAGCTATAGTAAAAAGTGACTGACTAACGGAACATATTATCATTTTTTTTATTAATTTAACCCAACGAAGCGGGTAATTAATGCTAGTCTTTTCTATAAACCACTGTCGCTATCTCAAATCATCTTATTCTATGGGTGATAAATGTTGGAACCGGAAGTAGTTAATTTAAACCACTTCTTGTTTGAATGGAGAGTTAATGGAGGACATGTAACATATTCTTGGTAGGCTGAATCAATTGCAAAATGAAAATCTCGATATATTTTACCGTTTTTGCTATATGAGAAAAAGTATTGAAGCCGGAAGTAGTAGTAAATTTCAATCACTTAAGGTTATGGTGGCGTGTGGTGTCTTGAGACAATATGTTCTCTGAGTCAAAAATCGTTTGCCACTACCTATTATCCTATTATCATTTTTACGGCAATAAGTGTTAAGACACGTGATAGCTAATTTGAACCAGTTCCGGTTTGAGTACAGGGTAAAGGAAGAAGTTGAAACTTATGTTTGCTACAATGAATCGATTACAAGAAACCTTATCTCGATATCTCTTCCCGTTTTTGCACAGTGGAAATCAGTATCGAAACCTGTAATAACATTAAATTAATTTAAAATTCTTCATTGTGGCATATGAAGGGGCGCCATCACTTACAGTAGCAAGTATATTGTGAATTGATTGGTCTTTAAAAATGAAGAAAATGTTAAGCAGCATTGCAGTGTGGCCTTTAGTCGATACACGTATTCAATCATACATTAAATAAATCCAAGTTTAGAAGGGATATCGAGCCATTTATTTTTTCAGATGGTAAATCCAAAAAAAAATAATGTATTATTTTAAATTTAAGATGTCAAAATTTAAAACTATTCGTTTAATTTTAAAATTATATTTTATTTTAATTATATTTCACAGACCACTTTCTCCATGTTTACATATACTTGCTTTCCAAAACTATTACATAATAAAGCAAATAACCCCTATTTGCTTATACTAAGTCGCGAAAAAACACACCAATTTTGGGAAAGAAATAACACCGACTTTAGGGATAAAATAAAACGAAAACTTTACGTCCCTAGCTATAAGTCATCTCTCTTAGTAAAGTACATAAAATATAATTGACGCTTGAGGGTGAGTTCTTTTTGTTCACTTATCTCAAAAATGACTCAGGGGATTTTGTTCATATTTCATACATAAATAATTCATTAATGATCTGATAATAAGGCATAACAAGTTTATCCTGAAAAATTGCGCAAGAAGTAGTTCTTCGATTACAGGTGTTTAGGACTGACTTTTTTCGGCGATTTTCGCAAAGATGATTCAGGCGATTTTGGTCGTGTTCCGTAAATAAATATTTCATTACTAACCTTACAATCTATCATAATTGTTTTGAAAAATACACAAGAAACTGTTTACTTTTGGGGTGAATTTCTTTTTGCAGTTTTTATGTTAGAACGACTTGGGCGAATGTCTTCATACTTAATAAATATATATTATATTACATTATCAATCTATTTCGTGAATTATTTCGAATGAAAATATCTATAAGGAATAGTTTTAATTTGTGTGTATTTTCTTCGAACGAAGATTCCCGAAAACGTCTATAATTCTGTTCGTATTTCACAAATGAATGCTTCAGTCTTAACTGCAGCATAACGTGATTTAGTTTAAGAAATTGGAGCAAGAAAATCTAGTGTGGTGGCCCTTACCTTTAACTTTAAAACGTTTTTATGTTTTGCGTCCTTATGTAGCACCGAGGTTATCAAGAACAGAACCTACTATTAACGTGGGTCCGAACCATGGGAGAAGCTTGGATCCAGTGGAGTTGGCGGGTGCACAGTCCATTATGCAAGTATAGGCAATTCCCCACCACAAATTCTTAGCCCCCAAGTGATCCAGCTTGGTATTTGTTTATAACATGAATTTAAAACAAGTGATTATCTCCTAACTTTCTTTTCTAAAATTGAAGCCGTGACTTCCATAACCGTACAAGTCCAGCTGAAGAGATATTGAGAAACCCAACAAAAAACTGAATATTTGTTGGAAATAATTGTTTTTATCGCTTTTGCAATCATTTACATGAAAGTTTGTTCATAAATGATTAATTTGCTAGTCTTGACATTTGCCGCGGTTGTAATTAATAATTGTAATTATATACCAACAGAGGAACTTGTAAATGGTTTATTATACAAAACTTTTCATGTCATTTATAGTTGTTCACACTACAAGAAACTTTATTAGTTTCAGTAAATATCTCACGGATGCTTTAAATTAAATTTTACATATTTTGTTTTATCACATTGGAAATTTTAATTAGTACAGTCCTTTAAAGTTTAATTATAGTTTATTTTCCGTGTTACAGAAAATAGATTTCATTCTTTTCTCTTTTTTGTATAATATGGCTGCAATCATGTTACTTTGATAGTAATAAAACGCTTAAAGCTGTTACCTCTAAGCTGTTAAAGCTGTGGTTTGTATAGAAAAAGCATAAGAAAACAAACGCACAACATGATCTTGTTTGTTTATAACGTGTCTGTGAGTTAGCAGTGATAATATTGAGCTATTTATGTTAGAAAGGAAATTAGTTTCAAACTTTTTTTTACATTGTGGTGTATTATGAAAAATATTATATAAAATACATAACTATAAATAAAAAGTTATATATAGTATATAGATCGTAGTATTGTTGTTATACATATACTGAATGCTCACTCAATTCCGACCACCCCTCCATACAAGGAAGTGTTACTATAATCTGTTTCACGTAAGCTGATAGGAAAAAGAAGTTTTCCCCCCCACCACGCTCAAGTACAAGTGAATGTTGGTGTAACGTCTTCCATCATTAGCCCCTGCACACAGAAGTATAGAGTGTATCTAAATATGTCTAAATAATAAATTACAACTTTCTAATAACACTACGTATTTTAAAACACTTAATTACATTTGCCTGTATTAGCGAGGTAAGTAACACGTGTTATTATAATGTAACTTTTATTGAACAGTTGTATTGTTCATTTTTGTTCCTTTGGCAGTCGGGGTTGTGACATAATGTTGGAATGGCAAGTGATGGCAGAGTTGGTAATTGAATGGGTATTTACTTATTAATACAATAATTTCATAATATAAAACCGAAAAACGAAAATGAAATCTTTATAAGTTTTACGTCCCACGTTTATGCCGGCTAGGCTAAGAGAGATGGTGACATAAGAAATGAAGAAATGGTAAAATGAAGAAAGTGGGAGGAAACAGAAGCTCCCCGAGGAAACCCAACCCCGAGGAATAAATACGAGCTCGTTCAATTATACATAAATAACGAACACTTTAGCTTAAAGAGCTCAAAGGCTAATCGTAGCAGAAAGAAACATTTCCATTAGATTTTAACGTGCGAAAAATCAATGTATCATGTTTGTTACCAACCATATTTCAAAGATCCTGCTTTACATTGTCCGGAAGCTTTCTCTTTCGCCCAGCTAATAGTCTCCTTCTCCTAGGCTTTTTGAATAGGGCTTAACTTTGTGCGTATTTCCCTTACAAGTAACGTGTCATGCTTATCTTATACGTATTAACTTCAGTATTTCTATTCGGTGACCTGTAGTTGTTGTAAAACAAAAGTATTGCGGAGAAAGAACACACTCAAAGCTACATGTTGGCAGACAGCACACTGTTATAATAGGAGGTGGGCAGGATTTATCCGCATTCCAATAGGGCATTAGGGTGGTCCTTAATTTTTGATTTCCGAATTTCTTTGGACGAACCCCCTAAAATGGTTTCAAATGGGACTAAATTAAGCCAGGAGAAAAATTAGATCTATTGAATAATATTAAATGGTGCCTCAAGCGACCTAAAGCTTTGAATCTGATTACAATATATAGCATATGGGAAAAATCTGGAATAAACTCTTGTAATTTAGAGACGGCTTAAAGAAATGTAAAGATGCCCTGCATAATGGAACTAGAGGAAGAGACATGCCTAATTTTGTATAGTACTGTCATGGCGGCCATCTTAAAGTTCGCCATCTTGGATTCAGGTTAAAATTTTCAAATAGGAAGAAGGTCATATGACATATCATTTTGAGGTAGCGTTTCACCAGACGCACAAATCTGGCATTATTTTAAAGATAGCTTTAGTCGTGTAAGAATTATTACCTGTTAAAATATTTCTCCAAGGGGAAGTGCACGATTAACTATTAAATAAACTTAGGTATTTTGGCAAAAGGCAAGGATCCCTGTAAAGGATACCCAACGCAGTGTTAACAAGCTGATTGCATTGTATGAGAAATGGCGAGCATTACAGAAGAACAATAAAAGGTCGAGTGAAGTGCAAGGGCAAAAAGAAGGAGCCTTCTCAAATATCTTGCCTAATTTATGTGATATAGCTAATGCTCCAGGTATTATTAAAATCAAGGAAGATAGAGAGTTTCTTTTGTCTCAAAGACAGAAGTAACGACCTGGTAACATGATTAATAAAGGCATGAGTTTATCGCGAAAAGAGCTAAAGGGATATTCACGGCTTCAAAAGAAAGAGGGACACAAAAGAAAATGCACTTCTGAAAACGATTTTTTGAACTTTATATACCAAAAGACATGGAGGTAAGCAGTTCAAGTAATGGAGAGGAAAACCCAGCTGAGAATGTTATAGAAAATGTGAAAATGGATGAGAGTGTGCCCGGACCCACCAAGAGATGTAAAAGGGGAAAAACAAATTTTATTACTCCAAGACTGGTTACTGTTCTTGATCGATACAAGGTCACTGATAGAGCAGCAATACATATTCTGACAGTGACTACAGAAGCATTAGGCCATAATGTAGAGAAACTAGTAATAAATAGGTCTTCCATTCACCAATGCCGAGAGAAAATCCGTAGCCAAGTTGCACAGGACCACAAAAAACAAATTTCATAGTGCGTCAAGTGCGTTAATTGTGTATTGGGACGGAAAACTACTGCCAAATTTGACTGGCAGAGATTGTCGACGTGCTATTAATAATTATTACAGGAGATAGTCATGAGAGGTTAATTGATGTTTCCAGTTTGCAATCATCAAGAGAAGAACATATTGCTTCTATTATAGTTCATTCGCTTTAAGAATGGAACTTGGTAAAGTTAGTGCATACAGTTTGTTGTGACACTACTTCCTGCAATATGTGTCATGACAAAGGCGCTTGCATTCTGCTAGAGCAGAAGCTCCAAGAAAGATCACTTATACCTTCCTTGTAGACACCAAATTTATGGATTGGTTTTAAAAAGTGTATTTGATAAGTGTTGTGTTTCGTTTGCATCTGGACCGGATGTTCCCCTACTTAAGCGTAACCAGAACGAGTGGTCTAAAATAGATTGCACTAACTTTATTCCTGGAATTTATGACAATGTAAGGAACAATATTTCCGATGTGAAAAAAGAAGTGTTTAATTTGCTATCAAACTTGACTGACCATCATATTCTTGGGTTACATACTTCTTCGAGGCGTTTTCTTTATTTTTCCTGGAGCAATTCACTATGCACGGCGGATGAGAAGAGCAATCTACTGTTTAAAAAAATATATATATTTCTCTTTCGTCAATAATTTCGTTTAACGAAACAAATAGAAACGGATCTTAGAAGAGTATGCATTTTCCTGATACGACTATATCTGCAAGCATGGTTTAAACGTGATCAAGCATCACATTCACCATTGCTGGACCTGCAATTTTTGAAAGGTTTGTATAGTTATAGACAAATACGTGCTGTACCTGAAGTGGTTCTTTCTAAATTTTCTCGCCTTTTGTGGTACTTGACGGAGAAACACGTAGCGTTTTTTTTTAATGATGAAGTTAGCATAATGGAAAAGTGAAATCATGATTGAAAGAATTAAAACTGTAAGGGGAAACCGTGAAACAAAACAGAGTTTTGACACAAGAGATGATACAATAAAAATTCTTGTGAAAAGAGAATTCAGTGATTTTCTTACAACAAACACACAAGAGATTTAAAATACTCAAAGGGTTTCTTGAGTGTGATCCATTTTCAAGGTCAAATAACAATGATTATCTTCAAAGAAAGACAATAGTTAAATCCAACCACGTAACAACTGATAGAAGATTACAACAACGTTCTTACGAAAAATGAGGAGCAGAAACAGTTTCTTTTACAGATAGTGAAGGACCACAGACAATCTTTTCCTAGATGTAACACAAGTGAACTATGTAGCAAATAAGATTGAAAACTTAACATAAAGCTACTACATAAATAAGGGATATTTCAATTTCTTCTAAGTTATAACTTTTCTTGTTCCTCATAATGGTCTATTGTTTGTAGTTCATAGCGAAACAAAGATTTAACTTTCTCTAGCAGTTTGTTTCAGTTTATGTAAAAAAAAAAAAAAAAAAACTTCCAAAATTCTTACAAATCCGTGGTCCATAACTACAACAAAATAACATTACATCCAAGAATTTCGTTTTTCAAACGTAATAACTCTTACATGAATATAGGCACCTTGGAAATAATGCCAGATTTCTGCTTCTTGTGAAATGCTATCTCAAAGCGATATGTCACATGACCCTCTTTCTATTTGAAAATTTTGGCCTGAATTCAAGATGATGGACTTCAAGATGGCCGCCATAATAATGCTATACAAGATTAGGTTGATATTTTCCTTTAGTTACATTATGAAAGATATCTTCCCATTTCCTTAAGCCGTTATTAAATTACAAGGATTTATTCCAGATTTTCCCCATATACTATATATTGTAAACGAATTTAAAAATTTAGATCGCTTGAGGCACCATTTAAAATTATTCAATGGATCTAATATTTCTCCTGGCTTATTTTAGTTCCATATGGAACCATTTTAGGGGGTTCGTCAAAGGAAATTCCTAAATTTATTTTTCCCCATATACATAAGGACCACCCTAATATGGTATGATTGTGGGTGCCCGAGCAATAGATACGTCAATAACGCGGTGAGCGTAGCATCAAACAGCTCATGACATCGAAACAAACCATCAGTGTGCGGGAATTACGTAACCAATACAATGGTGGATGAACAACACCCATATCCCATGCAACTTACACTGACACGCGTGAAGTTCCACAGCGGATCACCCACTCGTCACCACTCCTTACGACTTGTAACCGCCGACTTCGTCGCGCTTAGGCAAAGAAACACGCTAATTGGACCGTAGATGATTGGAAAAGGAAGTGTTGTTCCGACAAAGCACGGTTCGTGCAACTTTTCTCGGACATGCATGTGTATGTGTGGTGCCAACAGCACGAAGCTATGAACCCTTCGTGCACAGTGCGTACTGTACACTCAGCAGGGGCGGCTGTATAGTTTGGGAATGCTTATGTTTGTATGGATTAGAACCATTGGTGTGCATGGACTACCGCAAGACATTAGTTGTGTACGGAATGTATTAGGGGACCACGTACACCCTACAATGCAACACTTTTACCCACGCGAAGACGGTATTTTCCAGGACCATAATGCACAGTGCAACCAAGCCAGAACTGTGCTTGCTTGTCTTAAGGAATATTCCACGAAGCTGTAGGATATGAATTAGCCCCCTAATTCGCCGGATCTTAATCCTCTAGAACATTTATCGGATGTTTTGGAATGAACACTTGACTCATGCACCGACATATGTGGGCTCATTGTGGGAGGTCATCAGGAACATATGCTGTCAGATCCCGGTGGAAACCTATCAGCAACTACCAAAATCCATGGCATGCCGTTTCCAGGCCGTTCTCTCAGCAAAATATGAACTAATAGAGTATTAAATAGGTGGTCGCAATTCAGTGAGCACTCAGCAAAAGCGGGTCTCTAAAGTTCATACCACGAGGACGAAAGTGTGTCAAATACATATATATCTTGCAATGTTACCACGTGATCAGTCTTATTTGAAGACTTTGGAACAAAAACCCATCAAGTCCAAAAAGTTAAAGAGTAAAGGAGCTAGCTTCACAAGGATTTCTCGTCATCCGGTTTTCTTTTAACTTGGTATATATATATATATATTATATCGAACATAAATCGACATGTACTTTTTTTGTTTCGTTCGCAAAATAGGATGAGGAGAAACTCTTATTATGCTATTTCCTTTACTCTTTCACTTTTTTGACTTGTCTGTTTCTTGCTCCAAAGTCTTCAATTCTGTGTATCATTTTTTTGAAACAACAATAGGGTAAAGAAAGTCTTGTGATAACGAAACAATATCGAACTCGAAGTTTGAAGAAATATGAAAATTTTGAGGAATTTATACGCTAAGAAAGGGATTTCTGATGCCCAACCATTCGTTCATTTCACGTAATGTACGTAAAAACTGCTTACAAACCTCATTGTTCAACGTATCCAAACAAAATATTAAAATTTATTTGTATGCACCACCCATCATTTCTTCAAAGAAGATACCGTCGCTCTATAATCCAATGGGTGAATATAAAGATAGGAAACAGAGGGTGAAAATGCATACTAGGCTCTTGAAAATACGCTACAGGTGAACATGTATCACTGTGTGCTGCTGAGTTATGACCGTAAAACCAAAAGGGAAATATCGATATGTGCATAGCGTGGTAAAATGAAATGAAATCTTTCAGTTTTACGTCCCACGATTATGCGGGTTAGGCTAAAGGAGACGGTGATTATGATAAATGAATGAAATGAAGAGGAAACTGGAGAACCCCAAGTAAACCCATGATCACGGTGTTTGTCCACCACAAAGTCCACAGGCACGAGATGGGATCGAACCAGGGACCCCAAGCACTGGAGGTGAACGCTCTACCACTGAGCCACCGCGCTTCCTTGCATACATAGCATAGTATAAGCCAAAGGACGAATATGACATATTCGCCTTTTGGCATGGAGGACCGTTAAAACAGTACATATTCGCCCCTTATTCAAGCGAAAATGTTATGCTTAGTAGGAACCATGGAGCTTGGTAATAATATACGTTGAATGGAGGAACTGTTTCAATTGATTTACCTATAGTAGCCTTGAAACAAGTCTGCGATTAGTTTTGAAAAGGGATAAGAACTGAATACTTTGAATACCATAGTATATGGATTTTCCAGTCTGGAGTCTCGCAGATTATTGTCTAAATTGCACTGCACACACTGCAGAATCGCTATACTTTGTCAAGTAGATAGCCCGTATCCCTAGGAAAAAGTAGTTTATGACATTGTAGTTTACCTTGACACGTTGAGATTGTATAACGGAAGAAGCTTGTTTCATTACTAATTTGTGTATTCCATTTTTCAAGTAAAATATTAGCGGAAACAAAGAATGATACAGGAGGTTCGTCCAGTGATGATTATAACACAAGTGACAGCAGCGTCTCAAGTAGTTCCGTCTTTTATATACAAAAAAAAACAGACAAGAAAGAAGAAAGTACAGCACAAGAAAAAGCCTCATGTGGTGACGTGTTAATGTCAAGACCAACATCGTCAATGATGATGGAGAAACATGAAAGCCAAACGCAAGACGTCGTTAAAAAAATGTAACGTGTAAAGATGAAAGTGCCAAGAACAGTAGTGAATTACAAACTGGGAAGTCGCATGAAGGGCAAGAGGTGGGACAATCACAGGAGACAACAAAAGGTAGAAAAGGAAGTGTATGCAAGAGGGAAATAAACAAAGAAAGGCGTCAGTCCGGTAAGAATTATGTAAGATCTGGCACACCCGTACCAGCTAAGCAAGTGCGGGCAGTAACTAAATGTGGAAAAATCTGTAAACGAAAATGCGCGGAAATATTCAATTATGAAGGAAGATGTGTATATTTCTCAGATTACTGGAAGCTAAATGAAACTCAAAGAAGGCAGTATGTTGTCAGTTGTATTGAGGAGAATACGCCTAAGCAAAGACCGATATCTTCAAGGAAGAACAGGAAACGAAAGGCTTTGAAACATTTCGTTCTCAAAAACATCCAGAAAATGCAAGTGTTCCAAGAATTGTTCTTAGGATCTCTATCGGAGAGAAGTTTCTCCGTGTCTCTTTATCCAAGAAAACAGTGAATGGTTTGGCTTTACCTGATCAGAGTGGTAAAAGACCGCTGGAAAATAAAACAAAGTCTGAGCTTGTATCATACGCCAAACAACACATTAAATGTTTCCCTGCTGTACTTTTACATTACTTTAGTGCTACGTCATCAAAAACATATTTAAGTCCTACACTGAACTTGAAGGAAATTACAAACTATACGACGAGAAGTGTCATAGTGAGAACGTTATAGCTGTTTCATTTAAAGTGTATTATGATATACTCGAGTCTATGAATATAGGCTTCCATGTTCGCAAGAAAGACATGTGCAAGGTGTGTAATAGCTATAAAAACCTGACGGGAGATTTGCCAGCTGCTGAAGAGGCAAACTACAGAAAACACATCATGCAGAAAGAACATGTTAGCACGGCAAAAGCAAAGGAGAAAAACAGAGCCAAGGAAGACAAGGAATTTTGTGCATTTAACCTTGATTTGCAGTTAGTTTTACAAGTGCCTTGTAGCAGAGTCAGGTACAAACGAAAACTAAATTATTTCAATATAACAGTGTATATAACCCTGAAACAAGAGACGGTGTATGTTACTTATGAGATGAAACAAATGGCAAAACGGGAGGAAATGAAATTGATACATGTGTTTTCAAATATATCAAAGCACAAATTTATTACAAGTATATTTCAATTCATTCCGATAGCTGTGGTCGACAAATTAGGAATATTTTCTTTGTGGCAATGTGTTTGTATATTGTTCAGACTGAGGAATACGTTGATAAAAAATACATTCCTTTCTGGAATTTGGACATAGCCAAATGTAAATGAATTCTACGCATTCTGTTATCGAACGTTCTGTCAAATATGGGACATACAGTATATCTGCCAGATGGATGAGCTGTTGTCGCAGGAACTGCTTGTCGCAACCCCAAACCATATACAGTGCAGGAGCTACAATACTATGAGTTTCTTAACTGGAAGAATGTTGCTGCATTTCTGGTACACAATAAATCTAAAGATAAGGAAGGGAATATGGTCAGTTGGATTTTGATCAAAGACTTGAAGTAGGAGAAGGCAGATCCTGGAGTTATCAAATACAGCTAAGTTAATGATAATGTGCAATGGACTAAGCATTTGAATTTCTGGCATTGCCATTGTTACTTTCATCTGTACATAGATCTATAGGATACAATAGTGTTTCTCATCCAAGCGTAGAATAATGTCTGAGGTTATTCCAGCCACCTGTGGCTTAGACTTATTTTGTAACAGGAGGACCTCTTTACGATTCAGAATTGCTGGCTCCAGAGTTTTGATTTTTCTTGCACATGGATCAACTGCTGAAAGTACACAGTTGCATTGATGCTATGACCAGCTAGTAGCAGTTCTTGATGCACGATGCCGTGATCAGTCTACCAAACACACAGGAAAAACTTCTTCTGGTGTAGTGCTAGTTTCGGCTGTTTTGGAACCGGTTCATGGGATGCTAACCATTCATGACGGCACAGTGGAGCTTCATACAGGACCCACTTCTCATCACATGTCAACACCCTATCCAGAAATGGCTCCTTCCTCAAACGAGACAGCAAAGAAGCACAGGTGTCTGCTCGCGTTGACTTCTGGCCCGGAGTCAAATCATGTGGGAACCATCGACTCAACTTGTAGTGCCTCATAAGTTGATGGAGGTGCTGTCGAAGGTTTCTCCACTCACACTGAATTGTTGACCAAATTTCTCACATGTCCGGCCACTGTTCTCAATTGCTGCCTAAAATCTTTATTTCGTACATGTGCTAGTCTTTTGACACGTGTTGCGTCTTCAAGTGTTTCGTCACTGTCCTTAAACTTGTTAAACAACTGTCCATCTAGTGACGACACTATCACCAAAGGCCTGGTATATCTTCCGCCCCGCTGCAGCGGCGTTTGAGCCCAGTTTCAACTTGTACAGCATATACTCCCTTAGGACGCTCTGTGGAGATCCCATGTTCACCCTGTCCTTACGCAGGTGATTACGGTGTAACTAAACTGCCATAACCAAATTAGTATGTTGGAAGTTGTGGAGTAAATTGCCGCAACTGACCTCCGCCTTATCTCCATTCGCATTCAACTCACGGTGTGAGGGCCAATTGAACACAGACCTCCACAAAAAGCGACAGAACTTTCTTGGTTATCTTTATACTTCTCAATGTATCTAGCTGAATTGAAGAGTTCAGAGGCCAAAGGGCAAATATGTGTCATTGTTATTAACAAATGGCTAACAATATTAAATTTCAACAACAACTTTCAACACTTGTGGTTAATATTTCTTCACATTTCACTTCACATGTGGGGAAATTCTTGGACTCAATTTCTGTCATTACTTCATAGTGTGTCTCAAATTTTCTTGAAATTTTTAAATGCATTTTTCTCAATATGAATGGAAATCATATTCGCCCTTTGGCTTTAGACCGACGATACGTTGATGGGCGCTAGCTACAACAACAAGATGTAGAAGTTCTTTTCTTTCCACCTGGTTGCATTGGGTATTAAAGATTATATGAAACTCCTATATGATGGATATCCTACCCATTTCATTCTCAGAGTCAGAATCTTCCTGAACCAAAAATTTAGATTGAGATGAATAGGCTGCAAAAAACCTATAGCATGGCCCGAAATATATGAAGTTTAATTAAATATGGGCGAGGTCCATCATTTCCAAATGATATTCTGTTCAGTGATGAAGCTACCTTCTGTTGGTACGGAGGTTACGGACACTTCCAAAGAGATTGTTTCAGACAGAAATGAAATAACATAACAATATTTCACTTTAACGTCCCAGGATTATGCCTGTTAGTCTAAGGGAGACGTATGATTTTGGCAAGTCAATAATAATGGAATAATTGCTGTGAAGGCAGTAGCACTATGGTGTGGTCAGTCGTAGTGCGTAGAAAATTTATTGTAGCAGGTGCTCTGACTCGACCCAGTAGTAAATTTACATCAATTTCAACGTTAAATTTTAAGTGTACATTTCATATAGCACCAAAAAGAGAGTGTTTAACCCACAAAAACCCAAACATTATTCAAGTAAGAATTTTTGAACAAAACTTTCATGGTTCACTAAATGAGGGCCTTAGATAACAGAAATGTCCAATAAATGTTTTTGAATGAATTGGAAACCCAATGTGACACCTGTGACTCAGCGAGAAACAGACGTAGTTTACAACTTTAACTTAGTACATGAACAATTACTATTTTACCAGAGTATTAGGGATTTAAATACTTACTTATCATAAGAATAAATAAAATATATCCGGAAGCTGAAATGCGCTCGAGAACTCCATGAGCCACATGCACCTACTAACAAGAAAAGTTGAATAAAATTGCTAAAACCTGAAGAAAAGGAACGAAACAAAGCTTGCTACAAAGGTTTATGTGTGGTTTATAAAGTACAATGGGTATTTGTGTAAAACGTTTGAAACTAACTTTATAAGGTCAACAGGAAATCAATGTGACACCTATGATACACTGGGAATTTGTGGGTTAAGTAAACAAATATTTTATATATATAATAGAATAATTCCTTACATTGTAGAGGGCGTCTTTTGTGACAGCAGCGATAGACAGTGTGGGAGGAGGTATTCTGCGAACAGCTGAGAAAATGACTGGAAATGTTTACGTAAGAAGGACGTTCACATCTGTTTTACGTATACACAATTCCTGGTTTTCTGGAAGTATAGCTTAATAACTGCTACTTTATTGCGTTTCCGAAGAAGTAAGGGTGCAAATTAGCTTAGAGCATCTCTTCTGAATTGACTAGAGGCTTTACTGCAGTGAGTACCTAATAAATCATGACCTCGCCGCTATCCATCAAGGATGGAGTGAATAACCAGAATAAGCCTGATTCTGGAAGACTTGCTTCTCTACCATTTAATCATTGGTTAGAAGGGTTGGTTAGAGTTGAGTTGAGTTGATTTTGAGTATAATGTCCCTTTCAGCAGCAAGGCTATATGAGACGACACCTACTAAATAACATGGAAGCCTAAATACATAGCTCCCACCGGGAATTAAATCCGGGTCTCCTACGCCAAAGGCGCGTATGCTAACCACTTAGCCACGAAGGAACTCTAGGATTGGTTAGGAATCAGCACCATTGACAAAAACATATTTTCTGCCACTTCTAAGGCGGTTAATAGCAAAGTTTCAAAGAGTGATCTCCAGTCAAGTATGAATTTGAGACGATGAGCAAGCTTAAAGTACCTCTTGTGTGTTGACCCAGCTTTACTATGGCGAATGCCTTATAACTTATGACCCATCGCTATCCATTCAGAATGGATTGGATAATCAGGGATGCTTAATTCGAGGCAGACCCTTCTACATCTACCAGTTAATTACCGCTTGGTATCGAATGATATGGAATCATTACCATTGACCACAACATATTTCATCCCATTTCTGAGCCGATTGCTAACACCATTTCAAAGAGAGGTCTCCAATGCGAATAAGAGTTCTAGATGATGAGTGACCTCAGTAGTGCTAGGAGGCGTGAGGTACTATTAGGTTTGACAGTAAGCCGACAGAGTCCCACCAAGAAAGGGGAGATTGCCACCAAGCTTACCTCATATTCCAACAAAGGTAATGTGTCCATTACTCGAACTAATGCCAAATGCGTTTCACTCTTTTAGAATTAGAACGAAAGTATCCTTTCCTGGTAGTATAAAGAAACAAGTAAGTTGTAAGAATGAAGTATTTCTAGGTCAATTTATATGAAATAGGTCCAAATACTGCATTTCATTAATAATATGTTATAATTGCAACATGGTATGATTTCGTTTGAGAAATGTGTACTAGAAAGATCAGTGCGGTGAACTGTACCTTTTAGTTATTTTCTTGTCTCGAGTGCAATAACAGAACTATTATCTTTAGTTGATCTCTGTGCTGGTTGAAGTATAAGCTTCAAATAAGTTTCCAAAAACTCAAGCTACAAAGTCAACTTACTTTATTATTTAATTTGATGTTTTTAATTTTAGTTATTTCGTTTGACAAAGATTGTAGCATGTTTGATCATAATCAAACACCGCGCTTGTTAAAAGCACAATAAGGCTTTTTTTCAGAAGGGCAGAAGAAAGCAAGCAATAGTTTTACGGGAGCAGAGGGGAGTCTGTTGAATATCGTGACGATAGAAGCGGAACTTGGAATCTCGGTCAGTCGCTGATGCCACGAATCGTTTTCCGGGTTTTTTGAACGGAATAAACTCAATCTATAATTCTCTAGCGAAGAACAGAAGCATGCCAGCTCCAAGCATTGATTTTAACCATATACTAAACCAAATAAGATTAGTTTTGTCTGGCTGTCATTGGTGGAATAGCGATACTGTCATACCAACCAAGTAAATTTAACATGCTCACTGAAAAAAAAATCTATGTTGCAGAGCTTTACGGCACGATTAAATCTCATTTTTGTATTATATTTATTTATAATTGGTTCTTCAAGTACAAATAAATCTTTATTAAATTTCATAAACAAGTTTGTAAAGAACAAGGTGATGGGCTTTATAGTCGCCTAGTATTTATAAAATTCGTCTTTATTATGCAAGTTCCTGATCTAAATTTGAAATGGATTTTCATTATCATGCTGAAGTTAATCATGTAGCGTCAAATCTATATCCGAACTAAACTAAACAGATATTCTCGGTTGGTCTGTAGGAATTTAGGGTCCCTTTTTATCACCGAGGCAATATTAGACGTAAACCTACAGTTTAAGGTGGAATAAGTACCACCGTAAAGCCTTCAAATTTGAGGTCTCTCGCACCAGGAATCGAAACCAGGACCCTGTACACCAAAGACGCACGCAATCCAGTACACTGGCGGGGACGGCAAACATACAGTCTTTTTCAACTTCAGCTAATATTAAAACTAATTTAGTCATCTATGTTGGGGATCAAAAGATCCAATATATTTAAGGCAAAATTTTTCTTGTACGCTTTATATCTGGGGAACTACATATAGTGTAGTCAAACTTAAACTACTGTATCACTTAACTCAATATGATATGTTTATTCCATAGAAAATACGCAAACTCGGTTTAGGTGCCGTTCAAGAAATTTGTGGCCCCTGATCCAAAAACTAGTTATTGGCCAAGATCACAATCTTTTGATCCATTTTTTGGATCATTCCTAAAATTCTTGTTTTTGATTCTTATCTGAAATCTTTCAAAATAATATGTGCGTTACGAATGAATTCGTACATACGGGTTTAATTTTGAGTAATAAAATTCACCTTTTACGTTTTTCATCCTGGTATTACTATTTTTTTTTTACTTTTGAGTTTTTGCATGTTGTTTCATTATGCAACATCAAGGTTATGAAGGATGTAACTTACTAGACATGGGTTCTCGGCTCAATAGTAGGGCGCTTACCTTTGGTGCGTACGGTCTCTGGTTTGATCCTACGCCAAATAAGTTATTGGCAACACGTGTCGGTGGGTTTTCTCAGGCTACTTCCGTTTCCTCCCACATTCTCATTTCACCAAATTCTTCCATCATCATTCACTTGATTTAATCATTCGTCTCCCTTAATAATAATAGGGGATAATCGTGGGACGTTAAACTGAAAGCTTTTACGACTGGTACTTCAATTTCATTAAGTTGGAGGGTCATATATACATTATGCAAAAGCAGCGGTCACACTATAGATTATTCCCCACCAACCATCTCGCCTACAAGAGGGCTGGATTACAAGACCACGCTACCAGCGTCAGTCAATCACTTAGCAAAGGCTCCCATTATCGTCCAAGAGTTCTACCTGCATGTATTCCCACCAGGACAGTGGCTATGTATACACTTGTCTATTTGCTCTGGTTCTCCAATAACCCTTATCGTGTATTCTTGACAAAAAGTATTGCTCTTACACAAAGCGTTTAGTTATTAACCGGTATAAGTGTCTCATTTCGTCCTTCTTAAATTTACAAAGACTCACGTTGCGTCGTGCTCACTTCCTTGTGACACTTCCTACGTTTAAAACGAAGAGACAAACAAACAAATTTTATTCTGTTTGCCGCTGAAACGACACTAAAAGACTGAACGAAATATTATAAGATATATTTGGTTTCGTACCCACTTGGGTAACCGGGAGGATAACACACTCACTGTTTATGCGCACGATCTCTGGTTGTTGTTGTTGTTGTAAATCATATATGTGCAAGTTGGCAGAAGGGATGGGCCAATCACAGAGGAATTAATGGCGTCGAGGGCCATGTGAAATAATGTATGACAATCACCATGTGAAATAATGTATAACAATCGCCATGTGAAATAACGGAGGCCATGTGAAATAATGTATAGCAATCGCCATGTGAAATAACGAGGACCATGTGAAATAATGTATAACAATCGCCACGTGAAATAATGCATAAGAATCGCCATGTGAAATAACGAGGGCCATCTGAAATATGTATAACATTTTCATAACAATCGCCATATTTAAAAGCGAAACTCGTTAATCGTACAGTAATATCACAGGAACACAAAAACTGTTATAACGGTAACAAAAAAAATATTTCTTTTACTGAAGAAAAGCAGATAAAAATCTATTTATTTATCATTTTAGTGGGGAATTTAATTCTTCATGTTCTGAACTAGTCTCTTACTGTTCCGTGGTACATTATTAACGCGGATGTTATCTTTCAAGGTGGATATCAGCTATCTAGAAAATATTTTTAATTCTGTTTATTAAGATTATGTAAGAAGTATATACTTTCAATAAGGGGTCAGACGGGCCGGATAAAAGGTCCAGTGGGCCGGGATTGTTGCACATGGCTGTTGTAAACCTTGTTCACTTCCAGCTCTTATTAGTATACGAAAACAAAAGTTCACGATTGCTTAACCGGTAGGATCTGCAAATTGGGCTGGCTGGGTTCAATCCTCGATTGGGACAGGAAATTTTTCTTGTTCTAACTTTACTCCAATGCAGGTTTGAGGTTCTCCCGTGCAGCGCAGCTTGTATCATTTTCCATACACAAACAAAATATTGCACTTTTGTCGTATTCGTTCTCTAGATATGTACGCAATTATGTACATATGGCGCAGAAGTCAAAATTTAATGTCCACCCCGCGTATTATGCAAAACCAAGAAAATTATACATTTATGCAGCTAAAACAAAGGCGAAACCAACATTGGCGGACTGTTGCTCGTAGTGCGCGGGTGATAACGGTCAACAGATACGGTGACAGTCAAGGTGTTAAATAAGTACCCACGGTCAACCTAGAAAGAAGGTTGGAGCATATTGTAGACTAAACCACTTCCATGAGTACCGGAACCAAGAAAGTGTGGAGCTTTTATCTTCACACACAACCCTTGTGTCTTCGTGACATACCACAAAAAGGAGATCTCTATTTTTTAAGCAGTTTACTAACACTTCTTTATACGTTTATCATGCTGACCACGTGTCCGTTCGTCCAGAAAAAAAAAACAGAACTACTTAATGGATTCGTATCAGGTTTCGGCAGAAGGTAGTGTGAAAGGTTAGGAACTGATTCCATTGATGGAAGTAATATTCAAGCCGGAAGTGGTAGAAAACAATCACTTCCGGTTTTAAAATTGATCACTATAAAGTAAGAATAGATAGCAAAAAAAAGCAGATTCCTGCAATCGATTAATTGTGTCAAGAACATATTCTATCTCCACAATGCTCCAGCTCACACAGGTGTTGTTGCCATTGTTGCAGTACTAAATCTTGGTTGCCGGGTGGGTATTGAATGTCCTTGAAGCCATATTCTTTAACTAGTAACAACAGCCGTGTGAACCAGAGCATTGTCACACAGAGAAAACGTATGCGAGGTACGTAAAAACGTAGGTTACATACGTAAATCCTGTAGTTTTTAGACTTAATGTACAACCCTATGTAACACCCTGCAGCAAATGTATAACTAAAAACGTATGTTTTATAAAAGTTTGCGTATAAGTGTTCTATCTATACGTACTTTCCGTATGAAACAAAGGAATGTATATAGAAGGTCAGGTTCTCACATATAGATGGACGCTTATAACATAAAGCTGACGTATGTAACATACGGAAGACTGTTAGATGTCAAACATCCTGCATGATGTAACATCTTAGCGCGAAAAACGACATCATGTATGTAGCATATGGATAACGTATGTTCCGCATAGATTTCCGTAGTAAACATATGAATTCCGTATATTTGTACTATATAACGCTGCTGTCCAAATAACGGATTTTTTCTCAGTGCATGCAGCATTACAGCTCAGCACACAGCCGCTGATTCAAGTGATAGCCTCCAATCGAACTGACGCAGCTAGACAGTTCAAACTTATGCATTAATCCTTTCATAGATGGCTATAAACCAGGAGTGGTGCGATATGTACTGATAGTCCGGAAGCTTTTAGAAATACCCTCGTATAGCGAATACAAGAATATTGACATGATAAATTGGTCTAGTTGTACCTCACAATAAGTAAGATACGTTTCTAACAAATTAAGAAACGTCGCGTCATCGCTCGTCTTGTTCCGAAAGAGGTGCCTTTTCTCCAAAAACAAGCATTGGAAATAAATTGCTAAATACATTCTCGATTGGTCTAGATTCACTCCTACATTATGAAAGACACTATTACAAGGAGATGAAACATTGATTTAGGTGTTTGACATGCAAACAACACAGCAGGCTCCTGAATGGGGAGGAAAAAATGAACCTAAACCAAGACAAAGACGTCAAAGTAGCTCCAAACTCAAGATAATGCTGTATTTTTTTTTTTTTTTTTAATATATCATAGTGTTGTTCACTCAGAACTGCTGCCAGGAAGACATGCAGCCAACAAAAAGAGAACTGAGCGTCATGAGGCGCTTATATGGAAATATCTGCCCTTAAAGACTAGAATTGAGGAACTACGGTAATATACCATCACACAAGGCGATTGTTAAGACTGATTATTTAAAACAAAAATAACTAGAAATACAATTCGCTAAACAAAGCAACATTTATTACAAAATAATGTGAAGGGTAAGGGGAAAAAACAAGGAATGTCCATGTATGTGCTTTTTCGGGTGCTTTGTCCTATCTGTTGGTGACTCTTGATACTATTTGACTGTATATGCCATGCACGCGTAGGTGTAGAAATATCCATGTAAAAAGGGACGAAAGGTTTAATAACCCTATTCTTTGTACGTGATTTCCAATATTAAAACGCCGTTTTCTCAAAAATGTAATTTTGTGACATTCCTTCTTTTTTCCCCTTACCCTTCATTTGTGACAGTTTCGCCAACTGACTGAAATTAGACTTCTTCAGACACTGTAACAGGAGGGAGTTGCATCTAAATATAACATGATACTAGAAATCAGTTCTGAATTCTGATTGGCTGGTCAGGATGGACTGGAACGAATCATAATGAAATACAACAAAAGTGAAATTAAACACAAAGCTTAGGTTTGGTTTAATTATGGTTTAGGTTAGCTTATAATCATATTTATGGTGCTTAGTTTTATTTTTATTATCTTTTATTGTGATTGACTGAGTTCATCCTGACCAGCCAATGAGCATTCGAAATTAATTTCTAATATCATGTTATATTTAGATGAAACTTTCTCTTCTTATTTTTACAGTGTCTGAAGAAGCCACTAAGAAATTTGACTTAGTTTCAGTTAATAGGCGAAACTGTCACACATTATTTTGTAATAAAAGTTGCTTTATTTAGTGAATGGTACTTCTAGCTTAAGTTATTTAAGATAGAAAATGAACCAGTTGATTATCGATTTGTTTGCAAAAAGTTCAAAGAATGTCCTTGATCAAGCTTCATATTTACCTGATATGGCCTCAGATGACCTTTTACTGTTTCCAAAATTTAAATTACCACTTTGTGAAAGCCGTTTGAACTCAGTTGAAACCAAATTTCCTGAAGGAGGTAAATACTGTTCCGAAAAATGACTACAAAATGTGTTTCGGTGATTGAGTTAATCATTGGCATATGTATATCGCTTCAAATGGGGCATATTTTGAAGGCGGGAAAATACATTTCGGTGACTAATTGAATATTTTATTTTACTGACAAATTCCGGGGACTTTTATGATAGAATGTATGTATAGACAAAAACAAGCTATTCCTCATTAGAAATATTTAAACAGATTTATGGACATAGCTGAAATATTATTTATTTTACGCAAATTGCATGTTGCTCTTTGAATTAAAGAATTAATATACCTCTTTAAGAAAACTATTTTTTAAACCTCACCTTCTCAGTTCTTAATCTTTTGTACTGAAAGAACGATGTAATTTTCTAAAACAATCTCTGAGTCTATTCCATAGCTTTGGTCTCCAAATCAATAGTGCGTGCTTGTTCCCACGAATAACTCATCAAAAACTAAAATTCGTAATTACACATTACCAGGAATAAATGACTTTAGATGAGAAGTTTCAAATTTAACTTTTGTTTCTTAGAATCTTTGGGGTATTTATAGCAGCTGCTCTTTCACGTAGATGATTACCCTTCAACAATCAGGTCCGGATAGGTCATGGAAGCTTAGCTTATTTAGTTGACGTATGGACGGGAGAAGATTTTTAGTTTCTCTTCAAATGATTTGAACTGTCGTGTCGGAAGGGCATTAGCACTTACACTGAATGGAAATTTAGAAAATGAAATGATGTGATGTTTGAATGAAAACTCATCGACTTATCCACTTTTCTGTAGCTTTATTTCAGTTTTGTGGATAGAAAGAAGCACGAAAAGATTTTCTAATTTTCTACGTTCAAAATCAGAAAGTTCATTTACCTTTTCAATGTCGTAAGTATCATAATAAGATTTGGCATTTCATGAAAAATTACGTAGATCTATGTTTATCTTTGCAAGGTGTATTCTTTCAATTACAAAGCGTTGCTATTTGTAATTCAATTTTGAAGTTCTTTGAACCCTCTTATAGAGTCGCAGTGACGTAGCTCGTAAGGTGCCCAACTACTAATACGGCAGCCTGGATTCGATCCTGATGAAGAGGGGTTCATTTATCGTTTTGCTTTCGTTCCAGAAGTTTCCCCAGCCTCGGTGTAATGAAGTACCTTTTATGGCATTTTCCGAATGGAAGGCGTAAATTTCACCTTTGATAATCCTCCTCCTTAAATAATGGATCTGGTAATCTACACTACGTAAATTCGTGTGAAAACATGTGTGGAAGGCTATGGAAGAGGAAACTCTAAGGTTTCTCAAACTTACTACGATTTAAATGTTTAGTAAGGGAATTTGAACATAGAGATAGATAAAGCTATATCACAGAACTTTACCGAATTTACATAGTACGCTACTAATGAAATAAGAAAAATCTTGGTAAAAACAAAATTAAGTTCAGGGTTAAGAACTCTTTGTAGCACAAATTTCAATATTTATGCCCACCCAAAACAAATTTGTGTTTAAATATATGAACTTTTTAGTTGAAGCAAACGATGTACACAGCGTCTGAATATACAATGCCTGAAAAGCCACGCAAGCTATTTGAAGTAACGTTCCATACAATTCGCAATAGAAAAATTAAATCAAATTACATTTTTCAGTTAAACGTCCCGCGAGTATGCCACGAAATGAATGATGATGGAAGAATTAATGGTATGAGAATGTGGGAGAGAAAGGGAGTACCCCGAGAAAACTCATAGATACAATGGTGTCCACCACAAGCTTACATGACCAGGGATCGAACTAGGATTCTCACGCACTAGAGGTTAGTGATCTACCACTGAGCTACTGTGCCCCAATTTGCAATATTCATAAATGATATTTTAAAGAAAAGCAATTATTTACAAGAGTAACCATACAGCCCAATATTTGATCATGAATGTTACAATAAAACAAAATTACTTATTTGGTCTAGGAATTAATTCGTGCGGTTGGTACGCACACATTGAAGCTGTAGTACAAACACAAAATACATAAATACCTTAAGAAAAATATTGTCCATCGCTAGCCACCACCTTCGCCCATCTGTCAGGCAATGTACGGATTCCGTGGCGAAAGAAGTCCTCATCCTTGGAAGCGATCCAGTCAGAGACCCATGTTTCGATATCTTCTGAAGAAGTAAACCGCTGTCCAATCAAATCGTTGTTCATGCAATCGAACAAGTAGTAGTCCGAAGGAGCAACGTCTGGTAAATACGGCGGGTGGGGTAAAACTTCCCATCCGACATTTTCTAAATAGGTTTTGACCGGTTTTGCGACATGTGGGTGAGCGTTATCATGTTGAACAATAAGTTTATCATGTCTGTTCTCCCATTCTGGTCGTGTTCTGGCCAGAGCTTGCTTCAAACGCATTAATTGTCGTCGATAACGTTCTCCATTCATAGTTTCACCCGGTTGCAGCAGCTCATAGTACACCACACCTTTCATATCCCACCATATGCACAGCATAACCTTTGCACAGTGAATATCTCGTTTTGGTTGTGATGGACCTGGTTCACCTGGTTTCACCCAGGCCTTTTTTCGTTTAGGGTTCTCGTAATGGATCCACTTCTCATCACCCGTAATAATTCGATGCAGAAACCCCTTTCTGCTCTGTCGTTGAAGCAGCAATTCGCAAATGGTTTTTCGTCTTTCAACGTCTCTGTCTTTCAATTCATGTGGAACCCAATGTGACATCTTTTGAATCATTCCCATGGCTTTCAAGCGTTTGGAGACTGTTGTTTGATCAACGCCTAATGCTGCTGCAAGTTGTTCCTGCGTTTGACACGAATCCTGCTCGAGCAATGCTGTCAATTCTTCGTCTTAAAATTTTTTTGGCTATCCAGCTCGCTCTTGGTCTTCCAAACCGAAATCACCACTTCTAAACCGTGCAAACCACTTCTGACACGTTCGCTCAGCTAGAGCATGGTCACCATACACTTCCACCAAAATACGATGACTTTCAGTCGCACTTTTCTGCATGTTAAAGTAATGCAGCAGGACACCCCGCAAAAACACTTTATCAGGCACAAATTGCGCCATGTTCACTTAACTACAAACTGGTGTTGTTGACGCTTTAATCCACTGCCCTATTCTACGAACGATACGCGATGACAGGGGTTTGCAACACATGTGTGGAAACACGGAACTGTAGGACGCTCCGTTCGTTGCGCCATCTCTTGTCCACCCGCACGAATTAATTCCTAGACCAAATACTTCCATTAAAAAGTACAATATTTAATATCGCACACCTAGTGGAAGGGTGTTACAACTCAAAGATGTGCTTCCTTACAATATCAACTAATTACACTAGGCAACAAATTGAAACTTATTTTTTGTAACTGGAATGAAAGTATCTATTCTTTACTAATTCGGGGTCGCTGAATTCAATGGTGTATTTAGAAATTTTCTATCACGTCACATTTCTGAGTTACAAAATATATCCAATTTCCATATCCCATATAGGCTCACTATATACAGTATCATGTATTGGGATAGTAAAGTAGTAAATCATTCTTTTCTGCACCGGAACTGCAAAGACACACTAGAGAAATTAGTTTTACGAGGCACTTACTTGTTACTGCTGGAAATAAACCCCTGATGATCGTCTTTTGTGTGATTCAGTATCGGACTCCCAGCTCAAAAACCAACAGTAGTCGCCCATCATTTTAGCATCCCATCTGCCTTGGTACTGACGTTCCATTTGGGAAATTTCTTGGTGGAATCGCTCTCCGTGTTTACCACTCACGTCACACAAGTTTCGAGGGAAAAAGTCCAAGTGAAAATCAAGGAAATGTAGCTTGCGACAGCCTAGAACTTGATAGGTTTCTATCACATCATCGACCAAATGTACATAGTGAGGACTCCTGTATTTTCCTAGGAAACCGTCACATAACGCAGCAAATGCATTCGATGCAGCGACTTCAATATGGTTCATTTTATTTTCAAAACCTGGGTCATGAAGTAATTTCCTTATCTGAGGGCCGGTAAAAATCCCTGCTGCAACCTTTGCTTCTTAATTTGAGAAATTTCTTTCCTTGAGTACTTGAAAGTTACGCTCTCCTTGTCCAGAACCTTCACAAATGTACTCATTAAACCAAGTTTGATGTGCAGTGGGGGAAGTAAGATTTGGTTAGCATCAATCAGTGGAAGATGTTGTATATTTTGCTCAACCCTTTGTACATAGTGGTTTGCAGTCTCGGCTGTTCCACAAACTCAAAAAACAACTATACTTGCGTATCTTCCTTGCAAACCTTTGGATGATGGCTACAACTTTAAGATAACAACACACTTTCCACTTAAAAGAGTTGTATTTTATTTCAGACAGCACTTCATCCATAGTTTGATACGACTCTTTCATGCCTACGGCGTGCGCAATGGGTATGGACGGCCACTTATTGCCGTTATGCAGAAGCACTGCCTTTAAACTCAACTTAGAGGCACCAATAAACAGACGCACTTGGGTTATGTTCAATTCCAAGTGTGTGGAACAGTCCATTTACATCGGTACACGCACACACATTGAATTCTCCATCCGATAGAACTGTGCGAATTCCTTCTCTCGATCCCTGTACAGTGAAATAGACGTGCCTGCTGATAAAAGATGCCACTGTTGTAGCCTAGACCCAAGTATCTGAGCCTCATTTTTTGTCAAATTCAGGTCTCGCACTAAGTCATTAAGTTCAGGTTGCTGAATAAGGTGAGGCAACTGATCATTTTCAATTCCTCATTCTGATAAAGAATCACTTTCACTTTTGTTGCTACAATCCTCACTTTCAGTCACTGTGCTTGATGGTGCAGAGAGGATTTGCAAATTAGGCCAGTGTGGTACTGGCTTCATTGCTGACATCACGTCGGTATACACAATAGAATGTTTATTTTTACTGGAATAACCTGAAACACTAGTCAGACAAAAGTAACAATCCGTTGTGTGTTCCTTCGCTTCGCGCCAAATCATGGGCACTCCGAACTTCATTGCTCGCTTCTTTCCTTTCATCCACTCAGTTAGTGTTACCACACATAAGGTGCCCTAGGGGATCTTATCTTGATCGCCTAGAGGACAATCAAAGTATGCTTTGTATGCTGTCCGTATCACTTGCGAAATTTGTTTCCTCTGTGATTTTGATGTAAACTTACCACACACATAACAGAAGCAGTTTTTATTTGTAACACAACCGAGTTTACGGTTTCGTGCTGTAGCTATTAAGTTCAGCTTGAGTATATTTTTATCGAAACCACAGAAACAAAATATTCTATTCACAACACGCTGTCCAATACAACTACGTAAAGCGGATGAACTCCACCAATTATATTTCCACCACGATAAAAGACAAATAACACAACAATCACCAGAAACTCCCACCGGTTTATTTATCATGAGTAAAGATCTAGCCGACTGATATACGCCACATGTTTTTCTTTTCCTTTAGTTCAGCAGTGTTACCAGCAATATAAAGAAAAAATTCGGCTGCAACGTCGCACCGGAAGTGACGTCACGCGTAACTCGAAAATTGTACGTGCTGGAAAATTTTGCGTTACGAATTTGGATTCAGCGCATCGGAATTAGTAAAGAATACATATTGGCACCGCAGTTACAAACTGGCTGTCACATAGTGTTATGAGCTGACAATATGCTTATGAGCTTCCTTATAATATGTGCTAACACCTACACTTAGAAAGTTAGTTCAAATTTTACCAGATTGATGACAGCAGAATCGTACCATTTACAAGTAACAGTTGATATTTACATAAAATACCTAAGGGCATGGGCGAATGTTAACACACAAAATAAAATAGACGCTACTGCCAGGTAAAATGTGTTTATGGACTGCAAATACCAATTCAATGACGGAAACAATGTTCATAAATCACCTTATGTGTTTTGAATGCTACATGAGGTCTGTAGTATTCAATTTTTGGCAATTTGTGGCGTACCCTCTTTAACATACTTTGGGCGGGCTTGAAGTTCCAGTTCCGTAGCTTGGTCTTCATGCGACGGACGAGCTGTGATGCAGTTTTGGTCCCCCCCCCCCCATCAAAGACCAGAAATGCTTCATAGAGAGATCCTGTGGGACATATGGTGACTTGGAGTTTCATGGCACAAATGGTACTGATTTCACAGTCAACCGGTCAGTTTTTTTCCTGACATAAAGGGAGGTTGCGAAGTCTGGGCAAAATACAGTTATTACCATGATTATATATGTTAATAAATTAAGGCTACTTAGGTAGACATGTCTTGGTGTAAATGCCGGATGAGATTGTTGAACTATTAACTGTATTGATGAATGGTTAAGCGACATCCTATGGTGAAATTTTCACCTATACCAGTATTTTCTTCTAAAAATTTTCCTTGCTTTTCTGGCGTACAGTGGTTGAAGTACCAACAACTAGTAATGTCCGCGGTTTCCTGGCATTTCATCTCTGACAAATAAACAGTTTTTCATTGTCCTTGAAGATCATTGTGTCAGGATGCAAAATGTCGCGACCAAATTTTCTACATTTGCCTGCTATTGTAGTGAATTGCTTGTCTGTATATTTGGGTACTTTTGACGCTTAAAATATTTTACACCTATTTTCTGCAAATTCTGAACAATTGTTCTTCTGAAGACACGAAATTTGCCATACAGTTTCTGACCACTTGTCTCAACACCGTTTTCTGCCAAATGTCTCCAGTTTAATCTTGCCACTGTGAGTCAGACTGCCAGGACGGTCACACCATGGCAAGTCTTCAATTGGAGGACCATTTTTTTAACGTTTTATGAATGGTATAGATCGTGTAAGGTGAAAAATTCTCTTTCCGAAAATACTTCACAACTTCTACCACAAGCAGTTATCCAAGCAAGTAAGCAAGTGACACAGACGTCTCTCTTCTTTCTTCAGCCGCATACTGCTCACATCTGCTTGCTCAGTACAAATCACACTATCTATGAAACTTTGACAAACAAGACTGACTCGCACTGCTCAATGTAACCTTGGCACAACGATCACAGATTAGTGTGTTAACTTTCGCCCATTTCCATATGGCCCGTTCGTATCGTGCTCATGTATAGGATACGACATGATCTGTGTAACAAATATAACACACATCCTTTCTCCAGATGAAAAAGCATGTTCACAAAATTCATAATTCTCAGATATAAACATTTACATTCTCATAGTCAATGCCTTCAATTAGTTGTGTCCTTATTTACATTAAACTGTAATAAATGAATACTCAGTTAACATTACCTCGCAAACTGTCAATAATTCTACAAAACCCCAAAGCAGTTAAGAAATATTAATTATATTCATCCATATTAATAGCGATTAACTATGCGCACAGCACAGTTGTCATAATAAACCAGTTCTTCATTCGTCTGATTCAAAACACTACCATATCATAACCATAGCCAGGCAAGGATCCGGAGCTCTCTCAAAGCACCTGGTTTCCACCACGAAGTCCGAGACGCGAATTCCTTACATTTGGCTACTTGCGAATAAATAAAGGAAATTTCAAAAATATCGAAATTGTCACCCTTTCCCCTTTAGAGGCGAAATTTTTGAAAATGCTTAAACACGTGTTCTCTTATATATTTTTGTTTTACTTTAAAGTTCATTTTTTTACTTAAAAGTTTGTACCGAATTTCACATCTTCAACTTAAACGAATCCCCACATTGGGTGCTTTCTCACTAAGAAAAGGAAATTCGGATATTAAAAGGACTCAATTTTCGCTTTAGCAGCAAAAAAAATGTATTCCCTTGTTTATATTTATGAGTTTATATACCAAATATTACATCTCCGACTTAAGGGAATCACCACATTCGGCACATCGTTGAATAAATAGAGGAAAATTTGAATATTATTCATATTGTTCTCTCCTTCCTTTTTGGAGCGGAATTATAACAAAAGCTTAATTACATGTCTTCTTATCTATATATTAAAATGCTAGGTTTATATGTTTGTCTAAAGAAAAGTTTATGTTTGTCTCCAATCCTTTTGACAATGAGATCTCAAAAACCACAAATGCTAGAAGCCTGCCGTATTGACTGGTCGATTCCAAATTTTGAGTAAATTTTCCAGTTTTAATTGAATATTTTAAAAAAATGGCCGTTTTTTCTTTATGACACCTTTTAGGGGTAAACTGCAAATATTGTAATTTAAAAAAGTAAAGCATCATATCCTATGAATTATACATTCCAACATAACATAGTTGTATACAGGGGTTGTATATCACTCAGTCGTTATTTCAAGCCCAAATGAGAATGAAAAACGAAAGATAACAGTTTCTCCAGGCTAAGGTGAATCTTTATTGTTTGGAGTGTTTTGCCCAATGAATACCATATATCACTGACATTATAATTAATTGTGTGTTTAATGTATTCGCTTATTGCGTACTGCATGCAAGAAAAAAGAAAACACTGATCATACATGAATTAGAAACTCCAACCGGAAGTAGGCTCAAATCTTGTAAACGGTGATAGATACTGAAAAAATAATCGAAAAAAGTCTCCCCTTTATGGTACCTATTGCCGAATTTTTATCAAGACATCTTTCACTAGTGTCTGTGAAGGGACATGTACAGTTGATGTTGTGAGATATGACAATGAGATTCATACTTTTATCTGAATGATGCGCTGTGTAGAGAGCGCAGGTTTAGCCAGTTTTTAATTAAATCTCTATTTAGCAAATTTCAGATCTCTAACTTAAGCAAAAATCCTCACATTCAATACTTTTTCATAAAGGGAAGTTGTAGGATTCTCTATGTGTCCCCCGTTTTCTGCGTTTGCAGAAGAATTTTCGAAAACATTAAAATGTGTGTTCCTTTATTTCATATGCCTAGTTTCATATCCCTAACGCCAGAGATTCGTGACATACACCATCCTTGAGGAAAATTTTGAACCCTTTTTTGTCCCCGCCCTTAGGATAGGTATTTCCAAAAATCATTCCTTATCCCTTGCTTATTTAAAAAATAAATATTCCGTCCAAATATCATGTTTCTATTTATAATAGTATGTTTTGGGTGATGATGAATCACCCATTTCTAATCTTTTATATAATAGCGTACATGCAAAAGCGTGTCAAAGATTATTCGCACAGTAGCTATAACGTTTCTTACATTATTCATGCTGATCTATCCTCGTTTATTTTCTTGATAATCTATTATGGTCATGGTATGAAAGTTTGATCCTAATTTGTCCATTGGTTTTCCTTTTGTTGCAGATGGATCATGGCCGCTCCATTAGAAGTTTGCACCAAAGAGAAACAACAAGCAGTGATCCAATTTTTGTGGTCGGAAGGTGTATCGGGGGCTTCAATCCATGAAAGACTTTTGGCACAATACGTGAACAGTGTCTTGCCGCAACGGAGTGTCTACGAATGGATTGAAATTTTCAGAAATGGTCGCACAAGTGTTACGCAAGCAGAAGGAGCCTTCGCCATCTACGGCCACAAATAATGACAACATTGAGCGTGCACGTGACATGGTTGTTAGACAGACGAGTGACTATTGATGAAGTGGCACATCGTCTGGAAATTAGTCATGGTTCCTGATACCCTTCCGACCACAAAAACCGGATAACTACTCGTTGTTCCTCTTTGATGCAAACCTCTAACAGAGCGGACATGATCTATCTGCAACGAAAGGAAGACAAATGGAGGAATTCGGATCAAAGTTTCATAGAATGACCACAACAGCATAACAATAAAATAAACGAGGACAGAGATCGGTATGAATAATGCAAGGAAAGTTATAGCTACATTGCGAATAATGTTTGCCTTACCCTCGTATATCGATTATAAATTATGGTCCCTAGCTTCCTTTCAGAAATAACTGAATCATCTATACGATCCTTTGTCATATAGACTTGATGTTGAAATAAAGAAGTTAATACTAAAAAAATTGAAGAAGGGGTTAATGTTACAGTTATTATTTTCATTACCTTTTATTAAATGGTATGATTTTAGAAGGTTTCACAAACTAACGTTGATTCCTTCCTTTGTCTACGGTACTTAATGTTCTGTTTGCTGCTTAAACGTAACAGGAAATTCTTACAATCAACTCTTTGATCGGTCTAGTGCGTTTCTCTTTTTTTAAATCCCTGTTCTCGTAGAAAGAAACTAGCGCTTTTGGTAGGGTAGTGAGCACTATTGTATGTACTTTTCTTCTTTATGGTTCAAAATAGGTGTGACAAATTCGAATCAAGAGCTGAAAGAGAAGTAGAAGAAGAGAATTATCATTTGAGGTTTCACATGTATGACAAAGTGTAATTATGAATTTACATTTGCTCATA
Source organism: Thermobia domestica (assembly GCF_964235325.1). Taxonomy (NCBI): domain Eukaryota; kingdom Metazoa; phylum Arthropoda; class Insecta; order Zygentoma; family Lepismatidae; genus Thermobia; species Thermobia domestica. The sequence continues at coordinate 22,088,807 of NC_137459.1, read as the reverse complement.
TTAATTAATATTCGCCCAGCTTCTTATAACGACAAACCTAACACTACCACCACAGGGCGGAAGATTTATTTACATTGAACGAATGGTATTTTGTGGTATTTTTCGATATGTTTGGGATTTTCTTAGTGTGTTTTCAACATTTCTTTCGAATTGATGCTTCAACATTTAGCATAATGTTCCATGCGGCTCGTTCGAAATAGTGGTATGTCACATTTTCTAACTTTCCAGTAAAACTGGGAAAGAAGCTTTAACATTCCTATGCAATTCAATGCAATGACATATCAGGCAAGATTCCCCTACAATCCACAGTTACATTTCTGAAATTAAACTACCTACATACTCTCCTGTGGTTCGATCACAACTCATTTTACTTAATAATTGAATTTCACCGGAAGAGACGCTTACCGTTATGGTATATATAAGGAATTTCGTGCACCGGAAGTGAGTCTTCTTTAAATATTAAATGTAAACGAATATTGCAACACCAATGATGGCCTGTTAATAAGAAACGTCAAACAGTTTTATTCCAAAAAGAGCAGTAATATTCAATAAAGAAACCAAGTGCCTATTTTTAGACAGTTCGAAGAATTCTTAAAGCGAACGTATTATCACTCAGCAGACAGAGAACAAATTACGTTAAAATAATCAACAAAAAACCTGTCAACACTTTCACGGATTACTTTCGTACAAGATTAGAATCGTTCTAAAATATCTTCTTTTTTCTTCTTTGCTTCTGATTATTTTTTGTTACGCAATACTAAGAAAAAGTTGACAGGAATTGATTTTTCCGTTGTCTTTGTTTTTCCTCTTAAAATCTATAGGTAAATTTCTTGTGTGGTAGTTGCGCACATGCTAGCGCCGAGTTGATTCGTTCATATCATCGATTGGCTGTGAACATTTTGTCAATCGATTCCACAACAAGTGGTTTAGGCCAAAGCTTGGCTTCAGTACTCGTCCGCGTGTTGCTGCGGCCAAAGCTTTCCCCAATTACAGGGTGGCCTTCTGGTTGCCTAGCAACGACAACTCCGGACGAAACACGCTGAAACTTAAGTTCTAATAAGTTTTCGGTTTTGAGAAAGTAAAGTCAACATTTTTCTGTCTTCCAATGACAAGAACCATGTCATCGCTTAGGAAAAAAGACGAATCCCCTGCCGGGGAGTCCCTCTCTTCGAGTTTCAGTCCAAGGAGATTCAAACGATCGCCTTCGGAATTGGTAAGTCTCTTCTTCCTCTTTTGTCATTTGTAGAAATAATGTTTTTATTGGTTCCAGTAGTAGCCAGGTACATCAAGCCAAAATCAATTTCTTTGGTGGCTTCCTTTGTCTTTGTTTGTTTTTATTTCTTTTGTATGTTCTATGGCATACATTTGCAGAATATATTTATTATTATTATATTCTTGCAGCTTGTTATTAATTAAATATTATGTAGTTTTGTATATGTATTGTTTTGTATGTAATGTATGTATTTCACTTTAAGTATTTTGTCAATATAGAAAGATACGATAAATGTTTTAGTGGTATCGTATGTTCGAAGTTAAGCTACTTTGGAGAATCAATGATATAACTTAGAATTACTAAAATTAGATTATTTGCAAATACATAAATTGTAATTTAAGATAAAATACTAGTGTTATAAGAGTTTTTGCTTTTAATTCTAATTTCTCTGGTTGACAATCATGGCTGAAGTTATAACACTCATATCATGATATGCTAAATACTAATGTAATTTCAGGTTTTGCTTGGGAAGGGGGCCGACTCTCCAATATAAATTTAATTTCACTAATATATTATTACAATACTAATTAAAGTGTATACCTATCTCAAACTCTTGAGAAAGACAATTCCATTGCGTGTAGCCCAAAATGACTCTTCTGATTCTAAATATTTTTTTCTCTTAATACAATAATAATGTTGTTTCCGGTTCCCGAAACTTTACCCAATATACCTTCTCGTTGACTTGGCATTTATATTGTTATCGACAGAACAAACTAGTGTATCTTATATTACATAGAATATAAGTAATATGCTGCTTTCAATAACAGTACAAACATCTGAAAGAGTAGGCTTCATATTACCATTTTCTCTCCTTGATCATTCATAATAGATAGACATATTTATTTCAGTGTAATTTTCTGTTATTTTCTTTCAAGATACAGAAAAAATGTACTTAAACAACTTTGTTTACTTTCAAAATATCTTGCTAGAGATATTATAGTCATTGCACGTACAATACTATTTTGAAAGAGTTAATAACACTATCATAGTTCAAGCACCACATACATCGAAGACTCACACGCTATGTACTAGACCATCAGGGAAGATACAATGATCGTGTGGGTTAATTTCGCTCAGAGGGATAATCTTTCTTTCACTTTATCAGTGTTGCAGTGTCTATATTACCAGGGTTCACTCCAATTAATCATTGTTTGTTTCATTTTAATATCTTTTTTGTTTTGAATATCGTGTGATTAAAAGGTATGATTTCTGATGAAGATCCCAAGACTTATTTGTTCAAAATGTCAATACTGATGAGAGATTTATGAGGTTGGTCTGGTAGCAAAGCAAGGCATCAATTCGTTCGAGTCACAGTCAAAATGTCAATTTGAGTTGGATATTTCATTAAGTGAATTTCTAAACTACCGACGACAAACCGACAAACCATGATGCTCAAAATTCATATAAGAGGGCATGGGGGTCCAGTGGTAGAGCGCTTACCTCTGGTGCGTGGGGTTCCTGATTCCATCCATGGCCAAGTAAGTTTGTGGTGAATAACATCGTGTCCGTAGGCATTCTCGGGGTACTGCCGTTTCCTCCCACTTTCTCATTCCACATATTCTTTCATCATCATTCACTTGCTTTAATCATCGTCTCCCTTAGCCTAACAGACATAATCGTGGGGACTAAGGACTGATTCAATCCTTGATTCCCTTATACATGTCCCGGGTGTTTTTATTTTTACTATTATCTTCAAGTTCCTTAATTTTAGCTTTCAGAAAATCGCGTTTCTTCGTTCTAAAAGTTTTGAAAGTTTCCCGCCTGATATCTGCGAAATTTTGTGTAGTTATTTAATTCGGATTTTGTTGCCAGCGTAATTTTGCCTGTTTTCTCTTCTCTACTAGTTTAATGCATTCTTGGTCGAACCATGGTTTGTTCCTACGTATTTCCGCGTGTCCCAATTTTTCTTTTGCTGAAATTTTAATGCTATCTCTAATTTCAATCCAGGTATCCTCAACATTAGTGCACTCCGAATCTTCTAAAGCTGAGAATCTATTCGAAACTTCAATCTGGTATTTCTCTCTTACCTGGCTCTCTTCTAATTTCTTTAAATTGAATCTCTCCGTTTTCGGACAATGAATATTGCCTTTATTCAACGATAACCTCTCTCGTATTATCGCTGCTACCAGGTAGTTGTCGGTGTCACAATCAGCCCCTCTAAACGACCGGACATCAATTATGCTAGATTGCCTTCTTCTATCTACTAAAACGTGATCAATTTGATTATGTGTTTTCCCGTCTGGTGATGTCCAAATGTATTTATGAACGTCGCGATGTGGGAATTTTGTACTCTTCACGATTAGGTTTTTGGATGTTGCAAAATTTACGAGTCTAACACCGTTGTCATTACTTTCCTTATGCAGACTTTCGTTCCCTATAATCGGTTTGAAAATATCCTCTCGTCCTACCTTCGCATTGAAATCCCCTAATAGAATTTTCATATGGTATCGCGGGAGTTTGTCAAATATCCGTTCCACTTCTTCGTAAAATCTGCCTTTTATATCGTCATCCTTATCTTCAGTTGGGGCATGTACATTTAAAACAATAATATCACACCACCATGCCTTAAGAGTAATAAAAGAAAGTCTGTCAGTGACAAATTCAAACCGTTTAATTGCTGGTAATATACGTTTATGAACAAAAAACCCTGTTCCTAACTGGTGATTTTTGTTTCCTTCCCCGTAAAAGAACGTAAAATTTCCGGAATTCTCAGATCCATTTCCTTCCCACCTAACTTCCTGAACTCCTACTACGTCCATCCTGTATTTCTCTAACTCACTCGTTACGGATTTTAACGCGCCTGCCCTATAAAGACTCCTAATATTCCATGTTCCAAATCTCATGTCCATTTTCTTTTGCTGAGGTCGTGCCAAGTTATCAGTCCTTGTCCGAGGCTTTTGTGAATATTTCTGAACAAGTGCTTTTTTTTACAGGATGAGGTTGTTAGCCCTACCCAAACCCCCAAGCTGGAGGACCACTCCTAGTCGGCTGTCCGCGACTGCTTATTCAGTATATTCGCAGCTAACCTCTATATCTAGAGGCCTTCTCCTCGATCCGCAACCCGAGGACGCGCCACGCCGTGGTGACAGGAACCCACGTTACACGGCAAATAGCATTAACTTATGTTTTAAAAAGAAAAAAATTGAGAAGTTTTATGTAATAAGGGCATAAGCGAGTTTACGCCCTTTTTGCATCAAACGCATTTGTGGCTTTTGCCATGCTTGTTTAGTCTCCTGGTACAATCTCAATTCAATATCGGAATAAAATGCTGCATATTACATTGTTTTATGTAAGAAAAAGACACTACTTAAATTTTCAACATCGTATTACACAAATTGCATGTTTCAGACATACGCCTTTATTGTATCAAACTCCTCAATTAATCTTGGCTCTCCTACTCGCAGTTATTTCTAGTGTTAAGCTTAGTAGGGATTAGACATTAGACGTCTGGGCTTTTTCGTCACCTATGACCATGTTAGCCCGTGACGTATGAGGGATGACGTCCTTCAGCAACCACACTATCCAAGGAAAGGTAAGGAAGCGACCTGGGACCCATATGTGAGGCACCATCCCGGTATTTACCTAGTGTGAATGAGGAAAATCTCACTCAAGATGCCTGGCCTGAACCTCCGGGAATCGAACTCGGGACCGCTTGAACCAAAGAGTTAACTTGCACCAAAGACTTTCAAAATTTTGCGTAAGTATATAAAAAGTCTTTTACAATGACAGGCCGTCCTTTCGTTGGAAAATATCAAAACAAATCCGATAACACATAGGAAGAAATAGATTTTGATGTGAATTCAATGAATCAAAAGCATTCCGTTTCCTTCCTTCCCTATTATGATTAGTGGTATTTTCACAATAGTAATATTTTCTATCGTATTTTCAGAAAAAGGGAAAATAAGCTCACCACTCTGTTCCCTTTTTTTCCTCTAATATGGATCATTCGTAGCACAGAAGGAAGTAACTTTTTATAGGCCTGTATGAAAAACTCCTATATTCTGATTTGATGAAAAACTCCTATATTCTCATTCGAAGAATAACTCCTATATTCTGATTTGATGAAAAAACTCCTATATTCTGATTTCATGGAAAACTCCTATATTCTGATTTGATGAAAAACATATATTCTGATTTGATGAAAAACTCCTATATTCTGATTTGATAGACACCTCCTATATTCTGACTTGATGAAAAATTCCTATATTCTCATTTGATAAAAAAAACTCCTATATTCTCATTCGCTGAAAAACTCCTATATTCTGATTTGATGAAAACTCCTATATTTTCATTTGATTAAAAACTCTTATATTCTGATTTGATGAAAAACTCCTTATTTAAAGCCTACAATACTTACCTAACAGCCAAACAACGCCCTTCAGATGACACTTTTGGACCCGCTAGTTCAACGAAATCAAATCCCATTGTATAAAAAAAAAGATATAAAGTTTGTACAGTACGCTTAAGTACCTGCCAAAGTTAACACTGTTTTTCTTACATTGTAAGAGTTATTTATTTACAATATCTGGACATGATTTGGTCAGAAGAGACTTGATTTCATTCTGCTCCGAACGCGCCATATCACAAATAAACTAACCGAAGTTGCAATTAATAACTTTGATTCTACCTTGACGTATTTTATAAGCGCAAATTGAGATACAATGGTGTGCACATCTGTTTCGGCTACGATGAACATTCTCATTTTTCAAGATATAAGTAGGTTAGTTTCTTCTGTTTAGAATTCATCTCCCCGCCTTCTGTGAAGTGAGTGCTTCAATGATATACTTACTAATTGTCCTTATCTCTAATGCATAGGGAAGCACTGAGGAACGAAACATAGCAACCGCATTTTTATACAGCACTTCCGTATTCGTAATACGTGAATCTATCATTGTCAAAAGTAAGAATTTGCAGCATGAAACGTAATACCATGTGTTACTCATCTCGTGATGTTTTACTTCCGCATACGCCAGATGGTCAATCTCATTTGTTTAAATGCACGTTCACAAAATTTTAAGTTGTAAAGGAAGCACTATTATTTTACTCCGACCTAAATAATATTTCGCTCCATGTAGATATAATTGTGATTAAAATTACTGTTCTCAGTTCAACAACATTACATGGCAGAATGGAATCAGTGTCTTTTAATTTTGATGAGCATTGTTATAAAGGTAATTTTTCAAAACTGCTTATACTAACTGTAGTAGATTTTCCATTGTACAGTCCACAGCAAAAAATCTGCAACATGGGCGTGTAAGTTTATTGTGAAACGACGAAGTCTTTTGCTCCAAAATAAGTATGCAGGGGAGGACCCTGAGGTTTCTTCTGTCTTGATTCGTGCCATTTACACGTTATGTTGATTCCCTGTGCCGTTAGGCGTAGTTTCACAATAAACTTACATGCTCATGTTGCAGGTGTTTTGCTGCGGACTGTGCAATTTTTGCTCTTTATAGATTTAAATTCGATTTAATCTAATTACTCGCTGAGGAAAAAAAATACTACCCTAATGGTGTTTGATGAAGCCAAGTAGATAGTTGGCGTCCCGGGAAAACCTCACGGACACGAAGTTGTCCACCACAAATTTACTTGGTCGGAGATTGAACCAGGGACCCCAAGCACACAAAGGTAACCGCTCACCCACTGAACCACCGTGTCCCCAATTAAGATCACACATAATACGTATATAACAGATGAATTTAAGCCTCTTTGCTGGACTAGTGGCAAATGTGGGTTCCTTTAGTGAACGAGGTCCTGAGTTCGACTCCCTCCAGAAGAGAATCGAAAGTACTATAGTAGTTTCGTTCCTACTTTAAACTTATCCTAATTAACCTCGTTCGAGACAAAGGATGTAAATACGAATCAATTTAGACTGTAGATCTAGTTTTACATAGTCTCGTTGCAAAGAAATAAAAAAAATACAAGTCAATCAATCAAACAAGAACTGGGCAAATATGTCCTTATTATACATTTGCACACGTCAATTGATGTATCTTCAATGTAAGGCAGTATTTGACCTTATACTAATAATAAAATAAAGTCCTTCATACAAATTACTTGGAACCAATAGATGGAATGTTTTAATTTTTGCAGCATACTTACATAATACATCAAACTGTTGTTACTATTGGGAATGTTCATAATAATTTAAGTACAAATTAAGTTTCTGAATTAAATAGACAGAAGTTCTTTTGATTTCCAATAGGATACTCAACTACGGATCCTTCTAGACAAACTTATTTGGTGTGGGCTGTGGTGACTCGGCGGTAAAATGTTCACCTCTGATGCATGGCGTCCTTGGTTTGATTCCAGATCGCGCCAAGTGAAGTTTGTGCGAGTAACAAATACTCTGTCCGTGGATTCTCTTGAGGTTATCATGCTTCCTTCCGCTTTCTTCATTCCACCATTTCATTCATTTATCATCATTACCGCCCCTTTTTGCCTAGTCGGTATAAACGTGCGACGTAAAATTTAAAAAGAAAGAAAGAAAAGAAACTTATTTTGTTGGATGGATGAAGTGGAATTTAGAGCCTTTTACAGAACTGACGCTATATGAGACGTGGACCTACAGTTTAACATAATATCTGAGCCACATTAGCTCCCATCAGGAAGCAAACCCAGAACTCCGTCACCGAAAACACGTTACGTTCACCATATAGCTACGAGGGGGCTTTAGACAAAATTAGTATAAATATTAATGCAATTTTAGAAATTTAATCAAATAAAAATGACGTAAAGAACTGCGATTAATATAAAAGTGGGTTTACTCTTGTCCCTTGACAGTCCTTCAGCCTTTTTTTTTTTTTTTTTTTTTTTTTGTAAAATGTAAAAAGTAAATAACATGTCATATTGTGGAGAGTGTTCGTCTTCCCAGTTGGAGCGGGACTCCAAGGGAAACAACAACTGTTTGCGTCACGCCATGCTAACGACAGAAAGGAGAGCTCGAGACACACGCAAAAATCGAATGGAAGAAAAATGTCCAATACGCTGGTTAATAAACACATTTATTCGTTTACAAACAGATCATCGATCATTGAAAATGACCTTCCTCCAAGAATTATTTTCTTCATTTGACGCTAGATGGATGAAGTGCCTACATTTCAAATATCGAAGTTAATACTTAAATTCTTTACTCCCATTACAAAAGTAAAGCAGTATTTGTTAAGTCTGCAAAATTGTAAAGCAGTCGTTTCCGTGTTCAAGTTCATATTTTCTACATAAAATGCTGCAACCCACCTTCCAGCAGATATGGTTTGGTTGCATAAGCTTAAGGCTATTACTCAAGGTTAAAACATTTCATTGTTACAGCGTTTATCTTTGGTGCTTGGGATCCCCGTTTCGATCCCCGGCCAGGTTAGTTTGTGGTACACAACATCGTTCTCGTGGGTTTTCTGGAGGTTCTCCCATTTTCTCATTTCTCCAATTCTTCCATCATCATGCACTTGCTTTAATCATCGTCTCCCTGAGCCTAAATAACGTAATTGTGGGATGTTAAACTCAAATACTCCATTTCATTGCGTTTCGTGTCACTCAATGATAAAATTCTTTACAAGCCAACACTATTTTACAACCATAATTCTCCTTTTGATAAGACTGATTAAATTATGTTACGCGCAAAAGTACGTCAAAATTCTCGTTCACATTTTGTACTAGAATAGCTCCATATTACAATAAAAATCAAACCAAAAAATCTAAATTTTGAAATTTATAACAACTTGAATAATTGTCCACAATTTCTGTAATAATATACTTAAAATTCCAAAAGACTCTAGTTGGAAAAATCTGTTACAGTGTAAAAATTTTCGGATATTAAGACAGCCATTGAAACATAAATAAGTCTCTTTTTTAAAAAAATGGCAATAGAGCGTCTGTTTGTTTCATGCCATTTCTTACAATTTACGGGATTCGAAGAACGTTTTGCTAACTTAACAAGACAACTGTTGCCAACTCATTAAAACTATAAATTCTATAGATTTTTTTTTATTTTCTGTTGTTCATGACTAGTGGTAGATAGTTCTTAATATACGTTTAAATAGAAGCTATCAAATTAGACGTAATTTGCTACAAGACTATTGATAGAACATGCTCACTACCGTACCATAGAAGACCCTGCTAGCTGAAAAAGTATCATATGCAGTACTCGAGGCTATAATATTCTTGTTGTTGCTTGTTAAATTTGTTAAGTTTAAATACTGAGGCTATATCAAACGTGAACCTGCAGTTTAAAGTAGAATCCAAACCACCATAAGACTTTTAAGTTGTAATACTTTCAGAGACGTAGTGTCCATTAAGGCTATAAGGCTTAGCTTATCCATTTATTTATACATCAGCCTGAAATGTTACTTTTGGACATTAATACAATTAATTTTATTAAAATGGATTTATTTTGCAATACGCTGTTTAAACATGAAGCGAATTGAAGCGAAGCTTCTGCAGAAACGCATTAAAGGCTATCGGCCGCTAGCCTTCCGCTTCTCTCATGGAATTAGGAGAATGGGGCGGTAACAATCACTTTCCCGCCACCCTCAGCAGACGAAAACTATTTAAGCTATACACATATTGAACACGATACAATGGTGTACGAATGGTGACGAAAGGCTAGCCTTTCGGGTGAAACAAAAGCGACAGGATGCGGTCTTAATAGAAACTATAGAACAGAGACTGAAAAATTTAGAAGCTCGCATTCAGTAACAAGTTTTGACCCCCCCCCCAAAAAAAAAAAAGAGAGGGAGCGCGGTGGCACAGTGGTAGAGCGTTCACATCCGCTGCTTGGGGTCCCTAGTTCGATCCCAGCTCGCGCCATTTGGACTTTGTGGTGGACAAACACCGTGCTCGTGGATTTTCTCAGGATTCTCTCGTTTCCTCCCACTTTCTTCATTCCACTATTTCATTCATTACTCATCATCACCGTCTCCTTTAGCTTAGCCGGCATAACCGTGGGACTTAAAACTGAAAGATTTCATTTCATTTCATTTCAAAAGAGAGAGAGAATAAAAATGTTGTTATTATGAATAGTATTAACACATCAAGGACCTTATTGAGTACTAGTTTGCGTTATCACAGCGTAAAATTTACATTTTAGTTGGCGATAATTGACATAGCAGTTATAATTGCTTGTTGTATTTTTTTCCGTTTCGTTCTTATCTGTAAGTTTTTCGAAGATCGATACTGATCGATACTATACTCAGATGAGGTATAATTTCATTTTTTTTTTCATACCAGGTTATCATAAAATAAATATCGCTGTTCAGAGAACTCTGGAGACGTAACCACTAGACAGAATGCAACCAAACCTGGAGGGAGTATATTTGGGAACATGCAGAAGTGTTTGATGTAGAAAACAAAATTAGTTCCAATTTTCTCCACCAGAGGTAATTGTGGCGCTGTACAACACCAAGTAAGTGCAGCGTGGAAGGAAAACGACACAAGCGATGGTAAATGATAAGAAAGGCTGTAATTATCTCTCCTCTGGGTCCCGTGGCATTGATTACCAGTGCTATTAATAACCCGTGGTCAGTGGCGGATTCACGGGAAAGGGGACTTTTGAGCTGAAGCGTCCCTTTAAAATTCTTGGATATCTTACAAAAACGGAGTTAAATGTTAGTCTTTCCTGTGCTCATAAAATGCAAACTCCCTCCAAAATTTCAATGAAAGATTAGTGTCATATATCGCCTCCTGAGGTTATTGTGTTTCTGTTTAGTGTTAAGTATAGTGAATGTGGTATGGAAGATAAATAATTTTGATATTCAATGAAAGAAAGGCTATAATTATGCCCCCCCATGCGACACGTGGTATTGATTTGTACTCCTATTAATAACCCCGTGGTGTAGTTATGTGTTATCGGCAATGATGATGATGTGGAGTTCTGCCCATAGGCAGGTCTTTGACGTGAAAGCCCTGAGGCAAATAAAACGCATGGTGACTAGTACCGTATGAGATGATGATAACGTTCTAAGGACGGGTCCTAGAGGTTAACATGGGATACGACTCACGTATCTTCATCGGAAATCGAACCCAGGACCCCTTGAACACAAGGCGAAGAGTGTGGGAAGAAAATAGAAGCCAACATCAAGATTACCATCAATTCTCTTCTGGGACATAGTGCGCTCAAACCCGTATCACTGAAACACATGCAGGGGTGCGTAAGCACCTGGAGAGGTAATTACAACCATTCTTATCATTTAGCATCACTAATGTCGTTTTTCGTTGTACTTAACGTTATACAGCGCCATAATTACCTCTGGTGGCGAAAATTGGAACTAATTTTGTTTTCTACATCAAATACTTCTGCATGTTCCCAAATATACTCCTACCAATTTTGGTTACATTCTGTTAAGTGATTACGTATCCAGAGTTATCTGTACAGCGATACTTATTTTATGATAACCTGGTACTTTCAATCTAAAAATAGCTATTTTTGTAAAACTCATCAATTAACTGTGAGCTGCTGTTCCACTGTTTTCCATTAGTATGCTTATATGTATTGTTGTGGGTGAATGGTTAAGTTTGTGTGTATGATTTCGGGAATTTACAATTAATACAGCCATATTTCCCTTTTTATTTTTTTTCTTTGAAACAGTATACGATATTCTTATTACTTCATTTGTTACATTCTTTAATTGATTGGAATTTTTTAGTAATCTATTGACTGTCTAATAAATTGTAACCGTATATGTAAGGGAAGTATGATGCAAAACCACTCTTATACTATTTCTTGCATTATATGATAAACATATTGCATGAATTAGCATTTTTCTATCAAGCACTACAGGCAGGTCCGTAGTTACAACAATAAGACGTCATCGTTCTAATAAGGGCGGGATCGTGTTTTTTTTTTTTTTTTTTTTTTTGTGGGGAGAAGGGGTAACTTGAATTCACTTTACACTAATTTATACATACAACAAACAATTGCAAGTTAGAGAGACTGGGCCCCTCCTAGGCACCCTCTAGGTACGAATCTAATTTTTGCCTCCTCATTTCAAAACTTCACGCTACGTTACTGAATACTCTTCCAGAATCGAGCGCGCTGGACACTAGAAAAGCAGTGAGTGTGAAGTTATAATAGTCTCTACGTTTCAATAAACGGCAGAGGTGAAAACCTTTTTTTTTTTTTTTTTTTTTTTTTTTTGTTTCAGTTTACTCAAGTATAACATTTGAATGTGTGAATGTTTTTTGTACTGTTGTCAACTGGTAAAATATGTCAGTCGTTTTCCCAAATTGGTTTCACATTCTTGCTTTTTCTTTATTTTCTTCGTCATTTTGCATAAAGTCTATTGGAGACGAGCAATTATTTTATAAACAAGAATCTTTAAAATAAGATAAAATGGTCAGGATTTGACATCTAGAGGATGCACGGTAAATTAAAATCAGTTTTTGCTGAGTAACTGGAAATCAATACTAAGCTATTTCCACAATTTTGTTTCGTAATTTGTACTGATACTGGGATACTGAAAATCCAATGACTTATATAGAACTATCTGGTTCTGCACGACCCCTAGGTTGAGAACCACCACTCTAGTTAACGAGTTGATTGATTCTACCTTTCCCTCACTTCTTAGTTTTCTCCCAAGTAGAATTATTTGGGACGTATATTAGTTTGTTTATTATTAGAAGGAGGTGAGAAAAGTATAAAAATGCCCTTGTAATTGCCTTGGCCAAGCAACCCAACTTACAGCAGAGATGTTTTGGTTGCATAACATCAAGGCACTGTCCCAAACTTTTTGTTCAAGTTGCGTTAGATAAAATAGAATCTTTGAGTTTAAAGTCCTATGATTATGCTCTTTAGACTGGCAAGGGAAAGACGATGGAAAAGTCGCCAGGACGATAATGTAGGAAGAAACGTCAGTATCCTGAGAAAACCAACGGACACGATGTTCTCCATCACAAACTTCCTTAACTGGGGATCAAACCAGACACCCCACGCACTAGAGATAAGAAATCAACCACTGAGCCACCGTGCCCCTCTTCAACTGCGTTACAAACAAATCCCCAAATAGTTTATACTGAATGCCTAACATTATTTTCCTCCGTCACCACCTAAAATGGTGGTCCTATCCAGATTTTTATGACTGGACGACGGTAGAAGTGATATTGAAGAAAGGAAATTAAATTATTTTATGTTTTTTTTTTAATCTTAAGAAAACAACAGTAACATTCACTGTTGGTTTGGTTAAATTCCGCATGACCTTGAAATATAGAAGGAAATGTAATTACTTTTCTTGTTCTTGTTATCAAATGTTTAGCAATTGAATAGATAAAAATCAGATAATGCAAAAAAAATCAAGTTAAAAATTACAAAAATAAAACAGAAGTTATTAAGCAACGGTTTTGTTCCCACGACACCTCACCTTCACGAAGCCTTTTGTCGAGTTTCCCTTTTCTCAAGCTGAGCTACAAGCAAATAACGACTCCTCAAAGCCACTTGTTCCAACACGACATATTATACATGCAATTAGGACACGCGAAAAAAAATAATAAATTCTAGTTCTTTATATAGCATGACCGAGTTTTCGTCATTCAGCAAGATCTTTCTATTATATAGGATTACTTACCTAAATATTGATTACTTCTTGTATGTATGTGTGTAAACGGCATATTATTAAGTGTAATAAGGACACATTCATCAAATATGGTGCGACCTACTAAATCTTTACAAGTAATATTTTGAAAGTAAATTGCAACTTTATGGATTTAGCATTTTAAACAACTTCCATACTTCGTAATCAATAATGCCATTAAAGTTGCGTACATAAATATGGATACTAACACTGTAGTTCTGTTAGGATTTACAGAAGAGAGCTCTTAATGTAAACTAAAAGTTTGTGTAAAATTCACAATAAGACTGACATATTTGATGAAGTTCGTAAAATGTTGGAATTTCTCCATCAAATTTTCTATACACAACAGAAGATTGAACATATGCAACTGTTGGCCTTTGTCTTTTCAATTCATTTCATTTTCAGATTTGATTGATTGATTGATTGATTGATTGATTGATTGATTGATTGATTGATTGATTGATTGATTGATTGATTGATTGGAACTTAATGTACCTTGTCATCATTCACGTCATATGAGACATGGAGCTACAGCTTCTAGTGCAATCCAACCTATATGAGGTCCCTCCGGAAATTGAACCCGAGTCTCCAACACTACAAGGAAGCTGTGATATTTACTTTTATCATCGATTTAAATTCGTGTCTGTTTTCTGTTAGAACATAACGGACATTAAAGCGATGTTACACTGAGAAAAATTCGTTATCTCGACACCGGTATATTATACAAATGTGCGAAATCTTTATGTATACTACCGAAATCTGCACAGAGAATACGTCATTCATATGCTACATACGTACTGCCCTTTTCTCTTTTAGATGTTACATCATGCCCCTGCAATATGTCTGACATCTAACAGTCTTCCGTATATTATACGTCCGGTACATGTTACATACGTCTATCTGTGTGTGATATCCTATATACATCTCTTTGTTTCATACGGAACTTACATATAAATAGAACACTTACACGGAAAGTATATAAAAACTTACGTTTCCGTTTATACGTTTGCTGTGCGTTACATATAGTCGTGCATTAAGCTCAAAAACTACATCTTTACGCATATAACCTACGTTTTTACGGATGCCACATACGTTCTTTTCTCTGTGTATAAAGAAATGGATAAGCACTGACTTTATCGACGTGGACTTTTATGCAAGCACGTTTTCTCTAACTTTTTTTTACGTAGTTACTGATGTGAGTCCAGTGAATTCAGTAAAAATCCGTGGGTAGGACGCGATAAGGAACCAGGATACTCCTGGTATAATAGAATTCTTTGTCGATCTAGTTTTATCGAGATATTCAAACGATAAACACATTTCAAATCCAAAATTGAGCTGAGCGTGCAAATTCTGCGATTACTGTTACCGTGCGTTTTTTTTTATTATTATTATTAGTTTTGAACGACAAAAATACAGAAGAAAGTATGGTGGTATTGAAAAACGAAATCCAAGAAATTTTGATGCATATACACTTTCGTTTCATAGTCCACAGATACCGAGAAAAGTTATTTTTCTACATCTGTCCGTCTGTTTGTCCGTTCGGCCTGATGTAAACTCACCTAGAGGTCATACCGTTCAACGTATCTCGACCAAATTTTAAACAAGGTTTTTACGTGATCCTCCAGGGCAGGGGATTTAGAATTTTCTTCTTATCTCTAAACATAAGGATAGTATATTTAAGGGTGAAAATAAAACGTGCGATTTCCTCAAAAAAAACGCCTCTAACGATTTTGTTTATATTTCATAAATCAATTTTCCAAAAACACAAACCCATTATGTGACATAAGTAATTTCTCTGGAAAAAATCGACAAGGGGTAGTTTATTGTGTTAGGGTGAGTTTTCGTTCGACGATTTTCTCAAAAACGGCTCAGTCAATTTTGTTCATGCTTCATAAATAAACATTTCATTAATAACATGACAATATGATATAAGTCATTTGTTCTGAAAAAAAATGTACGAGGAGTGGGTGAGTTTTTACGGGCGATTTTCTCAAAAATGAGCCATGCAATTTTGTTCATTAAAAAAAATATTTAAGTAATAACCTGAGAATATGGAGCAACTCATTAACTGAAAAGATCTACGAAGGGTAGTATATTCTTGGATGTGTTTTTTTCGGACTCTTTTCTGAAAAACGACTCAAGCCATTTTCTTTGTATTTCATAAATACTTTTATAATTAATCTATAATATTGTGTAAATCACAAGGAGTAGCCCACTCCTGAGGATGAGTCTATTTTCAGATTACTTTTTCAAAAACGGCTCAGGTGCCTTTGGTCGTATTTCATAAATAAGTATTTCATTATTATTCTTATATTGTTGTATAAATCAATTAATGAGAATATTTACAAGTTGTAGTTACTCTTGTGGTGAGTTTTTGAAAAGTTTGTAAGAGTACAACCCATGCCATTTTGTTATTATTTTATTAAAAAAATCGTTAATAACCCTTACATACGGCATGAGTTATTTCTTACGCAAAGATCTGAGAAAGATAATTAGTTATGGGGATGATTTTTTTTTCCTTAGGCGAAGTTTTCCGGAAATGTTTTATAATTTTATCTGTA
Organism: Thermobia domestica; assembly: GCF_964235325.1. NCBI lineage: Eukaryota > Metazoa > Arthropoda > Insecta > Zygentoma > Lepismatidae > Thermobia > Thermobia domestica. The sequence continues at coordinate 22,072,419 of NC_137459.1, read as the reverse complement.
TTTCACAGAAGAAAGTTTCATTAAATTACTGCAGCACTACATGATTCATTTTAAGGAATTGGAAGAGAAAGCTTAGTACAGTGGCACAATCATTTTATTTCAAACTGTTTTGAACTAGTTTCGTCCGAAAGAAACGACAAGTAACGAACTATTTCTTGCCTATCATTTCTGAAGGAAATGAACATTTACAATATCGGTTCAAAACCATTTACAGTCCCCAGAAACATATCAGCGTATAAACTGTGTTCAAGATATCTGAAACCATGTCAGTTTAGTATGATTAGGAATAGGCTGATAATTCTTATAGAAGATCTGTTCAATAAATACCCGGAAAAGTTGTATAAAAAATACAAATCTTCGACAAAGTTTGTGATTCTTTGTTATTTGTTTGTGGTGTCCTAGAATTATTATCAGATGGCCTGGTACGCTTCCTCGAGAGTGGGATGCTGGGAATCAGTGAAACAAGATGGCGTCACGCTTGCACGTTCGCACCAATGTGGGGCAGCGAAGTGTCATTGGATTTCTGTTAACTGAAGAGTTGAAACCAATCTAAATTCACCGTCAGATGACAGTCTAATATAGTGAAAGTTGCATGAGCTGAACACAAGTGTAATACACCTGTTTTCCCGTATCAACTCAACTCTCTTAACGTTCTCCGTGACTGCACAGAGTATCCTGAGCGTGGCAAATTTTCAACACTTGTTACACCCCGTTTGAACTTATCTGCTCACTCGTATACTTGTGTTAGACCCTAATAACACTCCGCTGCTCCACGTTAATGCAAACCTGCAAAGGTAACGCCATCTTATTTCACTGATTCCCAGCATCCCGTTCGCGATGAAGGCGTACCAGGCCAATCTGATAACAGTTCTAGGACAAAACCAAACAAGCACAAACTTTGCCGAAGTTTTGTATTTTTGTACAACTTTTCCGCTAATTTATTGAATGCATGTTGGATTTGAGTTTTCCACTGTTTTCCAAAAACAAAACTCACCATTGACATCTTGCATTAAAACTATTTACAGTATAAATGATCAACACAAAAATTTTGTTCGTTCTACTGTTAATGTTTATACATAAATTCGCTCTCAGAGAAATCAAAAAACGAATGCATAAAATCTAATGTCAGCGAATTCGATAAAAGATTGTTATAGACATAGCAAATGCATCTTGTAAAACAAAAAAGAAATAATGAATACATGATATGAGTAAAGAAGTTCAATATATTCATGCTCACTACGTAAGAAGAATAAGCATTCGGAACACTGTTGAAAGCCAAGACGGAACCTTTGAATGATAAATGACAGAATGAGTGATAAGAAACGATTTTCTGTCACAAAGACTACTAACATCTTTCTTTCAGTTAGAAACGACTTCATTAAGGAAACTAGGATCCCGAGTGTTTTTCACTTTATCTTCTGTTGTCATATCTACTAGGGACATATGAAAGATGCACTGTTATTACTCAAAGATCCTAAAGAGGGAAATGAGATATTCAACAGTGAAATGTGATAATAATAATAATGTAATAATATACAACTTGGATATCAAATTTCACAGTTAGGATTCTTGGCTTGTAGATATGTTTAACTTACATGTGCTTTCGTGATAATCCAAACTTTCAACATACAAGTATCAGCCTACTCGATTTTTGTAAATAACTATGAAGATGGTCCTAAATCTCCCAAATAAGTACAGATAACTATCACTAAAGTTGATAATCGACTTTTAGAAAACATGCTGGCCCTAATTCATAAATCACATGACTACCTTTCCATTTCAAAAAATATCACAGATTTCAAAACGGCGGATTTAAAGATGGCGGCGGAGGTTTGCGATCTACTCTGCCCATTCTTCTTTTTCCAATATGTGAAAGTACCACAATTTGCATTGTCTCTCTCTCAATATTTTCAGGATTTCACAGTTTATTTGATGTATTTCAATAACATAGAAACAGTCCCTCTCCCACTGTGACCCCCTACCCTCCGTTTCTTATGGCGCTATAACTTTGCACATATACATAGTTTCACATTCTCTATCAGTCGCACTATGTTTCATCCCGCAACTCGATTCATCCATTTGGACCCTTTACTTGTCAGGATGACTAGCCAGAAAACGCTTTTACACTTTTTCGATCGAGTGCCCTTTGAGGTTGAAATTCGCATTTTTTTAAATGGGTGTCAATCTGTGCTCCGTGAGATCCTTATGCAGTGGGTCACAGATAAAGTTTTGGCGTCTTTATCTGAATTTCGTGGATTCTATCACAATTCTGGATTCTGTGAGCGGCAGCTACTCTGACTTTATAAGTCATTAGATTCATGAATCTTTAATAATACGGTTAAGCTTCCACCCATGTATTTATAAGATCATGAGCGTAAAATGAAAATAATTTTAGTCTAGTAAATATTGTACTTTAAACACATTTTAACATTAGTATTTCGCAAATACTTTAGTCTCAATAGAAAGACAAGTCTGGTTTAAAAGTAGACGAGTTCTAAATTTATATTATATTACTGACCTAAAATAGAAAATCAGAGAGTAGCAAATTATTTTGGATTAAAATTAACAGCGTCCAGATATTAATTTTTCAAATTATGTTAAAGAATTGTAGCAACAAAATAAAAAAATAATTAAAATAAATATTCACAGTATCCTCATATTTGCAGTTTCTAGCACAAAACAATCCTGAATATGTAACTTTAATGTTTTTTCCTTTACTTTCTCTCATATAATGGCTGTGTAAAAGCTATGATTCCTCGATTACGTCCATTTACTGAAACAAGATATTTACCCTACATAAGATTAAAAATACGAGGGTGATTAAGAAAATAATGCCTCCAAGGTGATATCTTTATTTGTGTTTGACAGATAGCACCGACACAGGTATCAATGGAAAGCTTGCAATTTCAGCTACAGTTGTGTGCCGGTGCTGTGCCATCAGTTGTAGCTCAGAGTAATTTCATGGAATAATGTAACAATTGGGGATAAAACTGATGCACAACACGGTACTTAACTGCAAAATTTTGGTTGAATTTAAATAAAATTCAAATGTTTTAATTTTGAAAGTGACCAGTTGGGGAAAAGGTGAGAGAGAGAGATGGGTTATGATCAAGAAATGCAGGATGAGTACTAGCCTGACAGATCCGATTAAACTGGTGTTGTCCTGGTCATCTGGATGATGAATGGTTTTGCCTGGAGGAGCCTGAATGTACTGGAGTCAGCCAACCACTGGATGTTAATCCTGCTGGACTGCCAGGGGCATCGAGTTCTCTCGTCTTGATGCGTTTCCAACGATGTTCTCCTACACCATCATTCCACTAGTCAGATATTGGACTCCATTGAATCTGCGGCGATGAACTGAGAGAATGGTACTCCCAAGACATGGAGTTGGTTGTTCTCCAATGGAGCAACATGCCTCTCCCTACGATCCTGTACTTCCTAAACCTTGTGGCAAATACCCTCTATCGATGTGTCCTCCGTGGTTTTGCTTAATCGAAAAACGATCAATCTGACGTTCAGTGAACCAGGATATGTCAAGCTAGACAGAAAGAAACGCGGAAAAGTAAGAAGGAGACTAGTGGCGTTTATTGACAATTTCAAAAGTAACAACTAACAAATACATGCTTTTTCAAACTGTCTGGCAATGTACAACATTAATAAAAGTTTTGTTCCATTGGATTTTAAATGTTCATAGTTCTGTCGTTGATAAATGTAAATTGAGAGTTTAAGAGGTTAATTAAGTTAAGAGTTTACATACAGTGCTGGAAATTGGTATAAAGGCAGAGGGACATTTGAAAATAGGAGGAGGCAAGAATGCTGAGGATGGATGTAAGTGATATATTTACAAAGTAATATTGTATACTGTACAAAATCAAAGGCATATCGTTTGCTAATACGTCACTGGCACACGTAATTTACACAAAAAGAGAAATGAGATGATTGTCGGGTGGAAATTGGTATAAAGGCACCCATGGTTACTTGTCGATTTGCGCTCTCTACACGTTCAGCACTACCCCTGATACGTCCTTTGAGAATCAGCTGACACAATGCGATAAGAGAAGCGCGGGTGTGAACGTCTGTGAGCTGTTGTGTGGGCCATGCCTCGTAGAAAATTGTTGTGAAGTGAGGAACAAGCATGTGTCTGTGCGTACAAGGACATGGGCCTGTCAAATCAGCAAATTGCAAAACGGTTAAATCGTTCAAGTTGTGTAGTTGATAATTACGTTTGGTTGGGTGCACAATATGGAAAGAACGGGAAGTATGGTAGAACGAGAAAACTCTCGGAGTCCACGAAACGATTAATTATGCGCAAGGCAAGGGCCGGAAATATGTCATCTTCCGAAACTGTTGCTGCTTGCAAGTTACCTGTCACATCCAGAAGAGTGCGTCAAATTTTGAATCAAGATCCACATCTTACATTCAAGAAACGGAAGTGTAAACCACCCTTAAGTGCGACGCACAAGCAGGCGCGACCCCAGTTTGCGCAAACACATATGTCGTGAACATCCGAATGGAATCACGTTGTGTTTAGTGATGAGAAGAAGTTCAATTTAGATGGTCCGGATGGTTTTCAATACTATTGGCATGACCTTAGGGAAAAAGAGCAAGTGCAAATGAGCAGAAATTTTGGTGGATGAAGTGTTATGATTTGGGCAGAGTTTTGTGTTAAAGGTACAACCAACATTGCATGGCTCAACACAAAGATGAATTCATCGACGTACACAGAGATGTTAGAAATAGAATTGCTGCGGATGTTTGAGGAGTTGGACGATCAAAACCTGATTTTCCAGCAGGACAACGCTGCTATCCACAGGGCAGCAGCAACTCTACAGTGGTTTCAAGACAAAGGCATTAAGGTCATGGAGTGGCCAGCGAGAAACCCTGATCTTAACCCGATAGAAAACCTATAGGACATCCTTGCGCGCAATGTTTATCGCAATGGACGGCTATTTGGGACCATTGCTGAGTTGAGAAACGCGATACGAGAAGAGTGGTCAGCGATTCCACGGCAACAACTAACAGATCCTTTAAAAACAATGCTGAAAAGTGCATATTCCAACTCATTCAGAAGAAGGGAGGGACAATCAACTACTGAACACTCATTTTCCATTATGCTCTTTAAATTATACTTTCATTTTTCTCAGAGACACTGGGTGCCTTTATACTAATTTCCACCCGAATATGGTCTAATTTATCATTTTGTGTATACTACAGGTGCCAGTGACGTATTAGCAAACGATATGCCTTTGATTTTGTTCAGTATACAATGTTACTTTGTAAATATATCATCTTTATCCATCCTCGGCATTCTTGCCTCCTTCTATTTTCAAATGTCTGTCTGCCTTTATACCAATTTCCAGCACTGTAGTCATCTCACAGTCACATCACTGTTATTTCAGATACTTCACACCCCCTCCTCGAAACTGAAAATACACGAAAACTTTAATTTTTCATAGTACAATAAAAAGATTATCGAAGAGATTAAAAAAATGTTTGAAGGTAAAGAGTTCTTTATATAACATATTGTTTGTTTTGAATCAAGCTTCCATTGCAATCTGCTGAGTATGTATTTCAAAAACAGTTCATGTCACTGGGTAATCTTGAACATGTGTCGACAGCGTCTCTGGGAAGATGGAAAGTAAGAAAAAAAAGAAACATTAGTACTTGTATAATATCATTGTGAGTGACATGTGTTTTAAAGTGTTAGTGTGAAGTTCCATTAGTGCTTTTTAGGATAGGTAGGGAAAGGTAGGAATAATAACTTAATTATTACCAATGCAAATAATTATAAACTTAGATATAAATTATAATAAAAATAAAAAAAAATCAGAATCAAATGATTTAATATCTCATAAATTTAGTAAAATATATATATATATATATATATATATATATATATATATATATATATATATATATATATATAGTGTGTGTGTGTGTGTGTGTGTGTGTTCCTCTAATGCAGAAAATAACTTCAACATAAAATGTAACTAATACGCGAGAAGTAAAAACGTAATACTATCTAGCTAACCAAAGATAGTAAAGTTAGACGGCACAAGAAGGGTACTGATTTGAGTTTGAGAAAAATGAGCTTTAAGTTACTTAGGCTTAAAACGTCCGTTGACTGGAAAAGAATTCCAAAATATGGTTATAGCCCCATATACTGGCTGTAATCAAACTTTATAAAATCAGTACGACAGAACTATTCACCACATGTAACCTACAACCCTAACTAACATATAAATTCTTCTTGTCTCCATCTTCTCTCTTGGAGCCGCGGTGGCTCAGTGGTAGAGCGTTCACTTCTGAGGTCCCGGGTTCGATCCCAGCCCCCGCCAAGTGAACTTTGTGGTGGACAAACACCATGTGCGTGGGTTTTCTCGGCGTTCTCCCATTTCCTCCCACTTTTTTCATTCCACCATTTCATTCATTACTCATCCTCACCGTCTCCTTTAGCCTAACCGGCATAAGCGTGGGTCGTAAAACTCAAAGATTTCATTTCATTTTCATCTTCTCTCTTAAATCTTGTCATCTTCGGATATCGAATCCTGGACATCGATCATGGCATCGAATCCTGGACATCGAAATGGATGGAGCATAGTTCTTGCAGTCTTGACGTCGATTTTCTTGCATCTTCTAGATGTATCCATCTAAATATCAATTTATATGCGTGACGTTAATTTTCTCGATTCTTCATACACACTTCATTTCCAAAAGAAAAAAGTAAGAAACTTCTGTATTCATACGTTGTCCAAGCAAATAAAAAAATTACAAGTCTTTAAGATATTAACGTGTTCCAAATTTCGAAGTAATCCAAGTTTCGAAGTATTCCACCGGTGGATTTGGATGCACAATTCAAAACCAAGATAAACTAACTTCTAAGCGTGGTCAGTGCTAAAAGAAAGCTCATCATCCATCTACAAGGTGTTCCTATCCACAATTTAGTCCTCAAGAAAAGTAATTCACATAGACGTTACGTGCGGACAGACGGACTAACAGGTTCGTCATCAATGGAGAAATATGTTGGAAGAGATTGCTGATAGATGTCCCAATTTTCTCTGTCATAAACACAAAATACGACACGGTCTACGTCATCTAGATGTTCCTATAAAAATATTCTTGTTGTTGCCAAGGTAATTTTGGCAGCTTCTAACTTCGGAAATTTAAACGCTCCAGTAGAAATGTTAGGTAGTACAATTGTAGAAAGATCATTCTCCAACATTACTTTAAAACAATTTTTGTATGTCTCTCGTAAAATTTTCCTGTCTGAATTCCGTGGTCCACATGCCATAATTACATAATTAGCTTGTAAACGATAACCATTGGCAATTTTCGCTTCTCCTGGCTTCAATAATGATATACTCAAACATTCTTCTAAAAATTCAGATCCCGCAGTGTCTTGAATGGCCTTATTTCCAGCACCTAAAGGAGTTAAGGTTTCATTCGTCGGATTAACCAAGACATATGCTTTTATGTCCACTGTGTTATCTTTATAAATACTAATCTTCTGGTTGATGGAGGTATTAGAAGCAAATTTTGTTTTTTCTTCTGTGGAATTCTTCCCTATAGTTGCCCACGTTGGTAAATTTTCGGCAATTACAATATCTTTGATATGAAGAGAAGGGATGAAATCTTCTTCTATACATTGTCTCCTGGGGATGAAAATCTCTTCAGTAGGTGGTCCTTGATGGTCTTCGCGTCTCGTCTTCTTCTTGCTCATCGTAAGGTCTTTCGTGCAGACGTTGATGGGCATCTCTTCGTCAGAGTCTTCAAGTTGGTCTTCCTCTTCCGGGTTTTCCTTCTCATAAAATTTCTTCAATCTCTGGTTTGCTATGCTGTCTTTCTTATAAGATCCTCGGGCGGTCTTGTACTTAACAAAAAAGGAATTTGGATTTTCCACTCGTTCAATTATGCCTGGACCAATGAACGTACCGCTGAGTGTTTTGGCGTGACCTTTCTTTCTTCCAGTATCTAATATCCAAACTTTTTCTCCTTCTTTAAAACAAGGTTTCGTATGCCTCTTGTCAAAAAATGTTGTCGCCGTTTTATGGCGCTTATAAAGATTTTCTTGTGCTTTGTCCCTAATCTCTTGAAGTTGCTGTAAACGAATGGCATTATCTTCGTATTGACACTGGGTATTTAAAATTGCCTGATGAAGTAACCGGGGTTTAAAGCCAAAATGTCATTCAAATAGTGAAATTTGAGAAGATAAATTCCTGATAACGTTGAGAGAAAGAAACTATGGGCTGTAACAAATCAATCCACTGTCCTAAATCTTTGTCACTTAATGCTGATTTTAACCGTTGTTCTATATCTCGAATGCTAATTTTACGAACACCATACATTTTGCACCACTTTTCAAAATAGTCCCCATTGCGGGCAACATATTTGCACCAACAGAAACAAGGTTTTTCATACCGTCGGCGAAGAGTAGTGGTGTCTGCTGCCAACAGCATTTTCAAACTGTTGCTTCCACTTCCGTGACACAACTGTAGCGTTGGCTCTGAAGGTTATTCTTAAGTTTGTGGAAGAGCCAAAAGTCGCAGGGCACAAGATCCGGAGTAGAGGCAAAATGAGACAGAATGTCAACAAACACTTTGCAGCAGATGGGACAACTTTAAATTTCTTGGCAAAGGAGAGGACGTGTGGTGGTACTCCATGTACTGACACTTCATTTCCGGGTCGTAATGGTGTATCTACGACTTGTCGCCGGCGATGAATGTTTCTGGACGCACAACCTTCCACACTCAGAAATTCAATGACAGCCCAGCGTTTCAACCGGACGTCAGCGCTGGATGTTATGGATTGCTCTATTACTCTGGAACGAAAAGAGATAGGAAGTTGAAACAAATGACGTTCTATAGCTTAAACATCAGTATATTAATGATAAACAGTCCAGAATGTTTGCAGCATTAATGTCCAAGTAGTGAGCTTGGAGGCATTAGTTTCTCAATCACTCTCGTACATGAAATACAAAAACTGCATTGAAATAAAGTAACAGAAAAACTGAAGAATATACAGTGAATGCAGACTACTGTTGTCTACAGCAAAATTGTTGGTTGTTTGATTGTAAATATTACCATGAAGATGGGCTAAAGTGGTTTAATAAAAAAGGTTACTGAACCGTTTTCTGATGTGGCGAATCAATTAATCTAAATAGGAAATCTCACTTAGGGGAAGCCTAAATATATAAGGTACTCGGTGCACAAAGGATTCAAGTTCCTTCTCGTTATTTTGGAGATATTTCATATTTAGGATCTTTACCTGAAGGTCCCTTCAGTCCTTAAAAGATTCATGTCTGGACATTGTAAGTAACTCTTATAGTGTAAAAAAAATAGTGTTCCCCTTGTATGTAATTAAACAGAGCGTAAAATTTCATGTCTCTTTTCCTCACAACTTAATAATTCTACTTAAACAATTTGTGCTCTGAACATCCCGTTTCTTATAAAATGAACTGAATCTACCATTTACGAGAGAGCGGAAGAAATTTAGATTAGTCACAATGTTAATAACTAAAGCTCAGTCTTAAAATAAATTAACCGTAATACACAATTAATCGTTGCGTAATATATAATCTTTTACTTAATTTTCGAACATGGCTGCAAAAGATAAACATTTGATTTTATTGTAAACTAGCTGAAGAAACCCATTCTTTTCATGGGAGCTGTATTTGGAAGCCAACGCCTATGTGAGTATCACCATTCATTTCAGCGACAGCGAAAACTATGAATTCGACACTAATAGCGGTCATTTTCTCCTTCTTTTACATGTCCAGTTAAACGCCGCCCTGAGATCCCCATGGTTCGAATTAAAAAAAAAAAACTCTTCGTCTTGATCTGGGGCCTTGACCAAAGTACCCGTGACCAAAATTTGGTGACTCTCTGTCCGTTGGTCTGGTCCCCAGGCTCCACACAGACAGACAAACACACAAACAAACTGTTTATTTTATTTGAATCGTTGAGTTCGAAAACCGGTCATCTCCATCGAAGCTACTTTGCGAGGAGTGATAACAAAACTAAATTAGTGAATATGCATCTGACATGTGGCTGTTTTCATTTTCGGACCGTAGAACTGACATTTGTATACTTTCCAAAAATAAAAATATCCCTATATGTCAGATACATATTGACTAATTTAGTATTCTTTGTCACTCCTCTCAAATTAGCTTCGATGGAGATGACCGGTTTTCGAACTCAACGATTCATTTATATTAGATTTCAAATTCGCATTCTTCAAGCTATGATGATAAGGTTTATACAATATGTCATATTTGAAGATGAGCAAATCAGTGAAATAATTAAATAAGAGAGAGTAACGTCTTCGACGTTGCTTCTGCCAGTTACCAGATCAGCTATCATATCCGTTCTTGGCTAAACGTAGGCTCAAATGTCATCGCAGCTGTCGCCAGTCAATTTAACGATGCCAAAAGTGTGAAGAACATCAGTCGTTTTGAACATGCTATTTGTCACGTTCCCCTCCAAACTCGCCATGACGACGGGGGCTAAAGTGTAACTTGAATGGTGTCGGGAATGCCGCTATTCATCTCTCCTACCCTAAAAGCTAACATTGGGTTTTTGGATATGTTCACCTCTGTATTCCCCATAAGAATAGAGGGGGTGGAAATAACATGTCTAAAATAATCAATATTAACTTTTGGGGTAGGAGAGATGAATAATCGGTAAATTTCGTCTTGAACGGCGTTGAGAGTGACACTATTCATCTCAGTGACCCCGAAAACTATTAATTAGATGATAATATCCGGCATCCCGGCATCCAGCATATGAAAGGTCTAATTTTATTTAATGCAAACTTAATGAGATCAGAAAGCGTATATTTCACATGAAGTAAAACCAAATTTGAGTTTTTTTTTAAGTTTTGTGGTGTGTGTGCAATACCCAAGGCTATGAACGATAGGACCTAGTACGAACGTGAGTTCCGAACATCGAACTGGGTTTGAATTCGATGCAATCGACGGGTGCATAGAACATAGATCAACACTTATAGTATAAGCTGCTCCTTAATACACAATCTTGGTGCCAACCTTAAAATAATATTTCCGAAAACTTTCAATTCTTCCTTTATATAAGACTTTAGATTATTTATGAACAAATGTAAGATATATCCGCTCACACATATCTATGTTCTTAGAGCTTCTCCGTGACTAAGCGGTTAGCGTATGCGCCTTTCGTGTGGGAGATCCGGGTTCGATTCCCGGCGGGAGCTCATGTGGTTTGGATTCCACGTTAATCAGTAGGTCCACGTGTCATATAGCCTCGCTGCTGAATGGGACGTTAAACTCAAAATCAACTCAACATATATATGTTCTTCGGAATAAGATGAACACAATCACAATTTCTGTTGAAATGTATAATCCATGAAAAGTGGCAAAGAATATTAAGAGATTAATAAATTCCTGAAGAAAAAAAAAACATATTCCAAATACAATGAAATGAAACCTTTCAGTTTAACGTCACACGATTATACTTTTTAGGTTAAGAGAGGCGAATGATTAAGGCAAGTGAATGACGATGGAAGAATTGGTGGAATGAGAATATGGAAGGAAACGGGAGTACCCCGAGAAAACCCACAGATATGACGTTCTCCATCACAAACTTGCTTGGCCGGGAATCAAAGCAAGGACTTCACGCACCAGAGGTAAGCGCTCTACCACTGAGTCACTTCCCCCCGGCACAGCAAATACAATAACCTCAAGAAAGCAAGAGATTAAAGGAAAAATAAGAGAATTCAGCCGAAATCAAAATATGTCATTAGAACACAGAAATGAGCCAAATACCCTAAATAAGAAATACAATTAAAGGAAGCTCTGAAAGGAATCAGAGAATCCAAGAAAAGACACTCTGAATATTAACTCCCTGCAGAGCTTCTTACGTTAGAGGAGCGTTGTTAACCAATAGACTAAGCTACTTTTATGAAGACCACTTTGGTTTATAACAAACGTAGCTAAAAGGATGATATTTTTGAAAAAAAAAAAAGGATACTGATTGTGTGATGTGCTTAGTCACTGATAAATTTATCAAAGTAGTTGAAGGCTATCGCATGGAGTGCCAGTACATAATAGCACATTAATCCGATACACCCTGACAGTATTGCGTTATCAACCTTGTGTGCGTTCAGCCGTAACCTTAGAGACGGTGACAATCGATAAGAAACAGAAGGGCAAAAAATCACAATGGGTTACTTAATAACTAATGCCTTAGGTTAAAGGAGGAGTATTGTTACTGCATTGATTTCTTTTCTACCTATGCAATGTGTTGTAAAAAGGATTTGAATATAGCCTTCAGATCTTCATACGAATTGGAATTTTGGCAAGAGCTCATGTAAAAGGCTCAAGACCTCGCATATATCTCAAGGATAGTCAGGCTTAAAATAAAAACACATGATTTTTCTAGAGCTCATAAATATACAGTGAGTGAACGGCGAATGAAGAATTGCCGAATATTGTTGTAATTTATGGTTTTATTTGGCTTTGTTGTTAGTATTTACAACGTTATCAGCACATTTCAAATGTTAGTATTCATCATTCTTATTAGAATCAGGCAATCTCTTGTTCGATTCCCGGTGGGAACACTCGGACGAAAAAGTATCAAAGCTTTTTTCAGGTCAGCCATACTGAGTGAGGTTTTCCTGGGGTTTCCTCATTGATGCGAGGTTAATGGCGGGATGGTACCTAACATATAGGTCCCAGGCTGCTCCCTTCCTTCCGTTTCCTCGGATAGTGTGATCGCCGAGGGACGTCATTCCTAATATACGTATAGGGCTAAAAGGCCTTAGATACAGACAGCGCAGAAATATAATTCCTAAGTCTAATCCTTAATGTTAGTACATGCATTACTCAACATGATAACGAGAGCAAATTCCTCATTTTCTTCAGTGAAAAGCTAGACGTATTATGTCTGCTCTAGTTCGTTAAAGGGTATCAATACATAATCATCTTAACGAGTAATGGTGATCCGTTATCTCACACGATTACCTCTTGAACGAAAACAAATTTTTGAATTACGTTTTTTTTTTCTTTTTCTTTCATTCTTTCTTTCTTTTCTTTCAATAAGTAGCTAGAGTGATTATCTTGATTGAGTTTCTTAATAGAGTCAATCCGTTATCTTAACGGGAAAGAGGAACTTACGTCTCTCCGTTACTACCCATGGTATATTCTGAACGAAAGCATTTTACTTTTTTGCAATAGATAGCTAGACTGGTAATTCCCGTCAAGTTGGTTGAGAGACACAATCTGTTAACATTTTAATCTGAAACAGCGATTTACGACTGTCCGTTACTAAACACCATTACTCTTGAGCGAAAGCTAATATTTGAGTTATGTTTATTGCAGTAAATATCGTTGCTGAGTCTGCTAATGAAGTAAATCTGTTTCTATATTTCCAAGTAACGATGATTTAGGATAATTCTGAAACGAAAGCGATTTTTTTAAAAAAAACTCTTTTTGTAATAGATATCAAGAGTGATTATCTCAGCCAAGTTCATTAATGGAATTAATCCATTAATATTTTCACGAGTGGTGGTGACTTTAATGGTGCCTAGCCATGTCCCATTTTCTTGTTTTGAAACAAAGGTGTTTGCTTCTAGAATGTTGGAAGTTACCTATCGCGCCGTTAGATCGCAGCACAAATTCTTCTGTGGTTCACACAGTTGAAACTTCTATACATAAAAATGTTTAATATCTTCAGCAGAGTTTATTTTTTGTATCGCATAACGTAGTTAGTACTTTGTTCTAGTAACTCTTGCCTAAACGTCACACACGTCTTTGGATTAGGATTAGGAATTAGATTTCTGGGTTTTCGGCATCTATGGCCATGTTAGCCCATCACGTTTTGAGGGTTGACGTCCCTCGGCGAGCATACTATCTGGGCAAATGGAAGGAAGAAAGGATTGAGGAAGAAAGGAAGAGGCCTGGGACCTATAAGTTAGGGACCATCCCGGCATTTGCCTGGTGTGAATGAGGAAAACCCGGGTAACATGAGGCAGCAAATAATAAGTTAAATTGTCAAATTTTGGAAAGAGATAAGAAAGATTCCTCTTAGACCCTACTTGTTTCATTCGAAGATACCGTTATTTGCTTTTCCATTAATTTATCAAAATGAATTTTGCAGCAATAGTGTGTTAAGAGACGAACTCCCTTCGAAAGTTTAAATCTTGGGGTGAACGGTGGCAAAATACTTCTTTACGCAACAATTCTACTACCTGGAATGGTTGTTCTTCACACGATGAGAGACGAAAGAATACGGGAAAACATTGAAACTTTTACATTCTTCTGGTTTGTACAGTAGAGTACAAAGAATTTCATCAACGGGAGTCAAAGCACTTAATCTAATATATTTTCAGAACAAGAGTCACTATATGTAGTAAATATTTATTTCTCGTAAAACCTTGCCCAAGGGGGTATAAACCACGTCTGTGAAGTTGTCCCGCCCACCTAATGAATTTTTCTTTTTCTCATCTACATCGTTAGTTTATCGTTAGTTTACGTTAGTTTTGCTAAAATTATCGTTAGTTTCGAAAAAATAAAATTTTTATTCAACAAATAAATGGGCAGGCCAACTTCACGGTTCCCCGCCCACAAACGAATTTCAAAAGTTTTTCATATCACATCGTTAGTTTATCGTTAGTTTACGTTAGTTTTGCTAAAACTATCGTTAGTTTCGCAAAAATAACGATTTTATTCGAGAAATAAAGTTTACCGCCAATTGTGAATTAGCCCGCCCATATTGAATTCTCATAAAATTCCAACTCATATCGTTAGTTTATCGTTAGTTTACGTTAGTTTTGCTAAAACTATCGTTAGTTTTGCCAAAATAACGATTTTATTCAAGAAATAAAGTTTCCCGCCAGCTGTGCATTAGCCCGCCCATACTGAATTCTCATAAACTTCCAACTCACATCGTTAGTTTATCGTTAGTTTACGTTAGTTTTACTAAAACTATCGTTAATTTTGAAAAAATAACTATTTTATTCGAGAAATAAATGGGCAGGCCAACTTCACGGTTCCCCACCCCCAAATGAATTTCAAAACTTTTTTCTATCACATCCTTAGTTTATCGTTAGTTTACGTTAGTTTTGCTAAAACTATCGTTAGTTTCGCAAAAATAACGATTTTATTCAAGAAATAAAGTTTCCCGCCAACTGTGAATTAGCCCGCCCATATTGAATTCTCATAAAATTCCAACTCATATCGTTAGTTTATCGTTAGTTTACGTTAGTTTTGCTAAAACTATCGCTACTTACGCAAAAATAACGATTTTATTCGAGAAATAAAAGTTCCCGCCAAATGTAAATCCTAACAGCACATTTACATAACAGGCATACGTAAGAAGTATATAAGGCGCATACTGGATACATTCTCATGTACCTGAGGGAACATGATAGTCGTATGCCAGCTATGTAATTGTGTTTACATTTGGCAGGAACTTTTATTTCTCGAATAAAATCGTTATTTTTGCAAAACAAACCATAGTTTTAGCAAAACTAACGTAAACTAACGATAAGCTAACGATGTGATGCAAAAAAGTTTTGAAATTCATTTGGCGGTGGGGAACCGTGAAGTTGGCCTGCCAAATTATTTCTCGAATAAAATCGTTATTTTTGCAAAACTAACGATAGTTTTAGTAAAACTAACGTAAACTAACGATAAACTAACGATGTGCGTTGGAAGTTTCTGAGAATTCAATATGGGCGGGTTAATTCACAATTGGCGGGAAACTTTATTTCTCGAATAAAATCGTTATTTTGCGAAACTAACGATAGTTTTAGCAAAACTAACGTAAACTAACGATAAACTAACGATGTAATATGAAAAACTTTTGAAATTCGTTTGTGGGCGGGGAACCGTGAAGTTGGCCTGCCCATTTATTTGTTGAATAAAAATTTTATTTTTTCGAAACTAACGATAGTTTTAGCAAATCTAACGTAAACTAACGATAAACTAACGATGTAGATAAAAAAAGAAAAATTCGTTAGGTGGGCGGGACAACTTCACAGACGTGTATAAACCCCGAAACCCCTTTGAAAAAATCTTTCAGTTTTACGTCCCACGGTTATGCCGGTTAGGCTAAAGGAGACGAAACCCCTTTGAGTACGCCACTGGATTAATATATTATAATCTCGTGGACATAAATTCTAATTGTTTAGTTAAGCACGTGGAAACAGTATATATCCATCACTTCATGAAAATCGTTCCAGAAATTCTACTGAGTCGACTTTAATTCACTTCAATCATTACTTTGGGGCTAATTTCCTACACAACAGATTTGTATTTTCTGATCCCAGAATCCGACCCCAGAGCATTTCCAGCTCAATATTCAGTTACCCCAGAATCTGGTTCTTCCATTCTTAATAAACAGAACAAGCAGTACGCGGAGCAGAGAGAGCAACTTGTACATTGTCAAAACAGTGTTTGCAACCAAACAAGAAATACAATAGCTAGGTACTACATTTTGGATTCATGACTGCCAACACTTCTTTAATTCGTAGCGATGTCTCCGCTTAGCTCTTACTGGTTCTCCGTGTGCCTGCTCTGAGTAGAAAGGCGTCTCCGGATATGATATGTCCCTCAGTTAGAAATGTTGTTCTGAAAAAAAGCTTTCCTCCAATAACAAATAAATATAGTGCCATTACATTCTGTGATTTCAAAGTTATTGTCAGTGGATCGAAAACTACCGCCATTCTTTCAAAGGAATTTCCGAAACTACAATGATCGACCTATCAGTCAGCCAGTGGCATTTTGCTTTTTACACTCAGGTATACGAAAATTTATGCTTAGTAATCAGTTAACGAAATTATTTTTCTATTTTCTAATTTTTCTTATAAATTTGTTGCTTTTTTCTGTTTTATTTAGAGGGCGACCCCAAATTCGCGGCTTGGAACCACAAATTCGCTTAACGTAAGTATAAACAAAATAGGTCTTGTTGGATTGTTTTTGAAAATTTGACACGTGTGAGTATTTGAGCGTGTGTGTGTGTGGTTTTGTGCTAACACTTTTTTTAAACTGCTTAGTAAACGAATTATTTTCGGGTTTAAATATTATATTTAATCAAATTAAAACGGCATCTCTAGTAGATTTAGTGAATAAATGATATCTCATTCATGTTTCCACAGCTAAATAAATTTGATATTTAATACTTCAAGCTAAATTTAACAATAATACCAAACATTTATTTTTTATGTTGTTAATACCTATTCTCTATTTTATCAAATAAAAGATCGTGTTCCGAAATATCTACTTAAATTTACGAAAGTAGTATTAAACTTCAGCATTCAATTTTCTTCGATTCTCAATAGATATGAATTGTGAAAAGCAAAATTCTTCCATGTACATTAGTAAACAGTAACTATATATAAATAAATTAAGTTAATCTCATATTGCTTCGCTTTGAAATAACGCAACAAATGACGTAACAAATTTACTGGTATTGTAGTTAAATTACGCCTTTAGATATAAGCCATATATAGGCAGTATTTTGTTTTAATTTAACGTCCCACGATAATGTGCCCAGGCTAAAGGAGATGATGATGATAACGAGATGAATGATATTGGTGGAATAGCCGAATTAGGAGGAAGCGAGAGAACCCCGAGAAAGCCCACGCACACGATGCTTGTCCAACATAGGACTCATTTGGCGGTAGTTGGGATCGAACGAAGGATCCCACACGCCAGAGATGACGCTCAACCACTGATCCACCGTGATTCCAGTATTATTTCCGGAGCTTACCAAAGACAAGAAATACAGCATACAATGTTATTGAAAGAGCACTGTCAGAAACATGAGAAATAGCCACATAAGTTTTTTTTTCAATAAACATCGCAATAAATATGTCTTATACTATTGTTCTTTATTCATTACTAGAAACACAAGACATACATCATATAGCGTTATTCTAGATGTATCCCCATGTACCGTTATTCTATTGTTATTATGTACCGCGGTGGCTCAGTGATAGATCGTTCACCGCTGGTGCATGGGGTTCTTGGTTCGATCCCAGCTCGCGCCAAGTGAGCTTTGTTGTGAACAAACATTGTGTGCGTGGGTTTTCTCTGGGTTCTCCCGTTTCCTCCCACATTCTTCATTCCATTACTCCATTCATTTCTCATTCTCACCATCTCCTTTAGCCTAACCCGCATAAACGTGGGACGCAAAGATCTCATTTCATTTCATTTTCAACAATCATCATGAGAAAAACAAGAAAAATGTGATATTCTAGGAGCATCCAGTAAAGCAAATTATACTGCACGCTTCTTTTACAGGTCATCAAAACTTTCTTTGACCATTTATCATGTCACTTTAGACGTCACACGAAGAAACTTTGCATTATTAGCCAAATGTGTGAGTTTATAGCACTTTTGTAGAACCAGTTTTCTTATGTGTGGTTTTGCTTTAGACACATTTTCATATATATATATATATATATATATATATATATATATATATATATATATATATATATATATATATATATATATATATATATATATATACTTTTAATATGGCTTACTTAAAACCTTGTGAACCAATTAAACATGTTTTATTGTTACTTTATTTGTACCAAGAATTGTATTTAACGTGTAAATTAATGTATTCACGTGTAAATGAGCAGTGCGTGTTACCCAAGGAACTAAAACCTTTCATTTAAAAACAAAATCCTATATAAAGCTGACAAGTGTGGTTATGTATTCCCACAAAGTGCAACACAACCCTGACATAAATAACTCACATACAATATTGATATATTGTTTACTTGCGTTCCAATTGATTTGTTTATAGATCATATGGTACGTGTATTCTAACAAGGTAGGGCACCCAGGTGTTACACGTCGATTGTGATAAGATTGCACAGACAAAAAGAACATCGACAAAGAATCAACACGTATTTTTTATATCTGCCAACAAGCACATTGAAAGGGTCAAATAGAGGCATAAAAATCGGATCAAAATGAGATTATGTGGAATATAGCGGGAACGAGAAGAGATATCGGAAACGTACGAAATACAACCCATAGTCGACGCAATTGAATGAGGTAGAACGCACCCATGAGAAGAGAGCAGAACATCCGAAAATGGACCAATCACGTGTACAACATTGTCACAGTGTGTTACGGAAATGGGCAAAAAGGGTGATAAGGAGCAGAAGGAAGAAGAAACGAAAACAGAAAATACGTGTTTTTGCTTTGGGTGCATATGTTGTCCGTATGCGAAAGACACGCAGATTTATCTCAATGCCCGAAGATGGGATAACATGCAAAAAGGATGCAAACGCCGTTCATATAGACAGCCAGCGAGACAGCACTGAGCGGTGGGTTGCATTTATCGAGTAATGAGAACAACGATGAGATGGATGTTGGAAACGAAAATGTGTGTAGGCATGGTACTGATATTAATGTTGTTCTTTATCTTACGTATGTAGACCACCTGCTATTACATTCCACTATGTTATGATTTTTTGTTCCCATTACCCGATATATGCAACCCACTGCGCAGTGTTGCCTCGCTGGCTGCCTACACAAACGGCGTTTGCATCCTTCCTGCGTGCTATGTAACATCACAAAGAAGAAATACACATTCACAAGAAGTGCCATAGCTTCCGCTCTCGCTTTCTTTTCCCGGAGCGGTTGCTACACGGAGGAGATAGGGTGACTGTAAGCCGGGCTCGCTGTGGGTACTTTAACTGCCATATGGCAGCAAGTGCTTTGCAGGGACAACTACCTACCGGCGGAGGGGAGCCCTAGGGTATCCTCCGAAAGGGGCGACTAACTCGTGCCATTGGATCTGGGAGAGTACGTGTGACCCCATCACGTCCTCAGTGGGGTAGGTAGCCTCGGCTGCCGTACCTACCGGAGTGGGTGAGCCTTCGGGTATTCCCCGAAATGGGCAACTAGGCCGTGCCCTTGAGTCCGGGAGATAATTCTGCGTGGTACCCCAACACACTAAAAAAGAGTGGGTAGCTGTTGTGTCCAAGAGTGTGGGCGGATCCAGCGCCCTACCGGGAGGATGATGTAGGTACTGCCCTCAAAGAGAGTGTAATGCGTTCTCTTGGGTCCGGGATGGGATACTTAGTATCCTAACGCATACTCGTACTTCAGGAGTGCTGAGGAAATGGGTCACTTCTTCGTCCCAGTAGTGTGAGCTGGGTGCAGAAGTCACGACCCTACCAGGAAGCCGCCGCTCCCGAATGGCCATTGTCTTTAAAGGTAGACAGTCTACATCAGCCATTGGGTCTGGTAATGTACGGTTGACCTCTCACGTAAGAAGAGGTAGTTCCGTATTGTTTGAACGACCCTACCGAAGGAAAGGTGTGGGTGTCCCTTCTAATGGTGGCTTGCACGTACCATTGGGATTCGGATAAGTTGCTTGCTACAACGTGTACGTGGTACCTAAACACGTAAAAGGTAAGTAGCCCCGTATTGTTTGGGCGGGCCTACCAGGGAAGACACGACTCCCTAGGGAGACACGGCTCCCAAATCACAATGTCTGCCTTTGAGCAAACGGTCTATATCAGTCATTGGCTCTGGTAATGTAAGGTGTACCTCTACCGTAATTAGAGGAAGTCCCGTATTGCTTAGATGACCCTACTGGGGGGAATGTCGAATTCCTGCCTGCGGGGAGACCAAACGGAGGCGGGGGAGTTGCCAATCCCAGGAATCTGGGTAACGGTTCTGATCCTGCTAAAGGGAGGAAACTCTGTGAGTATGGGCTGGCACCAAACTCAAATGGTGACTTAAAACGTATCATTGGTTCCGGGATGAGATACGGGAGTATCTCGACGTGTGCGTGGTACCTCTACACGACAAGGCGGTTGTCAGTTGAACGATAGAGGTAGGCAGGGCCGGGACTGAACAAGCCCCCTCGGGCATTGCCTGGGGCCCCGGATTTGGGTTGGATTCTGCGGGCTGTGGTCATACCGTGGGATTCGGTAGCTTGTGGGATCCAACCCAAGGAATTTGGGTAACGGTGAACACGGCGGGGGTGAACTTGCCTTATAACGCTCGGGCGCCATGCCTGCAGAGCATGGTAGGATTGACTCGCTAGCAGTCTGCCTCAACCAGTATGTCAACTGGTAGGCACTCAGGACTTCGGTCTGGCCGCGCAGTGGGCGTATCCCACTCCCTCAGAGAATGGGGGTTACATCGCTTAGGAGAGTCAGAATTAGGGGACAAATTCTTACGGTGCACCATGTGCACGAGCATTCAATAGCGTATTGAGGAACTATGGATGGGGTGCAACACATTAAGCGGTACCCCTCCATCAAATAGACCGAACGGTCGCAGGAATGTTCCCCATGCATGCAACTGAACGCGGATCAGTAGACCACTAGCATCGAAGTGCCATAGCTGTCCATACATGTGAAAGACTATTCACTCTCATCCGAAGTTTCACTTTGTCATATCTGCGTCTCTAGAATCTGGATAACTGTTCCACACTTCCGTTTAAAGCGTTGGATATGATGGTCGTCTTGAAGATTTTTCACACAGTGTCAGATGTTATCGAAGACCAAGTTTGTATTATCAACATGCATAAAAGTTCTTTGACTCGGACTCGCACAAGATAAGGAATTTCCAAGAAATTCTCAATCACAGACAAAAGTACCGTAGACTGAGACTTTTATGTAGGAACATTTTTTGGCGAATGTTTTTACTTCAAACTTGAGGTGCGACTATTATGCAAGAGCGACTATTACGTGAGTAAACACAGTAATGAACCAAATGTAATCAAGGTTTCGATTCAACTTGTTTACGTTTATATTCTTGTCTTTTCCACGATAAATCTCGTAATATTAATCTGATTTTAATGTAATCCAGCATGTTGTTTCCTCTATGCACATCTGAAAATCTGTTGTTTTTTTTAGGTTAAAGTGTATGAAGTATATAAGAAGATGAAAGAGGGGGAAAATCAACACTTAATTAAAAGTTTGCACATGAACAAAATGTGATGAGAGGCAATTTTCCCTGTAACTTTATCGAAAAAATATTCAATTTTATGCCATAATTCATATTCTTTGTCCAAAGTTTCTAAATTATCATCGTTGCCTGATATTAAACCCGTAAAAGTTAGAATGAAATTATTCTCATTTTTAAACAACTCTACAGAAAATTTCGTAAACTTCTCCAATTTTTATAGAACATTGAATACATTTTCCCTTGAAATCTACAATTATTACTATTGTGGGATTCAAATTAGTGTCAAGCAGAGTAAGTACGTCCCCCTTTTGGGACAGGTCTGGAAGTTAGAGGGTTATGTGTGGAGATAAAGACATCACATTTTTTGACTCATACACTCATGGAAGTGGTGTTGTCAGCATCCCGCTGAGGACCTTTTACTTCTTCAAGGTGCTCCGTTTTAAAGAGACTCGGTGAATCTCATAGCTGGATTACAAAGAGGGTGGAAAGAGAAAAGTTTTCCATTCCCACGAGATATCGAACCCGAGGTGTTCAGTTGACAGATAGCCTTACGGACTACACATACGACTAAAGGCATTGGAGGAAATAGGGTGAAATCACTGCATATTAACTAACATAAATAACGGCAACCTCCCTGAAAATTGTCCAATATTCTTCAAATATAGCATGTGTTACCTTTTATGAATTCCCAAACGGGTTTGTCGTTTGTTGTAAACTACATGTCAATTCACTCATCCAAGCAAATTATGTAGGGAAACTTTCATAAAAAATATATACTAATTTATATGAAACATGAAGTGTGTTTCTTTTGAGTTTAATATTACAAAGTTCTACACGAGCTCCCAACAACACGTACCGGCTGAAAACGCACTTCAGACGACGACGAAGAAGAAGACGCCATCAGCCATCGCCAACGATCGCCAAGTGACGAAGATTTAAGCAATCAGTAACATTTTTGAATAAGTATCCAGAACACCGCAGAAGGCATAAATATCCACCGATTGACCATCACCTCCACTCTCTAGGACAACTGGTCTCTGAGAGTTCCTTTATCCTTACCACTCTCTAGGACACCTGGCCTCTGAGAGTTCCTTTATCCTTACCACTCCCTAGGACGCCTGTTCTCTGAGAGTTTTTTTATCCTTACCACTTTCTAAGACCTGTTCTCTGAGAGTTCCTTTATCCTTACCACTCTCTAGGACGCCTGTTCTCTTAGAGTTCCTTCTCTAGGACGCCTGGTGTCTGAGAGTACCTTTATTTTTACCACTCTCTAGAACTTCTGGTCTCTGAGAGCTCCTTTTGCTACGACGCCTGGTCTCTGCAAACACGTCACTACTCTCTGGGATGAACAGTATCTGGGATTTATCCCCCTCCCTAAGACGCCTGATTTCTGAGAGATACCTATCTTCACCTCGGTCGCAAGAACATTGGTTCCTGTAGCTCTAACACGTCTGACCATTGCGCTCCTACAAATCCACCAGCAAACCACCTATCTATCTCAAGTAAATTATATTTTCCCTGTGTGTTTAATAATACTGTTTATAAGAAGAAACTTTTATAATAAAAGATGGTTGGGAAAAGTCCAGATCTCCGTGCACCATCTTTTATCTCTACCCTAAAAAGACAGAATTTTACTTCTAATGGTTAATGTTAAAATAAGTCAAATTTTACGTAGATAAACTGTTTGAATTTTTTTAACCATTTCTATTATACATAAAAGACAACACTGTACATAGTAGGTTTTCTGAAATTAGGCTTCATTGTTCTTTAGGGCTTAAAAAGTCATTAGCATTTGAAGTCGAATTTCGTAAATTTTTCTGATCCCTAGATGGCGGTGCTGTTCTGGAAGCTTTCACTACATCCTTTTTCAGATAATTATTACTAGCTTACGAAGTAAAAATTTGACTGTCTTTTGCCGTTTACGATCTTCTTATTGCAATATTCAAGGACATTACGGTGGTCCTACTGAGAATGGATGT
Source organism: Thermobia domestica (assembly GCF_964235325.1). NCBI lineage: Eukaryota > Metazoa > Arthropoda > Insecta > Zygentoma > Lepismatidae > Thermobia > Thermobia domestica. The sequence goes on along the minus strand of NC_137459.1, from coordinate 22,048,518 downwards.
TTATTAGGGTGAAGCGAAAAAATTTTTTTTTTCGAAATGCGAATTTGGATAGGGGGCAAAAGTTGCATCATATCATATTACTTTACCATAGAAAATTTCAGCTCTCTGAAATAATTTTTAGCCGGGGCGCAAGGGGCCTTAAGTTTGCGATTTTGTAAATCAATTTCCATTTACTATGTAACTATTTGGCAGATCTTCGCTGGAAGCAGACTGTAAGTTTTAGTGTAGATAGGGAGCAAAAGATGCACCCTGTATCAGTAGATAACAACAACACCTTTTAATTCACTAAAATTATTTTTAGCCGGGGCGCAATGGCCCTGAAATTTGGGAATAATTAGACGACAAATGATCAACTATAAGCAATTTGCTAGTTTGCCATAAAGAAGTTTTCTTCCTATTTAGTAACAAGCTTTTTATGGTATAATGAACTTGTTGGCAGTACTAAGTCACTAGTATAACAGTTCGGTGGGTGGAGATAAGAGGGTACAGAACGAAATCAGGGCGCGCGCTCGTGCAGGTGCTAAAGTCTTGTGCAACTGTTTAGCAGCTTGACAATTGTTATAAGTGTGCTGTACGAGTACTCGGGACACGTGTCTGGTTAGCGGCCGTGTTCCTACGTTACTGATTTGATTAGTTTTGCATTTTTGTAGTTACTGATGGGTTTATTATTTACCACTGTATTACAGCCTAACATCTGATGTTTTTGTTTTGTGCTATAAAGAAGAAGAAAGATGAGAAAATCAACTAGGTGGAATATGTCAAGAGCAGAAGAGATGTTTCGTAGTGCCAAAGGTCGCAACTGGAGAACGCTTCCAACTTACGAAGACGTTATGGGATGTAATTTGTTTACGCGTCAGCAGCTGAAAGGATTGGAAGTAAAGAACCAGCTGAGAATTTGGTATCCACGAAGGTAGCAGAAAAGGTGGAAGACATTTGGTAACGTGTTTCAATTCCTGTTGTTTCGCTCGGCTGTGTATCAATAGTGATCAACAGTTACCACAGGAAACTGAAAATATTTTTAAAATTGGCAGTAAGAGGGAGCATGAAAGAAGAAATAAATTACAAGAATTGAAGAAGCAGGGCAATAAACCATTTGATATAGCAGCTTGCATGTGTTTAGATTTCACGGTGTGTCGTTGCACAGGACACTCAAAATGCCTGAATCGGAGAGAGTGTTCTATCAGACAAAAGGATAAGTAGAAAAATGGTAATAGGTGGTATTGATGTTACTTGGACAAAGAAAAGAGAAGAAAGGAAAGCCAAAAAGCAACTAGCGGTCAAACTTTCAACCAAAACATTACCAGTTACATTATTGAATCTTTAGACTTCTCGTCATCTTTGGAAACAAAAAACGAAGGCAGTAAACAGCACGCTAAAGCTGGAGGAGATCCTGATTTTAGTTGGAAGTACTCTTTAAAGACAAGAAAGCAATCACAGATTAGATGCATACAAATGAGAAAATTCCTCCCAACATTAGCAAAAGTGAAGGAGAAAACCGGCGTGGCTGGAAGAAAAATTGCAGCTATTGCTACTGAAGTTTTGGAAGATTTTAATATTGTGAGTCCAGAGCAGCTGCAAAACATAATTGATAGAAGTAAAATACAAAGAGAGATTGCGAAAAATCGTAAAAATGTAAGAACTGAAGTGACTGTTGATAAAGGGAAACCTTGTACCATCTATTTTGATGGAAAGAAAGACCAAACACTCTCAATCTCAGTTGTGATCAAAGATATTTGTATGAAATATGTCAATCTGTCGTAAGAGGAGGCTGTGATAAAAACCTAGCAGATAAGAAACCTAGGAAACTTGCGGGCAAACTCGCTGGTTAACAATAGCCTGTAGACTTTCGCGTCTATATATATCAATGCCAAATTCTTCAGAGGAGCTCTAAACTCTCGTAAAGTTCGTAGTAAAAGTATATATGTACCAGTGTGGTTCAACATAAAACTGAAACCTCTTGCCAAATACGGAGCTAAACATTTGTTCTTGACTATAAGACTTTCGAGATGTTTGCAAGAACCATACAAGACTTTTGTCAATAAAGTAATTTCCAGAAATGCATTCTATGCGAATTCTGAAAATATTCTTATTGCCATGATTGGTGACTAGCCTACAGATCAGCTACGTGAATTCTTGCTACCGATAAAATCCTCCAATCCAGAAAACAATGTAAACGTGAAACTCTTTCCTTCCAACTGCCAGTGTTAAACTTTGAGGCTAGTAATTACACAGAAATGATAAACTAAAATGGGTGTAACAACAGAACCGCCAATATTGACTCATATCACAGACGACAAATTGCGAGAATTTGTTCTTGAGAAAATACAAGTATTGATATCCCTGAGTTTCCATGTTATACGCAAGCAGTTCAAAGATTAGTGAAAATACTTAGTGAAGGTTCTTCGTCAATATGTGAGCCAGGAGAGATTTCTTTATTCGTTCCAAATTTGACTTAAGAAAATACATGACTACTTTTCAGATAAAGTCGCAGTATTTTGCTTGAAGACGTGAATGAAATTTATGAAACATTCAATCTAATACTGGTGTGTAAGTGGGATGGAACTCGACGGTAGCCACTTCCATGTGGTGAGTTCTGGGTTGATGTAGCCTGTAACATACAATATGAACTTCGATAGCTTTAGAAATCCACCTGGACACGACAATAAATCATAGTACCTTCAAATTACAGTCTCCTTCAAGCGAAGAGCTGCCTAATAATTATACAAATGAACGATAAACGTGTATTTATTTACAAAACCTATCAAACTTAAGGCCCATTGCACTCCTGCTAAAGAATATTTTAGAGAATTGAAATATCCGGTGGTAAAGTGCTACAATATGATGCAACTTTTTCCCTATATCCGAATTCGAATTTAAAAAACTTAAGGCCCATTGCGCCCCGGCTAAAAATTATTTTAGAGAATTGAAATTTTGCATGGTAAAGTACTACGATATGATGCAACTTTTGCTCCCTATCCAAAATCGAATTTCGAAAAAAAAATTTTTGGCCTCTTTTCACTCCACCCTAATGTTTATCCATTATACTTTTGTGGGCCTTAGCCTACGTGATTTCTAATCCTAAACTTGAGCTCTCCGTAGCTAAGAGGTTAGCATACGAACCTTTGGCGTGAGAGATCAGGATTCGATTCCCGGCAGAAATTCATGTGGTTTGGATTCGACGTTAATCACTAGGTCCATGTCTCATATAGACTTACTGCTGAAAAGGACGCTAAACTCAAAATCAACTCAAATCCTAATTTTAAACTTGAAATGTTTAACCGTTCTTAAGTCTTGCCTTATGTTTTCGACACGACGAATACTTAAGTTTCACCATTTCGTCATGACCTCATTGCTTCAGATACAACCAATAGCAACTTGACACACTTATAGCTGTATCTGACATACTAATGCAATTTAATATTTCTTACAAAAGAGTTTGTTGATTTTATACAGATTAACGTGTCACAAAAAAAAAAACAAGTATGTCCTCTGCGTGCACTTGTGTGTGTTGATCGATTTCTCTTTATTTTAGAGAAAAAAACGAAAATTCTCCAGAAATGTGTTTCCTCTTGTGTAATGTTCTCATACCAAGTTTCGTGCAATTAAAATTGATTGACAGCAGAGTCTGCTGTAATCTTGGCAATTAACGTTAATTGAAGGAACAAAAGTTCAAACTTCACGCAACTCTTTCGCGTGCAATTGCCCAGTAATTTTGCTAATCATTCCTTTCCATTCTCTGACTTTTTCCTCCCAATTTCAATCAAATCCTCTTCCAGATTGAATTAGGTATCCTTTTTGGTTCATAGAACTTGTTCGTCTCCTCTTATGCGTGCCCGTCAACGAATCTTTGAAATGTTGTTATGTCAAGTGGAAATTATCCTTTGAACTGTGATAACGACAAACACTCACGAAGTGGATAGTTATTCAATACATTTTGACAAATGCAATGTTCTCAAGTATAACAGTTAACTAATTTACTTTTCTTTGGAGATCCATAGTTCTAGATTTCAAAGTAAAATGAAAATTGAAGTGAAATGAAATACAGTAGACTCCCGAATATCCGGCTTATGACTATCTGGCCTCCGTACTATCCGTCCTAGTTTTATTTTATCGTAATTAAATGAGGAAGTCAAGGCGTTGCATTGGCAACATTGCCAAGGCATTGGAAGCGGGCGTCTGCTATGATACCCCTACGTGCCGTATGCAAAATACTAGTTGTGACAGGAAAAGAGCAGCGTTCTGCTCCTTGTTCATTGCTTCGTCAGTATGTAACGGACCTCAATGCAGTACGCTTGCCGCTATTCCTTATTATAACTCTACAGTACGTACAATGCTGTATTTGAAATTTGTTCTTGGAGTATGCTTAATGATCATAAACAAATGACTTCATAGAACTCCGCGGCTTTTTTGTTATCCGACCTGCCCTTCAGCCACATTACATCGGTTACTCAGAGTCTACGGTATTTTGTTTACCGATCATAGATTTTGCCGTCTGATCTAAAAGCGAGAGATAAAAAAAATCAAAATGTCATGATTTTAAAAATTGGTGAAATTAAGAATACGATTGAACACCTGCATTCACGATGTTGTACATCATAGTCTTACATAGTTAAAAATCACATCAAAGACCTTGCACACTACTGTGAGCACTTCTTCTAAACCATTGACCTTAATATCGAAACTTTTAGTTTCAGGGGGCCTCCTCGCTGATCTAGTGGGCACGCGTGCGCCTCTACTGCACGTGATCCCGAATTCCATTCTCGATGTGAGAACATTTAATTTGTTCCACCCTAAGGAATAGCTTCACGTCTCACATAGTTTCAGTGCTGAAGAGTAACGCTAAACTTCAACAAGCAACAGCTTACGAGGTGTGATCAAAAAAATAGTGAATAATTTTATTAGCAACAAAGCAATAAGCTCACATGGAATTTGATTTAATCTCCTTCAAACTACTGTTCTTGGCTAGCAATGCACTTATCCCAACGTTGAATCCATGACTGGAAGCATTTCTAGAAGGCCCTCTTAATCCATGACTGGAAGCATTTCTGGAAGGACCTCTGAATCCATGACTGGAAGCATTTCTAGAAGGCCCTCTGAATCCATGACTGGAAACATTTCTGGAAGGCCCTCTGAATCCATGACTGGAAACATTTCTAGAAAGCCCTCTGAATCCATGACTGGAAACATTTCTAGAAAGCCCTCTGAATCCATGACTGGAAACATTTCTAGAAAGCCCTCTGAATCCATGACTGGAAGCATTTCTAGAAGGCCCTCTGAATCCATGACTGGAAGCATTTCTGGAAGGCCCTCTGAATCCATGACTGGAAACATTTCTAGAAGGCCCTCTGAATCCATGACTGGAAACATTTCTAGAAAGCCCTCTGAATCCATGACTGGAAACATTTCTAGAAAGCCCTCTGAATCCATGACTGGAAGCATTTCTAGAAGGCCCTCTGAATCCATGACTGGAAGCATTTCTGGAAGGCCCTCTGAATCCATGACTGGAAACATTTCTGGAAGGCTTTTTATGGAACAGCGTTCAGCTGCTCTGTCGTGGCCCACTCAATGCCAGGAATGGTGTCAAAACTTTTTCCTTTAAGCACGGTTGTAATATTTGGGAAGAGCCACAAGTTTTATGGTGCTATATCTGGAGAGCATAGCGAATGTGGACAAACAGGAATATTTTTTCGGCCAGAAACTCGCGGATCAAAAGCAAAGTTTAGTACGGAGCATTTTTGCGGTGAAGAAGGAAGTCATTTGCCCATTTAGACGGCGGTTAAAAAGCTTTTCAAGGGCCCATGTAAGACTTTTAGTTCTTCGGAAAGCTCTCGAATAGTCATTCAACTGTTCGAACAAATCATTTGTGCCACATTTTGTGTTTTCATATGTTTTTGACGTTGAAAGACGTCTCAATCGTTGCTCGTTTTCAACTGACTCTTCCCGCTTTCGAATTGCTCATACCACTTATAAACGGTCTTCAATGGTTCCCACTTTATTGCCATACACTGATTTTGATATTTCGTGCTGTTCTTTGGCACTTTTTTGTAGCTTAGAACAAAACTTAATGTTGACATGACACAGACAGTCTTAACACGTCCTCACTCTTCTGCCTCTGGAAGCCAACTAACATGTCGCAACTTCTTTAAACTCGAAACTAACTGTACCAAAGACTTAGGTTACCGATGGATACAATATCGATAAATGGCACTGTGAAACTACATTCACCGTACTTTTTCATCACACCTTGTATTTTTATAAGGTAGTAAATGTTGGTCTCTACCAAGAGTTAACTCGGTATTGCGCCTAATGAATGCAATGTACTAGTGGCGTTATGCCTAGAAGGAACGATATACTTTTTCAAAAAAGTTGGATGCATCTTGCCACCTTACACTTCACTCATTTAAACCGCAACAAGCATGAAGCTGGGAATGGTGGCATAGGATAGTTGTGCAATCAGTGCTCTTGGAGGCGATATATTATGATGCAGAACAGCCAATGCTGTGAGGATTGATATGATGACATGTGTACCAGCTATTTACACCGGATTCAAGCAACGGATATAGTCCCATCCATAAAAATCATCGTTGATTGCATAGGAAATAAAAAACATAAAAGCTGGAACTCATATTCCAACAGTTAAATGAAATTCTCAAGCCGCGAAGGAAATACATGCCAAGTTTCATGATAATTTGATAACTTATGACAAATATACCGCTTAGCATTTTTGTAGAAATTCAGAATGACAGCGTTCTTCCACTCACAATGTTTTAATCCCAAGAAATAGAACACACTGAAAAGTGTCAGACAAACAGATGTTATGTTTAGTGATTTTAAAAAAAGTTTGCTCTGAAGCTTGTCATAAAGTTTGGAGGTAATTTAAACTTCCTCTTGCCCCTTACTGATTTCAACCTCAAGGAATGTAACGATGTTTGTTCGCAAAGTCCTCCTAGACTAATGGAACAATTTTGATGATTTTTGGTACATAAGTGGACCATAGCTTAACTTAGATTTTTGTCATTCTTTTATTAAAGTGCTTATTGTAAGGGGTCAAACTTAATTTGAAAAATTGAGTATCTCACAATCCTGTCAACTTATGAAGATGATACTCGATATATAAACTCCTCATTTAAAACAAAACATTTCCCAGCGATTTTGAAAAGTTTTCTTTCAAAGGAGGAGGAGACATATGTACAGGGTGACTGGTAATTCTATGTATTCCTTGCAAGATGGTACGGTACAAGCGCTTTGGAACATTTTCACCTGTATGAACCGATTGTCGCAAATCAATATTTTTCTGAGTAATTTGCACATGTTGATCTTTTTAATTTGTAATCTAACGAGATGTGTGCGAGAAAGTTTTACCCTGACCCACTTTCATATATTGTAGAGCGATCAAATGTTGCATGTGTAATTCAGCATACTTATGTAGGTTATGTGGTAATGTACAGTTCTTAACTGTTCCCCTTTACTATAAGTCCGAACGTGAAGTAAAGTGTAGTGATTCAAAATCCATTACTGCACTTCAGAAAGCTGCTTGGCAACATCGCAGAAGTACTTGCCCCTAGGAAATGACTGCATGGTTGGGAAGAGGTGGAATGAAGATGGTGCGGGATCAAGAGAAAACGCGAACTATGACGGATTTCATTATCAGAATCGCGCATCTGGCCAACATTCGAGCAGTGAACGAGTGCGTTGTTTTCCAGGAGGCGGATACCTTTTGTCAGCATGCCACGCTCTGGGATTCCACGGAATCCCGCAACGCATACAGCACTGAGGCATAGTATATTCTGCTAATTGTGGTACCCTTTAGCTGGAAAGCAAGTAGTAATACCTCATATAAACGTGATCATCACTTTGATCGCTCAGAGTTGAACTGACTTCCTTTGGTGGAGGTACGTCGGCACGCTGTCATTGGTTTGATAAGTTTTTATACAAGGGAATGACTCAAGGAACGGTTCGGACCTCCAAATCCGGAGTCACATCAGTCTTTTTTGGGGGGGTGGGTCTGGGAAGGAACTCTCCCTCGCCTTCTAGAAGGTACTATCCCGGCCTTCGCCTAGTAGAAATGAAGTAAAGCAGGGAAAACCTAGTCAAACCAATTCAGCGGTGCGGAGTTACGAGCTGTACATCACCACATCATCTACATAGGTATGCAAGATTACACATGTAAAATTTCATCGCTCTACGGTATGTGGAGGTGGGTCAGGGTAAGCCTTTATCGCGTACTTCTCGCTAGCCGGCAAATTTCAAAGAAATCACACATGTGCAAATTACTCAGAAACTATTGATTTGCGACCCCAGGTTCATATAGGTGAAAATGTTCCAAAGTACCTATAGAATATCCACTTGTAAGAAATGCATCGAATTACCAGTCACCTTGTATATATATATAGTAGTTTGAAGCGATAAAAGTGTAATATCGATGTGATTTCCTTTAAAAGCCATCACTGATACACATATGACTTACAATTTGGAAAAGAAAATGAAATCTTTCAGTTTAACGTCCCACGATTATGTCCTTTAGGCTAAGGGAGACAATGGTAAAGGCAAGTGAATGATAATGGAAGAGTTGGTGGGATGATAAAGTGGGAGGAAACGAGATTATCCCGACAAAATCCACGGACACGGTGTTGTCTACCACAAACTTACTTGGGCGGGATCGAACCAGGGATACCACGCAACCGAGGTAAGCGTTTTATCACTGAGCTATCGTCCCTCCACTTACAATATGGAAAAAATTTGTGGCGGTAAGATACTCCTAACATCTCTAGGGAAGTGGGAAGTAGGCATATCAGTTTGTATGCTCTATGTTAAAGGCTTGAAGGAAGCAGACGCCATTTCCAATGAAAATCCTGTAGTTTCTAAGAAAGTCATCATTAAAATGTTTCCTTAAGAAAGGTTAAAATATTTAAAGTTACACCTACGACTAATTTCAACAACTTCTGGAAATGGAGAAAATTTTCAAGAACAAAGAAAATGAGCTCCTTCATGCAAAGAGGGCTTCAATCACCAAAATGGCGAAATTGAGTTAACATTGGATTTTAGTTTCCATTCGGTATGTTTCTATGCATGTAAAGAGCTTCGGTTTCATTGGTCTAACATTTTATAAACAAATGTCAATTTCAATTATTCTAGGAGTCAATGACTGAAGCCCTTTCTGCATGGAGAATTATATTTGTTTTATATCTTAGTGGCAATAGCTATTGATTTTGTTCCATTCAGTTGGTAGATCTGGAACGTCCGGAACCTGGCAAAATAAAAAGAACAAACGTCTTAGCACACTTTTGTGTTTAAAAGGAGCAAAAAATAATAACTAAATAAAATCACATGCAAACAGGGTTTTGTCTTGTAATTTACATGCAGCAAGGACTTCTGTCCACAAAGGAAACCATTCCCTTTTTAACCATGGCAAGGAGCATACAAATGGTTTTCCTATACAGCATGCGATTAATATAATTTGTATCTACACGAAAAACAGCTGGTTGATTTTGATATAATTTCAAACTGCAATGTTTTTTTCTCTTTTTTTCTCAAAACTAAGTTTATTTGGCTGAAGACATATTTGCATTAATTGATTCAAATATATAGTATATTTTTATGAAAATTGGATTTTTTACAAAATTTATCACGGAACATAGCGTTTTCGAAGATTGAGAAATTGCCCTCCTATTTCAATTCCAAGTGATGGCGATGATTTGAAAGGCCTAAATAATGTATGTCACGCTTTGCGTTCGAATCAAGTAACTTTGTGACTAAGTGGCACTATTTCTAGAAGTTAATTATTACCCTCCCCGCTGGTCTAATGGCTAGTACTTGTGCCATTGCTACACAGGGTCCCGAACTCGATCCCCGGTGGGAGAGATTTGGAATTTTAACTGTCCCTGATGTTTGTGTGTTCGTGCCACTATCGTTAGAGGTTAATGGCAGAAAAAAGTAAAACGTAGTAATTAGGTAATCAAGTTACTGAGGAACGTTCAGTAAATCAGTTAACTTTAAAAAAGTGGTAGAGTGTTTACCTCTGCTACGTGGGGTCCCTGGTTCGATTCCCGCACAAGTAAGTTTGTGGTGGACAACATCGTGTCCTGAATTTCTCGAGATACTTCCGTTTCCTCCCACTTTCTCATTCCACCAATTCTTCCATCATCATCCACTTGCCTTAATCATCCGTCTCCCTTAGCCTAAAGGACATAATCGTGGGACGTGAAACTGAAATACGCGTATTTTATTCTTTCAGAATAACTTTTAGGAGAGTTATCTTGAAAATTAGTTTCTTACTATATTTATATGGAGAAAGTTCCAAATTTGGATGAATTCTTTTACCCCATACCTTTAACAAATTTAAACTACAAACAAGAGAAATTATTGCAAGGCCCTAAATAAAATATACGGTGATTTCATCCAATTCAACATTCTTAACGAAGTTATGCGGGAAAAAATGTCTTCTCATGCCATATATTCATATACAGGGCGGTAGGTAACTCCACCGACAAACTTTGGGAGGTGATTCCTTATATGAAATGAAAGAAAAATGTTCTAATAAACATGGGACGAAAAACGTCTGCTTTCAGAGTTGTGAGCCGCCGAAAATTCGAAAATTCACGTTCGAAACGCTCTGCCTTAGAAACTACAGGACCGATCCCAAGCGGTTTAAGGAATTACAAAGGAACTAGTATGCGCTCTATCTAAATATCCATGTTCTACCGTGGTCCGTTATCGGCGAAACGAACTGTAAAAAGGAAGTTGAAATATAGGGATACTCCTTTAAGTACTAATGGCGCGTTCGTTTCGCCGATAACGGAGGATGTTAAAACATGCAGATCGAGATAGATCGCATACTAGTTCCTGTGTAATTCCTTAAACCGCTTGGGATAGGTCCTATAGTTTCTAAGGCAGGGCGTTTCGAAACATGATTTTTCGAATTTTCGGCGGTTCATAACTCTGAAATGAGACGTTTTTCGACCTAGGTTTATAAGAACTTTTTTCTTTCACTTCATATAAGGAATCACCTCCCAAAGTTTGTCGGTGGAGTTACCTACCACCCTGCATATGAGAAAATATGGGTTAGTTTTACCCTATTTACTCTTATTATTCATGAATTGAAACAATTCCAAGCAACTAACTTATTTTCCAAGTTTGGAGAAGAACTCTTACCAAGTTTCATTAAAATCAGATAGCTTTCACAAGAGTATTCGTGGAACATATAGATCGATACATAAAGAGATATAGCTTTCCAGTTTAATTTTATGGTGGAAGCTCACTAAGATCACTTCAATTAAATTATTTTCCGAATATTAAACTTAATAGTGAGGAACGCATTGTTGTTTTCTCAAAGAAGCTGAAGTTATTTTAATTCATTATCCATGTCAAAAATTTCCGAGTTTGGCACATCAAATATTTATTGATCACACCAAGAAACCGGAACAAATTCAAGCATTCTAAAACTTCCTCAAATACATGGATATTGGCTAAACAAAGTGAACACTTTAAAACTAATAGCGCTCCAAATACAAAAGTTTTGTTGTTAAAATAACTTTATAAGAATAAATGGTTGTTTAGATTGTTGGTCTAAAAGTAGTAGTTAAGGGAAATAAAGCTCATGATAATAATAAATAGGTATCAAAAAATTTTGTTTTATTTCTGTAACACTTTCGCAAAGTTTTTGATTGGTAGTTATTGTACATTTCCAAGCTAAGAACTTTCGCTATTGGTGAGATTTTTTGCTCTAGTAACTTGACGCGAGGTAGCAAAGCTCTTTCATCGTCCTAGGTGGCAGAGTGTCTTTTGCGAGGAGTTCATGTTCTTTTCATAGGTGTTTCTTATTGAAGAGGATGAACATAATAGTTACTTGAAAGCAAAATTCCAATCTGCATTTCATCTATCACAGGACGTCAATACAGGAGCGTTAAAATATAGGTTACGCTTTTGTCTCGAGACTACCAAATGGTGTTTGATTTCCGGTTAAGAAGAAGGCGGTGTTTGTACCAGGTACATTAGTCGAATGGCAAAGAAACATGGAATCTTCCGTTTTCATTTGTGAACTTGGGGTGTTTGAATTTTCTTTCTCTCTATCCCTTCTTAAGCGAAACAGTTTGCTGTACTTGTTCCATCGGTGTTGTTGTAGTGTTTTGTGTGGAGATATCCCGCAGTGACGGTGAAGTGGTGGGGGAAAGCACTGCAGTCGAACAGCACTTCTTGAACGGAGGCTGTCGAAGATGCCTCTACAAAAGGTGAGTTCCCACCCCAAGTGGCAGGTCGGCTTTGTTTGTGCACAATCATTTGAGCTCGCGTCTTCCTACTCGGGTTAATGAACGGTTGCTCTCTCCTATTTTTCACCAACTAGGAAGACTTTTTTTTAATTTTTAACATTCTTTATTGTTCGATTACCAATACAGAATGTTATTAGTGTTGCCAGGTAAGATTGGAAAGTTTTATTTTCACCTTTTGTACAAGGAAATAACTGTAGCTATAAAATTTACGGTAATTTTATACAATACATCATTTCTCAAAATAATTATATAATTTTCATATTTTTACAAAAAAAATATTTATAAAGAAGCAGTAATTCCAAGTAATATTAATGAGAAAAAAATTCCAATTTATAGGATTTTTAATTAAAATTTGCATTTTGTGTATTATAGTTTTGTTTTTCTTATGGTTCTGTTTTGTTCATAAGTATAATCTTATCATAGCGCATGGTTTAAATTTGGGAAATAACTCGAATTAATGTTATATATCATACCATATTTTTTTTACATTATTCGAGGCAAGTCGACTCAAAAACTTGGTACCCAATTTCGGCTGAATTTGTCGCTGTTTTATTTCCCTTTGTCAACAAAATATGTTCAATTCATATCATTAATCCATTCTGTGCAAACTGCGATAGTATGTAAAGAGTAGAACTATATCAAAACTGATACACACGTAATTGTGAAGAAGGTTTGGGGCGCACCTCGGAGGGGTCCACCGGACCCGGACCCCACAACTTCCTAACACAACATACATTTGTACACACTTTCTCAATAAAAGTATACTTTGTTTAAGAGAGAAATGGTTGATATAGCATGAAAATTTGATCTTACACTTTTATATATTCTTTTTTCTCTTATAAAAACTATCTAGTTCTATTATTTTTTTCCATGAAAATATAGGTGAAAGTATTTTATAATTATTTACATTTTCGGATGCAGAATAATACCCGTTGAATACTACATAAACATACAAGCTTGACCTTCTTCAAAAAAAATCAAGGTGCGCGCCTAAAGAAGGTATATATATATAGTTTTTATATTAAGTGTATATATCTATATATATATACTTAATATAAAAACTATGTAGCGTAACGTTTCAATGAAATAGTAGTACATTCATCAGACAGAAGACGGATATATTGTTTGATGAAGATATTAGCATAATATTGAAACGTTGTGCTATATATTTTAGTGTTGTCTACGAGTCAAGAATTTCAAGTTGTCTAGTCTCTCGAAAACGTGTGATGTCTTGCCTCGAAAACTATATATGTTTGCATTCCAAGAGCTCTATTTTGTCACGAATATTCTGTCTAGTTTCGCCTCATGGGCAACCCTAGAATACTGTTTCATGTTCAATGTATGTGCATCTTGTTCATAAATATATAAGTTCAATATAACATGGTTCACAAGTTGAAAATGTTGTTTAATACATTTATATTTATAGTAGGGTGTACACGAAGAATTCACGAAAATTCAAACTTCTAGTGTATACTTCAGTGTGATCATTCAAATAGGTAGGGATGCACGATGGCTCAGTGGTAGAATGCTTATCTTTGGTACGTGGGGTCTCTGGTTCGATCCACGGCCAAATAAGTTTGTGGTAAAACACATCGTGTCCGGGGGTCTTCTCGGGGTACTCCAGTTTCCTCCCACTATCGCATTCCACCAATTCTTCCATCATTTATTGACTTGCCTTAATCAGAGTCTCGCTTAACCTAAAGGGCATAATCGTGGGACGTTAAACTGAAAGATTTCATTTCATTTCCTTTTTTTTCGTCATGAAGAGAGGTGTTGTTTGGTTTCTATTTTTCTTTTGGATTAATTTAAAAATGGCGAATAGAAAGTATAACAAGTATTTTATGAATGATAAAAATAGATCAAAAGATTGCGATCTTGCCCAGTAATTAGTTTTTGGATCAGAGACAACAAAAAAAAATTGAATGGCCCCTACATCAAGTTTTCGTGTTTTCTACGTAATAACTACATCATATTAATAGTTTGGGTTTGGCTACACTACATGTAGTTCTCCAGATATATGGCCTACAAGAAAATGTTTGCCTGGAATATATTGGATCTTTTGATCAAAAAAAAAATATTAAGAATTTTTTCCTTTAATATTTTGATTTTATTCAAATCAGCAGGAAAGACTAAATAATTTCGTTTTCTTGTTGTGCAATCGTCCTTTCATTTTTTTATTCTTTTTTCCTTTTAGAAAAAGTAATGAAAGAACTGCAGACTTTACTAAATTGCGGGGGCGCGGTGGCTCAGTCGTAGAGCGTTCACCTCCGGTGTTTGGGGTCCCTGGTTCGATCCCAGCTCGCGCCGTGTAGACTTCGTGGTGGACAAACACCGTGCTCGCGGGTTTTCTCGGGGTTCTCCCGTTTCTTCTCACTTTGTTCATTCCACCATTTCATTCATTTCTCATAATCGCCGTCTCCTTTAGCCTAACCGCCATAAGCGTGGGACGCAAAACTCAAAGATTTCATTTTCATTTTTTACTAAACTCTGGTAAGGACAGTAAAGAGGATCACGCTACATATATGTATGGGATACGGATATTCAACAATAAATTCACCGTTACCCGTTAACATGTTAACGGATTCCATTAACGAATCGAGCCGAGATAATCTATCTAGCTATGTATTGGAAAAAACAGAATTCAAGAATTCACTTACATGTATCCCTAATAGCATTCCAGGTTTTTAATATCCTTAATCAAGCCTTTAAGGCTAACCCTGTAGGTTTTCACAAGACTTCATTTACAGAATTGCAGACCTAATCAAAACTATAGCAAACTTACTACTTCGGCAACTGAAAACTTGCCTCAGACTTTCCAATAAAACGTAATATAAGGCTAGCCTTAAAATTTCTTTAAATCGACACACACCTGTCAAGTTTGATTTTAAATTTACACTTGGCAAAACCATACACAGAGAGAATCTCTAAAAAGTCCAACGTCACGCGTCTTTGCGCAGCCTTACGTCTTACATCTGGCCTAAGTGTATACAGGTTTATACGTCAGGGCTATCTGAACTCGAAGTATGACTTAAAACTCCCACTTGACAAGGTAATACTTACAAAGAATCTCTAAGATTAAGGATTATGGCAAACTATTATATATCAGGGTTTTCGACATATACGGCTATGTTACCCTCTAATGTATCAGGTATGACGTCCCTCGGCGATCATTTTTCCCAGGGAATTGGAGAAGTAAGAAGAAATGAAAAAGGAAGGGAGCCGCCTGGAACCATTAACTAAGGTACCATCCCGGCATTTTCCTCATGTTGAATGAGGAAAAAACCTTACTTAAGATGACTGTTCTGAATTTCTTTTTACACTTTTCCCCCGAATGTCCCCACAGGGAATCTACCCTGCGACCGCGTGCATCAAAGGCAAGAGCATTAGCGACTACACTATGCGAGGCCACTATCTAAGAATAACTCTATCAAGGGAAATTAAGGACAAACTTAGAATTACCGTAGACATCCTTGCTTACTGTATTGGGATATGAGGTATATATAACCTGTGTTAAAATCGCCGTTTTCCGCTAAAATGTTAACAAACTGACTCCATTACCGAAATCATTTGAGATAATAATTCTAGATTATTATTGAAAAAAAAATAGAATTCAAAAATTCGTGTACATGTATGGGATATGGGCACAGATATAGGGTTCATTGAGGATATAAAGCTAAGCCTATCAAAATATTTATATATCAGTGTTAAATGATGCTTTTAGGATGAATTTTATTGAAATGGATTCCTTTTATAATGCGTTGCTTAAACATGATGCGAGTAACAATAGATTTCGAAGTAGAGTTCCTGAAACAACGCATTGATGGCTATTTTTCCGTACTCTTCGGCCCTTATAGTGGTAACAATCACTCCTCCATCTCTTTCTCCAGACGAAGATTGTTTAAGGAATACTCAAATTCAATACGGTCAAAATTAAATTATAAGAGTTAATGCTAATTTCAACTACCCACTACCCATACTGTATACTGTCATCTTAATGTCAATCAGAAGATGGATGAGAGTATACTTAGCATCAGCTTCACCTCATTTAGTGGTGTGGCTATCATAGATTATCCATTTTTAAGTTTACTAAAGAGGTAGATAGCTTTACTTGGTTTTTTCTTTTTTAAAAGAAAAGCTCAGTCAATCTCAAACTCAACCTGATTCATCGTCATTCCTCATACACCCTTGAAGTCTATGTATCAAATGTGCTAGTTACGGGTAACAGTGGTTAGACTTTGAAAGAAATCTTAATGACAACTTTCGCGCCACTATACTTTAAAAACATGGTCATAGTGTTTAGTTGGTTAAATATTTTATACACAATATTGGAGTTAACTATTGTAATTAATGTGATTAGAGCCTAATGATTACATGTTATATACTGTATATTGATTTCTTAAGAAATGTAGTCGTACTACCTGTAGTTTCGTTGTTGTTCTGTTGTTGCTAAGGAAAGCTTCCACCGTCTGAAATGAAACAGTAAGTACAATTTCGAGAAGCGGTAAAGTGCTTTTCTTTCCCCATATCTCCCCCCGGTCATGTCCAATTTGCGTGTAATATGCGGTCAATACAGTCAGGCATCTCCCCTTGCGAATTTCTGCAAGATTCGATCCGAGGCTTGCTTGAACATGGTGTTTACTAGTACTTTTTCAACCATATATGAGTAAAAAATAAAATTCTGAAGCTTCCATCTTTGTATTTGATCGAAGTAAATTATTGACATATGGACATTTAGTGATTTATCATTAAGGAAATAATGGAACAATAACAATGTATTTAAAAAAACTCTAGCTACAAAGAAAGTATTGTTTGTCACTTTTTCAGTGTAGCATCCTACATTTCTGATCCAAGGCTAAAGGAGACGGTGATGATGATAGTGAGCAAAGTCGTAGAATGAATACACTTGGAGGACACTAGAGAACCCCGATAAACCCATGCACACTCTGTTTCTCCACTACAAAACCCAATTGGCGAGAAATATGATGAAACCAGCAGAGAGAAATGAGAATGAATGAAACGGAACGCCAGCAACTTTGGAATATTTCTAGTAGGGAAATGTAGCTACAAGATGCCAAAATCTGGTGTACTGTTCCATGAAATGTTCCATGTTTCTTTTATGTTCCATGAAATTGAATATGTATTTCAGAAATTCCATGTATCTAACATACTGTACATATTTTACTTCTTAGTACAACCCTAGACAGCGTACCTATAATTTGCATTACTCTGTTTTAATCTGATTCAAAAAAGGAGTAAATTAACAGTTCAACCCTTTTTATTAATAGATAGATATGTGTGTATGTTGAAGTACCATAAGGATGCTGGGTTAACTACAGCAAAGTAACATGCTTGTAGGCAACCATACAAGTTTTAGCGCGAGTTTGGTTGCATAACAGCACGGAGTTGTGCTGCAAAGTTTAGGAGTACTTTCATCTTACATCATGCTGTCTCTGTTATTCATGGGACGCAATACTAGAAGTTTTATTTCAGAAGCACTGCTATTGGAATAAAATGGGAATTTTAATTTGCATTTACTATCAACTAACATCTGTGACAAACATCTTGGCGTTTGAAAGCGGTGCTCCAAGTTCTCTTTAAATGCTGTTAGCAAATGAGAGAGCTGCGGTGTTGCCATGTTTATTCATCGTGGCGACTTACCGTTCACTGCGTGTTTCACTTCTTATGTTAGTATTTTTGATACGAGTACTTAGAAAGTAAATCAATGTTACAGATTGAAGATTACCAATGTTTTTGCTTAGTGGGTAATGTCAAAATGTCATTCGGAAGACCGGGTTCAAAACCTCGGAATGGCTATCGTCGCTGAAGTTCTTAAATGATTGTTCCTTATTAAATTAAATGGCCGGAATGCAACCTAGTAAAGCAACTCCTGGGTCATTTTCCATCTTTGTCTTAAGCCAGTTGGCGAAATTTATACTCTAATAGAAATGTTATTTATAGTCAGTGCTTTTTATGTGTAGTCCTTATACTCATTTCAGTTGGAGAAAAGAAAATTAGTGTGCCACGTGATTCTGTTTCTTTCCAACATGCTTGGCATTTCTAGCCTTCGTTCTTTCTTTTTTTATCCTATAAATCCCAGTCTGCGATTCCTCGTGTCGACAACTGCTCTGGGAGATCAGATTCTGTTAGACAAAACAAATGCTTATATTGCTCTAAATTGTTCTCCCCTTCTTTTCTCCTTCCTGCAGGTACTTCATAAGGCCCCTTTCTGTCCATTCGTGATATAGAAATACATCCAAATATTTCGCTTTGTAATTGCAGTGAATAAGGAGAGCTCAATTTGGTTCAACTTTTCGTTTAAGTCTGACATATGTGTGTGCCTATGTTTTTGTATTGTGAGTTCGTATTTCGTATGTGTTACAAGTTATTGTTAATATTTTTATGTTTAATATTTTATTATTTCAACATAACAATGTCACTTAGAAAACCAATTACTAGCACAGACACTGATACCACTAAGAAAAAGCAGCAGGTGTTACATAGCCATGCAAAAAGCATGTTTTTTTGGTTTATACATACTTTAAAAGGTTGTCAAATGATGCCGTACGTACAACAGTGCCGTACGTTAGTTCAGTGCAATTAGACCAAAAAAGGGCAAAACCCGGACATTCGAAAAAACAAGCCGAAACCATTTCTAAAATGATCATGATACTCTATTCAGTAACTCACAGAAAGTCCCAAAAAATCCCGTGTCGGGTTTCGTCACTATGGCCGCCATATTGAATAGCCTATTTCCAACGCTTAAAGTTTTCGTAGAGACCTAGCATTCACTTTGACTGACTATAATACAGATGTAACCATACTTCGTTAAAAAAGATATTTAATCAGTTGTTATTATTGTCTGAAAATTGAAGAAATTTACGTTTTCCCAAAAGGGGAAAAAAGGAAAATTCTCCAAAATTTCTCAGAAAAGAAGTGAAAAATTCAGTTTTTCGATTTTTGTAACAACATTGTAAGGAGAAACAACAAAATATGTGCAAAATTATTGGCTACACCCTAATTAAATTATTGGCTACACCCTAATATTAATATCTTCTAAAAACTGGGATTTTGAAGATTCATATAACGCATTAGTTCCCTCTTGATCTATATTTTAAGATTTTCACCTCTGCATTCAGAAGTTTTGAGTGAAGTTACCAGTGGGTAGTTATTGGCAGAGGCTTCAATAACCTCTACAAACCTAAATATTGGCTTCTTTGGAGAAAGGAAGAATGGGAAATTTCCGGTAATTTGAAGGAAATTCTAATATATTCTAATATGTTCCTTGCATACAGGAATAGTCGGGAGAAATTAACATGTATCCACAAGCATTGGTTAAGTCTTCTTTAGTCAGAAAGTCAATCCAATTCCCATGTTGAGACTTTTTCTAGTGGTTGTAACATTGATTAACTTTTTAAATAGTGCATACGTATTCATCTACTTTAGTCATCATCATCCTATAGAACGCAATGTCAAACCACCATGAGTTTGCTTTGCACTAGGACCTTCGGGTCAAAAACCTGCATTCATTCAGAAAACTACATCATCATTATCATCAATTCAGCTAATGATCCTGCAAACTAGAATCTATTTTACTAAAACAAGTATTCCCGAAGTTTGTAAAACAAAGCTTCTTCATAGTCAGACAAAGTGAGAAGTTTTGGAGCGGTATTTGGTGTGACCTGACAATTGAACAGGCTTTGGTGAGAGCTATGAAAAGTAGTGGTTGCCTCGCCTGAGGACGAGGAATTTTGCTTCAACTATTACTACATGAGTTTATTCCATGCCTGCATATTCAAGAATAGTGGAAGCTGTGGAGAAATCTACTGATGTTATCTCTGCCTCCTTTGAACAACATATTGACTTCCGACAGTCTCGTCAAACACGTGACGCCGAAGATGTCTGTTTCATCAACTGGCTCCGAGAACATAAACCATTCGAGAGATCATCCCAACTTACATCAATATCTACTGATTTGCTAGCCGATGAAAATGTAAATTGCGATAAATCATTAGAAGTTATACTTGCTGTGATGAAGAAGTTTGAGTGAAAGCAATTCAGTAAAATTCATCTGAAACGCAAGTCAAGTGTGACGTCTTTAGGCAGTTTAACAAGATCAGTAGTGTGCGTAATGAAGCAATCTGTGTAAACCCAAACTAGCTTCTGCACTGCATGGTATGCACAGTTAACTCTGAAGAACAGTTGCTTGAGATCTTCAAATATGAACTATCTGCGTATCCTCCCTCCTTATTTGATGAAGGAGGTCTAATGAGGAAAGATACAAAATCATCGACAGTATCCTTTTTGTCCTGAACTTCGACCCATAAAACAACAAGTAGTGCCGCAAAACAGGGTGTATCCTACATAGTTGATGTTGGACATCTCTTGCATCGTGTTGTATGGCAGCGTCCAGCCACGTTCAAAGAAATATGTCAGCAATATACTGCATACGATGTTACAAATCACGAAAAAACTCTCATCGTTTTTAATGGAAATAACGAAGGTATAAGGACAAAAGATGAGGAGCATCTGCGACGTGCAGGAAAGACTTGCCATATAGACATAGAATTAGAAGATAATATTACTGTTACTGTAGGGCAGACTGAATTTCTCCTAAATCACAACAAAATTAGATTCAGCCATCTTTGGAGTAAGCATCTCCAGAAATCAGGATGCAATGTACTCCAGGACAACGCAAATGTTGATATGCTGATTGCAACCACGGCTATTATAGAGGCCAAGAAAGGCTTTAGAGTTATTTTGATTGGTGAAGGCACAGATTTATTAGTTCTTCTAGTTGCCTTTCCTCTAGCAGACACATCTCTGAAAATGATGATGCCAGGACCGAAGACTTCCCCAGACAAGATTCACCATATAAGAACTATTCAAGATGTTATGAAGGATTTTCTTCTAATTGCAAACGGCTTCACAGGATGCGATTCAGTTTCGTCAATTTATCGAAAAGGCAAACGCTCTGCTTACAAAAAGTTAGAGTAACAAGAAACCTAGAGAGAAACTAAGTATTTTTAATAATTTTTCAGTGTCAGCTGAAACTATGACTTAAGCTGGTGAATCTTTCTTTCTGTCACTGTATGGGTCAAAAGGGTTTGGGTACAGAACCTCGTGGCGACAACCTCGCGGACCAAAACGTCGCCTGGCCAAAACCTCGCCTCCCAAAACCTCGCGGGACAAAATCTCGCCGGGCCGAAACCTCGCCGCCCAAAACCTCGCGGGACAAAATCTCGCCTGGCCAAAACCTCGCCGCCCAAAACGTCGTGGGCCAAAATCTCGCGGGCCCAAAACCTCGGGGCCCAAAATCTCGCCGGGCCGAAACCTTGCCTGGCCAAAACTTCGCCGCCCAAAACCTCGCGGGACAAAATCTCGTCATACCCAAAATCTCGCCTGACCAAAATGTAAATGTTCCAACAGATGATAAGAATGAAAGTATAAAAGGCGCTGTTTCAGAAGAAGTATCACGGGTATCTGACCAAGTCCCGCGATACCATATGAAAATTCTATTTCTGTATTAGAGGATTTCAATGTGAAGGTAGGGCGACAGTATGTTTTTAAACTGGTTATAGGGAAAGAAAGTCTGCATAAGGAAAATAATGACAACTAACGGGGATAGTTTCGTGAACTTTGGAACATCCAAAAACTTAAAATTATAAAAAAATCTAATAATATTTATGAAAGTATGAAATAATATATGAGTTTTTACGACGTCCCTTGATTATGTCCTGTAGGTTAAAGGAGACGTAGATGACCAGGATGAAGGAAATGATCGAATAAAGAAAGTGGGAGGAAACGGGAATAACTCGAGAAAGCCCACGCACACGATGTTTTGTATATTATTATTATTATTATTATTATTATTATTATTATTATTATTATTATTATTATTATTATTATTATTATTATTTGTAATGTGGAATTGCATATTAAGAATTGGGTAAATTTTAAAGAAAAGTTTCATTCGCGGCGAGGTTTTGGCCCGGCAAGATTTTGTCCCGCGAGGTTTTGGGCGGCGTGGTTTTGGCCACGCGAGGTTTTGGGCGGCGAGGTTTTGGCCACGCGAGGTTTTGGCTCGGCGAGATTTTGTCCCGCGAGGTTTTGGCCGGCGAGATTTTGGGCGGCGATGTTTCGGCCGCGAGATTTTGTCCGTATCCCGGTCAAAAGATGTCGGGAACTTGGACATTTTATGTTACCAAATATATGAGAAAACAATTGCCAAACAGCCTGTACATTTGCAGTTTAACTTACAATTAGCTGTACTTTCTCCTACAACAGGAGCCGCTCGTGAGAATTTATTCTGAGTCTTTTATCAAGTGCAGCAATGGCGTGGTGTTAACGTGGACACTTTACACTACGGTTTGCATTTAGTCAATAGTTATCGACATCCCATACCAACTTCGAAGTCTGCTGCTGCTGAAGACTTACCACATCTTATCTCTTGTTCCTGCACCGATGACTGTGAAGGAAGTTCTGAGTACCGGAGAGGTATGTTAAAATGCTCAACCATGTGTATGTACTGCGTATGGCATGGACGTACCAACAGGAACATAGAAGATGAAGTGGATGTGGATGGAGAATTGCTAGTTCTTGAAAAGGATACCGAAGAAGAGATATTCCAAGGTGTCAAACACCCTCGTCTGGAATAGATTCAAGTAAACGTAAGTTACTTTCAAATCAAAATTATCTAAGTTTGAAACATTTACATAATTTTAAAAAAAATACTTCTTAGGCCTTTTCCTAGTTCAAACATTACGAATTCTTATACGTTACTAAACATTACTTTTTTCAACAATTTTGTATATATGCCTAATTTCTCACGTCAGATTCCTTCGACTAATCTGGCTTGCTAAGGATAGAGCATTTTTTTCTTTCAAAAATCCCTCAAATTTTGGGATTTTTTTCCTTTTTCCTCTTCTCAAAAACAGTCTACATCGGGATTTGTAAGAGATATTGAAGCCTTTTCAAATACCTATCCATTGATAACTTCACTCAAAATTTATGGATGCACAAGTGAAAATTTTACAATATGTGAACAAGACGGAATTTAACGCATTACATGAATCTAAGTTTAAAATCCCAGCTTTAGACGGTGTTAATATTGTGTACTTTTAACGTTTTACTGAGAAAGGTTTAGCCAACAATTTGCATATATTTTATGTTTCCTCTCTCTACAATATTGTAATAAGGATAAAAAAATCACTTCTGTTCTGAGAAAGTTTGAGAAATTTCCCATTTCCCTCTAGGAAAAGTGAAAATTGCCTCAATTTTTAGACAATAAAAATAACTAATTAAATATCTTTTCAACGAGGTATGGTTCATATCTCTGCTGTGTCTACAACCTGCATTATAGGCAGTTAAAATGAGTGCTATGGTTTCCACGAAAACTTTTGGCGTTGGAAAGGCTACCCAATATGGCGGCCATAGCGACGAAACCTGATGTGAGATTTTTTGGACTTTCTCTGAGTTACTGAATAGAGTATCATTATCATTTTAGAGAAGTTTTCGAATTGCTTTTGTTTGTTTGTTTCTTCTCCCTACAATGTTGTAATAAAAATCCCAAAACTCAATTTTTCACTTCTGTTTTGAGAAATTTTGTAGAATTTCCCTTTCCTCCCTTTTGGGAAAATGCAAATTTCCTCAATATTTTCACAATTAGAACACAAATTAAGTATCTTTTTAATGAGGTATGGTTTATATCTCTGATGTGTTTACAACTATATTATGGTCAGTTAAAGTGAATGCTATGGTTTCCACGAAACTTTTGGCGTTGGAAATAGACTATTCAATATGGCGGCCATAGTAATCAAACCCGATGCGGGCTTTTGGGACTTTCTCTGAGTTATCGAACAGAGTATCGTGATCATCATTTTGCAAAGTGTCAGGAATTTACTGATTATGGCTATAATATTAGCCTTCGTATAGTAGTTCGCATTTGTGCTGAAGGAAAAACATCGATGGAGATACATGGTGAATCTAGTTTCCCATTCCAGGGAAAAATTCTCAAACGTATGACGTACCTTGATGACTTGGAACAAAGTTTGTTGGGACGTCCAATTTTCGATATGAATGATAGTGGACAATATCCGACGGCTAAAAACTTGAGTAAGGCTATGCATGAAATAATTAACTACAGTGATTCTTCGAGATCTATGGTTAGATTTTTTTTTTTTTAATTTAAGCTTTCGGTACAGAAGAACAAATGATGGATGAAAATTTTTAATGAAGAGAAGTGACATAGTAGCTGCTAGAATAAAATTTGTTGCTTCTCTGCCACAATGTTAATCAGTGTGAATACAATTGTTTCAATTTCATTGTTGTGTGTAACAATTCAGTAAAATGCTTTAATTAATTCGCTCGTCAAACGCAATTTAATTCGAGAAGAGGAACAAACAACTCAAAAATTGTCAAAAATTTAAGCATTTTTCAAAAGTAGTGAGCATGTTACAAGTTTAATTGAAACCTATCTTGCGACGAAAATGACCTAGATTCAAGTAATAATAATAATAATAATAATAATAATAATAATAATAATAATAATAATAATAATAATAATAATAATAATAATAATAATAATAATAATAAATGTGCAAATTTGTATAATTTTGAGCAAGTAGTGACTATCTAGATGGAACTTACAAAATTCAAAGAATGTTTTCTATGTTGAATACATTTTAAATGCCTTCATGAACATGGAAAGAGGAAGAGGCCTTTTAACATTTCCAGGGAAAGGCACAAGCAGAGATGAGTGACCTAAATATTTGAAAAAAAAAGATTGAATATTATTTGAATAATTTCTTAGCATTCATTTGTCTCCCTTGTTAAAGCAAAGATCGCGACTCATTCGACAACGTCGCGTCACAACTTGCGTTTTATTCGTTTAACTGAAGTGCCAGGATGTTTGTCACAGACTTTACTAAGGACAGCATGCAGCAATTCTCGCTGGGAGCACTCGTGTTTCGGATCCCACGTTAAGCTATATGTCCACGTCTTACATAGCCTCACTGCTGAACAGGACGCTAAACTCATATCCAATCCACTACGCGAAACAGCTCTGGGTCATTTATGTTTACTGCCAACAATAGCGACACCATGCAGCGAAGCTGTAAAGCTTTTGTTTCTACCGGAGTCGACAGCGTCATCGTCACTATTATGCCTATTACTATATAGATTTTGGGGGGGCGCGGTGGCTCAGTGGTAGAGCGTTCACCTCTGGTTTGATCCCAGCTCGCGCCGTGTGGACTTTGTGGTGGTCAAATATCGCGTTCGTGGGTTTTCTCGGGGTTCTCCCGTTTCCTCCCACTTCTTTCATTCCACCATTGCATTCATTTCTTATCTTCACCGTCTCCTTTAGCCTAAGCGGCATAACCGTGGGACGTAAAACTAAAAGATTTCATTCATATAGATTTTTTTTTATTTTCTCAATAATTTTAGAACGAAAACATGAGTTTAAGAACTATTTCTGTTGGTCCACAAAGACAAACTAACCTGTTGAATGGATATATTAATTCCGAGGACTAACTGACAAAGGAACAGGTATGCTGCAGCAGTAACTTTTGCTAACGACTTTACGTAGTAAGCAATGATATTGGTTCACGTGTTTTATAGTTAAATGCACGAGACTTATTGACAATAGTAAACACTGTATAAAAGACACAAGTGTCTCAAAATTTGTATTAGATTAGATTTAAACCTTTCTTAGATATTTTTTTGTTATGAAATTAAATTTAATTTGAACATTAGCACCTCACAATCATGCATTTAGGCTAGCATAGTCCAATATTAAATATAAGTGAATGTAGATGCAAAAATTGGTTGAAGAAAGAAGAGGGAGAAAACTGAAGAAGTCCGAGAGAAAGCCCAAACTCACAGAGCCAAAGGTCGAGTCAGGTGCCTCTGCACAAAAACGGAAGGGCTCTACTGCTGAATTAATAACTCACCGGTAATTAATAACCCTCGTTTTCCCATTTATAATTAGTTCTTCACATATATTATTACAAAGTCACATTATTACGTAAATAACAAGGTTTCCCTGTCTTAACACATATCTCTAAACGAACAAAAAGCTTGATGTTATTTCTACATACTTTCAGACACAATAATTACACTTTCACAAAAGTGGCAAGAGTATAGTGCACCCTAAAAGAAGTTTCATACTGTTTCTGCGAAAGTATTTATAACAAAATTAAAATTAGCTGTTATTTCTTTCTTTAATGATCCAGCCAATTATTTTTGTGTTCAAATTTAACTGCTCTGTTGCAATAACTGTCAATTGCTTCCTAATAAATTCGATTGGTATTTCATCTTTTCAGCTGGTCGAATTACACGTGTATATCGTTCCTAAAGAGAAGTGGTCAGCTCCCAGAAGACTTGCCAAAAATCAGGTTGTGGAAGAAACAGTCTCCGTAGGGTTTGTAAGGTAAGTGTAATGGCTAATATTGCAGTAAAATGATTACAGTGTTATGTTCAAAATACTCCATTCTCTACGAATGAATGTTGAGGTGCAAAATTTTAGTCTGAATCTCGGGTTCGGTCACAGGAAATATGATTATGTGTTTGTGTTGGATAATATTATACGTTTTCTCACTCTTCCCTTCATTTCTACAATTTTTCCATCTTCATTTCCTTACACTAATTATCCGTCTTCATTTCCTCACAGTAATTATGCATTCTCATTTCCTTACATTAATTATCCGTCTTCATTTCCACACATTAATTATCCATCCTCATTTCCTTACATTAATTATCCGTCATCATTTCCACACATTAATTATCCATCCTCATTTCCTTACATTAATTATCCGTCATCATTTCCTTACATTAATTATCCGTCATCATTTCCTTACATTAATTGCCCGTCATCATTTCCTTACATTAATTATCCGTCTTTACTTCCTTAATTTCCTTACATTAATTATCCGTCATTTCCTTCATTGTGTTACATTGAGTTATCTCGTGGCTAAGCGGTTAGCGTACGCATCATTAACGTGGAAGACCCGGGCTCGATTCCTAGCGAGAGCTCATGTGGTTCGGATTGTATGTTAAGCTGTAGGTCCACTTCCTCTATAGCCTCACCGCTGAAAGGGGCCCTAAACTAAAAATCAAATCAAATCAAATTCCTTACATTAATTACCCGTCTTTATTTCCTTCATTTCCTTACACTAATTATCCGTCTTTATTTTCTTACAATAATTATCTGCCTTCATCTCCTTATACTAATTTTCCGTCTTCATTTCCTCTTCATACTTTTTGAAAGAGCGCAATGTCATTAAGGTTTCAACATGTTAGAAAAAGACCTTTGGGATACGTATCTCACCGAGTGGATGCTATAGAGTTGAATGGGAAACAAACGATACGGTGTGAAGAACGATATGGTACAATGTGATGTCGCAACGGATATGACACAAGATAGAAACAGATGGAGGACAGCGATCCAAAAAGCCGACTACAGCTAACAGAAAAAAGGATTAGTTAAGAAAAGGAAGAATGTAATTATTTATTTAACTTCAAATTACTCTGTAGTCAAACACCTGTTCAACCAGCATCCCCGTAGAAAAACGATTATCTCAGTATAGAGATTCCCAAGGAGCATTCAAATATTTCTAAAAAGACTGAACAACTAATGATCACATAAAAAAATCACTCTTCCATTTCTAAAAGTTTTTGATTCAAAACTTTGGACAACATACTTTAATGTCTTGGCTTCAACATAAAGTTTTCATAGAAATAAAAAAAATCGAATTACATATTTCTCTGGCAAGCTTTCCGGGCAAAAATGGTGATGCAGAGTGCTTGTTCTGTGAGAGGAAGTACTCACAACGACGTTAATGAAGAGAAGTGCATACGATGTGAAATGTGTGCACAGTAGCCTCACGAAGAATGTATTTCGCTAGTAAATGATATTTGGAGGTATGGCACTTGTCGATAGCGTAACAGAAGATTACAAGGCATTTGCATGTTACTTTTGTGTCACGATTTTCTTGCGCTATAGTATTGTGTAGATATGTCACTGATCGGTGATTTATTATGTAAAGTTCTAATAGACTAGGTTTGTTTAACTTAACATACTTGTATATTCACTCAAGATTAATGAATGTTAATTATACATTCAATAATGACGTTCTCATATTGGAATCTAGGTGAATATACCCATTCTTTGAATGGGGCAGTATTTGGAAGTCAACGCCTCTGGAAGTATTACCATTAATTTCGGTGACCGCAAAAACTATGGATATGACACTAATATCTGTCATTTTGGATTATTTTTACATGTCTCGGTATCTCCCCGCCCCGCTCACTCCCGACCCGTATACAATGGTAGCTGAATTCGCAAGCCATTGCTAATGGAAGTGTCACCATTGATCTCAGAGACCGCGAAAACTATGGATTTGACACTAATATCGGTAATTTTGGATTATTTTTACATGTCTCGGTATCCCCCTCCCCCGGTGACCCCCGGCCCGGAGCCGAATAGGGTGAATTAGAAAGTTAATGGTATCGGAGTTTCACCATTGATTTCAGCGACGGCGAAAACTATGAATTCAGCGCTCATATCGGTCATTTTCTACTACTTTTACATGTCTCGGTAAACGCCCCCCTGAGACGCCCCCTGGTTCGAATTTTGACAAAAACGCTTCGTCTTGATCTGGAGTCTGGAGCAAGGATTCCGTGAACGCAGACTGGAAGTACTTAAGAATAAAATCTTGAGGCGAATGTTCTGACCCAAGAGGAACGGTAATGAGGGATGGCTGAAACTTCCTAACGAGAAACTACATAATTTATACCCTTTACCAGATATTATTAGGGTGATCAAGTCTAGAAGCCTCAGGTAGGCAGATCATGTAGTCAGAATGGAAGAAAGTAGAAACGCTTTCAAAGTTTTAACTGGAAGTCCAATCAGAAAACGACTTAGGAACGAAAACGAAACGAATTAGGTAGATTGTTCTAGGTTGGAGGGCAATATTACGATGGATATCGCAGAAACTGGATCCGTCTCGGAAAATCCAACAATCCATATCATGCATTCTAAGGTTAAGCCAAAAGGAAAAGAACTGACTGCCATACCCCTTCTCTACTAGCTTCCTGGACCTACATTAGATAAATGAACTAGAACGAACATTAAACTAGAACAATTATTAATAACAAACCTAGTATTGGGGATTAATATAAGGAAACTTATTTCCTTTCCTTACTGATGAAAAATATCACTGGTAAATGTTCTATCGCCCGCTGACCTTCTTAGTTGAAAGACAGGTCGTAAACTTTGGCATTCTTATACAATATTTACAGTTCCGTTCTCGTATTCTAAGTGCCTTATTTCAGAAACAAAACTATAGACATAATACACTATATTTATTTTTATTTGCATTTTGTTTTAATACAGAGTACTCTTGATTTAATTTCTTAGTTTTTCATAACTATCGGACTTCAGATTTTATTTCTTTTCTTGAGGTCGTCTGACATTTTTTTTTCTGAAGGTTTACTGCTATCATTTATTAAGCATCTCATTCTCACGCGATTCCAACAGCTTTCTTCCTTTTCATAAAATTTCTCATATTCTTTTGGGCTATTTCTGTAGAAAATAATTGATTTTCAGTCATGTAAAGTAACTGAATGTGCTACGTGATGAAAATGGTGCATACAGAAAAAACAAAAACAATATTCTCTTTATTATTTCACCAAATTCAAGTGTTATCACTTTGTGTTGTTTGAAATTCAGCTACACCTTGGGTCTTAAAATTACTGTCCGATGTGAGTTTTGTAGAATCGTAAATATAAGGTGGACAATCAAAAGCCGTTGTCTGCAAAAAAAAAAAAAAAAGAAAAAGAAAAAAAGAAAAAAAGAAAGAAAAAGAAAAAAGGGGGGGTTAGAAAGCATATCAGAAACTTGTTTCTGAACAAAACTTACAAAATACTTATTTACAATGAACTTGAAAAGTACGTTACTGAATTATCTATGTCTGCGTGTGCGTGTACATGTTATTTGTGTGTGTTTTTTTTTTTTTGAGTTTTGAGCCCTCCATTCGACAGAGCATCAAAAACAATCTGAGAAAGTGATGGAATTTCTCGCATCTCTCATACCATTTCCGAGATATTGACCAAAAAATGGCTGAATTTCGGATTTTTAAGGAGCCATATCTCAGGAACCTTAAGCTATAGGGAGATGATATTGGTGTTGATCAATACCTAAGAGGACGGTGAATATTTCGGTGCCAAATAGTAACCGTTGGTAAGTGGCCACCAGCTAATATTGGTTCCAAAATGTTTACCATCCTCTTAAGTATTGATTAACACCAATATCATCTCTCTATGACTTACCGTTCCCGAGATATTGACCAAAAAATAGTTCCGATTTTGGAAGATTCGTATATGATCTGTCTCGGGAACCGTAAGTCACAGACAGATCATATTGATGCTGATCAATACCTAAGAGAATGGTGAAGATTTTGGTACTAAATATTAACCACTAAATAATACTAAATAGTACTGGCTACGGTTCTCCAGATATTGGCCAAAAAAGTGCATATTTCTGGAGATTCAAG
This sequence comes from Thermobia domestica, assembly GCF_964235325.1. NCBI lineage: Eukaryota > Metazoa > Arthropoda > Insecta > Zygentoma > Lepismatidae > Thermobia > Thermobia domestica. The sequence continues at coordinate 22,017,704 of NC_137459.1, read as the reverse complement.
GAGCCACATCTCGGGAACCGTAAGTCAGAGGATATGATATTTTGTGAATTTTTGCGAGAAAGAGAAGTAGGTGCTAATAAAAAGCTTTATCTTTACATATAGGAACAACCACAGTTACCCTTCCCGCTCCATCTCTCCGTTCGTTCTGACAATGTTCTTAAAGCGTTCTCAACTGATTTTATTTTGTACTTTTACTGGAGAAACGAAAAACTGATATTTCTATAGTTCCTCTGTTAATGGGACATCTTTCAATTGTATATATTATGTATTGTTACACAGAAAATATGCCAAAGCGTTTTTTTTTAAAAAGTCTTATTTGGAACACAAAATATCACATGATCTGAAAACCGTTAAAAATTAGTTAAATGGAGTTTGAAAACAAACCCCTCATATGTTTGTTGACTTGTTCTCGACTTTCCTTTTCATTTCCGCATACTGTTTATGAAGAAGAGAATCGATCTGCAGAACCTGAAAATGTGTCGTTAAAAAAAAAACATGCATTTTTCCCATAAGAATAATTTAAATTCCAACAATTGATGTCATGAAACAGGAAACTCCTTACCACGAATCCCTGTGAAGGGCTTATGTCATTGTTGTCTCGCTTGATGTTCTGTAGAGTACATCGTTTTTGCCTAATTCTTATTCAAAATAGCAAATAGCAGTGGCGGACCTAGAAGGTAAGAACAACTGGGGGCTGCCTGAACACAGACTATGATAGATATATCATGAGTTCACTATAAACTTCCAAATATATATAAATAATAGCTTAAATTATTTTTGTCACTCAAAAACCTGGGGAAGCCTAGGCCCGCGGCCCCGAGCTAGATCCGCCACTGGCAAATAGTGACTTTTTTTATATAAAATTTAGTTTTAAGTTCTAAACCACAACTTTAATGGCTAATAACTATAAAACCAACGGTAAGTATAGGGAAACATTTCATGTGCATAGTAAGCAAGCTAATATCTATCTGCAAGTCAACCAGGCTCAACATTGGATAAGTTCTATACATCGCATACAGTAAAACGATCCTTGCGATTTTACTTATTACTTTTATTTTAATTTTTTAAAAGCAAATGAAGAACCAAAAACCCACAATGTTCTTTCTCGTAAAACTAAAATTTGTAAAATTTTTTTGGAAACCTGTGGCCATGATTGCTCAGTGATAGAGTATCCGCCTCTGATGCGTGGGATCAGTCGCGGACTCAGGATATGATCAAGAGAGGGGCTAAAGCATATTTTACCGCTTTATTCAATGTAAATAAATTAGGATTGAAGTACATTTTATCCAGTGTATACCTGAGCGTCAAGGGGGGACCTATAGCCTCTATAGCCCTCCCCCTTGGATCTGTGCCTGCATTGGATCCTTGGTTCAATGCCAGCTCGCGCCAAGTAGACATTGTGGTAGACGAAGACCGTGTGCGTGGGTTTCTCGGCGATATATCGTTTCCTCTCACTTTCTTGATTCCATTATTTCATTCATCATTACCGTCTCCCTTAGCAACGGAGCATAACTGTGGAACATTGAATTGAAATATTCTTTGAGAACCTCCGTCAGACGATAAAATTGACATGTTGTAAGAAATTATGAACCAAAATGATAGATATGTTTCAAAAAAAATCTAAGTATTAAGAACTACCTAAATCTCTTTTAATTAATGGGCTGCGGTTGCTCAGTGGTAGAGCATTGACGGTGCATGGGGTCCTTGGTTCGATCCCAGCTCGCACCAAGTGAGCTTTGTGGTGGACAAACACCGTGTGCGTGGGGTTTCTCGGGATTCTCCCGTTTCCTTCCACTTTCTTCATTCCAACATTTCATTCATTTGTCATCATCACCGTCTCCTTTAGCTTATACAGCATAATCGTGGGACGTAAAACTTATAGATTTCATTTCATTTATTTTAATTAATGTTGTCTTCGATTCTGGTAGAGTAACAAGACAACTGGAAGAAGAGAGACATTGAAGTGTTCTAGTTACAAACAGATCATACCTGGGTATATATGTATTCTTAATAGTAAATTTCTTTCTAATCTTTTGTGAATTTTGTGTTTTAATTTTGTGAAATTTAAACAACTACGACTATTTTTTGTAAAATCGCTTCGTGTCCCTGAAAGGATCCTCACTAGGGGAAGGTAAAATGACAGTTCTGAACATTAGAAATCCCTGTCAAAAGGAGCTGAACAGAAGAATGAGGGGAGAAGAGCCCAGACCCTGCGTCAACAAGGCACTGCGTCAAAAGAGCCTGGGTCAAAACGACCCGGCATCCAGAAAACAGTGGTAAGAACTTCTCGCCTAAAAAGAGCACTGCATTCTCAACAACTTGGGATTAAATTAAATTTTATCTTTAATATAAACATGGCGCAGCTCACTATAACATCAACTTCTCAGGAGAGCAAGTTCAAAATTGACACTGCTACATTTTAACATGGCCAAACAAATGTTTCTTACCCAAAATTATCCTACCCATTTTCGTCCTTTCATTTGACATTCCTGCCAAGTGGACTTTGTGGTGGACAAACACCGTGTGCGTGAGTTTTCTAGAAGTACTCCCGTTTCCTCCCGCTTTTTTATTCCACCATTTCATCCATTTCTCATCATCTCATCTCCTTTAGCCTATCCGGCATATTCGTGGGACGTAAAACTGAAGGATTTCATTTTGACATTTCTATGAAAACCAAAGACAACACTGGCTTTGTGGTAAAACGTAACCAGTTATATGTATAAACGTATAAAATGTTATGCTGTGCAAGCTTGCGGTTCTCATGTTATATGAGTAATCAAATTTTGCGTCATATATTCAGAAACAAAAACCCGTATATATGTAAATTGTCCGATCAAGTTCAAATTTGGCACGATGATATACTTTGACTTGCTAAATAAATGTACAAAATATTATGTTGTGTAGTCTTACGCTTTCCGATTTATTAAACATCAAATTTTATGTCATAATTTCGGAAACAGAAAAAAAAACGAAATATTTCAGTTTAATGTGCCAAGATAATGCCCTATAGGCAAATGAAGACGGATGATTAAAGAAAATGAATGATGATGGAAGAATTGGTGGAATGCGAATGCGGGAGAAAACCAACAGACATTATGTTGTCCACCACAAACTTACTTACCCGGGGATCGAACCAGGGGCCGCACACACTAAGGCACTGTGCCCGCCATATCAATACCGGTAAACTATAGGAAGTGGTGATTCATCACTTAAAACGAAGAGAAAAAGTTAATATTGACCTATTGGGAAAGTGCATAGTTTCAGAGCTAGGGCTGTATAAAATCGCCGAATTGCTAAATTTTAATACGCACTATTTCGAATTTGAGAAACCATGGACCTGAGGTCTATATCAGTGTAAAAGAGGTCATACATACACAATTTAAAAATATATACGTATTTCATTAATATGGACTGCATGTGCATGCGACTTTAAACAGTGTATAATTTCCAGATATGTCCTAAACAATATTCTCATATATGCTCAGATTTCATATTGGATCTAAAGTGTGCAAAAGGCAGCCCGTGACAATGACGCACAGGAAATAGTTTGTCGGGAATGGGAAGTGTTAAAGACCACCAGCTCCACGGTTCTTTATGTTTGTAATAACATGTGCTGTGATGTATTTTATATTTCACTTTTTTTTAACGTAAAGAATAACCGATTAAGAACGCAACTTTTGAAATGCCCGCCATTTCCGTTTTAGTAAGGTGGTAACACTGGACGTTAAACGACTTTCATCTTGTGCCTTTGTGGTTAGTAGTCACGTAGCGCTAAATAGCGGTGACCGTCATCTGTTTTCTGTACGAGAAGAAACTGTATGGACTTGTCAGGAGCGAGGTTATCTGGTCAGGTAATTTCTCACAACGGTGACGTGAATTGGTCACCCAGATCTTGTGATTTGACACCATGTGATTTCTTTCTCTAGAGGTATTTCAAAATTTCTTGTGTACGCCAACGAATCACGATCACTTTCAGAGCTCAAGGCTAAGATTCAGCGTGAAATTTCAGAACTAGAGGTGCTAGTATGCCGAAAAGATATCACAGAGTCGTAGAGGGCATTTCAGTGATATCATATTGCATACATCACATTTAGCATACGCTGCAAAAATATGTAAATTACGTAATTTCATCATAAATTCGTATGTTATTATGCACTGAAAGTTGGATTCTTTATAGAACACCCTTTATATGCGTGAAACAACATCGCAGAACGTTTTATTCTGAACAGGATGAACCGTGACGCTGGTCCGTAGCGGTTCCTACTTCTCGCCGAAGCATTCCGTATTCAATGATGTCTTTTGCCTACTTTCGACCCACCTTGAAATCAGAGGATATCTCAGAATTATATTGAGAGCATGTCTAAGAATCTCTTACATATTCATTGCACAATGACGAAATATGCATTTTGGATTGTATATGTACGACTACATTTACACCGATATGAACTGCCAGTCCATTTTTTCTCGAATCCGAAATACAGTGTGTTGAAATTTAGCTTTTCGACGATTTTGAACAGCTGTGAAATTGTGCAGTTTTTCCCACAGGTCCATATGAGCTTTTTCTCTTATTTCGATGCGATAAATCATCTGTTAGAGTTTGTCGGTATATTTCGTTGACACCCTGTATATTTAAGATATTTAAGTGCCTGACAACTATGGCCTCCCAAACTTTGCAACTAAATTTACGACAAGGAAACAGTTATTAGATTTGAAAGATATTATAAAGGAACTATTTTGGCTTACTTTCTATTTTCAAACTTTAAAAACTCATTTTATTTTTTTCTTTTGTGTACGATAGTGTCTGAAGAAGGATATGTTACATATTGTAATTTAAAATAAAGTGGGAAAGTGGGTCTTAAGCTTTGGTCAGTGTTTCTTTTATTAAAAAAAAACTCGTTACTGAATTCTGTATGTCTGCATATATATATATATATATATATATATATATATATATATGTGTGTGTGTGTGTGTGTGTGTGTGTGTGTGTGTGTATGTGTGTGTGTGTGTGTTATTTGCGAATTTTGAGCTCTTCATTTGATAGAGCATCAAAAACTATCTCAGAAAGTAATGGATTTTTTCGCGTCACTCCTACCGTTCCCGAGACATTGGCCAAAAAAGTTCCGATTTCGGGGGATTTAAGAAGCCATATCTCGGGAACCGTAAGTCATAGAAAAATGATATTTTGCGAATTTTTCAATTTTGAGCCCTCCATTTTGAGCAAGTGTCTCCGTAAAATAACATATTGTCGAACGTTTTAGCAGAACTCTTAAACAAAACATGTGCAAAAGATTTAATACTCAGCGAAATTATAAATGGATAGATATATTACAAGGATTGTTTAATGAGTATAATAATAAAGTACATAGAAAAATTAAATCTTTTTAAGTTCATTCTGGCAATGCTCTTTGAGAATTCTCAACTGGTTTCAAACTTTTTTTCTTTCAAGTTACTGACTAAAATTTAAAGAAATGGTGGGTAGAACCTCAAGAAGAGTACAAAGAACAGCGAGAAGTCGTTTCCTAGAATTTTCTGAACACTTCAGTGTAACGCAGAGTATATCATAACACATTACGCGTTAGCATATCAATATTTTTCATGTTACTGCGTTTCATTACAAACTCTTGTTTTCAAGAATATCGATATCCATTATGCGTTCGTTGCCCTAGCTTTTCAATGTACACAAGTAACTGCGCAAAAGCAAGTAAATTTTCCATTTGGACTAATGATATTTTTGCATATAGACGTTTTCACATGAAAAAAAAAAACAGGAAAATTATATGCATACAAATTTTCTTTTGCAACTCTACAACTTTGTCATTTATGTTTACTTTACACAGAAAATGAGGCGGAAGTGTTCAGTTCAATCCGGTGTAGCTTTTCTTTCCTTCTTTTCTTATTTTTTTACAAAGTTGAATTGAAGTGTTCGTTATAATTAACTTTCTAAAAGTCTGGTATTGTTTTTCTTGAGGCTTTATAACAATGGTTCCCAGCCGGTGTGTCGCGCAATTCCATAGAGTGTGTCTCAAAATTTTAAAAATCATGATGCTGATGATCATCATCATAGGTATTCTGCCATTGTTGGCAGGTCATGGTTCCTCATGACATGGTTCCTTCTTATTGTTAGTCAATGCCCCAACCACTTTCTCTTCCTCCTTTCAGTAAGATTTAAAATTGTTCTCCTTTCCTCCACCATTTCTAACACCCTCTTTTTCGTTTCCCGCTCCACCCAACTATTTTTTTCCATTCTTCTCCACACATACATTTCGAAAACTTCCAGTCGTTTTTCATCATTTTTGGGACGATGTCATGTTCCTGACCCATACAGAACAGTACTCTACAGGAAGCATTTTATAAGTCCTTTTCTCTACTTTTTATTCAAGGTGCCACAAAATAGTATTTTCTTTCTCCTAAAGGTTTCTTTGTCCATTCCTATCCTTGCTTTTATTTCACGTTCACACTTCATATCACCACTAATAATACTACCCAGGTATCGAAAACTCGTCGCCTCTTCTATTTTCTCCCTTCCTAATTCAATATTTGACATCAACCCTTTCGTTCCAATCACCATAGCTTTCTTCTTTCTAACATTTATATTCATCCCATATTCTTCATAGCCTCTCCTTAAGTTTTCTAGCATCTTATTAGTTTTTTCTTCGGATTCTGAAACAAGTGCCATATCATCTGCAAACCATTCTACCTCCTACAGAAATGTCGTCTTCATTATGTAGACTTTTTTCACTATCCCTTCTAGATAGATGTTAAATAATGTAGGCGAGAAACAGCATCTCTGTCGAACTCCCTCTTCAATTGCACTCCCCTCTGTCCGTTCCTCCCCTATCCTAACACTTACTTGTTGGTTCATATATATATTTTTTTATGAGTCTTCGATCTTTCCAATCCAACCCAACCTTCTGTATAACTTCCAACAACAATTTCCAATGCACGCCGTCAAAAGCCGTTTCTAGGTCAATAAATACCACACATGCCTCTTTCTCTTTTTATAAACCTTTCACCGATCACCGTTAATAATCCACTTGCATCTTTTGTGCCCTTACCTGTCCTGAACCCGAACTGTTCCCCCTCAACTTCTTCATTTGTTCTTCCATACAACCTTCTGTTCAAAATACGAAGCAACATTTTTGCAGCATGAGAAAAGTCATGAACTACTTAATAATTAGCTAAAATCAATTTTGAGACATACTGTAGCAGTAAACACCTCTAGCTCATTCAAACCATGCTCAGTAATATATAGAGTCCCTATTTTATAGAATGTTATATGTTTATGGGACTATAATTTATATTATTAACAATGGTAAATCGAACAAGTGTGGTAGGGGCGCGGTGGTTCAGTGGTAGAGCGCTTACCTCTAACGTGTGGGCTCCCTGGTTCAATCCCCGTCCAAGTAAGTTTGTGATGGACAGCATTGTCTATGAGCTTTCTCGAGGTACTCCCATATTTTATTCCACCAATTCTTTCATCATCATTCACTTGCCTTAATCATCGTCTTACCTAGCCTAAAGGACACAATCGTGCAACGGGGGGCCGCGGTGGCTCAGTGGTAGAGCGTTCACCTCTGGTGCTTGGGGTCCCGGGTTCGATCCCAGCCCCGACAAGTGAACTTTTGTGGTGTGCAAACACCGTGTGCGTGGGTTTCCTCGGGGTTCTCCCGTTTCCTCCCACTTTTTTCATTCCACCAGTTCATTCATCACTCATCATCACCGTCTCCTTTAGCCTAACCGGCATAAGCGTGGGAGGTAAAACTAGAGATTTCATTTCATTTTTACAATCGTGCAACGTTAAATTCAAAGATTTCATTTCATTTCAAACCAGTGTGTCGCGAGAACCTAAGCGTTCAATACAGCATATCATCTTTCAAAAAAGATGGGAAATTATTGTTGTATACTAAAATAACACCTCATCTTTTTCGATATCAAAAGGTAAAGTTCTCACGCTTGCTATTAGATGAGTCTTTCGCAGACATGTGAGAATCATAAATGTTAAAAATTGCAATGGTCCTGTTTTTTCATGCGATAAAAATATTACTTACTTATTTTTGATAAAATGATTATTTTATATTGCGAAAGCATTTTTCAAAAGATTAAAAAATACTCAATAAAGGGTATGTCCCGATATTATACAATTTGGGTGTAAAGAAGAGCAGAGATCATTAGCTGGGCCCAATGGAAAATCAATTAGAAATCCTGGGAATAGTAGGAGAGAAAACAATAGAATGTAATTTACAAGAATGTTAGGAATGATCCAAAAATGGATCAAAAGATTGTGATCTTGGCCAATAATTAGTTTTTGGATCAGGGGCCACAAAATTTTTGAACACCCCTAAAACGAGTTTTCGTTTTTTTTTTTTTTTATGGAATAAGCACATCATACTGAGTTAAGTGATAGTTTGAGCTTGGCTACACTATATGTAGTTCTCCAGATATAAGGCGTACAAAAAAGTTTTGATTGAATTATATTGGATCGTTTGATGCATTTTTGTATCAAGAGCCACAACATTTTTGAACAGTCCCTAAATCGAGTTTTCGTTTTTTTTTTTTTTTTTTTACCTAATAAGCACATCATGCTGAGTTAAGTGATAGTTTGGGTTTGGCTACATTATATGTTGTTCTTCAGATATAAGGCGTACAAGAGAATTTTTGCCTGAAATGTATTGGTCTTTTGAATTATAATGGAATTACCTGAAATATCTTGGAAATCTATTGGTTGACATGTTAGGTGAGAAGAAACTCACTGGCAAGGATGAGTGAAAGTGAGGTCGAATGAGGGAAAGAATGAATAGGGGATTAGGGCAAATGCCCACCTGCCCTCCAAAGGGTAAAAGAATACCGATATCTCATTCTACCTGTAGACGAATCAGGGTCCTCTTTGTATTTCAATATTACTTTAGTCCTTCACACAACTTTGTAGCACAAAAGCTGGATTGATTATGGCGGTTACTTTTGCTCTTCCTTCAAACACTACTTCGACACACGAGTTTGTTTTCAATTCATTCTGCATGAATCACGAATAAGTTTCTCTTCGCTAACACGGAAATTTTACTGCCAGCTCCAAAATATACTTCTTTCCTGAATGTGTATTTAGAAGTAGTTTCGAAATCATTCCTCACGGGATTTGACAATCACCAGTTATGTGATGGTTCTCCTTATTTATTTATTTACTAGCAGAAGTGCCCGTTTCTCAGTCATACTAAACAGCACGCAACCCACAATACAGAAGAGTAATTTGAATTATCTAACGTGATGGAGCTTTTGAGATACTGTATACTAGGGTGGGCCGAAAAAGTACAAAATATTTTTTTTTTCGCTCGTAATACCGTGGAAAAGTTGCAATTTGCTTAGACTGAAAAGGAGTAAGAGAAAGAAATAAAATCGGTTTAAATCTTCCGGTCGCACATATGGTCTCAAATTTGGAAAATTTTACATTCTACGATACTTTTTATCATACTCAACTTGTCAATCTAATATAAATAAAATAAAAAGTTTGTTTATGTGTTTGTCCGTCTGTCTGTCTGTCTCTGTGCGGCCTGCGGGCCAGACAAGTGGACCGAGAGTTACCAAATTTTGGTCGCAGGTATCTTGGTCCAGGCCTCAGACCAAAACGAAGCGTTCTTTCAAAATTCGAGCCAGGGGGTTTCAGAGGGATCGCGTACCGTGACATGTAAAAGTAGTAGAAAATGACAGATATTGGTGTCGAATTCATAGATTTCGCTGTCGCTGCGATCAATGGTGAAACTCCGATCGCATTAACTTCCAAATGCACCCTACTCGGCTGCGGGCCGTGGGTTACCGGACAGCGGATACCGAAACTGTAAAAATAATCCAAAATCACATATATTCGTGTCCCGGTTGCTGAGATGAATTCTGATACTCCCAGAGGTGTTGACTTCCTACTCAGCTACCATTGTATGGAGACCGAAGTCACCAGGGGGAGGTTACTGAGACATGTAAAAAGAATCCAAAATGATCGATATTATTGTCAAATTCATAGTTTTCGCGGTCGCTGAGTGAACTGTGATACTCCCACAGGCGTTGACTTCCAAATACAGCCTCCATCGGCTGCGAACCATTGGTTCTCAGCGGGCGTTTTCCGAGGCATGTAAAACTAGTAGAAAATAACCGATATTTTTTTTTATTTCGTTGTTCAGTTTGTTTACATAAATATTTTATCTGACCCATGCGAAGAATGGGTATTTCAGCTAGTATTTAAATAGAATACCTCTAGTCGAATCTTACTTAAACTGATAATGATTTAAAAAAAAAAAAAAAAGAATTGTTTAAATCGGTCAAGGAATTCCGCTCGTGCAACGGCTGTCAATTCTAAGAAATTCAGTCGCTTGTTGTAACTTGCTCGGGGCAGAGTCTAGGGATGGTTTTATCAGAAAAACTCTGCTGTCAAGGTCACCCTTAAATCAGATTTAAACAGTGCCTTCGGGTAAGAATGAGTGAAAACGGACATGTTCAATTGTTTAACATGAATTTCTTGGACTTACGCCTCTTCACACAAAAACTTAGTTTTTTCAACAAAAAAATCTGTTTATAAATGTTACTAAAGGTCTAAAATAATTTGTTTATAAACATTTAAACGTATTGAATAAAACAAATTAAGAATGTAAGTTGTTAGTATTTTTTCCCCTTGAACTACCTTTATTTATAAATTTGTTTTCAAAATTGTATTAACTTTGAAGGCAATGCGCGACAGGAAGATGTTGTTAAACTTAAATAATATTTAAACATCATTTTGTTGTTATTCTAGTACATAAGTATTTGAGCTATTACATTCGAGAAAAGCGTAATTTACAAACGTTAAAAATTGCCGTAAAAATGTGATTTAAAAAAATTCGGCAAACTTTAGAACACATACACAACAAGAAGATATAAACCGATTTTCTTTCTTTCTTTCTTTCTTTTCTTCTACTTCATTTTATTCTCTCCAAATCGCAACTAGTCCGTGACATTACCACTTGAAAAGCAATTTTCCATATTTTTTTTTTCTGCCCACCCTACTGTACATTCTTTGAACTTCCAGAACGTAAGATTTTCCCAAGCCCAGTGCGAGTCGAAAATCAAATAATAATAACAATAATTATAAACGGCTTTCCATGTGAATAAAGCTGGTACAGGTCGATCTCTACAAAATTTGGTAGCTCTAATAAGGAAATGACCAAAATCGCCAGAGTCGTTTTTGAGAAACTAGTTTGCAAAGGAACTCATCCCTAAAAGTGAACTATTTCTTGTGACTATTTCCTAAGGAATAATTTACAGTATATTACAGTTGTTAATGAAAAATATATTTATGAAATATCGCCCAAAGTTTTTCGATTGCCAATACACTTTGCTGAACTTTCGCGACACCGTAACATACTTAGGTTATATTAGTTAGAATTGAGCAATTGTTTCTGTCGTTGCAAGCGTAGATTGGTACAGTCTTTTTAATATATTATTGAAATCTTCATGCTAAAAGCAAAATGTGACGTATAAAGTCTACAGTTAGAGGTCTACTGCTAAAGTAAAATTTACTTCGAAATCCTAAAATTTGCAACGCACTCTATTAGACTACGCGACACATCACTGCGGCGTGATATACACCACGTTACACTGTTTTAGCTTAATATAATATATTTTTGAGACATTATATCACGTAAATATTTAAGTTAGTCTTTTGTTTCTCAGTACAGAAAGTGGTTTCTGTAAGGAAAACACAAAGTGAAGATAAGAAGCGCAAATCCGCCACAAAATCCCGCGTTGATGACGTCAGGAAAAGTGGAGCGAAGGTTTTCATGCAGCAGCGCGTGTTCTCCGTTTATTAGATTCTCTCCTAAGAATTCAGCGCGTTCTTTGGATCACGGAAAGACGTCCACGAAGATTCAGGTCAAACCTTTTTTTTATTAAAAGATAAATACTGAGCAGGAAGTGGGATGGAAGTAAGCTCGTAATGATAAGTTAACACGCAAAAAACGTTGGAAATACGAGCGAATATTGCGAAGAAAATGAAACAAAGCCACAATTTGACCTTGCTTCCAAAAATGTTAACACTTTAAATAACACACAACATTGTGTATTGCAACTATATCACGCCTGGTTGCACAGCATCGATCACGTTCTTAATTTATATTTTGTTTTCATGTACTCTACACTATTTCCTTTACCGTAAATTATTTTCACGAAACTATTTCAACGTGTTACACAATCTGAAGGATAACAACACGAAACGTTTATAAATATGAATCTCTCCAGAAGACAACATGGTAACCACTATTTTCTTTATATATATGTAAGTCTATCAAATTAATATTTCAGATGGAACTGGAAAGATATGAAATTTACAAAGACAGAATGTTTTGGGATGCGCACGAGACAAGATTTGTGGTTGTCTCGTCTCGAAAATGTGATATAAAAGTGATGTCTTGACTCGAAAAATGTATATTTCTCTATTGGAAGAACCGTGTCTCGACTCGAATTTTGTCAGGAAAATCCTGTCTCGACTCGACTCATGCGCATCCCCAAGCCTGTTCGAAACACTTGAATTTCATCTATATGTTAGGGTTCCTGGTTTGATTCCAGCTCGGTCAAAGTGCTTCTTGTAATCGACAAACAGTGTTTACTTGAATTTTCTCGGGCTTCTACAATTTCCTCCAACTTATTCATTCCACCATTGCATAGATTCTCCTCATCATCGTCTTCTCTAGCCTACACAGTATAACTGTGGGAGCTAAACCTGGAAGATTTTCTGTCTGTGCGAAATTTTATATTCTTTTCTGTAATTACGTGGGTGATTCAAAAAGTAATACCTCCAAAGTGATACCTTTATTTATGTTTTACGGATAGCATCGATACACGTTGATGCTAGTGGTCTATTATTTTCACGCTTAATTGCATGCATGAAGAGCATGCCCGCGACCGTTCGGTCTCGTTGATGGACGGCACTGATATTACGTCCCACTCTTAGTTGCTTGATACTAGATCTGAGTAATCGTGCACGAAGTGCACCGTCAGGATTTTCCCCCTAATCCTGACTCGCCTAAGCGATGTAACCCCCATTCTCTGAGGGAGTGGAATACTTCCACTGCGCGGCCAGACAGAAGTCCTAAGTACCTACCAGTTAACCTACTGGTGGAGGCAGACTGCTAGCGAGCCAGTCCTACCATGCTCTGCAAGCATGGCGCCCGAGCGTTATAAGGCAAGCTCACCTCGCCTATGCTCACCATTACCCAGATTCCTGGGATTAGCCCCTCCCCCGCCTCCGTTCAGTCCCCGGCAGGCAGAAATCCAACACTCCCCGCCCGGTAGGGTCGTCCAAGAAATACGGGACTTCCTCTAATTATGGTAGAGGTACACCGTACACTAACAGAGCCAATGACTGATGTAGATCATCTGCTTAAGGCAGACATTGTCATTTGGAAGCCTTGTCTCCCGAAGCCCCTGGGATCAGTGTCTCCCCTGGTAGGCCCGCCCAAAAAATGCGGGATTACCTATCTTTTACTTATTTAGGTACCACGCACAGGTTGTAGCAAAGCTACTTGCCTGAATCGCAATGGTACGTGTAAACCACCATTAGAAATGATACCCACACCCTTCCTCGGTAGGGGCGTTCAAGCAATAAGGAACTACCTCTTATTACGGGAGAGGTTAGCCGTACATTACCAGAAACAATGGCTGATATAAACTGTCTATCTTTAAGGACAATGGCCATTTGGAAGCGGCGGCTCCCCTGAAGCGGTCGTGAATACTGCACCCAGTCGGTGACAACCAGTATGCAGTGCACAGCAGACACAAGTGTGCGTTAGGATACTAGATATCCCATTCCGGACCCAAGAGCACGCACTACACGCTCTTTGAGGGCAGTACCTACATCATCCTCCCGGTAAGGCGCTGGATCTACCCACACATTGGACACACCAGCTACCTGCTCCCTCATACATGTTGAGGTACTATGTAGCATTATCTCCTGGACCCAAGGGCACGGCCTAGTTGCTCATTTTGGGGGATAGCCGAAGCTTCACTCTCGCCGGTAGCGGCGGCAGCCAAAGACCAGCTACCTCACTGAGGACGTGATGAGGTCACACGTACTCTCCCAGATTCAATGGCAGGAGTTAGTCGCCCATTTCGGAGGATGGCAAAAGTCTCACCTCCGCGGTAGGTTGTTATCCTGATTTGCACTGACAACTAGCATATCTTGTCAGCTCTTAGCACAGGATAGACAAGAGTGAAGCGTGTTCCCACGCTGCTCCCGAAACCCTATCTCCCCTCATCGACGACCACAAGGCACGTGAACTGGACCAAATTGAGGGGGTCCCTCCCCCTTTCTCAGCACGGGCTTGGGACTGGCCATGTCAGGGCTAAGCACCGATACAGGTATCATTGGAAAGCTTGCAATGTCAGCTACAAATGGTGGCATCACTTTTCAACATAGTTCCCATTACAGGCAACAGACTTGCGCCAACGCGAAACAAGGTCTTTCATACCGTCGGCGAAGAATTGTGGTGGCTGATGGCGACCCCATTGCCGAACTTCTGCTTTGACCTCCGCATCACAACTGTAGCGTTGGTCCTTAAGTTTGAGGAAGTGCCAAATTCGCAGGAAGCAAGATTGGATTATGTGGCAGGATAAAGCAAAATGTCAACAACATTTTGCCAGCACAACTTCGAATGTTTTTGGCGGAGGAGGGGACGTGTGGTGGTACTCCATCAACTGACGCTTCGTTTCCGAGTCGTAATGATGTATCCACCTCTCGTCGCCGGCGATGAATGGTCCTGGGCGCACAACCCTCCGCAGTAAGAAATTCAATGACAGCCCGCTGTTTCAACCGGACGTCACCGCTGGATGCCATGGATTGTTCCATTACTCTCGAACTAGAAGAGATAGGAAGGTAAAAAAGTGATATTTTATAGCTTAAGCATCAGTGTATTAATGATAAACAGTTCAAAATGTTTGCAGAACTATTAGCCAAGTAGTGGGCTTGGAGGCATTACTTTTTGAATCACCCACGTAGCATGCTGTAATTTTTATTTTTATTCTTAATTGGGTTCCGCACATCTCACAAGCAACCTTTAAGCTAAGAACAGGTGCTTCAGAAAGTGTATCTTCTTCTGAGTCATTTGAGCGTGAGTGATTATCCGAAGATTCAGGTTCTTCGATAACTGTAATTTCTCCTAACGTCAATGTTATTTTAGACTCATTAATGTCGTTTGGACATTCATATTCTACTAACTAGCACGTTTACTAACTAGCACGCGTTTTGTCTTCCCAATTCTCGACATCGGTCGCACCTCCACTAGCAGTATGTTCTTTAGGATTTTGGATTTGAATAATTCCATTTCCTTAAGAAAAATACTTCAGCAATGCACACTGGTTCCACTTTTCATTCTCTCGCCTTTCTTTCCGTTTCTTTCAGTAATATGTTCCACTTTCTGAAATTCATCTCATCTTAAAGTAAAAATATTGTTAATGGTACACATGTTGTAAGTTGGTCAAGCGCTATATATGAAGCATTGGGTTGTACAGTTCAGTAACGTGGATATTGCGGAAGTTACGGGAGAAATATCTAGAGAGCTTCGAAATGTGGTGTTTGTCGAAGATGGAGGGAATAAAATGGCCAAAAAGAGTAACAAACGAAGATGTTTTAAAGTTGATAAGAGAGAGGAGGAGGATTTTAGGCGGCAACTTTCATAGGAAGGCAAATGGATTAGGCACATTTGCAAAGAAATTGTCTTTTTCGTGACACTAGAAGGAAATCGAGGAATACGAAGAAGAAGAAGAAGAAGAAGAAGAAGAAGAAGAAGAAGAACGCAACTGATCGATGATTTGAAAAATAGAAGATAATTTTAGGAGTTAAAAGAGAAAACTGAAGATCGAGAAGCGTGGAAGAAACACTTGTAGACCCAAATCTTAAAATAATAATAATAATAATAATAATAATAATAATAATAATAATAATAATAATAATAATAGTTCAAGGATCCGTCAAAAGGTAAAATATTTAATAATAATGTTGTAAGTTTGTAATTATTTACTTACCGTAAAATATTGAAATTTCTTGGCTTTAACGTGAAGTAAAACCAGGAAATGGTAATGTCTTAATTAAAGTTTATATGTAATTGTTAATAACGTAAGTAAATGTAGTTTTGCATTAAATGGAGGGTAAAAACGAGTAAAACTTTTTACCTCCCATCCAATACCATACAATCTTTACTTGAGTTATTCATTGCACATTTGTTATTACTAATAACCACAAATTTAATCGCATTTAATAACACCAAATTGCATTTAAAACTTAATACTTACTAGATTAAACTACAATCACCAGCTGAAATTCGGTTATAAGTCGGCTAGAGAGAAAGAAAGCGAACAAAGTACATGAATAATTAAAGGACAAGAATGTATCCAGCAAAAAACTTATATTTTAATTGGATAAGTGTGCAGCTGAACAAGTTGAAATGGAAATACACAAGCGTTACTATTTAATGAAACGGCGAAGCGTAATTAAAGTTGAAGTATATAAGAGGTGACCACCCCCAAGTAGTCAGAAGGAGTGGAAGTCTGATGAAAACACAGTTATTGTGTTGAAACTGTTACTTGATTGTGTTTATATATATTATTACATAGCCTTGCTCACTGTGTTGTTGTGTTTAGTTTAACAATATAGAAATAAGGGCTGATAGAATTGCTAGAGAAATTTATGTACAAGTAACATGAAGTAACACGAATTACGGACAAGCCTATCAACATTGGCTTTCGAGAATCCATAGAATTTTGAACCATAGAAATAACCAAGATTGAGTATAGGTGTCAATTCTAAAATTTTACCAATAGTCAAAGTTTTCAAAACTTTAAATTTGACCTCTATTTTGCCATCCCTTTCAGATTGTGGCCTTAGACAGTTCGCCCAGCCGCCCCAATTTGCTAAGCCACTGCGTGGAACGTTAAAGAAAAGATTCAATTACATTTTCATTTTATTTTATTTTTTACTAGCTGAAATACCCATTCTTCGTATGTGTAAGATAAATTATCTATGTAAACAAATTGAACAAAGAAAGAAAAGATATCGGTCATTTTATACTACTTTAACATATCCCGGTAAACGCTCCCTGAGACCCCCTAGTTCGAATTTTAAAAAAAAAAAGAAAACACCTCTGGCCCCAGACGGTGGGTACTACATTTGAAAGTCAATGTCCATAGGAGTATTACCGTTCATCTCAGCGACCGCTAAAACTATAGATTTGACACTAATATCGGTCATTTTGGATTATTTTTTTCATGTCTCGGTATCCCCCCGGTAAACCCCGGCCTGCAGCCGAATGGGGTGTATAGGTATTTGGAAGTTAATGCGATCGGAGTTTCACCATTGATCTCAGCGACCGCGAGAACTATGAATTCAACACTAATATCGACTATTTTCTACTATTTTTACATGTCCTGGTAAACACCCCCTGAGACCCCCATGGTTTGAATTTTTAAACAAACACACTTCGCCTTTGTCTGGGTCCTGAACCAAAATACCCATGACCAAAGTTTGGTAACTCTCGGTCCACTCGTCTGGCCCCAGGCCGCAGACAGACAGACACATAAACAAACTCTTTATTTTATTTATATTAGATTTTATTATTTTTATCAATAAATGCACTTTACACACATGCGTGGGCAGTTCTCATTTACGAAATCTCCACCAGATGGCATATCAGAGAAGAGTTTCTGAGACAACTATAGGAGCTCTATTTTAGATTTCTGTTTGCAATTCGTTTGCGAGAATCCATGATTTTCTTATTTAGTACACTTTAAGTGTCACTGGAGAATGAATTGATTACCCTACTTATCACACTATGATATTAATTTAACCTAAAAGTATTAGAGATGCGCGATTAAGAACGTCGTTAAGTTCATGACAAAAAATATAAAATTTATTTTGATTCTCCGTTTATCGTAACATTTCTTATTAACGCACAGTGTTTGCGTGTCACTTGACTGATTAGTTAAAACAGTGAGTTATTTTGGCTTCCTTTTTCTCCCACAAAACTCATTTCGTTCACTGAAAGTTAGGGAATGTTTGCAATCTATATTGGGGGAGTTCTTCAAACGTTAAAATAATAAAAAAGGAAAAGAAGAGGGAAAAACCGTCCATTACAAACGAGTGAACTCTAAAATAGTTCCGTCACAAAAGCAAACGTTTAATTGATTTGTTGACGTGTTTGTCCATGCGTGTGTATACAATATTCTGCGTTTTGTTAGTGGAAATACGGAATAAACTAAGCAAATTCAGACAGAAATAGTTAGAAAGGAAAACATAAGACATTATATATACATTATATACATTCTCGTATGTATATAATACATTAGCAGAATACCCGTTCTTCGCACGGGAGAATACATTTCACTTTGGACATAAAGTACTAATGGGAGTTAAATTCGAATTGAAGCAGCATTGGAAGTGTCACTGTTCGTCCCAGCGACCTCGAAAACTATAGATGCGTCACTAATATCGGTTATTTTCAATCATTTATATATATATATAGACAGATAGATAGATAGATAGATAGATAGATAGATAGATATCGCCCTATTCTTCCCCCAACTTGTTACGGGGCTGAATTTTGATTTAAACGTCATCGAAAGTATCACTGTTCATCACAGTGACCCCGAAAACTATGGATTCGAGACTAATATCGGTCATTTTCGATCATTTTTATATTCCCCCCTCCTTCTCCCCTAAATTTCTCCGTCAAAGTGAAATGATAAAAACTATCCCAGACCGAATCTCATCTATGTGGCAAATTTGATTGAGATCGGTCTCGTAGTTATTAAGTTTTATTTATTTTTATATATCTCCCACTCCTCCTCCCCTACGTTGTTCCATCGAAGTGAACATTTCCATTAAATAAAAAACATTTCCAGGCCCTCATCTATGTTGAAAATTTGATCGAGATCGGCCGGGTATTTGAAGAGGAGCTCGGATGGTTCCACAACTTTGCAGGCACACTCTCGTTCTTTCGATGAATTTTTCCATAACTTTTTCGACATACCTGCACCTCTAGTTCCGAAATTACATGCTGAGTCTCGGTCTTGAGCTCTGGAAGTAATCGTGGTATGTTGGCATACACAGGAGATTTCACATACCCCCAGAGAAAGAAATCACTTGCTGTCAAATCAGAATAGCTAGGTGGTAAATTCACGTCACTGTTGCGAAAAATCACCTGGCCAGAGAACCTCTCTCGTAACAAGTCCATAGAGATCTTACTAGGGACTTGCACGGGCAGGGCATGGCTTGGACAGGCCGACACTGATTTCTCTTCAGGTCGGGCCGGGCTGGAGCCGATTAATATCAATTCTTTAATAATTATTGACTTTCGTTAAACGATAATTGGAATAATGCCAAATGTTAAAGAAGTGTGCCCGTGAAAAATGTTACAAAGAATGCAATAGCTATTTACAGTTTGTGTTGCTTAGCGGCTCCACTTTCACTATAGAGGATTGCAGGCACTGTGCGGTAAATTGAGCTCTGACCTTGACCTTTACTGAACCGAAAACATGACAAGAAGGGGTGGGAAGGTTTTGCCTGTCACTAAACAATATTGCCATCTTCACTTTATGCTAAAAATCAATTAAGTTAGATTTTTGTTACAGGAAATGGAGTTTTTATTCTCTCGATGATGGGGCAATGGTACCAATCGGGAGGCAAGCGTCAGGTTGTGCTCGAGCTAATTTTTTAAAAAATTAATCTGGCCGGAGTCGGGCCAAAAACTTTTAAAATTTATCGGGCGCGAGCCGGGCTTGGGACAAGAATTTAAAAAACTTATCGGGCCGAGCCGGGCTCGGGCCGAAAAATTCGGCCCATGCAGGTCTCTAGATCTTACCTATACAGAAAACAGATGATGATCATGCGCTATTTGGCGTTCCATGACTATTAACCGCAACAACAGATGAAAATCGTGTAACATTCAGTGCTGCCAACTTACGAGAACAGAAATGGCGAGCATTTCAAAAGTTGCCTTCTTTATTGGTCACACTTTACCGAGCGAAGTAGCTCAAGTGGTAGAGCGTTGGCTTCGCATTCGGGAGATCGAGGGTTCCATTCCCAATGCCGACCATCCTGACAAGTTTTCCAGGGTTCTCCTCAGTTCTACCAGGCAAATGTCGGGATGGTACCTACTAAACACGCGCTGGCCGATACCTTCCCAAGTCCTTATGTCCTTATTGTTAGATATCCAGTATAAAATGGCCTCTGAGCTGTATCTGGTAATTGTTAAATAAATAAATAAATAAATATTACAAGGTTGTTAATGAAGTATTGATTTGTGAAAAATAAACAAAACAGTTAGAGCCGTTTTTGAGAAAATCACAATATTATATTTTCACCCATCAGTAAACTACATATTCTTATTTTGGTTGGTAGGAGCAAAATATAAAATTCCCCTTAAGAACCGTACAAAATCCTTAACTTTAAAATTTGGTCCAAATACGATGAACGATATAGCCTCTATGTGAGTAAACATTAGGACGAACAGACAGATAGATATCGAAAAATCATTTTTTTTTATATGAAGAGACCATAAAACGTGTTAATCTGTTGACATTTTTGAATTCGAAATATCCAGGATCATTGATTTTGGTTCCTAACACGGGACTGCTAACAAAGGAAGTTCGGGAGAAATCACTCGCCTGCAGAGAAAATAAGCATGCCATTTGAAGGACCAATTAATGCTGATTACAACTAGCTAATAAAATTTCTGTATGGTTGAGAACTGTTCGACAGATTCAACTTGGAAGTTTATATATGAAAAAAATGAATATATGCACATTTAAACGCGTTAAGTACAACATTATTAGCAATGAATGTTGACATACGAATTGAGATATATCGGAGGTAATAGAAAAAACTGTTTCGCAATAACTAACGGGTTTATTAGTTAAAATTAGTTATTGTACTGTTCACAATAATGATAGGTTAGAGATGAATATTGATCACTGTTGTTCTACTGTTTTATGAAGGAATGACATGACGCATTCAAAAGACTTCCTTGCACCATGAACATTTTTATGTGCAACTGCGTTGCATCCGTCAAGGGAACAATTCTCATAACCAAAGAGAAAAGCAAATTCTACAGGTGATTGAAAAGGTATATAATCTATTCGGTAACCTGCCTTGTGGAACAGTCCAATGTATCGCGGTGAAGGGAACTAAATCATTAGAATGGACACGAACTTTATTTGATTGTTTCATTGGTACATCATAACGTCCTGACGAAGTTTTATACTATCTACAAATACGCTGCCTTAATCTTTGTTTGGTCGGAATCCAAACAT
Source organism: Thermobia domestica (assembly GCF_964235325.1). Taxonomy (NCBI): domain Eukaryota; kingdom Metazoa; phylum Arthropoda; class Insecta; order Zygentoma; family Lepismatidae; genus Thermobia; species Thermobia domestica. Next base: position 21,996,391 of record NC_137459.1, on the reverse strand, counting down.
ATCAAGTGGTTGTACAGATCGTGTGCAGTTCTTTGGTATATTCTCAACCATTACGTCTTTGCCATCCGCCATCCAACTTGTAATGGACAATTTGTCTGTGAATGGACCCCAGTGATCAAGCAGTAGCAAGTTCAAGCCATCAAACTTCGCCATGGGAGGGAATACTTTGGTTATATACTTCCTTCATCCTTGTTTCCTCATCATACATTTAACCTTGAATTTCTCGAAATGTTCTCAACCGTACAGGAATTTTATTAGCTTGTTGTAATTATCATAAATTGGTCTTTCAAATGGCATGCCTAGTTTCTCTGAAGGCGAGGGAGTTCTCGTGAACTTCCCTTGTAACTAGCAACGATTAGCATTTTTTCTTCTCTTCTATTGTCACTACTTACCATTATAGCGCTCTACCCTAACGCAACCAGAATTCTGCAGCCTGCCGACGTAGAGGTGTTTCAACCAATCGAAATGTATTGACATAAAGCAGTCCGAAAGTGACAAACGAAACACCCTAAGAAGTGCTTACAAAATATTTATTTGGTTCTGTGTTAAAGACACAATTGAGTCTTCCATAAAACCAAAATATTTGAAAAGCGGCTTTGATACTTGTGATCTCTACCCATTTAATCCAGATGCTATAGACTATCTAAATGTCTTGGCACTTCATCCAAAAATATACACACTCTTGTAAAAAGATGTACATCCGAAATTTCATTAGGGCTACCTTATGAATCATTGTTTATGAGAACAGATGCATTTGTAAAACTCAATGAAAATTGTTGTGAAAGCGATTAATTCAGAATTATTTTGTATCGTTTGTGGCTTTGCTTCAAAAATGATAAACATAAAACCAAAACTCTCGTAGTTATTCTATTGATCGTGATATTCCCTGTTCTTCAAGTGATACTTCAGGTAAGGATAAACTTCAAAACATAGGTAACGAAATTGGGGAAGCAGGAAATATTTCAGATGTAGCTGAGAATTGTAATAATTCGGAACTACAAAATATTAAGAGAATAAGTATGGATTCTGCGAGTGATGAATCAGCGAAAAATTCAACAGCATCGTGTTCAACTAATATGCCAAGTTCTACTTTAGATAGTTTCCTTTAGTGTCCTAAGACCCCCCAAAAAGGAAAGAAAGACGTTGCAAGGTTTCCTTACGCTGTTATATCTAAGCAATATCAAGAATTGCTTAGGAAGAAACGACTTATCAAAAAGAAAAAGAGAATCAGAGAAGGGAAGAAGAAAAATAAAGTGTATTGTAAGGTTCCGCATGTCTACACGTCATGCAATAACCACGTGTGAACTACATGTGTTAGTAGTAAATAAAAACAAACAGACGACGGTTCCGAAGAGGTGTCACCCACCATCGCCAACAGTCGGAAGGACGAGGATCACCGAAGGAAGCCGACAATACAGGATAAAAGGGAGCTGCACGCCTCGACCAGCATCAATCTCCACAGGTTGATCAAACCACCTAAAGCCCTAAGGCGTCCGGCCATTGGGTTACCTTACCCACTCACGACGCTTGATCAATTGAGAGACACCTAATCCTAAAGCCCTAGGACGCACTTTACAGTATAGTTGAGGAAAAGTGGAAGTGAAGGGAAAGTACAAACGATTACTGAAAGAAGCTCATTTTTAGGTAAACTGTTCGTAAAGTTACAATGTTATACATGTAAATATGATGTATATGACACTGGCGACATGGCTAAGTGCGACTAGTGTCTAAGAGTTTACCATATAACGTGCATTTCGAAAGCTCATCGTATTTATATTCCTGATCTAAATGATGGTGATGCATTTCTATGCCAGAACTATTATCAGGAAAACAAAACAAGCATTCACGTGATATGGAGGAGGACTCGGATGATGTGGAAGACCTTCCAGATCTTGTTTCCACTTCAAATAAAAAACATGTACGCGTAGGTCATAGCCTATCTGTGTAAGAGTGATTTCTCTAAAAGAACTGTCAATTGGCATTTGTTCGAAAACTAACGCTTATTTTCACTATATGTAATTAAAAATCTATTAATAATCATCAATAACATCAAAATTTGTCACTTTTTGTTAGATTATGGCATAATTAGTTGCAAATTGGTTACTTGCATGGTTATGAAACGTGTATTATCGTAATAGGGCATATAAGAATATAATGTGTGTAACTGTGCTCTATAAAAATGTAACTTGTGCAAATACTGCATGGAAAAATGTAAATAAGCACATGGCTAATAACTGAATTTAGCAAGGTCAATTACTGTAAAAAGTGGCTAATAACTGTAACATTTTGTAAGTTTTTATTCAGAACTGATTTTTGTATCTTTCTTTTATAGCATCTTTAAAAAATTGTACACCATTCTATTAAGGAGTAAACAACGTTTCTAAACAAGTACATTTCATTCAGTTATTCTAAAATTTGCCTTGCCAACAAAACTTTATAAACTGAAAATTTCTCTTAAGTGGTCAATAACTATGTGGTTTCCCCTACTTGCTTGAGACATTCCATGATTTACGACAGTATAAGACAATGACGCAATTTCGTATGTTTCTCTGTTAAATTTTAGAATTATGTTTTCTTGTTTGTAATTGGAAAGAGAGAAAGAAGTGTTTCTACTGTTCGATATATTACAAGGAACTGTATATATGTGTGTGTGTGTGTGTGTATATTCATTTATTTTATTGTTCCACGATAACTTTGGTAAAAATGCTACAATTTTGATGAAACACGTACTCCACAGACTATTTGAAAAGAAAAACACTGGTGCGTGTTTTTCTATTTCTTGCAGTTCAAAACGGTCGAAGGTACGAGGTATATTAAGCTAAAAAAAAAAAAAAAAAAAAAAAAAAATTGGAAATCAATGCATTCCAAAATGTCAAAGGAACAGATTTGTTGTGCTCTAACTAGTTCTGTTTATCCTAGGGGATTCGGATATGAAGAAATATTATTTATCTTGCAATGGTTTGATATGATACGACTTAAAAGAAAAATGTGGATTTTATATTTACCTTTTCTTACGTCAGTTACTTCATTTGTTTATTATTTTCTTTGAGGGTGAAAGTAGTAAGTACTCGAGCTGAGTATTCCATATATCAAACATTTGAGAAATGCAGAAGGGGCGTCTAATAAGTTATTTACCTAGACAGGAAGGAATGCAGACAGGCTCACCTGGTCATCACTGTTTTTCCATGTAGTCCCCATGGAGGTCTATACACCGTCACAGCTTTGTGGGCTGCGAAGAAATCCCAGGAAAGTAGTCTTTGACATGGCCTGCAAACCACTGGAAAACAGCCTGTTGGACCTCGTTGTACGACGGAAAACGTTGTCCCTTCAGGTGCTTCTGCAGGTCTCGGAAAAGGAAATAGTCACTAGGGGCCAAGTTTAATGAGAAGCTTGATGGCCGAGCGGTACTCCAACTTCTGCAAATCCATTGTTCGAGACGTCACACAAACATTCGCTAGGTGGCGTAACACAATCACTCTACTCACGGCTACTCTGTTGCTCCGACGGACCTCAAATTGCGCAGTGGGATTCCCTACAGTGACCTTAGCGTGCGTGTCAGACGCCATTATGCTCCACCCCTCCCTTCCTGTCTAGGTAGATAACTTATTGGACGCCCCTCGTAAGTATGCTACCAAATGTGGCTCTTCTTCGCACGAAAAGAATAAGGTTAAGTGAATATAAAACCGGAAATTTTAATATTGTAGAAATTGTACCACTTTTCTCCTTAAGAAGCACAGATTTCGAAAACGCTGAAAGATGTGTTTTCTTATTGAATTAATTAATTAGTTAAATCGTAGTATGCACCTCCCAGCAAGGGTAGAATGGACTTTTTTTTAGCATTCTGCTACTTTTCCAGTAGAAGGGGGTATGACACAAATTGCGACAAATTAAAGACCATGGTCTTTATGCAATATCGTAACAAGTAAGATGATTTGTCACCAGTGTCTCCATCATTGCGTTATTTATTCGCAATGCGTAAACTCATTTGCCTGGTAACTATCGCCCATGCACTTATTCTGTTGTTGAGGTTTTGGAATCCTGCGTGATGCACAATCAAAATTCTGAATCAATTCATTGAACATTGTTAAAGCGTAACCAATACTGTTTAGATATCAATTAATAAGTGGTTTCGAAATAACCATTCAAGAGTACGTTCTGAGTTAATGAAGCTAAATTAGTAGTCATGTATTGTGTTGAAGTAAAGAAAGATTTCGGTGTAATCATTGATAAATATCTTCTGAGGTAATGAAGCTAAACTACTAGCGTCATCTTGTGTTGAAGATGGTAACTAATTCCAAAACAAACATCCCCCAACGAGTTCTGAGTTTGAAAATTGCATTCAGGTTCTTAAATTCAATTTTCACTTAGCTGTTTATAAGGAACTAGCATCGATTCCCCGCTTTGCTGAGTTAAAAATAAAATTTTAAATGCACAACTCCTTATCTCATGTATTCGGTACTCACGAAACATACTATTTTTGTTTTAGTGCCATGGATTTAAACGGCATCGGAAGTATAACTGTTCATCTCAACGACTCCGAAAACTACGTAATCGACACTAATATCGTCCATTTCCGATCATTTTTATATATCTTCCCCTCTCTCTCTTCCAAAATTTCGTAGCTGAATTTGGATTGAAACGGCATCGGAAGCGTCACTGTTCATCTCAGCTATGGATTCGACACTAATATCGGTCATTTTTTAACATTTTTAAATGTCTCTTCCCTCCCTTTCCCCTAAGTTGCACCGTCAAAGTAATATGATAAAAACCATTTCAGACTCGGAACTCCTGTATGTTGAAAATTTGATGGAGATTGGGAGGGTGGTTCAAGAGTTATTAAGTCACAAAGGCAGTCTCCTTCATCTTCATTTTCTTAACTTACCCTTCCACGCCTTCTTTATTGCATCGTCAAAGTGAAATAATAAAAACCATCTCAAGCCCGAACCTCATCTACACTATGTGATCAAAAGTATCCGGACACACCCAAAAACATAAGTTTTTTATATTAGGTGCATTGTGCTGCCAGGTACTCATTATCAGCGACCTCAGTAGTCATTAGACATCGTGAGAAAGCAGAATGGGGCGCTCCGTGGAACTCACGCACTTCGAACGTGGTCAGGGGATTGGGTGTCACTTGTGTCAGAAGTCTGTACGCGAGATTTCCGCACTCCTAAACATTCCTAGGTCCACTGTGTCTGATGTGATAGTAAACTGGAAAAGTGAAGGGACACGTACAGCACAAAAGCGTACAGGCTGACCTCAACTGTTGACTGACAGAGACCGCCGACAGTTGAAGAGGGTCGTAAAGTGTAATAGGCAGACATCTATCCAGACCATCACACAGGAATTCCAAACTGCATCAGGATCCACTCCAAGTACTATGACAGTTAGGCGTGAGGTGAGAAAACTTAGATTTCATGGTCGAGCGGCTGCTCATAAGCCATACACCACGCAAGTAAATGCCAAACGACGCCTCACTTGGTGTAAGGAGCGTAAACATTGGACGATTGAACAGTAGAAAAACGTTGTGTGGAGTGACGAATCATGGTACACAATGTGGCGATCCGATGGCAGGTTGTGGGTATGGCGAATGCCCGGTGAACGTCAGCTGTCAGCGTGTGTAGTGCCAACAGTAAAATTCGGAGGTGTTGGTGTTATGGTGTGGTCGGGTTTTTCTTGGAGGGGGCTTGTACCCCTTGTTGTTTTGCTTGGCACTCTCACAGCGCAGACCGACATCGATTATTTAAGCACCTTCTTGCTTCTCACTGTTGAAGAGCAATTCGGGGATGGTGATTGCATCTTTCAACACGATCGAGCGCCTGTTCATACGGCACGGCCTGTGGCGGAGTGGTTACACGACAATAACATCCTTGTAATTGACTGGCCTGCACAGAGTCTTGACTTGAATCCTATAGAACACCTTTGGGATGTTATGGAACGGCGACTTCGTGCCAGGCCTCACCGACCTACATCGATACCTCTCCTCAGTACAGCACTCCGTGAAGAATGGGCTGCCATTCCCCCAAGAAACCTTCCAGCACCTGATTGAAAGTATGCCTGCAAGAGTGGAAGCTGTCATCAAGGCTGAGGGTAGGCGAACACCATATTGAATTCCAGCAGTACCGATGGAGGGCACCATGAACTTGTAAGTCATTTTCAGCCAGGTGTCCGGATACTTTTGATCACATAGTGTATATTAAAAGTTTGATCGAGATCGGTTGCGTATTATTAAGTTTTATTTATTTTTATATATCTACCCCTCTCCTAAATTCAACCGTCAAAGTGAAATGTCAAGAAACTTTCCAGGCTTGAATCTCATCTATGTTGAAAATTTGATTGAAATCAGTTGGGTAGTTCAAGAGTTACTAAGTCACAAACATAGTCACTTTCATTTTTATAAGTTACCGTAAATTTTAAATTGCATTGTCATCAGATATAGGAATACATGCAAAATATAAAGGAAATCGAGTGGAAGGAAATAAACGAAAATTTGACCCAGAGTTAAATCGTGTTATGTAAAAAGAAGAAGAAGAAAATTGCATCCAGTTATTATAGAGAGTGGTTAGTGTGCACAAAATCTTCGCATTAGATTTTTTTTTACATTCTTTAAGATCTTTATCAAACATACTACATCAATCAGTACAATGTTCTTATTCTTTAGCGGCAATTCCAAAAGAATAGGTCAAGCTCATTTATCATTCTTTTTATATTGTAACCCGTGTTGCTGATTGGGTTTGCGATTTCATAACAAGTTGATTTTCAGTGTATTTCAACTCAGCTAGCGGCATTAATACATGTTGCACTTAATATTTTAAACGCTGACAGAGAAAGAAAGAAATGGGATATCTTTTTAAATGCAATTCCGTTTCTTGAAGTATCTAGTCGCACCACTACCTCATAATTCATATGGTAATTTCATGCAATTTATGCGAGACTAACTGCAAGGCATAATCCACTTGAAAAAGAGGTGATTCGCGTTAAAATATGCTCCCTTCCCACTGCATGGTGTGGGTCCATGAAAGTTGCATGTTTCCCTCATTCTCAAAGTCTCTGTTATCAGGAGCTGAGTCTTCCGGTCTCAACGCTGACTGATGACTGCCACGCACGAGAGAATTTCAAACTGGGCCACCACCAGCGCTATCTACAGTCGAACAGTCGTAACAATATCATGGAAAATTTGCACATATGACCTGAATTCTTGTTATTTGCAAATGAGAAGGAAAAACACTACAACTAATAATGTATATTATACGATAAACAGAATGAAAACATAGAAATAGCTTTTCTCTAAGTGTATATCTACATTTTTTTCCTTAATTTTGTATTCTTTTACACATAGAGAACACTTTTGTTCCCACTTACAACCTACTACGGATAGATAAAGAAATGATGCCTAGAAAATATTTTATAAGACATGAATAATGTATAAAAATAGGCCAGACAATTAGAAATGTGAGAAATGACCTTCTTTGCTGTATTTTGTTGTTCCACATTATTTAAGTAGAAATGTTACATTTGTTTTTCTCAAACTTTTTTGTGTGAATTTCAAAACAAAAATATACAGGGCGTTTCAAAACAACACGGACAACGTTTGAGAGGTGATTTGGGAGGTCTATAAGACAAAAAGTATAGACGAACTTGGGTACACAAATGCTTCCTTTCGGAGTTATAGGCTGCCAAGAACATGAAAAAATGAAGTTTAGATGTCCATAGATCCAAAACTATGGGACCTACCGCAGTCGGGTCAAGACTTCACGTAGGAACTAGCATGTGCCCTATCCCAATATCCAAGTTTCACAATCCTGCGGTACTTCCACAACTATTTTTATAGCGGTAGTTGGTGTGTACTTCAAATTATATGAACGTAGCCAAACACAACCTATAAAATTGCTGCGTGAGTGCCTTAGGATTGTGAAACATGAATTTTTGGACAGGGCACTTATTAGTTCCTAAGTAAAGTCTTGACCCGACTACGGTAGGTCCCATTGGCGTTGTGGACCTATAAACTTCATTTTTTCATGTTTTCGACAGTCTATAACTCCGAAAGGAAGCATTTGTGCTCCCAGGTTGGTCTATACTTTTTAACTTATCTTGGTGTCACGAATCACGTCCCAAACGTTGTCGGTCTTCTTTTGAAACACCCTGTATATAGCCCTCTCCACTAGCCTAGTGATTAGTGTGCGCGCCTTTAGTGCACGTGGTCACGGGTTCCATTCCTGGTGAAAAACTATTGAAATTTAAATGCACTACGTTGTTTTTTATTTCATCTTAAATTACAGGTCCACATCCCATATAGCCTCGGTGCTGATCTATAAACAAACAAACAATCTGTATATTAAAATGCTAGGTTTATATGTTTGTCTCCAAAGAAAAGTTTATATGTGTGTCTCTAATCCTTTCGAGAATGAGATCTCGAAGACCACAAGTGCTAGAAACGTGCCGTTTTCGCTGGTCGATTCCAAATTTTGTGTAGATTGTTCAGTTCTAATTGAATATTTAAGAAACATGGCCGTTATTTCTTTATTACATTTTTTAGGGGTAAACTGGTGTCGAAGATTTAAAAAAGTAAAGTATCATATCGTATGAGTTATACATTTCAACACAACATAGTTGTATACAGGGATTGTATATTACTCAGGCGTTATTTCAAGCCCAAATGATAATGAAAAACGAAGGATAATCATTTCACCAGTCTAAGATGAATCTTTATTGTTTGGAGTGGTTTACCCATTGAATACCAAATATCATTGACATTATAATTAATTGTGTACGTAATGATTTTGCTTATTACATACTGCATGCAAGAAGAAAGAAAACACTGATCATACATGAAATAGAAACTCCAACCGAAAGTAGGCTCAAATCTTGCAAACGGTGCGAGATATTGAAAAAATAATCAAAAAAATATTTCCTTTATGATACCTTTTGCAGGGGCCGCGGTGGCTCAGTGGTAGAGCGTTCACCTCTGGTGCTTGGGGTCCCGGGTTCGAACCCAGCCCCCGCCAAGTGAACTTTGTGGTGGACAAACACCGTGTGCGTGGGTTTTCTCGGGGTTTTCCCGTTTCCTCCCACCTTCTTCATTCCACCATTTCATTCATCACTCATCATCACCGTCTCCTTTAGCCTAACCGGCATAACCGTGGGACGTAAAACTCAAAGATTTCATTGCATTTATACCTTTTGCAGATTTTTACCAAGGTGTTTGTAAAGGGGCATGTACAAATGTTGTGAGGAATAACAAGGAGATTCATGCTCATATGTGAATAATGTGCTGTTAGAGAGCGCAGGTTCAGCTAGTCTATATATTAAAATGCTAGGTTTATATGTTTGTCCACAATCCATTCGACAATAAGATCTCGAAAACCACAAATGCTAGAAACGTGCCGTTTTCACTGGTCGATTTTTTGCGTAGATTGTCCAGTTGTCATTCAAAATTTCGAAAACCGTATCGTTATTGTTCTATTCAATATTTTAAGGCCGTTTTGAGCCCATAAGATTAACATTGTTGCATGCCGAAAATACGGTTAGGCAACCAGTAGAGAAGTTACGTATGGCGGGTTGACGGACATTGCAGGCGTTTTCCTTAAATCTGCATGTCAACAACTGCAAAGGCTTCAAGAGACGTAATGAGGTGTACTCGGACGGAAAACATTTCCACTTAATGTCGTGTTACTTCTACATATTTGCTACAAACTCACTCCAACATCTATACATAGCAATTCACTTCCTTTGTGAGTCTCCTATCCTTTACTTCTGTGAGTAACGAGACATGCACAGTGGGAAAGAAATTCATGGTGATAACAGAACGATGCGCTGAATAGATGGCGCAGGTTCAGCTAGTTTAGATAAAAATAATTTGATAATACTTGATTTCATATAAATCAACCATATCATTGAAGTCAAAACCAATCGATTGTGTTTCACTCAACAAAATACACATCAATACATTAAATGTTAGGGGCCGCGGTGGCTCAGTGGTAGAGCGTTCACCTCTGGTGCATGGGGTCCCGGGTTCAAACCCTGCTCCCGCCAAGTGAACTTTGTGGTGGACAAACACCGTGTGCGTGGGTTTTCTCGGGGTTCTCCCGTTTCCTCCCACTTTCTTCATTCCACCATTTCATTCATTTCTCATAATCACCGTCTCCTTTAGCCTAACCGGCATAATCGTGGGACGTGAAACTCACAGATTTCATTTTTACATTAAATATTAATTTGGATTACTATTGTGTTCTGTCTTTACTTCCCTGGATAATGTGTTTATTGGTGACTTACCTACATTGTTGTAGTTGTTGTCGTATGAGAGTTAGTGGTAGCGGATATGGCAAACTCAGTGTATTATAAAGGTAACCCAGAAAGATCTGTCGCTTTTGTGGAGGTCTGTGTTCAATTGACCCTCATACTGTGAGTTGAGTGCGGATGGAGATAAGGCGAAAGTCAGTTGGTGTGGGTATATATAACATACTATCTGGTTGTGGCAGTTCAGTTACATCATGAACTTGCGTAAGGACAGAGTGAACATGGGACCTTCACAGAACGTCATAAGGGCGTGTATGCTGTACGAGTTCAAACTGGGGTCAAACACCGCCGCAGCGTCAGGTCTTTGGTGTGTGTCGTGACTACGTAGACCGTCCAGCGGTGGTTTAACAAGTTTAAGGACTGTGATGAAACACTCGAAAACTCTTCACGTGCCAAAAGACAAACACATGTACAAAATGAAAATCTTCAGGCACCAATTGAGGCGAACAGTGGCCAGGTATGTGAGAAACTTGGACTACAATTCAGTGTGAGTGGAGAAACCATTCGGCAGCACCTCTTTCAACTTGGGAAGCACTACAAGTTGGGTCGATGGGTCCCACTGACTTGACTCCGGACCAGAAGGCAAGACGAGCAGACACCTATGTTTCTTTGCTGTATCGTCTGAGGAAGGAGCCATTTCTGGGCAGAATGTTGACATATGATGAGAAGTGGATCCTGTAAGAAGCTCCACTGCGCCGTCATCAATGGTTAGCATCCCATGAACTGGTTTCAAAACAGCCGAAACCAGCATTGCACCAGAAGGTCCTCCTGTGTCTTTGGTGGACTGCTCGCGGCATCGTGCATCGGGAGCTGCTACCAGCTGGTCAGAGCATCAATGCAACTGTGTACTCTTAGCAGTTGAGCCGTGTTCAACAAAAACTCAAAGCTCTGGAGGCCGCACTTCTGAATCGCAAACAACGCTAAGCCCCTCGCGTGACTAGGATGACCCGGGACACCATTTTACGCCTTGGAGTGGAAACATTATTGCATCCGCCATACTTCAAGAACATTGCACCGCCTGTTTATCACCTGTTCCATGCTTGGACAACCTTAGAAGACTTTCAGTTCAAATCCCTAGTAGAAGAGCAAAACGCACTTGATACATTCTTCGCTTCACGGCCCACCAAGTTTTACCATGATGGAATCCATTGCTTTCCAGAACGTCGGTGCTGATGGAAACTTATTTTGATCTTTCAGGTACGTCTTAGGTGACATAGCGGGTGTGCCAGGGTGGAGGGTGAAAAAAGCGACAGAACTTTCTTGATTACCTTTGCACTCGCTGACCTAGGTTTAGTTACTTTAGGTTCGTTAATTTAGATTCCGTTAGGTTAAGTTTCCTCATGTTATTCTTCATTAGGATTCTTTTAATTTCTTTAGATTGAGATTGTTTTAGTTAAGTTGCTATAAAATAGCTGTGGGCAAAATTGTTATTATTATTTTGGTCTAGGAATTAATTCGTGCGGGTGGACAAGAGATGGCGCAACGAACGGAGCGTCCCACAGTTTCGTGTATCCACACATGTGTTGCAAACCCCTGTCATCGCGTATCGTTCGTAGTATAGGGCAGTGGATTAAAGCGTCAACAACACCAGTTTGTAGTTAAGTGAACATGGCGCAATTTGTGCCTGATAAAGTGTTTTTGCGGGGTGTCCTGCTGCATTACTGTAACATGCAGAAAAGTGCGAATGAAAGTCATCGTATTTTGGTGGAAGTGTATGGTGACCATGCTCTAGCTGAGCGAACGTGTCAGAAGTGGTTTGCACGGTTTAGAAGTGGTGATTTCGGCTTGGCAGACCAAGAGCGAGCTGGACAGCCAAAAAAAATTCAAGACGAAGAATTGACAGCATTGCTCGAGCAGGATTTGTGTCAAACGCAGGAACAACTTGCAGCAGCATTAGGCGTTGATCAAACAACAGTCTCCAAACGCTTGAAAGCCATGGGAATGATTCAAAAGATGTCACATTGGGTTCCACATGAATTGAAAGACAGAGACGTTGAAAGACGAAAAACCATTTGCGAATTGCTGCTTCAACGACAGAGCAGAAAGGGGTTTCTGCATCGAATTATTACGGGTGATGAGAAGTGGATCCATTACGAGAACCCTAAACGAAAAAAGGCCTGGGTGAAACCAGGTGAACCAGGTCCATCACAACCAAAACGAGATATTCACTGTACAAAGATTATGCTGTGCATATGGTGGGATATGAAAGGTGTGGTGTACTATGAGCTGCTGCAACCGGGTGAAACTATGAATGGAGAACGTTATCGACGACAATTAATGCGTTTGAAGCAAGCTCTGGCCAGAACACGACCAGAATGGGAGAACAGACATGATAAACTTATTGTTCAACATGATAACGCTCGCCCACATGTCGCAAAACCGGTCAAAACCTATTTAGAAAATGTCGGATGGGAAGTTTTACCCCACCCGCCGTATTCACCAGACGTTGCTCCTTAGGACTACTACTTCTTCGATTGCATGAACAACGATTTGATTGGACAGCGGTTTACTTCTTCAGAAGATATCGAAACATGGGTCTCTGACTGGATCGCTTCCAAGGATGAGGACTTCTTTCGCCACGGAATCCGTACATTGCCTGACAGATGGGCGAAAGTGGTGGCTAGCGATGGACAATATTTTTCTTAAGGTATTTATGTATTTTGTGTTTGTACTACAGCTTCAATGTGTGCGTACCAACCGCACGAATTAATTCCTAGACCAAATATTAAGTATTATGCCTTTCGGCAGGTTCTGCGACTAATGAGGATTTTTTTTTTTTTCAATTTTAGATTTGGGCCTGGAAATGTTTCTTCCACTTTTCCCGATCTTCAGCTTCTTCTTTTAACTCCCAATATTTTCTCCTATCTTTCAAATCATCAATCAGCTGTGTTCTTCTTCTTCCTATTCTTCGCTTCCCTTCCATCGTTCCTCCTATTGCAGTATGAAGAATACAATTTCTTCGCAAGATGTGTCCAATCCAATTCTCCTTTCTACGAAGGATGGTGGCTAGAAGTGTCCTCTTCTCTCCTATCCGTTTTAAAACATCTTCGTTTGTTGCTCTCTCTCTGTCCACTTTATCTTTTCCATCTTCCTCCAACACCACATTTCGAAGCTCTCTAAATATTTCTTCTCTAACTTCCGTAATATCCAAGTCTTTGAACCATACAGTCCAATGCTCCATATATAGCACCTGACCAACTTCTTTTTAAGTCCGACATTGAACCTGCTACTCAAGAGTGATCCTTTCTTGTTGAATGCTTTGTTGGTCGAAAATAAAAATAATGCAAATTGTGTTTCAGTGTCCTCTGAAATTCGACTCCTAATGGGGAATCGTTTCTACAATATCCAAATTTCCTTTATTTTAATGACAAACCGTTCAATGTGAGGATTTGCTAAAGTTGTAGATGTAAAAATTGGGATATAAGCTCATAATTTGAAAGAAGATACTACGTGTTTTAGATTATATATCGGGTGTTGCAAAATAAGTGTTACAACTCTTGGGAGGTGAATCCTGCCACTGAGACAAGAAAAAAAGTTCTTTTGAACTTTCCGCTATCGGACATAGTTTCAGATCTACAAGGTGCCGAAAGCGTGGGAAAATGACTTTCGGACACCAATAGTTCGGAAACTACCCAACGTAAAGAGGGCGGGTAAAAAATTCATTGAAGAAGTCATACCTGCTGTATTGAATTTTGCATGTTTCACAATCCTACCATGCACGCGCAAGGGATTCCCCAAAGGAACGTACGGAGTCCCGGATAATCTGCCAAATGAAAATTGGTATAAATGGATATGAATTGATAGGGTTTCTACCAGGTAAGAATAATACGTTTGTATTAAGTCGATATCTGGAACAAATACAAAATGGTGGATACCTTCATGCTCGTTGTGTGTGGTTGCATAATCGCCAGGTACGGATGATGGGCAACAGTGAAGTTCTGAGTATTAAGTGTTGCGAATTTGTACTCAAATGCTCTAGAAAGACATCTGGAGTGTCGGTAGAGCACAACAGATGGAGCAGGGTGATTCACATGTGTGGAACATGTAACGAAAAATGCCCAGAAATGCACTCCCACTCAGTAAACGTGAGTTCAAAGCGTCGGAAATGTAAGGATTAGCGTCAAGAACATGAAAGTTCCGTTAATGATGGGAAAGGAAGCGATTTCAACATATAATATTAATGTATGGTGTCGTTAGATGTATGGCATGTAACACTGTGCTGCTGGAAAAAGCAAGAACTTTCATCCTCAGCAAGAAGTACAATTAACTGAGCAATATTGGTACAGGGGCCCATTATACGACGATGTAATATGACACATCAAATTCCAATTTCCTGAGAGTGTAAAACATGTGGATTTTCAGTTGACGAAGTTCGAGTGTTTTGGCTGTTCACGTAGCCACTAATGTTAAATCACCCCCTCACCAGTGAAGAAAACACCATCAAGCTCTGCAATTCCGTGGTTGTCAGCAAAAAAGTGAAACCACGTACAGTAGGGTGTATTGAAAAAAATAAAACTTCTTTCCGAAATGTCAAGGTGTGTTTTGCGGAAAAGTGGCCATTTGTGGCCAAAAACACGCATGATTTTTTTTAAAATTTTTACGAGGTAGTTTAGGTGGCGCGCATCGACCTTGAAGTTCTGATGGTGATTTGGGTATGCAACACAAACAACAATTTCACCAAAAAATATCATTATTTGGTTATTTTATGTATTTTTTTCTGCATTATTGTCGTTTATTGTTTTGCTTAGGACAAATATGTTAAATTCGTGTCTCAAGGGTGATTTTGTATGCTGTTTGTTATGTTTTTGGTCAAAAAGTTTCAATTTCAGTCTAAAAATGCCTTTTCTTCTATTGATGTTTTCCAATTGGTTTTGACTTTGAGTTTTCTTCGAAACTTTTCCGGTATAAAAGACTAAGTAAAACATTTAACTTTCTAATTACTAACAGTTCCTTAATTACAGTTCAACACTTCGCTTATTTTCATAGCTTATTATGCTTTTAAAATAATCAAGAGCTCACCACGAGGAGGTGGCTGAACTGCGAGATCCACCCACTGCAAATTATGTCAGCAAACATGATTTTACTAAGGGGTAGGTCAAGTTTTTGTTCTAGTTTTGCTTAGATTTTATGGTCACTTTTTTTTTCAATATTGGCATATAACCTCTAGATTCCAACTTCGCTTTGATGTAGTCATTACGTGCGCTGACGCTGATCATGGAGCAAGCAGCCTCTATGATGATATTTACAAGTCGTTCCACTCCTTGGGTATGGCAGGAATGTTTTGAATTTCTGCTATTTTTAATATAGTCATCTACTTCTTCATTTGTAACATAATTGGTCAATGGAGATTCGTGGAGGGAGCATGAAGCGCAATTATCCATATCATAGTATTGTTCTGCATTAAACTTGATGGTTGGTAAAACAAAAGTGCGAAGTATTTTGCTTTCGTTCAACCCTCTTGCTTTCTTAATTTCTTTCCAACCAAGATTTCGTATGCCTGAGTTTTGGTTGGTTATTAAAGCCAGCAGAAGATTTTCAGGATGGGCGAGGAATACGTTTGGCTGGAAGACGCTATCGATCAGATTTCTCAAATAGTGTTATAGATATCGGGACAAGTGGATCATATTCCAGAAGTGTCGTCCTCCGTCGATTATCGATGGTTCGTCTTTGATTCCAAACCACATCGGTGCGTACATCTGCGTACATCATTGCAATGTACATTATGTACATTGCAATAAGCTGTAGTTATTCAGATGGGTGTGCCGTGCTTACATACAGCCCAATGCGACACAATCAGTGCAACTGGATTTCTTATAAAATATTAAAACTTATCTCAGATACCGGAAGTGCCATATACTGTATATACAGGTATATATATGGATAGATGGCTAGATGGATGAATGTGTGTATATTTCAGTATAACTCTGGAAGCCTGGATCAATTTCAACCAAACTTCGTATACATATGACTTATAGTCTATAAAAAATATATTGTGCGGTAAGACGCTTCTAGCATCCCCTCAGGGGACTGAGAGAGAGTGACATAGAAATAATGGAAAACGACTGATATTACTGTTGAATAGAGATTCAAAAAAGCCGGATTTTTTTAATCAATGTTTTTTTTACATAAAAAGCCGGCTTTTTGGGAAAAAACGAGAATTTTGGAAATTTTGGCTTTTTTCATTTTCATGATTTTTCTATCTAAATAGCTTTCTTATAGTATATTCTATAGTTAGATAAGAATTCCATGACCTAAATGCAATATTTCGCTCTGAAATTCACCATCAAGATGGATGGAGCACATGTTTTACGAATTAAAGCTAACATGAAGAATGTAGTAATTGAGGGCAATTTTAGAGGCTATTTAACTTTATTTTAACTTTTGAGTTATCGACATATTTTTTCTTCTCTATTTTGTCATCCGTGTTTCATTTCTAAGAGCTTTTAGTACTCTAGCTTCTAGCGCAAAAGTTAAACTTGCCCGTTTTTCTATTTATCCGTCAAAGCGTACGTTTTCCAATATATCCGTCAAATCGTACTTCCACATTTCTGTTATACTGTAGCTGTGAAGTGATTTAGCAATAATTTTCCGGACACAACCCTGAATACCAATTTATACAAGTAATCAGTAGCGGATTTAGAAGATTACTTTAGGAGGGGTTTTTCTGATTGTTTCGTTTCCTAAAAAGTCCTAATTTTATTTGGGAGGTACTTGAAGTTTATGAGTACAGGTATAACTAATATTTCGTTTCGTTTATATGTTTAGCAATAATCTTCCGGATACAACCTTAAAAATCATTTTATACTGAGAATCAGTGGCGGATTTAGAAAAGTATTTTGGGAAGGGTTTTTCTTACTAATGTTTAGTTTTTCTAAACATTTGTAATATTTATTTGACGGGAGCTTAAAGTTTATGAGTAAAGGCATAACTAATAGATACTTCGTTTGTTGCACACATTCCGTAACTTTGGGGAACGAGCTTCAGTCCGAAAGACCGCCCCCCTAACCTTCGCAAAACCGTCACTGCTGGTAATTAGTAATAATAACGATTTAAAAACAATAAGAAAGGAAGTCGGCCAACTCACAGTACACGCACTATTTCTACATTCACAGATGGAATGAAGAAAAGCTTTGTCAGAATGGTCGAATGCTGGTTGAATCCCGGACTTCCCGATAGAAGCGCAAAAGCTAATCACTCAATCATGTTTGTTGTGCAGTTGTATTTAGCTTAACTTATTCCGTAGTCCGTAGTCCTTTGGGGGGGGAGTTCCGTAATGATATGTTGAATCCCTCTTGTTAAAAATTCAGAAAACTTGAGGATTGGGTAAACCGTGATGGTGGTTATATAAAACTTAACTGTAGAATTTCAGGAATATATAGAACCAAAAGCTCTAGATGTGCAGCCTTTAAGTGTATCATATAAATCTAAGTATTTCTCTTATGTTTTATTTTAATTTTATTTTGTTTCCAAAAGAGGGTATGGAATATTTGGAAGTAAAAATAATACATACTATTTTTTTTCTAGTTATTTGTGTATTCTTTTAAAAGAAGTGTTTACTTTTAGGGTTGGCTGGTTTACACCAACCTTTTTTTTTTAAATAACTGGTTTAAACCAACAAAAAAATAAAAAGAATGAAAAATGCGAATCGTGTGAACTTCATGGTGACGTTTCCAGATATCAAACCACCTGCAATAGTTTTATTTCCATTTCACCTTTTAATCAAGGTGTCCCATGTTCAATTCTCGGTCGAACCATAACCCTTCTTTCATGCGTAAACCAAGTAGCGGTTCGGATGTCAGTTTAAGCGAAAGTCTTCTCCTTGATAATCTCGGTATTTCGTAAGGATGTTAAGCCTAAACATACAAAACAAACCAAATTGTATATTTCTGCATGCCTAAATGCCTGTTGCTTTATAAAGAAGCCAAGATTGCTTAAATATATTGATAGAAATTGGCAAAAATTTTCGATTGCCTACGTAGCTTCCAACATTTGCTTGGATTGGACTTTCAATGATATCTACATACTAAATTTGTAATTTAATAACTCAGTTTTAGCGTACTGATTATGATACGTTGACCTTTAAGTTTTACATGCAAAGCAATAACAGGATTTTCCCGTTATTGTCTTACATTTCAAGTAATGACGGGATTTTCCCGATGGCTAGGGCGGGAGATTCTCAATTTAAGAAATTTACTGACCGGACTTCTTTAAGCTTATGTGACCTCTTCCAGCATAACCCCGTTGTTGCATAATAACACCAAGGCGAAACAAACTTATTTCTGTGAATATGTAATATAAATACATAAAGCAAAATATCTAAATCAAAAAAGCCTGGTTTAAACCAAAAAACCCTGGTTTAAACATCCCCCCAAAAATGGGTTTTTGGCATTTTCAAAAACAACCATGGTTCTTGCCAACTCTGCTTACTTTTGTATATAGGAGGTTAAAAAATTCTTATTATATACATTGGTTAATCCTGTGGAATTCATAATGTAAATATGTTGAGGAAAAATTGTTTGAAATATCTTTTCGAAATTCATAGTTTATTTTCGAGGTTTTATATTATTATCGGCATCAACCACTAATTAAATGATTTTTTGTGTTATAGAGAAGCGAAACAAATTCTGTTTTATCAATTTAAAGCAGAATTTTGAAAAAAGCCCAAAATTTCCCAAGCAAAAAAGCGAAGTAAAAAAAACCGAGTTTATTTTTTTAAAAAAAAAGTCCGGTTTTTTTCCGAGCCCTTGCATCTCTACTGTTGGATCCATAGTTTATGGGGTTGCTGAGATGAAGAGTAATACTCCCATACGTATAACGGGTGAGGAAATGTGAAAAATAAATAACCAAAATGACGAGGGTTAGTGTCGAATCCGTGGTTTTCTGGGTCCAAAAATTGCCTAATCCTTTTGAAATTCCTCAAGCTGGGTGCTCATCACGTCACTTTGATTACAGAGCATATTTTCTCTGCGTGCAAAGAACGGGTATTTCAGCTCGTATTCATAATGCCATAACAAAACAACTTCCATGTATAGTCTACTTAGAAATTATCCGATTTTGGTTGAATAATGTGTATACTTTCTTGAAACCTGTTGATTCAAGTAACCTCATGAGAAAGTAATTTGCCCGGTAACCTCATGAGCACTATTCGACTTTGATACAATACATTGTGATGAATCTTTCATACTTTCACGTCTACAACCAGCAAAACATGAAAAAATAATAAATTCACTTAAAAAAACAACAGCGAATACATCGTTTGGTGAACAGAGTTTATTCTTGGGTACGTATATCAAATAGGAAGGGAAACTAGCATTCAGCATTCCCTTTCAGCTTTCAGTAGCTAAATTTGAAATAGAAATAAGTTTGTTGGAAAGGTCAGTTCCGCAAACAGCTAATATACAGTATAAGCTAAAAGAATCTGGGTGCAGAGGCCGAATATCATCCATTCAGTTCGTACGTGTGGATGCTGTGGAACAAAGCTTCGATCTACAATATTTCACTACAGTTGAACTTTACTTATTTTACTGACTAGCCAAGACTTATTACTTACAAGGGACATCGCTCCGATTTCAATGAAATTTTTATTGCTGCTAGAGGACATGTAATCATTACTTGTGATGATAGAAATTTTTGCCATGGTGCATATTTTCTATTTTTTCATAATTTTTAAAGATTGTGATGTGGTTAATAGAGATTACTGCAGAAGACCCTTACTACCCTTTGTAAACGGAGTATTGATGAAAGAACAACCATGTAGATATTTATAGGGCCTAGGGGGAAGTCGTATGGTACGTATGACCTTGACGGCAGCCATCTTGAAATCCGCCATTTTAAATTAAGGTCAAGTTTTTTAAATGAGAATAGGGTAATATGATACATAATTCCGGGCTAGAATTTAATCAGAAAGACAATGGTGAAGTTAGTTTTAAGATGCGCCCATTTGGTGAAAAGTTACAGGCATATTAATTGTTTATACTTACTATGTGCGTAAGTCCCTTACCTCCGCTTCTAACCCGCGTATTAATGATAATAAGTGGATAAAGGTTTCGGTAATACATATTATGGCTAGAGGGAAGTGATACGATAAGGGTATCATTGACGGCAGCCATGTTGAAATCCACCATTTTGAGTTAAAGTAAAGTTTTGAAAACTGAAAACCATAGCATGTGGCACCAAATTTTAACAGTAAATTTTCCCCAAAAGCCAATGGTATGCTTAGTTTTGTTCTATAGTTAACCAGTATTAATTTATGACTCTTCTAATGTGCACGAAACGTCCATTATTCGATCTTTCAAATTGGTAACACTCCTAATTTTCACCGCATGTTTTAAGATTCCAACTGGCACTTTGCAATTGTTTCCATGGCTCATGTTTTCTAAATTTATTACATTTTTTAAGAGTTGCGATTTGTCAGTTCATGAATAGTGTTGGGATAAGCATCCAGCAATCTTTCTGAATTTTGAAGACTTGCCATGTAATTATTAATTTCCTAGGCATTATAATTATTTATTTTAACCCAGGGTATATGAGGAACATATGGACCTATGTGATGTAAAGAAATACAAATAAAATTATAAGAAATTGGTGTAACACGAACTCAAAATTTTCATGAATTGTAGCCTACATGTTGCGCAAACGACAAACAGTATTTTTTAATATATATATATAAATACAACTTTACAGCTTAACGGAACAGCAGCAATGATAGAAAATATCAAAGAGGCATAATATACTGTTCCCAACACACTGTTTGTACCATGAACAAAGTATGAAAACAGGTAACTTGTTTATAAAGAGGTGTAACTTAATCGAGTTCCCGATCAATACTGATTATAAATCTTACAAACATGAATCATCGACAACAATCACTAGAAAACGAATGACTTTTTGTCTCACTAGCTAAAATATTGCCATAGAAAATAAATAAATAAATAAATAAATAAATAAATATACAATAAACAAATAAATATAAAACAAAACAAAAGACCATTGATTTACACAACAATCATATTTCGTTTCCTTTTTTGAAGTGAATTTTCAACTTATTTCTCGTCTCATCTACTATCCATTACAAGCTACGTCTCCGGTATTACCTCAATGCAAAGTTGAAGTTCTTTCGTTCTGCGATGATTCATGTCAGTAAACGAGTTTTTGAAAAATAGGAAATAAATAATTACATTGCCTATGAAATTAATAATCACATGGCAAGTCTTCAAAATTCAGAAAGATTGCTGGATGCTTATCCCAACACTACTCATGAACTGACAAACGCAACTCTTGAAAAATGTAATAAATTTAGAAAACATGAGCCATGGAAACAATTGCAAAGTGCCAGTTGGAATCTTAAAACATGCGGTGAAAATTAGGAGTGTTGCCAGTTTGAAAGATCGAATAGTGGACGTTTCCTGCACATTAGAAGAGTCATAAATTAATACTGGTTAACTATAGAACAAAACTAAGCATACCATTGGCTTTTGGGGAAAATTTACTGTTAAAATTTGGTGCCACATGCTATGGTTTTCAGTTTTCAAAACTTTACTTTAATTCAAAATGGTGGATTTCAACATGGCTGCCGTCAATGATACCCTTATCGTATCACTTCCCTCTAGCCATAATATGTATTACCGAAACCTTTATCCACTTATTATCATTAATACACGGGTTAGAAGCGGAGGTAAGGGACTTACGCACATAGTAAGTATAAACAATTAATATGCCTGTAACTTTTCACCAAATGGGCGCATCTTAGAACTAACTTCACCGTTGTCTTCCTGATTAAATTCTAGCCCGAAATTATGTATCATATTACCCTATTCCCATTTAAAAAACTTGGCCTTAATTCAAAATGGCTGATTTCAAGATGTCTGCCGTCAAGGTCATACGTACAATACGACTTCCCCCTAGGCCCTATAAGTATCTACATGGTTATTCTTTCATTATCACTCCGTTTACAAAGGTTAGTAAGGGACTTCAAGGGACTTTTACAGTAATCTCTATTAATCACATCACAACCTTTAAAAATTATGAAAAAATAGAAAAGATGCGCCATGGCAAAAATTTCTGTCATCACAAGTAATGAATACATGCCCTCTATCAGCAATAAAAATTTCATTGAAATCGGAGCCGGACAACTGGGTGATGTCCCTTGTTAGAAGCGAAATGTGTCAGTCTTGACTTACGTCACTCAAAGAGTGGCGTATGCACGAAGTCTAGTGTGCTACACAAACTACTTTTTTCTGAGAGGTCTTAAGTTAAAATTTTGAACATTAGCCACCCTACCTACGCAGTTTGTGCCAACAAGGGAATGAGGGAATGGGAAAATAACAGTATTTAGTACAGATGATGGAGGAGGAACTTAGCTTTAATAAAGAATCTGCAATCAATCGAATAGTCTGTGAAAAAAACAATTATGGTAAAATCACCAAAGAGGACAGGTGGCATTAGCTTTGCATAAGATACTGTGAGTTCAGTGCGCGGTTGTGTATAAGTTTCCGTGCGCGTGCGCTACAAGAAGCTGGGACCAGATTCGGCATCCTATGTAAGTAATCTTAGCAATGTAGTTTTCTGAATTCATAAAGGATACACTCTGAAAGGGGTTTCTCTCATAAATTGCCGCTTAATGTCCTGTGGACTGTCTAGCTATATTTTGTTTAATCTCCATCAATTTGACGTGACAACTTTTGTATAACTAGGATCTAGTATTCCGCATTTTGTATTATAACCTTTTGTATAGGGAGATCAACAAAGCCTAGTTATCAAGCAATGTTAATAAACATTCATTATCACAAAAATTATTTGAGTATCGAGTATTTCTTAAGACCTAAAGGTTGAAGAAAAGCAGAAATCAAGCAGTAATATACAATTACGAAAGAGCTTAGTATTCTTAAAACGTTATTTCCTTTATTATGTGTGTTTTGTCGGTAAACAAGAGCTCAGTCACTTTGAAAGAAAGATTCATATGCAAATTTGCTTATCATTTCAGGTTGCATAACTTAAAGGAGATTGATCCTATATAGCCAAAGTTAAAGATTTTACCCCGGTCTCTTGCAGATTACTGTTACTACTACCAAATTGATATAGAAATATCTCATCATGTACATTTTATTTAAAGTTTCTTAATCGTCCCCGCTGCATGGAGTTAAAATATGCCAACCATGAAAGATGAATTTATCCCGGTGCAACCCTTGAGTGTCGATCTCCTCTTCTTCACACACATCACTACACCGTAGTGACTTTTGCAGTCCAATGTTAGTAATGTCATAGCCTTTAAATTAGCTAACTTACTCAGGTCGAAGCTTTTCGTCTTAAAAGAGGAAGCATCCGGAACGTGATTAAGAGCGCAAAATTGAAATAACCTTCCATATGAGGTCAAGCAGTGATTTAAATTCATACATCACTGAGGAGCAGCGGCGTCCGAAGAAAAATTTCTAGGGGGGCATCATGATGATTAGTATATTAACTAACTAACTAACTAACTAACTAACTCTATGGCCTATGGAACCCGGAGGTTCAGTGCCGCGTTCACAAAAGCCCTCCACTGACTTCTATCCTTAGCTAATTGGATCCAGTTTCTACTTTGTATTCCTATCTCTGCGAGATCCATCTTAATATTATCCTCCCATCTGCGCCTAGGTCTTCCTAATGGTCGTTTTCCTATGGGTCTACCAGTCAAGACTTTGAAAGCGTTTCTACTTTCTTCCATTCTAGCTACATGACCTGCCCACCTAAGCCTCCTAGACTTGACGACTCTAACAATGTTGGGTAAACCGTATAAATTATGTAGTTCCTCGTTATGAAGTTTCCGCCATTCCCCATTTCCGTTCCTCTTGGGTCCAAATATTCGTCTCAGGATCCTGTTCTCAAATACTTTCAGTCTATGTTCTTCCCTCAGAGTAAGTGACCATGTTTCGCAACCATACAGAACAACAGGCATGATTATCGTTTCGTATATTTTAAGCTTCAAATTCTTTGACAGAATTCGCGACAACAAGAGATTTTGAACCGAATAGTAACACGAATTCCCTGCTTTTAGTCGACATTTAATTTCTTCGTGAATATGATTTTCGTCTGTTAATATTGATCCTAAATATTTGAAAGTATCCACTTTATCAAAAGTATTATTTAATATTTTAACGCCTCCACAATTTGCCGTATTACGGTCCCGACGCACTTCCATGTATTTAGTTTTCTCTGCATTTACTTCTAAACCCATGTCCCTGCAAGCGTTTAATAATATCTCTGCATTTATTTCTACTGTTCTCCTATCATCCCCTATTAAATTTACATCATCAGCATATGCCATAACCTGGTGAATGCCGTTCAACTCTAGGCCCTGGTTGCTATCTTTGATTTTCCTTATGGCGTATTCCAGCACAAAGTTAAATAATAATGGCGACAACGCATCTCCTTGTTTCAGGCCATTTTCGACGTGGAAGCTCGTGGACAAAAATTTTCCTACCTGGACTTTACTTTGGGATTCACTTAAACATATCTTAATTAATCTAATTAGCTTTCTCGGTATTCCAAGCTCTGTAAGAACGTTGTATAATGTTTCTCTCCTAACCGAGTCGTAAGCCTTTCTAAAATCAATAAATAGTTGATGTACCGGGGTATTGTATTCCCACTTCTTTTCGAGTATTTGGCGAATGGTAAATATTTGGTCGATAGTTGATCGATTTCATCTAAATCCGCACTGATAATCTCCAATAATTTCATCTGCGTATGGGGTCAATCTTGCTAACAGAATATTTGAAAGGATTTTATAGGATGTTGACAGAAGAGAAATGCCTCGATAATTATTATTACAGTCAGTTTTGTCGCCTTTCTTGTGAATTGGAACAATGATTGACTCTTTCCACTCTTGTGGCAATTCTTCCTTGTTCCAGATAAGGAGAATGAGTTTGTGTTTGTGAATGTTTCTGAACAAGTACCTTTTTTTACAGGATGAGGGTGTTAGCCTTACCCAAACCCCCAAGCTGGAGGATCAGTCCTAGTCGTCTGTCCGCGACTGCTTATTCAGTATATTCGCAGCTAACCTCTATATCTAGAGGCCTTCTCCTCGATCCGCAACCTGAGGACGCGCCATGCCGTGGTGACAGGAACAGGATTAGTATATTACGTCTGGTATTTCTGGTGTTTAATGTACGTGGTTTGCTGTATTACGTATACATTTCCGTGAGCCAGGAAAGGGCCCAGTCCCCACCCTGCCCTCCCCTTCGGACGCTCATGCTGAGGAGTCAAAAGAGACTGAGATATATATATATAGCATATGCTCAACTTGAGATGACCAATGCACAAAAGCAAAAGCACAGATTAATCAGTATAGTGTATCTTTAGGGAGTTAAAGCGAAGTTAAGTTGTTGACCAATCGAGAGAGCTGACCAAGTTGAAAACTTTAACATGTATATATTAGATTGTCCCTTATATAAGGTAATTTCGTATTACGATACGCACACCCACGAAATGTATTCCATGTGGCCATAAACACGCATTAGTGAAACAGAAGCTCCCTACGAGAACGTTAACCCGTGCCGATTTGACGACAAAATCATGAAATGACGTTACCATATTTTAATATACTTTAGAATGTCCAATCGTGATAACGGAGAAACCAAAAGAGACAGAGAATCGAAACTTTGCACGAAGCAACTAGAGAAATATTCTAAAAATCCATCTTCTTTCTTTTTCAGAGTAATTCCGGAATTAACGATACACAACCTACGAAGAGAAATTCTTTTACAACTAGGACCTGACGTTATCCCAGCCGACTACGCATTCGTTCGCAGCGTTGGCAGAAACTTCACTCAGGTAAAAATTCGATAAATTTTATCTTATTTTTCTAATTATTTATTTGTTTTTGGTATTTCTTTTTTTTCTAAAAGGGAAGAATTCTTAACTGGAAAACGTTGAAAATAGTTCTTCTGTTGCAATGTAATACAAACAATCAAAACCACTACTCGAATACTATACACACTATTATCTATATAAAATTTTATGTGATATTAGTACATTCCATTTAATAATATATTGGTGTTCCGTAATATAGCGTATTAAACTCATGGGAAGTTCATAAAAATCAATTAAATGCATCGAGGGAGATGCCTCTATTTTATTTTAACTTACATATGACACTTATGTTACCAAAGATGAAATAATTATTTTTACGAGGGCTAATCAGAAAGTAAAGTTACAAAGCCTGCAGTAAAACGTGTATATATTATTTCATACAACCAATACAGCCAACAGATAGCACATACATTAGGTTATTTTTCGACAATGTCTTCATATCGGTTGGGACACTTGTTGCATCGTGGGATGAGTTTGAAGTTTCCCTCCTGGTAAAAATCATGTCCTTGCGTGTTCAGCCAAGAGTTTCACTTCCTTTTCTAGACCGAAGCGACGACCTTGTAGATGCTCGTTCAAGTGCGGGAAACGCGAAAGTCACTTGGATCGATATCCGGATTGTAGGAAGGGTGGTCAATGATGTCAGTGCTATTGATGCCGTGCTGAGACGAACACTGCGCTCCTCGTCGGTGATGTTTTCTCTACCAGCCCCAAACTTTCGACACTATTTTGCGACATGCTGACGCGACATTACAGTCTCTCCATAAACCTCTACCTGCTGTCGGTAAATTTCAGCCACGGTTACATGTTCCGTCCACAGAAATCGAGTCACTGAGCGGACTTTTTCACGAAATCAGCTTTCCGAACGAGTCACCATTTGTATTTACCTACTACTAGTGCCGTAAGTGGCGAGTGGCTGAAAGTCTGCACAGTTGCTAACTCTATGTATAACAATTACCGCACACACCTCATTCCTTTATAAAAAAGACGAAACACCAGAAATATTATCCTTGTAACCTTAGTTTCCGATCCTCCCTTGAATTTTATTTTATTTTTTTGTACTTTTCGTGCATCTTGAAATGTAATCATTTAAAATTCAGCTTTATACACAGTAAAAAATGGTTGATAATTCAACTCAAATTTAATACAGGGCAGTGGTTCCAGCGTGACTACCACTATGTGATGTTAGTTCAACACAGACCCCGCGGTGTTAGCGTTTAACACAGGCGGTGTGTTAAGTTTCCAACACACAATCGGTGTTTAGCGGTGTTAAATTCGGATCTGTGTTAGTATTTTCGGTGTTGATTCCGCACCATGTCAGGGTCGGTATTGTGGATAAAAGTGTTGAGTGTTACTTGTAGCGATGTTGCACCAACACGAAGAAAGTAACACAGTGTGTAGTGTGTTAATTATTTTGTGTTAATATTACACCATGTCAAGCATTAATATAACACAGCCCCTGTGTTATTTCAACATCATTTTCTTGTTATTTCAACACACAATCTGTGTCATAATTCAAGGTCAAAGCCGTATAACTAACACCGTTTTGGTGTTAAATCAACATTCTCTGTGTTAAAATTCACCTTCAGACCACTAGATTAACATCGTTTTTCGTGTTAGTTTGACTCCAGTTCTGTGTTACTACGACACCTATTTCGGTGTTGAAATTACTCCGTGTGCGGTGTTGATGGAACCATATTTCTGTGTTGGAAAAGCTTGTGTTGTGCATGTTGACTGGTGAGCTCTAGTGCAATGTATATAGAAGTGACACAGTAATACGGTATTGTTTCTCTCTGTTGACATATTTCTTCAGAAACATTATGTAAAACAATTGAGAACACATCGTGCGGTTTGCACGTTGAAATTTTGCGAATACCTGGATTTGTTTAGGTATTGTTTTCTACTGTGTTTGACTGTAACTTAAGACATAAACCTTTATAATTAGATGGCCAGCATATTTGGTAATTACGCAGAAAACAATACCGAAGATTCTACACTTGTGTTAATTTAACATACAGGCTGTGTGTCATTTCAACTACCGGCATTCGACACACAACTCCAAATGGAGAGTGAGTTGTTATAACCATCTGTTGGTGTTATATTTTAACACAATTGTGTTAACACGTAGGCATGTCGTTGAAATAACACAACGATTTTTTACAGTGTACATATGCTTTTCAAGTACCTAATAAACCTTTAAAGTAAAAGGATAGATTTGGAGGATCAGTGCACAAGAGTCAAGTCCAGTTCTTCGTCATTTCGGACACTTTTCCTCTCTAAGATCTATATCTGAAAATCCTTTCAGAACATAAAAGATTTTTGTCCAGATAATATTCCCTTGCAGGTAATCTGCAACTCTTCGTCTATAGACGAACAACTTAATTTCTTTAATACCGCGATATTAACATACTTTATAAGCATGCTCCACTCATTAAACGCAAAGTATCGAGACCTTCTTCCCCGTGTATAACTAAAGAAATTCTAAATTTAATGGCTAAACTCGATTCCTCTTATAGACAATACATGACATCCCGTAAAGATAATCCAGTACATGCTAACGATTGTTTTAAAAATATATAAAATATTACGAAATAGATGTACACACTTAATTAGGAAAGCCAAAACGGAATTTGCCTCGAACCTAGCGAACAGCACTGGTAACTCGAAAATTTTGTGGAAAAAGTTAAATATATTAGGGATCAAGAGCAGTAGGAAACAAAATATGGCTAACAATAAATTTACTGCAGATGATCTTAATAACAATTTTTATGACATTAAGTTTTTAAGTAATACAGATTTTAAAATTACATATGATGAGAGTCCAGAATGTATAGAAAACGATTTTTCATTTGAATGTGTCAGTCCTCTAACAGTCACGAAGGCCATCAATAGAATAAAATCAAATGCTACTGGAGCTGACCAAATTAGTATTAAATTTATTTTTAAGAATTTGCCTTTTATACTAAATCCCATCACTAATATTTTCAACCGTTCTCTTATGAGCGGCACTTTTCCATCTGCTTGGAAAACAGCTGATGTCCTAGCGTTCCCCAAAACAAGTAATATTACAAGTATTAATGATTTTCGTTCAATTAGTATTTTACCTGCTCTTTCAAAGGCATTAGAATACATTGTTAGTGATCAAATTCAAACCTATCTAATGAAATACAATTTTGTTGATCCGTTTCAATCACGCTTCAGAAAGCACCACAGTACTGCTACAGCTGTTACTTGCGTCACTGACGACATTAGACTAGCAATGGATAGAAAGCAAGTAACTGTTCTTGCTCTACTAGATTTCTCTAAAGCTTTTCGATCAATTATACATAAGATTCTCTTCCATAAATTGGCGACGAAATTTAACTTCTCCAATGGTACTGTGAAATGGGTCAAAAAATATATACAGGGACGGAAACAATTTGTAACCGTAGCCGATACTTCTGCACTGCGGAATCTCACTCACGGCGTTCCTCAAGGAAGTGTCCTTGGCCCTTTCTTATTCTATGTGTACATTAACGACCTTCCTTCTGTCTTACAATACTGTAAGTATCACCTATACGCAGATGATTTTCAAATATATAGCATATCATGTCAACCCGAAAACTTGGACAATTCAATTGAACAAATGAATGACGATTTGCACCGCATTTACTTGTGGTCAAATGAAAATGGATTAACCATAAATCCACTTAAGTCGAAGTGCATTTGTGTCTCCTCTAAACGACTTATACAAATGCACCGTTCGAATATAACAGTACAGATAAATGGAACAATTATTTCATCTTCTGAAACTGTTACAAATCTTGATGTAATAATAGATCAATTTCTTGAATGGAAACCTCACATTAATGCTGTATGTAAGAAAGCGTTCTGGTCTTTGCATTCACTCACTAAACTAACGAAAATTCTGCCCACTGAAACAAAGCTACTACTTGTAAATTCTCTAATATTTCCTCATCTTGAATATTGTGATGTAGCTCTATTAGACTTAAATGAAGAATTAGCGTACCGTTTGCAATGTATCCAAAATGCCTGTATATGGTTTGCTTATAATCTCAAACGATCAAATCATTTAACTCCATACTATAGAAATCCGGGCCTTTTGAAACTTGCCGATAGACGTTATTTGCATCGACTCAGACGTCTCTTTAAGACTTTGCGCTTGCAACAACCTTCCTACTTATTTCAACGTTTGCAACCACTAAATGCTCACCACGATCACAATACAAGATCAGGTGTAAATAAACTCCTTTCTCTTCCTCTACATTTGTCAAAATTCTACTCGAATGCGTTCTTTGCATCTACTATCCGTGCGTGAAATGAGCTTCCATCCAACACAAGACAATCTCAGTCAATCAACCTATTTAAGAAGTCGGTTGAGCAGATCCTCCATCAGTCTACTAAGCAGAGGCTTACTAATATCTGAAAAAAAATGCTGATTTTTATACTTCCTACCTTTTATTTCTTTTGTTCACTAAATGTATTAAGTTGTTATTTGTAGTAAGCAAAGTAATCTATGTGTGCATGTGATGTGATGCGTGTGTGTGTGAGTGTGTGTACGTATGATTGGAAGTGTTTTATATATTTTATACATATTTTATTATTGTATTATTATTGTATTACTAATCATGATACTATTGTATTGCATGGTCAAGGCATGATGAGCTTTAACTTTGCCATGTAAAATAAATAAATAATTCTTATAATATAAAAAAGAGTGCTCACTTTTATATGTATTTAAGGATAGTGTAAAAAACTTTATTTTTTTCCACAACTTTGGTCATTTTATTTAGTTCCCTCGTATTCTGAACGCCCTTTTTGTTTGGCTGTGTATGAGCGATATGAAAGTTATGCTTGTAATTGCATCTTGTGTTACAGATAACGATTATTATCTGTGTTATAGATCATGAAGTCTTCGATATAATTAACCTATAAAACCTGCATTAAAATCGATGAAATAAGAGGTAAATGTGTCCTGGAAATTTAAACAAAATCTGGGGGCCGCGGTGGCTCAGTGGTAGAGGGTTCACCTATGGTGCTTGGGGTCTCGGGTTCAATCTCACCCCCGCCAAGTGAACTTTGTGGTGGACAAACACCGTGTGCGTGGGTTTTCTCGGGGTTCTCCCGTTTCCTCCAACTTTCTTTATTCCACCATTTCATTCATTTCTCATAATCACCGTCTCCTTTAACCTAACCGGCATAACCGTGGGATGTAGAACTCAAAGATTTCATTTCATTTTCATTTCTAGATCTAATGGACTTCACGATTCTTATTCACGTTACTCACCAGTTTGCCTCATGACGCTGGACATTGAGGGGAAAGGACGGGATTCGAACCCAGGAGCACGCAAATATGTGTTCAACGCTCTAACCAATAGATTAAAGTGTCCCCAGATTGTAAAATATGACCCAAGCAAATAAATGCAGATTGTAACTTTAAATAAAATCATGTAAAAAAAAATAAAATGTAGGTAAGAGCAAAACGTTCACAACAACCTTCTATGAAGTTTTCTCAAGGTTTTCTGTTTTAATCAGAAGATGAGATCTTATACAACTTTTGTATATTCTTCACATTTCCTCTTACCTGCTCATCACGATATCTACCAAATGATACAGTGTTGTGTTTCCCAAATATATTCTAAGTGAGGACCAGTTTTTATAATCCAAAATGTTCTGTGGATCACACTACTTTCGTAACTTTTTCGAATACTAATTCAACGTTTTTCAATGTTTTGAGCAAATTATGTTATACCAGTATACTTACATTTTTCTAAAATAATATTAATTAAAATGTTCTTTAGTGTACATTGGTACTAATAAAACAAAATATACATTTTTTTAGAAATAGTTTAAGGCTATACATCTATATAAATTATTAATTTGTATAATATTTAGCGGATGTTGTGGCTCAGTGGTTGAGCAATTAGCTCTGGTGGCTGAGATCTCTCATTCTACCCCCTGCCAAGCAAGTTTGTGGTGTGTCCGTGGGTTATCTCGGGATACTTCCGCTTCCTTCCATATTTTCATCCCACCAATTCTTTCAACATCATTCAAAAAAAAATGAAATGAAATCTTTAAGTTTTACCTCCCACGTATATGGCGGTTAGGCTAAAGGAGACGGTGATGATGAGACATGAGTGAAAAGGTGGAATGAAGAAAGTGGGAGGAAACGGGAGAACCCCGAGAAAACCCACGAGCATGGTGTTTGTCCACCACAAAGTCCACACGGCGTGAGCTGGGATCGAACCAGGGACCCCAAGCACCGGAGGTGAACGCCCTACCACTGAGCCACCGCGCCCCCTCCATCATCATTCGGTTGTCTTAATTATCGTCTCCCTTAGCCTAATGGGCATAATCGTGGGACGTTAAACCGAAATATTTCAAAATTTATGTATAATATTTACCTTATTTAATTTCATAATCTTTACCGTTTTCTAGATTCGAGGTTCATAGTATGTGATACACAATTCAGTTGAATTTTATTTTATTTTATTTTATTTTATTTTATTTTATTTTTTTTTTTTTTTTACTATTGTTCAATCCAGGGGCATACCTCGAGGACTACAGTTTAAGAAATACCCATATAGTGTACTCGTTTTAAGCATTAGCTTTAAGATCAATATGAACCCGGTAACTAGGTTTAAGGCCAATATGCGCTCGTTAATCCAAGACACAGGTATACGATTGCCCGCGCTTGGTACTCTGAAAGAATGTTTCTGTGAAAGTAAGCAGAAATTAACGTTCCGTGACACAAATTCCCTCTGAGTTTTCAGAGGATAGAGTTATAGCGATTCTCATACAAAGTGAGCTAAATGGGTAATGTTAGAAACGGGTAACTATATGCCAGTGATAGACTCTATCATAACGTTAATCAGTGTGCAATCGCTATTGTGTATTCTAGTAGCATGGTTGGTTTACATAAACATGTAACTCAAAATCTTAAGACTTCGAAGTCCAAGGAAAGGTTGATTTCCTCTCAACCATAGCCGATGCGATGGCTCAGTGGTAGAGCGCGTATCTCTGGTGCTTGGAGTCCCGGGCTCGATCCCAGCCCCCGCCAAGTGAACTTTGTGGTGGACAAACACCGTGTACGTGGGTTTTCTCGGGGTTCTCCCGTTTCCTCCCACTTTCTCATTCCACCAATTCTTCCATCATCATCGTCTCTCTTAGCCTAAAGGGCTAATCGTGGGACGTTAAAGAGAAAGGTTTCATTTTTTTCCTCGCATCCAATACCAGTGTCAATTTGTTTTATATTTACTGTTTCCTTTCCCACAGAGAGAGAAACTAGAGTTGATATTTAAAACTATTCCAAACCTTCAAATGTATTTTAATTTTTTTTTTCTAGAAGTGCTAGTTTCATATGAAATAGTCAACTTCCTTTTAAACTAGAAAAAAAACGTAAATTTATATAAAAATTCATTCTTCAAGTGTATCGGATATAAGAGTTTGTATTTATTTTTCCTTTTGCTTTGTATAATGAATTATAAACATACTATGATATCCATACATTACTTACACACTGATTTCCATTAGTTTTTCGTACTCTTGGTTAAAGTTTAAAAGTAAAGAAAAATAAAATTCTGATCAAGAGCTATTGCGAATAAATTAAATACAGGCCGCATTTGCTCTTCGTATAAAATAATATTGTCAGTTTCTGTGGAAAACTTCATGATAGGTCCACAGTCAGATATTAAGCTTATTTTCAATTCTATGTTCTCTTTCTGTGGGAGCTCTTTCGTGGCTAAGCGGTTAGCGTATGCACCTTTGTCGTGGGAGACCCGGGTTCGATTCCCAGCGGGAGCTCATGTGGTTCGGATTCCACGTTAATCAGTACGTCCCCGTCTTATATAGCCTTGTTGCTGAAAGGGACTATAAACTCCTTTGCTGAAAGGGACTACATATGCCTGTAACAACTGGCATTAACAGTAACACCATACTGGATGAGTATCTTATGATTTATTGGATCTCTCTGTGGCACAGACAGAAAATACACTTCTGCTACTCAGGGTTACCGGTTCAACCCAAAGCCATTTGAGGGCCGCGGTGGCTCAGTGGTAGAGCGTTCACCTCTGGTGCTTGGGGTCCCGGGTTTGATCCCAGCCCCCGGCAAGTGAACTTTGTGGTGGACAAACACCGTGTGCGTGGGTTTTCTCGGGGTTCTTTCGTTTCCTCCCACTTTCTTTATTCCACCATTTCATTCATTACTCATCATCGCCGTCTCCTTTAGCCTAACCGGCATAACCGTGGGACGTAAAATTCAAAGATTTCATTTCATTTTCATTTTCCAAAGCCCTTTGAGACTTACAGTCGTGAATTTGATATCTCGTAGTGATTAATCTCGCCTGGCAGTCTAGAAAATTAACGTCTGATATTTAATATTTTAAGGAATTTTCTAGTATTTTTGAATCATATTAAGCATATATTTACAGGTCGAGCCGTATATTGACAGCAGCTAGAGACGATTCACTTCTTGTGATGCAATTACATTAGTAAAATACTAAGTATCGTTCTGCTGTAGACTAATAGATAGCGTTCTCTACTTGAAATCTGGAGGTTCTAGCCTCGATTCCAGTGGTAAAAAATCGTGATTGACATTTTTAGGGATTTTTCTCAATTGGTTTGAGGAAATACTGAGAAAATACTTTAAATATAGGACCTAGTGGACTTCTTCCTTTCCTATAGTTGTTATTGGTTCTTAAACGTGGGGCGTAAATTAACCTGGTTGTGTCTGGAAGCTTGTTAACCCTTGTGTTCAAGATATCATTTTCCTATGTGCGTGCTGTTATACAAGGTTTTCATTTATTGGTAAAAGAGTGACTATGGACTGTTATATAGGGCAGAGTTATTGTATAAAATTCAATGATTGTTATTTTTGTACAATCGCACGAGCTCTCACAAACACACACACACACACAATCTTATTCAGACTGTTCCTTTTGGATAAATTATGCACCCACACACGGACAAACACTGCGCGAGCATGCACACACACCACACAGACACACACACGCAAAATACATGCGCATACTGAAAAAGAGAAATTTTCATATTCTGAAGGAATTTTATGCTGCTTCATGTTGGCAACACTGACCGGAGATAAGTAAGGTGCTGTCACCTGGGAACAAACAGTACAACTAACTCGTTCCTTGCGTCCGCTAAAAAAAAACCATGACCTCCATGATAAATACGACCCTTAATAAAGGATATGATTTCATGATATCCCCATGGGTGTCACTGGAACGCAAGAAATGAAATGCAATCTTTAAGTTTTACGTCCCACGGTTATGCCGGTTAGGCTAAAGGAGACGGTGATGATGAGAGATGAGTGAAATGGTGGAATGAAGAAAGTGGGAGGAAACGGGAGAACCCCGAGAAAACCCACGAGCACGGTGTTTGTCCACCACAAAGTTCACTTGGCGGGGGCTGGGATCGAACCCGGGACCCCAAGCACCAGAGGTGAACGCTCTACCACTGAGCCACCGCGCCCCCTGGAACGCAAGAGTTTAAATAAAGAAACAAAAAAAAATTTGTTTTGTTTAAACGAAAACAAAGACCAAACAACCAATTATTGATATTTTGAACAGAGGATAGTCCTTTGATTTTATTTACGTTGTTTTCAGTAACAACAACGAGACTTACAGTTTAAAGTTGTATCTGGACCACTGTAGTATATTCAATGTTTTACCGCCGCGATCAAATTTGATCCCTTTTGTGCCAAAAATCAGATGCGCTGGTCAGAAGATCAGCATGAGTGCATATGTACCTATATGCATCCTACTGTAGGCTATACTGATCAGTAGAGGAAGTACGACTGATCAATAAACCAGCTGATGAAACTAATTAATCAATTAGCTACACTCTCCTGAGCTGACTGCCCGCAAGTGTCATAAGATATACGAATAAGATCGACCTTCAAATCAAGTAATTATTCTCGTAAACGATTAGCTAAGTACGTATACACACCTGTTCCTTGCATGCTTTTTTCAGCAATTGAAGATCAAATCAACTTTTGTTTTTAGTCCTTTTCGACATTGAGAAAGCACAATTCCCTGTGATGTATCGAAAACTACTCAATTTGTTCATTCATTTTGTAGTTATTTATTTGAAACAAGAACAGGTAAGGAACATGTTTATGGCAATAAAATCCGAAACAGACAGGTGAACGAATAAATAGCACATTTCTTACCTACAGCCAGTGGCGGCTAATGTTAGCGTTGCAGCGTTGCGCAACGACCAAAGTATTTCAAGAAAAAAATATTATTATCAATAGTAGTAAAGAACAGGAGAAAAATACTTTTTAATACTCGCATATAATACACTTTAAATAACATATTTTTTTTTACTTCTGTAACCATCCTTTCCGTTAATCCGTTTCAAAAAGCGAAAAATAATCCGCCATACAGTCTCTAATTTATATTGTGTTGCAGCGAGCATACAACGACCAGATTCCTTCAGCGCGGCAATTGGGGCAAATGTTAAGTCTCCTTTCCCCTATCTCAGAAGTTAAAGGGACTGGTCGTTGCAGTGCTTCTGCAACACAGCACAGTTTCCAGTGAACGAGAAGGTTTTTCGCGCTAAATAAGATTTCTGAATTTTCTTTCACTAGCAATTAAAAAATGGAATTTGTTTTTATGCATTCATATTTTTAAATTACGGGACCATACTGAAGCAAATCAATATAATGACAATTAAAAAAAAAGTCATTGCAGAATTACAAAATAAGAAAGAAAATATCTAGTAGAGGAGAAAACAAATGAAAGTAGACCCTCATTTACAACTTAATTCTTAGCTTATATTGATAACGAAGGCTTCTTATACAGTAATTTGTGAATCAAATATTAATAAGTCAGTATGTAGAATCGCTCCCCCACCCCCCTTCTGTAGATAATATTTTAGTATAAACATATTTCTTTTATAAAATAAGTATATTTTATACTCTTGATAATTTCCACATAGAACTGTATGATGGGGAACGCCACATTGAATATGGGACTAGTTAGCAATGCTCAGGGGCGTAGCCACGAGGGGGGTCCACCGAGTCCGGACCTCCCAAAAATTTCGAAACTTAACTAACAGTTGTAGACTTTCTTAACGAACCATACTTGTTTAACAGAGAAACGATTGATGTAGGCTAAATATTTTATTTTAGGCCTCATCATGTACTCTTCTTTTCTTATAAAAATAATCGTTCTATCATTTTTTTCTAAAAATATAGGTGACAGCAAGTAAGAATTTCTAATCGTCTTTTCGGGTGCAGTATAAGACAGGTTTCATATTATGTAGACGTATTGGACCTCCCTCAAATACTTTGGACCCCTCCCAGTTAACATTTCTGGGTGTAGAATTGGCAGTGCTGTTTGTTTTGATGTTCTTTGATTTTTGGCTTCTGTTACATGTTGATCCTTCATCTGCCGGGTTTCGAGGTTTCCTTTCACGACCATATCACATTGGTAAGCGCTGTTTTGCCTCATGTGGAAGTATTTTGTGTCCATCGTGCATTGCGTAACAACCAAGACGGATGATTTGGAATATAGTTTTTTCTTTTACTCACATGTGTGTGTGTGTTGATGTATGAATATGTGACATTCGGAATTCATATACCAGTACCTCTTTTGTATCAGCTTGTTTGGTTTTTAATTATTAGGTTTAATTTTATTGTGTGTGCTTTAATTCTGTAAATAACCTACAAATTCTGAATGAATTGTATACCATGACTTCTGTAAATAACTTACAAAAAACATTGACCAGCTTTCAACTGAGGAAAAATTTGCAATTAAGGCTTAGACAAAACAAGCAAAAGGTAATTCAGGAGAGTGTTCGAAAAAAAATCCAGTTTAAATTTACAGGATATCTTATGGCAGTAGTGTTGCTTTCACCAGATACATTTCCTCAATTTATTTTAAATTTTCCTGGATAAACTGTGAATAAAGTGTGTTCAATGTACATTTTTTTATAACACTAATCTCTGCTACGAATTCTCTTCAGTCAACGCTGAAGAGGAATTCGGATCACTGTCAGGGACTGAGTTTGCTAGAATGAATCGTTCGCAATAATCTAGAAAAAATATTTAGTGAATCTACAAAGCTTCTGAAATTAATATTAACTGTACCTATGGCGTCAGTAAAAGAATAAAAGTTTTTTTTTTTCCTCATGAGAAAGAGTTGACACTTTCAAGGAATTGAATGTCCCAAGAAAGGTTATCACCATTGGTTATGCTTTCCATCGAAAAAGACCTGACAATAAGAATACCAGAATTCATGTATTAGACAGATTTGCTCCAATCAAAGAGAGGATATGAACTTACTAATTAATTAAGCTGATTAATCGGATAAAATGTTCTGCATTTTTATTTTTTAAAAACACAATTCTATTTAATTTAACATGTCACATAGCATTTGCATCTAAAGTTATGCTGATTAGTCAATAAGTCAACTTTATATCTTCTGTCTCTTATCGTTCGTACTGCAACACCCGAAACCACAATCCACCGGCCGCCACTGCCTACAGCACACCTGTATGCCGCCATCCTCAATCCATACTCCTCAAATATTTCACATTCTTCATTTCAACATGTTTGGATCCACAGGAGTCATTGCAGGTCCCACCAACTAGGCAGATCTAACAAACAAACAAACCGCTTTGGTTTCTGACTTTAATTGCCTTGTTTAAAATATGTTAAGTCTTATTCAGACAAACTAGACATTCGATTCTGTATGTTTGTTCTATTTGAGTTTAGCATCCTTTTCAGCAGCGAGGCTATATGAGACGTGGATCTACAGATTGGCGTGGGATCCGAATCACATGAGCTTCCTCCGGGAATCGAACCCGGGTTTCCCACGCCAGAAGTGCGTATTCTAACCGGTTAGCCACAAGGAAGCTCTTCGGCTCTCTTTAAAATAACATATTCTTGCAACTGTACGCACAAATTTTAAGATACTCTGCTCGTCATTAAAAACGAAACACCAAGAAGGAGACATTGAAGGAACCGAAATTTCCAGAATATTTAGAACATAAAAGAAACAATTTATTAGCACGACAACGCCGTCAAGCAGGAGAGATACCGGGTATGCTATCTAGTGACAGCAAGCGCAGACCGGCCAGAGAGTCACACTTCATTAGTAGACGAGAATCGGTGTGACGAATGTGTGCATACGGTCAAATGATGTCTCGTCGTCGATTGCGGCAGATCTTCCAGCAGGTCTCTGTCTTTGATCGTGAACAAATAGTGGCATATCACGAGTGTAGTTTATCCCTTCGCGACATTGGTGCTTGCATTAGAACTCGTTGGAACTTGCATTGGAATTTGAACTCGTTGGCTCAACGAAGGCACTGCCCAGCGATAAGTAATATCCCAACCTTCACGCCATACCACGGGCCATGAGTTACATCCCGGTGAAAGCACTGAAAGATTTTGTACAGCGCAGTGTCCCCATAAACAGTTTTATTTCTCCTGTCAGGACGGGGCGTATATGAATGGCGCCCATTGCTTTACCTTCCGCTGACTGCATAGCATAGGTATGTGAGACTACAATGGTGTCACGAACGTCGCGTATGGAGAGATGAATGGCAGGACATCCTCTTTTCAGATGTTTCCCGCTTTTGTCTGCAGCATCATGATGGATGCATCCGTATCTGGTGCTACCATGGCACTGTGATGGACTATGCCTGCGTTTTGCATCACCACGTTGGTCAGGCACCGGGCATTATGGTGCGGAGTGTCATTGCATTCCGTTCTCATTCGTGCATGATGGATATTTGGATAGAACAAAAGGGATGCGCACGAGACGAGTCGAGACAGGATTTTCCGGACAAAATTCAAGTCGAAACACGACTCTTCCAATAGAAAAATATACATTTTTCGAGTCGAGACATAACTTTTACAGCACATTTTCGAGACGAGACAGCCAAAAATCTGGTCTCGTGCGCATCCCTACAGAGCAAGTAAAAGTTTGAAATGATGAGTGAGCTCACAGTATTTCCTGTGCATTGACCCAGGCACTACTATGGTGAGTATCTCATAACTTTATGGACCACACTGCTATTCATCCAAGATGGATTGGATAACCAGGATATGTCCTATCCGCGAAAGTCTATTGTCGTTCTACAAGTTAATCAATGATTGGAACAATTAGTTGAGGATCACTACCATTGCCCTCAACAGACATTCCGCGATATCTATGGTGGTTGCTAACACCCTTTCAAATATAGGTCTTCAGTGCAAGTAAGAGATGACCTGTGAGTTCAGAGCATCTCCTCTGTACTGACCCAGGCTTTACCATGATTGGTACATTATGGTTTAATGATCCAATCGTCATCCATCATACAATGGAGTAGATAGTAATGCTCTTAGACAATTTCCCTTGGAGACGATTTCAATACACACGGGGTTAAAGTAGTACTGTAGTACTGGTAAACCTTGTTCAACACGAACAGAATTTTGCTACGGGAGGTAATTTCATAACTCCGGGGGGAAATTTCCCCAGTTGACCCTCTCAAATCATCACTGACAAGTAGATAATCAGAATACGCCTGATTCTAGTAAGACTATTGTTTCTCTACCAGTTAATGACTGGTTGGGGCGATTGATTGGGGACCAGTAGCACTTCGTATCATTCTAAAGCTAATGCTAACACTCTTTCAAGTAGGTGTAATGGTAACGGGGTCTACTGGGGAATCTGCCAAATTTTTCTCTCTAGTGGAAGTCTGCCGACATATTCAGTTCCGATACAGAAGCGTTAACACAACCTCACTTGCCGCAGTGGTATCACAAAGCGTCCCAACGACACCAGGGATATTCGACTCTTTGACTACAACCGTCAGAGTCCAACGCAATCCGAGATCTTCTTGACACGAGGAGTGTATTCAGATTCCGACCCTGCCTGCGTCAATTTGTAACAGGGATATCATATGCATAATCGAACCCAATTGTACAATCTTGTTCAAAAAAAAACCTGGCCATCCAGTTTTCATCGAGAACTCCTGTGTTGTAAGCTACAGTTCGAATTAATCAAACAAATTTTGATTTTCTTTTGCCCAATTAAGATATTTATTTACAGCCAAAGTATTAGAATTTGTTATGTGCGAATGTAAGAATATTGGAAGTATCCGTACACCCACACGCACTATTAGTCACGTCTTTTTACTATAAACACGTATTTTCAAGATTTGTAAACGAATAGTGGCAGACAACAGAAGAAAACTGCACTTTCAGGGAGACACGAAGTGGACACGGAGAACCACGAAGAAATCCGATAACCCCTCCGGAAGTTGTCCTTCCAAAAGACGGCTATAAAAGAGGACATCGAGGCAAAGAAGTTAGCAATGTCTTTTACTGATCATTAACCTACAATACCTACTCTCGAGTCCACCACGGGCTACGGAGACTTATCCTCCAACAGTTACTCCCAAGTAAAAGCCTTCAATATCTGTTCCCGAGGCCGCTATGGGCTACGGAGTTTCCTATACCGTCTGAGTCCGTTTTGGGCAAAGATAACATTCTATCTACCAGAGGAATTATTTTACACTGAAAACATTTATTTATAGTGTTTATAAACTTAGAGAAAAACCTATAGAAAGTTTGTTCGATGTTAATATACGACATTTTTTAAAATAAAAAGGTGAAGGGCTAAAAATCTCGTGTACCTTATTGACTCCACGTACAGAATATTAAAATATGATTTTTCAAACCAAGGTGGGTGGCCAAGATTTTTTTAACAAGACTGTACAAACCATTCGCCTTTTTGTGAGTGGAACGAACCTCCCACTTCTTACCTGGTAGTAGTTTTCTAAAGGGAAATGTGTGCCCAAAACCTTTTGAACCACACTGTATTCAAAAACACATACACACAAAAAGAAAAGCATCGTGACTCCTTTCACCTTCGAAAGTCGAAGCTGAGCACATCATCTCTCGAGTTTCTTTTAATCAGATCTGGGGTTCACCATGCGCACTACATCATAAATATCCTCTGTATATTGATTGTGTTTGCAAGTCCATTATTCCTCCTCTTTTTAAACAGAAAAGTAACCTTCGTCAACTAAAAGATCAAAGGAACTGAATCGACGCTCTCTCTCTCTCTCTCCTTGTTGTGACCTAATAACCTAATTCTACAGCTACAGTTAAAGACAGGAAGTTCTACAACATAAATATGAATTAATGGGGAAAGATAGAAACGCAGGGACACATGTTATTAAGAGAAGTGCATTTTCACAAATAATAATAATAATAGTAGTAGTAGACTATTAAAGCTCCCTGTAAGCACATTTAGAGAACGAAAAAAAGCTGCAGTGTGGTTAGTGCCACACGAAGTACTCTTCAATTTCTTGGCATACCATGGCTAGTTCAACGTGTAATTGCATACCGAAAGTGAACTGCATCCAATATTTTATGAAATGCAATTAGTTCTTTCTGCTCTTTCATACCTAGAAAATATAACAAAGTACCTTGCTTCTTGATGTATATATATTTTCTACAAACTACAGTTATTGTGTATTTTCGTTGAGAATATGTGTACTTTTGTTAGTTCCTCTCTTTTTTCCTTTAATTTTCCATCTTGGTTGTTAATCTGTTCGTCTAAGGGGATTTTCATCTTGATGTCTAAGTTCACGCGATCACGCGAAGCAGCTTGGATGAGGGTATTTTAGAAGCGCACAAGGCTATTTTGTTGCATGTATTTTACGTCACGCTACCAACATTAAGAAAAGACGCAGAAAGTAACTGTAGACGTTCAAACAGCTTGACCTAATCCTCCTTTCAGAAGAAGATCTTATAGTTTTGCACTCGCTACTGTCAAATGGACGCGATGAACGTTTCTTTCGAGGAATTAATCATCTAATATCTCCAGTTATTTCGTTTTGATCCCAGTCTTGGCGCGTAAAGAGGTTTCGTTTTCCTCGTGTGACTATCAATTGTTCGGTGTTCGGGTTTGTTTAACAACGTGTGATATATATATCGAACCATACCGTGTGAGTATTGACTGTTAGTGCACTAAATAATAACTTGATCGTCTCAGGATTCCAGTGTTCTCTCCGCACTACCCCTTTCTTTTTCATTATTGCACAGAAATTCTTCTTGTAACCTCTTCTGTTCTCTGAGATTCTGCATGTGCATTTAAATATTCTGGACATACAATTCAATACAGAATTTCTCCGTAGA
The DNA here is from genome assembly GCF_964235325.1 of Thermobia domestica. Lineage (NCBI taxonomy): Eukaryota > Metazoa > Arthropoda > Insecta > Zygentoma > Lepismatidae > Thermobia > Thermobia domestica. The sequence goes on along the minus strand of NC_137459.1, from coordinate 21,953,100 downwards.
AGTTGTTAGACTCTTTCAACGTAGTTTTCTCTCAACTAAATGGATTTAGAGCATTGATTTTTTTAAACATAATTTATTGTATCGGAAAATGTGCTTTGACCGATATACATCATGCTTGAATTGTTGACATAGCAACGAAACTATAGCTGTTGCTATGTGTTAAACATTCAACGTTTTTCATTTATAAAAACAATAATGACTATGTGTAGAAGTATAATAAGTCATAAAGTTTTCTTTTTGCTGAAAATTTCAGAATACAATTTTTTCATTGATAAGTATTTTTTTTTATGTTAAACAAACTCTTTATATTTTCACGAGACACTAAAGTTGGTCCGCAAATAAAAGACCTACGTAAAATGTCGATTCTTCGATACATTTACAAATAACTACCATATATTTTTTATACTCTGTACACTATTTTCCTACATCAATTTAGGTTGACTATAAAACATAATGTACTTGAGCTTATTGTTCTAAAAGCCGAATGGGCTGGATTTAATTCCATGTGGGAACGGGTTGGCATAGTGGTTCAGTAGTGAATCACTCACGTTTGATATGAGGGACCTCTGCCTCGGTCCCAGACAATATCGGGGCACGGTGGGTCAGTGGTAGAGGGCCTACTCTGGCTCGTGGGGTCCCTGGTTTGGTCCCCACCCAAGTAAGTTTATGGTGGACAACATTGTGTCCGTGGGTTTTCTCTAGGGATGGCCACAAAGTTCCGGTTGCGGCGTAGAGATCCGGTTTTCAGAACCGGTTCCGGAACCGGTTCCAGACCTGGATCCGAAAACCCGCTTCCGGAACCGGTTCCAGACCTGGATCCGAAAAACCAGTTCCGGAACCGGATCCGTTCAGAGCCGAAAACTGGTTCCACCAGGAACCGGTTCTGTCCATCCCTCATTTTCTCTTCGTACTTCCGTGTTCTCCCACATCATCATTCCACCAATTCTTCCACCATCATTCACTTGCTTTAATCATCGTCTCCCTTAGCCTAAAGGGCATAATCATGGGACGTTAAACTGAAATATGTCATTTTTCTCTATGTAAATAAGTATTACTTCTCGTTCAATTCTGTCAGAAAACAAATCAGAAGTTCATCCAATCTCTGTAGAATTTGTATTTGAGGAAACTTGGGTGTAAAAGCAGCCAGAACAGGGTCCTGATATCACCTCTTGTACAGATCGCTCCACAGAAATTGATCCAAGACTTTGCCAATGAAACTGCAACACTTTTTTTCAGGTGCATAGGCAACCCAACTTAAGCCCTCGAATGATTATTTACGTCTGGCTTTCAATTGCTCCTGCTCCTTTTGCCTCATCTAAAGCAGTCTTCATTGCTGCTGTGAAATAATATACTATTTCCATTCAGATAGAAATTCGCCTGGATAGATTTTTGAATCGAGCGTTATATAATATGTTTATCAGATTAACAGGTTAACTAAATGTAAATGTGCAGGGATTTCGTCACATTTAAGAAGCTGTTTTTTAAACGAAGTAGGTTTGTTCTCAAAGTATAAACTCAAGAAGTAAGTTACAGTTAATCAATGTTCGCGGTGGACGACATAGAGAGAAAGAGAGAGAGAGAGCGAAGAAATTCAAATATGTGGGCAGAGAGGAATACATTCACATATTTAAAGTTAGAATTAGGGAAACAAATGAAGGGAGAGTGTTCATATTGTAAGCAAAATTGTGATTTTGTTAGGCACACAAATCAAATGTTCTCAGTCTAACCTATGAACATCACACACGCAGCAGTCCATTGAAGGTGGAGAACATTTTTTGGTTCATCAAATGATTGCACAGGGAGAGAAACATCTTTACATTTAGAGTTTATTTTTTTAATTTACAGTTTTCGAGCCCAGAACTTCTGTGTCATGAAGCCACAACGCTAACCCACAGAGATTCCTACTTGATGAATCATGCATGTTTTTGTCATATATCTCAAGAACGCCACACTTTTGTGGCATGAAAATTGATATACTTTTACTTCTATTAGGAGTAGTTTATATAAAAATTAAAGTGTGTAAATATTTGTTTGTCTCTCCAGTATACAAACCTACACCGTTGACTTGACATACTTCAGAGTGATTTTATCAAAGAGATCATAGTTTGGTAGAGACCGTAGTATCTACAGAAATGTTGTTTCGTATCCTAAGGGGTGGAGAAGTTTCAAAGAGGAGGAGGTGAACAGAATACCTGAAGAAGCTTTGATACATATAATAATATATGTATGTATGTATTTTTTTATGTCCCAATATAACTCTGGAATTCCTGGAGCAATTTTAACCAAACTTGAAATCAATATTGTTTACAATCTTGAAAATAATACTGTGGCGGGTAAAACCCCGCTACCATGCCTAAGGGAGAGTAGGAGGAGTGATTTATAAAAGTGATCAAAAATGACCTATATTAGTGTCGAATCCATAGTTTTCGGGGTCACTGAGTTGAATCGTGACAGTCCTGATGCCGTTTAAGTCAAGTTCAGTCCCCACTAGGACCCCTGGAGGAGAGTATGACACACAAAATAATCGAAAATGATCAATATTAATGTCAAACCAGTGGTTTTCTGGCTCGCTATGTTAATTGGTGTCAGTTCCAATGCCGTTCAAATCCCAACGCTCGTACAGAAATTGGAAAGGAAAAACGTGTAAATATAATAAAAATTATCGATACTGTTGTCGAATCGATAGTTTTCGGAGTCGCTGAGATAAATAGTGACATTTCCGATGCCGTATAAGTTGAAATTCATCCCCTCGGTATGTGAGGTAAGAAGGGGCGAAAATAAAATGTCTAAGATGACCGCGGTTAGTGTCAAATCTATAGCCTTCGAGGTCGCTAAACTGTTAGGTGTCAATCAGAATGACATTTAAGTATTTAAGTTCAAGTTTAAGCAAGGACGAAGACGTTAGCTGGCTCGGGAATTTATAGGGGTCAATATCTAACAAGTAAACCTCACCACTTCGCCGTTGTAAATGAAATGAAATGAAATCTTTGAGTTTTACGTCCCACGGTTATGCCGGTTAGGCTAAAGGAGACGGTGATGATGAGTTATGAATAAAATGGTGGAATGAAGAAAGTGGGAGGAAACGGGAAAACCCCGAGAAAACCCACGCACACAGTGTTTGTCCACCACAAAGTTAACTCAGCAGGGGCTGGGATCGAATCCGGGACCCCAAGCACCAGAGGTGAACACTCTACCACTGAGCCACCGCGGCCCCACTTCGCCGTTGTGTTAGCAAAAGGAAACAACTACTGTCCTAGAGTATTGTTGAATGTAAGATATTGACAAAAATTTTAGCTGCTAATGAACACTAGAAATATGGGGAAACGAAATAGAAACATGAATTTGGGAAAGCCAAGTACAATATAATTTGATAGTTGCAAGACCGATATTTTTTTCGAAATAGATGGAGTTATGACTTAGTTATGACTTCAACTATGTAAATCGAGTTAGGAGGGATGTTTTTATGGCATTCCGGATCATAGCCGCCATCTTGAAACCCGCCATATTGGATCGACGTCAACTTTTTTTTAATGAAAAGAGGGCCACGTGAGGTATCAAACAACAATGATTTTTTCCACCCAATCTCATACACTAATTAGTTTGTCCATATCTAGAATGGTTTACAACTTACAGTTCTTTGAATATTGAAAAATTCGTTTTTTGTAGCAGATAACAGATAACTATAGTGACAATGGACATCTTCATTATTAAATAATTCTCAGCTATTCAGCATAAGTGAATTCCTGCTCCCTGTATTCGACCAATAGCAATTCACATACCATTCTCGCAATTCATGTAATCCCATTTAACCAGATGTTGATGCTGTCACATGTATATTGCCAAGTTTCTGCACTAACCTATTAAATACAGTCTCCAATGTTACAGGCACTAGTCCGTTCTTTTCCTGGAGAACAATGAACAGCTTACCAACTAACTCTCCCTTTAAATAATTAAAGGCATGATTGTGTAGGAATGTGTCATAGCATTTACACTTATTGCAAGAGCCTCAATTTTCCTTTTGCCTTTTATACCCAAAGCTCTCGGGCGATGCATTTCAAATTGAAAATCACTTTGTTCAGCATTACGGACATATTTAAACTCACGTACTCTTTGTCAGTCTGCATTAAGTGTGGCTGGCGCTCATGTTGAAGTCTTGTTTTAAAGGTTGTCACTTTCCGTAGACCGATATTATAATGTCGTTTGAAGTTCAGTAGCCAGGCCTTCGAGACTTTAAACTTTTCATACCCAATATCACGCGCAACGTGGCATGCCATTCTCTGAAGATCACTGTTTGATACCTTTTGGAAAACTACTTCACGTGCGTGGATAAACTGCACGTACAATGCCTCATGTAAAACGGAACGCTTGACTTCGCGTGATAGTCCTTTATTTTTTTTCCTAAACAACACGATCGTAGATCCACTCGCTAATGCGAAATCGGTTACATATTGTCTTTTTACCATGGTTTGGATGTTGTGTCATGTAGTTAATAATTTGTTTCGTCTTCTCAACCGAGAGTGAAGCGCCTTTCTTGCGTTTCGATGGTGATGGAAGTGATGCGTCTGACTTAGTTTCTTGGACACTTGGTGTTCTGTCGGCATCTTCGGAATCTGTTGTGTGATTACCCCCTTCCGCTTCCATACTAGCTTCTTGATAGTTCATCTCATGATGTACCTCTAGAATATCCAGAGTGTATTCCATTTAGAATTCTAGTTCTTCATCCGCTAGGAATCCAATTATGTCATCTGCGATTACTCTTTAATGTTCTGGTATATTTGTTGCTTTGTGCTTGAATCGTAATGTCTGCAACTGCTGCAAGAGGTACATGGCAATGTTTGCCTTATTTAGCGCCATGGTGTGTCGCTTTTTAGTCTATATTTGTTGCCTGCACACACTCTCCCTAACACACACACACGCACGAACCTCACAGAATTACAGGCACAGTGCAATAAACGAAATAACTATTTCTCAAACACTTTCAAGTTCACGGGTAGAACTGACACTGAGAATAATATATTTCGTGCACTTGTCTCCTTACAAAGAGTTTGTCGCTGTAGAATGGTACACGATGCACGTAAGCTCCTACCTTCTACCGTAGCTGCTACCACCAGAAATGCCATTGGCAACCAATATTTCTATCTCTTCATCGTGCTGCCCCTACTGCTTATAGTTTCAGTTTGAATGTAGAAACGCACACACAAAGTGACGAGGTCAGAACTACTTTATGAATGCTGAGGGCTTGCATTCTTGAATTGCCGTAATTTTGTTCTGTAAGCATGCTGTTTCTGGAGCTATGTTCATTGCCACTGTAGTTATCTGTTATCTGCTACAAACGACGAATTTTTCAACATTCAAAGAACTGTAAGTTGTAAACCATTCTAGATATGGACAAACTAATTAGTGTATGAGATTGGGTGGAAAAAATCATTGTTGTTTGATACCTCACATTTCCCTCTTTCCATTTAAAAAAGTTGACGTCGATCCAATATGGCGGATTTCAAGATGGCGGTCATGATCCGGAATGCCATAAAAACATCCCTCCTAACTCGATTTACATAGTTGAAGTCATGACTATTGTTCCTCCATCTATTTCGAAAAAATACCGGTCTTGCAACTATCAAATTATATTGTACTTGGCTTTGCCACATTCATGTTTCTATTTCGTTTTCCCCATATTTCTAGTGTTCATTAGCAGCTATTTTTTTCAATATCTTATATTCAACCCTACATTAGGACAGTAGTTGTTTCCTTTTGCTAACGCAACGGCTAAGTGGTGAGGTCTACTTCCTCGTACATATATACGTATTTGGATGTATGTGTATGACTGTATGTTCCAGCATAACTTTAGAACTCTTGGAGCAATTTTTCAACCAAACTTTGCCCGTATAACTTACAATCTAAAAAACATAACTTGGGAATAAGTTACCCCAAAGGGTGATATGTAATAATAAACCAAAACTATGGTTTATTTCCAGGAACACTGAAATGAATAATGATGCTCCCAATAACGTTTAAATCCAAATTCAGGCCCATTAGCATGGAGAGTGGAAAGAGGTAGAAATGTCCAAAATGACTGAGTTTAGTGTTAAATCCATAGGTTTCGGGATCTGGAAAACTTCTGACCCGTTTGAAATGAACTTTGGAACATTAAAACCCATCTCAAGCTCGATAATCGTATCAATATGATAAAATGGCGTATTCTAGGGGATATGGTGTTTCAGAATTTACGCCAAAACTAAAGTATCGCAAAGTACCATTAGACTTTCGTTGAAATGTGTATTCTAAGCGGAAACCAGATTCAAATATTCTCTATAAATCTATTCTCCTCGTGCGAAGAACGGGCATTTCAGCTAGTATTCTTATAAACTGCATCCCTGAGACTTTTCTGTTATCAATTTCTAATAAACATACGCTAAGTACAATGAAAAAATTGTTTCCATCCCCTTAACTTTACATTGATTAATCTTTTTAAACTGTAACTCATCGGTCGCTTTTTTAATCGAAAAACGCTGTGCAAAATTAATGTATTCTTGCAGGATATGAATTACTTTCCTCAGTATGCTAATATACATATTGTCCATAAAGACTAGAACCGATGATAGAAATTTAATGTGAAGTGCTCCACTTGTCTCTTACCATTCTCGACTCATTTTCTCTTAGGTTTCTACCAGCGTGTTTTCTTAAACAGTCCTCTATATGCGAGAACCCAACGCAACCGCTGTAGTTTTACTGTATTCTGGAGATAATTAAGACCATTTTTTCATTTTTCATTAAAATTCAAAATATATGCCCATTGTTGTGACAATTTTAAACTCTTAACAGAAATAATACATTGTTAATTAAGACCCTACATTTCCATAACAGTAATCCCAATGTAGAAATTCCTTATGCAAATTTCATGGGATTAAGATTGGACAATAATGCTATCAATTCCACAAGCCCCTATCTTCCAATCCAGTCTCTGGAAAATGTATTGCTCAACCAATGGTGTGAATCGAAACTATACCACCAATGATTCTAGGCTTTATGTACGTTGATAACTTGATGAAATTAATATTTCGCACCATTATTTAAAACTGACAACTTTTGAATTAGTCCATAACAAAACTAAACTACAGCACACAAAGGGCCATGTCCGGACAGATGCCTTATAATTGTTCGATGCTTGGAAATCACAATGACACCATCGCAATTCTCTCTGGCTTCAAATTCTCTTTGTCATCGAATATCACTTTACACTCGGTTGAATTTTTGTACAAACATTTTGATAATTGCTTAAACAGTCGCGAAAATAATACTTTTATCTTATAATACTTCAATTGCATTCAGGTGACCTAGCATAGCCTAATCGCTATCACTTGCGCCTTTTGTGCGAGCGGTTTTTGATTCGATTCCCGGTGGGGATATTCGATCTTAAAAGTGTAACCACTTTTTCAGGCCAGTCATCCTAAGGTTTCTTCTGGACAAATGCCGGTATGGTACTATACCTAGCATAATAGTCTCAGACCGCTTCCTTCCTTCCTAATTCCCTAGGCAATGTGATCGCAGAGGGACGTCATCCATGATACGTGACGGGCTAGCATGGCCATAGATGCCGAAAGCCCAAAAATCTAAATCCTAATCCTAATACTTTAATTGTGTTCATATTTCAAGTTCTGGTCTAGATAGCCAGATACAACGGGATTGGCTGCCCCGGATTGCTTTGCTTTCTGGAATTTTAACCCCTATTATGCATGGAGACCCGCCAGGCTTTGTTGAAATGTGGGTTGCATGGACATGCCCATAGACGACAACATATTTTATTGATCTGAACTACTTCGCGAACGGTAGAACAGCAACCCACATTTCGCCAAAGTTCGGTGGGTCTGCATATATAACAGGGGTTAAAGTTCTAGAAAATTAATGAAAGTACTTCGTCTTGATGTAAATACTTCCTACAAATTACTCACGATACAGGATCCTCGACTGAAAATGAAATTCCCCATCGAGAATCGAACCGGAAACCACGAGCAGCAAGTTTAAGCACGATATTGGAATGCGTGTTATCGTCTACCAAAAAGAAATAATAATAATTTTATTTTTATTATTATTATTATTATTATTATTATTATTATTATTATTATTATTATTATTATTATTATTATTAGGATTTGCCTACATTCCATCATAATTTTCTATGTGAACGGAATAGTTTGCTGAAGTAGCTTGACAGTATCTCTCGAAGTCATTGTTATAAATGTGGCTCTCATGACCTCCCTTATGGCTATACGGTTATACCCGGGTTTGATTCCCGGCGGGGGATCATTTTGTTTGGATTCTACGTTAAGTTGTAGGTCAACGTCTCATATACCCCCGGTGCTGAACGCGACGATTAACTCCAAATCATTCATCCAACCAACATGTCTCTCTTATTTTACAATCGTCTTGACACGTTAAAACGAGAATATGTTGAATGGAGAAACAAGCAGACAAGTGACCTACTAAACGGTTCATGTGGCAGGCAAAAAAACTATAAAAATAATGATACAAATTTCGTGTCAGTAATAGCAACTGTCAATGACCGCAAAATATTCACTGAACATTTTTTCTTGCTTTAAGGAAGTGAATAACTGTAGTGACTACAAGCACGCAACTTTTTTGCAAAGTTATTGATACGATCTATCATATGTTACTAAGTTGCTTTTTCCTATTAGAATGTTTCCTTGTTTTAATTTTAAGATATTTTTCTAAGATTTATAAGAACGGAAATAAACGGTAGAATCAATGTTTTCTAAAAATATAACGTAACAAGTTTTCCAATTTAGATATTTATCAATTTTCACATCGAATGCATCACCTTGCTATGACATGAAAAAGTACCAAATTTGTCTTGTATAACGGACAACACTTAATTTGGGTAATAGGAATGGATTTGCTTTCTCCAAATTCCATTGACAAGCACGTTCAGTACTATCGAATCTAAAGCATAGTTCTTTTGTTTTTTGTTTTTTTTTTTCAGAAGTCCGAATTCTATCTCCAATGGAATAGGTCCGCGAGAATATTTCGAAAAGTTTCCGACATGACTGATATGTCGCGCCTTGGTAGAGCCTTTCTTTCAATTGTACCCTTGGAAAATATGTAAAATATTCTTCGGCTCCAGCCCCGCCCCGAAGGAAACCCTTCCTTTGCATAGGAGAAAGAAGTGAAATACCTCGGCTATGTTGCCAATTTGTCATTCAGTCTTGACGAGTGAAGATCGTAGGCTACTTAGAATGGCTAACAAGACTGAGAACAGCGAGTTCCATGAAATAATTCATTATGGCAACGCTTCCGCGTCCAACAACTGAAATATCTCGGTCGCAGCAACTTGTCTCTCCTCTTTCGAGAGAGGTACGGGGAAACACACATCGACAGCAGCGCCAGCGGAGGCACACTTGAAATAAAAAAGCTCTAATAACTGTTCATGACATATAGTGCCATCTATGGAAGAAATGTATCAGTTGTAATTGTTTAGCTGCGTCAGTTCATTGAAGCTAGTCATTTGAGTCAGTCATTGTGCGTTGAGCTCGCCTACAGCATGACATTGCTCCAGTCCACATGGCTCTTATTTTCAAGGCTGCAGTGAAAGATTCTGGCTTCAAGGAGATTCAACACTCACCCTTCAGCCTGTAGAAGTAGTGTAACCATTTAGATTTGTCAGTCATTTGAATCAGTCGCAGTGCGTTGAGCTCACCTACTGCATGGCAATGCTTCAATCCACAAGGCTGTTGTTGCTAGGGCTGCAGTGAAAGATTGTAGCTTTGAAAAGGTTCAACAACAACCCTACAGCCTGTAGTAGTAGTATAACTATTTAGATGCATCAGTCACTTGAATCAGTCGCTGTGTGTTGAGCTCGCCCACTACATGGCAATACTTCAATCCACACGGATGTTGTTGCCAAGGCTGCAGTGAAAGACTGTAGCTTTGAAGAGATTCAGCACCCAACCTACAGCCTGCAGTAGTAGTATAACTATTTAGATTCGTCAGTCATTTGAATCAGTCGCTATGTGTACAGCTCGCCTACTGCGTGGCAATGCTCCATTCCACTGGGCTGTTGTTTCCAAGGCCGCAGTGAAAGACTATGGCTCCAAGGAGATTCAACACACGTCTTGGAAGCTAGATTTAGCGCTGCAACCTCGACAACAGCCGTGTGGACTGGAGCAATGTTATGAAGTAGGTGAACTCAACGCACAGCGACTGATTCTAATGACTGCCTCCAATGAATGGACGTAACTAGACAGCTGAAACTAATGTATTACTTCCTTCACAGATGGCACTATGTGCCACAAGTTACATATTACCAGTGACGCGATATTTGAGTGTTAGGGTGGAAGCTTTTAGAAATACGAAATGTGTTCAAACATTTTGCTACAACATCTTTATTGTTCATTGTACAATATTTTAAGCACTTCCTTCCTCAAAGTAGTCCCCTCTACTGACAATATACTGTTCCTAACGTGTCTTCCATTTTTTGGAAAGCCTCTTGGAACGTACTTTCTGGGGTAGTGCGTAAGTGTCTTGTCGCATTGTCCTGAATTTCCTCTATAGTCTGAAAACGACGTCCTTTACAAACTGATTTTAGGTTTGTTAAACAGGAAAAAGTCTGCTGAAGCTAGGAAAGGAGAATAGAATGGAAGAGAGCACAACAGGAGTCTGATGTTTTACCAGATAACTGCGGATGAGGAGTGAAGCGTGATTAGACGCATTGGCACTGTGCACCATCCAATTCTGGTTTTCCCACAATTCAGGCCTCTTTCTCCGCACAACATCCATCAACGGCGCTAAAATTTCCTTATACATTGTTTGTTTACTATATGATCACGTTATGCAAATTCATGATGGAGAATCCTTTTCCAATCAAAAAAAAAAAAAAAAACATATCACCTTGATATTTGACCAACTCATGTCTGCTTTTCTTGGACGAGAATAACCTGAATGAATAAAAAATCTTTGTAAATGTTTTGCCAAGTTTGTAGCAAAATTTCACACAACCACGTTCTTCTTCAAGCTCTTTGACTGTCACTGTATTATTAATCCGACGAACAGCTTAATGCACGTGCTCATTTCAGCAACTGTCGCTCGGCGACGAACGGTCATAGCGAAAGTGACAAATAGCAATGTGTTGTGTAAACCTGCCGCTAGGTGCGATCAGGAGCCGCAGCGCGCTCCCTCTGCCGGTTGGTGCGCTATTTCAAAAGTTCGGTTTGTTTTTTAAACACACCTCGTACCCTCGTAGTTCGGATTCCATGTTAATGCTCTTTCGCAGCTGAGTGACTAACGCACTCGCTTTCTCTGTACGTAGTCCCGACTTCGATTTCCGGCAGGATACTTGCGGTAGATACACACCCAAGTAATGGTTCAGATTCCACTTTGAACTATATATTATGTTTCGTATAATCTTGGCGCTAAAAGTTGGCGTTAAACTTTAGTAAATCAATTTCACGTTAAACAGTGGATATGCGTCTCGTATAGTTTTGGTGCCGAAAGGCGCGTTAATCTAATTCCGGACAAAGGGTAATTTTCTACCTAGCAAAAATCAAAACATTCAACACAAATTCCACATCAAGATAGATCAGAATGGATAGATAACATTTGGCTGCAGTTTAATATTTTCCTTGGTTCGTCACTCAGACTAGGAAGGAACATAATAAGTAACTAGAAGGTTTAACAGAAGCGACAAAAACTTTGAGTATATAATACAAATAAGACAAAATAGGCAATTTTTATACGTATGAAAGTCTACTATTTTGCATCTGGAGGTGCATTTTCGTACACAATCTTGACAAGAAACTGGAGGTTGGCTATAATACAACATGTATTCTCATTGTTTGCATCGTCTGCCTGTACCTTGCGAACAATTATTTTGGCTGATTGATTGAATGGCTGCCAACATTAAAGATTTCCATGCGTACTAATCAGATCAACGTCTACAATTTGGGAGATACAGATGAGTTTCATTGGTCGAAAATATCTTGATTTTACTAGGTCCAAACCCTAAATTTGATGGCCAATAACTCAGGAAATTAAGACCTGTACAAAATAATTTTGTATGTGTTCTAAAATCGTTGATATCTACCAGTATCAAGTTTGGTCAAGATGGAATGCATTTCATTGATCGCGTTTTAGCGAAATTTCTTGATTTCAATAATTTTAACTCTAAATTTGATGGTTAATATTCGTGAACAAAAGATATGTATATTATAGTATGTCATATACAGTTATACATATGCAGTACATATACAATAGGGGGCGCGGTGGGTCAGTGGTAGAGCGTTCACCTCTGGTGCTTGGGGTCCCGGGTTCGATCCCAGCCCCCGCCAAGTGAACTTTGTGGTGGACAAACACCGTGCTCGTGGGTTTTCTCGGGGTTCTCCCGTTTCCTCCCACTTTCTTCATTCCACCATTTCACTCATCTCTCATTATCACCGTCTCCTTTAGCCTAACCGGCATAACCGTGGGACGTAAAACTTACAGATTTCATTTCATTTGATTTACATATACAATACATATACATATACAGTACAATCACAGTCTAAAATGATGCCAAGATTAGTCAAGATTGCATGAGTTTCATCGATCACGTACAGCTTGTCCTATCCTTATGATTAATTATTTTTAGAAAATAAAATTAACCCTTATCCGGGCAAGACATTTTTGTAACTTACTGTTAGACGGGCAACCAAGAACACGCAAAATTCAATGCCCATTGTCACATACTGTTCAAACTAAAGGTTACAATAACCACATTTTTGTAATTATGTGACCATTTGATCTTATATTTCACAGGAATTGCATTAAAATTATAGGGGCCTCCTGGCCCCGGTTGGCCGGTTACGCCTGGAAAAGATTTTCATTTTTCTAATCCATTAGCTTTACCAACTTGATATATTTCTGATTTTAACTTCGACTAAGGATTAAAAAAAGAATCAGAATTTTGTCATCGAAATATGTATGGTTATTGAGAAATTCGAAGAAACTACAGCTACTGGGCCTGAGAGGCCCCGATTGCCCAGATAAGGGTTAAGGGCATTCTGGAAACGCAGTATAAACCAGGAGATAACTGCTTAACCGAAAGATATCATTGTATAACAATGCTTGAGGCTCGGACATTTTAACCTTTCACCTTAGAGGTTTACTTAAACAAGAAAAGGAATGTAACAATATTCCAATGAATAAGTGACTGCTAGACGTTAAAAGAAAAGCCTCAACGGAGCTCCAGTGGCTAGCGTGTGCGAGTGTGATGCACGTGGTCCCGGGCTGTCCCGTAGGGGTGCACTAAAAATTTTCTTTCGTAATCATTTACTTTCACCAATCACCCGCCTTCTTTAGCCTAAAGATACCAATAAGTATTAAAATTTTACTGAGCGAAGTAGCTCAAGGGGTAGAGCGTTGGCTATGCATTCGGGAGGTCGTGGGTTCGAATCCCGCTGCCGACCATCCTGACTGTGGTTTTCCATTGTTTCCCTCAGTCCTACCAGACAAATGCCGGGATGGTACCTACTAAAACAGGCCCTGGCCGATACCTTCCCAAATCCTTTCCATTGTTGTTGTTGTTGGACATCCAGTGTAAAATTGCCTCTGAGCTGTATCTGGTAATTGTTAAATAAATAAATTGTTATTCTTATTTCTAAAGCAAGAAAAGAACGTAAAAATCAATTTGTTGCCGCATTGACGCCAGAACGCAACGTTTCTACGCTTTACTAGCAACCATGCTCTAGCTGAACATGCTAAACAGTCACATATCTTACTTTGAGCAGGGGTTTACTCGTTCAGAAGGTCCTGATAATTTACCCTCTTATTTCTCTATCCTTCACTTAAAACATAACATTATTAAACACGAAAGAATTCTGGAAGTATATTTCTAGCTACTAGGAAAAGCAACATCTTGCTTGCAACCTTGAGGTCCTCAATCCTGCTCCGACCTCTACAGATGATATTGATTAATTATTCATCGCATTACCAGACGCCTCACTAGCAATACTAAACATGCCGTTCTAAATATACTTAACCGAAGACTGTGTCCTTACCTGCGCACTCGATATTTAATTCTGTTTTCAGAAATAACCAACTGAGTATCCACACATTAAGGGTCGAGTTTTCTCCATTTACGTCATTAATTCTAACGCATGATCAAATATTACAGTATTGCAAAGAAACGATTGAGCTTGGTACATATGGCCAGTTACGTAATGAGAAATTAGGATTATTTTCTAAGCATCATACATTTCAGAGGAATCCATTGCAATACCCGTTATAATTGATACAACCACACTAACTACATATCATGAAAAATCCAGTATTTTTGCAATAAATTTGAAGAAGTACGAGTGGGGGGCACAGTGACTCAGTGGTGGTACACCGACCTTTGGTGCATGAGGTCCCTGATTCGATTTCCACCCAAATACGTTCGTGGGAGTCAACATCGTTTCCATGAGTTTTCTCAGGTACACCCGTTTCCTCCCACAATCTCATTCCACCAATTCATTTGCCTTAATCACACGTCTCCCTTAGCCTAAAGAGCATAACCGTGGGACGTTAAACTGTAATATTTCATTTCATTCTTTTGAACAAGTATGTACTCCTTACTGAACACTTTACTCTATTCTCACATTAACTGAACCACCTTATCAACATGTATCTGTTATATACCATACATTTAACAACAAACTGTTTTCTTTCATAACGTCAGCGGCGAGGCAGGCTCTAGGCAATTTGCCGCCCCTCGCAATGGCATCATTTGCGCCGCCTCTTTCTCCAGAAAGAATAAGTCTTAAAAGCCACAATTTTAATTATGCTACCCAATCATGAACTACGAAGGGGAGGAGAAAGGCACTCGCACTCAGCAAGACCTAAACACTACAAACACAATCTCGTTGTGTATATTATTTTCTTTAAATAATAATATATAAATAATAATTCTGTCGAGAAATTTGAAACTTAAAATATACAAAACGATAATCATGCCTGTTGTTCTGTATGGTTGCGAAACATGGTCGCTTACACTGAGGGAAGAACATAGACTGAAAGTATTTGAGAACAAGATCCTGAGACAAATATTCGGACTCAAGAGGAACGGGAATGGGGAATAACGAGGAACTACATAATTTATACGGTTTACCCAACATTGTTAGGATCGTCAAGTCTAGGAGGCTTAGGTGGGTAGTTCATGTAGCTACAATGGAAGAAAGTAGAAACGCTTTCAAAGTCTTGACTGGAAGACCAATCGGAAAACGACCATTAGGAAGACCTAGGCGCAGATGGGAGGACAATATTAAGATGGATCTCGCAGAGATTGGAATACAAAGTAGAAACTCGATGCAATTAGCTAAGGATGGAAGTCAGTGGAGAGCTTTTGTGAACGCGGCATTAAAACTCCGGGTTCCATAGGCCATAGAGTTAGTTAGTTAGTTAATAATAATATATTACCGTTAGTGAAAAATAAAGCAAACACACTTGCAGAGGAAAGATGGTAATCCTTTTTATAGATTTCAATATCGGGCTTCAATCTTAATATATCAGTTTGCAATTTCAGTGCTACTAACGCTCTTACTTATTAATTTTCCGTCTGTATATATTAAACATTTTAAAAGAGCAACTTGTTTATTACTTTCAGTGATAAAGAACTTGTTTGTGGCAAAGGCAAGACTAGTGTGATAACTAACTAAATGGATATGAAAAGTGTGATAACTAACTAAATGGAACAAGTGTTTGCTACTGTTCGAGAATTGAGTTCTCGCATTTGGCAACAATCAAGCAATTCATGCTGGGATTTGCTCTAGCATTGTCCATGTGACCTTAAATTAATGCAATCTAAACATAATTTATAAATGTAGTATTCAAATGGAAGGTAAACTTAGTCAATTTAACTACCATCATCATGAAGTCTGTTTTCAACAAGAAATATTTATTTTAAATAATATATCTATGACAGATTTTGCCGCCCATCGAAACTTGCTGCCCCGTGCAAATGCACGTGTTGCACATATGGTAGAGCCGGCCCTGGTCACCGGATGACATCACAGACCTTTATCGCCTTTGTGATACCCTTTCTACCAAGGATGTTATAAAATAGAGGATCTGCCCTTACAACAAAATCTTGAAGCCATACGTCACAGTTTCACCACCCCTACTCTGCCCACTCCGCCCAATGGGATCGCAATGTTTTGAGCCAACAGTCATGGCGCAAACGAAAGTATCCAATCAGACAATGGCAGAAACGAGAGTGGCCAATCAGACGTGCCGATGCTCGGTTGTTTTTTTGGCTTCATCGATTTAATAGGATGAAGATACATATGGGCAGATCCTCTATTTATAACATCCTTGCTTTCTACAGACGCTAGTACCGTTTCAAGATATCACAACTCTTTTTCATTATCCTTGTCTTGCTATGTAGGCAATAACACTTTTGTGCACGGATTATTTTCCAACCCAACGGGAAGTAGTGAAAATGGTTGTATTCTTGAAACTCACAATGATTCGTTATCTTCTGCGTCTCATAGATTTATTAATAATATTAACAACCTCTCTAGTAAATCCTTAAAAATAAATTATGGTTATCAAATTATATATTATCACATATTGAAGCTAAATTTCACGTTTTGCTTGACACCAATGATCAACTTCTGAAGTATTTATCGTTACTGGCCAACCACTTTAATACAAGATCCTTCTATCACTATCTTTTTTATTCGCTACAGAATTCTGTCTTGTATGCCGGCCTAACCTATAAATATCTATATCCCATTGTATGCAGCTCATAGCTAATTTTGTTAATCACGAACGTGCTTCAGATCGATTCAGCTTAGTTACCTTCCTTCCTTGATCGTACCGGTGTATTTCAAGGTTTTATATTGTCCTTTTTATCATATGTTTTGTACTAAATTGATATGCCCCCACAAAAAAAAAAAAAACTCTAGCTCATGAACAGACGTAAGAAGCTTTGAAATAACTGACAACTTTGTATGTTTACTAACAACTTTAGAATAAATTGATTTATTTCACTAACGTTTCATCAACGTACAAAAACCCCTGCTCGCTCATCTAGTGTCTGGTGTGTGTGTGTGTGTGTGTATGTGTGTGTGTTGAGTTGAGTTGATTTTAGTTTAGCGTCCCTTTCAGCAGCGAGGCTATATGAGACGTGGACCTACTGATTAACGTGGAATCCGAACCACATGAGCTCCCGCCGGGAATCGAACCCGGATCTCCCACGCCAAAGGCGCGTACGCTAACCGCTTAGCCACGGAGGAGCTCTATGTGTGTGTGTGTGTGTGTGTGTGTGTATGTGTGTGTGTGTGTGTGTGTGTGTGTGCGTGTGTTTGTGTGCGTGTGTGTGTGTGTGTGTGTGCGTTTGTTAGTGTGTGTGTGCGTGTGTGTGTGTGTGTGTGTGTGTACATCTTTGGTGCACGTCGTCCCTGTTTCGATCCCCAATGGGAGAGCGCAAAAAATACAATTTCACAATCATTCATTTTCATCCATCTTTAGCCAAAAGGGTGTAACCGTGGGACGTCAAACAAAAAATGTTATTTCATTTTTTCTTTCAATGTACAAAGACCACAATTCTGTGAATATTTTAAAAACTCTTCAAAGTCTCTAGTTCATTCCGGGGGGCGCGGTGGCTCAGTGGTAGAGCGTTCACCTCCAGTGCTTGGGGTCCCTGGATCTATCCCAGCTCGCGCCGTGTGGACTTTGTGGTGGACAAACACCGTGCTCGTGGGTTTTCTCGGGGTTCTCCCGTTTCCCCCCACTTTCTTCATTTCACTCATCTTTCATCTTCACCGTCTCCTTTAGCCTAACCGGCATAACCGTGGGACGTAAAACTTAAAGATTTCATTTCATTTTTTCTTTAGTTTATTCCAAAAATATTGGTAAAAGAACATTGAAAGGATGTGGGAAAGAAATTTTGCTTTTTACTGTACTCTAGTTTTCCGATTATACAGCTTGTATTTCCCATCGATCAAGTTAATTGAATCCTTTACCTCTCCTCGTACATTCTCTTCAGTTGGCGTTCCAAATAGAAATTTAAACCTAAAAACCAAGGCACAAATTATTTTCTTTAGCTTTGGAGTATAGTGCCCCCTCCCCCAATCCTAAGAGTATAAATCTCATATTTATGAGGTCACCAATTATTGTTTTCTTAAAGTCTTGGAAACCAACATTTGGCATGGAGTCAACTTATACAGGGTGCGTTCACAAAGTTTCAAGACTGGTCTCAGAATAACAAATGTATTACACAGCAGGTCTTTCTTGATTCGGGGGGACAAAACAAAGTCACTGGGAGCGAGGTCAGGGTTGTAGGGTGGATGCGACTGTGTTGCCTGAAAGGGAAGCGATTCCACACGATTCCGGCGGTCCACGCGGATTCGACGAGGTCTTTTCACAGTCTTGCGTGCTATGACTTTCAGGGAGCCTATGAACAATGAAAAACACGCTGGCAGCGGTATGTTGATGCTCAAGGGTCATATTTCAAAGACTTTCAGTTTGCTGTACAAAAATGTGTAATACATTTGTTATTCTGAGATCAGTCTTGAAATTTGTGAACGCACCCTGTATTTGCACCATAAAGACATTATTTGGTGTCGATCTCAACACGAAACTGACTCTTCACACATAGGAAACATTCATACAACTGGCTATCATTCACGCTAATCTAGTCTGGCTGCCTGCATCATCAATATTTTTGAAAACCTCTGCATATGTACTGCTTCAACGAATATTTGCTCATGAGACCCACTGTTACACTGATCTACGTCGTTAACTCTATCATCACGTATATCCACTCATTCATGAACTTTTACAACAAGATTCTACAATACCCTAGTCTCCTTAGATTGCTCCGTAATATAACCACAAATTCACAAGTCTTCCCAATTAATAAGAAGATTAAAAAAACTGTGGTATTAATTTCTAAATACGAATTAGGAAAGACCGAACACACAATTTAGTTGTTTTAGTGTGGCATCTGAAACCCTGAGTCATGTCCATGACAGATTTGGCAAAATACCGTAACTCACGGTGCTTCATATTAGCCTCTTCTAACGTGTTCTGGCTTGTCTCTTTCTAGGGTTTGATATAGTTTTACGTTGCAAAAGAATGCTAAATCTTAAAACAACTACTCGTTCTACCAATTTTTTCGTAATCATTTACTTCCATTTCCTTTGAGTTAGTAGCGTACCCAGAGGAAGTTTGGGGACTTAAACCTGTCTTGAGCAAGGTAGTATGGAAAAATAAATATATGCTATATTACGGTATACAACTAAAAAAAATCACACTTATCCTAAAAGAAATGAAATTGAGTGCTCGAACTCTCTTTGGCAAAATTCTGCGCACCCCACTACTTTAAAGTGCACGGCAGAGGTTTTCAAACTGTGAGGCGCGCCTCCCTGGAAAGGCGGCGAAGGTTGTCAGGGGAGGCGCGAGGACTTTTTAAAAAAGATCCTACAACAGAACATATTTATAATGCAACACGCATACTAAAGTCTGCATCCTTCTTCTTTAGAAATACATAGTAGACTATCCCATTAACTTTGCAGAATATTTAAATGTGCCGGATTTTATTATTTAAATTCCTTCTCTGCTCGTATTTTTTAATTTTCATATAAATATCTGACTTACCATAATTTTAATTTTTAACACCAGCTAATAACATAAAAAGGTGTAGTCAGTGTGCACAATGTAGATCACCTGTGTTAATGAGATTTTTCCATTAGTGATTAATAAACGAAACATAGCCTATCATCGTGATAGTCTTTCTTTTAGAGATACATGTATTTATGTTGTGACACATTTCATTTTTGACTGAGGAGGCGCGTTCAGATTTTGTTGGTTGAGGTGAGCCTGAATTGCAAAAAGTTTGAAAACCCCTGGTGCAGGGCGTAATCATGAGATGTTAAAGATTTTGTTTCATTCCAAACTAAGACAAACTTTGTTACAGCTTAAGTGCAATTTCACACAAGATTTAAGGAGATAGAAACCTAACTCTGCAAAATAAAGCCCCAAGGGCTTAAGTCAATCAACCTGCCATGTTAGACCGGTAAGGCTGGTTTTCTTGACCGGAGTCCGCTACCTCTTTCTTTAAGTAGATCCCCAATTGTCCTCTTAACGATGGGTGAACGCCTCACTACATTTGTTTTATCAAACCAAAACGTTGGAGTAAGCCTTGAGAAAAGCCATGCATATTCGTAAAATATAGACGCAATACATAAAAAGATATAGAACCCTTGTGTCAAAATGCTCTGGCAAAACAAGAATATGTAAACAAGCGTTTATTCTCTTTCTCCTATCAAAATATCTTGTACAATAATTAAATCAATATTTGCATTTTGTATTATTATATTCAATGTATTCCTCACGTGCGTTCACCTGAAGCAGAAAATGTAAAATTATCGCACCGAACCAAGCCTAATTATACAAACTTTTAAGTAATTACGCATTGCGTGACTCTTTCATCAAGAAAAACAGTGTTCGTCATTTTCCAAGAACAAATTCTCGTTTGTAAGTTCTTCAAGCGAAAGATTATGAAGCAATTCATTCTTCTATTTTCGTGTTCTCGTTTGTCCATCTTTCTGGGCAACATATCAAGACACTCGCTTGCTGTCCCTTTCCAAATATTGACTCACGTTAATCTGGGCCAATACTCTACATTTACGCAACAAACAAAATATATTTTCTTCTTTGAAACTTAATTTGTTTGACTTTTTGAGATGAAGCATGCATTAAACGAACGCAGGTCAATATCCCAAGGATCATTAAACTTTGTTTCGCAATAACCGCTAATAATTTCGTACGCATCTTTAGACACTATTCAATCCTCAATTTAAATTGCTAAAACAATCTTACAAATTAGAGTTCTTAAATAACTGTATCCACGTGTGTATATATTGTGTAGGATGAAAATAAAATGCAATTTTTAGTTTAACGTTCCACGAACATTTCCCAGGGGTAACCGATATACCCCTGTTTTTTTAATCCCCCTCGCCAGACATGTATCTCCCCGTTCTTTTACTGAGGGCCGGTTCTACCTTATGTGTAACACATGCATTTGTACGGAGCGGCAAAATCTGTCATAACTATATTATTTAAAATAAATATTTCTTGTTCCAAACAGACTTCATGATGATGGTAATTAAATTTACTAAGCTGGCTTTCTATTTGAATATTACATTCATAAGTCATGTTTAGGTCACATTAGTTTAAGGTCACGTGGGCAGTCCTATAGCAAATGGTCAAACAAATTCCAGCATGAATTGCTTGATTGTTGTCAAATACAAGAACTCAATTCTCAAACAGTAGTGAACACCTGTTCCATTTAGTTAGTTATCACAGTTTTGATATGAAAACTAGTCTTGTCTTTGTCACAAACAAGTTCCTTATCATTGAAGGTGGACACAAGTTTTTTTTTTTTTTTTTTTTAAGAGATGTAGAAGGAAAATCAAGATATAAAGATAAAAGAGCTAGTTGCAGCACTGGAATTGCAAACTGGTATATTGAGATTGAAGCTCGATATTGAATTCTGTAAAAAGAATTACCATCTTTCCTCTGCAGGTGTGTTTGTTTTATCTTTTACTAACATAAAAGACAAAAAGACAGAACGAGATTGTATTTGTAGTGTTCAGGCCTTTCTGAGTGTGAGTGCTTTTCTCCTCCTCTTTGTTATTCATGATGGGATAGCATACTTAAAAACGTGGCTTTTAAATTTTTTTTTCGGAGAAAGGGGCGGCAAATGATGCCATTGCACGGGGTGGAAAATTGCCCTGCTTCACTTTTTTTTTTTTTTTTTTTTGTACTCAATCCATTACAACAGACACACGAACACAGAAACTTTGATTGCAGTTAAAAGTACGGCCATGTGTCCCTCTTCAGAAGAACTTTAAATCCTCAATGGATTGCAACTCATAATCGAAAGCCGCACGCCAGAGACCACATGGCTATTGGACAGCAGTCTTGGGAAGTAACGTAACGCGTTACTTTTTAAGTAACGTTTCCTAGTAACGCGTTACATTTTTTCCAAAGTAACTGTAACGGTAACGCGTTACAATTTTTTAAGTAACGTACCTAGTTTACGTTACTTTTTCGCGTTACATTTCGGATGAGTAACTACAATATATGTATTTTTTTTTCGGAAAAAAATGTTTCTTTCCTGTAAGTGAATTTCTCAGAATGGAACAATGGAGCATGAACGATGTCAGTGACCAACAATTCCTGCACTGTTCGCCTTTTCCTGTTTCGCCTTATGACCTCTAGCAATGAAATTAGCATGTTAAACCTGTTATCACTTTTCATCTTAATGTAAGGCGGAACGGGAAATCTCGATGTGCATTTTCCCGTTTCGCCTTACGAACTTTACGTTGGGAGGCTTGCAAATACATTCATAGATACAATTTGATTTGTTTATTTACATTAACAAAATATAGTGCCACTTGCTGCTTTTGGAAGATGAGGACAGCCTCAGGGAAATCACGTGCACTGATTGATAGCACCTGGAAGATTTTGTCTTAGATTCTAACAGCTCCAAATCAATACATTCAGTGAATGAACTACGAGTGCAATGGTACTGGTAGTCTATTTTACTTCGAATGGTGTTATTTTTATAAAGATGGAGAACGAAAATATTTTATCGTTCGAACATTTGAAAGAATACTTTTTCTTAAAAGCTGAAGATGATGGTGAACAGCAGTGGCGTATTTAGGGGTGGGGCTTCCGGGCTTAAGCCCCCCCCCCCCCGAAATCTTACTTACTATAGTAAAGTATATAAAATATCTTGCAGAATTTTCACATTTTCAGGCAAAGCCCAACCGAAACAAAATCGTAAGTACACTACTAATGAACAGAATTTAAAAGTAAAGTGGTGCCCCGGCGGGAAATATTTATCAACAATTAGGGTGCCATAATGAACGACATTCAGTAAGGGTTTAATATGAATAAACGGTGTTCTGATGAGCAGGCCTACTTTATTGATGTAATGTTGATGGTATGTAATATTAGGGTTCTTTTAGATCAGTTTACATATCCTAAAGTCCCGTTGATTATAGAGTTTGGAACAACTAGCTTTAAAAAGCATGTATCGATTTTAGAGTTATTGGCAATTTTGATTCACCCCCAGTTCATGTGTTCTCATTTCGTCAGTTGTAGTGTAATGTTTCTATATATTCTGTATTTTTAATTTTACATAGCAACATTGTTATTATAGTTGCAGAATTAATATTATAATTAGTTTAGCAGAATAATAATAAGCAACCATTTCTTCTAACGCATAGAGATGGGCACGAATCAAGCTAAATCTCGATTCGAATCCAAGTCGAGTTTCGAGTCGAGTCGAAAGTAATATTCTCGAGTCGAGTTCCGAACCGATTCACTGTTTTTGGCATCGAGTTTCGAGTCGAGTCGAGTTTGATAAGTGGCTCGCTCGTTTTATCTCGTTTTGAAATCATGGGCTGATTACACTGGAAAGCGAAAGCCATGAGAAATGTAAGCTAAGCAGTAATATGGAATACTTTTAGTGTTGCTCACGAGAGGGGACACTATTCGCATCTCGTGTCATCTCGATAGCGAGACTACAAGAGATTTTTTTTATAACAAGCTTAGCTCGGCTCGGCTTAACTAAGCCGATGGCTCGAGCCGGCTCGCTTGGGGTGAACCATCGGCTCGAGCTGGCTTGGTTGGGATAAGCCATCTGCTCGGTTCTACTCAACTGAGCGAAGGGCTCTAGCCGACTCGGTTGGGTGAGTTGTTGGCTCAGCTCACTTCTAGGTTTGAGTGGATAGTGAATGAGCTGTGAGCCGATCTGCTCGAGTCGTTGACAATTCTAAACGCGGACCGAGCAGTTTTGAAAATATTTGGCCAGTGCCCTATAACTTTTAACAACGTCTGGCTCGAGCCCGAATACTCAACCTAGACCCTCAACCCAAATTCAGAAGCTCGTGAACAATGTCCTTTACTCCTAGACTTCACGACTACCGAGGTTGGCAATCAACTACTTTTTAGTATTCATATACAAACCGCCTATCTTTCATGTTTATACACAGTTTTGTTATAATAATAATAATAATAATAATAGGAGAAGAAGAAGTTGAAGTAGTAGTAGTAGTACCATTGATAATAATTATATTGTCTATGTAAGATACTTGAAGAGAGTACTCGAAACTATACACCAGATTTGACTCAACTCGACCCGAATTCGAGTCGAGTTGGAGGAAATTTTTCAAGCCGAGTTCTCGGGTCGAGCTCAAAGATGTCTGTTTCTAGTCGAATCGAGTTTCAAAGAAAACTTGCTCGAATTACTCGTGCCCATCCCTACGAGTAACGCAGTATGACATTTTAGTCAATGTTACATTACATTAAAATGTTCATATAGTTGTCAAGTAAAAATTTGTCCTTGCAGTTACATAAATCGATTCAGAACGTGCAATAATAATAATAATAATAATAATAATAATAATAATAATAATAATAATAATAATAATAATAATAATAATAATAATAATAATAATAATAATAATAGCAGTACGGAAAACTAAGTAATAAGATTTTTTCCACATATTCAAAGTTTCGGACCTAAAAGTAACGCGTTAGTAACGCGTTACTTTCGAAGTAAAGGAACAGTTACTTTTTTGAGGCAAGTAACGCGTTACTAACGCGTTACATTTTAAGAGAAAGTAAAGTAACTTGTAACGCGTTACATTTTTAGAAATAACTTACCCAACACTGTTGGACAGTATCCCCAAAATAAAAAGTCAGATTTGCATAGTTAATGAATGCCCTTGTCTTTCAACCTTTGCTCAGAAAAGCCCAGAATCTCTTTCCAAGTCCCTGTGTTCATAACCACAGACGGAACTAAATCAATAAAATGTGAATCGTCTTTGGTTTGGAAAAGTGAAATGTTATGTGTAATCGTATTGTCTGTGGAGAGGATGTTGCTAGTAGTTTGAAGGCCATCGGACAGTAGGACAATGTAGTTGTGTATGTAAATCCGTTGTGTGTAGATAACAGTCTGCCTCCAATGACACGAGAATGCCACCGAAGGCCTATTACACAGTTACGTAACTTCAAACGTGGGCTGCGAAAGGTGGGTCATCGCTCCACACAATTGTCGCGTGCATGGATCATAGATCATGACTTATCAGTGGTCCATTAGTGGTGTGCACGGTAGAAACGCCTGGATAAAAGGATCATTCGGACCGTTTTAACTGAAAGGCTAGCAACCACCAGTACAAACAGAGAGACCGTGGTGCCGAAAGGAATGCACAAATATTAAATAGCTCGCTAATAAATAAGCGGGTCTACGTTCCAGTGTTCCTCTCGCACGATGATTTATGATACCTGCTAATCGCTGAGAACGTATTTGGTGCTCTCATAGAGGATTACAGTTATGAGGACAATGAACAGAGTAAATTGAACGATCTGAGTCGTCCTCTTGATTGACAACTTTGATCCAGACCTATGAATTCCTAAATTTGATTTGATTTGATTTGTAAGTTTAGTGTCCCGTTCAGCAGCGAGGCTATATGAGACGTAAACCTACAGTTTAACGTGGAATCCGAACCACATGATCTAAAGGCGCGTCCGCTAACCGCTTAGCCACGAGGGAGCTCCAATTCCTAACTACGTCCACCCCGGCGTATACTGAATATTTTATATGAGATTCATCAGTCCATATAATGAAAACTACGAAATTCGGGTGTTTTTACAATTGGTCAACTACCCAGCTGCATAACAGAAGCCGTAAATTGCAGTCAACATTACTTAGTTTCTGATGCAGAGAAAGATGGTACGGACGAAAATTGAATTTTCGCAGTACACTATTTTGACCTACACCACGCTCTCATGCGATCTATCGTGAAGATACTTTGTACATGTGCAATTACTGCAGCAGCTGCAAGTACATCAATGACAATGTTTTCATTTTGTATGACTCCTCTCCAGACACCATAGCTTTGACGAATGTTTCCTGTCTGCCGCAATCGTGCTGTTAATTTCCACAGAAGAATGTAGGAAATGAAATGGAGCCTTTGTTTTACGTTACACGATTATGTCGGTTAGGCTAAAAGCAGGCGGTGATGATGAGAAATGAATGCAATGGTGGAATGAATAAAATGGGAGGAAACGGGAGAACCCCAAGAAAACCCACGCACATGGTGTTTGTCCACCAGAAAGCTTACATGGCTCGAGCTGGGATCGAACCGGGATCCCACTCACCACAGGTGAACGGTCTACCACTGAGCCAATGTAAGAACGGTCTACCAATGTAAGAAATAGCTTTGTCGTCCTGGATAGTGTGCAGCGTAATCGCGTTGCAGCCCTATAATTTTCCCCACATTCCCCTACAATCGTTACCATTTGGAATACCTCCAAATTCGTATATGGAATGAATGTTATTATTTACTGCCGACACTTCCTACTAAAATCACTCAACATTTCTTCCAACGCAAGCAAAATCGACTCCTGTTTCTATTTGACATTTTGAAGTTGGCCGCCCCAATAGAGGTATTCCCGAGGCGGCAGTGTTTTGAAAATTGCACCGTTTGTTTCCTTACGTGCACTTTCATATTTCGCTTCAGTTTCAAACAATTATTTGCTATTTCTTTGGAGTTGGAGCACGCAGAAATCCTTGTATTGATGTATTAATGAATTCATATAGCTCCCAAACGGCAAGAGATATTCCTCTCAAAGTTGCTCAGAATTTAGCGATTGTTTCAATGGGAGCAAAATTAATCTCTGTTTTCATTTAAAATTTTGAAATTATCCCCCGTAGAAATATTCCTAAGACGCCCCTGATTTCAGAAGCATTATCACGTGATTCAGCACATGCACTTCGGTACTTTTTTTTATTTGGTTGTTTGCTTCAAAGATTCCTGTGCAATAGGAGCTGAGGTAAGGCCCTCTTATGGATTTCGTGAATCACCCTGTATAAATATAAATGAGTATGTTTGTGACTTAACCCTTGAACCACCCGAACAGTCTCGATCAAATTTTCAACATAGATGAGGTTCGAGCCTAGGATGGCTTTTATCATTTCACTTTGATGATGTGACTTGGGGAGGAGGACGGGGAAGATACTTAAAAATTATCAAAAATGACCGATATTAATGTCGAATCCATATTTATCGGAATCGCTGAGATGAACAGTGAGACTTCCGATGCCGTTTCAATCCAAATTCAGCCCTGCAACTTATGGGACGGGAGGAGGAAGATACTTAAAAGTGATCAAAAGTGGCCGATATTAGTGTCGAATCCATAGTTTCCTGGGTTCACTGAGATGAACAGTGCTGTTTATTTCCGATGCCGTTTAAGGGTCTTCACTACAGCGAAATTAAACTACCGCTAATTTTAGAGTTTTTCTGTAATATCTTCAAAACAAATAAGAATATTCGAAAAGCAGAAATGTAGTGAACTAGACAATAGGATTTTGCATGTGGTACCTTTACCACAATTGACCTACCTGCTTTTGGTATGCCGCTATTTACAAAACCCACCAAAAAAATGGTAGATTTATCTACAGTTGCAAATCGAAAACAGATAGATGAGTTGTGATAACGGTATCGCATGCAAAATCATATTGTCTAGTTCACTACTTTTCTGCTTTTCGAATATTTTTATTTGTTTTGAAGATATTACAGAAAAATTCTAAAATTAGCGGTAAGTTAATTTCGCTGTACTGAAGAGCTTTAAATCCAAATTCAGTTCCACAACTTGGTGGTGGTGGTGGTGGGGGGGGGATATATATAAAAATGATCGAAAATGACCGATATCACAGAGCGCTTCAAGTAATAGTAAAGACTGTCCGACTAACTTGTTCTATTTTAACCCAGCAAAGCTGGTAATTGACGCCAGTAAATGAGCAAATAAATAAATAAAATCTTAACCCTTTATGACTTTCGAAGCTTATACTATATCATATAATGTCCATATACTACTATCTTTATATCTGATGCTGCTAATTCTAACTTCGAAACTACATATTATTAAATAAAAATAAAATCTGACCCAAGCAAACACTTATTATGATATTACTAATCTGTGTTACATTTCGGCAATTTATCATTGCCTTTCTCAGACGCATTGGGTGCGATAAAAACAATGATATATTATAGAAATGGTATCATAGATTAGTAATAGTCAGTATTTGCTTTCATCAAATGTTAGTTTCATTCAAGCTATCTTCAATAGTATTTTTAAGTAAGCTATTTTCCTTACTTAACTTTTACAGCAAAATATAATACTTATTCTGGAATATCACTTTCCAACAAGGCTATACATAAAGAAGAAATATTAGTAGTCACAACCTCCCCGAAACTGTTTCAATTAAAAATGTATTGGAGATGTTTATTTTTGTTCATCTAATAATTTTATATTTTTATTTATTTACTTTTAGACGATCACTACTGAAAAATCTGCTTCAAACATCGTTTTTACCCACAACATGATCAATAAAAAGCCTTGTATGGTGCTTTATGGCCGTATTTTCAGCAAATCAAAAGTCGCCACTGATTGCAAACGTCTTTTGAATTGAATTGAAAAAAAGGTTTTATTCAACCGGGCGAGGTTCAGCACATTGCTGCTCTACCACCTAACCCTTGTTAAGGAAGTACATTCAGTTATACAAAAAGAGAAAAAAAAGATACAATCAATTGAGTACAAAAGATACCGTGATATACAAAAATACACGTATACACTAAGATCATAAAAAAATAAAAGAAAAAAATTGTACTTTTAACAAACACTCACACACACAAATACTACAAGTGAATAAGACAAGCATACATATACAAACATGAAAACGAACACAAACCGATCAATAACACAGAGACAAAATATGGTATGCTTGTCATTGATAATGCAGGGGAGGGAGGGTGATGAAATATTTCTCCAACAAATGATTATTTAATTTGAAAAAAAAAAAAAGTGTAGCAAGTCAAGTCTGATTTCATTTACGTGGTTGAAGTGATAGAATACAAATCATGGGCACCTGAACTTAAATTTTGTTGGCAAAATAAATATATTTTTAACATTTTCTTGAAGGAATTAAGTGTTTTATCTTGTTTTACTACATTTGGTAGAGCATTCCATTATCTTGGTGCTAATACTGAAAATGCCGCAGTGGTTTTCTTGAGTCTATGGTGTGGAATATCAAACATATTTCTTTTGCGTGTTAAGTGAGTGTGAATAGTTGACCTAGCAGTGAGTTTCTTGTATAAATAAGCGGGACGTGTTGTTTTAAGAATTTTATAAATTAGAGAGCAATAATAGAAATGTCGTCTTCTGAACATTCAGCATGCTATTGTTGCTCTAAATAGGCAAAATATGAACTTCGTACATTGTAACAGAAGCAGATGCATGAATTTTGTATCTTTTGAATCAAAATAGCATTGCTTTTTGTAAGAAGTGAGCCATATACAACATCACAAAAACAAACAAGGACAGTATGAATGTTTGTGTCAGGAGTGGCTTTTACTTGAAAGCGCTGCCAACATAAACTGACAGAATTTCAACTTCGTCTGAAAAATCAATTCATCATTTGTGTCTATTTTTCAATCTAAATGGTGCTATCACTAATCCAAGTGACCTGCTTTCATTTGCCGAAAGTGGTTTCGAGACCAAATAGAATGGTTCTAATGTTTCAAAAGTCGCCATGTTGTGTAAAGTAGGTTTTCGCGTACGTCAAGTCACATCGTACAATCCATAACCTATTAACGTTATGTGTCTCATTAACTGAAGACTAATAAATATATCGTTACTGATATTGTTTATTTTTGTTGTTTCCTTTGTAGGTAAAATCGAAACAAGAGCATCAGCTGAAAGTGAAGAACTTCATCCCTCCGTACGCCCCCGAACCAGAAATTTATTTACTTGAGCCTCAAGACGGTCGGGAATCTACGATTTCGTATTCCGCTTCTACAGACACCGCCGCCGCCTTGGACTCCGCTTCACTAAGACTATCAGTCAACAGAAAAAGTAGGCTTCACATCACAATATTTCATTTTTTTTCTTTCTTTTTTCAAATCGTTTCAAACACTTAGTTTCACTTTTCTACTTTCATGTCATAAGATTCTTGTAGGTAACTAGTATTTAAAATAAAATATTGTGTCTTGGTTGAGTTAAACACAAAGAAATATCAACAGGTATTTTATCAATTTTTTTTATTACTAACAGCATTCAAATTTTAAAAATAAAACTAGAATTATTGCTGGATTCTTTGTAAATTTGGTTCAACGTCTTCTTCCAGCACAAAGGCCATATGAAACCGCACCTCTTGTTTAACGTGAAACCTCATAGCCATGCGTTCTCGGGAATCAAACCCAAGACATTGCATAAATTAAGCACGTAGACTTGAATAAGGACATATTACTTTCTGAGCGAGTTTTTCCTGCTTCTGGCTATGAATTATTAATGTTTGGTGAACTGTAGCTAATGTTAATATTTATTTATTTGAATTAAGTCCATATATAATCTTCTTCCTGATTAAATTCACATTTTTTAGGCTGTATTTGATAAATATAGACGAAAAATTAGGAATTTAATCAAATACTAGCAAACAATTTAACAAACCAAAAAAAAAAAAAAAAATGCAAGAAACCAAAGCATACATTATCATCACAGGATAAAATGTGTTTTAAAATATATGATTACAGTATGAAGAAAAATGAATGAATAAATTTATTGCAATGGTAATTATCGTACCTTAACTATAAGTGACTAAATCTAAAACTAAAAACTGATTGTTAAATCTAAATATAATAATTTTTCAGTGGCATATACATGACCCATGTAGAAGGAACAATAATACGCATAACGAAAGTAAATCTTGATTATTTATTTGAAAATGGTAAACCAACACCGCAATTGATTACTTATTAAATCGAAATACATCACATTTTCCCCACTGATATGGATATACACCGAAATACCAAAAACTTGTAATTCTTGTAAAAAATTCAAGAAATTAATATTATTTACTTGAAAGTTCGTTCACTTCATTCGTAGCTAAAAATCTGATGTAACAGTTTCAGCGAAAGCATTAATACCATTCAATTGGTGATTTGATTCTATAAAATACTGCTAAATGTCATACCATCTCCTGGCAAGCAGGAAATTACTATTAAATAGCCACAATGTACAGCAGATAACTGTGACCACCAGCAGACCAAGAATATTGGATTTATTTATTTCAATATTGTTATAAGTTCCCTTAATTATTTCCAGGTGCATCTTATGAATTTACACAATGTTCTGGTATGTTAAATAAATGTTAAATTCTAACCATCTCCTTCTGCCTTAGACATTTAAGTAACATCAATATAATAGCGATTATTTACTGTAATAGCCATTACATCTAAGTCATACATAACCTTTTTTTTTTTTTTTTACCTAAGCAACTTTGTATAATATTACAAGCTCTGAGTACTCTGAAGTTATTGAATGGAACTAAATTTCGTTCAATTGGCTCATGTAGAAATGAATATGTACATTACCTTAACCCTAGATTAGGCGTGTGGGTGACAGGTGTCACCAGTGATTTTTATTTCAAATTTGCAACATTGTGCGTTGGTTTTCGGAGTCGCGCCTTTAAGTAGCTGAACGTTAGTTGTTGATGTTTGTTATGGCGGCAGTAGTACACTTCTGTTTACCGTATACAGTTTGTAAGAAATAAGTTCTCTCTGCGGCAGCGTGTTTGGGTGACAATTGTCAACCACGCGCCTATATGCGTAACAAGTAAAATGTCAAAACGCCGGAAGACAGAGATGACAAAATATAAGAATGTCGTTCTGTAGTGGCTTGAGGAGGAAGAGGAGGAGTTGGAGGTGTGTTCTGGTGAAAGTGATTATGAAATGTATCACGTGAGTGCAAGTGACCACAACATTGAGTCGGAACAAGATAGT
The DNA here is from genome assembly GCF_964235325.1 of Thermobia domestica. Lineage (NCBI taxonomy): Eukaryota > Metazoa > Arthropoda > Insecta > Zygentoma > Lepismatidae > Thermobia > Thermobia domestica. The sequence goes on along the minus strand of NC_137459.1, from coordinate 21,921,211 downwards.
CCATTGTGTAATACTTTGATCTTCTAAAAATATGTTATATTAATGCACTTTGTATCCTGAAATTCAACACCAATTCACCTCAATGTCACGAAGGATTTATATATATATATATATTGGCTGGGAAATGATTAAATCTCAGATACAACGAATATGCTGTATTCCCCAAATTACACTCGAAATTAGGAAGAGGGGCGACTGCGACTGTTACTTGATGTTAAAGAAGAAGAAATGGTCAATGTTAAGAAGCCATCATGCTCCAGAGGATGTTGACATACTTATGAAAGACGTAGAGCCAAAACTAAAAGGCAGAGGTGCTTGATATGTAAGAGATGGATGAGCGGAGGACATCTCAAAGACATTTGTGTAACATGTTTGGAATCAGCCTAGTAGTCATAAAACAAAAGCCTGTTATATTCAGTACAACGCTGAGTACAACCAAAAATATAAACTGTGATAAACATTTTATTAAACAAACGAAAGAATCGTCATTTAAAAATAATTTTACTTATTCTAGTTACATTTTGATAGGTGGGTGACACCTGTCACCCACGCGCCTAATGGCGCAACCAAAACGTACTCGCCTAACGCAGGGTTAACTATCAGGTTTCAAAGCAGCACAGAAATCAAATTTTATATAACTTTATTTGTTTATTTATTTATTTATTGAACAAATTCCCAGATACAGCATAACTTTGCCATTTTACATAGGGAAATGTTAACAAGCAAGGGAAAAAAAAACAAAAAGAGAAAGCAACAGCGTCAACAAAGAGTACAAAAGTAATTATTTTTTTCTTTTAACGTAAGCAGCAAAACAATTTACTTAAAAAGTATATAAAATGTATAAAAATATATTTAAAAATATATAAATAATATTTAAAAACCATCAAACTGAAAACTTCTAGCTTGAACTAGTTTCGTATTGCGATGTCGCTATATATATATATATATATATATATATATATATATATATATATATATATATATATATATATATATATATATATATATATATTCTAAACGGTCATGTTCATTTAAAACCAATTACATTAACATATCATTTCTTTCTCTATGTAGAGGTACTTATTTTCACACTTTGTCTTTACAGTATTTCAAATTACACTTATAAAGTGAGTATGATGTTTTACTTCATTTTGCGAAGTGAACATTACATTATAGGTATTATTATTACTTTTCACCATCTGTTGAAAACAGAACATATGTGTTTTATTCCGATGGACACTTGTGTAAGAAGTTTGGTAATTCAAGACTGGTATATGATATATTTTGTTTACTATCAATAAAATGGTATCGAAAATTCGTTTTGACTAACAATTTACAGTTTTTGAGAAAAAGTAGTGAACTTTTTTATGAAAAAGGACATCACCAAAATGGAACAATTTGGCACAACTTTAGTCATGATCAAGTATGAGAAAGAAGAACGATAACAATTTCCTTATTTTTATCAATTATTCATTATATCTTCATCTTAAATCACTGCTGAATTATCTTACAAAAAGAAGAATATTTAATCTAATTACCGGAGATGTACTAATGTTATGCTATATATAAAAAGTTTTGATAGGTGTCCTCATGGAATACTAAGACAGATAACAAAGTAAACACGTGTTGTGTTGGTGTTACAAAATGGGCTTACTTGCTTCTCTTCTCTAGGTTTAAAACATGTTTCTTGAGTCATAATAACATTTTGATTCAGATCTTCTTAAAAATCTATGAACATTACTATGCAGAGGGGGAATTGCCAGCACTTGTAGCTCGGATGCAATTCAGTACCACCAAAAGGAATGGTTGGGAATAAAAGCTGACATCTCCTTGCATCTCAAATAATACTAGATTATGCTTAGGGATGCATAAATTAAACTCAACAGTTAAAATATACGAAGAACGGACTAGAATAGTTATGGGTGAATAGTTGTGAAATAACAAGAAGAAAAGCATAACGAGCACAGTACCTCTTTGATGAGCGTCGATTGGTCCTTCCTCGATGACACGTGGCTATGGCTGAGCGGATGCTTTCAAATCTCGATGATACAATTCAAGACATGGCTCTTTAGTAGTTCATTCTGTCAACAGACAAGGGCGACGATAAATATGCTCTGTCCAATATCAGTTGTGGGAACTCGGTCTTCTTTTGATCCCACATCGGAGATGATTGTCTCTGCTGCATTGGACCCAAAAGAAGATAGTAGCGGCTCTTCAATCGGGAGACAACGTCTTGTCTCCAAGGGTGGAAGAGTGAACCTGTGCATCTCACTAGAATTCTAACCACAATCAACCACGACTGCTCCGGTTTTATTCGAGCCATCGACTGACGTACATGTTCAATTACCTTTCAAATGTCTGTGTCCAGGGAGAACAGACGCGTGTCTCAACGGAATGAGGTTGCGGAAAAGAAAGTAATGTTTTTCTTTTTCTTTTTTTTTTTTTCATTTTATTTCCATTTTGCAAGCTGATGAAACAAAAAAGGTGATTTTACAAATGCTTTGGCTGTCAAAGTGCAGCACTGACAAAAAGTTTTAAAATGAAGTGATCGTTTTCAATTAAATGAATTAATGTTTCCAAAGTTCTTGAAAATTAAAAAAAAAAAAAAAAAAACTAGATTGTGGAAACAATCAAGTGCCTTCACAATACAATTCCCAAAGTTAACTAAAACATTATTGGGGAAGAACTAGAAACCTGAACAACACAAATAAAAAAAAATTCAGGTTTTTAACTTAGTTATCCCCGAATATTAGGGGGAAAAATTTTCACAACTTGTTAGTTCTTGCATCACTAATTTATATAAGAACTGGTTTTTATTTTTCAAAAACAAATCTTGTTTTATATTTCAAATTTCTGCCTCTCAATCTGATAGGAACTCCGCACTTGAAAGTTTAGAATTTTCTGAAGAAACAGTAAGTCTCATAACAACACTCAGTCGTTTAAGCGTTTATTTGACCATAATCAGTCGTATCTTTATACCGGTATCTACAATTTAATTAATACTCGCATGTTCCATTGAATCCAAACTTTAAACCCTCCCATTAAGAAGATATACAATTGGAAGAAATAGCAATAAACTTCTAAGTTGCTTTATAATTTTCCTTAACATATACAGTAGAAATAACCTATCATTACACATTTTAAAATGTATTATTTCATATATTTTTTCAAGTTTCAAACTACTTCTAAAACTTCACAGACACCATTAATGCCATTAAACTTATCTTATTTAAATACACATTTAATTTCCCACAATACAGCCAAATGTACAGTCACCAGTAAATAGCATATCTATTCGTTCTTTTGTCAATAGTTTGCAGCTGAATAAACTAATTCGGAAAATGTCTCCTGTAACTTAAATAGAACTAGATTCAGTTTGTATCAAGATTTGGTCCATTACTTCCGAAGATGATGACAAATAAGGTATGGAGTAGGTATGTAAGTTCTGTTGGTAACTGTATAAATATCGATTCTTCGAAACTTCCAGTATTTAAAGAAACATTAAGGCAATTATTTAAATAAAATTACACATTAGCATTACATTTTAACATGATGGTAAGAAGTGATAGTCATTTCGACTTCTGACCTTCTGTGTTTTGTGACTGTTACTTCGATGAATCCATTTTGTCCATCCTTGAGTGCGTGACATCATTTTCTTGCATTGTAGGTGAGAAACCTCTTAGCCCTCATCCTACAGGAAACAACAAGAACATCACAATGGCTCCCCAACTAAATAATTATCTTCCACCCTTGTCTCCAACCCCGGATGTGAATTCTCCTCAACCTACCACCCCTTTTCCTCCCACCGAGGAGCCCGCCCCTGTCCGGAATCACAACGCGCGAGGCACCAACCCTAGCTCCGAGGACTCGGGAATATCTGGCAGTCCGCACACAATAAATTCTGGGGACAAAAACAGGTACTCCATTTACATCTAGGTTCTTAAATGCATTTCGCTGTTCACTTGAATATTTTTGTTAGTTTTTCAAAGAAAAAAAAAAATTAAAATAGCTGAGTTGCATGCCAAAGTTGCTTGTATGGAATTTATACAAGATCAGCCTTTAAATCTTTGCTATATTTGCTAAAAAACTAAAAGGAGAATTTGTATAGGACATTTTGTCTTTACGATAAAGTCAAAGAATGATAATTAAATATTCATATATAACATAAACACAAAGAAAAGTATTAATAATGTAATAGAAAAATATTTGACAGTTCTGAAAATATTTTCTTTTATCGCGTTGAATTATCTACTGAAGTCATGGTGCACAATTGTTAAAATACGAAAAGAAAGAAAAAAATCACGAAGACATTTATATAATTGAGTCTACTTGAGGGAATATATGTAAAACTCTTCTCTGTTTTGACAAAAGGCTAATATATAATCTAATTCATCACATCAAATAGCTTAAACATATAGATTTTCCCTACGTCTGAAAATCCTTTAAACATAATCTTATGAATATTGAATATTAAACTTAAAGTTCGCACTCATGTTAATATATCAGATTATTTCGGATGGTAGATAATTTGTCAGTAGAAAATCTCTTGTACTGTACTAACACAAAATAGTTATGCTAAAGCTAGTTGAGTCTGATATGTGGTATCTACAGTATATGACATTTTCAGTAGCTCTTCTCGGGCTATCAGCCAGGTGAAGGTATTAACATCCGACGATTCGAATGCACACATCGCATTCATCTTCAGAGATTATGATGAACAGACCGGAGATGTTAACATGTCCATATATTGTGACTATTCACGGACAGAGGTATGAATGGGGGCTTGTGATTGGCTAAGGGAAATGCTGGCTTCTGATTGGCTGAGGGATGTTGGTTTCTGATTGGCTGTTGTTGTGGCTACGGTAAATGGCTTTGTTGAATGTCTGTTTTTGTTCCTGAAAAGGGGCGACCAACTTTTGGGACAAAACAAGAAAGGAAGCCATATCTATCTCACGGGAAGGGAACAGTCTCAATAGAGGCAATGGGTTTCAACTCAGCCCTATCTGGTCGACCCTTTTCAGGAACAAAAACAGACATTCAACAAAGCCATTTCTCGTAATCACAACAACAGCCCAATCCGGAGCAGCATCCCTCAGCCAATGGCAAGCCCCATTCATAGCTCTGCCCCTAAATAGCTACTATATATACATGTCCATATCTCCGGTCCCTTCATTACAATCCCTGAAGATGAATGCGACGTCTGCACTAGAAACGTCGGACGTCAATACATTCACCTGGTCGATATCCCGAGAAGACTTACTAAAATCACGTCGCCAGGAAAAATTCAATTCTTTCTTCATGACTTTTTCAGTCTAAAATATCTCTGTTGTGTATTCACCCTTTAAGAAATATACACTGATTATTCTTAGGTACGTGAAATACTCGCACAATACACGGTATTTTTGTTGATAGTAAAAACTGCAATAGAACAATCAAATATAAGAAGAAGACGAGTTATTTGTTCTGAGTGGCACTTACAAGATTCTTTCATACTCTCCAGAGGGATTTTTTTTTAATAGTCGTAGTAATCCTCTAATCCTCAATGAATTGAAGAGCAATGAATTATATTCGAAAAGACAGAAAGAAAGGTCTTAAGAGAAGTGACATTAATGCAAACTTTACTTTCTTTTCCAATAATTTTTAAATATTAACTCAAAGTGATAGTTGTGCTGCTTTCTGCCGAGGATCCCTTGTCCCATTCATATACCCTTGATATGTCCTTAACCACTTCCAGTCAAACCTAACAAATATTACCTTTTTGCGATTTGATTTCCATTTACTTCAAAAATGTATTTATATATAGTGTATGGATTATCATTCGGATGTTTTCAATTAGCCAAACTTCACTTGTTTTCTGCAAATAGCATAAGGCTTGTCAACCTTACATCTCTATCTGTTCACAGCTACAAGCTGCTCCCACAATATAGATTTTTTTTAAATAATAATAATAGTTTGAACATATTCTCCCTATCCTCGGAGAGAAAGGGATAGGAATGGACTTACATTTCCAATTTGTCTAGTAAATTCTCTTGTCCATTATCCGGTTTAGTATTTATCAGCACTCTTATTCTTAAATAGTAGGTAATTATATTTTTCAATATTTTTTAATACCTAGGAACTTACCATCTTTCAGATCATGATATGATGTCACCAATGTAATTAAAGGTTCCCTTAAAAACAGTTCATGAAAGTTGTAGTTATCATTTTGTCCAATAAATAGTTACACTTGCGCCTCCCTCTCCCTTGATACCACGCACAAAAATACTATTGCGTAATAAATACTACGAAGGATTTCTTTTATTCATACATTCCACTTTATCCTGAATTTCATTGTGTTTATGAGTATTATTCCGTATTATTCCGTATTTTCCAATTAAAAGATCTTAAATATAATCATTTAAATAAAACTTATTTAAAATATTGCTTTTCGATGTGATAATTCTTCCCCAATATACCCCTTTTAAGTTTATGCGAATGTACCCTGGCTTCTGTACGTGTACAGCTTTCCCTTGTTGTACTCAAACAACTTCCTTTCAAGCCTATACAAATTCTCCATCAAATAAATTTGTATATTGCAGATTGTACTGCATGATTGCATGGAACACTTTTTCTTGCACTTGTAGATTCGTCTCGAACTAGCTAAACCCTTTTGATTCGGTGTTGCCAAATAAATTTTTTTCTCATTTTGGAATTGCTCTTTCAGATTGAGATTTCCTCGGTCACCAATCTTCAACTTCAATGGAATGTTGACCATATTCTGAGTGCAGAGGGAAAGTCAGATATGGACAACGTTTTATTTTTAATGGAGTTTTTTTTTTTATAAATCCTTAAAATAACTATATATGTATAAAAATAGTTAATTACTTTTAGATCAATAATTTATTATGAAATTTATGTTTTGTGATCGTAACTTACTACTTTCTCCAAGACAATAATCATAAGAGTAAGAAAAAATTTACACATATGAACCTCATTTTCAATCCACTAGCAAGATCATCATGAATATATAGTTTTAATAAGTACTAATGTAGGCCATAATTGCATTAAACTTATAACATTTCCACTCTTTCGTATGTTTTGGAACCTATGTGAAATAAAATTGCATCTACAATGTAAATGCATTATTGCCACATTTCGTGTAAGGGTTTTCAACATTTATTTCATCAAAAGGATCGAGTATTTTGTTGATATAAACTAAATATTGTTTTTGACTCCTGTTATTTTTATAACGGTACACACTTCATAAGTATCCCATCTCATGAGGGTACAAAAATTATGATTTAACATACAGCTAAAATTGGGTATTAAACTCGTTATTAAAATTGTTCATTTTTATTTATGTGCAGCCCTCTGTGTGCATTTACTACCTAAAAAGAAGGAAGAATATGGTCATAATGCACATTATTGATATTTATTTACTTATTTGTCGGTTAATTTTACTTCAACTTAGTTTCACATTTTAAATTCATAGTCCACATGTCTACTACAATTAGATATTGACTGTAAATGCGAGCAACATCAGGCGAAAAACAAAATAAACTGAAGTAAGGCATTAACAGTTAAAGTGAGGGTCTTATTTAACCATCGCCATAAATCAACATTACTCAAGATTCACGGTGATCGAAAGATTTTAAAGGGTCGTTTTCCTCATACACAATTCTCTTGGTAGCGTGTATACATAATCACTATGAATTATTCTTTTCACACACACACACAACACATGCATTCCCGCTACTTTATCTTTCAGACATGCTGTTTCTTTCTCTTTTTTATCTAATTTCTTCTGATCTTGGACAATTCAGATGTTCGCTCATCTCCAAATAATCTAATGTAGTGAAGTAATAAATAGAATACATGAACTAAAAAAATAATTAATTTTGAAAAACTACTGAAGTGTTTGGAGAAAATATAATATCTATGTAATCTCTTCGTCCGGAATTATTAACAAGCATTTTTTTTTTTTTTTTTAGTGTAAAAATACTCAATCTAATATTTAGCACTTATGATAGATTATTTCGAAATACATATAATTAATAGACCACTCACCTAAATAAAGTTCCTTCCAATTATGTCTCTTTCCAATATTTGAAATCCTTCGCTCGGACAGTTTTTCATCAGATCCTCAAAATAAGTGGTTTACGATGCACGGTCTTCATATTGTTCATATATTTCAAGAATAGTAAATTTTCAGAAATATTTCAACTTAATGTTCAACGATTATGCCCTTTATTTAGGCTAAGGGAAATAATGATTAATGATGGTGGAAAAATTGATGGCATGAGAAAGTGGGAGGAAACGGGAGAACCCCGAGAAATCCCACGAACACGATGTTGTCTACCGCAAACTTACTTGGCCGGGGATAATTGTGATAAAATAATGAATATTGAGCAATATATTTTGTGGATACTAGTTGTTTATCTACTTGCCCTAATAGATATAAATCACTCTGTTTTTAAGTTATGTAAAATTTGGTGTGTAAGTTGACGGTGGTGAACTAACTAGACTGCACTGGGGCAATTTATATCTTTATATCTAATGGGGTAAGTAGATATTCAACTAGTACCCACAAAAGCCACTGTTGATATATACATATACATATATATAGTTGTACTTCAGTTGGTGAGTACTTTAGATTATGTGCCCGTATCAAAACTCCGTCTATATAAATTGTTGCTTAAGTCCCTTCGGATTCTGAATCATATATATTTGCACAGAACACATATTAGTTCCTAAGTGAAGTCTTGACCTGACTACGATAAGTCTCATAGTTTTGGAGCTATGGACCATTGAAGTTCATTTTTTCATGTTTTCGGTAGCCTAACTTCGGAAGGAAGCATTTGTGCACCCAGATTGGTCCATATTATCCGTCGTATCTTGGTGTCAGGAACCACCTCCCAAATGTTGTCGGTGTTGTTTTTTGTTTTGAAACACCCTATATATATATATATATATATATAAATATATATATATATATATATATATATATATATATATATATAGCCTCAGTCTATAGACAGCCTCTTGCTCACAAAGAGATGCCGCCCCCGTGTGAAGTTTCTTTTCATACTGTCCTGTTTGGTTTTCCTCTCCCTTGAAAAGTAACTGACAGGCAATAAACTGAACCCAAACTGTTGCCAAATCTTTGTCAATGATCTTTCTTCTTTGACACAACCTCACCCCAAGACACATGGATGGAAGAGAAAGAGAGGGGGAGAAGAAAAGGAAGGCATTGCGTATGGCAACGTTTAGTTTTTTCTTCTTCCAAAGGAACCACAAACTTTATGACGGCTTCTTTGTGCAAAATTCAAAGTCTCCCGACTGGCTATCGTCTGGGCGATAACATATATATATATATGTTATCTATATATATATATATATATGACCAATGTGAAAACCGTGCATACAAACGACTTAAATCTTGTAGCCCTGGCGAAAAATGCCTGAGCAAAGCATTTACTATATTAGAAAGAAATATAATTGGAAGGAACATTATTTAAGTGAATGGTCTACTATTCCTCAAATAAGTATTCACATATGATAAATATTTATGTATTCATCGTGGACAGAGTATGGTACTGAGTATCTTCCTATTTGCTGCACATTCGAGGATTTCCTTAACTGAAATTGGTATACCAACTAACCTTATTCAAGTATAAACACTTTTAGATTCTACACTTATATGATTTGTTACAACTTGAAACTAGATGCAACCAAGAATATTCTTGTATTTTATTCACTGCCCGTTTTGTAGCCAAGTAGTACTTCATGTCCTCCGAAATTCACTCTACAAAATCTACACGAAACACAATAAGCCTTCAAAGGGTTCCGGGTAAAATAAAAAATGGTAAATGTAGAATTGCACGTCACTAGTAGGACAAATAGTAAATAATTAAACTAAAAATCTTTCTTGTTTAAAATAAAATGATGCGTTAAGGAAAGCAAGTTATTTATACAAAAGTATTATTCGAAGCATGTTAATAAATATAGGGCTTTGCATGTATATAAACTTATTGTCTGCTCAGTATAGGTCAATAATTTTGTAGAATTATTTTTTCATACATGAAATAATTATACGTAATTTATCTTTAATATTTTTTTATTTAAAAAAAAATCACCTTTAAAGCATTATTTTTAAAATGTTAATATTTATTAATTTGTTTTTCTGTTACGTCACAATGATGTTATCGTATACATACATATCATAACCAAAGAACCAACCAACCACTGGCGTGACAGCCCTTCGCGGGCCTGAGCCGCTCCAACGTCATCGTTGGAGTGCCGACTAAACTACGTTCACATGGTCAGTGCGTTGTGTCACCCTATCTCTAACAGACGTATAAGGAACTTTCTTGACCTAGTGACCGTCACGTCTTTTTTTTCATGCACATGACTCCCCGGTTTTGCGTCACGACGCTGGGTAGACGCCGAAATTGGGATACATCGGCCGAAATTGAAACCCAGGACCACGTGAACGAGTCCAACGCTTTAACCTCTAGGCTACGGAGCCCCATAACATAGATATAATACAACATCCATTTGCAAATTTGAAAGCTACATTATTAGTAGTAGTTTTGAAGTGAACACTGTCTTGTACTTGTCAAACAAATAAAATTAACGCAAGATAAAAATTACATCGGAAAGATCCTTTCTTTTCTTCAAACAATTAGTTGATTAAAATGCATGTGTTCACATCATTCAATTTAATTTTACATGTGCTAATTCAAAAACTTAAAATTTGATAATCAAATTAACAAACTAACACAGGTATACATCATTGTCCGAGTAGTAAATATTATCTATAAATTTTATCTTAGCATTGTTAATCATAGTAACCAAGAAAACTCCGTGTAGTTACTTTCAGCTTCATTCTTTTTAGCATGAAATTAAACATTTTCTCATTTCAACCATTAATACAGAAATCAATTTATAATAAAGCACTTGTATAAGAAAATCCTTTTTAGAGTATTTTAATCATGCATTTTTCATTTTTTATCCGAATCAACCAATTTACAGTATATATTATTAATTAATAAATATCCTTGCTTTCATGCCATTCAGGTAATCTTGACACACGCCTATCTACGTAGAAATGGATATATATTGCAATTCTGAATGTTTGATGGTCGGTACGTAAATCACAGAAAAATAGTCAATGTGATAAACTTCGAGAATATTGTTGAAATTGGCTGTTTTATTTAAACAGATTGTTGAAACAAAATATCTTTTCTCTGTAAATTCACATGAATTTGTGGTTGTTACTTTCTTCGTAAATTAAAAAAGTCAGGTTCTCACTATGAATATGAATTAGAAGGTAAATAATGTTTCTATTCAAACTAAAAACAAATTTAAAATTAAAATATATTCTTTCAGGAATAGTTTGAGAACTACTATGCATTAGTCTTGAATGGGTTGTGATTATTCGTTAACTCGCTTCGACAAATTAATTCAACATTCCTTATGGTCACTGTTACTTACTGTTTCAAAATTGTTGCAAGTCTAAAAGCAATATCTTTATTCACTTATTATAGCATATCTTTACTAATGGATAGCAAACCAAACATTCAATGACGATTTTTGCTTCGTTTTATTTGCAGGGTTGAAGGTAATTCTTAGATTCTATAGTGTGTAATAGAACGCACAGTAAATTATACTATTATTTCTTACTTTGATTTCAATGTGATAATTCACAAAATATTTCCGCCATTTTTTGTCAGTTATGATTTTTTTTTTCACTGAAAATAATTCATAGTTACAATAATTTTATTTAAACACAAAATCAGTACAACTTTAACCAAGTTCAAATCTAAATTAATCATTTTCTGACTCTTAAAACTAAATAAGCATGTTGATTCCATATGCATAAACAGAAATTAGAAATAAAATTATTTTGTAAGTCAAATTCATTAATATACTTTAGTTGTATTTATAGAGCCAGTGCAAATTAGTTTACTGAAAGTAACTGTAAATATACTGTAATTTTTAAAGTAAATAATGAATACTCGAAACGCAAGAATATTTTCGGAAATGACTAGAAAACTTGAATGCAAAGACTAAATAAGTCAGATGTAATATTCAAGTGTGTTTATAACAGATAAATAACTAATTGACCTCAAATTATACGGTGTTAGACTAACTGAAAATGAAGAACATATTTAAATATGTAAAACTGAGTTTTCGTTGTGTTGCGTTTCGTGTATTTACAGATAGTTTAGTAGTGTGCAAAGTTTATACTTTTTAAGTATCTTTCTTGCAAATAGTTTTGTCTCATTAGTAAATTATGTCCTAAATATTAATACATATGAAGATTCCTATTAAATATACTTAGAAATAAATTTATTTATTATTTGAAATCTTTACTAATAATGTGCTTTCTATCCACAGATGTACATCTAACTACCTAATTTTTAGTACCTTTAAATTTGATTTTATTATAACACTAGCATCTAATATCTAGTTCATATTCTACTTTTTAAAGTTTAATTACTGTATAAACAAATGATATTTTTGTTCTAAACCACCTTTCTATGAAACATAAATACCAGTATGTAAATTCAAATTTCTGAATGTTGTTTTCTTGTGTACTGATAGTAATGGAAAACCGATCATCCAGTCAAGAAAGCAGGCAGATAATTATCTACCACGAATTATTGTTAATTTTTGCACGAAGCATGGCCATTTTCAACAAATGTGAGCACTCATTTTGGAAAAAGAACTCATATATAACGATTACCAAACTTTAAAGACATTCCCGTTTTTAGTCGATTATGTGAAACTATTCTATCTTTTCATAAACGACTAAAATTTCAAATTCAAGTAACTAGCACCTTTAAATATTCCTTTCAATTTGAAACCTCAGATCACCACATTACTAAACTTTCCTTCTCCTCTACAAACTTTATTGGAGCTAAAGATCCAATATATTTCAGGCAAAAATTTTCTTGTAGGCCTTATATCTGGAGAACTACATATAGTGACGCCAAACTCAAACTATCACTTAACTCAGTATGATGTAAAAAATACGAAAACTCAATTTAGGGGTCATTCAAATATTTATGGCCCCTGATCGAAAAACTAATTATTGGCCAAGATCGCAATCTTCTGATGCACTTTCTTTATCATTCCTAAAATTCTTGGCTAAAATCGCAAGTTTTGATCCATTTTTTTTTTGGGGGGGGGGGATCATTCCTAAAATTCTTGTTTTACTAAATAAATTAAGTTTGAAACAGAAAAATGTTTCAGTTCTCTTTAAGCAAACACATAAACGAACTAATTTTCAGTTATCTGGATGATTGGGATTTCATTTTTCTTGCTACTGTTAAACAACGTGTTTGTGTGTGTTCCGCACAGCACATTGATATTATAATTACCGATTGTTAAACCCAACATTACATACCTAAACATTATATTTTCCTATTTTTTCCATGTTTGTGCGTGTGTGTTGAAATGCACGCTAATTTTTTTTCAGTGTGTTCACAATTGTTAACTTATGTTTGTAATAATTGTCAAGCTAGATAGTAGTGAAAGGTACTAAATATCAGTTTTTTCTCATTTTTCATATTATACATGTTCTCGAATCAACAATTTTTAATTTTGAAAATCGGTAACACTGATGCTTGACATTTTCAAGCTTAAATAAAAATTCATTTTTAAAGCCTTTGAGGTATATATGTAATAAGTACACTTAAAATACATCAATAAACACCAGCTAATTAAAAGTATTGAACAATTCAATATATATTGAAGTAATAAACACCTAAATAATTGATTTCTTAACAAAAATAAATTTAACCCAAGTAATCTAAATGAGAGTAATGCAATTACTGGCAAAAGGGAACTATCTTACATGTTAAACTAATATGTAGTGAGATATGAATAATCTTCCTTTTTCTTCAGTAAATATATAGAATAAAACTGCTAAATGAACTCTAGAGTAAAATTATTACCTTGTACGTTAGATAGAAAAGTAATAAATGGCAAAAATGTAACTTAGACGCTTAAAAATATGTGTCGATAACTAATATATATATATATATAGTAAAACCTGCAATACGTTGCACAATACATCTTTCACAGTCAACTTCAAGTTAAGCAAATGGAAAATAAAGCATACAATATTTATTAATGGTTGTATTTGAATTAGGCCAGCTTAAGCAAGTGCTCTAGTAGGTTCAGATTAATTGTGGGGAAAGTGATGCTTCTATAAACGACGCCAAACTCACAGAATGCCGGTTTTTATACATTTATTTACTTAAGTGCAATTTTGTTTTTCAAAAATGAAAATAATCATAAAAATTTAAAGGCAAGTATATGATTGATCAACCAGCGGAGAGAGAAAAGGGATGCTGATCTGATTCGTAGAAACGAGTAAACTTTTTTCTATCAGGCAAAGTCGTGGAGCAAACTTTCTAGGGATTACGTTAAAAAAAAATTAAAGAAAAAGACAGTGCTAGTTAATTTAGCTGACCTGAATTGTTAAAATGAGTAAAAGTCAAATCTATATTATAAAATTGAAAGTAACTATGTTTGTGACTTAATCTCTTGAACCGACCGACCGATCTCGATCAAATTTTTGACGTACATGCGGTTCTGGCCTGATAGTGTTTTTAGCTATTCACTTTGACGGCAGAACGTAGAGAAGGAGGAAATGTAAAAATAAATAAAACTTATTACTCTTGAACCAAACGACCAACCTCGATCAAACTTTCAACATAGATAAAGTTCGGGCCTGAAATGTTTTTTATCATTTCACTTTGACGGAGCAACGTAGGGAAGCGGGGGGAGAAAGATATATGTTAAAAAATAAAAATAAAAGTGACTGTCTTTGTGACTTCACCACGCTTAAACTACTCAACCGATCTTAACCAAATTTTCAACATAGATGAGCTTTGAACCTGGAATGATTTCTACCATATCACTTTTACGGTAGAACTTAGGGGAGGAAAGAGATTTATAAAAATAAACAAAACTTAATAACTCTTGAACCACCCGATCGATCTCGATCAAATTTTCAATATAGAGGAGGATCGGGCCTAGAAAGTTTTTTTTTTTTAATATTTTCAGTTTGACGGTAGAACCTAGGGGAGGGGGCGGGAAAGGGGAGATTTATATATAAAAATAAATAAAACTTAACTCTTGCTGCATCCAACCATCTTGATCAAATTTTCAACATAGATGACGTTTGGGCCTGGGATAATTTTTGTCATTTAACTTTGACGGTGCAACGTAGGAGAGGGGGAAGGGCGAGGGGGAGGTATATGTAAAAAGCAAAAATGAAAGGGACTGTCTTTGTGATTTCATCACTCTTGAACCACCCGACCGATCTCGATCAGATTTTCAACATAGATGAGGTTCGGGCCTGGAATGGTATTTATCTATTCACTTTAACGACAGAACTTAGGGGAGGAGGTAGGAGGGCAGATATATAAAAATAAATAAAATTTAATAACTCTTGAACCACCGGACCTATCTCGATCAAATTTGAAATCTAGATGAAGTTTAAACCTGAGATGGTTTTTGTCATAACGCTTTGACGGTGCAACGTAAAGGTGGAGAAAGGAGAGACATTTAAAAATGATCGAAAATGGCCGATATTAGTTTTGAATTCATAGTTTTCGGGATCGTTAAGATGAACAGTGGCACTTCTGATTCCATGCCTCGAAACATGGGGAGGGGAGGAGGATATATAAAAATTATCGAAAATGATCGATGTCAGAGAGCGCTTTAGTAATAGTAAAAAGTGACTGACTAACGGAACATATTGGTATTTATTTTCTTAATTTAACGCAGAAAAACGGGTAATTGATGCTAGTATGCGTATAAGGTAGAACGCTCCCTTCTGGCGCGTGAGGTCCCTTGCTCCATTCCAACTCGTATCAGGTAAGCTTTGTGATGAACGATCTTTTTGGGCACTCCCGTTTGTTCCTACTTTCTTAATTCGACTATTTCATTCATTATCACCAAAACCGTCTCCTTTACCCTTGGTGTATAATCGTACAACGTTAAACTAAGAAAAGTCCACACAACAATTCCAATTCGGAAAAACAATTCCAAAAAACAATTGCGGAGACATGGAACTAGACTGCCTTGAAAAAAAATAGATATAAATGTTAGGCAAGAAAGTCAGGGAACTTCGTATAAAGATTAAAAGATTGCGTCTTTCTTTGTATTTTATCCTCATGCGCAATATTTTTTATAAAAATTTGTTTACAATATTGTGTTCTTCTTCAAATCAAAGACGTATTTTAAAGAAATCAGTTGTCTAGCCTTCTCCTAAAATGTTTTAAATTAATCTCAACAGTCTTTATTATCCTTTGTTATATATTAGTTGGTTCACTTTTATTTTACGTTTATACAGTATACATAATTTTATTCACAAAAATCTATATTTGTACAAATGAAAGGGACAATGTTTGTAGCTTAATAACTCTTGAACCATACTTTCTGATCTCTATCAAATTTTGAATATAGATGAGGTTCGGGACTGGAATGTTTTTCATCATTTAACTTTGACAGTACAACGTAGGGGAGGGGGAGGAGGGATATATAAAATAAATAAAACTTAATAAATCTTGAACAACATCCGATCTCGATCAAATTTGCCACATAGATGAGGTTCGGGCCTGAGATGGTTTTTATCATTTCACTTTGACGGTGTAACTTAGGGGAGGGGGAAGGTGAATATATAAAAATAAATAAAAATGAAAATGACTACGTTTATGACTTAATAACTATTAAACCACACTTCCGATCTCGATCATATTTACAACAAAGATGTGGTTGGTTTTATCGTTTCACTTTGATGATGCAACTTAGGGGAGTGGGATATATATAAATGATCGAAAATGACCGATATTAGTGTCGAGTCCATAGTTTTCGGGGTCGCTGAGGTGAACAGTGATACTTCCGATGCCGTCTAAATTTCTAACGACAACAAAGGATTTTCACTACATCAAAACAGGTTCCCTAACATGCACAAAAACCGCGTAAGCCTTGTTGCCACTACAAAAACAGCATACCTCATGGGTACCAAACAGACGAGATAAGAAATTGTGCATATAAAATTTTTATTCCAACCCAGCAAAGCGGGTAATCAACGTTAGTATCGTTATAAAGTTGGGATTGAGTTAGAAATGTGAATGAGCTTCTCGCTAAGTTATTAACCTCGCTACTAACGTTATATTGCATAAAGTTATGTCTAATGAAAAGCTAGTAAATATTTTATGCGATATCACTCGTTACCACTACCATACAGCACAGTTCCCTAAAACAAATATGACAAGTATGGCCTACGTAATATCCTGTATAATTGATCATAGAAAAACAATTTAACAGGTCTTTGTTAAGCTCCACTTGGATTTTGTTTTTACTTTATGTCATGCATGTGTATGTTCATATAATATACACAATTGAATATATCAATTAGATACATCAGTTCTGCACATATTACGGATTGTCATCTCTAATGATAATAATGTAATTTATTTTGCATTGCAACACACAGATTAAGCTTACACTCTGGATCTTCCGTTGTATAGGGATCTTTTATTATAGAGATGTTAGTTGACCTGCATAAGTGATTACCTGTATAATAAAGCCGTAACATGATTTTTTTTTTTTTTTTTTTTTTTTTTTTTAAGAAGGTACTTAGATCATCTGCATAATTAGTACGTTCCACACTGAAAGAAGTATTGTGCATAATTCGAGTCAAAATATCTTAGGACCACAGTTTTCAATAGCACTTATGAATTTCTAATTACTTTCTAGGCTTAAGTACAAGACAAGTGCACATACCTTATGCACAAAATGTAATTTTCTTCTTTGAATACAGTTAAAAATAATGTCTTGAATCAAATGAAATCAAAGTGCTGTCTTAATTGCCTCCTCAGCATCATGAATTCTAATAATAAAGCTTCTATCACAGTATGCATAAATTACATATCACAGAGGATAAATATAGACTATTGTTCTTTATTCATCTATCACACTACATAATATAGGATAACCTTACAAGATTTTACTTTTTAAATTAATTTTAGTTTTCATGCTATTAATTTTCCTCAAACCTGTAGTAAGCGTTGCATTACCTTTTCGTATTGCAATGAATGCATTTATTGAAGTATTCACTGAAAGATTTTACACCAAAACATCTTGAATATCAGATTAGCTAAGAAGATAGGTGTTGAAAGAAACTTGATGGCTAATAAAGTTTAGAACAAAGTTGTGTCACTAACATAAAATAAATGAACCAAGCATACATTTAAATAAAAAAGTAAGAGTTATCCTTCTACTTGTCGCTCGTATCTTTCTGAACATCTACGCTTCAAACTTGGATGTAGTTCATCTTCAGGATTTTCAAAGGAGAAAGTACAAAACGAAATAATTAAAATAAAGAAGGCAAGAAGACAGGAAATAGAAGGCAAATTAAAATAAATGCCTCTACAAAAGATGGTAGCACTGTAGAGAGAAAATACACAAAGTCTGTGGGGCAATTCTTTTGTAAAATCGTGAGACGAATTCGTGCAAGTATCTCTTTCAAATTTTAATTTTAGTGCCTTTTTGTCCTTAATTTCTTCAAAACTTCAAGGTGAAATCCGTGCAGGTTTAAAACATAATTGTTTCCAGAATTACACGAGAAGTAAGTGCATACACAAGAAGAGAGTAAACAAGCTAATTAAACACACACACACACACACATATATATATATATATATATATTAGGGTGACCAGACGTACTGATTTTCGTAGTACAGTACTGTTTTTCAAAGAGCTGTCTTGCATGTTGCGAAGACGCCTTGAAAATCGAGAAATGTCTTTCTCTTTTTAAAATGTCCTGCGAAATGTTCTGAGTTAACGTATTTGTAATATTTTAATATTTTATTGTTTATTCACAGCATTTTGAATCAGGGGCACTGCTTTCCTGAATGATAAACGGCTGTGTTTTGTAACAGTCCTCAAAAAAAGATTAGGGAGGGAGAACAATCAACAAACCAATAACGTTAAATGAAATAAGGACATGTGTATTGCCTAATATACTTGTGCTTCTTTTCGTTTGCCAGAATCTGGTCATCCTAATATATATATATATATATATATATATATATATATATATATATATATATATATATATATAACAAAAGTAATACAAACCATTTGACATGCATCGAACCTTATATATCGGAAAAAGAAATGTTAAAAATTATAGTTTTCAATAATAAATATATATTCTTAACTCAATTTACCAATGCTGCCCTTAATTAAGCTAAAATTTTATATGAGAAAACTCTAATTTTAGTACCTTTCTGTATTAATTACTTTTAATATTCTAATATCCTAGATGTGAAAATCTGCGAATACCTGGTAATTGTTTGATCTTGGTCTTCAGGTTGCCTGCAAATCCTCAGAAATCAACGAAGTGGGCGGAAGATGTGCCAGCAGGAAAGCGGTTGGGCCGACGCAGCGTGAGTTACCCCCGAGAGGGGCGGGCGGGACACAACGGGAGGGGCCGTGGAAGCAGTCTAGACCGCTTCGCCCCCTCTCGAGTCCCCTCACGCAAACTGCAACACGAGAGGAGAAATAAAAAGAAGATGGCAGAGAAGCAGAACTCCAAAGCGGAGGAAGAGGAGAAGAGAGACAGTGAAAAAGAGGAAGAAGTCTCAGTCACTGTGATCATAATGGAGGACAGTAGAAACGTGAATGACGGGGATTCTCCGAAAGAGGGGGCGGAGCGGGACAAGACAATCCGAAATCCCAGTAAGTTCTCTTTCCTACCTTCATTGTCCTAGAATGTTTTGAGCATTTTTTCCCGCCCTTAACGTATTTATTTTGTCTTCATTCTTGATAATACATTGAAACCCATACTTAGCATTGAGTGTCTTTAATTAAAATACCACTTTAGAAACTTATAACAAAGTGGGATTACAAATATAAGAAATATAACAAATGATGAACTAAGCGTTGAAAAATTATAATTTAACGCATAACAAAGTGGGATTGATATTCAATTGTAAGCAAAGCTGTACAAACATACCCTACATGTTCATAACTTTAAAATAAATGAGCCACAATAACTCTAAATTTTCTTTGATGTAAGAGGTACGTAGTACCCGCAATTAAAGAAAACTGAACCGATTTGTTCATTCATTCTCAAATTACTGTGAAAAAACATATAGACAGGGTGAAGCTTCAGTCCTGTCTCTAGAATTATATAGGGTGTTAATGAGCTATACCGACAAATTGGAAAAGGTGATTCCGCGCGATAAAATAAGAAAACAAAAGAAAGTTCATATGGACCTGTGGCGAAAAGTGCATAGTTTCAGAGTTAGAGCCGTCCAAAATCGTAAAAAAAAAAAAAAAAAAAAAAAAAACTACATTTGAACGCCCGTTATTTTAAATTCGAAAAACCGTGGAGTAACAGTCCATATCAGCGTAAAAGAAGTCAGGCATACGCCATCCACAACTGATTTCAATGGATGCGTAAAGGATTTCCCAAAGAGCATAATTTCCACATATAATCCCAACGAAATTCTCGGACTTAAAAGTAAGTCCAAATTAGCCGAAGTTTAACCTTTGACAGCAGTAAACATGAAACATGTTGTCAGGAAGTCGGAAGTATTAAGTACCACCAGTTCCATGGTTCCTCGCGTTCGGAACAACGCGTACTGCGATGTATTGTTTCATGGTACAGTTCGCTTTTTCTCAGATGTAAGCGTGAAACAAAACATTGCGGCACTCGTTAGTCTGAACATGAGGAACCGTGGAGTTGGAAGTCTCTAACATTTCCGACTTCCTGACGACATGTTTCATGTTCACTGCTGTCAAGGGTTACCTTTCGGCTAATTTGGACTTACCTTTAAGTCTGAGCATATCTGATTATTCTGTTGGGAGCATATCTGGAAATTATGCGCTGAAGGGAATCCCTTAATCCCTTACACATCCATTGCACATTATTGAAATATGAATTTTTGGATTGCATTTTTTTAGGTTGGTATGAACTACCACTCCACGAATTTGAATTAATGTGCATTGAAATGTAGCTTTTCCACAATTTTGGAGAGCCCTAGCTCTGAAAATATGCACTCTTCGCCACAGGTCGATATAAACTTTTTTTTTTATGTTAGGAATCGCCTCTTTTAGTTTGTCGGTATAGTTCATTAAAACCCTGTACATACGTAGCTTATTACACACTGATCTAGTTTTAGAATTTGATTTAATTTTCTTATTGCTTATTATGTGACAATTTTTGGACTTCCGTCTGAACCTTGGCAGACAGGTACAGGAAAGAACTGTTCGTCCCCCATCGTCTTTCTCAATCTCTTGATATGAACAGCTTTTGGGTGATACAAACTTTCGCTATCGACATGAAAATAAATGAATTAATTACTTTTCTATAGTAGAAGTGTCCGAATTAATTGAAATAGGAATACTGTTTCCTACTTTTCTTTTTACACGCAATTCGTGTTTTTCTGTTCTTTGAGGAAACTTCTTCTTCTTCTTCTTCTTTTAACTTCTGAACATAACGGAAGAGTAAGAAGGGCAATACACAAATTTAAACTTTACAGCTAACATGTACTTAAAATATACTATGAAACAAAATGTTAAGTGTATTTGAAATATTACTCATCATGGTGCAATCTGACCACCCAACAATTATGACGTCACAATTATGACGTCAAACAAGAGACGATTAAACCAAGTAATTATCAAATTAATTCACATACTTAGCAACTTATTCCACAGGCTTTTGCTCCAGAGCCGATTTTTTTTTTTTTTTTTTTTTGAGCTGCTTTGTGGGTGTACATAGTGTACATGCTTTTGGCACGGGAGACCCGGATTCGATTCCTGGTGTGAGCTCATGTGGTTCACATCCCACGTTAAGTTGTAGATCCACGTCTTATATCGCTTCGCTGCTAAAAGGAACGGTAAACACAAATGCAACCGAGCGAAATGTTTGCTCTCTTTTACAATTCGTGAATGTGAAAAAGATTAAACGTCTGGAATCTCATTTTTCGACAATATGTTCATTTAAGGAATGCTATAGACTGTTTTCGTAAACGAGTTTATAGAAAATCAACAGTATGCACAAAATCAAAACTTCCATTTTTCACAATCACCAAATATATTTCACACCATCAATCTGGAGAAACCACTCCACTTTCTGAAGACTAACCATTAATAAAATTTGTTGTTGTTGATGATGTTGTTTGGTATTAGACAACTATATTTTACCACTTTAGTACGTTATTCACATTTCACGTTGACACTTCAATGGATTGTATTCACGACATTTCAATGTATTTTTTTAGTATCAGAAGTCAAATTTTGAATATCTTTGACGTAAACAGTAATAGACTGTTTGTATTAGCTTTGGATCTAACTAAGAATAAATAAAATCTTACCAAAACGCAAAGTAACATCCATAAAATAACTTATGTTACAGTTCCAACATGTCATCATGCCTTCTTCAGACATATCATGGAGGTGCATTTTAAAGATGTCTCTCGCTCCAGTTATGCACTTTTTTCACTCTTCGTGTTTCATTGCACAAAGGATAGTTTACTCTTGAGGGCGAGTTTGTTTTCAGTTTTCTGAAAAACGACTCACGCGATTTTCTTCATACACAAATATATCATTAATATTCCTGTAATGTTGCACAAATAACTTCCATAAGAATATTTACAAGTGATAGTTTATTCTTGTGGGAAAGTTTTTTTTTTTTTTTTTTCAATTTTGTGAAATACGATTCATGCGACTTTGTTGATATTTTATAAACAAATATTTCATTAATAACCCTAACATATGGCATAAGTTATTTCTTATGGAATCTAAAATTCCACAAGGCGTAGTTTACTTTTGAAGTTGAGTTTTCTTTGGGCGAAATTTTCTGAAAACGTCTTATAATTTTGTCGCAAGAAACTGTTTCGTTAATAATGACTGCAGGACAACATGATTTAGTATAAGGAAATGGAGCAAGAAAATTTAGTGCGGTGTCTATACCTCTTATTATAAAAGTTTTTTATTGTATGTGTATACCTAGGTATATCGGGTGTTCTAAAAATAGTGATCATGGACTACGGAGTACTATACTTCAAGTCAAAATAAAGCAAAAGATATACATAAAATTGTATACTTTTCGGGTCCTCGTCTGGAGACGTAAATTGTGCTGTGTGCTAATGTCGCAGAAAAAAAAAAAAACAGTAGATATACCAATCCATCAAATAGTTGCATCAACTCTTTCCAGGTGGCAGTTAAGTCGATAGACGTTGACACTAGCACCACCTATTAGTGTAACAACCAATGTAACTGCCTCGTGGATTCATAGAGCAACGCTAATGGTCCCAAGTTAATCTACAACGTTACCAAATAGAAAATTTTTATTCCTTGTAGTGGCTGAAGGAGGTCTCGGAGGGAATAACGTTAAATACTATTTTCACTTTATTTAGACCTGTAGAACAGCATTCTGTTCTCCGTGAGCGCCATTTTTAGAATATTCGATATATGTCTTACTGTTTCCTTGTCTTGCTCCTTTTTTTAATTTTTTTTTTTTTTTTAATTCATTCTACCACTTTATTCTATAGATTGTAGATCACGAGTTCACTAAACCAATTCATTAAGTTTTCTTTTTTTTCTTTATTTAGTCATTGTCCTTCTTCTATTTCATTATGACACTTCTTTCTTTTTCTTTCCAATCGTCTTATTCCTCCCCCATATAATTCACCTGCTGTTTATCTTACATGGTTGTACACAGCATTTGTTATCTCTTTCTAATCTCACGTCATCCTTATATTGTTTTAGTGTTTTCTTTAATTTCTTCCCTGCTCTCCTATTAATTTTGTATCACACTCCTTTCTATTAAAAGAACACTCTCGTTGTTCTATAAAAGTTGCTTTTCTTTTCACGATGAAATTGTCCTACCTACTTTATTCTACTACAGTAAATACGTTAATTCATTTAACACTATTTACAGGGTTGTGTTAAATGGCGTGTACTCGTCTTTTGTACTTATAGTTGTTTCCGAGGATGTTTACCAGCTCGTTGTTAAATATTTCTGTTCCATTGTAGAACATGATTAGTAGATGTTTGATGTGGTCTTTAATGTTATGTAGCCCTAGCTGCTGTTGGAGACGTGGAATTGATATTTCTTCTCTTGAGGAATCTGTAATCATATGAGCCACGTTGTTTCGCAGTCTCTGTATTTGCGTAATGTATGTGGGATTAGCGTAAGTAACAACTGTTCCGATCACCATTTTATATATAGTAGCTTTACTTTAAGTGTTAAAGACTGGTAATCGACTAGTCCAGCTAGTCTGTGAAGTCTACCGTTGTTTTATTTAGTGGCCTGTAATTTTATTTATGTTTTATCTTTAAAACTAGCTTTTCGCTAGCTGGGGCTTCGCCCTTAGGCCTCTATGTTTGCTCGGTCTACGGCCTCGTACCTCTTAAACCCACAATTGTACCGAATTTCAAGTTTCTTTTCGTATTTCACCTATCTAAAAGTTAAGATTTTCTATCCCAAGAAAACGCCTATTTAAATAACATGGGAATTTCTTCATTCCCCTTTAGACCCCTTAGAAACTAAAAATATTCACTTTTGACAATTTTCCTGTAGGTTAGTTTCGGAAGGCTACAATCATGCCAAATTTCATCATTTTAATCCTGCCGAAAGTGCCTAAACATTTTGGAATGTAGAATGTCCCATATAAATAACATGGGAAAGATTTTTCAGTTCTCCATAAAATCACTCTGAAGTTGGAAAATTTTATTTTTGTTGATTTACTTAGGTAACACTGACGAAAACGTACAAATATACCGAATTTCAAGTTTATATTCAAATTCCAAGTACCTAAAATATGAGATTAAAGGTAAAAAAAAAAAAAAAAAAAAAGTCAATTTAAATAACACGGGGAATTTCTTTATTGCTCTTTTAGACCCCCTAAAAATTAAAAAAAAAAAATATTTACTTTTGGCAATTTTCCTGTGGTTAGTCTTGAAAAGATACAACCGTGCCAAATTTCAACTTTTCACGTTAACTAGAACTAACCGTTATTTCATGTCAGTGAATCAGTTCATGTAGTTTTATGAATCTTTAAAATATACCTTCAGAATATGTCTGATGAAAGCGATGATAGATTGTGAAAACTTGTGACGGGAGTTATTATTATTACTTACATATTTAGTATTTTGGTTAGATGTTATTTATTCTCAATTGTAAACACGAAATATTCCATATTTTGGCTTTTTTACTGTTATTGTTTTGGTTTGACTCTACGCAGATATTCAAATTGCAATAATGATCCTCGAGTTATGGGTTGTGTGAAGTTATGTGAGGTAAAATCAATTTGTCTCTTTAAAGAAAAAATGTATTAGAGAAATTTCAGTTTATCTAGATCTTTATCAAATCTTCACCCAACCTCCAACCTTTCTAAACTATTACAATATAGTCTATCAAAATCAGTCTATTCTCATCAGCAAAGGCCATTTTTCCAATTATTATCAACACGCTTCATTACCAGTAGTATCATAGTTATTTTACTACTCATATATTACTTATAACAGTGGTTCTTAATCTAATTCCTATCAAGACCCCCATTTTATCATATCCTTTTGCCAGCGACCCCCTTATAATTTCTGTTTCGTAATAAGCTTGTGTGGGATTTTTAATATACCTATTGCGGAGATCTCACAATATCCATCTATATCTGTAATAGTAGAATTCATTTCTTGTATACAATGGATACAGTAACTCTCTTAAAAGCGAATGGATTAAAACCAAATTTGGTCAGTTCATTCATATTACAAATATCGAATCCGATCCGTCATACTGTTTCAAAATGGAGGCCGTTTGAAAATTTTAAAACTTCATAACTCCCTTAATTTTGGGTCATATCATTAAAAAAAAAAAAAAAAAAAAAAAAAAAAACTGTTGAAAATGTGTAGTAAACCCATTTTTGTTGTTCTTAACAGTATGTATAAAAATGAAAATATGCCTATCAGAACAAAATTCAAAATAATATTTAAAAATATTTTCTGGTATTAGATTTAATTATATTTATCTCTTCCGCTTATCTTCGCGACCCCCGTAAAACCCTCTCTGGACCTACTAGGGTCGCGACTCTCAGGTTGAGAAACCCTGTAATATTGATATGCGTTAATCGTATAAGCCATATCAGTTGTGTTATTCCTACTCAACTATACCTAATCTAGATTTGGACATTAAAGGAGATATACTAAATTGCATCATTGAACAAATATTCATTAATAGTATAGTTAATCAATAAAGCAATAAATTTTCAGTTCCACATGCCATGTATTGCTACTACGCTCACATATTTACTTATGGAAGTTTCAAACACAGCTGTCAAGAGTTTTTACACTGCAACAGTTAACAAAAAAAATAAGAAGAAATTTTGGAAAGGATTCTGCCAGGAGTCCAAAATATTTAAAGACGCCATCAAAGTGTCTGCCTGGTAGGGCTAATGAAAAAATCAGAAAGGTCGAGCTTGAAAGCAGGGCCTTCCACTCGAGGACGCTGTATCTTCGTCTACGCATCTCGGTAAATCAACGAAAATAACTTCCTATTACGAATAAATAAATGTATAACAGTAGTCCCTTGGTATGCGTTTTCGCCATTTACGCAGGTCAGCTATGTAAGTTTTAACCATTTAGATAGAATACATGAGAAGAACTGTGGTTTCTTGACGTTATTTTTTTTTTCTTTTGGTTGTTCCGAATTTAGTATGACGACAACCTACAGACGATCGAAAAACCTTCTAGTGTGCATCTTAAATACGAGAAGAGTGATAAATTTTCGGCCCGATCCCCTTCCGCACATGTTATCCTGAAATCATTCATTGGATTTGAAACATTGATCTTTTACAAGTTTAAGTGTTAACTGGGATGATCCTGACACTAACAGTTTTATCTTTATAGTTTAAACCTTGGCACAGCCAAAAGTGGAAGTCACCGAGGAGGAGTTGCGGTGTCATGCTCTTCTTCCTGCAACAGAAGTACCCAAGGGAAATCCATAGTTGATGCTAGACACATTGGGTGTGCATTGCCCTTCATACTTTACTGTGAAAAAATGATGCTCGAACTTTAAGCGTGGTGATTTTTCAACAGAGGGTGGTGAGAAGTGTGGGAAGCCAGTGTCAGTGTCTACTCTGGAAAAAGTGGATCAGGTTCATAATCTGGTTTTAAGTAACAGACGAATTTCACTCCGAGCGATAGCTGAGACCTCGCACATATTCAAAGAACGTGTCTGGTCAACAATCCATGATCAGTTGGACATGCACAAGAATTCCGCGAAATGGGTGCCCAGACATCTGAAACACTGATGAGGAACGCAAACGTATGACACCTTCTCAGTTGATTTTGCGGTGAATCGGCTTGTTACCCAGGATGAAAGTTGGCTCCAGTACTTTAATCCTGAGATCAAACAGCAGTTATGCGAGTGGTGCCACTCATGAAGGCCAGAGAAATTCAAAATACAGAGATCCGGAGGCAAGGTACCAATATTCTGGAATAAGGATGGTGTTTTGTTATCAGAATTTTGTTGCAGACCATTTTTTATGGGGTGAGAGAAGTTGGAGCAATGATGTATCAAATGTGTTGATCATCGTGGAGAATACATTGAGCAGCCTGAAATTGTTGTGCCTGTAGCTTAAGTCCTTCTGTGTCGGGCCGAGAACTTATCAGCCCTGCTCGTATATATTCAAGAAATCCACATAAGTGAAAATTTGTTTAATAAGTCGGGTGTTCCAGATAAAACATCCAGTGCTTATAAATTATAAATAGTTGATGAAAAAAAAAGTGAGTTAGGAAAATGAGACCCCGAGAGTAACCTGAAAAGTTTAAATACCACGGTATATAACTTTTAACTTCATTGATAAGACCATGGAAAAATGAACGTCTTTTGTAGGGAAACTCTTTTTATGTAGTCACCGTTTCCGAAATTGTACCGTTTATAATTGTGAGTTCTTACACGTTCAGATGAAACATTCAACGGTTGTAAGTCTCAAACGGCTGGAGATAAAAGAGTGTGGCAAAAAGCGAGATAGAAAAATGCCAGAGAGCGCATCTGTGCTCTGCTTGCTCCACAGGGCCCTCTATCACGGGACGCTGGGAGCCATCCAAAAGTTTTAAATGCTAAGAGATGTAGTGTATAAGATTATTGAAACGATCATAAAGCAAGTAACATTTGCACGGAAAAGTTCTTGTGTGGGACACCGTTCACAAAATGGCCACCATTTCAATGTAAATTATCGTACAGTCAGATAGAACACAGTAAATGATGCCCATATTGTAAACGATGCTCCACACGAATACTTTCCCTACAAAAGTTTTTTTGTTCTTGTATTACTTCGCCTTTTTCTCGTAACACACGAAGAGAAACACAAACAGTACTTTTGCCTCTTAGTTTTAGCAACTTTTTTTTTTTTTTTTTTTTTCCTGTACGATTAAGATTTCATGAACTCTCTCCTGGGTTGCTGGCTACATTCTTGGGTTTCGTGTGAAACTTCCAGAATCAACATTCGATGGGACTACGTATGGTTAGCATTCGATGTTAAACTATTTCTCCTTGTGCTTAAGCCTAAGTGATGAAAAGTGCAAACAAGCAAACTTCGAGCTTATCAGAAGGCAAATTGGAACGTTCCACGTGAATGTCATAATGTGAAATCCAAAAGAACATATGTTTGGTGAGAGTAATCGTGAAAAAATCAAAAGAAGGTTTGTTTTATTTCTCCTTTTACATTGGTGATTATTTATAACATTTTTATGTATGCATTTCGTTATCCTTATGAAGGCTAAAAATATATAGTTTCCAGACATCAAGTCTCGGCTTGACTCTTCACTGAATAGGAAAACCATTAAGGGCTTGTTACGTTAATGATCTAGCAAGAATTAACAGAAATCTCAGTACCGAGATTTAATCAAACACCTCCTGTTTGTAAGAGGCTACATAATTCTCTTAAACAATTATCCTCAGTTACCTGTCTTTGCGCGATGCAGACACGTCCGCGTCAATGTTTTGTTGACGTTTGACACGCTACATTGTTCTATTACCTGTATAAAATTTCCTTTATTGACCAGGTTTTCTTGTCTTGCCTACTACGATTGAAGAAGAATGGACGGACCGCTGCTGTCGTTTGCCTCGAAGGTGCTGCCAGCTCCCTTTGGCATGTTCGAGTCCCTTCGTTGTTGTTCCTTGGCTTAATGAGGGTTCGGCATTTTTACTTTTTTCTTTTTCTTTTATTTTACAACACTAGAATCACACCGATACTACTAACTTACTTTTTTCGTAGAAACACGTAATTTTCACAGACTTAATTCACTTGCATGGCACACAGATATTTTGGCACTTAGAAAATGCTTACAATAAAACATCTTCCTAATTTCTCCATCTGTAGCGAATTCGCCTATCAGAAAAAAAAAAATTGAAATGTAAGGCTCTGCAAATGATCTTGTCGATACTGTTCTACTTTTACAAGGATAATTCATAAGTCTTGCAATATTTCCACAACCCAAAGAGCAGGCTCGTATATGCGCCGTAATTAATCGTAAGTACAAGGTCAAACTGGCCCAATAGGTAATGTGGCAAGGGGACTCCATCAGTATCTTCAGCCAGTTTCTAGTGGCAGTAATAATAAGTGCTCAACAATAACTGATGCGATAACTGTTACTGTATTAATTCGAACTCAGGCGTAAGGCTGCGGCAGCAATCCAAAACATCTGTCATGCGAAACGGGAAGGTGTAGTGAACCACAGCACGGCAACTCGCTGGTTCCAGAAATTTCTTGTAAGTTGTAAAAAAACGTGGAAGATCAGCCAAGTTCCGACCGCCCCAGGATTCGATTCTGAGTTATACGAGACGCCACTGAGGAAAATCCATCCAACAGCACAAGGTGAATGTCAAACCAACTCAGCGTGTCCCAGTTCACTGCAGTGCGTCATCTTTACGAACTCGGAAAAGCCATCAGGAGCTCCCGCATTGTGCCACATGAATTGACCCCAACTCAGGTCCAGATAAGAGTGAGTGTATGCCAACAATTGCTCCAAAATATGCGTGTGCGTTCCTGAAACGGATTGTCACATGCAACTAAAAGTGAATGTTTTTCCGAATTTTGAATGAGCAAAAATAGTGGTTGAGCAAGGGCCATCTACCAGAACAGGTCGTCAAACATTCAAGCATAATCGGTCGTAGTCGTGGTCCATATGTGGTAAAACTACGAGGGGTAATTCACTTCAAGGTCATTCCTAACGGTCGTACAATAAATGCTGACGTTTATTCTGAATAGTTGATGCGGATGTATGTTGCACGACGACAAAAAATATTCTGCATTGGTGAACTGAAAGCGCGACTTGCTGCAACACGATAACGCACAACCGCACTTGGATCGAAAAACGCATAAAAAATTTTAGGAACTTGATAGCATCGAACTGATGTCACATCCAGCATATAGTCAGGGGTGCCCACAAGGGGGGGCTATGACGCAAACTGCGTCATTGAAATATTTGGGGGGGTTAAAATCTATATAAATATGTTTGATGAGGGGTGGTAACATTAATCGAAAAGAAGATTTTTTCATGGAAGAACACCTACGGATAGACAATTGGGGGGGTGCGTCATAGACATAAGAGGGGGTGGGCACCACTGATATAGTCCTGACTTTGTCCCTTCGGATTAGTACCTGTTTTGGTCCATAGTGCATTTCTAAAAGTCACGATTCTTCACCAACCAAAGAAAGGTGGAAACAGCAGTGGTGATTGACTTCTTTGCCTCTAAGGACAAGACGTTGTATCGATGTATTTTAGAATCAAGGAACTAGCAGGAAGGAGGCTGCAGACAGTCCACTATGACGGGCTATACTTTGAATATTAACATGCTTCCACTGTACTATAATAAATACAAGTATGTTGTGTACCAGAATATTGGAAGACTTATGACTCATCTTTGTATGTTTAACTCTGATCACATCATCAGAATAGCTACTTTTGATATATTATACCACAATACGTTATTCTATCACCTACACAGCATCATAAATACCCTTTGATACTCGCTCTTCAAGCCTGAAAGGAGATACATCTATCATGGTATTCCTAGAACTGAAAAAACTGATTTTGAAGTCGTAAAAATATTTGTCGAAGCATTTATTTAAGATACTCTTAGATTCCATCAACAATTTTGACTTCGGAAGTTTCGAAACAATAATGAAATTGAAGATGAACTGTGTTCAAACCACAAAGGAGTGTTGAAAGTTTTAAGTTCTAATTTCAGTTTTCCTACTTATAGTGATAAGACGAAACTAGAAGCAGTGATACAAAGCAATCACATACATTTCTCTGTTGTTTAAGGAATTAAACGTATTCAATCATTGCTAGCATTTAGTCACGTTTCGTTCTGTTTCCAGTGCTTATTCTGTAGAAATAATTAGCATAGATTGTGAGGTTCTCTTCAAATTTGTTCAAAAATGACTAAGAAAGCAGCTCTTAATACTTCATGTTTATTACTAACCTCTGAGTGAGTTTCGAAGATACAACTTAGACATGTTCTAGCGCTGCCATGAAACTTTTGTCGAGTACAGTTGAAGAGAATTTATCACAGATTTCCTTTGCGGCTAAACTTTTTCCCTGTGGTGCTGGAGATCCTGATTTGATGCTAGATCTGGGTGTATATATGAATGGTAACTCACGTATCATACGTCCTCTAAAGCCGAAAGGGACATCCAACTACAAACAAGCAAGCAATGATCTGTCACTTCCTTCATCATTACGAAATTTTGTCAACTACAACTGTACTTTGCGATTAGAATCTTCAAATAAATAGATAAATAAATAAATAGGTTATGTACTTGTGTGGTAGATCTTAAATGAAATAAAATTAAATCTTTAAGTTTTACGTCCCACAGTTATGCCCGCTAGGCTAAAGGTGATGATGACAAATGAATGAAATGGTAAATTGAATAAAGTGGGAGGAAACCGTAGAACCCCGAGAAAACTCACGCACACGGTGTTTGTCCACCACAAAGCTTACTTGATGCGAGTTGGGATTGAACCAAGGACCCTATGCACGAGAGGTGAACGCTGTACCACTGAACCACCGGGGCCTCTGGTAGATCTTAAATGTATAACACAGAGCACATCAAATTTTCAGTTATACGTAAGTGCTGTAAAATATGATTCGCCTTTCAAATTTCAAGAGCATCTGAAGAAACGTATTCTATAGGGCGGTATAGGTAATGAACTACTGTTTTGTGATATGGTATCGCTAAGTCAAATAGAGCTATTTTGGTGACGAACAGTGTTGAAAGTAAAACAGTGAAAATTATTTGCAGGACCTGATAGCTTGTGTTGCACGAGGGTACTGAAACAAGACCTGCCTTCTTTGGTCAGCACATTGGGCAAACAATAATGGAATAAAATAAATTGCTTTCTCTAAATTTTATGCAGACTAAACGCTACGCAATGGGATGAAGGATAAATCCCAAATTAAATAATAAATAATCTCTCTATACTTAAAAAAGTGGACAAATGATATTCAAGGAAATGTTACAGTATTGCAACAAAAATATAAATGTTTAGCGAATTTTAAAATATGATTAACAAATTCAATTTCTTATTGGTAAGTATACGCCGCTTTTTATTAGTGCATTTGAATCTTAAAAATCCGTTTAACTTGGCAGACTCATTACTTATGTCCACAGACATCGCAAAGATGTACTGTTAAATTTACTTACATGTTTTTAAAATTAAGAAGTAACACTTGAGTGTTTAACTCTTTTGGGATTTATGGTATATACGTGTATTGTTTTAATAGGCGCATTTAACATCTATTACTGCTGGATTTGTTTTATTGTTCAGTTGTACATGTATTGCGAAACAGGCCACATTTGTTTTGAGAAGGGCCTCGTGAAGTTGCTGGAGTCATGACGTCATCTGTTTGGCCTTCAAGAGTACAACGCAACAGGCTTATTTTGTTCCCTCCTAAATGCTGTCTAAAAGGTTTTATGGGATCCAAGTACACAAACACACACACACACACACACACACATATATATATATATATATATATATATATATATATATATATATAGGGTGTTTCAAAACAACACCGACAACGATTGGGAGATGATTTCTGACACCAAGATAAGACTAAATGTATAGACCAACATAAGTGCATAAATGCTTCCTTTCGGAGTTATAGGCTGCCGAAAACTTGAAAAAATAAACTTTAAAGGTCCATAGCTCCAAAACTATGAGACCTACAGTAGTCGACTCAAGACTTCACTTAGAAACTAATATGTGCCCTATCCAAAAATACATGTTTCAGAATCCTAAGGTACTCACGCAACAATTTTTATAGAGGTAGCTTGGCTACAGCCATATAATTTAAAGTACTTACCAAGTACGTGTATAAAAATTGTTGCGGAAGTACTGCAGGATTCTGACACATGGATAGGGCACATACTAGTTCCTAAGTGAAGTCTTGATCCGACTACGGTAGGTTCCATAGTATTAGAGCTATGGACCTTTAAAGTTATTATTATTATTATTATTATTATTATTATTATTATTATTATTATTATTATTATTATTATTATTATTATTATTATTATGTTTTCGGCAGCCTATAACTCAGAAAGGAAGCATTTGTGCACCCAGGTTAGTCTATACTTTTAGCAGGGTGGTGCATGCAGGGTGGTCGTGCATGAATGTCGGAAAATTCGGGAGATGAATCTACAGGTAAAAACAAGCAAAAAATGTCATATGAACATTGGGTGAATGCGGCTTCGTTTGGACGCTAGAGGCGTCTGAAATGTCACCTTCCGAGGCGGCAATTTGCAATATCTCAAGAACGAAGAGAAATACGAATGTCGGGTCTAAACATATCAAAGGAAACCCCATCTGAAGAATCCAATTATGCATAAGTAATGGCGAAACAGTGGTGGCGCTAGAGGGGGGATCAAAGAAAGTAAATGAAACATTGAGAAAAGTGAACAATTTACACTGAAAAATTGTAGGAGGGGATGTTACTTGGAACATGCAACAACAAATGTTAATGAACAAAGGCAACAACGGCTAGTCTGTAGGGACTTTATGGGAGGCGGATTGTAGGAATACAGTATCTTTGTAATGGTGATAAATAGGAATGTCGAGTCAAAAGATATCACAGGAAATCCCATCCGAAGAATCCAATTATGTATAAGTGATGGCGAAACAGTGGCGGCGCATGGGAGCTGCAAAGAAACTGTTAAACACTCTTAGTGATGAAACGTGCAGATCGTAAAATCACGTATGGAAGATGAGATCCAGTGTACTGTAAAAACAAGAGGTATTGTACTTACCATGGTCAACATAATGCCATTCTACAGCAGCTGTTCAATATGTCCTCCTTGTTCTTCGAGACAGACAGTTACACGATGGCGTAAGGATTCTCTGACTGGTGCCAATATCGCTGGCGTTTGCCGTAATGTGGCAAATGCAGCACATACACGCTGGCGAAGATCTTTAACATCATGCAGGGGCCGTGTATACACGAGACTCTTCACGTAACCGCACAGGAAAAAATCTAGGGGATTCAGGTCGGGTGAACGTGGGGGCCATGCTTGTCTTCCACCACGACCTATCCACCTGCATGGAAATGTTTTGTTCAGATATGCACGAATGGTGTGACATGAGTGGTCAGGGGGCGCCATCATGCATAAACCACATACACTGTCATGTCCTCAAAAGCACATCTTCAAGCAGAATAGGTAGGCTCTGAGTCAGAAACTGGAGATACGATATTGCGTTCAATCGCTGTGGTAAGAAGTGTGATCCTACAACGTTGTCGCCAATAATACCAGCCCGCACATGCAATTGGAAACGCTGGTGATGCTTCGTCTCTACAATTGCATGCGGGTTGTTGAGTGCCCATCGATGCTCATTGTGGAAATTTGTGATGCCATCCCGTGTGAATAATGCCTCATCCGAGAACAATACATGTGTTAGAAAGGCTGGCGATACATGGCAGCGGCGGTATAACAAACGACAGAAACGTCGTCGGGTTTCATAGTCACCATCGTATAACGCATGCGTTCGTTGTACGTGGTATGGTCTGAGATTATTACTATGCAAGATGCTTAGCACGACTTGATGCGAAACGTGTTCCTGGCTTGGTATTCGTCGGGTACTAATACTCGGGTTCCGGGTCACATGTCGGAGTACCCTCTCTTCCAGTGGGGGTGTTCGAACGCGTCGTCGTCTCGGAATGTCTGTGTTGGGAAGGAGTGACCCAGTGTCCCGCAATCGCTGATGAATACGAATAAACATCCTCGGTGCTGGAATTTGTCGATCTGGGTAGCGTTCCGCATATAACCTACGCGCTTCTTCTGCATTACCTTCCGCTAAGACGTACATCAAATGCATATCTGCCATTTCGGCGTTAGTGTATACTACCCTATTCATTATGGTGCATTACACATAGCATTTGTCCGTCCCGCGCTTGTCAACATCAACACTGTTTCACACGACACAAAGTAAACCACATTCACATACACATGGATCACTGCCTTGCCTGTGGAGTGTAGCACTAAAACGCTTGTGCTGTTACTGCCATTGCCCCATTCAGTACGACGGAACTGTGCGCTGTCCTCTGCACCTTCGATGCGAACGCTCTCGTTACCCACGCTTTCACTACTCCTATAAGTAACTCTACTACGCGACGCTCTGCACGCCCCCTTGTTCCATCTACTGTAGCTATGCGCCCTCTGTCATCGGACATGTATCATACAGTACACCTAGAGTTGTATTCCTTGTTTCCTGATTGCTTTCAAATAGTTGTGTTTTCACCAATTTCAACTTTTCTCCGCGTTTCATTCACTTTCTTTGTGCTCCCCCTGGCGCCGCCACTGTTTTGCCATCACTTATACATAATTGGATTCTTCGGATGGGATTTCCTGTGATATCTTTTGACTCGACATTCCTATTTATCACCATTACAAAGATACTGTATTCCTACAATCCGCCTCCCATAAAGTCCCTACAGACTAGCCGTTGTTGCCTTTGTTCATTAACATTTGTTATTGCATGTTCCAAGTAACATCCCCTCCTACAATTTTTCAGTGTAAATTGTTCACTTTTCTCAATGTTTCATTTACTTTCTTTGTGCCCCCCTCTAGCGCCACCACTGTTTCGCCATTACTTATGCATAATTGGATTCTTCAGATGGGGTTTCCTTTGATATGTTTAGACCCGATATTCGTATTTCTCTCCGTTCTTGAGATATTGCAAATTGCCGCCTCGGAAGGTGACATTTCAGATGCCTCTAGCGTCCAAACGAAGCCGCATTCACCCAATGTTCATATGAAACTTTTTGCTTGTTTTTACCTGTAGATGAAGCAGTAGCTACTTCACTGAAGGTCTAAAATTTACCTTCAAAATCCCAAAATCCCAAAAGAGTTAAATAATCACTATTTTACAGAATTGTACTGAATCGAATGTTTTAAAAAGCCCGAGAGTTATTACAACTCGAAACGTAGAGTAAAATATTTGACAAGAAATTATACATATATGTAGAAAATGGTCAACTTATCCGTTGAAACGAATTATGTAAAGCTATATAAAAAAAAAATAACACTCAAGAACAAACACCCATAAGGAAGTGTCATCTCGCGTTTCCGCCAAGTTTTAATGAAGACAAGTAAGATGAGCACCTAATTAACGAAAGAATGTATATCAGAGGAAAAGCTAAATCGTGCAAATATTAATTATATGGGTCGTACATGAAAAAGTTTAGATGGACATATGACCGAAAACTTTTGGTTTCCAAACAAGTGGGAAAATTTTAAGTGAAACATATTAGTTCTACAAGCATGACTGTATACTTTCATACTCATTACCCTGAATTATGAGTTGCTTATTTTATTTATTTATCAACACAACAGGCAGATGCCCAATTAGAGTATTGAAATAGTACAATATGTTTTTTTTTTTTTTTTTTTTTTTTTTTTTTTTTTTGAAGTGCCGTACATATATCAATTTTATCATGTTTTGGACATAATTTGTTATAGACAGAACATATTCTCCAGACTGTAAACTTCAGCATTATGTTGGTCTTTGCCTTTTGCAGTAGAGGAGACCTGTATTATTAGTTGTAGTCCTAACTGAAGGAACATGGAAACTTAATCTATATATATATATAATTGAAAATCACTATGTTTGTGACTCTAAATCTCCTGAACCGCCAGACTGATCTCGATCAAATTTGTAATATGGATGAAGTTCGAGGCTAGGCTGGTTTTAGGTTATTCACTTTGATGGTAGAACTAAGGGGAGGGGTATAAAAATAAATAAATAAATAAAACTTAATAACTTCTGAACCCTCGACCGATCTTAATCAAATTTTCAACAAAGATAAGGTTCAGACCTGGGATTATTTTTATGATTTAAATTTGACAAACCAACGTAGGGGAGGAGAAGGAGGGGGAGATATATAAAAATAAATTTGTATAAGACTGAAAGTTACTATTTTTGTAACTGAATAACTCTTGAACTATCCGACCTATCTCAATCACATTTTCAAGATATATGAGGTTTGGATCTGGAAACATTTTTGTAATTTCACTTTAACGGTAAATCCTAGGGAAGGGGAGGGGAGGGGGACATATAAATAGAAACTAATAAAACCTAATAACTTTTGAACGACGTAACCAATCTCGATCAAATTTTCCCCATATATGAGGGTCAGGCCTTGGGTGTTTTTTATCGTTTCACTTTGACGAACCAACGTAGGGGAGGGGGAGGATTCAACACTAGTATGTAAAAAAAATTAAAATAAAAATGGCTGCTTTGTGACTTCATCACTCTTGAACCACCCGACCGATCTCAATCAAATTTTCAACATACATGAGTTTAGGAACAGGCATTACTTTAAGCTATTTACTTTGAAGATGCAACGTAGGGGAGGGGGAGATAAATTTAAAAATGATCAAAAATAACAGATATTAGTGTTGAATCCATGGTTTTCGGGATCGATGAGAGAAACAGCGACATTTCTGATGCTGTTTCGATCCAAGTTCAGCCCTGATAGTTGGGGAGGGGGAGGGTACAACGTAGGGGAGGGGATAAGCATTTAAAAATGATCGAAAATGACTAATATTAGTGTCGAATCCGTAGTTTTAGGAGTAGCTGAGATTAACAGTGACAATTCTGATTCCGTGTGCCGCAGCACGGAGAGGGGAGGGGGAGCTCTATATATAATATAATAATAATCAAAAATGACCAATATTAGAGTCTAATTCATAGTTTTTGGGATCATTCAGATAACAGTAACATTTTCGATCCGGTTTAAATCCAAAATCAGCCCCGCCATTCGGGGGAAAGGGAGAAAAAGATATATATAAAAATGATCGAAAATGGCCACTATCAGTGTCGAATTTGTAGTTCTCTTCGCTTAGATGTGGGTCGCTTAGATGAATAGTGATATTTTCGATCCCGCTTAAATTCAAATTCGACCTCGCAACTTGGAGGAGGGGAGGAAGAGATATTTAAAAATGATCGAAAATGACCGATATTAGTGCTGAATTCACATTTACTGTGGCCGCTGAGATGAACGGTGACACTTTCGATTACATGGCCTGCAACATGGGGGGAGAATATATATAAAATAAAATTAAAAGTGACTATGTTTGTGACTCTTAATCTCCTAAACCTCCCGACCGATCTCGATCAAATTTTCAACGTAGATGCGGTTCTGGCCTGGGAGTGTTTTTGGCTATTTACTTTGACAGTAGAACTTAGGGGAGTGGGAGGAGGTGGACATAGAAAAAATAAATAAAACTTAATAATTCTTGAACCACCAGACCGATCTTGATCAAATTTTCAATGTAGATGATGTTTGGGACTGGGATGATTTTTATCGTTTCATTTTGACGGACCAACCGTAGGGGAGGGGGTGGAGGGGGAAATATATAAAAATCAATAAATATAAAAATAAAAGTGACTATGTTTGTAAATTAGTAACTCTTGAACCACCCGATAGATCTCAATCAAATTTTCAACATATATGAAGATCAAACCTGGGAAGGTTTTTATCATTTCATTTTGACAGTAGAGTTTAGGGGTGGGGCAGGGGAGAAGGGGAAATATATGAAAATAAATAAAACTTAATAACTCTTGAATCACCCTACCGATCTCCATCTAATTTTCAACATAGATAAGGTTTGGGCCTGGGATGTTTTCTTCATTTCACTTTTACAGTACACCGAAGGGGAGGGGGAGATATATGTCAAAAAAGTAAAAATAAAAGTGATTGTCTTTGTGACTTCATCACGCTTAAACCACCCAACCGATCTTAACCAAATTTTCAACATAGATGAAGTTCAGACTTGAGGTGGTTTTTATATCACTTTAACTGTAGAACTTAGGGGAGGGGGAGGGGAGGGGACAGATATATAAAAATAAATAAAACTTAACTCTTGAACCACCCGACCGATCTCGATCAAAGTTTCAACATAGATAAAGTTCGGGCGTGGGATGTTTTCTTCATTTCACTTTTACAGTGCAACGAAGGGGAGGGGGAAGATATATATGTAAAAATGTAAAAATAAAAGTGACTGTATTTGTGACTTCATCACGCTTAAACCACCCGACCGATCTTTTAAAAAATCAACATAGATGAAGTTCAGACTTGAGGTGGTTTTTATATCACTTGAACGGTAGAACTTAGGGGAGGGGGAGGGGAGAAATCTATAAAAATAAATTAAACTTAATAAGTCTTGAACCACTAGACCGATCTTGATCAAACTTTCAACATAGATAGGGTCCGGGCCTGCGATGTTTTCGTCATTTCACTTTTACGGTGTAACCTAGGGGTAAGGGGGAGGGAGGATATATATATAAAAATCAATTTATATAAGACTGAAAGTGACTATTTTTGTAACTTAATAACTCTTGAACTATCCGACGATCTCAATCACATTTTCAAGATACATAAGGTTCGGATCTGAAAACATATTTGGAATTTCATTTTAACGGTAGATCCTAGGGGAGGGGAGGGGAGGGGGACGTATAAATAAAAACTAATAAAACCTAATAACTTTTGAACCACCCAACCAATCTCGATCAAATTTTCACCATATATGAGGGTCGAGCCTTGGAAGTTTTTATTGTTTCATTTTGACGAGCCAACGTGGGGGAGGGGGAGATATATACGTAAAAAAATACTGCCTTTGTGACTTCATCACTCTTGAACCGCCCGACTGATCTCAATCAAATTTTCAATATACATGAATTTAGGGGCAGTGATTGCTTTAGGCTATCCAGTTTGACGATGCAACGTAGAGAAGAGGGGAGGGAAATTTCAAAATGATCAAAAATTACCGATATTAATGTTTAATCCATAGTTTTCGGGGTCGATGAGAGAAACAGTGACACTTCTGATGCTGTTTTGAATCCAAGTTCAGCCCTGATAGTTGGGGAGGGGGAGGGTACAACGTAAGGGAGGGGGATAAACATTTAAAAATGTTCGAAAATGACTAATATTAGTGTCGAATCCATAGTTTTAGGAGTAGCTGAGATTAACAGTGACAATTCTGATGCCGTGTGTCGCAGCAAGGAGGAGGGGGAGCTATATATAATAATGATCAAAAATGACCAATATTAGTGTTTAAGCCATAGCTTTCGGGATTATTCAGATTAACAGTGATATTTCCGATCCTTTTTAAATCCAAAATCAGCCCCGCCACTTGGGGGAGGGGATATATATATATATATAATGATCGAAAATGGCCAGTGTCGAATTTATAGTTTTCTGGGTCATTTAGATGAACAGTGATACTTTTGATCCCGTTAAAATTCAAATTCAACCCCGAAACTTGGGGGAGGGGGAGGAAGAGATATTTAAAAATGATCAAAAATGACCGATATTAATGCTGAATCCACATTTATTGGGGTAGCTGAGATAACGGTGACACTTCTGATGCCATGGCCCGCAACATGAGGGAGGGGGATATCCATATATATATATATATATATATATATATATATATAAATGATCGAAAATGACCAATATTAGTGTCGAATCCGTGGTTTTCGGAGTCGCCGAAATTATCAATGATCTTTCCGATGCTACTTAAATCGATGCCATTAAAACAAAAGCAGCATATTTCACGGGTACTAAACACATGAGATACAGAGTTGTGCATTTAAATTTTCATTTCAAGCCAGCGAAGCGGGTAATATATGCTAGTAATGATATAAAGTTTGAGCAACTGAATTCATTTTGAACTTTTTTTTTTCCAGGAATACCAGATCGGCAATATTACATCTTTGTTCTAATGAATAAATATTTAATCCCCTCTAATACACCTTGTATATGCGAAACACAATTGAGTCCAAGTTAAAAGGCACCAAAGTCGAATACCATCTACAGCCATAAACCAGTAAGAGGAAATGATGTACTGTTTGTGCTCATAACTAGGCGAGAAACTGGTGACGGCAAACAAATGAAAGTCGGAGAAAGCAATTAAAAAGAAAAAGAAAAGTAATTTAAATTATTCGGCATGCGAATAGTAAATATAAAAAGTAATTACTTTTTTTTATATAAGTCATCAAAATGCTCATATAAAAAGTGCTTCTCTACAATTAAATCCAATATGAAGTTATTAAAAAATGAGTTAGTTGAACATTAAAATTCAGCGTCCAGTTTACGACAATCCATTCTTCGATACGCATATCTCAGTTTATTCCGTTTATATAAAGAGAGAGAAAGAGAGGGCAAAGGAATCCCGTAGCGGCCATGTGAATAAAGTAACATTCTCTAGTACGTTAAGGGTTATTACATATTACTTCTGAGATAGAGAGGGAAAGGAGCGGGAAAAAATGAAATATATGTCAAAGAGGAGAATGAATCAAATTAGTTACCAGAAAATAGAAACAGACATTCTCATATTACAAAAAGGAAGGGAAGCTATAAGTACTTTCAGTAAATACTTCAACAGATCAGTGAAATAAAATTAAAGAACAAAAAAAAAAAAAAAAGTGCAAAGCGCCTAGCTGGGCGCCATATTGGAATCAGTGATATATAATTCAAAAATCTAGCTAGATTTGTAATTCGAATCAAATTCGGATCATTATTAAAAGTATTGTAGCAATTATTTATTTCCAGCGCTCAACTTCTACAAGAATTATTTCTTTCCTTCGTTAATGAGCCTACTGGTATGGTGAAGCGCTCTAAGATACATTAGCTAGGGAGCGTATGACATGTTTGCCGCGGATTCTAATCCCGCTCAGGCATGATTATTATTATTTCTCTCTCATTATTCATTTATTACACTTCCAAACTGTTACGCATAAGAATCGAAAGTCTTATAGAATGGTTCTGTCCGTTCGTCCGTTTGTGACATGTATCAGAGCAGAAAGGATAAGGAATATCGAGAAGCAGTATAGATGAAGCGTCCGAAGAATAGGTTCCACCACTTCCGCTAACCCTCCGTTCAAACCGGAAGTGGTAGAAATCAACCGTTTCATTTCAATGTTGGCCGCTATAGAACAAAAACGGTAATAGATAAGGCAGTCGTTTATATATATATATATAAAATTCGATTCAGCATCCCAAAAATAGGTTCCAACTCCTCAGTTAACCCTTAAACCAAATCGTAAGTGGAGGAAATCAATCGTAGAAAAAAACTGTAATAGCAAAAAGCGGATTCTTAGAATCGATTCAAAATGTCAATAAAAGACACTATCTGCAACCATGTTACTCTACTAAAGCCGGAAGTGGCAAACATTTACTAGTACTTCCGGCTACAACCTTTAACATCACACAACAAAAGCGGTAATAAATAGCGACAATAGGTTTCTTGAAATCGATTCATTTTCTCAAGAAAACATATAATCTACATCCGTAGCTGGAAATAGTATAACTTTAGTAGTACTTCCGGTTTCAATACTGATTAACATAAATCGAAAACGGTAAGAGATATAGATAGACGATTTTTCGGAATAGATTCAGCGTCCAAAGAGAAGTTTCTATGTCCCCCGTTCACCTTCTGTTCAAACAGGAACTTGTAGAAATCATCCATTCCCTGTTTCTACCTTTATCACTAAAGAACAAAAGCGGCAACAGATAGCGACAAATGGTTTCTTGCAGTCGACTCAGCGTCTGAAGAAAAGATTCCATCTTCTCCTATATCTTTCTATTTAGACCGGAAGTGGTAGAAATTTACTACTTAATAGGTTTCATCTCTCACTGTATGCCCCTATTACAGCCGGAACTTATAGATCTGTTTCAATAGTTTGGAAGTGTACCGTAGTTTTACAACTGTGAAACTAAACTCACTTATCATTATTCATTTATGATAATGTATTTTAGCCTGAGAGACAAAATCGTGGGATGTAGAAAAATAAATATTCACAAATGAATTCAGTGACGCTTATAATGTTTAATGAGATCACGGTTGGAAGCATCTGTCGTCCTTATCTCATGATTTCTGCGTTACTTTCTCGAATTTTGTTTGGTGCAGTTTTCTTATCAAAGAATAGTAGCAATATGAACCAGAATTGCAAGGAAAACTATAGGGAAAAAAAGCATTCATAAAAAAATTAGAATACATACAACACGGCCTCAAACCACTCATAC
The DNA here is from genome assembly GCF_964235325.1 of Thermobia domestica. Classification (NCBI taxonomy): domain Eukaryota; kingdom Metazoa; phylum Arthropoda; class Insecta; order Zygentoma; family Lepismatidae; genus Thermobia; species Thermobia domestica. Next base: position 21,877,596 of record NC_137459.1, on the reverse strand, counting down.
AATACCGGTATTTATAGAAATCAAAAGGAATATTAAGTTAAAACCGTACGACAAATATTTTTCATCAAAGTTCGTGGAGAGATTCTACGCAAAACTCGTAAGCGTTAGTAATATACTTGTTTCAGTTCATATCAAATTACAAAAGAACTTCAAATACAACTTAACAAAACTATCGTTTATTCTTAGTTTGTAAACTAATATGTAGCAGAGGATATTTTTATAGGCGAGAACATATAAAGTAACTTTAGAAATACACAACAGGAATTAAACTTATTTCATAATTTCATTTGTGTGTATTTCGATCTCTTGAATTCGAAAATGATAATAAATATCGTATCATCCACTGTTTCTATACAAATCGCATAAGTGTGTATTATCAATATTATATAGTGCATAGAATACGTTTTTTCGCCCTCTTTTTCAACTATCACACCGACGTCAACCAAAATGTAAATCACGGTTATTTATTTGTTCATATGCTGCGTTGTGATATTATCGATTCAAGGAATTACGAAATATGGCTATCCGTGGTTATGTAAACTATCCCAGCTCATTTTTTCATATTTGCGATGACTTCTTAATCGAGATGACCAAAGAAATATATCTGCTTTCGTAAGAAACGTGTACAATGCTTATTTCGGAGTAAAATAGGTAATGAAACCAAGCTGTAAACTGCACGGAAGGTATGCTACAAATATGTAGAGGATTTACGAAAGTGGGGTGAAAAGAAAAAAATAGAAGACTTGTTTCAATTTGGCGTCCCCATGATGTGGCGGAAGTAATAGATTCATATCAACAATTGTTACTTTTGCTCCTGTGGCTAGAGGGACTACAACTGGAAAAGCAACTATCCAAACGTTAGCTCACCTATACATTCTGTTACACGTGGGCCTGGTATACTTATCCTACAGTCTCTACATCATACATTAGACACCCACGACAGTGCTGGCACAAGAGAAATGAAGATAGTAGAAAGTGGTGAAGGCCTTCAACTGTTTATCCAGTCAGAACTGAATGTTTTAGTTTGTGATTTAGCAACGACAAGCATTGGGAACTAAAACTGTGGCCACGAAGAATGGAATTGGTATCAGTGTCTCGTAAAAATAATAAAAATTATTCTTCCACCTCTGTACATCATAATGAGCATAATAAAACAGTTTTACAATTCATAACTGAAGTCTGGCAACAGTTTCACTTGTCTTTGTGATAAGTTTCCAAATTCGTTACATACAAAGTTAAGACAAAGTATTTTTCTTGGTCTATTGAGAAACATAGATGGCGACAATTTCCAGAGAATGAATGACGTGCAACGAGAGGCCTAGACTGCCATTGAAAGTAAGGTTTACGACATTATGGGAAACAATTTTGACCTTGACTCTGTCCGCATAGTTGAGAACATGCTCACGAAGCTCAAAATGATCAGATGTTCAACGAGTTTAGAACTATACTTTTCAAATGCTCACCTGAACTTCTTTCCTGAAAATCTCGGTGCTGTAAGCGAGAAGCAGAGGTAGCGCTTCAACTAGGATTTCAAGAACATGGCATCATTATATTAGACGAAATGGGACATTAGCATAGCAGAAGACCAGAGCCGGATTAAGGAAGGGGCTCAGGGGGGTTATAGCCCCGGGCCTCCACTCTGATCAAAATCTCAACTAGCTATCTAAAAAGAATAATGAAGAATCATCATCATAAAATAAAACATGACCAATAATATGAAACATATTCCCTTAACATTTCAACTGTACTTTCACAGAAATGTAATAGATGAAGTCAGCAACGGCTACATATTTTGTCTAGTCCCAGGCCTCCAGATGAGTTAATCCAGCCCAGTAGAGGACAACTGTTGGATGCCTCTCCACGAGGCTCCAAGTATGTTACATAAGAGGAACAGCAAGTATCCCACCACAACAAGGAGAGAACACGGAAGTAGTCATTTACTTTACAAACGTTAACAATTTTTTTTTTTTTTTTTTTGTGTGTGTTCATGCAAACTTATTGTGTACAAACTAAAACCACACAATATTTGAAACACTTTTTTTTTTAAAAAAAAAGTGCAAACTGTGTGTATTTATATATACTGCGTTTCAGACCACTGTACATAGATATACCGGTTGTGAGAAAACTGTAGGTGCTACGAAATACTAACATGATATTTGTATTAAGCTTCCACAGTAAATAGGTCTACATGTTGAGCATAGTTCCTGAAAAAAAGTTTTTTGATCTTCAATTTTTACCTAGTGTTATTGATTGTATAAGATACGAGGGCCATACTGAAAGTCGTGAGCAACATTTTTACACAACCATAATGTTTATTTGTAAGTGAAGCCAAATATATCATCTCAATCTATAGACCTTTCTTTCACACTTTTCCACATAGTCTCCGTTTCTGTTGCACACATTTTCCCCATCGTTCTGCAAGTTTGAAAACACCCTTGCGATAGAATTCCGTTCCAGCTGCCCGTAGATATTGGCGCATTACTTGCCGAATATCCTCTAATGTCTCGTAGCGATGGCCTCGTATCTGTTCCTTCACAAAAAAGAAAAGTTGGTAGTCGGAGGGTGCCATATCGGGGCTGTAGGGAGGATGTGGAAGTGTGTCCTACCCAAATCTCCTGATCTGCTTCATAGTGGCACGTGCAGTATGTGAACGTGTATTATCCTGTTCAAGAATGATCTTCTTTCCAGGACGTTTATCACGCAAGGCACGAAGGAGCTTCAAAGGTGTCTGGATGTCTAGATACCGAGACATATAAAAGTAATCCAAAATGACCGATATTAGTGTCAAATCCATAGTTTTCGCGATCGCTGAAATCAATGGTGACACTTCCATTAGCGATGACTTGCAAATTTAGTTACAATTGAATGCGGGCTGGGTGTCAGCGGGGGATACCAAGACATGTAAAAAATACCCCAAAATGACCGATATTAGTATCAAATCCATAGTTTTCGCGGTCGTTGAGATCAATGGTGATACTCCCACAGGCATTGACTTCCAAAAACAGCCCCCGTGCGAAGCATGGGTATATTTAACTAGTTTAATAATAAGTTCACTTGTTATTTATTTATTATTTATTATTCTTTCTTTTTTTAAAAAATCAGCTACAAAACACAAATTGGTTATACATGTTTCTGAAACAACTTAGGAACACACTCAACATATTCTGAATCAAGAAATCAAATTCCACATACAATCACGGTGAAACAATAAAATAATTCCACCGCCAGTAATTTAAACTAACATTAAGGTCAAACGACCAAATTACAAAAAAGAGTCCACAAACTGCTAGTCTTTGAGTACCCGGAACAAGGTAATCGTGTCCAATTAATTGATAAAAAAAAATTTTAGGAAAAAGCATATCTAAAGGGAAATAATAAACCCATATGTATCTTTTCAAAACATTAAAAAAAAATCAATATCGAAATGAAAATCTGTTGAACTCCGGTTTTGATTTTTAATTTACTTTCTTGTGCTTTGTCTAAGTATAAACTAAAAATAACTTATTTAACGGTCTTCCTTGGGTCTACCCTTCCTTTCGTGTATTAAAAAAAAAAGACTATCCGGTAACTTAGACAATCAGAAGAAAATTAAAAATGATTCAGATAATATCTGCATTTCCAGTCCTTTATAGATCAAAAATCTGGGTACACAGTTTGTAATGTCATCATTATGGTCCACTCAAATTTCTGCACTATATGAAAGATCTTGAAAATAACTACAGTGAAACCTCTCAATAACAGACAGCAATAAGACATGATTATTTGTCCGCAATTGAGATGTGTCCGTTTCAGAGAGGTTACACAAGTTTAGATTACTCACATCTCATGTAGTAATTGTATGCAGTATATAGGAAATACATTATTGGTATGAGGGTAAATATAGGCAAATATCAAAATATTGTACTCACAAGTAAACCTTACGTTTGGGTGAATCGAGTTGCTGACTGACACACATATGAGAAAGTAGTACTAAATGTGGTCAGTATTTCAGTGAAGTTGTAGGTGCGAAGCTCCAGGGGTTTAGGAGATACAGCTACCAGAATATCTCATGGAAGTACAGAATAGTCTTCATACAGTTGGAGGTAAAAGCTCTGTAAGACCTCTTGTAACGACAAAAGGTGAATAACAAATATATGGATATATATTAGGACTAGGGGGAAGTCATATAGTAAGGGTATACCTGACGGCGGCCATCTTGAAATCCGACATTTTGAATTAAGGTTAAGTTTTTAAAATAGGAATAGGGTCATGTGATACATGATTTAAGGCGCAAATTTAATCAGAAGAACAATGGTCACGTTAATTTTGAGTTACGCACAATTGGTAAAAAGTTACAAGGAAATTAAATATTGTTGCAGCATATGTATTAGTCCTTTACCCCACCTTGTAAATTTTGTTTTAATGATAATAATTAAATAAAAAGCAGGTGGATAAATATTAGGTCTATGGTAAGAGTTGCCTTGATGGCGGCCATATTCAAATCCGCCATTTTGAAGCAGACAAAAGTTTTAAACGAAACGCATAACAGTGATACCTTATTAATAGCAAATTTTACCATAACTACAACGATATAACCATTTTTGGTTTATCATTAACCACCACAAAATTAAATGGATCGCTCCTTACGACTACTGCTTTGACGGAATTGTTAACGACAGATGTGTCATGTGTAACTCGATTGTCTTTGTCAGGTGTGCTCACTGTAAGCAGAGCATTTGTGTAAGTTATGCACTCTTTTCTGAACTAATATTGATTGTACTAATTGAGGACTTTTCTGGAAGAAAGACCCAAGTTCAATTATGACTCAATTCCTCTTTGGTCATTTTTCCTTAAATTAGCAACTTGTTTATGCGATAACAAATGATGGTTAATGATAATGCAAAAATGGTTATACCGTTGAATTTATGGTAAAATTTGCTATTAATAAGGTATCACTTTTATGCGTTTTGTTTAAAACTTTTGTCTGCTTCAAAATGGCAGATTTGAACATGGCCGCCATCAAGACAACTCTTAGCATAGACCTAATATTTATCCACCTGCTTTTTATTTAATTCTTATCATTAAAACAAAATTTACAAGGTGGGGTAAAGGACTAATATGCTGCAACAATATTTAATTTCCCTGTAACTTTTTACCAATTGTGCGTAACTCAAAATTAACGTGATCATTGTTCTTCTGATTAAATTTGCGCCTTAAATCATGTATCACATGACCCTATTCCTATTTTAAAAACTTAACCTTAATTCAAAATGGCAGATTTCAAGATGGCCGCCGTCAGGTATACCCTTACTATATGACTTCCCCCTAGTCCTAATATATATCCATATATTTGTTATTCACCTTTTGTCGTTACAAGAGGTCTTACAGAGCTTTTACCTCCAACTGTATGAAGACTATTCTGTACTTCCATGTGATGTTCTGGTAGCTGTATCTTCTAAACCCCTGGAGCTTCGCACCTACAACTTCACTGAAATACTGACCACATTTAGTACTACTTTCTCATATGTGTCTCAGTCAGCAACTCGATTCACCCAAACGTAAGGTTTACTTGTCAGTACTCGAATTATTGCGGAAATGAGGAGGGAAATCCCCACCTGTAAAGAAAACAAAAGTGTCCCTGGCAGGGATGTGTTTGTATAGGAATGTACTGCAAAGTACAATGCCTTTTTGATAATTGTCTTCTCAGTATCTCTACAAAATTCCTTTAGTTCACTTACTGACTGAAAAAAAAAAGTAACCAAAAAACAATATTCAATATTATTATTAAATAGCGAAATTGTAGGCAGAACTAGCGAATAATGACGGTTTGTGAATTTCTTGGGATAAAATCTGCAATAATTGTCTGCCATGTAATACTGCAAAGGCTAGTTTCTGATCGAAGTCTGCTTGTAACTGCTGGAACAGTTGAAGCGACGAATTGAAGATTAAGTATTTTCAAATTCCAGAAAGTATTTTCTGACCTAAAGACATACAAATTGAGAATAATTGTCCGTTATGAAAAGTCTACTAAAACGTTGCGTATAAGAGAAGACTGTCCGTGCCGCAATCTGATCGTGTCTGTAAAAGGGAGGGTTCTCTCCAATAGTAATACATAAGCTTTTGCCGGGACAAAAAAGCCTGTCTGTATTATGGAGGTATCTCCGTTAAGGAAGGTTTCACTATAGTATACTAATATATTTAATAGCACTTTTACAGATACTGTGTGGCTTGCTTTCTGCTTTTTCCCCCCTTTTTCTTCATTGTCTTTACGTTATTAAATAAAATTCACAAAAAGTGCGAGGGAGAGAAAACTACGGTCGGACAAACTTTCGGAATAACTTAGTAAGGTCCTCAACACTATTCACAACTAATAGTTCTGATTCTTTCTCAATAGGGCGGCTCTACCATATGTGCAACATGTGCATTTGAACATGGCGGCAAGTTTCGAGGGGCGCCAAAATCTGTCTTAACTATATTATTTAAAATAAATATTTCTTATTGGAAACAGACTTCATGATTATGTAGTTAAATTTATTAAGCTGACCTATTTGAATTCTACATTCATAAAGTATGTTTAAGTCGCATTAGTTTAAGGTCACACGGAAAGTGCTAAAGCAAATGGTGAAACAAATCCCAGCTGAATTACTTGATTGTTGTCAAATATAAGAACTCAATTCTCGAACAGTAGAGAACACTTGTTCCATTTAGTTAGTTATTACAGTTTTGATATGAAAACTAGTCTTGTGTTTGTCACAAATAAGTTCCTTATTATTGAAGGTGGAAACAAGTATTTAAAATAAAATACGAGATGTAGAAGGAAAATCAAGAAATAAAGATAAAAGAGCTAGTTGTACTGGAATTACAAACTGATATATTGAGTTTGAAGCTTGATATTAAATTCCATAAAAAGTTTTACCATTTTGCCTCTTCAGGTATATTTGATTTATCTTTCACTAACTTAAAGGAAAGAAACACATACAAAACGAAATTGTATTTGTCGTGTTTAGGCCTTTCTGAGTGCGAGTGTTCTTTCCCTCCCCTTCGTTGTTCATGATGGGGTATCATACTTAAAATCATGGCTTTTAAGATTTGTTCTTTCTGGAGAAAGGGAAGCGGAAAATGATGCCATTGCCCTGGGCGGAAAATTGCCTTAGGGTGGTCCTGTCCCTGAACTCCTCATTAGAGATAGGGAAACGTATCTCCTTCTGATAATAAGTTGTCAGTCAAACGAAACATCGAAATTACTTTAAGGTTCTAAAGTAAGCTCCAAGGATATCGTTTTTTTTCTTATTTCAATGCTTCAAACCATTCCTTGGATATAGCTGAACTCAACTTTTGTGTAAGTTAAATATGTATGAACATGACCTCTGTCTGCTATTTTGTTGTAGAAGAACGCCTATTGGTGGAAATCAATGAAGTTCTTCGACAGAGGCGGGAAGCGGAGAGGAAGCGTCATCTGCTAGTGGAGAAGGCAACAGAGCTGCAAACTAAAGTACGGGAGAAACGAGAGAAGGTAAAGGCGACATTTCAATACTATTTTATACAGTCTAATCTTCACTTTTTATTTATTTATTTACTTATTCCAGACGTCTTTGTAATCATAAGAAGAGCTATAGGTAGAAACTTCTAACAGGAAACAAGAAGTAAATACTAAAGCTAATTTCACAGCATAGTGTATGGAGAACAGAATATAATTTCAAGCCTATTTTGTATTTGGAATAATATGAAGGATTCAGAGTCAGGAGTGATCTTCAGTCAAGACCAAAATTAAGATAATATTCTCTTCGTACTGTGCTTTAACATGTATAGTCCTGTAAAAGCTTCGTATCTCCAAGACCACTCCCTGAGCTATATTAAGATAGGAAAATTTGAGCCCAAAAAGAATAGAAAATAAAATCTGACCGAGGCAACTTCTTATAATTACTAATCTGTGTTATAGTTTCGGCACTGTATCATTGCCTTCATCAGATACACTTGAAAATACAACCAAAGGATACAGGGTGTTATAAAAATGTGTGAAAATATTTTGGGAACATATTCCTTACATCAAAATAAGAAAAAAAGTTCATATAGACCTGTGCTCGAAAGTGGATAGTTTCGGAATTATAGGGTGCTGAAACTGTGAAATTCATAGCTCCACTACTATGAGACCTATCGTAGTCGGGTCAAGACATCACTGAGAAATTGGTATGTGAACTGTTCAAATATGCATGTTTAAGAATGCTCCAGTATTTGCACACCAATTTTGAGAGAGGTAGTTGGAGAGTGATCAAATACTCCAAGACAGCCTCTCAAAAAATGATTGGATAAGTACCGGAGGTTCTGAAAGATGGATATCTGGATAGTCCACATACTAGTTCCTCAGTGATGTCTTGACCCGACTATGATCGGTCCTATAGTAGTGGAAGTGTGGATCTTTAAAGTTCATTTTTTTCATGTTTTCGGTACCCTATAAGTACGAAGCTATGCACTTCCTACCACAGGTCGATATGAACTTTTGTCTTATTTTGATGTGGGGAATCTATTCCCAAAATATTGTGACAAATCTTTGTAACACCCTGTATATTTCGAAAAAAACAAGTAGCAGAGTCACGTGTACACTACGTGAAGGAATTTGGTTTGATATAGTGTGATATTTTTTAAATTACTATTGAAACCGGAAGTGGCGGTATATTTATATCACTTCTGGTTTTAGTAGAGAGATTAGAGTGAAGATGAATATGTTCCTGGGACGTTTAGTCGATTGCAGGAAACAGCTTATCGCTATCTGGTAACGTTTTCACTCTATAATGATCAAAGTTAAAACCATAAGTGGTTGATTTCGGCCATTTTTGGATTTAATACAAAGATTAGAGTGGAGACGGAATATACTTTTGGGACGCTTAATTGACTACATAAAACCGCTTCTTGTTATCTATTACGGCTTTTGTTCTATTACAATCAATGTTAAAACAGGAAGTGGTTGATTAGTGCCACTTCCGGTTTGAATAGTGTGTTACGAGAGAAGATGGTATCTATTGTTAGAACGCTACATTGATTCCAAAAACCATTTCAATATATCTGTTACTGTTTTTGTTCTAAGTAGATCAATATTGAAACTGGAAGTTGTAGATTTTTGAACCATTTTCGGTTTTAGTATAGAGTTAAAGACGGAGGCGTAATGTACTTCTTTTGGGACGCTTAATCAATTGAAAAAAAAACGGTATCTCTCTATCTATTACCGTTTCCGCGATCAACGTTAAGATCGGAAATGGTTTATTTCTACCATTTCCAGTTTGAGTATCGGGTCCAAAAACGAACTCAATTCTTAACTTTTAAGGAGGCACGGTTGCTCAGTAGTAGAGTGCTTAGCTCTGGTGAGTGAGGTCCCTGGTTCGATCCCCAACCAAGTAAATTTGTAGTGGACAACATCGTGTCCGTGGGTTTTCTCATTTCACCAATTTTTCCCTCATGATTCACTTGCCATAGTCATCTATTCCCTCATGATTCACTTGCCATAATCATCTATTCCCTCATGATTCACTTGCCATAATCATCTATTCCCTCATGATTCATTTGCCATAATCATCTATTTCCACATGATTCACTTGCCATAATCATCTATTCCCTCATGATTCACTTGCCATAATCATCTATTTCCTCGTGATTCACTTGCCATAATCATCTATTTCCTCATGATTCACTTGCCATAATCATCTACTCCCTCATGATTCACTTGCGATAATCATCTATTCCCTCATGATTCACTTGTCATAATCATCTATTCCCTCATGATTCACTTGCCATAATCATCTATTCCCTCATGATTCACTTGCCATAATCATCTATTCCCACATGATTCACTTGCCATAATCATCTATTCCCCCATGATTCACTTGCGATAATCATCTATTTCCTCATGATTCACTTGCCATAATCATGTACTCCCTCATGATTCACTTGCTATAATCATCTATTCCCTCATGATTCACTTGCCATAATCATCTATTCCCTCATGATTCACTTGCCATAATCATCTGCCTCCGTGAGCTTAAAAGAGCATAATCGTGGGACGTTAAACTGAAAATTTTCATTTCATTTCATTTTTCATTTCCTTACTTTTGTCCCTCTATAATTTGACGAAATTTGGTGACGATTAATCAAGTAATTCTCAAGATTTTTTGTCTCCTGGAGAGACATAAAAGGTAAATATATAGGGAGTTTTGGTAAACCCAACTCCTTAGATAAGGAAAGGTCACTTCTGAAAACCAATAAGATACTTTCTTTCATTTTTACGATTAAAAATTTCGAAATGTAAATATGAAAGAAAGAATCTTATGACCTCCTTTTATTTTCTTCATAATCTGTCTGATGAAGGCATTGATGTATTGCCGAAACAGTAGCACAGATTAGTAATAATAAGTGGTTGCTTTAGTCAATTTTATTTTTATTTTTATTTATTTTTTTTTTTATTATTTAAGTTATACGTAGCTTCAAAACTAGAATGAAAATTTGAACTTTTAATATATTGGGTAAATACAGGCGAACTTCAAACTTGGATCCTCGCACTCCCATAAACCTGGGCATGACCCATTTTGACTCTCAACCCTTCCAGTGGCGAATCTAGCCTGGGGCCGGGGGACCCTCAGTGACAAAAATAAATGTAAACTGTTATTTATATATTTTCTAAAGTTTATAGTAAACTCATGATATACCTATCATAGTCTGGGTTCTGATTGCCCCCCCCCCTTCCCCACATACACACACTTTTATCTTTTAGATCCGTCACTGAACCCTTCATAATATTAATCACAGAATGTTTCATTTTACATCGTGATAGAAAGAAATTATATTTAATAAAATTAACTCTTTTCCGTAAATACCGTAAAGTCAGCGTATACTTATCTTCATAATTTTAAAACTAGCGGTGATGAGAGGTGAATGAACTCAGAATATATATAATGTCATAACACTTAGTGAACGTAGAGTCTATATATTAATTCTAAAAGATATAATATATCTTTCGTGATTTAGTACATGACACGGCAGAATATTCTTCACAGTAAAATTAGGTTCCCTAGTGTTACTAATACACATAAATTACTATAAAACAACACTGAATACAATGACATTGCACATAAAACTTGTCATTTAACATTTAACATTTGTGAGTATTGATTTCCAACTATATTCATGAAAAGTATTCTGACAAGAATGTTGGAAAATGTTTACAGAAATTATTTTATACTGACTGAAATAATGATAGGACGAAAGTAGCTAATATTTCCCTAGTAGATGAATAACCATTTGGAGCAAAGCTCTCGAAAATATTTAGAACAATTACTGCGAACTTATCTGGTGATCACGCTAGATAAAACTGGGTACAGTCGAGTCTAACGCTTTGATACATTAAACCATAGGCTCAGGTTCACCCTTTTTCTGGTTTGCACATTTTCACTCTTAATTTCAATAAGTATTTAAATCGATTTCTTCGAACTTCATTAACTAAGCTTTTAATCACGTCTACTGCGTTTAAATTGCCTCGTTATTCTAGCAAAAACAAATCATTCTCGGAAAGGAAATCACTTCTCAGAGACGAGACTAAAATAGTCGAAAAGAAGAAGAAGAAAAAAGAGATTTATTTATCCAACACTGCATGAAAGAAAGTCATTTATCCCAAAGCAAGAATAATGCTTCAGTTTGCTCATCCTCCCACGCAACATAAATGGTTTATCCGGTTGCATGATGTGAACGAGCTTTGGCGGAGATGGCTCAAATTCAGCTCAAATGTAGAAGAAACTATGTAGATTTTATATTTCAAAAGCAAATTGTCCTAAAATAGATGGAACATAGTAAAAAAAAAAAAAAAAAAAAAAAAAAAAGCACGAAACATTAACATTAAGAGTCCCTACCACTGCGAAATTAAAATGCCACTAATTTTACAGTAATTATGTGATACCTTCAAATAGATAAAAGATAATCGAAAAGTGGATCAAAACCTCCCTAGACGATGTTATTTTGCATGAGGTAGCGTTATCACGAGTCACCTAGTAGCTTTGCGTTTGCAGTTATTTAGAAACGCGAAAATAAATGCCGAGTTTCTAAATGGCTGGAAATCGAAAGCAGATAGGTGAGTCTTGATAACGGTATCTCACGCAAAATAATATTGTCTAGGGAGGTCTTGTTCCACTTTTCGATTATCTTTTTTCTATTTGAAGATATCACATAATTACTGTAAAATTAGCGGTATTTTAATTTCGCAGTGATGAGGCCTCTTAAAGTCAATGGAAAATCTATGAAAAACATGAAGTCATCCACATATCTAAAAAAAAAAAAAAAAAAAAAAACTACTAAGAAGATGGCTAATTGAAAGCTAATTAATGCAAAGACATAATGAAGAGCTTAAAAACGATATACAACATATCAGGTAAATATGGATAGAACGTTGTCAAGTTGTTTGAGTAAAGTCAATAATAATGATAAAGTATATGCATGTTCTTCGAATTACCCAGTGCGTTCCACGCGGAGATGATGTGCTTGAAATATCTCACATCTGAATTTGGAATCTCCGGACTCGACATACCAGGTAACGTGACTTTTGACCTGATCACGTGACACAGTCTGGTCCTTACGGCAAACCGGAGAGGCCCTTATTTTCCTATAACATCCTAAAATGTATAAACTCATACGCAGAATACTCAAACAAACACTATGTCCTCTATACTTCGTGTAGTCCTGAAAATATTGTTAACATATTAGAACCGGTCAATCAAACATGCTACAATATTCATCCCTAATATGGTAGTAATGACTTAGCATTTGTGACAAATAGTTTTATTATGTGAGTTGTAATTAAGGTTACCTATTATTGGAAAATAAACAAACGTAAGGAATGGTGTCTCAAATTCATGCTTTCGATTATACTAATGCGATCGGATTGTAGAATTAAAAAGTAAATCAACCTCAAAAGAGTTGAAAGAGAAAGCTTGAAACGCTCTCAATATTCCACCTTTGTAATTATTCAAACCACGTTGTAGGAATATATAAAAACAATCAGAATTGTGAATGAATTTAACACAAAATGAAATGTAAAAACTTTTTCTAACATTATTCTTTTTAATAAACAGTACACTAATAATTATGGTCCTACAAATATTCAACTCCATTGAACACACATGACATTTTGAAATAAATATACATACTGGATTACTTATTGAACACATTTGCAATAATAATAATAATAATAATAATAATAATAATCATAATAATAATAATAATAATAATAATAATAATAATAATAATAATAATAATAATAATAATAATAATAATAATAATCATCATCATCATCATAATCATAATCTTTATTTTAGTGCCGCGAACAGCTTTTGGCAAAAATACAGCACTTGGTATCAGAGTATGCGATGGAATAATAATACTACTAAAAAATAAATAATAAGAAAGAAAACAATAAAAAGAAGGGTACTAATATAAAACACAATGTAGCTAAAAGTCAGCTAAGCAGAAATAATTCCTTGTCAACGCAGTAAAACTTATCAAGTTTTCCATCCATCTAAAACAACAAGAAGCTAAGAACAGCAGTCATAAAATTACATTTGGCTTAATGTTTCTAAACGTCATTGATTAAAAACTATCAGTCAGATCACATAAAACTTTCACATTGTTTGATACAATAAGTCTAAAATGAGCTTAAAGAATATGTCAATCTTTTTAAAATTTCACATTTCCAATTCAGAGGAACTAAAATCATGGTATTTCTTATGCTATGATTTGGCACTTTAAAACCTATGTTTTGTAAACAATATTCACTGATATAAATGTTATCTAGTATTTTTTGCATGCATACTCTGTCGAAATTTTTTCGTCTATTCATAAGGCTTTCTAAGCCCCAATAATCAGTCCAATATTCATAACTATGTGAGTAATAGCTCATTTTCATTTTAAAACATAGAAGTCGAATAAAACATTTTTGCACAAATTCAATCTTGTTTGTCAAAGTTTTAGAAATGCTGTTCCAAATTACCGAACCAAATTCTAATTTTGGTCTTACAAGTAATTTATATAGAAATACATACGTTTTATCTCTTTGAAATACAGGCCACTGTTTAAAAGTAAAACCTATTATCCTTCTGGCACCTTGTACAATACAATTTATATGATTAGAAAACTTTAACTGACTGTCAACTAATATAATAATAATAATAATAATAATAATAATAATAATAATAATAATATAATTACTCACTTGTAATGTTCCTTCAATGCGTGTTCTTTAGTCTATATTTCAATTTGCTTCTAGCGGGCAATTTTCATCAGGGCAGAAGGTTTAAATTATTTTCCTATGCAGATCTTTACATAGTTGTTACAACTCACAGTGGTACTTGTAATTATTATTATTATTATTATTATTATTATTATTATTATTATTATTATTATTATAAGAATTTAGAATAGTAAATAGTGAGTATGATAACTACTCACTATAGGAAGATCTAGATACTGTTAGTACATGGTGTAAAAATAACTTATTGAAAAAAATTGTGAGAAAACTAAATACATATCTTATACTAAGAAACTCAATACTACGTGAGTAAATATGTAATTAACGGAGTAACATTGCATAAAGCCTAACAGATTAAAGATTTGGGTTTGACAGAAATATGAAATTTACCTATCATATAAATGATATAATCCAAGGGATGAGAAGAATAATAGGGTTTATTTTCAAACAATGGCCTGAGTTTAGAAATACCAGTTCATGTGTATATTTATACAAGATGCTTGCAAGATCAAGATTAGAGTTTGGTGTAGTTATTTGGAATAGTATAGGTATAACATTGGCAAACAAAATTAAGTCAGTAAAAAAATGTTTTATTAGGTTACTATGCCATAAAATGAATAGAGATTACTGCTCACGTAGTTATGAATACTGGAGTCAATTTTGAGGATTGCAGGCATTGAGTAACAGGAGAAAACTTATTGAAAGAGATTTTATTAAACAACTACTAGACAATAGCTATCATAGTGAATAGTGCTTGCATAATATAGGTATAAGGGTACCAATGTATAATACAAGAAATAGATCAACATTAGTTCCTTTGAATCCGAAATCTGTAATTTTAAGAAGATTGACCAATTCTTTTAATTTAGTTTATTTTTATCAGTATAGAAGCATGAATTTTAGAGCTTTACAAATATTATTTTTAGCATTAATGACGATGTATCTATACTGAGACTAAAAATATTTGATATTAATTTGACAAGAAATTATTAATCCGATATTTTATTTTATCATTATGTTTTATTGTTTTAGTATGTAGCTTCCATTGTATGCAATATGTGCTAATCTTGTCTGAGAAAGTGCTGTATTTTTGCCATTAGGCTGTTCATGGCACAAAAATAAACATTATTATTATTATTATTATTATTATTATTATTATTATTATTATTATTATTATTATTATTATTATTATTATTATTATTATTATTATTATTATTATATCTCTATATGAGGTATCCACGATCAGTTATTTATCTACTAGTTAAGAGCTCTTAACCTTTTTCTTTCTTTCTTTCTTTGTTTCTTGTAGAAGTCACTCTATGAAGTGATACAGGTATTTGTACTTTTACCAGATGTTTTATAAATCTAGATTGAAAATTGCCGACTATCTTTCAAATCGTAGATTTTACTGGCATTCTGCATAAAAAAAAAAAAAAAAAAATATTTTCAGCAATTTACGAATTTTGGGTGAACATAAAATCAGTCATACAAAAATTTGAAACAGTGAGGCTTAAGATGATAAAAGAAAGAAAGAAAAAAAAAACAGAAGTGGATATATAGTTTTTTAAATTGTGCAAAAAAAGACAATATTGTGCCTAACTTTCTTACATGGAAAATACCAGTAAAATCTGCGCTTTCGGCAATTTTCAATTTAGATTTTTAAAACATCTGATAGATGAAAGTACAAATACCTGTATAACTTCATTGAGTAGCTCTTACAAGAAACAAGAAAATAGGTTTGGTTTATTCATATATTAATACGTTAAAAGATTTTAACTAGTAGATAACTAACTGGTCGTGATTACCACATATAAGGACCCTATAATAAGAATTTAAAAAATTATAACGTACCACTGTTAGTTGTAACAACTATGTAAAGATCTGTATAGGAAAATAATTTAAGTCTTCTGCCCTGATGAACATTTTCCGCTAGAGCAATTGAAATATTGGTTTTAAAAAAAATGCACTAAAAGGACATTACAGGTGATACATATGGAACTTGCTGTCCGGCGACATTACTTAATGTTCAAAGATTCTTACTTACTTGATACAAGGAATTGAACAACGTATCTAACAAAATGTGTATGTGGTTATTCTGCACACTGTAACAAAATAATGATTCATCTTTCACTTTGCTAAAAGGTAGTTTAGGAATTACAGCCGTAAGAAATTTCGGTTTTTTAAACAAATAGGTGTGCCTGAGGCAGTTCAAGAGTAACAGCGCTTCTTCAGACTTCCATTCTTCAATGCTCAGAGATAGATAAAATGTCTTTAGAATCGTAAAAATTTACAATTAGTATCCCCTTTGCAAATCTAGAGAAGTATTTCGTAATATCTATAACATTCCCTATTACAACCAATTAGTTGCTGCAAATATTCCCACTCTGTCAACATTCCATTGCATTGCTTTCTTTTGTTCAGAGTTGCTCTTGACATCATTATCGTTCCTGACCAGTCGTCACAGTTTCTAGTCCTCACCACCTCTAACTTGCCTGATTCTCGCTTGAGAATTTGAGAGTTGAAAATATATTCAGTAATATTTTTATCGTTGCATCCATTAAGTTCGTTAAACACACGTAGAAACGTCATGAGTATTTAGAAAATAAAGGCGGAGTTTCATGCAAGCGTCCGTCTGTTGCTTGTGATTTCTATGTTCAGCGACATCGCAAGTAAAGAACACAACGGATGCTTGCATTAAAAATCCGTCTTAATACATAATTAATAGTGTTGATTTTGAAGTGGACATTGTTTTCTGTGTTTTAGAGTCAACAGAAGTGGAGAGAAAGACTGTTAGAAGCTAGACAAGCAGCCGTTCCATTGGAAGAAGCTTGCTCGTCATTACGCCTCGAGTTAGACGCTGCACATCGACAATTGTTAGCGAATCTTGAAGGACGAGAAGTACCTATACGTGTTCGTGATGGCCCCTCGAAAAAGGTGATGTTCAATTACTTCTACAATTTTTCACCCAACCAGGATAAATATATATCATGCATATGGTTGAAATTCGCAATATAAATTCGTTTTTTTTTTCTTTCTTTTAATTCTATCGTAATTACTAGAGCATATTACACCATTTTGTAACATTTTTAGCATAACAATAAAAATAACTACCAAACTTCTTGCGTATACGGTATTCTTTCGGAGACTAAACGTAATTATTGATTTTGAAGTCAAAATAAATACACTTACATTTCAACAATGGATAAAAATAAATTCTATATCAATCAACAATAAAACCAATCACTGCTGTCTGAAGGGATCTATATGCTATACTATTTGATTCTTGCTGCTCTCCAGACCACAAGCATCACAAACAAAAATTACATTTCTGTTTGTTTATGCACACTCTTTTTTAGCGCTAAATTTCGTCCACTATCTAAATATCACAGTTGTAGGGATCGGAAATTTAGTCTTCGCCTATAAGATTAATAGACCTATAGACCATTTTCTGAATTTCTCTAAAAGTCATGTCCGCAACATACGCGAAAAAGACTCAATTCCATTAATTTAGTTGGTATTAGAGCATGCTCATTGCTCAGAACCTAAATAATTCTTACTGAAAAGTACAATGATTATTCAGGAATTGAAATTACGAGAAAAACAACACAATAATTTATCACAAGTTATATCGAGTGCGTCAAAAGATATATATATGTACGCACTAAACTATCATAGAAACTTTATTTTCCAAGCTCAAAAGTTCTGGAAAAAGTAATGCTACGGCCCAATTTGGAAAATAAGTATACTTTCTGGTCAAACTCACTGTTTCAAATAGTGGTTACAGTAAAGGTTCAAAATAGTGGCCTTCAGCATCGATACATTTTTGAGTACTAGTCACGACTGCTTCCATACTTCGCACTACAGTGCTTAATGTTCAATGGGATTTTTGTGTACCCCGTTTGAATCTCATCCCAAAGCGTGCCCAAATTGTGTTTTATGACGGCATACCTCATCTTTTACTGTGCTCCATAAAAGGAATCAGGCAGTGTAGAGCCTGGAGAGCGTGCAGGGAACTCGATTGGTCTCTTGCGTCTTATCTACTGGCCTAGTTCATTTTGAGCCAGGTATGCTTGCACATCCCTATTATTGTGCGGCGGGGCGCCATCTTGTTGATAATAAAACCTGTCGTTACCATACACTTCACAAATGGCAAGGAAAATGGAATCAGCAAGCACTGTTAGGTACTTTCCTCTAATTAGTCATCAAAACGGAAAGACCCAATGAGTCCCCTAGGAGACAAACCAAAACTCACATTTACACTAGGCAAATTTATAGCCATTTTAACAATAATGTGGGGATTAACTTCAGCCTAGTACACACAATTATCCCTATTGACAGTATCATTAAGTTTAAATTGTACTTTATCTAAGCAAACAATGCTACCCATAAATTCCAGTTCACTTCTAATCATCTCCTAAAATTGTATTCTGCGATCTGAGTCACTTGCACCAACGTTGGAATGTATATATGCAACTTACCTTTCTTCAGTATGCGTAGCACAATACTAGCACTTACAAAGCTCCCACGTGATCCTTGCTTTGAAGATTTTTGTGGTGAACACTGAAACAGTTCCAGAACCGCAAATTAGGATTCAGCACTTGTAGCCTTTCGAAATTGACCTGATCGGCCTTTCTGCATATCATACACTGTTCCATGAATGTCGAATTTGTCTTGTAGGCATGTAGTTGCTACCTTTGAAGGTAGATCAATCCCACAGTCATGTCTCTACTGTCTCTGAACAGCAGCAACATTCTCAAACTTCCAGTACCAGTTAATAACCTGCTTCTGCTCTTCAAAGCTCAAACGTCCGTCCGCGATGTCGTTGTTACTCTCTAGCCACTAACTGGGTTGTACAGCTAGACCGACAATTTGGACACATAACATTACTCTTCACCAGAAACTTTAAAATGTAGGTTGGAAAATAATTTCTTTATGACAGTTGAAAGTGTGTGTATATTTTTTGAACCACGCTATATTTTATACAAGAGTGAGATATACATTAGTAAATCCAATATATTAGTAATGTTTCTGTGATGAAAAGTTCTTATTACAAACTAGTAACTATGAATAGTTACTAGTTTAAGATATTGTTTTAAGATATCTATTGAGTGAATGCAACACTGAGTGTTTCACAGAGTTAACAGCTTATTCTTGGGTCCATGAACTATTTGCACGGTACAGACCATACCTGCAGTAATGAATTTTGGCAAAAAAAAAAAAAAAAAAATAAAAAAATAAATAAATAAATAAATAAAAATAAATAAATAAAAAATATTGTTTTAAATCACTTTAGGCATATAAAAGACATTAATATAGATTTATGTATTATTCTCCTTTACCTAAGTAATACCTGTGCGTCAAGAAAATGTAGAATCCAGTATTCATTAATTTGCCTACGAATTGAGTATCTATGTATTTTATTTAACTGTGTTGTAATTGTTTCAGGCAAACTATAAAATAACGGCAGCACGACTTCAACACGAAATCAAAGATCTTCAACAAAGAGTGAATAATGTTAAGCTTAGACTCGACTCTGAAATCAAGGTAAGTTGATTCTTGCTTTGTAAGATTACATTTGAAATATAGATTTTGTTAATCTATATATATGAAAATAAAAGTGACTATGTTTTTGACTAATAACTTTTGAGTTACCCGACCGATCTCGATCAAATTTTCAACATAGATGAGGTTCGAATTTTCTTTTTTATAACTTCACTTTGACGGAGCAATGTATGGGAGGGGGGGGGGGATATAAAAATTATCGAAAATGACTGATATTAGTGCCAAGACCATAGTTTTCAAGATCGCTGAGATGAACAGTGACATTTCCGATGCCGTTCAAATCCAAATTCAGCTAACAATAGTAATATTAGATTTTTATTTATATAGATTACTTATTATTTTCTGATTTTTCATTATATTTTCTTTGTTTCTATAGATTTGAGAGTGCTTCACTAATAGAAAAATGTCTGACTAACAGAACATATTATTAATTTTTCTTATTTTATCCCAGCAAAGTGCGTAATTGAGGCTAGTATATTATAATAATAATAATAATAATAATAATAATAATAATAATAGTACACGTTCACCTCTATACCTTGGCTTGGCTTGTCTTCTACTAACCTAATTTACATCTTTAGCAAACATAATTTCACTTATTATTACTTAGTCGGTTGCTTCATCAAAAGAGGACTAAGAAAGAAATCAGGTTTCATAAAAGCTAAGTGACTGGATCACACTTTTATTTAGAAAGCTTGATCTTACTCGCAAGGTATTGTACACTGACTTAGGTATATAGGAATGCAACAGTCATAAACGTATGAGAAATGTCTTTGGATCATAAAAGAATACTATTAGGGAAATGAATGACTTTAATTTCCTTACAAAAGACTGTAGTCACACTTAAAATTGAATTACATGTCACTCAGATGAAATTTGTCAATTACTTCTACATAAATCTGAATATGGCATTCCCTATCTCAGAACATTTCATGTTATATGACAGAAAGCTGTACTAAGATCTTTACAAACATGGATCAGAAAGACCGACTTTTGAATATGATTGTAACGTGGTCACACAATCTAATCAATTTGCTGCAAAACTTTAGGAGATTTTTGTAATTGCTAGAAATAACCTCTCTCTTTGAAGATACTTTATTATAACTTAAAATTTTGATTAATACATATTTCCTGCATCCAGTTAATGCAACAAAATTGAATTTACTGCTTTCTTTCTTTAAGTGATAATGTTACATTTAAATTCCGAGACAATAACTAGATTAGACTATGCAAATTCCTGGTTTTATCATTACAGTTTCAGTTCCGATAAACTATGGCAATATTTACTTTCCAAGCTCCGAGAACTCTTTCTTTAGAAGTATCTCATATTGGTCATAATAGCACAATGAAGAAAAACACAATCGTAGGTTTTTGTTACTAACGATCTACATAAAACTAAAACAATATTACGCAATATTCTTCATGTAAAGACAGAAACGCATTTATGAACATGAAATTATAAAATGTATAAAGAAAGTAAGAAACCATATTTACAACTTATTTGTACAGGTTGTCCGAAAAGTGATGCTACTCTAAGATCTAATATTTTTTTAACCAGAGCGAATAATAAAACTACCCTGACATATTTATGTTATATAATGTATCTACATATTTTTGGTGACTGCAGTACAATAACAAAAATATTAAAGATAAAAAGCAATGAAAAATTCAACATGTAATTTTATTTTTGAAAATTTGTTCCTTCGCCATTACATAATACAAGGTAACCAAAAATGTTCTTGCCGTTCTAGAGCAGTGATAAACAAAGAGTAATACAGTGAACGGTACGTACCTTTACGTTTCGAAGGAATCTCTATCAGCATCCAACACTTTTTGCCAACGATTTTGCTGTTGCGCAATACCCTGGTGATAAAATTCGGTCGTGGTTGCAAAGAAGACCGTGAGTACGTTCGGCAGATCTCCCTTATTTGCGACAAATCTCCCATGGATGTGGTTGTCGACAGAATGAAACAGGTGGTGATCTGTTGCCACAAGGTCCGGTGAATATAGTACATGGCACGGCGTCTCCCAGCCAAGTTGCTGAAGGGTCTCCTGGATCCTCTTTGCCACATATGGCCTGGAATTGTCGTGCAGGAATAGTACACCATTGCGATTCACCAATGTACGTTCCTTCTGTGGCAATGCACGGTTTAGTCTTTGCAACTGCTGAGAGCAGAGGAGAGCAGTGATGGAGCTCATAGTGCACTAATTGCCGATAATTCCAGCATACAGAAAGCGTAATCTTTCTTCGGTACAAAGGTGGTCTTGAGATGTGAGGAACAGGGTCACGTAGCGACAACCAGTATCTGGTACGCTTGAAAGTGTCATAGACGACCCACTTTACGACATTAGTGAGGAAGCGGTCAAAGATGGGTACGTTCAGGTGCTGCGTGAGCAAGGATAAACAGGCCTTGTCCACTCGTTGTTCCTTATTGGCTGCCAACAATATGTTGGGTACCGCCTTCCTTAACTTGTATGACTTCCCTATTTCAGCAGGTACAGTCTATTTCAGCGGAAACATAGAACCTTTCAACAAGTTCATCACACGTTAGGCCATTGTCCTCCTCGATGGCTGCTTTCAGGGCCTCGTCACCCGACGCATATGGTCGTCCACTGCGAAGTTCGTCCGAAAGGCTCACATCTCCCGAACGGAATTTCTGGAATTAATGCCTGGCAGTGCGTTCATTCACGGCAATCTTCCCAAATACCTAGCATATATGGAGAATTGATGAGGCAGGCCCACTTTAAAATCATACAACAAAAACACGCGAACAACTTTAATCGATACCTCCATCTCTCTTCGACAATGGACAAGCTATGGCTGCTGTATGTGCGCAATGTGTCTGTATTACTGAATGTTGATGGTCAGACTAACTTCCAATCGCTTGGGAGTCACGTGCGTCATTCGTTTCCTCTCTGTGAGCACATGATTAATGGGACATCAAAAACGGCAAGAACTTTCTATGGTTATCTTGTACTATCGTTGGAAAAATGAATGCAAAATTTAACAGATTAAAATTTGAAATTAAGGCTATGAAAAAAAAAAAAATGATTAGAAATTAATGATGGAAGAAGTAATGGTTAAAATTAAAAATGACAATTTTCAATACTATGTAATGAGAACTGTCCTGAGTTGTGAAAATTAATGTAAACTTTAATAGATAAAATTAAGAGCGTGGGAAAGCTATTATTACAAAAAGTTATTATTTATATATATTATTAAAATATAGTAACAGTGATTAGTATATTTCATGTCAGTGTCATGTTCTTGCCTAATATATTTTACACGTTTTTTGAGGAAAACAAGTGAGTTCTGTTTCACAGTGTGAAACAATGGCAGACTTCCAAAGCATTCGAATTTAATACTCAACTTGAAGAGGTACATCTATAACTACTAATTGCAATAGAGAATAAGATCAAAAATATAATCTGTTACTCGGACGCTGAATCCATATCAGAAAGCCATTACTCGATATGCCTTTCTATTTTAGTTCTATGTCCATAAAGGCTGAAAAAGGTCATTAGTTTGAACCACTTCCAGATTTAATAGATGGTACCAGTAGAACCTACTCTTGGGAAGGTGAATCGATTACAGAAAACTGCATCGCGATCTCTCTTACCGTTTCTGCTCTACAGGAACCAATATTCAAATCGAAAGTAGTAGTAAATTTCAACCACTTATGTATATATATATATATATATATATGACATGAAATCTTTAACGTCCAACGATTATAGTCTTTACGCTAAAAGATACGATGATTTAAAGCAAGTGAATGATGATGAAAGAATTGGTAGAATGAGAAAGTGAGAGGAAACGGGAATACGCCGAGAAAACCCACGGACACGATGTTGCCTACCAGAAACTTACTTGGCCGGGGATCAAACAGGGACCCCACGCACCAGAGGTTTTCTTTAAATTGTCTGCAGCACTTCCGAAGTAAATACCCGCTTGGTGGATCTAACCCGAACTTCGTTGAACACTAACTACAGATTGTTTTACTTTTTTTTTTCTGTGTAAGAACGGCGTGACTAACTTCTTCAACAGAAACGAACTTGTGTCTGCCATTTCAACTCACAGAATGATTGAGTGAGGCAAACTCAGACCAATAAGCGAGGTGATGCGAACAATGGAACAATAATAACAATAACAATAATATCAGCTACACTAACATTAAGAAACAATAATATCAACGTTACTAACATTACTACGCTAGTAAGGTACAGAGTTATTGGGACTCCCTGGATATACTGTACAGCTGACCAAAGGCTCAGGCGCAACAAGTATTTATTGGCCATCCTTCTGAAGATAATGACGTAAGAACCATCAATCGACGTTAATTAGGAAAGAAGTAGAATCTCCCTCTGTGGTTTATTTTTTCTTTCTTTCAAAATGATCCAATATATATAAGATAGGTGAAGGTAAATACGCTACGTTAAGGGTGTTGGATTTTTTATGGCCTTAATTTTCATGAAACACAAAGAACAACGGATGTGCGTTACAGAGTAGCCTTTTCCGCGTGTAGAAAAAATGTTACAGTGATGCGACTCACTACTATTTTGTATCCAGGGTAAAAGAAAACAGTGTTACAAATTGGCGTATTTACCAACATGTGCATGAAGGTAATCACACAAAGTCTAGGATATTACTAGAAATATGTAATAAATCTTGCAACTGCTTACATTGTCTGTATTATACGAACTCAAATATTACTACACAACGTGACTGAAGCATAAAATAGAATAACCAAAGTGAAACATGAAAAGATAAAATGTAAAAACGATAATCTCCAAAGTTGAAATGAAGTTCCAAACTGAAAAGTTTTAGTCCATAAGAAGATAAACTGTGTCACTGTACAGTGACTTAAAAAGACTATACCG
Organism: Thermobia domestica; assembly: GCF_964235325.1. Taxonomy (NCBI): domain Eukaryota; kingdom Metazoa; phylum Arthropoda; class Insecta; order Zygentoma; family Lepismatidae; genus Thermobia; species Thermobia domestica. Next base: position 21,852,896 of record NC_137459.1, on the reverse strand, counting down.
ATATTACATGGAACATGTGCGACAAATGAAAACATCTTTGTCTTCTGCAGTCAGTCCTGCACAAGCCCTGGCGTATTTCGCTGTACCATACTTGGTATTGATTTAGTAGCCATGGAATCACAAATACTGAAATTACACTTACAAAACAAAGTGTTCCTAGACGAACACGAAATAAGGCGTATATTGCTGTAAACAATCGGCAATGTTCTGAGTTAGCACGGTACTAATAACGTCCTTCCACGGAACCTTCCCGAAGTAAACAATACTGCACGGCGTGGCGGTTCTTCCGGATTATTAGTCAAATTGTACTTGTCCAAGACTGTGGCACATATTAGAGGTGCATTCTAGCAGAATTCGTCGGAAACGTCCCAGCACTGAACACTTGGCGTATTTAGCTGCTCTGGCGCATATACATGCAGTTACCTTATATATATAATGAAAACATATTCTATCCTAACACCAATGAACCGTACATCAATGAAACTTAACAACAATATATTCTTGGGGTGGTAATGGTTTTTGAGGTACCTTTTATGCAAGTACCAGCACGTGAGATCCCGCTAGAGGTGCCGACAATAGGAATAACACATTTTTCAGGAAAATTTCTCGGATTTTCCTAGACTTGGCATCATGGACGGAGCTATGGGGAAGCATGGAGGCATTGCGCCCCCCCCCCCCCCAAACAAAAAATAAAAATGCTACCTATAAGATGACCGCCTACCAAGGAAGTATTCCACAGGCGCGAGACCGACCAAAAGGTCTGCACCCCAGCAGACAATTCCTAACTGCGCCCATGCTTGGCATCCATGTGATGCCATTCGAACTGATTCATTCTGAAGACAATATAGAAACCATGAATCTAAGGTGATTCCGGTATGAACTGGATCTTACTAAGTAAAAATTCCTTTTTAAAATCATGATTTTTAGAAGATTAATACTTGCCTTTTATCTTTTTCAGCTGAAAAACCAAGCGGAGAGAGAAGTAAGACAACTTCGTCATGAACTATCCCAAAAGAAAGCCACCGTCTCCACAATACGATCTCAGCTTCTTGGAACCGTTGGTCATAATCCAGGCAGAGCGAATTTCCTTGGCGTCAATCTTTAGCAGTCTGATCATTATCATTTTTAATTTTTTTTTCAGAAATTGGTAAGAAAAAAATCGAAGAAAATTCACTGCCTATTTTTTTTTTACATGAGAAAGAGAAGCAAAAATATTCTTCCTGTAGCAAAAGTAACCTTGAAGAAAGAAAAAAAAAAGCTTTTACGTTTACTTTATTATTTATATAACTGTGTTTTAAAATGGATACTACATTTTTATAATTTAAGAATTATGTAAAAAGAAATTTCTTCTTCTTAATGTAAAAAGAAAATTAATGCAACAAAGCTGTATTCTCAAGCCAGTACTGATTTATACTTGACAGATCATCTTACATTACTCCTCATATTTACAGAAAAATGCACTGAAAATAACAATAATAATAATAATAATTCAGTTGTAAACCGCCCATGTTTTACTATTCATAGCTTTCACAGAAAGTTAATATCATTATTCATATATATAACTATTATGCCTTAAACAATATACGTACAGTTTCGTGTTGTTTTTAATAACTATGAATATTAACCCTCCTGGGAGACCTCTTTAAATTGCAAGAACTTTCTTTAGAAAGAAAAAAATCAAACTATTCCTACACTAATTGCTGTAGCACAATAAATGATTCCCTCTTCTCGGAAGTAGTGTCATTGTTTTATTTTGTCGCTTATTTCAGAAGACGATGCCGTAGAAATTTACATGCCAATATATCAAGAAGTGACTTTATCATCAAAGCTGTTAAGTAAAAAAACGTACAGAAAAAAAAAATTGTACACGATTCACTTACGTAATTATATAAACAATGGCTAGAGATTTTCTATTGCTTCAGTTACTAACTTATTTCACATCCTCATTTATTACGTGCCAAGTTATATTTTTTAATTTACGGGCGGAGTTCGTCGCGAAATTTGTTCGCTGTACTGGAAACAATATGAATACAATGCATTCTTCTTGTTGTTTATTCTCCAAATCTACAGTGATGGACTAACGTACTATAAAACTATACAGGTACATTAATTTATTTTATTCTCAGAAAACTGTTCATTGGTCCATTTAGAGAAATCCGGGGATAAATATTTTCGAAAAATGTTATATTTGGATGTGACTATACACTTTTTGTTCTTGGTATATTGACATAAACTTGAACATTTTAATTAGAATTCCATTGATTTTTCATTTATAGGTTTAACAAATTCGAGGCTTAAACCTATCACATGTAAAGCAAAATGTTTCCAACAAACACACGGTGTCCGTTCAAGGTACCGCCTTGTTCAAAAAAAACCTGGCCACTCACTTCTTTTTGAAAAGTTGTGGATTATCATCTACAGATAGAACTAAGCATACAAGATTTCTTTGGTCAATAAGACCTTTCTTTAAGACAAAGCATTATAATTTAATATGTATGTATAAGAGGATAAGCCTTTTTCTTTCTTCTAATTCCAAGACTGTGGTACTCTCCGATTTAATTTCTCGCCCTGCATAACAGTAGGAGCCAGTGATTGAATTAAGGCCCGAATCCAGTCCATTTACACACTGTCTAATCTACTACGCGAAATCAAGAAGTTTAATATTACCCACTGCTTCCTCCAATAACATCGATGACTAGTCTATGACAGTAATATCCAACACGATAATTTTAAAACTTCTTTCTCTCTCTCATTTTTTTTTTTTTTTTTTCATCTTCAGTAGAAAACCATACTCCAGTTGTGAAATACCTATGTTATTTTGTTTCTATATAGTTTTATGCACTACCAACAGGGGCGGACCAAGGCAAAATTTTCACCCGGGCAGAGTGACTTTTTGGCGCCCGCCCAGTCCTAGCGTATATTTTGCATTTTATTACAGTGATTTTAATATTTTAAACCTACTCTCAAAAAGAAAAATTAATACTCAAATACATGATATAGGTATGTTTAGTTTTTAAAAATATACATATAGTATCAATTACATTGTGTTCTTTTATTATTATTTATGTACCGATATGTGTAAACAAAAACAATATAGAACAGCATTTGTTGAATATTATTCATGGTGACATGATTAGTGTATTGTAAATTGTTTTGTTATATCAATAACATTGTTCCCACTTCACTACCACTTTAAAAGAGAAACATATTCATTGCCTGGGAAAGTTCACAAAGAACATGGCCCGACATAAACAATACCAACTCTCCCTCCATTCTTTCTTGTACATGCCATGTCTCCATTTGTCGACACAGCCCCCCCCCCCCCAATACTATGAAACTCTCTTTTTCCATGGTGGAATGGAAAAAAAGATGAATGTAACTAACGCTACTTTACAAGAATATAAACCAAAAGAGTCAGTAGAAAACAAGTTATATGGTAAAATTCACTTTTTGAGGCTCGTTTTGACGCCCGCCTGACTGTGGCGCCGCGGGCAGTCGCCCGGGTTCCCCGGTCCTTTGTCCGCCCCTGACTACCAAAATGAACTTGTTCCTCATATAATGTTATATTTCTTACGTCTATTTTGTATATTATAATTTATTAATGAAAATAGAAACAAATGTAATAGATAATCTACAATATTGTTATAATTTTCACATAAAATGGAAGTTTTTGATTCATGTAATATCAGTGAGTGTGACAAAATTTATCTTGTGAAAATAAATGAATGTCTCTCTTTCTCTTGTAAATACTGAAAATAAATTTCGCTAAACGAATTAACATTAAAAAGAAAATGCACATATAATCACAGTTTTGTTTAATTGTGAAATACCCGAAATAATTTTATAAATATTTATTTAACTCCTTTAGCGCCGTTAGACAGACGTGTGTTTTTGGTAGAGGTTATCCTTATACCTGAGACAAGAATGCCTATGCTTCCCCCCTGATTTACACTATTTTTGTCATAAAATACAGAAACTATGGCTTTGAGTGGAAAATTGACCTTCTGTTGAGCCCAGAATGTGTGTGGTATACTCCTACTTTTCTGTCACTCAAGCGAATGTTGGGCTGGCACAGAAAACTACTGGGAAGAACTAACAAATTAGGATCACCTTCACCTTTGTGGTTCCAAAGTCTACGCCAGTCATTTGCAGCTTCAAGCTCTGTGAATCAGCTTCCTCCGATTCTCACTAAACCAGACGAGAAACTTTTGTTGACAGGCAAGCAAGGACATCGGGGGTGAAGTCAATGGATTTGCATTTATATCACTGGAGGTTCCGTGACTATTCGGACGCTGTTAACATTGTTCTACATCTTTCTCCAGCTCTTCTTTTCTGTACCTGCTTCTCTTTGTCCTGCAAAGTCATACGAGGATATGTCCAAAAATTCCAGGTCTGACACCCAAAGCCATCAGGAGGCATAAGAAAGAAGAAACATAACGTAAACTCTCTTTCTGTAAAGACTTGATTTTAGAAGATCAGGAAAGATTGTTTGTATCGGAGTCCACGCTGATTGTCGCTTAAAAAAAAAAAAAAAAAAAAAAAAAAAAAAAAGCCAAATGCACACTGAGTTGCTACCGGCGACCCGCCAATTATTTTTAATAAAACTTCTTAACAAAAAAGGCACGATGTACTCCCGACCATGGTATGGTATGGTGTACACTGAAAAGAACGCATACACCACTGTTCGTCAAAAATGATACAATAGATGCTCCCCTGTCAAAGCTGTGCCCCTCCCAAATCGGAGATTTCTTTAGTGCGGTAGAACGGTTAACTCACCGATCTGGGAGGGAGTAGGTATGAAGGTATGAACAGTGGTCGTGCTGTGAAAGCATTTTCAGTGGACACCAGCGTGCATATCGTATCATCTTCGCGCTTTCTATCAATAATGGCGACTACCACTTGAGTGATGCTTTGTTGAGAACACAACTGCATACTGTGTATTTTCAATAAATAAATATAAACGTTGCCTTTGTTTTTGAATTTATTATTAGATTCCCAAATAGAGACCTTTCTGATGCTCCCTTTATGTCAACACTTTCTATTTGGTACTAACGTTTCTTTCGTAACTTTTGTTCCGTTAAATGTGGGAAACTTACTAACGTGGTTTTCCTTAAATGCATTATGTATATAACGTTATTTTTCGGGACTAAAATTAATCTTCCCTTAAATGTCGGAATATAAAATTAGGGTTATACCGTATTTTAATTTTCAGCTCTGGAATAACTGAAACTAGAAGTTTTGGAAAATTTAATTACATTCACAGAACACGGGTTATAAGAAATAAGTTTCCTGGAACTAAAAAGTACACATCAAAACATTTATTGCTTTTCTTTGTTTTCTTCATACAGGAGCGTTTGAACCACACAACACACTTAGCAAATCTTATCACAGTTTTCCGTCTAAAATATTCAAAATCTTCCAAAATACAGTTTTGCAATAATTAAAATGCCAATAATACAAACCTATACAGGAATATACATATATATATATATATATATACACACTAAACTCTCTACAATACTGCTGTTTCATCTACTGTACAAACTCTGTCGCATAGCTGCACTTTCTGCAGACTATATGTATGCATGTTTACATATTACACAACCTACTGAAGCACTTAACATTCAATTTAGAAATATTCTGAAAGTGCACTTTCTTTGTATAGGAAGAAACGAATGAGACTGCAGATCAGCTTTTCTCATCTTGCTTTTTACCAGGCATCACCTCATATTCTTCGTATTTTGGGAAAGACTCTGATTTTCTCACCTGAAACAAAAAACGGATAAATAAGCAAAGCAAATAGTAAATGGCCATAGGCAAGTTAAATATATGCAAAAACGAAGAATTACAAGGTTAAACAGGATACACTGTTTAATCACGAAAATATTATTTCAACTGAAACAAGAAACCACGGAAGATAGAAGCGACGTGCAGAAAAAGAAGTCAAGAAAGAAAAAAGAAACGCAAAAACTATGTTACATGCGAGTGAACGAAATAATTCATCTTCCTCACCTCAACCATAGGTTAGTGGGCAACTTGGAAATTTTAAAACTTCTCTCTCCCTTGAGAGAGCTGTTTTATACTTTGATAAGGTCTCTTCTTCGTAACTGCATCTAGATATTCTATCCTTGGTCTTCCTCTTCCTGGTTTTCCCTCTGCCTTTCCCTCTATCAACATGGTGATCCAATCGGAGTGCCGAATAAGATGGCCAAGCATGCTGTTTCTTCTTTTTCCTATTATCTTCATGATATGTCCTTCATTAGCTCCCTTTAGTACGTCTTCATTCCTTTTCCTTTCAGTCCATGATATGCGCAGCATTCTGCGCCAACACCACATTTCAAATGCTTCCAGCTTGGATGTTTCGGCTTTTCTCAATGTCCACGTCTCTGATCCGTAAAGCGCCACGCTCCAGACAAGAATTTTAAATAAATCGTTTTCGAACGTCCAACGACACATTTCTTGATGTTAGCAGTCCACTTTCCTATTGAATTCTTGTTTAGCCTGCGCTATACTTCAACTTACGTCTTTTTCACTTCCTCTGTAAGAGGATATTAGACTTAATAAATGGAGGATTGTCTTAATATCTTCGATTTTCTTTCTCTCTAGCCATACGTTTGCCTCTTCCTGCCCTGTTCTTGTGCATTTTATCATTTTTTCTTTTCATTCATCTTCATTTTGCATGTTTTTTTCAGTTGATTGTTCAGGTTTGAAAGTGCTTCCTGCAAATCCTTTTCGTTCTTCGCTATCAGTGCTATGTCATCAGCATACCTTATTGTACTGAAAACCTGGCCTTTTTTTTTTTTTTTTTTTTTTTTACGCTTTTCTCGTTTTTATCAAAGAATTCTTTAATAGCCTCTTCTATATAGACGTTAACAAGGAGGGGTGAAAGTCTACATCCTTGCCTTACTCCTTTACTTATTATTGCTTCCTTCTGATTTCTTCCTATAACAGCTGTCTGGTTCCTGTAAAGTTGGTATATTAATCTTCTCTCTCTGTAATCCACCTTCAGATTCTTTAACGCTAAGAACATGATATTCCAATCTACGTTGTCAAAAGCTTTTTCTATATCTACAAATGCTATCACAATTGGTTTGTTTATTCTGATGTGCTGTTCCATGATCAACCGTAGACTCAGTATACGTAGAATACAATTTGATTTAAAACATAATAATAATAATAATAATAATAGATCATCATCATCATCATCATAGATATACTGCCATCCACTGGCAGGCCACTTGCTACAACTGAGAAGCTTATATGTTCCGTAGTCTTCAGCTAATCTCTTCCTCTGCACGTTCGATTTCTCTCTTTTGAAACCACCGATTAACTATAGCCTCCTTCGTCCCCTCTCTCTCTTTCCTACCACCATACCCTCTAGCACGTTTCTCATGATACAGTTCATTCTCAGCCAATATCCCAAGCAGTTTCTCTTCCTCTTGGTTGTAGGAAAAAAGTAAAGTTTACAAAATTTTAAGAAACAGCTGAAAAGACAAATTTATTCAGGTTCACGGTGGTTGAACGTAACAAAAATGAAAGATTGCTCCTATCTGAAGTTTTAAATAAATTAAGTAAATACATTTTTTAAAAAAATAACATGAAAAATTCGTTAACCCTTCAGGGACAGCTATCAGTCTCTCTTCAAAAGCGTAAAAAATTGATGCTCTCAAATCCACTCAATGCCCATGAATGGTTGTTGAATAACTTATTAGATAAAAACGCAAATGAGCACACTCGTTCTCTTCTAAACTACACTTGTTCTCTACTTCCACATGTTGTGTTTATGTACCACATCCGTTGTTAACGGAACGAATGGCAGTGTGTTTAAATGCCACGCCTATTTTGAAAGGGTTAAGCGTGGCCAATGCAAAAGGGAACGGATTTACTATTAAAATATAAAATGTCAGAAGAAATGAAAAATGAAATGAAATGAAATCTTTCGGGTTCACGTCCTACGGTTATGCCGGCTAGGCTACAGGAGACTGTGATGGTGAGAAATAAATGCAATGGTGGAATGAATTCAAGGGGAGGAAACGGGAACGGCCAGGCAAAACTCACGAACATACTGTTTGTCCACCATAAAGCCCACTTGGTTGGACCTAGGATCGAACCAGGTACCCCTGTAACACTAAAGGATAACTCATTTATCATTAGTTGAAAAAAAAAATTAACTTTTTAAATAAATCTCGTATAAAGGCAGCTCTGAGAAATTTATCTTCGCAAACAAACAAAAGTGTATCTGTATGTGTGCGTCTTTGCGACGCAGAAAATCCTTTCATTTCTCTAAATATGGTTATAAAATGTAACCCAAAGAGGAAATCTACTTCCTCTGCATTCTTAACCACAGTACTTCATGGCTATTTTTAACTATTACGTTATCCATTGCGTTGCATTGGTGGTTGGGAGTACATCTGTGAGGAGAGACTGGCAACAGTGCATTCACCATTCATTCTGGCAGAAACCGAAGAACAAAACAAGCGGTTTTGACAGTAGCTCGCTGCGTCAACATATTTAAGTTTTCAATATGAAAAATACAAAATAATAGTGATAAGTGATTCTATAATGATAAAAAAGAAAGAAAAAAAACTGTACAATAGACAAGAGCAGGAACAATCGCAGAAAGTGTGCCTTCATATGAAGAGGATGGACAGGAACCAATACATTCAGTTGAAAGGGTTTTTCCCAGGGACGAACAATTCGCGATGCGCGCAAAATCAGGGCCTTTAATAAATTTAAAATCGTACATTTAATATAAAACATTCTTGTATAAAATGTATAAAAAAATTTCAATCGATATTTGAATAAATACGTAATTATGCATGATATATTTGTGTTTTTGTGAATTTCCGCAGGCATGCAAAATAATTTTTTAAATGTGCATGTGATCAAAAAGCTGTGCAAAAGCCTAATTTAATGTGTATTGTTAATACAGCTTAATATTTTGCCCTTACACAGGGTTACACGAGCATGTTCAGGTCTACGAACTTTGGGTTAAACAGGTCTAAAGTGGTGTTTATAGCAGGTAAACTTTGTGGGTGCCTCTAAAAGAATCTGTGCACGGGTCCGGTATGCAATAAATTACGATACTATTGCATGGCGGCCTCGGGCGGGGTGTAGCTGGGGGGACTCGCAAGTTAAACCATAGTGCAAGGCGTATTAATATCCTTTTGTAGGCTAACGGAGCAGTACTCTTCCTAACCATTCAAGCCAAGATAAGGACCGGTACGGAAGCACCATACAATCATTCACCCACCAGCTTGTATCTTGATGTTGGAAAAAGCGAAATGCGTCAAACAAGATAACGCTAGAGAATAACGTTCTCTCATTGGAGCAAAATCCAATAACCGCTATAGAATGACGTCCCCTCACAGGGACGTAAGCTTCTGAATTTAAAACTGCTATAACCCAAGCACCAGAGGTTAACGCTCTACCACTGAGCCAACCGTGTTCCCCAAATGTCAGAACAGAAAATACTCTTTAACCACGTCTGATCGTAAAGTACTGAGTAGAAAGCATCATATCTTTCTATAAACAAACAAGATTTTATTGTTACTATGATTGATTGGGGTAAAATGGAGACCAGCAACGGGTCTATTGGTACTTGATGGCTGCAACTCTGGCTATTCCATGTAGTTTAATGTAGACTGAGCGCCCTCTGGAATCACAGCCGGGACAAAATACACTAAAACCACTAAAATTCAAACACACACTAAAAATTCTTACAGGAAGAATGTGTGAACAAAACCTTTCGTACCTCTGTGGTTGGTTGTTTCGGCTGTCCTCCCGAGTATATCTTGTCAAGTTCAGCTGCATTCTTCTTCTTCATCTGCATAATTGCTAAGTTTTTCTGTAACTCTTCCTCTGTTGGTGGTTCCTTCCTTCGACCTCTTAGCCACGCTAACAAAAATAAAAAAATCATTTCTTTAATGCTATGGATAAAATCGTGAATCAAAGTGCTCTTGAAAGTATCTAGTATCAGCTTGGCTGTGTGTGGTCAGTACATCTGCTCCAATCGCGAAGCTGAGTTTCTAACACAGAAGCTACTAAGCATACTTCGTTCGTTTTCCTCATGTGCAGTTTCAAAATTTCAAAGGCTCGGTCCCTTCCCCTGGAACCTGAAATGACGTTGCTGCTTTCAGCAATATTTCGCGATTTCGAACATACGAAAAACGGTTTTCAATAAAGAATTTAATGATTACCAAGTACATGTAGTATATATATCAGCGTTTCATTTAAGCGATACAGGATCTCAGTTTGGAGCATAAAATCACAGAATTGCGATGCAAACGAAAAATTCCATAGGACACTTTTCGGAAAATAGATCGCTAGCAACAAGACGAAATTCTAGTGAAACTAATATAAAATAAAAAGGTTCAAGCAGCATTTAACTAAAATATACGTTAGAAATGGATATCTGTTTGAAGAAGTGTGATTATGTTTTTGTCATAATTATGAAGAATCACTTTCTGGACTTCATAATTCCATTTGTTTGTTCCGTAAAGGCACTACGGACTTAATGGTTAATAAAAAGTTTCATATGGACTCTTTAAAATCTGCTTAGACAATTTGTAGAAGGACGAAGTTAGTACTTTATTATTATAATTATTATAATTATTATTATTATTATTATTATTATTATTATTATTATTATTATTATTATTATTATTATTATTATTATTATTATTATTATTATTATTATTGTGTTGTGATATAGTGAAAAATAAACTATGTCAAGTGTTATCAATATTAAAGGACATGAATGAAAAATATGATTCATTGAAAGCAGAAATCATCTTAGTTAAACAAGAAAACAAACTTGAATGAATTAACATCGAGTGGAAATAAAATTAAAATATTTGCTGAAGTAGTGAATAATCCATCGCCAAACAAACAAAACGATGTGCAACGTGAAAATATAAACACAACCAGGAAGGTCAACGAATCAGTTTGAAGCACGTCGCAAGAAGACAGAAGTGTAGGTGATAGTGAGTGCTAGGTTGTTACCAAACGCCGCAGGCGTAATATTCAAGCTAGACCGACAGAAACAAACCAAATGCGTGAGTCAGGTCTCCTTAACAGAAATCGTTCTAATTTAATTAAAATGAAAAATGAACACTGATAAAGCTGGAGTTCCTCCGTGGCTAAGCGGTTAGCGTACGCGCCTTTGGTGTGGGAGACCCGGGTTCGATTCCCGGCGGGAGCTCATGTGGTTCGGATTCCACGTTAATCAGTAGGTCCACGTCTCATATAGCCTCCTTGCTGAAAGGGACGCTAAACTAAAATCAACTCAACTGATAAAGCTGAAGGTCAATAAGAAACCCTCTCGTGTGGCTGTTTTATTCGTAACACGACTTGACCCAACTGTTTCTTGTAATGATGTTAGTGAGTTCGTGAAAGATAGTGTAAATATTGAAGTTGGAAAGTGCGTAAAATTAAAGACCAAACACAACAGTTACTCTTCATTTTATGTAAGTGTATAAGAAAATGAGTTTGATACCGTACGTAATGCAAATGTATGGCCAGATGGTGTATTTGTTTACTAGGTTTATGGGCCGTCTAAAAAGAAGTGGAAGCACCTAAAAATGAATTGGATGAAAAGAAAAGTCAGGTAAATAAAACTGCCTTTCCTAATAGCTTAAACCAAAATATGAGTACCTTGCACTTATTCAATCAAAATGTACGTTCACCTCTGGTGCTTGGGGTCCCGGGTTCGATCCCAGCCCCCGCCAAGTGAACTTTGTGGTGGACAAACACCGTGCTCGTGGGTTTTCTCGGGGTTCTCCCGTTTCCTCCCACTTTCTTCATTCCACCATTTCACTCATCTCTCATAATCACCGTCTCCTTTAGCCTAACCGGCATAACCGTGGGACGTAAAACTCAAAGATTTCATTTCATTTCAATCAAAATGTAAATGGTATTAATACAAAAGAACGGTATTTCACGGACGAAGTAAAGTGTGAAGATTACGATATCTATTGTATCACAGAAACATGACTAAAGGAAACAACTGTACATTTTGTACAATTATCTAATAAGTACAATATAATTAGGAGGGATAGGAACCTGACATTAGAAAACAAATCTAAGGGAGATAGGTGTATGGTTTTAATAAAGAATAAATATCCATACTCAATGATACAAGTTCCTGACGATAGGTTAGATGTAATGGTACTAAAAATTTTAATCCCTGACAATAAACCACTTTTATTTTGCACTATTTTCCACCTACACTCCGATAAAGAATTTTACAAACTACTGTGACTGGTTAAGTTCTTACTTGTTGACAACAAACGGTAATTTTATAATATTAAGTGATTTTAACGCTGGGGGAATCGACTGGGAAACTGGGACTGTAACCGCTAGCAAGTTTTATGTTAAGAAAAAAGCAGAAAAGGTAATGGAATTAAGCAACCTTCTTCAATTGAATCAGCTAAATAAGTCATACGATGTCATGAATTAGGTAAAGTACTAGGCCTGTTACTTACGAATATAGAAAATAGTGCAATAAATTTTAATGTTGAACCAATTACAAAAATTGATCGTTTTCACCCACCATTTGTGTACTCATGGAATATTATAAGAAATAATAACTTTAAAAAAAAGATACAAAACACACCAGCAATTATGACTTTAAGAAAGCTGATTTCTTACAGGTTTATTACGGAATAAAGAATATAAAAGATCCTACCAACAATGTCGATAAAATGTCTGAAACCTTGTATGACAATATATATGAAGTTTTTGATTCTCACATACCGAAGAAGTTGTATAATAATAATACAACGTATAGGGACCCGCGGATGACTAGAGATTTTAAATCATTGATAAATAAGAACATATTTTGTAAAGGCCAGACAATCAAATAATAAAATTTGGTATCAGAGATACTCCAATTTAAGAAAGGTGGTCAAAAAGAAATATCTAGAGGCTAGAAAAGTTTACTTCTTATCACTGGAGAACAGTATTTGTAAAGACAGTCTGTACATCTGGAGATCATTCAAAAAAATCACACAACAAACAAATATCAAAACATGAAGTATAATAATACATCATTGTTAGAAATTACTGACATAGCAGAATGTTTTAATTGTATTTTATAATTCTTTTAATTTTATTTATTTATTTCTTATTTAAAATGGCGGAGTTAAGGTATAACCTTTTCTTCCACTCAACCATTTACACTTTTCTTTTACAGTCGGATCTTTTTTTTTTTTTTTTTTTTTTTATGACGAGAATAAAAATGATATACAGTTAGGCACGTACAGAACAATACCGACATACAGAACAATACAGAAAATAAAACATGAAAAATGAAAATGAAACTTATTACATATAAAATAAACACTAAAACAAACAAGAGACAATGCTAAAGACATGTTAAACTATACAAGGAGAAACAAAGACATCAATCTTGATTATATATAACATAAAATACATTCCTATGATTCACTATCTATAGATAAAATGATGCACCTACTTAAGTGATTGTGTATAATGTTTACATTCATACACATGTATCAGAAAGGAATAGAAAAGAAAATAAGAAGAAACAGAAAGAGAAAAAAAAAACGAACGACTGCATGGTAACGCCAGGAATAGTTTCGTGTGTAACAACTTTTTTTTTTTTTTTTTTTTTTTTTTAAACTTACTGAAGACCTTCATTAGAAAGATATTCTTTAAGCCGACGTTTAAAAGTCAACACTGAACCAGAGTTTCTGATGCTTTCAGGGGTGTCATTCCAAGCTTTGGTGGCAAATAGTGTGAAAGATTTGGAAAAGAAATTAGATTTGTGCGTTTGAACGGCGAGTGTTGTATTTCCTTTAGAACGGGTATTTAGTGGGTGAGTATCGCCGAGAAATTTAAATTTAGAGGATAGATAAGTAGGTTTCTTACAATTAATTATTTTATATAAAAGTGTTAGAGAATGAATGCGGAGAGAATTTTGATTCCAACCAAAATAAAAAACTGTAAGGTTACGAAACTGACAGAATATAATGGTAATTATATGTCGATTTATATTCCATCCATTACGCAAAAAGATGTAATTGAAACCATTTGTCAAATTAAGGGGAGTACTATACCTGGACCTGATAACATTCCATATTATGTCATTAAAGGATGTAGTAATGAAGTAGCGTCAAATTTAGCGAACATATATAACGCATCATTAACGACTGGAATATTTCCTTCAAAATGGAAGCAATCAATATACAAACACGGTGATCAAAATGACGTTAAAAATTATAGGCCTATAAGGTTAGTAAGTGTTTTCTCTAAGATTTTTGAATTAATTGTATACATTTATACTTCAATGTAAAGAATATCTTAAGTGATACGCAACATGGTTTCTATAAAGGTAGATCAATAGCAACAAATCTTATCCATATTACTGATTTTACATATTTTACACTAAAACGTAACTTACGAATAGACGTTATATATATCGATATGTCAAAGGCCTTTGATTCCATTGATCACAAATTACTACTAAGTAAGTTATCAAACATTGGTCTATCATTGTCATATATTAGTTGGTCTGAAAGTTACTTATCAAATACAACTTTTAAAGTAAAGATAGGGAATGTAACATCTAGTCAAGGTCAAATAGGGAAGAGGATACCTCAAGGATCTCCTCTGGGGCCACTTCTTTTTTCTCTATTTATCAATGATTTAACAGGAAAAGTGGCATACTCAAAAATACTTTTATATGCAGATGACATAAAGCTTTTTAGAGTAGTTAATAACGAGTATGATAATTATCTGCTGCAGAAAGATTTAGATCATTAGTGTGAAAATAATTTATTAATGATCAACTCTGAGAAAACTAAACATGTGACATTCACTAATAAAACTCAATAGTTTGTTAGCAAACATAAAATTAATGGAGTAACAATAGACAAAGTTGAACAAATTAAAGATCTCGGTATTTTGTATAACAGACCATTAAAATTTGGTAATTACATAAATGACATAATACAATCAACAAGAAAAACAATAGGTCTTATATTTTATCAATGGCCTGATTTTATAAATGGTAGTTCTTATGTGTACCTATATAAGACACTTGTTAGATCCAAATTGGAACTTGGTTCAGTTGTCTGGAACAGTCTATCCAACACACTTGTTAACAAAATCGAAGCTGTACAGAAATGTTTCATAAGGCTACTGTGTTATAAAATGAAAAAGGATTATTATGCACATGAATATGAATATTGGTTAACCTTTTGGAGACTTCCTTATCGGAAAGAAGGAAAGTTATTGATAAATTATTTATCCAAATGGTGTTGGATAGCAAATATAGTAGCAAATATTGCTTAGAAAATAGAGGAATAAGAGTGCCTACTTATAGTGTCAGGAATCGATCGACACTGGTTTCATTAAACACAAAATGTGAAATACTAAGAAATATGACAATGTCTTACAATTTAAAATGAACATATGTTAGGATGTCAGAGCATTTCTTACAAAAATTAAATTGTTTTAATTTTATGACAAGAATTCAAGCTGCTTATCTTTATTTTATTGTTATTGTGTATTTTCAGTGTATTTTTATGTTAAAATCTTTTACTCAAAGAACCAATCTTTTATGTTAACATATGACAATAAGTGAAAATGAAATGAAATCTTTGAGTTTTACGTCCCACGGTTATGCCGGTGCGGCTAAAGGGGACGGTAATAATGAGTAATGAATGAAATGGTGGAATGAAGAAAGTGGGAGGAAACGGGAGAACTCCGAGGAAACCCACGCACACGGTGTTTGTCCACCAGAAAGTTCACTTGGCAGGGGCATGACAATAAGTGAACAAGAGTTTTGTATGTTGGATGTGTAATTTGAAGTAAGGTTGTTTCATTCTTTTAAATAGTAGTTAAATGAAACTTTAATTTGCATAATTCTTTTAATCGTATATTATGAAATTGACTTTTTTTTATTTATTATATCATGGTTTTAACATAGTGCTGTATTTTTGCTTATAAGCTGTTCATAGCACTTAAAGTTGTTATTATTATTATTATTATTATTAACTGCTACTGAAAATGTTATACAAAACTATGAATTGCTGTGCAAATTTATATATCGACGTCTGAGATTCAACATCGTGTAAGTAACATTTCAACAATTTTACAAGAGTGAGAGAGAAAAAAAAGTTTATGAAATAACTTCAGCCTCAGTATACGGGGTATTACTTTGAGGGAAAAGAGAGCCATCTGTCGTGATATAGGTGTACTACTTAACCGGATTGTGCGCCATGTTATACTGATTCTAGTGGTATGAAAAACTCAAATTCGCCAAAATTGGAGATACGCGGTGTTGAATCTCAGACGACGAACAATTTGCTACGCAAAAAGCAAAATCTAATAACAATAAGAATATTAATAAAATAAAAAAAAACTGATATATATAAACAGTTTTACAAGTAACCATTACTTTTATACATATATTTTTAAGAACCCTAGCAACAACATGAAAAGAAGGAAACTATCACCTTTGTCGACTATCCTCCGACCGGCAATAAATAAGCTCTCGTTCTGTGTTTGGTGACATCAACTGTACATAAGGAAAGCGAACAAAGTATACTTAGTTCAAGTAGTCATCCAATTGCCTTACGACACCAGAAATCCTATGCCACTATCAAGAATCAAACCAGAGGCTGGTACAGAATATGCAAATACATGTAATGATTTTCATATAATGCCATCATATCATATCAAGGGACAAGATAAGTTCTTAGGTAATCTTGGCCGCCTACTCTGCCACTCACTAGTAGCGCCATGTTTCTTTGACAAACAGACCTTCATATATACATTACATGAATATATTTATCTTGAAGCGCTTTTGTAACATTTAAACTAATAAGACAAAAAAGATTGAAATTTTGCACCATGGAAACATGGACAGGGGGTATTATTTGACATGCTCCACAATACTACAAAATTAAGGGTATTGCAAACAGAAAATAAATTTGTATTTATTCAAATGGCAGTACGTCAGATTATTGCACATTTCAAATGTACACGTTAAACAAAAAATTACAGATACGATGTTGTTCATCACATATCCACATGGTCCGGGATCAAATCAGAGACCACTTGTACCAGAGATGAGAGCTTTACCTCTGAGCCATCGTGACCTCTTTGGACGTTTTTTTGCTTCTTGGCAACGCTTGAACTCATACTGCCCATTTAACCTTCTTTTTACCAACTTAAATATTTCACGTTATTTACCAAGTAGGGTGAAAATTCTCCCCACACAAAAATCGCTGTTTTCAATAAAAATGTTTGATTATTATAATATATAAATGTTATAATGGAACTTTTATTGCATAGTTAGCAGGGTTGGCAAAAACCCTGGTTTTTATTGAAAAAACGAAAAAAAAAGTTTTTTTTGGTTTAAACCCTTTTTTTTTATTTCTTTTTGTTTAAACCCGATTTTTTTGGTTTGGTTTAATTTACTCTATGTATTTATATTAAATATGGACAGAAATTGGTTTGTTTCGCCTTGGTGTTATTATGCAACAACAAGGTTATGCTGGAAGGGGTCACATAAACTTAAAGCGGAATCCAAACCGCTTCTCGGCTTACATCCAAGAGAAATTGTCCATTTGGACACGAAACCACGACTAATTGGTCACAAATGCGATTGTCGACTCACTCACGAAGGACTCCTGATAAAAATACGTTGTACTGATCTTTATATAGGCCTACTTGTTAATATAATTGTCAAGAGTCATTTCAAAAGGACAAAAAGATAAACAGTTACACAAGTAAGAACATTATACAGAATTATATATAAATCGGGAAACTCCCGCCTTAGCCATTGGGAAAACCCTGTTATTACTTTAAATGTATTTGTATGTAAAATTTTAAGGTCAACGTATCATAATCACTACGCTAAACTAAGGTATTACATTACAAATTTGGTATGTAGATATCATTCAATAAAATTAAAACAAAGTCAAATCCAAGCTGATGTTGGAAGCTACGTAGGCAGTTGATAAATTCGGCAATTTCTATCAATATATTTAAGCAACCTTGGCTTCTTTATAAAACAACAGGCATTCATTCAAGTAGAAATATATAATTTGGTTTTATTTCGTATGTATAGGCTTAACATCCTTATGAAATACCAAGGTTATCACAGAGAAGACTTTCGCTTAGAGGGACACCTCGAATCGCTACTTGGTTTACACTTGAAAGATGGGTTGTGGTTCGACCGAGAATTAAACACGGGACTCCTTGATTAAAAGGTGAAAAGTAGATAAACGTAATGCGGATGGTTTATGTGGAAACGTCACCATGAAGTTCACACGATTTAAAGCATTTTTCGTTCTTTTTATTTATTTATTTATTTTTGGGTTTAAACCAGCCAACCCTGATATTTAGTGTTTCGACATATAAAATAATATAGTATATTTGTATATTTTCTCACAAATACGATAATAATTTGAATTTTGTGTTAACCCTTTTAGGATTTATGGTATATTTTTATACCATGGCATAAGGATGGACCAAAGAACAGCCCAGATGTGTTTTGAAACCGGATGGTCAACTTGGCAGCTCCAAGTGAGGGATGAGGGGCGTGACTTTTTTTTTTCTTAAGGAAAATTCAAAAAAGAAAAAAAATCACGCCTTTTGTTTTCAAGATATCAGATTGAAACTTTGCGTACGGATTGTTTTTACCTTTGGGTATTTCTCAATTTTTTTCTAGATCCCTACGTGAAACCGGGGCCGGGCCCGAGGGACGCAAGTGTTCCGAGGGAATTATTTTTTCAGAAAAAAAAAATCCGTTTTTTCTCGACTTTTCCGGTTCAGGTGTATGATACGAATATGTGAGTGATACCGTTGGTAGGGGTTCATTACACTGAAGAACATTGTGTTTGAACCATGACTCTAGGTCAAGTAGTAGCGACGCAGTACATTTTTGAAGTATTCTTTTTTTTTTATATATATATATATATATATATATATATATATATATGTGTGATGTGTGTGTGTGTGTGTGTGTGTATGTATGTATGTATGTATGTATTAGGGTGCAGCGAAAAAATCAAATTTTTGAGTATCGAATTCTAATAGAGCTCAAAAGTTGCGTATTTGCATGATAATCAATGGAAAAATAACGAAAAAATCAGACTTTGGATCTTCAGTTCGCGCAAGTAGCCTAAATTTGAAAAAAAAAAAAAAAAAAATTATAGGCCAATAACACTAGTCAATGCATTTTGCAAGATTTTTGAAATTTTAATACACAAACATTTATATTTTAATGTATAAAACAAACTAAGTGAATTTCAGCATGCCTTTTATAAAGGGAAATCGATTGTAACAAATCTTGTACATTTTACTGATTTTACACATTTAGGACTTAAGAATAGATTACAAGTAGACACCATATATATAGATATGTCAAAAGCTTTTGATTCCATAGAGCATGAACTTACTCATAAATTAGGAAACATAGTCTATCTCCATTCTACATTCGCTGGTTTGTGAGTTATCTAGCAAACAGAACATTTAAAGTTAAAATTGGTCAAATAACTGCTAGTTACGGTTGTATAAAGAATGGCGTACCTCAGGGATCTAATCTGGGACCCCTTCTTTTTTCGTTATTTATTGATGATCTGCCTGAGAAAATTAAATACTCAAATATTTTGTTGTATGCCGATGATTTAAAATTATTTAGAATAGTAAATATTGAGTATGATAACTACTTACTACAGGAAGATCTAGATACTGTTAGTACATGGTGTAAAAATAACCTTTTGTAAATAAATTGTGAGAAAACTAAATACATGTAAATAAATTGTGAGAAAACTAAATACATATCATATACTAACAAAACCCAATACTACGTGAGCAAATATGTAATTAATGGAGTAACATTGCATAAAGCCGAACACATTAAAGATTTGGGTATAGTGTTCGACAGAAATATGAAATTTACCTATCATATAAATGATATAATCCAAGGGACGAGAAGAATAATAGGGTTTATTTTGAAACAATGGCCTGAGTTTAGAAATACCAGTTTATATGTATATTTATACAACATGCTTGCAAGATCAAGATTAGAGTTTGGTGTAATTATTTGGAATAGTATAACATTGGCAAACAAACTTGAGTCAGTACAAAAATGTTTTATTAGGTTACTATGCCATAAAACGAATAGAGATTACTACTCATGTAGTTATGAATACTGGAGTCAATTTTGGGGATTGCAGGCATTGAGCGACAGGAGAAAACTTATTGAAAGAGATTTAATTAAGAATGAAATTCTGTAAGAATTCATAGTCAATATTGCTTGCATAATATAGGTATAAGGGTACCAATGTATAATACAAGAAGTAGATCAACATTAGTTCCTTTGAATCCGAAATCTATAATTTTAAGAAAATTGACCAATTCTTTTAATTTAGTTTAATTTATTTTTATCAGTATAGAAGCATGAATTTTAGAGCTCGACAAATATTATTTTTAGTGTTTATGACGATTTATCTACATTAAGGCTGTTGCTACCTCTTCGCTGAGTCGAGTTTTCCCCTATCTAATAACATTGGAACTTTTTTCGTGTTTTTCTCAGCAAGCAATGAACAAATCCTTATAAAAATTTGCATGGAGTCAGGTCGATAATAAAGGATTTGTTATATGAGCTTATAATTTTATTAAAAGCCTCCAATTAAGTTATTCATTCCCCCCTTTTTTTTCATGTGAAGATTTGCAACAACGCATTGACGACACTGCGTTCTCTCTTCTAGCAGGTTGCGGCGAGTAACTGAGGGTTACTTTGAAGTTTCAACATTGTCCACAGCTGTGAGGGGACCCTTTTCAACAATGACATATTTATGGCATTTCAGTGAGGAGGCGTTGGAGTACGTTTTCTTTGCTGAAAGCAGAAAAAAATAAACACAGCGAGAACAGATCCATTCTTCTTTACATTAGCTTTTCCCCCCGTCAAGTATAGACAGTCATAAGCGATTAGAAGCGAATTGTCTCTATTGAATAAAGATACTTTTAATGTATACGAAAGCGAATATCACTTTATTATTATTATTATTATTATTATTATTATTATTATTATTACATTTTTCAAAACATGAAGAGACGTACCTTTCTTGACTCCAGTGCTGATTTCATCTATATATGAGGTATTTATAATAAACTTCTATACTGGTAAAAGAAAAAATACTTTTATAGTGACGTATCTTGCTAAGAGAATTATTTGTATTTTATTTATTATATTTCAATTTAAAATAAAGTGTATCGTTTGTAACAACGAATAGTGCTCAAAATAGTATCTATTACCAGTCAACTATAGATTTAGATCAAACATAATAATGGACAACACCAATATATATTGTATACATTTAGACCCTATTGGATCAAAAGATCCAATATATTTCAGACAAAAATTTTCTTGTAGGACTTATATCTCGAGAACTACATATAGCGTACCCAAACTATGACTTAACTTAGTATGATGTGCTTATTGCGTAAAAAATACAAAAACTCGATTTAAGGACCGTTCAAAAATTTTGTGGGCCCTGATCCACAAAATTCAATACATTCAATCAAAATTTTTCTTGTACGCCCCATATTTTGACAATTACAGTGTGTGACCAAACCAAAACCAACAATTTACTCAGTATGATGTGCTTATTCCGTTAAAAAAAAAAAAAAAAAAGATTCAGCTACCATTCAAAAAATTTGTGGGCCCTGACCCAAAAAAAAAAAAAAATAATATATATTTCACCCATTCAAACATTTTCTTGTACGTTTCATATTTTGAGAACTACATATAATATAGCCAAACCAAAAAGTAACATTTAGCCCGCACGATGTGTTTATTCCGTAAAAAATAAGAAAACTCGATTTAGGGCCCATTCAAAAATTTTGTGAGCCCTGATCCAAAAAATCCAATATATTTCATACAATCAAACATTTCTTGTACGCCTTATATCTGGAGAACTACAGGTAGTGTAGCCAAACCCAAACTAACAATTTACTCAGTAGAAAATATGAAAACTCGATTTAGGAACCGTTGCTAACTTTTGTAGCCCCTGATCCAAAAACTAATTATTTGGCAAGATCGGAATCTTTTTATGCACTTTTTGGATCATTTTTAAAATTCTTGTTTTTATATATTTTTTTATATTTATATATAAGGTGATACAAAGAAAAATTTAGGGAATCAATTGATCTGATTGAAGATTTGTTTAAATCTATTTTATAGAATCTTTTAGATTTGTTAACTATATTCCTGTTAACTGCAGATTTTTTAAAAAGATTTCTTTTTAATCTACATTTGTATTCTTTCTTTACTCACTCATGAAGTATATCTATAACTTTGGTCAATTTTTAAAGTTGCTTCTTAGATAAGTTTCGAGAGTTGTCCGCAAAATTTCGTTAACATCTTATTTGAACTACTTTTTAAAATGGAATGTGTACGTTTAGAGAACTTGTGGTTTGATCTTACAATGTACATAGTATAATATAACAAAAAATTAGTTTTTACGTACTGTAACACTGTAATCTCACTTTAATTTACCATAGTATATTTTTCTTTCTTTTTTTGCGTGAAAGTAACATTTGAAACCGAATTATTTCTTTAAAATTTATACATGAAATGAAAATTGTTTTCTTAAAAAAAACTATGACATACTCATTGTATAAATAAATGTGAAATATTTGTGTTTGTTTGATTTATTTGTTTTGATTGAAGTCAATACTTCGAGTGTAACTTTGACCACTTATCAACAAAATTAAAAAGTAGACCAGTATAATTTAAGCAAGTTACTTACTTCATTTGAGACATAATTTTGGAGGGGAAGAGTAGAAATTTTACTGATAACATTTTTTTGTTTAACTTTTCCTGTATTTATGTTTAGCGTGGCCTTGTGAATTTTGTTTACTTTTTTTTCAATGTAGAAACTTACCTAGGGATTTTCGAGTATGCTCATAGATATTTAAATTGTGAATAGTGCTTCGGTGATATTTAGCATTTTGATTATACTGCTTGTTTATTATTTTTTTAATAACTTCATTTACATAATGTTGTGGCTTGATGTAACGAAGTATTCCATCACATATTTTTATACTCATACGGTAATGTTTTAGTTTAATATGTATGACAATGACAAATTGGTGTACCTCAACAACAAAAAAACCCTATATTTTAAAATGAAGCATGAAAAATTAATGCATAAAATTAAATTTATTCTGTTAATATGTGTTGTAGCTATAGATGAAATTTCGCGTTCACCATCTGCAAAATAAATATTTCTTATTTAGAATGCGTAAGTTACAAGGTTATTATTAGCAGGTAACACTAATAAGTCCCTATTCCCTGTTACCAAGAAATAAGTCCCTATTCATATTTCGAAAAGTAATAACCAAGGAAAGACGTTACCAAGAAAATAACGTTTGTATCTACATTAAAACTATATATTTCATTATGTATAGATGTTTTCTTGCGTAGTAAAAGAATCCCCGATATTACACTTCACTTTCTCCTACAAATGTGCTCTGTTAGAAGGGTAATGTGTGGTCAGTTCTTCAGTTTCCCAGTTGCCTCACGATACTGAAACAACACCGAAAAATCTGTCATCATTACGAATAGAATTCGACAGCATTCACGCTAAGGACACATTTGTGTAACAAAAAAGTTTATTTCTAAATTTCCTTCGTATGTGGTAAAAATGAAATTATTATTATTTAGCATAAACATTCTATCCTACTATTTACAGTTTCAAATACATATACACAGGCCGGTAGCCAGCCCGAAAATGTAGGGGGGCGGCTGAAGTTAGGGGAGCCCTATCCAACCATATCATAGTTTATCACCATATTATAGTTCATTGCAAGCCTACCGTGAAAAGTTTAGGGAGGCCAGCGAAAATTTAGGGGGACAAACCCCTAGATCCTCCTGGATACGGGTCTGCATATATATATATATATATATATATATAATATAATATAATATAATAATTATTCCAAAATGCTATCTCCACTGGTTTACCTGTTTCCGTGAGGTTACAAGTCAAAGAGCGCTGGTGTTTTCAATGTGAAAACCCCATTGGTGTCGGCAGCGCGGCCAGTCTCTGGTCAAGGAAACACCGGCAAGGAGGAACCGATGTGGTGACCACAAATTTTAACTAAATTACTAGTGCCAAGCCGCACTGATATTCCTTGCTCGTTACAATCTCTTGTGCCAGGAATTTCCTATTATTATTATTATTATTATTATTATTATTATTATTATTATTATTATTTCACAGGAAATTTGAAAATAAAATGAAATCTGTAAGTTTTACGTCCCACAGTTATGCCGGTTAGGCTAAAGGAGACAGTGATGATAAGTAATGAATGAAATGGTGGAATGGAGAAAGTGGTAGAAAACAGGAGAACCCCGAGAAAACCCATGCACACGATGTTTGTCCACCACAAAGTTCACTTAGCGCGAGCTGGGATCAAACCAAGGACCCCATGCAACTGAGATGAACGCTCTACCACTGAGCCACCGCGGCCCCCACACAGGAAATTTATATGCTATCACAACCGTCTGCTAATTTATATTTGTATAACCAATCACCAGGTGTAAGACTGAAATACATGAGATGCAAGAGGCACCTTGCTATGTTTGAAAGTAACCACAAGAACTCCGAATGAGACTAGACGAATATACTAAAAGCAATAGGTTTAGCAAAGAAAATAAAGAGCGCCCACTCCTTCCCAGTGCCATAAATCTGTCCTCGAAAAGGACGAGAGGGCTAGAAAATTTCATTCCACAGATGTGATATGGACAGAGTTTAAAAACCTGTTTTAAATGGCTAGCCCGAATTTCCCTCACGCTGCTAATACAAACAGGGAGAAGCAGAGATCACACTGTTGCAAATCTTCACATGAAAAAAAAAGGGGGGAATGAATAACTTAATTGGAGGCTTTTAGTAAAATTATAAGCTCATATAACAAATCCTTTATTATCGACCTGACTCTATGCAAATTTTTATAAGGATTTGTTCATTGCTTGCTTAGAAAAACACGAAAAAAGTTCCAATGTTATTAGATAGGGAAAAACTCGACTCAGCGAAGAGGTAGCAACAGCCTTAAGACTAAAAATATTTGATATTAATTTGACAAGGAATTATTAATCCAATATTATTTTATTTTATCATTATGTTTTATTGTTTTAGCATGTAGCTCACGTTGTACGCAACATATATCACTCTTGTTTGGTAAAGTGCTGTATTTTTGCCGTTAGACTGTTCATGGCACAGAAATAAACATTATTATTATTATTAAATCAAATTTTGGCATTGTGAGTCTTGAGAGCAAAGTTGCTCTAATGTAGCCATCTCTGTTTTCTTGACCGCACACTTTTCCTGCAGATTCTGTGACAAGTTTGACACGTCTTTCAACTTCGTGAGTATGGCATGGAAAATTTCAAAAGTCAAACTCATGACCAGATTTGTCATACATAAGTAATAAAATAGTTTCTGTTGTCAAGCTTTCGAACACTGGAGGGGAAGACAGGTTACATTTTCTTCAATCTATCTGTAGTCCGTGGCATCAAAACTTATTGAAGATGCCATAAAAGTTCTAACAGATCAATTCAGACAGGGGAGTGTGCTCCAGATGTGGCTATAAGAGATCCTGGACCTCTCAGTTACTTCCGATGGCTGACATGTGTAAACTGGGTCTTACGGTTGTACGTTTCTCAAACAAATCATACAAATGAACTCAAAGTGCTTGTAAACTACATTATAAAGACACATGCTCCTGTCTGGTTCGACATAAAGAGATATCAGTTAGTAAAATATGGCTTTAAACATATTTTGAAGGTAGATCAAACAATTAAACATTTGCCAAACAACTTTAAAAGAATCATCGATCCTGTGATTGAGAGAGAAACGCGTTTTTCTGTCATCCAGAGAATATAGTGTTAGCTATGACAGTGGATGCGAAACAACACGTATGAGAGTTGGGTTACAGGAGAGTACTAGAGACAAGAAATCAAGATCCGAAAGGGAAATCTGCTAGAGCTTTTATGGCACCTTCAATAAATTCTGATGTCACGGACTACAGTGAGCTGCTAGATTGGAGAAAGTGTAAGCTGTCTCCTTCTCCAGTGCTCAAAAGCTTGACAACAAAAACTATTATTTATGCATGACAAATCTGCTCATGAGTCTGACTTCTCAAATTGTTCATGCCATATTCAGGAAGTTGAAAGTTGTGTCGAACTTGCCACAGAATCTGCAGGAAAAGTGTGCGAACAAGAAAACAGAGATGGCTGCATTAGTGCAACTTTGCTCTCAAGACTCTCAATGTCAAAATTTGATTTTAAAAAATCTGAATTTAAGACAATATTCTTGACTAAATCAACATAATTGATAGGAGAGTTAGGTAGGGTTGGGTGGAACTCGAATTGCAACCACCTCCTCGTGATGAATTCTGGGCCATTTCATGAGGGAAAAAAAAAAGTTGAGAAATGGGCGAAGAGTAGCAAAATCATTATGAAAATAAAATGTCTAAAATCACTCCTACTAACGAATTAATAACAAACATGACCTCACACAACTAAAATAAACTACATAGACGCTATAGAAATGAAAAAAAACTAAGCAATCTGTATATTCCTTGCGTCAAGGTAAATTTTTGTGTTTTTTGTAATTTTTTTTAAAAATTTAGGTTGTTTACGCGAACTAAAGATCCAAAGTGTGATAATTTTCGTTATTTTTGCATTGATTAACACACAAATACGCAACTTTTGAGCCCTACTGGAATTCGGTACTCGAAAATTTGAATTTTTCGCTCCACCCTAATATATATATATACATATGAAAAGCATAAGTCACTTTCAGACTTTCAAAAATTTCTCCTGATGTTAGTTTTCAAGATACAATATTGAAATTTTGCACACGTATTATGTACATAACAGCGTATTTATTTATTATTTTTTTTTTAATAATATACCTATATGAACCTAGCCTCGGGCCAGAGGTGCGCATAAATTTCGATTTTTTTTCGGAAAATCTCCCGGTTTTTCCGATTTTCCTCTTTCTGGTGTATAATGCGGACAATCGAGTGATACCGTTGGAACGTATGCTCTATTCTGAAAAGAACGAGGTATGAACCATGATTCTACGATAAATAGTAAGGAAGGAGTAGCTGTTTGAGTGAAAGCCTAAAATTTATCTTAAAAAGTGAAAATCCTAAAAGAGTTAAATACAGCATATTAATATTTCTAATTTGTAAATATTTAGAAGACAATTCATTTAGTACAAGTGCTATGCC
Organism: Thermobia domestica; assembly: GCF_964235325.1. Lineage (NCBI taxonomy): Eukaryota > Metazoa > Arthropoda > Insecta > Zygentoma > Lepismatidae > Thermobia > Thermobia domestica. The sequence continues at coordinate 21,825,611 of NC_137459.1, read as the reverse complement.
CGTAAAAAAATATTTCATACAAATAAATAGTTAAAGTTGTTGAATCTCATCCTTGTAGAAATATTTTTACAGCAGTAACAACAAAATTATTAGCACTGTGGTGTGTTTGCACCCCACTTAGTAAAAAGAAGGTTAACTAAGCTAACAAAACACGACATCAAATTTGGGTGTCTCACACATTCGCCATATTCTCCAGATCTCACCTGAGTGGCTTTCACAACCGCTTGAAGAGGTGATGGAAGGCGAACATTTTCGAAGCGAGAAGGAAGAAGTAAAACAGGGATGCATGAGTGGCTAGAGAGACAGCCAAATACATTTTTCTTCTTTTTCACGAGGTATTCACATACTTCCAAAACGCTGGAATAAGTAAATTGCACGCCATGGAGTCTACATCGAAAAATGAGGTAGGTTCAATTGAATCTCCTTCTATCATCTGAAGTAAGGTAAAGTAAGTTTTCTCTGCTATTTGTTCTTATTTGCACTATATCACAGCATTTTCTCAAACATGGTCGCTGTATGTCATTAAGAAAGATCCGAAAATCGTATTAACATGTAACTCCTTCCCCAAATCACGTGTTTTAGTTTTGTTCCCAAAGTATTTCGTTTAAACTGATTACTGTATTTATCATAGAATATATTTACGTGCAGCAACAAATTTGATATGTTTTACCTATTGTTTAACCTGCTAACACAGAGTTTTTAACATTTAATTTCTCAGACTTTCGTGAACTTTCCCGAAACAAATGGAAATTATCTTCAGTGAACGTTTAAAGATGCTAGGAATATTAAACGAAAAATTTCAATCTTTTTTCTTTATCAAACTTGAAGTAGGTTTATCGCGTTCCACAACAACATTAAAATTTTCTATACATTTAGTTATTTGCTCAATTTCTCGACTCTCTCTTTCTCTTTTTTTTCCCTCATCAATCTTAAGAATAAAAGAAACAAACATTGGACAATAATTCTACATGATTTTTCAAAAACCTTAGCATTTTCTAATTCTATAAATATATCTCGTTATAGATGTGGATGATGGGAGCCCAATGTGCTAACCACGCTTTACCTAGTCGTATGTGTGCAATAGTCCTACGTGGTCTCTATCCTACCTATAGATATACATTAATACGATTTAGTTTTTAAAGATAATAACTAACTCTTTCCGTTACTACGTCGGAGTTCATCCGACATAATGATTTTCCTGTTCCGTTCCTATGCTGAATGACATAGTTTGTTGTTGCGTTCGTTTACCTGCTCCTCTGTGGTAACTTGAATGAGGCGTTTCGTCATATACCATAGGTAACCATGCATCATTACCCCTAGTTTAACGTATGAAATAATCCTACGCAGCTTCTAACACTAATGAGTTTAGTTTAAAAAGACGAGAGATTTAATCTTCCCGATAGTATGTCGGACATCATTCGACAATGAGGTTCTCTTCCGCTCCAGTGTCGGACATATGACAAGTTTTGATGCTTTAGTTCGCCCACTTCATTATCGGAGCTTGTCCGACGTATTTCCTAATAGAGAGCGGGCTCTAACCAACAAATTGCACAGATTGTACTCAATTTTGTACAAAACTTTTAATCGTCGCGAATAATAACGAAGAAAGTAAAGGGAAATATTATATATAAAATTCTGCCTGACGTACTCTGTAGATGTGAAAGTTAGTTGCTGACACGCAGAAATTTTAAAAGAAAAATATTTAGCGTAAAAGGAATAGTGGAATTTAGAAAGGCACATATTGCTCAACTTCACAATAGCTACACCTCATCAAATATAATATCAACAATGAAGTGGAGACGTCTAAGATGGGTGGGATTACATCACTAGCATGAGTAGTATATGCGTTGTATTGCAAGGCCTAATTTTAAGTGCTTGCTGTTTCCTCTTTGCATACGAATATAACTAAATACGGTTTATTTCCAAATATAAATATATGTAAATTTATGCTAATTTTAATATGAAAATTGGTAAAAATGTCAGATCTGGAACTTTTAATAACTCTAAATTATTACCATTATGTTATGTAATCATGTATTACTTACTAGACAAACTTTTCTACACCTACATAAAAAATATCTCTTCAAAACTTTTGTAAAAGTAATCAACATTGAACTTGACCAATATATAAGTCTCGGGTGCTTGTGCAAAGGATGTTAAATCACGAAACTTCGTTTTTAAATCTTAAGTATCAATGGAAAGAGAAACATTTTCTCTAGACGTGTGTATAGAGACATAAATTACATTCAAACTTGTACCGAAGTAAAGAACTTGTGTATTTTGACCTATTTGAAGAAATTATAAATACGCTTAAACCTTCATTCCAGAGGAAGCAATATTTTCATAAAAGTTCGGAAACTTTCATTTTTTTTATATATATATCTATATATATATATATATATGTGTGTGTGTGTGTGTGTATAACAAACTGTTTGTTATTTATTTGTTACCTAGTGTGCACTTCGTTGTAAAAGGGACGAATTTCAGAAAAGAGAATCACAGTTTCTTGTCAGCATACAAGCACTTTCCGTTCTGGCTGCTCTTTTGGCTACTGACCATTGAGCTTAAATAGATAAGTTTTCAGATGGGTGTCTGAAAAACATTTTGTGTAGATGTCACGGGTCGAGAATTGTTCAGAATCTGAAGTTAAACCTTGTAAGTTAGGTTATATCTACCATATAGAGCATTTACAGAAATTAGAAATAAACTTTTTAAAATATGTGGAATTTGAGTTTATTCTGGATACCTATTGATGGGTCCAGGTTTTAATATTTACAAAACTGGCTATGCAGCTCTCTTGGAAATCTGATGTTTCAATCAAGACCAGTCGCAGGTTTGAATTTATAGATTTTCTCAGAAACTAGAGAAATGTTGAATCCCAGGAGAGTTGAGATCAATTCCCCAATGCACAAACGAATACTCAGTCTGCCGTTGTTATTAGTGTACAGTCGGAGGCGAAAGAGCTAGGGGTGGATCTAGAAAGTAAAAAGAGGAGGGCTTGCCAGAACTCAGACTATGATAAGTACATCATGAGTTTACTATAAACTTCCAAAAATACATACATAATAACTTAAATTATTTTTGTCACTCAAAAAACTTGGGGGGAGGGGGCTAGACCGCTCGAGCTAGATCCGCCACTGGCAAAAAGCCGTGACTATTTGTAAAGTACCCTAACTTACAGTCTTGAGAGCAAGATTCAAAGGCCTCAGGAGAGAGATAGATGTGTGTCTAGAGAAACTGACAGTATAATTTCTAAGCTTTGTTACCCTATCCTTTTAAGTGAATAAACATAGTAGTATGGTGTGTTAAAGGAAAGAGTGGAAGACATACAGAATAGGGAAATGGGACAGACATCCTATGAGAGATGAGGACTGTTATTAGAAATTAAGGAGGTTGGTGAACGGGTTGTACATGGACGTACAGATTCACGTCTGCAGGCTCAACCAATTATTATTTCCGCTTTAGAAAACAAGTTACATCTATAAAAGCTTTTCAGAAGTGTTATGTTGTCAAGGATTATCAAGGATCAGCCGCTATAGGGAATCAACGATTTCAATATGTGGTAACGTTCCATGGTAACTTAGAACCATTATCATTGCTCTACGAAGTCATCAAACAGTTACATCGATTCTTACGCTAATAAGTATTGCTAGTGTCAACGTGTATCGACTTTAACTGCTACCTGGAGAGAATCGATGTAACTATTTGATGGATTGGTAGATTTACTCCATGGTTCTTTATCTTCGACGCTGCCACATAGTGCAATTCGTATCTATAGACGGGGATCCAATATATATATATTGCTTTATTTTGACTTGTAGAATATTGCTCTGTAGTCCATGGGTAGTATATATAGATATCACGATCTTAGGGATGTGAATAATAGGAACCAGAAACTTTTGATTCCGTGGTAATGAATGTCCGAGTTTCTTAATCATACTCTAAGTAAAATACTTTAAATTTATGAAAATGTATGAAAAAGGGAGAAATTTTCACAAATATTAGACATTTCCTCTTACGCATTCGTCATTTTTCTAAACAAGGAACTGGCCACAATAAGTTCCACTCAATTCCTACTAGTCCTCAGTTGTAAAGAAATAGAGCTTAAATTTAGGAGAAATCTATGGTACCTTCCCATTCTGCAGGAATTTCTTGATCGAAAGCATCTCTGTCCTTTGGTTCAAACCATCGAGAAGCATTTCTTTTACCAACACTTGGATCTGTAATACATAAAGCATGGATTACAATTTACAATTGGTCTCATTGCACTTAAAAAAAAAAAAAAAAAAAAAAAAAATCTCGCATACTTGAATTTTCTAGTCATAAAGGGCAAACATAGTAAGCGCTAGACTTAAAAATCAGAAAATAGATTACACTTTCTACAAAACAATTTCGTATTAACAAATATGCGGTCGCCATCACACATTCTGAAGTTCAAATTGATGGGTGTTCGTGAAGGGTCTACGTTAAGTTTTTAACCTAATATTATAGAATACCGTTTGACATTTTACTTGAGACATAGAAACACTTTCTCCTTACGAAAAGTATGGATTGAATCGTGTTTTGGTACCCTTAATAAATCCAGATTTCTTGCTTGTTTTACTGGTAATCGGAACATTCAACATTGCGCAAACGATCAGTTTACTAAAAATAAATTTAGGAAATGAAATTATGAGAATTTGAAACCCAAAAGTACATTTAAACACTTTTTTCTCCTTTATTTATACATATATTGTCCACTGCTTACCGTAGAATGAAGAACCCTCCCCGCCGGTCTAGTGGCTAGCACACACGCCTTTGATGTCCGTGTTGAATTCCTGCTCAGAAGAACATAGAACGTATTACGGTAGTTCGGATTCTACCTTAAACCGTAGATCCACTTCTCATATAGCCTAGAAGCTGAAAGAGACATTAAACTTCAATCCAACCAATTGAAAGAAGGGTTAGCACAACGAAAACTACGAGGTAGGATCAATAAGTATCGCATAATTTTTTTCACGCGATATTATACGCATCTGGGACATGAAAATTGAAACGGAAATGTTTTGAATTGCACATTTCAGTCGGCAGTTCTTCGATCAGCTGCATCTCTAACGACAGAAACATGAACTACTGAGCAAAAATGGTGCGCGTGTTAACAGTCGTCTACTTGGTAAGAGGAAAGAGGTGTAGTTAGATTTTTTGTGGGCAAAAGAACCAAACCCAAATGAAATTCACAAGGAAATGGTTTGCGTGTATGAAGATCGTCTAGATCGCAGCAACATCTCTAGGTGGTAGAATTTCCTTGAGAGCTGTCTGAACCTTGCGGATTTACTATGGGCCGGGCGTCCAGCAACAGAATTATGCGAACAGAATATCATGACCATTCAAAACACAATTCGTAGTAACTGGGCGAATTCATCTTCAAACATTGTCGAACACGTGGAACATTACGTATGGTACCGTGTACGACACTGGACCATGACAAACCGAAATTTCGCACACTGCTCGATGGGTGCCAACGAACCTCTCAGATGAACATACGGAGCAGTGAATGATATGCCTGGATCATCTGGCACGGTAAACTGAAGAAAGATATGCTTCTCTGGAATGTATTGTTACAGGTGACGAGTCCTGGGCGTATAAAGTGGGCACAGAATGAAAACATACCGATTAACCAACAAAGAAATTCAAGGTGACTCAATATGCTGAAATAAAAGTGCTAGTACTCTCGGATATGCAAGAGATTCTACCGGTGGACTTTCTAGCACGCGGGATACACAGTTACGTCGTGCGCTTCGTGACAAACGCCCTAACATTAATACCGGAATGTCGAACTCCTTCATAACAATGCACGCTCCCATGTTGTTTCCGCTCGTCAGAAACTCAAGAAGTTTGGTGGTAGATACTCGAGCACGTGCTATACAATAATGATTTGGCACCTTTTACACACAGCATTTGGCGTTTATGATAAACGCCAAAACGTTCCCTTCTTTCCGGATGATCGTCGTACGTAACCTACATTATTGATCTGCCCTCGTTCTAACAAAATTCAACTATCCTCCTATAGTAAAAATAAAACATTATTTACATGTAAGCTGAAAGTTCACTTCGTTGTTTCCGCTAGTGTTCCTCTTTTGACTTATGCTTCCAACTGTTAAGTTCTTATATGCCTATAAAGAGATTATATATTACTCAGAATGCTTGAAGTAATGACGGTGCATTGTTTTAATGAATTCTGGTTGTAATATTTGATCTCACATTGACAATAGCACATCTGATTCCAAATGAGATTATATTCTAAAAAGTGCAATACCAATTTGAAGGGAAAAACTCTTAATTTATTAAGAACAGCAAAACCAGATCCAAAACACATTTAAACCTAGCATATATTTTAACTTACTATTAATTACATCAAGTTGTTTCAATAAGGTAACATATCACATAAAAAATCAATCGAACAAATAATAATGTGCCTAAATGGAAAATTAAACACAATAACAACTACCGAATAGACGGGAACCATTGAGAAGGTGTTCTTTACTACAGTATTTTATGAATTTGTTTATGCTCCAGTACCCGATTTGTTATTTCAAAGATGGTCAAGTGAGAATATCAAGAAAGAAAGAAGAAGAAGAAAAAAAAAACCTAATGCCTCGAAAGCTTGTTTTCTGTCAATACTCTTACACTTCTCCTATACTGTACTAACAATATATTAACAGTAAGTCAGCGTACATAAATATTATGGTTAAAACTCTACAATATCCCGACCAACATATTATGGCGTTCTCCAAAAATTGATCCCAAACGTAATCAAAGTTATCCGTTTTACACTTTATCTCTGGTTTATACTTTAAAAATCTGACCCTAAAGGTCAGTGTATTTTAACACAAATTCGTCCGGTGATGCATTTTAAAAATAAGTAAAATTAAATGCATTATCCCAGTTTTCAAAATTCACAGGTGTTTCGATCATTGCACCGTAGCGTAGTAAGTCACAATATCATCCACATCTCACACAATCACGGTGGTGATAAGGGATATTACACTCCACAACAATCACATTAATCAATTCAAACATATCTCGTCCCTGAGCCTTCGGTGTCCTAACCCTCCTTTCTTCTCGCCTTCCCATGCTTACTCAGCTACATCTCCGGGTTTTCTCACGATTCCTGATTCCTTCCATATTTTCACTTCACCAAATACGCGCAGATTAAACATATAGAGGTCAACAACTCAAAATAAAATTCCTTCGCATAATAGTATCCTGTATATCATACTTTTTTTCTTTCTTCCTGGTGCCTAGTCACCAACTGCGTACAGGTTTACAATATGGGTGCTACTTGATATATTATAAAAACATTTTTGCTATAATGTATGTTTACTTTTTGCTGGCCTACCTGGCGAGAGCCATAGTTACGACCATTCTCTGAAATGACGACTTACCTGTATCATTCGGTCCGGGAAGAAGTAGACAGTACCGTTAAGCGTCCGAAATATCTCTACACGAGCTTGAAAGTACGAAGTTGGGCAAGGCTGAGACACAAGCTCCCTGGACTCAGATTCGGTACCGGTTCCTGCATCAGTGGGAGTGGAGCTTCCCTTACAACGCTTAGGTACCCACACTGCAGATGATGACAGATTCCCATCGCTAGAGGAATTCCATCCACCAGCAAGTGTGACTAGGAAAGATTCTTGTTTCTGTCCCGCGTGAAATGGGTGTATTCCATTCCTCTACAGGGGTTATAGCAGTATTGCAAAAAATTCGAGTGAGTAGCCTAAAAAATGTCTTACCTGCACAACCATTTTCAATGCAAGTATGGGCCGGACTAGTGTTAAAATACTGGCCCTGAAGTAGGACAACTGTCCGACCCCGTCCGTGTGGCGGGAAACAAATGGAATCATACCATGATCTCTTTTGCTACGAATATTTCTTGACCTAGAAGAGAGTGTAGGAGCAGAAGTAGAGCACAGATACGCGAATAGCATTAAGAGTTAGGACGAAGAAAGTAGACAGGTGAGCGCTATTAGCGGTCACTGTATGGGTGTAAACCTACACATACATCATAATCTTCACAGTTTGTTGTTTCCTTACGTACAACGGCATTGTGATGAAGAACACTTCATGCTAATTTTATGTTCATACATTATTCAAATGTTTGACGCCCACATAAACACGTTTCTTAAATAGCAATAACGCTTCCTCTAGGAATTAACAGATTTTACCTTTACATTTTCCTAAAAAGTACCCCCATATTCTTAATCTGCGCCACAAATCGTGTATGAGATGATGGACCTACTGATTAACGTATAACCCGAACCCCACATGCGCTCCAGCTGGGAATCAAACCCAGGTGTTCCACACCAAAGGTGCGTACACTACCCGCTTACCCACGAGAGTCCACACGCATACATTGAGTGGTAATAAAGAAAGTGATTAACATGGTTACTAACCCTCTTCACTTGAGGCATTACAATGTGAATTGAGTCTTGAGCTTTGATAAACGGAACCAGCCTGGCTAGGTGCGGGCCTGCATTCTAGAACCATCCCCATATCCTCATTTTTGAGAATTTCAAATAGTTGTCCATAAAATCACGCACTGAAGCTTTTATTATTTTAATGTTACTTCTTTGCAATTTTTTAATGTTTAAATTATCCATTCTGCAAATATTTGCATTTGCTTTAAGTTCATTAACAATAGGCCTATCGTTAACAAAATGAAAAATGAGGTTAAGTCAGAAATGTTAAAGTATAGATATTACTATAATTAGCCTACATGGCATTACTCAATCCGACGGTTCTACCACATGTTTACAATATCTTACATTTTCAGGTTAGATTAGAGCTTTTCATTTCCTTTAGCAGAGCGGCACTAAATTAGAAACTCCGTTACTACGTGCAGATTCACTTCAAGAGCGCTCAGTATAACCACAGTGTGGACGTATGGAATAAAAAACTACAGTGCATAAAACACGAACCAACTTGTGCTCGGTGGTCACTATAAAGTACGAATCTTATCTAACCGAGTCAGGGCAGGAGCGCAGCAGGGGACCCCAGCGGTACATAGGAGGTGCATCCATAGGGTACAGGCGCGTCAGCGTCTGGGTATACGGATAAATGAGTATAGTGAAAGAACACATTTAGACACACTATTGTCTATCACTCAAAATTCATTGCAATATATTGTGCAATGCCAGTAATTACTTACATTCACACTCTCATTCGTTCACGAAAAGTGCTTCACGCTTTATTTCATCCATAAATTTTCTATTTGATAGAACCGTCTGCTCAAGTGAACCTAATTACAGGCATAATAACCATCGCCACACTTGCCCTCAAAATAATAATAATAATAATATAAAAAAAAAACACTCCATAAAAGGGGTCAAGTGCCGTATCGCCGGACCAATTTTAGGAAATTTACCGGGTCAATTGGAGAATTTATTTAAGTTTGTGAGCAGGAATGAGTGAAAGTGAGATAAGTGAAATAGTAAAAGAGAGGAAAATTGTTAATTTTGTTGGTTGTTTTTGATGTAAGCGGCACTGTATGTGGAGGCGGAAGAACTATTTCGCGGAGAGGTACATTTTTTATGATATAGTAGCGCGAAAGGCATGGCGTTGGGGAAGAAGGAAGAGCATTTCGAGGGCTTTTAAGCGGATCATTTATTTAAGGAAAGGAAATCACAGGAAACTGTTGTACACGATTTTCTCCTTGCTGTTGTACACGATTTTCTCCTTGAAATTGGAAAAGTTTACAAGCCTCAGTTTTGAAGGTAAGTGAATTCTAACAGGACAGGAATGTATTTCTGCACATGCACAGAATCTGTGTTGTATGTTAACATGTGAAGCGTTGCAAGTATGAAACCATGACAAGTGCTCTTGAAATTTTTGACAGCCAAAATCCACATTTTTATGACCACTACACTCGCTTACGCGTATACCACCGTCGCTAACGCGCCATGCTCCCATCGCTCGGGCCTCCCTGTGCTGACTCGGTTAGAAAGCATTCGTGCTTTTAGTGGTCATCTAGCACAGGTTGGTTTGTGTTTTTGCACAATAGTTTATATGACCCTAACGTAAAGTAATAACATCTAACGCAACTGAATGTAATCCAACAGAATATAACTGAATGCAGTAAAAATGGGTGTTTTTTTCTTTTTTTTTTTAGTTTTCAAAGTGGTCCCGGCACTAATCCCCATAAAAGAATATACGCCTCACTTAGGAATCAAAACGAGCATTATTGTGAAAGATTAAATGTGTCTATCATGATAATTTCAATGAAACAACCGTTGCACTATGATTCTATTACAAACAATAGTACGCATACACAAGGCGTAGCTTTCCTAAACTTGAAACATCAACAAACAGAACTGCACTTGATTGTAAAAGTATAAACTCACTGGCAGGGATTTCATAATAAGCATTTCCAAAATAATCTTTTCCTATCAAATCTCCTTGTATTTGTCTTGGTTTCAGGGACCGTATAAAATTTTGCCATAAAATTCGAAGAACATCCCTTTCCTTAGGCATCTGATATCAGATATAATAACACTATTCTCAATTCCTTCGTTGGTTGAATTATTCCTTTCGCTGTCAGCACACTATCAATTTTGAATTCTAACCTCGCTTGCGCTATGAATGATCTTGAGTGCGCGCGTTCACCATATTGAACAAATGACTTTGTCATAGCGTATTATCTTCCTTAATGTAAAAAGGGAGGGCAGTGGCGGCTTTAGAGGTCTCAAATTGGATAATCAAAACGGCAGTGACAAGGGCGAAATGGGTTTTTTCCTCCGTCCGGCTCTGGGACGTTTGATGATTCTTCACTTTGAAGGCAGTTACGGATCCAGGGGGGCGATCGCCCCTCCTAAGAAGAGGAAACTTTTATTTTATTTTATATATAAATAAAACCCTTCCCAGAGTTTGGAGCTTTTAAAAGTAGCTCTAAGTAGCAGTTTTACACCCCCCCACCGCCCCCCAGAAGTCCGTCTTGGATCCGCCCCTGTTTGAAGGTATTGATATGGGGCGGAATCATTACAGGAAAAGTAACAACGCATTTGCCATTTTATAATCACTTATCAAGTTTATGTCTTGTATACAGAATTAGGTGTTATTCTCGTCAACTACTGAGGTTACCAGTACCATATAAAAATTTTTGAAAAGCACATCTAAAAGATAAATGATTGATATTTTGGAAATAATTGATAAACAAAAATCTGTTCTACCACCTACTGTATATCTATTACTTTGCAATATATAAGTGAAAGGGTAAATACTTATCTAGGTTAAAAGTTAATATATCATTCAAACTTTATCGCAACAATCACATTATATTCATATTATTATTTGAGTCCCTTATTTCGTAAATTTCTATAATTTCAAAATACAATTGAGGAACTTGATGTAATAAGGGTGTAAGCGAGTTTATGCCCTCTTTGTATCAAACTCATAAGTGGCTTTTACCATGCTTGTTTAGCCTCCTGTCAAAATTTCAACTCAATATCGGAATAAAATGCTGCATATTACATTGTTTTATAAAAGAATAAATACTAGTTAAATTTTCAACATCGTTTTTCTCCAAATGTATGTTTCAGACCTACACCCTTATTGCATCAAACTCCTTAATTATTATCAGACACTGAATTCCTGTATATAGGGGGACCGCGATGGCTCAGTGGTAGAACGTTTACCTCTGGTGCATGGGGTCCCTGGTTCGATCCCAGCTAGTGTCAAGTGAACCTTGTGGTGGACAAACACCGTGTACTAGGGATTTCTCGGGGTTTTGCCGTTTCCTCCCACTTTCTTCATTCCACCATTCCACCCATTTATCATTACCGTCTCCTTTAGCCTATACGGCATATTCGTGGGACGTAAAACTGAAAGATTACATTTTCATTTTCAATTCCTGTATATGCGCCAAAGCTCGTCGTGTTCTAAAATGTCGACCCTTAGAAATCACGAAATAATGGGGCCCATGATAACAAATCGCTTTCGGCATAGCTATCCCTCTAGCATGCAAAAGAGCAAAGAATGCTTATAGACCCCAACAAAATTTACATCAAAATCGTGGGGTAAATTAGAAGGCACTTGAATTCAGAGCTAGCGGTATCCGGTTTCTACCTCTATTCGTACAATTATTTGTATCTATAATCAATCATTGGTAAGTCACTTGCTGCATGCATAGAAGTTTACATATCCTATTATCCTTAGGGAACTTTATCTTGATGTAGGAATTATATACCACAAATACTATCCATTAATTTTAATTTCCCTACTTTCCTTGTTTTCCTTCCATTAGACCCTATGGGCCTTATGCAGAGTCGTTTTGACGTATGATTAGAGTCATACTAAAGGCGTTACTACTGCTGCAAGCTTTCTAAAAGTACTCGAGAGGTTTGAGAAAAGGCTTCGGGTCTCATCCTAGACGAAGGGAAAATCCCAACCTACAGTAGTGAATAATATACTTGGGTAAGCTTGACCTCTGTTGACCTTTTGTAATTTGAGAACCCCTGTGGGAAAATTTTGGTTTTGGGAACTCTTTGTTGCTATGCTCATACTCTTGGACGCCTACAAGACGTAGAATCAAGAGGAAACATGCCTTTTCGTCTTCTTCTTCGTCTTCTCATCGTGTATTGGCTACCCCGTGGGAAAATTTTGGTTCTGGGAACCCGTTGTTGCTATGCTCATACTCTTGGACGGCTACCGGATCTTCATCACAGTCCTTTCAGTTTTCACGATCGAAGCTTCCCAATTGATTGGTCTTCGTCTTTTTGTCTTGTATTGAATAGCTATTTTGGACCCCTTAGCCCTCTGCCAAAGAGTATACTTATATATATTGATTGGCGTTAGCCCCCCTGATATATATCGTTCGAAGCTCTTCATTTCGAAGCACTATAAGCTTTCAAGTGTTCAATGCTCTCTCTCTCTCTCTTTTATTGAGAATCGAACCCGGACCAAAGTGGTATTTAAACGTAAATAACAAACATAAAAATAAATTTAAAAATACAACATCACATTATTATTATTATTATTATTATTATTATTATTATTATTATTATTATTATTATTATTATTATTATTATTATTATGGGGGAGTGAAAGTGAAGTAGAAAACTAACCTTGATTGTAGCTTCGTTAACTTACGATATAAAGATTCTGTACACAAAAATTCATTTTGATGGGAGCTGGGATCAAATTTGGTACTTCACGATTTTAGAGTTGAATTAGTCCTTGCATGAAAAAAAAAAAAAAAGAATTTCACGTATATAGCACTTCGCATTGATTTTCGTTTCACGACATAAAGGATCGAATTAGCTTAATGCCTTAAAATATTTAATGCTTTCTCACCAAGAATCGAACCCGGACCATAAATATGCTTTAATTTGAAAGGTCTCTCACCGGAATCGAACGCAAGACCGTGGTTCTTCGTAAGTGTATGGGTCATGTATAAACATTTTCGAGTGACTTCTACATCAGCGGAACCGAACTCATGATCTTAGGGTCAATACCCACAGAGAAGTTCATGTTCGTTAGATTGGAATTTAGTGTCGCTTTCTGTTCCGCACCTGTGTTGTTTACGCATGACAAAGACCACTTGGGTGCATGCTGAGGCTTGAATACTGTATGCTTCCCATAGCAATTCATAATGTTTTGAAGTCATAGGCTGGGAATCACAAATACAGATATTTGTGCACGCATGCACGGTGGAGGAAGGGGAGAACGAAGAGGAAATAATGTTTCATATAGTTTATACATGTATCATACACTTACCAAGGACCACGATCCTTGGGGTCCGGGTTCGATTCTCGGTGAGAAAGCATTAATATTTTAAGGCATTAAGTTAATTCGATCCTTTCTGTCGTGAAAACGAAATCAATACGAAGTGCTATATACGTGAAATTCTTTTTTTAGGCAACGACATATGCTGCAGAAACCCAAATCTTCATTCAACAATATCACTATTTTTTTTTTAATTTTCGTCATCATTACAGTATTCAATCATCGGCATGCACCCAATGGCATATGGCAAACAACATATGGGCGGCACAGAAAACGACACTAAGAGAAACTTAATTCAACTCTAGATCGTAAAGTATCAAATTCGATCCCAATTCCTACCAAATACTAAAACGTTTATCAGAGAAGCAAGGTAAAATGTGAATAAAATGATCAAGCAAATTATGTTTGTACAGAATATATTCTTTTATTCAACCCTCAGCATGCACCCAAGTGGTCTTTGTCATGCGTAAACAACATATGTACGGTACTAAAAGGGACACTAAATTCCAATCTAATGAAAATGAATTTCCGTGGGAGGTATTGACCCTAAGATCATGAGTGGTACCATTGATGTGGAAGTCAGTCGAAAATGTTTATGCATGTCCCATACGCTTACGAAGAAGCAACGGTCTTGCGTTCGATTCCGGTGAGAGAGCTTTCAAAATGAAAGCGTACTTAGGGTCCGGGTTCGATTCTCGGTGAAAGCATTGAATATTTTAAGACACTAAGTTAATTTGTTCCTTTATGTCGTGAAACGAAAATCAATGCGAAGTGCTATATACGTGAAATTCTTTTTTTTCTAGCAAGGACTAATTAAACTCTAAAATCCTGAAGTACTAAATTCAATCCCAGCTAACCAACCAAAGTGGATTTTTGTGTATAGAATCTTTATATAGTAAGTTAACGAAGCTACAATAAAAGTTAGTTGTCTGCTTCACTTTTCACATCTCCAAAATAATAATAATAATAATAATAATAATAATAATAATAATAATAATAATAATAATAATAATAATAATAATAATAATGTGATGCTGTATTTTTGTCTTTGTTATTTACGGCCTAAATTCGATTTCCGTTGAAAGCAAAACATATATTATTTTTTACGTTTTAATATCACTTTGTTCAGCATTAGATAGTACAATTATACATACATATAATCATTATCACATCTTTCCAAAGCTTATTAACATAATTTCATACTTGGTCTATCTGCAAAAGTGATATATATTTTTATTTCGAAGCTTTTTTGAAATGCAAATCTAATCTATATGCGGGCACTGAGGCTCAGTGATAAAGTAAACATATCTTTCCTAAGTTCGATTAACGTAATTTCGTACTTGACCTATCTGCAAAAGTGTCTTTGAATACTAATTGACATATCTTTACTTACATGGGGAGGTCCGGGTTCAATTCTCGATGAAAGAGAGAGAAAGAGCATTGAACACTTGAAAGCATTTTGTCAGAGGGCTAAGGGGTCCAAAATAGCTGTTCAATACAAGACGAAAAGACGAAGACCAATCAATTGGAAAGCTTCGATCACTGAATATCAAAGGATTGGGGATGGGGGTCTAAAATAGCTAACAAATCATATGCTATACTACAGGGGGGCCTAACGCCAATCAATATATATAAGTATACTCTTTGCCAGAGGGCTAAGGGGTCCAAAATACCTATTCAATACAAGACGAAAATACGAAGACCAATCAATTGGGAAGCTTCGATCGTGATAACTGAAAGGACTGTGATGAAGATCCGGTAGCCATCCAAGAGTATGAGCATAGCAACAACGGGTTCCCAGGACCAAAATTTTTCCATGGGATAGCCAATACACGATGAGAAGACGAAGAAGAAGACGAAAAGGCATGTTTTATCTTGATTCTACATCTTGTACGCGTCCAAGAGTATGAGCATAGCAACAAAGGGTTCCCAGGACAAAAATTTTCCCACAGGGGGTCTCAAATTACAAAGGGTCAACAGAGGTCAAACTTACCCAAGTATATTATTCACTACTCCTACACCTCCTCGCGGGAGAAAGCGGGCAACGTCTTTGGCGGCTAACGTAGGTGGGGATCGACTGACTCCCAGGATAAGGAGTCAGCTTCTACCAAGTGCCAACGGCCTTCTCGGAGGATGAACGAGCGGATGGAGGTCAGAAGTAGAGGTCCAGGCGTACATCAGCGTGGGAAAATTTTGGCCGTGGGTCGTTCCCAGGGGGCTTAAACCGATGTAAACTAGTATGTTGCTATGCTCATGCTCTTGAACGCCTAGGTCCCGGCGTACATCAGCGTGGGAAAATTTTGGCCTTAAAACCGTTATCATTGGTCCTAAACCGGCCTAGCTATGCTAGAATAAGGAAGTATACTCTTAGACGCCTACTAGCTGTAGAAACAAGGTGAAACATGCTTATTCCTCTTCTTCTTCGTGTTCTTGTAGTGTATTGGCTAGTTATTACCCGCTGCCCACCGCCCCTCTTGTGAAGCCCAAGAACGGAAGCTTCTCATAGCATGGGGTAGCTATTTTGGACCCCGTCCCTCCTGCGAAGAGCGTAAGCGATCAGAGATCGAAGCTTCCCAATTGATTGGTCTTCGTCTTCTCGTCTTGTATTGGATAGCTATTTTTGATCCCCAGGCCCTCTGGCGAAGATCGTGATTGAAATGTTCTTAGTTGCTAAGGGGCAGTTGTTATGTGATATAGTATTGTATATATATATATATATATATATATATATATATATATATATATATATATATATATATATATATATATATATTGATTGGGCTTGGGTTCCATGGACTATAGTTCCCGTTCGAAGCTCCTCATTTCGAATCACTGTAATGCCTTCAAGTGTTCAATGCTCGTACCTCCACCCTCGTCCCTCGGACTGGACGCTGAGTGGGTAGTTTGAAAACACAGTAATCAAAATCATGAAACATGCTGTTGCTAAGTGTTAGGACCCGCCTGTGGGAAACTTTTCGTCCTCGGAACGTTCTCATGACTCTGTGTTGCTAAGATGAATATCATAGTTCATGATTGTTTTAAAACGTGTTGGATTCCATTGACTGTGCATGATCTAATAACGGAAGCTTCTCATAGCATTTCATACTGTTGACAACGTAGGATGAAAATTTGTATACTTAAGTTTCCCAGGTACTTGTGTTGCACGTGATGAGATATTGCTTTGAATCACATTCCCATAGCACAAAGAACTACAACGTTAACACCGTCGAAATTTAGTATTGATCGTATTCCCTGAGATATTGTTTTGAAACACATTCTCATAGAAAACGATGACTAGTAATTAAATTCAATTATGCAGAGAACCCAAAGATCAAATTATGCGAACGAGTTTGAAATTAGTATAGCCTTGAAGTAACACGAGAAATTAGATGTAGTTAATGCGACCCCCGCACTATAATGCTTTCAAGTGTTCAATACTCTCTCTCTCTCTCTTTCATCGAGAATCGAACCCGGACCAAAATGGTATTAGATCGTAAATAACAGACAGAAAAATAAAAATACAGCATCACATTATTATTATTATTATTATTATTATTATTATTATTATTATTATTATTATTATTATTATTATTATTTGGGAGGAATAAAAATCAAGCAGAAAACAAACCTTGATTGCAGCTTCGTTAACTAACGATTTACGATTTTGTGCACAAAATCCATTTTGGTAGGAACTGGGATCGAATTTGACACTTCACGATCTAGAGTTGAATTAAGTTTGTCTTCGTGTCGCTTTCTGTACCGCACATATGTTGTTTGCTCATGCCACAGGCCATTGGGTGCATGCCGATGATTGAATACTGTAATGATGATGAAAATAAAAAATAGTGATAGTGTTGAATGAAGATTTGAGTTTCAGCAGCATATGTCCTTGCATGAAAAGAAGAATTTTATGTACATAGCACTTCGTATTGATTTTCTTTTCACGATAGAAAGGATCGAATTAACATAATATCTTAAAATATTGTAAAAATTTCTTGGGTGGAGCAATAAAATGTACACGGGATTTGGACTTTACTTCACCTTTTATTATAAAAAAAGTCTTTTATGTACACAAATTATAATAACCAATTCTTCTAACATTTAGGTAAGATTAGATAGGAGCCCGGTGACCAAGCGTCGTGGGCTTTGAGGTGAGGTACTCTCGGTGACCGTGCGTCGTGAGAGGGGTGTAGATTAGGCATCTCTCTCTCGGTGACTGTGCGTCGTGAAAAAGAGGAAAGGAACCCGGTGACCAAGCGTCGTGGGTATAAGGATGGGTACCTCTCGGTGACCAAGCGTCGTGAGAGGGATTTTAGATGTTTCGATCAATCTGGGAAGATTGATGTTGGTCGAGGCGTGCAGGTCCTTTTTATCCTGTATTGTCGGCTTCCTTCGTTGATTCTCGTCCTTCCGACTGTTGGCGATGGTGATCGGCTCCTCTTCGGGACCGTCGTCTGTTTGTTTTTGTTTTTTACTAACACATGTAGTTCACACATGGTTATTGCATGACGTGTAGACATGCGGAACCTTACAATATTTAATGCTTTCTCACTAAGAATCGAACCTGGACCCCAAGGATCGTGGTCCTTCGTAAGTGTATGGTATATGTATAAAATATATGAAACATTATTTCCTCTTCGTCCTCCCCTTCCTCCACCGTGCATGCGTGCAAAGGTATATGTATGCATAGTGGCATTAGTCTCTGTTGATCAGCTACTGAAGTAACATGGCTATGTAAATCATGTGTTACAGTATAATATTGACAAACTCTATTAATTGGAAATATTTGTTTTCATAGATTTCGGACATAATTGAACATAGAAACGTAAGCAAGATTTCATTTAATCAGACGATTAGAAAAATATGAATTGTGGGGGATTAAGAATGGAACTGCGACCGAATTCTGTATCTGAAAGGATACCATTCAAACAAGTACCAGAATTACCATATATTAGTGCATATATTATTTTGATCCTCGATATAATCAGTATTGTACAAAGAAATTACGTTTAAGAACATTCGAAGATTGTCCTGTTTGATCAAAACAACGTCCGGAACAATTAAGTGATGCTGGATTTTTTTACACGAAGAAAAGAGACCAAACTATATGCTTCTACTGTGCTGTTGGATTAAAAGGTTGGACTGATAACGATGTTCCATGGATAGAACATGGTTTCCTAATTGCCCATTTCTTCACCTTAAGAAGGTATATGCGTTTATTAAGCGAATACAGGAAAAGTACTCTGATATGCAAGTATTTCGTACTGCTCCGAATGATGATATACATAAAAAAGTTAGTGAGAGTTGCATTAATGCACTTATCTTTCAATGCAATACAATTTGAATTGTAATTTTAATAAAGTTCCATTACATACTTCTTCTTTGTATATAACTGTTAAAAGTACATGTACATATTCTGGTTATCAAAACAATATGTATTTATACAAATAATTCACGTATGTGCTATTATGTATATCATTCAGGGTTTTATTGATATTGTTGTATTAGTATCGTATTTTCGAAGTGGAAATGTACGTATGTTTAACATATAAAGGAACGCAGATTAATTTATCTGGACGTAACATGTGCGATCTTGAATTTATTGAATTGATATCTTCATCGTAAGTGTATAGGATATGTATAAACAAGATGAAACATGATTGTTCCTTTTCGCCCTCCCCTTCATGCATGCACAGACATCTGTATGCATACTATCGTTATTCTGTGTTGATCAGCTACTGGAGTAACATGTCTTTGAGTGCTTGTTCATCAACTATGGATACTAAGAAAGAGTATTTATTAAATGTTGAATATGGTCTTAATTCAATGAAAACCAAATTAATTTGTATTGGATTGGATAGTGACACTTTTGAACCAGAGATTTGTGTTGGTAAAGGCATTGTATTTGGAGTGAGTTAAATTTGACAGAATGGTTAAAACTTGTACATTTGATTTCATTTGTTTCGGACTATTTAAATTCTCAAATGGAAATTACATTTATAAATTCTCTTTGAACGAAATAATGAACTGCTAGTGCGAAAAGTAATGGGTGAAAAATGGTGTTATTAGAGAAAAAAGAATACTTCATGCTCCTCGAAACATTGTGTACTCAAATTCAAGTGATTGGCTTTATTTCTTAGAAATATTACCGTGTGTTGAACATGCCGTGAAAAAGAGTAAATTTTGCAGTGTTATGCTACTTGAATATTTTGATTTGTACACAGACACTATTCGTAATCATGTACAATCGCAATGTCTTGCATGCAGAGGACTTGCTCGAATACATACATGTGTTCAAAAACAGAGTATTATTAACGGAATGAACATCAGATTTCCAAGTATGTCTCTTGATAAGAACGGCTGTATGAACATTGATGATGAAAGATTAAAATTGGAAATGAAATTATTTTGCAAAGGAAAACTCATAGATTCAGTTATGGCTGTTTTATTTGATAGTGTGCAAGCACAATCAAGGTTGACGGAAAGCGATACTCATTTCTTGAAGGGTATCGATAAAGTGGACTTCTGTTCATAAAGAAGAAGAAAAAGAAAAGTATTTTTTCATTTATACTTAGCAAAGTAGCACTAAATTTAGTGCATTTAATATATAATAATAATAATAGTGAAACTGAAATCTTTTATTTACACGTAAGTGTGTATTTTGTGATCGTTTAGTCGCTTAAATATGATATATTTTTTATTAGTGTACTAATGATGATATTATTCCGATATTTGTCTTGTAGCAATAAAGAAAATTCATTTAGAATGATTGATCTGAAAAAGAAATCGTACGGACGTCTTTCTTCACTAACCCTTTCGCTATCCCATGGTACAATTTGTACCATACGGGTCTTTCATGGTACTTGGCGTTATAACTCTCATATTTGAGCTTTTTTTTTCCAGTCCGTTTTTTTCAAGTCCAGAGGCATTGTAGAAGACCTTACGTATGGTTTCACACCTTCCTGTGTCGAGACATAGGAGGTGATGACGTCATAATTCTAAAAAAATATATTTTCTTCTAATATTTTGGGCCCAGTCTATGTTTATTATTTTTGGGGAGGCTTATGTTTGCACGTAGAAAATTGAAATTTTGCCCAAACATCCAGTCCACCGAGTAGTATTTACCAGATTTTTTTCAGATTTCTCCGTTAAAACATGGGGGGCGCCAAAGCGGCAAAATTTTGAAAAAGGGATATTTTTACCGAAAATCCCTTTCTTCGCGATTTTCCCGCCTCAGATACATGATGGTGACATGTGAATCGTACCGCCTGAAAGACAGTTCTATTCTAAAGAGAATGATGTGTAAACCATGATCCTAGGGTAATTAGGGATGTCTCAGGGAATATTTAAAAATTTCCCTCTGTATACGGGAATATGGGACTGTCGGTATATATTTTTTTTGGCGGGCTTACTTTTGCACCTGGAAAATTGGAATTGTGCATAAACATTCAGCCCACCCAGTAGTATTTATCAGATTTTTTTGAGATCTCTGCGTTAAAACAGGGGGTCCAGAGGGGCTAAAAGTTGAAAAAAAGGATATTTAGACCCAAAAATTCCTTTTTCCGGGATTCTCCCGCCTTAGATACATGATGGAGATACGTGAGTCATACTGCCTAAAAGGCAGTTTCATTCTGAGGAGAATGATGGGCGAAACATGACCCTAGGTTAATTAGGGATGTCTCAGGAATTTTTTTTACCTGAGATCATGGTGTTTTACGGTAATTCGGGGCATGGTGGGGATTCTTGATAAAATTTCTCCCACCCTTAGTATTCAAGATAGATACTTGAAATTTGGCACACACATTCAGTATACCAAGTAATATTTATCAGATTTTTTTGAGATCTCTACGTTCACACAGGACCGTTCCAGAGGGGCCCAAAATGTAAAAAAAATTTCCCTCGAAATTTTCCCTTTGACATCATTTTTCCCTCTCCTGGTATATGGTATGGGCATACAAGTGGTAACATTTGAACGCCAGATCCATTCTGAAGAGAATGAGGTAAGAAAAATGATCCTAGGATAAATAGTGACGATGCAGTAGCTGCTTGACTGAAAGTCTTAAAAATACCCCAAAAACCCCGGATCCGGAAAGGGCTAAGGAGCCGCTGCGCGCTTATCTTTACTGTGGAGGTCTTTGGTTTGATCACAGTGCGACGCACGTTTATGGTAAACAACATTCTGTTCGTAGATTTTCTCGTTCGCATTCGTAGTCAAAAATAAATTGAGGAGAAATTCGTGAATTCGTACTCAAGAAAGAAAGTAATCTTTTCGTTTATTAGGTTTGCAGAAGTCTCACCTCGTGTTAATTTGCGAACTTCACTAAGTTCGTGTGTAAAGTGAAACAATGCCTTAATATTTTATTTCTCGAAATTGGAATTTGGAACGCAGTACGGTAGTTACAATTTTCTAGTTTATTATCTTGTATTACTCTTGGTTTAGAACAGAATACGTTGTATTGTAATATTTACTTGATAATGAATCAGAAATATGTACATACATTCAGCATATCAGCGTTAGCTTTTGTGACAGCATTTCCTAGAATGTAAGTTATCTTCTGTATATAGAATAAGTAGATAATCATGGTTACTTCTGGGCCAAAAACTCAAGACCAACCCATTTCGGACATATTTTTGACCAGCGCAGAAGGAACCAACTAATTATACAAAGTTACACGGCCAAAGTATTCCCATAACTACAATGTTAAAGTGAGATTGAATACGCTTTTATGACATTTAAAATCATAAAAACTTATATCTGACTACAAAAAATCACTAAATCTAGTTATAAAAATTACAAAAATCACTAAATCTAGTTACAAAAATTACAAAAAATCTCTGAATCTGGTTACAAAAAAAGAAAAATCACTAAATCTGGTTACAAAAAATGAAATAATCACTAAATTTAGTTACAAAAATCACTAAATCTGGTTATAACCGGTTTTGACTTCAAAAAATTACTAAATCTAGTTACAAAAATGAAATAATCACTAAATTTAGTTACAAAAATCACTAAATCTGGTTATAACCGGTTTTGACTTCAAAAAATCACTAAATCTAGTTACAAAATGAAAAATCACTAAATCTGGTTACAAAAATGAAAAAATCACTAAATCTGGTTACAAAAAATCACTAAATCTAGTTATAAAAATTATAAAAATTACTAAATCTAGTTATAAAAATTACAAAAATCACTAAATATAGTTACAAAAATTACAAAAAATCACTAAATCTAGTTATAAAAATTACAAAAAATCACTAAATCTAGTTATAAAAATTACAAACAATTACAAAAATCACTAAATCTAGTTATAAAAATTACAAAAATCACTAAATCTAGATATAAAAATTACAAAAATCACTAAATCTAGTTATAAAATCACAAATAAATCACTAAATCTAGTTATAAAATCACAAATAAATCACTAAATCTAAGTACAAAATCACAAATAAATCACTAAATTTTGTTACAAAATTAAAGTAAATCACTAAATCTAGTTACAAAAGAATTTTCAGGCGCATAGGCTTTTATAACTTTTAAAACCATAAAAACTTACATCTAAAATCTTACAATTGAAACTACGACTAAATTATTCTACGCATTCACAAATATAATCATATTCATAATCTTCACATCTACTACATCTTCCAAAGCTACAGAAGTCACTTGTGCATACTTTTTTAGTTTGCGTTGCAATTGATTTACATGTTGTGCAATAATGTCGAAAGTAGTCTAATTTTATTATGTTTTGCTTAGGCATTTATTATATAAATGAATTGCATGTATTTTATTTCATTTCTATCTTATAATGACCCCATGGTAGGGTATTGATCCCATCCTTTAAAACACATCTCTTATCATCCACACAACTTAAATCTAACTTATTTACTTCTATACTGTACAAATCGTGCTTATAACTTCTAATCAAATTCATCTTCTTATAATATTCTCTTTGGCTAATCAAACAGTCCTTATATTCGTTAAATGTAAGTTCTTTATACACGACACTCTTCTTAACACCTTTAGCTTTCTTACAACACTTTTCTTTATCGAACTTACCTTTAAAGTCTTTATCTGTTAAATCTATTTGAGGTACTTTTATACTGTACATCTTACTTCTTAAACCCACAAAGTCTTCTATGATTGTACCTTTAATTTCATCCTTCATCTTAGCAAGTATTTTCTTATTGATTTGTGGTATCTTATATTTGTTATCTTTAGGGTAATCACTCGTGTCGAAGTAATCAATATAATTTTTCATGTCCTCGTACACATCTTCTGTTTGGATATGGTATATATAACTATCTGTATCTGTATAGCATACTTCTATTTTGTCTTGATATTTTGGTTTCATCACATTATAATGGAAATCGTACATTAAATATTTTGACAAATCTAGAATTGACATACCAACATAAATCGGTTTGTTAAATTTCACTTTAATCTTGTTCATGTGAACTGCTACTAAATTTTCCGTAAAAACTGTAGTACTCTTATAATTCGGTTTTGCTACAAGTTTCTCGTATTTTTTCTCATCACTTACAAGTTTATATTAACTCTCTAATATTTTCCATAGTCTTTCCAAATACTGAATTATTCATGAGCTTATAGAAGTCTTTTTCAAAATCATTTGTTGCTTTTGTTCTCATCTGTGTGTTTAAATCAATATATTTATTTAACCAATCTGATTGTTTGAACTCTATTACTCGATGTATCTTCTTAAGTTTTAATCCAAGTGACAAACATTGTTTTAGGTTTCGATAGTGAATTACATATTTTTCTTTGTCATATAGGGTTGTTTATAGCTTCGATTGTTTTGAATCAGGCGGACATATATTTTGAGGAGCTAATGGGTAGTCTTTGTGATAGTCATGTAATTCTTTAGGATATTCAGGATCAACTTCTAATATGTAACCAGTATCAGAATCATCTGGTATATTTGTGAAATATATTTCTTCAATCTCATCTTCTCTTAAACATCTAAATCCCTTATACGATAGATATTGACTCATTGCCCACCCATACAAGTTATTGGCATCTAGATACATTAAGTAAGAATCTTCTTTATTCTTATCATAATCTTGCATATACTTATTATTTGCTTTAACATATCTTTTTGAGCATTGACTAATCCCACCTCTTATACCTTTCTCTACCATTAATACCATATCATAATCCCACAACAATTCTAATTTTATATTTGTCATATTTAACATTGCATCCCAAGCTAAACCTGGTGCCGTTATATACCAAGCAGGATCAAGATCATAAGCTTTAAGACATATTTCTGTAAAGTTCTCAAACACATCTGCTAACAGTAATACATCTGTTTTCAAATATAAATCATGGTAGTGTCCGAGATTCTTAATGTCAAATGTTCCCCATACTTTCTTTGCATGTTCATAATCTTCATCACTTATATGTGTGTTCATAAGCTTGTTGAAGAATGCTTCCTTTAACGGTAATTTTCTTTCTCTAAACCTATTCCAATCGTTAACATAATCATATGGGTAAACACCTTTTCTTATTACAAGTTGAAACTGTTCTTGATTAGGATAAAAGTGTTGGGTATGTATCATTTGTTCAGGTTTCAAGTTCGATGATAATTTGTCTAAACTAGAAGCCATAAATCTAAATGAATCTACACATTTCAATTTAATAGTTCCAACCTTTTTACTGAATGATATGTATCTTTCTTCATTATTGGGTATTAGATCTACTTCTTCTTTATTACATCCAAGCTCTTTTATAAACAAGTGAGTCATATCCTGTCAAGTTATGTATGATCACTGGTACAAACTTTGGTACTTTGACTTTTAAATTGCAGTTATTACATAGCGGTGCTACAAATTTTCCTGTTATATGATCATGATGCTTAACTTTATACTTTTCTTTAGTATACTCCTGCTTACAGTAATAACAACATTTAGATTCATTGAACTCTTTTCTCTGACTTTTTGTTAATGGTAATTCGTTATTTAGTTTGTATATGTTCGGTATGTGTTTGGCTTCTTTTGTTAACAGTCTTATAAATTTATTAGCAGCGTTCTCACCTCTATACAAAACAGGATTAGTTTTACTTCCATCGCTCTTTACTACATAATAACAAAATCCAGATGGCTTATGTTGTTGATATTTTTTCGTATATGGCTCGTTATCTGGATAACATTCTTCACAACCCATAACTTTATGTAACAAACATTCAAAATCAGCATAAATCACAAATGGCATTTTCATTGTGTATTGGTAGTTTTTAAATTCAACACATTTACCTTCTTTAGGCATTATTATTTTTACTGGCTCATTTAACCAACAATCTTGCTCATGTTTATTTAAAGCGTCTTGTGAGTAAAAGTATAACAAACATCTACCACAAATATTTTCGTGCTCTCTTTTTAGTTAACTGTGTACATACTAGTCTGCTTAAATCCTTAATCCATCAATAGAGTGTTTTAACTTGATCTTCATTTTGTTCTTTTATATATAATAAATTGACATGATTTTCTTGCTTGTTTTGTGTGTGATGTAGTATATAGATTGAATAGTCTTTATCATACGCATAAATATTTATAGAAATATCAAGTAATTTTTCAGCTTTTGGAATATCGCTTAGTTATACAGGAAAATGAATATTTTTTAATTTAGATTCTAAGTTTAACAAAAGTTCATTATTTTTTGGTACTCGTTCAGGATGTGAATTTGCAGGATATAAGGCTCTGTATAATGAATATAAGAAACATTTTTCATCTTCATTCTCTACATTAATTACTGCCTTTTTGTTTTGAATTTGTTTAGGTAATTGTATGTATGTTGATCCTCTATATGGTATATTTAACGATAGCTAGTTGTAAAAAGTTAATATTTATAAGAGGCCAGCCAGAATCTCTAGCTTGGAACTCATCCATTCTTGTTCTTAATCTTTGTTTCATCTTAGTTATTTCTTCTTTTAAATTACTTGATTGATATATTTCTTGGTTTTCAGTGTTAAAATAGAAGTTTTGAGTTTCTTCACCTTTCTTATATGTACAGCTTATATAAAGATTAGCTTTTAATGAACTATGTTTACTTAAGCTAATTTGTAATCTGTTTAATATAGCTTTAGATGTTGCAGTAATATATTGTTCAAGTGGATCTTGTGGTTTGTAATCTGTTGTAAATTTCCATGTTTCTAATCTTGATTTTAATGCAATGTTCTGACGTTTTACATCAATTGGTACTGATTCAATTTTGATTTTTGGTTCTTCAATTATTTCTTGTATAAATGGGAATATATCTCTAATCTGTCTTCTGCTTTGTTCATCATCATATTGTTTAAGAAGGTTTACTAGTTCATGTTTTCTTAATCGGGAATATCTTGATTCCCCTCTCTTTACATCATCGCCTTAACTCCACTACAGTAAATCTAATATAATTACTCATCTTTTAATATACAGAAAATCCTACTACTCAATTTTTTATATTCGCCGGATTTTTATGTTCATTTTGTACTATTTTTACTTCCATTTATCCTAATACAACACTTAACATTGTACACTCCTGTCATTGTCTACATATTACGCGTTGTATTAGAACACGACTTTCATGGGAATAACCCATCAAAGTTACATATACATATATTAAAATTAAATCATTTTTGTAAACTTACTCATCATCGTCATAATCATCACTACCATATTTATATTCATCATCACTACTCAAATCAGATGTTTTTTGTTGCATTATTAATAATTCTTTTTCCTTTAACAATATTTGTTTCTCTAATAGTGCTGCTAAGAGTTTAAGATCATGGTGAATTAGTTTAAGTCTATCATGTAATAAATCAAATTCTTTCTCCATATTTATTATATAGAAAACCAACAAAAATGAGATAAATTTAAAACATCTAAGAATAGAAACGAACAGGTGAATATGACTAGTGCTAAGGAAATATTATCTTACAAACCTATATTTGATTGTGTATGTAAACATCTAGATATTGGTGGTTATAATGATGAAGACAAAATAAATTTTAGCGTGTCCATAGGTATGTTAGATCATTTGTTCAAAAAAGCCGCTAAAGAAAACAACTCATTTCTTATACAAAACATTCTTTATGCAAACGTTATGAATTTGTCTGATGAGATATTAGATTCACTGACTGATGAACAATGGCTATCTATAGGTTATGATTATGAGGAGGAATATAACTATGATCATATTACAGAAGACTTCATACGCAAATATCAGGAGAAAGTTAATTTGAGTAAAATATGTTCATGGAAAAAGTTATCAGAAGAGTTTATAAGAGAATTAGCTGATAAAGTTGATTGGGAGAATATTTTGGAAATCCAAGACTTATCAGAAGACTTTATAAGAGAATTTGCAGATAGAGTTGATTGGAAAGAAGTATCGTTAAATCTAAACCTATCTGAAGAATTTATTAATGAGTTTATAGACAAAGTTGATTTTGTTGCTATATCTTATGGAAGCACACTCTCTGAAGTCTTTACACGAAAACATGCAGATAGAGTTGATTGGTGGAGCTTATGTAGGACTCAGCAATTATCAGAAAACCTTATAAGAGATTATGCTGATAAAGTTGATTGGAAGAATATTTCAATATTTCAAAATTCAACAGAAGAATTTATTACAGAGTTCAAAGATCGCGTTTATTGGGATAACATTTCAATTTTTCAAGACCTCTCTGCAGAGTTTATATATTTATTTAGACATTTTGTGGATTGGAGAGTTATAATAAGAAAATACCGTAATAATTCTGATTTAGGTAGTATATTGAATTTAGCATTCGATGTTACAACAGATGGTTTGTTTAATGTTTAACTAATTACCTTTTATGACTATTATATCATAAAAGTCGTAACCTTAATTATTAATTACCTTAATCTGTTCGAGCCTTTTATGGTTATTATTCCATAAAAGACAATATTTATATTTACATAACAACATTACTTTTATATATCCAGCTATTATGTGAATCATCAAATCCCAGCCATTTAACGTATACTTTATCACCTTTCTTTCTTAGCACCTTTTCCAACAAGTATTCATCTTTATGTTTCGTCTTTAATAGTTCTGGTTCGTAAAATCTACCTTGCACATCTTCTTCTGAATCTTTAATTCTATATGTAGGTGGATTAGATGGAATAACTTCACTAATAACAAATACTTCTGTTGACCAATTAGGTGTATATCCTTTCTCAAATAACCCTTTCGACTTACTTATACGAACATGATCACCTAATTTGTATTTGGGTTTAACACGCCTATATTCTTTCTTATACACTATCTCCAATATTGTTCGCTCATTCTTCTTATTAACTTCTATAGGCTTTAAACCAATTGTTCTATGTACTCTATTATTATACTCACTAACCAATGTTGGTAATATCTCTATCCATTTATAATTCCCTTGTGTTGTGAACCTTTTCCACATGTTTTGTTTAAGTGTTCTATTAAATCTCTCAACAACAGAAGCTTTCATACCACTATAGGTTGAGTAATGATTAATCTTATTTTCCTCCATTAACTTTTTAAACTCTTTATTGTAAAACTCTTTACCTTGATCAGTTTGTAAGTTACTAGGTTTTCTCATTCCTAATATGGATTCGAATGCTTCTGTAACATTTTTACCACTCTTATCTGTAACAGGAACAGCAAATGCATATTTCGAGAACACATCTATAATCATTAGCAGATACTTATAACCTTTATTTAATTTGGAAACACCTTTTATTACTCCACTATTTATTTCAAGAAGATCAGCTTGCCAAAGATCATCAATACCTTTAATCACAATACTTAGTCTAGGATAGTTTTTCCTTGCTGGTTTATGAATTTCTTCTATAATGTCTTCTCTAATACCTTTACCTGCTAGTCAATCGGGCTTTTTAACGAATTGAGACTTAGTAACACCACATACAGAACAAATACCTTTCTTAATATATCTTCCATTTTTTGTTTGTTCTATCCTAATGGTATCTTTCTTTGTATCTGTTGATTTCTTACATTTAACACAATACATTATCATTATTTATTGTATAGAAAATCAAGAAAATAATTAAAATTTATCATTACCTAATACTATACTTTTAACATTACCAAAAATATCCATATTTATTATATAGCAAACGTCTTTAGGAAACCTCTCTTTCTATGTACATTATAACAAACAATAATTGCCCTTCTTCCATAACTGAATTTTTAGTTGGTTTAATTGTAATTATATCATTCTTGTTAAAGTTAAAAGGTAAATTTTCAATCAAAGTATCACCCAAATATACCTCTAGAAAGTATTTATTCAAACTTAATTCCATGTGCATTATTTTCCAATTATAGAGAAATTTGTAACCATTAGAAAGATTAAATATTCTAAAGATTGGGTCTTTAACGTTTTTAGCTCTTAGTCGATATAATAGAGGTATGGTTTCTTTCTGCATAATCAATTTAGTAGTGTCTATCCTAATCTTTTGAAAATCTTCTTTCTTTATGTATGTGTCTTGTAACGTTTCTAATGCATCTTCAAATCGTTTTCTATCGTTCTTTAATTGAGTTTCTATTGACCTAAGGTGACTTACGCTAACAACATCATTTAAATTCTCCAATAATTTTAATTTTTCTTCACTAATATTAACATCACCTTTTCTATCTTTAACATTACCAAATATATCCATACTCATTTATTATAAAGAAAATGTCCATTCTAATTTTTCAAAACATTTCTTTAACATCTCTATTAGTTTAGGTGAATGTTTAAAATCAATATCAACATGAAGATCATGCTTTTTCAACAGATAGTATAATACACATTTTAAGTTAATAAACAATGCTCTTTTCGGATACAGTTCTTTAAAGGTTTCGTATAAGTTTTCGAAGTCGTTTATAAGTGTTTCTTCTATATGTCGTAAGTATAATGGTTTTTGATCGGTAACGTGACAGTGTATTAAATAGACATCATCATAATATTTTGTGTATTTGTTTTTCTTTAGTACTTCTAAAACATCTTTTGTTGATATTAAATCTTTTGATATATCTAAATTCATCATTTAACACCCTGAACACATCTTCGGGAATAATTCTATCTTGTAAAGCTTGCAAACGAGATAGCTGTAACTTAAATCTTTTTGTAGTATCATACCATGGTTTTCTTACGCAAGCAGCTCTCATTCCTTCATTAGTACTGAAAACCTTGACAAATTCGCTACAGAACAATCATCATAAATGTAACTGCTCATACCTTTTGTTAATGACTTACTACCACAATTACTACATTTTAATGGTCCGGTGTTATAATTTGATAACATGTCCTTTAAGGTAATTATTGGGTATAACTTTTTCAACTCTTCTTCCGTGTACAAATATTTAGTTATAAACATTTTCCAGAAATCAATAACATAATATACGTTGTTTTTATCTTTTAAGTCTATCTTACTAATAATAACATACTGAAAATACGGATAAAAATTATAACTAACTAGTGGATCTAGTTCATCCTGATGCTTATCATAATAATCTTAAAATCTATTGTGTATAGCTTCCATATTTATCTTAAAACAAAACTTTTATGGATATACTATAAAAGCACTTAAACCTAATCATTTTTAATCATATACATTACATCACAAAGAATACCCTTGATTTAGAAGATTTAAAACCTTAACACAAATATGACCACATAGAACTGAATTAAAGTCTTGTATTCGTTCGTCATTGTAAAATAAGTTTTTGGTACCAAGATATTGTACCAGTTGTTTAGGAGGAACACCACCATAAGAATCAAACACGTACTTTATGTTATCTTTCCAATAGCATATCCAATGAGTACCAATGTTTTCTGATTTATCGAGGTTAACTACACCACACTTATTTACATAGGGTTTTTGTGGAAGTTCGTCACTCATAAATACACCTCTAATCGTTTTATCTTTAATTCTTTAACCAACCTCTCTATATCGAAGTTGGTCAATGGTTTTAGTTTTTTGACTTCTTTGGTTTACCTGCTCCCTGCTTTTCTTCCATAGCCATATTGTGTCTTTTTTGTTCTTCAAGTTCTTGTTTATTCTTCTTAGCATCCAGTACAGTTTTAGTAATCGCTGCTGCACCACCTGCTAATGATCCAACTGCTCCTAAAGCTGCTAAAATGGCTCGAATTGTAAAAATAAAACCACCCATATGCTCTTTCTTAATCTTTTTCATTTGTGCAGTAGTTAAAGTTAAATCCTTTCCTTTACCTTCTTTAATTTTCTTAGATTTATCGCTAAGTTGTTTCTTTGTTAATACATCATCAATATTTAAATCCTTTAGTTCGTTATAAGGAACACTAAACATACAACCTTTAATAGAACACATCTTCCTATTTATTTAAGAGAAAATCTTTGTAAAAGTACAGTTGTTGTAGCTCCACCAAAATCAATTAAGGAATCATTCTCATCTGTTATCCTTATCTCAAAATTGTCAACCTTGTCTTTAGATATAGGGAAAAATAATGGATAAGTAGGTTCGTAAATAGTACTATGTTTAAACTCGACATCTGTTTTAAATGATGCTATAATTCCTGTTTCTCTATGTGTGTACTCAGTATCTTTAACAAACATACCATCTTCTATATTACAATGAACATTAATTGTATCAAACGGATGAAACTTTGGCGGCTTATCTCCAACATGTTCTGTGTTTCTAGCTAAGTTTTTTTCACTAAAACCTAATACAGTTTTAATGGTATCTAAGGTTACATCACACGGTCCGCTAAATATTTCAACTCTATTTTTCTCTCTGTCCTCAGTAAATTTAATATTTTTAAAAGCATCACCAGTGTATGGAAGATTTGATTTAATATATTCTTCTAATTCTTTTAAATTATATTGACCAGGTTGAACTATGAGTTGTTTTGTAAGATTAGAATAGCCAGGAAAGTCACAAAATGTTAGTTTATTATTTCTTTCTATATTATTTTGGAGTTAAGTATGTTGTGTAAAACCCAGCTAGTCCTATACTTAAATAGTTGCTACTGTTGTCTAATTCGTAATGGAGTTTCTTCTTTAAAACAGAAGTATCACTCGTTAACTTAAATACCTTAGCCATTTATTATATAATAAATGAACGAGTTTGATTTACCTAGAGATATTCCAAGAGAGAAAGTAATCAAGTTAATAGAAGATATCATTCAAAAGTTAGAATACAGTTTAAAGAAGAAAAAGAAAAAACTGCGAATTGTTAAATATGCATACTACACTTTGATCACGTTATCAGTTATACTTTCTGCAACAACTGGGTTTATTAATATTTTTATAACTGTAACAATTTACTCAATATTAACGTCTTTTGCAACTGGAAGTGCTATTATAACAGGTTTGTCTTCTAAGTTAAACATAAGCAAAAAAAGATGAATATAAAACTATTGTCGCTTGTATTAACTCATTTAAAGAACAGTTAGAAATGATAACATTAAATGGTGAAATGGATAACGAATATATAAAAGATACGTTGCTTAAGATCAGAGAACAACTTAAAGATATAAGATCATAAAAGGTGATGATTTTCTCTATAATAAATGAGTAAGAAAACTATTAATTGGGATGTAAAAGAGATGATAAAAGAAACAACAGCTAAGAAAAGAAATGGAGAACTTATACCTGATGATATTCGATGTCTTATAGTGGGTCCATCTGGGTGTGGTTAAACTTTTTTGTTATTCAATTTTTTATTACAGCCAGGTTGGTTAAACAATAATTACTTCTACATATATTCTAAAAGCATGAATCAGCCAAAGTATGAGCAGTTAAAAGATCGATTTGAAAAAGCAGAACTAAAGTTTAAGAAGCAAATAGCAACGTTCTTAAGCAGTAATGATTGTATTGTACCTATTGATGAATGGGAAAAATACTCTGTCGTTGTGTTTGATGATTACATTTTGGAGAATCAAGAAACTGTTAGAAATTATTTTACGAGAGGTAGACATAGACATTTAGACTGTTTCTATCTTGCACAGACATATTCAAAAGTACCTAAACAGCTTATAAGAGATAACGTTAACTTCCTATGCATATTTAGACAAGATGATACTAATCTTAAACATGTGTATAATGAGTTTGTTGGAGGAGATATGTCTTATGATAAATTTAAAGAGATATGCTCAAAATGTTGGCAAGAAGATTATGGTTTTATAGTAATTGATATGACAAGGAAGGTAAACAATGGTAAGTATAGGAACAAGATAAAACACTTCTTAAACGTTTGATGTTCTTTCACGTTTTACGTTTTAACGTTTGACGTTTTTCACGTTTATTGATGTTTTTCTCGTTTATTGACGTTTGTTCGTTTTTTATATAATAAATGGATGAGAAAGAAATTAATAAGAATATTAAGTTAAAGGAGTTCTTGATAAAAAGCTTCAAATCTTGGAAGAAAGAAAGAGCAGGTATATACGATAAATTTAAGACGCAAGAACCGCCTGTAATTCATGCTATTGAAAACTTGGGAAGTGAAATCAAAGAAGTAGCAGAACAAAATAGAGATCTTATAACTGAACTTGTTCCAGCTGTACATAAGACGGCTTCAATAGATCCTAGCCTACTAGAAACACCTAAAAAGATAACTTATGATAGTCCTCCAAGTAGTAGCGATAAACCTATAACAGGAGAATTAAAACAAATAACAAATAAAAAACAAAGTTGAAGGAGTAGAACCTTTAACAACAGCGCAATCATTTGGTAAGATTGCAACGAAATATTATAGTAAAAGAAATGATAGTGTATTTGGAATAAGAACTGTAGAAGAAGATGGAAAAATAATAAATAAGATAGGAAATTCTGAAGTTAAAGTGAGTGGTGATGATTTGATAATTAATGGTAAAACTTATAAAGGAACAGAAGGTCTATAGGAATTGTTAACGATGAATACTAATAAAACCATTGAAGATTATGACGATGACGATTTTGAACAGTGCAAGGAAATAATAATAGAATCAGATGCCGCCTTTCAAAAATATAATCGAGATAAAAAGTAGCATCTAATAGAGGTTCTAAGTACATTAATATTATCAAGCATATATGGGATAATTATATTAAACCATCTTTACCTCCAACTCCTAAAAGGACTGGTGAAGGAATTAAACAATATACAGAGATACCTAAAGAATATATATGGATGGATGATGTGAGAAAGTTAATTGATCGGTTAATAGTTATAGATGGAGAAGAAAAGGCTGGTAATAATAACTTTTATAATGAGAAAGTAGGTATAGTGAGTATGATTAATAATAAGCTTTCACAATTTATTCCTAATGATCCGAAAGGTATAGGTTATTTGATTAAGATCTTAAATACATTACCACCACGATTCTGGAATGATAAGAAGCTTGGAAAAGGATTAGTAAATGATTTGATTAATAAACTCCCATTTGAATTACATATTCCAGGATTTTCGTACTGTGGTCCGGGAACTAAGCTACAAGAAAGGTTAGAAAGGTGATAAAGGCATTAACCCATTAGATGAGGCTTGTAAAGAACACGATATATACTACAGAGACAATAAAGATACATAGTCAAGACATATTGCAGATAAGGAACTAGAAAATAAAGCAGGGAATAGAGCATTTAGTAGTGACGCATCAATTGGTGAACGATTAGCTGCTTTTGGAGTTGGTACTGCTATGAATCCTAAGGTTAGGTTAGGATGGGGATTATAAGTTTTTAAATGTTATTACATATGATTCTTTTATGGGTATATCCCATAAAAGCGTTGTTTCAAGATTTTCTTTATAATAAATGGATAGTATTGAGAGTTACGAGTTACAGAGTTTTGAAGCTAACACAAGAACATTTAATAATTTGAATGAAGCTAACAAATATATTGAGTTTGATTTCGATGTGGGGGATGGGTTTATACATCCACACAAAGCAGATTGTCATATGACTTTTGAAGTTGTTGGTGCATCAGTTGGAGGAACATTTGGTGCAAATGATACTATAAAACTTGTAGATAACTTCTTACCATTCTTCTTTTCTCAAATTGAGGTTAGAAAGCATGGAGTTGTTATAGATAAGATTGAACTACATGGAATAACGTCTACAGCTATTGGAACATTAAAGATTTCCAAGCCAGAAGTTGAATATCTAAAACAAGCAGGATTTGAAACGGATGATAAACTTGGTCTACGAAAGGATTTTAGCGTTTTGTATCCATTAAGATTAATTCCAGGTTTTTTAAGTGATTATAAAGAGGTTATGTGGAAAGGTGGATTGAGAATAACATTTACAAAATCCAACAACAATAACGACGTCTTGTACAAATGGACTGGATCAGGAGCAGGTGCAGCAGCTCCTCATGATGGAAAAATAACAATAAAAAGTATGGAGATAAGAATGCCTATTGTTGAATACGAATCTAATTATGAAAGCCAGTTAAAGTTGAATATTCTTAAAGAACCTAAAATCATGTTTTCATTGCATACTTATCAATGTGTTCAGAAGACTGTTGTAGGTTTTTTCTTGGAGTTTGATGTTACTACTCAATTTAATTCTAGACAATTTGATATGCCTGATTTCGTAGTTGTAATGTTCCAAACTGATAGAAGCGGTAAACAAACAGCAGATGCAAGTAAGTCGATCATTGTAATGTAAAGAATATCTATCTTAAGAATGGAAGTAATGAGGTATTTCCAAAAGAATCAAGAAACTTAGATATTGCTAACAGGGATTATTTTAAGATGTATGAAGATTATACTGCATTTAAGAGAATAACATGTGGCAATACCGAAATGTACTATGACCCTAAAGAGTTTATAGATAACAGACCAATGTATGTGATTAATTGTAGTAAGAGGAAGAATGTATCGGTAAATGAAAGAACAAACATAAAGATTGTAGTAGACTTTGCAGAAGGTGTGGCTGCTAATACTATATGTTATGCGATTTTAATTGGACAAAGGAACTTTACATATGATCCTAAGAATGAGAAAGTAGTAGAAGAGTTTTAGATAGTTACATGTATTTTTTGAAATGTTTATGGAGAACCTCCATAAACATTACAAAAATAATTTAAAATTTATAGTTAAAGATAAAAATTAATTTTCTATATAATAAATACGATGGCGAGTCATATTGAGCTTTTAAATAAACTTGGAAGTCTTGAGCAAAAACAAGTTATTGGATTAAGAGAATTAGAATTAAATACAGAATATAAGATTGTGAAAATGGAAAAGATTAAAACTAAGTTTGGAAAGAGCATTTTAGTTGAGTGTGAGGAGTTTAAGGTCTTTCTTCCACCTAGATTTACAAAACACTTAACAGATAAAATGATTGATGAGATCATTAAAGATGGAATAAAAATCAAATACACTGGTTTAAAAGATAATTATCCAACTGTTGAGTTCTGTATGTAAATTTCAAATGAGGATCGGTTTTGTGAATCCAAAAAATAATAAAAATGACCAAAAATATGTCGTCAGAAGTAAAAAAATGGAGTGATTAGAATGGATCCCCAAAAAAGTTCATTCTTACTAATAATTTCAATGTAATTGTGAAAAATGTGCAAACCGAAGTTCAAATTGTTTTTGATATTAACGGCTGTCTATTCAGCTTGAATTATGATCAGTGGACAGAGTTTAAGAAGTCATTGTTTCCTATAGAGAACGAGGTTAGCAGAAGATTCCATTATCAGTATCCGAACTTGTAATTTTAAGTATGTTCTAAGTGTATAAGTGTTTTTACGGTTTCATTATCAATATCCGAACTTATAATTTTAAGTATGTTTTAAGTGTATGAGTGTTTTATAGTATCAAGACTATAAAAATTAAGATTTTTGAGTATACAGAACGCAATGTCATTTGAATTTTAAAGATACATATATAAATAAGGGATTTATTTGAGTTTTTTTGTAATTATATCCTTAGAGTTATGCAATTTATAAAACATTCAATAAATAATAAATTTATTTGTCTATTGATTACCGTTTGAATTTTGAAAATCGGTTAATATTTGATGGTTATAACAAATTCAAAATTTCGGGATTTTTTACGGGTTTATTTTTGAGTTTTCGGGAAAAAGTTATTCTTTAAGAGAGTCCTAAATTTAAATGTAAAATACGGTAATATTTTTATTTTTTCGATTTAACGAAATTTTGTAGAGATATTGAAAAAAGGAGAAATATCCTTTGGGCTATGCAACCAGTTATGCAATTTATAAAATTGGTTATGTTATTAGTATTCATTTGCCGTTTGAATTTTTGAAATCGGTTAATTAGGG
Organism: Thermobia domestica; assembly: GCF_964235325.1. Lineage (NCBI taxonomy): Eukaryota > Metazoa > Arthropoda > Insecta > Zygentoma > Lepismatidae > Thermobia > Thermobia domestica. Next base: position 21,787,616 of record NC_137459.1, on the reverse strand, counting down.
ACCAAGCTATTGAATTTTAACCTTATTTGGGGGTGACGTTGCAGTGTTGCCAACTCACTTTTAACAATTTTCATATTTATTAGTAATAGGGTGAATTCATCCCTATATGTTTTAAAGCGATATCTTGAAAAATTAAAATCCTGGAACGTTCCGAAAAAATATTGAGTTGGAAACACTGCATGGTTAAAACATTAGTTTTTTGGCGGTTTATATAAACAGTTTCTCGTTCATGCTAGCTAAGTAACACGGAAAGTTTTTTTAATTTGCATAGTTGAAGTTGTCCGATCAGAAATTTTCATAAGAAATAACCTTGAAACAAGATTCACAAGAAAGACGCTCCGCCACAAAAACTGCAAGGGATAAGTCATTCTCAAACTGAGCAGGGAGAAAAGCATGAGATACATTTGGCTGAAATCCAAACAGCTGCTAAAAAAGAAAGAAAACATGTTGCAGCTGCTGTAAGGCGTGAGGAGAAGGAAAAAGAAGCTATAAATCTCATGTACATGTATGCTCATGCTTCTCTCAACTGAATATATATGTACGTAACAGTGAATCAACATACTTAACTTTAAGTTCGTATTACTCAGCTATTAGTACACCGATTTCAATCAAACAAAAACTATTTTTTTATCAAAGACAGCACTATAAGTTATAAGTTATAGATTGTAAGTTTTTATGATTTTAAATGTCATGAAAGCCTATTCAATCTCACTTTAACATTGTAGTTATGGGAATACTTTGGCCATGTAACTTTGTAAAATTAGTTGGTTCCTTCTGCGCTGGTCAAAAATATGTCCGAAATGGGTTGGTCTACAGTTTTTGGCCCAGAAGTAATCATGATTATCTACTAGAATAAATCAGTGTTTCTTTCTTTAGACATAGGTTATCATTCGTTATTGAACATTACGTCACTTGATGTGAGAACGTCACGTTTCATATTTTTTTCGCTTCTCACATTTTGTTGATGTTTGTCTTCACAACTGATTTAATATTTACCTTCACACGTATGAATTTCATTCTTTTAAAATGTGAATGTGCTGTGTTTAAAGACGATAATGATGATGAACGTGTACAATAGATTTCAAAAATTTAATGAAGTCAATCGATTCTTTTAATGTTAGACTTTCGTTTTGAAAGTAATACTTTTCAGTAGCGGATGACGAGCGCTGCTGCACTTTGCAAAACTCTTCAAGAAGTCATTATTACCAGCATGAGAAAATGCAAGGTGATTTGTGTACTTTTCAAAAAATATTTACTTTCTAAACCATTTTATGCAAGCTATCTACCAAAAAAGTCACCGAAAAACGTGTATACACAGTACAATCAATAAACCAAGCAAACAGATAGTGCATACATTATTATTATTGTTATTATTTTTGACAGTCTTCATATTGCTTCAGGCACTTGTCGCAAAACAATAGTAACAAAGGTCGGTCAAAATGTTACACATACAATTCACTATAACTCGATAATGGTGTGCATCACTCATCACCAAACAAGTTTGATAGTTTCAAAGTTCTATGTTTCGCGTAGTTCAATGAACGTCTTCAATGAACGTAGAAACGTACGGGAGCACTAATGGAAAACCCACCACAAACACGATGCTCATCATCACAAATTTACTTGGGTAATAATTGAAGCAACGACCTCCACACACGTTAATCCTCTAAACGAACTGAAAGTTGTAGAAAGTAATACTTTATGATCTCAACGACGATTAACATAGATCAAGTGAGTTTCACTTCACGTTGCAAATTGTTTTGTTTCTCTGACCGTTGTTGCGGGGCCGCGGTGGCTCAGTGGTAGAGCGTTCACCTCTGGTGTTTGGGGTCCCGGGTTCGATCCCAGCCCCCGCCAAGTGAACTTTGTGGTGGACAAACACCGTGTGCGTGGGTTTTCTCGGTGTTCTCCCGTTTCCTCCCACTTTCTTCATTCCACCATTTCATTCATTACTCATCATCACCGTCTCCTTTAGCCTAACCGGCATAACCGTGGGACGTAAAACTCAAAGATTTCATTTCATTTTTTTTCTGACCGTTGTTGCGATACGATGATAATATTCAAACTTAAAATGAAATGAAATCATTCCATTCTACGCCGCATGATTATGCCGGTTAGGATCGGATCGAATTAAATATATTCTGCTGAACTGAATTCTCGTTATCTGTAATCCATTTTGCTCTATGTTGATTAACGTCAAAATAAAAAATGATTTCTATCATTTCTAATTTGAAAAGAGAATTCTGAAAATGTATTTGTCGATTCGAGACTTGTCTCTTTTTGTGACGAGAAGTTTTTCGTTTCGTTAACAATACTAGTCCACCCAAATAATTGTATTTTGAGGTTTCAAATTTAGTGAACTAGTTAGTGATGCCAACGAGTCTCGGATGTTTCTGTATCATCTCAGTAGATATATGTATAATATGTCGCCATCTCACAGTGTTGCTTGTAATGAAAGTAATTACAGAGATACTTTTTCCCCGAAATAATTAAATTTTCTTGGTTTTTCTTAAGGATTTTAGTATTTTTTGTAGTGTTGCAGAGAAAAAGTAACTAGATTTCCGATAATTTTTGTATGTATTGTAGTTATTGTTCCTTTTATGTCTTATTTTAAGTACACTTCATGTAGTGTAATTAGTTTTCTCAATTATATTTTGCAATTGAACTCGGGAGAGTGCAGGTACAAAGAGGGTTCAGTTTACCTGGGGTGTTATGTCACCTGTCATATTGGTTGACAAGGGTTGGTTTACCTGTGGTTTATCGTTTCCCTTGTTACGTCACCTGTTATAGTTGATGACCAGGATCCGGTTTACCTGTGGTTTATTGTTCCCCTTGTTATGTCACCTGTTATAGTTGATGACAAGGATCCGGTTTACCTGAGGTTTATTGTTCCCCTTGTTGTGTCAGTTCTTATAGTTAATGACAAGGATCGGGTTTATCTGCACTATATTGATCTATTTAATAGTTTTTTACTTGGCGCAATGAAGTAATGAAAGTGTACGCGTAAGTGGTATGTTAATATGAATTAACTTTTTCGCCTTACTTACATATTTAATTGTTATTTACGTATACAATAATGTTTCTCGCAATAAGAGCAATCTCTAATTACGAAGTTTTATTATTTGTAAATAATTTGAATTGCCATTACTATTGTTAACTCTTTAATTACCCCTTTAATCAAACGCCTATTCATTTATTCAATCAAAGATGATTTCGTAGATCTAATTTAAACGTGTCTGATCATACACGTCACGTCATTACCTTATAGTAGTGTTTAATTACATACCTTACTCACATTTAGTCTTGATGCAAAAAAAACTCATTTCCTGATTGGTCGTTTTCTTTTCTTCTCTGGTGAATACTTTATATATGATATAGAAAAGATTTCGAGTTTTCGAATTTTATGCTTGACTGTAAATTATGATGTAATAGAAAATCAGTTACTTTAAATAAAATAGTAATTTAATGGTTTTGATATTATAATTTAAAAAATAGGCAAAATATCGTGCCTTTAATGCGATAGCTGATACTCTATTTTACGCATAAGAAGTATATGTATTGTGCCTTTATCTTATAAAGAATACACATACTTATGTTATTAATGTACGTAAATAAACTGATATAATAGAATATGAAGCATATGTATTCTTCCTTTATCTTATATAGAATACACATACATTTGTATTAAGTAAGTTATATGATTATTTGATTGTAATTGTACAGGATGTAGAAATAAAACGCAGGGATGTAAGTTTTCTTAAAAAAATACTGAAAAGCTAAAAAAATGCATATATGGGTCCTTCTGTTTGAAAAGGGGTTTTTGAGGGTTTGAAAAACGAAATTTTCACACTGTTCAAAATCATTATTTTTTTTATTTTTCTGTTCGCTATAATGACTTACAGTAACATCAATACAGTGGTTCAACACGAGAACCAACATTTTTAGAAATATTGGTAAATTAAAAAAATGCTCTGAACGGAGGTGACAGCAATGGAGCAGACTTTATACCATCATGGATGTGACATCAGAACGAATGTGAGAAGCCCATCTCTTTCCTATAGAAAACTAAAAATTTGTAACGAATTTTGAAAAAAAGTAGTATTACACAATATAACATTAATATTACACTTGTGCTTAAATGATGGTCAATGTCCAGAACTCAATTGTTGACATTAGCATTCAAATGAAGTACAGTATTTCGTTTAACATATGCTATCCTTAATGAGAGGGTGGATGAAATATAAACGAGATTTTATTTGTTATTTAAATTCGTTTTTCTAATACTACAAGGCACTTACAATTTATTTTTCCACATAGTTTCCTCCTTTGGAAATACATTTGTCCCAGCGTATGGGGAGCTTTTTGATGCCCTCCTTGTAAAAAGAAGAGAGTTGTGTCACCAGCCAGTTGCGCACGAACTCTTCCACACTCTCGTCGTCCTCAAAATGTTACCCTACTTCCTTAAGCGGTCCGAACAAATGGAAAACGCAGGGCAATAAGTCCGGGCTGTAAGGAAGATGTTCAAGTGTAGTCCAATGCATTTCCTGTAGCTTCGACAGTTCGAGCTGCACTATGGGTAGCGCATTGTCGTGCAGGAGGATGATCTGTCGGAGCGATTGGTCTCGTCTTTTGCTGCGATATGTAACTCTCGCCTTGTTCAACAGCTCGCAGTAGTATTCAGCATTTATTGTGCGTTGCTCATGTAAAAAGTCAATCAGCAACAGGCCGTTGCTGATTTTCCACACGTTCTCGTCCTTCCTTGAACATTTTATGCCAGGCATACACACGCGTCCTTGACAATGTTTGATCCCCGAACTGTGCAGTCAATCTCTAGCAAATTTCTGCCGCTGGAACTCCTTCACGAGCAAGAAATTTTATAATTATGCGTTGCGCAGTGGAGGGATGCAGTTGTTGGTCCGACATCATGAGCGGTACTGACGAAATGGCGGGAAATATCTAACAACACGCTCTCTCCACTCCCAGCGGTCCCACCTAAACATAGCAGAAGCGAGCAGTCAGTCCTACCAACTGTTGATGTTCAGGAACAAAAATCTTGTTTATATTTCATCCCGCTCGTAATTCTTTATTATTATAAGAAGAAATACGATTGTGCATTAAAAATATAGCTAGTTAAGAGGCCTCATTGTGATGAAATTAAACTTCCACTAATTTTACAGATTTTGTGTAATATCTTCAAAATGGATAAAATTAATCAAAAAGTGGAAACTCATTGTACTAGACAATATTATTTTTCATGAAATACCGTTATCACGACTCACCTATGTACTTTCGTTTTGCAGCCATTATTTAACGTGAAAATAAAAATCGTATCTATAAAATGTTCGCAAAGCGAAAGTAGATAGGTGAGTCGTGATAACGGTATCTCATGCAAAATACTCTTGTCTAATATACTTCTTTTCCACTTTTCGATTAATTTGATCTATTTTGAAGATATCACAGATCACATCCCCTCTGTGCACGCAGTAATGAACGGAGATGACATTACTTTATACGCACGGAGTTGACAAATTCCGCCATTATGGCACGATTAAGATATACCCCTAAGGTTAGATTCTGTTTCTCCTTATTTTCAGCATTAATTCTTAGAAAGTAACATTATGATTCAACTAAATTAAATTATCATCTATAAATACCTTCTTATAATTTCGAACGGAGTTGACAACTTGTGTTGAACCAAATTATAACAAGTGCGATTTCAGACTAATAAAAAGGAACAATCACCACCAACAAACTTACCTCGCTTAACTGGCGCTTTCCTTGGAAATTTCCATAAACTATGAAGTCCTGAGACTACGACAAAAATGAAGTTGAGAAATATGGCGGACATATATGTCTTTTAAAATGCATTAGCACGGAGGTGACAAAAAACTGGATACAGAAAAGAATGCTACTTTTGATAGCATAAAAACAGCTTTAGCTTATAAATTTATTTCCATCTATGCATTGATATTCGTACGTTAAAAAAGTCGTCTAATACTTGGCGAATAAAAGATAGTACTTTAGTAATTTCGAATCATTCAAATAAAACTGTAAGCTGTTACAACGCACGGTGGTGACATATAACCTATTTGACATTAACATTTTTAAATAAAATTATAAAAATATTACTGAGTTCATTATTAATTTTAAGTTACCTTAGCAATGTATGTACTTACACAATTTCAACGTGTTTTGATTTCTACCCGCCCGTCAGCATATCAGTTACATAAAAAGTCTCATTTCAAATAGAATGACCCATATAATAAAAAATAAAAAATATAAATGTATAAAAAAATAAAGTATTCGAATACAGGAAAAAGGGTATATATACAATATTTATTTGATATACATATTTTTATATTTTTTTACATAAGTTTGCGTGTACTTGATTTTGAATTAACAGAAAAATAATTTAAGCTCTGAATTAATCTATATACAATATACATATTACGAAAACATAAAATTATTTACAATATACATATTATGAAAAATCTGTTTACAAAATATGATATAATATATGATTTACAAAAATGAGGGTGGGGTGCAGCAGAGGAATATTGTGTAGGTGATAAAATAAGCAGAACTTGTAAGTTATAGAAAGAAGCCCTATAGTGCAAAGAAATTAATATGCTATATCCAAGAGGAGAGTAATGTATGATTGCCATATTTATTTCCCCTCATTCATATTGCTGTTAAATTATTTAAAAATTGATACACTGAGAATATTTACAAAATACGTATGTACAGCCATTCATTCACTCATCACAAGACAAGACTAGGACTTCTATATCCTTACGGTATACTCGTATAATCTGTCTCATCGGTTGGGTTAAGTCTACGTCTTTTGTTATTAACTTGTCGATGTGTCTTTGTCTCTGGTCGTGATACAATGATAAATCCGAGCTTACAGCTATCCTTCCTGTATTGTTTAACCCCATTTGTTTTTCAATTTTCCGCGGACTAAATCATAAAAGTTTTCAAACGTGATTATTTCCGAGTTCTACCATCTAAAGTAATTCCCCGTACCTTATAAAGATAATCTAGTTTCCCCGTCCCAAATTCTTTCAACCTATACGCATAATTTTTTGACCCCAAACCTATAAACATGTCAATTTCTCACCCATTTGGTATTTCGTCAGCTAGCTCATCCAAGTAGGATCCCGTGGTAAGCTTGGGCTTATCATTTCGTCGCTGTACAGACATGATACTATCCGTACCATAATATAATACGGCTTATGGCCCTACAGCCGTCAACAGTTTATAGAGTTTTAGCCATGCAAAAGATGTAATAAACGAGGCAAGTACGACATTTGAAAATTTCCAGGGCCTGTTTTCATTTTCAATGTCTTTATATGTAATAATAAGATGGCCTTCACCAATGTGTGACACTTTGTACCTCATATGGAGCTGACAGTAAGAAAGTCAAAAATGTTTCTGGATCATCAACAATTTTCGATTGCGGAAGATCCGTTCGCTGCCCCCATTTTCCATATAATGAGTTTAGGAATATCTTGGAGATATACCTCAATCCCGGCTTCTTCCTCATGTTATCATAATTAATTCTATGCCCTCGTGGGCAAGATACTCATGAATATATTTTTCTTTGTCTCATTCAGTGTGGCATGATCAGAAAATCCAGACGCTTCCTGTTTAATTTGGAGGAAACAATTCACGTAGTCACGGAAAAGACTACGCGCATTAGAATCCTCCGAAACTACGAGTTCGAACTCCCAAATTTCCTTTTTTGTGAGTATCTTATATCCACTCTGTAAAGCCTTATTGAATTCGGGGATGCAGAATGTGCCTATAATGGCACGATCACTCTCGCAATGCGAACAATCGTTGATATTTTCTTTCTCCATAGATGTACAGCAGAGTCCGAACAGTAATCGACCTCCCGCAACATATGGCAGGACCGGAAAATACAAATCAGTCGGAGGCAAAACGGTACATTTAACCATACCATGAATACTTCCCACATTTAGGAAGTCCGGCCCCCTATGTATTTTTGGCATACCTACTGGAAACGGCTTACGCGCCATTACTCAGGGGTAAAGACTAGTTATATCTAGATATTGAATACTTTCATCACTGGTACATTCATGTAGAGTTTTAAAACACTCGGTTCGGCCACCATTAAATCCTTTCTTGGGGATCAAATGATCGACAATATCCGCACACTGAGTTCGAATGAACTCTTGTATGGACTTTTCTTTCTTCACTTGATCGCACCAATTGCATTCTAACATTTCAACAACGTTAAAACCACGTATACGCAGGTAATTAGACTTAAGAGTGGTAGACTGGAAACGCTCTTGAATGGATGTAGATTGATGCAAGATAGAATCAAGCTGATTGTGACGCAATTCAGGGTAACACAGATCACACCCATGCCATTAACATACCAGGAACTCATACACAGTATTACTACTTGGTTCATAACCATCGACTATATTTTCCAAATTTCTTTTGTGCACCATTTACACTATACTGAATTTCAGTACATCTTGCTTTGTTTAAATACCGTAACCACTGTAATGCTTTCACACTTTGGCGGTCACGATAATCAAGGCGAAGAGGAGTAATAATTGGGATCAAGTACAGTAGACCTGCATAGCAAGACTGGCTATGGTTCCTGAAGAAATGAAATATTGGATACCGCCAGTTTTCTCTTCAACCAAATCAGAATATTTGACAACGGCCTCCGTTAGAATTCTCACGTAGTTGCGGCAATAACCTAGCATCTCCTTCTGCAGATCATACTGCTCGCCACTCAAAGTACGTTGTTCGTACCAGGCGTACAATTGTTGTCTACTTTCGGGACTTCTACTATCGGGATCAAAATACTTAATATCAGGGTTGGACCTACATAATTTTGATTAGCCGGAATATTCAACAGGTATGGAAAATCTCTCTTCTTCAAATTTTGATTAAGACCTAATGTTTTGGAGAAGTCAGACAGCTTAACTCCCATACGAAGATAGGTATCCCTGAAAACAAGTTTATTTCCGATCCGCAACTCTATAATGTCTGTCCTGTCATTGTAACTGTGGAGAAAGATGCTGAGATTCAAAGAGACTTCTAATTGCGATGAACATGTCAAATTTTGATCCGTTACGCGAAAGAACAACAGTTTTTTTAAAAGCACAATGAGCCTTTAGTGTATAACTTATAAATTCATCAATGCTCTTGAAAGAAAACTGGCGATTTCCATTTTCATTTCTGCATACATGGATTGGATCATCCAGTGATTTACCCTTGCATGCATAACAGTCATTGAACATACTAATGAAAAAACATGTTCTTGCTCTCCCTCAGTATTTGTATCGAGCAGCATAGTCTCTACATGAAAGACAATGTACAAATACTATTCAACCCTGGTAAGACGCTGGTTCTGAACATAGTAAATATGATCTCGTTTCAGTGCATATAGCACGATTTACATAAACTTTCATCACGTTTGTGTTCAGATTTCCGAAGTCACAAATCAAACAACATCACATTTGTTGCACATCTTCACATAATCACATACAGTCTTCCCCCTTTATTTAAACTTTTGTGGTTATCATAACACTCACTCGTTGGAAATAACCTATGACAATCATTACATTCACGGTTAATATAGTCATTATCTGGTTCATGATACTGTTCACAAAATCTACATATAAGTTCACACTTGTGATAAATTCCCTCATTATCGTATACCCTTAAACAAAATTTACAATATCCTCTTTTCCCCAGTAGCTTTAACATACTAGAAATTAGTTGATAATGTGTGTCTTCATACAAGATGAATATTTTTATCACCTTTAATTCCTGGATATATCACATTAAATTCACGCGTTTCAAGGTTCCTTTCATACACAATGATCTGGTACCTGGGGGCGAGGTGGTTTTGTATCTCCTTTGCATCTTCCAACGTATATCCATTATTTTTTCAGCCTCAATCCCAAATCACTACACAAAGTATCAGCTTTTTTAGTAATCGCTTTGGATTTATAGAATTATGAACGATTTTGATCGGCCCTTGCCATCCTTAGAATTACACTCTTGGGGAGGCAGTACACTTCCTTCTCCATGGGAACTATTTTTTCTTCCAGAAACTCTGTTAATGGAAGATATTTCTGACTAGTCCGAGTTCGATTGTTACCTCTTCCCTTCTGGACGTTAACATAATGGACCTTAAAAATCACACTACCTCCGAATAAATAATCCTCATCCTCATTGGAATTGAGGTGTTCTCTATCACGGAGAAGAGGACCTCCGAGTTCAATTCCGATTTCCGTCTCCACGTGACACACAGAGAGTTGTTCTTGAAGCCGAGCTCTCAATTGTTATTCCTACCCGGTGATTTTCATGACCATCACTTAGCACTTGCTTCATTAGAAAATCAAGTAGTGCCCGGATATAGGATTCAGGGTTTTTTATTTCGTTTCCAGCTGTACACCTAATACTTATTTCCCTCTCCTTAATGGCATACTATGTGTAATGTCGTTGATTTTTACCTTTGATTTCAAACTGTGGCGCACCCATACCAATCAATGCTTTAGGTACTTCCCTAGAACTTACAGAACTTGGTACTGGTAAGTTCATATTTTCCCTAAAACTCTCAGAACTTGGTCCTTCTAAGTTCAGAGGACCACCTAGCTCACCAGCAATCTTAACAGATAAGCCATCTATCATACCTGATGACATCAACTGCTTGAGCTTTTCGCAAGCTTGCTTCTTTATTTCACCTACTTGAAAGAACCCTGCCTGATAAAGATCTGTAATATCGGCAGCGGACTTGCATGCCTCCAAATTACATCCTGCCTACCCTCAAAATGCTTTAATAATGCAGTTAACATTCGATGATATTTTTCACTGGGTACACGTACGCCCTTTAAATGATATGCATCCACCAGACGTTTCCAGGTATAATACGCAACCTCTCAAGCATCATAGCCAAATCGATAAAGCAAATCAATAAGCTCTTCAGCTTGAATAATTTGTGTGTTTGCCATCTGTAATCATAAAATTATACCGAAATCGTCTTACTTTCTTTTGTCCTACTAACGCAGTGTTTAAATTCTGATAACAATAAAGCAATAATAAAGTTGCCTGTAATTAAGCTTTGTCAAAGTAAATCCGTGAACTAACTAAAAAGACTATGTTTACACCTCGAAGTACAAAAAGCAAACTGAACTATGTTTCCACGTAGAAATGAATTTATAGATTTCCAAACACTATTTTGAAACTATTCGTTATTTGCACACTGTAAATTTTACCGAGACCACACTTAGACACGTCCGCAGAGTAGAAATCTATCATGTAGAATGAGGTCGTAACAATTCCGAGCTTCTTATATACACGTAAAGGAATACAAATTCTATCCAAACTTTCCTGAATTTTTCCGAACTTTTCCAAACATAAGTTTATTGATAATTCTTCTTGAACTCCCTTAGCTAAAGTTTAATGATATGGTCAGCTATGTGTTTACCGAAAATGTTTTATTGAGTTTATCGTCAAATCCATTACTACTTTCCGCCAACACCAATTCACAAGGTACCGCGATAAACTGTTGAACACAACACGGAGAGCACAATCAGGAACGACTTCACGGTACAAATTCTTCTGCTATACTGACCACCGCGCAGCATTTCTGCTCTTGTATAGAAATAGGTATTACACATTCCGAGAATTCTATTTAATTCCAAGAATTCCACGCGATGTTTCCCGAAGACTGCCGAAGATTTCTGATAGTTTCTAAAATAGCAGTCCTATACTAACACTGTTTATCGCAAATATGATTAAATGTTTATCGATAACTCCTACAGTAGATACTGATAACTGTAACTTCGTAAGTTTTCAGTTTACCGAATCGGCAAATCCACTTTCAGTTTCCGATAACACTAAATGTCAGTCCCGTAACTTTTTATCTAGTTGTAAGTTTGTAATTCCAACACGCAATGTACAAACAAGAACCTCTTCACTGCGTCAGCCCTTCTACAGTGAACCGCCGCGGCTTGCTCTGCGCTATATACACTTTCGGAAAATGTAATCTCATACTCAGATCCACTTAATCGCTGAAATCTCGTACCCAGTCAGATTAAATCATGTATCAACGAAAATATTTTTCTAAAGTAATTACTAACAATAATATTTTACAAAGATGTATTATTTAAGGTATATTAAATTGCGGTGGTTTCATAATACATTCTCGAAGTTTACCGAACTTAACCGAATGTTTCAGAACATTTAATTTTCACTGAGAGTATTATTTTCATATTTAAAAATGAACATCTATGATGTAAACATTCCAATTGAATAAAAAATCATAATCGCTTAAAAATAACATTAACAATAGAAAGAACACCATAGTAGTAAACGAAAACAAAGTTTAATAAAAATAAAATAGTAACAAAAGTAACAAAAATGAAATAATTTAGCAATAAACAAAAAAATAAGAAAATAAAGGTTAGAGAAAAAGGTTTAGGCGAGCTTATGAGCCACACCATCAGAACTTTATTAGACAAACAATATAGAAAATAGAAGAGATTAAAAGAATATAGATAATTAATCCAAATAGGAAAATGTTGTATAGTTAGATTAGGAAAAAAGCATATTTAATTTAAAACAAATTGTATAGAAATAGCAGATTTTAAAAGACACTTAGTTAATGCACTTTTTATTCAACAAACAAATAGGAAAAGATAGGATTCGGATAGTTAATTGTTACAAATCGTAGTTAAAAGCAAAATAGCAATCAACTAATCCATAACAAAATAAAGAAATTTATTGGATATCAATAGTATAGAAAAAAGCAGAGAATAAATGAACTTAAAACCAAATAAGAAAAAAGAAGAAAGGTTAGGAAAAAGCATAGCTACTTTAAAAACAAATTACTTATCAGTTCACAACTATTTTTAACAACTAGTGTTACTATAAATAACATGAAAGAACAAAAGAGCACAGATTGCGTAGCAAACGAAATATTTATTGGATCACACTGCAAATGTTCTTATGAGCTTCCATAGAAAGCGTACCAATTAAAAACTAAAAAACCAATCAAGAAATGTACAAGCAAACAGAAGTAGTACACGCGTTAAGTATTTTTGTGACAATGTACTTTTTTATGATACAATTTTTAAATTCTGTTTTATTGTAAGAGAATTTGGAATGCATGATTTATTTTTTACTAAGATGTTGTTCACTACTGATGAAAGTTTGTTCATGAAATATCTGTTAATGATATTTTTAACTTCTACTTTGATACTCATTTATATTCTGACTGATAAAATTAAATGTGTTTTGTATTAGTAAAACTTTTCATTTTTCTAATTTACTTGTGGTGATACTTTGAAATTGTTTTACGTATGAAGAATGTATTTACATTATACAAAATAAAAAATGCAAGTTTAAAAACGAAAATGCAATTTTCAAAAAACAAAATGCAGAAACGTAAACTAAAAATGTAAAAGCAAAATGAAAATGTAACTTCAAGTTAAAAATGCAAGTTTAAAAACGAAAATGTAATTTTCAAAATAAAAAATGAAAGTTTAAAAAACGAAAATGTAATTTTCAAAATAAAAAATGAAAGTTTAAAAACGAAAATGTAATTTTCAAAATTAAAAATGCAACTTGCGAAAATAAAAATGTAATTTTCAAAATAAAAATACAAGTTTAAACGCGAAAATTCAATTTGTAAAAGGAAAAAATTCAAAAATCCAAAATTAAAATGTAAGTTCTAAAATGAAAAATGTAATTTTCAAAATAAAAAATGAAAATTTAAAAACGAAAATTTATTCTCAATATAAAAATGAAAGTTTAAAAACGAAAATGTAATTTTCAAAATTAAAATTGCAAGTTGTAAAATGAAAAATGTAATTTCAAATTACAAAATGCGAGTTTAAAAAATGAAAATGCAATTTTCAAAAACACATAATGCAAAATGTAAAGCTGAAAATGCAATTGCAAAATTAAAAGTGCAACATTGAAAAAATAAAAATGTTTTAGAAAAACTAAAAACGCATTTCTGCACACGTTCATGAAACTATGTTAAATGTAAAATGTAAAATTCAATTCTTCATAATTACGTTATTTTTTTGTAATTTAACTTCGTAGTTATTCTTTATATTTATTTTTCATTATATTAAAATATTGTAGTTTCTTTACTAATTCATCTATGTACGTAACGAAACATTTTTATTTATGCTTACTGATAAGTTTTTAAACTAACAAAAATGTATAAACACTTTCCGCCTCTGGGTTGACAGTTGAGTATCAGTAAATGACGAAACACATGAATGCTCTAAGAATAAAGAAAGACAATATTACTTTACGTGAAAAATTATATTTCCGTATAAAATTTTGAAAAAATGTGTTTTACTAAAGTATATCTTGGAAACTAATCGGTATGTAATGAAAAAATTTGTAAACATTAAATGCATACTGTCGAAAATCTTGGTATGTGTTTAACTCAAACATGAGATGTAATGAAAATATATGATGTTATTAGAAATTGTATATTTAAAATTAATTTGCACGTAATGAAAGTATAAGACGCACGCATTTAACTATGCTACAAAAATATTTAAGTTACGTTAACAAAACTGCATGCTGAAATTTATTTAAGCGTGACAAAACTTGAAATCAGAAAAAAGTTTAAATGATGTTAACAAAGCTGCATGTTGAAAAACTTACATGTATATTGTAAACAAACATAAAATCAAAGAAAAGATGTATGGAAGAAGAAAACAAGCACAAAATATATTAGATGTCAAAAAACTGTGCATGTTGTAATTGGGAACATGTTACAAAGTTTGTTTGGCAAAAAACGCATGGTGTCAAAAAATAACGGATACAAAAAATAATTCTTTCAAAAAGTAATCCGCATGCTACAAACTTTGTTACAAAAAGTATTGCATGTGAAAAAATAAAAGATATTGCAAATTAAAAATGTGTAGTATGAAAAAATTCTTAAGCATAAACTTTATTACGCAAGACGTCAATGATACTTTACTTCTCTGAACTTCGTTACTTTGGAATTCTGTATTCCCTTGCAACTTGTACTTAGTAGCTGCTTGCATTGAAAATTATCTCCAATTAGCTGCCCGAAACAAAGAAGCTAAGTTACAGTTGTCATTTATTTTTCAAATCATTTTTATACGAATGTTTGTTACAGAAACTCCTAAGGGGAGCTATCTTGCGATCATATTAAAATTTTTCTAAGCTCCTAAGACCAGCTATTCTACAAATATTTATCAATTTCACTTTTTAGGAAGCTCATTTTATTTATTGACTCGTATGCCAAGCATACTAGTTGTTAAAAAACGCTGCCAATCTACACATATTTTAATCAAAATAACTCAACCTAACTTAAGCTAGTTTTTTCTATTTTTACTTTGTCTTTAAACGTTCCTTTCTTAGGTGTTTTACTATTTCTACTTGGTCTATACATGTTCCTTTTTTAAATGTTTGACTATTTCTACTTGATCTTTAAATGTTCCTTTCTTATTTTTGTTATTTCAGATCTTTTTAACCTTTCTTAATTTTTTAGATCGCTTCCATAGGAATTATAGTTGGTTCGCTTCTTGTAGAAACTCTACTTATGTATTCTATGGTTTCGTTTGGAAACTCGTTGTTAAATTTTTTGTGTGAGTGTACGAAACAACTCGATGAACAATCTCTTAATTTAATTATTTACCAATTTGCTTCTTCCGGGAGCTCTGTCTATTTATCGGAAATTTCCTTATAAAAACTCGTTCTAAAATTTGATTGTGATTATTTTATTCGTTCGTTTGCTATACAAACTCTTAAGAGCCAATTTCATTTGCGAAAGAAAAATGCTAAAAAAACATACCTTTGTAGAAATCCGCAAATAATATTCTGTTCGTCTAGTAATTTCGGTTTTCACCTATGATAGTTCCACAAAGGATAACCTAAAATATAACAAAATCTGTTAGTACGATATTACATATGTTATAGTAAGAATACCTATGCAGTATCCACTATGTTTACTTATATTATAGACTATCTGATATGTTAGTATACAATATGCTGCCATATGTTTATTCTTGTAAGTCAGAATATGTCTAATGCGTATCTATAATTTAGAGGAATGGTTTGATCACTAACATTATATTAGCTAATTCATGACGTGCAGTTATCCGAAGATATATTTCTGAAGTGAGTATAAGAATGTAACTTACATTTGGTTCTATATAAGAAGAGGTTAGAATGAAGTGTTTTTTCTTCGTAATATATATCTGTGAAAAGGTAAATTGTACTTTCAAATAAGAACACTACAGGAGCAATGTTATATTAGGCTAGAAAAAACAGTAGGGGAATATCAAGAGGAGTCATCCAAACTGTCAATAAAGTATATGTGAGTAGACACAGGAGATGTCAATGGAATGTTTTTAAGTTCAAACTCTACGAGTGTTTCAATGAGAGACTTAAAGGGAACATTCATATAAGTTCAAGACACTTCAAAACAGATTTCATTCGTTCTTACCGCTGGTCTTGTGGCTAGCACGTGTGCCTTTGGTGCACGGGGTCCCCGTGGGGGAATTTTAATTGGTCTATATGTTTTCGTATTCGTGTTCATGTCGTTCAAGCTTAAAAGAAATGATTGTAAAACCTGTATAACCGAGTAGAAAATAAAGACAACTTACTCAGATACGTTCGGTGAATTAGTTAACTTAAAGACAAGAAACAAAGTGTCTAAGACATTTTTAACTTGAAAGGAACTCTTAAAGGTTAGTTCCAATCCCACCAAAGTGACATTTTTCTTTTACCTCTTCTCGAAGTTTCTCTTTGTATTTCTATCGGATTCGAATAAATAGAACTTCGAATAGAGACCACGTTGAATTCATTTATTGAGTAAGCCTAAAATTCTTATAAGATATGGCTATGATTTATTATTATTATTATTATTATTATTATTAGTTAAAGTACGAAGTTTCAAATCAGGCAATGCAGTATTTACGTAAACTAAATAATTTATTTGATAATATTCACTAGCCTACTATACATTTGCGAGTTTTTGCTTTGGGAAATGTAGTGTATACGACATTGAATAGCAAAAATATTACAATAAAAGTATATTATTAAAAATATTGATTAAGTAATTGGAGTTAAACATGCTTTCCAGTAAGAATTATATATAGAGAGGATTTACTTTAAAGTGCGATGCAAACGAATATGCTAGTTTTAATCTGATTAGAAACCGATAACTTACACAATACTATTTACTTCATTAGTTCTATAAACCTTTATGCTTACCGTATTATAATTATCTTTAAAATTATGATTTTGTCATTTCAAAACGTAGAACGAGAAATTAATGTAATGTTCTACCTAGGTATTTGTTAAGGAAACCTTTGAAACAGTGATTTCAGGGCATGACTTGTGGGAGAATTTGATACCGTGTCGACATAAATTCGTGGCCATATCTTCGATCATGCTCAAAGTGGACTAATAATGTTCTATTAATTTTCTCTCATTCATATATTGACCATTACCCGGGGAGAATATTCTAAAATCATCAATGCTTATAATTAGTTTTTCATTACAAATCAAAGGATAATAATGAAATATTGAACATACTTAATATTTTGTTTTCAGTTTTGGCATTTAGATTTGCAATTCATATAATGTTCCCTTCTAATCGAATTTGAGAGAAAAGTAGTTGCCAGAGATTTATTCAAAAAATGTTTTCAGTCCTCTGATGAAAATAAGGAACACACTTTTAAGAAAAAAACAAAACGAATATTTCCTACAGGGTTTGAACACATAAACTTATGATTGATAGTCCATTGACCCAAACCGCTCGACCAGTTCGTACGTCTTCATTGAGTCTCTTTAGACTTTTGTGTAAAGTACTTTCCTGCTCCACACTTTCTTTGTTTATGTCGATACCACTATAAGTTTTATGGTGAATATTTGGGCGTTACAGGTCTTGCAATGCATAAAGGTCTTTTTCGTATAAACTACATTCAATTTTACGTCCTAATAACTTATATGCAACAGGTTGAATCTGTGAAATGATTGGGGTTGGAGTGATCGTAAATATTTTCATAGTTAGGAGCCTGGATATGCAAACCCGCTTAACATGGAGATTTACTAATGTGAAATTTGGTACTACAACAAAACATATTACGTTTGCAAATGCAATTTACAAAACAAATAACACGAATAGTGTGACAAGCAGGGAAATCAAACTGTTATATGGTGAGACAGAAGCAAAAATCACAAGCTGAATGTTTAAAGTGTATAGCAAGAAAACAAGCACCCGAGTATGTGACGTAGTGGGTAACGTACTAACCTACCAATCAGCTGATCCATGCTGGAATCTTCATCAAGTTCACTTTTTCTCTTCGTCCAAGGAACAGACATTTCTTGTAGTATTTTTTCTTTTCGTCGAAGGAACAGCCATTAATTATAGTATTAGATTTTCATATATGGTTTCATTCTGTTATATATTTACTTATTCTTGCCTAAGGTAATAATATAAGGCTGAAAGTATGATTTCACCTAGGTAGACCAAAAGTAACGGTATTCTAGATTTCTTTCCATTAATAACATATAAAAATAAGCTTACATCCGAAACTAAATGTACAAGTAATTGAAATGAAAGTAGCAAATTGGTGAGTCACCACCGACCAGAAGAGCAAAGCAAATATAACCTGAGGCGCTTTCCAAGTGCCTGTTGTATCTGTCTTAACTGTGAACTGAACACACCTTTTTTAAACACAGTGTTATCAATGAAATACTGGTCGTGTGAAAACATAAAGAGGAACGAAACAATATTAGTATATTTTGTTTGTTTGTTGAAAAAAGATATCATGTTCACTATTTAATGAGAATATAATTAATAAACTAGTGTTCATACGAGTGGAAAGACACCATATATTCTGGAAGGTCATATTCTATTTGGGAATACTCACTTGAGAATGAAAAGAAACATTTGTGGAATCAACCCTATTGAGATTGCTTCCTGACACTGGCGCAAATCCCGATGGGGTTGAGGGGGATATGTCCACTCCAATCTTGGAACAGGGGGAACTGTCCGACCAATAATCCAATTTGAAATGTGTTTTTTGTGGAAAATTGATGAATTGTGTCCGATTGCCACAAAGGAAAGTAAGATGAAATTGATGTCCTTTCAGAATAAGTCTCAAATCTGCCCGCCTCCCAATGTTGAAGACAGCTCTGCCCCATGATCCTCTACAGGATTGTTTTTCAACCTCACAAAAATTTTGAGCATCGGTTAAAAAAAGAACGCGGTCTTACTTTTCCCCCCAATGTTGAAGACAGATTTGCGAGGCTGGTTTTTGATGGGAGTTTATTTAGTTTAGAATCCCAATTGAAGTTGTAGAACCACGTCTCATATAGTCTCGGGTTGAAAGGGATATTACACTCCCAATGAACCAACTGATCAGTCTTAGAATTATCAGTTTGAGAAAAGATGATTAATTTGTGAACAGTGAAAGATTTCTATTAATTTACAAGCCATGCGTGGAGGAATTTCCAGGTAATTCAAAATAGACTAAAGTCACAAATCTGCGTACAGAAGTTGATCGCTCGCTGAACTATTGTCACCCATAGAATAATTAAACTTGATTTTTAGCTTCCTAAAATTGTCCTTCTTGGTTCCTAATACGGGCTCAAAAGACCCGTAAATATATTCTAAAAATAAAAAATAGAATACACAATTCGTTTGAAAACATAGCAATCTTTGAATGTCAGACACGAACTAGTTGAAATGCTCATTCTTCGAACGAGAATAAGTTTATGGAAGTATTATTTGCGAAATATTCAAACCTCTTCCCCAATAGAATAGCATATCAGTCGAACTGAAATAAAAAAGATCAAAGTGAATCCAACTGCTAAATATCTTCTAAATTTATTGCAAACACCTAAAATACTTACTCACTTTGGGCAGTTTATGAACACAAAATGGGAAATTTAGATATTATAGCAGTTGCCTTGCTTTCTTTGCAAGAATTGGAATTTCCTAAAAGAATGGACCCTGTTGTCACAGATTTGTAAGTAGGAGTTTAAATGCCGAGTTTCATCTTCCTATGATGAGAGATTCTTCAGAAACTCTATTTTGGAGTATATTTTAATACCCATTTCTTCGCTTAGAACATGTATGAAAGTAACATGAGAAACACCCAGCCAAAGTAAAAAGGGGGAAAAGAAGATTTTGGTAAATGAACTTCGTGGCCATCCTTCGCGGAGCAATAGTGCACATTTAAAGTGTTAATATTACAAACTGGAGGAGCGCACTAGCCAGAAATAATGGGGAAAAGCGTCTTAAATATTTCAACTCGTTTCATGTATGACACGACTCGAAAAGTTATCAAGCGACAGCGTGGCAGAGTTAGGAGGATGCTCGACTCCCGTGCATAGGGTCCTGGGTTTGATTCCTGCTCGAGTCAATTTTTTGTTTTGTGCTTTAACCAATAAAGTAGACATTTGTAACTACAAGCAAAATTTTAATTCATCATGTTAATAATAGGTCTACATAAAACAATACAAATGTTCAAATCAGTTGTAAAAAACTTTGAATATTTCATGTTAACGAGCAATAAAATGTAACCTATTCCGCGTTGTATATTGATGCCACGGGTTATATTATGGTTCGCACAGTCGTAGTGTAAAAATGTTCTTGACGTTTCGTGACGTTCTGTGAAGAGTTTGCGAATTGACCGGACTTTTGCTTGGGGGAATGGATTGTGTTTCAGACGACAATAGCATGGCGAGCCAGAGGTGACATTTACGGCGTGCAGGACGGGCAATGCTCCTCGAGAGTTTGAGGAATAAATATACTTTAATCGATTGTCTACTAATATACTAGTACAAAACGTGAAAGTCTTATGTCGGTAGTGCTCTTGCCTTCCTCAAGCGAAGTCTGAAATGACGCCACTGGTTATAGCAAACATCCAGTATTACCAAAGGGAATTTCTCCTTCATCCCCCTGTAATTCGCACACTGTCCACAGATATAGACAGGAAGCGTCTAGAACATTTTTACACAACGACTGTGCTATCCATTATATAACTCTTGATATCAACATACAACGCAGAATAGGTTACATTTTATTGCTAGTTAACAAGCAACATTGAAAGATTTTACAATTGATTTGAAAATTTCTATTGCTTTTGTATTATAAGCATATGGTGAATTAATATTTTATGACTACCTTATTAGTTAAAGCAAAAAAAAAAAGTTGACTTGAGCGGGAATCCAACTTGGGATCCTTTGCACGGGGGTCGTAGATGCTCTGTCAAGTCGTCACTTGATAACTTTACTCATCGTATCATATATGCGCGAGTAGGAATTTTTAAGACGCTTTTTCTCCACTATTTCTGGCTATTGTTCTGTCCCAGTTTGTAATATTAACACTTTGAATGTGCAGTACTACCTCGAGTAGGATGGACCCGAAGTTCATTTACCAAAGTCTGCTTTCCCCTTGTAAGAAATGGTCACCTGGGTTCCCCTGCAAACTTGAACACTATTTAGAGAATGATCAACTATTCCTAAATGAAAAAAAAAATCAGGTGGAAATACACATGAGGAGAAGTTATGGATTGGAGGGAAGTCTAGTAACCAAACCCAATAAGAAACAAATATTAATGTAGCCGCAATCAGTCAGCATCAATTGAGAGTGCAACTAAACACTTCAGACACGTGTAAGAAATGGTCGATCCGTTGGGATAAATAATCTGTTAATCATGCCTTAAAACCTTATAAATAGTTACGTTTTTTTTTCGTTTGGTCGCATTACATTCTGTTTTTCAATGACTTCCAATGCTAAACTTAAATCCCCTATTAGATTCACTCCTCGTGTTCACTTCCACCTGAAATGTTATATTTAGCCATAGTTGACCATCCTCTAAATTGTATCGAAGTTTTATCAATTTTCCAGTGGACATCAGCTAACCATTTTATTCAAAATACTAAATGTATTCAAGTATTCATTTCAAACGGTTCATTCGATTTCCGTGATAATCGGACAGACAATCAGGATATCACGTTTACATATTTACTACGTATTTAGAACTTGGCCCGTTTTCCCCTCAAAAGCGGATTTTTAAGGACAACAGAAGATGGACTGACATATTTTAAAATAAGATGTTACTGTCCATCTCTTCCTCTTATGATATATATGTTAATGAATTATAGAAAAAGACTGGAACTAATGCTAAATACGTTATGATAAGACACAACCTCGATGTCTTCATTCTTAAATATTGAGCAAAAATGATACAAATTGTCACTATTCTCCACTCAGTGCCGAAATTTCTAAACACGGTCGGACATGTGTACACTCGTTTCAAATAAGGTTTTTATATATCAAGTTTCATCTCACAAACGTTAGTTATTCTATTTTTGGCATAAATTTTTAACCCCCCTCTCCTCTGTTAGGATACGAATTTCAATAAGAATGGCGTGAGAACAACCCAGTCCGAGATAGGTATTAACTATATTAATAAAATTCATTTCAAACGGTTCAATCATTTTTTGTTATGACAGAAATTTATTTTTCATTTATATACTATGTAGATATAGATTAATAGTATTGTTATTTATATATTTAAGCTCCCTATTGATACAAAAAATGAGGTGTTATGTTTAATGTTTAACAATACCTAGCATTTTTCCATGTTATCAACAGTCAAGTAGCAAATTTTGTGTGTAATATTTATATTTCATTAAATTTAAAGTGTCACGCTAGTAGCAAATTAAGCATGAATGTTAAAACATTGTTCAGTTTCATTTCTCAAAAGATTTTCTTTCCTCTCTATTTGTTATTTTGTCATTAGATTACAAAACACTGGCACCTGACTTTTACATGTATAGTATTAAACATTTTTCCTATATACTTTTCTCAACGTTTAAGTCCTTCAGGTTAAAGGAGAAGGGTGATTAATGAAAATAAATTCCAGTGAAAGTAAAATTTTAATTCACCCTTTACCGGAATGGAACACAAGACTACAAGAACCAAAAGTGCACGCGCTAGCTACTAGACCAGCAGGAAGCATGTAAGTTTTACTAACAATATCATACAAATTCTCCGTGTGTATGACGACATTTTGTCGTCCCCATTTCTGTACCGATTATACCGGGACACGAGTGTGACTACTTTCAGGTCATGAAATTCTTAACCAGTTTCGTCACTGCTTCCCAATACCAGTATAACAATGGGGTCTGTTCCAACCGCAATGGTTAAGCACTGACTGTGATCAGATACTTTTTTGTCTATAAACGGAGTTCGATTCTCGGTGGGAGCTCATGTGTTTCGGATCCCACGTTAAGCTGTAAGTTCATGTCTCATACAGCCTCGCTGCTGACTGGATCGTTAAAATCAAATCAACTGCATCAGCTAATAACAGACATTTTAGAAAGAACTCTGCAGACCATTTTCTTCATCATAAACTTTTTTTCGTACCAAACAGAACAAACATATATGTATCACAAGCATTCTGTACAAACTTCCACCAAGAATAGGTTCTAGCAGGCAAAGTAGGCTATTTTTGGCATTATTCAATTTGGTCAGTTGCTACATTTTCTAATGAAATGTTGACGTTACATGTTCTCCCTGAAATATATTGAAAGAAAAAATCTTTTGACCAAAAATCCGGCGCCCGATAATTTAATTAAAATAAAAACTGGAAAACAGGAGCTGGTTCAGTGAGATACTCCCCATATTTATCGCTAGTTTAGTTAGTTTGTAACGACAATATTATAACCATGGGACGTCAAACTTGTGTTGCATTCTTCAAGGTTTAAAGTTCTTAACACATTTTAGATTCTATGGAGAATCAAATTCGTGGTGTATATTTCAAGTTGAAGTTTCCATATCTATTCATGAAACTTGGATTTCAGTATATAAAGGCAAATATTTTTGCTAACTTCAAATACCCTGCATTTCATTGCAGTTTATTATAAACCATTGCTTACTTCTATTATAGAATTGTTCATAATATTTGTCATATTATCTTCGACAATTTCAAGTATATTTTTTTTCATTTCTTTATATAACAAAATGTAATGCCATAGTGACATTTTGCACTATAATCTCTGTTTCGATAAGAACTAAAGGTGAGTATTTTATATCTAAACTAAAAGTAAAATTAATATATTTAGTTCCAGAATTAAAGATGATGGAAGCCAATGTGCTGACCCCACACTAAACAACTGAAATCAATCTTCTTGACCGTAGCTAATTACGGATTACAATTGAAGATAATTCAATTTATTTTTGAGCTGTAAAATTATTCATAGCTTTTATTAATAGTAAAATCTAGAACAGTTTTACGCTTGTAAAATTCTACTTCATCTTGTTTGCTTGACAATAAATATATAAATAAATACTTGCAGAATATCGAATCACCATACCATAAACCATATTTTTCCTTTGTACTGAAGTCCTACGACCTGATAATAATAAAAAAGTAGTAGGACGAAGATTCGAACACGGGTCGCGGGAGTAGGAGTTCTACAGCGATCCAACAAGCTACGGAACAAGATACACAAGTCACCCACTCTATAAATATATGACAATACCCGTAAGCTTCACCTTGTGAAAGGACATTTTTTTTTTCCTTTTTATTAAGTTTTACGATATTTCTGTAGTATCTTGCGTTAACTGCAGAGAGAGAGAGAGATCATGCAGTTATCGATTTGGTTACAGATTGAGATTATGAAATCCTTAAAACATTTAATTATATCGCGAGGTGACAGCAAGGAATGTGTATCGATTTCTTTCTCATAGTAAGGGGCAAAAGATGCTATCCCGCGGAAAAGATGCAAAAATTTATGTGACAGGTGTATAGTGCAAAACTCAACATCTTACAAGGTACAGTACATTCGCGAAGTGTCCTCGGGGGATTCTTGTAAAATTGATTCAAATGCCAAATTCTCCGCGGCCCAATGTGTATTGTACTAATTTTAGCGTCCCATAAGGGTAATTTGCATATTTATGGGCCTTCATACATCCGGAATTCAATCATCCATTACTATAACACTTGGACACAAAATGGTTTTAATTTCTTTAGATGTAACTGAACATGAATGTGTGCATATGAAAAACAAATTGGATCAAGTATTACTTCTTTGACACATGTTATCCACCCTGGTCGCCATCTTGGATCCGCCAAGTTAAATCCAAGATGGCGGGCCGGGGTAGGTAAAATGTGTCAGAACAGAAACATTGTCATTAAATATGTCGAAAAGCTTTATTCTCTAGTTTTCTTTCTTAATTAGGAAAGATACTCTGTTGCATGAGGATACATTATCAGTGATTGAAGAGTGAATAGGCTGCATGCGCTAATAATATACAACTGTATTCAGACATATTTTAACGTGTGATTAGTATCGTATTAAGAGTTTGACTAACGAATGACGCTGAGTTTATTATCTGAAAACACATTGGTTATGTTATCTTCGTGGCGGACAATATCATGTCCGTGGATATTCTCCATCTTAAACGATCGAGAACGACCACCACCCATCTAAATGATCAAAAATCTTAATTTCTGAGAAAAACTTCCTTCTTAGGGTATAAGTCGAAAAATCGTACACTGCTACCCACTGTAAATTTCCGAGGAAATATGGTACAAATAATCAAAGAGTTATTTTTGACTTACAATTTTATATATTTTTTTAAGACAAGTGTTGTTTACATGATTATTTTCTTCACATGTCTACGACTCCATTGCTATAAAAGACAATTACCAATCAAGGAAATCTGTCACCATTAAGATAACTTTTATACTTTCATTGTGCATGTCATTAAACAAACTAACCTGGTCCCAAACGGAAAATAGAAGCGATGAAGAGAATCTGAAAACTGAAGAAGTTTGTTGAGTGTTAATTCCTGCCCAATTGATGAAATTCTTACAAAGCCTACTATATAAGAACAAGAGTCTAAATAATAATAATTTTCAACCAAGAAAAATCTATGTATGTTTTAATTTTATCCACATTTTCACTAACTTAGAATACAATGAAATTATTATTGCACAAGCCATATAGTTCCAGCATATTTCTTCGAAATGAAACGTTATTCTTTCGTAGTTTCGAACAATAATATTTACAAATAACAGAATCATCATAATTTCCTACTTATCAAAAATAATATAAGGAACTAGTTGACACACACATATATACAAATGCTGTAAAAAAAAATAGCTGTAGCTTATCAGTAATTTTGATCATAGCGTGGAATGGTATAAACGTATCGTTGCAAATTTTTATTAAACTAAATACATTTACACATTTAACATTCATAGCCACCTATGAATTATCCAGAAAACATTAATTACGAAAGATAATTTAATCCATGTCCTTTTCATAAACTTAAAAGTTACTAAAATCTACCACAAATAAAGGAGATCATTTTGTGTGTGTGAATTATGATTTTTAGTCCTTGGAAACTTCCAACAACAAAACATTAAGCACAACACAATAGTGACAGGATTGAGAACAGGAGTCGCTAAAATAAGCAAGATTATGATAAAATTAAAAATGAATTAACGTACTCGCCATTATTCATATGATCAAATACTTCATATTAACTCATTTCCACATCGTACAATTATCCTGCATTACATATAATGGATATGGGACAATACAAGTGTATCCAGTCTTGCCACCGACAATTCGACTAATCGTAAGATTGATTCTACAGGGCGTTTCAAAGCAACACCGGCAATGTTTGGGAGGTGATTCCTGAGATCAAGATAAGACAAAAAGTATAGACCAACCTGAGTGCACAAATGCTTCCTTTCGGAGTTACAGGTTATCGAAAACATGGAAAGATGAACTTTAAAGGTCCATAGCTCTAAAAGTATGGGACCTACCGTAGTGGGGTCAAAACTTTATTTAGGAACTAGTATGTATCTCATCCAAATATCAAAGTGTCACAATAATGCGGTACTTCCGAAACAATTTTTATAAAGAGAATTGGTAAGTAGTTCAAAGTAAATGCCCGTAGCCAAACTACCTCTAAAAGAAATTGTTGTTTGAGTACCTTAGGATTCTGAAACATGGATTTTTGGATAGCGCACATATTAGTTCCTAAGTGAAGTCTTGACCCAACTACGGTAGGCCCCATAGTTTTAGAGCTATGGACCTTTAAAGTTTATTTTTTCACGTTGTCGGTAGCGTATAACTTCGAAATGAAGCATTTGTGCACCCAGATTTGTCTATACTTTTTGTCTTATTTTGATGTCAGGAATCACCTCCCAAATGTTGTCGTTGTTGTTTTGGAACACCCTGTATAATATACTCTACATCATATTTAGATAACCTAATTCTTTCTTTTTTAAAAAAAAAAAGAACAGATATAACAATTTTCACCAATGTATTCTATTTTTTTTCTTCATTTTTAACAAAAACCTCTTGCCTAGGAACGGGCACCAGGTATTTTGAACATTTTAAAGTTAAGTTTACTTCTTTCACAGTTCACTTGTTATTCCTTTTTCCTTTACATCTACAATTGACGAAAGAGCAGAAATACTTACTCGGGTGAATCCAATTGAAACTAAATTACATTTATAATTCATTATTTCAACTTAAAAGAAGTTTGTTTCTCAATCTGTTGTTACAAGTCCAATCACTTTATAATTTCTAGCTTTTCGCATTGTATCATCAAAACACATCAAGACATTTTGTAGTTTCTCAGTACAACCAACACACGCAAATATTTCTTCTACATCATGAAAATTTACCTAATTGAAGCATGACACAACATTAGCATTGAACGCAAGTTCCAAACCCGATTCCTTCAATCCAATGGTTCTCAACCTTTCTTGACTCATGACACTTTACTGAAAGCCCTCGCCATTGCGACAGACTTGACTTTTTATTAATAGTAGTATCAATTATAGTAGTGCAAGGCTGTTTCTACAAAGTACTGAATCTATGCAGTACTGAGCATTGCTGCTGCCGCCGGGGGTGTTGATTGGTACAGTCTGTCCCAAAACTGATGCTGACTAATCATTAAAATGATTTGAAATTTTTGAATTTTTAGTCTCACGACTATGCCGACTAGGCTAAAGGAGACGGTGATGAGAAATGAATGAAATGGTGGAATGAAGAAAGTGGGAGGAAACGGGACAACCCCGAGGAAACCCACGCACACGGTGTTTGTCCACCACAAAGTTCACTTGGCGGGAGCAGGGTTTGAACCCGCGACCCCATGCACCAGAGGTGAACGACAAATTATTAAATGCTTTGTGACTTAAATTTTAAAATTTGGCAACACACCGTTCGGGAACCACTACTTTAATCGTTTATTATAACAAGCCACTAGCTACGGCAAATTACAGACGGAATATCATGACTGATACAGATAATCAATTATTATTTGCGAGTTAAGTTTTATCTTTTATCCAAAACCATTGTTGTTTGCGTGATCGTCTCTGAAAAAAAAAAGTTACAAAAAGGAAAACAAAAGCTGATATCCGTTCTTGACAAAGAAAAACATCCGAACATTTTGAACTCACAGATATTTATTTCCTTTTCCTCCCACATTTTCCTTCTACCACCAATCGGAAAACGACCATTAGGAAGACCTAGGCGCAGATGAAAAGACAATATTAAGATGGATCTCGCAGAGATTGGAATACAAAGTAGAAACTGGATCCAATTGGCTAAGGATAGAAGTCAGTGGGGAGCTTTTGTGAACGCGGCATTGAACCTCCGGGTTCCATAGGCCATAGAGTTAGTTAGTTAGTTAGTTTTTCTTTCTACCAATTCTTCCATCGTTATTCACTTGCTTTAATCACCCGTCTCCCTTAACCTAAAGGACATAATCGTAGGACGTTAAACTCAAAGGTTTCATTTTATTTCACGGATATTTATACTGTGACTCCTATGCCTGCAATCGTGATAATATATTGTGCGGTTTCATCCCAGTATTACTATACTGTTTTATTTTATTAGAGATTTTTTTCTTTCTGATGATAGTGATCTATTCTGTGGTCAAAGCAAGTACACTTGTTATACCTACAGTGTAATTTAGAAGCACTTTCAAAATTTATTTGACAGTCAGACGTTGAAGTTTACACGTACGACTGGCACGATTTGTTTCGAAGCTCCCGTATGACTATTTACTTTGCATCTACAATATATTTAGAAACAGTTCTACAGGCTTTAGGTACAGTCTTCAAAGAAATAGCTACCCGCCTCTATTTCAAAGGCTTCAAAACGCACAATTGCAGCAACAATATTTCAAACAGTATGGCTTATAATAAAATGTGTACACACGCTTTTATCTCGTACCAATTCTTCTATCAATGAGACTACACAGTTTTCAAAAGTGATACGGCTCGCCGTGTTTTATTAACTACGATTGTACACCCCAAAAAAAGGTGCATACCAACCGCATATAAGTACCGTAAATACTCGAATCTAAGACGTACCTCCATTTCTAAACTTCAAAAGTTGTGCCATTTTTTTTTTATTCAATTCTAAGACGCATCGTGGATATTTTATGAAAGAACTCAGAATTTGACAGTACAAATTAAATCATACGGGTTTATTTGTTCAAATTAAACATTTAAATGTCAAGATTAAGAAAAAGAAAAAAATACTGTCTTACAATTTTACTTAGAGCGTGAACAGAGGACATCCTGCTTAAGAACTTTCACTGTCTGAACAGGAACTTTCTTTATCACTGTATGCGATTTTAAAACTTAAGATGTACCCCCCCGCTCCCCATTTTATACCTGAAATTTTGGCAGAAAAACTGCGTCTTAGATTCGAGTATATACGGTAATTAATTTTAACCGTTTTTTTTTTCATAACGAATCCATGAAATGAAAGAAACTAAAATATCATATAAAACTATGCACATTTCAAGCAGATAAACTATTTCATCATCATCATTATCGCCTAGTTAATCAAAAATATAATTAAATAATCCAACATATTCGGAGCTTATTTTCTAACTTGTTCCTGAATGAAAAAAAAAAAGAATATAATACGAAAACATATCACCCTGTGAGTAACATTAGTTCTTAATAGTACATAGTCTGGCAGATGGCGCTACCTGCCAGATGGCAACAGTTGGCGCTAGCTTAACGGCAATTTGTAGATTTAAAAGTATTGTCACGATTTAATTGCAACTATATTTTTTGAATTTAATTATTTGAAAATAGACAATGATGTACAGACGACGGACATGTTTTACTGTTTACTAGTAGAAGAAGTAAACAATTATAATTTTTATTTAACCATGATACTAACCTATAGTATACAAAAGGCCGACAACTTGGGCGCAACAACTGGTGACATTAAAAAAAAGATATGACTTTCGGCAATTTAAATCGTCAGTTCCTCTATATACAGAGTTATTTCAATATTCATATATGCTCCAAGGCTTCTTTGGTCAACAACATATACCCTCTCTTAAACTAACCTTCACATAAATTTAACATACAATGTAATAACAAAAATAATGAAGTATATAACATATTGATTACAAACATATGCCTGTAGTAGTAACACTATGTTTTTTACATATATCTTCAGCAGTAATAGGCTCATTTGAGTACAGCTTTCTTTGACATAGAGAAAACATTCCTCTGCAAGCTACCACGACTTTACCAAACTAATTCATTACCTCAGAAGTTACTGAATAAATAATAATAATAATAATAATAATAACCAGTTCCTAAGCACTTATACTGGCGACAGCACAAAGTAGAATTTATTTCATGAGAAATATATGTGGTACACATATTCCTGGAGCGGAGGGGGTTTTAAGTTTAGCAGAGAGGCTGTTTAAGACGTAGACCTATAGCTTAACGTGGAATCCAAACGAGCCCATATTCGTATAAACTATTACTCCGAACTAGTAAAATGACAAAATCGAACTGCCGAGACGTAATTTAACAAGTCAAAACCCCAGACTCCAAATTTTTCTTGTATTATGTAATTATTCACAGACTTTCCTATTTTGAAACGTGTGAATTAAGGAAAAAAATAATAATTTTAAAGCATGCACCTCAATATTAGTCATTTTCCCCTACTCCTTGGTACAATGTGTCCTATATTACTATGAAGTCTTAAAAAAAATTTGCTTTATATGTTTTTATTTTTAGGATACTTTGAAGTAATGGAGTGTTCCTTCTTCTATTCATTTCTTCGAACATTGTACTCGTAGAGCTGGAATGCAGACTGTTTTCTTCAGTGTGGAGTTGGAATTAACGCACAATACACTCAACCACACAACTCGATTAGTTTAGACACATTTTCGGTTCATACTTATATCTTCCCCTCATTGTAAACTTTCATATTGACCGCAGGTTTCCGTAACAACCATTAAAATTAACAAATAGTTAAAAACGATTTTGCGTGTTATTTTCAAATAAAAGTCACAGTTTCAAAGACAACAGTTACATTTGTTATGTGATATTGTTGACCATAACTGGACAATTCATCTAAAAGTCTTTAAAATTTTACAAAACTGTCAAACAATCGTTAACTTTCTTTAACGAATATTCGTGACAGTGTAGTGAATTCGATATTTCCTAATACCACTGACATTATATTGTTTCTGTGAAATAGCACTGGAATAACGTAATAAGCAGTCTTTTCACATAAAAGAAGCTCGTCCTATGAAACTGAAAATATCATCTAAAGATCATGTTTTTTCATCGGTCGATAGGATTAAGATTTATGAAACGTCATGAAAATACAGAAAAAGAAAACTAGCAATGCTACATCTTTAAAAACTAATTCATATCACGTACACTCTAGGAAAGTACATGAAAATGAAAATTTTCGAAAATTCTTTAACAGAATACGTAGAGAAAAACAAAAATTCCAACAGGGTCTATCGATTATTGCTCAATTAGAACGAATGAATGAACAAAATAGTAAACATATGTTGTCAAAGAACCGCCATGATGGATCACGTGTGGAACACATACACTAAAAGTAAAAACAATAAACATAGAAATAACATAGCCCAAAATAAAGTGATAAAACAAACAAACAAAAAAAAAAAAGCATTAAACTTAATGCATATAGATCATTTCAAGAATTCACAGAACCTTCTGTCATACAGATTATACAGATTGATACCATCAATAAATCATTTATCGCATTATACTACTATTATCGCACACCTACTTTTCATTGCAATCTCAACATATAATGCTCTTGGCATACGATAACACCAAGAGTAAAAAAGTATATCTGTGTGTCTATGCACATAATAGTTGACAATTATTCACAATTTATCTTCAAAATGTACAAGTGATCAGGTACTCCATTAACTTGTCTGTATCAAAATCATTTACATGTCTACAAATTGACGTGTCATTTATTATTATTATTGTTATTTGTTTTTGTTTTTTTAAAGAAAAAAAAAGATATGAGCGAACCTTTCGAACCTGATACCTTTGTAACATAAACAAGTGTTAACCCATCATATAAACTTTAATGAAAATATTTCTGAAATCACAAAGATCAGTCAGTTTTTCCTTTTCGTGTTTTCGAGATATTCGATTCTCTTTTGGCTTTTTTCTTCTTTTCCTTTTCCTGTGCTTCTAGGGCCTTCGCTAATTTCCATGATAACAACAAAGACAACAGAAAGAATGGAGAAAGACCTAATAAAACATAATATAAGAATTCTCCTGGATTCTGTGCCGCCCAAATGATGAAGTTATTAAACCATCCTTCCCAGGTGGAAGAGTCCACATTCAGAGGAGCTTTCTTTGGCTCGCTGCTACTGTTTTCATCCTCCATTCCAACTCACTGTCTGCAAAAAGGAAAGAATTACTTATTGTTTTTCTGGAATGCTCGGAAAGAAATGCATAAAAAACATGTATAAATGCATAAAAAATATGCTATAATGTCAATGTTAGTTTATAATAATATATATATATTCTAATAACACCTAATAAGAAATTATATTCGAAAATACACAGAAATGAAATAAAAGGGAAAAATATTTTACAAATCTAAGATAGAATATCGTTATTGATCACTGGTTTTACAATGTAGAAAAGTTTGTTTTACGAGAATTTTAGGAATGATAAAAAAAAAAAGCATCAAAAGATTGCGATCTCTGCCAATAATTAGTTTTTGGATCAGGGGTCACAAAATTTTTGAACGACCCCTAAATCGTGTATTCGTATTTTCTACGAAATAAGTACGTCATACTGAGTTAAGTGATAGTTTGGGTTCGGCTTTACTATATGTAGTCCTCGAGATACAAAGTGTACAAGAAAATTTTTCATTGAAATATATTGGATTTTTTTATCCAAAAAGTAATAATAAGCAATGCTTAAAAGGCTAGTTTTGCGTCTTTTTGTATTTTCAGTAACTTTACTTCTGGTGCCTTCCATTTCAACTCAGGCAAAAAAATATAAAATTGTACCATCACCATCTCAGATATTGTTGAAACTTTTTTATAGCAACTAGACATGTTTTTAAGAGACCCATATTTTTTGTTTTGTCATAAAAAATTTTCCCGCCAAGTAATGGGCCAGCAAAGACGGGGAGTACAATTTATGAATTGTAGAAGACATGGAAAATGGTCAACTTTGGAGCCTCACCATTCGGCTATGGAGACAGGTAGAGTTATAATTCTTGTTGTGGTATGTACATAGCTATATAAATAAACTATATATTATTATAGTTTGGTTTGAGCATGCGTATCTTTTTGTACATAAAATAACAAATGAACGTCAATTTATCTGAAAAGTCGAAGTTTGCGATTTTTTTCGAGCACTTCCGGTTCGAATTTTAAAATTCTGTTTTCGCGGCTGGTAAGACCTGGTTACCCACTTTCCGAAAAAAAAAATTTGTATCGCTTGTGTGTGCAACCGTTTTGTCGCAAAAAATTCGAGAAATTTTGAAATTTTCAAAAATCGCCATTTTTGGGCGCCATTTTCTCGAAAACACCATCTTTTAAAATTCTGAAATTTTGTCAGATAGTTCAACTTTACATGAATAATAAACACACCAAATACCATTCTCGACCAATGCTTCATGAATTAACTGCAGCCATTTAAAGTTAGCGAAGTTTCGTTAACTTTGATGTCACAGTTAGCAGCACTGCAAACAATAAAAGTGCAATGATTTGATTATGTTTGTGGTTCACATTCATAAAATGAAGAATAAAAGGTTTTCTTGACTGCTTTTTTATTTTTTTGATCAAGAAGGCTCTCTGAAATAGTAAAATGAGCCTCCCCTACTCCTCCGTTTTCTTAAACCGAAATAATCTGAGGTGGAAATTACGATTACGAAACGCACAAATTTCAAGTTCACTTACTTAAAATGGTCTTCGGAAACAAAATTTCACTGATTTATTTTTATTATTATTATTATTATTATTTTACATGGACCAATCATTTGCTTGGTTGGTGTCTTCTTCGCTAATAGCATGTAACCGTGCAGGTGTTCCAATAGGTGTTGGCTCACTCACAACTCGCCGAGGAGTGGATCTAGGGGGAAGAAACTTTTTTTATTATTTTATATATAAATAAAACCGATTTCAAAGTTTGGAGCTCTTAAAAGTACCTCTAAGTATCAGTATTATCCCCCCCCCTTCCAGAACTCCATCCTGGATCCGCCTCTGCGTAGCACATTGTCGATAGTCACAAATGCTGAAGGTCCATGTAGAATCGTAAACACCACTTCAACTTCACGTAATTCATGATTTATTCATAATATTTCTGCTACGCACCACTGGTTATCATACATATATGTATATAACAAAAGTTCCTTTCTGCAGATTTCTTAAATCTACACTTTGCATTGCAGAAGTTCGATTTTGGGGGAAGCATGAAGTTAGTTCATGGTGACCCGTTACTGCCATAAAAACTTCGCCATTTTCCGAAAGCCAAAGATGGCTTCGTTGAATACCAGTTACCGGTCGCATACTTTCGCTTTTTTTTTATTCCGAAAGTCGTCGAATTCAGTTCCAGGCAACAAAACGAGAGTAATACCCGGAGTTTGTACTTGCACTATACTCACGAATTCTTCTGCGGTTTTAGTGGGGGCGCGGTGGGTCAGTGGTAGAGCGTTCACCTCCGGTGCTTGGGGTCCCTGGTTCAATCCTAGCTCGAGCCGTGTGTTCTTTGTGGTGGACAAACACTGTGCTCGTGGGTTTTCTCGGGGTTATCCCGTTTCCTCCCACTTTCTGCATTCCACCATTTCATTCATTTCTCATAATCACCGTCTTCTTTAGCCTCACCGGCATAATCGTGAGACGTAAAACTTAGATTTCATTTCATTTTCTTCTTCTGCGGTTTTAATACCGTGTATCTGTTTTTGCTTAAGGTTATGCCGCGTTGCCACATTCTTTTCACCTTCCCCCTCAATACCGTCGCAGAAACCGGTTTTATGGCCGGTTTCACTGTAGAGCCACTGCTTTATCGGACCTGTCTGCATCTCGAACATCTGAAAGCGATTTTTAAAGTGGGATGCAACACCATCAGAAATCACTGACACGGTTTGGGAAATTGTAGACTAATTTTCACGTATTCAAACCTTTTTCTATAAAATATATTTTCGCTTTTCTTCGAGTATTTTTAGAATCTTGTCTACGGCTATGAGTACATGAGCCGAATCGTATGTTTTATCGTCGTTTATTACAACAAAACTGTCAGTTGTTTCACATTCCGGTGATAACTCTGAATTTCACTTTGCAGAATAACAGTCCAGTTTTCAGCGAAGTCCACATGAAGTTAAATAGAATTTGTATCTTAAAATTTTATACGGTGCTTTTCGGTAGCAATTAATTCTCTTTGGATTTTCTTCATGTAGTCATGAATTACAATTCTTACAGTTAAACTAGCAATGTACGATACGAAAACAGAAAGTGGCACAGTTTTTTTAACGAGATCATTGTTTTCCCATATGGCGTACGTAACACTTACATTTTCATCAGAATCAATAATTTAAGACTCCACGCTTATTCCTTCCACTCCAGGACATTCACCACATTCTTGAAGAAGACAGTTGTCATTTTCTACGGATCATACTACTAAAGGAAATAGGTCACTCATGACAGCTTCAATACAGGCTGCACCTTTGATTTGTAGCAACGCAGTAGCAGCTACGGTACCTTAAAATTTGACCAATACACACACACACATACACACTTCCCTCGCAGGTTGCGGACTGACCCACTTTAGTCGAATACTGTAAAATTTCGAGTGACCCATTCTTATGTTCGGATTGTTCTGTTTAAAAAGTCAGTAAATTTCTTTGGAACGTGTAAGAAAACGTTTCGATTTTTTTAACTTTTTGTCCTTTTTCGATCACTGTAATGACATCTCACTTAATTGAGACTTTGTCTGGAGCATTCCAAATCATCACTGAGGTAATAGTTCAGGCTTTTTGTAGATCATCAGAATTTATTGGATGGCCATTTCAAGTAAACTTAAAATTTGTGTGTTTCGTAATCGTAATTTCCACCTCAGATTATTTCGGTTTAAGAAAACGGAGGAGTAGGGGGAGGCTCATTTTACTATTTCAGAGAGCCTTCTTGATCAAAATAATAAAAAACAGTCAAGAAAACCTTTTATTCTTCATTTAATAAATGTGAACCACAAACATAATCAAATCATTGCACTTTTATTGTTTGCAGTGTTGCTAACTGTGACATCAAAGTTAACGAAACTTGGCTAAATTTAAAAAGCTGCAGTTAATTCATGAAGCATTCGTCGAGAATGGTATTTGGTGTGTTTATTATTCATGTAAAGTTGAACCATCTGACAAAATTTTAGAATTTTAAAAGATGGTGTTTTCGAGAAAATGGCGCCCAAAAATGGCGATTTTTGAAAATTTTACAATTTCTCGAATTTTTTTGCGACAAAACGGTTGCACACACAAGAGAGACAAATTTTTTTTTTCGGAAAGTGGGTAACCAGGTCTTACCAACCGCGAAAACAGAATTTTAAAATTCGAACCGGAAGTGCTCGAAAAAAATCGCAAACTTCGACTTTTCAGATAAATTGACGTTCATTTGTTAATTTATGTACAAAAAGATACGCATGCGCAAACCAAACTATAATAAAATATAGTTTATTTATATCCCTATGTACCTACCACAACAAGAATTATAACTCTACCTGTCTCCATAGCCGAATGGTGAGGCTTCGAAGTTGGCCATTTTCTATGTCTTCTACAATTCATAAATTGTACTCCCCGTCTTTGATGGCCCATTACTTGGCGGGATTTTTTTTTCGACAAAACAAAAAAATATGGGTCTCTTAAAAACATGTCTAGTTGCTATAAAAAAAGTTTCAACAATATCTGAGATGGTGATGGTACACCTTGTCTCAAAAAGGTTGAGCGCATTCTTTATTGCTGTTTCGAGGTAAAAATTTTCTAAGTCCAACTTCGGGTATCTTCGGGAAAAAGTAAACCAGGTTCGAACCTCGAAGCCAACCTTTGCAATCGGGAAAAATCTTGCAGATGTGATTTTCTTCTTTTAAATATAATAAGACTTGTTACCAATTATATATAAAAGAGCAACATTGATTGAAATACTTAATGATACAATATTTCGAAACTGTATTAATGCCAGCACATGCTTGTTTGTCATTTTGCTCTCCATACTTAATGGAATATTTAGATACGTAAACGAATCTTTCCATTTGTAAAAGAATGGTGAAAGTTAAGACATAGAACATTATTCTCTCCTGAGTACTAAAATAAAAGTCAAAGTAGAACAAAAACAGCGTTTGCAGTGGATATGAATGTAATTATTATCTTAAATACCGTTATATATCGCTAGAAGTATTATTCGTGGAGCGCTTGTGTTAGTTCAGTGGTACGCCGGTGGGTCTCAAATCGTAAGGTCGAGGGTTCGATTCCCACCTGAGTCAATGCATTTTTTATGAAATTCTATTTTCCGCAATGCATGAAAAATTATATAAATAATTACATTAAAATACGTCAGTTGTATATATATATATAACAATCATTGCAGAACATAGTGATTATTATGTTTAAAATATAACAGGTGTTCACAGTACGTTGGTATTCTATGATATATGTGAATGTTAAATACAAATTAAGAAAATAATATTATCGCAATAAATAAATTATGTAGTGTATTTATTTGCAGCTATTTGTCATATAGGGGTTACTTCTGAACATTCGTATTACAGCATGTCATTGATATTCTTGAAAAATTATCCGAGGCATAAAAAGAGGGTATAAACAGAGAATCCAAAGTCGGAACGCTCGCAAGAAATTCATGAACCCTAAAGGTCACGTGAGCAGACTAGAATTGTCCTTATGAAGCATGCCACAGCAGAAGGTCTTTACATAGATTTTCAATTCAATACCTGATATATGCTTTTGCAATGTGGAAGTGGTGATGCCTTTGGTCGCTCTCTCTCTTTCTCGCTCGCTCACTCTGTATTTATATATATGAAAGTGGATGTATGTGTGTGTTTCGACATAATTCTGATATGTCTAGAGCAATTTTAACCATATTTCTTACAATCTGGAAAAGAGTACTGTCGGGATATATATCAAAAATGCTAGAAAAGGATCGATATTAGTATCGAATCCATAGTTTCGTGGTCGCTTAGGTAAACAGTTCTACTTTCAATTCAAGTCCAATTAAGCTCCCATTAGCACCCAGGGTGGTTACGTAGCGACAAAAAAATATCGAAATCAACCAATATTAGAGTCGAAGCGTAAGTTTTCAGTGCCGCATTTCCCATTAGTCCAACTAGGCCCGTGCCTAGAGGGCAACATATTTGAAGAGCGCAAAGTTTAAAATTTTAATTTTTTTCGTATGAAAAAGTTAAAAAAATCGAGAGCAAACATACTATTTCATGAGCAGTCCTCTTTTACTATTCTAATATATTTAATGATAGCGTAAGAAATCTGAAAATACTACAGAACATGTTTCCCATTTATTTTTTGTTACGTAATTGTAGCTGTAGCATCTAGTGAGTGGTAACATGAAAATAATCAATGTTAGTATACAACCCATATCTTTCGTGGTCGCCAAGTTCATTGGGAGCAGTTCTGATGACCTTTAAGTTTAAGTTCAACTTCCAGTAAGAGTAAGATCCCCAGCACATCTAATAAGGAGAGCGTAGTTCTGGAATGTCTGGGACAACCTTTACCAAACTTGGGGGACATATTACTTTCAATCTAAGAAGAAAATATTGTAGTAGTATGAAGTTATGGAAGTTGGGAGGCGTGACATGTAAAAATAATGTAAAACGACTGATCTTAGTGTTTTATCCATAATTTTCTCGGTCGTTGAGATGGATAGTGATGCTCCTAATAGAGGTTACATCCAAATTCATCCCCATCTTCACAGGATGATGGCCTGGGAGAGCTAAAAATAAAATCTCAAAAATTACTTAAATATTTGTCGAATTCATAGTTTTCAGGGTGAGAAAGCGTTTCTAATAACTTTGGAAGGTAATTTGTACCCACGTCAAGATGGGCTTTTTAATCATATCAATTTCTCACCTTAAGAAGAAATTACCATTACAATTATGATATTAAGCCAACCTTCGCAATCGATGAAAAAATTATGTGGATGTATGTTTCGTCTTTTAAATGAAACAATACATGTTAAAATCAAAGATGGAGTGGGTCAGTGGGTCGGTTGGTAAGTGGGTGAAATGGGTCAATATTTGTGAGTAGATCAGTGGATCGTAGGTCAAAAGGACGTGACCTACTGCGAAACACCACTCATCGTGACTCACACTGGCCCACCCGGTGGCCACCCTTTTAGTCCAAAGATATTTCGTCCAAAGAACATTTCGTCCAGAGACTTTTAATCCAAAGACATTTGGTCCAAAGGACAATTCGTCCAAGTGATATTTCGTCCAAAATACAATTGGTCCAAAGGAGAATTGGTCCAAAGGACATTTCGTCCAGGGATGTTTAGTTCAAAGTACATTTCGTCCAAAGGAGAATTGGTCCAAAGGACATTTCGTCCAAGGATGTTTAGTTCAAAGCACATTTCGTCCAAAGAACATTTGGTCCGGTAACGCTTGGGGGTTAAGGGTTTGTTTCTATTAGAAGAGTAAAAGTGATTCATATAACATTATGACTCAGTAGCTTCTTATTTTTAAAGGAAATTTGAAATAGAGATTTATTCCGCAATTTTCATTTTGATAGAACAAATAATGCTGAGATATTCAGAAAAACGTAAACGCCTGAAAACAACATGGCCGAACAACAGGAGTGAGGGAAAGGTTGTAGTGTGAAGTATGTTGCTGTAATAACTGCTAACATGACATCTAAAATTTTCATGTTGTGAATGAAATAGTTCTAAAATAAGTACCGGTAACTAAAATTAATGGAGTTTAAATTTGAGTAAGTTAAATATTAGGTATTCAAACCCTTGTGTTAGAAAAGTGAAAAATTATGTGTCAAGTATCTTTGAAGAAATACTGAGAATAGAAAAATACACATGTGTGAAATATATTCTTAGTGTCCAAAGATAATACTCTTAAACAGTCACATTCTTGGCTGCAACGTTGTGAAAAGTGATTGACAAATATAAGATGAAAGTTGGAACATTTCGTGTAGAATATACGTATCTTTTCAGGTTAACCACAAGTCTGGTTTCTATTTGTAGACTATTGATAGTGTGTAACTTCGGCAGACGTTTCTACATAATTAGTGAGTCGTATGACAAACCAGAATTGTTAACTTGTCTTGTATTTTTATTTCAGTGTTACTCCTTATGCAAATATATTATATACTTTTGCTTTCATATTAATTTTCTCGGTACAGCACAGTACATTTAAGATATCCATTGCAAAGTCTCAAACCAAATACAAGATTCACATGACCATGCGGAGGCAATGTTGTCCGCAAATGAAAAGGGAGTATGCTCTTCAAAGGGTTGTTTATCATTTTGGGAGGTGAATTCCTTAACCAACGAAGCTACAACTGTATTTCTGCGAAGCTAAAACTGTATTTTTGTAAAATTATTAATGAAAGCAAGGAAAGGTGGCCATTTAGTTTTCAGCCGTTTACGTTTTTTCTGAATATCTCAACATATATTTGTTTTATCGAAAAGAAAATTGCGGAATAAATCTCTATTTCAAAATTTCCTTTAGAAATAAGAAGCTATAGCTCGCGACAAAACATAACCAATTTTTTCCTCGAAGGTCAAGATCTAAGGGTTTACTTGTCCCTACCATAAATCCTTCATTGTAACTATTTTAGATTCCGGCGTTGCCGCTCCAACTCAGGTAGAACTGTATAAATTTCTCAGTATGGCTAACCCCATTACGGTTATCATAGTAGCCCGAGCCCGTGGAGACCTCTAAATATATTACCCCACAGAAATGAGTGCCATAAGTCCAGGCCTTCTAAAGGCTGTTGTGCCAGGAATTTAGTTATCATTATTATTATTGCTAATAATAATATGTAATATTAGTAATAGGCTTAATAAAGATTCTGCCTGTTTATCTGCTCTGCTTGTAAGTATATTATTTCTAACTTTAAAAAAATGAAATGAAATCTTTGAGTTTTACGTCCCACGGTTATGCCGGTTAGGCTAAAGGAGACGGTGATGATGAGTAATGAATGAAATGGTGGAATGAAGAAAGTGGGAGGAAACGGGAGAACCCCGAGAAAACCTACGCACACGGAGTTTGTCCACTACAAAGTTCACTTGGCGGGGGCTGGGATCGAACCCGGGACCCCAAGCACCAGAGGTGAATGCTCTACTACTGAGCCACCGCGGTCCCTTTCTAACTTTAAGATATAGTTATACAGGTCAATATATAATTGATTAGTTTCTTTCTAATGTGATTCGTCACGTATATAAAAACTGGACAAACTACAAATTAGGATACTATACACAGTAAATTAAAAATGATAGCTTTATTACTCAGATATTAACCTGCATACATTAATACATATGAAGATTTAGGTACTGAATAGAATGCTTTTTAATCATTTCTTTTTTTAGAAAGAAAGTTTTAAATTGTCATTATAGACAGATGGCCTGTCGAATAATAATAATAATAATAATAATAATAATAATAATAATAATAATAATAATAATAATATTTATAAAAGACTAACATTAGTGCATCACGCTAACTCCTAATAGTAAATCGCGTTGATGCTCATTGCAATAATATAATGCAATAATTTAGATTTGAGCATTTATATTTATGTATCCGCAAGTTCGTTGGTCGGCTACCTAAAAAAAAGAAAGAAAAAGAAAAAAAGTGAATGCAAACAATTAGAGCTCTTAAGTATTGACTTTAACCTATAATTAGTGCTTGAACTTTTCGTTTAAACTGTACCCGCCCGATACCGATTGCGTTTGGTTTACTCGATCCTTAGACCTGATAAACCCGTTTGACCCGTGTTTGGCCTGTTTGGACCGTTTGAACCGATAGACTCGTTATGAGTTCGTACAACTGTGTTAGAACAATTTGTGTTATGATAATAAAGTGAAACAACACATCATTTACAATAATGACAGACTAAGCTTGTTTTCATAAAAACGGGATGATTAGGTCATCCCTATTCATACGGTTCAATCGGGCAAACCCGATTCATACGGGTGAAAATACAATATCGGTCCAACGTGCGGTCCAGTTTCTATTCTACCTTGTATTTTCCGAGCATTACCGCAAATGCACAGTCGCCCGAAATGGCTCGGACGTAAAAACTATCATATTATATTATTATTATTATTATTATTATTATTATTATTATTATTATTAATATTATTATTATTATTTTATTAATAGGAGAGAAATTACTTGTTGAATGACCTGTACGTATTTTATCCCTATTTTAAATGGTTATTCTGGTTTCATGTATCTGCTTATTGGTTTGCAACACTCAGAAAGAATAGTTCGAGGCTTCATTGTTTACCCTGGCGACAGGGAGAGCGGCTAAGCTTTTGTAATACCGGCAACATCCAACTGGTTGACAAACCGCACGTGGCCGCTAACAACCATATGACAGTTTTACTGCTGATAAGAAAACTTGGTTTAGCTTTGAAAACCACTATACACAAGTAACACTTCCCAAGTGTAACACTCCAATTTTGATAAAAATTTGGCAGTCAGATACTACACATAAAATAAGTAAATACGTGTTTTTTATTTTCTGCGGAAAAACGGTTTTAGGGGGCAAAAGCTCCCACCCAAAATTTTGAAAGTTGTCGCCCGAAAGGCAAGAAGAAGTGGACCGAAGTGAATGAAATTGTATGTAGATATTGGATACGTAAAATAAGGCCTTTCGTGTTTCACAAGTGTCTCCATCTGATTTCTTCAAATTTGGCAGATAGTAGTAGTGGCCCGCGTATATTGAGCCGAGTCAGCAAAAATTTTTGTGACGTCATAGGTCAAAGGTCAATGACCTTGGCCCGGGGTCAATGACCTAGGGGTACCTAGGACCACCCCCTCTAAATTTTGGCAGGGGTACCATGGCCCACCCCCTAAATTTTGGCAGGGGTACATAGGACCACCCCCCTTAAATCTTGGAAATTGCCAAATCTAAAAATTGGGTGTGGTAGCCTAGGACCAGAGTATGTACCTCTATCAGTATTGGGTGTCTATGTCGTTCCCTTTCATGGGTAAAAAATTGCCAAAAATTGAAATTTCGGGGGTTTTTGACCTAATTTATCCCCTTTGATGAGGTGTTATTACCTTATATAGTTATATGGGCGTATACAGGGGTTCATTACCTTTCATAAGACATGTGAATATTAATGCACCCCTTTAAAAATTTGGGAGGGGTACCTTGGCCCACCCCTTCATTTTTAGAAATTGCCCAATTTAAACATTGGGTATTATAGTATAGGACGCTAATATGGATCACTATAAATTTGGGTGGTCCACCTCGTTCCCTTTTAGGGGTACAAAATTGCCAAAATATAAACGTAAGCAATACGTTGTACCACGTGTTTGGTTTTCGACCTAATTTATCTCCTTGGATGAGGTCCTATTACCTTATATGATTATATGGTCATGTATAGGGGTCCATTCCTTTCATAAGACATAGGTACATTAATGCACCCCTTGAAAATTTTGGTAGGGGTACATAGGACCCCCCCCCACCCCCTTAAATTTTGGAAATTGCCAAATCTAAAAATTTGGTATGGTAGCCTAGGACCTTAGTATGTACCTCTAGCAGTATTGGGTGTCTATGTCGTTCCCTTTCATGGGTAAAAAATTGCCAAAAATTCAAATTTCGGGGTTTTTTGACCTAATTTATCCCCTTGGATGAGGTGTTATTACCTTATATAGTTATATGGGCGTATACAGGGATCCATTACCTTTCATAAGATATGGGTATATTTGTGCACCCGGGAGGGGCACCTTGGCCCACCCCTTAAATTTTGGAAATTGACCAATTTAAACATTGGGTATTATAGCACAGGACCCTAATATGTATCGTGATAAATTTGGGTG
The DNA here is from genome assembly GCF_964235325.1 of Thermobia domestica. NCBI lineage: Eukaryota > Metazoa > Arthropoda > Insecta > Zygentoma > Lepismatidae > Thermobia > Thermobia domestica. Next base: position 21,743,217 of record NC_137459.1, on the reverse strand, counting down.
GTCCACCTCATTCCCTTCTAGGGGTACAAAATTGCCAAAATATAAACGTAAGCAATACGTTATACCACGTGTTTGGTTTTTGGTCGATTTTATCCCCTTTGATGATGTGTTATTATCCTATATAGTTATATGGTCATGTATAGGGGTCCATTACCTTTCATAAGATATGGGTATATTTGTGCACTCCTTTAAAATTTTGGGAGGGGTACTTTGGCCCACCCCTTAAATTTTGGAAATTGCCCAATTTAAACATTTGGTATTATAGTACCGGATCCTAACATGTATTATGATAAATTTGGATGGTCCACCTCGTTTCCTTCTAGGGGTACAAAATTGTCAAAATATAAACATAAGCAATACGTTGTACCACGTGTTTGGTCTTTTGGCCCAATTTATCCTCTTGGATGAGGTTCTATTACCTTATATGGTTATATGGTTATGTATAGGGGTCTATTCCCTATCATAAGACATAGGTACATTTGTGCACTCCTTTAAAAATTTGGGAGGGGTACTTTGGCCCACCCCTTAAATTTTAGAAATTGGTCATTTTATATATTTGGTATTATAGTACTGGACCCTAACATGTATTATGATAAATTTGGGTGGTCCACCTCGTTCCCTTTTAGGGGTACAAATTGCCAAAATATAAACGTAAGCAATACGTTGTACCACGTGTTTGGTTTTACCTAAGTTATCCCCCTTGGATGAGGTTTTATTACCTTATATGGTTATATGGTTATGTATAGGGGTCTATTCCCTATCATAAGACATAGGTACATTTGTGCACTCCTTTAAAAATTTGGGAGGGGTACTTTGGCCCACCCCTTTAATTTTGGAAATTGCCCCTTTTTACATGTTTGGTATTATAGTATAGAACCCTAATATATATTACTATAAATTTGGGTGGTTTACCACGTTTCCTTTGATGGGTACGAAATTGCCAAATTTTAGTACAACCACGTGTTTGGTTTTGGCTCAATTTATCCCCTTGGATGAGGTCCTATTACCTTATATGGTTATATGATCATGTATAGGGGTCCATTCCATATCCCCTTAAATTTTGGAGATTTTCCAATTTAAGCATTCGGTATCATAGTACATGACCTCAACATGTATCATGATAAATTTGGGTGGTCCATCTTGTTCCCTTTCATGGGTAAAAATTACTAAAATATAAACATAAGCAATATGTTGTACCATGCGTTTGGTTTTTGGTCCAATTTCTTCCCTTTGATGGGGTTCTATTACCTTATATGGTCATGTATATGGGTTCATTTCCTATCATAAGACATGGGTACATTGACGCACCCCTTGAAAAATTTGGGAGGGGTATCTTGGCTCATCCACTCGGTTTTAGAAATTGTTTTAATATAAGCATTTGGTATCATAGTACAGGACTTCATTGACACCTATTTAGCACGTTATATGGTTTATTACCTTTATATGTTTATGTTCCCTTTTAAATTTGGGAATTATCAAATAACAAAATTCGGTAAACGTTTTCTAGGACCCATTGGTGTTCCTCTTATGGCCAAATATTCAAAATTTAAATGTTATTGACCGGCTTTATTATTGAATAAGTACAGGACTTATTACTTTTTCATAAGACACAGGTGTATTTGTGTACCAATCTTTAATTTTGGGAGGGGTACATTTCTTATTGTCATATCAATAATTGGTAATTGTTCTTTGGGTAAATCATTATGATCACGTGATCAGTTATTGACCTATGATAGGATTAGGAGTCCAGGACATTGGTACATTGAAACTTTGTAGGATAATTTGAGAATGCGTCATTGGTATTGATTATTACAGCCAAATATAAACGTAAGCAATACGTTGTACCACGTGATTGACCTTGATGAGGTAGTGTACAGGGATACATAGCTAACCTTATTGAATCTTATGACTCATAGTCTTAAGGGAATACATGCTACAACACTGGCAAAGTTATTGTTGATGCAATTTGATTGGTTGATCACTATCTTTCGTGCAATCTGATTGGCTGATCACTATCTTTCGTGCAATCTGATTGGTTGCTGATTTTCAAATCTTTGCTGCATTCAGTTTTTAAGTTTTGTTTAACATTTAAAAATCTTGGTTTCGTTCAACATTTTGGACTCACTGATAAATATGATCAAAACCGTTTATTTGTTAATCGAATAGTTAAAAACCGGATAAAGTTTGACGGTTAACCGTGAAACGTAAAATTTTTTTAGTTTGAAATTTTTTGTTTTAATTTTTTTTGTTTCAGAATTTTGTTTGAAATTTGTTTCAAAATTTTTTTGTTTGAAAATTTTTTTGTTTGAAATTTTTTGTTGCAAAATTTTGTTTGAAATTTTTTTGATTAAAATTTTTTGTTCGAAATTTTTGTTTTGAAATTTTTCGTTTCAGAATTTTGTTTGAAAATTTTTTTTTGTAAATTTTTTGTTTGAAATTTTTTTCGTTTCAAATTTTTGTTTAAAATTTTTGTTTGAAATTTTTCGTTTCCAAATTTTGTTTGAAATTTTTTTTGTTTCAAAATTTTGTTTGAATTTCTTTCGTTTGAAATTTTTTTGTTTGAATGTTTTTCGTTTCAAAATTTTGTTTCAAAGATTTTTGTTTGAAATTTTTTGTTTCAAAGTTTGGTTTGACATTTTTAAAGTTTGTGCACTCATTAGTAAAGAACCGGAACTGTTTAGAACTAAAACCTCTGGCAACATTGTGGTGCAATAGTACACGTTAGAACATGATGCAATAGTACACGTCAGAACATGATAATGAAACGTCATCAGTTTTGCATCATCGTTCGCGTTAGTATTCATGATAACATCATCATGGCTACTTGTCTGCAGTTTCTAAACACGCGTGATGTGATGAAATCATTTACCAAGATTACTGATTTACAACAGAATGTACCTTATAGAATCTTAGCTAGCCAAATGATCCCTACAGAGTTTGGATTAAGAATCGTAGTGAAGCTTGAAAATGATAAGAATATAATTTTACCAGCAAGATATTTACCCATGGAAGCATCAAAACAAGAAGAAGTGCTGCGTTTCTTAAATACTGGATCTGTATCTTTATGCTATAAAAGACTCTTGGGTCGAAGTCATCAACTTGAATTTAGTACACAGCCAGATTCGTCAGCAAATCATGAATTCAAACGTCAGCACATCAGACATAGTTGTATGAATGTGGTTGGTCAGCATGACGTCAGCAACTGTGATGAAACCATGAATTCAAACGTCAGCACATGACGTCAGCCGTAGTTCTATAAATCAACCAATACCGTGAAATCATTTGAGCAAGTGCTTTTCAGGAGGAAAGATGTGTACTTCTAACGATAAAGAGTTCATCTTCGCAAGCTATTATCCAATAAATATATTTCAAACAAAACATGTGATGATTGGTATCAGTGCTAAAACATTTGAACCTGTGATTCGATTGGGCAAAGCAGAACAATTTGGTGTACAACTGACCTGTGAAGAATGGCACGAATCGACCAAATGAACGATTATTTTCATGATGAGCTAAATGTGATCATAGTCAAATCATTAGGCTCAAATCATGAAGTGGTGCTGCGTACAGTCCTCGAAGAGAAGATGGTGTTTTTACGTAAAAAGAGTACATTCCATGTCCCTCGCAACATGGTGTATCTAACGCAAACGGAATGGAACAAATTCATCAGCGTATTTCAGTGTGTGAAACATGCAGTGGAAGTGTGCAACAAAACAAGTATATTTCTAAAAAAGTACTATTTTGAAAAATGTGTTATGCATATTGTACAACATGTATCTAGATATTGTGATGGTTGTCAACATCGTTCGTTGGTGCATACCTGTATTGATAAACAGTTTATTTGTGATCAAATGGACATTGAGTTTCCACCAATTGATATTGCATTAGACCTTAAAAGACTTCAACTGGAATTAAAATTATATGCTAAAGACAAACTAGTGCAAGAAGTTCAAAATACATTGTATCGACAATATCCAGAACCACTATCTGGTATGGATGTATGTGGAGTGTAATAAAATGATCCATTTCAATGAATTGTGTTTTTTCATTTCAAGTACAACCCCATATTCTGACGTGTACTATTGCATCATGTTCTAACGTGTACTATTGCACCACAATGTTGCCAGAGGTTTTAGTTCTAAACAGTTCCGGTTCTTTACTAATGAGTGCACAAACTTTAAAAATGTCAAACCAAACTTTGAAACAAAAAATTTCAAACAAAAATCTTTGAAACAAAATTTTGAAACGAAAAACATTCAAACAAAAAAATTTCAAACGAAAGAAATTCAAACAAAATTTTGAAACAAAAAAAATTTCAAACAAAATTTTGAAACAAAAAATTTCAAACAAAATTTGGAAACGAAAAATTTCAAACAAAAATTTTAAACAAAAATTTGAAACGAAAAAAATTTCAAACAAAAAATTTACAAAAAAAAATTTTCAAACAAAATTCTGAAACGAAAAATTTCAAAACAAAAATTTCGAACAAAAAATTTTAATCAAAAAAATTTCAAACAAAATTTTGCAACAAAAAATTTCAAACAAAAAAATTTTCAAACAAAAAAATTTTGAAACAAATTTCAAACAAAATTCTGAAACAAAAAAATTAAAACAAAAAATTTCAAACTAAAAAATTTTACGTTTCACGGTTAACCGTCAAACTTTATCCGGTTTTTAACTATTCGATTAACAAATAAACGGTTTTGATCATATTTATCAGTGAGTCCAAAATGTTGAACGAAACCAAGATTTTTAAATGTTAAACAAAACTTAAAAACTGAATGCAGCAAAGATTTGAAAATCAGCAACCAATCAGATTGCACGAAAGATAGTGATCAGCCAATCAGATTGCACGAAAGATAGTGATCAACCAATCAAATTGCATCAACAATAACTTTGCCAGTGTTGTAGCATGTATTCCCTTAAGACTATGAGTCATAAGATTCAATAAGGTTAGCTATGTATCCCTGTACACTACCTCATCAAGGTCAATCACGTGGTACAACGTATTGCTTACGTTTATATTTGGCTGTAATAATCAATACCAATGACGCATTCTCAAATTATCCTACAAAGTTTCAATGTACCAATGTCCTGGACTCCTAATCCCATCATAGGTCAATAACTGATCACGTGATCATAATGATTTACCCAAAGAACAATTACCAATTATTGATATGACAATAAGAAATGTACCCCTCCCAAAATTAAAGATTGGTACACAAATACACCTGTGTCTTATGAAAAAGTAATAAGTCCTGTACTTATTCAATAATAAAGCCGGTCAATAACATTTAAATTTTGAATATTTGGCCATAAGAGGAACACCAATGGGTCCTAGAAAACGTTTACCGAATTTTGTTATTTGATAATTCCCAAATTTAAAAGGGAACATAAACATATAAAGGTAATAAACCATATAACGTGCTAAATAGGTGTCAATGAAGTCCTGTACTATGATACCAAATGCTTATATTAAAACAATTTCTAAAACCGAGTGGATGAGCCAAGATACCCCTCCCAAATTTTTTCAAGGGGTGCGTCAATGTACCCATGTCTTATGATAGGAAATGAACCCATATACATGACCATATAACCATATAAGGTAATAGAACCCCATCAAAGGGAAGAAATTGGACCAAAAACCAAACACGTGGTTGTACTAAAATTTGGCAATTTCGTACCCATCAAAGGAAACGTGGTAAACCACCCAAATTTATAGTAATATATATTAGGGTTCTATACTATAATACCAAACATGTAAAAAGGGGCAATTTCCAAAATTAAAGGGGTGGGCCAAAGTACCCCTCCCAAATTTTTAAAGGAGTGCACAAATGTACCTATGTCTTATGATAGGGAATAGACCCCTATACATAACCATATAACCATATAAGGTAATAGAACCTCATCCAAGGGGGATAACTTAGGTAAAACCAAACACGTGGTACAACGTATTGCTTACGTTTATATTTTGGCAATTTGTACCCCTAAAAGGGAACGAGGTGGACCACCCAAATTTATCATAATACATGTTAGGGTCCAGTACTATAATACCAAATATATAAAATGACCAATTTCTAAAATTTAAGGGGTGGGCCAAAGTACCCCTCCCAAATTTTTAAAGGAGTGCACAAATGTACCTATGTCTTATGATAGGGAATAGACCCCTATACATAACCATATAACCATATAAGGTAATAGAACCTCATCCAAGAGGATAAATTGGGCCAAAAGACCAAACACGTGGTACAACGTATTGCTTACGTTTATATTTTGACAATTTTGTACCCCTAGAAGGAAACGAGGTGGACCATCCAAATTTATCATAATACATGTTAGGATCCGGTACTATAATACCAAATGTTTAAATTGGGCAATTTCCAAAATTTAAGGGGTGGGCCAAAGTACCCCTCCCAAAATTTTAAAGGAGTGCACAAATATACCCATATCTTATGAAAGGTAATGGACCCCTATACATGACCATATAACTATATAGGATAATAACACATCATCAAAGGGGATAAAATCGACCAAAAACCAAACACGTGGTATAACGTATTGCTTACGTTTATATTTTGGCAATTTTGTACCCCTAGAAGGGAATGAGGTGGACCACCCAAATTTATCACGATACATATTAGGGTCCTGTGCTATAATACCCAATGTTTAAATTGGTCAATTTCCAAAATTTAAGGGGTGGGCCAAGGTACCCCTCCCGGGTGCACAAATATACCCATATCTTATGAAAGGTAATGGATCCCTGTATACGCCCATATAACTATATAAGGTAATAACACCTCATCCAAGGGGATAAATTAGGTCAAAAAACCCCGAAATTTGAATTTTTGGCAATTTTTTACCCATGAAAGGGAACGACATAGACACCCAATACTGCTAGAGGTACATACTAAGGTCCTAGGCTACCATACCAAATTTTTAGATTTGGCAATTTCCAAAATTTAAGGGGGTGGGGGGGGGTCCTATGTACCCCTACCAAAATTTTCAAGGGGTGCATTAATGTACCTATGTCTTATGAAAGGAATGGACCCCTATACATGACCATATAATCATATAAGGTAATAGGACCTCATCCAAGGAGATAAATTAGGTCGAAAACCAAACACGTGGTACAACGTATTGCTTACGTTTATATTTTGGCAATTTTGTACCCCTAAAAGGGAACGAGGTGGACCACCCAAATTTATAGTGATCCATATTAGCGTCCTATACTATAATACCCAATGTTTAAATTGGGCAATTTCTAAAAATGAAGGGGTGGGCCAAGGTACCCCTCCCAAATTTTTAAAGGGGTGCATTAATATTCACATGTCTTATGAAAGGTAATGAACCCCTGTATACGCCCATATAACTATATAAGGTAATAACACCTCATCAAAGGGGATAAATTAGGTCAAAAACCCCCGAAATTTCAATTTTTGGCAATTTTTTACCCATGAAAGGGAACGACATAGACACCCAATACTGATAGAGGTACATACTCTGGTCCTAGGCTACCACACCCAATTTTTAGATTTGGCAATTTCCAAGATTTAAGGGGGGTGGTCCTATGTACCCCTGCCAAAATTTAGGGGGTGGGCCATGGTACCCCTGCCAAAATTTAGAGGGGGTGGTCCTAGGTACCCCTAGGTCATTGACCTTTGACCTATGACGTCACAAAAATTTTTGCTGACTCGGCTCAATATACGCGGGCCACTACTACTCAGATCAACAACAAGCACAAAGAGTATAGTGTATTATATAGCATTTCAGGAGGCACCTTTAACCCTTACAATGTTTTTCCGCATAAACAAAAACACGTGTCGATTAATTTCCTGTTTGCTGTTGATGTGCCAAATTTGAAGCAAAACGGATAGGGATACTTCAGAAACACGAAAGACCTTATTTTACATAGGGTCTCTAAAATGTCTACCCACAATTTCATTTGCTTTAGTCCACTACTTCCTGCGCTATTACGGTAATATTTACTTTTTTTCGGAGAAGGCCTAGGCCCCAACACTGTTTTCCGCACAAATTAAAACACGTTTCGTTTATTGTTTTGCGAATTGTCCCTATACGAGGTTTCGTTGCAATTCTCCATACTCTTTAAGAACCTCTGACGTATAATTATTTGCACTTTTGACATTTCGTAATCAACAGTTTAAAAGGTCCGTGATATACGCAACCGTTTTTTTTATAAAGGAAAATACGAAACCCAATTACCTCAATTTACGTCTACAATATCTGTGCACAGTTTCATTCAATTCTGTACACTTCTTCTTGCCTTTTAGGCCTCAAATTTCAAAATTTTTGGTGGGGGATTTTGTCCCTTAAAACCGTTTTTCCTCACAAAATAAACTCGCATTCGTTTATTTTTTGCGTATTGTCCCTACACAATATATCGTTCTAATTCTTCATGTCCTTTAAGCACTTCTGACATACTGTTATTCGCACATTTGATGTTTCACGATCAAAGTTTTGTAGGGGTCTGTGTCCCACCCAAACCTTTTTTTTTTCCAGGAAAATAAGAAACCAGTATTCCCTCATTTTATGTCTACAATATCTCTGCACAATTTCATTCACTTTGGTTCATTTCTTGTGACCTTTAGGGCCTCAAGTTTCAAACTTTTGAATGAGGGCTTTTGCCCCCTAAAACCGGTTCTTTCGCAGAAAATAAAAAAAACGCTTTTATTTATTTTTTGCGTATTGTCCCTACTCAAAGTTTCGTTGCGTCAACTTTCAAACTTTTGAGTAGGGGCTTTAGCCCCCCCTAAAACCACTTTTCCGCAGAAAAACACGTATTCGTTTATTTTGTGTGTAGTATCTACCTGCCTATTTTTTCAAAATCGGAGTGTTACACTTGGGAGGTATTACTTGTGAGTCATAATGTTATATGCATCACTTTTACTCTTCTAATAGAAGCAAACCCGTGACCCCCGAGCGTTACCGGACCAAATGTTCTTTGGACGAAATGTGCTTTGAACTAAACATCCCTGGACGAAATGTCCCTTGGACCAATTGTCTTTTGGACGAAATGCCCTTTGGACCAAATATCTTTTGGACCAATTGTGTTTTGGACGAAATGTCCCTGGACCAAATGTGTTTGGACTAAATGTCTCTGGACGAAAATCCTTTGGACGAAATGTTCTTTGGACCAATTGGCTTTTGGACGAAATGTCCTTTGGACCAATTGGCTTTTGGACGAAATGTCCTTTGGACGAAATGTTCTTTAAACCAATTGTGTTTTGGACGAAATGTCCTTTGGACCAAATGTCTCTTGGACGAAATGTCCTTTGGACCAATGGTCTTTTGGACAAAATGTTCTTTGGAGAAATTGCCCTCTGGACCAAATGTGTTTGGGCTAAATGTCTCTGGACGAAAATCCTTTGGACGAAATATCTTTGGACGAAACGACCCCCAACTACCCACCGTCCCATTCTGTTCTGCGCATTGTAGACAGCATCTTCTGAACACTGGTGAGCTTGTCTACGTTTTACTTTCAATATCTCCATTTTTCTTCTTCTGAATCTCCATTTCTAATGAAAAAAGCTCAGGCATTTTTGGATTTTGATATTTGCAATTGTAAGAGTGGCAATAGCAATAGGAGTTCAATTTTGAGATACAGCTTGTCAGCTTTTAGAGGAGCTAACTGCTGGGAAAAAATTTTGAATCACCTGTAATATATGAATTATTATACCTAGTATAAAAAACTGAAAGTAACTATGTCTGCGTGATTATCACGGTCAAATTGCAAAGTCAAATGAAATGACATTTGGTATATAATCAGGCCCCAATCCCAACTGGGAAGTTATCATACGCATATCACTTTCATTATAACACATATCCTTAGTGGGGAGTAGGTGTCCGAATTTTTGCGAAAAACTGAGTATCTTACAAGCCGTTCAACTTAGAGAGCTTAAATTCAGTATATAACTCTTTACTAAAAATAAACAGAACGTGTCCTGCCATTTTTAAAAATGTGTTTTATGAGCGGGGGAGGATTTTCTATATATTGGAAATTGGTAGTGGGTTGATTTGTAAAAATTATCGAAAACGATTGATATTAGTTGAGAAACTAATTGAGGAATGGAAACTACAGTCCTTTGTATTTTATACCCACTGCTTTCTAATATAATAATTGCTGAAGCTGGTGTTTAATATAGGGATCGTTCAGAGCATAAGGCAATCAAACCATAAAGTTGTGAGAAAAATAGACATAACATTTGTATTCCAAGCTTAATTTCATGAGCATTTTAAATTAGTACGGCATGCTTAATTATATGGAAAACTAGTTTTTCTTTCTTTTCTTCTTACGTTGGTCTACTTTATCTTGATTTGATACTTTCAAATTTCATCCTGTTTTCTACTGAAATGTATATGTAAGCCAAGAAAGAAATAATTATATATGATAAATTTAAATTCATCTTAATTTGGAAGATGAGAAACACTTTACCATTGTATATCGTAAAGGTCAGATCCACCGGTATAGTAACAGAGCGGTGCTTGAGCGATTGACGGTAGGAATTCAAACTCCGATAAGTGAAAATTTCACAGTCTTGTTTTATTTCAAGTGTAACCTCTTTAGTCAATGGAGAGAAGGACGTGGATCATGGGTCAGAGTTCATTACGTTGGTGGGTCGGAGTTGGTCACAATGGTTCAAAGTGGTTCATAGTTGGTTGTGGGTCAATTCTGTATTCTACCATTAATTTCATAATTCGCAATCACCCTATCCTTTAGCTTAAAGACACAATCGCGGAACGTAGAATTTAATATTAGTGATGTAATAAACCCATAATGGGTCGCTTCTTGTTTTACCTTGGTGCATTATACTTTTGCAATGGTAAGACAAGTGTTTACCTCCTCTGGGTAGTTTCACATTTGTAGAGGTGGTCAAGGAGTTCTCAATGAAGGATTTATTACCATCTTGAACGCTCGCTATTTTGCACAAGTTAGCATAAAGACTCGGGACTCTTACCATTTTTTTTAAATTTTAGTAATACTTTTAAATGACATACTACTTGATTCCCCTTACCATTTTCAAATTTTGAGTTGCACCCCTCCTGAGACCCACCGGGGAACCTTGGGGCAAATCTTTTTCCTCGACACGGGGTACCTTTGAAATTATAAAATACATGTTTTCCGGTGTTGACATCTGTTTCATCGTTTCAGACTTTTATTAGTGTCAACGGGCTTCATGGATACCATGCTTCTTTATTCTCTTAGTTTTCAGATACAAGCCCCCATGTCGTAAGCGTCAGTGGACCACCGATGCGCAACTGGCAACATTTCGCCAAAAGTTGGTGATCCCGCAGCTACGATCCGTGGTGGCCCCACTTCGGTTTTGAAAATTATACCACCAGCGGCAGAGACTAAACGAAACGCCAACGAACCACAAAATCTTCCCCCAAAATATGTTAAATCGCCCATATGCTTGATTTGTTTATATTCAGGTGAGTGTAAAAAACACTAGGGGAAAAAAGGAAGTATCCCAAGGTGGGCGCGAACCTTCAACCTTAAGTTTACTTGCCGCATATTCTTCTGACTTCGCCACGGAAACGATGAAGAAAATCTCGCTTGTAGAAGGATAAATTATTGAGGACTTAATTTAGCCAATCAAACAAATCCCTCTATCTCGAGTTCTGTGAGATGGTACTGTGAACCGTTTCGAGATTTATTGCTTTCTGGTGGAGTACTATCTACGTGCAAAATTTGAGAAAATCGCCGACGCGCACCTTCGGAAACTCTCCTCTTTAGTGCAATGTTGACAAGAGATGGTGTGGGTCAATGAAACCTTGATCCACAAAATACTGACCCACTACACATCGTGACCCACAATGACTCAACACCCAACGTGACCCATTCACCCACCATGACCCACCACCAACTATAAACAACTCTGAACCATTGTGACCAACTTCGACCCACTAAAATACATCGTCATTAAGTTTGATCCATTATCCACGCCATCCTCTCTACTGACTTAAGAGGTTATATTTGTAATAAACCAATTTTTTCCAGTAGTTAGCTCCTCTAAAAACTCATAGCCTGCATCTCAAAAGCCAAGCAGTAAGTCCTATTGCCATTGTTACAACTGGAAATATCAAAATCCAAAAGAGCCTGAACTTCTTTCTTCATTACAACCAAATGAAAAAAAGAAGAAAAATGGAGAGGTCTTGAAAGTAAAACGTAGACAAAGTTGCCAGTGTTCAGAAAATGCTATCTAGAAGGCACTGAGCAGAATGGGTTGGTGGGTCAATGGGTCAGTGTGAGTCACAGTGATGGTGTTTCGCAGTGGGTCACGCCTTGCTGACCTACGATCCACTGACCCACTCATAAATCTTGACCCATTTGACCCACCGACCAACTCAATCTCTGATTTTACATTTAGTATATCATTTAAAAGACGAAACATACATCTACACAATTTTTCTCGATTGCGAAGGCTAGCTTGATACATATACTAGTTGAGATAGTAATTTCTTCTTAAGGTGAGAAATTGATATGATTAAAGAGCATATCTTGAAGTGGTTACAAACTACATTCCAATGTTATTAGAAACGCCTTCGCGACCCCAGAAAACTATTACTTCGACAAATATTTAAGTAAGTTTTTACATTTTATTAATCATATCTCCAAGCCCCTCATCCTGTAAAGATGGGGATGAATTTGGATATAGCGCCATTGAGTGCCTCAGTACTCATCTCAACGACCGAGAAAACAATGGATAACACTCTACAATCAGTCATTTTACACTATTTTTACATGCCACTCTTCCCAATTTCAATCCCTTGAGGTATCTGAATTCCACAATATTTTTTCCTTAGATTGAAAGTAATATGTCTCCCATGTTAGGTAAAAGTTGCTACAGACATTCCGGAGTTTCGCTGGAATATACACGTATACAAATGGTGATCAGAAAAATGGAAACACCTGAACGAAATTGCAACTTACCAGATTAATATGGTGTCGGGCCACCTTTCGCCTTCAGAACAGCCTTGATGCGACGTAGGAGGGAGGCATAGAGGTCGTGAATGGTAGCAAGTGGAATTTTACAACATTTCTCGTGCAGGGCATCGGTCAGTTCTGTGAGAGAGGATGGAGGTGGAAATCGTCGCCGGAGTCGTGTTTCCAAGACGGACCACAGATGTTCAATTATGTTGAGATCTGGGGATTGGGCGAACCAGGGGAGGTGTTGAACTTCATCCCGATGTTCCTCAAACCACGCTGCAACAATGCCAGGTGTCTGAATGGGTGCATCATCATCCTAGAAGATGGCGTCATTGTCCGGGAACAACATCCGGACCATAGGATGCAAGTGGTCTCCTAAAATTGCGACATAATCGTAGGCAGTGATTCGTCCGCTAAGTGTGACCACAGGACCCAATGAAAACCATGATATTGCGGCCCACAGCATCAACGAGCCGCCGCCATTTTTCACAGTTGGGCGGAGACACTGAAGATCATAAGTTTCTTTGGGCGTTCTCCACACATAAACACGGCCCGTGGTTGGGAATAGGGTGAAGGATGACTCATCCGACCATATCACACGTTTCCAGTCCTCAACGGTCCAAGTTGCATGGTCGCGGCACCATTTGCGGCGTGCAAAAGTGTTATGGTCCCTGATGAGCGGTTTGGCCCGTGCAACACGACCCCGTAAGTTCATGTCATGTAATTCGTGGCGGACTGTGATTGTCGAAACAGGGTGGGTTAGGTGCTGATTGAGTTCCTCCGTCACTTGCTCCGCAGTGGCACGACGGTTCTGCGTGACAATACGCTTTAATACACGGCGTGACCTGTCACTCATGATTTTCTTCCGCCCACTGTTCCGCTTCCCCGATGTGGTTTTCCCGTGTGTTGTGTAGGCCGTCATCACCTTCGACACTGTCCCACGCGACACACCTAACACAGTAGCCACTGCCTTCACAATCACTCCATATAACCGCACACCAACAATTTGCCCTCTTTGAAAATCTGAGAGGTCTCCCATTTTACACTATCTCCGTCTGTTGCAGCCACTGGACACTGCTGTTCCACTGCGCCTGACGTAGTATGGAGACCTACCTAACACACCACCACCAGTGGTCCGGCGCTGCGGGCGCCACGACACCACTGCCAACCCATACATCTGACGTGTTGCCAACTACAGGTGTTTCCATTTTTCTGATCACCATCTGTACATACATCAAAACATTTAGAGCTGTGTGAGCAATGCTTTTGATGTTGCTCCTGTAAATTCAAAATCCAGGAGGCATAGTCTCATACCAAAACGTGGCATTAAATGACATTGTGTTTGTAACAGTGTCACGAACTCAAACTATGGATTTGACACTAATCTCAGTCACTTAAGACATTTTATTTTTCATCCTTTATCGCCCGCCATAATAATGGGTTTTGAATCAATTGAATTGATTTTGAGTTTAACGTCCCGTCAGCAGTGAGGCTATATGAGACGTAGACCTACTAATTAACGCGAACTACATGAGCTCTCGCTGGGGGCCGAATCTGTGTCTCCCACACCGAAAGCGTGTACGCTATACGCTTAACCACAAAGGAGCTTTACGATGAGAGTTAAATTTGGACTTTAACGCTTTCGGAGTTGTAATTATTAATTTCTGCAACAACGAGAACTATGGATTCGACACTAATATCGATCGCTTTTACTTTATATATATTGACGGAGAGAAAGGGACCACATCCATATACAAAAGCCTTGCAGATTATTGAACTGAAATCCTTTGGAAAGAAATCCTATTCTGCCTTCTTTCTCGAGTATAAATAAGTCTCTTAGACATGACTTCGTGTTCGTAAATTTCCTGTTTACATAATTTTGGGGATCGGGAGTTTTGTGTCCGTAACGAAGATTGGAGTTTGTATAATATTTTCTGTTTATACCCGAATAGTCTCTTTACCTTTCAGAAAGCGTAAATCACTTGCTGTAATGAGAAAATTCAGAAGTAACTTCCGATGACAAATAGCTCCAAATAAATACACTACATAGTTTATTCATTGCGATGATATTATTTTCTTAATTTGTATTTAACATTCACATATATCATAGAATACCAACGTACTGTGAACACCTGTTATATTTTAAACATAATAATCACTTTGTTCTGCAATGATTGTATGTTATATATATATATATATATACAACTGACGTATTTTAATGTAATTATTTTATATAATTTTTCATGCATTGCGGAAAATAGAATTTCATAAAAAACATTGACTCAGATGGGAATCGAACCCTCGACCTTACGATTTGAAATCCAATGGCGTACCACTGAGCTAACACAAGCGCTCCACGAATAATACTTCTAGCGATATATAACGGTATTTAAGATAATAATTACATTCATATCCACTGCAAACGCTGTTTTTGTTCTACTTTGACTTTTATTTTAGTACTCAGGAGAGAATAATGTTCTATGTCTTAACTTTCACCATTCTTTTACATATGGAAAGATTCGTTTACGTATCTAAATATTCCATTAAGTCTGGAGAGCAAAATGACAAACAAGCATGTGCTGGCATTAATACAGTTTCGAAATATTGTATCATTAAGTATTTCAATCAATGTTGCTCTTTTATATATAATGGGTAACAAGTCTTATTATATTTAAAAGAAGAAAAACACATCTGCAAGATTTTTACCGATTGCAAAGGTTGGCTTCGAGGTTCGAACCTGGTTTACTTTTTCCCGAAGATACCCGAAGTTGGACTTAGAAAATTTTTGCCTCGAAACAGCAATAAAGAATGCGCTCAACCTTTTTGAGACAAGGTGTACATGCTCTGCCTGAATTGAAATGGAAGGCACCTTCTGTATCTCATGGTAATAAGCTCTGGTATGATAGTGTTTCTCCTCTATTAATAATACTAATTGTTATAAGCTAATTGGTTGAAGTGAAAAATGAAGTGACATGAAATCGTTAAGTTTTACGTCCCACGATTATGCCGGTGGAATGAAGAAAGTGGAAGCAAACAGGAGAACCCCGAGAAAACCTACACACACTGTGTTTGCCCGCCACAAAGTTCACTTGGTGTAACTTGGGATCAAACGAAGGACCCCATGCACCAAAGCTGAACGCTCTACCACTGAGCCACCGCGGCCCTGGTTGTAATGGAGTTTATCGTTCCCTTCACATCGAAACTATATCAGACGGGGACCTGAAGTTTAAGGTGTAACCCAAACTACGGTAATGTGTTTAGATTTCAAATCTATCCCACGAGGAATCGAACCCACGTACCAAAGGTGCACTCTAGCCACTAGGGAAATTGTTCTAAGTATTTGCATATATTTCGAGTTATTAACATAGTCATGTTCATCGTACAATCTTTCGTCCAATAGTTCTGATTTTCTGTACAAGGATTTAAGCCATTGAGCGTCCCGAAGATTGTGTCCAATTGTGACACACGAAATAATGGAAGAAAAATTATCCGAAGAACATTAGTACGTGAGTAAGTCGAAATATTACATGTTCCATAAGCTCCCCAATTAACTGTAATTGATATGTTTTATTCCATTGCATGCTCCCATGTGTCTAGTGCTTCCGGTTGGAACACAGAAGTTTCGGTGTTGTCCAAGTATCATTAGGCTATTGAAAGCTACTTGAATTTAAAATAAATAAATAAATAAATTAAATTAAAAATATAATAATCATAACATGACCATACATTATCCAGCACTCTGCATAGCAGGTTACAGCTCTTAGTGAGCTGTAACGCCAGAAAGTTCAGTTTCTATACCAATGAGAAGAAGCCATAAAAAAAAGCATGAAAAAAATCGAGTGAAATCAGTGCCTTTGACATGCTTAACGTCCTTCCGGCATTACTAGAACGGTTTCAAACCCAATGAAAAACACAGGGAAGATATAACCCACTGGCCATGTTCCCCACTGATATATAGTGAAAGGAAAGTTTAACTAACGAAAAACTTCGCAGCAAGAACTATCATATATATATCAGGGTTTGCCCAAGGGACCCAGCCCGAAAAAACTCGGTGGGTTTTTTCGGGTTGAACCCACCTGAAAAACCCACCTGGGTTTTTGAGCTTTTTGTTAGTATATTATTGGTACACCTAAGGTGATACCATTGAAGTGTTTTGAACTCTCCTGTTGCGAATTAGATGCTTTCACGTTAAGGTATTCAACATTCAACATAGACCTTATAAAGTTCTGTTGAATGAATATAACTTACTTTAGCTTGAGATAATTATAGAATAAATTAATGTATGGATTATGCTTATAGCCTATTTGACGTAAAATATGCTATTTTATATTTTAGAAAATACTTTCTGTGAATAGTGTGCTCGCCGACTCCGAGGGACGTTATCCCTCATACGTTTGACAGGTTTAAGACCATACGTGTTTGTACTACCAGTAAATATGTAGTGCATTAGTAAAACTATTAGTATTATTTCTTATCTTTGATGGTAACACAAGTATTCTTCAGTAAAATTTGGTTTTACAACAACAATAGTTTAGTTTAGTAATTTGTTGCTACTCTTCAAATAAGCATTCTGTAGAGTCAACACCGTAAAAGTTATTGCAAATTTAAGAAGTTTAATGCTTAATGCTGGAGACCCGCATTCGATTCCTGGTGGAAGCTAAATCAGTAGTAGGGAACCTGCGACCTTCAGGACCTACTGTTAAAATGCTAAATTATATAGGAAATATGAAAAATACGACAAATCAATAATACTGTAGAGTTACTGGATTTCCCTCATATGATTAGTAATCAGTATAAAGACAATTCAAGATTTAATAACGATTTCATTTTTTAATTTTTTTCTCTCTTTATTTTCTGTGGATGATGTAAAACAGTCATAACTTTGAATAATAAGACAGTCAGCAAACATTTCAAAATTCTCGTTAGCAGACGATTCCTCATTCTTTACTCTTGGTAAATTTATGTAACTTATGTACCCTGATGTAACCGAAGTGTTCTGTAACTGTTGACATATTATTAAATAAGTCGAGAATTCCATTTACCTTGCACTTTCCTGAATCCTTACATGTGCGTACTTTGGATGTTTTCCGTAATTTTGACGGCTATCTTCCTTCTTTGGATGGTATAAAACGTTCCAGGACCCGGAAGATGGGAGAAGTACACGAGGAGCGAGTGTGAGCAATAGCAGGATAGATCTATTCCAAACCCCACGCCAGTTCGATACAGAGGCCAAGACATGAAGACGACCAGTCGACGCCCAAGAACTGAGGTACGGAACACGCATTTAAGGTCCTAAACGCCCTAACAACCTTTCTTTTCTTTCTTCTTAAACTAAGACCCTCGACTCTTTTTTTTTTAATATTTGTTCTTATTTATTTCTACCCGCATGCCCTACAAACTAAAAACGCTCGTCGTCTTCTCAGATACATCTCAATTCTACCAGTGAGCTATATTTCCCAAATTAACGATTATAGTTTTTTTCTTTCTTCAAAACGACGACGAAAGCATTCCAACCGAATGCAAAAGCGTAAGAATACTTCGAGAACTCAGATCACAAGTGTGTACTCTGAAGACCAATTGGAGCCCAAAACACCCGATATCCCGAAGCTATCTTGACAAAAGCAATCTCAAACAAGCCATTAGGTGAACAAAAAGTAAACGAATGATAACTTTTCTTACTTTATCTTTTTAATACGTTCCATAAAATTGTTAAATGTGACTATGTAACCAATAAGTGTAAAGTAACTACAAAAATTAGGTCTATTCAAAACAATGATATACGTTGGAAAATGGAATATTGTCAATGAAGCCTTTATAACAAAAAAAAGGATCCCTGTCCATGTTCTAGACAGCATTATTGATGAAGGCATGGTATGCAAACAAGAAATAAAAGCTAGGATATGAATGGTAAACAATAAAATCATATATATATATATATATATATATATATATATAGGGTGAGTTCGCCAATAGTCGACCGCTGAAAAAAAAATCTTACTTCTAAGCACTTATAAAGCGTGATGATTTCATAGTATTTGACAAAAGTGAATTACTTGCTTTATTTGGGTTCTTTTGTACCATGCCATGTGTTACCTGCTCACTTTTAAAATTTTGCAATGATATAAAAATACATTTTACGAAAACTCATCAAAATTCCCACTTGTCGACCATCATCGCTCAGTAGTCGACCGCATTCACGCTATTAGTCGACCGCGCGCAATTTCTATCGTTTCTATCACGTAGAAGTAAGCTCACGTTACTTCAGCATGTCGAGTTATCGTCTCACATATGATAAGGTTTCTCTTTTGAGTTACTTGAGCACATTGAGTTATCTTTTCATGTAGTAACAGTAAGTTCCTGATTGTTTATTCAAATCATTTATATGGTACAATCTGCGCGCAGGAACAGCTTATCTGCAAGTTCTTCCCATGTATACCCAGATAATTCGGTACACCGAAGATGGAACCATTTATCACATTGATCGCAACCCACTGGTTTATCCTCACTTTCCAAAGCAAAATCGTTTATCACCACTCACATCCTGCGCATATGGCTCCATCGCCGTAATCAATAACATCTCCTTCATTGTGATGTTCTAGAACAGCAGTGGTCGTCTTCTTCGATCGTTTCTTTGGATTTTCCAGTTTGTTGCTCTTTTTTGCTGTTCTTTCATCCCTTTTGCGTTTCTTTTCCTCCTCTAGTTTCTTCTGTTCTTCTTGTTTTGCAGTCAGTGCGCGGCGATATTCTTCTGAGCTAATTGCAAACGGTATCTTCTCTACCTTCTTCTTAGGCTTTTTGACTGGACTCTTAGGCCAGAACAGATGCTTTTTAAAAGTTGGCTTTATATATATTGGTCTGATAGTTTTAGGGGTTGTTGCGATATTCTTCTGACTTGATTCACTTGGTCCAGCAACAGCATCACTTTCAACGTCCCTTGTTTCTTGCTGTGCTTCTGGTATAGAAACCAGAGCTTCAGTAGGAGGTTCTTTGAGAGAATAAGTATCTTGCTGAATATCTTTCATAGGTTCAGTTTCATTCAGTGTAGTTGACGTGTTTCTTTTCTTCTCATTTGATGGCACAAATTCTGGAATAGACGCTTCCTTTCTCCGAATAATTAAATTCTGATTCTGTTGTTGGAGCAGACATAACTGATTCTTTGTTTGGCAAAATACCGATTTCCTCTTTCTCTTGCTGCAATGGCGTCGAATTCCTCAGGTTTCGTTGGTAGAATGGATGTTATATTCACTCTATTTTCAGTTGTTGCACTTGGATTGGCTTCAACAGACAATGACTGGAGAAGATCATTTAGTAAATCCTTTCCAACAGTGAGAGTAGCTTGAGACAAGTGTTCATTGTTGTCATCAACTACAGGGATTTCACCAACTGCAACTTCGTCATCTAATGGTAAGTTGGCACTTTTATCATCAGTTTGTAGTGCTTCGTCCATCGGCTCTTCTGCTGGAAGCTTCAAAACTTCAAGAACTGCGTTGAAGTCAACAGCAGCCTTTTGAAGTTCATCCTTGTACACAGTAATAACTTTTCTTGCAGTAAGAAAATCTTCTTCACTAACATTTGGCTGAGTGGAAGTACTTTCTATGTTTTTGCATACGCTCTTGATGCATTTTGTGTAGTCAACAGCGTCCGGATTGAAAGGATACAGTCCACATTTGCGAAACCCATTCTTTATTGTTGGCGGTGCTGTTGCTGTTGCTAGGACCTCTGCAATAAGTGGTGCAAACTGAACTCTTCTAATAGAAGATAAATTATTTTCCGTTAGATAGCTGCGAACAACGAATTTCCAATTTGTTTTTAACGCCTTAAAGACGGATACATCGCATGGTTGAAAGATGTGTGTTGCATGAGGGTGCAGGGCACACAATATGATCTCTTTGTTGTCACAAAATTTGCTTACTTCATAAGTTAAGTGAGTTTTGTGACCATCGATGAAAAGTACTAAGGCTTAGGTACATCGTGATCTAATAGCCATTGGCGACCCACTCAAAGAATGTCTCACTAATCATCCAGCCAGATTCGGATCGTCCTATCACAATCGAAGAGGAAATATTGGACACAATATCTCTGGGTACTCGCGACTTGTATGGATAAACGATCATTGGAGCAACGGTTTCTCCTGAAGAACTAAATGTTCCTAGAAAAGTAAGGGGTTCCTTTTCCTTATCTTGAACCTCATAAATATTCTTCCAGCCTTTTGGTCCCAAAATTTTTCCAGATGATGGGCACAACTGAAAAGAAGATTCATCCGCGTTAAAAATTCTACGTGGATCTTCTAGAATGAAAAGATTGTTCGTACTGGTGAGGTAGGTCTTAAGATCATGAAACCACGAACGTATATATTCTTCTTTTACGAAACTTCGGCAGACATTTATAGGCTCAGCTGCAATATTTGGATGTCTCTTCAAGAAAGATGCATACCATTTCTGCCCAGGTCTGTTGTGTTTAAATGGTGTTTTACGTTTGTGGTCTACAACTATTTTCTGTACTGAATTTAAGAGGTCATGCTTCTTTCTGGGGAAACCACGTTGAGAAAGTTCAATAAGCCAGTTTGCAAGGGTTTCTTCTGTTTCACTAAGATAAGTACAGCGTCCCATCTTCCCAGTTGTTTCTGGTACCCGTCCATGTAATTTGTCTAAAACTGTTGTCTTTGGCACACCAAACCTTTTACAGGCTTCACGAACTGAAAGTTGTTTTGTCCTTACAGCTTCTAAGGCGCACTGCATATCAAATTCCGAATAGCGGAAAAATTTTCTTTTATATCCCGGAGCCATGCTATGTCAAAATACATAAAATTTAAAATGCTTCGCCATATTTCTAACAACAAAATGCATTGCTACATTATAAAGCAGAAGTAATCAAGAATATATTGCAAAAGTTGTTTTTCAATATTGATAATCTTAATATTTCAGTGTTCTTCCCGAAAGCAAGTTCTGACTTGAATAAACCTGAGACGAGTGAATCGATATTTTTTATTGCCATTAATCGGATGATGATGACGTCCCAAGGTCGTGAGACCTAGAATTAAACGTGAGCTCCGAACCAATTGTATTCACATGGAAAATTGAACCCAGGACTTTATTACAAAGCAGCATACTTTAACATTTACTTGAATTTCGTTGAATTTATTTATGTCCTTTAAGCATTTGTAGCACAGGACGGGATAGGGAGGGAGAAGGATGAGAAAATTTGTTGGTCAGAGCCTATTATGTAGGTAACATCATGACATGCGCCTGGTATAACTGACAAAACCCCCAAGAAACCTGTCAGAAGGGCCGGCATTGACGTTCCAACCCGCACATTTTTCCATTGCCAATTCGTAATCCAGCAGGCTAGGCACTGGACAACGTGTATGGTACATGCCTCCAAGAAATTATTATTATTTCTCTCATTCAGGGAGACGTGGTAGACGTACAGGAAACCCTTCTTGTTCTCGTTTGTTTGCTTATTTCTTTGTTTATTATGCTTTAACATCCCTTTTTAGCATCGAGACTATGTAAAGACGTAGACCTACAGTTTATAGTAATATTCGAACCGCTTTAATTCGTTCTATGCTCTCCCGCTTCGAATTTAACCCGGGACACAGAGCACCAAAGGCATGGGTGTTATCCATCAGACCAGCGAGGGCTTCTTGTTCTCGTGTAAAAAATAACTTGGTTTCGCATTGAAATAGTAGATCGTCATAAAAAGAAACTTTCAACTCAAACAAATTCCAGTCAACAAAACGCGAAACATGGTATGAAACAGTGTGGTCGATAGGTGGCAAGAAATATTCCAATAGTCGACCAACATGAGAAACAGGCGGTCTATTTTTAGAATATTTCACGGAATCAAAAAGTTTATACATGCATGTTGAAAAACAGACCTTAATAATAAACAGGAAATAATTTGAAGCAATTTGGCACACTCTCAAATAATCCAATAATCGACCAATCTTGGTCGACAATTGGTTTGTATGGAAAAAAAAATGCCAAATTCCGACCACATTTTAACATGTATTTTTTCATTTAATACTTTCCAGTTATTGACAAATTATACTGTACAGCTTCTAGAATAACTTAGTTTTGTAACAAAAACATTTCTTACCTCACGTACTACCTTTATCCTCAGAAAAGCGAAAAACAACAGGTGCACAAGATTCCCATTACACGCTGTCGTAAACTGTGCACCTGAGTCGTAATTCTACAGATACGTCGAAATTTATCGGTGAAAGACGACCAGCTGGCCAAGAGAGAGGGAAACAATGATTGTCATTGGTGGTATATGATGCAAGCTTTATCATGAATCACTTTCCGCTCCAAAAGACCATTAGATATATTTTATATACACAATAGTAAGCAAAAATGGTCGACTATTGGATGGCGGTCGACTATTGGCGAACTCACCCTATGTATAAAATTGATTAAAAGGATAAGAAAATTAACACTTACGCATATACCTACTTATGAAAAATTACCAGTCATTTGATTATTATTTTACGTATGACTTAACAACGAAAGGCCTACGCAACGCATTTCACAAGCTTGTGTAACAGGTCAAGATATATCACAATACCAAGCCTGATTCCAATCGGGGAGGGGGAGCACGGTGAATCAGTGGTAGAGTGCTTACCTCTGGTGCGTGGGATCCCCGATTCAATTTCCGGCCAAGACAGCTTGTGGTAGACAACATCATGTCCGTGGGTTTTTTCGGGTTACTCCCGTTTCCTCCCACATTGTCATTCCAAAAAAATCTTCCATCATCAATCACTTGCCTTAATCATCCGTCTGCTTTAGCCTAAATGGCATAATCGTGGGGACGTTAAACTTGGACGATCGGCACATAAACATTCGCCGAATACCTGAATATATCATGATAAGTATCTGTAGAAAAATAATCTATGAGTATTCCCCTTGCATATGGCTTCTCCGACTAGTGACACCTTTGTTAAAGGGGGAAAAACCCACTTGCTCCCAGGAAATTTTGATTCTGTACGACGAAAACCAGGTGTGTCATTAATAGGTTAGTAACTCAAGATGAAACTTAGATCTATCACTATCACCAGAAAATAAGGCCGAGTCAAACGAACGGAAACATAGTTACTCATCAACTCCAAAGTAGGCCCATTTCCAACCCTCACTGTGCAAGGTCATGCTGACAGTTTTTTAGGACCAGCATGGAGTAGTGATCATGGATTGGCTGCCGAACGGTACCATGCATCACCGCTGTAGAAACTTCGGGACTCCATTAAAACCAAGAAGTGTGTAATGTTATCCAAAGGTGTCCATATCCCTCAAGACAACGCTTCAATTCACAACTAGCATGCTGCCCAAACAAAAACACAATTCTGCGGGTATGAAATGCTTCCCCATCGTCCGTAATACCCTGATTTATGAGACGCTGTTGGTTATCTCGTCTCCAAAAATATAAATAATCTCTACAATAATAATAATAATAATAATAATAATAATAATAATAATAATAATAATAATAATAATAATAATAATGGCTAAAATTGAATTTAAGAAAAAAATGGATTTCTTTTATTTTTAGAATTTAGGCAATGGAGGTGTACAGCCATACTAGCAAGAACCTTAATTCCAAAAGAGACAGGATGACTCAGTAAAAATAAGCAAAAGTTAATAAAATATTGTTAAATAAAAAAAAATATGAAAAATAAAATTATAAAAATTAAATTTTCAATCTGGTTCTCATTACCAAGACCATACAAATGAAATCAAATGAAATCTTTAATCTTTAATCTGAAATCTTTTACGTCCCACGGTTATGCCTGTTAGGCTAAAGGAGACAGTGATTATGAGATCAATGAATTGGTGGAATGAAGAAAGTGGGAGAAAACGGGAGAACCCCGAGAAAACCCACGATCACGATCTTTGTCCACCACAAAGTCCAAATGACGCGAGCAGGGACCCCAAGCACCGGAGGTGAACGCTCTACCACCGCGGCCCCCACCATGACCATACAAATCCATTTGCCAAGTAGTGCAGATCCCTGTCTCAACAAGACCCGAAACCCTTCCGAATAGAATAATCATTTAATAATAATAAAAAAACATATCACTTACTGTTAAAAAAATAATAATTGATAAATATGTAAACCGCTGAGTTTTTTATAGGTTTATTTTCCAAAAAGGGGATAACGAAGCAGCAAACAAAAGAAAAATATAATTGAATTTACGAAAAAATGGATTTCTTATATTTTTAGAATTTACGCAATGGAGGTGTACAGCCATACTAGCAAGAACCTTAATTCCAAAAGAGACAGGATGACTCAATAAAGATAAGCAAAAGTTAATAAAATATTGTTAAATAAAAAATATGAAAAATAAGAGGATAAAAATTAAAATTTCAATCCGGTTCTCATTACCATGACCATACAAATTCATTTGCCAAATAGTGTAGATCCTTGTCTCAACAAGCCCTTAGCCCCTTTCAAATAAAATAATGATATAATAATAATAAAAAACATATCACTTATATATCTACCTTAGAATCACACATTAACAATATCTGAAATAAAATATATTTTTTCATAAACCTACCATAAATCAGGTGCTGAGACTTAAAAAAAAATTGATAAACATGTAAACCGCTGAGTTTTTTTAAAGGGTTATTTTCCAAAAAGGGGATAACAAAGCAACAAACAAAACAAAAATATAATAACAAAATAAAATAATCTTAAGTAAATAAAATAATACTCATAACCATCATTTAAAAAATAGGCATGTTGAATATATATCAGGTTCGCATATTCATCATATAAAAGTTCTTTCTTTTTTTTTCTAATAAGTAAACACACAAAACTTTTGGGGTCCTAAAATGATCTATCTTCACCGGTGAGAAACTACTAATGAATGGCACAAAAAAGTCAATATACAATCTAGTCGAATTACGTTCTTCCAAAATTATTCAATAAATTTCTTCCTTTTTTTTCTTTTTTTAATACTTCAAATCACAGTCTTCGAGGTTCATATTTACGCGAAGAACAAAACTTTACAACGTTGAAAGAAAAAGAATATATAATTTAGTAATTATTCTTGTTCACCAATATAATCCTCATAGATAACTTTGATAAATTAATTCAGTCACTCATTAAACTTAATGATATTTGTCCAACAGACATACACGGGAAGATAAATAATTATATATTAATTTCTAAATACTGTAAGCCGAAAGTTTATCAAATATCCAAAATACAACTTAATTCCATGGTATCGTCCAAAAATAAAGAAAACTGAAATCAGAATACTTTTAGTTTCAATTTCCAGTACCAAGATCGAAAATCCAATTAACCATCACCATACAATGTAAAACCTGTCACTAACACTTCATCCAATAATCCAACCAAATGTAACGAAACGGTTAATGCTTCTGTTAAACGTTCAAACTTTTCAAGAATTTAGATTGGTGAAAAAATTTTCCAGAATTATAGATGATTCATAAAGAAAGAACAGAAATAATAATAAATGTTGTAAATGTCGATGTCCAATTATCAGGTAAGTCCAATACTTCTATACACATTGAGGAAAAGAAAATTCTTTTTTATTATTTTTAAATTTCAGACGACGGATAGAGGAACTCACGAACGGAATATATCATGCGAACGATATTAGGATCAGATTGAGAACCACTTGGTTGTCCAATCAACACGTACGCATGATCATCACATACAGTTCCTAATATCGTAGAGATTTTATTTTAATGGCCTCTTACTCCCATTAACGTACTGAATTCACATTGACTTCAATAATGTTACGATTACAGTAACAATTCCACTTCTAGGGCATTCACAAAATTATTACTTTAAAACCGAATGCAATGAATAAGACGATAGAGACAGCCGCTGCTCTTTTTCTCAGCTCCGTTACACACTTTTACTACGAGTACTCATTTAATCATAATAATATTTTCATATTTGCCATTCATTGGGTATTCTTTACAATTGACGCGTCGCTACATATCTAGTTCAAACAACGAATAAACAAACTACATTTCCTAATTATTATATAATTAACTACGAAACACTATTTCATTACAATTATATCCCCGGGTAAATTTTTTTTTCAAAAATCGTCTTTCTACATTACTTATACTTCCCAAAACTCAATTCAAGCTGGAAGCTTGTACTTAACCCCAGAGGCCTTACAAAAGGAATGGTTATGCGCCAATCACAAAATGTAGAATAAAAAACTAGTCTAAGAAGTTTACGGTCCTTTGGAGTTTCAAAACTTCTAACTACTAATCCGAAAATTCAATAAATCAGTACCATTAATGAAGGACTACAAAAATAAACGAAAGGTTGGAAACAAGCCGAAAACGCGATAAAAGCTTTCCTTCATTTTCATGATCTTGCATATTCCTAATCACTCATCAAACCGAAATAACTGTTACATAGCTTAAGGAAAAATTAAAGTTAAATGTAAACACACAGTTGTTGGGTAAAAATTTGGAAAGAATTCAGAAACATACGCGACAAGGGCTGTTGGGTGCAAAAAAGAAGGGAATTTAATTTTTAAAACCAAATGCATGTGTGATCAACTATTTTAAGCAGTAAGCTGTAGTAAATGTAAATAATTAGTGAATAATTTAAACCGCATAATTCAAACCACCCCACTTTTGACCTATTCTGTATTCTGAAGTAAACATGTAAACAGACAAAAAAATTTACCTGCACCGAAATAAGAAAACTATGCCATGACTAATCAGAATTTCAATATTTCTTCCCGATAACAAACTTGATACAAGACTAATTAAAACTTTACATTTGTAACTTCTTATCCTGTTATTTAAAATTTAATAATTACACTACCAGAATTAACTATTTTCAATCTGTGCCATTACGCCATCTCATTAGTTCAACAAATCTAATATTACAATTAACAAACCGAATTGTTGTCATTATTAAGACGTAGAATAGTTTTGTGAAACAAAGAATATATTATTACTAGCAAAAATCAAAAACTTTTAAGAACGAGATCACTAAACAATAACCTTTTCTTCGTCTGCTTTATACGAAAACAATTCTAGTATGTATTTACAGAATATAAACACCTTCTTATTCTCTAAGCCTCAGCACACTTAAATAATCATCAATTTTACTACTTTCAATTCATCAAATATCAACGAATTATAACGAAATAAATAATGAGGGAGAAAAACAACAGAATAAATGACTCTTAAATCAAAATTTTACTAACATCTTGGCATTTACAGGAAACCTAAAGGAGGAGTGTTATCTCCAATTGTTACAAGTTACACAGAAATATGACTGCCCTACTAAACATGCATACGAAACGAAATTTGGTCATTTTATTTCTTTCTTTTAGTTTTAGAAAATGAGGCCTATTTTTTCACAAAATTAACAACTTACTGGTTCTCGAAGTCCTTATCTGATTTTATTGTTTTTTTCATACGTTGTAACTGTATTTCGTTCATTAGCTGCAGAGAATAATATCTAAAACGAAAACCCTCGGCGGATTTTGACATCCCAGTACGCACACCCCTACCTTTGTTTTAACTGATAATAAAAATATTCGAGAAAATATTGTTTGTTCTAAGTGAAATATATCATTTTGAACAGGCTTAATAAAACAAGGAACGGAAAAAATAGAATAGGGAAAAGAAAAACTGAAAAAAACGAACAATGTAACGGAGAGAATTATGGGTTATATAATTTTGGATACAAAATTTATTCTTTTTCATGACTCCCCTCGAAGTAATTTTAAACCTCGCATATAAAATCTGAAAATAAAACTCTCCTATCCCTAATCCATTCTTAATTACAAATTTTAAGTATTAAATATAGTCTATAAATAAATCCACAATAGACCTATTTTTTATTTATAAAGGAAACGATGTTCTATATTGTTAAAACTTTTCCTAAAATATTAAAAGAATCTTACCTGTTACAACAGCTGATTAGACATATATTGTTTCAAAGATATAAACAGTGGAACATTCTAAGGGACATCAATTGAAAAAAAAATAACAAAATTTACAATGATTTACTTAAATAGGTAAAGGATAATCTTTTAATAACTTCACGTTTCTTCTCCGAACAAATAATTTAAATTTTGAAATTTCTCAACTCCAGAATTTTGGCTAGTGAGTGTATGGAGAATCGCACTAATTCTCATTAGTTTATATATTACGTATGGACACACCTAGCACTTTAGCGATTTACTCATTTCTTTTTTTAGTGGCGAAGACAGGAAATGGGTATTAACCATGACCAATAGACCCGGTTATAGTTCATCCTGACGGTTACCTTGATCCTTTTCTTGAATTCTTCTACGAGGTTTTGTATGTATAACAAGATGTTTCTTATCATTCGGAATTTTATCAAGCCCCGGAGGACACGGAAATGACTGTTTGAATGTATCCACCGCAAAATAAGATGGAGTGCATCCTATACTAATGCACAAAGAATTGTTCAAGAGCCCCTGTATGGATTTCATACTTCACCAAAT
This sequence comes from Thermobia domestica, assembly GCF_964235325.1. Classification (NCBI taxonomy): domain Eukaryota; kingdom Metazoa; phylum Arthropoda; class Insecta; order Zygentoma; family Lepismatidae; genus Thermobia; species Thermobia domestica. The sequence goes on along the minus strand of NC_137459.1, from coordinate 21,713,791 downwards.
TGGTTTGACTACTGCTGCATTCTAATCTAATGAGCCGGTATAATTCTCTATGACTTCTTTCCGTTATTCCGTTACTAGATGGAGAATAACTATATGTGTATATAGGCTGAAATAACATAACGGGGATACGGAAGATTATAAAAATAACGTTTTCTAACACTGCTATAATTTCTTTTGTATGTGCCGTTTTTAATGTCAAAAACTAAAATAACGTTAATATAATCAATTTTTGAAATGATGCAGTAATATACTTGGCTAGATGATAATTTTCCAACTACATCAATTCCTAACTTATCATGCGGTGCATCGTCTTCAATATGTCATTCTTCCTTTGCGATAATGTGGTTAGCGAATTTTGTATATGCACACTGCAGACAATTCTGAATACATTGCTTTATACTGTTTCTCAAGTGTTCCCAATAGAACAGAGAACGACAGAACGTGAAACATTTTCGAACATCAAAATGTACTTAATCGTGTAGTATGTAAGGACGAGGGTTCGCCCTTACTGTGTTTATTTTGTGAATAAATAATTAAGTGTACAAGTGTATATAATGTTGTTGTTATTGACAAAGGTAAGTCTGGCCAGACATATATTTAATTACATATATCGTATTATTGTGTTATATATATTTATAATTTCATATTGGATATTGTTTATTTGTATGTGTATATCTGCTCAAGCTATGTACTCCTACTTGGATTTTCTTTTCAGCTATATTTAACGAACTCTACGTTCAAGTTCTTCTATATAGATTTTCTTATAGTGATCGATGGAATTTTCCAGAGGCTAGCGACGATCGTCTTTTCCAGACGATCCAAGATTTTTTGCGGATTTTTAAGCGAAAATAAAATTAAGCAAACTAAAAGGGGAAGGGTCATCGACCATATGAAAGGAAGCCTCTCGCCGCATAGGAGGATACTGCTGGGTGACTACGGCTGTTAGAGCCACTCTTCGTTATTAAGGTCCTGCCTCATATATTTTTTTTTTACTTTCCTATCTTGTAGGAACGGTCTGAATGATGACCGATGACAGAGAATAAATGATTTCTCTGGAGCCTAGGTGATGGCAATAGACTTTTCTGATATTTAATGAAATAATAGGGACTGGCCTAAGTGATGGTCAGAGCAAGGAATAAGTGATTTCCTTCGGTCTGAGTGATGACCAAGTTTGAGGGCATTTAGCTAGTCAGGGTTATAAGCTTAAATGATAGCTTATTGGGATAAGTGATTCCCGTTATCTTCTAGTGAGGAGAAGTAGGTTATTTTTTAACCTCAGAGGCAAAAAACACTTTGTTTTTTCTTAGATTATTATTTTTTTATTTGCTAGGCCAGAGAAAACCTAAGTGATGGTCTTCTCTTTAGAGAAAGGGAATCAGTCATTGGGCTAAGTGATGTCCATTGACAACAGGATCTCTCATATTTTGGACGGAAAGTTGTAGTCAGGCTTTCCTGATAGAGGTAGGAGTTAGATGAAACTGTGAGGGAATGACGGATCGGTGGAGTCTAAGAAATTTGTAGGAGTCTGTTGGTCTAAGTGATGATCTTCCGACTTAAGGGATAGGGCTCTGAAGTGAAGGAGTGCCGTATTTTTTTTTTTATTTTTGCCTTAAAGATTTTTCGTCGAATCACTTTTGATTACTTATTATCTAAATAAATATTTATCTACCCTGATATGACTAGCAGTTTTCATTTGAGAATATAACTACCCATATATTTGATGGAAGTTTAGTAATTTGATTGTGGTTTACATTGTGAGTTGATACCCTTAAAGAGCCGTAACAGATTAGGAGGAGGAAACCACAACAAATTTGGGGGCTCGTAGCCGGAATTTTTTCATGATTCAGAAGAAGCGCATAATTAGATAGTTAATAGTAAAGTTTATGTTATTAAGATCAGGAAGGGTAAAGAAAGGAGACATGACGAATACAATAAGTCTAGAAGAGCTTAGAAACGCTCTAGGGTTAGAGAAAAGTGAAGAAAGGAATCTGTCAGTTATACTAGAAGAAATTAGGAAACTGAAAAATGCAAGCGAGGATGAGGCTAGAAGCGAAACACCTTGTAATTGCAAGAAGTCAGACGATATTATTGATATTAAATTATCGACACCAACTTTTACGGGAGCCAAAAACGAATGTCCATTTGAGTTTTTAGATTCAATAGATGATTTCGCGAAGCAGAAAAAGATCGCCGAAAAGGATATATTAGAGCTAGTACTTCCGAAAATATTACTTGACGAAACAGGAAGATGGTTCAAGTTCCGCAGACCAGTCGAAAGCTATGCAGCATTCAAACATAGTTTCTTACAAGAGCACTTTAGTTTGATTATAACTCAGAAATAGAGAGCATGATTGCGGCTAAGATACAGAATCCTGAAGAAACGTAGGACAAATTTATAGGATATGGCAACCCTGTTTTCGAGACTTAGGAATCCTCCGACGGAAAAAGAGCAGATTTTGAAAATTATAGGGAAATTACATCCGAAGTTTAGACAATTTTTGCATGGGAAGGAATTTGGTTCTCTGAAGCAACTCGAGCAAGAATCGTTAAAGATTCAGTCACATCTGTTAGGCGAATATAATTACGTGCAGCAATCGAGAACTGGAATTTCCAATTATTCTCACTCAGTAGCAGCTATAAATACGAGAGAGAAAAATGAAATAATAGTTACTGCAGGTATAGCAATTTCTGCTTTAGATCCGGCTAAGTTCAATAGGGTTTCTAAAGAGGAAATTCCGCGAAAAAGTAATCAAAATTTAGAAAGGAAAAGGATCCAATGTTTCTCTTGCAAAAAGTTCGACCACAAGAGCTATGATTGCGAGGAAAGAAAAAAAGGAACGAGCGAGAGAAAACGAGTTTCAGCGTCAGCCCTTGATAAGAACCATATTAATAAGAAAACAGTTGAGCCTTATTTGTATGGATTCTTTTATAAAGAGAAGGAATTTATGTATTTAGAAAGCGGCTCGTGTATAAGTTTATGTAATACGAGAACGGCGAACAGATGGAGAAAAAAGGATGCCTTCTATGAAAAGCGAGAATTTGAGATTTCTCTAGCTAGTGGACATACGAAGAGCGTTGCAGTAATTACGCCAACTGTTTGTATTAAAACACGTAGTCAGACATACGTTCTACGTCCTCCGTAATACTAATATTCCCTTAATTTGTGGTTCGGACCTAATGCAGAAACTTGGTATATCATTACATCTTAAATAAGGTGGATGGAAATTCGAGAAAGAAAATTTTATCACTTCGTTCGTTCATCCTAACGGGACCGAGGAAAACAGCAGAACAGCGTATGGTTCCCAAACAGAAGGCCAAAGGAGAAAGGCACAATGGCCCTAGGGTACGTGCTCAAGTTGACAACCTCAAAGAAGGAGGGGTTAATTTTTTGGCTAGCGGAAATAGAGGAGAGAAACGAAGGACAAGAAAGAATTCTTGTAACAATGTAGACACAGTTACAAAAAACGGGGACAATTCTCGTCTTCGACCAGGAAGACGATGAAAAAGAAGTCATTAAGAGAACCCCTTGTGAAATGCAGTGTTTTGGGGATGGAGGATATAATGTATTTAGATATAGGCAGTACTATTTCATGTGTTAACCAAGAGACAGCTGAAAAATGGAGACGCGTGGGTGCCAAAATAAAGAAAGGTTCTTTAGAAAAACTTTTAGCTTCTGGTTCTGCCAGAACGAACGGTTCAATAACCGTAAATGTTCAATTGTATGGTCACACGGTTCGCCAGACCTTCCATTTGATCCCTCATCTGAAAAAATCTATTTTGGTTGGGAGAGATTTTATTTTGAAGGCTGGGATCTCGATTCATTTAAAATCAGGAGGATGGAGCATAGATGACAATGATACACTCGTATGTCTATTTGATACAAGGGGAGAAAATAATAGAATGAATGAAAATGAATTAAACTTGGTTAATGGCGAGAAAGTAGATAACATTGAGAGTATGATTCAAAATGTTAACTTAGAACGCCCTCTGATGAACCAATTTAGGGAAATTATATATAAATATAAAAAACTTTTTTCGGAAAAGCCCGGGTTAACAAACGTAATTGAACATACAATAAAGCTTAAAGACAAAACACCTTTTACTTCGCGATTAAGACCTTTATCGGAGGAAAAAAGAAAAATTATGTCGAAATTATTGGATGACTAGCAGCGTTCACCCCGCTTCGCTGCGGTCACCCCGGAACGCAATAAACTTTGTTACTTAGATAATTTTTACTTTTTCGCTTTCAAGTGATATGATAAAAACCATAGAAGATTGCAGTAAATGTTAACATTATATCGCCTGTCATTTATGTTAACCCGCCCCGCTTCGCTGCGGTCACCCCCGAACGCAATAAACTTTGTTACTTAGATAATTTTTACTTTTTCGCTTTCAAGTGATATGATAAAAACCATTATAACGCCTGTCATGTATGTTAACCCGCCGAGTGACACGGTCATGCGGGTTGCATATAAATACGTTTATTTTTATACCTATGATGAACTAACAAAGGATTTGTACGTAATGGACACCTGAATGGTCAATTATCTCAAGACACTGGTAATTGAAAATTAAAGTGATATGATAAAAACCATCTAGGGTCCAAATCCTAATAACCCCCCAAAAATAAAAGAAATTGGTTCAGCCGTATTAGCGTGATGAGCGGACAAAGGATTTGTACGTTCTCTTTTATATATATAGATATGGAAGCTGAAGGTCTCATTGAGAAAACTACGTCGGATTATATAAGCTGTCCTATTTTACATAAAAAACGTAATGGTAATTACAAGCTCGTCCATGATAGTCGCCGCCTCAATAGGGCCACGGAGAAGGAACCGACGAATATTCCAGGGATTTTTGAAGCATTAAGTTACTTAGGGATTAAGAAAGATTAAGGGTCATCGACCATATAAAAGGAAGCCTCTCGCCGCATAGGGGGATACTGCTGGGTGACTGGCTGTTAGAGCCACTCTTCGTTATTAAGGTCCTGCCTCATATTTTTTTACTTTCCTATCTTGTAGGGAACGGTCTGAATGATGACCGATGACAGAGAATAAATGATTTCTCTGGAGCCTAGGTGATGGCATTAGAATTTTCTGATATTTAATGAAATAATAGGGACTGGCCTAAGTGATGGTCAGAGCAAGGAATAAGTGATTTTCTTCGGTCTGAGTGATGACCAAGTTTGAGGGCATTTAGCTAGTCAGGGTTATAAGCTTAAATGATAGCTTATTGGGATAAGTGATTCCCGTTATCTTCTAGTGAGGAGAAGTAGGTTATTTTTTTAACCTCAGAGGCAAAAAACACTGTTTTTTTCTTAGATTATTATTTTTTTATTTGCTAGGCCAGAGAAAACCTAAGTGATGGTCTTCTCTTTAGAGAAAGGGAATCAGTCATTGGGCTAAGTGATGTCCATTGACAACAGGATCTCATATTTTGGACGGAAAGTTGTAGTCAGGCTTTCCTGATAGAGGTAGGCGTCAGATGAAACTGTGAGGGAATGACGGATCGGTGGAGTCTAAGAAATTTGTAGGAGTCTGTTGGTCTAAGTGATGATCTTCCGACTTAAGGGATAGGGCTCTGAAGTGAAGGAGTCTTGTATTTTTTTTTATTTCTGCCTTAAAAGAATTTTCGTCGAATCACTTTTGATTACTTATTATCTAAATAAATATTTATCTACCCTGATATGACTAGCAGTTTTCATTTGAGAATATAACTACCCATATATTTGATGGAAGTTTAGTAATTTGATTGTGGTTTACATTGTGAGTTGATACCCTTAGAGAGCCGTAACAGATTAGGAGGAGGAAACCAAAACAAGTATTATTGTCGTCACGCTCTCCTGCGGATGACCCAACAACCATTGTCCACTCTTACTTAGCTTATAATTGGTAAGTCCCTGATAGATAGTTGTTTTTTCATAATTAGAAGTGCTCTCAATCAATTTCTTGAGCTTTAAGCATAGCACATCTATGGTTTGATTGTCTCTTATGGTTTCTAGATCAAAATTAGTATTATCTGACAATGTTGAAAAGTTTTTATAATGTGTATAGGGTTACACATTCACCTCTGGTGGGCTACGGCTAAGAGTATCCGTTACTGAATTTAATTTTCCAGCATGAAGTACAGATATCAAATCAAAATGTTGCAATTTTAACAAGATTTGGGTAGTCCTAGGATCCAAATTCCTAAGAGTAAAGGCATGCGTGACGGCTGCGTTGTCAGTCTGAACGTATGTGGTTCGACCCATAAACTGTTAGAAATCTTCACATAAGAAAAGTACTTAAAGAAGGTTAAGTTGGAAATTTGAAAGACTAAGTTCATAGGATTTTACCCTTTTTCTGGCGTAACCTATGACCATCTGCTCCTCCTTATCACCAGGATGTTGTGCAAAATAACAAGTTAATTCTCCATTCAAGCATCTCAGTACAGGTGAAAAGGAAGAGAGAAGTCGGGCTGTCCAAGAGCTGGAGGTTGACTTGCGATTTCCCGCAATTGATAAAATCTTTCTAATATTTTAGGTGTTACAATAAATATAATGTTTCTTGACTAAGTCATACAAAGGAGCTCTTAAACTTGCGAATTGATGAATAAATTAATTTTTTTCTCCAGCCAATGAAACCAAAAAATTTACGCATTGCTTTCTTTGTCTTCGCAACCGGATAACACCTAATAGGTTCATTATGCTTTGAATCGATCCGCGCACATCCACCATCGATAATGTGCCCCAGGAAATGTGTTTGTCTGAACAAATTTGCACTTCCTAGAACTGAGAGAAAAATTTGCCTGCTCATAAATAACAAAGGTTTTCTCTAAATGATCCAGATGTTATTGAAGATTCGTACTCTACTAAAACATCAAGAAATAAAAGAATAAAAGGATTTTTACAAGGTTCAAAGAAAACATTCATTACATGTTGGAAAATCGCCGGTGCAGATTTTATTCCTTGAGGAAGAGCGGTCATAACAAACTGACGACCTAGCTTAGCTTGTATGACTGCACGGTATAGAAAACTCGTGCAGTCATACGAGCTCGGATCCAAACTTGTTCCGTAATAGGGAGAAGAGCAGTCGAAATTGGTAAAATAGCGAGCTTGTGCTACCCGATTTAATATCTCAGCTATGGGCTTAACCTGAACTTTAGGTGATATAACTTTTTTATTTGTGGTTCGAAGATCTAAAACTGGCCTGACACCTCCTGACCACTTGCGAACAACATTGACAAGGTTTTGATAAGGTGATAGCTGTTCTTTTGCTATTCCTTGAACTCATCTTGCATAGACTGAGGTACCAGATAGTAAGGTCCGAGTACAGGTTCATCATCCTTTAATTGTATTTTGTATGGAGTAACTCTTACTCTACGAGGGTGTTCCGAAAATAGAAATCTATATCATAATAGAATTTTACACAACTGCTCCCGAGTATCAACATCTAAATCTTGACGTGTCTGTATATATTGATGAATATCCTCTATTGTCACATTACACTCAGTTTCCAGAGTTGGTTCAGTAATACATGCATAATCTTTTAAAGGTCCGGCCGAAATATTTTGACAATACACTATTTGTTCAATTTGATTATCTAATTCTTCCATTTGAATAGCTACTAATAAAATATTAGGATGATCCGTTAGAATAACAACATTTCCAGTACTATCCTGTAATTACTTTATCTCTGCGGTTTATAATAACTTGAAATTTGTCTAGAAAAGACAACCAAGGATAAGGTCAGTCCTGTGGTATTTCACTACAAACACGTTTATTTCAAATGGATACCCTTGAATGTTAAGGCAAAAGTTCTGAACACCCTGTACTGAAACTTTCTTGCCCTGCAGATGCCCCAACAGTTAACCCTGAATATAGACTTAGTTTGCAGATGGATAATTGTTCTTTTTCCGTTTCCAGATTTCCCAGTCCATGATACAGAGCTCGGGACCGCTACCAATAGTACACTTTAATGGAACCCCAGCAATGGTACCCTTTATAAGTGGGGACGCAGAAAAGTAATATTCTTCTCTATCGCCAATCGGTTCCTCTTCAATAACAAAAATTACATTAAATTTGACCAAATTTTGAAGGGCTCCAAAATTATGCTCGAGAAAGGTTTTATAGTCTAGGGTAGTTTTCAAAATTTCGACAGGGTGTATCCTCACCTCATCGCAGCTATCCTCCACCGGCACAAAAGATAACTACGACTTCAGTTTCTCTGATCCCCAGTTGGTGGTGTGTCAGCTTGACTACTACTACTACCACTACCTAAATTATCCAATCTAAGATTAGGTTCTAAATCTCTTCTCGAGTTAACGTCCCTTGCTCGATCATAACCACTTTGGTCATTTCCTATTCTACCTCTAAAATCACGCCCACGGTAATTACTATATCCGCTTCTTCCCCTTGGAAAATTAATGGGTTTTCCATTGTTTGTATTTACATAGCTATTATCTCCACCGCCTTCAACTTCAAAATCTCTGGATCGAGGAACACCGAAACCATTTCGCCAATAAGGCCTGAAATTTTGTAGTCAGCCTTTTCCCCTACTAGGGAAGCTTTGATAATTTCCATTACCTCTCCTAAAGTTGTAATTATTATAGTTTATAGATGAACCATTGCCATTTCGAGAATTGATGTTAGTGTAACTTAAAAAGTCGGTCTGGAAACCACTATCCACAAGAGAACCACGGCACTTAACAACTTTGGCTTGTCTAACATTGTATCGTCTATTCCGGAATTTATTATTAGAGAAAGTTTATTTGGATGGCCAGATAATGCTGCTACTTTACTTATTAGCTCGTCCACATCAGTACATAAATGGGCAGCTAATAACCGTGATTCCTCAACCGGTAAACAGTTAATAACCAAGTCAATGATTTCAGCTGATGATGGTGAATCTGTTATAATGTAATAGTGTTCAACTAAATACCAAGTGAAATCCAATAATGTAGGAAAGCGTGTCTTATCGTAAGGAAGTGAGTGTAGAGCCCGCCTTTCTGCCCGCTCTATGCCATCATTACAATACCGTTTCTTAAATAATCGCACGAAATCCGCATAACTGTGAATTTCCTGGGACACAGACCTGAACCATGCTTCACTACTTCTCACCAAACATTTTTCAGCTATACGAACAGCATTCTCATCAGTTGGTACATATCCAAACAAAGTTGCAATTTAAAGAGAAACTGACGAGGACCACTAGGATTTATGTCCCCTGAGTAAGTCGGGAAACTGCTTAAGTCCTTTACTGTAAGGACAAAATGGAATAATATAGGGCACAAATTATTCGCTAATGGGTAAGCCATAGGATTACATGCATAGTTAGTCGAGCAATTCCTTGGCATTTTCACGAACGGATTATTTTCGCCATACGCTTTGAGTCCGGAGTTGCATCTTACTTCCGATTCTCTATTAAGTCTGGGGTTACCTGGATTTCCACTAACACCAAAGGTCTGATCCAGTATGGTAAGATCCATAGCATCGCCAAAAATTGCTTCATTAACCGCATCATTTTTAGGCCAGTCTACATTTACATATTGTGACGTTGATAATTGTCTACTTACATTAGGTTGTGACGAAACAGGAGGGTTAGAATCTTGTTGACCATTACCATAAAAAGAGGTTAAAGGCTGCGCAATTACGATGATATTATTGCTGTTCAAACCTTCTAACTTATGTTCATTTCCCATATTCAACGGAGGATACGTTTGCTTACAAGGCAGTTTTTCAACATTCTGTCTTTCATCTTTAAATTTAGTTTCCAGTTTCTGAATTCTTTCACCAAGAACCGTAATCTCCACTTTAGTACAACATTGCGAAATTTTCAACTGAGCCTCTGCGTGATCCGATTTTAACTGCACAATACTATTCTGAGTTTCAGCTACACAACTTCGTACATTATCAAGCCGCGTTTCACATTGTTCCATTCGAGAAGGGATAAATTACATAATTTTTTTAGGAATGCCTAGTTGGTTTCCACAATTATCTAAAACAGATTCAACAACTTCTAATCTTGAAATACAATTACCAAAACCTATTTCAACTTTTGTAATTTGATCAGCCAATTTACTACTTTCATTTTGTATTTTCTCATGTACTTAAGCTTTTACATTATCAATTTCCACTGTTGGATCCCTAATCGATGCTGAGAAAGATTCTACCTTAACATTTAGTTCCTCTATTTCCTGTTTTAATTTGTTACTAATATCATTCATTGTTTGTGTCATACGATTACAATTCGCGTTCATACTTGACTCTAATCTTTACATCATAGTTATAAAGTCTCAACTGAGCCGTCCCCTGATGACATTTCAGTTGAAAGCTCGCCAATTGGTGTCACAGCCACTCGAGGGTCTTCGGTAGATACGTCCTTACTGGCTACCTTTTCAACTTCTGTTGGCACTTACGTCGGTGCAAGGTGCCTGACAAATTTAACATTTCCACGAAATACTTTTTACGTACTCGACTATTTCAGCAGTATCTGCAAATCCAACATATCGAAATGATGCCAAGTGTGACAGACGTCACATTCGACTGCAAATTTATTTATTTTATCTTTGGCCTCGTATTTCATACTGCAACAGGCATACTTCCCTTTCAAACTTTCGCTACAAAAGCTGTCTCCCATCGAATTCATTTATATAAGAGGCTTAACTATTTCTGTAATGTAACACTTATTACAATGTCGTTTTACCTGTATCAACTTCTTGTTTTACACACTTCCATGATTAAACTCCCCCTTCCCTTCAGTTCCCAAATGCCATTATATGATTATTTCTACTACTACTTAATTTTTTGTTTTCTATTTTATTCGTTTTTTATCTCCCTCACTTAGAAATGGCATGGTAAAATATGAGACAAGGATCCTGTCAAAGTCGCACTAAATCTGAGACGCTGTTGGTTATTTCGTCTCCAAAAGTATAAATAATCTCTATATTAATAATAATAATAATACTTAGAATTGAATTTACGAAAAAATGGATTTCTTATATTTTTAGAATTTACGCAATGGAGGTGTACAGCCATACTAGCAAGAACCTTAATTCCAAAAGAGACAGGATGACAGTAAAGATAAGCAAAAGATAATAAAATATTGTTAAATAAAAAATATGAAAAATAAGAATATAAAAATTAAAATTTCAATCCGATTCTCATTACCATGGCCATACAAATTCATTTGCAAAGTAGTGTAGATCCTTGTCTCAAAAAGCACCTAGCCCCTTTCGAATAAAATAATCATTTAATAATAAAAAAACTATCACATATATCTACCTTAGAATCACATATTAACATTATCTGAAATAAAATATATTTTTCACAAACCTACCATAAATAAGGTGTTAAGACATAAAAAATAATTGATAAATATGTAAACCGCTGAGTTTTTTAAAGTTTTTTTTCCAAAAAAGGGATAACAAAGCAACAAACAAAACAAAAATATAATAAAATAAAATAATCTTAAGTAAATAAAATAATAGTGATAACTATCATTTAAAAAATAAGCATCTTGAATATATATCAGGTACGCATATTCATCATATAGAAGTTCTTTTTTTTTCTAATAAGTAAACACAAAACTTTTGGGGCCCTAAAATGATTTATCTTCATCGGTGAGAAACTACTAATGAATGGCACAAAGGAGTCAATATACAATCTAGTTGCATTTCGTTGTTAAAAAATTATTCAATAAATTTCTTCCTCTTTTTCTTTTTTTAATACTTCAAATCATAGTCTTCGAGGCTCAAAACATTTAGTATTCTCGTCGACAGACATAATATTTCGTTCTTCCCTACTTCAATATTTACCCGAAGAACAAAACTTTACAACGTTGAAAGAAAAAGAATATATAATTTAGTAATTATTTTTGTTCACCAATTTAATCCTCATAGATAACTTTGAGAAATTAATTCAGTCAGCAATCAAACTTAATGATATTTGTCCAATTGACATACAAGGAAGCCAAATAATTCCATATTAATTTCTAAATACTGTAAGCTGAAAGTTTATCAAATATCCAAAATACAACTAAATTACATGGTATCGACCAAAAAAAACTGAAATGAGAATACTTTTAGTCTCAATTTCCAGTAACAAGATCGAAAATCCAATTAAACATCATCACATAATGTAAAAACTGTCACTAACACTTCCTCCAATAATCCAAACAAATGTAACGAAAAGGTTTATGTTTCTGTTAAACTTTCAAACTTTTCCGAATTTAGATTGGTGAAAAATTTTCCAGAATTATAGATGATTCCAAAACAAAGAACAGAAATAAAAATCAATGTTGTAAATGTCGATGTCCAATTATCAGGTAAGTCCAATACTTCTATACACATTGAGGAAAAGAAACTTCTTTTTATTATTTTTAAATTTCAGACGATAGAGGAACTCCACGACCAGATAGAGAACCACTTAGTTGTCCAATCAACACGTACGCATGATCATCACGTACAGTTTCGAATATCATAGAGATTTTATTTTAATGGCCTCTTATTCCCATTAACATACTGAATTCATATTGACTTCAATAATGTTACGATTACAATAACAATTCCACTTCTACGGCATTCACAATATTAATAATTTAAAACCGAACGCAATGAATAAGACGATAGAGACAGCCGCTGCTCTTTTTCTCAGCTCCGTTACACTTTTACTATCAGTACTCACTTATTAATAATAATTTTATCATATTTGCCATTCATTGGCTATTCTTTACAATTGACGCGTCACTACCTAACTTGTTCAATCAACGAATAAACAAACTGCATTACTAATTATTATATAATTAACTACGAAATACTATTTCATTACAATTATATCCCCGAAAAATTAAAAAAATTCGACTTTCTATATTACTTAAACTTCCCAAAACTCAATTCAAGTTGGAAGCTCGTACTTAACCAAAGAGGCCTTACAAAAGGAATGGTTATGCGCCAATCACAAAATGTAGAATAAAATACTAGTCTCAGAAGTTTACGGTCCTTTGGAGTTTCAAAATTACTAACTACTAATCCGAAAATTCAATAAATCAGTACCATTAATGAAGGACTACAAAAATAAACGAAAGGTTGGAAACAAGCCGAAAACGCAATAAAAGCTTTCCTTCATCTTCATTATTTGCATATTCCTAATCACTCATCAAACCGAAATAACTGTTACATAGCTTAAGGACAAATTAAAGTTAAATGTAAACACACAGTTGTTGAATAAAAATTAGGAAAAAATTCAGAAAGAAGGATGAAGAACAGAAAAAAAACTGACCAGAAATAAATATGTTTCGCAACATTTCCTCTTCGAGAATGATTTCAGTCACGGATTCACTAACGTCCACTCAGAGGTAATCAATCGTCTCGTATTCAATTCAGTAATACACACAATCAAGATATATTTAAAATAAACGTAAACCTTTTTTCTTCGAAATTACGAAAAGTAAAACAAAATTAAAATAAATGACATGGAACAGTATAACTGGCAACACATTTATCCTCCTTCAAATACTTTTGGCATCCGACGGTAAGTCTAATTTTATTACGTTCCCTATGCTCAAGGATAGACAATCGATTCCCGAACATATTACGGTACACTGATAAAATCGGCAGTTAACAAACGAAAAGAAATATTTCACATTAACGTACATATCAACAAAATTCAGAAGAAATGGACAAGGGTTGTTAGGTGCAAAAGAAGAGATTTTAATTTTTAAAAACAAATGGATGTGTGATCAACTATTTTAAGCAGTAAGCTGTAGTAAATGTAAATAATTAGTGAATAATTTAAACCGCATAATTCAAACCACCCCACTTTTGACATATTCTGTATTCTGAAGTAAACATGCAAACAGACCAAAAATTTACCTGCACCGAAATAAAAATACTATGCCATGACCAATCAGAATTTCAATATTTCTTCCCGATAACAAACTTGATACAACACTAATTAAAACTTTACATTTGTAACTACCTATCCTGTTATCTAAAATTTAATAATTACACTACCAGAATTAACTATTTTCAATCTGTTATTACGCCATCTCATTAGTTCAACAAATCTAATATTACAATTAACAAACCGAATTGTTGTCATTATTAAGAGGTAGAATAGTTTTGTGAAGCAAAGAATATATTACTAGCAACAATGAGAAACTTTTACGAACGGGATCACGAAATAATCTCATCTTCGTCTCCTTTATACGAAAACAATTTTAGTATGTATTTACAGAATATAAACACCTTTTTATTCTCTAAGCCTCAGCACACTTAAATAATCATCAATTTTACTAGTTTTAATTCATCAAATATCAACGAATTATAACGAAATAAATAATGAGGGAGAAAACTAACAGAATAAATGACTAAGGAGAGTTATCTCCAATTGTTACAAGTTACACAGAAATATGGCTGTCCTACTAAACACGCATACGAAACGAAATTTGGCCCTTTTCTTTCTTTCTTTTAGTTTTAGAAAATGAGGCCTATTTTTCGCAAAATTAACAACTTACTCGTTCTCGAAGTGATTATCTGATTTTATTGTTTTCTTCATACGTTGTTACTGTATTTTGTTCATTAGCTGCAGAGAATAATATCTAAAACGAAAATCCTCGTCGGATTTTGACATCCTAGTACGCACACCTCCTACCTTTTTTCTAACTGACGATAAAAATATTTGGGAAAATACTGTTTGTTCTGAGTTAAGTATATCATTTTGAACATGCTTAATACAACAAGGAACGGAATTAAAAAATAGAATAGGGAAAAAGAAAAACTGAAAAATCCAACAATGTAACGGAGAGAATTATGGGTTATATAATTTGGGATACAAAATTTATACTTTCGTGACATCCCTATTATTTCATGACCTATTTTTTGCTCCTAAGGGAAACGAAGGTGTTCTATAACGTTAAAGCTTTTCCTAAGCTATTAAAGAAAACTTACCTGTTACAACAGCTGATCACACATATATTGTTTCAAAAATATAAACAGTGGAACATTGCAAGAGACATCAATTGAAAAAATTAACAAAATTTACAATGATTTACTTAAATAGGAAAAGGATTATCTTTTAATAACTTCACGTTTCTTCTTCGAACAATTAATTTTAAATTTTGAAATTTCTCAACTCCAGAATTCTGGCTAGTGAGTGTATGGAAAAAAGCACTATCTCTCATTAGTTTATACATTACGTATGGACCCGCGTAGCACTGTAGCTATTTACTCATTTCTTTCTTCAGTGCTGAAGACAGGAATTGGGTTTTATCCATGAACAATAGACCCAATTCTATTTCATTCTCACGGTTAGCTTGATCCTTTTTTTTTAATTCTACGAGGTTTTGTATGTATCACAAGACGTTTCTTATCATTCCACATTTTATCAAGCAACGGAGGACACGGAAATGACTTTGAATGTCCGCAAAATAAGATAGTGTGCATTTTATACTAGTGCACAAAGAATTATTTAAGAGCTCTGTATGGATTTTATATTTTATAGAATTGGTTTGACTACTGCTGCGTTCTAACCTAATCAGCCGGTTTAATTTTTATGACTTCTTTCCGTAATTCCGTTGCTAGATGGAGACTAAACAGATGTGTATATAGGTTTAGTTTGACGCTGTTTGCAATACATTTTCCACGATTTCGACTGAAATCGGAAACCACGATCTGAAATAACATAAAGGGGATATGGAAGAATTTAAAATTACGTGTTTCTAACATTGCTCAAACTTCTTTTGCATGTGTCGTTTCCAAAGGGAAAAAACAAAACTTGAATAAATGTCAATTATTGAAAGGATATAATGATACCCTTGGCTACATGGTAATTTTCCAACTATATCAATTCCTAGATTATCCTGCGGTGCTTTGGCTTCAATATGGCATTCCTTCTTTGCGATAATAAGGTCAGCGAATTTTGTATGTGAACACTGCACACAATCCCGAATATATTGACTTCTGCTCTGCCTCTGGTGTGTACAATAGAACAGAACCACAGAACATGAAACATTTTCGCAACCGAATATCTGCTTTATCGTGTACGAGTCCTGTTTTTGTCGTCACGTTCTCCTGCGGAAGAATCAACAACCATTGTTTACTCTTTCTCAGCTTACAATAGATAAGTGCCTGATACATAGTTGCCTTTTCATAATTAGAAGTGCTCTCAATAATTTGTTGAGTTTTAAGCATAGCGGATCTGTGATTTGATTGTGTCTAATGGTTTCTAGATCAAAATTAGTATAATCAGGGAATGGTAAAAAGTTTATATAATGTTTTGGGTTCCGCATTCACCTCTGGTGGGCTACGATTAAGAGCATCCGCTACTGAATTTAATTTTCCAGTATAATGTTCAAACACCAAATCAAAATTTTGCAATTTTAACCAGATTCGGGTAGTCCTAGGATCATAGTTCCTAAAAGTACAGGCATGCGTGACGGCTGCGTTGTCAGTCTGAACGTATGTGGTTCGACCCAAAAACTGTTCAAATGTTCACAAGTACTAAAAGAAAATCAAGTTGAAAAATTGAAAGACTAAGTTCATAGGATTTTACCCTTCTGCTGGCGTAACATATGACTATCCGCTCCTCCTTATCACCAGCATTTTGTGCTAAAAAAAAGCTAAAGTCTCCATTTAAGCATCTAAGTTCAGGTGAAAAGGAAGAGAGTAATAGCGCTGTGCAAGAGCTGGAAGCTGACTTGCTACTTCCCCCAATTGATTAAATCTTTCTAATATTTCAGGTGTTAGAATAAATTACATATCTTTCTTCACTAAGTCATAGAAATGAGCTGTTAAACTTCCGGATTCATGAATAAGTATATTCCTTTATCCAGCCAATTAAACCTAAAATTTACGCATTGCTTTCTTCGTCTTCGGAACCAGATAACACCTAATAGGTTCATTATGCTTTGGATCGAGCCACACACATCCACCATCGATAATGTACCCTAGGAGATGTATTTCATTCTGAACAAATTTGCACTTCGTATAATTCAGAGAAAAATTTGCCTGCTCTAAAATAGCAACGGTTTTCCCTGAATGATCCAGATATTCTTGAATATTCGTACTCTTTACTAAAACATCAAGATATAAAACAATGAAACGATTTTTACAAGGTTCAAAGAAAACATTCATTACATGTTGGACAATCGCCAGTGCAGATTTTATTACTTGAGGAAAAACAGTCATAACAAACTGACGACCTAGCTTGTATGACGGCACGGTATAGAAATCTCGTGCAGTCATACAAGCTAGGATCCAAACTTATTTCGTAATAGACAGAAGAGCAGTCGAAATTGGTAAAGTAGCCAGCTTGTGATACACGTTTAATGTTTCAGCTAAGGGTTCAACCTGAACTTTAGGTGATATAACTTTTTGCTTTGTGACTCGAAGATCTAACACTGGCCTGACAGCTTCTGACGACTTGCGAACAACTTGGACGGGGTTCGATAAGGTGATACGCCCGTAGTCCTTACAAAAGGAAAGGTTATCTGCCAATCACAAAACGTAGAATAAAAAACTAGTTTCCGAAGTTTACAGTCCTTTGGAGTTTCAAAATTTCTAACTACTACTCCAAAGGTTTAATAAATCAGTCCATTAATGAAGGATTACAGAAATAAACGAAAGGTTGGGTACAAGTCGAAAATTCGATAACAGCTTTCCTTCATTTTCAAGATTTTCCATATTCCTAATCACTGATCAAACCGAAATAACTCTTACAAAGCTTAAGGATAAATTACAGTTAAATGTAAACACATAGTAGGTGGGTAGAAATTTGGAAAGATTCAGAAACATAACGTTGAAGAATCAAAAAAATTGACCATAAATCAATCAGTTTTGTAACATTTCCTCTCCGAGAAAGATTTCAGTCACGGATTCACAAACGTCCAATCAGAGGTAATCAATCGTCTCGTATTCAGTTCAGTAATACACACAGCCATGATATATTTAAAGTGAACGTAAACCTTTTTTTTCGAAAATACGAAAACTAAAACAAAATTAAAATAAATGAGGTGGAACAGCATAACTGGCAACACATTTATCCTCCTTCAAACATTTTTGCCATCCGACGGTAAGTTTAATTTAATTGGGTTCACTATGTTCAAGGATAGGGAATCGATTCCCGAACATATTACGGTACACTGATAAAATCGGCAGTTAACACACGAAAAATCATATTTTCACATTAACGGACATATAATACAAAAGCCAGAAGAAATGGACAAGGGTTGTTGGGTGCAAAAAAGAAGAGAATTTTTAAAAACAAATACATGTGTGGTCAACTACTTTGAGCAGAAAGCTATCGTAAGACCCTCAAATGTAAACAACCTAAGATTTTGTTTTTAATAACTACTATATAAAACCACGTATTGCTAAAGAAATAGTGATTATATTAAACCGCATAATTTAAACTACCCCACTTTTGAGCTATTGTGTATTTTGAACATGCAAACAGAAAGAAATTTTCGCTGCACCGAAAAAACAATACTATGCCATGACTAATCAGAATTTGAAATTTTTTTACCGATAACGAACCTGATACAACAAGAATTAAAACTTTTCATCCGTAACTACCTATCCTGTTATCTAAAACTTAATAATTACACTAAGAGAATAAACTATTTTCAATCTGTGCCATTACGCCATCTCATTAGTTGAACAAATCTAATATTTCGATTAACATACCGAATTGTTGCCATTATTAAGACGTAGAATACCTTCGTGAAACAAAGAGTATGTTATTACTATCAAAAATCAGAGAATTTTAGGAATGAAATCACGAAACTTGTGTTCGTCTCCTTTATACCAAAACAATTCTTGTATCAATTTACAGAATATAAACACATTTTCATTCTCTAAACCTTAGCACACTTGAAAAATCATCAATTTTACTACTTTTAATTCATCAAATGTCAGCGGCTTATAACAAATAAATAATGAGGAAGAATCATAACAGAATAAATGACTCTTCAATCAAAATTTTAATCACATCTTGGCATTTGCTGGAAACCTAAGGGAGGATTGTTAGTAAAACTAACCTCTAATATCTCCAATTGTTACAAGTTACACAGAAATATGGCTGCCATACTAAAGGTGCTTACGAAACAACATTTGCTTCTTTTATTTCTTTTCTTTTAGTTTTAGAAAGTGAACCTTTTTTTCACAAAATTAACAACCTACTGCTTCTCGACGTACTTTTCTGATTTTATTTTTTCTTCATACGTTGTAACTGTGTATTTTGTTCATTAGCTGCACAGAATAACACTAAACCGAAGGACCTGTGCCGATTTTGACATCCCAGTACGCACATCTGCGTTTGTCTTAGCTAATGATAAAATTTTGGGGTGAAAATACTGTTCTCATTTAAATATATCATTTTGAACAGGACTAATGGAACAAGAAATGGAATAAAAAACAGAATAGGAAAAAAGAAAAACTGATAAACAGTAAAACGGACAGTATTATGTGATATATAATTTTGGAGACAAAATTTATTATTCTTCATGACTCCTCTCAAAATAATTTTTAATTAACCTCGTATTAAAAATCAAAAAATAAAACTCTGCTATCCCTAATCCATTGTTAATTACGAATGGCAAGTATTAATTTTGTCTATAAATAAATCCACAATAGACCTATTTTTACTCCTAAATAAAACGACGATATTGTATATTTTTGAAACTTTTCCACACTATTAAAGAATTCTTACCTGTTACAACAGCTGATAACACATATATTGTTTTAAAAATATCAACAGTGGAACATTGCAGGAGACATCAATTGAAAAAAAATTAACAAAATTTATAATGATTTACTTAAATAGGAAAAGGATAATCTTGTAATAATTTCACGTTCCTTCTTCAAGAATTAATATTAAATTTTGAAATTTCTCAACTCCAGAAATCTGGCTAGTAAGTTTATGGAGAATCGCACTAATTGTCATTAGTTTGTATATTACGTATGGACACACCTAGCACTGTAGCCATTTACTCATTTCTTTCTTCAGTGCTCAAGACAGGAAATGGGTTTTAACCATGACCAATAGACCCGGTTATAGTTCATCCTGACGGTAACCTGGATCCTTTTTTGAACTCTACGACGTTTTGTATGTATCACAAGATGTTTCTTATGATTCGGTATTTTATCAAGCCCCGGTGGACACGGAAATGACTTTCAATGTATCCATCGCTAAATAAGATGGAGTGCATCGTATACTAATGCACAAAGAATTATTTCAGAGCCCCTGTATGGATTTCATACTTCACCCAATTGGTTTCACCATTGCTGCATCCTAATCTAATGAGCCGGTTTAATTCTTTATGACTACTTTCCGTTATTTCGTTACTAGATGGAGACTAAACAGATGTGTATATAGGTTTAATTTGACGCTGTTTACAATACATTTTCCACGAATTGGACTGAAATTGGAAACCACGATCTGAAATAACATAAAGGGGATACGGAAGAATTTAAAATTACGTGTTTCTAACATTGCTCAAACTTCTTTTGCACGTGCCGTTTCTAAAGAAAACAACGTGAATAAATGTCAATTATTGAAAGGATGTAGTAATAGCCTTGGCTAGATGCTAATTTTCCAATTATATCAAGTCCTAGATTATCATGCGGTGCATCGGCTTCAATATGGCATTTTTCCTTTGCGATAATACGGTTAGCGAATTTCGTATGTGCACACTGCACACAATTTTAAATAAATTGACTTATACTCTGCCTCTGGTGTTTACAATAATACAGAACGACACAACGTGAAACATTTTTGCACACCAAAATATGTTTTATCGTGCACGGGTCCTATTAATGTCGTCACGTTCTCATGCGGAAGAATCAACAACCATTGTTTACTCTTTCGCAGCTTATAATAGGTAAGTCCATAATAGATAGTTGCCTTTTCATAATTAGAAGTGCTCTGAATTTCTTGAGTTTTAAGCCTAACGGATCTGTGATTTGATTGTGTCTAATGGTTTCTAGATCAAAATTAGTATAATCAGGCAATGGTAAAAAGTTTATATAATATGTTTCGGGTTCCGCATTCACCTCTGGGTGGCTACGACTAAGAGAATCCGCTACTGAATTTAATTTTCCAGCATAATGTTCAAGCACCAAATCAAAATTATGCAATTTTAACAATATTCGGGTAATCCTAGGATCCAAGTTCCTAAAAGTAAAGGCATGCGTGACGGCTGCGTTGTCAGTCTGAACATATCTGGTTCGACCCACAAATGGCTCGAAGTGTTCACATAAGAAAAGTACTAAAAAATTTCAAGTTTGGAAAATTGAAAAAATAAGTTCACAGGAATTTACCCTTCTGCTGGCGCAACCTATGAATATAAGCTCTTCCTTATCACCAGGATTTTGTGCCAAATAGTAAGGTATATTCTCCATCCAAAGCATCTCAGTACAGGTGAAAAGGAAGACAGAAGTCCGGCTGCCCAAGAGCTAGAAGCTGACTTGCTATTTGCAGCAATTCATAAAATCTTTCTAATATTTCAGGTGTTACAATCAATTTCATATCTTTCTTCACTAAGTCATAGAAATGAGCTGTTAAACTTGCGAATTCATGAATAAGTTTATTCTAGTCACAAGCGAATTAAACCTAAAATTTATGCATTGCTTTCGTCTTCGGAACCGGATCACACCTAAGGTTCATTATGCTTTGGATCGATCAGCACATCCACCATCGATAATGTACCCTAGGAAATGTATTTCATTCTGAACAAATTTGAACTTCCTAGAACTGAGAGAAAAATATGTAGAATTCACAGAAAAAGTTGCCTGCTCTAAAATAGCAACGGTTTTCTCTGAGTGAACCAGATGTTTTTAAAGATTCATACTCTTTACTAAAACATCAAGATATAAAACAGTGAAACGATTTTTACAAGGTTCAAAGAAAACATTCATTACATGTTGGACAATCGCCGGTGCAGATTTTATTCCCTGAGGAAGAACGGTCATAGCAAACTGGCGACCTAGCTTGTATGATTGCACGTTATAGAAAACTCGTGCAGCCATACAAGCTAGGATCCAAACTTATTCCGTAATAGACAGAAGACCAATCGAAATTGGTAAAGTAGCGAGCTTGTGATACACGTTTAACGTCTCAGCTAAAGGTTCAACCTGAACTTTAGGTGATATAACTTTTTTATTTGTGGCTCGAAGATCTAACACTGGCCTGATAGCTCCTGACGACTTACGAACAACGTGGACGGGGTTCGATAAGGTGATACGCTCGGAGGCCTTACAAAAGGAAATGTTTTACTACAATCACAAAACGTAGAATAAAAACCTAGTCTCACAAGTTTACAGTCCTTTGGAGTTTCAAAATTTCTAACTACTACTCCAAAACTTTAATAAATCTGTCTATCAATGAAGAATTACAAAAATATACGAAAGGTTTTGTACAAGTCGAAAATGCGATAACAGCTTTCCTTTATTTGCAAGATTTTGCATATTCCTAATCACAGATCAAACCGAAATAACTGATACATAGCTTAAGGATAAACTAAACTTAAATGTAAACACATAGTAGGTTGGTAAAAATTTGAAAGAATTTAGGAAAACATAAGGTTGAAGAATCGAAAAAAAATGACCAGAAATAAATATGTTTCGCAACATTTCCTCTCCGAGAATGATTTCTTTCACGGACTCACAAATGTCAGAAACTTTCAAGAACGGAATGCGAAATAATAATCTCATCTTCGTCTCCTTTATACGAAAACAATTCTAGTATGTATTTACAGAATATAAACACCTTTTTATTCTCTAAGCGTCAGCACAATTAAATAATCATCAATTTTCCTACTTTCAATTCATCAAATATCAACGAATTATTACGAAATAAATAATGAGGAAAAATATCACAGAATAAATGACTCTTAAATCAAAATTTTAATCACATCTTGATATTTACTGGAAACCTAAAGGATGAGTGTTATCTGCAATTGTTACAAGTTACACAGAAATATGGCTGTCCTACTAAACTTGCATACGAAAAGAAATTTGGCCCTTTTATTTCTTTCTTTTAGTTTTAGAAAATGGTGCCTTTTTTCACAAAATTAGCAAGTTACTGGTTTTCGAAGTTCTTATCTGATTTTATTGTTTTCCTCATACGTTGTTACTATATTTTGTTCATTAGCAGCAGAGAACTGCATTGTTCATTTTCATATCTAAAACAAAAAACCTCGTCGGATTTTGACATCCTACCACCCACACGTCCTACCTTTGCTTTAACTGATGATAAAAATATTGGGGAAAATACTGTTCTAAGTTTTATATACAAGCGGAAAACGAGATAACATTCCTTCATTTTCAAGATTTTGCATATTCCTAATCCCCGATCAAAGCGAAATTACTGTTACATAGCTTAAGGACAAATTAAAGTTAAATGTAAACACATAGTAGGTGGGTAAAAATTTGGAAAGATTCAGAAACATAGGGTTGAAGCATCGATAAAAAAATTGACCATAAATTGATAAATTTGTAACATTTCCTGTCCGAGAATAATTTCAGTCACGGATTTACAAACGTCCAATGAGGGGTAATCAATCGTCCAGTATTCAATTCAGTAATAAACACTACGAAGATATATTTAAACGTAAACCTTTTTTCTTTGAAATTACCAAAACTAAAACAAAATTGAAATAAACGACGTGCAGCAGCATAACTGGCAACACATTTATCCTCCAAATACTTTTGTCATTCGACGGTAAGTCTAATTTAATTGAGGTTCCTATGCTCAAGGATGGACAATCAATTCCCGAACATATTACTGTACACTGATAAAATCGGCAGTTGAAACACGAAAATAAATATTTCACATTCACGGACATATAGTACAAAAGCCAGAAGAAACGGACAAGGGTTGTTGGCTGCAAAAAAGAGAATTTAATTTTTAAAAACAAATGCATGTGTGTTCAACTACTTTGAGCAGTAAGCTGTAGTAAGACCCTCAAATGCAAATAATCCAAGATTTTGATTTTAATAACTACTGTGAAAACCACGTATTGCTAAAGAAATAGTGAATATATTAAACCGCATAGTTTTAACTACCCCACTTTTGTCCTATTCTGTATTCTGAAGTAAACATGTAAACAGACAACAATTTTACCTGCACAGAAATAACAATACTATGCCATAACTAATTAGAATTTCAATAGTTTTTTACTGATAATGAACTTGATTTAACACGAATTAAAACTTCACATTTGTAACTACGTATTCTGTTATCTAAAATTTAATAACTGCACTACCAGAATTAACTATTTTCAATTTGTGCCATTACGCCATCTCATTAGTTCAACAAATCTAATATTACAATTAACAAACCGAATTGTTGTCATCATTAAAATGTAGAATAGTTTTGTGAAACAAAGAATATATTACTAGCAAAAACAAGGAACTTTTAAGAACGAGACCATGAAACTTATCTTCGTCTCCTTTATACAAAAACAGTTCTACTATCTATTTACAGAATATAAACACCTTTTTATTCTCTAAGCCTCAGCACACTTAAATAATCATCAATTTTACTACTCTCATTTCATCAAATATCAACAACTTATAACGAAATATATAATGAGGGAGAAAAATAACAAAATAAATGACTCTTAAATCAAATTTTTAATCATACCTTGGCCTTTACTGGAAACCTAAAGGAGAAGTATTAGTAAAACTAACCTGTAATATCTCCAAGTTTTACAAGTTACACAGAAATATGGCAGCACTACTAAAGATGCATACGAAACGATATTTGTCCCTTTTATTTCTTTCTTTTAGTATTAGAAAATGAGGCTTATCCTTTTTTAAAAAAATTAAAAACTTACTCGTTCTCGGAGTCCTTTTCTGGTTTTATTCTTTCTTCATGTGTTGTAACTGTGTATTTTATTCATTAAGTTCAGAGAATAACATGTCAAACGAAGGACCTCTGCGGATTTGACATCCCAGTACGCACATCTCCTGCCTTTTAGCTAATATTTTTTTTGGGAAACTACCGTTCTAGGTTAAGTATATAATTTTGAACAGGCCTAATGCAACAAGGAATGGAATTAAAAAATATAATGGGAAAAAAGAAAAAACCGGAAAAACGAATAATGTATAACGGATAGAATTATGGGTTATATAATTTTGGATACAAAATGTATTATTCTTGATGACTCCTCCCCAAAAAATTTTAAACTAACCTCGTATTAAAAATCAAAAATTAAAACTCCCCTATCCTTAATCCATTCTTAATTACGAATGGCAAGTATTAAATATTGTCTCTATAAATAAATCCACAATAGACCTACTTTTATTCATAAATGAAACGACGATATTCAATATTGTTGAAACTTTTCTAAACTATTAAAGAATTCTTACCTGTTACATCAGCTGATCACACTTATATTGTTTTAAAGATATAAACTGTTGAACATTGCAGGAGACATCAATTGAAAAAAATTAACAAAATTTATAATGATTTACTTAAATAGGAAAAGGATAATATCGTAATAATTTCACGTTCCTTCTTCAAGAATTAATTTTAAATTTTGAAATTTCTCAACTCCAGAATTTTGGCTAGTTAGTTTATGGAGAATCGCACTATTTCTCATTACTTTGTATATTACGTATGGACACACTTAGCACTGTAGCCATTTACTCATTTCTTCCGTCAGTGGTGAAAACAGGAAATGGGTTTTATCCATGAACAATAGACCCAATTATACTTCATCCTTACGGTTACATTGATCCTTTTTTTGAATTCTTCAACGAGGTTTTGTATGTATCACAAGATGTTTCTCATCATTCGGTATTTTATCAAGCCCCGGAAGACACGGAAATGACTCTTTGAATGTATCCATCTCAAAATAAGATGGAGTGCATCCTGTACTAGTGCACAAAGAATAATTCAAGAGCCCCTGTATGGATTTCATACTTCACCCAATTGGTTTGACCACTGCTGCATTCTAATCTAATGAGCCGGTTTAATTCTTTATGACTACTTTCCGTAATCCGTTGCTAGATGGAGACTAAACAGATGTGTATATAGGTTTAATTTGGCGCTGTTTACAATACATTTTCCACGAATAGGAGTGAAATTGGAAACCACGATCTGAAATAACATAAAGGGGATACGGAAGAATTTAAAATTACGTGCTTCTAACATTGCTCAATCTTTTTTTGCATGTGTCGTTTCCAAAGGGAAAAAAACAAACAACTTGAATAAATGTCAATTATTGAACGGATGTAATAATACCCTTGGCTAGATGGTAATTTTCCAACTATATCAAGTCCTAGATTATCATGCGGTGCATCGGCTTCAATATGGCATTCCTTCTTTGCGATAATACGGTTACCGAATTTTGTATGTACAAACTGCACACAATCCCCAATAGATTGGTTTATACCCTGCCTCTGGTGTTTATAATAGAACCGAACGATAGAACGTGAAACATTTTCGCATACCAAAATGTGCTTTATCGTGTACGAGTCCTACTATTGTCGTCACGGTCTCCTGCGGTATAACCAACAACCACTGTTTACTCTTTCTCAGCTTACAATAGATAAGTCCCTGACAGATAGTTGCCTTTTCATAATTAGAAGTGCTCCCAATCTATTTCTTGAGTTTTAAGCCTAACGGATCTGTGATTTGATTGTGTCTAATGGTTTCTAGATCAAAATTAGTATAATCAGGCAATGGCAAAAAGTTTATATAATATGTTTCGGGTTCCGCATTCACCTCTGGGGGGCTACGACTAAGAGTATCCGCTACTGAATTTAATTTTCCAGCATAATGTTCGAACACTAAATCAAAATTTTGCAATTTTAACCAGATTCGGGTAGTCCTAGGATCCAAGTTCCTGAAAGTAACGGCATGTGTGACGTTTGCGTTTTCAGTCAGAACGTATGTTGTTCGACCCATAAGCTGTTCGAAATGTTCACAAGTAATAAAAGAAAATCAAGTTGAAAAATTGAAAGACTAAGTTCATAGGGTTTTACCCCTTTGCTGGCGTAACCTGTGACTATCTGCTCCTCCTAATCACCAGAATTTTGTGCTAAAAAAGCTAAATTCTACATTCAAGCATCTAAGTACAGCTGAAAAGGAAGAGAGGAATCGGGCTGTCCGAGAGCTGGAAGCTGACTTGCTATTTCCCGCAATTGATAAAATCTTTCTAATATTTCAGGTGTTACAATAAATTACATATCTTTCTTCACTAAGTCATACAAAGGAGCTGTTAAACATGCGAATACATGAATAAGTATATTCTTTTCTCCAGCCAATTAAACCTGAAATTTACGCATTTCTTTCTTTGTCTTCGGAACCGGATCACACCTAATAGGTTCATTATGCTTTGCATCGATCCGCACACATGCACCATCGATAATGTACCCTAGGAGATGTATTTCAGTCTGAACAAACTTGCACTTCGTAGAATTCACAGAAAAAGTTGCCTGCTCTAAAATAGCAACGGTTTTCTCTGAGTGAACCAGATGTTTTTAAAGATTCATACTCTTTACTAAAACATCAAGATATAAAACAGTGAAACGATTTTTACAAGGTTCAAAGAAAACATTCATTACATGTTGGACAATCGCCGGTGCAGATTTTATTCCCTGAGGAAGAACGGTCATAGCAAACTGGCGACCTAGCTTGTATGATTGCACGTTATAGAAAACTCGTGCAGCCATACAAGCTAGGATCCAAACTTATTCCGTAATAGACAGAAGACCAATCGAAATTGGTAAAGTAGCGAGCTTGTGATACACGTTTAACGTCTCAGCTAAAGGTTCAACCTGAACTTTAGGTGATATAACTTTTTTATTTGTGGCTCGAAGATCTAACACTGGCCTGACAGCTCCTGACGACTTGCGAACAACGTGGACGGGGTTCGATAAGGTGATACGCCCGGAGGCCTTACAAAAGGAAAGGTTTTACTACAATCACAAAACGTAGAATAAAAACCTAGTCTCACAAGTTTACAGTCCTTTGGAGTTTCAAAATTTCTAACTACTACTCCAAAACTTTAATAAATGTCTATTAATGAAGGATTACAAAAATATACGAAAGGTTTTGTACAAGTCGAAAATGCGATAATAGCTTTCCTTTATTTGCAAGATTTTGCATATTCCTAATCACAGGGCAAACGGAAATAACTGTTACATAGCTTAAGGATAAACTAAAGTTAAATGTAAACACATAGTAGGTTGGTAAAAATTTGAAAGAATTAAGGAAAAAAAAGGTTGAAGAATCGAAAAAAATTGACCAGAAATAAATATGTTTCGCAACATTTCCTCTCCGAGAATGATTTCTTTCACGGATTCACAAAAGTCAGAAACTTTTAAGAACGGGATTACGAAATAATCTCATCTTCGTCTCCTTTATACGAAAACAATTCTAGTATGTATTTACAGAATATAAACACCTTTTCATTCTCTAAGCGTCAGCACACTTAAACAGTCATCAATTTCCCTACTTTCAATTCATCAAATATCAACGAATTATTACGAAATAAATAATGAGGGAAAAAATCACAGAATAAATTACTCTTAAATCAAAATTTTAATCACATCTTGGTATTTACTGGAAACCTAAAGGATGAGTGTTATCTGCAATTGTTACAAGTTACACAGAAATATGGCTGTCCTACTAAACGTGCATACGAAAAGAAATTTGGCCCTTTTATTTCTTTCTTTTAGTTTTAGAAAATGATGCCTATTTTTTCACAAAATTAACAACTTACTGGTTTTCGAAGTTCTTATCTGATTTTATTGTTTTCTTCATACGTTGTTACTATATTTTGTTCATTAGCTGCAGAGAACTGCATTGTTCATTTTCATATCTAAAACAAAAAACCTCGTCGGATTTTGACATCTTAGCACCAACACCTCCTACCTTTAACTGATGATAAAAATATTGGGGAAAATACTGTTCTAAGTTTAATATACAAGCGGAAAACGAGACAACATTTCTTCATTTTCAAGATTTTGCATATTCCTAATCCCTCATCAAACCGAAATTACTGTTACATAGCTTAAGGACAAATTAAAGTTAAATGTAAACACATAGTAGGTGGGTAAAAATTGGAAAGATTCAGAAACATAGGGTTGAAGCATCGATAAAAAAATTACCATAAATTGATAAATTTTGTAACATTTCCTGTCCGAGAATAATTTCAGTCACGGATTTACAAACGTCCAATGAGGGGTAATCAATCGTCCAATATTCAATTCAGTAATAAACACTACGAAGATATATTTAAACGTAAACCTTTTTTCTTTGAAATTACCAAAACTAAAACAAAATTGAAATAAACGACGTGCAGCAGCATAACTGGCAACACATTTATCCTCCTTCAAAAACTTTTGTCATTCGACGGTAAGTCTAATTTAATTGCGTTCCCTATGCTCAAGGATGGACAATCGATTCCCGAACATATTACTGTACACTGATGAAATCGGCAGTTAACACACGAAAATAAATATTTCACATTAACGGACATATAGTACAAAAGCCAGAAGAAACGGACAAGGGTTGTTGGCTGCAAAAAAGAGAATTTAATTTTTAAAAACAAATGCATGTGTGTTCAACTACTTTGAGCAGTAAGCTGTAGTAAGACCCTCAAATGCAAACAACCCAAGATTTTGATTTTAATAACTACTGTGGAAAACCACGTATTGCTAAAGAAATAGTGAATATATTAAACCGCATAATTTCAACTACCCCACTTTTGTCCTATTCTGTATTCCGAAGTAAACATGTAAACAGACAACAATTTTACCTGCACCGAAATAACAATACTATGCCACGACTAATTAGAATTTCAATATTTTTTACTGATAATGAACTTGATTTAACACGAACTAAAACTTTACGTTTGTAACTACGTATTCTGTTATGTAAAATTTAATAATTGCACTACCAGAATTAACTATTTTCAATCTGTGCCATTACGCCATCTCATTAGTTCAACAAATCTAATATTACAATTAACAAACCGAATTGTTGTCATCATTAAGATGTAGAATAGTTTTGTGAAACAAAGAATATATTACTAGCAAAAACAAGAAACTTTTAAGAACGAGATCACGAAACTTATCTTCGTCTCCTTTATACGAAAACAGTTCTACTATCTATTTACAGAATATAAACACCTTTTTAATCTCTAAGCCTCAGCACACTTAAATAATCATCAATTTTACTACTCTCATTTCATCAAATATCAACAACTTATAACGAAATATATAATGAGGGAGAAAAATAACAAAATAAATGACTCTTAAATCAAATTTTTAATCATACCTTGGCCTTTACTGGAAACCTAAAGGAGGAGTATTAGTAAAACTAACCTGTAATATCTCCAAGTTTTCAAGTTACACAGAAATATGGCTGCACTACTAAAGATGCATACGAAATGAAATTTGCCACTTTTATTTCTTTCTTTTAGTATTAGAAAATGAGGCTTATCCTTTTTCTAAAAAATTAACAACTTACTCGTTCTCGGAGTCCTTTTCTGGTTTTATTCTTTTTTCATACGTTGTAACTGTGCATTTTATTCATTAAGTTCGGGAGAATAACATCTCAAACGAAGGACGTCTGCGGATTTTGACATACCAGTACGCACATCTCCTGCCTTTTAGCTAATAAAATTTTTTGGGAAACCACCGTTCTAAGTTAAATATATAATTTTGAACAGGCCTAATGCAACAAGGAATGGAATTAAAAAATATAATGGGAAAAAAGAAAAACCGGAAAAACGAATAATGTATAACGGATAGAATTATGGGTTATATAATTTTGGATACAAAATGTATTATTCTTGATGACTCCTCCCTTAAAAAATTTTAAACTAACCTCGTATTAAAAATCAAAAACTAAAACTCCCCTATCCCTAATCCATTCTTAATTACGAATGGCAAGTATTAAATATTGTCTCTATAAATAAATCCACAATAGACCTACTTTTATTCATAAATGGAACGACGATATTCAATATTGTTGAAACTTTTCCTAAACTATTAAAGAGTTCTTACCTGTTACATCAGCTGATCACACTTATATTGTTTTAAAGATATAAACTGTTGAACATTGCAGGAGACATCAATTGAAAAAAATTAACAAAATTTATAATGATTTACTTAAATAGGAAAAGGATAATCTCGTAATAATTTCACGTTCCTTCTTCAAGAATTAATTTTAAATTTTGAAATTTCTCAACTCCAGAATTTTGGCTAGTTAGTTTATGGAGAATCGCACTATTTCTCATTACTTTGTATATTACGTATGGACACACTTAGCACTGTAGCCATTTACTCATTTCTTCCGTCAGTGGTGAAAACAGGAAATGGGTTTTAACCATGACCAAAAGACCCAATTATAGTTCATCCTTACGGTTACATTGATCCTTTTTTTGAATTCTTCAACGAGGTTTTGTATGTATCACAAGATGTTTCTCATCATTCGGTATTTTATCAAGCCCCGGAAGACACGGAAATGACTCTTTGAATGTATCCATCTCAAAATAAGATGGAGTGCATCCTGTACTAGTGCACAAAGAATAATTCAAGAGCCCCTGTATGGATTTCATACTTCACCCAATTGGTTTGACCACTGCTGCATTCTAATCTAATGAGCCGGTTTAGTTCTTTATGACTACTTTCCGTAATCCGTTGCTAGATGGAGACTAAACAGATGTGTATATAGGTTTAATTTGACGCTGTTTACAATACATTTTCCACGAATAGGAGTGAAATTGGAAACCACGATCTGAAATAACATAAAGGGGATACGGAAGAATTTAAAATTACGTGCTTCTAACATTGCTCAATCTTTTTTTGCATGTGTCGTTTCCAAAGGGAAAAAAACAAACAACTTGAATAAATGTCAATTATTGAACGGATGTAATAATACCCTTGGCTAAATGGTAATTTTCCAACTATATCAAGTCCTAGATTATCATGCGGTGCATCGGCTTCAATATGCCATTCCTTTTTTGCCATAATAAGGTTAGCGAATTTTGTATGTGCAAACTGCACACAATCCCGAATATATTGATTTATACTCTGCCTCTGGTGTTTACAATAGAACAGAACAACACAACGTGAAACATTTTCGCACACCAAAATGTGCTTTATCGTGCACGAGTCGTATTAATATCGTCACGTTCTCATGCGGAAGAATCAACAACCACTGTTTACTCTTTCGCAGCTTATAACAGGTAAGTCCATAATAGATAGTTGCTTTTTCATAATTAGAAGTGCTCTCAATTTCTTGAGTTTTAAGCATAGCGGATCTGTGGTGTGATTGTGTCTAATGGTTTCTAGATCAAAATTAGTATAATCTGGCAATGTTAAAAATTTATATGTTGTGTTTCGGGATTTGCATTCAGCTCTGGTAGGCTACGACTAAGAGTATCTGCTACTGAGTTTAATTTTCCAGCATAATGTTCAAACCCCAAACCAAATTTTGCAATTTTACCTAGATTCAGGTAGTCTTAGGATCCAAGTTCCTGAAAGTAAAGGCATGCGTGACGTTTGCGTTGTCAGTCTGAACGTATGTGGTTCGACCCATAAACTGTTCGAAACGTTCACAAGTAATAAAAAAAACCTAGTTGAAAAATTGAAAGACTAAGTTCATAGGATTTTACCCTTCTGCTGGCGTAACCTGACTATCTTCTCTTCCTTATCACCAGGATTATGTGCCAAATAGTAAGCTCATTTCTCCATTCAAGCATCTCCGTACAGGTGAAGAGGAAGAGAGAAGTCGGGCAGTCCAAGACCTGGAAGCTGACTTGCTATTTCTCGCAATTGATAAAGTCTTTCTAATATTTCAGGTGTTACAATAAATTACACATCTTTCTTCACTAAGTCATACAAAGGAGCTGTTAATCTTGCGAATTCATGAATAAATTTATTCTTTTCTCCAGCCAATTAAACCTAAAATTTACACATTGCTTTCTTCTTCTTCGGAACCTGATAACACCTAATAGGTTCATTACCCTTTGGTTGATCCACACACATCCACCATCGATAATGTACCCTAGGAGATGTATTTAAGTCTGAACAAATTTGCACTTCGTAGAATTCAGAGAAAAAGTTGCCTGCTCAAAAATAGCAATGGTTTTCTCTGAATGATCCAGATGAGCTTGAATATTCATACTCTTTACTAAAACATCGATATAAAACAATGAAACAATTTTTACAAAGTTTACAAGAAAATATTACACGATGGACAATCGCCGGTGGAGATTTTATTCCTTGAGGAAAAACGGCCATAACAAACTGACAACCTAGCTTGTTTGTTTGCACAGTATAGAAAAAGCGTGCAGTCATAAAAGCTAGGATCCAAACTTATTCCGTAATAGACAGAAGAGCAGTCGAAATTGGTAAAGTAGCCAGCTTGTGATACACGTTTAATGTCTCAGCTAAGGCCCCAACCTGAACTTCAGGTGATATAACTTTTTTATTTGTGGCTCGAAGATCTAACACTGGCCTGACATCTCCTGAAGACTTGCGAAAAGGTGGACGGGGTTCGATAAGGTGATACACCCGAAGGGCTGACAAAAGGAAAGGTTATACGACAATAACAAAACGTAGAATAAAATGCTAGTCTCACAAGTTTACAGTTCTTTTTAGTTTCAAAATTTCTAACTACTACTCCAAAACTTTAATAAGTCAGTCTATTAATGAAGGATTACAAAAATAAACGAAAGGTTGGGTACAAGTCGAAAATGCGATAACAAATTTCCTTCATTTTTAAGATTTTGCATATTGCTAATCACTGATCAAACCGAAATAACTGTTACATAGCTTCAGGATAAATTAAAGTAAAATGTAAACACATAGTAGGTGGGTAAAAATTTGGAAAGAATTCAGAAACATAAGGTTGAAGAATCAAAAAATTGATCAAAAATAAATGTTTCGCAACATTTCCTCCTCGAGAATGATTTGAGTCACGGACTCACAAACGTGCACTCAGAGGTGATCAATCGTCTCGTATTCAATTCAGTAATACACACTTTCAAGATATATTTAAAATGAACGTAAAAATTTTCTCTTTGAAAATACGAAAACTAAAACGAAATTAAAATAAACGACGTGGAACAGCATAACTTGGAACACATTTATCCTCCTTCAAATACTTTTTGCATCCGGCGGAAGTCTAATTTAATTGGGTTTTATATGCCCAAGGATAGACAATCGATTCCAGAACATATTACGGTACACTGATAAAATCGGCAGTTAACACACGAAAATAAATATTTCACATTAACGGACATATAATACAAAAGCCAGAAGAAATGGACAAGGGTTGTTGGGTGCAAAAAAGAGAATTTAATTTTTAAAAACAATGTATGTGTGTTCAACTACTTTGAGCAGTAAGCTGTAGTAAGACCCTCAAATGCAAACAACCCAAGATTTTGATTTTAATAACTACTGTAGAAAACCACGTATTGCTAAAGAAATAGCGAATATATTAAACCGCATAATTTCAACTACACCACTTTTGTCCTATTTTGTATTCAGACGTAAACATGTAAACAGACAACAATTTTAACTGCAACGAAATAACAATACTATGCCATGATTAATTAGAATTTCAATAGTTTTTTACTGAAAACGAACTTGATTTAACACAAATTAAAACTTTACATTTGTAACTACGTATTCTGTTATCTAAAATTTAATAATTGCACTACCAGAATTAACTATTTTCAATCTGTGCCATTACGCCATCTCATTAGTTCAACAAATCTAATATTACAATTAACAATCCGAATTGTTGTCATTATTAAGATATAGAATAGTTTTGTGAAACAAAGAATATATTACTAGCAAAATCAAGAAACTTTTAAGAACGAGATCACGAAACTTATCTTCGTCTCCTTTATAGGAAAACGGTTCTACTATCTATTTACAGAATATAAACACCTTTTTATTCTCTATGCCTCAGCACACTTAAATAATCATCAATTTTACTACTCTCATTTCATCAAATATCAACAACTTATAACGAAATATATAATGAGGGAGAAAAATAACAAAATAAATGACTCTTAAATCAAATTTTTAATCATACCTTGGCCTTTACTGGAAACCTAAAGGAGGAGTATTAGTAAAACTAACCTGTAATATCTCCAAATGTTACAAGTTACACAGAAATATGGCTGCACTACTAAAGATGCATACGAAACGAAATTTGCCACTTTTATTTCTTTCTTTTAGTATTAGAAAATGAGGCTTATCCTTTTTCTAAAAAATCAACAACTTACTCGTTCTCGGAGTCTCTTTCTGGTTTTATTCTTTCTTCATACGTTGTAACTGTCTATTATATTCATTAAGTGCAGAGAATAACATCTCAAACGAAGGACGTCTGCGGATTTTGACATACCAGTACGCACATCTCCTGCCTTTTAGCTAATAAAATTTATTGGGAAACTACGGTTCTAAGTTAAATGTATAATCTTGAACAGGCCTAATGCAACAAGGAATGGAAAAAAAAAATAGAATGGGAAAAAAGAAAAACTGGAAAAACGAACAATGTATAACGGATAGAATTATGGGTTATATAATTTTGGATACAAAATGTATTATTCTTGATGACTCCCCAAAAAATTTTAAACTAACCTCGTATTAAAAATCAAAAATTAAAACTCCCTATCCCTAATCCATTCTTAATTACGAATGGCAAGTATTAAATATTGTCTCTATAAATAAATCCACAATAGACCTACATTTATTCATAAATGAAACGACGATATTCAATATTGTTGAAACTTTTTCTAAACTATTAAATAATTCTTACCTGTTGCAACAGCTGATCACAGAATCGAAAAAAATTGACCAGAAATAAATATGTTTCGCAACATTTTCTCTCCGAGAATGATTTCAGTCACGGATTCACAAACGTCCAATCAGAGGTAATCAATCGTCTCATATTTAATTCAGTAATACACACTTTCAAGATATATTTAAAATAAACGTAAACCTTTTTTCTTTCACATTACGAAAACTAAAACAAAATTTAAATAAACGACGTGGAACAGCATAACTCGCAACACACTTATCCCCCTTCAAATACTTTTGGCATCCGACGGAAGTCTTAATTTAATTGGGTTCCCTATGCTCAAGGATAGACAATCGATTCCCGAACATATTACGGTACACTGATAAAATCGGCAGTTAACACACGAAAAGAAATATTTCACATTAACGTACATATCACAAAATTCAGAAGAAATGGACAAGGGTTGTTGGGTGCAAAAAAGAAGAGAATTTAATTTTTAAAAACAAATGCATGTGTGATCAACTACTTTGAGCAGTAAGCTGTAGTAAGTGTAAATAATTAGTGAATAATTTAAACCGCATAATTTAAACTATCCCACTTTTGACCTATTCTGTATTCTGAAGTAAACATGTAAACAGAGAAAAATTTTACCTGCAGCGAAGTAACAATACAATGCCATGACTAATCAGAATTTCAATATTTCTTGCCGATAACGAACTTGATACAACACTAATTAAAACTTTACATTTGTAACTACCTATCCTGTTATCTAAAATTCAATAATTACACTACCAGATTTAAATATTTTCAATCTCTGCCATTACGCCATCTCATTAGTTCAACAAATCTAATATTACTATTAACAAACCGAATTGTTGCCATTATTAAAACGTAGAATAGTTTTGTGAAACAAAGAATATATTATTAGTAGCAAAAATCAGAAACTTTTAAGAACGGGATCACGAAATAATAATCTCATCTTCGTCTCCTTTATACGAAAGCAATTCTAGTATGTATTTACAGAATATAAACATCTTCTTATTCTCTAAGCCTCAGCACACTTAAATAATCATCAATTTCACTACTTTCAATTCATCAAATATCAACGACTTATAACGAAATAAATAATGAGGGAGAAAACTAACAGAATAAATGACTCTTAAATCAAAATTTTAATCACATCTTGGCATTTACTGGAAACCTAAAGGAGGAGTGTTATCTCCGATTGTTACAAGTTACACAGAAATATGGCTGTCTTACTAAACATGCATACGAAACGAAATTTGGCCTTTTTATTTCTTTTCTTTTACTTTTAGGAAGTGAGGCCTATTTTTTTCAAAAAGTTAACAACTTACTGGTTCTCGAAGTCCTTATCTGATTTTATTGTTTTCTTCACGCGTTGTATTTTGTTCATTAGTTGCAGAGATTAATATCTAAAACGAAAAACCTCGGCGGATTTTGACATCCCAGTACGCACACCTCCTACATTTGTTTTAACTGATGATAAAATTATTTGGGAAAATATTGTTCTAAGTTAAATATATCATTTTGAACAGGCCTAATACAACAAGGAATGGAATTAAAAAATGAAATAGGGAAAAAGTAAAGCTGAAAAAAACGAACAATGTTACGAATAGAATTATCTCGTTACACCTATCATCTGATTTTCATCTTCCTAATCATGAAGTCATTTTTAAAGGGAAAGCAACTTAAAGACGACGAAACATTGTTCTCTAAGTTCAAGTTGTGGCTTCTACAACTAGCTATTTAAGTTACTCAATAAAAATAAGTAGACATTCGTTCCCCACGTTTTTTTAAAATTCACATTTTAAGAGGAATGCTGCATTTTCTACTTTTTATTGAAAGCAGCGTTGTCTGTTATTTGTAATCACATTATAAAAAGACGGCCAAAAACTTTGAAATGAATTTGAAGGATATTTAGTAACTACCTCAAGGTTTTTTTTTATCATGTTACATTGATTAACGGGCGTACCCTAAGGTGGGGGAAGGGGAGAGAAGCGCAAAAACCATTGATTGAAGGTACACGGCTTTTGGATGAGAATTCATATATGATGAAAGTATTCACGACTGTAGTGCACAATCGTTCGGCTCAGGTCCTGGTTTCAGTTCTTCAGCAATGGGGTAATCGTGGTACAACCATACATAGTGACTACCGGAAGTTTTATGATAGATTGAATGAGGTACGATTTGAGCTCTTCGCAATTAATTGGGGTTTCCTGAATGTCGTAGTTCCAGTGCCACGTTCACGCGAAAACTATTGACCATTTGTGCCGAGACGTATTCCACGACATGGTAACAAGAAGCACAATTTCGCTGGCCGCAAACTAGCTTACGCAAGTTCTATGTGGAAATATGTATACTACACCCACCTAATCTGTGAAATCAGTTAGGCACTATAATGCTTAATGTTCGGTTAGGTTAGACGTAAGTTTGGACCTTTATTGTGAAATGTAATCACAATTCTTTCTCTCTTATAATTCGAAAATGAGTTTACTCTGTTCACTGGGTCAATTTGACACGGTAGAGCCTGTCTATCTCAGGTGTACCCTCCGAAATTATAAGAAACATACCTCAGCTACCCTCTAACAGATGAAACCTTACGGAAAAGAAGTGAATCAGCTCAGCTGTGTTCCCAATTTGTCATTCAGTCGTTTGGTCTTGACGAGTGAAGATCGTAGGCTACTTAGAATGGCAAACAAAACAAAGCACAACGAAGTCCGTGAAATAATTCATTGTGACATCGCTTCCGTATCCAACAATTGAAAGATTTCGGCCGCAGCAACTTGGCCCTCCTCTTATGAGGGAGGTACGGGAAAACACACATCGACAGCAACGCCAGAAGGGCACAGTTAAAATACACAGGCTCTCGTCACTACAAACCAGTTTTGCATCTAATAGCTTGCGTCCGTAGATAACAGGCGCGTTAGCGACGGTGAGTACGTGCGTTAACGAAGATCTATTTTTACCGTTATTATCACAGTTTTATTTATTTAACAATCACCAGATACAGCTCAGAGGTCATTTTATATTGGATATCTAACAACAATAATAACAACGGAAAGGATTTGGGAAGGTATTGGCCAGGGTCTGTTTAGTTACCATGCGGGTATTTGCCTGGTTGGACTAGGAAAACACCAGGGAGGATACTCGCCAGCGAGAATCGAACCCACTACATCCCGAAACCTTGAGCTAGTTCGCCTGCATGCGTGCAGGTGTAATATGGTACACTGTTGATTATAAACATACAATGTTACCACTCTTACATAAGGCACTCATAATGCGAGATGCCAGAAGACACACTATCGTTGCATTATATTACCATACGCGCTTTAGGCTACATTAGACCAGTGGAATTATAAGGACTGAAAAACAACGGAGGGAATCATGAGAAAACCAAGGACACGATGTTGCCCATTGCAAACCAGGCTCGTAGTTACAGAGTGGCTATAGGGTTGAGCCCCTGCAATCATTTTCAGGCCCCCTGAAAGTTCTAGTTGTTTGCTCACATATATGTATTAATGTACAGCAATCTGTGCAGTTTGACTACACAGATACACAGATTCTAAAATGTACGAAAAAATTGGGGAAGTCTTTAATTTGCCTATTTTATACTATGGATGCATATGGTAAAACTGCACGCAGTGATCTTGTTAGCCCCCTCAAAACATGAAATGAAATCTTTAAGTTTTACGTCCCACGGTTATGCCGGCTAGGCTAAATGAGCCAGTGATGATGAGAAGTGAAGGAA
This sequence comes from Thermobia domestica, assembly GCF_964235325.1. NCBI lineage: Eukaryota > Metazoa > Arthropoda > Insecta > Zygentoma > Lepismatidae > Thermobia > Thermobia domestica. Next base: position 21,674,270 of record NC_137459.1, on the reverse strand, counting down.
ATGGTGGAATGAAGAAAGTGGGAGGAAACGGGAGAACCCCGAGAAAACCTACACACACGGTGTTTGGCCATCACAAATTCATTTGGCGCGAGCTGGAATCGAACCAACGACCCCATGCACCAGGAGTGAATGCTCTACCACTGAGCTACCGCGGCCCCTCCCTCAAAACATTATCTCAGCCCAGCTGTTAGTGTTGTGGGCCTGCCACAAACTCTCACAGCCTGAGATCGAACTAAGGACTCTCCCACTAAAGATGCCAAGGCAGCTCATTAAATACCCATATGGAGTACGCTACATATATTAAATTCGTGTAGTATTTTCGTGATAATCATAAAGTAAACCTGCACGGAAGATACTTATAATGATGAACACAGCAGTGAGTAAAAAACTAGAACCGAAGAGAAACAAAATTTACATTGCTTATAAAAGAGCAAGGAAATGTCAATAAATGTTTCCTGTAACATGATGATTAGTTCAAAGTCGTGTACATTTTCGACAGTCATCAGAACTCCTTTTACACAAAATATCCAACAAATTATTATTTCCTTACCTTTCTCAAGCTTTTAGAAATTACAATCACGATTTCCTCGTGCCTCCGCCTCCTATACTGCTATCTTTCATTTGTTGATTTTAGGGAAGATAAAAACAAAAAAGAAGTCATTTACTAACTGACTTAACTTTCACCAGTATGTTCAATATAGAACTTCTACTTTTCAAGTGGAAAAATGCGAAATTTTAAAGATCTATTTGAATAATTTATTCAATTGTTTTATTCTGTTTCAACCATGCTTTATTATGATTATATTTTACAAAAAAGAAAATGTGGTAGTTTAATTTTGCATATTTTTATGCAAATTTGCATGTTACAATCAACAATACTAATCTGGCAACATTGCTCGTAGTGTAAACATAAACACGCGGGCTGACTTCCGCACTTCCGGTCGACGCTCTCAACATTTCGATGATACAGTAAGTAATTGCTTATAGTGATTGAACTGTTTTCTTAAAACCATGTGTAATTATGTGATGATGTAGAAAAACAAAGGCAGATTTATCTATATTACTTTGCACTTATGACATTTTGTAAAAAAAAAAAATAGATTAATCGTTTTAACTTATTTATCTTTGCGAAAGAGATTGAATCATAAATGAAGGTAAATACTTTCATTAAGTATTTTTTGCATGTTTGATCTTTAAAATTATAGTATGTAAAAATGAATCAAGAACATTCTTTTAAATATTTAGACTTATTGGGGCTAGTTCGTTACCTGATATCCGAAGACGGATTATTGCGAAAGTAGTTCAGTGACTTACAGTTAAATATCTATTATGATTGTAATGTTATTGTCATTCTGCCCCATTTTGAGAGGGTATACATATTCATGAAATGTAAACTTCTCTTAGCGGGAAATGCACTTGTGCTGCCTTAGTGTTTCTTACGGAAGAAGTTTCATTAATGTGTGCTGATTAACTTTAGTAGGGCTGAATATAAAACATACCAACTTCATATAACAACACAGTTACGGGTACCTTAGTACGTACCACTGGAATTGTCATCAATCCGTTCTTTCCTCTGTACTACCAATTTCGGCCTACGTTTAGCAGAAGGGGTCCATTTCTTTTCTTTAAAAAGTGTTACAATTTTGGTAATTTCTGTTCACATTCGGTTAGTTTAAGATAGGTTAGGTTAGTTTGTTATATTAGTGTAGGAGTCCCGCATAATTTTCCAAAAAATGATAGAATTTCGCTTATTTCTACTAATATTAGGTTAGTTCAGGTAAGCTTAGGTTACTTTATGTTAGGTTAGGTTAGATTTGGTTACGTTCTGTTACGTCTAAGTACTTGTATCATTCATTTCTCCTGTAAATATTGTTTTTTACGTGCTTCTGGACCCCTTGTACTAAACATACTCCCCAATTTCTTTTATTTCACGTCTCACTTTACCACAGTATCATATTAAGCCATAGACTGATTCAATTCTCTTTCTTAATGTCATATGCTCGTTGTATTTACGACATATTAGCTCACGTGAGGGATTGAGTATAGCCCGCTCCCCCATGTGATTTTTAACGAATCATACTGATTCTAACCATTCCTACTAGTTCACAATGCATCGGAATCGCATGTTATAAAGATTTACCATATAAATCTTGCGGTAAGGAAGCTTTAGTATAAGAAGTAGTAGTAGTAGTAGTAGAAGTAGCAATAGTAGTAGTAGAACTGGTACTTAGGGCAAGTCTTTACTTTGACTCAAACAGTAACTTTAATCGGTTCTTATAGGTTCAGTCACTTCCTGGAACTGTTACTGCCTGAGTCACTTGTTAGAACTGTTCGTTCCTTCCGTGTGACGTTCTTAGTATAGATTGGCGGTCGTTCATATTTTCCCTACTAGGTGTCTCCGTACAGTCATATGATAGTTTGGTAGTGCGATGTCACATGTTCTGTCTCCTTGTAGGAAGTGTGAGGAAGCACGTGGTCAGAGGCTAAAGGTATTTCTGATGTATGGTAAAAGTGGGCGTTTATTGTTTTTTCTTGTTTGCAATAATAGCAAATGTGCTTGCTTTAATAAATCGACGTATGTGCGGAAAGGAATATTTTTCAGTAGTGTGAAGTTGAGTATTGCGTAACTGCGCTTGCTATCTTATTTTTTCGTGTGTGGAATCAATTTTGTATTTTACTGTACGGCGGCGTAAATTTGCTGATAGTTTGTCACTTGGAGAGCGATATTTTCCATTTTTACGCCATGCTGGATCTGTCTATCATTAGCAGTGAGTGGTTTCATTGTTTAATTGATATTATTTTTATTCTTGATTTTTTTTTTCATTTGAGTATTTTGCTAGATTTTCCTTTGTATAGAACAGTATGTATAATTTTAAGAATTATACTATAATCTTAAGTGCAAGGGGCACATCAGCTTGTTTTAAAAATAGTGAATTACTTATAGGAGGAATGGTGTTTAGTAACATTTTGGCCCTTGTACTTACAGTGTACATTACTTTGACTCGGACAGTGACTGCAACTGACTCATCTGATCCGGTTCCCGGAGCAGTTTAGGAATGATTCCTAAACTGCTCCGGGAACCGGGTCAGATGAATCGGTTGCAGTCACTGTTTGAGTCAAAGTAAAGACTTGCCGTAGTGAGTAGCAATAGTAGTAGTAGTAGTAGGAACGGGTTAGAAGCCCCGCAGGGGTTGGTTGATTTCTGTTCTCGATATAAGTAATAGTAGTAGTAGCAGTAGTAGTAGTAGTAGTAGTAGTAGCAGTAACAGTAGTAGTAATACTGACTCTTCCAGTTCCGGTGACAAAGAACTGGGGGGAGCGGGCTATACACAAGCCCACGTGAGTAACTCACACGCTTGCTAAAATTTAATTACACTCTTTTCTTATAACCTAGGAATATAAGGAGTGAAATATTATGAAGGCAGGGTTCTAGAACAGTGGTCGCCCTATTCATTGAGTTGTAACAACTTGCCCTGCAAGGCTTCTAACCCGCCTTCACTAGCTATCGCTTGCTCGGCAATACTCTGTGAATTAAGTATTGGGCTGTGGTACAGAAAGGTACCAACCTGGCTACTACCCTGTATGGGGGAGTTGCGTTTTAGAACCTTCCCTATTATCAATTTCTTGAAATCGTATTGCATTATCCTTTCCCGCGTCAAGTAATTCAAACTACTGTTTTAATTTTCGTTTATATTTTAACACGACGCCAGTCAATTCTGCCATACCGTAACCTCGTTCTGTGACAGTATCATCACTGACTGTACCTTACTTCAGGCAGCTCACTGGAAGAGTCGGACATTCTTTAGAAAGCTTTCGGATACTTTGATCATTAAGGATCACAACCTACAACACTTTGTTTTCATGTTTAACAATACCGGTATCTTTCGGCTTTCTTATGTGCGCACAAGTGCAGACTTTGTATGAGAAATTTTTGCGTTTGGTTTTACGCACGGTACATGTAAGACCTAGATATATTCAATTTTTTTATATATTTGTCTTTCGAAATCATAATTCATGTTTCTTCCATAATGTTTACGAAACAGTGTCCCCATAAACTGAGTTAGCACCGTTATTGTTATTTAAGTCGTGTTGGGGAGTTAAGGATTTGCTCCTCAGCGTCTAAACTGATTACCTTATATTTGTCTTACGTTGTTATCGATGTCTACTGTTTCACTTGCTCCTCCTACTTTTTGAGAGGTTTGTAGTTTTTAGTGGATACACACGTCGAGAGAATAACTTTTTAGTAGTTTACCTTTTGTTAAGTTGTTCGTGTTAACAGAATTTCGGTATAAAAATTAGTTCTGGTGTTTAATCATTGATTTGTATTGTTCGCCCTCACTCCACTCAGAATGATTTTATCGCCAATTAGCAGACACCTCAATGGTGTTTTGTCTTGATTAATAGTAATTCAATAGTGTAAGCACTTTTGTCTAATGATTCATGGTGTTAAAGCATTTTAATTGGTTGCCACATATTTGTTATCCAGTTCCTATATGGATGTGAGTCTATGTGGTATGGTGGTTGTGTTACTTGATCTCGAGACAGTTTTTTTTTTTTTTTTTTTTTTTTTTTTTTTTTTTTTTTTTTAGCTATTTGTCTGACATCGAAGTTATAATTTTGTGAGTCATTTTGTAATATTTTTGTTATTTTACCGTAACTTGCATCAGTGGTTATATGGATATAGAAATAGTATTGTTTTAATTGTAATTTTGGAAGAATATCGATAAAAATTAAACTAGGAAGGGTTACGTCAGTCGTGTTACAACTTTCGTATAGTGCTACTTGGGATTAATTAGTTTCCTTTTTACAGATTACTTTTCTAGTTTTGTTTTTGGCGATTGCTTTTCAAAACTATAATTAAGCAAACACTGTTTCAGTAGTCAGATAACTGTTTCAAATTCTTTTTATTTTAACGGGATACCTACTAACGAACTTTACCAATTCACTACTTGGAGCACTATGTGAATGTAAACTATAAATGTGTGCATCAGAATTTCCACAGACTCCCTACCAGTTTGTATCCTTACGCAGACAAGAACAATGCCACTACTTTCAATCATGACAACAGCCGTGTTAAGAAATGTTGATACAAAGATTTTTTTTTTTAATACACGTACACACCTTCGCTATGGCGCCTGTTTCGCCCAACCCTGACGAAGGTTAGATGCAATACTGACTTTTTGCTAGGTTACCATATGTCAGCATTTGTATGTTTTGGGAGTAAAAATTTCCGTCTGCATAAATTTTCCAGCGTCGGTTACAAGTGGGTTATGCAGTATTGTCAGGTTGCTAACAAAACGTTTATTTCTGAAATATGAACAGAATCATGTGAGTCGTTCTAAAAATTCATCCCCAAGAATAAACCACTACTTCTGGATTTTTCGTAAAGAAATTAGTCATACTAGAGTATAGGGTTGATATTGAAATATTCATTTCTGAAATTTAAAACAAAATCATTCGAGTCGTTTTCGAGAAAATTCTAATTTTCGCTCTTCAACCTCGCCCTTATGGAATTTTATTAAAATGTTAAGTGTAAAATTTAGTGTGGATAGGTTTGAACAGTACGCGCTGTAGGCGAGTGAACAGACATCAAAAAATCGCTTTTCGCTATGTGTGGAGTCTTAAAACTTGTATATCCGTTCATATCTCATGCCCACTTCTTTCCTGTGGTCGCTCGAAAGTAAAAATCCGTTCCGTATTTAAAATTCTCTGACTTTTATAGGATTTTCTAACTTTTCGTGAAATTCCGTGATTTTTCCAGGACTTTCTACGATTAAGCTTAATTCCCAGACTTTTGCTGGTTGGTGAGAAACGTGCTTATCCGGTGTGAGAAAATGGGCAGAAATGAGCCTGTCTGGAAGACTGCCCTCACCACCTCCACGATTTCCCTTCCAGAGTTTATGTACAATTTCATATTTCTTGTAGAACGTATATATTTGGGATTTTAACTTAATATTTTTTTCCGAAAAATTTTTAGTCTATCTTTGAATAAATTTAAAAGACGGTACAAAATGTGTTTCTCACTTAATTTTACCTTTATTTATACCATGAAATCTTCAAAAAGCAACATCAAGATTACAATATATTTACTTTGTATTTTTTTTTTTAAACGGCGTTTTAAAACGGACTATTTTTTAATGTCTATGGTGTGCCTAAATTTTATGTATTTTTAAAAATATTTGTAATTATGCACATTTACTTTCAACGTATAACGTATTCTCCCCGTGAGGGGAATAGAGATTTCAGCTAGTATATATGTTTTGTACAAAATGGCTATTGTGTTTTGGTATTCTAACGTAGAGAACAATCCAACTGCATTCTTGATTTCTTTTCTTTGTTCACAGAGAATACTGAAACATGCAGGTACGGGCGGGAGATGGATAATTGCATCACATGATATCTGATCTGGTGAGAGAACCATGAACAAATGCTGTGGAATATATGGGACTGGAAGTAATTAGTCTACGCTAAACGATATCACATGTAATTAGTCTACGCTAAACGATATTACATGTACTTAGTCTACAAGAAACGATATTACATGTTATTAGTCCACAAGAAACGATATTACATGTAATTAGTCCACAAGAAACGATATTACATGTTATTAGTCCACAAGAAACGATATTACATGTTATTAGTCTACGCTAAACGATATTACATGTACTTAGTCTACAAGAAACGATATTACATGTTATTAGTCCACAAGAAACGATATTACATGTAATTAGTCTACAAGAAACGATATTACATGTTATTAGTCCACAAGAAACGATATTACATGTACTTAGTCTACAAGAAACGATATTACATGTAATTAGTCTACGCTAAACGATATTACATGTAATTAGTCTACGCTAAACGATATTACATGTAATTAGTCTACGCTAAACGATATAACATGTACTTAGTCTACGCTAAACGATATAACATGTAATTAGTCTACGCTAAACGATATAGCATGTAATTAGTCTACGCTAAACGATATAACATGTGATTAGTCTACGCTAAACGATATTTGCCTACTCAACTCAGGACTAATTGTTAGAACACAAAAGGTACGTATGTTATTCCTTTTTTATATATGTGTTCAGATTGATTTGCATCTACGTCTATGTTCTTTGTTAACAGCTTACATAAGTTGTTACAAAATAAATACAAATATTATTTAAAAAGTAGTTAACAAGGAACAAGGACAGCATGATAAGTCATCAGTTGCCGTTGAGTTCATTTTTCTAGTCACTGCCTTATCCTAGATTTTTGGGTAATTAAAATTCTGGTCACACTGTAATTTCTATGGCTGGCAACACTGAACGTTCTTCTGATTCATATTTTCGGTTGTAGAATAATATTATCTGTTATTGTAGTAAGTTACTTACGAAAAGAGGGCAAAAGAAAAAATGGTTAGCTTTTGAAAACTATTTAGTAGTCTACCCCCTTAAGGGTCTTCGCTACAGCGTAATTAAACTACCGCTAATTTTAAAGTATTTCTGTAATATCTTCAAAACAAATAAAAATACTCGAAAATAAGAAACGTAGTGAACTAGACAATACGATTTTTCATGTAATACCTTCAGCACAATTCATCTATCCGCTTTTGGTATCCCGCTATTTACAGAACTCGCAAAAAATGCTAACTGTTTCTACAGTTGCAAATCGAAAGAAGATAGATGAGTTGTGGTAACGGTATCACATGCAAAATCGTATTATCTAGTTCACTACGTTTCTGCTTTTCGAGTATTTTTATTTGTTTTGAAGATATTACAGAAATACTTTAAAATTAGCGGTAGTTTAATTTCGCTGTAGTGAAGACCCTTAAGGTGTGATCTGAATCACTGTGGTGAATTGGAATCTCTCCCACCAAGAATCGAACCCAGCAGAGAGGGCTTATATGTATTGGAAACCGTCATGTTGTTCATAATCAAAGGTATCGACTGACACTGGAAATACCGGAAATGTGTTAGAAATTTATATCGAGACTGGAAATACTGAAAATAATTGTGTAATACTAGAGAAATGTAAAAATTCCCTTTGAAGCCATTGAATTTGGGGGCTTCATTAGTTTAGTGTAGGTGGTGATATGAATAACTACTGAAAAAGTAGCTACTTTGAGAAGAAAACTATCCAATTCGAGAAAGGAAATGGTTAGTTTTTTACAATATAAGTGCTTATAGAATATTAATTTTTAACTTACTTTTCAATTTGTATTCGTCTAATATTTGTGAAATGTAAAGAGAGTAGTATATCTAAATGTGTAAGCATGAACATTAAATATGTTCCTTAATTAATGAATTACTCTTTGATATTTCTAATTAGTCTTCTACTTAACAGTGTTTCTATACCAAATCTAATACGACTGAAAGAAAAAAAAAAGTAAATATATCTAATACACTGAACCAAGTGGGAAAGGATTGGCTTTGATGGGTGGGTGGAAACCGACACAAGAAAAATTAACTAAGTAACTTTATGGCTTACGGAACCCGGAGGTGCAATGCCGCGTTCAGAAAAGTCTCCGTTGACTTTTGTCCTTAGTCTTTTTCTAGCAGGACATTCGAAATATACAAAAATAAATTCCAGTACACGCCTTGATAATGTTAATTGTGCCAGAGTTTATATTAAGTGAGTGGTCCAGTTGCTGCTATAATATGTGTTGTTTCTGTAGCTTTTGTTGTGCGATTATACTCTGCAGACTATGTAGGACTTACACCTCGATCAATAATAGCAATAAGACCGATTTTGCCAACATCTCGGCTACTAAGATGAAAAAATTCTGTATGTGATGCAGTTAATGAATAATAATTAATAGTTAAAGCAGTTATAGTTACAGCGTACAAAAGGATTTTTTATTATTATTATTTCATTTTTCCTTTGTACATATTTAACCTTTGTAAATTATGATTCCTTTCAGCCATAATTTCTTTAATAACTACCTTTATTTTAATTTTTCACTAGAACTTTAATTAATATTTTCCTAGTTATTTATTTTATTAAATGTTACACTGTTAAACAAAGCATTTATGTTTTACAGAAATTTCGTAGAATGCCAATGTTTAAAAAAGCAGGGGCTGCAGAAATCTTGCGAGCTGCGCAAAAAGATGAATTATATCGAGACAAACTCCAAGAAGACGTTTCAGATGTTCTGTTTAAAGTAACAGGTTAGTTTCGTTCCTGTTCTGGTAACATGCTGCTTGCTCTAATCTCATAGAATAAAGCATGAAACTATGAAAATTGTTAAAGAAGCATCGAAGCAAGGGTATTTTTGAATTTCGGCCAATTTCCGTAAAGTATATTTGTTTATATAATACATCAATGTGTGTGTATCTTAACACACTAATTTAAATAAAAGAGCAAATATTGTTACCTGTGTGCTGCTTCGAGTTTTTTTTTTTTTTTTTTTAATCACATTTTTTTTTAAATTTTCCTATTTAGGAAACCCCACTGATATTGCTTATCCATCTTATAAATTTTCTATTCTGCTTCTTAATCCATATTTTCGTATGTCTTTCTTTGTTCTGGAAGTACGGTGGCTCAGTGGTAAAATCCTTACTTCAGGCGGGTAGAGTCCTTGGTTCGATTCCCGTTGAAATAAATTTGTGGTGGACAACATCGTGTCCGTGGGTTTTCTCGGAGTATTCCCACATTCTTCTTCCACTAATTCTTCTGTCATCGTTCAGTTGCCTTAATCTAACAGTCATAATCAGTCGACTGGTAGACCGCGACCTACATGTTGGCCACCCTCCTTGTAGCGGGAGTAAGGAAATATTTGAAGATCCGAAGCGGTATGTCTGATGAAAATATTGCTAAACGTTACCAATGGACCCTAAAAGCATGTAGTATTGTCGGTAAACTGTAAGCAGTATCTGTAAATTAGAAAATACAACTGAACTACTAAATTTTAAAAATCGTGGTACCATACTATTACTAGCTTCTTTTTTTTTTATTTTTATTTTATTTATTTATTTATTTTTTTTTTTTTAATCTTAATCTTAATGTGTGTTTCAAATATGAACTGGTTGATAGTATGTAACTTAGTAACTTCATGCTTTAAGCAGATTTTATTTTAAGTCGACTTAAGTAAAAAAAAAAAAAAAATCTCAGTTCGACCTGTATGTGTCTATATTCGAGGTTATATCGAGAACTGTTGGTCATATTTCTATGCGGTCTTCACTGATCAAATAAGCTATTCCCTTATTATGTATAAAATATTTGAAAAGAAGTCATAATTAATTGCAGATATATGTATTTATATACATTAGATTACCGTACAGTATTGTTGTATGTTCCTGCATGGAGCAGCGATTTTAATGATTCATTTTTGTTTCAAAGAATATACTTTGGCGGTGCCCCCATATAAATTTCATCAGGACATAATGATGAATGAGAGTCTTCGGAAATACATCGTGAAACTCTTTAATCGCTCACAGTGTCAGCACCTTAATTGTGTGTACAGGGTTTGTTCGTAAAGTAATGAGACTGGCCGCTACGTGGCGCTCCAGTCGCAAGCAGTGCACTCCAGTCGCAAGCAGTGCACTCCCCGACGGAATTTCTTGTGACAGGGCTAAGCTAAGCGACCTGGATACCCTTCGAGTGGTTTGGACAAAAACGTAGCCAAAGTAAAAAAATCTGGGCTCCGACCATCGTTCGCTCCATGTCTTCAACGATCGCCCGTCCGTTCTTGAATTCACTGAACCACAGGAAGACTTGGGGCCTTGACAAGGCGTCGTCTCTGTAAGCCTCCTTGACAAAGGCAAGCGTCTCGGAAGCGGTTTTGTCTAAGTGAAAGCAAAACTTAATCGCGTAGCGCTGCTTCAGCGGACGCTTCGTTTCAAAAGTTCTCTGCCGTGACAAACACTCAAAAACAGTTTTGCGTCACGTGTTATCGTCACTGCGTCAGAGTTCGGATGCCACTGCCGCCCGGTGCATTGCTTAGCTTAGGCCCCCACCTCAAACCATCCCGCCGGTGATTGGAGCGCTGGACAAACCTTGTATAATCACGCATAACTTCGACATATTTTCTGACTTTTTAGTGCTTTATTTAAAGTCGGTTCATAGTTATTAAAATTTTTATTTACCTATATTATATTTTTTTTTTTTCTAACGAGACAGCTTGCTATGTTACATAGTAACAACAGCGTAGTAACATAACAATGTAGTGTTAATAAAAAAAAAAATCCAAATATTGGAGAAGATAATGAATTTATTTGAAATGTTCTTTTAAGGAAATAGATTTTGGATGAGATGGAGGAAATTTGCAAAAGTGGTTACTGAATTTGCTTACCATGGATTCACAACGTTGTCAAACTGTCTCACCTTGGGAGAAGAGTACACTGGAATTCTGCAGATTGATGGAGCTACACTTGCTCAACTCCCGCCAGTGTGGGTAAGGGATTTTATTATTATTTATATCTGTATATATGTATGTATGTTCGGGTCAGTTAATTTCAATTAAGAGCAGCACCAATGTGTCGAATATTTCAGAAATTAGTGATTTTATTCTTATAATGATTACTTCAGCATAGAAGCTCAAAACCACAATTTCTTTTCCTCGTAGCGGCCATTTGTGTATCGTGATTCTCTGTACTTTTAGCAGTTGTAAGTGTTGATGGAAAATAAAATTTCTTAGTGCCGAACAATATTAGAAAGCTGGAACCGAAACCGCTGTGTTAAGAAAGTTTTAGGCTATGGCATAACGATAGGATTGACCTTACGTTTTCCTTATTGCTATAATTTTTGGGAGAAGTAGGCTTTTTTGTTTAATAACAGCAACAAAGGACAGAGACGATCAGGAGTAACAGAAATATAATTTTTACGAAAGTAATTTGTGGTATGATAATAATTGTACAGAAAAGGAAAAAAATAAAGCTGATGTTTCGTTTCCTGCTAGAAGGTGAATCCCTGGGTTCATTCCAAGCTAAGTGAGTTTCTGGTGCACAGCGTGGTGTCCTTGAATTTCGTCAGAATTCTGTCGTTTCCTCCAACGTTCTCATTCTACCGAGTTTTTCAGAATAGTTCACTGTCATTAATCACTCATCTTTTTTAGCTTAAAGGAGGCCGCGGTGGCTCAGTGGTAAAGTGTTAACCTTTGATGCATGGGGTCCTTGGTTCGGACCCAGGTCGCGCTAAGTGAACTTTGTGGTAGACAAACAGCGTGTGCGTGTGTTTTCCCGAGGTTCTCCTGTTTACTCCCACTTTCTCCACTCCATTATCTCATTCATTTCTCATCATCAACGTCTCCTTTAGTCGACATAACCGTGAGACGTAGAATTCAATTTTTTTTTTTTTTTTTTTTTTTTTTTTTTTTTTTTTTTTTTTTTTAAAGCTTAAAGGATATAGGGTGGGACGTAAAATTTGTAATGACCCACAATTTACACTGTGCATTATAGACGTTCTGTACTAATTTTAGCGTTGAATGTTACAGTTCGATTATTTTGTTTATTAGTTATGTTTTTCAATGGCTTACAAAATCACACCACTTCTAGATTTACTAAATAATACCCGTATGATTACATGCAAGCGAAACTTCATCGCTGGTAAAACCGTCACTAAATTGAAACCTGATGTAAAATATGAATAAAAAAATTGATTAATATAAAAACGCTTTACTTTTCTTGTTTAACATTTTCTTAAAACATACTTTTAATTTTCGATTAAAGCATAAAATAATTGCATGAAATACGGCAAATATTGAAGAGAAAGTCTTCTTGTTCTATAAGGTCATCCGGAGGTACTTTATTTCCCACCAAACGCTTACAACCGCCGAAAATGGTAACTCGAACGGCATAAATATGGTAATATATTAGGAAAGGGGAAATAGTTGTGGTTTCGGACTTCTCAGATGAAAGCAGTGAGCATAGAAAAAATAAGAGATTTTTGAGACGGTCAAGCAACCACAGGTTTCAAATTTGGACACGATACGTGTTGAAAATAATAACACTAATGTATATCTGGCTGTACAGCATTTTTTTGATCATGGATGAAACCAAGACAAAAACTTAATAGAAAAAAAAAAATAGATTTTGTTCTGAATTTGATGTTTATTTTTATCAAGAAGATATGTATTTGTATGCTATGAACTTCGTCAGTTATTCCATAACATATGAAACAGATTTCTGTTAAATAAGCATAACAGAATAATGTGATGCAAAAACCAAATACTTAGACAACACTTCTATGTCTTTTTTTTTTTTTTTTTTTTTTTTTAACATTAAGGGAGATGTTACGTGTCAAGCTAGCATCGTGTAGTTATATGTGTATATATTTGGGTAACATGTTAAGTGTTCTTGATAATTTTAAGTGTGCTTTTCAAACTAGTTCTAATAATAAATGGCCAACGTCTCGGTATGTGCGTGACGCTAATCTTAAAAATAAACGGTGACGTTAATAGATGTCGCTGCGTACGATATTGTTTTTCTTCTTTTGTAAATATGTTACAGAGTTTCGAAAATGAAATTAATTGGAATCTTTCAGTTTAACGCCCCACAATTATGCCCTTTAGGCTAAGGGAGGGAGACGGATCATTAAGGCAAATGAATGATGATAAGAGAATTGGTAGAGTGAGAATGCGGGAGAAAAAGGGAGTACCCGAAAAATACCCACGAACACTATGCTGGCCACCACAAACTTACTTGGCCGGGTATCGAATCAAGGACTGCATGCACCGGAGGTAAGCACTCTACCACTGTGCCACCATGCCCCCCATGGCGTTTCGGGTGGGTGGTAGGCAAGCCAAGAAAAGATTAGATGTAAAGAATTAGAGCTTTTAGTCAAGGATATTTTTAAGCTATGATGTACAACGGGTGGATGGTTCAGGCGCAACGAATATATATATATATTTTTTTTTTTTTTTTTTTTTAAGGCAAAGTTACTGCAATACATCTTTGGCAATGTAGTAAATATTATATTTGATGGTCATCATAGGATATCAATGAAGCAATATCACCTGTGATTTTTTTTTTTTTTTTTTTTTTTTGTAATGTGAACAATAGTAGTTGTTTTGTTGCTGTTTTGTAATAATATTCTGATTGGATTCTTTGTTTAGAGACGATTTGTAATGGTCTTACTGGACTGTAGTGGGCAACCTATTCTTCTCTGCCTATTGGGTCTGTTGGAAGAAGAATTAAGATCGCCTACGGTGTCAATTAATCTAACCTCAGAAGCTCGGGAAAGACTACTCGAATTGATTGCAGTAATGAGAACTGCCCTTCCTTATATGCAGAGGTTACACAGAGGAATATTTTATTTCAACGGAGGCTTTTATCACTTTGCTAAGCGGCTCACAGGGATCCATTATGTAAGTATTCATGATATCCATTGTTGTAGGGTTGTAAGTCGCTCGTTCTGTACCTTCAGCTCCGTCATTGATAAGATTTCAGTTCCAAGTACCTTCATTGTTATCTTTAAGAATAAGAACATGACAAATCAAATTCCGAGCAAATTCCATGCTCACCAAATGAAATGAAATGAAATGAAATATTTCAGTTTAACGTTTCACGTTGTCCCTTTAAGACTAAAGGAGGTGATGATTAAAACAAGTGAATGATGATGGAAGAATTGGTGGAATGAGAAAGTGGGAGGAAACGGGAGAACCCCGAAAAAAATTCACCAACACGATGTTTCGCACCACAAACTTACTTGACCGCGGATCGAACCAGGGACCACACACACAAGCGCTCTACCACTGAGCCACTCCCCCCACAGACATGCTCATTTCATGTATCACAAACCCCCTTTCCGGTGAATTATCGACCAAATCAAATACAGTAGGACGTCGGTAATCCTAACGTCAAAAATCCGAACGCGGTCCCTAGAAGCTTTTTACATTTTGTCTTAGCGTTAGCGATAAACAAACAATAGCGTTGTCCGACGCCGTTGTGTGAAGTCAGTGTTTTTACAAAAGCTCATTCATGAGTAATTGTTTGTCGTACATATTTTTATTTGTATTTTCCGTTTGGCCTATGTAAGTTAAGTTTTAAGTGTGAGTTATAAGAACAGTGTAATTTAGTGTACGAGCAATATTGTAATTACTGTATGAACTGTATAACCATTGTATCGATAAAGGAGCATGCTGTACAGTATATTTAAGCCTAAGTGACATTTTCTTGGTCATTTTCGAAAATCCAAACTACCTGTGGTCCCAATTAGTTCGGATTTTCCACTTCCTACTGTAGTTTATTTTATATATATTCATTAATTGATTTGTAAATCAGTGTTGATAAAATGTCCTTTGTCAGTAGTGTGAGTATAACAGATATAGTTTTAAGTGGATCTTTAACCACTGTAATACGTTCGACGCTCTCCGGTGGGTAATAGAATCCGGAATTTCGGATACAAAAGGCACGCGCACTAGTCACTGGACTAGGGATGAGAACATTTTATATACAGTGCATATATAACATATGCTATTTTCTTTCGCCGATAATTGTGCAAGGATTATTTTGGCATTTCAGACCCAGCCATCCCCCTTCCTCGAAAGGACAAGAATGGGTTAAATTATAGATTATAAGGTAATGGACATAAAGTTAAAATTTAAAAGCAATTATAGAATTTGCTACATCATTATCTACGTACGTTTTTCAACGTCGCCTTCCGGTGCACCTTCCGAACCAGTCAGTAGTATGAAGTGACCCATAGTTATGTGTACTTCTGTTAGAAATGGTTAAATTCAAGGGGCCACGGTGACTCAGTGGTACAGCGTTCGCCTCTAGTGCTTAGGGTAGATCCCAGCCCTCGCCAAGTGAACTTTGAGATGCACAAGCTCCGTGTGGGTTTCCTCGGGGTTCTCCCGTTTCCTCCCACTTTGTTCATTCCACCATTTTCATTCATTTCTCATCATCACCGTCTCCTTTAGCCTAGCCAGCATAACCGTAGGACGTAAAACTCAAAGATTTCATTTCATTTTCTTAAATTCAATAATGATCACTTAATCAGCTTGTTTTTTTTTCTACAAGTATATTTTATCAGAATTATTGAAATCTTCAGTTCAATCGAGACAGAACTCTTATTCATGTTGTACATTCACAGACAGTTTAAGTCAGCGTTTCCCAACCTTTTTCAACTTGCGGCACACTACGGGTGTAACTTAAATTCTCGCGGCACACTCATAGATATTATTATTATTATTATTATTATTATTATTATTATTATTATTATTATTATTATTATTATTTGCAAATATAAAATACCATGGTAATATTTTTTCTGTGATTACTGGTCTCCTTCTCACAGAGATGAAAGTTCGATCACTGGTTTTCCCCATGCTAATTCATTATGCTTATTTTTTATTCTAATTTTAAAATAGAATACAATTGCAATTGCAATCAAATATAGGACTCAGATTTTTAAAAATACGCATTCTTTTTCGAAAACTATCCAACCTTTCACTAAGAACGATCACTAAATAACAAACGAACAAACAAATGTCTTATACTCTTAACTTTGCTGTTTTAACCAATACCGGTGCATATTATTGCAATCACACAGTTTGCGATGCGTCGAAGTCAAAACACAGCTGTTGAGCAAAGTGTTGTTCTGTCATTCATGTGCGAATGAGTGTTCTACGAACGTTCACTTGACACGTACCGTACAAGTGCTTCCATTTCTCGGTGTTAGTATAACTCTCAATTGAATCGTAACATAGCAGCTAACCGTGGAAATGTGTACAAACTGAAAAACTGTCTGATACACAGTAATAGATGTAGAAAAATATATTACAATTACAGTAAATTTTCCATGGTGGAAATTCATAGTAATGTGAAAAACAAAAATATACATTTTTTTCCTATGAGGTACATTTTTTTCCCCCCATTTTTTTCATTGAGGTACATTTTTGTACAACGTGCATTTTAACCTGATAACAGAAAAGAAAGGTTACATTACCTCTCCACAGATCTGAAGCGCTTGTGCGATGTCCATAAGTTTGACCAACCGCAATAAGAATTTCTGATGCAGCATACATTTCAGTTGTACTTATATTCTTCTATGTCTTTTGTTTGGACGAATAAGCTACATTGCAAATAGAAAATTTCTCTTTTTCCTTCCCTGTTCGTTTCTTCGACAATAACAATTTCTCGTGAAATAAATAAGAAAAATGACTCTGCTATTGTTCTGAATGTTTTCCCATCATTTATTGGGTCAGGTGTTATGTTCAAAGTGTTGTGAAGTCGGCGCCGCCCAACTTTTGGTACTTCACTGGAAAATTCTAGCCCAGTTCTAGAAAGAAACACATCTCCAATGTCTCCATCTTCTTCCTCTACTTGATCACGTGAATGTCTATTATCTTCTGATACTTCATCTACTGCTGTAATATGATCTTTGTCGAGAGGTTCCATATATTTATTCAATTGATTATGAATGTCCCATTCATTTTCATAGTCACTGACATCGGAATTGTGTAGATTTTCCAATATCTCCTCTCTAGATAGTCCATCGGGCATCTTCACTTGCAGTTCCAATCTGGACTCATATAATTTCAGCTCAAAGTGAAATGATAAAAAACATTGTAGGCCCTAACCTCATCTATGTTGAAAATTTGATCGACATCGGTCGTGTGGTTCAGTAGTTATTATTAAGTCACAAACGTAGTCACTTTCATTTTTATATACATTGATTTTTGTGTATCTCCCTCCTCCACCTTCTCTAAGTTGCACCGTCAAAGTGAAATGATAAAAAAAAATATCTCCCCCACCTCTCCCTTCCCTAAGTTCTACCGTCAAAGTGAAATGAAGAAAATTATCCCAGTCCCTCTATGTTGAAAATTTGATTGAGATCGGTCTTGTGTTTTAAGAGTTATTAAGTCACAAACATAGTTACCTACATTTTTATTTATATAGATTGATAGATAGATAGATAGATTTATCCTTTATTGATACGAATATATATTTTTCTGAACAGGTTCTCTTAAGACACTGGCTGAAAGATAGAAGTTCCCTATATGGATTCAAAGTACTTGGGGCAATATCTGTTCTGCATCTCTTATTGTCTGTGATTGTGTATTCCGCGAATTACTTGAAGACTAGAAAATACAAATTAAGCAACATAAAGCCTACGAGAAGCCGTAGCAATTTCTATGTGGATCCCACTGAACGGTGCTCCTTGTGCCTTGATGCTAGATACGAGTCTGCAGCCACGTCGTGTGGACACTTATTTTGTTGGTCGTGCATTATGGAATGGTTACAAACGAAGCAAGAGTGTCCACTCTGTAGAGAGAAAGTAATTCCGTCCAGGGTAATACTACTTCGAAACTATGCAGGAAGTTGTCGCACGTCAGATCTACGCATGGCTCCCAATTATCTATGAATTTGAAAATATCTTAGTATGATAATGTAGATGTCAGGTAGTCTGTACTTCCTTGATAATCAGTGAGTAGATTGGAGGGAGTTGTTGCGTAATTTTTAGTCGATGATCTTTTTCACGACACACGAAATCCACTTGTTGAATTGATGAACAATGTGTTATTGAATATAGTTATTTCATAACAGTTATTGACTGTATAAACATGCATTTAGGGTAGATTTGGGATAGAATATTCACACCAACAGTAATCGTTGAGTGTTAGTTGTTATTGTTTCCTTGTCTCTGGTTGTTGATGTAATGTAACAACAATTTAATTGAAATGGATTTTTTTTTGGTTTTATTCACACCAATAGTAACTAACCATTGAATGTTAGGTGTTCTTGTTTCCTAATCTTTGATTGTTAATGTAATGTAACAAGAATTTAATTGAAATTTTTTTTTTTTTTTTTTTTTTTTTGTTATGTTTTCTGTTTGGATGGATAATTGCACCACATGATATCTGACTGGTGAGAGAACCATGAACAAATGCTGTGGAACATATGGGACTGGAAGTAATTAGTCTACGCTAAACGATATAACATGTAATTAGTCTACAATAAACGATATTACATGTAATTAGTCTACAATAAACGATATTACATGTAATTAGTCTACAATAAACGATATTACATGTAATTAGTTTACAATAAACGATATTACATGTAATTAGTCTACAAGAAACGATATTACATGTAATTAGTCTACAAGAAACGATATTACATGTAATTAGTCTACAAGAAACGATATTACATGTAATTAGTCTACAAGAAACGATATTACATGTAATTAGTCCACAAGAAACGATATTACATGTAATTAGTCTACAAGAAACGATATTACATGTAATTAGTCTACAAGAAACGATATTACATGTAATTAGTCTACAAGAAACGATATTACATGTAATTAGTCTACAAGAAACGATATTACATGTAATTAGTCTACAAGAAACGATATTACATGTAATTAGTCTACAAGAAACGATATTACATGTAATTAGTCCACAAGAAACGATATTACATGTAATTAGTCTACAAGAAACGATATTACATGTAATTAGTCTACAAGAAACGATATTACATGTAATTAGTCAAGAAACGATATTACATGTAATTAGTCTACAAGAAACGATATTACATGTAATTAGTCTACAATAAACGATATTACATGTAATTAGTCTACGCTAAACGATATTACATGTAATTAGTCTACAATAAACGATATTACATGTAATTAGTCTACGCTAAACGATATTACATGTAATTAGTCTACACTAAACGATATATCATGTAATTAGTCTACAATAAACGATATTACATGTAATTAGTCTACAAGAAACGATATTACATGTAATTAGTCTACGCTAAACGATATAACATGTAATTAGATGATCTTTTTCACGGCACACGAAATCCATTTGTTGAATTGATAAACAATGTGTTACTGAATATAGTTATTGTATAACAGTTATTGACTGTATAAACATGCATTTAGGGTAGATTTGGTATAGAATATTCACACCAACAGTAATCGTTGAGTGTTAGGTGTTATGGTTTCCTTGTCTTTGGTTGTTGATGTAATGTAACAACAATTTAATTGGAATGGATTTTTTTTTTGTTTTATTCACACCAATAGTAATCATTGAATGTTAGATGTTCTTGTTTCCTAGTCTTTGATTGTTAATGTAATGTAACAAGAATTTAATTGAAATGTTTTTTTTTTATGTTTTTTGTTTTGTTTTGTTTTGCTTTTCTTTGTTTTGCTTTGCTTTCGATCTTTAGTAAATATCTTATGTTGAAGTGTAACTTTCAGTGAACTTATAAATAGTCAAATAACGTGAAGTTAATTGTTGTTATTATTGTTACATTACTTTAGTAAACTAAAAAAATATTTTGTTGACTGTTGAATGAAATTTTTAATACTCAATGATGTTTATATATTATTAATTACGAAGCGAAATAAATTGACGCAATATTTAGCAGAGCCTTAGTTTTAATCCTTTTTGATTCAAAAATGCAAAATGGTTTCGACAATACCCCTTATCGTCTTTAGTAGCTTTGAAATTGAAATTGTTCTACGTCTCCTGGTGGAATAACGGTAATATAATTTTGTGTTTTCATGGTATCGCACAGATGGAGAAAATAGTTTCCGAGGCTGCAAAATTATCTTTCCTGGTTCTTGTAAATACATACGAAAACGAAATTGTACCTCCTGACACTTTTCTGGTCGTTGAGCGTAACAATTACTCTGCGTTTGAAAATATGTAATTTAACACTAAATGAATACGTTACAAAATTGATTATTAATTTCGTATGTGAGTTAAAACCAGCTTTTAAGAAATTATAATTTGAAACAAAATGTGCACTCAAATCTTGAGTATTGGTGAGTAGTTGAAGAATATTTCTGTTGACATCACTATTAAATGCATCACTACTTCGATTATCTTCGGTGAATATACTTCATTTGAAAAATGTTAATTAAAATTTTAAAACTTCTGGTGATATTCTTCGGAACTTCCTGTTGCGTCGGTAAGGATGTCGTCTGCTTTACTGGCTATGTTCGTATATCAGTCCTAACCCAAGAAGCATTTCTTGAAACAAATATTTTTTTTTTCCGGCTTACAATCGAATAAGTACGGTAGTTGATTTCCTTTTTGTTCTTGTTACTTTTACAAACAATATACGTTGTTAAATTTTTGTACTATTCTGTTGCAATAAATAATATCTGGTCCCGAAATTCAGCTATGCTAGTGTTTCATTTAACTTACAATTTATTTCTAGAACCTTGCAAAGCTAAGTGGTTTTAATTTTTAAATTTCCATAATAAATTTTTGGAACATTGTTTCAAATGAGAATAAGTTACAAAAACCCTCTTGTTTTGTTAATAGAATTGTGACATGCGCAGAAGACCTGACCTGCGCAGAATTATAACTGAAACATAATTTGTTTCTGATAATTATTAATTTTTTTTTTTTTTTTTGTATGTGTGTGTTTTAAGAAATGCTAAATTAAGTCTGTCCGTTTTTAACGTTAAAAGATCAAATATAGTTGCAGAACAACTGGTAGCTCATGGTCCAGATAATTGTAGCTTACTATTTCTTTTTGTCAGTGACGAGCGGGTGAAACATACCTGTGCACGCCAAATACAGGTCTAAATGTAAAGATGATTTGATTTACACAATACAGATGCAACGGATCACGAGAAAGGCGACATGAATACACCACGGTGTCTATCCACTTGGCACGAACATCACACAAACACCGCCTAAAAGCCAAACGAACATTTTAGGGTTGAAGAAAGCTTAACCCTGGAGCACCCTAGCGGAGGGAGGGGTACTACTACGACATATTTGCAGTTTTAACTTGAGCGTAAGTGGCCCGAACAATAAAACAACGAGTTACTTCCCTGTAAAAAGCGTTTTAACAAAATTGCAGAAAATAACTTCAAATTGCATTAAACAGTTGGAAGCGGCATCAAACTGTAATGCGCCACTTTTATTGACCTGTACCTAGCGCATTACATTTTGAGAAAAAGTAGTGACATGTATTCTGTTCTGCACCATAAATATACATATAAAAAAGAATAATATTTTCGAATCGATAAGATATAAACAAAGTGTGAAAGTAGATATTGAAAGTTTGAAGATTATTAAAGTGAATATATAAAATAAAGGAAATCCCTCATCGTTAAATGTGATTCTAAACCATTAAAAGCGATATCAGGTAATAAATATATATTTAGAAGTGAATTTTGTTAAGTAAAGGAAATAAAACAGACATGAAGTGCTAAAAAGGAATTTGTTTGGGGGAGACTTTTCTCTTCCCATATCTGTCTGCCAAATTCAAAATCATGGAATAATAAAATGTAACATACATCTTTCAAAATCTTACGTTTTGATCAAATTTAGTCAATATGTTATATTTTGGTATTCTAAACAACCTCAACGAAAATTCAGACATATAATACCGTACTGCTAAATGGCCTAAATTTACAAACTTCAATTTGGAACTTTTAATGATGCTGTTTTATTTATGTTGCTTAGAGTGTATTATAATTTTATTGAGAATAATTCACAAATACATTATAATACATACGCCGTCCTTGTCAGGAATATAAAGCAATGTGGCAGAAGTTTATTTAAACTAAGGAAGAAAGAATTAGTAACATACAAAGAAATGAGAAGAATAAGTTTTTAAAGTTGATGCAATAATATATATATATATATATATATATATATATATATATATATATATATGTTTAAAAAGAGAGTTAATTATAAAGAATTATTCTAAAATAATGGAAAATATGTGAAGTATATGTATTAATGATGGTATTTGCCACTTAGCTGCATATGATATTTACTTCGGCAGGACGCGATGTAAATGTACTTACAGTCAAAACTAAATACAATGCTAGATGTGAATTTGTAATACGATATACTGCTTCTATATTATTATGGTTAAAACTTAAAACCTTCAGTACATAATTTATACACATAATTATAACGAAATAAAATCTCTAAATGAAATTATTTAAATTTTAAGGTTATTATGATAATTCTTTGAAACAAATGTCCAGATATACGGTATAATGTTATGTCAATGTTCTATTTGGTTACGTAGAAATTCTGATCGTATAAAACTTGTTCTGATGTTGCCCCTCACATTACCTCTTGAACCTTGGTTTTCATTCTGGTTGATTTTCCCGAACCATTAAATGTTTGGGTGGCGATTCCGATGTGCTGGGCCAAAGTCTTGACGCGTGTCAAGTTAGACCAACCACCAACACCAAAACGACCGGAACATATCTCAGAATTATGGGCTAATTAGTTGCTCTAATCCCAATTTTTGGGCTCCTACTGTTTAGCGGGAAATCGGATTCAAAGTGGGCGAGTCCAGCTTGATATCAAGCTAGAACCCCCCATATGGTTAGAATGGTCCGATCGAAAAAATTCAAACGCCAGAATTATGGGCTATTTATGGGCTAATTAGTTGCTCTAATCCCAATTTTTGGGCTCCTACTGTTTAGCGGGAAATCGGATTCAAAGTGGGCGAGTCCAGCTTGATATCAAGCTAGAACCCCCCATATGGTTAGAATGGTCCGATCGAAAAAATTCAAACGCCAGAATTATGGGCTAATTAGTTGCTCTAATCCCAATTTTTGGGCTCCTACTGTTTAGCGGGAAATCGGATTCAAAGTGGGCGAGTCCAGCTTGATATCAAGCTAGAACCCCCCATATGGTTAAAATGGTCCGATCGAAAAAATTCAAACGCCAGAATTATGTGCTATTTACGGGCTAATTAGTTGCTCTAATCCCAATTTTTGGGCTCCTACTGTTTAGCGGGAAATCGGATTCAAAATGGGCGAGTCCAGCTTGATATCAAGCTAGAACCCCCCATATGGTTAGAATGGTCCGATCGAAAAAATTCAAACGCCAGAATTATGGGCTATTTTAGGGCTAATTAGTTGCTCTAATCCCAATTTTTGGGCTCATACTGTTTAGCGGGAAATCGGATTCAAAGTGGGCGAGTCCAGCTTGATATCAAGCTAGAACCCCCCAAATGGTGAGAATGGTCCGATCGAAAAAATTCAAACGCCAGAATTATGGGCTATTTATGGGCTAATTAGTTGCTCTAATCCCAATTTTTGGGCTCCTACTGTTTAGCGGGAAATCGGATTCAAAGTGGGCGAGTCCAGCTTGATATCAAGCTAGAACCCCCATATGGTTAGAATGGTCCGATCGAAAAAATTCAAACGCCAGAATTATGTGCTATTTATGGGCTAATTACTTGCTCTAATCCCAATTTTTGGGCTCCTAGTGTTTAGCGGGAAATCGGATTCAAAATGGGCGAGTCCAGCTTGATATCAAGCTAGAACCCCCCATATGGTTAGAATGGTCCGATCGAAAAAATTCAAACGCCAGAATTATGGGCTATTTATGGGCTAATTACTTGCTCTAATCCCAATTTTTGGGCTCCTACTGTTTAGCGGGAAATCGGATTCAAAATGGGAGAGCCCAACTTGATATCAAGCTAGAATCCCCAATACGGTTAAAATGGTCCAATCGAAAAAATTCAAACTTCAGAATTATCGGCTATTTATGGGCTAATTAGTTGTTCTAATCCCAATTTTTGATCGGAATCAAATTGAGATTAGCGCAACTAATTAGTCCATAAATAGCCCATAATTCTGAGATATGTTCCGGTCGTTTTGGTGTTGGTGGTTGGTCTAACTTGACACGCGTAAAGTCTTGGCTTAGTTCCTGGAAATACGTGGTAAGTGCGTTTTCATGGTATAGCTGAGCCTACGACAAAATTTTACTTAGTTATAATTACTTTGAACTGTTATTTGTTGTTGTATTGCAGAGGATTGATGGGTACCTAATAACATCTTTATGCGTCGACGCACAACAAACCTGCTACGACAATACAAGGTTATTTATAGAGTTCTAATCAATTAAATACTAGCATTTTCGATTTGCAATTTATTTTTCATTTACGGCAAAACGGTTAACCACAGCCGCGATATAAATTGAGCACTACAAGTGTAAAAATGGCGATCCCAGTAATCAGGATTTGATGGTGATTATCATATGAAAAGGAAAAGGAAATGTGAGAGTAACATGAAGCTCTGTGAATATTCTGGAAATACATATATATATAAGATATGGCAGATTTGAAAAGGGAAGAAGATGAGGCTCTTCCGAACTATTATTAGAAGAAGATGTCAATTGTTAGCTCGAGTAGTGATACTATAGTGTGCGTCTGCTGTAATGAAAGAGACAATAAGGAAGTCGCAGACAAAAACAAAATAATTCAATGCGACCACTGTGAAGAGTGGTATCATTTTATATGTGTCGGAATCAATGAACAAAAGTATGAAGAAATGAGTAATCCATCAGTTGTGTGGATTTGCGATGCATGCAGTCAAAAGGAGAAAGATGTTGACAAAATGAAATCATTAAGTGTAACTGAGAGAGAAGAAGTGCCAAAAGAGAATTCAGGTCCGTCTAGTAAGAATACCGAAACTGGGAAGGAAGAGATGAGCACAAAACCCAGAAATAAGAATAAACATAACCATGATGAAGGAAAAAGAAAATCTAATAAATCCAATAAGAGTGATCGTGAAAAGAAGAGAAAGAACGTGGAAGAGAATGGAGCCATTCCTATGGAAGAAGCTACAAGAACAAGAAAGAAAACACATAGAAGTCACATGAGAGAAGAAGTACATAAAAGAAGAAATAGTTCACGACATAGTCGTCATTCAGATAAAGATAGAAAACAAGTTACTAAAAGTGATGAAGAAATGAACTCAGTTAGAAAGAAGAAGAAAGGAGAAAGTCATGAAAGAAATAGATTAGAGAGAGAGGAACGAGAAATACTTGACGAAAGTTCTAAGAATAAGACAGACGAAACTGCAAGTGTAGCTTCAAAAGAATCAATGGGAAACGTGTGCAACCACTGTTCCAGTTTGCGAGAAGAATTTAGAGCTACGGTGGAAGCTAGTATTGACAGTACTTTTACTAAATTTTCTTACTATTTAGATGCGAAGTTACAGGAAGTTAGAAAAGACATGATTGATCTGAGAAGAGATCTACAGGAAAGTATAGATAATAAATTCACACAAATGGAGAACGAAATGCAAGATATGAAGAAAAGAGAACAGGAAAGAGAATCAAAATTTCAAGAGGTTGAAACTAAAGTAGAAATGACAGTCCAATACCAGAAAGACTTTGATCACAGACTTTCCATAATGGAATCTGAACAAAAAAAGCAACGTGACCAATTGGATCGTACCAGTTTGAAGCTATTAAAATGGGAAGGAGAAGTTGATCGACGAGTGAAGACCCTAGAGAAAGGCATTCAAGAATTGAATTTGTGTGGAAATGGAGAAGGAAAACAAGATAGAGAATCTGTGGTGAACACTACATTTGGGATGTCGACTGGAAATAACACGAACATTCAACCGGCATTGCAGCCAGCTCTTACGACTTCTGCGATAGAAATACGGACACCTTGGCCTAGCGAGTCGGTGTTAAAAGAGCATGTCAACAATAAAGGAATTTCAACGAACTCTGATGTATCGGGAGAATTATTAACTAATAGTAGAGAAGGAGAATCTGTAAAAGGAAATTTGGATGTCACAAAAGTAACGAATCTAGTAACGGAGTCTGGAAATCTACTTAGATATACCGATTTACGGGATTTTCCAAAGTTTGATGGACAATATAATGGAGCTGCCAAAGCTTTTCTACATGAATTTACCCAAACGTTATCCTTATTCAAACTTAATGATGCCGAAAAACTGGTGTTAGTCTCAAGGTGTTTAATTAAAACAGCTGGAGCCTGGTTCCGAAGCATCCAACATAAGGTGAAAACTTTTGAAGATTTTGTTAGATATTTTCAGAAGCAATATCTGTCAGAACGTTTGGAGAGAGCCCAAAAGCGACAATTGCAATTAATGCGGTACGATCGAAGTAAATATTCAACATTATCGGATTTTGCATGGAATCTTGTCGAAACTTATCAAAGAATTTGTAGCAACCCAGATGAAACAGAATTGATAGACTTGTTGATGAATAGCCTCCCCAGTCACGAAGCAAAAATATTAAGAAGCACTCCGAATAAAAATTTAGATGATCTGATGTTGAGAATAATGGAAATTCAAGAATACAATGATACAAATATTACTAATATTATGGATGCTAGGAACTTTTCCCGCAGGCAATTCCAGAAGCCACAGGTAAACTTTGCT
Source organism: Thermobia domestica (assembly GCF_964235325.1). NCBI lineage: Eukaryota > Metazoa > Arthropoda > Insecta > Zygentoma > Lepismatidae > Thermobia > Thermobia domestica. The sequence goes on along the minus strand of NC_137459.1, from coordinate 21,647,186 downwards.
AGAAGGGTGAAGATTGACTCTGGAGTTCAAACCGAACCTACGAGTGTGCAGTCGTTACCAAATTTGGGAAATAATACTGCGTCACCAATAACAAATACAAATAGTAGAAGAGGATGGGATTTTAAAAATGCATTCAGGAGACGACCATGGAATTTTCCCAGGTATGGTCCACCACCGCCATGGTACCAAAATCCCTATTACTGGAGTAATTATAATTTCCAGCCATCTGGAGGTTATGAACGAAATGATATTACGAGACAAAATGGGCTATCTGGTGAAACTGTTGGATTCAAGGAAAATCATCCAATAGTGACACCCACTACGAGTAATCGTGCGGAAAACTGAAAGAGCGACCCATTTTAGAGAGGGAAATTGGGGGCGCTAATATAAACACAAAACCTCTCGTAAATACTTCTGAAACTTTGTCCAAATGTTCCGATAAGGATTTATATTATAAGGTATATTTTTTGATAGAACATGAGGAAGAAAATGTTTGGGATAGGAAAAATGTTTATTGTTCGCCATCACCTGCCCTCCAAGGTAGTATCGGAGATATTCCGCTCACTTGTACCTTAGATACTGGAGCCGAAGTAAATTTATTATCTGAAAGGATTTGGAAGCAATTATGTGCTAAATTCCCCGCCGCTAAGTTACGCCCGCATTCGAACTTAACCTTGGGAACTTTCGCTGATAAAGAGAAGGTACAGGTTAAGGGATTTCAAGTGTTAACCATTAAATTACATGAACATTTGTTCGAAGTTCCGATCTTTATAGTGAAGGACATGAAACCTGATCTCTTGCTCGGTAGTCCCTTCTTAAACATGTCAAAATGTATTATAGATAATGGAAATAAAATTATAACTTTAACTGATGTATTGGGGCAGCAAGTGATTATAAATATATCTGAACCAAGTATTATACATTTATCTCTCCCTACAGTAAGTCTCATCTCTTGCGAAGAAAGTAAAACATGTGAGAATTATCGTAAAATTCCAGATCCACCACCAAATGTTACTGTGGAAGATTTTAAAGACATGATTAATAGCAGACAGGATCTAACTGACGAACATCGACAAAGATTGTTCCAATTGCTAGTGAAATATCAGCATATGTTTACTGAATATCCCAGAAGGATTAAGACTGATCCTTACCTAATTCAACTGACGGATAAAGAACCTGTGGTGGGAAAACTGTATAGTGTTTTCCAAGCTATGAGGAAGGAATTTGAAGAAGAATTGTCAAAGTGGGTGCAGCATGGGATAGCAATTGAAAAACCATCTCCTTATAGAAATCCTATGCATTGTGTCCGCAAATCCTCTGGTGGAGTTCGTCTTGTGTTGGATTTAAGAGGTTTGAATAAGAAAGTAATTTCTCCTCGAGTTCAAGTAGAACCAATTTTCGAAATATTATCAAGACTATCAGGAGCGAAGTACTTTTCATCTTTCGATTGTACTGCAAGGTATTATGGTGTAGCACTACATCCTGACTCTTATGAATGTACCAGTTTTGTTTATCTTGGAAGACAATTTTGTATGTGTGTCTTACCCATGGGTTTACGATCTTCTCCAGCTATTTTCCAATCAGTAATGAACACATTTTTCACAATGAACAATCGTTCTTTTGTTATTGTCTACTTGGATGACGTCCTATGTTTTTCAAAGGACTTGGATAGTCATTTTCATCATCTGGAAAATGTTTTAAGTATCTTTGATAACGCCAACTTTTCATTAAATTATAAGAAATGTAAATTTATCCAAAGCGAGATTTTATTTTTAGGGCATGTTGTTAATGGTGAGGAGATCAAGGTAAACCCAAGAGCTAATGAAGCCATACGATGTTTTCCGCAACCAAGGTCAAGAAAACAATTAAAGTCCTTTCTGGGAGTTGTGGGATGGCGACATCGCCACATCCCTAATTATGCCGAATTAACGGCTCCTCTTTATAAACTTAAAGAAAGATGTACCTTTCAGATTCACCGAAGAACATATGCCTAGTTTTGAAGTATTGAGAAAACTGGCAAGTGAACCACCAGCTCTTGGACAACCCAACTTTGAATTAACTTTTCATCTGTTTAGTGATGCTTGCGCTGAGAATCTTGCCGGGTACCTTGGACAATATCAAGAAAAGGATCACGATATAACAGTAATTGCCTATGCTAGCCGAAGGTTAAAACTTCATGAATTATCTATGACGATTTTTCAATTAGAATTACTTTCTATATTGTTTTTATGTGAACGATTTTCCAGTTATATATTAGGAAGACAAACAGTAGTCCATTGCGATAATCATGCTGCAACTTATGCCTTTTCTTTAAAGAATTGGATTGGAGAACTACTAGAATTGTATTAAAATTACAAAGATATGACTTAATCTTCGAACATGTATCTGGAAAACAGAATTTCGTTGCGGATGTTATAAGTAGATGCCCACCGGAAACCACAGAAGAAAAACAAAAACTGTTAACGAAATATAACCGTGAAAGAGAAGGTTAACTATTCCTGAAAATATGTAAAAAAAATTGTATATATTAAATTTTGAAGAAAAATTTTATCAAGTGATAAAATTTTTTCTAGAGAGGGGGGAGTCTGTAATGCGCCACTTTTATTGACCTGTACCTAGCGCATTACATTTTGAGAAAAAGTAGTGACATGTATTCTGTTCTGCACCATAAATATACATATAAAAAAGAATAATATTTTCGAATCGATAAGATATAAACAAAGTGTGAAAGTAGATATTGAAAGTTTGAAGATTATTAAAGGGAATATATAAAATAAAGGAAATCCCTCATCGTTAAATGTGATTCTGAACCATTAAAAGCGATATCAGGTAATAAATATATATTTAGAAGTGAATTTTGTTAAGTAAAGGAAATAAAACAAACATGAAGTGCTAAAAAGGAATTTGTTTGGGGGAGACTTTTCTCTTCCCATATTTGTCTGCCAAATTCAAAATCATGGAATAATAAAATGTAACATACATCTTTCAAAATCTTACGTTTTGATCAAATTTAGTCAATATGTTATATTTTGGTATTCTAAACAACCTCAACGAAAATTCAGACATATAATACCGTACTGCTAAATGGCCTAAATTTACAAACTTCAATTTAGAACTTTTAATGATGCTGTTTTATTTATGTTGCTTAGAATGTATTATAATTTTATTGAGAATAATTCACAAATACATTATAATACATACGCCGTCCTTGTCAGGAATATAAAGCAATGTGGCAGAAGTTTATTTAAACTAAGGAAGAAAGAATTAGTAACATACAAAGAAATGAGAAGAATAAGTATTTAAAGTTGATGCAATAATATATATATATATATATATATATATATATATATATATATATATGTTTAAAAAGAGAGTTAATTATAAAGAATTATTCTAAAATAATGGAAAATATGTGAAGTATATGTATTAATGATGGTATTTGCCACTTAGCTGCATATGATATTTACTTCGGCAGGACGCGATGTAAATGTACTTACAGTCAAAACTAAATACAATGCTAGATGTGAATTTGTAATACGATATACTGCTTCGATATTATTATGGTTAAAACTTAAAACCTTCAGTACATAATTTATACACATAATTATAACGAAATAAAGTCTCTAAATGAAATTATTTAAATTTTGAGGTTAAGATAATTCTTTGAAACAAATGTCCAGATATACGGTATAATGTTATGTCAATGTTCTATTTGGTTACGTAGAAATTCTGATCGTATAAAACTTGTTCTGATGTTGCCCCTCACATTACCTCTTGAACCTTGGTTTTCATTCTGGTTGATTTTCCCGAACCATTACATGTTTGGGTGGCGATTCCGATGTGCTGGGCCAAAGTCTTGGCTTAGTTCCTGGAAATACGTGGTAAGTGCGTTTTCATGGTATAGCTGAGCCTACGACAAAATTTTACTTAGTTATAATTACTTTGAACTGTTATTTGTTGTTGTATTGCAGAGGATTGATGGGTACCTAATAACATCTTTATGCGTCGACGCACAACAAACCTGCTACGACAATACAAGGTTATTTATAGAGTTCTAATCAATTAAATACTAGCATTTTCGATATGCAATTTATTTTTCATTTACGGCAAAACGGTTAACCACAGCCGCGATATAAATTGAGCACTACAAAGCCTAAGTCAACTTCAAAACTAATGGCACAGGTTAAAACCTACGGTAGAGGGGTGAAGGTAAATATTTTAGCATATAGCACTTTGAATTAGTTTAAAATTTCACAAGACTGAGAAACTCCTAATTTCCTAATAGATACGAACGTAGTGTGGAATTTGAACCACAAAAACCATCAGTATGGATTCAACTCAGAAGTTTTTGCACAGAAAACACGTGTAGAATTGTTCGAATACTTGTAAATCCTGTTACAGTCTTACGTATACCCCTTAGTTACATTGTTTTTATTTCTTTCCGGAGAAGCAAATTTCAAATTTCTCTTTCTTTGTTTCGAAAGTGCTCAATATTGGAATTTGTTTGAGTTAGATATGTGCTCTGAGATACATAATCTATTCATTAAAAATACATGGTTCAGCATTTTAAAAATATCCATTTTTAAAGGAAAAAAGAGGACAGTTTCTACAATATTAAGAATTTCGGTGTTATATTTGTTACACCCTCATATACACAGAAAGAGCACTTTTGTTACTATTAATATTGAGCTCCTTCGTGGCTTAGCTGTTAGCGTACAGCTCACAGATGGCGAGAAGAACCCTAAAACAGGGGAAGCGGGGAAAGGTCAACGACACGGTCAAGCCCATTTTCGGTTTTTGAGGTGTGGTCTATACTTAGATGTCGTCCGCTACTCCGGGTAGTTATCTGTCTGCTATTCCGTGGTGACATTTGAAACCCCCGTCCAAAAAGCGGGCGAGCCCATACCTACGTCACACTACTTCTGCTAGGGTTCTTCTCGTCATCTGTAAGCTGTACGCGTCTTTGAGGTAGGAGACCAGGGTTTGATTCCCGACAAGAGCTCATGTGGTTCGGATTCCATATTAATCAGTAGGTCCCGTCTCATGTAGCCTCGCTGCTGAAAGGCACGTTAAATTCAAAATTTACTCTAGTCCAATTTTGTTAATATTGATGAAATTCAGCGAACGTTTATTTTCTTAAACAATGATTCCCTTGCGTGCAGTAGTTTACGGGAGGCAAGGTTTAGGTTTAGGCAGGTTTAGATTGGGGGACGCAAGACTCTCCGATATACATACATTTCAAACTCAGGGTGGAGGAAATTGCCCGCCTGCCCTCCAGAAATGAGCCCCTGCTTGCTCGAATTACTAAATAATTACTTTCTAGAATGGGCATTTTTCCATCTTGCTTTCTGTTGAAGAGTAAACAGACTGTGCTGTATTGGAGTTTAGCGTTTCTTACAATACCGAAGTTACATAAGACCTGCACATATTGTTTAACGTGGAATCCGAACCACATAAGCTTCCACCAGGAATCGAATATTGACAAGAGAAACGACAGGAGAAGGCGTTATAATTTTGTTTAATATATATGTTCCAATGTATGAAGTTAACCAACAAAGTTCTGTCGCTTTTTCACCCTCCAACTTCGAACATCGATATGTCATCTAAGACGTACCAGAAAGATCAAAAATAGTCCGCATCAGCATCGACAACCTTCTGCCAACGTTCTGAAAGGCCATGGATTCCATCGCTGTAGAACTTGGTGGGCTATGAAGCGAAGAAGGTTTCAAGTGTATTTTGCACCTCTATTAGGGATGTGAACTGGCGGCCTCTAAGGTGATTGTCCAAGGAATGGAGCAGGTGATAATCGGACGGCGCAATTTCCGGGGAGTATGGCGGATGCAATAGTGTTTCCCATCCAAGGTGTAGAATGGTGTCCCGGGTCATCCTAGCCACGTGGGGCTTAGCGTTGTCCTGTAACAGGAGGAGTGCTGGCTCTCGAGTTTTGAGTTTTTCTTGAACACGGTTCAACTGCTGACAGTACACAGTTGCATTGATGCTCTGACCAGCTGGTAGCAGTTCCAGATGCACGATGCCGCGAGCAGTCCACCAAGCACACCAGATGACCTTCTAATGCAGTGCTGGTTTCAGCTGTTTTGCAATCGGGTCATGGGATGCTAACCAATGATGACAGGGCGATGGATCTTCGTACATTACCCACTTCTCATCACATGTCAACACCCTGTCCAGAAATGGCTCCTTCCTCAGATGAGACAGCAAAGAAACACAAATGTCTGCTCGCGTTTCCTTCTGGCCCGGATCAAATCATATAGGACCCATCGACCCAAGTTGATGGAGGTACTGCCGAATAATCTCTTCACTCACACTTAATTGTAGTACCAGTTCCTCACATGTCTGACCACTGCTCGTCTCAATTTCTGCCTGAAGATAATCAGTTTGTATCGTGGCGGATATGTCTTTGACCAGGTAGTGGCGACTGCTTTGAAACAAATGTAGAGTATGAGAATTAAATCTGCCATATCTGTAGTTTCGTGTGGTGAAGAAATAAACTTGTGAACCAAAGGTTTAAGAACAATTCATGTTATTAATATAAACTTTGCCGAACTTTTATAATCTTAAAAGAAACGAAGAAAAATAACATACAACTTTGCAAGCGGAGGCAAAGAAACCTAACGTAACCAGCGTAAAACGAATCATTCACAGCGTAGTAATCGTGGTTCAGTGGTCAAGGCGCTTGGCCAGTAATCTGGAGGTTCTTGGATCGAATCCACGCAAGACATTTTTTTACTTTAGGAATTTTGATGGCTGTTGATCGGTGATGACACGTTTTATTATATTCAGATGTTTGAATACTCGGACGTTTCAATACTTGAACTGTCAAATCTTCAGGAGTAATAATTGTAATAATTATCTCCTAAAAGATTAATTATTAGAAACTTAATACCGCTCATGTCATGGGCGGCGATAAGGGGGGAGCAGTTGACCCCCTTACTTTTTTGAAGTGACCCTCTGATGGATATAGTTTCATTTGGAAATGTAAAATTTTTGTATGTATTACTGGTTCATAGAAAAAAATAGTTCCATATAATACCGTATTTATCGTTGCGTGAGTTCGTATTGGTTGTCTTCTCGTGGAGTTAAGGAAACTACAGGAATTCCTTTTTTATTGCCACAGAAAACGGTTCAATAATTAACCTATTGGAGCGCAACAATTCTAGCGCACTTTCATTTCTTCTTACAAAGGTTCGATATGTTAATCAGGCTCTTTGAAACTAATTGTGAGAATATTTCGCAAAAAAAAAAAAGGTCTTTCACAAGTTATTCTTTAATTACACAAAAATTGATAGTTCCTAAAATCCCTAATAGCACAATTACATAGCAGGCATATGCCAATCATGTTCCCTCAGGTACATGGAAATATGTCCAGTATGTGCCTTATGTACCGCTGTGAGAGAAATCACATGGATGGCAAGTGATAGTCACTGTCTATCTCCGCCCCTAAGCACATGCCTGACATGTACCCGGGGAACGTGCCTAGTATGTTCTACGTATGTTCCCCATGCCGTAAACGTCAATGAACCACAAAATTACTCCCCCAAAATATGTGAAATCGCCTATATGCGTAATGTGTTTACATTAAGGTGAGTCTAAACAACACTTTAAACAAGCAAAAAAAAATGCATGGCTACCCTAGGGTGGGCGCGATCCACCAAGCTTTGGATTACTAGCCGCGTGCTCTTCCGACTTGGCCACAGAGGCGATACGGAGAACGTCGTTTGTAGATTGATAAATTCTTGAGGTCTTTTGCATTCGGCTAATCAGAGTGCTCTTTAACCGCATATATTCGACTATAACCGTTTGAGATCAGATAAAATCTGCTCGCCATGTGATTTTATAACAAATTGACCCACGTCTATTTACTTTATTTCATGGTTCTTCCATATTCACTTTCAAATGATTGGCGACAGTTGCCAACTAATAAAGTTGATGCGTTTATTGCTTCTAGTACACAATCGCTTGGAAAAAGGAGCAACAAATTCATCAAATGTGGGAGATGAATTTAGAACACCTAAATGGCGAATGCCTAGCACATCGCACATCTTATGCTGTTAGGGTGTCTGAAACAATATGTACAGTACGCGGCTTAGAAATTGTTACAAAAATTCTAAGTCCAAATTAATAACAAACTCTTGCCCCGTTTTCTTATGCAATCCAGAAATACATGTCTCGATCGATTAGTTATTTCTTGTCTTCAATCCAACTCCATCCCTCCTCCACCTCTCCTTGTCTAAAGCAGTGTGTGTGACGTAGTACACTCTTTCCATTCAGACGAAAAAAAAAAGGAATCAAGTTTACAATGTTATAGCTCTAAAACAGTCTTTTTCATTCATTTGCTCTGAAATATCTTTTAAGAACCTATTATTTTAAAAAAGTCATACAATCTTCCCATAGCTTCATTAATACCTTTAGTTTCATTCTTTCCCTTCTTTAAAGGCGGCAAGCTAGTAAGATGCTCCTTAAGAAATCTATGGAAATTGCCAATAACGGCAGTAAGTTTTGTGCTTCCTAAAGTCTGTAATGCACGCACAGAGCTGGAGAATATCTACTGACAGAAATGAGTGTTATTCAATGATTCATTTCATTTCGTTTCATTAATTGCAAGCAAATGTTCCAAGAGTGTCATTTGGGCAGGACAGGAGGATGTAATTTCCCCTCCCTTGAGCTTCATAAATTCACATTGTTTGAGCAAATATATAGTAATACATTAATAAAAAAGTGAAAAATTTGTGTCGGCGGAGACTCTCCCCCCCTGGGCGACATTGAGAGAGACAGACAGAGAGAGAGATTGAATTATGGAGACAGAGAGGAATGATTTATATACACAGATTTAGAACTGGGGAAAAGTGATCGGACAGCATTCGTATTATGACGAAAATTGTGATTTTGTGAAACAGAAGCAGGGAAGGTTTCGAACTGCGAGGATCACATTAGGCAGTTGTCGAATTAAGGTGGAGAACACTTTTGAGAGCATCAGATGATTACGAATGGAGAGAAAGATCTTGAGAACTGAGGAATTAAGAATTTAAAAAAATCTGAAGCTTCCGAGACGGGTTTGGAACCGCGGACCTTGTAGTTATCGAACCATGACTTTATCCGCTCTGCTACGGAGAACTCCGTACTTTTTTTTAATAGTCACTTTATTTTCCTATGTACATGGTATAACAGAATAGATTTACAATGGAGAACAAACATGTCTGATCATCAAAGTGAACAAATAAAGTGATGGTTTTATCCTACTCGTCCAATACCACCTTAAGAAAGTTTTCAAACTTTTGTTTTCCTCCAAAAACTGACACGTCTTCCATCTTGTTCTTCTCAAAAAATCCATGTAATCTTCCACTGTGAGGAAAGATCTATAGCTGTTAATATACCAAACAGTATTGGCTATTAGCCATGATACAGCGTTGTTTTTAGGTTTCGGATAGTACTTGTAGTCAGGGTAAATTATTATTTCAGGCAAAAAAGCATTGGGGATGTACGACATATTAACGGTAACATTGTTACAAGTTGTATCCAAATATCCTTAACGGTAGTACACTTTTTAAGTCTATGTATCAATGTATCATCATCTCCACATTTTCCACAGGCACTTTTTTCGGAACGTTGTATCTCGGATAGGCGTTTGTTTGTCGGGAATAAATCATATATAACCATATACCAAAAACTTTTCACCTGAGATGTCTAAAAGGTACAAGGCAATTAGACCATATTTGGGACCAATGTCTACATGGATTTTCTGTGACCACCCTTGGTACATGTTTGGTAGTAGATCTGTCCAAGAGAAACTTATATAAAATGTTTGAAGTCTGATATATTCCAGGCACTTCCGTGGATAAATAACTCCATTCAAGTATAATTGTTTGCATATATTTTGGGCTATGTTTTATGTAATCATAATTTGGTGGATTTGGGGCAGGTAATTGTGGTGTCCAGCAACGTAGCCATTGACAATTGTGGTGTCCAGTAACGTAGCCATTGACTTGTATGTGTATCATCAAGATGAAACAAGGTGTAGGCGAACATGAGAAGTATAGCTTTACATTTAAGATCTATATTAATTAGTTTTAACCCTCCTAGATTGTAATCATTCATCATAACTTCTTTTGAATTTCTAAAATAGCATCCTGTCCAAATAAACCATCCGATCACTGATTGGAGTTTCTTAACATATGCATCTGAAATTTGATAAATTTGTACAGCATACCATAGCTTTGAACAGAGATGCGTGTTCACGTACCAAATACGCTGAACAAGATTTAAATTTCCTACGCCGAACTATTGCACTATCATGTCTAATTGCATTCAGAATTGGAGTCCAAATAGCATTCTCTTGATCGTCTTCTCCACAAGTAAACGTAATTCCTAGAATTTTCAGTTTTTGTTCCGAATCATATTGCACAAGATTTGATGTCATAGCTCTCCATGACCAATTATTAAACATCATGCATTTACTTTTGTTAAAATTTATTTTAGCGCCACTCGCAGAACAATATCTTATTAAAGTGCGTTGTACATGTATCATTTGTTCATTAGTAGTACATGTTACCATGACATCATCTGCAAAGGCCACCACAGTTATAGTGCGGAAATCATGAAGATTGGCTTCCTTGTAGCGTTCGTAATAATGGTTCTATTGCTAGTCCAAAAAGTAGCATAGACAAAGGGCATCCTTGACGGAACCCTCTCTGAATTTTAATTGATGTGCTTAAGTGGCCATTAATTTGTAACTGGGAGGTAGCGTTTGTATATAGATCTTGTATGTTTTTAATGAATCGTGGTACAATGTTATACAGCTAAAACGGCATACAAATAATTATGTTCCAATAAGTCAAACGCATTTTGAAAATCTACAGACAGTAAACATGCTGGCACTTCCCGAAAACGAAAATATGCAATAATGTCACGGATTGTACTTAGTGCATAATAAATATTCTTTTCTCTAGAGAAGGCTGTTTGATTGTCGCCTAGTATTTTGTCGACAAAGAGGCTGATGCGACGTTTATAAACTTTAGTGATTATCTTGATGTCTGTGTTTAAAAGCGTAATAGGTCTAAAATTTTGAATATGTCCAGACGTTTCCTTTTTGGGAATCATAATTATTATCCCGTCGTTTTGAAGCACATTGCCATGTTCGAATATTTCGTTACTATTTTTTGTGAAGACGTCTCCAATGATATCCCAATATTTTTTCGTAAAACATATAAATAAATCCATCTTTACCAGAGCTGGTATGCTTACTTGTAGATTTAATTTCAGTGAACAATTCTTTTTTTTAATGGGTGCAATCAAACTGTTATTATCAATATCTGACAATGAGCCTATTATCAAAAAGGAAAGGCCATTCATCACCTTTCGCGTGGTTGGCTGTAAAAAGATCTATATTATATTCCTGAAATTGAGTCATAAGCTCTGAAAACGCTGTTATTTTTCTCCCATCAACTGTGGTTATATAGTCTATAAAATTATTGTTTTTTCGTTTGAGTGTTCGAACTACATAATAGTGTGTCATGCGTTCATTCGTCAATAAATCGGCAGTTTGCATATTATGTTGATAGGTATTGAAGTATTGCCTTTGTTTTATTAGAATTTTTGCTTTTATTTCTTTTACACGCCAATAGTTCTGGGGAGTCGCATTAGCTTTCCGCAAATCATTTAATACACTATATAAAAATTATAAAGTATTTCTACTGTCCCGTTGTCTTTCGGCACCCATCCATTGAAAAAGCTTCCTAATTTTTTCTTTTGTATAGTGCACCCACCAAGCGTTTAATGTAGAAAAATATTTTTGTTGTGTACACCAATACTTCAATTTTTCATTAAATAGCAGCTTTGTATCGTCGGAAAACAAAAGCTGTTCATTCAGTTTCCAATACGAGCGTCCATATGTCTTACGTGTAATACCTTGAACTTTTAATATTAGGGAGACCGCTGCATGATCAGAAAAGGAGGTCGGAACAATTAAAAGTGAGCATACATTATGTAATATTTGTTGGGAGACATACATTCGGTCAAGCCGTGATTTAACTGTCGAAGTTATGTACGTATATTCAATATGTGTATATTGATTAATCCAAACATCGTGTAGCTTTAGTTGTCGCACTACAATGTCCAATGCATGACATTTACTAAACTGTCCTGTTGTATCTTCTTTTCTCAAGACACTGTTAAAATCGCCACATAACACAATATTGGTCGTTGTTGGTGGTATTAGGGGTATAAGGTCTTCATTAAAAAAGATTTCACGTTCAATCCTTTTCGTCGTTCCAGAAGGACTATATACATTAATATACAGGACATTATCACACACCACACTGATACCTCTCCCTGAAATAATTCGATGCACTGGGTCTACCGATATTCCGTTTTTATTACAAAAGCAGTACCTCTCCCATCTTACCCGATATTCACTTATGCATTGTAATTTTGTAAAAAAAAATCGAATTCCGAAAAAACAACTTCCTGTAAACTCAGAATATCGAAATCATGGATTTTAATAAATTCCATCAGTGCTCGTTTTCTTATAGGACTTGTAAAAGCATTGATATTTAATGTACATATACGTCTGGCATTGGGAACTACAATATTCATTACTTTTTAGTTAGTAAATATAGCTGCATATATATGGGTGCATACATACGTATATATTTAATTTGACCTAGTAGATCCAGAAATGTAAACTCTTCCCATGTTTTTTGCATGTAAATAGACTGAAGTAGAAACGAACATTATAGATACATGTCATGGAACCACAGTAAAATATACAAAAGTAAGAAAAAACTATGTTGAAGGCTCATTCATATTAGAATCATCCTGTACTTTTTCTGATTCTTTGCTCTGTAAGAGGTCTTGTTGATTGCCATTCTGACTTTTTCTTTGGCTGAGCTTTCTTTTCTTTTTCTTCGTTGAACATGATGATGGTGTACAGTTTTCTTCTCCACCCCGTAGCTTGGAGACAACACCAGTTTCGTTCATATTTCCCGCACTAATAGTCGCCTCGTGCACATTTGCTGACTTGGCGTCAGCTAAACCGGGTTGTTCCTGTGAAACTTTCTCGGCAAAAGCATCACTTTGATTGGAGACCTCAGTGTTAGAACGAACGGCAGTATGGACGTGTTTGGTTCTTGTGCTTGTACTCTGTTCATGTAGTTGTTCTTGAAGGGTTAATGCTTGTTGGTTCGATAAGGTACTGAGCAAAGTCGGAAACTGAGTCAGCAAGGACATTATCTTGTTTTATTGCATGTGCCTGTGTTAGAGTAAGTCTACCTTTTTCGTCAGCACTAATGCATGCACTTACAGAGCTGGATGCACCAGTCGGCTCTATTATGACGGGTGCAATATCGCTTTTACTAGTTGTATCGTTTGCTCTGGTAATAAATCATGTAATGTCGTATTGTGGGACGGTTCCCTTTTTTGACGGTTTTTGTTCAATAAACAACTATGCGCAAGATGTTGGTCTGAACCACACAAAAAACATGTTGGTGGCTGGCCATAGTAAGATACTGTTGCACGATGACCATTGATTAAAAGTCGGGAGGGGATATGCTGTTTTATTTCCATGTACACTAGTCTATTCCTATTATTTACAGGAAATATAAATTTTTCTGACCACTATTCTTCCACAATTTTTTAATGTTTCCGTACTTACGTAATTCAGCACTGATTGATGGATTTTCAACTTCCATATTCAAATTGAATATTTTAACTTTTGTTACATCCTCATTCGCACTCGTTATGAACACGTCACTTACAGTGCCGTCTTCATGCTTGAAAGGTAACTTATCCGGCAACGTCCTAAAATATTGTCCATAGCACTTTGGGATATAAATTTGTCATATATACAATACTCATCACTATTTAACTGCAAGCCCTCAATTTGATCAATATGTAACTTGACAACACGTGCTAACCAAACATGAACTTCAAAAGGTTTTGGTCGAACACTCACTATGTGTCCATCAAATGAAAATTTTAGTTGTATTTTGCCTTACCTTTTTATTCATAACTGTGTTTCTCTCTTACTGTTGCAAAACAAGAGTTTATTCAAATAAACAGATTTTCTGTCAATATATCTATTAAAGAAGATAGTGTGATATGTTTACTGCACGAAAGTCACAGAAAAGCCTGCCCTATTGCACAGCGCGCAGAGGCATCCACACACTGCAGCAACCACACAGAGACTGTGTGCTCATGCACATACGTTTCCTTTAGCTACGTTGAAAGCTAACTTAATGGAATACTCTAAAAGTTGACTTGGTGGATGCGTCGTTCTGATAGGATACAAACCTCTTGTAACTTAGTTACAATTTGAATAATGAACTTCTCCTTGTTCAGAACACTTTTTAGGGCAGTAAAATTTGTTACTATTGTGTTAATTAGGTTACATTTGATAGAACCATCTGATAAAGTAGTGCCAAACCCTGTGCGTCATGGTCTGTTAGGTGAATGGTTAATGTAAGTTACTCCTACGTGTATTGTCCGAGCTTTGAATCAAGACCATTCTTTTGTAACACAATTGGATTGTGTTGGGTTCGGTTCCTGTTCAGGGCAGTTATTCTTATGACCGGAAGAGTTTGATTCTTACCTGATCCCATTCGGGATAACCAATTTTTATAACTCCGCTGGAAACAACTTCTGTTCAATACAGCTTACCTGTGGTGGCTTTTAGTAATTGGCGTGAAGAAGACATTCGCAATACAAATGATAATACTACAATAGAAAGTGCGCAAACCTCCAAGTTGGATCTCGAACCAAAATACTATTTCATTGAGGTTGCGACTGCGAGTGCCCACCATCCTTACCACGCCTGCTAGTATCAGCGGAATAAGTGCAAGTCATTGGACATATCATCCAGCCACTCTGTAGTGATTGTGCAGAAAGACTGTAAAGGTAATCGCACATAAAGAAATAGATAGTGTGTACATTTTATTCGCTTAACACAGGTTTATAATACTTACGTTTACAACATTACAACATTTTATTAGTGATTTATTTAACATGTACCAACACACCATAAGCCCAAAACTTTATTAATGTGTAATCTATGCGAAGAAATTATTATATATTTTTATGTTATTCTCTTTCTTTCTTTAAGGAAGAAGACGCACTACGAATGCCGGCTAAATTTTATATTACGCGATGCACTAGTATTAAACACACGCTATTTCGGTATCACACTTAACCACACTATAAATTGATGGATTTTGGGGGGGGGGAATCATGTAATTATTCTTACGAAGAAGATTTCTTCATGCTTCTTGTTGCTCGTTGATCAGTCATTATTTAGCTTCCATGGAAATAATTACTTTTCAATTCCAAGCGGAATTCACCCTTTTACTTGTACAAGTTCTTTGCTCATGCCTCGTTACTTACGTGATTTCACATATTAAACGTTGTCTTGGTATACGAACATATTTTTTGTGTTAAATTTATATTTATATACCTGCGCAGATTTAGCTTACTCTTTTTATTATCAAACTTAATAAATCTTCAATGATTGCGAGGCAAAACTTTGATATTTTTCTCGGGCGTCACTGTAGTAGAACCAATCTAGACCACCATAACCACTTAGAGTACCTTTCGCGGCTTTTTTGCCTCAGCGTCAATATCTTTACGCTGAGCACACCAGAAAAGATTTTATAAATATTCATAATAAATATTCTTCATCAGAAATACAAATATCAAAGAGCGTTAAATAAGTTTGCAATTAACACAAAACAATTAAAGTGTTAAAAACAGTGAAGGTATATTACGATGGCATTTGAATTCAAGGGACTATATTTTCGATTGTCATAACCACTTTACACCTCCTTTATTCGGTGGACAGGAAGCACGAGTCATCACTCACAGAATTGCCAACTTATACAAAGATAAAACCAAAACACAGTTTGCGTCGACGAACAGTACATGAAGCCTCATTCCAATTCAGCCAAGAGTAACTGGGAAATTTAAAATGGAATGGGAGTGAGGGGGGCCACACGCTCACATATGGCGTGCGATATGGACGATGATCTTCTTTGAAGATTATCAGAACCCTGGGATCTTGCGTTTCCTCTTCTTAAATTTATTTTTCCGGTTATTATTCCTCTTGTTTCTTCCATTATTAACATTTGATCCATTATGGTTCACTAACATTTTACACAAACGTAGATGGGCTTTTATTTCATGGGCTATATACTTTAAATGGGCTTTCCTTTTGTATGTGTAAATATAAGATTACATTTATTTTCATAATACAATATTTTAATATAAGTTGAATAATATTGATTATCTATTACATTTTCCTTTTATATTATATCCTATTCATATTCTATTTATTAACATCAAACCAATATA
The DNA here is from genome assembly GCF_964235325.1 of Thermobia domestica. Lineage (NCBI taxonomy): Eukaryota > Metazoa > Arthropoda > Insecta > Zygentoma > Lepismatidae > Thermobia > Thermobia domestica. Next base: position 21,630,833 of record NC_137459.1, on the reverse strand, counting down.
TTTCTTACACTATTACTTAAATCAAAGTTTTCAATTTTTTTTTGTAAGTATCTGACTCGTGTTTTAACATCTTACACTAAAGATAATTATCATACTGAACACATAAAATTTTCAATATTTTGAGAAAAATGACACATGAAATGCAAAAATAACCTTTTCATCAATATATGCTTCCTTATAACTAATTCTCAGAATAACTCCTAATAATGTAATATTTCCATTCTTCAAACCTTTAAAATACAACATTTAAACAGCACTATTAATTAGTTAATTAACTTTAAACACAATGCAATAATACAGTAACACGGATATATGAAATGAAATCTTTCATTCGTGAACAAATTTTTAAAACATATTACATATTAAAAACTTTATTTCACACAATATTAAGTAATATACGTTTTAGTCGAGATTTAATAAAATTTATCGGCGCCTTAAAGATTCACAGCTAAAATTTTACAACGTAATAATTCAGTTGTGACTCTCTCTGATCACTCGACAGGATCTGCCTGGCTAAATTTCGAAGAAACCTACCCACAATGAATTATTTATTTTACCACCCCGAGATGAGGCCGAATTAAAGAATACAAGGTTAAAAACTTAAAATAATAAAGAATGGGATTTACCAAAATAGCTTACTCCGAGCGTTAAAAACATGTTACATTACCCAATATACATAAGGGGGGAGGGACCTCATCTCCATGACTTGGCATATTTCTTTGCTGGTTTTTCCATTACTTTGGAAAAGAAATATCAACGGCCATCTGGAAGTCGCACAGCGGGTCACAGATGCCTGCATAAATCATATGAAACATTTTTTTTTTACATTCCTTGTACTTGCTCATTTAGTGCCACATAAGGATTCTGTAGATTTACTAACGCAAATTCCAATACATCAGATGAGCATAAATTTTTACAGTACAGAAAATTCAAATACTTATCAATATCTAGCAATTTCTCTAAAATTTTATGTATTCGTTGGTTATTACTTCTCGATTGAACACTTTGAGACAAACATACTGGTGTTGTAGTTAATGCATTGCAAAGAACGGTTTCAACACTACTTTCTAGGTCTGAATTTTTAAATTCGCTTGAAATTACATCATGATATTTCTCAGAACTATGTTTTACTGCTAAATCTAACCAGATTTTACGAGTTTGTTTCGTAGGTTTCCACACCTTAAGTCTATCCACTGAATGTGAACCAATTGATTTACCAGTTAAAGGATCTAACAATTCGAACACCTTTTCTGAATTGGAGGGTTTGTTAACACAAAGATAGGGTCCCTTGAACACATTGAAAAATTTGGAAATTTTCTTGTCTGTTGCGGAACTTAAGTTTGTCTGTTTCAAAAAGACCAAATCATTCACCTGTATTTTGTGTTTACTCTCCTGTTGTGAGTTATACCTTTCATTTCGCTTTCGGATCACTTCTTTTCTTTTAAAATCTGCCATTACCAATTTATTGTCCCAACTTTCATTATCGTTTTCGTTCGTATCATTCGTAAAAATACCAAAATGTTCGAAGATAGGTTTTTCAGCCTGTATGTTCAAATGTAAACTAGCTGGACTCGCGCCAAGACTGCTAGATATAGAATAGTTCAGCAACACAACGACTTGTGGTATAAATTTCTCCCAAGAACCATGATCATCTTTACAAAATAGTCTAAACAGCCTATTCGTCTCCCGATGGATTCTCTCCACTGCGTTCGACGCCGGATGGTAAGGCGTTGAATAAAATATCTTAACACCATATTCTTCCATTTTCTGTTTGAAGTTTTTAGAGATAAAACAACTACCATTGTCCGCCAATATAGCTGAAGGTATTCCCAAGTGCACAAAGTACAATGTCTCCAAACATTTAACTACGCACTTCGTAGTAGCGTTCCGGATCGGATAAAGAACAAGGTAGCGAGTAAAGACGTCCAGAACTGAAAGTATAAATTTACACTTTGAGGGAGATGGCACAAGAGGTCCGATAATGTCAATCGAAATTAAGCTCCTAGGGCCTTTCACCTGTATGGTTTCTAAAGGTCTCGCCGGGGGTCGAGTATCGACTTTAGTTCGTTTACACTCGAGACAATCGTTTATATAGTTCATCACGTCTCGCCTCATAGATTTCCAATGACAGATCTCGCTGATGAAGCTTACTGTTCTTTCGCACCCGAAATGTCCACGGTTATTATGCATTTCTTCAATAACCAGATTTACTAAAGATGGTGGGATGCAAATTCTCCAACTATTAGGAAAGTGAAAGTTCTTATACAACAATATACCATTTTCTAGTTTGTAAAATTTTTCTACATTTCTGTTTTGCATCTTACTATAGGGATCATTTGGTTTCTCTAGGAATTTAATGATTTTACTGTACTCAGGATGTTCCTTTTGTTTTTCGGTTAACTCTCCTGGTGTGAGATTTCTGAAGAATGATGGAAGTACTTCTAAATTGTTTATGTCCAAAATTTCACTAGGAGGAGCTAAAACTATCCTGGACAATGCATCACTAGCCACATTTTCACTACCTGAAATGTGCGTTATTTCTAAATCAAATCCCTGTAGTTCAAGACTCCACCGAGCCAAACGAGAGTTCCAATGGCGAATTTTATTCAAAAACACTAATGAGTTATGGTCTGTGTAAACTTTCACGTGATGGCCATATAATAAATGTCCCCATTTACGCACGGCTGTAACGATTGCATACGCCTCTAATTCTGTGATAGTAAAATTTCGCTGTGCACTATTCAAAGTTTTACTGTAGAAACCAAGTATGTGTTTTTCACCGTTAACTTCTTGAAATAATATACCCCCCACTGCTACCAAGGAACTGTCTGTCACTAGACAAAAATCGTGATCTAACAGCGGATGATTTAACAACACTTCTTCAGCTAACGATGCTTTTAACTGAGTAAAACTTTGCTCACATTCGTCAGTCCAAACCCATTTTTTATTCTTTTTCAGAAGTTCAAACAATGGGTTGGCTAAATGAGCGAAATGATATACAAATTTAGAACACCACTCGAACAAACCTAACACTCGCTTAAGTTCCTTTACATTTTTGGGACGAGGCAATGTTCGAATTGTTTCTACATACGACGGATCCTTTTTCACGCCTTCAGGTGTGACTACGAAACCAAGAAATTGAAAACTCGTATTGCAAAATGAAGATTTCTTTAAATTTACAGTCATATTGGCTTCTTCTAATTTTGTAAACAACAAATTTAAAATTTCTAACTGTTCATCAAAAGAAAATGTTGGTACAGAAATGTCATCGATGTATGTGACTAATTTATCAAATAATGCATGACCTAAAACAACCAAAAGACAAGCCATTAATCCTACACCTCCATTTGCATATCCAAAAGGGATAGATGTAAATCTATACATTTTGCCATTCCACGAGAATGCCGTATAATCTCTACAATTTTCAGAAATTGGAACTTGTGTATAACTTCCTACTAAATCAATGTTTGATACGTATTTAGCGCCCTGAAACTTTAACAACAGATCATCAATTTTATTTACCTTTAATTGTTTTATTTTTACATGCTTGTTCAAAACAGTTAAATCTACCACTACTCGCATTTTACTAGTGTTTTTCTTTGGCACGCAAAAGATTGGGTGTGAGTGGATTGACACACAAGATTCTATTACGCCACATTGTAACCACTCATCGATTTGCGAATCAATATGCTCTTTGAATTTATATGGTAATGTATACTGCCTTTTAACCAAAGGTTGATCAGTGTCTACCTCAATTTCATATTCAAATTTGGTACAACGTCCGGGAATATTTTTAAAAATTTTCCTATGTTTCAACAACAATTTGAACAATTTCTCTTTCTCAAAATCAGACAATTGTGCTTCCATAACCCTTTCCCGTATTTCTGAAATCGGAACAAATTCACTTTCAATTTTACTATCAAATGTATTACAAACTGCAGCTCTATCTAACGATTTACAATGCGATTTTTCGATCTCACAGTCTATTTCTGAAATTTGCTGTGAATAGTAATCAAACAAAAATTTATCTTCGTTAGCAACTTCTAGATTTAACACTTTCATTTCTTTTTCATTACTACAAGAATTACGAACTTTATTATAAGCTTGATCAGAAAGAACAACATGATTAACCCATTCTTTTTCTAATTTTTGTTTTTCACTGACCAAATTATTTACTATGGGACACTCTACATTTACTTTTCCAATCTCAAATAAAGTTTCTGATTCATCATCGCTGTCGCTAGTAACATTCATTTTAGCTTCAATACCAACTTGAGATACAAAATTTACCTTCTTCTGTACATCACCTTTAGTCAGAATTTTTGTAACTTTCATGTTGTCAGCTTGACCACCTAGCATAGGTACGTTAACAATTTCTCCTTCCTTTTCAACCGTAATAGAATTATCACCAAAATCTATCTTTGCCTTGGATTGTGTGAGAAAATTTCTACCCAATAAGCATTCAGTATTCAAATCAGAGACAACTAACACACGTACGTCAAAACTAACTTTCCCTATTTCAATACACAATATTGTTTCACCTTGCACCTGTTTCTTTTTCTTACCTGAAAAATCCACCAACAAAATATGTGGAGCTGGTCGCAAGTGAGGGTGTGATATTATTGACGCTATACGTTTCCATGTCTCTAACGACAAAATACTAACCGAAGCTCCAGAGTCACACAAGGCTACTACTGGTTGATTTAAGATCTGTACTTTTATTTCAGCTGACCTAGCTTGACTATTAAATTTCTGTTCTTCATCACTACTTTCAGATGAATCAGTGTCCCAGCTTACAACATTCACTACATTTTTTCCAATTACAACAAGCTCGCATTGCGAATCATTGAGTGCATTTTGACTTTCAGTACCAAACTTACCATTTACATTACCAACTCTGCCAACCGCACTCGCGTTGGAGAGCAACTTTAGTTTAAATGTTGATCTTTGTTTTGTGGAAACATAACTCTTGGGCCATAATACGGAAATTGTGGTGCAGATTGAGTATATGTAGACATTGGCTGTGTTCGGTTCATACCTTCATCATGGTTACTATTTACAAAACTCACTCTTTCGTTTTGATTTGAATTTTCATACTCGTGATCATCTTCGTAATTACTACGATTATTACCCTGACCTTCATTGCGATCATTATTCCTTCTGTAATTATTCTTACCTTTGTTCCAATGGAACTTTCTCTTGTTCGGAGTTCCCTTTCTTCTGGATCCGTCAAACTTACCTTTACCTGAGTTTTTGTGGTTTTCATTACCATAATTTCCCCTCTTATTAAAATTCTCGTAATTCCCTTGCACTTCGTCTACCTGATTGACACGTACAGTTCTACCATGAAAGTTGTTTCTATCGTTAGTATTTCTGCTGTCATAATACAGTGCTTCAAGATTTTGTATGGCTGTTAAAAATGAACTGAAATCTAAATTTGGGAACAACGCTAATTGTCGTCGGTAAGAAATAGGGATCAACTGTTTAATCGTATTTACAATGAAAGTATCCGGTATATTAGGTGACAAACCCCGTATCTTATTGAACCTTTTGTGAACGAAATCGGTAACCGTACCATCAGTTTTCGGATTGAACGCTTGCGATTGCAACACTGAGAGTTTGCTTGCGATGACTTGTTCAGAACCAAATTGAGCTTTGAATTCTTTAGTGAAATCTTTAAATGAACGAAATGTACCTAATTTTGACTTGTACCATTCACGAGCGTTACCGGTAAAAATAAACCCTAATACGTCTAAATATTGGGATTCAGGTACGTCTACAGCGTGCGCTGCGATCTTAAACTGCTCTAAAAACGAAGTTGGTGACTCATCATCTTCTAAACCAGAAAATTTCGGGAACATTTCGATGTCACCGTGACGCAATATTCGTCGTTTAGCCCTTTTTACGTCACCCCTTTCTGATTTTCTCACTTTAATACGCTTCTTTAGTTTTGTTGTCTCACTAGCTGTCGAAGAACTACAATCTGTTTGGTTGTCACTACTCATTTCTTCCTTACTGCTGTATTTTGACTTACGGCTACTCCTATCATCACCGGATGTACTTAATCTACGCCAGTTACGTTCACTCCCCTCTCTGCTAGCATGTTCAGTCAATGAGGTTAACTTCGTTTGGGTTTCATCTACCTTAATTTCTAAACCTAACAACCTGTCACCTAACAAAGCAATATTTTGATTCATATTGACGACGTCAATACCGGGAGGGATAGTGTTCTGTGATAGAGTATCAACCCTACTATGCAATACTACAACATTTCTTTCTAACTTATGGGTCGTATCATTTAATCCCACTAACATTTTTTCTTTATTTTCTAAATTATCTTCAATTTTATTTACTGACCCCTCGATTGCTTCAATTTTCTCAAAAGCTCGGTCCACCTTTTCTTCACATTTACCCAAATCGACCGTAATGTTCTCAAGTTCCTGATAATTCTGAAGTGTTTTCCCCCATATTTTCTCACATTTATCATTTACCTTTTCATATTTCTCATCTATTTCTTTGGATATTTGTTCATATCTACCTACGCATTCTTTTTTGAATATTTCTAATTGCACCTCAAGTTTATCGTCGATCTGCTTTTTTGTCATTTCAGAAACTTCCACTATTTTGTTTTCTAAAAACTCACGTACATTATTAGTTTCTTCAACAACTTTTTCTATTTTTCCTTCCAAAGATTCATTTATTTCAACTATTTTATTTTCTAACGATTCACGTAAATTTTGCATTTCGCCTTTGATGGCGTCCAACAACTTGGCATTGCTTTCATCCATTTTGTACCATTACATACAATTTCTAAATACGAGTCAGATACTTTATACCTTTATGTTTCTACACATAAATCACTACTTTTGCATGTACGGTGAAGGAGTTCTGTTCCTGTTTCGGAGCGCCATTTTTGTAACACAATTGGATTGTGTTGGGTTCGGTTCCTGTTCAGGGCAGTTATTCTTATGACCGGAAGAGTTTGATTCTTACCTGATCCCATTCGGGATAACCAATTTTTATAACTCCGCTGGAAACAACTTCTGTTCAATACAGCTTACCTGTGGTGGCTTTTAGTAATTGGCGTGAAGAAGACATTCGCAATACAAATGATAATACTACAATAGAAAGTGCGCAAACCTCCAAGTTGGATCTCGAACCAAAATACTATTTCATTGAGGTTGCGACTGCGAGTGCCCACCATCCTTACCACGCCTGCTAGTATCAGCGGAATAAGTGCAAGTCATTGGACATATCATCCAGCCACTCTGTAGTGATTGTGCAGAAAGACTGTAAAGGTAATCGCACATAAAGAAATAGATAGTGTGTACATTTTATTCGCTTAACACAGGTTTATAATACTTACGTTTACAACATTACAACATTTTATTAGTGATTTATTTAACATGTACCAACACACCATAAGCCCAAAACATTATTAATGTGTAATCTATGCGAAGAAATTATTATATATTTTTATGTTATTCTCTTTCTTTCTTTAAGGAAGAAGACGCACTACGAATGCCGGCTAAATTTTATATTACGCGATGCACTAGTATTAAACACACGCTATTTCGGTATCACACTTAACCACACTATAAATTGATGGATTTTGGGGGGGGGGAATCATGTAATTATTCTTACGAAGAAGATTTCTTCATGCTTCTTGTTGCTCGTTGATCAGTCATTATTTAGCTTCCATGGAAATAATTACTTTTCAATTCCAAGCGGAATTCACCCTTTTACTTGTACAAGTTCTTTGCTCATGCCTCGTTACTTACGTGATTTCACATATTAAACGTTGTCTTGGTATACGAACATATTTTTTGTGTTAAATTTATATTTATATACCTGCGCAGATTTAGCTTACTCTTTTTATTATCAAACTTAATAAATCTTCAATGATTGCGAGGCAAAACTTTGATATTTTTCTCGGGCGTCACTGTAGTAGAACCAATCTAGACCACCATAACCACTTAGAGTACCTTTCGCGGCTTTTTTGCCTCAGCGTCAATATCTTTACGCTGAGCACACCAGAAAAGATTTTATAAATATTCATAATAAATATTCTTCATCAGAAATACAAATATCAAAGAGCGTTAAATAAGTTTGCAATTAACACAAAACAATTAAAGTGTTAAAAACAGTGAAGGTATATTACGATGGCATTTGAATTCAAGGGACTATATTTTCGATTGTCATAACCACTTTACACCTCCTTTATTCGGTGGACAGGAAGCACGAGTCATCACTCACAGAATTGCCAACTTATACAAAGATAAAACCAAAACACAGTTTGCGTCGACGAACAGTACATGAAGCCTCATTCCAATTCAGCCAAGAGTAACTGGGAAATTTAAAATGGAATGGGAGTGAGGGGGGCCACACGCTCACACTTTTTGATTATTTTCTTTGAGATACGCTCACACTGTGCATTCCAAAAATTCAATTTTGAAGTAACGTAGTCACAGCTAGTTTAATTCGAAATTATTTTGAAATATGATATTTGTTATTACTTGCGTTTCTTTAACTTGCGATGTCTCAAACTTGATATTAAATCTTACAACTTTAATGTAACTCATTTCCCTACGGCATATCATCATGAATGTTTGCACAACGACGACAGGCAGGCGTTAATACAAAATTCAGTTCTTACTGGAATGTATGTATATATATTTAGAAAGTTTGACTCAGAAAAAAAACGTACAGTGCAACATTGACTGTTATAGGAATTTCAAACGAATTTATTATACGAATAAATTACCATCTCAACAATCTACTGTAGGGTTTAAGACACTGAAACCATTCCAGGGAGGGAAAGTAATTATAAGTTTAAAAAAAGCAATACAATACAAAAGATATTGGTGTTAAAAATCATAGTTTTCTGGTTCGAAGAGATAAATACTGGCTACCAGATGGCACTCCTCAGTTGCTTGTAGCCTTGCATAAATGGAAAATTGTTTTAAAAGTATATTTTACATTCAAGTATGATTGTTTAAAAAAAGTTTGTCCTTCAACATTATGTTTTATAATTATTTTCTACTGTATTTCTTATTTATAATAGCATATTTTCTATATATGTTGTATTCTGTTATACGTTTCTTAATTACATTTTGCGTCTTACATTTGAAGAGGAGCTTATGACAATTCAGAGCAGCAGGGACATACAGGCCTTGCCAGAATGCAGGCCTTGGCAATCCAGAACTCCTGCCCCACGAAATCACTACTTTTCTGTAAATTATATCTAATTTTGGAGATGATGATAGACATTTTAGTAAAACATGCCCTCAAAAAGCCTTGTCTACGCCCCTGCAAAGCAGTGAAAATTTTAGAGCGCGAGCAGTTAGTAACGTTTCCCCAGAAGTTATATCTCCGATTTTTCCGAGTGTGATATCATTATCTGTGCATTATCACTTTTCACCCGCAGTGTATTGAAACGTACTAAAAAGAAACTGTTCTGAAGTCTTCACTGGTTCCCCCTTTGACCTCATAGGATCAACCTTGGGCATATCCACATCTAAAATATCACCTTTTATGTCAGAGATCACGAAAACTATCCATTCGACACAAATATAGGATATTTTCGATTCTTTTTACCTGTCACTCTCCCATTGTCAACTCCATGCCAACCAAGGCTTAATTTGGACTTACACAGCATCCACAGTGTCACTATTCATCTTTGCACATGAATTCGACACTAATATCGTTCGTATTTGACGTCTTTTACATGTCATCTTCACCTCTTGGTAGGGGTGGTTTCAGTGTGTCTCCCCCATAACTATGGAGAAATTTCAACCAATGTAAGTATAATTATAAATTACCATTTGAAAAATAAGCATACAGGTGATCTTTTTCGGAGAGGAATTCGTTAACTACTTTTTCGATATCAATGTATTGCCTTTTTTAAAGTAAGATCCTATACTCAAACACAAATCATGTCTTTCGAAGCTCTAATGGAAAACGAAACGAATCGTCGTATACATGTTACGTTTTTGAAGAGAAAAAGAGCAAAACATTGATTGCACAAAGGTATAATGGTATCATTTGCATGCAAATTTATAACTTTTAAAACGTGTTGGCTTGTTAGACGATGGGTTAAAAACGGGGTTCTTCTGCTGGTGGTCCTACCTTCGAATCTCGTCCATTCTTGTTCCGTTTTTCTTTTAGCTACACTGAGTTTGTGCATTCCGGATCTTCAAGCTTGAACCAAATCTAATACCAGTTAGTGAATTAAAAGTAGCTGACTTTATTTTCAAGTACGAGACGTTATTACATGCTTTTCATTAGCTTACAGTACTCAACTTTGATATCAACTCTTCCATCCTTCATTTAACTCATTTCTTGACGTATTTTGTTACAAAATTCATTAATCGTGATGGAAAAAATATCTTTATCATTTCATGGTGACTGCTTTGAAAGCAAGTGCAAAATATGAGAGTTAAATCCCATATCTGTAGTTTCGTGTGTAGAAGAAACAAATTTGTGAACCAAAGGTTTAAGAACAACTCAAGTTATTAATATAAACTTTGCCGAAGATTATCCACTTATATCATCATAAAAGAAATACGAAAGACGCTCTGAAACGAAGAAATATAACATACAACTTTGCAAGCGGGGCGAAGAAACCTAACGTAACACGACTAAATACAATTTATTTACGACGTAGTGATCGTGGTCGACAGTTCGCATCAAGCCACCGTCGAGACAACACGGGTGCTCTGGTGCTTACACATTGTACTATAGCCTATAGTATCGTAGACCATATATACGTTAGGTGTATTTCATAGCTTTGATTACTATATCAAAGCAAATCTACTGAATTAGGAGTTATACTCCGTACTCTCAATTATTGCCGTTTCGGCGTAGTGTCGTTGTATCAGTGCAAACGTGAATATGGAATATAAAAAAGATCTTCAATTTAAACTAGAATTTGACAAGAAGTTCCGTGCAGTTCGACCAGTCCCCTTGGAAATCTACCAAGGGAAGAACTCCACTTTCCCAGGTAGTTTTGATCACATCAGTGCCATGGAGTTAAATAGTGAAAATCTTTGTATTTTTCTAAAATTCAAAACGCAACACGAATACGATGACTTTGCAGCTCAGGCCCCTAGTGAGGTCCCATTCACTCATTCAAATAAGAAAGTGAGTTTAGTTCGAATTATTTCCGCCGCAGATCCGACTACCCTCCTTCGTGTGTTTGAGTTCCCTATCGAGGCACAGAATAACTTATTGAGTGAGGCCCTTAGTGCATATGGTTCAGTGATTAAAATAGAAGATCAGGAATGGGCCCCTCCTTATCCACCTGGTATTAAAACTGGAACTCGCCATGTACATATTAAACTGACATCTCATGTGCCATCCCGACTTCTAGTCCATGGTTATAAAGTAGGAGTATCATACAGTGGACAACCGATTACATGTTTTCGATGCCAAAGCTCTACGCACACAGTAGCGAACTGTGTACTGAAACGGGGGGCTCAACCCCGAGGGGGTACGAGTGTAATCCCGACCACTTCCCCGTCAATTCCTCGCATGACAGAACTCGGAAAAGTGACTCCTATGACATCCTACAAATTAGCCCCACCTGTCATTTCTACGAAATCTGGTGACCATGAAGATGATCTTGAGCATCGACCCTCGGTACCGGACCCAAAGGAGTCCCCTGCACTTACAACAAAGTCTCTTGAGAAAGCGAAGGACGATACCCAACTTCCCAGTAAACGAGTGCCTTTATCGACTACATCGGAGACTCCGGCATACGAGTAGAGCAGCATATCACCTCACACAACATGGAGGTTGAACCCAACCCCTCACCAGTTGAGGATAGAGAGGTCTCGCAAGAGAGACAGGAAGAGCATCTTGAACCCCTTGAAAGCGAGTTTCTCCAGCATGAGACACAAGTGATTAAATTTAGCGATGTTATTTCTAAACAAAAAGACGCAAATTATCCTGGAAGGAAGAACTGAATTCTCACTTTTAAGGCAGCCAAGTCTCTCTGTCTTGTGAACGAGATCCATGTACTCGCCCAAAGCAGGTGTTCGAAACAGGTACATAAGGTATTGGTCTTCAAGGTCAATGGATACGAATTCACCCCAAGTAGTGTGGTATGTGCCTCCTTTTTGTTTTGTTTTTGTACTTTCTTTACGTCACGTGTGTACAACACAAGTGCCCTCCGATTCTAATAGTGCAAAAGTGAAGAGTGGATCAGCGCTATTTATCACTTCTACAAACAGGAAATCCTTGAGTGTTAGTTGTGTTTAAATCTACCGTCGACAAATGTGTTTATTTTAACTGCAGCTCTTAACATATTCATTAACATCTATCATGGATTTTGTAAGTTATTTTTTGCTTCACTTCTTAGTTTTAAGACTCATATTAACTTTGAGCAGAACAAACTTACGTAGATATAGACATTGCACGGAAGTGTTATGCTACGAAATTTTCCTCTATGTGACTGTGATAAACTCTTTATCCTTTCTCACGATAAATTAAAATCGCGCAAGTAATGACGATAAAAAAGCATATTTAAAACAATTTCTCACATGCCATAAACCGGATGTAGTTTGTGTGCAAGAACTTATACGTGATTCATTTCACAATATCCTGGACTATGATGTGTTTGCTAACTAAGGACCCACCACTGGAGTAGGGATGTTTATCAGAAAAGGATTGGGGCATACCAATCTTACTCTCTCCCCTGACGGACGTATTTTTCATTGTGTCATACAGGGGCACCTGGTCGTCGGACTATATTCTCCTTCTGGCCATACAGCTAAGAAGGAACGGGCTGAATTTTATAGCCACAGTTTGCCACAATTCCTGCCTCCTAGTATTTCTCGTATAATAATCATGGCTGATTGGAATACCACTGAAACCAGCGCAGATTCAATTCCGCCCCCCCCTTGTCCCGCATTTTTGGAATTTTTGCAGGCTTATCACTTAAGGGATGTAGTCATTGTTTCCAATTCACCGAGGATCTATACCCTTTGTACTTCACATTCGACAAGTAGGATTGACAAAATATACGTCACTCCTGATTTGTTTCACACTAATATTGACGTACAGACTATTATAGAATCTTTCACCGATCATGCAGCGATCAAGCTCCACATAAAAACAGATCAACCCTTGCCAGCCCTTAGCAGGCGAGGATACTGGAAGTTAAATACATCCTTACTTCACCACGACGGTTATCGGGAGGAACTGGCACAACAATATTCCTATTGGGAACGAATGCAACAATATTTTCCAGATCTCGCCTCTTGGTGGACGACATTTCTTAAACCAAAGATCGCTCGGTTCTTCCAAGGCAAAGGACACGAAACACGACACGATCGGCAGTTGATGTTTGAATTCCTCTATGAGGCATTGCGTCAGGCATGGTGTGCGGCCCCCTCAGTACAGAATAAACGTACCGTGCAACAGCTCAAACTGCGAATCCAAAATCTCCAGGCTCCCACACTCATGTCTTCTTTTATTAATGAGACCACATATTATAGGCTTGCCCAGGAAACTGTCACTATTTATGACTTTGCACGTCTATTGCACCGGCGGAAACAGGCTACAATAGTAGCTTTCTGTCTCCCGAATGGTGATATGACTAGTGATTCGATTCAGATCCTAAACGTTTTCCGTGAGTATTACCATAAATTTGTATAACCCCGACCTTCTGACACCACTGTCACAACTCAGTTTTTGTCGATTATTCCCAAACTGATTACGGAGGAAGAGGGTCGTGATTTCATGCGCCCCATAACTTCTCAGGAAATATGGATGGCCCTCCAGGCAACAAAAGGAAAGGGCGCGCCAGGATATGAAGGTCTGCCGTACGCGTTCTATAAACAATACTGGACCTTTCTTTCAGATACCCTAGTCAAGTTGTTTAATACATATTTAAAGGGAGGCCCCATGCGCCGTAACGTCGGAATCACAATATTCATCCCGAAATCCGCCACTTCCCAGACTGTGCAGGAGTACAGACCCATCACTTTACTGCCTACCGATTTGAAACTGTTCACCAAAATTCTGACGGCACGTTTAAAACCCATATTACAAAAATATATTAGTCCATATCAGGCAGCCACCCACCCCAAATATAAAATCTATTATGTGTTACGTTCGTTACGGGATTTTATAGCGTACGTGCAAACTCGGCGCATTAAAGCGGGGGTCCTTGGCATAGATTTTTCTTCCGCATATGACTGCGTTGATCACGGGTTTCTTCTTCAAACTTTAGACGCTTGGGGATTTCCTCCTGCATTTCAACAAGTCATAAGGCAACTCTACCAATCGGCCCAATGTCGAGTACAGATCAATGGTCATCTTTCCGACCCATTCGCTCTGCAACGCGGATTACGGCAAGGCGATAGCATCTCGACGAGCCTCTTTGTGATAGTTCTAGATACCTATCTCCGGGCTCTGGCTCAGATTACCTCTCCCGGTATACCGGAATACCATCAATTACACGTCTTCGGATTTGCGGATGATGTAACCTTAATTAGAACTACGCCCGAAGATATGCTCACCGCCATCCGCATAACTAACGAGTTCACCCAGTGCTCCGCCTTGGCATACAATAAACACAAGACTAAACTCCTGTCATTTCACGGATTCTCCCTACCCTCCTTACTTGATTCACGCTCTTACATTCCCACGGTTGATGCTTTAACAGTACTCGGCATTATTTTTCATAGCGATGCACGCATACAAATGGATGCTGTCTGGCGTCCTATTGTTAATCAGATTAAACAGATGCTATATTTACAACGGTTCCGAGGTCTGCATATAATACATAAGATTCAATATTTCAACCAGTATGTTGCTGCTAAACTTTGGTACTACGTACGCACTTTTCCCCTCCCTTCTGTTTACGCTCGCCAAATTGAATCTGTATTTATGTAGTTTCTTTGGCGGGGCTACTTCTTCCGCCTCCGCCACAACACTATTTATTTTCCTCGCAGCGAAGGGGGCCTTGGACTCGTAAACATTCGTCTTAAAAGTCAAGTTTTAAACATGCTAGATGCGTATCAAGACGTTGAGCTCCACATGGACTATACACGGGTGTGGATCGAATGTTTCTGGCCCGAATACTCTCAACCAAGGAATCCGCCTTTCTGCAGATTTGGCAACTTATATCCTACGTATGTCATCAATCTTGTTCAAGCATGGATATATTTTAGTGAGCTTGCTTCCCCTACTACATATACTCCCCAAACCTTATACCGGCAATTGTGGAGAGCGTCACTTGTAGATGTGAGAGTCCGGGTATAGGATATGTTCCCTAATAAACAATGGCGCCATATTTGGCAAAATCTACGAACCAATGTCCTCCCTTTGCACACACAAGCAGTATGGACGACCATAGTTCATCAACTGCCTGCAATTCACAAGAAAGACTTCTGCGCATTGGACGTACCACAACTCTTGCCTGCAAATATTGTGGCCACTCCGACACACTACAACATCGCTACATGTCATGTTCAGGTGCCGATATTATTTGGAAACTCCTCCTTCGTATGTTGAGCTTGATCTGCCGTACACCAGTTCCTTTATTTACCGTAGATCTCCTATTCTTTCCTGCATTTCAGTATTACCCAAAAACCAAACATAATACGGTCCTCTGGTTAGTTGGTACCACATTGTAATATGTTCATCGTTCCATGCCATGGAATGATGAATGCTTATATTTTGACTTTTTACAACGGGAACGCACTAATATTTTTCAGTCGATCTAGAAAGACAGTCTTTCAGTGGCTTTTTGCAAGCAGCTCTGTCCCACCTGTCGGGAAAGACCGGGAGGCAATGAGTTGTGCTTGTGAACATTTTCCTTGTTGTCATGCATAACCATTATCATCGTACAGCGGAGTAGGTTCGCTCAGAACCACATCTTGGACACTCTTCCCAGTGTTCGGTCCTAGATTACACCTATATTGTCTCCATGTAATTTTGCTATGTAATATTAGTGACAGAGTACAATAAATATTAAGTGGTTGAGTGGTCAAGGCGTTCGATTAGTATTTTTCAGGTTCGTGGTTCGAATCCGCATCGGACACTTTTTTTACTTTAGGATTTTGATGGCGATTGATCGACAATGGCACACGTATTATTATATTCAGATATATCAATACTCGGATGTTTCAATACTTGAACTATCAAATCTTCAGGAATAATAATAGTAAAAATAATACTTATTATTATCTCGTAGAAGGTTAAAAGCTAGGAGCTAATTATCGCTCCGGTCATACCGTTACAAGCAGAAACGTGACATTTGGCAAGAATATTTCAGTTTTGTTTAATGTTGCCCACGAGAAGAGAAATTTCTCATCTTGTTTCTAAAACAAACAAAATAACATGAGAATTAACATTTTACATTCGAGACGGGATAAGGGTACTCAAATTATCATGTCGCTTTAGAGATGAGAATCGAGACGAAATGAAAAGTATCGTAAACATTTCTCGTTTTGTTATGATTCTCGAAATAGTGCATGTCCATTGTTTAAGTAACAATTGCTCTGTAGACGAAATCTTATAAGCTTTTTGTTACTTTGTATTTTACAGCTCATTGAACAATGGTCTGTGTAGATATTTTTTAGCAAAGCTTTTATACTTACCTCAACATATCCTAAAAATTAGTATATTATATGCCTTACTTTTGAGTGATATTAAATTATTTCTATTACAGTTATTTTTCTTAAAACATACAGTAGAACACTTTCTACATGAAACGATAGTGGAAAGCTTTTGTTTAAACTGAGGGTAGTTGCAGAGGTGTATCTTGAAGATACGGAAACCCTTCCCCGAAATCCCTACGTTTAAGTAAGTTTTTCCAAATTTTAGACCTACTTTAAAATTTTAATAACATTATTATTATTATTATTATTATTATTATTATTATTATTATTATTATTATTATTATTATTATTATTAATGAAGTGTTTTTAATTTAGTGGTTCACCCTCTTCCACCCAGCTCCCGCCTAGTGGGCATTGTGCTGAATAAACACCGTGTGTGTAGTTTTCTTCAGATTTCACTTCCTCCCAATTTCTTTATTTCAATATTTCTTTCATTCTCATCATGCACTTAGCTTAGCCGGCATAACCATTAGTTAAAAACAAATTTTTGTATGGCTCTTCTGAGTTCAGTATCCCTACTTTCTACATGAAATTGGCCTGGAAACTTTTCGTTTAACATTTAGCTAGTTGTAGGGACGTATGCAGAGGGTATATCCTGATGGTCCTTACAATTGTCTCCAATCCCTACTATTTTCTAACTTTTGCCTAACGCTAGGGGCGATTTTACAGATTTTAATATAATCTGTCCTCATACGGAATTTGTCTTCTATATTATTATTATTATTATTATTATTATTATTATTATTATTATTACTGAATATTTGAGATCTAAATATTACGTCCTATTTCAAAGGAAATATGCGTACTGAAGTTAAGAAAAATCAAAAGAAGTTTTTTGGACCCTCTATAAGGATGAATTGCCTTATAAGAGATACTTTGGAAGAAAAAAAGAAGGGAAAAGAAGGTGTCAGCTACTGGACAATATGAAAATCGAATCTTCAATTGCCTTAACAGAAACTAAGTAGGATTTGTCTTCATCACGATACATAGTAACGCCCTTTCTTTGGGAAAAAGACATTGGATTATGATTGCGTTATATTGATATTTTAACAAAATATATATACAAAAAATAGTTCGTATTTACCTATTTTGGTTGAACCAATATATGGAACGTGTTGAAAATGACGAACGGAAATATTATTATTGCTTTTAGTAAGAGTGGAAGAACGTAGAAACAATTTCACAATGTCGTTTCAGACAAATTTATGACTTATACTAGACCTTAAGGATGACCGTTTTGTATTCATGAATTGTTTACGAAACACGCCGTTTCCAGACAGTAGGAATCGAGAGTGTAGACTGTGATGTCATATTAGTTTCCCCCTGTGAAGGAAGTCGTTTCAACTCTAACTTGTAAGAACGAGAGAAATTGACTATGTTTTATGTTATTATACATTAGAAATATCAACTTTGTAAATTATAAAATATTTCTGAATTTCGTCGGAGGGACTCGAACCGCGCAACCCTGACTCACGAAACGACTCCTCAAGCCACTATCCTAAGACTGCTCTTTTAAGTAAGAGTCAAGAGATTTTCTAGGATCTATCCTATAGTGTATAGCACGCCTAAGAGTCAAGAAATACTCGTGTATATAACACACTGCAAACGTTTACGGTTGTAATATTTTATTAACGATGAAACACTGATTTCGGTCATGATAAAATATTATAGTCCAGAGAATTCAAGTTTAAGTTTTTAAAAAAAGACCGAAAGTATCTCCGTAACTTATCTCTATTATATTCGGCTATTCACGTATTACATTTATTTCCAGTAACCTTGAACGAGAGGGACACGAACACAGATGCATCGAGGACATTTAATATTTCAAATGCTCTCCCATCGGGAATCGTAACTGAGACCCCCGCCCTACTAAACTATCTGATGGGTGGGGTACCTGGTTCGTTCTCAAGGCAAGTAATCTTGAGACGAACAACATCGTGCTCGTGGGTTTTCTCGGGACACTCCCACTTTTTCATTCCACCAATTCGTCCATCATAATTCACTTGCTTCAATCATAGTCTTCCTCAACCTAACAGGCATAATCGTGGGACATTAAATGTAAAGATTATATTTTCAAGCTGTTAACCCAAACCAATCCGAATCGAGAAACAGTTGCATATTATTGCTCATTAACATGTTTTTACACAAAATATGTAGAAAAGAAACAGGGAATCGTAATTACATTCAAAAGTGAAACAGCAGACTCATAATACCTTAACCTGAAACGAAATACGATTACGATTCCTCGTTTTTTCTACACATTTTGTGTGAAAACATAAGCAATAATATGCAACTGCTTTGTGATTCGTATTGGTTTGGGTTAACAGCTAGAAAATGTAATCTTTACGTTTAATGTCCAACGATTATGCATGTTAGGTTGAGGAAGACTATGATTAAAGTAAGTGAACTATAATGGACAAATTGGTAGAATGAGAAAGTGGGAGTGTCCCGAGAAGACCCCGATGTTGTCCGTCTCAAGCTTACTTGCCTTGGGAACGAACCAGGCACCCCACCCATCAGATAGTTCAGTTGGCGGGGTCTCAGTTTCGATTCCCGAGGGGAGTACCTTTGAAATATTAAATGTCCTTGATGTATTTGTGTTCGTGTTCCTGTCGTTCAACGTTACCGGAAATAAATGTAAAACGAGAATAACCGAATATAATGGAGGTAAGTTACGGAGATACTTTCGGCTTTTTTTTTAAATAAACTTAAATTCTCTCGATTATAGTATTTTATCATGACCGAAATCAGTGTTTCATCGTTAATAAAATATTGCAATTGTTAACGTTTGCAATTTGTTATATAGACGAGTGTTTCTTGACTCTTACTTAGAAGAGCAGTCTTAGGATAGTGGCTTTAGCAGTCGTTTCGGGAGTCAGGGGTCCGCGGTTCGAGTCCTGCCGATGAAATTCCAACGTATTTTATAATTTACAAAGTTGATATTTCTGATGTATAATAACATAAAACATAGTCAATTTCTCTCGTTCTTACAAGTTAGAGTTGAAACGACTTCCTTCACAGGGGGAAAACTAACATGTCACAGTCTACACTCTCGATTCCTACTGTCTGAAAACGGCGTGTTTCGCAAACAATTTATGAATACAAAACGGTCATCCTTAAGGTCTAGTATGAGTCATAAATTTGTCTGAAACGACATTGTGAAATTGTTTCTACGTTCTTCCACTCTTACTAAAAATAATAATATTTCCGTTCGTCATTTTCAAACACGTTCCGTATATTCGTTCAACCGAAATAGGTAAATACGAACTATTTTTTGTATATATATTTTGTTAAAATATCAATATAACGCAAACACAATCCAATGTCGTTTACGCAAAGAAAGGCTGTTACTATAGATCGTGATGAAGACAAATCCTACTTAGTTTATGTTAAGTCATCCGAAGGTTAGATTTTCATATTGTTCAGTAGCTGACACCTTCTTTCCCTCCCGTCTTTTCCTTCCAAAGTATCTCTTATAAGGCAATTCATCCTTATAGACGGTCCAACAAATTTCTTTTGATTTTTCTTAACTTCAGTATGCTTATTTGCATTGGAATAAGACGTAATATTTAGGTCTCAAATATTCAGTAATAATAACAATAATAATAATAATAATAATAATAATAATAATAATAATAATAATAATAATAATAATAATGTTATTAAAAGTTTTAAAGTAGGTCTAAAATTTGGAAAAACTTACTTAAACATTGGGATTTCGGAGAAGGGTTTCCGTATCTTCAAGATCCACCTCTGCAACTACCCTCATTTTAAACAAAAGCTTTCCACTAACGTTTCATGTAAAAAGTGTTCTACTGTATGTTTTAAGAAAAATAACTGTAATAGAAATAATTGAATATCACTCAACAGTAAGGCATATAATATACTAATTTTTAGGATATGCAGAGGTAAATATTAAAGCTTTGCTAAAAAAAAAATACCTACACAAACCATAATTCAATGAGCTGTAAAATACAAAGTAACAAAAAGCTTATAAGATTCCGTCTACAGAGCAATTGTTACTTAAACAATGGACATGCACTATTTCGAGAATCGTAACAAGACAAGAAATGTTTACGATACTTTTCATCTCGTCTCGATTCTCATCTCTAAAGCGACATGATAATTTGAGTTACTCTTATCCCGTCTCGAATGTAACAGGTCATTCAATAAGTCCGTAGAATAAGTAAGAAGAAAACAAAATTTTAACAAAACTCGATTTCATTATTCAACATAGTTGCCTTCGAGGGCGATACAACGAGTATAACGATTTTCCAACTTTTCGATACCACTTTTATAGTATGATTTCTCTTTCTCGTCAAAATAGGCCTCAGTTTCAGCGATGACTTCAACATTGGACTTACATTTCTTTCCAGGAAGCATTCTCTTGAGATCTGAAAACAGGAAAAAGTCGTTGGGGGCTAAATCTGGAGAATATGGTGGGTAAGCAATTCGAAGCCCAATTCATTCAATTTTGCCATCGTTTTCATCGATCTGTGACACGGTGCATTGTCTTGGTGAAACAACACTTTTTTCTTTTGCAAATGTGGCCGTTTCTTTGCGATTTCAACCTTCAATCGATCCAAAATTGCACAGTAATAGTCGCTGTTGATGGTGGTTCCTTTTTGGAGATAGGTGGTTCCTTTTCGTTGAATATTATTCCGTTCGCATCCCAAAATACAGACACCATCACCTTACTGGCCGACTGTTGCGTCTTTGCTCGGTTTGGATTCGGTTCGTCGACTGCTGTCCACTCAGTTGACTGTCTTTTGGATGCTGGTGTGTAATAGTGAAGCCATGTTTCATCCATTGTCACATATCGACGATAGAATTCCCTTTTATTGTGGCTTAACAGCGCCAAACACTCCTCTGAAGCATCGATTCGTTGTTGTTTTTGGTCGACTGTGAGCTCACGCGGCACCCACTTTGCACAGAGCTTTCGCATACCCAAATGTTCGTGTAAAATGGTAAAAACACTACCATCTGATATCTTTACAATGTCAGCTAGCTCGCGCACCTTAAATTTGCGATCGTTCATAAAAAAAATTGTGGATTTTTTTATGTTTTCTGGAATAACAGTCTCATTTGGGCGTCCACTACGCTCTGCATCATTTGTGCTGGTATGACCACGTTTAAATTCAGCAATCCACTTCTCTACCATTTGTCTCGATGGAGCAGAGTTCGGATAATGTTTATCAAGCCATTGTTTGGTTTCCACTGTAGTTTTTTCATCAAAAAGCAATGCTTTATTAAAACTCGAAATTCACTTTTGTCCATTGTTTTTGCACTAACACAAGTTGCTTCACACAAAAAACTATAACTCACGAATCAATAGTCAGATTGCTGTCAAATGTATACACGTATCGTTTGAAGGTTAGTACTAAATAAAAATCACATGGCAAAAAGTCTAGTAACGCCATCTCTGTGTCATCCTACGGACTTATTGAATGGACTGTTAAAATGTTAATTCTCATGTTATTTTGTTTGTTTTAGAAACAGGATGAGAAATTTCTCTTCTCGTGGGCAACATTAAACAAAACAGAAATATTCTTGCCAAATGTCACGTTTTTGCTTGTAACGGTATGACCGGAGTGATAATTAGCTCCTAGCTTTTAATCTTCTACGAGATAATAATAAGTATTATTATTACTATTATTATCCCTGAAGATTTGATAGTTCAAGTCTTGAAACATCCGAGTATTCAAATATCTGAGTATAATAAAACATGGGTCATCGTCGATCAATCGCCATCAAAAATCCTAAAGTAAAACAAATGCCCGACGCGAATTCGAACCACGAATTTCTAGGTTACTAATCGAGTGCTTTGACCATTCAACCACGATTACTATGCCGTAAATAAATCGTCTTTAGTCGTGTTACGTTAGGTTTCATTGCCTCCGCTAGCAAAATTGTATGTTGTATTTCTTCGTTTTAGAACATCTTTTGAATTTCTGTTATGATGATATAAGTGAATAATCTTCGGCAAAGTTTATATTAATAACTTGAGTTGTTCGTAAACCTTTGGTTCAAAAGTTTGTTTCTTCTCCACACGAAACTACAGATATGGGATTTAACTCTCATATTTTGCACTTGTTTTCAAAGCAGTCACCATTAAGTTGTAAAGCAATTTTTCCGTCAGGATTCATGAATTTTGTAACAAAACACGTCAAGAAATGAGTTAAATGAAGGATGGAAGAGTTGATATCAAAGTTGAGTACTGTAAGCTAATGAAAAGCATGTAATAACGTCTCGTATTTGAAAATAAAGTCAGCTACTTTTAATTCACTAGCTGGTATTAAATTTGGTTCAAGCTTGAAGATCTGGAATGCACAAATTCAGTGTAGCTAAAAGAAAAACGCAAAAAGAATGGACGAGATTCAAAGGTAGGACGACCAGCAGAAGAATCCCGTTTACGAACCCCTCATTTAACAAGCCAACACGTTTTATGTTATAAATTTGCATGCAAGTGATACCATTATACGTTTGTGCAATCAATGTTTTGCTCTTTTTCTCTTCAAAACCCTAACATGTATACGACGATTCGTTTCGTTTTCCATTAGAGCTTTGAAAGACATGATTTGTGTTTGAGTATAGGATCTTTCGTCTCCTTTAAAAAAACAGTTCGAACAAATACAACTCAATTCACACAGCAGTAAAAAAAACTCGTACTGCCTTAGAAAGTATTCTTAAAATGGCGAAATTGTATCATGCACCTGGCGTAACTAACGGAGTGTGGTGAGGGAGTCCTACAGGAAAAAGGAGCCCACTGAAGTTTCGTAATTCCACTTTGGAGTTTTTTTTTATAATTTCACACTTTTTCCTCAATGTCTGAAATGCAACTACTATAGCCTTAGATGAAAAAGATGTTGTGAAGGAGCTATAGACTGTGAAGTCTACTGAAAAGATTTATCACGTCCTTGCAGCAACAATTTACGTTTTCGAACAGTAATGAAGAACAAGATTGATTGAAATTTCCCTTAGAATGAAATAGTTAAAGATCTAATCTTATATAACTCTCATTGATAGTAATGTTCCGTATTTTTTTAGACACCTATTCTTTTATAACTTTACCTATGGTGCATGGGGTTCTTGTTTCGATCACCGCTAGCGCCGAATGAACACTGTGTGAATTTATTATGGACAAACACTTTATTATGGACAAACACTTTATTATGGACGAATGAAACACTTTATTATCGACAAACACTGTGTGCATGAGTTTTCTCGGGTTTCTCCGGTTTCCTCCCACTTCTTCATTCCACGAATTCATTCATTTCTCAGCATCAATGTCATAATTAGCGTAATCGGTATAAACGTGGAACGTAAAACTTAAATATTTCATTTCATTTTTCTTTTATAACTGTATCTCACTTTTCCTGTGACGAGAGCAACATCTAAGCGAGCATTCAGTGAATTAAATCACTAAAACCTATATTCATAGCACAATTGTGCAGTTGAAGTTGAGCCCTTTGGCAATTTTTACCATGGAAAGCAGAAAAAAGTCAATACATTGATATCGAAAAAGTAGTTAACGAATTAATCTCCGACAAAGTTCACCTGTACACTTATTTTTCAAATGGTAATTTATAATTATACTTACGTGGGTTGAAATTTTTCCACAGTTATGGGGGAGAGACACTGAAACCACCCCTACCAAGAGGTAAAGATGACTTGTAAATGACGTCAAATACGAACGATATTAGTGTCGAATTCAAGTGCAAAGATGAATAGTGACATTGTGGATGCTGTGTAAGTCCAAATCAAGCCTTGGTTGGCATAGAGTTGTCAATGGGAGAGTGACAGGTAAAAAGAATCGAAAATATCCTATATTTGTGTCGAATGGATAGTTTTCGTGATCAGTGACATAAAAGGTGATATTTCAGATGTGGATATGTCCAAGGTTGACACTATTGGCATGAGGTCAAAGGGGGAACCAGTGAAGACTTCACAACTGTTCCTTTTTAATGCGTTTCAATACACTGCGGGTGAAAAGTGATAATGCACAGATAATGATATCACACTCGGAAAAATCGGAGATATAACTTCTGGGGAAAAATTGCTAACTGCTCGCACTCTAAATTTTCACTGCTTTGCAGGGGCTTAGACAAGGCTTTTTGAGGGCATGTTTTACTAAAATGTCTATCATCATCTCTAAAATTAGATATAATTTACGGAAAAGTAGTGATTTCGTGGGGCAGGAGCTCTGGATTGCCAAGGCCTGCATTCTGTGTATGTCCCTGCTGCTCTGAATTGTCATAAGCTCCTCTTCAAATGTAAGACGTAAAATGTAATTAAGGAACGCATAACATAGAATACTATATATATATATATATATATATATATATATATATATATATATATATATATATATATATATATATATATATATATATATATATATATATATATATATATGTATACAGGGTGCGGCACGTAAAACCGGCCCGTCGTAATATTCTGGTATATTGTGTTTTTGGCAACACTTAAATAATCTACCTTCCTACCAAGAGATGGCGTGTCGAGGTCGGGTCGATTTACGTGACCTGCAGCAATCACGTGCAGCCGCAGCCAGTGAAACTTGTCGAAACCAGTTGAGAAAAAGGCCTCGTTGTGTTTAGCCGGGTGAGTGTCAGTGTGTGATAATGCCGTATTCGATACCCGAGCGTGTTGCCATTGTTGAAGGGTTCATTCTCACTGGATCTTTTGTGAAAACAAAGAATTTGTTTCGGGAGAAATTTCCAGGACATTCTGTGCCAGCAAAACGCACCATTCAGGAATTGATTGAAAGATGGCGGCGTACAGGATCGGTTCAAAATGCTCCCAGGAACAGACGACCATCTGTCTGCACACCTGAATTAAAGATGCAGGTGGAGGAGATAATGACAATAAGTCCTCGAAAGTTTTATACACACTTGACCGAAGAGGAGCGTCAGTTATGTTACTTTCAGCAGGACGGTACAACATGCCACACATCAGGTGAGGACTGTTAAAGGGAAGAGTATACGAAACAAATCCACACACAATTGAAGAACTCAAGACCAGGATCCAGGATGTCACCAATAGAATTACAACACAAGAACTGACAAGGGTATATATGAATCTCCTCAATCGTGCTCACATGTGTGTTGAAGTGGGCGGAGGACACTTTCAGCACCTGCTGTGAAGGCTGCTGTGATGGGGAGTAGTCATATTCAATACATTACATTTCTTTTTATGTGTTCATTTTACGGGCCGGTTTTACGTGCCGCACCCTATATATATATATATATATATATATATATATATATATATATATATATATATATATATATATAAAATATGTTATTATAAATAAGAAATACAGTAGAAAATAATTATAAAACATAATGTTGAAGGACAACCTTTTTTTAAAACAATCATACTTGAATGTAAAATATACTTTTAAAACAGTTTTCCATTTATGCAAGACTACAAACAAGTGAGGAGTGCCATCTGGTAGCTACTATTCATCTCTTCGAATCAGAAAACTACGAATTTGACACCAATATTTGTCGTATTCTATTACTTTTTTTTTAAACTTATAACCCCTTTCCCTTCCTGGAATGGTTTCAGCGTCTTAGCCCCCAGAGTAGATTGTTGAGATGGTAATTTATACGTATAGTAAATTCGTTTGAAATTCCTCTAAGAGTCAATATTGCACTGTACGTTTTTTTTCTGAGTCAAACTCTCTGAATATATATACATACATTCCAGTAAGAGCTGAATTTTGTATTAACGCCTGCCTGTCGTCGTTGTGCAAACACTCATGATGATATGGCGCCGGGAAATGAGTTAATTAAGGTTGTAAGATTTAATATCAAGTTTGAAACATCGCAAGTTAAAGAAACGCATGTAATAACAAATATCATATTTGAAAATAATTTAGAATTAAACTAGCTGCGACTGCATTATTTCAAAATTGAATTTTTGGAATGCACAGTATGAGCGCAGCTCAAAGAAAATAATGAATAAGAATGGTCTTGATTCAAAGCTCGGACCATACACGTAGGAGTAACTTACATTAACCATTCACCTAACAGACAATGACGCACAGGGTTTGGCAGTACTTTATCAGATGGTTCTATCAAATGTAACCTAATTAATAGAAAAGTAACAAATTTTACTGCCCTAAAAAGTGTTCTGAACAAGGAGAAGTTCATTATCCACATTGTAACAAAGTTACAAGAGGTTTGTATCCTATCGGAACGACGCATCCACCAAGTCAACTTTTAGAGTATTCCATTAAGTTAGCTTTCAACGTAGCTAAAGGAAACGTATGTGCATGAGTAGAGAGTTCTCCGTAGCAGAATGGATAAAGTCATGGTTCGAAACCCATCTCGGAAGCTTCAGATTTTTCAAATTCTTAATTCCGCAGTTCTCAAGATCTTTCTCTCCATTCGTAATCATCAGATGCTCTCAAAAGTGTTATCCACCATAATTCGACACCTGCCTAATGTGATCCTCGCAGTTCGAAACCTTCCCTTCTTCTGTTTCACAAAATCACAATTTTCGTCATAATACGAATGCTGTCCGATTATTTTTCCCCAGTTCTAAATCTGTGTATATAAATCATTCCTCTCTGTCTCCATATTTAAATCTCTCTCAGTAGTAGAGTGGGGTCACTTGGGGCAGTTTTTTCCTACTGCACATACGCAAACCCTTGACGCTGATTGGCTGGCGCTGGTCACGTGACCCCGCCCCCTTGGCCACGCCCCTTGACTCTGATTGGCTGGTATCGGCCACGCCCCCTTGACGCTGATTGGCTGGCGTCGGCCACGCCCCTTGACGCTGATTGGTTGACACCAGCCACGCTCTTTTATGACATCCATTTTAGGAGTATCTACTGCGCTGACTGGCTGGCGCGGGACCCCCGCCGATTGGCTGGTGCAGGACCCTCCCCCTTGACGTTGGTTGGTTGGCGTCGGACCCCGCCCCGCCCACGTCCCTTGACGCTGATTGGTCGGCGCCGGGCCCCTCCCACTGGACTCACATACCGCGCACATGCCACATAAGATTCGTTCCCTTTTATGAGCACTTTACGAACACATAGCAGATCGATAACACATTCTCCATCCACCTATTTAACATAGAACATAGCAGAGGTGTACTCGTTCCGTTTTATGAGCACTTTACGAACAATAGCAGATCGATAACACATTTTTCATCCACCTATTTAACATAGCACTTATAACATAAGACTATATAGCATAGCAGGAGTGCACTCGTTCTCTTTTATGAGCACTTTTAACATAGCAGATATTACACAGATACTCGTTCCCTTTTATGAGCATAGTTTCCACCCCTTACTTAAACATAGCAGAAATTACATAAGACTATGTAACATAGCAGAGCTAATAAAAGACTATGGCTTATGTAACATAACATAGCAAAGATTCGTTCCCTTTTATGAGCACTTTTTGAAACATAGCAGAGAATAATGGGGGTGTATTCACCCTCCATTTTGAGACCAATTTTCGACCTACTGCGCATATGCGCAAAACTGTTCCGATTCCGCCGGAGCAGATTGCCGTTCTCTTTTATGAGATTAAAAAATAACAACTCACATACACACACTTGATGCGCAGTTCCAACTCCCACAGCAGACCGCAGACTGTTCCAGTTTAGGAGCAGATTACGGCTATGCGCAGAAACATAAAATAAGACATAACACCCCCGTTCTCTTTTACGAGCACTTTATAACAACATAATAGAGAAAAGAATAAAAAAATAACAACACACACACACACACACATACACACTTGATTGCTTATGCGCAGTAAAATTAAATTTCCAATTTATTACACATTGCACGCATGCGCAGAAAAATTACACTAGACTACAGACTGTTCCAGTTGCAGTGCTGGTTCCGGTTCAATAGAGCAGACTACGTGTAACGAGCAGGTCATAAATGACTATCACCTATTTTCATCCCCTAAATAACATAGTATACACACACACTTGGTTGCGTATGCCAAATCCGATTTAGTGCAAATAACACGCATGCTCAGAAACATTTACATTTCCGATTTTTATGATACTCGGCATATGGGGGTTTCCGATCACGCTGATTACGAATACCACACTTACTTTTACCTGGGTCCTATAGTTTATGTGGGATACACCTTTGTATGACACTGAAAACCTCATAACTCGTAAACGAAGCAACGTTTTGAGGTGGTGTTTCCACATTTAGTAATGGGTCACCGGCAACTACACGTTCCAAAATAATGACCATCGAGGTCAAAGGTCAACATACTTAAAACCTAATAACTCGAAAACGGATCCACATATTGCGATGGTGTTTCCAAATCTAGTAATTGGTCACCAGGTACTACAAGTTCCAAAATAATGACCATCGAGGTCAAAGGTCAACATACTTAAAACCTAATAACTCGAAAACAGATCTACATATTGAGATGGTGTTTCCAAATCTGGTAATTGGTCACGAGGTACTACAAGTTCCAAAATAATGACCATTGAGGTCAAAGGTCAACACACTTAAAACCTAATAACTCGTAAACGGCTCTACATATTGAGATGCTGTTTCCAAAACTAGTAATTGGTCATCAGGTAGTACAAGTTCCAAAATTGTGAACATTCAGGTCAAAGGTCAACATACTTAAAACCTAATAACTCAAAAACGGATCCACATATTGAGATGCTGTTTCCAAATCTAGTAATTGGTCATCAGGTACTACAAGTTCTAAATTAATGACCATCGAGGTCAAAGGTCAACATACTTAAAACCTAATAACTCGAAAACGGCTCCACATATTGAGATGGTGTTTCAAAATCTAGTAATTGGTCATCATTTACTACAAGTTCCAAAATAATGACCATCGAGGTCAAAGCTCAACATACTTAAAACCTAATAACTCGAAAACGGCTCCACATATTGAGATGGTGTTTCCAAATCTAGTAATCGGTCATCAGGTACTACAAGTTCCAAAATAATGACCATCGAGGTCAAAGGTCAACATACTTGAAACCTAATAACTCGAAAACGGAGCCACATATTGAGGGGCGGTTTCCACATTTTAGTGACAGGTCATCAACTACTACGTGTCCTAAAGGTACTTACCATGGAGGTCAAAAATCAGACTCGTAAACGAAGCAACATATTGAGGCGGTGTTTCTGCATTTAGTAATTGGTCACCAGCAACTACATGCCCCAAAAAGGTCAAATATTTAAACCAGAATAACTCGTAGATTGAGCGTCGGAAAATTTTGTACCAAGCAGAAAAAGTGAAGGAGGAATAAATTTGAGTGGCCTATTGAATTTTGTACCAACGAGAAATCTCATTTTAACTAGCTCAGAATTTCTGCACTTGTTTGGGTTATTCAAAATTTGGATAGACTAAGAAAGCAAAGATATGCCATTTTAGCTAGCTGAGAATTTAAAGAAACAAAGGGAACCTACTCAATTTTCTATCATCGAGAAATGCCATTTCAACTACCTCAGAATTTATGTGCCTTTTTGTGCTAAGGTCTGTTTTAACTCTTCTTGACTAATTAAATAAACGAAGAAATATTCTACCAATGAGAAATGCCATTTTTCTAGACCATGTTCTAATATTTAAACAAACGAAGGGGTGAATTTGAGTGACCTATTCAATTTTGCACCAATGAGAAATAACGGCGTATTTTAAATCATTTTGTACTATTTAAATAAACAAACAATCGGATAAATTTAACCGGCTCAGAAGTGTACTATTTAAACAAACGAAGGTCTCTTGAGTGAGATTTCCAATTTTGTAGCAAGAAGGACTATTTTCTAACTAACTCAGAATTTCATTTCATTTTGTAATACCCAAATTTGGATGGATTATTTAGTTTTGTACCAAGCAGAAAAATTTGATTGGATTATTTCCTTATGTACCAACTGGAAAAAGTGAAGGGCCATTAATCAAATAAATGAAGGAATAAATTTGGGTAGAATATTTAGTTTTGTACCTAGCAAAATAAGAAAAAGAAGTGAAGAACGAATAAAATTTGGATGGACTATTTTCTTATGTACCAACAAAAAATGGAGCACCAGCGATAAAAAAGAAACCGAAGGAGGAATAAATTTGGGTGACCTATTCAGTTTGTACTAAGCAGAAAAAGATGAAGAAGGATCAGCATTCTATACTTTTTTTCTGCCATTTATTTGGGGTGTCCTATTTCTTTTTGTGCCAACGAGACCATTTTTAACCGACTTAGAATTTGTACCAAACAGAAAAGAGCTACACAAATAAACAAAGCAATCAATTTTTAACTAGCTCAGAATTTCTAGACCATGTTGTACTATTTAAACAAACGAAGAGATAAATGTGTGTGACCTATTCACTTTTGTACCAAGCAAAATAAGAAAAAGAAGTGAATAACGAATAACATTTGGATGGACTATTTTTCATGTACCAACAAAAAATGGAGCACCAACGACAAAAAAGAAACCGAAAGAGTAGTAAAAAATACTACTCTCTCCTTATGCTTATTTGGAGCAGACTTAAGAGGACCAAGCATTAGAAACCCGCTAGTAGGGCGTCGATTGAGTAAACTCGTTATGGTTTAGAAAACAAAATCCATTTTGGAGTATACCTTTTATACAACAAACAAGCTTCTTAGCCCCACTCCAGAAATTAGAAAACGAATTCTTTCTTCTGCGGTCTTCGGCATGCATTTTAGACCAAGGGCAGCAAGATTAATATTAAATAACACTTCTGCTGGATAGAAATTCGATTATCTCGATCTTCTGCTTTATCAGACAACTTTACTTGGAAATTATACACATTTTAGAATTTATCAGGTTACATCTAGTAAAAGAAAACGAATAGATAATTTTGAGACAGTTCCATATGGGTAAATACAGTATTAGTAGAAACGATAGTTTTTAATTAAGTAGAGATAAGGAGAGAGTGAAGAAATGGAAAATTAAATTTTAAATCATTATTATTATTATTTTAGAGGTCAAAAGGAAGAAGAAATGAATTTGAGTGGCATATGTACGGAATTTAGTTTTGTACCGGGCAAAAAAAAGGAAGTGAAGAATTAATAAAATTTGAATGGAATATTTTATTTTCTACCAGCTGGGAATTTAGTGTTGTACCATTGTATCAATTTAAGTATTTTGTACTATTTAGTACCACCGAGAAGGTGTAGAATATTTAGTTTTGTACCAAGCAGAAATTTGTTGGCTTCTTTATTTTGTATTAACGACTAAAACCTTTAACACATACTTGGTTCTGTGCATTACAATGGCCGAAGATTTTCATTTCCCTGTGGTACAACGTAATGGTCGCCCCGCTTATTCTAGGTCTACAGTTAGATATTTTCGGTTGGATAATGGTATACAGCCATGTTTTGTTGAGCACAATGCCCACTATAACGATGTGGTAGACAATTATTTGATGGATAGATATTTGTTTAATATTCGCTATAACAAATGGTATATGGTAGAATTTGTTAAGCATTTATCGCAGGTAGATATTAAGATAGACTTTTTGTCGTTGGTTACTCGTTTAACCGCACACAGTTCTCTTTTCTAATCAGCTACCTTTTTTGCCATGAAAACTAAGGGTAATAGTTATACTGTGACAGCTTTCTTTCGCTATGGGGGAACATAGGACACTTTGGATGAGTTATTAAAGTTTTGGAATCATGTGTGCGAGTTCAGGCCAAGTATCCAGATTGCAGATTTACTTGGTTGCTTTACACGATGTGGTAAAACTGGCCTTTTTGCGGTATCTTCTGATACCTATCTGTTGGACCTCGCGGTATTTGGAAATTTGGTGAAAAAGAATAACAAATGGTTTTTCTCACAATAAAGCTATACATACAAAATAATCCATTATGGCAAAAAATACTACTCTCTCCTTATGCTTAGTTGGAGTAGACTTCGATAACAAGAACGATACATTGTGTAAGAATTTTCAATTAATAGCGGTATTGCACTGTACTTATAATAGTCTGTAATAGTGCAGTTTATTTTTCGAATGAGAGTAGGTGTTAAAGGTGTATTGTAGTCTACCAGCAATAATGACCTCTAAGAGAGTTATTAGGTAAAGTTAACAATTTGCTAGTGGCGAACTGATTACACCGCCATTCTGCGAACACATTTATACGATCCAATTTCTTAGATTTAAGGCTAAATTAAATGGGCAAGAGGTGTACAGTATTTGGGAGATAGAACTAAGAAGTACTAGGATGTGCAAATAGAAAAATTTCAGAACTTCTATTTTAATTTTGGGATGGAAAGACAAGCCTATTAACACTACTTGTAACAACGATGATTCCGTGGGTGTAGATTGTCTTAGTTAGAATACAGGTAATTCTTCCATTAAAATTTACAACTATCTAATTGACTTTGTTCATTGTTCACACAAGCGTTTACAGGGTATTACGAGATAGGAAGCAATTATCTTTAACTACTATACTGATGAGTGGATCCAATACAAGACTGTTTAGAGCTAATTGTACACATCAAAGAATATTTTACAGATGCTTATTGGGGTTGCCGGATAAAATAGAAGATCGAGATAATCGAATTTCTATCCAGCAGAAGTGTTATTTAATATTAATCTTGCTGCCCTTGGTCTAAAATGTATGCCGAAGACCGTAGAAGAAAGAATTTATTTTCTAATTTCTGGAGTGGGACTAAGAAGCTTGTTTGTTGTATAAAAGGTATACTCCAATATGGATTTTATTTTCTAAAGCATAACGAGTTTACTGAATCGACGCCCTACTAGCGGGTTTCTAACGCTTGGTCCTCTTAAGTCTGCTCCAAATAAGCATAAGGACAGAGTAGCATTTTTTACCATAGTGGCTTAATCCGTATGTATTCGAAAATGAAAGTCGCAATAATGCCATATTGTTTTATTTTTTTACTATGTACTAATTGATCTACTCGCAGCAGGATTAGTTAAAATGAACCTCCTTCAAATTTGTTTCTTCGTTACAAAAGGCACATAAATTCTAAGCTAGTTAAAAATGGCCTCTCTTTGCTTTTTCTCTGTTTATTTGTAGAGCACAAAAAGTAGCTGGAAAATCTGAATACAAAAGTTGTAATGATCTTTCTAAAAAAGCCAACAAATTTTCTGCTTAGTACAAAACTGAATGGGTCACACAAATTAATATCTTTGTATATTTTGAGTACTACAAAATTAAATAAAATGGCCCTTCCCCGTTTTCTTCTCTAGAACACCCAAATTTATTCCTTCGTTTATTTTAGTAGTACAAAAATGTACATAAATACTGAGCTATTAAAATTTTACCTTCTTCGCTTTTTTTTCTGCTTAGTACAAAAATGATTAGGTCCCCCAAATTTATTCCTCCTTCGGTTTCTTTTTTGTCGTTGGTGCTCCATTTTTTGTTGGTACATGAAAAATAGTCCATCCAAATGTTATTCGTTCTTCACTTCTTTTTCTTATTTTGCTTGGTACAAAAGTGAATAGGTCACACACATTTATCTCTTCGTTTGTTTAAATAGTACAACATGGTCTAGAAATTCTGAGCTAGTTAAAAATTGATTGCTTTGTTTATTTGTGTAGCCCTTTTCTGTTTGGTACAAATTCTAAGTCGGTTAAAAATGGTCTCGTTGGCACAACAAGAAATAGGGCACCCCAAATAAATGGCAGAAAAAAGTATAGAATGCTGATCCTTCTTCATCTTTTTCTGCTTAGTACAAACTGAATAGGTCACCCAAATTTATTCCTCCTTCGGTTTCCTTTTTATCGCTGGTGCTCCATTTTTTGTTGGTACATAAGAAAATAGTCCATCCAAATTTTATTCGCTCTTCACTTCTTTTTCTTATTTTGCTAGGTACAAAACTAAATATTCTACCCAAATTTATTCCTTCATTTATTTGATTAATGGCCCTTCACTTTTTCCAGTTGGTACATAAGGAAATAATCCAATCAAATTTTTCTGCTTGGTACAAAACTAAATAATCCATCCAAATTTGGGTATTACAAAATGAAATGAAATTCTGAGTTAGTTAGAAAATAGTCCTTCTTGCTACAAAATTGGAAATCTCACTCAAGAGACCTTCGTTTGTTTAAATAGTACACTTCTGAGCCGGTTAAATTTATCCGATTGTTTGTTTATTTAAATAGTACAAAATGATTTAAAATACGCCGTTATTTCTCATTTGTGCAAAATTGAATAGGTCACTCAAATTCACCCCTTCGTTTGTTTAAATATTAGAACATGGTCTAGAAAAATGGCATTTCTCATTGGTAGAATATTTCTTCGTTTATTTAATTAGTCAAGAAGAGTTAAAACAGACCTTAGCACAAAAAGGCACATAAATTCTGAGGTAGTTGAAATGGCATTTCTCGATGATAGAAAATTGAGTAGGTTCCCTTTGTTTCTTTAAATTCTCAGCTAGCTAAAATGGCATATCTTTGCTTTCTTAGTCTATCCAAATTTTGAATAACCCAAACAAGTACAGAAATTCTGAGCTAGTTAAAATGAGATTTCTCGTTGGTACAAAATTCAATAGGCCACTCAAATTTATTCCTCCTTCACTTTTTCTGCTTGGTACAAAATTTTCCGACGCTCAATCTACGAGTTATTCTGGTTTAAATATTTGACCTTTTTGGGGCATGTAGTTGCTGGTGACCAATTACTAAATGCGGAAACACCGCCTCAATATGTGGCTTCGTTTACAAGTCTGATTTTTGACCTCCATGGTAAGTACCTTTAGGACACGTAGTAGTTGATGACCTGTCACTAAAATGTGGAAACCGCCCCTCAATATGTGGCTCCGTTTTCGAGTTATTAGGCTTCAAGTATGTTGACCTTTGACCTGAATGGTCATTATTTTGGAACTTGTAGTACCTGATGACCAATTACTAGATTTGGAAACACCATCTCAATATGTGGAGCCGTTTTCGAGTTATTAGGTTTTAAGTATGTTGACCTTTGACCTCGATGGTCATTATTTTGGAACTTATAGTACCTGGTGACCAATCACTAGATTTGAAAACACCATCTCAATATGTGGAGCCGTTTTCGAGTTATTAGGTTTTAAGTATGTTGACCTTTGACCTCGATGGTCATTATTTTGGAACTTGTAGTACTTGATGACCAATTACTAGATTTGGAAACAGCATCTCAATATGTGGATCCGTTTTTGAATTATTAGGTTGTATGTATGTTGACCTTTGACCCCAATGGTCACTATATTTGAACTTGTAGTACCTGATGACCAGTTACTAGATTTGGAA
This sequence comes from Thermobia domestica, assembly GCF_964235325.1. Classification (NCBI taxonomy): domain Eukaryota; kingdom Metazoa; phylum Arthropoda; class Insecta; order Zygentoma; family Lepismatidae; genus Thermobia; species Thermobia domestica. The sequence continues at coordinate 21,594,976 of NC_137459.1, read as the reverse complement.
ACAGCATCTCAATAAGTAGCTCCGTTTACGAGTTATTAGGTTTTAAGTGTGTTGACCTTTGACCTCGATGGTCATTATTTTGGAACTTGTAGTACCTCGTGACCAATTACCAGATTTGGAAACACCATCTCAATATGTGGATCCGTTTTCGAGTTATTAGGTTTTAAGTATGTTGACCTTTGACCTCGATGGTCATTATTTTGGAACTTGTAGTACCTGGTGACCAATTACTAGATTTTGAAATACCATCGCAATATGTGGATCCGTTTTCGAGTTATTAGGTTTTAAGTATGTTGACCTTTGACCTCGATGGTCATTATTTTGGAACGTGTAGTTGCCGGTGACCCATTACTAAATGTGGAAACACCACCTCAAAACGTTGCTTCGTTTACGAGTTATGAGGTTTTCAGTGTCATACAAAGGTGTATCCCACATAAACTATAGGACCCAGGTAAAAGTAAGTGTGGTATTCGTAATCAGCATGATCGGAAACCCCCATATGCCGAGTATCATAAAAATCGGAAATGTAAATGTTTCTGAGCATGCGTGTTATTTGCACTAAATCGGATTTGGCATACGCAACCAAGTGTTTGTGTATACTATGTTATTTAGGGGATGAAAATAGGTGATAGTCATTTATGACCTGCTCGTTACACGTAGTCTGCTCTATTGAACCGGAACCAGCACTGCAACTGGAACAGTCTGTAGTCTAGTGTAATTTTTCTGCGCATGCGTGCAATGTGTAATAAATTGGAAATTTAATTTTACTGCGCATAAGCAATCAAGTGTGTATGTGTGTGTGTGTGTGTTGTTATTTTTTTTCTCTGCTCTATTATGTTGTTATAAAGTGCTCGTAAAAGAGAACGGGGATGTTATGTCTTATTTTATGTTTCTGTGCATAGCCGTAATCTGCTCCTAAACTGGAACAGTCTGCGGTCTGCTGTGGGAGTTGGAACTGCGCATCAAGTGTGTGTATGTGAGTTGTTATTTTTTAATCTCGTAAAAGAGAACGGCAATCTGCTCCGGCGGAATCGGAACAGTTTTGCGCATATGCGCAGTAGGTCGAAAATTGGTCTCAAAATGGAGGGTGAATACACCCCCATTATTCTCTGCTATGTTTCAAAAAGTGCTCATAAAAGGGAACGAATCTTTGCTATGTTATGTTAAATAAGCCATAGTCTTTTATTAGCTCTGCTATGTTACATAGTCTTATGTAATTTCTGCTATGTTTAAGTAAGGGGTGGAAACTATGCTCATAAAAGGGAACGAGTATCTGTGTAATATCTGCTATGTTAAAAGTGCTCATAAAAGAGAACGAGTGCACTCCTGCTATGCTATATAGTCTTATGTTATAAGTGCTGTGTTAAATAGGTGGATGAAAAATGTGTTATCGATCTGCTATTGTTCGTAAAGTGCTCATAAAACGGAACGAGTACACCTCTGCTATGTTCTATGTTAAATAGGTGGATGGAGAATGTGTTATCGATCTGCTATGTGTTCGTAAAGTGCTCATAAAAGGGAACGAATCTTATGTGGCATGTGCGCGGTATGTGAGTCCAGTGGGAGGGGCCCGGCGCCGACCAATCAGCGTCAAGGGGCGTGGGCGGGGCGGGGTCCGACGCCAACCAACCAACTTCAAGGGGGAGGGTCCTGCACCAGCCAATCGGCGGGGGTCCCGCGCCAGCCAGTCAGCGCAGTAGATACTCCTAAAATGGATGTCATAAAAGAGCGTGGCTGGTGTCAACCAATCAGCGTCAAGGGGCGTGGCCGACGCCAGTCAATCAGCGTCAAGGGGGCGTGGCCGGTACCAGCCCATTAGAGTCAACGGGCGTGGCCAAGTGGGCGGGGCCAGCCAATCAGCGTCAAGGGGCGTGGCCAAGGGGGCGGGGTCACGTGACCTGCGCCAGCCAATCAGCGTCAAGGGTTTGCGCATGCGCAGTAGGAAAAAAACTGCCCCAAGTGACCCCACTCTACTTCTCTCTCTGTCTCTCTCTGTCAATGTCGCCCAGGAACTCATATGGCTTGAGATCAAACCTTCGACTCTTGAAACCAATTGTAAGCTCTCTAGCAATGTGCTATCCTAACTCTATAGGTTTCTTGCTAAAAGCAGCGTCATTTTAGATCTTTCCTTGATATGTCGAAGGTTAAATAAGCTCTCTCTTTAACTCTCTCATGATATCAATCGTTCTGTAGATACTAAACGGTGTCTTCTGATTTTTTTCGTCGCAGACGCATGGATATTTTTCTATTTTTTATGTTTGCTACGCAGACATTTTTTTTAAAAAAAACTAGAGGGCTTGTAGAACGCCTTGTGCAGTTCTCAACCAACGAACCTTAGTAGTACTGTTGGTTGTCTAACGTTGCAGGATTTGAAAAATGGAAGTGTGAATGCCCTTTTGCTCGTGTACACACATTGGCATGTGTCGAATCAGCTTGTTTGTTGTTCAATGTTTTGCCTTCAGGCAAACTACCGGCGATCGACTAGATAAGAGTTAACAAAAAAGAAAGGAAAGAAGAAAAATGTATGATTATTTCATGGAGATACACTTAATTCTTGGCATTAAGTGTTTTAAACCAAAACTGTTGTGAATATCCATTTTCTAATTTCCATAATAAGAATAAAGGGAAATGGGAAATAATAATTCTCATATATAGGAAGAAAGAAAGAAAAAATATATTTCACACAGATAACAAAACAAAATATTCTACTTAACTATGCCTTGGCCTTGTGTGTTTCAAAATTGTTCAGAATGTTTTCCTAATTCCAATCGAAAAATGAAGGAATAAAAAGAATTGATAATTCCCATAGAAAAAAAGTATAATTACACTTATTAAACAAAAGGAACAAGATAAAATACTTCATTATGTCTTGGCAATTCCAAATGCTTAGAACTATTTTTCCCTTCTGCTCGTGAACACTTCATATCTTCAAATTAATATTAGTCTTGAACAAAACACTTTTCAACAAACATAAAAATCTAAAACTTTTAAAAATCATAGCTTGTTCACGAACCATGATTATCTATCACCACATTGATTCGAGGAGGAATGGATTCAATTAGTGACGAAGGAAGAAAGGAATGGGAAAGTTGGTGCCATCCGGCATTTGCGATGACTCAGTGGTAGAGCGTTCATCTCTGGTGCTTGGGGTACTTGGTTAGATCGTAGCTCTTGCCAAGTGAACTTTGTGGTGGACAAAAACCGTGTACGTAGGTTTTCTCGGGCTTATCCAGTTTCCTCCCATTTTCTTCATTCCACCATTTCATTCATTATTTCACCATCACCGTCTCCTTTAGCCTAACCGGCACAACCATGGGACGTAAAACTCAAAGATTTCATTATCATTTCAAGTCATTTCGTTGCTTCCGCTGTTAACCTAAGTGCAAGATTCCAAAAGTTACAACGAGATACTTTGTATTTTGGGCAGAAAGTGCTTCTACGCAAGCACTATGCTTGATATAATGTTAATTTAAAAATAACAAAAGAAGAATGTTTTTAATATATGTAAGAAATATACATTATTGTATAATGGGTTGCTAAGTAACCGTTTATGGATACCTAATTAACATGTATAATTGCAAGACAGTTTATGTGAATATACGTTAAAAGAGAATCAACAAATAAATTATTTACTACTCATCATCGACTTGTAATTTCAATATAAAAGGTGAGAATAATAGCGGATATAATTACGGAAGTTATTTTCAGATGTGAACAATTACTGCCATTAAAGATTTATTTATGTTATTAGCCGAACCAGGGTTGACGACCACCTTTGGTGAGTCGTTGTAAAATTTTGGTTTACCTCACCCGGGAACTTTGTAAATTCAAATCCTGAAGTACAAAGTAAGGGGTGAATTTACTTCAGTAATAAGGTTCATGTCTACGAACTTAACTATACTTAGAAGTGGTAAAATAATCACAAGAAAAAATATGATCAGTGAGGCAATGGAGAAAGAAACTGGTGACAGTGGTAACGACGAACAAAATACAGCTTCTGTTGTACCTGAAGTGTTGACATTTGAAGACAAAATCTTAATGGCTTTACAGCGACAAGAACAAAAGTTAGCCCAGATGTCGGAAGAATTAAAGCATACGGTTCAGCAGAAATCCGAGGAATCCAGTAAACAGTACGAGGAATTAAGTAGACGGTTGGACCAAAATTCAGAAGATACGAAACAATCTGTGATCCAGGCGGTGAAAGACCTTACATTACAATTTGATGAAAAGTTAAAAAGAGTATCAGAAGATTGCCAGGATAATTACAACCATGTAATCCAAGAAGTCAATTGTGTAAAAAAGGATTTGGAAGTAATAGAATCTTCTGTACGGCAACAAAAGATTCAGGTTACGGATAATTCTAACCAAATACGTGCGAATACTCAGTTGATATCTACATTACAAGAAGAAATTAGGACGTTGCAGATTAAGGACAACGCATACCACAACAACATGACTTATGATCGTTCGGAGTTCCCTTGTTCTCAAGAGATGACATCGCATTCACCCGTAACATATCAACGTGGACATCACATTATCTCATCTTCAAGTAATCCATCCGATGAGGACATTATTTTGGAAAGGATACATCCAAGAAATAAAGATGGGCGGAAAAGAGATGGTGGAACCACAGATAATGTAGTAGGTAAAAATTGTCAATCAACACGAACACGAAATGGCGAAAGGAAGGTAAAGTTAAGTGTAAAGATGAGTGAAATACGTGCTATGAGTAAGTTTAGTGGTAAATGTAATGAAAACGCTACCTCTTTCTTAGAAAAATTTCAAGATGAGTGCACTATAATGTGTATAGATAAATCGCAATATATGAAACTAATTCCTCATTTATTACTCCCACCATGTTCTTTATGGTTTAAAGCAGTACGAGATCACATTAATACATATGAAGAATTCAAAGCAGCGGTGATAGCAAATTACGAAAACGACTTTTTGCTTGCAAACAGAGATGCCACGATTAGAAACCAACCTTTTAATCCTCGTTTGCACAAATCTGTTGTCGATTTTGTCGTGAATACATATAACGAATTAAAAGTCGTAAATCCGTTGCAATCGGAATCCAGAGTAATTGCATCAATTCGAAATTTGCTACCGTTTAAACTATAACAGATCTTGTTTTCTACCCAGTGTATGAGTTTCAATCACCTATTAATGCTTGTCCAATGTTATGAAACTCAATGCCACGCTCAGAACCATCAAGCAGGATTAGCCAAAATTAAAAACAATTCAGATCACCTTGTACCTGTTCGGAATCTAAATATCCGTAATGCAGACAATACGGAATATAACCTAAGTCGAGCAAATTTCAACAATCAGAACGGACAAAATAGGCGAAGATGTGTTAGGAATCCACCTAACCTAATTAATCGTGACAATCCGTATGTTAGACCATATAATCAAAATAGATTTAAAAATAGACGAAATACATGGCGAAATTCCAGGAATATAGTAAACTATATGGATACACATAATCGTAATTCAAGAGATGGCACTTCGCATCCAAATCAAGATAATGACACAATTCCTGTACAGAACAATAATACGGGACATAATCATGATTGTGCGGTACAGTGTACTTTATTAGAATCATATGCAAGTACGAATTTAAACTGACTGCAGTTGATGTAGTAAGGGTTAAGCCCATATCAGTTATAGATTCTTATGAACATTTATCTTCAAATTTATGTGTTAATGTCAATAATGAAAACAACCCTTATGATTTTAGATACTTTATCACGTTTGTTTCAACAAATGATAATTTTCAAATGATTTTAATTCTTTCTTGTTAATGTGAAGAATTATAATTCGCTTCATAATTGATTAAAAGCAAAGGTTATTTATATTATATTGATTTGTGTTGAAACTTAATTATCAAAGATTATGTTAAATATAAGATTCATTCTATTAAGCTAATTATTCGACGACTGTCTTTATGAGCTATCTTATATGTTATTCGAATAAGATCCTTTTGAATCATGACATCTTATTGATATAATGTATATTTTAAAATATCATCTAACTTGATTACTATATAATGCGCCCTGGAATGATCAAACATCTTTTTCTTAATATGATCGTTTTTAATAATGATTGAAACTATTGATTATTGTGATTTATGTTTTAAAAGGTAATTGTCTTTTACAATTTTTGACTTCGCACCCTTCAGTGATTAGTTTAATAAGCGACGACCTTTCTATAATAAAAAAATAAATATTAATGAAATAAAAGATTTATTATAAATGTATTTCTATAAAGGAAGCTTAACAAAGTTATATACGAGGGTCGATCAAAATGTAAAGGACGTAATTAATAGAATATCATTATTATAAAACGGACCAGTGGTTCTTAAATATAAAAGCTAAGCTCACTTGTAACTTTTATATTCAGTCCCGTCGTCGGGCGACATTTTATACAACGAGATACTTTGTATTTTGGGCAGAAAGTGCTTCTACGCAAGCACTATGCTTGATATAATGTTAATTTAAAAATAACAAAAGAAGAATGTTTTTAATATATGTAAGAAATATACATTATTGTATAATGGGTTGCTAAGTAACCGTTTATGGATACCTAATTAACATGTATAATTGCAAGACAGTTTATGTGAATATACGTTAAAAGAGAATCAACAAATAAATTATTTACTACTCATCATCGACTTGTAATTTCAATATAAAAGGTGAGAATAATAGCGGATATAATTACGGAAGTTATTTTCAGATGTGAACAATTACTGCCATTAAAGATTTATTTATGTTATTAGCCGAACCAGGGTTGACGACCACCTTTGGTGAGTCGTTGTAAAGTCACATTTCTGGGTTCCAAACAATACGTCTACTGGGTGAAAGCATAGACCAGTGTGTGTTTCACTTCATTTTCATACAAATGTGTTACCTTTCCTATCTTATTTTTAGTCCCGTAGTTGCTTCTTTCGGGAAGTTAAACAAAAATTGCAATTCTTCCTTTCTTTATAATATTTATAACTCAAAGCATTACATAACCATTGTATGTTTCTTATGTAGCTCACAGGGCTGAATCTATGGGGGAGCAAGCGAGGCACATGCCCCGAGAGTGTAGTTGGAGGGACACCTTAAAGGAAGGTTATATAATAGTTTTTTTGCCGGTATTTAATAGTTTTCATCAGAGTCCAAGTGGGAAGAGACTGGAGGACTGAAGAGTAAAAAAAAAACGCTCTGCGCACTTTTACACTTCAATGTTTCGATATAGAGTTTTCACGTATTTGGGCATCTATAAGTAGTAAACTATACAAAATTAGGTATCACGAGTATACTGCTGGCCACTTGGCATTTTTTTGTCCCAAGACTTAGCAATTTCAAGTTTCATCCCCCCAATATTGTAATGCTCCATACGCCGCTGACTACTGATCCCAACGTTCCTGAAAACTGTGCTTCAAGTGCAAAGCAAAGTATTCCAAAAGTAGCGCTTACTGAAATTCACAGCAGTAATGCAGATTTTTCAGTCCTCATAGAACATGCTTCTAGTTTTGAAAGCAACATACAATGTAATACTGATTTGTTTAGAAACGCCAATAGTAATAGCGAAAATTCCTATTCATCTGCGGATGGCGGTTTTGGGTATAGTGCCAATCTCCAACAATTCATTGATGACTTGAAAGTTTGGACAGTACAGAATAATGTTACTCGCAGTTGTGTCAATAAATTGTTGGGGATATTAAGATGACGTGGGCTTAAATAATTGCCTGTTGACTCAAGATCTTTGTTTCACTCCGAAGTAAGACAATTGGTAGAGATAAAACAGATTAAAGGATGTAGTTACTTTTATCTAAGGCATTCTCGTGGAATTACTGTCAATCAAAGTTGAATTAAAACATAGCGACCCATTAATTTTTCTTTTGAAATTAACGTGGATGGGCTACCACTGTGGAAAAGTTCTCCACAACAGTTGTGACCAATACTGTGCATAGTCAATGAAGCTTTATATTTAAGCCTTTCGTAGTCGGTGCATTCTGTGGTCCTGGTAAATCTACAAGTTCTGCTGAATACCTTTCAGGTTTTGTTCAAGAGTTGAAACATATTATTTGCAATGGAGTGACAATGGGTGGGAAAATATTTACATTAATTAATATTAAAGATTGTCTGTTTGTATGCGACGCTCATACGCGCATATTTTTGCAATCTATTAACTCTCATAATGCTCGATTTGCTTGCGAGAAGTGTATTGTGGGGGGAGACTACAAAGAACGGATGATATTTCAAAATGTTGTCGCGCCTGTCCGCGCAGATGAAAGTTTAAGAAGACAACTTCAAGAAGACCATCAGATGGGTATCTCTCCCTTAACTGGACTATCCTTTGATTTAATAACGCAGTTTGTTCTTGATTACATGCACCTTATTTTATTAGGTGTCGTTCGCAAATTTCCAGAAGCTTTGTTGAAAGGGCCATGGAGAGCTCGTTTACAGGCAGCCAAAGTTAACATCTTGTCGATTTTAATTGAAGATTCATCGGTTCACTTGACCATAGAGTTTCCTAGACGAATCCCTAGATTGAAATACTTGGATAGGTGGATGGCCGCACAATTTCGCCAATACCTCTTCTGTGTAGGTCCTGTGGTGTTATCATTTGCATTGATGCCCGTATTGTATGAACATTTCTTAACCCTTGTTGTTGCTGCGTATATACTGGTACAAGAGAACGTCAACAATAAAATATGAGCTTATGCGGCCACATTAATGGAAAGGTTTGTTCAGGATTGTGTACAACATTATGATGAAGAAATGCTCGTATATAATATGCATTCCTTACTTCACATACCCGATCATGCTGCACGCTACGGGCCGTTAGGTAACTTCATTTCCATTTGAAAGTTAACTCTAACAACTAAAACTATGTATACGATGTTCCAATCAACCACCTGAACAACTGTTAAATAGATTAAGTGAATGTGCGATAGTGTTGAATACGTCAGTGAAATGTGATGCAGTGTGTCTGGAGAAAAGGCACTCGCCCGGACCACTAGTGCCTGAAATCCCGGAAGACTGTGAACAACGTAAAAAGATTACAGTGTGCGGATTTACTGTGTGCGTGTCTACTTTGAGAGACAGTTTTATTATTATTCTGTCAAAAGTCGTGGTATTTGTATTGTATTTATTTTCATTTTTCATACATTTAGCACTGTATTACAATGCATGTGAAGTGGACACGTCGTTTATATATAAACACAAAAATAATAAGAAATAATAATGTAAATTACATACATTAAGTTAATAAGTATGGTTACATTTTGCATTATATCATTATTAAAATAAAGTTACAGTAAGTAATTATTACTTCCAATGTATGTATAAATCCTTCCATATATATCTAATCTAAAGACAGGTAGTGACAGTGATTTAATTGTATATATATATAACAGTTAGCTACTCATGTATTCCTCTACCGAAGCAGTGTTGTAATACATATTTCTGGAGTTCTTTTTTCTAAATTTAGCAACAGAGTCCTCAGTCTTTGTATTTTTGGGAAGTTTATTGTAGAGCACGATACCCGCATATTTACACCCTTTTTCATATAATACAGTTCTGTGTTCTACCTAGTCTAGCCATAAATACTGTCACAAACTTTTGGCTTTGACTATAGAACCTGTTGTGCAGGTGGCAAGGTACAACTTAGCTCAAGGTCAGCCCTGGCCAGTGTGTGTCGAACAGGGAAAGAGAACGGGTGGATCTGCTTCGCTTAAGCATGGAGTGGGGTGAATACGAAAATAGAGTTGCAGTGATTGCCTTGCATAAGGGTGCAAATTCACCAAGTGAGATTTTCAAACTGCTGAATCATCTGAAAATCAGCAAAACATTTGTTTACCGGACAATCCAGCGGTTTACTGATACCGGCAGTATACGTGACTGGCCAAGGGATGGTCGTCTTCGCAGTGTGAGAACAGTGGCAGCTATGAAAGCAGTGGCTGCTCGTGTGCGGCGAAATCACTCCGAAAGCAGAAGATCATGGCACGGGAGCTCAACATGGCCCCAAGATCAATGTCCAGGTTAATTTCTGAAGACCTGAAAGTCAGAGCTTATCGGCGGAGCACGGGGCATTTGTTGACACTACAGCTGAAGCAGCAGAGGAAACTGAAAGCAAGACAGCTCCTACAGCGGTACGTCAACAATGGACATCGGCAAATCCTCTTTACCGACGAGAAAATCTTTACCATTGAAGAGAGCTTTAACCGCCAAAATGATAGGATATATGCGGCAAGTTCTCGAGAAGCTTGTGGGAGAGTTCCTAAGATTCAGGAAGATCACCACTCCTCCAAAGTCATGCTTTGGTGGGGGGTGAGCTATAAAGTCCACACCAGACTTCACTGTTCTGAGCAAGGTGTAAAAACAAGTGCCAGGTTATATGTGGAAACTGTTCTGAAGCCTATTGTGAAGAACTTGAGTGACACCACTTTTAACAATGAACACTGGACCTTCCAGCAGAATTCGACGCCAGTTCATAAGGCAAGGATGACACAACAGTGGTTGGAGGCCAATGTAGCAGATTTCATATCCAGTGCTGAGTGGCCTTCTGGTAGCCCCAATTTAAAACCCTCTGGACTACAAACTGTGGACAGTGTTAGAAGACATTGTCTGCAAGAAAAGACACCCTTCACTTGAAAGTTTGAAGCGTTCCTTGGTGGCAGCAGTGGCTAATTTTCCGATTGATACTCTCCGTACTGCAATAGATGACTGGCCCAAGAGACTCAAACCCTGTGTGCGTGCCAGTGGTGGACATTTTAAAGTTTGATGGGTGCCAATTGTAAAGAATGTATGTGGTTATAACATATTAAAAGCAAATTGAAAAATCTCAAACCATATTTCATGTATTCACAAAAGTGTGACAGAATTTATGGCTAGACCAGGTATAATGAAAATGTTGTGTTTTTCAATGTTTAATTCAAGTTTATTTTCTAGAATCCAGTGAGATATTTTGCAGAGGATTTTGTTTGCTCTACCTGTAACTTCCAAATTTGTTTTCCCTTTTAATATAATTTTAGCATCGTCTGCATAAAGTGATAGTTCTGCTTGAGTAACATTACTTGATAGGTCGTTAATGTACATAAAAAATAATAACGGACCTAATACGGATCCTTGTGGTACTCCACATGATATTTGTTTCTCCGATATGTGGTATGTAGTTTGTTTGTTTCTCTGTTATTGTATTTAATTTCTACTACTTGCTGCCGATTTTCCAAATACGATTTAAACCATTTGTACGCAATGCCTCTTATTCCATAATCTTGCAGCTTTGAAAGAAGATTTTTATGTGACACTAAGTCAAATGCTTTGGAAAGATCAAGGAAGACATCTATACATTTCTACTTACTATCTAGACTTTTATGCACAATTTCTAGGAAATTATATATTGCAGTTTCCGTTGATTTACCTTTTAAGAAGCCATGCTGTTCGTCCGTTATCATATAACATTTAAGTAAAAAAGATGCTATCCGGACACTCGTTGTGGTTTCTTGAATTTTTGAGAAAGTTGAGAGAAGTGAAATAGGCCTATAATTTGTAAGCTCTGATTTGTCGCCATTTTTATATACTCGTCTTACTTTTCCAATTTTTAGTATACTAGGGAATTCTCCATTTAAGAATTACATATTTATAAGGAAACACATTGGGCCGGAAATATATTTAATGCTTTTCTTTGCAATACTTGGCGATATATCATCTAAGCCAGCTGACCACTTTTCATTCTCTTTACCACTTTTAATATTTCTATATTGGTAACTGGATGTAGATACGTTGTATTGTTGCAAATTTTTGAGAATATTTTCAAAGTGGGCAATGCTGACCTATTATTGTACGTTTGTGCTAAGTTGATGTAATAATCATTAAATAGGTCAGTTATTATACGAGGACCTATCATTACGTTGTCATTTTTAATTATCTCTAATTTACCATCAACATTACGAGAGTTCATATTTAATTTGCTCTTCACTAGTTTCCACAACGCCTTCGACTTATCGAATTTTTTAATGATTGTATCGATGTGTAACTTTTTTGTTGCTTTCAGCACTGCTTTATATATATTTTTGTATCTTGTGTAATATGTCTCTGTACATAGTGGTAGATTTTCTTGTGTTTTAGCCTTGTTAAGAAGTCTCATTTTTTTTACTTGCTATTCTGATCCCTTGTGTTACCCAGGGTTTTGATTGTTTTGTTGAAGTCACACATTTTACAACAGGGAATGCTAGATAGTAACGGAAAGTTATGGTGTCAATAAAGGAACTGTAAGCTTCATTAACCTGGTTACACATATAGATCTCGTACCAATTTTCTTCCCTGAGAAGGTGATTAAAATATTGTATATTTTCGTTATTAAATTTTCTTTCCTTTCGTAAGTTACATTTCCTTTTCTTATGTGAATTGCATTAGTTGCTCTTGTATAACAAAAAGTTTTATTAGGAGTTTCATGTATATCGAGTACTTCGGCAAGGTGATCTAAAAAAAAAACAGTGTTGAGGACTTCTACTGTGTTGTATTTAAGGTGTTTGCTCACTATGAACTGATCAATTGCACTTTCGGAGTATTTGGTAATACGCGTGGGAACTTTAACAATTGCATCCATATTAAATGAATCTAAAAAAATATTTATCTCGTGTTTTATCGGCTGTAAAAAATCAATGGTGATATCCCTAACAATTACAACATTCTTCTTCATTTTTAAACAATAGTTTAGTATGGCGTCCATCTTATTTATATTTTTTATATCACTGTTAAGAGTTCTACATACATATACAATTACAAGGTTATAATCTACAATTTCTAGTGCACAACTTTCAAAATGTTTTTTCTACATTTAAATATTTAAACCAAGTGCATTCTTTCGTTTTTGGCCCCTTTTTGCATATATACAAGTTACCCCTCTATCTTTATTACTTCTACAGTATCCTGCTCTTAGCTCAAATTGCGGAATGCGTAAGTATTTTAAGTAACCTGATTGTGACCAGTGTTCTGCTATACAGATTAAATTTACTTCCAACAATTTGTCCGAGAGTAGTTCTTTTTATATTTTTCTAATATGCTCTTTTTATAAAACTTAAACCCTTGTACGTTTTGATGGAAAATAACTATATTATTGCTATTAATTTTGTAATTGTAGTAGTAATTGCTATTATTGGTGTTACTCAATATTACATGTTTTCTTAAGCGTTTATCAGCTTCAGGTTCTGCTACCATAAAAATATCATATGATGACACTTTTGGTATTCTTATCCGTTTTGGCATAATTTGATTACTTTCCAAGAGCTCTTCTTGAGCTCGGTTCTACACACGAATTTGTAGTTGTCGAGAGTTCATTTTTGGCATTTATTTGTTGACATGGAATTTTACTACTTTTGCAATTTGTCAAAAATTTCGCGTACTGTACCATTTGTATCAATGATTATGGGTGTTTCACTTCCACTATTTTTTACAGTTAACTCTCGCCTCATTATGATAAATTTCTTGCATATTTGTTTCTTTTTTATGGAATGAACATCAGTTTTAAAAGTGTGTCTCTTGATAATGATAAGAACAGTGATGAACATTGATGGTGAAAGACTAAAATTTGAAATGAAAGTATTTTGCAAACAAAAACTCATAGATTCAATTATGGCTGGATTATTTGATAGTGTATAAACACAGCAATGGTGGGGAAACCGATACTCAACCTTCGGAGGGTATCGATGAGGTGGACTTCTGTTCATAAAGAAAATTGATTTGTTTTTTCATTGACACTGAGGAGTGTAGTAATAAATTTAGTGCATTTAATAATAACAATCGTAGTAAAATTGAAATAAAGTTGTGTTTTGTGTTCGTTTAATACACTTAAATATGATAGGATTTTTTATTACTATACTAATGTTTTTTTATGAAAAGAAAATCCTACCTTATTTTCCTTGTATACTATAAGTCTTATTGATAATAATGAATTCACATACTTGAATGGTTCTTAATAAATGAAAAAAGTTCATATTTGAATTCGTTATTATAGAACTCTCTCTTAAGTATGATAGGTCATTTTTTATTTTGAAGAAAACTTTAAAATAATTAATATTATGTTTTAATACACTTTTATCATATTACTATCACTATAATAATAATAATAATAATAATAATAATAATAATAATAATAATATTGAATTCACATACTTGTTTTAATTTACTAAAGAAAAACTTATTAAGTATATGAATTCATTATATATATATATATATATATATATATATATATATATATATATATATATACAGGGTTTTCATAAAGTCTGGACGGATTTAATTTGCTTATAATTTTCACAAAAATGCTCATAATGAAATCAAATAAAGTGCAAACGGTAGCGGAGGGATTAAATTTTTAGTTGGCAACACTGTTAGATAAGCGGCAAGTCTGAACACGTTGAGAGAGGGAGAGGGAGGGAGGAGGAGGGAGAGGGAGGAAAAAATCCGGAATTCAGAAAAATTCCGGAATTCAGAAAAAATCCGGAATTCGGAAAAATTCCGACATTCGGAAAAATCCGGAATTTAGAAAAAATCGGAATTTTTCCGAGATCCGGAATTTTTCCGATTTTACTTTCCGGATTCCGGAAAGTAAAAATTCTGGAATTGGCCATCCTTAGCTAGTAGCTGTTAAAAGAGAAACACAATAATGAATAGGCTATATATACTGTATTCATTTCTTGTAGTTGGATATGTCTTTATCATTTACGTAGACAATTGCTACTGCAGTTATTTACTACTTTATGAGAAAGGTCTTATTTTCACACACAAAAAAGTCGCCGGTATGTCTCAAACATTATCGCGTTCCCACCTGCAGCTGCTCCAAAGCACTGCAAACTACTTTTTAACCAGGCGAAAGGCAGTGAAGGAAAATAAATCTCAACAAATATTCTAATAACATTCGCTTATTGTCAACATACCTACAGTGAGCGCAGAAAGTGTTCGTACACCGTGCATACTTTATATTGAAAACAGCTAGCATGAGAACGGGAGGTGGAAAATATATATATAACCAGAATTAAGACTACACATTCATACATTTTATTTATATATACAAGAGAAAGGCCAAACACACACAATCACTGTTTTGTTCAGAAGAAAAGAGAGAATTCCTTTTTTGTAAACGCAAAAAGTCACCGTACACTTATGCTTGAATTAATGCTTATAAAGTATATTACGTTATTTAATATTTTTTGGGATTACCCTGTGCGTTAATGATTGTCTGTAGTCTTCGTGGCATTGATTTCACCTGTAGTAGTTCGTAGTTCTGTAGCTTCGGGACTGATTATGTCCCATTCTTCTTGAATAGCTTTTCTTAGGCCTTCTTTAGTAGACAAGCTGTGCCTTCTGATTCTTGTCTCCAGAACAGATCATAGATGTTCTATGGGGTTCATGTCTGGGGATTGGGAAGGTGTGCGAAGCTGTTTCAAGGTATTATAGAGTCAGGGGCGGATCCAGAGGGGGCGATCGGGGCGATCGCCCCCCCCCCCCCCCACACAAGAGGAAACTCTTATTTTATATATAAATAAACCCATCCATAACAAGTTTGGAGCTCTTAAAAGTAGCAGCATTACCGCTGACCGCCCCCCCCAGAAGTCCGTCCTGGATCCGCCCCTGAAAAACCTTGCAAACAGGCCTCGTTCAACAGTACAAACAATAATTGCGATGTATAATGTTTCTATCACTGTGCGAAACCATAAAAAAATAATAAAAATAATAATAATAATAAAAAAATAGAACTGGAAGACCAAGAGTGTTGAGTGAACAAGTTAAACGTTACATTATTAGGGAAAGAAAAAAGGTTCCAAAAAGTAGTGCTGTGCAATTGGCAACGGATCTGGAAACACGCGGTGTTAAAGTATCAGCCAGTACAGTGCGGAATATTTGCAGGGTATCATGGTCGGATAACCAGGAAAATGTTCTGGGTGAACAAGACAAATCGTATAAAGAGACTAAAGTTTGAAAAAGAGTATAAAGATAAGGGATCAGGCTTCTTTCTGGAATAGGGTCATATTTTCGGACGAAAGTAAATTTAATTTTATCGAGTCCAATGGGAGGCGTATGGTATAGCGCAAGGTGAATACAGAGATGAATCCTCAAAATCTCGTCCCTAAAGTAAGACACGGAGGAGGGTCCGTGCTCGTCTGGGGTTGTATGAGTGCCTCAGGAGTGGGTGGTCTCCACCTTATCGATGGAGTGATGATCCACAAAGTGTATATGAACATATTAAAGGAATATCTCCATACTACTGTGCAGAAGATGGTTCTTGAAAACAATTTATTGTTCAGCAAGACAACGACTCCAAACATACAGCGAAAAATACTCGATTGTGGCTACTCTATACAGGGGCGGATCCACGACGGACTTCTGGGGAAGGGACGGTCGGCAGTAATACTGCTATTTTTAAGAGCTCCAAACTTGTTATGGATGGGTTTATTTATATATAAAATAAGAAAGTTTCCTCTTGTGGGGGGGGGGGGCGATGGCCCCGATCGTCCCCCTCTGGATCTGCCCCTGAGGTTTGCTATCTTTCTCAAAGATTTACCCTTCTTATGCACTTTAATAATTACTTTTCTTGTCTCCTCATTTGTTTCTGTTCGGTTGCTTCCCATTTCGACAGCCCACCGTGCAGTTTTTTCACTCCTATTCACAACTAAACTCATTCTGTTACTCGTCATGCTATACAGAGGTGTATACTCAGGTGAATACTAGTGAACCCCAGTTGTGGTATCTTTGTTTCGTATTCGTACGTCAGATGTACGATCAGTTTTTGCGTCTACTCTATACATTTTCTACGGATTTTTTTTTTTTTTTTTTTGCTTTCTAACCATTAAACTTGTCTTTGTGGTTCTTTATTGATATATTCATAAAGCTTAGTTCTCATTATTCATATTGTGTGTGTTATTACACTTCTTAAATTTTCTGTTTCTTTTTCGCAGGCATTCTCGTTTCAATAGCATAGGTGTACGAACACTTTCTGCGCTCACTGTATGTATAGTAAATACAAATTTATAATTTTTGACTTTACGAAGTATACAATGTAATTGTTCAATAATTAACATAAGCAGGCATTCATTAATTTATATTAATATAATAGTTAACAAAACTAATAAGCGGGTGATTGATGACTCAGTGGTAGAGTTTTCATCTATGGTATTCTAACCCAGGACATGTGGGTTTTCGATGGCTAATTTTGTGTTCGAAAATTTTCCCGGTGGTACTCTTGGTTCCCTTTCTTATATTTGTTCCATCATCGCTCATTAACGAATTTAGTTTATCAAAACTCTATAGCCATATATTCATTCTGTCCGTCAGTGAAACAAACAGTCTCAAGAACTATCTGATGGATTACCAATCAATTTTGGCCATGACGTACAGAGTCAATAGTTAAGAATCGAGTTCCCTGATGAATGTAATATTCAAACCGGAAGCGGTACAAATCAACCATTTCCGGTTTTAACGTTAATCGTTATATAGTAAATATGGTAATAGATAGCGAGAAGCGGTTTCCAGTAATCGACATATATAACATTCATGTAGATAGAATGTTACCCAGTTTGTGCATCTGCTGAAAATAATGAGCTTAGGTATTTAGAGAGCATTTTCCGCTTTAGAAAATGTGTGCTTGGTAAAGAATGTAGAGAATTAGCTGAGTCAGGCACGTAGCTAGAATATGGTAATAGGAAGGGGGGGTCTGTCACGAAATACTGTGGTTATTTACCAGGGGCTCAATCATTCTAAACTATTTTATTGGCAACATATATTGGTTCGTTTAGCCAAGATTTCTAATGGGGGCATGATATGAAATACTGTGGTTACATACCAGAGGCTCGATCAATCTAAATATTTTACTGACAACATACCCATATTGATTGGTTAGGACAATAAAATGAGGATATATTAGTAAGTATTTTAATAAGAAGCTATGAAGAAATCTCGAGTAAAAGAATATAAAAAAAGTAGTGAAAAAGATATCGTCTTCCGAGGTCATTCGAACGGTGTCGAGAATTTTGCGTCTGGGAAATTTGCGCCCTACCTCAAGAACTGGGAAAATTGCGCCTGCGATGTACCTCCACCGGGAAGTTTGAGCCCTGCGAAATAAAAGAACCTATTGGAGCTTACGCATTTCCTCGGAGGGGCTGACATTACATCATAAACAATCCTCCCCCCACAACCATGCCATTTGTGATTTATTTTCATTGTGGCTATATAAGGGGAGAATAAACTTCATTATAAGCCAAAAGAACACAACGGATCAACGCAATCACTGCTTCTTCCAGAGATGATTTTGGGGGAACACTGGCCTCCCCAGAACTCTCAGACTGCCCCTCGGAGGAGACCAAAATAATACGTCTATAATATAATAATAAATAGAATAGTACCAACAGTGACCCCCCTCCGGAATACTAAATGTGCCCCCCGGAACATTTTTCCTGAAAGAACGACTGAACGCAATTGTGTGTTTGAAGCACACACTGTACATAGTTTTCTTGATAATATTACTGAACTGATTTTACATTCACTTTACATTTTCTTTTCTATATTTTGTGTCCTGAAAAGCCAAACAACTCGCAAGGATTGTGAACAGAGATATCTGGGTAGAGCCAAACAGCCTTTTGTAGATTAAATTATACTCTTTGATTATATTAATAAATAATTATATATCAGTCATTTATACGTTTATTGTAAATTTTGTAGTATAATGAAAAATTGTATTTGTATGGATTGCCCTTTAGTGAACTAAAATCGTATTTTTTTCATTTGTTCGGAATATTATAACGGATGGAGTAACTCACTGAGACGATGAGAGGCAAGCCTAGTTCAAGTGCGAGTGGAAGTTACTTTACACAATACAATAATAAGTTGAATTGTAGGGCGCTAACATCTCAGTGCAAATATATAGCCGGCGCATTTTCCCCTCTTTTTGGGGTAGGGCGCAAACATCCCAGTGCAAATATATTGCGAGCGCATTTTTTCCTATTTTTGTGGTAGGGCGCAAATTTCCCGGGCGCAAAATTCTCGCATTCAAGGAAAATATAATGTCCGTGAAGTTGACAAGCCACTTATGTCAGACTCCAATTTCGACTTTAAGCGTCGCTAGCGTCGTTAGTGTTCGATAGTGACGCAAATCGTTAGTACTCCAACTGCATGCCAACACGCCCACTTCTAAGAATCATCTCAAAAATGAGGTTAACCGTTAGAGCAAGTAAGTGCTCATTGGTGCCATTAACATTAACGTTAAAGCCTCCATCGTACGGCCCTTTGAGTAATAATAACACCACGTTTTTTGCTAGTCTCAATGCGTCCCTATATTCTCGCGAACATTCTGACGTGCCCAAGTTAGTTACTTTTTTTTGGGGGGGGACTATTGTTTATCTGTTATTGTTTATTGTTTATTGCTAGTCTGCAGAGTAGTCCTTACATTAATATGCCATTGTCCTTGATAATCATTGCGTATTTACAAGCAATTTGTTATTACTGTTAGAAGATATCAAAAAACAACAGATAAAATCTACTACTTAACGGTTCATATTTTTCTTTTACAGTACATAAACGATTAATAATAATAATAATAATAATAATAATAATGATAATAATAATAATAATAATAATAATAATAATAATAATAATAATAATAATAATAATAATAATAATAATAATAATAATAATATTCCAGCATAAAAGTTATCAATTGCATCACACTGGCAACAAGCGACGCATATTTTAACTTCATAAAAAATCGTTTCTCACGATTTTCTGGAAAACTACGTATGATAACATCTTCATTATGTCAAGTTTTTTATCTCAGTGTGATATATGTCTTACCTCTGGACAATATCACAGTAAAACAAAAATTAAATATTAGGAGTACATCGTACTTTTGGACAACATCTCATTAACCATGGGAAAATTGAGTAGTGTATACTTTAGGATGTAAGTTTCAGCTTAACTTGCATCATACATTCTTAGGATTACAAAAAGGAAATTTGTTCGTTTGCATTTGAACAAAATTCTTAGGATTACAAAAAGAAAAAATAATTTTTCCGAATTCCGGAATTTTTATGAAATCCGGAATTTTTCCGAATTCCGGATTTTTTCCGAAATCCGGAATTTTTCTGAATTCCGGATTTTTCTGAAATCCGGAATTTTTCCGAATTCCGGATTTTTTCCGAAATCCGGAATTTTCCCGAATTGCGGATTTTTTCCGAATTCCGGATTTTTTCTGAATTCCGGATTTTTTCCGAAATCCGGAATTTTTTCGAATTCCGGAATTTTTCTGAATTCCGGAATTTTTCCGAAATCCGGAATTTTCCGATTTTACTTTCCGGATTCCGGAAAGTAAAAATTCCGGAATTGGCCATCCCTAATATATATTGGCCATCCCTAATAAATAAAAACAAAAAGAAGAATACAAAGTATTTATTGACGATGATAATATTTACACAAGAAAAAAAACTATGTTTTTTAACGCAGTTCGTAATTAACACACAGTTTAAAAAACAGTTCATGTTCTCTGTGTGAATGATTTGAAATAGTCACTATAATAATAATATTCTTTCATATTGATGATGATGACTCCACACACACTCCATACTAATTTTTATATTGATGATGATTAAACGTAGCTACACTGAGAGAAAAAAAATGTAGGTGGCATACTTAAAAACGTAGGTTACATTCGTAATTCCTGTAGTTTCTGGACTTAACGTACAACCGTATATAACATCCTTCAGCAAACGTATAGCTGAAAAAGTATGTATTATACGTACTGTCTGCATAAGTGCAATGACGTCATTCGTGTGACGTCATC
Organism: Thermobia domestica; assembly: GCF_964235325.1. Classification (NCBI taxonomy): domain Eukaryota; kingdom Metazoa; phylum Arthropoda; class Insecta; order Zygentoma; family Lepismatidae; genus Thermobia; species Thermobia domestica. The sequence goes on along the minus strand of NC_137459.1, from coordinate 21,574,153 downwards.
TGCAGTAACAAGTATATACGGAGATGATATCTAGCTTTGTGACGTCAGGATCGTATGTAGCATGTGGGTTAATAATGACGACACACACTGACTATCAGGACGGAGCATAATTTCAAGAAGTATGCAATATACGTTCTGTACGTATGTTTCTTGCGTTCAACCCCGAGACAGCATCTATATCGTACTTGTGCCCCGTACGTACGACTAGATACAATATACGTATTGTACGTATATATTACACAGATTTTCCTTATGTCGCATACAGCTTGTCCAGATACAGCATACAGAATATCCGTATGCACCATACAGAGTGCACATATGTAGCTTACAGACTGTCTGCATGCAGCATATAGATTATACGTATGTCGCGTACAGGTTGGCCATATGTAATGTATGGATTGGATGTATATAGCTAATAGGTTGTCCATATGAAATATACGGATTTTACCTGTATCGCATACGTATTGCCTTCTTGTTAAATATTGATTGGACTTATGCAGGATCGAGATTGTACGTATAGTGCACCATTATTAAAGTGCTGCAACATACTGCAAAGTGCATGATACATTCTTACTGTAATGTTGTCAAATATTGTTTTACTCTGTATGAAAACAAAAATAGCTTAAAATATGGTTGATCTCCTTTGTGCCAATAATAATAAAATTAACAGTACTACACTTTTCAAATCTTAGTTTGGAGCAGTGAAACTGTCCAAAGGAATATATTTACCTGCAGGGTGTCCTATAAGTTTGGGCTTCCTGCTAATTCGTTGGAAAGCTACTGCAAAACCAAGTGTTGAAAAGTGACACAAGCGTTAATTTTAAAATTATGGGCACAAAGGAGGTTAACCATATGTTAAACTATTTTCGTTTTCATACAGAGTAAATCAATATGATATATTACTGTAAGAATTTATCATATGGTTTGCAGTTAGTTAGTTGCAGCACTTCAATAATAATGCAAAATGCACAGCCGTATACAATCCTATATTCAAACTCAAACAAGATTTACGTACAATCATTTATTAAGCTGTTATCATCCATTGCTTGTACGATATAAAGATTATTTTACCTCATTCTTTTCCTTAATAGTATCTTCTACTAAAGTGCAGTTGTTACCACAAGAGGCCTGAATAGAATTTTCCAGAAATAACTTCTCTGTACATTTTAATTAACAGATATGTTTTTTTTAATGTCGTAATAATTAAAAGTATGGTGTCAGCCGAAAACGTATTCGCTCACAAGATGATTCCTACTCAGTACTCGCCATTAAAAATGCAACACCAAGAAGGAGACATGGTAGCTGCGCCAAAGTTCCAAGGCCGATACCTAATAGTAAGTGCAGAACACTCTTAAACGTCCGCTGTATTCGCTGTGTGACAACTTGGTGACAGCGGAGGCGTTGTGCAGCCACCGACTAAACATATTTATCCTTCCCTGCTCTAGACATTCTGCAAATTTTGACTTTCCTGGATGTATCCTTCTTAGTTTTAAGCAACGAGCAGTTTAACAGTCTCATACATTGCTTAAAGAAAGAGCAATGGTTATCAGAATTACTCGGAAGATATATATACAATAATTTAAAACTGTTATCTCAAACTTTGCAATTCAGAGCACGAAAAGAACTATAGCTAAAGGAACACTGATTTTAGGCAGATAGTAACTAGTAAACTCAATCACACTCAGTACCATTAGTTGCTTGGTGTTATCCGTAAGTCAGAGATCATGATATCTCATTTCGTGTAGATTTTTGCATTTGTTTAATGCTAAAAATGTATTTTATCGCTAATTGAACCCAGTATCATATATATACCGACAGGACGTACCTTAGTCACAAAGTGACATGAGCGAAACACTAAACTATTGGATTCACACCTGCGACCTTGTCAACACTAGAGAAAGTTACAAAGTGATTAAGTAAATACGGAACATAGTTCATACAAAGTATAGCGATGTATGAAGTATCCGTTTCACACGACTTGGATAAAGGATACATCTGAAATAGCAACAAAGAAATATATAATGATTTCTCTGGATAATTTGGATTAGTCCAGAATTCGAACACATATACGTTGGTAAGTCCAACATTTTTTTTAAACTTTTTTCTTTGGATTCCCAATAAAGTTGACTACTGAAAAGCTGAGTTATAGATTCTGTATTAAAACAACACCTTCGCTAGACATGTTCAGTATACACATTGTCTTACATATAGAACAATACATTAGTTATTAATTCATGTCTGAAATAATAGTACTTCGTATAGAATTTTACTTCATCCAATCGTAATAGCACAAAGATAAAAAATATTGCGAGGGATAATGTTCTTATTACAGAGAAAAAGAGTTGAAATGACTTAACATTAACAAACATCTTCTTTAAACAGAGATAATATTTTATTCTAATTTATGGAAGAAAGAAATAATTTGTAGTACAGTATCTTTATTAGGGTTATACAGTATATTCGTACAAAAGAATGTAAGTACAATTGGGTCTGTCTTCAGAAAGGACGTACTTTTAGCCACAACCTACACTGCTTCTTTTGACTGTCTTTCAAGCAGAATCCTGGTTTGATGCACGAAATACCTGCAACAAAAATCACAAAATATTTAAAATGTTACATTCAGTGTGCTTAATTTGGTTGTACTTAACAATACAAAATATCTTAACATTTTTTAGATTAAATGGACAAAATCTGTTTGGTCAGGTATGGACTTTTGGGTTGCACGTAGAAAAACTATGAAGTGTTTATTGATGCTGAACAACAACTCAAAATGTATTACTATTCAAAAGTAAGTGGGTACCCCAATGGTGTTCGGGGTACCATGGGGCACCTAATGTCTGTATTTTTTTAGATATATGGAAATGTATGTCTCTAAAATGTAAAGAACTGACATCTGTTTACCGAAAACCTCAACTCGGTAAGCCTTATGGATATCGAGATATGGGAAAATAAAGAATGACACCATAGAAGTGTGGGGTTTGCGTACTAGATGGTGCAGTTTCGGAAACGTAATTACGAGGGCTTACAGCAACCTCAAAAGTACTTTCAATTAAATACACTACACACACGCCCTGATGGGCGTTTTCGGGTACCATGATATTCGCAGAACTCTCATTTCTAAACATTCTAAAATATGTCTTAATAACGTTTTAAAGAACGTTAGAGGTGTGTGTTTACCGAAACCGCAAGTCGGTACGCCTAACAGTTACCGAAATATGGTGAAATAAAAAGCGACACCGTAGGTACGTGGAGCTTGCATATTAGACAGTACAATTTAGAAAATTAATTAAAATATGACTATCAAGATATTGTCAAATAAAGGGAGGATCCATACAGTTATGGGGTTTTCGTGTTAGGTGGTAAAATTTCCGAAACGGGTTATGGAAAGTTAATAAGCATCAGTAGCAATTTCATCTTAAAGTAATTAGGTATTTCCATGGAGTTTAAGAACATCATGGGATCTACCAAGATTAAATTTTAAAAGCTTTGGAAAATATATTTTGACATTTGTAAAAAGTATTAGAAATATGTATTTACCTAAAAGTTCCAGCTAGTACATTTAGCAGCTAGAGATACACCACACCATACAATAAAAGCGTATTAGATCTTGAAATTTCAGAAAACAATTATTGATCCTAACAAAAGTTAAATAAGATGGTACTTCTATGGGTTAAGTGAGTACCTCAGACTCGTCAGTACAATTTCGATCGAAAGGTTAATTCAGCTCTAAATTTTCTTTGGACAATTCCAAGCGTTTATCGGGCTCTAAAATAAAGTGAACATTTTTTGTCAATATCTAATTTAGCAAGCGAGATATAAGGAATTGTGTATTTTATGACGTCGTAAAAATAGAGACCCACATCGATTTGTACTTTTGAGTGTTTGCTGTAAGAAGAAGACATTTCAGAAAACAACCGTATATACCTTAATAGGCAATTAAATGGGCGGGGGCACGGTGGCTTAGTGGTAGAGTGCTTACCTCTGGTGTATTTAGTTTTTGGTTCGATCCGCAGCCAAGTCAGCTTGTAGTGGACATCGTATTCCTGGGTTTTCTCGAGGAACTCTCTTTCCTCCCACCTTTGCATTCCACCAATTCTGTCAACAACATTCACTTGCTTTAATCAAAATCTCCCTGAGACTAAAACGCATAATCGTGGGTCGCTACACTGAAATATTTCCTTTTATTTAATTAAATGGGGAGTTAAGTATGATCGTATCTCTATGGGTTAAGTGAATACTCCAATAGTTTCTGCAAAAAAAGATTAGTTAAACACCCTACCACTAAGCTACTGTATCCCCGCCCATTGAATTGTCTATTAAGGTATATACAGTAGTTTTCTGAATTTTTTTCTTATAGGAAAGACCCAAAAGTATAAATATATAAAGATCTCTATTTTTACGTCATAAAATATATAATTCCTTATATCTTGGTTACTATCTTAGATATTGACAGCGAATTTTCATTCTTTGCACAGCTTGATGAACCCTTGGAATTGCCTGAAAAAAACCTAGGGCTGAACTAATCTTTCGATCGAAATTGTACTGAGGTACCCATTTAACCCATAGAAGTACCATCTTATTTAATTTTGTTGCGACCAGTAATTGTTTCCGAAATTTCAAGATCTCATACGCTTTTATTTCACAGTGTTTCTCCAGATGTTAGATGTACTAGCTGGAAGTTTTGGGTAAACACATATTTCAAATACTGTTTACAAATGTCAGATTATATTTTCAATAGCTTTTAAAATTTAATTTTGGCAGACTCCATGATGTTCTAACACCCCATGAAGATATCTAATTACTTTAAGATGAAATTGTTACTGGTATTTATTAACTTTCCATGACTGATTTCGGAAATTTTAGCATCTAACACGAAAACCCCTTAACTGTGTTGGTCCTCCCTTTATTTGACAGCATCTTGATAGCCGTAAGTCATATTTTAATTCATTTTCCGAATTGTAGCGTCAAGTATGCAAGCCCCACATATTTATAGTATCGCTCTTTATTTTCCCATATCTCGGTATCCATAAGGCTTACCGAGTTGCAGTTTTCAGTAAAAAAAAAAAAAAAATCAGTTCTTTACATTTTGGAGACATGTATTTCCATTAATCTAAAATGCAGAAATTAGGTACCGCATTGGAACCCCATTGGAGTACTCACTTACTTTTGCATAGCAGGGTAAAAACGCCAGTGGTTCTCACTTTAAAGTTGAAAACATACTATTTTGTCTTTTCTCTGAGCATTGTGAATCTGTCGGAGCTATACCGTAGTTGGAAAGACTCGCTGATCCTTCCTATAATGACCATGTAGTCAGAATTCAAAAAGGAGTAGCCGTTGGAGGAAAAACAATACTTTAAAATCCTTGCACCAGTAGTCCTCACCTTAAAATATCACACAGCCCTAGGCTCCACTTGTTGTCACCTTTAAAATTAATGTGAAAATTGCTGACTAATCTTCTGTAAGTACCGTAAGACGGGATTATTTTGCACTTCAGGATTAACTTTGCACAAAATACGGCAAAAGTTTCACAGTCCTCTGTCGGTAAAATTATGGACTAAAGAGAAAGTTTCAACTGCCACCGTATGATAGAACATCTAACTGGATTTTGACTATAATGTTGACGGTTAACATCAGTTCTAATTAAGTGAAGGGTTTGTTGTTATAGAGGTATGGAAAGCAGTAACTGTAAAGGCCGACAAAATTTGAAAGATATCACCTACAAGAATTTTTGTCAAAGTCAAGTCAGTTTCGTAGAATACTCTATGTATAATGGGACTTTGAGACAATAGTTGAAATTGAAGTGTGAAACGTTTGAAAGTCATACAAAAATAAAACTGGGAGAAGGCTGTTTGAGCCTCTAATCGGGGCTACTTTGCACTGATCAAAGGTAACCCCTCAGATAGGAAATTATTACTACTGGTACCTCCTGCCGTCTAACTTTAGAAAAATTTCCTATTCAGGTAGATGTGGGAATGGATTTCTTGTTGGGAAATAAATTACGAACAGCGGTGGATTCAGAAAAATAGTTTGAGAGGGACTTCACACAGAAAGATTTCCTTTATTTAGAAATGACTAGACTTTTTGAAGGGCTTGAAGCGTAGACGTATAGGAATGACTAACATTAGATTTTTTTAAAAGAAATTCTGCAATTTGGGTGGGCTTCAGCCTGAAAGCTCCAAATCCCGTAAATCTTCCACTGATTACGGTTGGGATGATATTCTTGGATATAAAGAGGAACCAAGGCAAATCAGATCTCGGAGATTTTTGCTGTTCTTGAGTTGCCATTTTTGTGGGACATACTAAACTATCAGAATGTGGTTCCTATGTCCGTACCAGAAAATACATAATTTTCTTTACAAATATCGATAATTCGTACTAAGTACTGACACCGGTACCGTAAGTCCAACCTCAATATTTGTAGACTGCATGCAGTATTGTGTAGGAAGTGAAATGTATAAATAGAGGAGAGAAAACATTGCACAGAAACATTATGTTCATATGTTGAAAATACTTCTTTTTTGTATGTATTGCAAAGTATCTTCAGCTATCAGGTTACTTTGCAACAAAGTTTATATGAAATGAAATCTTTGAGTTTTACGTCCCACGATTATACCGGGTATGCTAAAGGAGACGATGGTGAGAATGAATGGAATAGTAGAATGAAAAATATGTGAGAAAACGGGAAAACCTCGAGAAAAACCACACACAGTGTTTCTCCAACACAAAGCCCATTTAGCACGTGCTGGGATCGATCCAGGAACTTCACGCAGGAGAGGTGAACGCTCCCCAAAACACAACCTCAGAATATATTTCATATAGAGTAGAAATAACAATATGTTGTAAAAAATGGCCGGTCTGAAAGGCATGTAAGCTAAAAAAAAATACAATTGCTACTCGATTTGTTTACTAGCATTGTTTAATTATCTATGGTACTGAACATCGCACACCAATATCATTACGTTATGTCACATCCTTTCAAAACTAGGAACTGTAAAGTAGACCTGCTTTGCTTCGTGATGTCCGAAGAGTAGACGGCTGAAAGGCGAAAGCAGGCAAGTAGCATACAAATTTATGATGCTGAAGGTGTTATTTTTCACAGCTATGGAGAAAAGAGAAACATAAAATAACAGGAAATCTTTGTTTTACGTTCTACGAATATGCTATGTAGGCTGAAGGTCACAAATGAGTAATGAAAATTGATCATCTTGGAATACGATTTGGTGGAATAATGAGGGAGAAAAATAATCATTGATTAAATATTAAATTGAAAAGAAATAAGAGCCTGACACTCAAATACTTATCTATCCGGCACCCATCTTAATCCCCATAAAATATCATGAAGTGCTTGATTGATTCTAAACCCAATATTAGTAATAGTAATTTAACAATAAACACAGAATATATAATTTACGCACCTTGAAATGTAGAAAGTAATGATTGTAATCCCCCAGCTTTCCAATAGACCTTTGATTTCTCCAAATGAAAATTCGGATATCTTGTTTCTTCTCAAACAATAATGGGTTACAATAATCAGTTGCAGTCCAAAGCCAAGTCACTAAGTTAAGCATGAAAATAAAAGAATTCATTAGTTAGATGCATACAAAATCCTACGCATGTAAATCCGAATCTACTTGTATTAAATTGTAAATTTAAACAAACTAAATTATACTACAGTTATAGTGACATCAAACATACATTAAATAAGATATACAGAGTGTCTCAAAAGTCCCCTGACATAGGGTAACTGTTATTATCAGAGTTACAACAAAATGTAGGAGGGGAAATCTCCAAATATGATGTTTTCAATCTAAAGTGAAGGAATTTTTAAAATCGGATGACTCGTTTGCGCTGTACACTCTTTATGCGCCCAATGTGAAATGAAAATGCAACGTTGCCATTTACCTGGACCCAAAACATAAGTGAGTGAAGTTACTGTCTTTTACGCTAACATGTCGATGGCCAGCCCCCGTTTCAAACAGTAACTTCATTCAGGCCAGGTAAATGACAACGTTGCATTTCATTTAAAATTGGGTGCATAAATAGTATACAGCACAAACATCTCGTCCGATTTTTTAAAAAGTGTTCACTTTAGATTGAAAACATCATATTTCGAAATGTTTTTACCTCTTACATTTTGTTGTAACTCTGATACTAACAGAGTTACCCTATGTCAGGGAACTTTTGAGACATCCTGTATACATCATAAGAAGTTCCTTTCTAAATTCTACACGGATGTGGTTTCATTGAAAGATAGTTGGGTGATATACATTAGGCCTTTTGGGAGTACGTCACATGGACGACCGTAATTTTGTGTTCAAAATTTTTATTATGAACTGGTGAGATATGTGATACATATATATGGCCACGGGCTAGAATTTTCTTAGCGGTTCAAACTCGCGGACCCTTTTTCCTTCCCCATTTTGAATCGGTACATGAAAATGGGATTTTCTTTATGCTTGCCTGCGCCGATTTTGAAAATTCCTTCACTAATCGACTTTTCTTGACGAGTACTACAAGGGGTCAGTTAAAATCTCGCGGACCCTTTTTTCCTCCCCATTTTGGACCGGTACATGAAAATGTGATTTTCTTCATGTTTGCCTGCGCCGATTTTGAAAATTCCTTCACTAATCGATTTCTCTCGACGAGTACTACAAGAATCAGTTAAAATCTCGCGGGCCCTTTTTTCCTCCCCATTTTGAACCGGTACATGAAAATGTGATTTTCTTCATGTTTGCCTGCGCCGATTTTGAAAATTCCTTCACTAATCGATTTCTCTCGACGAGTACTACAAGAATCAGTTAAAATCTCGCGGGCCCTTTTTGAACCGACACATGAAAATGCGATTTTTTCATGCTTGCCTGCGCCGATTTTGAAAATTCCTTCACTAGTCGATTTCTCTCGACGAGTACTATAAGAATCAGTTAAAATCTCGCGGGCCCTTTTTTCTTTCCCATTTTGAACCGGTACCGTACATGAAAATGTGATTTTCTTCATGCTTGCCTGCGCCGATTTTGAAAATTTCTTCACTAGTCGATTTCTCTCGTTGAGTACTACAAAAATCAATTAAAATCTCGCGGTCCTTTTTTCTTTCCCCATTTTGAACCGGTACATGAAAATGTGATTTTCTTCATGTTTGCCTGCGCCGATTTTGAAAATTCTTTCAGTAATCGATTTCTGTCGTCGGGTACTACAAGAATCAGTTAAAATCTCGCAGGCCCTTTTTTCTTCCCCATTTTGAACCGGTACATGAAAATGTGATTTTCTTCATGCTTGCCTGCGCCGATTTTGAAAATTCCTTCACTAATCGATTTATCTCGACGAGTACTACAAGAATCAGTTAAAATCTCGCGGGCCCTTTTTTCTTCCCCATTTTGAACCGGTACATGAAAATGTGATTTTCTTCATGTTTACCTGCGCCGATTTTGAAAATTCCTTCACTAATCGATTTCTCTCGACGAGTACTACAAGAATCAGTTAAAATCTCGCGGGCCCTTTTTTCTTCCCCAACCCAATATTTTTGTATATTTTGAATGTATTCAAGTATAGAACAAAAGTATTTAATTAATTCCCTTAGTAGGCTTCTCAACTTAATATTTTTAACTTAAATTTTATTTATTTTAATTATTTATTTTCTTATGACTCAATATTTAATTGCAATCGTTCATTAGGGAGAAGGGTGGCCATTCTCAAATATATAAATATAGTATTCTTAAAATTTGTGTGTTCTCGTATTATTAGTTTCTTCCACTAGTCATGGAAATTGCAAATTAATACCTGGTAAACCTGGAAAATTCAGGGAAATTGGGTTCCATATTTATGTATGAACCCTGCTATTTACATTTTTTTTTTTCGATTAGGGAGAACTGTACAAAAGGGTGTTTTGGGAATGGCATAACAGGAGGTTTCTGGGGGTGTTGTTCGAAATTAAATGAAATCTTTAAGTTTTACGTCCCACTATTATGCTGGCTAGGCTAAAGATGACGGGATGTTGTTCAGTGGGGGTCAATGTTGCCAATTTTGGGAAAAGTCGCTAAATCAGGGGAATTCGACCTCAACGATAGCGTAGGGTGACCATAAAATTTTCAGTTAGAAACGGGACAGGTTCTAGCAACCCTGGACTTTTAGATCTATCTTTGTTCTTATCAGTGCCTTGATATCAGAGTTCCCCCCTCTCTCTCTTTGTTACAGAGCGGGTACTTATGAAAAAGGAAAGACACGTTGAAGTTTGTTCAACACACAACCAACAAACAACCTCTGCTGCCTTTCGAGCAGTACTGCAAACTATAGAGTATGTTTAATATAGGGAATTTCAGTTGAATTTTTGCCTCTTTGTTATTATTAATACTTTTAAAAGGAGTAAAGGTACTGGGTTTGTTTTTACTTCTTTCATTTACATAAAACGGAACGAATACTACTTTTTTCCATCTACTGACGGGACGGCTGGGACACGCCCCTAAAACGGGACTGTTCCGGTCAAAACGGGACGTATGGTCGCGTCAATCGCGATAAAAAATAATTTTTCCGGTTGGAGACTTTTTGGGTGAGTTTTAAATGACGATTTGGCTACTTACAAATTTAGCGACTTTTTGCTGCAAACAAAATGTTCATCTGTAGAGAAGCATTATTAGTTCAAAACAGTTTTTACGTTCTTTTTTTCTGTTTGTTTGTTTTAATCAGCGCAAGTGATGAAGAGTTTGGAAATACAGCGTACCAACTGCCCCACAATCCTGCATTGTTATGTTACCCTTGCCCTCTAACGAAGAACAACTACAAACTTAATGTCCTTTAGTTCGCAGAGTTTCCGTTGAGAGGCACACGTAATACATCATTACCGATAGCAACAAGATTAGCTATAGATGCGTGAATAAAGGCGAAGTGGGTGTTTGTTATATTTGTCCTTTGGGGTCTTTTAATTATTCTGCACTTTTTCTTTTACAAAAAAATTGCTTAACGTAAGTACTGTAGTGTTAATTATTTCGGAACTATTTTGACTCCACAATATGAACAAAAGTACCCGAAACAATCTGGAATGATTCCTGAATTAAAGGACTGGTTGCGCCCTGTTTACAAAGATGTGAGTAGAACCAGCGGCGCAAATCTGTCTTCAACATTGGGGGGGGGTTAGACCATTACCATACTTTTTTTTGCGATGTCCAAAATACTTATGAAGTTGAAAAACAATATTGTGGAGGATCAGAGTTGTCTTCAGCGTTGGAAGGCTGCAGATTTGAGGCTTATTCTGGGGGACGTCTATTTTATCTCACGTTCCTTTGTAGGAATCGGACAAAAATCATCAAATTTCTCCCAGAAAACACATTTCAAATCGGATTATTGGGGAGAAGTCCCCCTCAGTTCCAAGATTGGAGGGGACATGTATCCGTCATCCCCCCGGGATTTGCGCCAGTGAGTAGAACATATTGTTTAGTTTACATCTACGACTTTAAAACAATGCTTATAGGCAATGAATTTCTCGATTATTTTTTATAGCGACTTTTCACCCAAAATTGGAGTCGTCACATCCCGTTTCGCAAACTTATTGTCAACATTTTGGCAACACTGGTTGCTGGGAGAGCTACAATGGATGAGTCAAGTTATTTTGTCGCTTCCGCTGTGAATCTAAGTACAAGATTCCAAAAATTAAAATATTTTTTTTGTTCCAAACAATGTCTGCTGGGTGAAAGCATAGACTGGAATGTGTTTCTCTTCATTTGCATACAAATGTGTTGCCTTTCCTACCTTATCTTTAATCCCATAGTAGCTTCTTTCCGAAAGTTAAAAAAATGCAATTCTTCCTTTCTTAATAGTATTTATAACTCAAAGTATTACGTAAGCATTGAGTAGGTATATTGCTATATGTCCACAATCCAAACAGCGTGATGCCATTGTTAAATCATTGGGAAAGGTTAGAATTTGAAATTGAGAAGCTTTTTGTAAATGTCAAGTAATTTCATCATTTTGTTATTAAAAGAAAGAAGAAAGTGTCACTTAAAAGTGACATATAGGATTTGGTGAATGCTGTAGTTGTAGGGGTGCGAAAAGAGTGTTTTAAACATGTCAAATAACTTAGTTTCATGTATTTAGAAAACATGGGAAATGTGAATAAAGAACAATTGTTAAAAAGCACAGCTAGATGTTAGTTAAGAGTTAAAAAAGGGAGAAAATCCTTTGATGGGCAGTAAAGATTGTAACATAGACACCTGTTTGTATGTGTGTGTTCCAGGTTGTTGGAGGGGCGAAGTGTGATTTCCTTTGGAGTAAAAGACTTTGTTTAAATTGTCCTGAGAATTGTACCGTATGGAGAAATAGCACTTATTATTTTGAAGGACAGAGATTTTAAGAATCAGATAGTTAAATGTTACATGTCACTTTGTAAAAATTATTGTATTGCCACATAGTGAGGGACCGCACATAAGATTGCAGGGGAATTGTGTTTTTCTTTTGAGTAAAGGACCACTTTTTTAATTGGCGTGCGAATTGTTACGCATTAGTTAAGGACCTTGGCACCTAGAGTGAGATGTGGAAAATTACTGCAATAGAAAGCGAAACATGTGGAATAGAATAAAGCGAGAAAACGTATGTGACATTTATTGTTGACGCTGGAGAGAAGGTCATGTTGCTTGCGAACCCCCTGTATGTGTAATGCTTTTAGAAAACAAAGATCTTTTGAGTTGTTAGACAGAAAAATGTCCCATTTAGCATGCTGATGTCACTTGTAAAAGTTATTTGAGAAAACGTATATGGCATTTATTGTTGACGGTTGAGACCCCCTGTAATTTTGAGTTGAATGTAACCCTTTTAGAAAAGAAAAAAAGTTTGTTTGACTTGTTAGACAGATAAATGTTCCATTTACCATGGTACCTACCCTAATAGTATGAAAAAAGAAAGAAAAAACCTTTTTCTGGAAAAGATTCTTGTTAACTTTAAAGAATAGTGAATGTACTGCTTTAAAAAAAGAGATAGAGGTTGAGAATAAGAATGGTATTATGTCATTGGTTTAAGAGAGGGAAAAAAGAATGAAAAAAAGAAAAAAAAGTATTGTTGATGTTAGGGTTACTGTCGTGAATGGGTTTTTGTAGTTTTGAAAAGCAGTGTGAGAAACTTACGTGGAAAATATAGATATTTCGGGGTTATGGATTTGTTTGGAGTTTTATTTGAATTTTTATGCCATATAGTCGAAAAGATGAAGATGAGAAGAGATAAGATTGGGTCGATAATATATTATAGTTGAGAAAAAATAGATTAAAATGTGAGAAAATATATATGTTGCGAGCTGAGGATTGAACCATGGATGTGTGAAACATTAAAGATAAATATTTTATTAGTGATGTGATAAATGGAATAATATTGTTGGGAAGAAACATGAGTATTTTGAGAATTGGAACGAGCACAATATGAATTGAATGGATTTTGAGTTGACTTGATGTTAGTTTAACATTGTTTTGAACAGCGAAGCTATATGAGACGTGGACTTAGTGATTAATATGGGTATAATACTGATAATTAGAAACTTATATTTTTTATGTAGTTAGAATATTGAAAATGAAATTTTTGAGTTTACGTTAGTAGTAGAAAATGGATCGATCTGGCTCATAATAGGACAACCTAGGCCAACTCAGGAGCCCCTGGGAAAATGACCATCGTACACCGTGAGCCCACGGTCTTTTACGACCTCAAATTTAGGGGTGAATTTATTCCCTTTTATGAGCACTTTTAGGGGGTATATTCGTTCTCTTTTACGAGCACATTTTAGGGGGTGAACTCGTTCCCTTTTATGAGCATATTTTCCAACCCCTACGAACACATAACAGAACATCAGACTACGTAACATAACGAACATACAGCAGAGCAGATTGAATTCGTTTTCTTTTACGAGCACATTTTAGGGGGTGAACTCGTTCCCTTTTATGAGCATATTTTTCAACCCCCATTTTAACATAGGAGATAACACATACGATTACGAACACATAGAAGAGAAGATAACACATAAGAGTACGTAACACACAGCAGATTAGATAACACATAAGAGTACATAACACAACAGGGGTGTACTCGTTTCCAACCCCTATTTTAATTACGAACACATAGAAGAGAAGATAACAGATAAGAATATGAAACACACAGCAGAGCAGATAATACATAAGAATACGTAACATAACAAGGGTGTATTCATTCCCTTTTATGAGCATATTTTTCAACCCTTATTTTAACATAGCAGAAATTACACTGAGACTATGAACACACAGCAGAACAGATAATACATAGCACAGTTAATAAAAGAACATGGTTTATTTTCCAACCCCTATTTTAACATAGCAGAAATTACACTGAGGCTATGAACACACAACATCCTCCATTTTAGGGGTGTATTCATTCCCTTTTATGATTACTTTTCCAACCCCTATTTTACCATAGCAGAAATTACATAATTTTTTTTCCAACCCCTATTTTAAGACAATGAATACCTATGTAACATAGCGATTGGATACGCTCTTTGAACCGAGCATGCTGAGTACGAATATCATACTTATTTTTACCTGGGTCCTATAGTTTATGTGGCATACGCACTTTTTATGTCAATTTTAACCGATTTAGGTGAAACTCGGTATATGTGGGTTTTCGGACATGCTGAGTACGAATATCATACATTTAGTAATTGGTCATCAAATACTACAAGTTCCAAAATAATGACCATCGAGGTCAAAGGTCAAAATACTTAAAACCTAATAACTCAGAAACAGAGCCAAATATCGAAGTGGTGTTTCCACATTTAGCAAGAGGTCATCATAGGGGGTGAACTCGTTCCCTTTTATGATTACTTTTTCAACCCCTATTTTGAACATTTTAACATAACAGAAATGACATAAGCATGTCCTCAAACTACTGACCATCGTGAACAAAGGTCAAACTCGAAAACGAAACAACATATCGAGGTGCTGTTTCCACATTTAGCAATTGGTCATCAAAAAAGTACTGACCATCAAGGTCAAAAATTAAAACTCGAAAACAGAGCCACATTTAGCAATAGATCATCAACTAGTACAAGTTCCAAAATAATGACCATCGAGGTCAAAGGTCAAAATACTTAAAACCTAATAACTCGAAAACGAAGCAACATATTGAGGTGCTGTTTCCAAATCTAGTAATAGGTCATCAACTAGTACATGTTAAAAAGTACTGATCATCGAGGTCAAAGGTCAACATACTTAAAACCTAATAACATGAAAACTGAGCCACATATTGAGGTGCTGTTTCCACATTTAGTAATCGGCCACCAACTACTACAAGTTCCAAAATACTGATCATCGAGGTCAAAGGTCACAGTACTTAAAACCTAATTACTCGAAAACGGAGCCACATACTCAGGTGCTGTTTCCACATTTAGTAATCGGTCACCAACTACTACATGTCCCAAAATTAGTGACCATCGAGGTCAAAGTTCAAAGTACTTAAAACCTAATAACTCCGAAACGGAGACACATATTGAGATGGTGTTTCCAAATCTAGTAATTGGTCATCAGGTACTACAAGTTCCAAAATAGTGACCATCGAGGTCAAAGGTCAAAATACCTAAAACCTAATAACTCGAAAACGGAGCCACATATTGAGATGGTGTGTCCACATTTAGTAATTGGTCATCAGGTACCAGAAGTTCCAAAATAATGTCCATCGAGGTCATAGGTTAAAATACTTAAAACCTAATAACTCGAAAACGAAGCAACGTATTGAGATGCTGTTTCCAAATCTAGTAATAGGTCATCAACTAGTACATGCTAAAAAGTACTGATCATCGAGGTCAAAGGTCAACATACTTAAAACCTAATAACATGAAAACTGAGCCACATATTGAGGTGCTGTTTCCACATTTAGTAATCGGCCACCAACTACTACAAGTTCCAAAATACTGATCATCGATGTCGTAGGTCAACATACTTAAAACCCAATAACTCGAAAACGGAGCCACATATTGAGATGGTGTTTTTAAATTTAGTAATTGGTCATCAACTACTACAAGTTCCAAAATACTGATCATCGAGGTCAAAGGTCAACATATTTAAAACCTAATAACTCGAAAACTGAGACACATATTGAAGTGCTGTTTCCAAATCTAGTAACTGGTCATCAACTACTACAAGTTCCAAAAATAATGAAAGCCCAATGAACCAATGAACGCAAATAACTCTTAAACAGAGCAACGTATTGAGGTGCTGTTTCCAAATCTAGTAATACGTCATCAACTACTACATGTTCTGAAAACACTGACCATCGAGGTTAAAGGTCAAATATTTAAGCTTTAATAACTTTAAACAAAGCCTGTGTGACCTATTCAGTTTTGTACCAAGCAGAGAGAAGTGAAGAATGAAAAAATATGACTGGCTTACTTCGAGAAAGAAAGCAACGATATACATTTTAACTAGCTGCGTATTTTAAATCATTTTGTACTATTTAAACAAACAATCGGATAAATTTAACCGGCTCAGAAGTTCAATACTATTTTGTACTCTTGAGTGAGCTTTCCAATTTTGTAGCAAGAAGGACCATTTTGTAAACTAACTCAGAATTTCATTTCATTTTTGTAATACTCAAATTTGGATGAAGTGTTTAGTTTTGTACAAACCAGAAAAATTTGATTGGATTATTTCCTTATGTACCAACTGGAAAAAGTGAAGGGCCATTATTCAAATAAACGAAGGAATAGAGTATTTAGTTTTGTACCAACTAGAAAAAAAGAAGTGAAGTATGAATAAAATTTAGGTGGACTATTTTCTTTTGTACCAACTGGAAAAGAGAAGAAGAGCTACTTTAACTAGCTCATTATGTACTGTTTAAGGAAACGAAAATTGACTATTTAACTAGCTCAGAATTTATGTAAGAATAATTTCGATGTTCTACTTTTTATACCAACGAGAAAAAATGAACTAGCTGAATATTTAAATATACGAAAGAATAAATTTAAGTGACCTATTCAATTTTGTACCAATGAGAAATGGCATTTTAACTTTCTCAGCAAAAGGCGAAGAAGGACTATTTTATATAATTTTACTACTCAAATAAACAATGGAGTATTTAGAGTTGCACCATTTTGGAGTATTCAAATAAACAAAGGAATTATAATTTGTGTCAACTCTAAAATCAATTAAACGAAGTAATGCATTTGAGTGAGCTATTTAATTTGAAAAACCGAAGTTGAGTATTTTATACCATTTTGTATTATTTCAACAAACAAAGGAATAAGCAAAAAAGTATCATTTGAAACTAGTCTAATAAACGAAGGCATAAATATGAGTGAGCTATTTAATTTTGTAGCTGAGTATTTTCACGAAAGAACAAAATTGCACTAATCAGAAAAAGCGAAGAAGACCCATTTTAACTAACTGAGAATTTCTGTACCTTTTTGTACTATTTAAACAAACGATGGGATAAATTTGAGTGACCTGTTTTTTGTACTAACCAGAAAAATCGAAGAAGGTACCTTTATACTAGCTCAATGAACGAAAGAACAAATTTGGGTGTTCTACTTTTCCATTTTAACTTGCTGAGTATTTTATACCATTTTGTACTACTCAAATAAACGAAATTCTAATCTTTTCTACTGATTGTTACAAAAATGAAATAGACCACCCGTAATACAAAATAGTATAATGGACTTTCGTGGTTGGTATAAAACTAAAAGAGGCTTTTTCTGCTTGCTATAAAAGTGAATAGGTCACACAAATTTATTCCTTTGTTTGTTTAAATAGTACAACTTGGTCAATAAATTGGGTAGACCAAAAACACAAAAAGCTATAACATGCTGAGGTATTTAAAATGGTATTTCCTTGCTTTTTTCGATTTGATACAAATTTTTCAAAAAGGTATAAAATTCTGAGCCAGTTAAAAATGGTTCTCGTTGGTAAAAAAGAAATAGGACACCTCAATAAATTTATACCTTCGTTTACTTGATTAGTACAAAGTGTTAATTCTTTCCTTTTTTCTGCTTGGCTATTTAAAATGACCCTTCTTTGATTTTCTTCTGATTGGTACAAAAATAAAATTTCGGTTATTTGGGTAGTACAAAATTATACAGAAATATTGAACTAGTTAAAATGGTCCTTCTTCACTTTTTTTCTAGTTCATACAAAGTAAATACTCCATCCAAATTTGAGTAAAATGGTTCATGTTCGCTTTCTCAAATTTAGCCCTTCGTTTTGTTTACATAATACAACATGCACTAGAAATTCTAAGCTAGATAAAAATGGCATTTCTCCTTGGTACAAAATGGAATAGATCACTTAAATTTATCCCTTCGTTTATTTAAATAGTTAATATGGCATATCTTTGCTTTCTTTCTTGTTACAGAAATTCTGCGCTAGTTAAAAAGGTCTTTTTTCGATTTTTCTTTCGTTTATTTGAGTAGTACAAAATGGTATAAAATACTCAGCAAGTTAAAATGGAAAAGTAGAACACCCAAATTTGTTCTTTCGTTCATTGAGCTAGTATAAAGGTACCTTCTTCGATTTTTCTGGTTAGTACAAAAAACAGGTCACTCAAATTTATCCCATCGTTTGTTTAAATAGTACAAAAAGGTACAGAAATTCTCAGTTAGTTAAAATGGGTCTTCTTCGCTTTTTCTGATTAGTACAATTTTGTTCTTTTGTGAAAATACTCAGCTACAAAATTAAATAGCTCACTCATATTTATGCCTTCGTTTATTAGACTAGTTTCAAATGATACTTTTTTGCTTATTCCTTTGTTTGTTGAAATAATACAAAATGGTATAAAATACTCAACTTCGGTTTTTCAAATTAAATAGCTCACTCAAATGCATTACTTCCTTTAATTGATTTTAGAGTTGACACAAATTATAATTCCTTTGTTTATTTGAATACTCCAAAATGGTGCAAAACTAAATACTCCATTGTTTATTTGAGTAGTAAAATTATATAAAATAGTCCTTCTTCGCCTTTTGCTGAGCCAGTTAAAATGCCATTTCTCATTGGTACAAAATTGAATAGGTCACACAGGCTTTGTTTAAAGTTATTAAAGCTTAAATATTTGACATTTAACCTCGATGGTCAGTGTTTTCAGAACATGTTGTAGTTGATGACGTATTACTAGATTTGGAAACAGCACCTCAATACGTTGCTCTGTTTAAGAGTTATTTGCGTTCATTGGTTCATTGGGCTTTCATTATTTTTGGAACTTGTAGTAGTTGATGACCAGTTACTAGATTTGGAAACAGCACTTCAATATGTGTCTCAGTTTTCGAGTTATTAGGTTTTAAATATGTTGACCTTTGACCTCGATGATCAGTATTTTGGAACTTGTAGTAGTTGATGACCAATTACTAAATTTGGAAACACCATCTCAATATGTGGCTCCGTTTTCGAGTTATTGGGTTTTAAGTATGTTGACCTTCGACATCGATGATCAGTATTTTGGAACTTGTAGTAGTTGGTGGCCGATTACTAAATGTGGAAACAGCACCTCAATATGTGGCTCAGTTTTCATGTTATTAGGTTTTAAGTATGTTGACCTTTGACCTCGATGATCAGTTCTTTTTAACATGTACTAGTTGATGACCTATTACTAGATTTGGAAACAGCATCTCAATATGTTGCTTCGTTTTCGAGTTATTAGGTTTTAAGTATTTTGACCTTTGACCTCGATGGACATTATTTTGGAACTTGTGGTACCTGATGACCTATTACTAGATTTGGAAACAGCACCTCAATACGTTGCTTCGTTTTTTGAGTTATTAGGTTTTAAGTATTTTGACCTTTGACCTCGATGGACATTATTTTGGAACTTGTGGTACCTGATGACCAATTACTAAATGTGGACACGCCATCTCAATATGTGGCTCCGTTTTCGAGTTATTAGGTTTTAGGTATTTTGACCTTTGACCTCGATGGTCACTATTTTGGAACTTGTAGTACCTGATGACCAATTACTAGATTTGGAAACACCATCTCAATATGTGTCTCCGTTTCGGAGTTATTAGGTTTTAAGTACTTTGAACTTTGACCTCGATGGTCACTAATTTTGGGACATGTAGTAGTTGGTGACCGATTACTAAATGTGGAAACAGCACCTGAGTATGTGGCTCCGTTTTCGAGTAATTAGGTTTTAAGTACTGTGACCTTTGACCTCGATGATCAGTATTTTGGAACTTGTAGTAGTGGTGGCCGATTACTAAATGTGGAAACAGCACCTCAATATGTGGCTCAGTTTTCATGTTATTAGGTTTTAAGTATGTTGACCTTTGACCTCGATGATCAGTACTTTTTAACATGTACTAGTTGATGACCTATTACTAGATTTGGAAACAGCACCTCAATATGTTGCTTCGTTTTCGAGTTATTAGGTTTTAAGTATTTTGACCTTTGACCTCGATGGTCATTATTTTGGAACTTGTACTAGTTGATGATCTATTGCTAAATGTGGCTCTGTTTTCGAGTTTTAATTTTTGACCTTGATGGTCAGTACTTTTTTGATGACCAATTGCTAAATGTGGAAACAGCACCTCGATATGTTGTTTCGTTTTCGAGTTTGACCTTTGTTCACGATGGTCAGTAGTTTGAGGACATGCTTATGTCATTTCTGTTATGTTAAAATGTTCAAAATAGGGGTTGAAAAAGTAATCATAAAAGGGAACGAGTTCACCCCCTATGATGACCTCTTGCTAAATGTGGAAACACCACTTCGATATTTGGCTCCGTTTCTGAGTTATTAGGTTTTAAGTATTTTGACCTTTGACCTCGATGGTCATTATTTTGGAACTTGTAGTATTTGATGACCAATTACTAAATGTATGATATTCGTACTCAGCATGTCCGAAAACCCACATATACCGAGTTTCACCCAAATCGGTTAAAATTGACATAAAAAGGGCGTATGCCACATAAACTATAGGACCCAGGTAAAAATAAGTATGATATTCGTACTCAGCATGCTCGAAAACCCCCATATGCCGAGTTCCATCCAAATCGGTTCAAAGAGCGTATCCAATCGCTATGTTACATAGGTATTCATTGTCTTAAAATAGGGGTTGGAAAAAATTTATGTAATTTCTGCTATGGTAAAATAGGGGTTGGAAAAGTAATCATAAAAGGGAATGAATACACCCCTAAAATGGAGGATGTTGTGTGTTCATAGTCTCAGTGTAATTTCTGCTATGTTAAAATAGGGGTTGGAAAATAAACCATGTTCTTTTATTAACTGTGCTATGTATTATCTGTTCTGCTATGTGTTACGTAGTCTTATGTATTATCTGTTCTGTTGTATGTTCATAGTCACCATGTATTCTATGCTATGTTACAATAGGGGTTGGAAAATATGCTCATAAAAGAGAACGAGTACACCCTTGTTATGTTACGTATTCTTATGTATTATCTGCTCTGCTGTGTGTTTCATATTCTTATCTGTTATCTTCTCTTCTATGTGTTCGTAATTAAAATAGGGGTTGGAAACGAGTACACCCTTGTTATGTTATGTACTCTTATGTGTTATCTAATCTGCTGTGTGTTACATACTCTTATGTGTTATCTTCTCTTCTATGTGTTCGTAATCGTATGTGTTATCTCCTATGTTAAAATAGGGGTTGAAAAATATGCTCATAAAAGGGAACGAGTTCACCCCCTAAAATGTGCTCGTAAAAGAAAACGAATTCAATCTGCTCTGCTGTATGTTCGTTATGTTACGTAGTCTGATGTTCTGTTATGTGTTCGTAGGGGTTGGAAAATATGCTCATAAAAGGGAACGAGTTCCCCTAAAATGTGCTCGTAAAAGAGAACGAATACACCCCCTAAAAAGTGCTCATAAAAGGGAATAAATTCACCCCTAAATTTGAGGTCGTAAAAGACCGTGGGCTCACGGTGTACGATGGTCATTTTCCCAGGGGCTCCTGAGTTGGCCTAGGTTGTCCTATTATGAGCCAGATCGATC
Organism: Thermobia domestica; assembly: GCF_964235325.1. Taxonomy (NCBI): domain Eukaryota; kingdom Metazoa; phylum Arthropoda; class Insecta; order Zygentoma; family Lepismatidae; genus Thermobia; species Thermobia domestica. The sequence goes on along the minus strand of NC_137459.1, from coordinate 21,552,229 downwards.
CATTTTCTACTACTTACGTTTGAAGGTTATACCGGCTAGGCTAAAGGAGACGATGATGATGAGTAATGAATGAAATGGTGGAATGAAATGGGAGGAAACGGGAGAATTCCGAAAAAAACAACGCACACAGTGTTTTGGTATAGTGTAAAGGAGATAAGAAAATGTAAGATGAGAATACTTAGATGCCTTTTTACACTGACCTAGTAGCTAGGGCGCACACCTTTGCTGCGTATGCCTGTTAGGCTAAAGGAGATGGTGATAATGAGAGTTGAGTGAAATGGTGGAATGAAGTGGGAGGAAACGGGAGAACCCCGAGAAAACCCACGAGCACGGTGTTTGTTCACCACAAAGTTAAATTGTTGGGGTCGGGGATTGAACCCCTACCACCTTAGATGGAATATTGTATAGCGTGAATTATAGATATGTAATGTATTAGTGAAAGAATATGATTATAATGGGTGTATTAGGATATGTAAATGATGTAAGCTGTGATTGAAGCTGAGAGTTCAAGCACGAGAGCTGAACGCCTTAGTAATGAAGGAGGATGTTGTAATTTATAGCTGAAAGAAGAAAATTCGAAGGAAACATATGTTTATGGACGCCAATGAAACTGCTTAAATTATAGTGAAAATAGTAATGTACTGAAGGTAAGTGCGATATTTTGATGCACTTTGTTAACAGGAAGTAATAGAAAATGAATAAATAAAGTGAGAGAAAATGGGAAACTCATGTGAAAATTATGATTGAATATTAACTTTGAAACATAAGAAAATGATCGTTTTGTTATTATCATACCAATAGGAATGAAAGTTAGATTTTTAGTTGAAAAAAAATGGTAGTGTATGGTGTCATACTTACAGAGAGACGGAAAAGAGCTGTTGCACTGGCTGAATAAGATAATAAACTGAAAAGGGGAAACCTTTGGTTTCGTTTTCGTTTTGCAGAACCTACAAAAAGTGTATTGCATTTTTTTGGCTATTGTGAAATATCTAGACCCAACAAGCTGTATTTAAGGGGTAGAGTTTCTTTTATGTGAGAATTTATTGTTTGTAGAGAGATAGTTGCGTAAATTTTGTGTTGTATGGAAGAGGGTTTGTAGGAGGCAGCCTTTTAAAAGAATTTTGCCTTTTACAGAGAAAAATTGCTTTAAGACATACAGTAATTGGACGTAAGTGTTTGCAGGAGACGCTAAGATTTGAAAAAAGAGATTGTTTGAAGAAATAAAAAAGAAAGCGTAAAATGTTTGGCGTTAGTTTCACCTCTTTATTTGTGAAAAAATATAAATATGTTGTTTTGGAGAACACGCTTATTTTCATCTTAGAGTTCAGTTGGCGTTAGTGTGTTTGTGGGTGAGATTTTACGAAACGAGCGATTAGTTGATAGAGGATATTTATATTTGGAAAATAAGTTGAATTTTGTTTTTCTTATATTTATTGTATAAAGAAATAATGAAAGAACTTAACTTTTATAGATGATTGAAGTGGGAATATAATATCATTTTTAATGTAAATTGTAACATGAGCTTATTTTTATTTGTTGACTTTTAAGAGAAAATAAAGGAGAAATATTGAAAAGCTGAGGGTGGAATTAATTTTTAAAATTATATACAAATTTATATAATAGCATAGAACTTAATTCTAAACCACCCAAGTAATTTTTATTAAGCTTTTAATATATATGCTATATAGAGAATAATATTATGTGTTTGCGGAGGAGATGTTGAATTTATATTAAAATTATTTTCTTATTTTTGTTTTAGATTTCCGTGGTTTGATTCTGACGGCATTCCTGGAAGGAGTTTATAAATTTGAGGTAAGAAATAAATTATTTTATTAATTTTTAAACTTAAGAGATGAAAAGTGTCGAGCTTATTATGTTTAATTGACTTGTTGGAAGAAATCACTTTTAGTTGGGAATATATAATTTATTAAGAGGAAAGCAGGAAACGATGCAAAGATATAAGCTTATGAATGGTATACAAAATGAAATATTTCAGTTTTACGTATTACGGTTATGTGCGTTAGGTTAAAGACGGTAATGATGAGTATAGATGAAATATAGGAATAAAGAAAGTGGGAGGAAGCGGGAGAACCGCGAGAAAACGTACGCATATGGTGTTTTTGTAGCATAAAGTTGACTTGTAGCGGATTGGGATTGATTGAGGGACCCCAAGTACCGAAGGTGTACATTATAGCATTGAAGTATCGCAACCTGCCCTTAATAAATATTTGAATTTATTATTAGAAAGAGAATATGAATTATAAACTTTTAGTTAATTGTTTAATTGGAAAGACAGAAGCAATGCTTAGTTGTATTTTAAATTTAAAAGCAAGGCTATGTAAGACAAGACTTAGAAAATAACGTGGAATTGGAATTAGTTGAGTTAATGTGATGAATTGAACTAAATTGTTTTACGTTAAAGGCACCGCTACCGTAATTGCAAAACTGTAGATTGGCATGTATTTTTTGTATGTACATACAGGCTTACGTAATAGTGCCATGGCTTTAAAGTACTGTTATTATGTAGTAGTTTCCCGATGAGAGTTTTTTAATATTGGAAAGGCCCATGAACATTTATGACATGTAAATTGACATAGGTGCAAGTGTACCATAATTATTTTGCAGAAGAGATAATCGAATTATTAGTAATTTGTTGTGTCCTGAAATCAATTATATTTGTTAGCTAAAGAATTAGGCAAACCCACACCACGTGTATTATTAGTATGGATTCAAGTAATAACCTGGAAAGAATTGTTTTAATTCCTAAAGTTATTTTAAATTGATACATATAAGAACTTTTATTGAGAATAACAGTATTTGAGGGAGACTGAAAAAATTTAGGGGGGAGTGTGCCCGCGACTTAAATATTATTATTATTATTTTTGGAATATATGATGCGTTATACGTGTTGTACAACTTTATGTAATTGACCTTATGGCAGAAACAATAAAAAAATGAAAATGTAGGAAACATGAAAGCATTGGGGGATAAAGTATAATGATTTGCTTAATAATTATTAAAATAATGATTTGAATGTAGAATAGAAGATAAAATATTTAGTCAGACTGAAAGTAAATTCATGATTTATATTATAGAAATATGAGTATAGAAAAATCAAATGAAATATATTGCATGACTCTATTTAAAATGTATGTATAAAGAAGATTTGAGTTAAGTTGATGATAGTTTAACATCCCGTTTAGCAGCGAGGTAATATGAGAAGTGAACGTATTGAGTAACGTTGAATTTGAACGACATGAGCTTCCGCCGGAAATTGAACCGGGTGCTATACGCAAAACGCGCGTACGCTAACCGCTTAGCCACGGAGGAGCTTATGAACAAGATTAGTTTTTAGGAAAACTGAATTTTGTTTCCCTATATTAATTTATTGAAAATATTGAATTGTTTTTATGACACTTAGCACTTTATATTGCACGGTAATGCGAGTTAGGGTAAAAGGAGATGATAATTAAGGATGTGGAAGGAAACGGAAGACTTCCGAAAAATTTACGAACATAATATAGTTTATTATAAGATTACTTAACCAAATGTCTTGTTAGGCAATGTCCTAGATGGTATGATGGCGGGAAAGAGAGGAGGGGGTGAAGAAGACTACAATTATTGGCTGATATTAAAATAAAAAGATCATACGCGAAGACGAAAAGGTTAGCGGAGGACCGTGGGGCATGGAAGCTTTTTAGCTGTGGCAAGTGACCTGAGAATAAAGGCAGAATACCTATGATGATGATGATGATAACCAAAAAACAGAACTATGGACCAAATGTACTAGAGGAAATTACTTTAGAATTTGTGTAGCAAAAGTAAAATAAAAACGTAATGATAATTGAATATTGTCTTGCTAGTATTGTAAATAGGAATGTTTCCTAGCAAAAACTCTTGCTTAATTTTTGCGGAATTTCATATAAATGATGTGAAAAAGTTAAATGATAGGAATATGCTCATACAATCGTAATAAGGACGTATGTTATTTGACATTTTGGACATCTAGGGAGAGACAGACATAGAAATTTTTTCTTGGGAGGGTTACAAAGTATTTTTGTTAGAATATGTTTAAGATTGCTGGTTTTTAAGGCCTTGTGGACAGTTATATGTAGGTTAGTTTTAAAACTAAGGGAAAAAATTGTAGAAAAAATTAGTTTGTTTATGATTAAGGAATGAAATATTACTTTTGTTGGAAATATAGGTAAATTACGTTATAAACATGATTTAGGGAGCTTACCTCCCCAGAGTTTTTATTGCTGGGAAATAAATAAATAAATAATAACAGCTTGTTTAGAAGAGAACAAATAAAAAATAATTAGAGTCATTATTTGTATTGAAAATCCAGGTTTTAAGAACTAATATTTAAATATCGAAATAACTTTGACAGATCAAAATATAGGCGCTAAGCGATTAACTATAAGAGTGATAACTAAGTAGTGAATGTACAGTAGCTATTTATTTTGAAAATAGAAGCGTAAATTGTTACTGATAGTAATATAATTGATTGCCTGAATTGATGAGAGATAAAAAATAAGGTGATACTTATTTTGATATATTTTTTAACAGCACGCTTGCTTAAATATAACCTGTGAAATTTTATAGTATTATTTGATATTTATGGTTGTTATTTTTTGTTTTGTTGCAGGTTGGAGGGATCACGAGCAGGTACTTCGTTTGATATTTATGATTCATTTAATGAAATAGATGGGCTTCTATTCAAAGTTGAAAATGAAGAGATGAATTCACAAAAAAGAAAGGGAGGAGAAGAAGAAGAAGAAGAAGAAAGAAAAAAATGAATAAAAGAAGAAAATGATCTTTGGGCGTTGTTTCCCATAAATGGGGAAACAGAAAAACTTTTGATACTTGCCGTGAAAAGAGTCGAGGCAATGCAAAAACTAAAATTAAAAAAACGAAAACTGTAAAAAAAGAAAAATGTAAATATGAAAAAATAAAAAGAAAAAAAAAAGAAAATTAGATTAGTAAACATAATTTCTGTGTTTTAATAATTCCGATGTGTTTACTCTAGGTAATTTGAACTTTGAAAAATCAAGTTTTAAGGTTAGTTGGTTGGTTGGAAAGCTTTATAGCGACCACATTTTTTATGGTTTTCTCTTTCAGTTTTCCATTGGACTGTAGAAAGACTGGAACGACCAAATGCAGTGGAGTAAGGTATTGTATATTTTTTATGAAAGACCCAGCGAAGGATATTAGTTTCACAGGGATTTAAAAATGTTTTGGTGCTAAAATTACAGGGAAAAAATCTATAGAAACCTTATAAGAAGAAGAGTGCCGAAAATATAATTTCCAATTGATGGTTAAAGATGCTTTCTGAACTTGGAAAAACGCTAATAAAATTAGAAAATGTACGAATAAAAGAAAAATTTTAGGTAATGCGAGCTGGAATCCAACTAGGCATTCAGCTATCTAAATATTTATTATTATTATTATTATTATTATTATTATTATTATTATTATTATTATTATTATTATTATTATTATTATTATTATACATTTGACAGACCTGGAAAATAATTTTTACGCTTTATGATTTTGACTCATCTGTTTTTAAAATTATGCTTATCTTAATTTTCCTATCCCTTGCTTTCCTTCCACTTTTTCCTTTTATACTAATATGAAGAAAAAAGACAATTTTTCGTAAACTATATGCAATCAAATTGTCAAACATGATTTCTTACTGTGAGGGATGAATATAGATTAAAAGTATTTGAGAACAGGATGGTGAGAAGAATGGGGAATGGCGGAAGCTTCATAACAAGGAACTACACAGTTTATACGGTTTACCCAACATTGTTAGGGTCGTCAAGTCTAGGAGGCTTAGGTGAGCAGGTCATGTAGCTAAAATGGAAGAAAGTAGAAACGGTTTCAAAGTCTTGACTGGTAGACCTATAGGAAAACGATCATTAGGAAGACCTATGCGGAAATGGGAGGAAAATATTAAGATGGATCTTGTAGAAATAGGAATACAAAGTAGGATTCAGTTGACTAAGGATAGAAGTCAGTGAAGAGCTTTTGTGAACGCAGCACTGAAACTCCGGGTTCCATAGGCCATAGAGTTAGTTAGTTAGTTTTATATACAATCAAAATAATATTATTAACAAAAAGAAAGATAAATAAAACTCACCTATTTTCTGCTACCCGTTTCTTTAAAATATTTTTTGTCATTATATACAGATTATTTGTCCGCTAAAAAACACTGTTGAAGCTTTATAACATGCGTATTGCTAAAGTATTTTGATCCTGATTAAAGGAACACTGAAGATCGAGACCAACTTCTTTCTAAGTGCAATATTTACTTATAATGATTATTTGTTTGGCTATAGGGTTTATTTTATTTTTATTTCATGAAATTTTTTCGGGGAAAAGTAAAAAATGTAAGGCTGTTAGGCTTTAAAATTTTGTTAGATAACTCATGATTTCCATGGGATTTTTTGAATAGGTTTTTATGTCCCACAGTTTTAGGGATTATTTCCATATTCCCTCGAATGTTGTATTTTAATGGATTGATTTTAAAAATATCTTATAAAAAGAAACTGAAATGATGTTTTTTACTCTTTGTTTTGCATACAAATTTTAATTGAATGAACGTTACCAAGTATATTATATAAGGGTACTGTACTATTAAATTGACATAAATATTTAAACCAAAAAATCATTAACTATAGAAGATTCCACTGAATATGTATGATAGTTAAAAAAAGGAAATCCTATGTATTTTTTCACTAATGAAACTTATCACATAAACGAACATAAATGGGGAGTATTAAAATGAATGTCATAGAAAGTAGAACATGGAGCGAAAAAGACATTGAGATTTGTTTTTGACGATTTTAAGATTAAAATACGCGTGCCATGTATTTCCTGGATAGTTTAATGTGGGTTGAAAAAAATGGTTTAGCTACAATTTGAAACGCCAAGAAGCGAAAAGGGGACAAACAGGTTACCTAACATTGGAAACAAGTATGGAACGTAACAGATAGGAGGAACGAGAGAGAGAGAGAGAGGGAAAAGAAGAAAAAAAAGTTTGCGTGTAGACTAAACTAGGAGCGGGGCGGGAGGGTATATTATTATTGCTAGTTTGAAGGAAGGAGCGAGAACGAAAGAGAGGCGAGGAAAGAGAATGTATTTTTGTATTGGTGTGAGTGTGTGTGTGAGTGTGTGTGTGTGTGAGAGAGAGAGAGAGAGAGAGAGAGAGAGAGAGAGAGAGAATGTCTGCAAGGATGCATAAACGCGTTGGTGTGTGTGAGAGAGAATGCTCGAAGCACGCATAAATGCGTTGGTGTGTGTGAGAGGCGAGGAAAAAAAGCGTGAATGAGCATACTTGGTATGTATGCTTCAGGCGGTTTTTATTGCTAGCTGAATGGGATGGAATTTACGACATTTGAAAGGAAGGAAGGAAGACAAAGTGTTTTTGAAGACGAAAACTGCACAAGTTCTCGTAACCCAAGAGAAAACGAATAGTAAATGATTGAAATAAATTAACGAAAACGAATAATTTGTTTGTTGAAAACAGTGGAGTATGCAGTATATGAGTATGCGAGCGGCTTATTGAGAATAAATTGAGACTGTAAATGAATATGTAAATGCTTTTAAGTGATTATATTTTTAGCTATTTAGCGTTACTTTAAAGATATGTTTGTCATTTGAAAGGGGAAAAAATTAGGTTTTGAGTATGATATATGCCTATCTAAAGCTACATTATAATGTATTGGAAAGCAAGTGCACATTATAGAAATGTTAAAACGTTGATACTTACCTAAGACAAAATGTCTTCTTTGATGTTTGAAGCACATACGGGAACTGTATAGAAATAACTAAAATATGGCGGAAAAAAACACGGCAAGAGACAAAATCTTTTTGTCGGTAAACGTTTGAGGCATTGCCGTTTGTACAAATAACACTAGGGCGATAAGTTTTGGTGTTAACCGGAGAAATGCCTGTTTAGTACTGACAATTATAACTATATAAGTGGCGCTGATGGAAAAAGACTAAGATTTTTCCGTATATTAACTTTAAATGAGTATAAATCGTAAACTATTAATCGTAGGACAAAATGGACTACAGAAATCGATTTGTCAGGTCAAAATCTATATAGAAAGACACCCTACATGATAAACTTGAACAATTTTTATTTTCTCGAATTAATACGAGGGTTGTTTAAAAAGTATTTTTTTATTTTTCTTTTTTTACGGCAAACTATTGGTCGTAGAAACAAAAGAAAGATATTTTCTTGAAGCTTAGGACCCAAGGAACACTACAATTTAAGTTAGAATATTGTAACTTTAAAATAATTTTAAATGTTCATATTTCGTAAACTATTGATCGTAGGACAAAATGGACTACAGAAATCGATTTGTAAGGTTAAAATCTATATAGAAAGACACCCTACATGATAAACTTGAACAATTTTTATTTTTTTCGAATTAATACAAGGGCTGTTCAAAAAGTACATTTTTATTTTTGGCTTTTTACGGCAAACTATTGGTCGTAGAAAGTAAAGAAAGGTATCTTCTTGAAGCTTAGGACTTAAGGAACACTACGACAGAAGTTAGAACATTGTAACTTTAAAATAAAAATTTAATGAATTTGCATAAACAATATGGCGTCGATTTTTTGAAACTTTGGAAGTATGGTTATTAGAATATATATTTTTATATTAATAGATAAAATAAATAAGATTACTAAAATAAATACCATTTTCGCGCCTTTTTAGCGCTACCGGTGCGCGCCGGGTGGTATTTGCGCCCGGAAAAAGGTTTTCGCGACGCGGGACGCGTAAAATATTGCCGCCCGAAAACTGCGCCGGATATTGCCGGTTATAAAAACAAACAAAACTCGGTAACTTGCTATGGTACATGTACACACATGCACAGTCTTATACACACTAATGTCAATGTTATGTGTACAGATAGCGTTGTTTAAAGAAACAAACATGGCGGTTGGATTTTAATGTGTTTTTTTGCATTAATGATATGTAGTATATGTAATAAGGTTTATAATATAATATTAATTGGAATGTATAACTTTGAAATATTTACAATTAATCTAAAAAACGTTATTTTTAAAATGTTGTATTATCTTATTATAAAACACCAATAATTGGAAATTCTAACAAGTTAACACGAACTTTTCCGAAGTTTTCCGAACATTGCCGAACTTAATCCCACATAAACATAAGAGTTTATCCTCAAGTTTGTACATGTTGGTTAAGTTCCGAACATTGCCTAACTTAACCGAACATAAGCATAAGAATGTATCATCAATTCCCGTACACGTTTGGTAAATGTAACTTTAAACATTAGTAATTGTAATTTTATAACGATATTAGTTGTAATATCAACAGTAAGTATAACAGTACTACTTGTATAGAATGTAACACAGTTTGTTATGTGAAATTTAATCTCGTACACAAACGCATTTAGTTTTGTAATCTCGTACCCAAAAGCAAATAGTTTGTAGTCTCGTATGCAGATGTTTTAACATATTTTAAATTTAGTAACAGTAATATTACATAATGTGATGTAATTTGTAATTGTAGTATTATTTTTTTATTTATTTAATCTCTCGTAATAAATTACTCGAACACTTCGTGTGAACATACCAAAGATGATCCGAAAATATTCAAAATTGATGTGAACTTACAAATAATTCCAATAGAAACTCAAAGTAACATACTTATATTATTTTATTCGTTCGCTTCATTAGAAACTCAACCTATTTTTTGTTAACATTGTTGAATGTCAACATATTAAAATTGTTGTGAAGTTATAAATGATTTTTAACAGGACATTCATAGAGTGTGATCATATATAAATTGCGGTGCAAACTCATTGTTTATTTAACCTCTTATAATAATGGTATTATTTTGAATAATACTCATGCAGAAACATTATTGCGATTTTATTCCTTCACTTTATTAAAAACTCAGTTTATTTTTATTAGAAAACACATATAAACTATATTTTATCAAATAATATAATGTTTTTTAAACACAATTTAAAGTATAATCATATTCAAAATTTTGTGACTACTTCTTAAAAATTAACTTCTATGTTTTTTTAATACAATAAAGGAAATGTTTACAATTAATGTTATATTATTACATTTTTTCCATAAAAAGCTGTAAGAGCACAAACTTTTTATTATTATTAATTTTGTACGTGTTTCTATTTATTATATTCTAACTTTAAAGTATTTATATTCTTTTTAATATACTAAAATTGTATATGTATGTATGTTAACAAATAATGTTTGCAATTTTACACTTTTTATATTGTTTTTTTCAGTATACACTACTATATGTTTTACTAATTGCATGCGTACCTATGTAAATATTTTAAATATACTTTTGTCAATATTTATATTACTATATTATTTACTATAGTAAGATTTCCGAACAAAGTTGGTGAAATGATTATCTATATTACTACATATTGTTTCGTATGTTTTATGCTTGTATTTTTATTTCTTCACTTGTAATTTTTATTTTAGTTCGGAATTTGTAATGTAACATTCTGTTTTAAAGTTGTACTTTTAATTTTCTTTTGCAATTTGGATTGCAACATTCTGTTTTAAGTTTTGTTTATTTTTTATTTTATTTTTTATTTTTTAGTTAATGTATAAACGTTAAATCGTATGCGTTGCATACTCTTAATTTTTAAGGGATCGCTTCTGTTTTTTTTCATTCTTTTCCTTCATTATAATGTCGGTGTTAAAAATGTACAAACAATATTTGCGTGTATTAAAGAAAAGCTCATTGTTAAATATGTGTAATTTAAGTTTCCCTATTACTAATTTGTATATACATACGTATTTCTTAAATTTCTTTCCAATATTTCTAATACTCAATTATATATGTATGTATGTAAGTTTTTTTCTTTGATCACTTCATTAGAAGCTCGATATTAATTTGTAAGTGTCTCTATTATAACTTTTTAAAGTAGCTATTTTGTTTGCTCGCTTTATTAACACTTTGTTGTTAATTGTGTAAGTGTTTCACTTGATGTTTTCTATTTTACACTTTTCATTATTTTTGTTTTTCATTATACAATATTATATTTTATTACTAAATGTATATGTCTATGTGTACATGTAGTATCTTTTATGTTTTCATTTTACTTTTTTTAATATTTTATTACTATCTAATATGCGATTTCAACTTTTTAAATTATTGCATTTGTAGTACATGTTCACAAAGAAATCTTTTTTTTCACTACTGTTATACTTTTAGGGAAATATCAAAATAAACTGTTAACGACAATATCAATAGCATAAACCGATAACGTTCATAATACAGTTTTCCATAAACTTTTTGTAAACATTGTTTCTTATTTTTTTCATGAATAATTATTCTCTTGCGTAATAAAAAAGTCATTGTAAAAACATGTCCTAACAATATTTGCGTATACTAAAGAACAAACTCAATGTTAAAATTTCTTGTTATCATATTAAAGTAATAATATAAAATAAACATTAGTTCTTTTCTACTTTCCTTTCAAAAGTTTTTTCTATGTATGTATTTCAAACATGATTATTTTTGTCGTTTACAAATGTTATTTCATTTTTTTATAATTTACATAATGTATTAAAATGATATTAAAATAATTATGTAATTCAATTTTATGCGCAATTACAAAATGAAAACGTATGTAAAACAATACAAAATAAATTCCAATGTGTGCAAAATTACAACTAAATACGATTGCATGTAACATTACAAACTATTTGTGTATACAAAAACTAGAGACTATATATTAGAAACAAATGAAAATAACAAAAATACTTTTTTAGAAATAATATTTTTTTCACGTAATTTAAAAATGGTTACATATAAATAAAATTGTTGCAAATTATATAATATAAATAAATATTTAATGTTATATTCTATTTTAATTTTAAATTCATGTACATGTAAACAATTTCATCATACTAAAATTTTTCTATTTTAAATTATAATAAGTATTGTTGTCAAATTTACTGTATTTACATTGTATAACTTTTACTTCGTTTATTTATTTCACTAACACATGAAACACATTAAAAATTATAAAAATTATAAACAAAATCTTTTTCTAAGAAAAGCTCTGTAATTAAATCAACATAATTTTTGTTTAATAAAATATTATATAACACATAAATAAAGGTCCAATCATCTATTTCAATATTATGATATGATCAAAAGATTTCATACAGTTCATCAAAAGTACGCCCTCGTACCATAACAAGCCATGCATTAAAGCACATCATTTCATATTCACCTGTAATACAATCATGGTGCTCTATAATACGAGAGTTTTCAAAACAACCTTCACATACAAGTTTATATTCTGGTTTCCATCTTGAAATACAATCCAACACACACTGTTCATTCGCAAAAAAAGAACTACAATTAGACACACACGGTATGTTTCCTGTAGGCATTTTTGTCTTTTTTTAAAAACAGTTCCACTAACTGAGAAATATAAGTATCACAAAATGAGATTCATATGATAAATTAAATCTATTTAAAAGCGTTTTGTTTTGTTTGTAATTATCGTCTAAAAATGTTTCTTCAAGTACAATTCAAACACTATGTCACGAGTTGCCTTCTTAATTACAAATTCCCACACAGCATGTTTCAATCAATTATTATATGCTAATAAACATAAATGAAGGCGCTCATCTGGTATTCTTAATGAATAAGCAGAACAAAGTAGTGGTTCATTCCGTTTATAATTTTCAAAAAGTTCTTTTATGCACAACTTACTTACTTTAAATCGATTGCACTTACAGTTTACAATATCTAATTCACGAATTTCAATATGTGTATTAGGATACACTTCTTCAAATTGTATTTCATCAACATTTCGATAAAATCTTCTAAACGAATTACAATGTTCTTCATTAGGATATAATAATTTCACTTCACAAATAACTTTCTTCCTATTAACAAATTTAAGTTGTTTCTCTCGAGGCAAAATATACTCGGAATGGTATACTTGTCTACTACACATCTTCACAAATACTATACTATTTAAGTATTGTTCCTGTGTATACATAAATAAATTTGAGCATGCGTATAAACTTTTAACAAATGCACATGCGTGTTACAAGATGATATTTACTTCCCATTGGTAAATATAGCTTCCATTGGTTACCAAAGCTTCCAATTACAACATGTGTTTTGCTTTTCATAAATAAATTTGCGCATGCGTATAAACTTTTAACAAATGTTCATGCGTGTTACAAGTTGATATTTACTTCCCATTGGTAAATATAGCTTCCATTGGTTACCAAATCTTCCAATTGCAACATGTGTTTTGCTTTTCGTAAATAAATTTGCGCATGCGTATAAACTTTTTACAAATGCGCATGCGTGTTACAAGTTGATATTTACTTCCCATTGGTAAATATAGCTTTCATTGGTTACCAAATCTTCCAATTACAACATGTGTTTTGCTTTTCATAAATAAATTTGCGCATGCGTATAAACTTTTAACAAATGCGCATGCGTGTTACAAGTTGGTATTTACTTCCCATTGGTAAATATAGCTTCCATTGGTTACCAAATCTTCCAATTGCAACATGTGTTTTGCTTTTCATAAATAAATTTGCGGATGCGTATAAACTTTTAACAAATGCGCATGCGTGTTACAAGTTGGTATTTACTTCCCATTGGTAAATATAGGTTCCATTCATCACAGCTTCCAACTGCACCATGTGTTTTCCTTTTCATTATGCAGGTATGTATATGAATATATTTTTAAAAGTATACTAACATCAAAACAAAGTAAAATTGTATTCTATATGCAAAACACAATAAATATTAATATATATTTTTTCTAAGTATGCACATTTTATTATTTTCAAATCATTTTTATTAGTTCACATGAAATGTTCGTGTAATTTATTGCGCGAACTTAAATAAATAAATAAATAAATAGCTTTCGTAAAACGGTTCTGTTAATAATACGTAAGTTTAAAAACAAAAAAATTTACTTAGTAAAACAAATTCTCCAAACATTTTCTACATAATGTGTTAGTTCAAATAACGAAAAAAATATTCGTAAAGTCATACTTTTTAACTAAAAGTTTTTCCAAAACAAACGATAAAATACGAACATGAAGTTTTCTTTGCAATTTTTAACACGTCAATACAAAGTGTTCAAGTAATTTAGTATTTTCAAAACATTTCTTTTTTAATAGTTCATACACAAATTATTTAAGCATTAAAGTTTCATTTTACTTTAAAGTAATATATGATTATATACATGTATATTTTAAATTGTAATAATTTATTATATATTTTATTATTATTTGTATTTATCTTTAAATATTTTCTTAAAATGTAAAATAATATTACGAAAAATTAAAAAAAATGCAAACATGTGAAACAATACTAATCACAATATAATATAAGTAAATACCAAACAAAATAAATATCAAACAAATGTTACTTTCAATCATTTTCAAATTATTTTTTTCAATTATTTATTTCATTAAAATTTTAAAAATGAAAAGCAAGAAAAACTATTATAATGCAAAATTTATTTCTTTATATTTTCATCACAATACAATAAAATAAAATTACATTAACAAAAAACTTAATGTTATTACCAATCATTACACATAAAAATAATAATTATTATTTCTTGTTTGGATACAATACATTCAATGCTATAAAAATATTAGTTAATGCAAAAATATTTTTAATCCAAAGTGTTTTTTCTGCACCTTTACAATAAAAGGTTGCATCTTGTTTACAAAGTTAATATATAAGGTTACGTATGTGTGATACAGTATAACCGCATTTATCATTCCAAATTAATCCATGTAAGTTTAATGTTAACCATTCAATTTGTTTTTGACAACCTAACGGAAGTATATTATATTCAACTGGTGATTTTATTAAACAATGCAAATTTACTATATCATCACACGCAGTTAAACAAAATTCATGTATAATAAATTCATGATTTCAAATCTTAAAAGCTTGTATGTCAATAATCTATTCATTAACACATGGTGAAATTTTATGTTTACGTTCTAAGAAAAACGGTATAATTTGTCCAACAAATTCAGTGTTCACGCGCTTTGTGTATAAAGTTTATACTTGAAATTTTACTATGGTGTTCTTCAAACGCTTCAAATAAATCAATGAGAGTTATATCGTTGGATAAATATTCTACAGCAAAAGTTCCAATATCATGATAATATAAACATTCATGTTCAAGATGCAGCAAACATTGTTCACAAGAAATATTATTATTAAAGCGTAAGTATGCACTTATAGTTTTTAAAACACAAACTTCACTAATATGTTCTTCACTACATGATACACAAAAATTATTTTCCAAATACGTAATATGTATACATACATAATTAAAAGTTTAAAGTATAAATTGTTCTTTCACTTTTTATATGTCTTTACACTATTTACACAAACACAAACACAAAGGTCACTTTACATCTGTAGATTAGTTCACACATGTTTTCTGTCTTTCATTCTAAAAATTTCAATCACATCAGTAAAAAATGTCTTATCTCTTTCTTCAATCAAATCATAATATAATTCGTAAAACATTTCTTGGGTACATATGACTATTATATGCGATTTGGCATATGTATAAAACAATTCTTCAATTTCTATTTCTATTAAAATTGCAATGGCTCGTTCCACCAATTCTTCTTCACTCATAAATAAACACTCATGGCCATTTCATTTTCAACACTTTCAGAACATCCACTACAAATTAAAATTTTATTTGTTTCCCAGTTCTTTATAGCATTTAAAATGTACTTTCTATCCACTTTAAAATTTCCACATGTACAATGTAATCTACAAAATCGTACTGTTCCCGATAATAAGGATGGTGATCCTTGCACAAATTCTTCATCTTCTTCAATATCAATATCATCATCCGAAAATGATAAATAAATAGTTTGTACACTGTCTGGAGAGTCTGCTCTGCCGTTTACCGATAAATCGGTATTCTCAGTCGTCGGGTTATTCTCCACACACTTCGGACAAAACAACGTCTCTTCATCCGCGTACACAAAATCTTCTTCTTTCTGCATAGCAGCCATAGCTAAAATACATACAACATTTTCCAAAACTCCAGTATTTAAGCAATTCAAACAAGCAAGATGGCGTCCTGCAATACCATCAAGTTCATACAAGTCACCTGTTCCTTTTCAATCATTATTTAAACATCTCAACACAATACAAAAACATAAAAACTTTTCTTTACACTCACAAAAAAAATCCTAAAATTCTTTTCATATATACGTTCAAGGTAAATACTATTGTCTTCTTTTAAAAATTTTATATCATCCTCTCTTTTACTTCATTTTCAAGTTTGTTACCATCCGCGTACACATTTCTTTTACCGTTCGCGCCCAGGCATTCGCGCGCCGCGCCTTCCCGCGACGCGTCCGCGTTTCCGCCGCCGGTTTAAAAAAGTCTTTTATTTTTCTTTATAACAATCCGTTATTGTTCATCACCTAAATTATTATTCTTTAAAGCATACAGCTGCAAGGTTTCTCTTTTATTATTCTTTTCATACAGCTACAATGTATTGTATACTTCTATTATTCTTTATAACAATTTACCCTTGTTCAATGATTTTCCCAAGGTTTCTCTTTTATTATTTTAAAACATACAGCTGCAAAGTATTCTATAGTTCTATTATTTCTTTATAACAATTTACCATTGTTCAATGATTTTCCAAGGTTTCTCTTTTATTATTTTAAAACATACACCTGCAAAGTATTCTATAGTTCTATTATTCTTTATAACAAATTACCCTTGTTCAACAATTTTCCCAAGGTTTCTCTTTTATTATTTTAAAACATACAGCTGCAAAGTATTCTATAGCTCTATTATTTCTTTATAACAATTTACCCTTGTTCAATGATTTTCCCAAGGTTTCTCTTTTATTATTTTAAAACATACAGCTGCAAAATATTCTATAGTTCTATTATTTCTTTATAACAATTTACCCTTGTTCAATGATTTTCCAAGGTTTCTCTTTTATTATTCTCTTTTGTGTCACTCCTATACATACAATAGTACACTACCCATTACCTGTCATCATATGTCATTTAAACAATACTGTATTTCTATACAACTATACTCTCTACCCATTGTTTAAACAATGGTATCCCGTCGATTGGTATGTGGACATATAGCAATATACCTACTGCATTGTATATTATTTATGTAGCTCACAGATCCGCAGCTATGGGCGAGCAAGCAAAGCATGTGCCCCGGGCGCGTGGTTGGAGGGGCGCCTAAACGACAGGTTATATATTAGTACTTTTCCTGGCGGTATTTAATACTTTTCATCAGAGTGCGAAATCGTGAAATCAAAGTGAGAGGAGACTGAAGGAGTGAAGAGAAAGAAAGAAAGAGAGAAAAGAAAACGCTCGCACGTTTACACTTCAAAGTAAATTAAGTCTTATTTATTTTTCTGTCCCCCTCCTCCCCTCCCCTAAGTTCTACTGTCAAAGTAAATAGCTAAAAACACTCCCAGGCCAGAACCGCATATACGTTGGAAATTTGATCGAGATCGGTCGGATGGTTCAAGAGATTAAGAAAAAATGAAATGAAATGAAACCTTTGAGTTTTACATCCCACAGTTATGCCGGTTAGGCTAAAGGAGACGGTGATGATGAGCAATGAATTAAATGGTGGAATGAAGAAAGTGGGACAAAACGGGAGAACCCCGAGGAAACCCATGCACACGGTGTTTGTCCACCACAAAGTTCATTTGGAAGGGGCTGGGATCGAATCCGGGACCCCAAGCACCAGAGGTGAACGCTCTACCACTGAGCCATCGCGGCCCTAAGAGATTAAGTCACAAACATAGTCACTTTCAATTTTGTAATATATATATATTGCATCACTAACTAAAATGCTGATAACTGATAACTAAAATGCTTGGATTGTATATATAAAAGTCGCCCCCTGCCCGTGAAAAGCTTCATTCGAACTCGGAATCGAACAATTGCATCTGTAAAGCAGTGCTGAGTTGATTTTAACGTTCCTTTCAGCAGCAAGGCTGTATGAGACGTGGACCTACAGATTAACGTGGAATCCGAACCACATACGGTCCGGCCGGAAATCGAACCCGGGTGTCCCACGCCAAAGGCGTGTACACTAACCACTTAGCCACGAGGGAGCTCATCTGTAAGCCAGTGTAAGCAAAAAAAACGCACACTGGATGTTTGCGCAACTGAGGATCAAAACATTCTCAATGGAGTATGAGAAATAGTAAACGTCAATCAAAGTGTGCTTTTGCTTATTCATTACTTCGTTAATACGTAATTCCTTCTAGAAATAGTGAAACAATACTATGAAGAAACACTAATTAAACTAATAACTATTACGTTGTATTTCTTACCACACCACGAAAGTAATATACCGTTTTTACCAGCCATAGAATTGGAACCTAGTACTATACTGCATTAGTCACGTCGTCACGAAAGCTGAAATTCAAACACCTGGCACTCGTAGCTGTTGAAGCTGTGTTGTAGCTACAGTATATCACGCGGCCTGCGTTGGTACTCCTCAACATAAATACGTCACAGCCCAAAGCCAGGAAACATCACAGACAGAAGCCAGGGACACAAGCAGTGCCTGACACTTCACGAATTCAAACCCGCCAAGACTCAACTCAACATGACCTTCAATTACGTTCTAGAAACCAAACCAATGCAAAGGCACAAACTCACCAACTTCCTATTTGAAAACACAAGAAAAAAATTCTAACTTTTTGGTTCCAAAGTGATGACATGACAATAATACTATGAAGGTTTTAATTCTCAGTAACCCAAACATTAATTAACTAGGGAAAATAACAAGCAAAAATAAATAAATAAATAAAAATTAAATTAAATTAAATTTAAAAAATAAAAACCTGACAAGTAAGCTCTCCCTAACGAGTCTTTCTTTTTTTTTTAAATTTCAGTGAGGCTGTAAAATATGTCAATATCTTCGTAAAATATATATATTTCAATGTAAACAAGTTCTTTAAACAAAAGAAAGCTCTGTAGTAGAGCGCTTACCTCTGACCCGTTAGGTCCCTTGTTCGATTCCTGCTCCCGACAAATAGGCTTTTGGTGAACACTATGCGTGTGATTATTCTTAAGACTTTCCAGTTTCCTTACATTTTCTTGATTCCACCATTATCATGTATCTCATCGTCACCTTTTCACTTACATTGATGTACAATCATGGGATGTTAAACTAAAAGCAAAAAAAAAAAAATCTTGCAAGTATCCTAGTAAAATGAGTTATCTAGACTACACAAGTGGCCCCGTGTAGCGTAGTCGCTAATGCTCTCGCCTTCGGTGCGAACGGTCCCGGGTTCGATCCTGGTGGGGGAACTCTGTCGAAAAAGTACCAAAAGATTTTAAGTCCAGCCATCCTGAATAAGGTTTCTTTGGGTTTTTCTCATTCACAGCAGGCAAATGCCGGAGCGGTACCCAATATATAGATCCCAGGCCGTTTTCTTCCTCCCCCAATCCTTTCTTCCCTTCCTTTCCCCGGATAGTGTGCTCACCGAGGGAAGTCATCCCTCATATGTGAAGGGGCTAACAAGGCCATTGATGCCGAAAGCCCAGAAATCTAAATCCTAAATCTTCTCTAAACAAGGAAATTTTCGCGCTGAAAACGGTTTCTTAGCAATTATGTTAAGCAGTCCTGTAGAAAATCTGCACCAAGTAATAAATCGTCACACATAAAACGGAATAAATAAACATATAACATTCATTTTGCTACCTTGAAACGTAAAATGTTTCAAAACATTAATATTCAAAGATTTCTCAAAATTCAGATACACCCATTCCATTTTCCTCAATCATTAACGAGTTACAATAGTAAGAATTGTAGTCATAAACTACATTACTTACTTAGTACTATATTAAAGCAAGTTACACTAAAAGAATATATAGTTAATGGAATATTTAACTAAAGTAATAGTTAACTATTGTACTTACCCAGGCTTTTGTTTCCTTCCTCTCTTCTGTTTCGTTTGTAAACAACCTCGTTTCGCAAGCAAAAGACGGTAGTTCAATGACGTCAGCCATGGAGAAAGAAAGAGTGTCTATAGGCGGTCTGGATCTCACACACAGATGGACATATATAACATATAGCTGAAGTATTTAACATACGTATACGTATGTAAAATACAGAAGATTGTTAGATGTCAGAGATCCTGCAACCACATGATGTAACATCTAAGCGGGTAAAAGGCAGTACCTGTGTAGTATATGGATAAAGTACGCTCCGTACAGATTTCCTAAGTAAACATAACGAATCCTTGTATTTGTACAATATACCGCTGTCCGGATAATTTATTTTTCTCAGTGTAGAAATCATGCTCTGCAATGATGATGACCATACAACGATTACGTTCTTTTATTCTCTGAAATAAAAAAAATGAAAAACCTGATTTAAAATGCGTTTTATCTATAATCATGAACAAAGAAATGATCATAAGTATGCAAAACAAACGCAGAAGAAGAAGAAATAACAGACATAATAATGAAGAAAAGATAATATGTATACAAAATAAAGAAGAAGGAGAAATGCCTACCTGCAGTAATAGACAGAACAATCGAAGATCATTTTTTCTGGTGTGGATGAGAAAGTGAGATTAAAATGGTTTAAGGACTTTTCTTTACCTTTGAAGCATGAAATAAATATGAATAATGTCCACATAGGGAAGATTTCACACTTTGAACTTGTTTATTATTGAATTTATAATAAAGAGAATTTCTACGTAGAAATTGAATGTGTTGCATTACATATGGAGGAAATTCAAATATATCGAAGTGGTCTGCACCTCTATCAGTATTAATATATACGGATACCTAATGAATACCGATTTTAGCTGATGGATCTGTATTTATGATACCTGCAGGTAGCGGAACATGTGATGGTAATTCGTTGGCTGCAAATACGCCAACGTAATGATTTTGAAATAAAGAATTTGTTTGAAGTGTATGTAATAATTCTAGTGTAGAGGATATCATGTATAAAAATGCATACGTGTACATATATGTTGTGGTATTTAAATAATAATAACAATAACGTATCTTTAAAAATCCATGATGATGTTACTCTCGTGATCCACCTGTAAGAGAGACTAAAATTCACCATGTGTTATGCATCAGACAGGTGCTGGTAGAGGATTCTTAAAATGAACTTCCAGACGAACACAGCCTGTCTAATGAGATTCCAATGCCGCACAGCGCTGGCTTCTCCATCTTGCGTTATGTCGAAAACAAAGATAATGTATCCTTGAGGAAAGTCAAGGCGAGGAATTTGTTTCCATGATTGGAAAAGTGAATACCTGATCCACAGTATAAGGTGTGATATGAAGAAACATATAGGTTGTTTTCAAAATTTGTGAGAGCCAGAAAGAAATAATCCACCAACGAAACTTCCAATAACATGTCCAACTTGATAAGGTGATCCAACATAAACGTTTCCAGTTCCGGAAAGAGCTTGTTTTTGATAATATTGTAAATATGGATTATAGTTGTTGATGTTGCCACACTGGTCGAAAATGTAATTTAACGTATACAGTTCCGAAAGTAAATATTATTGGAGAGCCTTACTATTCTATTATCTATTTTCAGTGCCGGCTAATGTTAGTGTTGCAGCGTTGCGCAACGACCAAAGTATTTCAAGAAAAATATATTAGTAGCAATAGTAGTAAAGAACATAAAAAATACTTTCTAATACTCCCATATATACTTTAAATAACATTTTTTTTTTACTTCTCTAACTTTCGTTAATCCGTTTTAAAAAGCGAAAAATAATCCGTCACAGAGTCTCTAATTTATAATTTGTTGCAGCGAGCATGCAACGACCAGATTCCTTCAGCGCGGGAATTGGAGCAAATGTTAAGTCTCCTTTCCCCTATCTCAGAAGTTAGAGAGACTGGTCGTTGCAGTGCTTCTGCAACACAGCACGGTTTCCAGTGAATGAAAAGGTTTTGTCGCGCTAAATAAGCTTCCTGAATTTTATTTCACTAGCAATTAACAAATGGAATTTGTTTTTATGCATTCATATTTTTAAATTATAGTACTTATACTGAACCAAATCAATATAATGACAATTAAAAAAAGTGATAGCAGAATTACAAAATGAAAAGAAAATATGTAGTAGAGCAGAAATCAAATGAAAGTAGATCCGCATTTACAAGTTAATCCTTAGCTTATATAGATAATGAAAATTTCTTCTACAGTAACTTGTGAACCAAATATTAATAAGTCAATATGCAGAATTCCCCTCCCCCTGTGGATAGTATTTTAGTATATAGTATATATTATACTATATATTATACTATATATTATACTATATACTATATAGTATATATTATATTATTTAGTGTATATACTATATACATATATATCTTTTATAAAATAAGTATATTTTATACTCTTGATAGAACTGTATGGTGGGGAACGCCACATTGAATTTGGGACTAGTTAGCAATGCTCAGAGGCGCAGCCACGAGGGGGGTCCACCGGGTCAGGACCTCCCCAAAATTTCGAAACTGGACTAGCAGACTTTCTTAACGAACTATACTTGTTTAACAGAGAAATATTTGATGTAAGCTAAATATTTTGTTTTACGCCTCATCATGTACTCTTTCTTTTCTTATAGAAATAATCGTTCTATCATTTTTTCTAAAAATATAGGTGACAGTAATTAAGAATTACTTATCTTTTCGGATACAGTAAAAAACAGGTTCGTTATTACGTAGACGTATTGGACCTTCTCAAATACTTTGGACCCCTCCCAACTAACATGTTGTTCCTATATCTCGCGGGTTTCAAGGTTGCTTTCCAGAACGTTGATAAAGATTGTTTCGCCTCATGTGGAAGTATATTGTGTTCATCGTGCATTGCGTAACAACCAAGACGGATGATTTGGAATGTAGTTCTTTTTTTCTTTTACGCACAAGTGTGTGTGTGTGTTGATATATGAATAGGGTTGCCAACTCTGTAAAATAAAAAAAAATAAAAAACGACACTTCCTCAAAATTCTCTGTGATATAGGTCTCAGCGTGAAGTATCTCTGTTCGGACCTATGCATGGAAAGGAAATGTATTATCGTGAACGAAAGTGCATTAACACATATATTCTGTTTGTCCTTAGAACATTCACTAATAAGCTTAATAGATACATTGTGCTATAAACGAGAACTGAAATTGATCAATCGGCATTGACCAATTTATTGTATTTACCAGTAACTACCATTCCTTTAAAATTATCGAAACAGATGAAGAAAAGTATAATAATCTTTACGCGACAATTTTGGATTTAGAAAATAAAATTCACCCTTTAAACATAAAGTCTCTACTTCAACTATAGGAAATTACTTTAAGAAGTCATTTTCCACTCTTAATAAATGTATAAAATTCCTTGAAAGTAAATATCAAATTTTCCCTGATACAGTCCCTGTCATCTCTCTAAAATTTTCTAAATAGGTGAACAAAATATATTAATCGTTGATACACGGTGAAAGGTAACAGTTTTGAGTTTACAGAATGACAGCTACTTTTCAATATCTATACTTCGAACTAGATACAAATTTGAAAAGAAAACTGTTATAAAGGGGCTGGTGAGAAGTTTGTACCCGTCACCGGCTTTAATCAAAATAACATCAATTTTTCCGGCCAGGCCAATGAAAAGACGGCCAGTTTACAGCCCTATGTATGAATATGTGACATTCGCAATTCATATACTGGTATCTCTTTTGTATCAGCTGTTTTGGTTATTAGTTATTAGATTTAATTTTATTGTGTGTGCTTTAATTCTGTACATAACCTACAAATTCTGAAAGAATTGCATATCATGACTTCTGTAAATAACTTACAAAAAAAAGTTACCAGCTTTCAACTGAGGAAAAACTTACAATTAAGGGTTAGACAAAACAAGCAAAGTGCAATTCAGGAGAGTGTTCGAAAAAAGAAAACGGTTTAAGTTTACACGACACCTTATGGCAGTAATGTTGTATGCACTGGGTACATTTCCACAATTTATTTGAAATTTTCCTAGATAAATTGTGAATAAAGCGTGTTCAATGTACATTTTTTTATAGCATTAATCTCTGCTACGAACTCTCTTCAGTCTACACTGAAGAGGAATTCGGATCACTGTCAGGGACCGAGTTTGCTACAATCAATTGTTCACAAAAATCTAGAAAAAATATTTAGTGAATCTACAAAGCTTCTGCAATTAATATTAACTGTACCTATGGCGTCAGTAAAAGAAGAAAAGTTCTTTTTCACATCAATTGACATTTTCAAGAAATTGAATGTCCCAAGAAAGGTTATCACCATTGGTTATGCTTTCCATCGAAAAAGACCTGACAATAAGAATACTAGAGTTCAACCGACATGTATTAGACACCTTTGCTCCAATCAAAGAGAGGAGAATGAACTTACTAATTAATTAAGGTGATTAATCGGATAAAATGTTCTGCATTTTTTTATTTTTTAAAACATAATTTTATTTAATTTCACATGTCACATAGCATTTGCATCTAAAGTTATGCTGATTAGTCAATGAGTCCACTTTATATCTTCTGTCTCCTATCGTTCGTACTGCAACACCCGAAACCACAAACCACCGGCCGCCACTGTCTATTTTGATGTGTTCAAAATGCGTCTTTTCTATGGGTACTTAATGTGGAGGATTAAAAATTTCTGTAGCACTACTTCCAAATGTATGATTCACAGGATTTATATTTATGATACGTAATAATGGTGCTACTGTATCTCCAACAAATACAGATTGAATTATATCATGATCCTTATGAGTGTCACAATGACTTACTGGAAATTTCCTTCTTTAGGTCAAAAGCAAATTATAGATCGTCGTCAATGAAGAAAATATCACGAAACGTTCTTCAACTTGAGGCTACCTCGTCATTTTTAACTGCTCCCGATTTACATTACTAATATTCTTCCTTATCGTCTAATTTCCAAAGAAGAAGAGCCGGCAACATTTACACCGATCCCAAGAGTTTCAGTATTCCCTACCGTAGCCAGCTTTTTGAAGTTCGTCATGTAAAATGCAAAGAAAAATTTGAGCAAGAGAACTGAACCTAACCAACCCCTGCGGGGCTTCTAAACCGTTTCTATTACTACTACTACTACTATAATAATAATATTATTATTATTACTAATACTAATACTTATGCTACTACTACTACTACTATTATTATTATTATTATTATTATTATTATTATTATTATTATTATTTCTTTACTATGGATCAGTATAGTAAAACTGCAAGCTTATTTTAATGAAAAAAGTCTTATGAAAATTTAGAAAATCCTTGGGCAAGGTTTGAACCCACGCCAAAACCTATTTTCATTATTAGAACGTTGCCCTAGAACGCTAGGTCACGAGGGCGGACAGAAGTTGACCTTAATTGGAAAGTATGGTTTACGTAACTCATTTTGTAATTCTGTTATTCCTTTATTGTTATTGTTATTATTATTATTATTATTATTATTATTATTATTATTATTATTATTATTATTATTATTAATAATAATAATAATATTATTATTGCAAAGTCGAGACTTCGCTACATATTTTATATTTTATGAGTTTTCTGATTGGATTTCAAGTCTTTTTGTTGAATAATCAACACACTCCACTTTACGGGGTTTGGAGGAGGGAAATATTATCCTGTTGCTTTTCATTCGTTTACTTGCACGCTACACCAAGCCTGGATACTACATTTCACCTTTCTATATCTACGGGACGTATCCTAAAGGTTGTGATGATCATAGGAGAATAAGTTAATAAGTGATGAGATCAATGAACTTTGCGTATTAACAACGTTTAAAGTATCAGATTCTCAGAAAAGTCATGTTATATTTCGGTAAAATATGACAAATGATGGTTTTTGTGATATACTAGAGTTATTCGGATCATGCAATAGTTTGTCATGAATAGCTAAGATATTGAGCGTTTTTTGTAATAATATTGCTCTTTGTATGGTTTGGTTTACAGATTTGATCAGAGATTTGCATGGGTCAATGAAAACTTGACCCACCACCCACCGCAACCCACTCTGACCCCTGATCCACCACACAATTAGGCCCACTCTAACCCACTACCCACCATTACCCACTCCGACCCACCACCCACCATGAACTACTGATCCACCAAAACACATCGTCATCAACTCTGACACATGATCCACGTCCTCTTTTCTACCGACTAAAGAGTTTATACTTGTAATAAAACCAGGTTTGTCAAATTCTAAGTAACCGAAGTTTGAATTTCTACGGTCAATCGCTCAAGCACCACTCTGTTACAATAATGATGGATCTGACCTTTATGATATAAAATGGTAAAGTGTTTGTCATGGTCAAAATTACGATGAATTTCAATTAAATTATCATGGTCTAATTATTTCCTTGTTCAATTATCGATACTTTTCAGTAAAAAACGGATGAAATTTGAAAGTCCCAAATCAAGGTACGTAGACCAACATACAGAAGCTTACATTAGAAATTTTATGTCTATTTTTCTCACAACTTTATGGGTTGATTGCCCTGTGTTCTCAGCGCTCCATATAATAAATAAGCTTCAGCAATTATTATAAAGCGCATGGTAAGCATATATGGATATATGATGCGAAGCACTGTATGTTTTGTTGAGTTGAGTAGAGTTGATTTTGAGTTTAACGTCTCTTTCAGCAGCAAGGCTATATGAGACATGGACCTACCTCATGCCGTAAACATCACCAACACCTTGTGGCCCACTTGCTGGTAAAAGTCAATCGTCAACATAGCGAAGAATCGAAGGAATGCCGCTAGTGTTCCACTTCCGGCAGGGTTTCGTCGAGTCGAAAGAGATATCTCGTGTCGGGGTGTTGAAATTACCACCGCGTAGCAGCGAGGACTTAGTATTGGTCCGGGCTCCTTCGACAATCGCGAAGAGACCAACATGAACTATCGCCAGTCATGTGCAGGCGGTTATTATTAAGATTATTTTTTCTTGACGAATTGTTCCTAAAGTGAGCCCCGGAGGTCAAGAATAACCTCTGCATCAGCATCATGAAGTGAAAAAGCTTGAGTGTGATAATTGTATCAATTTAGATGGCAACTGTCGTCGATCAACAGAAAGTGAGTATGGGAGAACTATGAAATAAAGTAAATAGACACGCGTCGTTTTATTATAAAATTTCATGGCGAATGCATTTTGAAATGAAAATGAAATCTTTAAGTTTTACGTCCCACGGTTATGCCGGTTAGGCTAAAGGAGACGGTGATAATGAGAGATGAGTGAAATGGTGAAATGAAGAAAGTGCTAGCAAACGGGAGTACCCCGAGAAAACCCACGAGCACGGTGTTTGTCCACCAGAAAGTACACTTGGCGGGGGCTGGGATCGAACCCGGGACCCCAAGCACCAGAGGTGAACGCTCTACCACTTTTTTTTATTATTTTATTTCCGGAAAACATGTTACATGACCAAGCTATTTAGCATATCACATTGATGCTTGGTAGACGTGATATTGTCACTGAACAATGTTAACTTACAAAGAAATTGAATGGTACAATAAAAAAGAAAAAATCAATTGTCAAATATTACCTGTAAAAAGCGAGCGAAGAGTTGTTGTTCTTGAGATTGAGTGAAAGTCTTTTTTCTTACTCTGTTAAGACACTCTACATATAGTCGAGGATCACAATAAGGTCTGTATTGGTCTAGAAAAAGAATAGTAGTACCAATTAACCAAACTACTGCCCGTCGTTTCATAGGAGGATACCACTGGAAGTCAGGGAAGAAGAGAATAGTAGATGTAAAGGCGGACGCTGGACAGCGGCAAATTAGTCCGAGAAAGCCGCATAGCCTCTGCCACACAGGTTGAGTGTCAACACAAGAAGTATAGCGATGCTCCAGAGTATCTATGTGCGAACACAAGTCACAAAGTTTGGATGTACTGCGGCCTATTTTAGCAAGTCGTACGTTGGTAACTACAAGATTATTCACAATGCCATACCAAACGTCCGTGGCTCGTCCCATGAGGTATGGTGCATGAATTGTTTTCCAAATAATCATCCAATTACGATCTGGTGTTCGTTGCTGGCATAGGGGTATGACACTTTGAATAGTCGGCGCAAGTAACACAGTATAGAGGAGTTTTGGGGTCCAATGTTCCGGCATATCTTCAAAAGGCACTGTGGACCATGTGAGTGCTAACTGTAAAATATACGAAGGACACACATTTGGAAAGCGAACATATGCGGGATTGTTGTTAGGCCAGAGATGAGGCACCCAACAATGAAGCCACTGCGCTGTCTGTGGTGCCAATAGTTCATTGTCCATATGCATCTTGGCTGTGGCCATATATAATGCTAGGCATTTGTGTCGGACCCTAAAAAGATTAAAACCTCCTCGATTACGTTGAAGATAGAGCACCTGCCTTTTCACACGAAACATGTAAGTTTTCCAAATGAACCATCCATAGAGTGAATCAATTTGGCGCGCATATTTTTCTGGCAATGGAAAAAGTCGGGCAGTGAACCATAACTTTGAGCTGACATACACATTTAGATATTGAATTTTCTGAGCAAGCGTGAGAGAGCGCAGGCGAGTGTCTGCCAGATGCATACGCAAAGTTCGAATTAATGGGCTCCATACGTGATCATAGGAAGGAGTCCGGTCAGCTGTGAAAGGAACACCTAAAATAGTCTTATTAGTTGTGTGATCAAATGCTTGTAACAAATGTTCTGGTAACAAAGTATGAAAGTTGTTTACAGAAAGGATGGTTGTTTTCCGCATGTTGAGATGAAGACCGCTTGCGCGCGAGAACAGCTCCACTTGCTGTGACGCACACATGAGTTGTTGAGAGGTTGAGCAAGAAATAGTTAGATCATCCATGAAGGCAATGGCTGTTAATTGCCGAAAGGGATGAGTGTCGCCCGCATTAAGCGTCGACAGTCGATGGAGTAAAGGCTCAAGGGCAAGACAAAACAGAAGACCTGAAAGCGAACATCCTTGACGAACTCCTCGAAGGAGTTCAAACGGTGGAAGAAGATGCCCATTTATTTGTAGCTGCGAGGTCGCTCCTGCGTATAGGTGACGTATTACAGATATAATTTGGGCAGGAAAGTTGTATCCTTGCAAGACCCTGTATAAATAGTCATGTGACACGGTGTCGAAAGCTTTGTGGAAATCGCAAGCTAATAAACCTACTGAGAGTCGTTTAAATTTGAAATAGGCTAGAATATCTCGAATGGTTGCAATAGCTGTATGGATGTTCCGTTCAGAATGAAGCGCCGTTTGAGCTGAACTGATGTAAGGTTGGACAATCTTCTTGATACGTTGAGTCATGATAGCAGTGAAGATTTTATAGTCTGTATTGAGCAGAGTGATAGGTCGATAGTCAGAAACTCCAGTTTGGTTTCCTCCTTTGGGTATTAAAATAATGATTCCTTCGTGCTGATACATTGGACCACCTTGCAACAAAAAGTTATATATATTGCATAGGGTCGGACCTAGTAAAGGAAAAAATGACACATAAAGCTGGTAGATCAATCCATCTCTTCCAGGCGCCGTGCGTCGCTTGACCGTGCGAAGAACGTCCTGTATTTCTTGAACCGTGACAGGTGTGATAAGTTGTTGTCGTTCTTCATCGGAAAGGCTGTGTGGAATGCTGGCAACAAAGGGATCTGACAACGAGGTATCGCATTGCTGAAGTGAGTACAGGTGGGTATAAAATTCCTGAAAATGGGCATAGAGTCCATCAGCTGTCGTAAAGGTTGTGCCAGTCGTGGACGTCACCTCTGTGATAAATTGTAAATTTTGGCGTCGTAACCTATGTATGTAATGGTATAAGGAGATAGGTTCCGCAACCATTCTGCCTGGTGTCCCTTCGTGAACGCAGACACTGAGAGAATGTTCCAACTGTAGCTGTTTTAAGTGTTGTTTCACTCGCATGATGGCGGCCATATTTGAAATACTGCTTGGTTGTTTCCAGAGATCGCATAAAGTGGCATATAAGAATTCAAAAGTTTCTCTATATCTCTGACGTTTTTGTTTGCCCATTCCTTGAAAAAACAAACGAATTTGGGGTTTGACAAAATGACACCACCACATATTTATATTCGGATAAACTGTCTGGGTACGTGTCCACTGTTCCCATCTATCAGCAAAGAGTTGTTGTATTACGTCATCAGTTAAGAGCTGACTATTTAATTTCCAAAAAGGACGACCATACAACCGGGGAATGTTCTGAGAAAATCGCAATATGAGCTTTAATGATGAGTGATCCGAAAAGCTCAAAGGTAAATTTTGAATGTCAAACACGCTAGAAAGATATTCTTTTGAAATAAAACACATATCTAAGCGAGACTGAACTCGCGCCGACTTATATGTGGCTTGGTGATTATGATGAGTATGTAACCAAATATCAGCGAGACCTAGTTGAGTGACGAACTTTTGGAAAGCTAAACATGGATTAAAAATACCAGTTGTGTCTTGGGGGGACATAATACAGTTTGTGTCCCCGAGAAGAAGGAGTGGGTAACGTGAGGTGGGTAACAGTGATACAACCTCTTCCGCATAAAAGCGCTCGCGTTCCACATGTTGAGCTGTTCCAGAAGGCCCGTAAACACAGAGGATACACAACTTGTCTACGACACAACTAATCGCTCTACAAGACGAGGAGAGTTGTATGTTTGAAGCTACTAGTCCTCGTTTTAATAAAATTGCTGTACCTAACACGTTGGGAGCCACATTTGTTATTGCTGTATAATTGTAAACAAATGATAGATCACTAAAGGTCAGTTCTTGAAGGCAATATATGTCACAATCTTGCTCGAGTAAAAACTGAGCTAAAACCTGTTTATTGGCCATGCTACTAAGAGAATTAATGTTCAAGGTCATATATGAACGTCCGTTAACACTGGCTATCATCTTATAAACACATAAGATATAAACAAAAACATGTTTTAAAACGCCTATCCAAAGCAGTGACTCTTGTATAGACATAGCACCAAAACGTCCAACCGCCGTAACTGGAGGCGATTAATAGTAAACAGAACACAATCGTAACTCACCTGTTTATGTGTGTGAACAAGGCAAGAAATATTGCTCGGGAGTACAGGCTGTGGACCATGGAACAATCATAACACGAACCCCAATAATAATAATACTAAAAACACCGCCACAGTGCGACAAGAAACAGAAGCACCTTATAATCACAAACACCTTGGATTCCTTCTTGTTGTGTAGAGCGCTTATCTATACACAACTTCCGTACACCATAGACTCACAGTTAACATCCTGAAGGTTACCTTGAAACTCACGTTCTTTTGTTTTTCGTTTTTTAACATGTTTTACGGATAATATTGGAGAAACACTATGTACGGCACTACTCGCGTCACTAGAAGGTGGAGGGGAGAGAGAACGAGCCGACATATCCGTGTTAACGTCATGCTCATCCGTTAGTGCCACGGTCGTCTGTTCTGGAAGCACGTTAGGAGTAGGAGATAGGCTTCTATCACGAAGGTCGTGGATGCGATCGTCGTTGTTGGTATTTTGCATATTCTGGTTCTTTCCGTCGTGAATGTCCTTGAGTATGGTTCGAGGTTTTAGTACACTAGCCATAGTTTGCGATGTCAACACTAGCGGTGGAAATTCTGTGGCCGTAAGAGCGGGAGGTTCTGGGACGGAGTCCCGCGTATCATCCACACTGGTAACTAGGGAAATGGGATTTCGGGCAGGTCCCGAATTTGTTTCATGTAACGTGGACACTTTCCGTAGATCCGTCATCACTGCTGGTTCGATGTCTGGGTTCATTAGACGAGCTGGACGCCGGCGCTTTGGGCAGAAAGAAATAAGATGTTGCAAAGAACCACAAAAATGGCAAGTTTGAAGTTGACCTCCGTAAGATACACAGCATTTCACAGTATCAATAATGAGTCTGGTAGGAATGTGTTTTTTCAAGGTCATAGAAAACACTCGATTGCCATTATAGATACGTGTAGGAAAGATAGTATTCCATACTTCATGCTCAATTTTGAGTATGTCACCATAGTCACTTAACACTTGAGACACTTTCTCATCGGGATAATCGAAAGGGAGGTCCATGACCTTTACACGGGTAACATGTACTTGTGCATCCAGAATGTAAACATCACTGGTGGTCTGATCGAAATGGGTAAAAGACAGTTTTTCCGGTGCGTGGTCGAGAAATTGTTTATGTAAGGCACTAGTTTTGAATTGAATGTACATGCTGTAGTCCTCATTGTGCAATTGTAAGGCTTGAAGATCCTGGAATATATTC
The DNA here is from genome assembly GCF_964235325.1 of Thermobia domestica. Taxonomy (NCBI): domain Eukaryota; kingdom Metazoa; phylum Arthropoda; class Insecta; order Zygentoma; family Lepismatidae; genus Thermobia; species Thermobia domestica. Next base: position 21,519,894 of record NC_137459.1, on the reverse strand, counting down.
TCGAAATGTATACATAACCACGAATATAAATCGGCTGGCAAAGGTCGTTTACTGCGCGTGGTTTTGTCAAAAACAAATTTGACTGAGTTTTTCCTATGTTCTTGCATTGCTGGTATCGAACTTGATTACAGTACTTCTCAAACACAAAACAAAAATCACTGAATTAGAGTGCACACACTAAATGTAAGAAAAACAAATTCACTTGCTTAAACAAACTTAGTAACACAGGTAGTCGGAGCTGTACTTCCACACGTCCGCTCCGTTCAACCGTCTGTAACGAAGTCCACCACTGAGCCACCGTGTCCCTCGCAAATTGTTAAAATCTACAAAACTTATACTTCTTATGTATACAACATGAAAAATATTCAATTTCTTTGGGTCCCAGAGTTCAGACAACTTCCTTTACAGGTGAAATGCCAATAACACAAAATTATGTCATTCGTATCAACCTTCGTAACTCTCTGGCAATTAACATTTTTCGACAAGAATTGATGAACACATAAGGGCTAAACACGTCCTTACTGCTGTGGTATGGGCCAAAAATGAGTTCCAAGGAATTGTTCCTAGCTGTGCACAAATTGCAAATATTGAGCTCATTCGTGGCTAAGCGGTTAGCGTACGCGCCTCTGGCGTGGGAGACCCGGGTTCGATTCCCGGTGGGAGCTCATGTGGTTCGGATTCCACGTTAATCAAGAGGTCCACGTCTCATATAGCCTCGCTGCTGAACGGGACGTTAAACTCAAAATCAACTCATCAACTCAAATTGCAAATAGTGATCGAATTTACAATAGGGATCGCTAGTCAAGAGAATAATCCTATTTAAGATGTCAACTCACCTTTCTACTTAGAAGACGGGCGAAACAAAATGCATTACGTTATCAGCTAACAAATCTTTATATTCTATTATTTGTTGTAATAAAATGATAATTCTATCTGTAAATCCATAAACATAATAATATTATTGCGTTCATGTCTAAACCTTAGAAACATCTGACATACTCTATATCTTTTGTGTTCCTATGAATACCTTCGACTATGTTACTTTTTCTTCATATTGTGGTAAAAACAATAATAATAATAATAATAATAATAATAATAATAATAATAATAATAATAATAAAGGAATAACGTAATTGCAATATCAATTACATAAACATTATCTTCCCATTAAGAAAAATTAATAATTACCACGACAGGATTTGAGCCCAAGCAGCTGCAATGGGAGTTTCCTGCTCTCGCATTTTTTTTAAACAAATCGCCCCAACCGGAGTATTCTTCGTCACTGGTACCTCATGTCCTTTCGACGTATTTCAAACACTACGGAAACACGAACACAGAAATACTAAGGACAATTAAAATTCCGATCTTGCTCTTGAGAGGAATTCGAACCCCTAGTGGATTGCGCCTCATGATCAGAAGCCGAACGCCCGAGACTAGCGGCTCAATTTGCCTCAAACTCCTCAGATGAATATAAGAAAATAAACTAGTAGTTATGGAGCATAAACATACAACTGTCTATTTCTGCATGTATTGATACAATTCAAAGAATGTGATAATAATTTCTGTCGTCTTTTCTTCTTTGGAAATTACAAGTTATGGTAAAGGCGAAATATAATGTAAATCGGGACCATCCCTGCAACCGATGACCAGCGACGTAACTTACAAGGAGAAGACAGAGTTTCGTAAGTGAACCTCGGGGCCATTTTTTGCGAGTGGGTAGTGCACATTTAAAGAGTAAATATTACAAACTGGTAGAGCGCAATGGCCAAAAATAACGAGTAATACCGTCTTAAAGGTTTGTACTCGCCACATATGTCGTACAACGCGCGAATTTAACAAATAAAGGTGTGGTAGAGTGAGTAAAATCTGTAACTTATGTTTAAAGTGTCCCGGGTTCGATTCCTGTTCGAGTCATACATCTTTTTTGCCCAACCAATAAAGTAGGCATTTGTAACTGTAAGTAAAATATTATTAGTAAGACTGACAACATACGCAGATGAAATTATTGGAGATTATCAATGCGGATTTAGACGAAATCGGTTAACTATCGACCAAATATTTATCATTCGCCAAATACTCGAAAAAAGTGGGAATACAATATATAACGCGACCGTAAAGAATCCGGTCAGCGGAAAAAAAAACCTTCATCAATCGGGCGCTTTGGGTGCGGGACATCTAAATCTTCTTTTTTACAAGATCTCAGCTCAATCCTCCCCAACAACCCTTACCTTTTATTGGTTCAATCAGTGTTTCTTTCTCCTTAAACCTTCAGTAGAAAATAGCGTACAAAAATTCGGCTGCAAAAACATAACACAAACATACATACACACAAATTCTGGAAATAATCACACCAAATCCTTGATTTTATTGTTTTTATTATATTCCAAAAGTAGATAACAAATATATTATTAGAATAAAAAAAAACAAATAAGCAAAATGAGTATTTGAATGTGATGTGAATCAACAAAAACTTCAACGATTAATAAATATATATATTATATGACGTATTTGAACGTTACGTTAATCAACAGCAATTTAAGGAGAAATTTAAGTCTTTTATTTAATTCTTTGAATAAATACGAATTCTTAACAGTGCTTAAAGCTATCTAGTGAGAATCTGAAACAAGCAAATGTCAATCGATACTGATTCACAAAATAAGGGGGGGGGAAACCTCCACCTAACCTTATATATTATATAATTGAACTTTAATTTCTTTCTTTTATTGAAAAATTTGAAAAGCAAATCAAGACTGTATAGACAAGAGACAATATATGAGCGGTCACGCCGCACACTAATATCGAATGGTGCTGAGATTGATCCAGTCAATTTATTAATATTAAATTTTTCAATTACTCTCTTTCTAATACAAACGTAGTATTTCCAGACAACAATGTAATGTTTCTCCTTCTTCCAATGCTGAAAACGTCATTGCTAAGGATCGAGCTGAGATTTATAGTAAAAAAAAAAAAAACGGTAATGAATACGATAACGGATCAGATAACTTCGCATTTATCGAACAACGGAAGAATCCTGCTTAAAGAACGAATACTACGAGACAACCAACAAGAACTAATGAAACATATCCCTAACAGTTAACGAGGGTCACAAGGAAGTAAAATTGAAATAGTTCTTACCTTCTCAAAAATGGTCTTATACCTATCGTTACCAACTCTGTTTCGCTGTCCTCCTCTGAATGGAAATCGACCTTCGGCCTGGCATACTAAACCAACTCCAAATACCACAAATAAGTAAGGAAAGACGTAAGACTATCCTCTCAAAAGGAATCAAATAACGTATTTAAGTAAACGGAATAAAGTGGAGTATTCGAATTTATATCGAATCTTGCTGCAATCAACGATCTGGTAATATGTAGTTATACATAAAATCATTCACTTTAAATTCTTTCTTTTCAATACCAGAATTGAATTGCACAAGGAATTAAAACAATCCCTTGATTTTCACGATCCCACTTTCTTGCTCCACTTATTTTTTTTTTTACGAGAGTGTTTCGGTTCACTCTTTCTTTTTTTTTTTTTACTTCCAGATATAACCGTTATTAATAATTATTAAACTTTGTCTCCTTTGAACCAAACATGCAAAATTCTCACGAAGTTACTACCGATTGCACAAACTCGTGTTCGTATTACGATATCACGTTTCCTCTTGTTCACACTAGCCTCCATTAGACATCTTCACACCTTACAATTCCGAGCGCAACTCACCGGCCGGGAGTCCGCTACGCCCGGAGGAAAGAAGAAATCAGTGTTGCCTGGAAATACTATAACAATATCACCTTTTATTTTTCTCTTCTTTTTAATCGCCAGGATCTTTACTTTTTCAAAAATTAAAAAAAATTTTACAACAATTTTTCTCTCTTTCCTTCGATGTTTTACAATATAAATTAAATTATTTTTAATTCTTCTGATTTGTAATAAAAGTCGTCCTGACGATTTTTCTCCAACTCAGATTCAGTGGCGGCTTTTGTTACAAATACCCCGGTACATCAACTATTTATTGATTTTAGAAAGGCTTACGACTTTGTTAGGAGAGAAACATTATACAACGTTCTTACGGAACTTGGAACACCGGGAAAGCTAATTAGATTAATTAAGATATGTTCAAATGAATCCCAAAGTAAAGTCCGGGTAGGAAACTTTTTGTCCACGTGCTTTCACGTCGAAAATGGTCTGAAACAAGGAGATGCGTTGTCGCCATTATTATTTAACTTCGTTCTGGAATACGCTATAAGGAAAATCAAAGATAGCAACCAGGGCCTAGAGTTGAACGGTATTCACCAGGTTATGGCATATGCTGATGATGTAAATTTAATGGGTGATGATAGGAAAACAATAGAAAAAATGCAGAGATCTTATTAAACGCTTGCAAGGACATGGGTTTAGAAGTAAATGCAGAGAAAACTAAATACATGGAAGTGCGTCGGGACTGGAATACAGCAAATTATGGATGCGTTAAAATATTAAATAATACCTTTGATAAAGTGGATAGTTTCAAAATAGCTAGTATCAATATTAACAGAGGAAAATCATATTCACGGAGAAATTAAATGTCGACTAAAAGCAGGGAATTCGTGTTACTATTCGGCTCAAAATCTCTTGTCGTCGCGCATTCTGTCGAGGAATTTGAAGCTTAAAATATACAAAACGATAATCATGCCTGTTGTTTTGTATATCTGCGAAACATGGTCGCTTACTCTGAGGGAAGAACATAGACTGAAAGTATTTGAGAACAAGATCCTGAGACGAATATTCGGATCCAAGAGGAACGGGAATGGGGAATGGCGAAAACTTCATAACGAGGAACTACATAATTTATATGGTTTACCCAACATTGTTAGGATCGTCAAGTCTAGGAGGCTTAGGTGGGCGGGTCATATAGCTAGAACGGAAGAAAGTAGAAACGCTTTCAAAGTCTTGACTGGAAGACCAGTCGGAAAACGACCATTAGGAAGACCTAGGCGCAGCTGGGAGGACAATATTAAGATGGATCTCGCAGAGATTGGTATACTAGGTAGATACTGGATGCAGTTAACTAAGGAGAGAAGTCAGTGGAGAGCGTTTGTGAACGCGGCATTGAACCTCCGGGATCCATAGGCGAATGGTTAATTTTGTTAGTTTTAAGTAAAATATTAATTCACGGTATGTTTATAATGAATAAAACAATATAAATTTTCAGATTACTTGTAAAATCTTTCAATGTTCCATGTTAACTGGAAAGCAAAAGTTAATCTATTTCGTAAATATACTGATTTTACGAGTTATATTGTGGTTACGACCAGTGGTGTATTTACGATTTTATTTCGGGGGGTTGCCAACTTTAGTCCTGGAAATATGAAAATTCTCCAAGATATTTCATTTACTTTAAATAGTAAATAACATTTCGGCGGCTTAAGCACGGAAGCGCCCCCCTTAGATACGCCACTGATTACGAGAGTCGTTGTGTAATAAATGTTCTTGACGCTTCGTGCCTACATCTGTTGACAGTTCGCGAATTACAAAGGTGTTGACGGGGAAATCCCCTTTGGTAATACTGGATGTTACTATAACCAACGGAGATTTCCTCCTCATTCTCTTTGTAATTTGCACACTGTCTACAGATGTAGACACGAAGCGTCAAGAACATTTTTATATATTATATATTATATATTATATATAACCTTATATATTATATATAATATATATATAATATATACTATATATTATATATAGTATACACCTTATATATTATATAATTGAACTTTAATTTCTTTCTTTTATTGAAAAATTTGAAAAGCAAATCAAGACTGTATAGACAAGAGACAATATATGAGCGGTCACGCCGCACACTAATATCGAATGGTGCTGAGATTGATCCAGTCAATTTATTAATATTAAATTTTTCAATTACTCTCTTTCTAATACAAACGTAGTATTTCCAGACAACAATGTAATGTTTCTCCTTCTTCCAATGCTGAAAACGTCATTGCTAAGGATCGAGCTGAGATTTATAGTAAAAAAAAACGGTAATTGAATACGATAACGGATCAGATAACTTCGCATTTATCGAACAACGGAAGAATCCTGCTTAAAGAACGAATACTACGAGACAACCAACAAGAACTAATGAAACATATCCCTAACAGTTAACGAGGGTCACAAGGAAGTAAAATTGAAATAGTTCTTACCTTCTCAAAAATGGTCTTATACCTATCGTTACCAACTCTGTTTCGCTGTCCTCCTCTGAATGGAAATCGACCTTCGGCCTGGCATACTAAACCAACTCCAAATACCACAAATAAGTAAGGAAAGACGTAAGACTATCCTCTCAAAAGGAATCAAATAACGTATTTAAGTAAACGGAATAAAGTGGAGTATTCGAATTTATATCGAATCTTGCTGCAATCAACGATCTGGTAATATGTAGTTATACATAAAATCATTCACTTTAAATTCTTTCTTTTCAATACCAGAATTGAATTGCACAAGGAATTAAAACAATCCCTTGATTTTCACGATCCCACTTTCTTGCTCCACTTATTTTTTTTTACGAGAGTGTTTCGGTTCACTCTTTCTTTTTTTTTACTTCCAGATATAACCGTTATTAATAATTATTAAACTTTGTCTCCTTTGAACCAAACATGCAAAATTCTCACGAAGTTACTACCGATTGCACAAACTCGTGTTCGTATTACGATATCACGTTTCCTCTTGTTCACACTAGCCTCCATTAGACATCTTCACACCTTACAATTCCGAGCGCAACTCACCGGCCGGGAGTCCGCTACGCCCGGAGGAAAGAAGAAATCAGTGTTGCCTGGAAATACTATAACAATATCACCTTTTATTTTTCTCTTCTTTTTAATCGCCAGGATCTTTACTTTTTCAAAAATTAAAAAAAATGTTACAACAATTTTTCTCTCTTTCCTTCGATGTTTTACAATATAAATTAAATTATTTTTAATTCTTCTGATTTGTAATAAAAGTCGTCCTGACGATTTTTCTCCAACTCAGATTCAGTGGCGGCTTTTGTTACAATTTCCCCCACCTCGAGGGAAAAAAGACACATCTGGCAGCATCATGAACTCAGGATACAAAACAATGCTAGGAACATAAAAATTCTCATTATTATATTGCATATATTAGAAATTTCTGATAAAAATTAGAGAAACACATTAAAATTTATTTTATTCATTAAAACTTTCAAGCACCTTATTTCGACTAATAAATTTGCATTTATTTATAATTAACATGTCAAACTTATCTTTTTATATGTAAATTATTACTAAAGGTAATATTCTTGGAAAGACTTATTTGAAATATACAACAACTTACGTATACCTTAATAAAAGTTTATCTTTGGAAATATTTATTTACACAATACAACATACTGATGCCTTTAAAAAAGTTTATCTTTGGCCAAAGATAAAATACATTTAATACACACAAAGATACTAAAACACTATTTTGTCAGTTGATACCGAGCATTGCTGTCTATTTAAGCGTTACTATCATTCTGGTTTCTCCTCTGAAAATACTTCTTCACTTCGGAAACATGAGCCCTTCTATATGACTCTTGGTCATCATTTTCATTCGAAAGTAAAAGTGTATTGGGTGTAAGGAATTTCCTAATCACAAAAGGTCCGATCCATTTGTCGCTAAGCGACTTAGATATATTTTCTCTTATGGACGATTTTACATGACTTCTAACTAAAACTCTGTCATTAACTTGAACAACAACCGATCTTCTCCGTTGATTCATTAGTTTTTTCCTCTTATTCCAAGCCTTCTCCATATTGGATAAGGCTTTCTGCCATAACTCCCTACCTGATTTAACTTCAAGATCAAGATCTGAAATGTGCCATCGGTTTTCTAATGGTGTAAAATTCGGACGTCCATAATAAAGTTCCATTGGAACACCTTTCAGTCCTGAATGTTCGCAGATGTTTAAAGAATACTGGAGCTCAGGAATAAGATTTGACCATTGTGTTTGTTTGTCTGAGCAATAAGCTCTCATCGCCGATTTCAGAGTTTTAATGAATCTTTCCGCTGGATTCGCCTCTGGGTGGTATGGGCTAATTCTTATATGTTTAATACCCAGTCCAAAGAGAAACTTAGAGAAATACTCCGATACAAAAACCGAAGCATTATCAGTTGCTAGAGTCTCCGGATACCCTAGACGACTGAAAATGTCCATAAACATCTTAGCTAACAAGGTGGAAGTAATCTTCTTCATTTTCTCTAAGACTACGAACCTGCTTGCATAATCGACCCCTATTAAAATGAACTTGTAGCCCTGTGAGGATGGGAGTGGACCAATAATATCATAAGCCCAACAAGAATTTATTCTTTTTGATATTTTAGATTCTAAAGGACCCATCTTCTTTTGATTCGATTCCTTAACACGCTGACAAATATCACACGATCTCACATATTGCTTTACATCCATCACGACATTATTCCACGTAAATCTTTTCATGATTTTCCTTAAAGTTCGAAAAGCCCCAGAATGAGAGCCCGTAAGTCGATCATCATGAAAATATTCAATAATAATACGTTGTAGTCCTTTTGGAATCACTATTTTGAAAGGATTTATGACAGAATTCGTTCTTTTCATCAAAATCTTATTATTTAAAGAATAACCTGTAACTTGTTCACCTGTTTCTAGTCTTTCTATTATTCTCGATAGTTCAGGATCTTCCTTTTGCAAAACATCTATTGGCTCCCTAACTAATGGCAAACGCCAAGTATTTGCTATTTTCATATTATTCCCAAATGAAGGCAAACCAATAGGACTGTCACAAATATTGAACTCAAAAGGATCATGCATCCGTGTTAAAAAATCGGCTATAATGTTATCTCCTGAGCGGATGTGGTGAATAACAAAATTAAATTGACACAAGGTCTCTACCAAAGGGCCATATTTCAACAATCTCTTTGAGTTGTTTAGAATCCAACTCAAGGCTTTATTATCGGTATATATATCAAATTCTGAAATTAAATAATGTTTATATCTTGAAATTGTTTTTACGAGACTGATAAACTCAATCTCGTAAATACTCCTATGTTTGTCTGCTTCCGAGAGTCGTTTACTATAAAATGCGACAGGGACAGCTATACCTTCATCGTTTTTCTGAGCGAGGACCCCTCCAATCGCACGTCCTCCCCCGTCAACATGAACTATGGACCTTTTATTTAAATCTGGTGTTTTAAGAACTATATTGTTAATCAACAGATCTTTCAACTTATCCAGAATCTTTTGTTCCTCACTTGTCCAAGTAAATTTTCTATTAATAGACTTAAGTTCACTTAAGGGAACCATAATTTCCTGCAATTGAGGAACAAATTTAGAGTAATATGAAAAAAGTCCTAATATCTTCATTAAACCCCTTCTATTCCTGGGTGGAGGTATATTTCTTATCGCAGAAACTCTAGATGGATCTATTTCCATAGTGCTACCGTCTATAATATAGCCAAGGTACTTAATTTTCCTATAAAAAAACAAACTCTTCTCTGGAGAAATTGTTATATTATATTTTCGAAAACGATCAAGCACCTTAATCATCAATTTCTTATGTTCTTCTATAGTTTTTGTACTCAAAAGGACATCATCAAAATATATGCGTACACCCTCACTAACCAAATCTCCGAGAATCTTTTCCATTGCCCGGGCGAGTATATTACCTCCAGTCTTAATTCCGACCGGAATTCGAGTAAATTGATAACTACCCTTAGGTGTTACTATGGTAGTTATTTCTCTGGAGTCTTCATGGAGGTAGATTTGTAGATATGCTTTCTTAAGATCCAGTCTGGAAAACACTGTATTACCCGCCAAGGCAGTCAAACATTCCTCGAGATTAGGCGAAGGATATACGTCATTAACAATCAATGAATTCGCTTTACAGAAATTCCCGACTAGACGATGCGTACCGTCTTTGTTTTTCACGAGGAAACACGCACTGGCATAATTAGAATGATCGACTTCGACTAAAATCCCTTGATCAATCAATTCCTTAATTTGAGAATCAAAAATCTGTTCCTTTTGTCGAGGAATCGGAAATGGTGTTTCTTTAAAAGGTTTTTGTTCTTTCAAGTATAATCGACCAACGAAGTCTTTAATACATCCAACTCTTTTATTTATAACATCATTATAAGATGTTTTAACCTCAGATACAAAATCCTCAATATCCGAACCCGAATATTTCCAAGTCTTAAGTTTATCTTCCTCTTGAGTATATTTATTCACCTGTGTGTTAATACTATCACTTTCAGTAGGCTTATTCACCTGTGTGTTTAGTTCAGGTTGGTTCCTCCCCTTGTGAGTTAACTCCGGGTCTAAATACTTTTTATTTCGATGTAATAATTTGTAAAAGTTATTAGCCTGTTCTAGATCAATGTCCGAAGCTTGCGAATCACTCTCAAAATTATCCACCGGAGAAACGTCCTTCTGTGTTAATGGATTCTCCTTTAATACAATCTGGTTACAGGTGACATCATCACTCTTCTTTTCAACCTTCCTTTTCTTCTTTTTATTCTTTTTCCTCTTCTTTTTCTGTTCAACACAAGAAACTATATCTTCTTCCCGAATATTCATATTCTCAACAGGTGACAACACCTGTTGGAGTGCCTGGTCCCTTTCACGTTGATTGACGTTCACAACACCACTGGGTTCAACTAGATCTTCCATCCGACCTGGGACTACTGAAGCAAAACCATAATGCGATGTGTTAGTTGAAATGTTACAAACGTCTGCTTCAATCCCATTATCGCATATACTTCGATCCCCTATAGGGTTCTCCTCCATATTACGAACCAGATCTCTAAGTTCTTTAAAGTTGGAATCACTTGGAGCAGTAATATGCAATAATTTCCGTTCAACGTCATCTAAACTTATTTCACATTGCACCCCAATGTTTTGAAATCGATTCAATTTCTTCTCCGAACGAAGATACAACGAAACCATATGTTCTTCATCGCCATAGGATACACCAGGATGTGAGTACAAGAGATCATCACTCTCTTTCATAGCTACATGTCCATCATCCTTACGACGTTCTCTATTATCCATCATTACTGAAACTCGACCATCCGAACGTTGGCCATCACGATCACCCGATGGTAATCTGGAAAAATTTCTCTGTTTCGATTTAAATTTCGTATAACTTCCAAAAGATGTTTTAGAACTATCCTTTCGAAAGTGGCCTACCACATCTCCTGATTTAAATCCAGATTGCGGATCCCGATGGTCAATCCGATCGCCAGATCTAACTTCCGATGAAGATTGTCTTAAGGTTCCCGGAACCTTAAAGTTCCCGGAATTACTATTCTGTCTTGACTGGTCACCCCTATCTCCGGATCTAAATCCTGCATAATCACCATCCACATGATTAATTCTTTTAAATTTCAATCGAAGACGTTTACTGCCATTCCTAAGCACTAAACAATTCGATGCATAGTCTATGTTCGATTGAGTTCCACGTAAGAATGGTGTTCCTAATATACAGTCACATGGCAATTCATTCACCACTTTAAATTTAATTTTTTCAAAGTGTCCGGAAAAATTAAGAAATAAAATAATTTCCGCATTCGTCGAAAATTGTAAACCAGATGCTGCATCTACAGTTCGTTCGGGAACTTTTCTAATATATTGAAGTGCACCACACTTTTTCACCAACCTATATGTTGTTAAATTAAAAGATGACCCACTATCCAAACAACAATCAACTCTCTGTCCATTTATAATTCCATCGATAAAAGAAGCTACTGTATCACTTCGTTCGGAAGGAATAATCTCTCGACCTGGAAAACACGGTACTTCAGACTCGATTATTTGTCTCTGAGGTTTTACAAAATTTTTATCTGACCCCGAAAAATCATGAACGGAGAATACATTATGTCCTGAAAACTTTCTATTATCAAATTTCCGAGAAGAACTAGGAATAATATTGTTTTGACCTTTACTAGATGTCATTCTTCTATTAAAATCTAATTGACTACGTTGTCTTAATACATATCTCTCAGAAATTTCAATCAGTTCTGATCGGCTTTTAGGAACATAATCATCTAACATTCGAAAACGTATCGAAGGGTTCATACCATTCAATATTAACTCAACTAATTCTCCTTCAGACCCTACAAATCCTAAGACCTTAATTGAATATATAATTGACCGAACATAATGGTCTACTAATTCCGAAAGACCTTGCCTACGAAATATTTTCTCCGATATTAAAGAATGTTTAGAAACAGAAGTCATAAATAATGAGGTAAATCTCTTACAAATTTTATCCCAATTTAAATGATTTTGTAGGGCACACTGTATTTCTCTCAAACAGGCTCCATCACATTTCGATATAAGAACAGTCAGAATCATTTGTATTGAATAACTAGTGGAATTCAACAACTCTTCAATTCTATACAAAACCTCAAAGGTCTGTAAACTATCATCACCATTAAAATTTTTAATATCCCGGAACCTTTCCTCAAGATATTGACTAGTTTTATTAAAAGTATACTTTAACATCAAGTTCCCTGCAATACCTTGATATAAATCTTGCCTAGAAACTCCAGCTTCATTTGATTGTAAATTATTAGGTTGTGAAAACTGAACATCATTACGCTCGGGAAATCTGGATATCAAAGGGTTAAAGAATGTAGTGTGAGCAGTAAAACCTTTCGGCGTTGAATTCCTAATCTGAGTTACTCTTTGATAATAATTACGCATATTTAAATATCTATGATCTTGTGTCTGACTACTCGTATTATTCTGATTTGGCATTTCAAATTCAACTCGCCGAGAATAGGGATTAACGTTATTTACAGATGAAGCATTGACATCTCGACTTGCCCTTGATAAATTAGAACACCCTGTATTATGCTCACTAAGATTAAGGCTAACATTTCCCAACCTTGAATAATTATTAATCCCCCTTATATTCGATGGAGGTGTAAGAGACATTGATATTTCACCAATATTACTATTACTATTATCGGGAAAGCCAGTACGATCAACCGTAACGTATTCCGAAAATTCCTCAGGAATATCAATAACACAATCATTCAACTGCGAAGAACACATGATTAATAATATAACTAACAATTTATACATAAATATTAATATAAACAAATAATATATTATCAACAAAATACCTAAAGTACGGTAACACTAGTACCACTACACCAGCAACACCACTCAATATCAACTGAACAAGAGTAACTATGACTGCGATCAAAAATTTCGTTCATAAATATGAAATTCTCATAAATATTTATGCAAATTAAATCCAAATACTTATTTATTCAAGTTTCTGTTTATCAATTCCGTAAACAAACTGTTTATTAACAATTAATACCTATTCACTTAACATCACAGTCCAAAGCAACCGAACTCTACTAAGGAGTAAACACTTATGCGGTTGAGTGTACAAATTAATCTTATATTGAAAAAATATTGAACGCTATTTCTATATAAACTCGTATTATTTTTTTTTTACTACTAAATGAATCAAAAAAAAACTCACTGAATGAACCGGAGTTGCGCTCGGAACTAACTTATAACGCGCCCGTAAAGAATCCGGTCAGCGGGAAAAAAAAAACCTTCATCAATCGGGCGCTTTGGGTGCGGGACATCTAAATCTTCTTTTTTACAAGATCTCAGCTCAATCCTCCCCAACAACCCTTACCTTTTATTGGTTCAATCAGTGTTTCTTTCTCCTTAAACCTTCAGTAGAAAATAGCGTACAAAAATTCGGCTGCAAAAACATAACACAAACATACATACACACAAATTCTGGAAATAATCACACCAAATCCTTGATTTTATTGTTTTTATTATATTCCAAAAGTAGATAACAAATATATTATTAGAATAAAAAAAAACAAATAAGCAAAATGAGTATTTGAATGTGATGTGAATCAACAAAAACTTCAACGATTAATAAATATATATATTATATGACGTATTTGAACGTTACGTTAATCAACAGCAATTTAAGGAGAAATTTAAGTCTTTTATTTAATTCTTTGAATAAATACGAATTCTTAACAGTGCTTAAAGCTATCTAGTGAGAATCTGAAACAAGCAAATGTCAATCGATACTGATTCACAAAATAAGGGGGGGGGGGAAACCTCCACCTAACCTTATATATTATATAATTGAACTTTAATTTCTTTCTTTTATTGAAAAATTTGAAAAGCAAATCAAGACTGTATAGACAAGAGACAATATATGAGCGGTCACGCCGCACACTAATATCGAATGGTGCTGAGATTGATCCAGTCAATTTATTAATATTAAATTTTTCAATTACTCTCTTTCTAATACAAACGTAGTATTTCCAGACAACAATGTAATGTTTCTCCTTCTTCCAATGCTGAAAACGTCATTGCTAAGGATCGAGCTGAGATTTATAGTAAAAAAAAAAAACGGTAATTGAATACGATAACGGATCAGATAACTTCGCATTTATCGAACAACGGAAGAATCCTGCTTAAAGAACGAATACTACGAGACAACCAACAAGAACTAATGAAACATATCCCTAACAGTTAACGAGGGTCACAAGGAAGTAAAATTGAAATAGTTCTTACCTTCTCAAAAATGGTCTTATACCTATCGTTACCAACTCTGTTTCGCTGTCCTCCTCTGAATGGAAATCGACCTTCGGCCTGGCATACTAAACCAACTCCAAATACCACAAATAAGTAAGGAAAGACGTAAGACTATCCTCTCAAAAGGAATCAAATAACGTATTTAAGTAAACGGAATAAAGTGGAGTATTCGAATTTATATCGAATCTTGCTGCAATCAACGATCTGGTAATATGTAGTTATACATAAAATCATTCACTTTAAATTCTTTCTTTTCAATACCAGAATTGAATTGCACAAGGAATTAAAACAATCCCTTGATTTTCACGATCCCACTTTCTTGCTCCACTTATTTTTTTTTACGAGAGTGTTTCGGTTCACTCTTTCTTTTTTTTTTTACTTCCAGATATAACCGTTATTAATAATTATTAAACTTTGTCTCCTTTGAACCAAACATGCAAAATTCTCACGAAGTTACTACCGATTGCACAAACTCGTGTTCGTATTACGATATCACGTTTCCTCTTGTTCACACTAGCCTCCATTAGACATCTTCACACCTTACAATTCCGAGCGCAACTCACCGGCCGGGAGTCCGCTACGCCCGGAGGAAAGAAGAAATCAGTGTTGCCTGGAAATACTATAACAATATCACCTTTTATTTTTCTCTTCTTTTTAATCGCCAGGATCTTTACTTTTTCAAAAATTAAAAAAAATTTTACAACAATTTTTCTCTCTTTCCTTCGATGTTTTACAATATAAATTAAATTATTTTTAATTCTTCTGATTTGTAATAAAAGTCGTCCTGACGATTTTTCTCCAACTCAGATTCAGTGGCGGCTTTTGTTACAAATACCCCGGTACATCAACTATTTATTGATTTTCCGTAAACAAACTGTTTATTAACAATTAATACCTATTCACTTAACATCACAGTCCAAAGCAACCGAACTCTACTAAGGAGTAAACACTTATGCGGTTGAGTGTACAAATTAATCTTATATTGAAAAAATATTGAACGCTATTTCTATATAAACTCGTATTATTTTTTTTTTTTACTACTAAATGAATCAAAAAAAAAACTCACTGAATGAACCGGAGTTGCGCTCGGAACTAACTTATAACGCGCCCGTAAAGAATCCGGTCAGCGGAAAAAAAAAAACCTTCATCAATCGGGCGCTTTGGGTGCTGGACATCTAAATCTTCTTTTTTACAAGATCTCAGCTCAATCCTCCCCAACAACCCTTACCTTTTATTGGTTCAATCAGTGTTTCTTTCTCCTTAAACCTTCAGTAGAAAATAGCGTACAAAAATTCGGCTGCAAAAACATAACACAAACATACATACACACAAATTCTGGAAATAATCACACCAAATCCTTGATTTTATTGTTTTTATTATATTCCAAAAGTAGATAACAAATATATTATTAGAATAAAAAAAACAAATAAGCAAAATGAGTATTTGAATGTGATGTGAATCAACAAAAACTTCAACGATTAATAAATATATATATTATATGACGTATTTGAACGTTACGTTAATCAACAGCAATTTAAGGAGAAATTTAAGTCTTTTATTTAATTCTTTGAATAAATACGAATTCTTAACAGTGCTTAAAGCTATCTAGTGAGAATCTGAAACAAGCAAATGTCAATCGATACTGATTCACAAAATAAGGGGGGGGGGGAAACCTCCACCTAACCTTATATATTATATAATTGAACTTTAATTTCTTTCTTTTATTGAAAAATTTGAAAAGCAAATCAAGACTGTATAGACAAGAGACAATATATGAGCGGTCACGCCGCACACTAATATCGAATGGTGCTGAGATTGATCCAGTCAATTTATTAATATTAAATTTTTCAATTACTCTCTTTCTAATACAAACGTAGTATTTCCAGACAACAATGTAATGTTTCTCCTTCTTCCAATGCTGAAAACGTCATTGCTAAGGATCGAGCTGAGATTTATAGTAAAAAAAAAAAACGGTAATGAATACGATAACGGATCAGATAACTTCGCATTTATCGAACAACGGAAGAATCCTGCTTAAAGAACGAATACTACGAGACAACCAACAAGAACTAATGAAACATATCCCTAACAGTTAACGAGGGTCACAAGGAAGTAAAATTGAAATAGTTCTTACCTTCTCAAAAATGGTCTTATACCTATCGTTACCAACTCTGTTTCGCTGTCCTCCTCTGAATGGAAATCGACCTTCGGCCTGGCATACTAAACCAACTCCAAATACCACAAATAAGTAAGGAAAGACGTAAGACTATCCTCTCAAAAGGAATCAAATAACGTATTTAAGTAAACGGAATAAAGTGGAGTATTCGAATTTATATCGAATCTTGCTGCAATCAACGATCTGGTAATATGTAGTTATACATAAAATCATTCACTTTAAATTCTTTCTTTTCAATACCAGAATTGAATTGCACAAGGAATTAAAACAATCCCTTGATTTTCACGATCCCACTTTCTTGCTCCACTTATTTTTTTTTTACGAGAGTGTTTCGGTTCACTCTTTCTTTTTTTTTTTTACTTCCAGATATAACCGTTATTAATAATTATTAAACTTTGTCTCCTTTGAACCAAACATGCAAAATTCTCACGAAGTTACTACCGATTGCACAAACTCGTGTTCGTATTACGATATCACGTTTCCTCTTGTTCACACTAGCCTCCATTAGACATCTTCACACCTTACAATTCCGAGCGCAACTCACCGGCCGGGAGTCCGCTACGCCCGGAGGAAAGAAGAAATCAGTGTTGCCTGGAAATACTATAACAATATCACCTTTTATTTTTCTCTTCTTTTTAATCGCCAGGATCTTTACTTTTTCAAAAATTAAAAAAAATTTTACAACAATTTTTCTCTCTTTCCTTCGATGTTTTACAATATAAATTAAATTATTTTTAATTCTTCTGATTTGTAATAAAAGTCGTCCTGACGATTTTTCTCCAACTCAGATTCAGTGGCGGCTTTTGTTACAAATACCCCGGTACATCAACTATTTATTGATTTTAGAAAGGCTTACGACTTTGTTAGGAGAGAAACATTATACAACGTTCTTACGGAACTTGGAACACCGGGAAAGCTAATTAGATTAATTAAGATATGTTCAAATGAATCCCAAAGTAAAGTCCGGGTAGGAAACTTTTTGTCCACGTGCTTTCACGTCGAAAATGGTCTGAAACAAGGAGATGCGTTGTCGCCATTATTATTTAACTTCGTTCTGGAATACGCTATAAGGAAAATCAAAGATAGCAACCCGGGCCTAGAGTTGAACGGTATTCACCAGGTTATGGCATATGCTGATGATGTAAATTTAATGGGTGATGATAGGAAAACAATAGAAAAAATGCAGAGATCTTATTAAACGCTTGCAAGGACATGGGTTTAGAAGTAAATGCAGAGAAAACTAAATACATGGAAGTGCGTCGGGACTGGAATACAGCAAATTATGGATGCGTTAAAATATTAAATAATACCTTTGATAAAGTGGATAGTTTCAAAATAGCTAGGATCAATATTAACAGAGGAAAATCATATTCACGGAGAAATTAAATGTCGACTAAAAGCAGGGAATTCGTGTTACTATTCGGCTCAAAATCTCTTGTCGTCGCGCATTCTGTCGAGGAATTTGAAGCTTAAAATATACAAAACGATAATCATGCCTGTTGTTTTGTATATCTGCGAAACATGGTCGCTTACTCTGAGGGAAGAACATAGACTGAAAGTATTTGAGAACAAGATCCTGAGACGAATATTCGGATCCAAGAGGAACGGGAATGGGGAATGGCGAAAACTTCATAACGAGGAACTACATAATTTATATGGTTTACCCAACATTGTTAGGATCGTCAAGTCTAGGAGGCTTAGGTGGGCGGGTCATATAGCTAGAACGGAAGAAAGTAGAAACGCTTTCAAAGTCTTGACTGGAAGACCAGTCGGAAAACGACCATTAGGAAGACCTAGGCGCAGCTGGGAGGACAATATTAAGATGGATCTCGCAGAGATTGGTATACTAGGTAGATACTGGATGCAGTTAACTAAGGAGAGAAGTCAGTGGAGAGCGTTTGTGAACGCGGCATTGAACCTCCGGGATCCATAGGCGAATGGTTAATTTTGTTAGTTTTAAGTAAAATATTAATTCACGGTATGTTTATAATGAATACAACAATATAAATTTTCAGATTACTTGTAAAATCTTTCAATGTTCCATGTTAACTGGAAAGCAAAAGTTAATCTATTTCGTAAATATACTGATTTTACGAGTTATATTGTGGTTACGACCAGTGGTGTATTTACGATTTTATTTCGGGGGGTTGCCAACTTTAGTCCTGGAAATATGAAAATTCTCCAAGATATTTCATTTACTTTAAATAGTAAATAACATTTCGGCGGCTTAAGCACGGAAGCGCCCCCCTTAGATACGCCACTGATTACGAGAGTCGTTGTGTAATAAATGTTCTTGACGCTTCGTGCCTACATCTGTTGACAGTTCGCGAATTACAAAGGTGTTGACGGGGAAATCCCCTTTGGTAATACTGGATGTTACTATAACCAACGGAGATTTCCTCCTCATTCTCTTTGTAATTTGCACACTGTCTACAGATGTAGACACGAAGCGTCAAGAACATTTTTTTACACAAGAACTGCAGTAACAATAATATTTACGGAATAGATTAAATTTTGTTCATACCGTAGTTAACATGGAACATTGAAAGATTTTAAAGTGATTTGAAAGTTTCTATTTTTTTTATTCAGTATAAACATATAGTGAATTAATAGTATACTTATAATTACAAATGGCTACCGGTACTTTATTGGTTGAATCAAAAAATGATATATGACTCGAACAGAAATCGAACCCGGAATCCTTTATTCATGAGTCAAAGATTTTCCTCACTTTGCCACGCCGATACTTGATAAAGGTGTGCGTCGCATAATATATATAGCGAGTAGAAAACTTTAAAACTATTTTTCTCCGTTATTTTTGGCCATTGCGCTCTCCCAGTTTGCAATATTAATTCTTTAAATGTGCACTACCAACTCGCAAAAAATGTCCCGAAGTTTACTTACCAAAGTCTCCCTTCTCCTTGTTAGATTCATTTCTGGGTGGGGCATGCATTAATAAATTTATTTGGGCCCCCTAGAAAAGTTGTTTTTCTAATTATTGGGCTCCCTCTCTCCAACTTTCTCTTAATCTTTATGGGTATCCGGTGAACGTGGGCCCTCCCGCACAGGAAGGTCTGCGTTTCCGTTATTTACTCCCTGGGCCATTCAACACATGACAAAATTATTAAGGGGACAATATTGATAAATCTCAAAGCCATACGAATAAATATTACTGAAATGAGTCCCTTTTTGGTCTTTTTACTTTTTGTGTTCTGTTTTGTTTATGTAATGTGGCGACCCTATTTCATGCTTCATTTCTAATTTCATGTTCGTATCGTATATGGAGTAAGAAAATTTTGTTTCAAAATGGGCCACCTCGAACGGCGGAGAACTTCTGTGGGGGGCAGTTTGTAAGCATATGGTCCAGCTAATCGAATATTAATGAAAAAATTTTTAATTTTTAAAGAAACCTCGTATAAAAGCACTCGTAAAAAAATTTTCTCTCAGCAAACATACGAATATACATATGTGTGTGTGCGTCGCGTCTGTGACAGCGATCTTGGTGATCCTCTCGTCTCTCGAAATAAGGTGCTAAAATTCAGCACAGGGAACAAACTTCGTCTCCAAAAATTCCTGCCTAAAGGAGACGTCTAAAGGAGAAGTCCAAAACATCGAGGATCGAATCCCGGACTGTAGTAAATGCCCAAGTCCTCATAGAAAACTGCAGGACACGAACCACATACAGTAATATATAGCGACCAAATAGGGACACACGTACGAGGATCAAACCTGGTACAGTAATATATGGCGCCAAATACCACTGGAACATTTGGTAAAATTGCATAAAGGCGACGCTAATTGTATTTTTATTAAGATAAATTTTAGTGCCTTTTTAGTGTTATTTAATTTTGTTATTTTGACATTAGCTAATTGATCATCATGCCCTTAAGTAGAGAAACAATACCTGTTTTGCATGAAATGCGGAAAATATGGAAGGAAACAGAGTAGTTAATAGTAGAGAGTCAGTTCAGATATAGAAAAGAACCATTTACATTCTTAGAAGTCGAGAATGCTTTAAAGGTACCAAATTTCACAAAATTAAATCCCCACGTTAAGCGGGTTTGCATATCCAGGCTCCTAACTATGAAAAAATTTACGCTCACTCCAACCTCAATCATTTCACGAATTCAACCTGTTTTACGTATGTTATTAGGACATAATATCGATTGTGATTTATTCTAAAAACACTTTTATACATTGCAAGAGCTGTAACGTCCAAATATTTACTCAGAACTCATAGTCGTATCGGAATAAACAAAAGCGAGTATGGAACAGTAAACTGCTTTCACAAAAGGCAAAAGAAGATGTGCAAAGGCATACAAAACGGTCGAGTGGTTTGGGTCGATATACTACCAATTACATGTTTGTGTGTTCAAACCCGGTAGCAAGTTGTTTCTTTTTTAAGTGTCTTCCTATTTTCATCCGGAGGCTGAAAATATTTCTTTGTGTAACCCATTGAAAACTTCTTTTGTTTCAAATTCGATTAGAACGGAACATTATATGAAATGCGAATCTTGAATCCATAGCTTAAAAAGAATGAAGTATACTCACTACTCCATTATCCTCTAATTTGTAACGAAAAACTATTTATAAACAGTGGTGACTTCAGAAAATTATCCTCGGGGGGAATTTCAATATGCAGGTGGAGGGCAAACATTGGTAGTCCACATTGAGCACGATCGAATATATAGTCCTGAAGGCGGAAATTTCTTAGCTCGAGAGGAGTCTCAAATTCTCCCTCAGATCACGTCCTGAAAGCATCATTGCTTAAAAGCTTTTCGTAACAAATATAATATTACACAGGTTTCTCGTTCTACATTTTGCATTGGTAAAATCATAACTTATAGAGGATTATAATAAAAGCATAAAAATTACAATACCAATCATGTATAAATTATCCTGTAAGTTACGAACTTTGGGTCAGATTAAAACTCAAATTTTGTTTTCGGATTGCACTTAGTAGTAAGTCCTCTCTATATAATCCTGATTGAAAAGCCATGTATAACTCTAATTAATTAATCAATATTTATACAAATATTTTTTTTATTTTACTATTTTTACTATTCAATATTATATACACTTCATTTCCAAAATCAAAATCTCGAAAATGTATATTGTACGAGTGCAGATTCACAAATAAATGCTTATTTATCATATATATTGGCCTCTATTCGAAGGTCTATTTAATCGAATCCGACAAGAACACAGACAGAAACACTGAGAACAGGTGAAAAAAAATAGAGAAAAAGGTGCTGTACCCGGCGGAGATTCGAACTTAGTTCGAATGGTGCTTTATAAGCCGAACGCCTTAGACCACTAGTTTTATTATTACCTTCTTGAAAAATACAAAATGGACTCAACTAGCTGAGTCTAAACAAGAAAAGCACTAGACATAAATACAAAAATCACCAAATCTGGGTCTACAACTATAAAGGCAGAGAACTAGAAATAAATAAATGCATATTTAAACAATAATAATAATGATAATAAGAATAATAAGAATATTTATTAAAAAAACAAAAAAAAACGAGAGAGGAACGTTAGTTCATGACAAAAGCACTTCTAAAAACCTACTAAAAGAAATCCTTTCCTGCTGCGGAGAATAACATTTCAGGCGTGTACGTTGAAGAAAATCAAAGTAAGTGCGTGCATCCAGTAACGTGATATGCCGCTGGAAATATAGTAAAGTGCTGGCTAGCAGGAAAAGCACTGTACGATGCTTAGTGGGGGGAAAAAATGAAAGTCCGGCAGAAGCAAATGATTAATGTGAAACTGTGCACTCGGACGACGAGTGATACGACCCACCATCACCTGCAAGGCGTTCCATATCACTGGCGCTCCCTCACATGTTGTAAACCGATGAGCCAAAGTGTCCTCAGAACGACATATAGTACACAAAGCATCAGGTGCTCGTTGTATAGCATAAAGCCGCGCACGTGTTGGGGTAAGTTGATGGACTACTTGAAACCATAACACTTGCATATAGGAAGGTAAGATTGGGTTCCAAATGTTAGCCCAAACTTGCTGCCACTCTATATGTGGAAACTGTTGTACTACTCGTAACTGAGTCGGCTGAGAGGACAATGTGAAGAGCACAGAATATAATGAGCGAGCATTGTGCTGCTGAGGGACCAAAGGCACCCCGGCATAAATCCAATATCGAATAAAGATCAAAACATATTTCGGACACTGATCGGCAAATTGAATAAAAGGGGGATTGACAGGGTGAGCGTACTCCGGCCAAAAACAACTAAACCAATGGTTCGTAATAGAATCGACGGATGAAAGACCAACGTAGGAATCTGCCATGAAGAGAGTTTGACATTTGAGACGGATATGAACTAAACCGAGACCACCGCGGGAACGTGAGAGATAAATGGCAGTTCTGGGGATGCGAAAATAGTAACCCCGCCATATGTGCCAAAGGAACAGAGATTCAAATCTTTTGGCGTAAATCTCAGGGAGGGGAAATACCCGAGCCCTATACCACAATTTAGTTGCCACGTAGATATTGATAAATTGAATGCGATGCCATAAATGAAGTCGACGAAAGCGGAGGGTGAAGAACAACCCTCGAATTTGCGTAAGGAGAGGTTGCCAAACTTCTTCATAATGGGGAGTGGGAAGGGACGTGAAAGGAATCCCTAAAATTGTTAAGGATGTCACATGCGGTATAGGCTGCGTACCTGGGGTAGGAGAGGGTAACTGAAAGCCGTGAAATTGTAACACTTGAGTTTTCTTTGCATTAAACTGAAGGCCAGAGCAACGCGAGAATCGTTTGAGAACCGGAAAGACACCCTGAAGAGCAACTGCGTCGACCCCTGTGATAGTCAGATCATCAGCGAAACAATAGATGTTTTGACAAGTAAAGAGGGTAGGGCCTGGGGGAGACACTAGCGCCAAACGATGGAGAAGAGGGTCTATAACTAAAGAAAACAAAATAGAGCTTAAACTACAGCCCTGGCGCAAACCTCGTTTTAAGGGAATGAGGTCAGATAGATGTCCATTAATTTGGAGACGAAACGTGGCGGTGGTGTATAAATTCGAAATTACTTGACAGAAAGCTGCGGGAAAACCCCAAGCGTCGAGGGTTAGACGAAGGAAATTGTGATCGACACTATCATAAGCCTTCTCTAGGTCTACTGCTAACGCTCCGGCTGGGACACCGCGAGACTGAAAGTATGCAAAGAGGTCTCGAAGAGTACGAAGGGTAAATTGAATGTTATTCGATTCGTGCAGGGCTGCTTGATACGGACTGATAAGTTTCTGTATGATAGGTCGTAATCGGGCTGTAAGAACTTTAGTAAATAATTTCAAATCAACTGGCAATAAAGAGATAGGGCGGTAATCAGCCACAACCTTCGCCTTGGACGATTTGGGTATAAGAGCGACAACCGCAGTATTAGAATGAAAGGGCACATTAGACAACCAGGAATTAAAAAGTGTCACAAGGGTACCACGAAGAATAGGCCAGTAATGACGGTAAAAAGATACACTCAAGCCATCTATGCCGGGAGAACTACGTCCCTTAGACTTATTGAGAACCGCCAAGATGTCGTCAGCCGTAATTGGGCGCAATAGAGCCTGACAAGCTTCTGCAGGCAGCCTCTGGGGAATGGCTGATAGAAACTCAGGAGCAAAAAAAAAATCCGAATGCGATGCGCTCGTGAAGGCTATAAAGTGTTGCTACCACTCGGCTATGGTAACAACTAGTGATTTTAGCAAAGGCTTCGAGTAGTAGTTCTTATTACAGTATAACATTTTCTATTGCCTAAAATTTAAACCTAATTTACTTTGATATAATATATCTATTAATTTGTTTCATGAACACGTTTTCGTTACTTTGATGAATGATGTATGTTGTTGATATAGATTCTATTACACGTTCTTTCGTAAATATTATAGAAAGTATCAGGGTTATTTATGATCTTTCATGGAAATTGACTGGCGCATGCGCAGTACATAGACAGTTTAATTGGAAGGCGAGGAAGGAAACGCTAACACACTGTTAGAATGTTTCATCGCTGTGAAGTATAAAGAAAAGCTAAAATGTATTTTACGCTTGTCATTGCGTAAAGAATCACCAGGTTTGATCAACTGGACTCATGAAAAATAATTAATATTGTCATTACTGCACAATATGAAGAATGGCGTGGGAGACCCGGGTTCGATTCCCGGCGGGAGCTCATGTGGTTCGGATTCCACGTTAATCAGTAGGTCCACGTCTCATATAGCCTCGCTGCTGAACGGGACGCTAAACTAAAATCCACAACAATATGAAGAATAAAGAACGTAAATTACCCCACATTGTTCTCGAATTAGAACCTAGCTAAGGAAGGGACAATAAACAAAATACGATTTATTCATTCGAATTGAGATAATTCAATGAAACTAGAAATTACACAATCAAAAGGAAAAACATCGTTAAAATGACAATAATACTTTTATCCGAGATGTGAAATAGTTATTAATTAACTGAAATAAAAGTAATATTGGGCATGATATAGAGTAAGAAAAAAAAGTAAATGTATTCTTAGAAACGTTCAAAGTAAATTCACAAATACTTTTTGAAGATATACTACTCTTCCTTAACGTTTTAACGAACTAATAAGTAAAGAAGCAAAGGAAAAGAATGAAGAACTAAAGTATTGCTCTTGAAAAAATATAATAAATTAATGAAACTTAAATAAATGTTTACACAAAAAATAGCACACTAGTACTTCGTGTAATCACCTCCAGAGTCAATAACTTCTTGAAGTCTGGAGGGGATACTAGATACAAGTCTCGAGCAATACGACGGTGTGTCACGAAAATGTTGCCACAGTTCCATAACATGATTTTGAAGAAACGTTTGGTCTCTGTCTTCACGTCTCTCTTCCCATTCTTGCACCATGTAGGCCCACAGATGTTCAATTGGGTTCAAATCTGGTGATAGAGGGGGCCACTCAATACAAATTAACTCTGGATGTTCACTTAGCCACTCTCGTGTTTGCCGGGAAGTGTGAACAGCACTGTTGTCATGCATAAATATATATTCTTCCTGTTCGGAGAAGTTTCTTTCTAAGGACGGTAACAGTGTTGGGCAAATTTCAATTGAATTAACAACTAACAATTAATCTGTAAATTTAATTGTTAATTGCAATTAACAATTGAAATAAGTAATGGTTAATTGTTAATTGCAGCTGGCCATTGAAAAAGGAGAATCAATTGCAATTGATCAATTGATTGAAAGTAATTGCAGTGGAAAGTAATTGCAATTGAATTCTGTAATTCAATTGCAATTGAAATTAATTGGCAATTGATTCAATTGCAATTGATTTCCAGAGCAATTACTTTCAATTGATTGATCAATTGCAATTGATTTTCACTGATTAATTTTCAACACTGTAGTTCAGAGAGGGCGTGGGTCAATGAAAACTTTAGCCACTACCAATTGACTCACCACCCGTCGTGACCCACGACCCACCGTGACCCACTCTGACCCACCACCCATCATAAACCACTCTTACCCACTGTGACCCACAGACCCACCAAAACCCATTGTCATCAACTCTGACCCATGATTCACGCCCTCTTCTCTACTGACTAAAGAGTTTAAACTTGTAATAAAACAAGCCTATAAAATTATCACTCATCGGAGTTTGAATTTCTACGATCAATCGCTCAAGCACCGCACTAATACAATAACGGCGGATCTGACCTTTCCAATATAAATAAAATAGAGTTTGTTCGTGTGTCTGTCTGTCTATCTTTGTGCGGCCTGTGGACGAGACGAGTGGACCGAAACTTTTCAATATTTGGTCACGGGCAGCTTGGTCTAGGTCCCAGACCAAGACGAAGAGTTTTTTTTAATTCCTTACTAGGGGGTCTCCAGTGGACGTTTACCTGGAGACCAGAAAAGTCGACCGAGAGTTACCAAATTTTGATCAAAGATACCTTGGTCCAGGTCCCACACCAAGCAAAGCGTTTTCAACAAAATTCGAACCAGGGAGTCTCAGGGGGCGTTTACCGGGACATGTAAAAGTAGAACGATATCAGTGTCGATTTCATAGTTTTCGCGGTCGCTGAGATCAATGGTGAAACTCCGATCGCATTAACTTCCAAATTCACCGTATTCGGCTGCGGTCAACGGGGGGGGGGGGATTCCGAAACGTAAAAGTAATCCAAAATGACCGATATTAGTGTCAAATCCATGATTTTCGCGGTTGCTGATATCAATGGCGACACTACCATTAGCGATGACTTTCATCCACCGTTGTATGCGGGCCTTGGGTCACCAGAGGGGGGAATTCCGAGACATGTAAAAATAATCCAAAATGACCGATATTAATGTCAAATCCATAGTTTTCGGGATAGCTGAGCTCAATGGTGAAACTCAAGACCGCGTTTACTTTCATATTTAGCCCCCATCAGCTAAGAAAGGGGGCATTATAAAGGGGATCACGAGACATGTAAAAATAATCCACAATGACCGATGTCAAATCCGTAGTTTTCGCGGTGGCTGAGATCAATGGTGATACTTTCATTAGCGATGATTTTCAAATTTAGCCACCATTGTATGCGGGCCGGGAGTCACCGGGGGTGGGGAATTGCGAGACATGTAAAAATAATGGAAAGTGACCGATATTAGTGTCAAATCCATAGTTTTCGCTGTCGCTGAGATGAATGGTGATACTTCCACAGGCG
The DNA here is from genome assembly GCF_964235325.1 of Thermobia domestica. NCBI lineage: Eukaryota > Metazoa > Arthropoda > Insecta > Zygentoma > Lepismatidae > Thermobia > Thermobia domestica. Next base: position 21,492,427 of record NC_137459.1, on the reverse strand, counting down.
TTGACTTCCAAATACAGCCCCATCGGCTGTGGGCCAGAGGCATTGTTTTTTTTCAAAATTGGAACCAGAGGATTATAGGAACTTTTACCGACATAAGTAAAAAGTAGTAGAAAATGGCAGATGTTAGTGTCACATTCATAGTTTTCGCGGTATTGGTTGGGGGTTGGTGGGGGCCAGAGGAGATTTTTTCACAATACGAACCAAGGGGGTCTAAGGGGTGGTTCACCGGGACATGTAAAAGTAGTAGAATTTGTGTCGAATACATATTTATTGGGGTTGCTCAGACGTATAGTGACATCCCCGATAGTATATACGTTCAAATTCAGGCCCCAACAGCCTTCCGAATGAAAACACATGTACGTTGTTGGATATATATTCACACAAAATATATCCAATTTTAGAAATGTTTTTTAATTGTTCTCCCGTTGTTCAGTTCGTTTAGATTGATATTTTATCTGATCCATGCGAAGAACGGGCATAACAGCTAGTACGAAATGGTAAAGTGTTTGTTATGGAACAAATTACAATGAATTCAATTATATAGATAATAATTATAATTAATAATTATTTCCTTGTTGAATTATAGATACTTTTCAGTGGAAAAGTGAATAAAATTTAAAAGTCCCAAATCAACGTAAAGTAGACCAACGTAAAGGAAGAATGTATAAAATTTTCCATAATTAAGCTTACAAACTTAAATGGAAATTTAGCTTAATTACATGGAAATTTTTTGTGTCGTTTTGTGCGCCTATTTCCTCGTATTCTGCGTCACCGGAAATGGGTCAATGTTATCCTACAAATATGGCGGAACAAGTTAATGCTGTTCCGTCAGGAACTATTTCGAGGTCGCTTCCTTCACATCATCTTGTGCGTGTTTTCTACCGTTTTGTAAGCCTATTTGCACGTTTTCTGAATCAATGGTAGTGGGTCAAAATGGGCATTCAAAGTGGGAAGAAAAAGGATCCACTCTCCCACCAGTATCGAATTTCAAGGTCGCTTTTTCGCATTGTTTAGTGCATGTTTTTACCGTTTCTGCGCATATTTCACGTTTTGTAGGCCAACGAAAGTGGGTCAAAGACGACCTACCAATATGGCAGAAAAAGACATATCCATTCCACTTTCAAGGTCCATTTTGACACTCTCCCACTGATGCACAAAGCGACACAAATCATGCATTAAAAATGTGAAGAAAACGACCTCGACATTCGATGGTGACGGAACAGCATTATGTTATTCCGCTATACTTGTAGGCTCTTTTGACCCATTTTCGTTGTCGCATTAAAGTGTAAATAGGAGCACAAAACAGTACAAAGCAGGCACTATACGATGCGAAAGAAACGACCTCCAAATTCGATAGTGGCGGAACAATGGCTCTATTTCCTCACACATTGATGGACCATTTTGACGCATTTCTGGTGATGCTCGAAACGTGGAAGTAGGCGAACAGAACGGTACAAAATACACACTAAACAATGCGAAAGAACCAACCCCAAAATTCGATAGTGGCGGAACAGTGAGCCATTTAACTCCTACTTTAAAGCCCCGTTTAACTCACCTCGGGTGATGCACAAGACGAGAAACAGGCGCAGAAAACTTAAAAAAGGGCACTAAACGATGCGAAAGTAACGATCTAGAAATTCGATAGTGTCGGAACAGTGGGTCATTTTCGTCACACCTTGGAGTCTCATCTTGACACACTTCTCGTGATGATCAAAACGTGGAAATAGGGGCACAAAACGTAACAAAACAGGCACTAGCCAATGCGAAAGGAAGGACCTCGAAATTCGGTAGTGGCGGGGGAGTGAGTCATTTTCGTCACACTTTGGAGGCCCATTTTGACACACTTCTGGTGACGCGCAAAACGTGGAAATAAGGGCACGAAACGGCACGAAACATTCACTAGTCGATGCGAAAGGAAGAACCACGAAATTTGGTAGTGGTTGAGTAGTGGGTCATTTTCGTCCCACATTCGAGGCCCATTTTGACCGTCTTCCAGTGACGCGCAAAACGTCGAAATACGCGCACAAAAGGGTACGCGGTGTGAAATTAACGACCTCGAAATTCGATAGTGGCGGAACAGTGGGTCATTTTCGTCCCATCTTGGAAGCCCATTTTGACCCACTTCTGGTGACGCACAAAACGTGGAAATGGGGGCACGAAACAGCACGGAAATTCAGTAGTCGAGTAGTCGATGTAAAAGGAAGGACCTCGAAATTCGGTAGTGGCGGAGAAGTGGGTCATTTTCGTCCTACCTTCGAGGCCATTTTGACCGTCTTCCAGTGACGCACAAAAGGTCGAAATAGGCGCGCAAAAGGGTACGCGGTGTGAAATTAACGACCTCGAAATTCGATAGTAGCGGAACTCTTGGTCATTTTCGTCCCACCTTGGGGACTCATTTTAACCCACTTCCCATGACGCACAAAACGGAAGTAGACGCACAAAACGGCACAAAAGGATGTGAAGGAAACGAACTCGAAATTCATTGGTGGCGGAAGAGCAATAATTTGTCCCGTCATATTTGTAGGCCCATTTTGACCCACTTCCGGTGATGCACAAAATGTGGGAATAGGCGCACAAAGCGACACAAAACACGCACAAAAGATGCAAAACAAAGTACCTCGAAATTCGTTGGTGGTGGAACAAGTTAATGACGCCGTGTGCACCAAGATAAGTATATACTGTAGTTCTTACCAGGGGGCGCGGTAGGTCACTGGTAGAGCGTTCACCTCCGGTGCTTGAGGTCCCTGGTTCGATCCCAGCTCGCGCAGTTTGGACTTCGTGATGGACAAACACCGTGCTCGTGGATTTTCTCGGGGTTCTCCCGTTTCCTCCCACTTTCTTCATTTCATTCATTTCCCATCATCACCGTCTCCTTTAGCCTAACCGGCACAATTGTGGGACGTAAAACTAAAGATTTCATATCATTTTTTGTAGTTCTTACCATCAAGGCTGAGAACTGCACGGTCCAATTTTTTAGCCAAAGTAGAAGCCCAAGCGGAATAGTGATGATGTCAACCGGCCCGGCTCGGTTCAACTGAGCGTACAACTTGAGCTGGCTTGGTTGGGATTACCCATCGACTGGGCTCAATTGAGCCAATGGCTTGAACCGGCTCGGTAAAGACGAGTTATCGACTCGGCTCGATTGGAGCCAATGGCTCGAACCAGCTCCGTTGAAACGAGTCCATAGGCTGGGTTCGAGTTAGCTTAACTAAGCCAATGGCTCGAACCGGCTCGGTTGGGGTAAGCAATCAGCTCGGTTCGGTTCGGCTCATGTGAGCCTTCGGCTCGAGCTGGCTCGGTTGGATGAGCTGTTGGCTCGGCTCACTTCTCGGTTCGGCTCGATAAGTGAATGAGCTGTGAGCGAGCCGCTTGAGTCGTTGACAACCCTAAACCCGGGTCGAGCAGTTTTAAACATGTTTGGCTGGAGTCCCATAACTTCTAACAATTTTCGGCTCGAGCCCGAATACTTGCTCCTCCTGAACTCAAACCAAGAACCTCGTGATCGATGTCCTTGTCTCCTGAAGATTTCTTGACTACCGACATCGACAGTTAAGAAATTTTTAGTATTCCGATACAAACCGCCTATATTCCATGTTTATACATGTAAACGGTGTTATAATAATAATTAGTTATAGTAGTAGTAGTAGTATCATTGATAATTATATTGTCTATGTAGGATACTTGAAGATAGTAGTACTTGGAACTACACAAAGGATTTAGCTCGAATTGGCTCGACTCGACTGGAAACTCGATCCGAATTCGAGTCGAGTTGGGGGAAATTTTTCGAGCCGAGATCTCGAGTCGAACTCAAAGATGTCTGCTTCGAGTCGAGTCGAGTTTTAAAGAAAACTCGCTCGAACTCGCTCGTGCTCATTCCTATTGTATGCATGACGGGCATATAGAGTTCTTTCGAGGGGGATAGAACCATAAACATAATATATTTAAGAAATACTTAGCTTCACGGCTTTCTTCCCAGGGGGGGAAAGGGATGGTAGGTATCCAGCATTTCTTATAAGTACCTTATTTGAAATATGTAAAACAGTAACAAGTGGACAATACAATATACACACATCTTCTTATCTTCAGTTTTAATTGCTGATTTCAATTGCAATTAACAATTACAATTAACAATTACAAGTTTCAATTGTCAATTGCAATTAACAATTGAATGTTTCAATTGCACCCTTTGCAATTGACAATTAACAATTAAAAGTTTCAATTGCCTGGTGACCAATTAACAATTAACAATTGACGAAAATTTAATTGCAAATTTTATGATTGAATTCAATTGCAATTGAAATTAATTGTCAATTACAAATTGAAATCAATTGCAATTGAAATCAATTGCAATTGATTTTCAGAGCAATTACTTTCAATTGATTGATCAATTGCAATTGATTTCAATTGATTTTGCCCAACACTGGACGGTAACAACGTATTTTCGAGGATATTAATGTAAACACTGCTGTTCATTTTCTCAGGCACCGCAACCAAATCTCCAGAACCAGCAGCCGTCATGTATCCCCAAAAGTGTGCTGATATTCGCCCTGAACAAGAAGTTCTGATAATATTTTGTTCAGCATACCTGGTTCCGCGCGGTCTATACAATATAATTCTGCCTTGTTGGTTAGACTTGAAAACCTTCTCGTCGGTCCAGATGACTAAGTCCCAATATGACTGAGGTTGGGTTATGTTATTCTGTGCCCATTCCATTCGTCTGGCCTTATGAGTTTCAGTCAGGAGAGTCTTCCTAGCGGGTCTTGAACAGTGTAGACCAGCCCCCAATAATCTTCTTCTTATTGTTTCGTGAGAACAATTATATTCTCTGGCTTTGTCCAAGAGGATTGACGTGTGGCGTAGAGGTCTGTTGATTACTTCTGTAACTAAAGCTTGATCTTGAGCTGCAGTTGTCACTTTTGGCCTTCCACTTCTTGACCGGGACCTGAACCATTCACCACCTTCTTCATGTCGCTGAACCCATTTCTTGACCGTTTTCTTGTTACATCCCAGATCTCTAGCAATCTGAGGCACAGTTTGTCCCATTTTTGCTCGGCCTATGATTTCTCCTCTCAGAGCAACAGACAGTTCTCCACAACCTTTAGAGCGAGGCATTTTCAGAATTTGTTAGAAATTTGCGTTCTGGCGTGTATGACAAATGTCAGTAAAGTGCATCTTTCTGTTTCTACTGCGCATGCACCAGTCAATTTTCATGAAAGATCATACATAATCCTGACAATTGTTGTAATATTTATGAACAAATACGTAATAGAACCTACATTAACAACATCATCCATCAAAGTAAAGAATAACGTAAACATAAAACAATTTCAACAGACTATTACATCAGGCCAAAATAGGCTTAAACTTCAGAAAATATAAAATAAATTTCATACTGTAACAAAAGATTGAACATGAAACACGCTTACTACGTTTTCAACTTGTCATATTAGCTGAGTGGACTAAGGCATTCGGCTAGAGATTCTGAGGCACCATTCAAGAGTAGTTCGAATCCCACCACAGTGCAATTTGGTTTTACCTCTTTCTTGACGTTTCTGTTTGTGATCCTGCCGGGTTCTATTAAATATAATTTCGTAATACGCTAAAATATACGTAATATTTGAAATTCTTAACCTCCCATTTTTACATTTTTCAAGCTCAGTTGAGAAGAAAGAGGGAAAATGAAAGTACAAAGATTTACAATAATTACTTAGCATTTACTGTCATTGTAATTGTAGATATTTTATTTATGAAAATGTATAATGAACTAAAAATATATTTAGTAGGTCACCGTCATATGTCTCCATTTTTCGATTCTAACTTGAAAGTTACAGTTTAGGCGGTGACATATCAAAGACCCAGGGGGTTGAGGGGGTTGTAACCCCTCCCATTGAAACTTTTATATTCTGCTGAAATAAAAAGTGTTTCAGTTTATAATCTTGGAAAAGCAACAATCACTGTGTGTAGAGGACGATTTATTTATACTACGATTTATCACTTCCAAATGTGTAGAAGATGTAACTTGATATTGTGCATAATCATTCAAGAAATATAACACAACGAAGGGACTTCGTAAACCCTTCACGCCACCCCAGGAGGAGGAAGTGCGTCCCGCCGTCCCCCGGTTGGGAACTACTGCTTGCGAGGGAACATTCTAACAGTGTGTTATAACTCGACAAGTTTCAAACCAAGATGCGCAGATCGCTACGGAGCACTTCGTATTCCGCCATCCTCCCCACTACTCTTCCATCCACTGGTCTGGCTTTGAAAGTTCCAGTGATACTAACTCAGCAAACTTATGTTACAACAAATATCACCTGCTAAAATAAATATTACCATGTAGCGTTAGAGTACCGACTCGTAATTCTCATATCAGTGGTCCATTTCATTTAATCCCGCTTTTGAAAATGCGTTGCGGTGGTAGCTCTTCGTATTCTACGGTAGTATATTCGTTATTAAGCTTTATAACGAAGAGAAACCAAAAGGCGAATGACTTAATTTTCTAGATGCCACATTAAAGACTGACCTGACAGCCGAGCCTACTAGAACATTACGATACTGAACCAGGGGCGAATACAGAACGGGGGCGCATCTTTCTGAAAGGGAAATATTTCTGTCTTACTTCAATGAGACGAGTTGACAAAAGTATTTTTGTCAATATAAGACAACAAATAAGCTGCTTTCAGTCTATTGTTAGTACAAACTATGTCTCAAGTGTTATAATATTTAACATTTTGCGCCCCCATCCTCAGTAAGAATGAATAATTATTCTCCTTCCAAGGCTGAAGATACTTGTGCAAAAAAAAACTATAACAATGATAACTAGTAGAGAAAACTTTGTTCAACGATTTCTTTTATTTCACCTAGTTCCTCTTCCAGAAGTGCTTATCAAAATATTTGGCACAGTTACAATTAAAATATTTGATTTAATCATCACCCTAGGTATACGATCGAGACGAGACGAGACATAATTTTTACGAAAAGATTCGAGACGATACAAAATTCTTGCAATAGAAACATACATTTTTCGAGACGAGATATCACTTTTACAAAATAGTTTCGAGTCGAGACAACTTCAAAATTTGTGTCGTGCGCATGACTAATCAATTCAGTAAAAATATAAATTTAAGTTTATTATTCTATAAAGCAGGGTGTTCACGGTGGATAAATGTGTAAGCTCGTCGTCTTGTAATCAAGGCATCCCAGGTTCGATGGGGATACGAGTGGTTCGGATCTCACTTTAAACTGTAGACCTCGTCTTTAGGACGTCATTTTCATCTCATGGAAGGCAATAGCAAACCACCATGGGTTAACCTTTCACAGGGAGCTGCTGCAGGTCAAAGACCTGCCTTCAGGCAGAACACGTCATCATAATCATCATTCTGTATAGGCCTATATAAAGATGTTTCCTTCTAACCATAGCTCTGTAATAATAAAATGGAGTGAAATATTCAGTTTAACATCCCACGATTATGCATCGAGGCTAAGGGGGACGGTGTGATGAGGAATGAGTGAAATGGTGGAATGAAGAAAGTGAGAGTAAACAGGAGAACCCCGAGAAAACCCACGCACACGGTGTTTGCCCACCACAAAGCCCACTTGGCGCGAACTGGGATCGAACCAGGGACCCCACGCACCAAAGGTGAACGCTCTACCACTGAGCCACCACGGCCCCTTGTAGCTCTGTCATAATTGGGAATGTTTAAAGTCCGAATCTTACTTTTTTTAGTAGGTAAGCAACCTCATGGTAGAGGTCTGCACGAGCTCAGGCCTAGGGCCGGGCTTGGCCCGTAAATTTGTAAATAAACAATCATATTTCTCGGGACCTTTTCGGGCATAATACAACGATATTTTCTGGAGAACTTTTAACGCACACCTAAATTTGTAACTTGAGACGCCCACACTTAAAAATCACTGTGCAATTGTGAGAAAAGTTGTGTAATAGAGAAAAAAAGAAACTAAAAGTAACAGAAATAAATATGCTTACCTGGTCTGAGGGAAAATACAGCTTCTTACACTGAATTACCTGTAAAGGAACCAGAGCGTTGGGAACAACCTGTCTTGGTTTTTTCTTCAAGACAATGTCAGTTTATAGGGCCTATTATATGAGAATTTATATAATGACTTTTTTAAAAATAGAATTCATATAAATGTCAAGGATAACCTTTATTTCCTTGTCTCTGAATCATGAAAGCTTTTAAACTGCAAAATTAAACATGTAATTGTTGCAAATAAAAAATACAATTTTGCCCTAATTGTTAAGTTTTTGTAATTCGGGCTTATTTCGGGCTCATTTGATTATCACATGGGATCGGGCCCAAATGCTAAAACATATCTCTCTCTGGTCGAGCCTCATATTATTAATTCACGGGCCGGGCCCGTGCAGACTACCTCATGGATACACTCTAAGCAGTGACGCTTTCCAATGAGGCGATCCCTTCACGCCTTCTGAAGGGAAAATTTCTCTTTTTGTTATTATTTTTTCATTGGTACGAACCGGCAAGAGAATTTTTCCAATTTATTAAACCAATAATTTGCGACAATACGGTGCGGCAATGCGACTGAAGATGGCGGCATTCTTTCCATAATCTCACCATATACACAAAATACAAAAGTAACGAACTCTTCATTTCTCCCCCAACAATCCTTCCGCGACCTGCCTTCAGGATGTCATTGCCGAATAGTCTATATCTTTGAAACAGAAATGGACCAGTTGGTAATACATTGGGCGGCATTGTCACAGAAAAATAAAAATCCAGCTCCTAAATAGATCAAGGGTGCTCCGCCCTGTCAAAGACAAAATGTGTGCTTCGGTTCAATGACCACACTTAAGGGTTGAGAAAGGTCAGCGTAAAGAAAAGCACATTATCGAAGTTCAGGCGAGGAATCAGTGATCTGTTAAAACTGCTGACATTTGTGTGGCACCCATCTACCCGATTGATTCGTGTCGAAGAAGTTGTTGTTCTCGGAGGTGTTTCTCTGTTTTTGAAGTAGTGTCTTTCCTTCATGTGTTTGCGTTTCTGAGCAGTAGTGAGTGTGTGAGGCGCATTACGTGATTATTGACTGTGAAAATCAAATCATGTCGGGTCCGTCCAAATCCACAATGTGCTCTGGAAAACCTCTTAGAGGGCAAGCCAGAGAAATTGTTTTCAATGTTGCAACGTATTTGCAAAATCAAAAAGAGTTATATAAACTTAAGTATAATGTTGTCGAATCCACAAGCGCCGCCACGGGAGTATCTAAATGGATGGTTTCTCAAGTTTTAAAAGAAGGAAAACAGTCGCTGGCTAAAGGTGAGCTGAATTTCTCTACACCGACAGGTAAAAAGAATCCAAGGAAAAAGCGAATACAAACAGATGATTTTGCTAAAGGTGCAATTAGGCGAAAAATTCATGAATTTTAAACAGTAAAGAAAGTAGTGCCAACATTACGAAAACTAACTAAAGCTATAAGAGAGGACGGCATATTAGATTGTAGCAGTGAGTATTTAAGGTGTCTTTTAAGGTCTATAGGGTTTAGGTGGAGAAAATGTCAGTCAAGGAGAAAGATTTTGATTGAAAATCCGAACATTGCTGAGTGGCGTGCACGATATTTAAGGGACTTGCGTGAATACAGAAAACAAGGTAGGCCAATTGTATATGTTGATGAAACCTACATTCACGCATCACATTCAGTACCGGCGTGTTGGCAAAGTGAGAGTGAAATAGGTGTAACAGAAACTGTTGGAAAAGGGCCACGTCTTATTATTGTCTATGCAGGAGGGGAATTTGGGTTTGTTGATAATGCTTTATTAATGTTTAAATCTAAGCAAAAAAGTGGAGATTATCATGATGACATGAACAGTAGAAATTTTTCAAAATGGATCGATGAAAAACTACTTCCTAATCTTCCCGAAAACAGCGTTGTTGTCGTTGATAATGCCAGTTATCACAATGTTCAAATCAATAAAAGACCAACTATATCTTCACTTAAAAGCGACATGATACAGTGGCTATCAACGACAGACAAACCTATAAACGAAACCGAAATTGAAGCGGAGAATAGAGTAAAAACATTGTGGAGAATGAACAAAAGACAACTGTTCTTAAGAATTCAAAGTGTACCTTATGTGAAACAATACGCGATTGACAAGAAATTTATAAACGCGGGGCACACTATAATAAGACTTCCACCTTACCATGCAGACTTAAATCCTATTGAACTTGTGTGGGGGGAAATCAAGACCAAAGCGAGGCAATGCATTTCCGATTAACTGGATGCAAAGAAAGAATTACTGGGAAAGTTATTTAATGAATATTCACCACAGAAATGGGTAAAATGTTGTGAACATGTGAAAAAAAATGAAGATTCTTACTTTGAAAGAGACGGACTTATGGATGAGCGTGTAGATGAACTGATAATTAGACTTGGTGAAACCGATTCAGACTCACATTCATCGGCCGATACAGACTCAGATGAGTGGGAGAGTGAAAGTGAAGGAGAAATGGAAAACATTTAGAAGGTGAGTTCTGTTCTATCGTTTATTTATTTTTCATTAAAATTAATTTCGAACTTTTCCAACGGTTTCAATTCATATATTACGTTGGTAAGAAATACTTAATTATTTCCCTTAATCGTACTTAATTCTTTTAATATTCAAAGAGAAAATATTAAAATGCATTAACAATTTAAAACAGTCAATATACAGCATTTACACTCAAATGTCGTAGAAAATCCTCAGACCATTCCGCTCCCTGCAGATTGCAACACTGCAAAACATCATTGTCGCGGAGAAGGGAGTGGGGAAATGTAGGATTAGGTGCGCAACAGCTAGGCTGCAGCGTTCTGTTTACAAACTTGTTCACTTATAGCGTTGCTTTCCCTCGCCTTTCAATTGAACTGTCTGTGTACTGCGCATGCGCCAGTATATTTCCATAAAAGATCATAAATAGCCCTGATACTTTCTATAATATTTACGAATGAACGTGTAATAGAATCTATATCAACAACATACATCATTCATCAAAGTAACGAAAACGTGTTCATGAAACAAATTAATAGATATATTATATCAAAGTAAATTAGGTTTAAATTTTAGGCAATAGAAAATGTTATACTGTAATAAGAACTACTACTCGAAGCCTTTGCTACAATCACTAGTTGTTACCATAGCCGAGTGGTCTAAGGCGTTCGGCTTATAAAGCACCATTCGAACTAAGTTCAAGTCCCCCTCCTTGGATCCGCGCCTGTATATATATATATAAGGTATGGGTCGCGGACATAAGCTCACCAGTAATAATATAATTGTATTATGAAATAATTAATGAAAGAAAAAATACAATAATTATAACTAATTACACTTATACGTTAACTAATTTATACTAATTGCAAAGGAAAATAAACATGAATAAAATAAATACAAGTAAGCAATGGAAAAATGGTAAACGGAAAATATGACTAAAATCCAAACTAGACTTTGAATATTAATAATCTGGCAAGATAGCCCCGACTTTAGAAAATTGAAACAATGACTAGGTCATTCGTTTGTACTATGTTTGTTTTTGTCGATTACAGCGCCATCTATCACGTAATGAAAAAAATGTTCAATACAGAAGTTACGTATTTTTTCACGGAGAATCAGAATATGCGATAAAAATGGGTGTTCCTATTTAAGATTTCAAAGTTGCCCCTCCCTCCCTCGGGTGGTGGGGGCAGGGGGTCGCGTGTGGTATCTTTGGATGTTCCCCTTCGAGGCGAACAACTTTTGTTGCAACTTTTTAAAAATCCGATTTGCAGTTTTCAAGATATTCCCAAAAATAATTTTAAATGCTTCACCCGATATATATATATATATATATATATATATATATATATATATATATATATATATATATATAGGGATTAGACAAAAATCTAAAACGTTTACAAAAGTGTGAAAATCATACCTAGTATGGTATGGGGCCTCTTTTTCCGTCCAAAACAGATTGGATCCGACGTGGAATGGACGTATACACCTGAATGGACGGATACGTACCTGAATCGTGGTGTGTGGAATTTTGTACCATCAGGGAACAATCTTTGGGCAATGGGTAGAACTTGGTTCCCCAAAATGGCCTCATACTCCTTAGTATTCATCATTCCATAAAGGGCTATGATGGGACCTGCAGAAAACCACGATATCATTATCCATACTGTAACAGAATCACCCCCATGCTTTACAGTTGGGAGCAGACAGTCTGTATCATAGGCCTGCGACGGCGTTCTCCATACGTAAACACGTTTGGTTGTTGGAAACAAGGTGTAGGTCGATTCATCGGACCACATTACGTGTTTCCACTGCTCATGAGTCCACGCCTTGTGGTCCTTGCACCACTGGATACGCCTCTTCGCATTTACTGCTGTGACTAGGGCATTGGCGATAGCGGGCCTGCCATCAATTTTCATTTTATGAAGTTCCCGTCGGACTCTGTTTTCGATGAAACCAGGTTCTATAGGCCGTAATTGAGTTCAGACGTAATTTTCATTGCAGTGGTATTCTTTTTTAGCTGCTACAATCCTTTTTAATGCTCTCCGGTCCCTATCTGACAGGATTGTCTTTCGACCCCACAATGTTCGCCACTGTTGCCACTGAAGCTTCAACCAGACGGGCACCAACGATCATGCCTCTTTGGAAGTCTGTCAGGTCGCCCATTTTACCGCACCACTTTCACACCACGACACTCACAGGTGAACTTGTTACTGCTAACGGAAGAGGAAGGTCCACATGACACACTGAAAACAAAAGAACGATCGGCAACCGGAACACGTGTTGTACAGTGGACGGCCAAACTTACGTGTCCTGTATGAAGTGTTTTTAGATTTTTTGTCCACCTCTGGCCCGGATATATATAGGGCCCGATCCAGGAATCTCTGAGGGGGGTACACCAATAACTACCAGTACATTTGAATTAAATTTGAGTTTTTTAAATGCCTTTAGGCATCTGTGATGTGAATGAGGAATTCCTTTGGAAATGCTAAGTGTCTGCTCTCGATGAATTCTTTTCCTTCAACCTTCAGAAAATTGACTTAAACTATTGATTTTGCAAAACTCTCTGCTAGCTTCTCACTTTAGGTAGTGTATATTTACAACGGAAGGGGGTGCACGTTTACCCTTGCACCCCCTAAATCCGGCCCTGTATATATATAGTAGGTGACTTGTGTATTTTATTCCGTAGCTCATTGGGTCCCACTACTTTTTTATTTTTATTTTTTCATTGATCAGACAGGACTCCAGTAAACAGGAAAATATAGTTACAGTTTAAGGTTTGATTCGATATTCTGCAAGTATTTATATATTTATTGTCAAGCGAACAAAATGAAGTAGAATTTTACAAGCGTAAAACTGTTCTAGATTTTAGTATTAATAAAAACTATGAATATGTTTACAGCTCAAAAATAAATTGAATGCTCTTCAATTGTAGTCCTTAATTAGCTATGATCAAGAAGATGGATTTAAGTTGTTTTGTGTGTGGTCAGCTCATTGGTTTCCATCATCTTTAATTCTGGAACTAAATATAACTAATTTTATTTTTCGTTTAGAAATAAAATAGTCACCTTTAGCTCGTAACGAAAGAGAGAGCATAGTGCAAAATGTCACTATGGCATTACATTTCGTTATATAAAGAAATGAAAAAAAAAATACATTTATAGTTGAAAATGTCGGAGGTAATTTGACAAATATTATGAACAATTCTATAATATGTAGAATTAAGTAATGGTTTATAATAAAATAAACTGCAACGAAATGCAGGGTATATGAAGTTAGCAAAAATAATTTGCCTCTATGAGCTGAAATACAAGTTTATTGAATAGATGGGGAAACTTCACCTTGAAATATACACCATGAATTTGGTTTTCGATAGAATTTGAAATATGTTAAGATCATGGGATCATTTATCATAGGATCATGTTTTATATCTAATTTTGTTCAGAATAGAACATCCTTTCCAACTGTACTACTCCTTTGTCCGTATTATACACCAGAAACTGGAAAATCGAGGAAAACTGGGAGATTTTTCGATTTTTCGAAATTTTTGCATCCCTCTGGTTCGAGCCTGGGTTCACGTAGGGATATGATTTTTTTTATGAAAATACGTAGTTATGTACACAATACGTGTGCTAAATTTAAATCCTGCAAAATTTACATTATATATATAATTTACTGCGTCGTTACTATTTGGCCTAGAGTCATGGTTCAAACGCCATTTTCTTCAGTATAACAAACCCTTTCCAACGATACCACTCACATGTCCGTATCATACACCTGAACCGGAAAATTCGGGAAAACCCGGATTTTTTAAAAAGAATCCCCCTGAAACACTTCAAAAATTTGGCCAGTGGCGGCTCTAGCCCGGGGGACCTAGATCTAGGATTCTCTGAGGGGGTGTACCAATAACTACCAGTACATTTGAATTAAATTTGAGTTTTTTTAAATGCTTTAGGCATCTGTGATGTGAATGAGAAATTCCTTTGGAAATGCTAAGTGTCTGATTTCGATGAATTCTTTTCCTTCAACCTTCAGAAAATTGACTTAAACTATTTATTTTGCAAAACTCTCTGCTAGCTTCTTACTTTAGGTAGTGTACATTTACAACGAAATTAAATGAATTTTTTTAGTTTTCAGCCCCACGGTTATAACAGTTAGGCTAAAGGAGACGGTGAAAATGAAAAATGAATGAAATGGTGGAATGAACAAAGTGGAAGGAAACCCACGTACACGGTGCTTGTCCACCACAAAGTTCACTTGGCGGGAGCAGGGTTTGAACCAGGAACCCATGCACCAGAGGTGAACGCTCTACCACTGAGCCACCGCGGCCGATATATTTACAACAACGCGGGGGTGCACGTGCACTTTTGCACCTCCCTAAATCATGCCCTGCCTAGGACCCCAGTTTTTTGAGTCAAAAAATAATTTATTATTTATATATTTTTGAAAGTTTATAGTAAAGTCATGATATACCTATCATAGTCTGGGGTCTGTCTGGCTCCCCGATTTTTTACCTTCTACATCGGACACTGACTCTGGCCCGGCCCTGGGTTCACGTAGGGATCTGAAAATTTCTTGAAAATACGTACTTACGTACACAATGCGTGTGCTAAATTTCAATCTTGTATCTTGAAAACAAAGGGATGAAAATTTTTTGAAAGTCTGAATTTAGGCCGCACACACACGTATACCTAACCGGTTAGCGTACGCGCCTTTGGCGTGGGAGACCAGGGTTCGATTTCCAGTGGGAGCTCATGTGGTTTGGATTCCACGTTAATCAGTAGGTCCACGTCTCACATAGCATCACTGCTGAACAGGACACTAAACTCAAAATCAACTCAATCACATTATAAAAAATTACTGCGTCGTTACTATTTGGCCTAGAATCATGGTTCAAACACTATTTTCTTCAATATAACAAGCCCTTTCCAACGGTATGACTCACATGTGCGTATCGTACACCTAAAGCGGAAAAATTGGTAAAAATCAGATCTTTTTCTGAAAAAATCGCCCCCTCGGAATAGTTGCGACCCTCAGCCTCGGGCCCGAGTACACATGGATTTAAAGAATTGAGAAATAGGCCTACTCAAAGGTGCACACAATCGGATAGGTGCTGACTGCCACGGGTGCTGACTGCCACAGCCAATTATTGGTGCTGACTGCCACGACTGTCGCTGATTGCAAATATGAAGGTGCTGACTGCCACGACGGCGTGCTGACTGCCACGAGCCTGGGAGAAACTGTATTTGGAAAGGGAGGAATTAATCCCACATACTAAATTTATGATTATTAATTAATTTAGTAGGGATTAATTTAGTAATCATCACAGCAAATCTATGTGGCATCCTATAAGTTACAAAGTTGCTCACTAAGTGGAACGACATACACTTGGATGTTTATAAAGGGATTGTCTTTTCTGTTATATGTACAATTTGCACATTTCATTGTTTATATTAATTGTTTTATTGTATTATTTAATGGATATGATGGTCTGAAGCCAGCTGACAAGGGAAGTTTGGGAGAAGCACTCGCCTGCAGAGAAATAGGCATGTCATTTGAAGGTCCAATTCATGCTGATTACAACAGGTAATAAAACTCCTGTACGTTGAGAACTGTTCGAGATATTCAGCTTGGAAATTTATATGAGAAAATGAGTGGATGCACGTTTCAATGCGTTAAGTATTCTCATCCATGGCGAAGCCTGATGGTTTGAAATTGCTATTGCTTGATCACTGGGGTCCATTCACAGACAAATTGTCCATTACAGGTTGCATGACGGATGGCAAAGACCTAATGGTTGAGAAGATACCAAAGAATTGCACACGATTTGTGCAATCATTTGATGTGTTTTGATTCCGATCAATCAAAGATTATAGCAGGAGATTTGTATCCTCGTCGCCAAAAGTGCCTTTACATCGCCGTGACGGGTATGTGACAGCGCAGTACATTAAAGAAGGGATGGTTGCATAAGAATTTGTGATTAATTTTGAAGAGTTTTTATTTTGACTAGGAAAATAAAGTAGGTATAGGGAGTAAAGACACAGATTTGAAGCATCAGTGCACTGTCATCTCTGAAAAGATTCGTATTATTGCCTTATATGTTAAGTTAAACACCACAACATCTGTCACTGATAGCGTAGATCATCTTACTTTTTAAAATTGCCTCTGTAGCCTATTTGTCCATACATTAATCTCCAGACATGATGTATACAGAGGAGAAAGAAAGAGATACAACATCTGTAAGATTTATGTAATTCACTAAGGGACTATAGGAAACGACTAAGCTAATTACTGCTACTAGCGCTTTTTAATCTTCAGGGATTTACTACATGTTCGCAAAACATTATTCTAAGTCCTAAATCTGTGCGTGAATTATTTCATTCGCCTCACTGTAATTATTTTAGAATGGAAACTGATTACGCTGAACGTGAAAATGTTTCTCGTAAAGCAAGGGCCGTAATAAATGTAAATAAGGTTCTCATTATTATATAAAACACATAAGTATTTATTCCGTGTATAGAACAATATAATACAGTAACTAAGCAACATCATAATCACTAACGCCCGCAGGATTTTTTTCAACGGGTGGAGGGGAAGTCCGATATAGAATGTTTCGTTTTATTCCCTATATATATTAACAGTCATAACATTTATCATTGATAGCGTATATCGTCTTTCGCCACTGTAGCTTATTAGTCAGAACATTCATCTCCAGACATGATGTCGAGAGAATAGAAAGAAATAGATATGAACAGTGGTGTAACTAATTTTACTGCGCCCTGGATCGATCGATCATCGATTTACTCATACTCCCCCAGGACCTCTGCCACAGGTATTTCAGCTGCTGCGTTATATATATGGTTCCATGTTAGAAGGGCCAAACAAAAGGGCAAAGACAGAAAGACCCGAGTCAAAAGGGCCCTGCGTCAAATGGGCCCGGGTCGAGATGGCCCCCTCGCTACAAAAGGGCCCGAGTCAAAAGATCTCCGCAACAACAGGGCACGAGTCAAAAGACCCTGCGTCAAACGGGCTCGGATCAAAAGGGCCCGAATCAAAACGCCGTTCATAAAAAGGACCCGGGTCGAAAGGTCTCCGCAACAAAAGGGCCCGAGTCAAAAGGCCCCGAATCAAAACGACCCTCATAAAAAAGCCCGAGTCAAAAGGGACTCCGCTACAAAAGAGCCAGAGTCAAACGACCCTGCGTCAAAAGGGACCGAGTCAAAAGTGGCCGAATCAAAACGCCCCTCATAAAAAGAGTCATAGTCAAAAGGAGCCCACGAGAAAAGGATCCGAGTCAAAGGCCCTGCGTCAAATGAGCCCGGGTCAAAAGGGGCTCTGCCACAAAAGGGTCCGTGTGAAAACGACCCCACATCAAAAGGTCCCGGGTCAACAGGTCTCCACAACATAAGTCCCGAGTCAAAAGGGCCCGAATCAAAACGCCCGTCATAAAAAGGAGCAGAGTCAAAAGGGGCCCCGCTACGAAAGGGCCCGAGTCAAACGGCCGTAAGTCAAAAGGTCGCGGATTAAAAAGTCCCTAGTCAAAAGGGGCCAAATCAAAATGCACCTCAAAAAGAGCCCGGGTCAAAAGGGTTCCACGACAAAGTTACCTGAGTCAAAAGACCCTGCGTCAAACGGACCCGGGTCAAATAAAGCCGCAGTCAAACGGCCCCGCGTCTAAAGAGCCCGGGTCGAAAGGTCTCCTCAACAAACGGGCCCGAGCCAGAAGGCCCGAATCAAAACGCCCCTCATCAAAAGGGCCATAGTCAAAAGAGTCTCCCGACAAAAGACCCGAGTCAAAAGGACCTGCATTAAACGCGCCTGCGTCGAAATGGGCCCCGCTACAAAAGGGCCCGAGTGAAATCGGCCCCACATCAAAAGGGACCTGTTCAAAAGGTCTCCACAACATAAGGGCCCGAATCATAATGCCCCTCATAAAAAGGAGCCGAGTCCAAAGGGGTCCCCCTACTAAAGTGGCCGAGTCAAACGGCCGTGCGTCAAAAGGGTGCTGGTTTAAAGGGCTGGAGTCAAAAGGGGCCGACTCAAAACGCCCCTCATAAAAAGAACCCAAGTCAAAAGTGTTCCACGACAAAGGGACCCGAGTCAAAAGGCCCTGCGTCAAATGGACCCGGGTCAAATAAAGCCGGAGTCAAACGGGCCCGCGTCGAAAGGGCCCGGTCGAAATATTTCCTCAACAAACGGGCCCGAGACAGAAGGCCCGAATCAAAACGCCCCTCATCAAAAGGGCCCGGGTCGGAATGTCTCCGCAACAAAAGGGCCTGAGAATCGTTTGTTAACACAACGCAAAAATTTGAGATTTAGATAGCGATAATAAACATAACAATTATAATGATGTCTGCAGAATTTTTGTGTATACTGGTACGGAATGACAACCAACGTCAGTAACAGAGGCGACTCTTGAGGGAAGTGACATTGGTAAAAATTAACATTTTACGAACGCAATCCACAAGAAGTTAACTGCACAAATGTATGATGGAATTTCATTTACGGTGGAAAACATTAACGGTCTCAAAACAAAAGATCAATCAAAACTAGTGATGAGCGCAAGAGTCTTGGTCTTGCAGTTTTTGCAAGAGTCTTGCATGCAAGACCAAGACCAGGAATCCCGATGCAAGACCAAGACCAAGACCAATGGGTGCAAGACCAAGACCAAGACCACACCTGCAAGACCAAGACCAAGACCAAGACCAAGACTCTTGCGCAAGAGTCTTGCACAAGTACCGTTTCGGTGGTAGAGCAGTCACATGTGGTTATACGGGTCCCTGGTTGGATTCTAGCATGCGCCATGGAAACTTTTTAGTGGGCAAACACCGTGTGCGTGGGTTTTCTCGGTAGAGACCTGCATGGGCCGGGCCTTGCCCGAGACCCGAAGCCCGGCCCTACCCGCGGGCCGGGCTGGGGCGGGCCGATTCTATTATTTCTTTGAGTCGGGCCGGGCTTGGGCCGATTAATTGCAATTCTTTAACCCTCGAGAAGTCGCGCTGAAAAAGTAACGCGAGTAGTCGCGCGCGGTCAAATGGACCGAACGAACATAATGTGTTGCAAAAATCGTTTTAAACAGTTTTCTTGTATTAGAAACGTAATTTTGTATATTTTCTGATTAAGAGGGAATAACATTTTTATTATTATAATAAGTTTTACAGTAATAACTATTAGAGAAACCTACAACTAGACATGTTATTTTTTTATTTCTCATTTGGAATAAAATGTTTTTGTCGTTACATATTTCTTTAGATAGATAGCTACGCACTGGTTTTATTGAAAATTCTAAACCTGATGATGATCTTTTGTTTTTGTCAACTTTGGTTCGTCTAAAATTAGAAATGCAATAGTAAATTAGTTAAAAATATACTATATAAACATAACAATAAAACAAAGCTTCACAGCGCATTTTACATTGAATTAGAGCTCAGTCGCAGCTTAGCGGTTAGCATACACGCCTTTGGCGTGGGACTGCCGGCTCGATTCCCGGTGGGACCTCATGTGGTTCGGATCCTTCGTTAAGCAGTAGGTCCACGTCTTACATAGCCTTGATGCTGAAAAGGGCGCTAAATTGAAATCAAATCAAATTTACATTGAATTATTTTAATGTCCTGTTATTTTGAAACTTCACCTATACAACACTACATTGAATTATTTTAAGTTATCTTCAAATTTACACTGTTCTACACTTCGTCGTCGCTTATTTCGTCCCCTCTTGCTCTGACTACATTCGGGGAATCGCTGGTCATTTCTGGGTTTAAGGTCTTCAGATTCGCTCGCAGACTCCTCACTTGACCTTTCGTGTTCACTCATATATAAATATTCGTTATGATCTTCCTCAGACAAAGCTTCCACGAGATCATGTCGGCTGATTTATCCAAATAGTCAATCCCTAACATTTCCCTCCGTTGTTTGAAGCTGTTCAGTTCTAATTTTCTCTTTTCTCATACTTGGTATCAGTTTGTTAACTCTGTCGACCTCTCTTCCGTCCATTAAAATAATATTTATGTTTATAAAGCTTAAACACCTCCAAAGCAAAGGTCACGTGCAGAGCGAAACACTGAGAAAAAACATTACACGGTTAGTCGCGCGCGGTGGAAAGCACCGCAGAATCACTAAACAATCACTAGTACTTAAACTAAACAACGGATAACGGAGTGATTGAGCAGGAATGTTTGGGAAGGTGAGGGGCAAGATTAGCTAGACGGAGAAGTCTGTCGGACAAACAGAATGGACACACGATCGAAAATAATTTCCCTGTGGTGCTTTTGACCGCGGCGCGACTACTCGAGGGTTAATAATTATTGACATTCGTTAAACGATAATTAGAATAAAGGCAAACGTTGAAGAAGTGTGCCCGTGAAAAATGTTATAAAATGAAACTTCGAAAATTTATCGGGCCCGGGCCGGGCTTGGGACAAGAATTTTAAAAAACTTATAGGGCCGGGCCGGGCTCGGGCCGAAAATCTCCAAAACGTTTCGGGTCCGGGCTGGGCCGCGCCTACATACATTCGGGCTGGATTGGGCTCGGGCCAAAAACTTCGGCCCGTGCAGGTCTCTATTTCTCGGTGTTTTGATGTTCCCTCCTACTTTCTTCAATCCACTATTTCATTCATTTCTCATGAATACCGTCTCCCTTAGCCCCAATGCATCGTGGGATGTTAAACTAGATATTTCGTTTCGTTTTAAAACATATTAGTGGTGTTTTTCTTCCAAAACTAAAGTGAAATGTAGTATTGAACATTGGTGATACCGTACACCATAGGTGTCGACTACATAGGTATGGCCTTGGCTCCCAGACTCAAGCATCCGTTGGGAATTTTTAATGTGTGCCCATAAAATTAATATCGAAATAACATTTTCATGACATTGAAAAAACTTAATACATGTAACCGCAAGTTTGATTTCATGGGCGGATGCTTATACGTTGAATAATTGTTTATCAATATAACTTTTAGCATCCTTAGGTATACGACACATCGAGGGTTGAGCGATATAACATTATCCTACAACAATAAATCTATGTCATAAAATTGAAAGTGACTATTTTTGTGACTCCTAATCTCTTGAACCACCCAACCGATCTCGATCAAATTTTCAATACAGATGGAGTTTGAGCCTGGGAGTGTTTTCATCATTTCACTTTGACGGTAAGCTTAGGAAAGGGGAGAAAGGGGAGTTATATAATAATAAATAAAACTTAACAACTTCAACCAAACGAGTAATCTCGATCAAATTTTTAACATAGAGGAGGTTCAAGCCTGGAATGTTATATGTCAGTTCACTTTGGTGGTAGAACCTAGGGGGAGACGAGCGAAAGGTTATATATATATATATATATATATATATATATATATATATATATAACTTAATAACTCTTGAACCACCTGACCGAACTCGATCTTATTTTAAGATAGATGAGGATCGGGCCTGAGATGGTTTTTATCAAATCACTTTGATCTTGAAGTTTCGGGGAGAGGGAGAGGAAAGATATTAAAAATGATGGAAAAAGACCGACATTGAAATGGAATCTATAGTTTTGGGGACCGCTAAGGTAAACAATGATACTTCCGGTGCTGTTTAAATCAAAATTCAGCCCCGTAGCTTGGCGGAGGGGAGGGGAGATATATAAAAATGATCGAAAATGGCGAATATTAGTGTCGAATCCATAGTTTTCGAGGTCACTGAGTTGAATACTGAGACTTCCTATACCATTTACGACCAAATTCAGCCTCGTAATTTGGGGAAGAGGGAGATGCATAATAATGATTAAAAATGACCAAATATTAGTGCCGAATCCATAGTTTCGTGGTCTCTGACACGAACAGTGACACTTGTGATGCCGTTTAAATCCAAATTCAGCCCGGCAACTTGGGGAAGAGGAAGAGAGGGAAACATAAAAATAATCGAAGATGACCGATATTAGAGAGCGCTTTACTAATAGTAAAAAAAGTGATTGACTAACGATATATATATATATATATATATATATATATATATATATATATATATATATATTATCATTATTATTATTATTATTTTAGTTTAACCTAACAAAGTAGATACTTGATGCTAGTAATCCATATTCACAAGTGAGACTTCAAATAACTTGGAGTTTGATGCCCTTATTTTGTATTTCTAATACAGGTCAACAGTATTTATATAAATTGAGTCTACACAAAAGACATAGACAGTTGAGTTGTTTTCAGTTTTCCCTCAAATTATTCTAAAATATTAAGAGGTTTGATTATAATAATTATTATTTTAATTTTCTTTCCCTCTTTTTTTTTTGTCAATATTGCTAAAGATATCATCATCATAATAGCTATTCTGCTATTATTGGCAGGTTATTTGCTTCAACAGACAAGGTTTGACGTTCGGTGGTCCTCAGCTGGTCTCTTCGTCTTGACGTGGCAATTTTCTGTTTCAATACCTTCCTTCAACTAGTCTGCTTCGCTCCCTCCCTCTTTTTCCTTCCACAATACTCTCTAGCACGTCCCTTGTAATACAGTTCCTCGTCAGCCAATATATTAAACAGTTCCCTTTCCCCCTCTTAACAATATCTAAAATTCTTCTTTTTTTCTCCTACTGCTAATATTTCTAACACATTCGTTTTCGTTCAACACGGCTAATTCTCTCCTTTTTCTCCATGCCCATGTTTCGAAAGTCTGCAATTTTTTCATCGCTTTTGCGTAATGTGAATGTCTCTGCCCCATGGAAATGAAATGAAATCTTTGAGTTTTACGTCCCACGGTTATGCCGGTTAGGCTAAAGGAGACGGTGATAATGAGTGATGAATGAAATGGTGGAATGAAGAAAGTGGGAGGAAACGGGAGAACCCCGAGAAAACCCACGCACACGGCGTTTGTCCACCACAAAGTTAACTTGGCGGGGGCTGGGATCGAACCCGGGACCTCAAGCACCAGAGGTGAACGCTCTACCACTGAGCCACCGCGGCCCCCTCTGCCCCATGGAGTACATATTGGAATCAGTAAAACAAAAATTCAATATTTAATTGGAAGTTTGTTTAATACAAGAATTAGCTAATCGTGGTTGGAAAGAAAAATCTGACGCCTTTAGAGTGTAAAAATAATTTTGCAATTCATGGTATTTCAATAATCTGTGCCGTCTGATTTTCTTTCATGCGAAACAGGGGTAGCCTCCTCAGTTTGGGAACCAGTGGAATGTTGGATCTGTTAAAAAATATATATATAAACAGATTACGAAACCCTGTGATTTAGGCATATCTTATAAGTAGTGAAGCATGGACACCCATTAAAAAAAATAAAGGTCATAACCTTTGTTGTACGCTATCATACTTACACGACGTTAAATTATATTACATTTAGAAACATACATTGTATTTCCGTTACTACTGGTGCTTTGTAGAGTTTATTATCCCTTATATCCATAGTAAAATTTACCTATGAAAAGCTTGAGATTTCTTAAATGCAAAGAGCTCCTCCGTGGCTAAGCGGTTAGCGTACGCGCCTTTGGCGTGGGAGGCCCGGGTTCGATTCCCGGCGGGAGCTCATGTGGTTCGGATTCCACGTTAATCAGTAGGTTCACGTCTCATATAGCCTCGCTGCTAAAAGGGACGCTAAACTAAAATCAACTCAACTCAACTCTTAAATGCAAGACTTGCAAGACTCTTGCATGCAAGACCAAGACCAAGACCAAGGGTTCCAGTGCAAGACCAAGACCAAGACTCGATGTGCAAGACCAAGACCAAGGCTCGATGTGCAAGACCAAGACCAAGACCTTGCGTTGAGTTGAGTTGATTTTAGTTTAGCGTCCCTTTCAGCAGCGAGGCTATATGAGACGTGGACCTACTGATTAACGTGGAATCCGAACCACATGAGCTCCCGCCGGGAATCGAACCCGGGTCTCCCACGCCAAAGGCGCGTACGCTAACCGCTTAGCCACGGAGGAGCTCAGACCAAGATCTTGCATTTGCTCATCACTAAACAAAACACATCAATCACTTTTTGTTCATTGTTATGCATATTGTGATTATTATTATTATTATTATTATTATTATTATTATTATTATTATTATTATTATATTACTTTTATTATTATTACCATTTTTATTAATAATAATATGCAAGGTCAGTGGTAGCCCATGCCTTCAAACCAGTATACGCCACTGTTTGAAACTATGAAGTCTACATTAACATAGATCGTCTTTCGATCATTTTATGTTCGAAGGTATGCATGGGTGTCTTACCCCTTCCCCCAAAGCATGAAAAGCAAACACAGCCAGGGGCAGAGAGAGACACACACACAGAACACACAGCTCGCTGTGTACCTGCAAGAGACCTATGGGTAACTATAGTTGCCCTCTTGTTACAAGGTGTTGAGTCAGGTAGTATCAAGGTCAGTTCCTGCAGTTGAACACGAAGTTGACTGTTAGAAAACAGAAGCATATAACTAGTCTCATCTGTTTACTTTTCACGAATGTTTTTCACCTTCATGTGTACAGATCACGTCTGGCGTACATTTAAAAGGCATGCTGTGTCAAGTATATATTCCCAAAAAGATATGAGTACTCAAAAGGCAAAAGCCTGTAGCTACTTTTGTTTTTCTTTTTCTATTAGCGTGGAAGCGTTGTTTCAACATCCTTCTTGCGGGAGCTCATGTGGTTCGGATTCCACGTTAATCAGTAGGTCCACGTCTCATATAGCCTCTTTGCTGAACGGGACGTTAAACTCAAAATCAACTCAACTCAACATCCTTCTTGTAGCTTGCTTAGCACTTTCACTTCATCTTTTTAGTTGAGCTTTCGGCTATGAATACTAGGGATGGCCACATTTTTTCGAAAAATGAATTTTTCAAAAACGATTTTTTTTTCGAAAAAACGAAAACGAATTTTTTCCGAAAACCGGAAAACGAAAACTACCGAAAAACGGAAAACGGATATTTTTTGTAAAACAAACTGAGTTTATTTCATTTGTTAGTACTTCCAAACTATAGTATACTATGCATACGTATAGGAAGTCTTATAGAAGGGCTATGTTCATCTGTCTGCCTATCCATCCGTTCGTCTGTCAGCTGGTATCAGAGCAAGAGCGGCAAGAAATAGCGAGAAGCATACATGTAAGTTTGCAACACGAATAGATTCATCTAATGCATTTTACTTTTATTTAATAATCCAGAAGTGGTAGAGATCTATCGCTTTCTGCTACATTGTTGATCAACACAGAACACAAACGGTAACATATAGAAAGACGTGATTTTCCAGAACCAATTCAGTGTCCCAAGAATATATTCAATGTTCGCCCTTATTACACTTGCAGCTTAAGCTATGCATAAGTGTCGAAAATCTTGAGAATGGCTTTGTCCGTCTGTCTGTCGAGAGGTGTCAGAGCAAAACAGTAACAAATATTGAGAAGTCGTTTCTTGCGGTCGATTTAGAGCCCCTAAAATAGGTTCGATCTCCTAAATTAACCCTCCATTTAAAACCGTAAGTGGTTCTAATACCATTTTTGGTTTCAATTTGTATCGCTATAGAACGAAAATCGTAATAGATAGCGAGAAGCGATTTGTTGCAAACAATTTAGCGTCTTAGACAACATACAACTATCCACAACATTTAATCAAAACCAGAAATTGTTTATATTTACTATTATTTCCGGTTTTAATACTGAATTACGAGATATCGAGATGATGTAGATTTTGGCAATCGATTCAACTACCTAGAAATAGCTGTACCTTTTCCATTAATCCTCTATTCAGATCGGAAGTTGTTTAAAATAATCATTTTCGGTTTAACATTGATCGATATAGAACAAAAATGGTAATAGATAGCCACAAGTGTTTTTTTTTTTTTAAAAAAAAAACGAATCTATACAGCGTCTCAAGAGTATATAAGCTATATATCATCTCAACGCACAATACTATCGAAATTGAAAGTGGCTGAATTTACTAGTATATTCAATAGGGATTCAATACGGATTTTTATAAAGCAAAAGATTGAAGAAATAGTGATGCGGTTTTTCGCGATCGACTAAGCGTTCTAAGAATAGACTCTACCTTCTCCCTTGATCTCTATTCACACCAGAAGTGGTTCAAATTAACGATTACAAGTTTCAACATTAATCGCCACAGAAGAAAATTGGTAATAAATAGCGACAAGTGGTTCATCTACAATCGATTCAGGTTCTCAAGAGGAAATACAATTACAATCCACAACACTCCACAAAGGCAGAAATGGTTGAAGGTTATTACTATTTTTGATTTTATAGGTAATACTAATTTCCATAGAGCAAAATCGGTCAGAGATATCGAGATGCATTTTTTAAAATTAATCCAGCATCCCAAGAATAGATTCCACCTTCTTCGTTAACACTTTATTTGAACCGAAAGTGTTCAAATTAACCATTTCCGGTGTTAACACTTGTCGCGATAAAACAAAATTGTAATAGATAGCGACAAGCAATTTTCTGGAATCAATTCAGGGTTTTAAGAGAACATATCTTCATAACCTGCACCACTCTTCTGAAACGGAAATGCTTGATATTTACTACTACTTTCGGTTCCAATACTTATATGCATAGAACAATAACTATAAAAGATATCGAGAAGTTCTCTGAAATCGATTCAGCGTCCTAAAAATAGATTCCGTCTCCTCCCTTAACCCTCTATTCAAGCCGGAAGTGGTTCAAATTAGCCATTCCTGCTTTCAATCTTTATCGCCATAGAACAAAAACGATAAGTGATAGCTAATAATGGCTTTTTGATATGGATTCAGCATCCGAGGAACAGATTCTATCTTTGATTTTATTAACCTATTCCAACCAAGAGTTTTAGTTGTGCTACTTGTTGTACTGAAGTTTTGAATATTCAATTCGCATGGATTGCAAGTCTGCCTCAGTTTTACACTGTGAAACGAATCTCATTTGTTTCTCTACAAAAACAGGAAAAAATGTATCACAATCAGGGGGGATCCAGGGGTCGATCGCCCCCCAGAAGAGAACACCCCTATTTTATATATAAATAAAACCCATCCCAGAGTTGGAGCTCGTAAAAATAGCTCTAAGTAGCAGTATTACAACCCCCCCCCCAGAAGTCCGTCCTGGATCCGCCCCTGATCACAACCCCCGGTTTCAGTATTGATCATCATAGAGCAAGCGAGAAGCATGAATTCAGTACCTTCGCAATAGACTATGTCCAAGTTTTATCCTGTGGTAGAAATTTACTACTACTTCTAATTTCAATAGTGATCACCATAGAGCAAAACTAATAAGAGATAATGAGATATGTTTATATATATGAATCCAGGATTCGAAGATTGTCATATCGATCGCTATCCCTCTATGTAAACCGGAAATAGTGAGAAACTACCATTTCCGATTTCATAGTAAAGAAAAGGCGATAACCGGAAGCAGTTTTTGATATGGATTCTATGTCACAATGGTAGTTTCCATCTCTAAGTTTAATGCAACCGAAAGTGATAAAAACTTACTATATCTCTGGTTACAATCTTTCTTTCTCATAGAACGAGAGAAGTACTAGGAAGCGACAAACGTTTCTTTTCAATATATAATTTTATAATTCCAAGAAAAGATTTCAAGCCCTGCAACTGGTCTAGTGGCTAGCGCGTATTCCTTTGATGCACAGGGTCCCGAGTGGGAAAACATTGAACGTGTTATGGTGGTTCGGATTCCACTTTATAATGTAGGTCCAAGTCTTGTATAGTCTTGCTCGATTCTGAAAAGGGACGCTAAACTTCAACAAACAACCAAATAAAAAATATTTCATCTTAGTAGTATTCTTCTACTGAAGTTAGTAGCAGTAAAAACTAATACGAAAACGAAGACCCACCTATTTAAAATTTGAATTCTCGTTTGATGAGATTATTATAATCAGATACTTAGTTCTTTGTCTCACCGTATATAAAACATCTTTAGAACAAATAAACCATTCAATAGTATTTTGTTAGTATTAAATTGCCTATTTTTGAAAGCAATCAAATTGTTTTTGATACTGACTTAATTAGTTATAAAAAATAAGATAAATGAATGGGGGATCTTAGTGAGAAGTCTTTAGTATCAGTACATATAATCACTTCATGTTTCATATTTTGTTAAAATCAATTGTTAAAAGTCAATTTATTACAGAGTTGCCTGATACTATCACGATCAGTTTATACAGCATCCTTCTATTTGGTAATTTATTAGTCTTTTTTTTACATTATAAAATATAATGTCGGGCTAATTGCTGTATCGCCGGACTAATTTTAGGAAATTTACCGGGTCAATTGGAGAATTTATTTAAGTTTATGAGGAAGAGTGATTGAAAGTCAGGTAAGGGGAATAGCAAAAGCTCTGATAGTGATTGCATTTGCTGGTTGTTTTTGATGTTGTAAGCGGCACTGTATGTGGAGACGGATGGACTATTTCGCGGAGAGGTACACTTGTTTTACTATACGAATCCATAGATTGTAAAATGTATAGATAAATTTGAGCAAATCTTTAATTTTCCCATTTCAAGTCGAGAACAGAAACCAACAAACCCCTGTGGGGCTTCTAATCCGTTCCTACTACTATCACTACCCCTACTCCTACTCCTACTCCTACTACTACTGCTACTCCTACTTATACTATGGATCCGTATAGTAAACCTACGCACCTAATAACATAATCTAACGTAACTTAATGTAATCCAACCAAATATAACCGAATGCAGTATATTTTGTTCCAGTTTTTCGATTTTCAAATTGATCCGGCGATTCAGCAGTAATGCCATATTGTCGATGACACATTAATAATCACTAGTAAATAATTATTTTTTAATATTCTGTAAAATATAAATTTTACACTGTTTACCTTTGTGAATTATTATTTCTAATTTATATCCCTCAAGAACCGAGAACCAAGGGTCTGTGGATCACAATATTTCATGCTGAGCTCGCACACGTACTAGACTTGTTAAAGTCTATGACCATATCAACTTTGGCCAATATCGGATGAGATTAACGCATTTTAATGAAATTTATTCATTTAACTAAGTTCAAGTCCAAATTTTCTGAACAGTATTTTGAGAAAAAATACTGTTACAGGCTAGTCAGAGCATCAATGCAACTCTGTACTGTCAACAGTTGAGCCGTGTTCAAAAAAAAAAAAAAAAAAAAAAAAAAAGACTCTGGAGCCAGCACTTCTGAATCGCAAAGGGGTCCTCCTCTTACAGGACAAAGCTAAGCCCCACGTGGCTAGGATAACCCGGGACACCATTCTACACTTTGGATGGGAAACACTATTGCATCCGCCATACTCCCCGGACATTGCATCGTCCGATTACCATCTGTTCCATTCCTTGGACAATCAGCTTAGAGGACACTAGTTGAAATCCCTAGTAGAGGTGCAAAATGCACTTGATACCTTTTTCGATTCACGGCCCACCAAGTTCTACCGCGATGGAATACATGGCCTTCCAAAACGTTGGCAGAAGCAGACTATTTTTGATCTTCCAGGTATGTCTTAGGTTAAATATCGATGTTTGAAGGTGTTGGGTGAAAAAGCGACAGATCTTTCTTGGTTACCTTTATAGTTACTAAGCTCGTCAAGATCTACCACCTTACCAAGTTTGGTAAAAATTGGATGAGTTCCATCTTTCGCGCTTTAATGAAATTTCTTGATTTCACTGATTCCAAACCTAACATTGATAGCTAATAACTCAGGAACAAAAAGTCTGCACATCATAATATTTTATATGAGCTTCCATGCATACCAAGCTTGTCAATATTTACGATCCTACCAACTTTAGTCAAGATCATTTGAGTTTAATCAAATGCGACTTGGTGAAATTTCTTGATATCACTAACTTAAAACACAAATTTGATTAGCAATAACTCGGGAACCAAAGTCCCAAACACCATAATATTTAACATGTGTACTAAATACATTGCAGTCCATAACCATACTAATTTTGGTCGTGATTGGATGAGTTTCGTCAATAGTAGCACTACACACTATCCTTTCATTAGATCGAGCTCCTCCGTGGCTTAGCGGTTAGCGTACGCGCCTTTGCCGTGTTAGACCCGCGTTCGATTCCCGGCGGGAGCTCATGTGGTTCGGATTCCACGTTAATCAATGAAATGAAATGAAATCTTTGAGTTTTACGTCCCACGGTTATGCCGGTTAGGCTAAAGGAGACGGTGATGATGAGAGACGAATGAAAGTGGTGGAATGAAGAAAGTGGGAGAAAACGGGAGAACCCCGAGAAAACCCACGAGCACGGTGTTTGTCCACCACAAAGTTCACTTGGCGGAGGCTGGGATCGAACCCGGGACCCCAAGCACCAGAGGTGAACGTCCACGTTAATCAGTAGGTCCACGTCTCATATAGCCTCGCTGCTGAACGGGACGTTAAACTCAAAATCAATTCAACATTTCATTAGATCCAAATCCAAGGAGCACGGTAGCTCAGTGTTAGAACGCTTACCTCTTGTGCATTTGATCCCAGACCAAGTAAGTTCGTGGCAGACAACATCGTGTCCGTGTATTTTCCCGGGGTACTCCCATTTCCTCCCACATTATCATTCCACGAATTCCGAAAACTTTTCGAGAAACGAAAAATCATCAAAAAAGGGAAAACGAATTTTTCGAAAAAAATCTTTTCGAAAAAACGAAAAACGATTTTTTTTCGAAAAACGAAAAATCTTTCGAAAAAACGGAAAACAAATTTTTTCGAAAAATGAAAGACGAAAAAATTTCCGAAAAAGGAAAGACATTTTTTTTCGAAAAACGAACGAAAAAACGAGAAATGAAATTTCCGAAAATCAGATTTTTTAAAAAGGCCATCCCTAATGAATACCACCGCGACAAGTCGTGGTTCTTATGATAGTGGCGTATTTTCGTCCGGAGAAATTATGGAAATAATAAATAATGTAGACTCCGATGCTTTTGAAACGGACGATGAATGTAGTTTGTACGAAGATTCTAGCATCAATTTATGTGACACACATACCTCTTTTCATATAACATCGCTGTTTGATAACGTTAAACTCTAAATCAAAACTCAACACATACCTCTTTCTATTTAAAAATATTGTGTGGTATACAATATTCGGAATTCAAGATGGCTGCCATGATGTGCACTAAATCATTTATGTCGTTATTATTGTTCTGTCCCAATACTTTTCAGTAACCCTGTATACAGATCCACATGTCTTCTCACAGCAAAATTAATCTAATGTTTTCCACAGAATATTTTTCATACTAATATGTATTTTTTTACTTTGATCCAGGAGTAGAAATGGAATTCTAGAAGTAAGGGAAAAGTCAGCAATAGATAAAGTTTGATTGAACTATGTCACGAGAATACAAACTCAGAAAGACGGTAGTTAGGGGTGGACTGGCCAGGGCCCTTAGGTCGCAATCGCGGCCTAGGCCCTCTAAGAAAACAATGAAAGAATAAAGAAAGAAAGAGAAAGAAAAGCTAAAACAAAAGAGAGCTAAATAATTCGGTAGCTCAGTGTTATTATGCTACCAACACACACTCCTCTTCCACCCTTCCATCAATCAGTAAGTTATCTTTTTTAATAGGGTCCTTTCGTTACTAGATTTGTGGCTAGGTCCATCTTTCACTATGGTCTTTTATTATCAGAAACTGTGATTTAGTTTGTACCTGGGACCTTGGGCCCTTCTTTCAATATATTGGACAGTTGGGTCCTTCTTTCATTACATTGAGAAGTTGGAGCCCTGGGCCCTTTATTCATTATATTGGGCAGTTGGGGCCCTTCTTTCATTTCATTGAGCAGTTGCGGTCCTAGGCATGTTTTTCATCATGTTGAGCTGTTGGGACCTGGGACCTTTTTTCATAATGTAGGGTAGTTGCATCCCTTTCACGGTTGAAGACTGGTGCCTGGTTTGTAGCTGGGTTCATATTTAACCACAGGCTGGTTGGTTCTTTATGGATGTTAATACACCTTGTAGGTCTATATTTGATAATTCAAAAATGGGAAAACAACGCATTTTTAAAAATTTATTTTCTATCAAAAAGTTTACAAAATAACAGGAGAAAACAGTGGAAGACGCCAAGAAAGCGGGCATTTCAACATAATGGTTGATTCTATCCAAGATGTTTCAGGGCTTAATCAGCTGGCTATAGTAATTCTCTGCGTTATAAACGGTCAAGTATTTGAGCGGCTGTTAGTAGTTGTCGTAAACAGCTTGGGCGTCTCTGGCAGGGGGACGATGGGGACGCGTCCCTCCAATATTTTGAAGTACAAATTATTCAATATTTTGTTCTAATTTAATTTATTTACTAACGGCAGAATAACATATAAATGATAATAATTATATTTATTTGTCATATAATATTCAGGCTGTGTAACAGAGTTCTTCATATGCCTCACGGGGTCCGTGAAGGTAAGCAGAAATGTAACAAATGGAATTAAAGATAATAAACAGGTTGGGCTAGATAGTACCATTTAAATAACTTTCTTTGATGTCCTCCCCAAATTGTATATGCCAGAGACGCCAGTGGTAAACAATGACACTACAAGACAAGTAACTTATAATGAAATCAAAAGAGTACTTTGTGACAAAAATGTTTTGATGCTTGTGATGATATTGTAAGTTGCTTTTTTGATGGAGCTGCTAACTTCAGTGGATGCTATTAAGGAGTTAAAGCATTACTGGAGAAGGATAATCCTGAAATCATTTACACCCAATGCATGGCTTATGCTCTTAATTTCGTTATGACAAATTCGACTGAGTAGATACCTGAAGCTGCAAATTTTTTTGAAACCAGTGCCATGTTCTGTCTGAATACTACAAAAGAAAGGATGTTTGTAAGAAAATGATTGATGCAAGCCACGAGGGACATGACAGACTACGAAAAGTTCAACAAGTTGGTACAACACGATGATGGAGCAGAAACAAGGCACTGAATGCAGTAGTGGACACTAATGAGTTTCGCTACGAAACATGAAACCAAGACGAGGATGACTGTCTATCATCAAGATTTCTTTCATTTCTATTGTTCCTCAGTGATGATGTACAGAACAGGGGTTTTAATGCGAAATGAAAATTTTAAGCTAAACTTTGCTGAATAAATGGGCAGAATTTAACACTGTAATGAGGACTTCTATGTTTCAGGACTTATTTACGGAAACGGAGCCTGTTTCAAAATACCTGCAGTCTCACGGATTGGACTATCTTACTACCTGGAGATTTCTAGACAATTTGCAGCAGCAGCTTCAGAAGAAAATAGAGGCAAAAGATGTCTGTTTAATGCTTTACGAAAACACAAAAATATTTTGTGTGAAAATAAATCAACAGCTTGCGCAATCTGGTGTAGAGATAGCAATGGAAAAAACTTTTTGCACAGAAGAATCTTAAAGAAAAAGAAAATGCCAGGAGTGCAGATGAACTGGAAAAGAACTTAAATATAAGTGAAAATGATTTATTCAGAATAAAAAAACTTCAACGAAAATTCTGAATACAGCTGTTACATGTGTCAGTGATAGATCTCAGCAGCCGAAAGAATTCCAAATACTGGAACCTAAGGACTTTTCAGAAATCAAGAAGAATGGTGTATCTGCAAGAGCTTTCAGAGTTCTTCCGAAAAAAAACTAAATATAAAACAGGAGAAAATATACAAAGAGCTCCAGCAGTTCTCTGTCGTGTATTTCCCTGTCACAAAACGTTCTCGTTTTTGATGATCCTGAAGAGAATGATGCCCCTGAATCCGTAGAAGATGATGATGATTATGCATATGAGCATGCTATGGAAGATGGAACATCTTTGGACGGGATTCACGGTAAGAGTGATAATGATGCTGCAAACACCTTGTATAAAAATTTTTTGTCATGTGCAGGGGAAATTTTGCACCAATTTCCGTCAGTCTAGTTGCTTTAATAATTTATACATTGTATACAAACATGCGTTGTCTCTACCATGCACACAAGTGACATGTGGAAGGTGCTTCTCAAAGTTAAAGTTAGAGTAAACAAATCTCAGAGCTAGTTTGTGTGAAGACATTTGGACACATTTTTGCTAATGAATATGGAAAGAGACATGTTAAATTTAGTGTCTGTGAACGAAGTTATTCAGAAACTCCGCGATTCATAAGCTGAACTGCAAAGAATCTTAACTTTTTAAAATTATTCGTTGTTTCGTGGTTCAGCAGTGTTTATCATTTTCAGTAAAACTGTCGTGTTCATTCCACAGTCAAAAGTTATTATTAGTTGTTTAGTGTTACAATTTTTAGTAAGCTGCCCTGTTCATTCCATAGTAAAAGTTATTCGCTATTATTTTTTTAGTGTTTCAGCTACTATACAGAGTGTCTCAAAAGTCCCGTGACATACGGTAACTCTCTTATTATCAGAGTTACAACAAAATATATACGCGGGGAAACGGTCTCCAAATATGATGTTTTCAATCTAAAGTGAAAGAATTTTTCAAATCGGACAAGCCGTTTGGGCTGTACACTATATGCGCCCAATGTTACATGAAAATGCAACGTTACCATTTACCCGGACCCACAACATAAATGAATGAAGTTACTGTCTATTAAAAACATTATATTTGTAGGCGGTTTCCTCTCTTACATTTTGTTGTAACTCTGATAACAACAGAGTTATCCATGTCAGGGGACTTTTTAGACACCCCGTGTGGCAATGCAATAATAATTATAAAATATTCTCTTGAAAGTTTGTTTCTGGAAATTCTGTGCTTGCTGTGTCATCAAATTTTCACCGACCAATGATAAATTATAGCTTGCAAAAACTATCAAGTAACAACCAATTTACAACTGCACAACGCGATGGCTCATCGCAGATGTTGATTGTACGCAGTGGCGCAACCAGGATTTTATTTCGGGAGGGGCCAAGAATATCCAGTACAGTAGTCTGGAAACGACGTGCTGCACCATTTGATGTGGACAAAATTGAAATTTTGAATTCTCCTCATTACAAGCAATTTAGTTATCCTTATTATTAACATGCTAAAAAACCTTAAAATGAAAATTCCAATTCACAAATTCCCTATTATTAACGGTTACAAGTTTTAAAATTTGCGCTATAATAAATATTTAGAACATCTTTATTTTTGCATAAAATGACGCACTCTTTACTAACGTTTATTACTCTAAGAAATTAATGTAGGGGTTTTCACTGGGTATTTCTCCTCTCGTACAGTGCTTTGACTTAATTCAATATTCATTTATGCTTTGATCTATTTTGAAATTTCACCAAAATTTGTCTGCAACGCTGCTGTATAAGATAGATCAGGTTTGCTTCGGAGAGGGCATGGGCCCCCGAGTTCATAGC
The DNA here is from genome assembly GCF_964235325.1 of Thermobia domestica. Lineage (NCBI taxonomy): Eukaryota > Metazoa > Arthropoda > Insecta > Zygentoma > Lepismatidae > Thermobia > Thermobia domestica. Next base: position 21,456,648 of record NC_137459.1, on the reverse strand, counting down.
TCGTTGCGCCACTGATTGTACGTTATTTTAGAAATTGGTGTTATAGTCTGAACTCCCTCCATAGTAACCGCGGCCTAGGCCATAATACACCCAGTCCGCCTATGACGGGAGTGCAAGCAACCTTTCATGAAGAACGACTTAAGCGATAGCGATTGTTCCAAAACAATCAACAAGCAAACAAAACTAATATTATCATTCAAATTTCCTATTTGTTATTAATAACCACAGATATATTTCCTTCATTTGAATAAACACTTCAACTTACTAAGGGGACACAATCCTCTTTTGCATGATTGATCTCCACTCTTGCTTTGATCTCAAGCTTTTTACACGTGGAACCGTATTTACCGGGCCCTTTGGACGCGGGGTCTTTCTGACTTGTGCCTTTTTGACGCAGGGCCCTTTTGACTCGCACCCAGTTGACGCCTGGCCGTTTTGACCCGTGCCCTATTGTAATGGTGCTCCTTTTGATCAGGGCCCGTTTGACGAAGTTTCTTGTTGACTGTTTCCCTTTTGTCGCAGAACCCTTTGTATTCGGACCCTTTTGACGTAGCGTCCTTATAACTCGGCTCCTTTTGTTGCAGATCCTTTTTAACCCGGGCCCTTTTAACGCGAGCCTTTTTGTCGCGGAGACCTTTTTACCTAGGCCCTTTCGACGCGGGGCTGTTTTCACTCGGGCATTTTGTAGCGGGCCCCCTTTTGACTCGGACCCGTTTGACGCAGGGCCCTTTTAACTCGGATCCTTTTGTCGTGGTACTCTTTTGACCCAGGCCCTTTTCTTGAGGAGCGTTTTGATTCGGCCCCTTTTGACTCGGGTCCTTTTGTTGCGTAGATCTTTTGACCCAGGCCCTTTTGATAGGGAGCCATTTGACTCGGGTCCTTTTGTAGCGGGGCTTTTTTTCACTCGGGCCCGTTCGACGCAGAGCCCTTGCGACTCGAGCCCCTTTGTACTGGGAACCTTTGACTCGGGCCCTATTGATGAGGGGTGTTTTGATTCGGGTCCGTTTGACGCGGGGCATTCTGACTCGGGTCATTTTGTCGTGGGACCCTTTTGACACGGGCTCTTTAAATGAAGGGCGTTTTGATTCGGGTCTTTTTGACTCAAACCCTTTTATTGCGGAGAGGTTTTGACCCGGGCAATTTTTACTCGGGCCATTTTGACTCGGGCCTCTTGTACGCGGCACCTTTTGACACGGGTTCATTTGAGGCAGGTCTCTTTTGACTCGGGCTCTTTTGTCGTGGGACCCTTTTGACGCGGAGCTTTTGGTTCTTGCCCTTTTGACTCCTACCCTTTTCTTGCGGAGAAGTTTGTCCCAAGCCCTTTTTTCGCGGGTCCCTTTCGACTCGTGCCCTTTGTAGAGGGGCCACTTTTGGCTTCTGCTCTTTTCTTGTGGAGATCTTTTGACCCGGGCCCATTTGACGTGGGAAAGTTTTGTCTCGGGCTCTTTTGTAGCGGGACTCTTTTTATCCTGGCCATTTTCATGAGGGGCGTTTCGTTTCGGCCCTTTTTGACTCGGGTCCTTTTGTTGCGGTGACCTTTTGAACCGGGCCCGTTTGACGCAGGTCGCTTGGGACTCAAGCCCTTTTGTCGTGGGACCCTTTTGACTCGGGTCCTTTTAATGAAAGGCGTTTTGACTCGTGCCCATTTTTGCGGAGACCTTTTGAACAGGGCCCTTTTGACGCCGAGCCGTTTGACTCGGGCCATTTTGCAACGATGCCCCTTTTTGACCCGGGGCCTTTTGACTCGGGTTATTTTGTCGTGGGTCTCTTTTGACCCGGGCTCTTTTTATGAGGGCCGTTTTGATTCGGCCCCTTTTGACTCGGGCCCTTTTGTTGCGGAGGCCTTTTAGCCTGGGCCGTTTGACTCGGGTTCTTTTGTAGCAGGGCTCTTTTTCAGCCGGGCTCGTTTGAAGTAAGTCCCTTTTTACTCGGGCCCTTTTGTCATGGACCCTTTTGATGAGGGTCGTTTTAATTCGGGCAATTTTGACTCCTGTCCTTTTGTTTCGGAAACCTTTTGACTCGAGCACTTTTGTTGCGGAGTCATTGTGGTCTGGCTTTTTTAAAACATGGTCCATTTTGACTCGGGCCCTTTTGACTTGGGCCCTTTTGCTGCGGAGACGTTTCGACCTGGGTCCTTTTCACATGGGCCATTTTGACTCGGGCCCCTTTGTAGCGGGGCCTCTTTCAACCCGGGTCCGTTTGAAGCAGGGCCGTTTTGACTCGGGTCCTTTTGTTGCGGGCCATATTGACTCTGGCCTTTCGGTCTTTTCCCTTTTGTCAGGCCCTTTTGACATGGAACCGTATATATAACGCAGCAGCTGAAATACCTGGGGCAGGGGGCCTGGGGGAGTATGAGTAAATCGAAGGTAGATCGATCCAGGGCGCAGTAAAATTAATCACATCACTGTTCATATCAATTTATTTTTTCTTTCGACATATCTGGAGATCAGTGTTCTGACTAATTGCCTACAGCGGCGAAAGACGATATACGTTATCAGTGTTATGACTGTTAACGTAATATATATAGGGAATAAAACGAAAAACTCTATATCGGTCTCCCCCCCTTCGTTAGAAAAAATCCTGCTGGCGTTAGTGATTATGATGTTGCTTAGTTACTGTATTATATTATTCTATACACGGAATAAATACTTATGTGTTTTATATAATAATAAGAACCTGATCTACATTTATTACGGCCCTTGCTTTCCGACAACGAAACATATTCATGTTCAGCGTAATCAGTTTCCATTCACAAATAATTACAGTGAGGCGAATGAAATAATTCAAGCCCGAACATGTCGTAGTAAATTCCTGAAGAGTGAAAAGCGCTAGTAGCAGTTGTTAGCAGTTTTTAACTTAACATATAAGACAATAATTTGAAAAACTGAGAATACAAATCTTTTCAGAGATGACAGTGCACTGATGCTTTAAATCTATGCCCTTACTCCCTATACCTACGTTATTTCCCTAGTCAAAATAAAAACTCTTCAAAATTAATCAAAATTTCTTATGCAACCATCCCTTCCTTAGAGTACTGCGGTGTCACATACCCGTCACGGCGATGTAAAGGCACTTTTGGCGACGAGGATACATAGTATGAATCTTCTTCATCCGGACGTTATAATGTACCAACGAAACAATCAAATAAAGTTCGTGTCCATACGAATCACTTCCGATCACCGCAATACATAGGATTGTTTCAGTTTGCGTTCTGCAAGGCAGGTTACGAACAAATTATAGGCCTATAACTATTGAATCACTTGTCGAATTTGCTTTTTGCTTTGGTTCTGCGAACTGTTCTCTTGACGGATGCAACACAATTGCACATATAAAATGTTCATGGTGCAAGGGAGTATTTTTGCCTGCGTCATTTATTCATAAAACAGAAGAACAACAGTGATCAATTTTCATCTCTAACCTATGATTATTGCAGGGGCGGATCCAGGACCAATTTCTGGGGGGGGCGGTGGGTTGTCATACTGCTACTTTTAAGGGCACCAAACTTTGGAATGGGTTTTATTTATATATATAAAATAAAAAAGTTTTCCTCTTCTGGGGGGGGGCGATCGCCCCGATCGCCCCCCCCCCTGGATCCGCCCCTGGATTATTGTGAACAATGTAATGACTAATAGTATCTAACAAACCCGTTAGTTATTGCGAAACACTTTTTTTGTTACTTCCGATAGCTTTCAATTCGTATGTCAATATTCGTTACTAATTATGTTGTACTTAACGCGTATAAATGCGTATATCCTCATTTTCTCATATAAACTTCCAAGTTGAATATCTCGAACCGTTCTCAACCGTACAGGAATCTTATTAGCTTGTTATAATCAGCATAAATTGGGACTTCAAATGGCATGCTTAGTTTCTCTGCCGGCGAGTGCTTTCTCCTGAACTTCCCTTGTAAGGTACAGCCAGCAGTGCTTTTTTGATGGAACTTTCAAGAGCTGCTCGAAACAATTTGCGCAGCTGTACACAGTTCATGCTGACATAGGGAGTTCAAGTGAGAATACATAAATCGTACCAATTTTGTACCAAATTTCACAAAATTAAATCCCCACGTTAAGCGGGTTTGCATATCCAGGCTCCTAACTATGAAAACATTTACGCTCACTCCAACCTCAATCATTTCACGAATTCAACCTGCTTTACGTATGTTATTAGAACATAATATCGATTGTTATTTATTCTAAAAACACTTTTATACATTGCAAGAGCTGTAACATCCAAATATTTACTGAGAACTCATAGTCGTATCGGAATAAACAAGAGCGAGTATGGAACAGTAAACTGCTTGCACAAAAGGCAAAAGAAGATATGCAAAGGCATACAAAGCGGTCGAGTGGTTTGGGTCGATACACTATCAATCACATGTTTGTGTGTTCAAACCCGGGAGCAAGTTGTTTCTTTTTTAAGTGTCTTCCTATTTTCATCCGGAAGCTGAAAATATTTCTTTGAGTAACTCATTGAAAACTTCTCTTGTTTCAAATTCGATTAGAACGGAACATTATATGAATTGCAAATCTTAAATCCACAGCTAAAAAAAGAAAAAAAAATGAAGTATACTCACTACTCCTTTATCCTCTAATTTTAACGAAAAACTATTTATAAACAGTGGTGACTTCAGAAAATTATCCTCGGGGGAATTTCAATATGCGGGTGGAGGGCAAATATTGGTAGTCCACATTGAGCACGATCGAATATATGGTCCTGAAGGCGGAAATTTCATAGCTCGAGAGGGGTCTCAAATTCTCCCTCAGATCATGTCCTGAAAGCATCATTGCTTAAAAGCTTTTCGTAACAAATATAATATTACATTTGTTTCTCGTTCTACATTTAGAATTGGTAAAATCATAACTTATAGAGGATTATAATAAAAGCATAAAAATTACAATACCAATCATGTATAAATTATCCTGTAAGTTACCAACTTTGGGTCAGATTAAAACTCAAAAATATTTGTTTTCGGATTGCACTTAGAAGTAAGTCCTCTCTATATAATCCTGATTGGAAAACCATGTATAACTCTAATTAATTAATCAATATTTATACAAATATTTTTTATTTTACTATTTTTACTATTCAATATTATATACATTTCATTTCCAAAATCAAAATCTCGAAAATGTATATTGTACGAGTGCAGATTCGCAAATAAATGATTATTTATCATATACTAGCAGCGTTCACCCCGCTTCGCTGGGGTCACCCCGGAACGCAATAAACCTTGTTAATTAGATAATTTTTACTTTTTCGCTTTCAAGTGATATGATAAAAACCATAGTAGATTGCAGTAAATGTTAACATTATATCGCCTGTCATTTATGTTAACCCGCCGAGTGACACGGTCATGCGGGTTGCATATAAATACGTTTATTTTTACCTATGATGAACTAACAAAGGATTTGTACGTTATGGACACTTGAATGGTCAATTATCTCAAGACACTGGTAATTGAAAATTAAAGTGATATGATAAAAACCATCTAGGGTCCAAATCCTAACAACCCCCCAAAAATGAAAGAAATCGGTTCAGCCGTATTAGCGTGATGAGCGGACAAAGGATTTTGTGCGTTCTCTTTTATATATATAGATATATTGGTCTCTATTCGAAATTCTATTTAATCGAATCCGACAAGAACACAGACAGAAACATCGAGAACAGGTGAAAAAAAAAAGGCTGTATCCGACGTTGACTCGAACTTAGTTCGAATGGTGCTTTATAAGCCGAACGCCTTAGACCACTCGGCTATGGTAACAACTAGTGATTGTAGCAAAGGCTTCGAGTAGCAGTTCTTATTAGAGAATAACATTTTCTATTGCCTAAAATTTAAACCTAATTTACTTTGATATAATATATCTATTAATTTGTTTCATGAACACTTTTTCGTTACTTTGATGAATGATGTATGTTGTTGATATAGATTCTATTGCACGTTCTTTCGTAAATATTAGACTATAGAAAGTATCAGGGCTATTTATGATGGAAATTGACTGGCGCATGCGCAGTACACAGACAGTTCAATTGGAAGGCGAGGAAGGAAACGCTAACACACTGTTAGAATGTTTCATCGCTGTGAAGTATAAAGAACAGCTAAAATGTATTTTACGCTTGTCATTGCGTAAAGAATCACCAGGTTAATGTTTGTCTAAGTTCTCACTGATCAACTGGACTCATGAAAAATAATCAATATTGTCATTACTGCACAATATGAAGAATAAAGAACGTAAATTACACCACATTGTTCTCAAGTTGAGTTGAGTTGATTTTAGTTTAGCGTCCCTTTCAGCAGCGAGGCTATATGAGACGTGGACCTACTGATTAACGTGGAATCCGAACCACATGAGCTCCCGCCGGGAATCAAACCCGGGTCTACCACGCCAAAGACGCGTATGCTAACCGCTTAGCCACGAGGGAGCTCACATTGTTCTCGAATTCGAACCTAGCTAAAGAAGGGACAATAAACAAAATGTGATTTATTCATTCGAATTGAGATAATTCAATGAAACTAGAAATTACACAATCAAAAGGAAAAACATCTTTAAAAAGACAATAATACTTTTATGCGAGATGTGAAATAAAGTTATTAATTAACTGAAACGAAAGTAATATTGAGCATGATATAGAATAAGAAAAAAGTAAACGTATTATTAGAAACATTCAAAGTAAATTCACATATACTTTTTGAAGATATACTACTCTTCCTTAACGTTTTAACGAACTAATAAGTAAAGAAGCAAAGGAAAAGAATGAAGAACTAAAGTATTGCTCTTGAAAAAATATAATAAATAAATGAAACTTAAATAAATGTTTACACAAAAAATAGCACACTAGTACTTCGTGTAATCACCTCCAGAGTCAATAACTTCTTGAAGTCTGGAGGGGATACTAGATACAAGTCTCGAGCAATACGACGGTGTGTCACGAAAATGTTGCCACAGTTCCATAACATGATTTTGAAGAAACGTTTGGTCTCTGTCTTCACGTCTCTCTTCCCATTCTTGCACCATGTAGGCCCACAGATGTTCAATTGGGTTCAAATCTGGGGATATAGGGGGCCTCTCAATACAAATTAACTCTGGATGTTCACTTAGCCACTCTCGTGTTTGCCGGGAAGTGTGAACAGCACTGTTGTCATGCATAAATATATATTCTTCCTGTTCGGGGAAGTTTCTTTCTAAGGACGGTAACAACGTATTTTCGAGGATATTAATGTAAACACTGCTGTTCATTCTCTCAGGCACCGCAACCAAATCTCCAGGACCAGCAGCCGTCATGTATCCCCAAAAGTGTGCTGATATTCGTCCTGAACAAGAAGTTCTGATAATATTTTGTTCAGCATACCTGGTTCCGCGCGGTCTATACAATATAACTCTGCCTTGTTGGTTAGACTTGAAAACCTTCTCGTCGGTCCAGATGACTAAGTCCCAATATGACTGAGGTTGGGTTATGTTATTCTGTGCCCATTCCATCCGTCTGGCCTTGTGAGTTTCAGTCAGGAGAGTCTTCCTAGCGGGTCTTGAACAGTGTAGACCAGCCCCCAATAATCTTCTTCTTATTGTTTCGTGAGAGCAATTATATTCTCTGGCTTTGTCCAAGAGGATTGACGTGTGGCGTAGAGGTCTGTTGATTACTTCTGTAACTAAAGCTTGATCTTGAGCTGCAGTTGTCACTTTTGGCCTTCCACTTCTTGACCGAGACCTGAACCATTCTTCACCTTCTTCATGTCGCTAAACCCATTTCTTGACCGTTTTCCCAGATCTCTAGCAATCTGAGGCACAGTTTGTCCCATTTTTGCTCGGCCTATGATTTCTCCTCTCAGAGCAACAGACAGTTCTCCACAACCTTTAGAGCGAGGCATTTTCAGAACCTGTTAGAAATTTGCGTTCTGGCGTGTATGACAAATGTCGGTAAAGTGCATCTTTCTGTTTCTACTGCGCATGCACCAGTCAATTTTCATGAAAGATCATAAATAATCCTGACAATTGTTGTTATATTTATGAACGAATACGTAATATAACCTATATTAACAACATCATTCGTCAAAGTAAAGAATACCGCAAACATAAAACAATTTCAACAGACTATTACATCAGGCCAAAATAGGCTTAAACGTCAGAGAATACAAAATAAATTTCATACTGTAACAAAAGCTTGAACATGAAACACGCTTACTATATTTTCAATTTGTCATATTAGCCGAGTGGACTAAGGCATTCAGCTAGAGATTCTGAGGCACCATTCAAGAGTAGCTCGAATCCCACCACAGTACAATTTGATTTTACCTCTTCTTCACGTTTCTGTTTTTGATCCTGCCGGATTCTATTAAATATAATTTCGTAATACGCTAAAATATACGTAATATTTGAAATTCTTAACCTCCCATTTTTACATTTTTCAAGCTCAGTTGAGAAGAAAAAGGGGAAAATAAAAGTACAAAGATTTACAATAATTACTTAGCATTTACTGTCATTGTAATTGTGGATATTTTATTTATGAAAATGTATAATGAACTAAAAATATATTTAGTAGGTCACCGTCATATGTCTCCATTTTTCGATTCTAACTTGAAAGTTACAGTTTAGGCGATGACATATCAAAGACCCAGGTGGTTGAAGGGGTTGTAACCCCTCCCATTGAAACTTTTATATTCTATTGAAATAAAAAGTGTTTCAGTTTATAATCTTGGAAAAGCAACAATCACTGTGTGTGGAGGACGGTTTATTTATACTACGATTTATACTACGAATATCCAAATGTGTAGAAGATGTGACTGGATATTGTGCATAATCATTCCATAAATTCCCGCCACCCCAGGAGGAGGCCAGCCGTCCCTCGGTTGGGAAATACTGCTTGCGAGGGAAACATTCTAACAGTGTGTTAGCGATTCCTTCCTCGCCTTCCAATTGAACTGTCTGTGTACTGCGCATGCGCCAGTCAATTTCCATAAAAGATCATAAATAGCCCTGATACTTTCTATAATATTTACGAAAGAACGTGTAATAGAATCTATATCAACAACATACATCATTCGTCAAAGTAACGAAAACGTGTTCATGAAGCAAATTAATAGATATATATTATCAAAGTAAATTAGTTTTAAATTTTAGGCAATAGAAAATGTTATTCTCTAATAAGAACTACTACTCGAAGCCTTTGCTACAATCACTAGTTGTTACCATAGCCGAGTGGTCACAGTCTGTGTGTGGTTGCTGAAGTGTGTGGATGCCTCTGCGCGCTGTGCAATAGGGCAGGCTTTTCTGTGACTATTCGTGCTGTAAACACATCACATTATCTTCTTTAATAGATATATCGCCAGAAAATCTGTTTATTTGCATAAACTCTTGTTTTGCAACAGTAGAAGAGAAACACAATTATGAATAAAAAGGTAAGGCAAAATACAGTTAAATTTTCATTTGATAGACAGACAATGAGTGTTCGACCAAAACCTTTTGAAGTTCATGTTTGGTTAGCAGATGTTGTCAAGTTACATATTGATCAAATCGAGGGCTTGCAGTTAAATAGTGATGAGTATTGTATATATGTCAAATTTATATCCCAAAGTGCTATGGACAATATTTTACGGACTTTGCCGGATAAATTACCTTTCAAGCATGAAGACGGCACTGTAAGTGACGTGTTCATAACGAGTGCAAATGAGGATATAACAAAAGTTAAAATAGTCAATTTGCCTATGGAAGTTGAAAATCCATCAATCAGTGCTGAATTACGTAAGTACGGAAACATTAAAAAAATTGTGGACGAACAGTGGTCAGAAAAATTTATATTTCCTGTAAATAATGGGAATAGACTAGTGTACATGGAAATCAAACAGCATATCCCCTCCCGACTCGTAATCAATGGCCATCGTGCAACAGTATCTTACTATGGCCAGCCACCAACATGTTTTTTGTGTGGCTCAGACCAACATCTTGTGCATAGTTGTTTATTGAACAAAAACCGTCAAAAAAGGGAACCGTCCCACAATACGACATTACATGATTTATTACCAGAGCAAACGATACCAAGTAGTAAAAGCGATATTACGCCCTTCAAAAAAGAGCCGACTGGTGCTTCCAGCTCTGTAAGCGCATGCACTAGTGCTGACCAACAAGGTAGACTTACTCTAGCACAGGCACAACCAATAAATCAAGATCCTGTCCTTGCTGACTCAGTTTTTGAAACTGAATTTCCGACTTTGCTCAGTACCTTATCGAATCAACAAGCATTACCCCTTAAAGAACAAATACATGAACAGAGTACAAGCACAAGGACCAAACACGTACATACTGCCGTTCGTTCTAACACTGAGATCTCCAATCAAAGTGATACTTTTGCCGAGAAAGTTTCACAGGAACAACCCGTTTCAGCTGACGCAAAGTCAGCAAATGTGCCCGAGGCGACTATTAGTGCGGGAAATATGAACGAAACTGGTGTTGTCTCCACGCTACGGGATGGGGAAGAAAACGGTACACCATCATCATGTTCAACGAAGAAAAAGAAAAGGAAGCTCAGCCAAAGACAAGGTCAGACTGGCAATCAACACCTCTTACAGAGCAAAGAATCAGAAAAAGTACAGGATGCTTCTAATATAAATGAGCCTTCAACATAGTTTTTTCTTACTTTTGTATATTTTACTGTGGTTCCATGACATGTATCTATACTGTTCGTTTCTAGTTCAGTCCATTTACATGCGTAAAAAACATGAAAAGAGTTGACATTTCTGGATATACTAGGTCAAATTAAATATGTACGTATGTATGCAACCATATATATGCACCCTATATTTACTAACTAAGAAGTAATGAATATTGTAGTTCCCAATGCCAGGCGTATAGGTACATTAAATATCAATGCTTTTACAAGTCCTATAAGAAAACGAGCACTGATGGATTTTATTAAAATCCATGATTTCGACATTCTGAGTTTACAAGAAGTTGTTTTTTCGGAATTCGAATTTTTACACAATTACAATGCATATGTGAATATCGGGTTAGATGGGAGAGGTACTGCTTTTGTAATAAAAAAAGGAATATCGGTAGACCAAGTGCATCGAATTATATCAGGGAGAGGTATCAGTGTGGTATGTGATAATGTCCTGTATATTAATGTATATAGTCCTTCTGGAACGACGAAACGGATTGAACGTGAAATCTTTTTTAATGAAGACCTTATACCCCTAATACCACCGACAACGACCAATATTGTGTTATGTGGCGATTTTAACAGTGTCTTGAGAAAAGAAGATACAACAGGACAGTTTAATAAATGTCATGCATTGGACAATATAGTGCGACAACTAAAGCTACACGATGTTTGGATTACTCAATATACACATATTGAATATACGTACATAACTTCGACAGTTAAATCACGGCTTGACCGAATGTATGTCTCCCAACAAATCTTACATAATGTATGCTCAATTTCAATTGTTCCGACCTCCTTTTCTGATCATGCAGCGGTCTCCCTAATATTAAAAGTTCAAGGTATTACACGTAAGACATATGGACGCTCGTATTGGAAACTGAATGAACAGCTTCTGTTTTCCGACGATACAAAGCTGCTATTTAATGAAAAATGGAAGTATTGGTGTACACAACAAAAATATTTTCCTACATTAAACGCTTGGTGGGTGCACTATACAAAAGAAAAAATTAGGAAGTTTTTTCAATGGATGAGTGCCGAAAGACAACGGGACAGTCGAAATACTTTAGATTTTTTATATAGTGTCTTAAATGATTTGTGGAAAGCTAATGCGACTCCCCAGAACTATTGGCGTGTAAAAGAAATAAAAGCAAAAATTCTAATAAAACAAAGGCAATACTTCGATATCTATAAACATAATATTCAAACTGCCGATTTATTGACAAATGAACGCATGACACTCTATCATGTAGTTCGAACACTCAAACGGAAAAACAATAATTTTATAGACTATATAACCACAGTTGATGGGAGAAAAATAACAGCGTTTTCAGAGCTTATGACTCACTTTCAGGAATATTATAGAGATCTTTTTACAGCCAACCAGGTGAAAGATGATGAATGGCCTTTCCTTTTCGATAACTTAACAGGTTCATTGTCAGATATTGATAATAACAGTTTGATTGCACCCATTTCAAAAGAAGAATTGTTCACTGAGATTAAATCTACAAGTAAGCATACCAGCCCTGGTAAAGATGGAATTATTTATATGTTTTACGAAAAATATTGGGATATCATTGGAGACGTCTTCACAAAAATTAGTAACGAAATATTCGAACACGGCAATGTACTTCAAAACAACGGGGTAATAATCATGATTCCCAAAAAGGGAACGTCTGGACACATTCAAAATTTTAGACCTATTACGCTTTTAAACACAGACATCAAGATAATCACTAAAGTGTATAAACGTCGCATCAGCCTCTTTGTCGACAAAATACTAGGCGACAATCAAACAGCCTTCTCTAGAGAAAAGAATATTTATTATGCACTAAGTACAATCCGTGACATTATTGCATATTTTCGTTTTCGGAAAGTGCCAGCATGTTTACTATCTGTAGATTTTCAAAATGCGTTTGACTTATTGGAACATAATTATTTGTATGCCGTTTTAGCTGCTTATAACATCGCACCACGATTCATTAAAAACATACAAGATCTATATACAAACGCTACCTCTCAGTTACAAATTAATGGCCACTTAAGCACACCAATTAAAATTCAGAGAGGGATCCGTCAAGGATGTCCTTTGTCTATGCTACTTTTTGGATTAGCAATAGAACCATTATTACGAACGCTAATTTGCTACAAGGAAGCCAATCTTCATGATTTCCGCACTATAACTGTCGTGGCCTTTGCAGATGATGTCACGGTAACATGTACTACTAATGAACAAATGATACATGTCCAACGTATTTTAACAAGATATTGTTCTGCGAGTGGCGCTAAAATAAATTTTAACAAAAGTAAATGCATGATGTTTAATAATTGGTCATGGAGAGCTATGACATCAAATCTTGTGCAATATGATTCGGAACAAAAACTGAAAATTCTAGGAATTACGTTTACTTGTGGAGAAGCCGATCAAGAGAATGCAATTTGGACTCCAATTGTGAATGCAATTAGGCATGATAGTGCAATAGTTCGGTATCGAAATTTAAATCTTGTTCAGCGTATTTGGTACGTGAACACGTATCTCTGCTCAAAGCTATGGTATGCTGCACAAATTTATCAAATTTCAGATACATATGTTAAGAAACTCCAGTCAGTGATCGGCTGGTTTATTTGGACAGGATGCTATTTTAGAAATGCAAAAGAAGTTATGATGAATGATTACAATCTAGGAGGGTTAAAACTAATTAATATAGATCTTAAATGTAAAGCTTTACTTCTCATGCGCGCCTACACCTTGTTTCATCTTGATGATACACATACAAGTCAATGGCTATTTTGCTGGACACCACAATTACCTGCCCCAAATCCACCAAATTATGATTACATAAAACATAGCCCAAAATATATGCAAACAATTATACTTGAATGGAGTTATTTACCCACGGAAGTGCCTGGAATATGTCAGACTTCAAAAATTTTATATAAGTTTCTCTTGGACAGATCTACTACCAAACATGTACCAAGGGTAGTCACAAAAAATCCATGCAGACATTGGTCCCAAATATGGTCTAATTTGCATTGTACCTTTTTGACATCTCAGGTGAAAAGTTTTTGGTATATGGTTATACATGATTTATTCCCGACAAACAAACGTCTATCCGAGATACAACGTTCCGATTCAAGTGCCTGTGCAAAATGTGGAGATGATGATACATTGATACATAGACTTACAAAGTGTACTACCGTTAAGAACATTTGGATACAACTTGTAACGATGCTAGCGTTAATATGTCGTACATCCCCCAATGCTATCTTGCCTGACATAATACTTTACCCTGACTACAAGTACTATCCGAAATCTAAAAATAACGCTGTATCATGGCTAATAGCCAATACTCTTTGGTATATTGACAGCTATAGAGCTTTCCTCACAGTGGAAGATTACATGGATTTTTTGAGAAGAACAAGATGGAAGACGTGTCAGTTTTTGGAGGAAAACAAAACGTTTGAAAACTTTCTTAAGGTGATATTGGACAAGTAGAATAGAACCATCACTTTATTTCTTCACTTTAGTGATCAAACATGTTTGTTCTCCATTGTAAATCTACTCTGTAATACCATGTATATAGGAAAATAAAGTGACTATTAAAAAAAAAAAAAAAAAAAAAGTGGTCTAAGGCGTTCGGCTTATAAAGCACCAGTCGAACTAAGTTCGAGTCCCCGCCGGCTACAGCACTTTTTTCTCTCTTTTTTTCACCTGTTCTCGATGTTTCTGTCTGTGTTCTTGTCGGATTCGATTAAATAGAATTTCGAATAGAGACCAATATATATATGATAAATAATCATTTATTTGCGAATCTGCACTCGTACAATATACATTTTCGAGATTTTGATTTTGGAAATGAAGTGTATATAATATTGAATAGTAAAAATAGTAAAATAAAAAAAATATTTGTATAAATATTGATTAATTAATTAGAGTTATACATGGTTTTCCAATCAGGATTATATAGAGAGGACTTACTTCTAAGTGCAATCCGAAAACAAATATTTTTGAGTTTTAATCTGACCCAAAGTTGGTAACTTACAGGATAATTTATACATGATTGGTATTGTAATTTTTATGCTTTTATTATAATCCTCTATAAGTTATGATTTTACCAATTCTAAATGTAGAACGAGAAACAAATGTAATATTATATTTGTTACGAAAAGCTTTTAAGCAATGATGCTTTCAGGACATGATCTGAGGGAGGATTTGAGACCCATCTCGAGCTAAGAAATTTCCGCCTTCAGGACCATATATTCGATCGTGCTCAATGTGGACTACCAATATTTGCCCTCCACCCGCATATTGAAATTCCCCCCGAGGATAATTTTCTGAAGTCACCACTGTTTATAAATAGTTTTTCGTTAAAATTAGAGGATAAAGGAGTAGTGAGTATACTTCAATTTTTTTTCTTTTTTTAGCTATGGATTTAAGATTTGCAATTCATATAATGTTCCGTTCTAATCGAATTTGAAACAAAAGAAGTTTTCAATGAGTTACTCAAAGAAATATTTTCAGCCTCCGGATGAAAATAGGAAGACACTTAAAAAAGAAACAACTTGCTCCCGGGTTTGAACACACAAACATGTGATTGATAGTGTATCGACCCAAACCACTCGACCGTTTTGTATGCCTTTGCACATCTTCTTTTGCCTTTTGTGAAAGCAGTTTACTGTTCCATACTCGCTCTTGTTTATTCCGATACGACTATGAGTTCTCAGTAAATATTTGGATGTTACAGCTCTTGCAATGTATAAAAGTGTTTTTAGAATAAATAACAATCGATATTATGTTCTAATAACATACGTAAAACAGGTTGAATTCGTGAAATGATTGAGGTTGGAGTGAGCGTAAATGTTTTCATAGTTAGGAGCCTGGATATGCAAACCCGCTTCACGTGGGGATTTAATTTTGTGAAATTTGGTACACACCGCTCCCTGACAAAACTGAAAGTACACTCATATCCAAAATTATTGTCGCATATCTATAACTGTCTTCTTGTAAGAATATAATTTGATAATTTTGCAGAGTACTTTTAAAACTTATATTATGTGTATAATCAGGAAATTTATATTTGTGATAAATTTCATAGGAAAAGAATTATAAATACGAAAATCATAATGAGTAAAATAAAATGTAACTAAATGGACAAGAAAATTTTATTTTCCTTTTATTGTTCTTATTTACTGCTCTTTTGACATGAAATTTACCACATATTTGTCTTTGCCGATTATACACATACTAACATTATAAGAAATACCGGGCGAATTCGTTATCAAATTATATTACTAGAACAACATATTTATAATAATGTGACAATAATTTTGGACATGAGTGTACATACAGACACCTATTTACCTTTATTAGGTGTTGGTGTGAACAACACGATCCTAAGGATCTAGTTTCTATCATGCTTCTTGGTGTCCGGTAATGTTACGCCTAGCAACTTTCTCTCAGGCTCGTGGCAGTCAGCACGCCATCATGGCAGTCAGCACCTTGATATTGGCAATTATCGCCAGTCGTGGCAATCAGCACCAATAATTGGCTGTGGCAGTCAGCACCCGTGGCAGTCAGCACCCCACCCACACAATCCGTGTGCAAAGTTTCAATCTGGTATGTTAGAAACTAAAGGCTTGAAAAAGTTTTGAAATTTCCTCAAGGATAAGTCACTTCCCTCTGTCCCCACTTGGCGCCACCAAGATGACCATCTGATTCCAAAATGCATCCTTTTTTGACCAATAAAAAAGCCAGCCTAAATACCTGTTATAGAACCTAAATAAGCGGTCAAAGACAACACTTACGCCATGGTATCTAAAGATACCATGGATCCTAAAAGATTTAACGAGAAGTTGCGTAGTTACGGATTAGTATACAAGGTGTATATATATATATATATTAACAACCTTCCACCGTCGTGCCTATATAGCATGGGGATGAAATGTAAAATGACGGTCGAAGATCGCTGCTACTCACCATCTAGAATGAGTAGGTACAGGATGACGGAAAGAAACCACATTAATTGACTTTGAACTAAAACTTTGTATTTTCATTAAAGCTTGTGTACTATTGTGATTGATCGTCGACTGAATATAAACGCAAGATCACATATCTTTAAGCAGCTAGGAAGTTAACCACGATGAACTCAAACATAGCTGAGATACACGTACCTTTATACAACTGATGACTGGAACTGCTATCGATGTTCTGGACGATCTTTATATTGCTGCCAATAGTCTACAATGGTCGACTATTGTGTACCATTATCCACTATAATGGTCTGCTGAACTATTAGATCTCCTGATCTAATACTGGACTTCGAATCACAGATAAATAACTACTGTGACATGAGTAACTATGTGAATACTCGATGTACGATGATCTCTTAGACTGAACTCTGAGACAAATGCTCTAAGACTGGTCTCCTGAGACTGATTGATCCCAATCTCTAAAAACTATAAGGTTTTATACGAATATTCCAGACATCTTGGAATCCATTGTCGTCGACTTTCTGTATATCTCAGCTATTGGTAAAACGTTGGTTTCACCCGAATTACATCGTGATCAAATTCTCAGACTTACAAATTTCTGCAAACTCAACGATTATATCACAGTCAAAGTGTGTCAATGTTACAATGTGACA
This sequence comes from Thermobia domestica, assembly GCF_964235325.1. NCBI lineage: Eukaryota > Metazoa > Arthropoda > Insecta > Zygentoma > Lepismatidae > Thermobia > Thermobia domestica. The sequence continues at coordinate 21,439,354 of NC_137459.1, read as the reverse complement.
ATCTGATGACAATTCAAAAACATTACAAATACAAATTACAATATCTTACGAATTGACGACCAAGCGTCTAGCCGTAGAACATTCATTACATACACACAACATTGATGTCAACACATAAACACACACACGTGTTTACGTTACATGATAACACTTAGTTTCTTAACATTCAATTTATTAAATATACTTTCCTTTACCAAAATAATCTCTTTTGAATAAAATCAATGACATGCCTCAACATGCCCCTCCTTCAAAATGAGAGAACTCCGTTCTCGACTCAATTTCTTCCCTGAAATTGACCGAAAACTAATTACATATATTACATAAAATAATCATATATATTCAACCATCACCCTGTATATATCATTATATTCATTTTTCACATTCGAAAGAAATCATCAAAACATTATTTATTTACAATCATTGTTTCCTTTTTTTTAAAAAAAAATTACTTGTCAAGAGTCCTCATAAAAATATGAGCTCCTGCCATCTATTGAGTTACATATATAACTACTTGAAGTTGTGTTGCATTTCCTGTGCTCGGAACTGCTCATATATATATTTTTCCGTTCTCGTTCTTGAAAAGTTTCCACTGAATTCAGTCGCAAAGTTCAACTCAGTGTTTATTGTCTCCGCCTAGTTTCCACTAATACCAGTGACCCTATCACTGATGCTTTCCATAAATATAATGCACTTCAATATACACTAGATATGTTGTTATAAACCACTAATACACTAATGAACAACGTCTCTTGTCGCTGCATGATTTTAAAACACAAAAATAAAATTTGAAAATATTATTCACTTCACTTATGGTAAGTTTGCTATCTATAGAGTTAGCAACTCTTGATGCACTTCCTTCCGCAAAATGTTAAGTCAGCAACGTTTTTGACACTGATCTTGAAACCTCCACGTCTCATCCTGTTTGTCGCGTTGCTTGGATGGTTAAAGTTAACTTTAAATACGTGCTCCGCACTGTTCGTGAAAATTTCGGCAAAATGTTCACAGGACCACTACGTCGCATGGACGAATGTACAGTTTTTCGTGTTTCAAGTTTGTGACAAAATGTTTATCCGTTTTTTCTGCTTCAAAACCGGATAATTCGTGATTTGTGATACATCCCTCTTTGGTTTTGGTGCAGTGCATACCAACAATGTTCAAGTTACCTTGTGGTTCCTCTTTGTGCTTGAGATAGTGATCTGCATTTTGTTTTGTGCAAATAGTGTGCTTTTTAGTGTGTTTTTTATTTATCTCTGCATAGATTGGAAATAATCCGCAGTTTTCTACGTTACTAATATCGTCATATACCTTTTTATTCTCTACTCTTCCTTCCTGTTTTTTTCTTTCTACTAAATCTACGTAATTTAATAATTAAATAAATGATAATTATAGACGTTGCTAGTACTAAGGTTGTTAACGATGTTAAAGCAATAGCTAGTACGGTAAACTTCTTTTCCATAATACCTGTAAATATAGATAATCTAAGTGTGAAATCGCGTTCTTATTTTCCTTAAAACTAAAATAACTCTATCGCGGTCTATGACTCTCTTCTGAATAATATATTCATACTTTTAGCATAGGCCTAATGTTAATGTTCATTAATCGTTCATTATTCTCTATAAAATGCATAATCGATGCATATTCTAAATAATGACTAGTGTTCTAATCACTATGTAACCTATTCGGATACAAAAATGCTATCCTTGTTACATTTTCATTCGTTTGACGCTGTTATTGTCTTTTTTTTTTAAAGTCGTAAAATCCTACATTTTCGTGCATATTTCAGCTTTTAAATACACTTTATTACTAGTTTTAACGTTGTTTGTAGGTACAGTTATCTTTATTGATGTTTAATCTATCTTATTTTTACATTCCAACACTCTCTGTACTTAGAAATCATTCATAAAGCATCAAAATCATTGTGAACACAAGTAACTAGTCACCAGTGGGCGGGACTTGTTGCTACGCTGGCGGCCATCTTCTCGTAAACCACGCCCCTTAGCAACCGCTCTTCGCTTGCATGAGCGCACGGAGCCACCTCCAGGATTCAGTCGTCTCGCAAGTAGTATCTTTTAGAAAACAGAAAACTACACAACTGAATCTACATGAATACTAAAGACATTCATGCACTGAATACAATAACTTATTATTATACAAATAATCTATACGCCAATTGATCATTTGATAATAATAATAAATCAATAATTCTTCTCTCATTTTAAAAAAAAAACGTGAATTTAGAAAATGAATTTTGATAAAAATAATGTGTTTTCATATAACTTAATGATGATTATTGATATGATGCATTATGATTGTATTCTATTTCCGACTATTTCTCGTCTCTTATCTATGATTTTCCTACTTTTCTATTGAAACTATTTACTTCTTTTTTAACGACTTTTTCCTACTTTTTTCGTACTTTTAACGACTTATTATTGTAGATTTGTAAGCTTACTTGAACTAGTTTATAACACTAGCATCTACTTTATCTATGATTTGTATATTTATCTAACTTTACTAATAGACAACTTTTCTATTTTTCTTCTTTTCGCTTTTGTTTTCTATAGCTTGAAGCTACTGATTTCACTAATATTCTGATGTTCTTTAACTTAGCTATTATCTATTTACCTGCTTTTATCTATGCTTATCTATGATGATCTATTATCTATGCTTATTTTCTGTTGCTTCTTTTCAACCAAAACAAAGAGTTTTGCCGTATTAGTACTACGTAACCATTTTTTTTTCAACGATTTAATCGTTTTTTCACCGACTCAACTAGACCAATCCTAGTTTTATCTAGGATGACATAACCAAAGGCTTTTCAACTCACGACTACTTCCTGCTGTAGGTAAGTATGTCTACATATTACCAATTGTCTTAAATATTAATCCGATATTCCTTTTCAGATTTTTATTGCAACTTAGATTTTTTTAAAAAAAAACTCCATTCTTCTTCATATCCATAAATGTAAAACCTTTTTTTTTCATAACCCAAGGCACATACGATATTGATTCACATACTACGCTTACTTTATTATTACTTTTTGATGATTATTATTATTATGATTATTATTATTATTATTATTATTATTATTATTATTATTATTCCTGATTTTGAATTTTATACTTCCGTATTGCTCTATAAAGCCTACAATACAGTACTAATAACAATATTGTTGTCAAAATTAATTATATTATTACTCCAAAAATTACATACATGATATAGTCTGTTTTTAAATGTAGTTCTGGGATCGAAGTATCGACTTTCAATTTTAACAATTTTTCAGTTAAACTATTTAGCTCTTGCGTATGCAAGGTGAAATTTATTTGTCTCTCAGTCCAATTACCGATCAATTTAATGTGTTTATTTTGAATCTTAATTATCCGTTTAGATGGAATGACCAGCTCTCCAATTATTATGTTATCAAATTTATCATAGTTTATGAAATTTGATTTAGCTTTGGTTTGATCAAGTTTTGTTGAAGTAACTTCTTGATGTACACCCACTTTTGTCATGTACGCTTCTTCAATAGAAGAATACATCACACCAGCGTGTGTATATCTGAATATCACATTCCCCAAAAATTTTTCCGAATTTTGCTGGCATCCTCCTAGAGATTTATTTAAAATAATATTATTCAAACATTTCGATTCATGGTCCATAGTTATGCTCTCACAAAAATATAGAAAACTTTTAAATTCGCATTTACTTTTATCCAATGAGTGAAATTTACCTTCAGCCAAATAAACTGCTTCCGGTAATTGATAAAATATTCTTGTGTTATTTATTAAGTAGCCCATTGATGTAACGTCATACATTATTGAAATGCTAGTATCATATATTATCGGAGTCTTTATTATTAAATCAACATTATTATCTTCGTAATGATATTTTACTAGATATACGCTAGACATTTGGTAAAACATTCCAATGTCTGACCTATAAATAGTATTTTTCAAAACATCATGAAAATTAATTAACTTTTTAACATCAGCATTAGATAATATATGATATGTTAACTCATTATTTAAAATGCTATTTACTATTTTATTTACTCTCTCCTGTACAAGATGAACAAACAAGTTTGCCATTATCTTGCGTTGGGATTGATGCAAATAACAGTATAGCTCCTGAATTTTATTTTTAAAATCTTGCAACACCTGTTGTACTTTTACGACTATCCCGTGGACTACTGTTATCTCATTATTAAATGATTCTTTTAGATTTTTAATTTCATTAGTTAATACATTCTCATGTTTACTTAACTTATCAATAGACTGAGACAATTGTTTATTATGGATTAAATTATACGTCGATAACCCAATGGACGACAATCCCAGTAACCACGAAAATATAAATCTTTTATTTCTGTGATTATTATTACATCTCGTTCTACCATTTTCATAAACAAAATGGCATGGCAATAAATTTACTATATTCTGTCTAAACTCTCTCACTTTTACTGCATAATCATTTAAAATCTCGTATGCGTCAGTACATTTGTCGTGTACTGGCACTGATTCTTGAAAATTTAAATGCATTTTAACGGTCGTAAACACCATGTTCGTCGCATGAACAGCATAAGCATTCTGTGTCAATGCTAGTCCAATATCTGATAACGTAATTTGTTGATATTCTTCTTCAGCTACCCCAATACTAATCAATAGTACTAGACAAACGACAATCTTGAACATGATGATAACTGTAACAATTAAAACTTAGAATTACTATTCTGAATTTACTTATTTATTTTAATTATTTCTATGTCTCTTATTTATTTAATACTTATATTTTCATTTATTTAGTTTACTGTGTATGTGTACCTTGGATTATTTTACCAATTTAAATATATTTACTAGATATCTCTCTAATTTAAACAAAAAAAAATTTCTCTAATTTCCTAGTCACTTTACGCTCTGTAAACAATATACTTTTACCAGTTAAGGGATTTTAGATGGAAATCAACATTTACTTTGATTTCGGGACACGGACTTTTGTTGATAAACAGCGGTCCACCTCGCTGTTTCACTGACAAAATCATATTGTTTGCAGATACCTAAAAAAAAAATATTAAACTTGTCTACTAAAAACTTATTAGTGTTTTCATAGTTGCAAAAACTTTTTTTTTTCTGTGATGTAGTCCTTTTGAAAAAAACTTTTTGGTTTTTCCCACGCGTTGTTTTTTTTTTCATTAGACATCACTGTCTAAATCCGATTCTTCTTCTGGTCTATCCGAATCTTCCTCATTTGCACCTACAAATGGTTTCAAACGTCTTATGTCAACAGAATCTGTCTTCTCTTGTCCTTTCTTAGTCTCGTATCTCACTTTATATGAGTTATTATTCAACTTTTGCACTATCACTCCTCGAATGTTATATCGTTTTCCAAAACAAGCTGGAATGCCTGCTCTTGGCATTTCACGAATCCAAACTTTTTGTCCCACGTCGAAGTTTGGTTGAGAAAACTTCTTCTCAATTTGTTTCTTTTGGGATTTGAACCGCTTCTGCAAATTCTGATACGCGATCTTCCTGGCTTCCTTTACATTTCCTATTCGCTCTTCGTTTTCCACATACTCACAAGGTATGTCCAGATCCTGTTCCAAGAACGTTCTGGGTTCACGCCCTGTAAGCAAATAGTAAGGCGAGTGTTTTGTCCCGTCATGAATCTGTGTATTCATGGTAAACACAATTGAAGGTAAGATCTCATCCCAGTTTGTAAACTCACGGTCTATATAGTGCTTCATAATTTGTTGAATTGACCCGATGGCTCTCTCCGATGTTCCAATATTATAATGGGCATCTGTATTGGCAAAATTTAACCGCATACCAAACCGTTCAGCCATCTCTTCCATCACTCGGCTCCGGTGTGTGCTGTGCCGGTCCATCGCAAGAATTTCAGGAATCCCATGTTTTGTAATTATTTCTTCAAAAATTGCTTCTGCTATAATTTCAGAAGTTATAGCAGGAACTGCTCTTGCAATTACGTATCGAGTAGCGCTGTCAACAAATACAATAACATATTTATTCCTGTGATTCTTCGATCTTTTAAACGGCCCAATCTCATCCATAGTTACATGCTGGAATGGCATATAACTCGGGTATGTTTGCGGATGCAGTGGTGTCCTACCAGCTTTACGTTTCTGGATTTGGCAACTGATGCACTGGCTGACCTTCTCTTGGAAAAATCTTTTCATGTTTGGGAAATAGATGGATTTCAATGCTCGATTATAACACTTCGTGTAGGAATAATGTCCTCCTCCGTATATCGAACAATGCAAGTTTTTGAAAACTTGTTCACGCAAAGAAAAAGGAATGCATAATAGGAATTTCTTCCCATTAGCCATCTTTTGAGTTCTGAAAAGTTTTCCGTCCTTAATTTCATACCAGCGTGCCTGTTTTTCTGCTTTTTCATCTGCTTCTTCCGGATGTTCTATAGCCTTCATTATTGAACCGAAGAAAGGGTCTTTCCGTTGCAACTCAGCCACATTCACATCTTCGTCGAACGTAATGTTGACTTCAAGGTCTTTCGTCTTGACTGGTAATGCATCTAGATCGATGTCTTCATCAGTTGGTTGGATGTTCGTGTTTCTTGATAATACATCGCTAGGATTTTTCTCTCCTGGACAATGTACTGGCGTGTACTGATACTGCGCCATCTCTAGACTATACCGTAACAGTTTCGGCGATAATTTTGGCGTTGTTTGAAGGTATTTTATACACCTGCAATCAGTGTATAGCTCAAATTCTTTATTGTACAAATAATAGTTAAATGCTTTGAAAGCACTAACCACGGCCAAAATTTCTAGTTCCACTATATGTCTTCGTGTTTCGTTTGGTCTCAATACTCTGCTATAATACGCTATAGGTGTCCACTCTCCATTCAATTGTTTCTGCATTAGTACAGCCCCTATTGATTTTGTAGATGCATCCGTATACACTCTAGTTTCCAGCTTTTCACGGAAAGGTGCCAATAAAGGTGCACTCATCAACGCTTCTTTTAGTTTTTCAAAACTAAGTTGGTGTTCTTCCGTCCACACAAATTTATGGTTTTTTCTTAATAATTGTTGGAAATTAGATATCATTTCCGCGTAGTTTTTACAAAACTTCCTCACATAATTAGTCAACCCAAGGAATGATTTCAACTCTTTCGCGCTTGTAGGTGGCTTACAAGCTTTTATTGCTTGAATCACTTTAGGACTGATTTCGTAACCAGCTTCGCTCACGATGTGACCTAAAGCCATTACTTTCTCTTCCATGAAGTGACATTTCTCTACTGATAACTTTAAACCATATTTCCTTAACCTTTGAAAAACTGAGTGTAACACAGATACCATTTTCTCCTGATTGTTTACATATAAAAATATATCATCCATGTAAAATGACACCGCCTCCGGATGAACGTTAGCTAATGTCATTGCCATGATTTTTGTATATATAGCGGGCGATTGGATGTATCCCATCGGTAATTTCGAGTATTGATACGCTCCTACGCCTGGAATATTGAATGCTGTATACTTCCTAGAATCCTTAGAAATTGATACCGTATGATAGGCACTCTTAATGTCCAACACACTAAAGAATTTGTGACAACCCATACTTGTAAGAATTTGATGGATAGGCGGCAACGCCACGGAGTGGAACCGTACGTGCCGATTCAGCAATCTACAATCCAAGCAGGCCCTAATCGATCCGTTTGGCTTCTTTACGAACAACATAGGTGAGTTATACGAGCTATTACTTTCCTCGATGATATTTTGTTCGAGTAAAATGTTTATCTGTTCTTTAACTTTGTCTTTCATAGCTATAGGTATTGGATACTGTTGACGTCGAAACGGAACTTCCGTTTCCAACTCTATCTTATGTTCTACTCCCTTGACTCTTCCTAATTCATTTTCTCGCCACGCAAAAACATCTGCGTAATCGTAGCACAATTTCTCTAATTTCTTTTTGATTTCTGGTTTGGTATTATTGCCAAATTTTAACCGTGATTTATCGTAGTTTTTTCTCGCCTGTAACACTTCTTCAATTTCATCCTCTGATAATCCTTCTTTTCTTAATTCCGATTCATTCATGCATACTTCTGCATCTCCAATTTTTAAATTTTTCGTCAACATGATCGTCTTATTTGACGGATTGATTACTTCTAAACACTTATTTTCATTCGACAATATTACTCTAGGTACAAATATGTTATATTGAGATTCTAACAATTTATCTGGCTCTAATAGAAATTCATTGTTCGCCCAAGAATTAACTAGGTTAACTTCGACAGTTGTCCTAGTTCTTGGTAACAACTTCACCCTATGACCAAGAACCCATTTTGGCTTTAAACTTGATTTTATACTAATTGCAACATTATCAGAAACTGTTCTGGTTTCCTGATCGTTTCTACAATATTTAATTGGTTTCCCAAATCTTTGAACAATAATTTTACTAGTTCCATAATCAATTCTACAATTTTGCGTTTGCAAAAAATCATTCCCAATGAACATTTGATATGGGAAGTCTTTTATTATCCTAAAAGCCTGATGAAACGTTTGATTTAAAATTTTGAACTTAATTATGGCTAATTTGTTAATTACCAGCGTGTTCTGCGTGATTCCTTTGATCTTAGTTTGTTGTGGGATTATTTTCGCACTCGGTGGCACTAATTTCTCGTTAATTATTGAAATTTGCGACCCACTATCGAGTAACGCTTTAATCTGTCTATCATCGATTTCTAATGGTAAATATACCATGTTGTTGTCTAAATTAACTGAGGCAATTATTTCTCTTATTCGGCCATTTCGGTTGCCTGTAAATGCGCCTCTCCCATTTACAGATGTGTTCCGTTTAAATTACTCGGACCTGGTGTTTGATAGTAAGTAGTACCATTTACTTGTGCTGGTACCACTTGCACAAATCTCTGCTGATTCGGATTTTCGAAATTATAAGATTGGTGACAACACGAATTCTGACAATTCCCTTGCCAGTTTCCTTGTTGACCACGTCCTCTATTATTTCTCCAATAATTACCTCGATTACCACGCTTATTGTAATATCCATTATTTCCTCTATTGTTATTTTGACTTCTGTTACTATTACTATACCAATTCTTATTCTTATTTCCACGGTAATTATTTCGGTTACTACCTCTATTTTGCCTATTATTTCTATAATACTGATTTTTCCCTTGTTTTCTAGCGTTATTCTCTTGTTTCTCCTCGTCTTGTGTTTTTGCCGATAATGCAAGCTGTAATTTGTCTATCTTCTTTTCTAATTCCGCGATTTGTGTAATACTCTGAGGTTCTTGTTTGATCTTACTCTCTTCTTTATGTTTTCTTACAACTACGTGCTCTGAATCAGATCCACTCTCGTCATCTTCTACTTGCTCCCTAATTTTCTTAACAAGATCTTTGATTGTGACTTTACCGGATTCTTTTTTCACACGCTTTGCTATTTTACACTTATTCTTTTCTATCTTTTGCAAATCCTCAACGAATTTGTCTAAGCTAGAGTATTCTCGCGTTCCGACCTTTTCCATATAGTATGGATGTAGACCTCCAACTATAATACCTATCTTCTTAATATCATTCATTTTTGAATCTAGTCGTTCACAAAGAACGAGCATGTCATAAACGTAATTAATTACAGCTTCGTCTTCATGCTGTAACCGCTCCTTAATTCTATCTTCAATATCTATAGTTACATTAGATTTCGTAAACTCGTCTATTATTTCCGACTGCAACTGTTTATACTGTATTTCTGCCGTGTTTCTCCGTTTCAGGAACAATTTAATCCATTGCCTCCCTACTCCTTTGAAAATATTGGGCAGTAATTCCTTTCGTTTGCTTTCGGCGATGCCTGCCATTTGACAAGCATCGTCGAATTCATCGAAAAACGACACGATGTCATTATCATTCTTTAGATCGAATTTAGGCAGTTTATTAATATCTGCATAAAACGTAATGTTAGACGCCATCGTCAAATTCTTATTTTCACTATTTACTAACTTCGGATCTAAAGTTATGATTGACGGAAAGTCTTCCGATACAGATTTCGTCACCGGACTACTTGGGAAATTAAAAACTGGTTCTTTACTCAAAACAATTTTAGGACTCGCGACTTTATCGTAACTACAATAAGTATTTTGTCTTTCTGGTATCCTCACACCAAATAAATTCACATCAATATTTATTCCCTTACTCGCTTTCTGTGCTCTAGTCAACACAGTTCTTTCATTCATTTAACTTTACTTAATTTAACTTTAATTACGAAGTGAGGGTGGGTGGTGAGGGTTACCGTATTACTTATTCTACTTGAGTCAATTGCCTTAGTTATTCGAGATCCGAACCAAATCTCATCTTTGAGTGGTGAACGATTATAATACAAACTCTTAACATACTAAATAACTTAAATATAAACCAAACTTAACCATAACCTATTAAAATATATTCTTAACACTAAAATTATTCCATTTCGGGATTCGAGTCATAGCTAATTTCACCATAAGATTGGTGCGACCTACTTTTAGCACTGTTCCGGAATCGAACCAAAATATATCCACCATAAAACTGCCCTGGAATCGCTACAAAAACCAGCATCTCTACCATAACAATGGTGAGAGTTACTCCTAGTACTTTTCGGGAATCGAACCTCAGCTATCTCCACCATAAAACTGGTGTGAACTACTCTAAAATACACACCCCGGGTCTCGAACCGAAAGCATCTCCACCATAACAACCTTCCACCGTCGTGCCTATATAGCATGGGGATGAAATGTAAAATGACGGTCGAAGATCGCTGCTACTCACCATCTAGAATGAGTAGGTACAGGATGACGGAAAGAAACCACATTAATTGACTTTGAACTAAAACTTTGTATTTTCATTAAAGCTTGTGTACTATTGTGATTGATCGTCGACTGAATATAAACGCAAGATCACATATCTTTAAGCAGCTAGGAAGTTAACCACGATGAACTCAAACATAGCTGAGATACACGTACCTTTATACAACTGATGACTGGAACTGCTATCGATGTTCTGGACGATCTTTATATTGCTGCCAATAGTCTACAATGGTCGACTATTGTGTACCATTATCCACTATAATGGTCTGCTGAACTATTAGATCTCCTGATCTAATACTGGACTTCGAATCACAGATAAATAACTACTGTGACATGAGTAACTATGTGAATACTCGATGTACGATGATCTCTTAGACTGAACTCTGAGACAAATGCTCTAAGACTGGTCTCCTGAGACTGATTGATCCCAATCTCTAAAAACTATAAGGTTTTATACGAATATTCCAGACATCTTGGAATCCATTGTCGTCGACTTTCTGTATATCTCAGCTATTGGTAAAACGTTGGTTTCACCCGAATTACATCGTGATCAAATTCTCAGACTTACAAATTTCTGCAAACTCAACGATTATATCACAGTCAAAGTGTGTCAATGTTACAATGTGACAATCTGATGACAATTCAAAAACATTACAAATACAAATTACAATATCTTACGAATTGACGACCAAGCGTCTAGCCGTAGAACATTCATTACATACACACAACATTGATGTCAACACATAAACACACACACGTGTTTACGTTACATGATAACACTTAGTTTCTTAACATTCAATTTATTAAATATACTTTCCTTTACCAAAATAATCTCTTTTGAATAAAATCAATGACATGCCTCAACAATATATATATATATATATATATATATATATATATATATATATATATATATATATATATATATATATATATATATATATATGGGGGGGTTGTATGTTTAAATACTTGGGACAAGAATGTATATTTGTATATTTTATCTTTTAATTTAGATATATTCTGTGGACACAAATACAAAAAATGAATTAAAAACCCCAGCAATAAAATGACACTCGTCTTTCAGCTTACTATTAACGATTCTTAAGTTTCTAAATAGGCAACACCGTTCTATATTTCTTTTCTTTTTTAAACATAAACACAATTATATCATTGCCACGGACATGATAATTGCAAAAGCCGCATAATAGTTCTTTTCCATTTCAAGCTCTTTATTTTACTATGGCGGGAACACAAATTACCAAGAAACAGGAATTGTCCTTCCACAAGTGGCAGGTAGAAACGCACACATACACACCACAAGCAAACATCGTGGCCCTGTATTTTTCTTAAATAGTTCACATAACCTCCGAAAGATGTCAGACTCTATTGACCTCTGTGAGGGATATCTCCGAGCGATATCGCCGTGTGTGAATAGAAAATATCTCTCTTGCATATGATAAAAAAAATCTCCACCCTTGATGATTTATCATAACGTCTAAAAAGGGCCTTATGTTTGTTAAAGCAAAATTGCTTCTGTGGCACCTTGCTAACCAGTAAATTAGAATGTGTTCCATTTCACAAAACTTGTTTATTTTTTGTGTCTGTTACGATTGTTGATGTGCGTCAAGAGCAGAGTAGTTTTTTAAGCTGTGAGTTGAAAGTCAAAGAAATACAGATAAAACAAATGGGATATATTACTGTCTGTGTAGTTATTTGCACACAAATTGTGAATTTAGAAAATAGTGAAAATGGCTTTATGCTTTGTAGGCCTAAGATAGTAACCATAACTCAGTAACGTGGGAAAAGAAATTAAAAACATGCCAAGAAAATTTTAGTAGGTTACAAAATGTTGTTCGTCACATTGTAAGGAAATACAATTTGCAAGTTCGTTATGGCGGAAAGCACCGGCAACATGAAAGGAAAATACATGAAGTCAGACGGAAACTAAAAGAGTTAAACGTATGTTGTACTGTTTTTGCAAAATTTTCCAAGTTTGTTTGTAAATGTAGTTTCAGAAATAAATGTCATAGTCAAAGCAATCCTCAGACAAGTAGTCGTAATCGTAAAGTTGTTTTGTGGCACCACGATAACCAATATTCTGCATGTTTTTTTTGAAAGAGGTGACCAAAATTTCAAATCGAATCATACTAACAACTTAGCAATTAATGATTTAGTAAAGGGGTCAGGTGCTGACCACGCATCACTTGCAGTTAATAAAAATCACAAACGTTTTCAGAAAGAATGTAATAAATGTAAAGTATCATGATTAATTAGTGTTGTTGTAGATTTAAGTAAAATTTCTGATATCGTAACTAATATTTTGAAAATATTTACGTGTATTCTTACTTGAATTTAAATTGTGTGCCATATCTTTGTTTCATAATAGTAATGATAATTAAAATAATACTACTAATAATAAAAATGAAAACAAGTATACATTTATTGTGTTAATTTTCCAATGTGTTCGAAGTTGTTTTTAATGTAAGTAAATATTGAATATGAATGTTTTCTTATAGCAGTAATAAAATTAATTAATATCAAATTTAAGAGTACAAGGCACTACATTAGTAAATGTCTTATGTTACAATAACTATTCAGTATGCTTATAAACATAGTATTTTTGTGTTTAATATTAAATAATGATAGTAATTAGTTATTCAAATTATCAAATATACTATTTACAAAGAGAATGATAATAACTTTGTTTATATTTTGATGTGTTTGAAATTGTTGCACTTAAGTATTTTAAAACAATAAATAGTATTATAATAAAGACACTAATAAACTTTATTAGAGTTACGGCCCAACCGTAATAAGAAATTCGTCTTTATGGCCCACGTGTTCCTTACCATACTTCCGAGTGGACTTTTAAAAAATTTTTCACCGTTACATCACAAGAAGACTTAATCGATGTTAACCATTTGAAAACCGGTGGAAGAAATTTGGTGACAATACTGAAGTGATCAGTGTTGCAGGATTCTGTTTGTTTTGAGGAGAGTGAAAATCTTGTCGAGCTCCTATGTAACTATATGGTCCAGCTAATCGACTATTAAATAAGAAAATTTTAATTTTTAAATAAACCTCGTATAAAAGCACTCGTAGAAATTTTTCTCTCAGCAAACAGACGAATATGCATATGTGTGTGTGCGTCGCGTCTGTGACAGCAATTTTGGTGATCATCTCGTCTCTCCAAATAAGGTGCTAAAATTCAGCACAGGGAGGAAACTTCGTCTCCAAAAATTCCTGCCTATGGGTTGTCATAGTTATTTTTAACTTTGACATCACCAGCCTGCATTGTAAGCCTGTCCGCTGCGTAAAAACGCGAAGAGACGGGGGAGAAAAATTAAGTTAGTCTGACTGTTGCAACTCACATGACAACAACGTGCGACCACTTAGTGTCAAAAATAATGTTTCATTTCAATTAGTGCAACGTACGTAGAAAATGTAAAGGTTTCTACGAGTAAACCAACTGTTAATGAAGCCATTTACGTTAGGGTAACGAAAATGTTGCCAAGAAAAGAAAAATTAGAGTTTCAAACGTTGTCTCATTACTGATCGTAAAGTTGTCTTCACGATAAGGAGCATCAGAGCAGTAAAAGGCTTCAGAGCATCCGAAAGAAGATAAAACGAAAGGAAAGGGAATTCACCCCGCAACCTCAAGGACACCCCCTAAAACCGCCATAGAGTGCCTTCCTTCAGCATCAAAGTGAGTGAAAAGTGACAGTGCAAAATTGTGGAATCCAATGATGTAGCGAAATACAACCTTTAACCCGCGACTACCGCCTCTTCCGAGACTGTAATAAGAATAATCGGGCCAAGTGTTAAATTTTGTTATCATATTCAATTATTCAAATTAAAGTGCCAAAATGTAATGTAATATGAGTTGGTGCAGTTTTAGTGTCGTTTATTAAAGTCAAAAGTGAAATTAGGCATATCCTTTATCAAAGTAATTATTACGGTTTAAATTTATATTTTCTATTTTAAGAAATAACCTAATTTACTTTTCTTTTCAGCATAAATAACCAGTGCCTATGCAACATAATAATTTTCACATTATTAATTGCATCGGCATTAAGAATACAATTATAATCAGCTTTTATGTCATTTCCCAGAATGTTCAGACCCGAATTCTGAACCGTATAGTCCAGTAGCTATATGGTCGGCTTTGGCAAAAGATCCAAACTGTTGTTAAAATCTAAAGGAGACGTCCAAAACATCGAGGATCGAATCCCGGACTGTCGTAAATGCCCAAGCCCTCCTAGGGAACTGCAGGACACGAAGCACATACAGTAATAAGTTGCCCCCTACAAGTTACGGCTATGCCGATCACGTTACCTCAAATTGAAGAATATTTCGTGGAATTTTCCTCATTGAGCAACGTCTATATCAGCGGCGTAGCGTAAGGGAACGCCGGTATGCCCGGCATCCCCTGTTAATAAGAAAAAGTACGTATTTAATTGTATATAAATTGTTTGCTTGTAATTATCACAATTATTTCCACTGCAATCTTCTGGATGTGCTCTCTCGCCTTACTTTGATAAGTGGAAACTACGCATGCGCGTCACTCAGATCCACATTTTCTATCTTTCCTCTTGTCGTATGCTATGTTCCTTGGGCATCCAGGCCTACTGCAAGAAATGGGGTTTTCGTCTGCTTTCTATCAAGTGCGCATGCGCAACTACTTGCTTTGTTAACTCTCTTCACCCCTTGCAACTCTACATTTTGCTTTAGATATACGCTGGCATATCTTCTAGTATTTCCAACTCTATCTATTTTGAACTAAACTATAGTTTCTGTACAGAACGTACGAGCGCTACCGCTAACGTCAAGGAAATAGAACATAACAGAAATGGCTAGTTCAATGCCTTTTTGAAGCATGTCGGTTATGTAAATAATAGTATAAAAAGAGTTATGATTTAATCGTAATTAAATGCATCGTAATTGTAATCGTAATTAAAGGCAAACTATTAATCTTCATCATAAATACATAGTATGTCCAGTGGCGTGGCCAGAAACTCTTTGAGGGAGCTCACGCACACAAGCATAAATAAAGCATTCTGTAGAATCACGGTCACCGATCTGGTAGACCAACAGAGCCAGCATTCCCGCCCCTCGCAAAGATTGCTTGGGCCCTTCAGTCATTGGCACATATCCCGAGGAGATGAGGGGGACATGTCCCCTCATCCGATTTGAAATTGTGATGATTTGTATCCAAATGCCACAAATGAAAGTGGGATGAAATTGAGGTCCCTTGACTTATTTCATTTTTAAAAAACTCGTGTTTTTTTAATATTTTATTGTCATTAATTATTGTTAGTCTATTTTCAACTATTTGTTTAATTCCTGTAACGATTCCTATAATGCTATTGTGATCATCATAATTTTGCTCAAATAAGAGTATTGTTGCGCCATACATAGTTGATTTTCTTTCATAGTTTTCGGGAAGTCATTATTTATATTATATATTACAAAACAAGTGTCCTAAAATTTTAATGTGGATTATTGTGGATGCGTAAATAGAAACATATCAATTATAAATATGCATGTATTCAGATTTCAGAATGTGTTCACGGCACTTGATATATATCACAATTTCATCTACATCGCCTAGTATATAATATACAACAGGTTCACCTCAGAAATCAGATTCATCTACCGTAATATAAGTTTCATCACCCCTTCCCCCAGAGTAAGCCCCAAATATGCCCTCCTCCCTCAAATCTGCCCTCCTCCAAATGTTGAAGACAACTCTGATCCTCCACAGCATTGTTTTTCAATTTCATAAATATTTTGAACATCCCTTAAAAAAAATGGGAACGGTCTTACCCGTTTCCCGAATGTTGAAGACAGATTTGCGCCCCTGCCTTCAGTATCTGGATATCTCACAACGAAATATATACACAGAAACAGGCCCCCAGAGTTGATTTAATTGTTTTCTATTTGCATCTTCAAATGATATATGTATACACTTAAGCCCATATTCACGAATGGGCGTCTGAGTTCCGGACTCAAGATGACAAATTTCTAGAGGTGACTTTTTAAAGAACGAGATTGAAGTATGGTATGCGGAGAAAGAAGCTGCCCACGAGAAAGAAATAAAGGGAACTATACTGGAAATAATGTTCATACAACAGCGGGGCCGAGTTTTCTTATCACACGGTAGTAGTAAGAAGAAGCTAAGACAATTGCTTATTGGCTTCTGACGTAATCCACGCATTTACTTCTGTATGCCCCACTAGGCCACCAATTAGGGCGCCTCCCCCCTAAATTTTTTACAACCCTATATTTCCCATCGGTATAGCTATGTATTGCTGATTTTAGTAGTATTGTATCGCACAAGTGAATAACTTTGGCATCCCCATTTCGGAAAACCACGCTACGCTACTGGTCTATATAACTTGTTTTTGAGTTGAACAAGGAAATCTCGAGTGTCATTAAGACACAAAAGTTGCTTGCATTTTCTTATTTATATTTTTATTTGTATTTTGTTTATATTTGTTTCTTTTTGTTATACTTGAGTATCTTGTTTATAATTTTCCATGAAACGACTTTAACTAGGTATACAACTTCTATTCGGTAGACCCAGGTTCGAATCCCGGCCAGGCTGAAAATTTTTCAAGTGCTCCTGTTTCAATTTCAATTTCAATGAATACTCAGTGTGATACACAAGATCTTCTCTTCCCTAGAAAGAAACAGATGTTGGAGTAAGAAGAATTGGAGAAGGTCTGTCAATGGAGACAGTGATTTGCAAACTTATTCCCAGCAGTTGTTCTAGATTTGATATTTTCGTCTACTTTCAAGCATTTTCTGATTCATGTGTGATCAGTGATTTTATTTCTTTGAATATACAGTATATAAAGAAATAATACATTACATACACAGCAATATTGAAATTAACATATGATGTTCATTGGACAACACGCTCTGAACCAGAGAGATTCATCTCAGAATGGAGAAATGTTTCGTGCGTCATCTACTCACAATTTTACTTTCATAAAGACTTGGATCAGTGCTTCCAACTGCTGTCAGTGCAGACAAAAGTTACGTGTAAGTTGGGTTGCATCTGTCTAATCGTTCTCTCAACTGCAAATGACCTGGACCCCAAGTAATGGAATTATAACAGCCAGGGGTCCAGATACTTCTACAGGTAGTCTATTTTTACTTTGATTGGTGTTGTTTTTATAAAGATGAAGAACCAAAATATTTTATCGTTCGAACATTTGAAAGAATACTTTTTCTTAAAAGCTGAAGATGATGGCGGATAAAATTTAAAAGTAAAGTGGCGCCCCGGCGGAAAATATTTATCAACAACTAGTGTGCCATAATTAACGATATAGAGTGAGGGGTTAATATGAATCAACTGTGTCCTGATGAGCAGGTCTACTTTATTGATGTAATATTGATGGTATGTAATATTAGAGTTCTTTTAGATCAGTTTGCGTATCCTAAAGTCCCGTTGATTATAGCGTTTGGAACAACTAGCTTTAAAAAACATGTATCGATTTTAGAGATACTCGCAAGTTTTGATTCACTCCCAGTTCATATGTTCTCATTTTATTAGTTGTAGTGTAATGTTTCTCTATTCTGTATTTTTAATTTTACATAACAACATTGTTATTATTATATAATTACTTTAGCAGAATAATAATAAGCAACCATTTTTCTAACGCATAGGGATGGGCACGAATCAACCTAAAACTCAACTTGAATTCAAGTCGAGTTTCGAGTCGAGTCAAATGTAACTTTCTTGAGTTGAGTTCTGAGCCGATTCATTGTTTTTGGCGTCGAGTTTCGAGTCGAGTCGAGTTTCATAAATGGCTCGCTCGTTTTAACTCGTTTTGATATCATGACCTAATTAAACTGGAAAGCGAAAGCCATGAGAAATGTAAGTTAAGCTGTAATATGGAATACTTTTAGTGTTGTTCACGAGATGGGACATCGCTCTCATCTAGTTTCGTCTCGACAGGGAGACCACAAGAGATTTTTTATAATAAGCTTAGCTCGGCTCAGCTGAGCCATTTGGCTCGAGCTTGCTTGCGTGGAGTGAACTATCGGCTCAAGCTGGCTTGGTTGGGATGAGTCATCTGCTCGGTTCGGCTCAACTGAACCGAGGGCTCTAGCCGAGTCGGTTGGGTGAGCTGTTGGCTCGGCTCACTCCTCAGTTCGTGTCTATAGAGAATGAGCTGTGAACCGAGCTGCTTGAGTCGTTGACAATTCTAAACCCGGGCAGAGCAGTTTTGAAAATATTTGGCCAGTGCACTATTACTTTTAACAATGTTCGGCTGGAGCCCGAATACTTATCCTAGACCCTCAAGCCAAATTCAGAAGATCGTGAACAATGTTCTTGACTCCTAGACTTCACGACTACCGAGGTTGGCAATCAACTAGTTTTTTAGTATTCAAATACAAACTGCCTATTTATCATGTTAATACACAGTGTTGTTATAAATAATAATAAAAGTTGTAGTTGTAGTAGTGTAACCGTGGTTTGAAGGCCTGTTTCCAAACCAGAATAGTGGCGGGTATATTGTGTACCTGTACTGTTAGTCTTGATTTCCAAATCGATGTATGTTACGAAAAGAACAATATATTTACGCAACTGGAGAGAGGCTATGTAAACTATAAATTACGAGAGGCACACCAATAATAATTATATTAATTAAACATTTCCGTTTCATGCATTAGATTAATATCTACTGTATGGAATAACTATATCTAAATACACGTAAACAGTGAACACCTGCAGTAATATTTAGTACGAATTTAAATAAACCACCAAGAAATAATTAACGACACTATGTAAGTTTGAAGTAGAAGCTTCAGACATTACGTGATCATTAATTAAAAGCTTTGCGAGCTGGAGAAGCATTTATTTCTTTAGCTAGCAAAGGGAGAAAGTCGGTTCATATTCAATAGTTCATAAAGATGGATGATGTTTACATCTGTAAGGAATAAATCTAGTATCAAGTTCAAGACTAAATTTATTGACGATTTATTAATCAAAATTAGAATTATCAAGAATAGTGCAAAAATGTTTAAAATAAATAAACGTAAATTTTGATATACAGGGTGTCCCATAAGTCCGTTTACATAGGCCATCTCGGTAAATATTGAAGATACGAAAAAATGATAAGAGAGCAATGTTGTTGGAAAGTATGTGTTTTCAATCTAAAATGTTGGAATTTTCGGAATTGGAGCAACCGTTTGGGTTCTACACTGGTATAGCGCCCAATGTTAAAGAAAAATACAACGTTTCCACGTCATCGTTGGACAACAATTAAGGTAAGTGCATGTGGTTTGAAGTATCCTGGAACATCCTGGAAAATGTTCTCGTCTCGTGACAAATACTACTTATGTAATTGTAAAGGGATTAAAAATGTAGAACCAGCTATTTATAGGAACCATCCCAGCATTCGTCTGATGGGCGACATCCTTCTTCCTTTCACAAATCCATGATATGAGAAAGGACTACGACACTCGAACATGGGATGCCACATCTAACCTAACCCATTCACTTCAAGTCACCTACCTCTTGAGAGATTTTGAAACAGGTAAATCAATGCAGCAACTGTGCTCAGCGTAGAAGATATTCGAAAAGGTGTCCATTTTCTTGTTCATAAATTGTCATATAATGTAGCAACCTGGCACTACCCGTTGCAGAGTCTCAGTGGTAATAGCAGCGTAGGCCTCACAAATATTGTGTCTTAGAGCAGCAATTATACGCGGGCGATCCCTGTAAATAACCGATTTTAAGTGGCCCCACAAAAAGAAAATCAAGCAGTTTTAAATCAGGTGATTTCGAAGGCCACACCGCCAGACCTGGACGACCGATCCGATGTCCACAAACTGCTGCATCCAACCAAAGTCGGACATTGACACTGAAGTGCGGTGGCACACCATTGTGTTGGTAGTTAAAGTGCTGGCGGTTTGTGAAAGGCAAGTTGCCCAAATAAGATTCTAGTATTGCTTGTAGCAGGTTTTGATAGGTTTCACCTGTTGATCATCCCTCTAGGAACACAGAACCCACCAGAACATTAAAATGAATTGCACACCGCACATTTATACGAGGGTCAACCTGATTATGGAAAACTTCGGCAACATGATGGTTGCTGTCTGCCCAATATACGTAGTTATGTCTGTTAACAGTTCCATTAACATGAAATATGACCTTGTCGGAAAACACGATGTCAGTCGCAAGGTTGTGTTATTTATATTGTGTGCGTGTAAACCATTCATAGAATTCACGTCATCGGTCGCCATCATGTCCATGCAACTCTTGCAGAAAATGTATTATCTGTCAGAAAAGTAAATGTACACCTATTTTTTAAGTCTGGCATTCCTGCGCTCCATCCATGGAGAGTATGAGAATTAAATCAATCAAATGTTTACTAAGGGGCAAGAAGAAAAGTCTAATCTGAATAAGACATTGCAGAGGGGCAAAAGCTGTGAATACAAATAGTGCATAGTGTAAATAAAGTACGACTTCCAAAGAGAAAGCCAGAAACAGCTGCTGAACGAAAAAATAAAGAGTAAAAATTGTCGAAGATGGAACATAAAACACAAATACAACAAATACGCCGACAACTAGACGTTTACCACGCCATGATCTTGGTGTAGTGGTGAAAGTGCTGGCTTACAAATACAAAGGACGCCAGTTCGAATACCCGGCAAGGACATTTTTAAAATTTTTTGTTATTAATACATACAGCTCATGAGAGATGGTAAAAGAGGTCGTATTTAGTCTTTCGTAGCAATTATTATTGGTAATGTTTAGTACTGATAATACTTTTTGTCTTTCCGTATTGCTTTTATTCTTGTCTTCATTTCAAAAGAGAAGAATATCCGAACAAGTGCCACCAAAATTCCTCTTATTTTGAATGTAAACGCCATTTGCAATTAGTAAGAAATAAAAATTGAACGTTCCGACGTAGCTGCAAAAAGTAAAAAAAAAATGGAAGTAGAGGGTTTCGAACCCATACTCGTGGTTATTAAAAATACAATCTGTACATGTCTTACACCTCTCGACCATGTTTCTACGTTAACAAATAACAGGCTTGTGTTTAGGTTAGGCTGGTCAATACGTTTTGCAAAGAGGCCCGGTTTACCTCTGACGCAGCACAGGTGCGAGAAGGGAGAAGGGAGCAAAACACTTTTTCTCTCTCCCTATGTGTGTCTATTTATCTATCTATCTGTATATATATATATATATATATATATATATATATATATATATATATATATATATATATATATATATATAACGCTATTTGAGAATGCCATAACCACCCTAATTTTCAGCGGAGATGAAACTTAGCACAAACATTAACTGTTGAAATATCTTGATGAGTTCGTTAACCAGAATTATCAGATGGAAATGTTCAAAATGGCGGTCCTTCAAACTATTAAAAAGTTCCAAGGGAACCAAATTTCGCCCATGAGTAGGTATTCAAAAAGTTTGAGTAACTTTTCCTCTTTTACTGAAATATTTGTGTGCAGGGACTTATCCTCTTTTATTGAAATATTGAACCCGATTAATCGCCTTAGAAGGTTCACGCACTTTCGCTACGGTCAGGCTTTTTTTCTGCAGGAGGGGGGATATTTTCCTATCGGAACAAGAAGATTGTTAGTGACGATATGAAATTACACATTGAAAGTGAAGTAACTTGTGAAATGTTGTTTGAAAGAATAATACAATAAATGTGCTTTCCCCTAACACAGAGAACTGTAAATCATGTATTTTGAGTTCGGGAGCGTGAATGGCGAGGAGTGTTATTTGATTTGCTTTTTAGTAACACATTGCATTGCAAATAAAGGTAGGCAACATTAGTGGTAAGTAAAACAACAACAACAACAACAATAATAATAATAATAATAATAATAATAATAATAATAATAGTAATAATAATAGGTGTTGTTTGTGGCAAGGCAATATATTCCTCAATTTTTCTTCAAAAGTAATGATTGTAACGCCATATCTCCCTTACAAAGAAAATATTAACAATTTATATCGAGAGAACGGGAAATTGTATAGTGATGGGAGCAACGTTGGACAGTATACACTCATAGTGCTCAGAAAAATAAGCGATTTCAATGCAAAATGAACGAAGAGTCATGTCATGCGGAGTCATGGGGCCACGGCAGAGTCCTCTTTAGGCAAAATGTCCATAACTTATTTCGAGAGAACAGATGATAGTGGGATGGGACCAACGTTTGACACCGTGGACCCATAAGGCGCATCGAAAAAATTAGAAGGGGGGCTAGACAGCCTTACTTATTTC
This sequence comes from Thermobia domestica, assembly GCF_964235325.1. Classification (NCBI taxonomy): domain Eukaryota; kingdom Metazoa; phylum Arthropoda; class Insecta; order Zygentoma; family Lepismatidae; genus Thermobia; species Thermobia domestica. The sequence goes on along the minus strand of NC_137459.1, from coordinate 21,416,249 downwards.
CACATAATAATATAAAATTATATTGTCGAAATACACACACGAGTTAGCTAGATATATTTCATATTATTATTATTATTATTATTATTATTATTATTATTATTATTATTATTATTATTATCAACAATACCTTTTCATTACGTGTGCATGTTTGACATGAAACCAAAGAGAAGATACATGATTCGTAGAAAGAATAAGAATAGCCAGTTACTTTAACTGTGAAGGACGGCGAAAAATACGAAAAGAGTGATTACCTGTAGCGAAAAGAAACAATACTTTCTCTCAAATGGATAAAAAATCAAGGCGAGATAGATTCGAACTCGCATGGATGGCGCGAGAAGCCAGTGCTTTGTCCACTTTTTTTAACTGACTCACCGAACGTGTTTCAGTAACTTACTTATTGCTAATTTTACTTGCTTCACTCGTTTAACTTTGTTTTTTCTAATAACTTATAACGAAGGGACACGAACACAGAAATATAGAGGACAGTTAAGAATCATAAATGCTCCCCCGCTGGGAATCGAACCCGGGTCACCATACACCAAAGGCGCACGCGCTAGCCACTAGACCAGCTGGTAGTACACCGCTCACCCCCTGGGTCGTTAGGGATTCCGACCACTGTATTGCCAGCTATCACTTCTGTGGGCTGTATACTATGATAACATGTTCCTTCTTTGCTGGAAGAGTTAAACCTAAATTCTATGTAATACATGAGGTATTTAGACCTACATGCTCTTCATATAATGTAATAAAAGAGTCATAAGAAAAAAAATAAGAAAAAGAACATTGCTTGGACAAAACGGAAAGTATTGGCATCCGAAATATTTATCTACGAGGTATGCGCAGTAGTATAATTCAGAATAGTTACTGTTTAGTTCAGTAAACGAAGAAAGGGGTATAAAAAAAGCAAATATGTCGCGATCAACGAGATCGACCAGAGTTGACAGAGGCGGAAGCAGATGTGTAGTAATACAAAAACTTGGTTAAATTGATAATTCGTTTTGTATCATGTAGTAGATTGTATCACAACTTTACGGGAGAGCAGAGAAAGACTTACTAACGTTATCATATAATAAGCTTTAGTAACAAGATCATATAGACACAAATGGATGAAACTGTGAGTACTACAACTTGGATTTAACGAAAGCCGTTTAGATATTCAGTGGTTTTCAGGGTTGTATAAGACACAAAAAGATAAGACACAATACAATTCTTCATACCTCAGCTTCCAGTAGCTAGATACATGCAATTTCTGGTTAGATACTGAAACTGCTGTCGGGTTTTAATACATGACGTATTGCAGGATACAAAATGCTTTGCATTACTTGTTTGTTTGTAGACAGCTACTTGCTTATTGTTCTGAAAGGTTGTGTATAAACTAGGGATGGCCAATTCCGGAATTTTTACTTTACGGACTCCCTAAAGTAAAACCGGACAAATTCCAGAATTCGGAAAATTTCGATTTTGGAATAATCCCGGAATTCGGAAAAATCCGAAATTCAGAAATGTGTGATTTCGTTAACATTCCGGAATTCGAAAAAATCCGTATTTTTTCGAAATCCGAAGATTTTCTTAATTCCGGTTTAAGAACAGCTCAAGTTATTAATAGAAACTTTGCCGACATCATGAAAGAAATACGAAAGACATTTTGAATCGAAGAAATATAACATACAAGTTTGCAAACGAGATAAAGTAACCTAACGTAACCAGACTAAAGACGAATCGTTTACCTCGTAGCGATCGCGGTTCAGTGATCAAGGTGCTTGTGCGGATCCACGTCGCATTTTATTTTTACTTTAGGATTTTTGATGGCGATTGATCGGCGATGACATACGTTTTATTATATTCAGATATTTGAATACTCGGATGTTTGAATACTTGAACTATCAAATCTTCAGGAATAATAATAGTAATAATTATAAACTAATAATAATTATTATTATCTCGTAGAACATTAAAAGCTAGGAGTTAATTATCGCTCAGGTCATACTGTTACAAGCAGAAACGTGACATTTGGAAAGAATATTTCGGTTTGGTTTAATGTTGCCCACGAGAAGAGGAATTTCTCATCTCGTTTCTAAAACAAACAATATAACATGAGAATTAACATTTTACATTTGAGACGGGACAAGACTAACTCAAAATTTTCGTTTCGCTTTGAAGATGAGAATCGAGACGAAACGAAAAGTATCGTAAACATTTCCCGTCTTGTTTTGATTCCCGAAATGGTGTATGCCCATTCTTTAAGTAAGAATTGCTCTGTAGACTGAATCTCATAGGCTATTTCGTTACCTTGTATTTCAGAGCTCATTGAATTATGATCTGTGTAGGTATTTTTGTAGCAAAGCTTTTATATTTACCTCTGCATATCCTAAAAATTAGTATATTATATGCCTTACTGTTGCGTGATATTCAGTTATTTTTATTACAGTTATTTTCCTTAAAACATACAGTAGAATACTTTCTACATGAAACTTCATTGGAACACTCTAGTTTAAAATTTTGGTAGTTGCAGAGGTGTGTCTTGAAGGTACAGAACCCTTTCCCCGAAATCTCTAATTTAAGTAAGTTTTCCCAAATTTTAGGGCAAGTTTAAAACTTTTAATGCCATTATTATTATTATTATTATTATTATTATTATTATTATTATTATTATTATTATTATTATTATTATTATTATTATTATTATTATTATTATATCAACACCGTGTATAATCTTTAAAAGATATGCGGTGTGTATCTGAATAGTAAAAGTTAATTGACTGTCGATCTCGGTCGTCGAGAAGTCTTCAGGAGGCAAGGACATAGGTCACGTTCTGGGTTTGAGTTCAAAAGGAGCAAGTATTCGGGCTCGAGCCAAAAATTGTTAAAAGTTATAGGCTTCAGCCAAACATGTTCAAAACAGGTTGGACCGGTTTTAGGCTTCTTAACGGCTCAAGCGGCTCGACTTATAGCTCATTCAGTACCGAACCGAACCGAGAAGTGAGCCGAGCCAACAGCATACCCAACCGAGCCGATTTGAGCCATCGGCTTAGTTGAGCTGAGTCAAACCGTGCCGATCAACTAGTTTCAACTTAGCTTGGTCGAACCGGTTCACATGAGCCGAGTAGGTGACCCATCCCAACCGAGAAAGTTTGAGCCATCGGCTCAATTGAGCCGAGTCGATGGCTCGTTCCTACTGAGCCGGCTCAGGTCATCGGCTTAATTGGGCCGAGCCGACGGCTCATCCCAATCGAGCCGACTCGAGCTGTTCGCTCAGTTGATACAAGCCGAGCCGGTTGATATCACTACCCGGGTTGGTCTTCTGCTTGGGCTCAAGAATTCGACCGTGCAGGTTTCAGCCTTGATTTTAAGAACTACAGTATATACTTATATTGGTGATTACGACATTTGAGGCTGTCTCGTAATAATATAGAACAACGCTTGTCCTCTCGTTATCTAGACGAGACGAGATACACTAAAATTGCCCCACGAGATGCACTAAAATTACGAGACCAGATGCACCCCTGTCGTGAGTAACACTAAAAGTATTCCACATTACTGCTTACATTTCTCATGGCTTTCGCTTTCCAGTCTAATCAGGCCATTATCTCAAAACGAGTTAAAACGAGCTGAACGAGCAAGCGAGCCATTATCAAACTCGACTCAACTCGAAACTCGACCTCGAAAACAGCGCCTTGGCTCGGAACTCAACTCAAGAAAAATACCTTTGACTCGACTCGGATTGAACTCGAGTCGAGTCGAATTTAAGCTCGACTCGTGCTCATCCGTATTCGTATTTGTATTTTGTTTAAACTTCAACAATTTCTACTCTTTTTTTCTCCTTTTACCTACTGCTTCTGGATTTCTCTGTTGATGTCGTTCTTTATTTACATCATCCACTATTCTTATTCCCAGCTTGTGACCCGCTTCAATGTCTTATTCAGTTTAGGCTTTTCTCCTTACCTTGACTACACATGTGATTGATTTAATTCTCACTTTCCGCGCAGGACCGATGAAAAATTATTATTATTATTATTATCACTATTATTATTATCACTATTACTACTATTATTATTATTATTATATTATTGAACTTGCACGGCGAAATTACTGTATAATACGATAACATTTCTGTAATTTTACTCCATTGTATATTATTTAGTTTATTAATGGGGACTAAATTGTCTCCATTTCGTCGAATAAATTAACTTCGGCATGCACTTTGGTGGAAATATCATGACAGGAGCATTACCGGTTCGTTCCAAACATCAGAGCTGAACTTAACAATATTTAGCTTATGATGTTGCATGAGAAGATAATGTAGGGGTGAAGTGCTGGATTTGTGAGTAATACAGCTAATCAATATAGCTTCAAATCCTTTTCAAGTTATTTTATTTTCAAAGCAATCGTGAAGAATCAAAGAGTGACTTCTCATACTAAATGAGCAATCCTCAAGAAAGTGGACGCAAACACTTGTATCATGATAGAGACGATTTACGCATGTTAATTGGGAAAGGGCAAGGAAATTACTAGGACATTCGAAACACTTCGTTCATCTGCAGTATGCACTTTTTAATTTATCGTTCTAAGGAAAATACACTACACCATTTGTTATTGTTAAACTAACTTTTTCTAGCGCATTCGGTGGAATATGATGGTCTCTGTAATAGGCATATTTTTGAAGAAGTTTTCCTATTGTAGAGACTCACACGTGTGACATTCGGAACAATTTCGTTTTATCGATCACCGCCCTCTGATCCATACCCCTGATTAGATATACTTGCTTCCTCATTTTCATTGCATCACTTCTCTAATAAATGTGAGTGGAATTTTTACCAAGTTTTCACTTAACATCTCAAACGATTAATACGCTCTCTTTTACCACCTTTCACGTGCTGTATGCATTATTATAAAATCATTCTATTTGTAGTGGATTCGAACTTACGTCCTTTGTATTTTCAATCTAGCGTCTTAGTCACTACATTCCACCGTTCTAACCATCTAGAATATGAGAATTAAATCAATACAGAAAAAGCGGAGAAAAAGAAAGTAGAAATTGTCGAAGTGGGAACATAAAATACAAATACTAACATATATTCCAACAACTAAAGGTTTACCAAGCAACAATCTTCTTGTAGTGGTTAAGGCGCTAGATTACAAATCCAAAGAAAGGCGGTTCGAATTGCTCCAAGAACTATATATTTTTAGGTTTTAAAATAATGCATATAGCACATGAGCGGTGGTGAAAGAGAACGTATTATCCGTTTAATATGTTAAGTGAAAAAAAGTTTATAATTTTGGTGAAATTTGTTAGAGGAGTAAAACAATGAAAACGAGGAAGCAAGTATATTTAATCAGGGGTATGTATTAGTGGGTGGTAATCTCAAAAACTGCAAATTTTCCCGAATTTCGCACATGTGAGTCTCTACGATAGGCAAATTTCTTCAAAAATGTGCCTATCGCAGAGACCATCTTGCCAGAAATGCCGTAAAATTTCTACGCAATTTTGCCCTTCTGTCTATCATCACCTCTGAAACAAAAAGAGAGAGAGAGAAAGAGAGAGATGTTCTCGGAACTGAGAGTGAGGTGCTTCCATTCGCATCAACGAGTTGACAAATAGACCCTTACATAATGAGAATGCGGAATACAAACAACTATAAAACATCAAAGTGATAATTGCAAGCATTATCACCTAAAGTTCCGGAATCGTGATGGTCAGTGAAACATGATCCGATGTCGGACGTCGAGAAATAATTTGATAATGAAATGAAAACAGAACTTTAAAAAGAAATTATTATGATGCACTAGACACAACATGATTGCCTGTTTCTTCTTCTCATGTTAAATTGTTTCATTTTAGCGATGCGAGATGAAGCCTGTATCTCGTCTCGTGGCTAACACAGTGTCATCTCGTGTTTTCGAAACAAGACAAATTGTTATCTCGTCTCCTTTCCTTTAATTTTCTTTCGTAAACCTCATAACAATAGAAGTAAAATTGGAAGCCACGCGCATTCGAAATGTAACGAAGTTTACAAGTTACAATTGATAATCGGACAAGAGAGGGCTATGGAATACTTTCGAGACATTTAAAACGCGATGAGTCCAGACAAGGACATGTCACGTCTTGTGTCGGAAAACGAGACGAGACAGACGATTTGTCTCGTCTCGTGTCGGATTTAACAAAGCCTATATTGTCTCTCCCATACTGAATTGGAAACCTATCACCAGAATTGAAGTGGGTCTTGTGTCAAGTGAGACATGTGGGTCAAGATGTGTAAGTCGGTTAGTGGGTCGTGGGTCAACAAGATGTGACCCACTGCAATCCACCACCCATAGTGACCCACCATAAACCACGAATCCACCATAACCTACAGACTCACTAGGACCCACCGACACACTCTGCTTAGTGCATTGTATATAGCATCCTCTGCACAGTGGTGAAGATGTCTACATTTTACTTTCAGGGTATCTTTTTTTTCTTTTTTGGCATTTATTTCTATTTACTTACCTGAGATGACTATATCTTACAAGAAAAAAGCAGACTTTGTTAAATGAACCTTCGCCAGGTAGGAGTGCGTATTTGAAGTGTTAATATTACAAACTGGGAGAACGCAATAACCAGAAATTGCCTAGAAAATGCGTCTTAAAGTTTCGACTCGCCGTATATATGATACGACGCCTAAAATTCCTAAGTGACGGTGTGGCAGAGAGTGGACCATTCATGATTCACGTGTAAAGGATCGCGAGTTCGATTCCCGCTCAACTTGTTTTTGCTTTTACCAATAAAATAGTCATTTATAACTACAAGTTAAAAATTAATTCACCATATGTTTATAATGCATGAAACAATAGGAATTTTTAAATCAGTTGTAAAACTTTTCAATGTTTCATGTGAACTAGATACAAATATAACCTATTTCGTAAAGTCGTTAAATGAAAAATTTTCTTGACGATTCGTGTCTATATCTGTGGACAGAGTGCGAATTGCAAGGGGTAGTGTTGCCACGAGACGAGACAGAACCCTTTTAGACGAGACACGAGACGAGACAGATGCTTATCCCGTCTCGAAAACGAGACGAGACACGAGACGAGACGTCTCGTGAAATGTCTCGCCGCGTCTCGTGAAATGTCTCGTCTCGTCTCGTGTCTCGAAAATGAAAACGCTGGCGGAAATGGCCAAGATTGAAATTGCCAGTGGTCATATAGGTTGCAAAAGGAAAATCCTCTTTGTGAGACATGTTGAAGAGCCTTCATAGAAAAGTGTCCTCTGTCTATTGAATGAAACAATCGTGATACATGAGCTTCCAGGAATATCATCCTTAATGTCTTGTCCCCAATTCCCCTTGCTGTAAACTGAGGAATTCTCATTTTTTTCATTTCTGGCTGGAATGGTGACAAACAAAATCAAAGACAGGGAAGATTTTTACAAGGTCAAGAAACCGAACTACCACCACCAGCTATTCAATTGGAAAACTGGGTAAGGTCTACACTCATCACAGGCTGTAGTTGCGGTATTCTTTTTGCTATATGAACCGAAAACGGCAATTGAAGTATGTCATCTTGCAACTAAAATTTTGTCTTCTCTCTCTCTCTCTCTCTCTCTCTCTCTCTCTCTCACACACACACACACACACACACACACACAAACACACACACATATATACACATAAAAACACACTTATACCATTTTATCAATCGCTCGCTTATCATACAGCAGTCATGTTGTAAAATTCACCTCTTTGTTTGGAAGCCGATCGAAGGACAAAGGAAAGCAAAGATACTGTCGACGAACCCTTCAAATTGTTTGCTTTCAGCAAATTTATGGTACTAACAATACCACTGGAGGTGAAGAGGTTTTACAGGGGGGCCTTCCTTTTATTGCGCGGAAATGTTTAATCTGACCAGAGTGCGAAATTCCCTCTGCTTCCATGTTGAGAGGACTGGAATACTTCCCTTTCCTAGTGAATAGTATTCATTAGGACCTGAATTATCTTCAAAAATGGTTTCTTACAGGCGCATAAAACCTTTCGAACTTGATAAGTGTAAAGAACATTTGGTATAATGATCATGGAACTCCGTTGAAAGCAGAAAATATCATGAGAATGATCAAAATTCGAACATTGAAGAACATAATTAACAGAAAAGAAATAGGATACCCAAACCATATTTTTAAACCTGCTATAAAATGTATATCCTATATTATTACTAATTTCTTACTCCCATGAAAGTATCTTGGGCGAGGATATTCTCTCCAATTTTTTCAGACTGAAATCCTTTTATCCCGTACGACTCCCCCCCCCCCCGACACAATACGAAAAAACAAATGATGTTAAAATCCAAACACATGACCCTTCCGGGACTCAACTCGTGGACTTCAAGCCGATAGTCTATCGCCGCAGACCGCTCGGCTTGGTATGAAGATGTACGTTGTATGATTGCGAATAGATCACGACAATATAAGAAACTTTAATCCAAAATGGCCACCCAAAAATCAACTTTTTTTTAGACCACTAGCTAATCTGGGTGTATTGTCATGAGTTTGTTACATAAACGGGGCAACCAGCATATAGTATCACACATCCCGCGGTTATGGGAACAGATTTGAACCATGGAGGTGAAGACTGGCTCCAAGCATTCTTTTGTCCGATGTGTCATTCAGCTCCCATTACTATGGCACTTTAAGTAGAGCTTACTGTGCAGTAACATTTAAAATTTCAATCAAATACTTTCCATTACTCAATAAAATTATTTGGTTCCGAGCTTTTTTTTTTAAAAAAAAAAAAATAATTGCAACAAATCTAAACATGCTAAAATGGAAAGTAGTTTTTTGATTGGTATGGGTTAACACTGTGAAACCTAAAGGCTGGAATATATGAAATCAAAGTGTACACACATATCTATCTCTCTATTTATCTATATACCGTATTTACGCGTGTATAACGCGTCCCCGTGTAAACCGCGCACCCCCAATTTCTGGAACGTTAAAATTGAAAAATAAATAAATAAATAAATAAATAAATAAATAAACTTATGTAAGCAGCGCACATCAATTTTCTGAAAAAAAAAAGTACAATGCATTTTTCATCTTACTTTTAATCATTAAAATTGTTATACACAGAGACAATCCAACAATACTGTGATTATTAACAGAAATCACTCCCGTGCCTAGCTTTTTTCGTCGCCGAGGAGCTGGAGCACGTATCACCATCGGACTAAATAAAGTCTTCGCTCCCATCGCTAGCATTGGAAATGCAGCATTTTTTAAAGCTGCGGACGACAAGATCCTCTGGAATTGAATTCCATGCTTCAATAATCCATTCGCACAAAAGGCGAAGTGCAGGTTTCTTAATTCGGCCAGTTGGCGTAGTTTCGTGTACTGCAGTTGCCATCCATTCAGTGTACAGTCGCCGCAAGTAGTTCTTGAAAGGCCGGTTGATGCAAAGAGGAAAGATGAGCTGCAACTTGTCATTTTATATTAAAACTTTTCTACTCTTGTAAAATTACTCACAATATTCCAGTATTAGGCTAATAAAAACTCCCCGTGATTTTAAATGCTTGGTGGCTCAGTCAATTCTACATTTCCTCGTGTATGCCGCGTACCCTGTTTTTTGACTTCGTTTTTGTGCAGATAAGGTGCACGGCATACACGGATACATACGGTATCTTTTCATCTCTCTCTCTCTGATATATATACATATATATATATATATATATATATATATATATATATATATATATATATATATATATATATATATGTACAGACACTATAAAGCAAGTGGGTTGATAGTGTATACGGTAGTGTCGGGGATGGTGACACCTTTACATCGAACTGTGCTTGTCGTGTAAACATTTTTTGACATTAGTGTCTTCATCTTCGACGTACCTATGAGCATTTTACTGTATATTCGTGTATTGAAACTGGTGAAACAAATTTCAGTTTCAGAATCTAAAAAAAAAAAGCCAAGGTCGACAAGCCTCAGACAACTAACAGCAGAGATATATTATCTTGTAAACTATTTGTCCTTGCCTTGTGAGCTTATTTGAATTTATTTTTAAGACCTTTAGGCAACTTTGGCCGAATGGATGATGATGGGGAAATTAGTGGAATGAAGAAAGTAGTAGGATACTAGACAACTTCGAGAAAACACACACATTAAAAAAATGAAATGAAATGAAATCTTTGAGTTTTACGTCCCACGGTTATGCCGGTTAGGCTAAAGGACACAGTGATGATGAGTAATAAATGAAATGGTGGAATGAAGAAAGTGGGAGGAAACGGGAAAACCCCAAGAAAACCCACGCACACGGTGTTTGTCTACCACAAAGTTCACTTGGCGGGGCTATGATCGAACCCGAGACCCCAAGCACCAGAGGTGAACGCTCTACCACTGAGCCACCCGGTCCCCACACACATTCAATGTTTGTCCACCACAAAGCTCACACGGCACTAACCGAGATCGAACCGACTACCACATACACCAGAGGTGAAGGCTTCACGGTGTAGCTACCGTGACATTTCTTGTCTTGTGTGTTCTGGGTAATAACTTAGTTGTATCTTGATTAGCATGGTGCAGCGTGCTACATTTTACTTTCGTTCCCATGGTATGCTGCTATATTTTTACGAGACAAGACGAGACAAAACGAGACAAACGAGACGGGACAGAACCTCTCGAGACGAGACACGAGACGGGACGGGCACATTTTTTCGAGACGAGACACGAGATGAGACATGCTTTGCACGAGACGGGACGAGACACCCTAAAGTCTCGTCTCGTATCGTCTCGTGGCAACACTAGCAAGGGGGAATATTCGGAAATCCCCTTTGGCTATAGCATACATCCAGTATTCCCTAGCGGATTTCCCCCTTGGATATTGTTTTTGCTTTTACCAATAAAGTAGTCATTTATAACTACAAGTTAAAAATTAATTCACCATCTGTTTATAATGCATGAAACAATAGGAATTTTTAAATCAGTTGTAAAACTTTTCAATGTTTCATGTGAACTAGATACAAATATAACATATTTCGTAAAGTCGTTAAATGAAAAATTTTCTTGACGATTCGTGTCTATATCTGTGGACAGAGTGCGAATTGCAAGGGAGAATATTGGGAAATCCCCTTTGGCTACAGCATACATCCAGTATTCCCTAGCGGATTTCCCCCTCAACCCCCTTGCAATTTGCACACTGTCCACAGATATAGCCACAAAACTTCGAACACAACGACTGTAGTAACCGTAATACAGCTAGTGATATCAATATATTTATGAAATGAAATGAAATTTTGAGTTTTACGTCCCACGGTTATGCCGGTTAGGCTAAAGGAGACGGTGATAATGAGTAAGGAATGAAATGGTGGAATGAAGAAAGTGGGAGGAAACGGGAGAAAATATATTTATGAATTAGGTTATATTTTGTATCTAGTTCACATAAAACATTGAAAAGTTTTACAACTGATTTCAAAATTCCTATCGTTTAGAATATATGAACATATAGTGAATTAATATTTTACTTGTAGTTATAAATGACTACTTTATTGGTAAAAAGCAAAAACAAGTTGACTCGAGCTGGAATCGAACGCTGGACCCTTTACACGATAATCGTAAATGCTCCATACTCTGCCACACCGCCACTTGATCATTTTAGGCGTCATACCATATATACGGCGAGTCGAAACTTTGAGACGCTTTTTCTAAGGTATTTGTGGCTATTGTGCTCTCCCAGTTTAAATGTGCACTACTACCTTGCAAAAGATGGCCCCTAAATTCATTTAAGTCTGCCTTCTCCTTCTTAGATATACTCATCTCAGGTAGTAAACAGAAACAAATGCAAATGAAGAAGAAGAAGATGAACAAAATGGAGATCCTAAAAGTAAAATTTAGACAAATTCGCCACTCTTCAGAGGATGCTATATACAATGCACTAAGCAGAATGTGTTGGTGGGTCGTAGTGGGTATGTAGGTTATGGTGGGTCACGGCGGATGGTGTGTTGCAATGGGTCACGTCCTGTTGACCCACGGCCCACGATCTACTTCATCTCTAGTGAGAGGCTTCTAATCCAGCATGGGCGAGACAATATAGGTTTTGTTAAATCCGAGACGAGATGAGACAAAGCGTCTGTCTCGTCTCGTTTTCCTAGACGAGACGTGACAGGTCCTTGTCTGGACTCGTCGCGTTTTAAATGTCTTGAAAGCATTCCACAGCCCTCTCTTGTCCGTATCAATTCTAACTTGTAAACTTCGTTACATTTCGAAGCCGCATGGGAACACGAGATGACACCGGGATAGCCACGAAAACAGTGGCGGATCTAGAAGGTAAAAACTGTGGGGGCTGACTGAATTGAGACTATGATAAGTATATCATGACCTTACTATAAATTTTCAAAACTATATAAATAATAGCTTAAATTATTTTAGTCAATCTGAAAGTGGGTGGTCCTAGGCCCCCGTCCTCGAGCTAGATCCGCCACTGCAAAGACGAAACACAGGCTTTTTCTCGCCTCTCTAAAACGATACATTTTCACATGACGAGGCGAAACAGGCAACCATGTTGTGTATAGCGCATCATAACAATTTCTTTTATAAAATTATGTTTTTATCTCATTATCAAGTCATTTCTCGAAACCCGACCTCGGATCATCTTCCTTTCATTGACTGTCATTGTTTCCTTCACTAACCTTTGTTCATAATTGTAATTTTAGAAAAAAAAATCATTCTAGTAGGGAGGGGACACCTTGGGGTGTTTTTTCCTACTGCGCAAGCGCAAACAAGCCACGCCCCCTTCACGCTGATTGGCTGGTGCCCCCTGCCCACGCCCTCTTGGCCCCGCCCACGTTTGGTCACGCCCACTGGACTCACGTACTCGTTCCCTTTTATGCGCAAAGAAAACCTACATCATATGTCAAACTCAGGATATGGGGGTTTTCGAACACTTATTTTACCTGGGTCTTATATATGACACTTATAACCCAATCACTCGTCAACGAAGCCACACACACCAACTACATGTTCCAAAAATACCGGCCATCCAGGTCCAGTGCTTAAAGTGAGGCGGTATGAGCCGGTTATACATCCGAAAGTTAGAAAATTGGCCGGTATGGCATACCGGTAAAAATAACTGATTTAAATTATAATTTGCGTGCAGGAAAAAAGGGTTTTACACATAAAAATAAGTACGACGTAGCATTGAGTCATCAAATAAGTTTGTACTATCAAAGATTTCGTTGCTGATGTCCTTATCACCCTATTCAATTTCAGAATTTGTGCTTTTGATTTTTTCAACATTTGTGCGAGCAATTCCCCCCTCCGTCAAAAAATTCTGCCGTACCGCCCTCCTAAAATGTTTAGCCTGGATCTTCTCCTGTTATTGACAAGACTCTTTCTAAATTCAAAATTATTCTTTTCACATTGTCTGGACATCTGTGTTTTCAATTATAAGAAAATTATTGTTGACCACGAGTAAAAACGAGACCAGAAGCTTTTGAGAATGGAAATGAGATTGGAAAGAATCATTAAATACTAGATACTAGAGACGAGACGAGAGTGCCTACAGAGCCTTGAAAACGAGACGAAAAGAAAACACAAATACAACGGAAAACAATATTCACTAAATACTTTTTTTAAAAGATATTTATTTCTCTTAAGGTGATGATAATGGGGAGTAAAATATTTACCTATTTGTCCGCATTCTCTCTCTCTCTCTCTCTCTCTCTCTCTCTCTCTCTCTCTCTCTCTCCCTCTCTGTGTATGTCTTTCTATAAATTTTTCATGTCAAAAATGATGCAAAAATGTCAGGAGTAGAGCTGCTCTTTAGATTCTGTCAAAATCACTGCTCTAAGTGTCATATTTGTTCCATACCGTCACCTCATCTGATGTCACTTTAAACACTGTCCAGGTCAAAGGTCGAACCTACCACATGGCACAAAGATCAAAGGTCAAAATACTTAAAACCTAATAACTCGAAAACGGAGCCAAATATTGAGGTGGTGTTTCCACATTTAGTAAAGAGTATGGACTATTTAACATAGCACAGATTACATAAGAGTCGTTCTCTTTCTCAACTCCTATTTTAACATAGCATAGAATACACACACACACACACACACAATAGAGATTATTTTCTTTTACGGTGGTAGCTACCCTAACACTCTTGGGTTCGGCAATGGCGGAGTAAAATATTAGCTTTTTTAGCAGAGTTCAAATAATAACAACACCATTTAACAAGTCTGGTTAATCACACACACACTCACACACACACACACACACACATACATGGTTTACTGAGAACTTAATCTCGCGCCAGTGACCATCATCATCATAACACTGAAACGATATTTTAGGTTGTCCGGGGTAAAATACGCAACTACCATCACAACCCCGAAAAATACCAAGAGTCACGAACCCGAGAAATCTCAGGTCGGAGCTGTTTCAAAGAACAGAACATAACAGAACAAATGCAAATTATTATTAATGATTATTTATTAAAATAAAATAAAAATAACTAAATTAAAAAACGAACAACAATAACTGACAATGGATAAGATGACTTAAAACGAAACAACATTTCAAAAAGTATATAGCTCATTCTTTATAATTCGAAATATCCTCTAAAGCAATATGATTAGCAATATGTGTATGCCAAGTGGCGCCTGTTCTAGGCTTTGTATCTTGAAATTTTGTAGGTAATGGCTCTGAAAAATTTTAGACTATTACTTGAGCCATGACAAGATTAATGTTGTCTAGAGGAAAGAAGTTACGATTATAACAACTTCGTCAATAACAAAGTCAAAGACATATTTACCTCATGTAAGGTGACGTCCCACAAGGATAAAACGTCTGCTGCTGGTAGTTGGAGAGTGTCTTCTCGAATTTTGTAAATGTTTTTTTCGGATAGGGTGTTGGCCGGAACATACAGTCACACAATGCTAATTGACGTAAATGGTAAGAAAGGGGGGATGGAATAGTATGATTATGGTGATTCATTTGACATGTTTATTCGTGATTGGTTATGAACTTGAGTATTAGAACTTGAGTAGGATTGCATAGCGACGTAGAGATAGGAAGAATATCCGTTTTCCGGATTTCATTATTTTCCCTATTTTTCTTAATTTGACGATCCACTATCGATGATGACAAAATTCCTGTAGTTGCTACAACCACATTTTCCGTACAATGTGTTTCCCGTAGGAAACCACAACCATCAAAATTTAACTTAGTGGTTTATGCATTTCCAGGATAATATCTGCCATCCTGTTATTCTTGGAGCGTTGAAAAACTGGAATTTCATTTTTCAATTAGAATAATAATAAAATTTCAAGTCCAAAACCAACCAAGAGAAAACAAGTCTCTGTTATATGAAAAATAATGATTTAGTTAATCTAAAATTACCTATAAATTATCCAAATCAAAAAATCCCTTGTACACTCCCCCACTAGAAAAATTTGGAAGTCCCTTTCCAAACAATATGGGCTCATCAGTATAGGCATGCAATTTATAATGTATAAATTGAATACTCTTAGAAGATACTAGAACAGATCCACTTGGTAAGGGAGGGTTTTCTCTTCACTACTTCTTATTCGTACCTCGTATATAAATAGTTAATAACAAACATCAATACTTAATAACAGAATAACGTATGTTTCAACATCACAGTGTACAAAATAAAATTGTTTTATTTTTGAAATATATTGGCAAGAAAGTTATTTTTATGTTGAAGCTTAGTTCAAAGTTTGTAAAGCTTTTCTTATCGTACTCCTGTAAAACCCAAAATATTTAATTAAACGTCACCTTTCCTTTCAAAAATTTTTTTGCAGCTTACACATGTGATATATGTTGATACTTACTGCGTTTAAAACAGTATACTATGAGCAATCCAATGCAATAAATTTCATGATAGGTTATAACGCATCACATTGATTCAGTTAGTTTTTTCTTCTTTTGTTTGAAAACCAGATTCATATAAGCACCTGACACATGAACACAGGAGAAAAGAATAGAAATGTTACCTCTGACAGAATACAGCACTGAAGGAGAGTAAATACTCTACAAGATGCGAATTATAAGTGATCAGAATACATTATGTTTAAGTAGATACAACATAAAATAATTAAAATAAAAATATCATTCATAGTGCTGTATGTAATACCTTGGAATTAATTTAATACCCAAACAGTCTTTCTGCTATAACTGCATGGTTGTCAAAAATTTACAGTAATATACTTTTTATAAAACAATTACAAATTTAATTAATCCCAACCAATATAGTAAGTACAACAAAACTAATTAGATTAGTAAAAGAAACACACAATTAATAGTAAGATTGAGATAAATTCTTTTAGTCTCTACAATCGTACTACTATTTGAATTTTACTGGCGCCTTACATTTTGCACACACCAGAGACAAAACAATAATTAATATGAGAGACGAACTACCTGTTTATTAACACACTTAAGAAGTTACCTTAAACCTATTTAGTTTATATGAGGATTCCTTAAATTTAATATTTTACTTCCCGATACTGAACTCATTAACATTAATGCCAAAAAGTATTTTCTTTACAGCTTTTTTTTTGAACTTATTCTGAATGAATTATTTAATAATCATCCTCACATAAACCAGTTTAGTTAGTTCGTAAGCGAATTCGGATGGTTATTTATCATGTAGTGATATTCATCAAAGTAATTTTAAACTTGTATTTTTTCTAGTTATGACCACTCAAATTACCTAAGACAGAGATATTTTTAAAGATCATGTCATACTATAAGTTTGATCCGCACACAATCTATGTTGGAACACAAATGATCAACGCTGATTGAATTATGATTATATCCGATTTCCTTACGAATACGAAACATTAGATATGCTAGTATCAGTTATTTAGTTTTTACAGATACACCTCCTGGTATCCCATTTTATTATTTACTTATTCTTCAACACTACATTCGATTTCAGCTACTGAAAGGACAAAATTTCAACTTTACATAAATTAATTACTAGATCAAATTGTATTCATGGATTATTTTCCTTTCATTCAATAATACTTTTACACATTATACACATTTCTTTTTAACGGTACTAATGCCAGCATATTTAGTAATTTTTTAAATAACCTAACCATTATATATATTATTTAGTATTTATGCTTTCCTAAATTACTATTTAAGTCATGACCTCCAAGGTTCGATTTCAATCTTAATATTGTAAGACACTATTTCAGGAATTATATGTTTTTGCGATGTTTCTTAATACAAAATCACATTTGAAACTACCATTTTTGTTTTGTAATTGATAAAACCAAATTTCTTTATTTTCCTTTTTGGAATATACTCAGTTAATCCGAATTAATTTAAAACAATTTAGCTGAAGGCTCTCCTTCCAAGCATTAGAATGAAATCGACTAACAATACCTTACGCGATATACATACTATTCGAACCAAGATATAGTTACACTTATAGCGTAAATTTAATTTTGTATACTTATTTTTTTATAGATATACGAATTATATTCATTAGTCTAACCAATCAAAATTTACACAAGAGTTCATTTCTATACCTCAAATGATAGACAGTAATGTGCAAGAGATAGTGAACTTAATAAATATTCATTTTTACATCATGCAACATATTTTCAAGTAGATTACTGCAACCTTTCTCTAGAAGATATTTTTTTTTCCTGTTCAGTTTAACATTTTTAAGTAATTTGTTCACATACTTGCAACATAGATAATAATTTAGCTTTAATATTTGGTTCCTGAATTGCAATGCATGGAAGTCCATATCGAGTCATCGCGTCATCAACATCGGAAGTTTACATCAAGTCATCAAGAAGAACTAGGTTCGATTCCCAATAAGATATTTTTAGCTGAAAAACAAAAAGGTTTTAGTAACGAATGCATCATTACGGCAGTCTATAGCTTAGCAGATAGTGTTATCAGGACTCAGAATAGGAAGGTCAATGCTACTTCCGTGGCTTTGCAGTTGAGATATTTCCGTTCTTAACAGTCAGAGTGTATTACTTTGTGAGCATAGTGCGTGTCAAATGAATTCAAAACAAGAAACAAAATGTGTGCAAAATTTCTGCATGCATGTGAGCGTAGACGAATATTTTCGTATTTGTGTACGGATAACAGATGTATTCTTGTAAATTAACATTAAAAGTGATATAAGTTCTGCCAAAATTAAAGACAAGCAAAGTAAAATAATCATCATTTTGCGTTCTCTAAAGGTAAGTAAGTAAGTAAGTATTGTCGTTTTTAACTGATATACAGTTTTTTTTTTAAATCTGTATAGTCCTTTTTTTAAAATGTAGCATTGTGACGACCTTCGTATTTTAAGAATGATTGGCTATTAAAATCAATTAAATTGTAAGAGTTTTTATTCTTATTTTTGCTTTTGTTATTGTTCTTTAATCAACAAAACAATGTAAATCAAGATAGTAAATTCCACAATTTTTAGCATTGAAGTTTACTAACTGAAAGTTTGAAAATTTTATATTGTAATCACTAAGTAAATTTTAATTTCATTTCATTAATTGAAATTAAACAAAATCAGCAAAATTTAATGTTAATTCTTGGTCATTTTAAATAATTCAAGATGCAATTGACATTTATTCTATATTCCTTTAATGAAATTACCTTTCAAAATCATAATTTCATAGCCAATCATTTTAGTTAAAATTTATATTCAATAAAATATCTATTCTAAAATACATAGGAGTATGTCTCTTCAATTGTGTCATATAGGCGTAGTACTCATATGGTTGAATTTTTAGTAGCATTGAGATTGTCTCCAAAACTTGGTTCTCAAATTAAAATCAGTACCACCTAAACATAGGGGTTGCATATCATATTTTACACACAAAAAAAATGCTTTCGTACAACTATCTGTAAATTCCACATTTATGCAATGGCAGGGGAGAGTTTTATTCTTGTTTTCTGTATAACACAATTGAATCGACTAACTCAAGAAAATCAAAATAAATTGAAATCGCTTTTGCTGCAAAAGAAAAACATTTTAACCAGTCGTTAATAGATCTCCAGTTGTTACCCTCTCTTCTTATGTATGGACTGTATGCATTCTTATGGGCTGGTTCACCCATGCACATCCATGTAATAATACAGTTTTCGGTTATATATATCCTGAAAGATAGTGAAGGTTAGTTCATGTGTCCACATTTCAACTGATTTTCAAATTTTCTTCTCACAACCTAATATATTAAACCACAATTCAGCATAAATATTATGGTATATATATGAGTTAACACAATCAATGATTATATAATGTTTATTAGGCTTTCTCTTTTTAAATATGATGGGCGTATTATTTTAGGTTATCCTTTCATTCCACAATATTTTCATTCTACATGATATATTGTGACTTAATTCACCCATAGGACAAATGACATATAGTTGACTTTATTTATTGCAGCCAGCTCTTTTACTATACTTTTTAATCTCTCACTGATCTATGGTCAGAATAACAATTATCTGATCTTTCACAAGACGCGAAGCTCGGTTTTTAACCGGAAACGTTTACGTTGCTTTCTTTAATTTTTCCTATATCTGTCTATACAGATTAAATACAGCATAAGCATGAATATGTGTACTCTATAGGTCTTCCAAACGTCCATTTACATAAGATTTTCTTATTTGGCTATTCTCGTACTGGCCCAAGGTACCCGTTGATTCAATTGATGCCTACTGTGATCGTCATTGAAGTAATAATTGATTATATTCGTATCCCACGTTCACTATTATGCGCTATACTACAATGAAAATCCAATAAACGCTCGCCATGTTGCTTATGGCGTATATTTAGTATGTATAACGCTGTACCCTAAAACAATCAATTATTTTGAATTACACTACCATTCAAGTTCAATGATGATCACTTACAAATTATTTGCCTAGCTTTCCATAGGGATATTCCCTCGGTACTACCCATTATATAACCATTAATTACTATTAATTTTAACTTTTACTCTTAATTCTAATTTTAGTTCTAATTCAATAAGAAACTGTTCTAAGGTTAATGTTAATAAATATTCTGTTAATCTATCTCAAATTTTTGGTGTTTGCATGCTCTATACATTTCTTCAATAAAAGGGTAATAGTGGCGTACCTTAGCCATTTGGGATTGCTAGCTTCCACTTCTTATATAAGTATCTATTGTTTATTCTATAGTCGCTTTATAGTCTTTAATTTATTAGATATTCGAGGAAAGAATTATTTCAGCAAAATTTGTTAATGTTTTGCTCTAAGAAGGAAAAGAGAAAAAGGGAAAGGAGAGATACTATCACATTCTATATAACTACTCATTTCCTTTGTAATATGAATTCTACAATTCTACAATTCTTACTTGCCCACCTTATGAATTTTCTTTTAATTTTACTGCGACAGATTAATAACTCTATCGTCCCACATGTGAGGATTTTATAGTGTAGCCATCTTCGACCTACTGTCATGACTACCCGAACCCAATATGTAGTACAGACTACAAAATGGTTCTGTTACGTAAGGGCATCCCGCGAGGCCTAGGCTCGGTAATTACCCTTAATTTATTTCTATATATTTATTGCGAAATGCTCTCAAGATAGTAAATTACTAGATTAGCCATTATATGATCTTTCTGTGGAACTCTCGGTTGTAGTGTTACCTACGTATCTGTATCGTATTTCTTTCGTTTATCCATCCTCCATACAGCTCTAGGGAATATTTAGCTCTCAAAAACAATATAGTATCGTGTGCGATACCTGAACACGACATTTTAGGTCGGAATAATAATTTGACAGTCTAAAAATCCCTATAGTGGCCTGGAAAATGGCTTCCGTATTGGAGCTTCGCTCGCCACTTGTGACCAATGAGAATCCAGTTCATCTACGTCAAAATAGAAGGAAGACGAATTACGTGCCCCTCTACACAGATATAATCTCAGTTCGTTATTGAACCAGTATTTTCCCGTTTAATCCTCATATCCGACGAAGCAAAGGAACCAGATTCTAATAAAGTAGCCACTTTATTCGTATGAAGGAAATCTTAACATATTTTCTTAGAAAGGTTAATTACCCTAGTCTATATACAAGTATAACGATAATAAAATACAAAGCATGAAGCATATAACATTTTTTCCATATTCCAGTTAAGAGGGAAAATCAGAAGGTTTTCTTTTTAGTGGCGGCCCCCGATTATCACCACTTTTATTTCCACTTCTTTTTCTCAACAGTGCCTCAACTGTTTTTATTAGGGAAATAAGGCAAAAGCTAACTATTCTAAGCATAAATAAAATGTAACTATATGAATATTATATTTACAGTTTTTTTTCTTTTTAAGATTTCTTCTATCCCAACCATTATACTAATATATTTCCTTTTTGTAGCTTAGAAGGTTTTGCCGGAAGGTTTTAATGACGTGCACGTACATGAATATAGTTACCCATTCCAACATGTAGCCAACAATCTTGCTATTCAGAGGTATATATTGATCCTCTCATTCAATAAGTTGACTTTACTTCCTACCGTGGGTAAAAACGTTAATACTCTATACTTCGTGACTAAATATTCTGTTTTCTAGGATTCGTATCTTGAGACAATCTCCAAAAATATATGTTTTTGCAAATACTATTCCCACCCGAGGCTTAAGCATGAAACCTTAATTATACGTCCTTATGCCCTTTGCACAAGACGACCTTACGTATCTCTCAGTATCTATAAAATCTACTAACACACTCCTATTCCAAGGCATAGCAAGTAGAGATTGCGTCGTTTCTATGTTTGCAACAATATTTTACGTTTATTTTCTCCTATCCAGTGAAGATGTCGCATGAGATTAAAGTGCCCTAACCACTAGCGAGCAATATGCACTTTTAATGTATTTACTTGCAGTATTGTTTCAACTTGCTTCACACCTCATAAGGAAATATTATCTAATTAAGGGATTGCTAGGGATAATACACAGGCTACCGATAATTCTATAGTGGAGTTTCTACGATTTTCATTAAGAGTTTCCCGTCCTCCGCTCGGGATACCTTATCTTCCATTAACTTACGAAACATTAGTTATATTACTGAGTCATATTGACTACTTACTATACCCAATTCTTAGTAAAAGAATGGATTAATCATAATTCCATATATGTGTTTAGTGTAAAGAGACTGTGGCCCTCAATCTCATTTAGCACCTATAGGTATATCTGTTCATTTTCCACAATATATCCCATATGAAGGGATCATGGGTGTTTTCTAGTTTTCCAATGAGCGCTCTCTTCTATTATAAGCAGCTAAAATTCTCTGAACTTAATTACAATATGCATCTCTCTAACAAGTAGAATATAATATTTCCATTTAAAACTACCAACCCTTATCTCTTAGTTTCTTCACTGGATTAACTTTATATACTTATTTTCCTAATAATTATCAGAAAATGGAAACGAAATTGAACATAACGTTTCTCAGAACAATCCTCTTATCATTCCTACTTCTTACTCAATAAGTTGTCTAATTTTCATCTTCTCTTCTAAATAACATTAGAATAGCTTCGTTCTAGTTGGTTATTCAGGCGAAAAATTTTCTCTTTCATTTCAAGATCAAATTCAAACTTTAAGGAACAATGCTTCTTTCAGCCACTTTCTTCTCTCTTTTATTTATTTATTTATTTTATAGAGCGATTACAAGAAGCAAAAACACTTCATTGACTCGGGTTTAGGGTGTGGTAAAAATACGATTTCTCCGAAGTTGAAAATAGCATCACCTTTCTGTTAATAACAACATACTATCTTTAATTACTATTTCATCCTGAATAACCATCAACTCTACTGTTATCTTATAACTAACGGAAAAAGGAAAAAAGAAAACGAATAAGAGCTAATACATTAGTTAGTATTCCTATTTCTACTGGATCTTAGAGCTGCTGACGTGAGAATCCGAGAGCACAAGTAGTACATATTTTATTCTAGTTCAGTTATCAAAATCTGCATTAAAAAGCAATATTCTCTTAACTAACGCAACTGTCATTATTTCCCACTAACTACTGTTGTTACTATAAATAAAGCTTCATGGGATTCACTAATAACAATATCATACAGAACCTGTAAAATACTGGAGTGTTACTTTTAACTTTCTTTTTCAGCTTAACAATATTTAGTTTATCCAGCTTAATAGGAATACTTACCCAAATGTAAAATTAGAACATAATCAACAGTCTTATTGCTAATATATTAAATACAATAAATCATACAATTAATAATTGCTATAATCGTTAGTTTTGTATGCTCTTCTTGAAGAAAATAGGAGAAAAAGATCAGGTGTCCTACTCTCATAACAGACTAATTTTTAGTCCATGGTAACTACATACCGTAATATAGGCATTAGCTCTGTTCTGCTACAATTCAGTCTCATACAATAGAATGTGATTAGGTCCTGAAATAGACGTAAAACGCCTTAAATATCTCGGACGGGCCCCCATTTGAAACGATATTTTAGGTTGTCCGGGGTAAAATACGCAACTACCATCATAACCCCGAAAAATACCAAGAGTCACGAACCCGAGAAATCTCAGGTCGGAGATGTTTCAAAGAAAATTTATTTACCTCAGGTCTTTAAGGCTTAGAGAGAACAGAACATAACAGAACAAATGCAAATTATTATTAATGATTATTTATTAAAATAAAATAAAAATAACTAATTTTTTTTAAAAAACGAACAATAATAACTGACAATGGATAAGATGACTTAAAACGAAACAACATTTCAAAAAGTATATAGCTCATTCTTTATAATTCGAAATATCCTCTAAAGCAATATGATTAGCAATATGTGTATGCCAAGTGGCAACTGTTCTAGGCTTTGTATCTTGAAATTGTGTAGGTCATGGCTCTGAAAAATTTTAGACTATTACTTGAGCCATGACAAGATTAATGTTGTCTAGAGGAAAGAAGTTACGATTAAAACAACTTCGTCAATAACAAAGTCAAAGACATATTTACCTCATGTAAGGTGACGTCCCACAAGGATAAAACGTCTGCTGCTGGTAGTTGGAGAGTGTCTTCTCGAATTTTGTAAATGTTTTGTTATATACTTTTCGGATAGGGTGTTGGCCGGAACATACAATCACACAATGTTAATTGACGTAAATGGTAAGAAAGGGGGGATGGAATAGTATGATTATGGTGATTCATTTGACAAGTTTATTCGTGATTGGTTATGAACTTGAGTATTAGAACTTGAGTAGGATGGCATAGCGACGTAGAGATAGGAAGAATATCCGTTTTCCGGATTTCATTATTTTCCCTATTTTTCTTAATTTGAATATCCACTATCGATGATGACAAAATTCCTGTAGTTGCTACAACCACATTTTCCGTACAATGTGTTTCCCGTAGGAAACCACAACCATCAAAATTTAACTTAGTGGTTTATGCATTTCCAGGATAATATCTGCCATCCTGTTATTCTTGGAGCGTTGAAAAACTGGAATTTCATTTTTCAATTAGAATAATAATAAAATTTCAAGTCCAAAACCAACCAAGAGAAAACAAGTCTCTGTTATATGAAAAATAATGATTTAGTTAATCTAAAATTACCTATAAATTATCCAAATCAAAAAATCCCTTGCAATACTCTCATAAATGAATAAAGCATAATATCGTTAGCATCAGTAGTGGTGAGTGAGAATTTGTTTAAGAAATCGCATGACGAATAACCAGACGCACGACATGTTAGATATAGAAAACAATAATGTCTACAAAATTGAGATAAATCACCTGGAATACGTCTATTATTCCATGTATAATACAGACAGTTTCGTTTAAAAAACCTTATATGATGCTGTATATAGGGAGGTATACCATAGCTATCGAAATACTCTCCCACACGCATATTATATATATAAACAGCAACCCAATGTTCACCAGAGTTATCTCTAGAATGTGTATTTATAATAATGGCTGATGGAAATGTATGAATAAACTCATCTGCAGCATATACACCAATAAAATGATTTTTAGGCAGATTTTGTTGTAGTGCCGCATAAAGTTCAATTGTATTTAACATTTTAAAAATAATCAATATATATATTTTTCTCTGGAAATCAATTTCTAATTCTGAGGAGAATTCACCATAAATAATTGCTGTTACAAGAGATGGCAGTGCTTCTTTAAAATAAACCGCTAAACGTACACTTCCTTGCCGTTGTGGACTAGTATGAAATGCAGCACTAGCATTAGAATCGGGGGTTAAATAAAACGCCAATAGAGTATAACCATTAGGATATTCGGCAAGTGAAATATCATTACCTTAATTAGGATAATAAATACCTGAACCTGTAAATAACGTGGAATATGCCTTATACATAGCATATAATCAAAATCAGGTTGTAGTGATTTGGATGGTACAGGCTTTCCATCAACATACAATGTAAATATTGACATACTAAAATGTTGAAAATTGAACGGATTTGTCTGATAAGTACCATTGAAAGCACTATTAGTAACGAACCCAATAATAATACGTTTAGGCACTATGCCAGAAAACAGATCTGGAAGTGTACTATCTATAATTCCTTGTGGCAAAGTTTCTGTCTTCACCTGCACTTTTGTTATAGGATATTTTATTCTAAATTTAGGATTTTGTAATACTTTATTTTGTGCGATTTTAACTGCTGGTGATACATCAACCTTTTTCTCAAGCTAAGTTGCATCTGTAATTACAACTTTTCCATCTTTGTCTCCCATTAGACAAAATGCAGGTTTAGCTGGAATTAGTTTAATACGCAGTCGTACACAATTCAGTAAAAATTTATGCTGATTAAATATATCAGCATGAATATAACCCAATAATTCAAATGACTGACTTAAAGTAGTGAGAAGAAAACGTTGTTTAAATCCTACATTACCATCGGACACACTGTCCATATGCCCTGCAGTATCTTTAAACCACATTGATGTTTGAAGATGGGTTAATTTAGCATTAGCATTATAATTTAGTAGTTTTTCAATATATGTTCGATATGGATATGTATGTGAAGAGTAGGAAATAAGTTGATTAATCAAATATAATTGCACTTCACTGAACATTGCATTGAGAAAATAATATACAGGACCATTTTTCTTATGAAGTTAAATTAGAACCACCTGATTTAGTAATTTTACCTTTAATATATAACATTGTGTGCGGTAAGTCCATATAGTCATCCCCATGACCGGGGACAACAAATTCTATTGGTGCATTATTAGATATTGAAGCCGCTGGCTTATATGGAACTATTTTATTACCTATAATACTAGTTTGAGTGGGTAAACCAGCAAATAAATCTAATTCTGATTTCATACACTCACACTGCATTTTTTATTTTCTTCTCTTTTTCTTACTATTAGTATTCACACAAGTTAAAATTTACAATACCGTATTACGTTTGCGAAAATGTAATTTTACACATACACTGCCATATTGGGAAAGAAGTGGATTACCTGTACTATCTCTTAAATCAATAATAATTTGAACAAATTAATTTCGTTGCACGGGGACATAATGAGGATTGTCCAAAATATGTTCATTATTAATACCATACTCTGTAATATTTGTATTTATAATACGTAACAATGGAGTTATAGTATCGCCTACCATTTGTGGTTCTACAATATCACTGTAAATATACATAAGCGTAGGTAGTGATTTTTGAAAAATCAGGTGGATAATGAGCATGATGCACAAATGTAATATCTTCTTGTTGTATATGATCAAAACCTAGTATTCTGGCTAGTTCAGCAGATAGATATACTTCTATAAGCTTCTCCTGATCTTTTCTTCCTCTACAGACTTCAATTCGTTTTACTGATACTTTAACTTTTAATTGTAAATTTAATATATCACTTTTATGATTAATTTGATATAGAATATCATCAACATTATAATCGTGTCCTGGTAAGATTTTAGTTATGTTCCAGCTTTTTGTATTCATGAGACGGTAATAAATATTATTAGTATATTTGAAAACATTCTGAAATGAATTTGTATAATGTACTTCAACAACTGCTGTCTCCCACTCACTTTCGTCTAGCACATGTGGATGATATAGTTTGGTAGTATAACATGACAAAGTATTTTGTGGAAAATACTACATAGAACTGTTACTTGGTAATGTAAGAAAAAAGCTAGTACTATCTTCCATATTAATCAAAAATATCACTCTCCCTCTTCCTTTTCTTCCTCTTATTATTTTTACCACCAGTCTGTGCAAAATGAACTTTTGTTCGTTTTCTTCTCCTGCCTAATCCTTCCAATACTTGATTTATTTTATTTTGAGATTTAGTTTTTAAATTATTTTTAGCTTCTTGCCAACGTGATTTTAAAGCTTCGCCAATAGGTCTATTATCACCTAATACATCTCCAGCTACATTAATTCCTGTACGTAACAATTCTTTACCAACAGTTTTTGCACCTTGTTTAATTAATGGAAATACACTTCGAAATAAACCACCTAAAAACTTCCAATACCATAGCCTTCTTGATATGGCGCACCCCTATACACGTTATGACCACCTCCTGCTTGATGCGTATAGTATTTAAAGTACGGATCATTCATTTTTTCATATATACACAAATATAACATTAATTTATAATATTGTATTGTGGCTAAATGTTTTTTAAATGTGACACAGGAATCCATGAATTAAAGGAAGGGGGTATCCCCGCCAACGAACAAATAAATGTTTAACTTTAACTTCTAAAATTTCGTCTACTTCATAAACTTTAGGCAGAGGTACTCCTTGTAATTCCTCTTCGTAAAATGTACCATCAATTACTTCACCATTTAAATCCTTCAACACATAAACCACTTTCTTTTCCTTATGTATCACCTGTTTTATTTTAAATATTTCTACAGTCCACTTTTCTCTGTACCCTTTTTCAAAATGCCTTTTTGCTTTAGTAATGCGTACAGTATCACCTTTTTTATATTTTGCTATGTTAGTATGAGGCATCGGTTTTATTAATTTATTCCAAGCTTGTGGACAAGTGTCTTGGTTCACACTGGCGGGTGGTAATTGATGAGCTCTACGTGGTCTAGAATTATATGCCTGAACAAGTTTCGATAGCACATCTATGTATCGGTAAGTCTTCTTTGCTGTAAAATATTTCCACGTTCGTTCTTTAAGAGTTCGATTAAAACGTTCCACTACACTTGCCTTAATATCGGAATTTTCTGTTGTGAAGAATTTAATATTTTGCTTTTTAAAGTATAACTGAAATGGTTTATTAACAAACTCTGTGCCTTTATCTGTTTGTAGACGTAAGGGTCTACGACGGGTAGATGCAAATATTTGCTTAAATGCTTTTCTAATGGTTTTACCAGTTTTGTACGTACAGGCACAGCCCATGCATAACATCTAAACAAATCAATCACTGTTAAAATATACCTATAACCATCATTATACTTCTGCAGACTTTGCATATCGTTTAAATCAACTTGCCACTGATCGTCAATATTGAACACTAAATAGAGATTGCGTGGAAACTTTTTACGTATTGGCTTATGCACTGTATAAGCCGGCTGTTCCTTTACACACTGTTGCACCTTGTGTAAAGGAATTGATTTTTTCACAGCTCTCCGTAATGTCGTAGCAGTTAAAAACGAGGCAGGGCAATGAAGGGTTATAATAAATATCGGCCAGCTTCTTCATATTTTATAATCACGCCATCTGTTGACAACTATACGTTTACGTGGTGGCTCCTCCTCTTCTTCTTCTTCCTGTTTTGGATCATCATCAGCAGCAGCAGATGATATCAGCTTACAAATATATTCTATACGCTGTGGGTTACCTATATACTCTAAAGGTATATTGGATTTTGCTAACAGTACAGCAAAGGGTTCCCAATCTGTAGGGGGAATACTTTTCTTGCAACACCTAACAAAATCTGCTATTAGATCTACTATATTAGCACCAGGAATTAATTTATTATAAATATTAACATTACCATTGTCATCCCAATAAATGTTGGAATTTTGTTTTAATTTACGTAATAAAGGTCTTGCTTTACGCAGACAATTTTCGGGGAGAGTAGATAGTATTTCATCGTCCTCCTCCTCCTCCTCGTCCTCCTCCTCCTTAGTACCAAAACTAGTTGATGTTGTAGTATGTTTTTGCACAATGTGTAAATATTTTTGTAACTCCTCTTTATATCGTATCCATTTTTCTTCAACACTCATATTTTTATTATTTAAAATATTTTTCATCTCATCATCTAAATTAGATTTACTTTGATATTGGTGCAATTTTTCCCGCCAATATTAAAACAAGTTTTTGTGCATGCTGCATAATTATTTAATTAAACTAGATAGTATACCCCAAATAATAGGTGCAAGCAATGCAGTAAGAAACCCACCTTTTTGTACAATTATTCGTTTTCTCTTTTGTTTTAATGACGGACCATTTTTCAATAAATACCTCAATTCCTTTTTATATCTTCTTAATTTAGTTTTTTCCTTTTTATTTAACAGAACATTTCCTTGTAATACGTTATAGGAACATTCACAAATAGAGCGAATTAATTCGGGATCAGCATTTTGTAAAATTGCTTTGCGTACTTTAGGTTTTGCCTTTGCCAAAAGTTTTAGTAAATGCGCACCTTCTTTGCTAATCATTTTTATTTATTTGTACCTATTATACTAAAATTGAATATTAAAATATAAAAGTTATTGAGATTATTTTTCACTGGTACAGAAATATAATTGTAAGAATCTGAGGGGAAAATTTTTGTTCGAACACGATGTTTGTCGGGAGTGCCCTGTTTTAAATCAAAAACCAAATAACTATGAGGATCTCGAGTTGCGTCCTGATAGGCCTACTGCACAAATTTTGTGTTACGAGGATATACTTTGCGTGCTAGATAATTAATTTGAGCCTGGTCTCTGGGATTTTTAAAACATATTATATATTGGCAATTTTATGATATGTCTCGCATAACTTTAGCTTGGTGAAAAATATTTTGCTTTATAAAAATAACACTTAAATTTCGGTGGTGGCTACCTTTAGTAAAAAAATGTCAACAATTCGTGTGTCACACTCTCGCATTAAATCATCAATAATTACAAGATGTGGGCCAGCTTGTGCTGAAAAGTCATCTATTTTGGGGACCCTTTCTTTAAATGTACAACCTGAGGATAGAGTTTCATACAGAGGTTGCCACTTACCATAACACCCTACTATATTTTTAGATTTTTCGGCATATTGTTTTAAAAACTCTTTTACAAAATATGATTTACCACACCCAGTGGGACCAGCTATAATACAGGTAAATGGATGTTGAAACTCCATATTCTAATACACCACAAAATAATTATCAATATAATACCATATTATTATTATTACGATTCAAAAATGTGAATACTTCTAGTGCAATACGTTCAGACGGTAGATTGGTATTACTACTAGTAGTAGTAAATTCTGGAATGGTAGTAGTAGTAGTAGTAGTAGTAGTAGTAGTAGTAATCTCTTTCAGACATGTTTGAGCATACTTTGTTACATCTTTACATAATTGAGAACAAGTAATTATGGTCTGCTGAATGCATGGCAAATAAAGCTGGAGTTTTCTTCATGTATAAACACAAAAAATTACTTGACCATTACTATCGTCATCTGACGAGAGAATAAAACACTGACGAATACCTTTAAGAGTATCTGACAATGATATTTCATAATTTTCACTAACGGAAAATTGTGTAGGCAATGAAGAATTTGTAACAGCATTAAAGTAGTTTTCAATATATAAATAATATGATAGAAAAGTATACCACTCATCAGGTGAAAGAAGAATACGCTCATAGTAATTATGTAAAGTGATAATAGCAGAAATTTCTTACCCATCATCGTATGCTAGACCAACACATACCTCGATTACATTAAAATAATAATAATGATTTAAAATTTGATTATCCATTTTTTACTCGCCACTCTCTCTCTCTCTACTTAATTTAAAACTTTCGTTTCTACTAATACTGTATTTACCCTATTCGTTTTCTTTTATACCCGTATGGAAGTGGTCAAAATTTTCTATTCGTTTTCTTTTACTACCAGTAACCTGATAGATTTTATACGCCTCCGGCTTAGTAATCAATTTATAATCTTTAGTACGTACAATTTGTCGACCGAGACGAACGCTAATAGATGGTGAATTATTTAAAATCATATCTTTCATCTGTTCAAAGTTAACATATTTTAATGTTTTATTATTCAGTGTGATTCCCTTGAGTTTACATATTGTCTTTGTTTTACCATTAAGAGTGTTAACAACGGTATAACCGTAACATTTGGGACCACCAGCACAAAATTCTTCGATATATGCACCCGGACCATATTCTGCTAACTCATTCTTCCATTCCCCTATAAACACTACTATTTTTAGCTGTGGCTCACCAGGTGATTGAGTGTAAATAACACTGTCGGTATCATAATATAACACACGCTCGCCAAGTAAATCCAAATAACGAAATAACTCGAGGCGTGCGTGTGTCGTGGTGTATGAGGCGATTACCACGTTAATATTTTTAGCAGGAACAATAACGCTCTCATTAACACTCCAATTGAGCACACGGATTATGTCGCCGATTGGAATACATGATTTCGTTTCAATATTCGGATTTGTTAATTTATCGAAACACTCCTCGGGAGTTTTAATGATAGCGATTTGCTCCATGTTTTCTCTTTGTGCGAACTTACCCCACAGGCTGTTTAACCCTAGCTTTGAAATTCATTTCTCAGGTTGTTTGCGCATAATATTTTCTCGGACTAATTGGATACTCTCTTTCTCATAATACTCGTGTATGAACTGGTCTTTTTGTTGTTCAGTGACGCATCCTGCAGGCCAACTGTTACATTCCGTCTTGATCTTCATAAACAGGTTAATGTAGTCCGTGAAAAGACTGCCCTCTTTCTTTTCAGCGTCATCCATTACAACCTCATAGCTCCATACCTCATGTTTTTCGAGCAATCTGTATACTTTCTCAACAGCTACCCGCACTTCGTCTACAAACCATACTCCAGGCAAAGCTCTTTCCTCATCCGAATGCGTGAATTCTTCTTCATTAAGAGTGTCCACGCATGTTCGGCATAAGGGGAATAATAACTTTTCACCACTCCGATAGGGCAGCACTGGCTGGTAGAGATTGTCCGGGGCTAATACCGTGCACTTTATTATTCCTTCAAATTCCGAAATATCAGGACACTCGTCACCTCCCACATAAATTTTCGGATGACCCACAGGATATTTTTTCACCTTACAACAATAAGGATAAAGGGAGATTATATCGGTATACATGATACGTTCTCCCTCTTTCACCTTTTTGTAAAGTTTCATGGCGTCGACCCTGCCCCATACAGGGCATCCCGCGGATGAATTGGCCATTTCTTAGCCATGCGGTGGTTTTTTTTACAAATATATTCACTGTCAAGTGTTCTTTCAGAAACTCGCGCCACTGGCATTCCCACATTTCATGCACTATATACCCCAGTTCTTTTAATCTTTTAATTTTGTTTACAGTATTCTCATAACGTATATTAAAAATAATGTATGGATCGTTATATATGGTGTTATCACGACCTGTGGGGTAACACGCCTGACACCCGTGGAATAGACAACCTTGATACTCCCAAACATGTTCTGCGCCATTATAGTGCGCATAACCATCAACTTTATACCCACCACGCACCACAACCTCTCGTCAGTTACCAGAATGCTGAATTTGTGTTTTTAATCGGTCGGCCTCGTACACGAGCCACTGAATGGCACCGACAGATTGCTTATCACGCCAACTGTACCCACCATGTGGGATAATACCAATGGTGTCTGTTCGCAAGAACTTTCTTCTATACATTAAATTCCGCTGGCAATGCTTATACTTTCTAGGAACGGGTTGACACCCGACATCACTTCAAATTCGTTTATAAATTTTATGTACGCATTGCGCAGCACGTTCACATCGTTCACACAGTATTTAATGAGCTGTTCTTTTAAAATGAAGCCCGTCTCTCCAAGTATTTCTTTTTCCTCATTATACCAACGCAAAAACTTCTCTTTCTGTTTCTTTTTTAAACCCCCCACATCGTAATACTCAATGCTGGGTAAAGCAACCCTATACTCCAGATTAGCCTTTGTTTTGAATAAATGAGGGAAATGACCCTTCGAGACGGGCAAATCGAACGCGTCGCTTAATTTGGACAAAGACATTGGTAAGAAATTTAGACTATCAAAAAATATTAAATATAATTATTCCATTGCTAAAATTTTGCACCTACGCATAATTATTCGCGGTGTCCACTCTTTATCAATCATCATCGCGCGTAAAACAAAATGGGCGTTATACCCCTTTGCGTTATGAGTTACAGCGACTATTTTGCTTATTCCAGAACGTCTTTGTGCTAAATAATCTAGAAACTCTACAATGCATTTGTCCCCGTAAAATACACGTTCTCTAATACCGCATACACTACACCATTCACTCGCACTATTTCTACAATAATAACATATCTCTTGGCTAACTAACAGGTTGGGCTCATGCTCAAAAATACCACCGGCTACTTCTTTATCCTGGCGGCACTCAATGTCATAAAACGCTAATAGCCATTTCTGTGGAGTACGCGTTCGGCACGGTTGAATGTAACATAAATGCCCTGACGGCGTGGAATTATTACACCCTGTGCAGAGTACTTCCCGACAGACATGTGGATTCCGCCCTTTTTCACCGCGTATGCTTTACGACATTGAGGACACATTTTCAGAATATCACATAATGAAGCCTTATGGTTTTTGTAGCACTGAGCCCCATAAAAACATCTATTGCATTCCTTGCAATATATTACACTTTCTGTAATGGTGCATGGTGGTCTATTCCGGCATTTATTACACAAAGCTTTACACTTCCCCGCATGCCTGTCTTTAGTTTGGAATTTTTTATGGCATTCTTCGCAATAGTAACCGCATGAAAATGCAGCTTTTAGAGTAGTGATGACGTTATCATGATTGTTAATATATAGTAAATCAATTCGTTTACCATCACCGTGACCCTCAAAAAATATTTTTGCGCCCGACAACCCGTCATATACCGTGATTTTATATGCCGATAAATACGCCGGAATTTTTTTTAATTCCGGTATTCCTCCGCCATTCTCTAAGCTAACACCAGCCTTTTCACTTAATTCAGATACCTTTTTAAACATATTTGTTAAGTATTGATTGCGATATCTATGTCCTTCTTTTCGATTATCTTTATGTTTAATAAGCAATATAGCTACAACCAGAGCTTGGGCTAGACAATAATAATCAGGGTTTTTAATAACCATAATACCTTTGTTACGTTTTATATATTCGTTTATATCAGAGAAATTCTGTTTCACACGTCCCCTACCAATAGGTAGTTCGACGCGGTGAAAATAAAGAATAAAACGATCTTGATATAGGAATGATGTATTTGATTGAATTACTTTTCCTAACGACCCCCACACATTTTCAGCAGTCATATTATTAGCAGTCCGAAAAGACAAATAAAATGGTTTATCGGGATGATTTTGATTTATGAAAGTCAACCCTACACGATGATGGGGAGCACACCTCTCATTACATACTGTACCAAATCACGAATACCATTTTCTACCCATTCAAGGGCTTTTCCTCCTTCTGGGGGAGGAGTTAATTCAATTGTCAGTAAATTTCCCTTATTCTTAAATTGTCTATAATATTGACGTGATTCAGTACTATACTAAATCTCTCAATTTTTTGTAAAATCGTTAATATTTGCTGTTTTTCTAACTACAGAATACCAAGTATTTTTTTAGAATATTGTAAAATAGTTAATGTTTGCGTTTTTTTACTATCATGGGGTCTCTTCCAACTATAGATAACCAAATAATGTTTTTGTAATACCCGCTGTTTTACAACGATCAACAATCATTCGCTGTAGATCCCAAAGTAATGTTTTTTGTAATATTGTATTAGCGTTAATGTTTGCTGTTTTATCTTAATTGGGGTCTTCCAACTATAGAACACCAATTAGTGTTTTTTTCATAACCTATTATTTTTAACGCCCACTATTTTACAACGATCAACAATCATTCACTGTAAATCACTAAAAATCCAAATAGTGTCTTCTGTAATAATGTTTACGCTATATTGAAAGCAATGCTTATAGAATTTCTACTGGATTAAAGCCCCTCTTCCTCTGTCCCTTATTCTTTTGTAAATGGAATTTCTAACTATATTAATAAAATGTCTTTTTCTTAATAACTTATAATAATAATAATAATAATTAATTATTGTAACTTTTTGCAAAACTCCTCTCGGAGAAACGCTATCTCTCATAACTGGGAGATGATTGCCGGGGGCCAGGTTGCAACTATGGCACTGAAACCTCCTGCCATGGCACGGCATTGAAGCTCTTCATCTCCCAATTGAGAGATAGAGTTTTTTATTCAACAATCTATGGCCTCTTATAACCCGGCCAAAGTTAAAAATTATTAGGACTCCGAACAGGATTTGAACCTACGTTATCGGCCAAATCTCCGTTCTTTAGATTGCCGCCTTTACCAATTGCGCCACAATTGAAAGGGAAAAAATTTCTGAATAAAAAGATATTTAAGTAGAGCTATTAGCAGAAATATTAATCATTCTTTTCTGCCTGCCACATACTGAGATGCCATCTATTAGCAAAACTATCAATCATTATTTTCTGTCTGTATTTTACTGCCATTTGGTGGGCTGATTTATAATTACCAACAGCGCTAATAGCATCGGAACTCTTGTGCAAGTGGCCAATATAAGACATCACCCCTGGATTTCAACGTTGCCAAATTTAACATTGCCACGACAGGGCTGGACCATTCTTTGCTCCAATTTCTCGAGAACGCTTGGGTACATGATTTTCAAAGTTGACATTCTACGACCATTGGTGGACCATTTTTTGCCAAAATTTCAAACAATCGACAATTGTTCGCGCACGAATACAGCTAGGGGTATACGGTTTTCAAAACCCGAAAATACTTAAAACCTAATAACTCGAAAACGGTGCCACATATTGAGGTGCCGTTTTCACATTTAGTAATTGGTCATCAACCACCACATGACCCAAAGGCCAGAGGTCAAAATACTTAAAACCTAATAACTTGAAAACTGAGCCACATATTGAGATGGAGTTTCCACATGTAGTCATTGGTCATCAAATATTACATGTTCCAAAAGTACCGATCATCGAGATCAAAGGTCAAAATACTTAAACCCTTTCACTCGTAAATGAAGCAACATATTGAGATAGAGTTTCCACATTTAGTCATTGGTCATAAACTACTGACTAAATGTGGAAACAGCACCTCAATTTGTGGCTCCGTTTTCGAGTTATTAGGTTTTAAGTATTTGAACTTTACCCTCTATGGTCAAATACTTAAATCCCAACCACCGTAAATGAAGCAACATATTGAGGTGTAGTTTCAACATTTCGTCAGTACACGATGAATGATGACTAAATGTGGAAACAGCACCTCAATACGTGGCTCCGTTTTCGAGTGATTAGATTTTAAGTATTTGACCTTTGGCCTCGTTGATCAAATACTTAAACCCAATCACACGTAAATGAAGCAATGTATTGAGGTGGAGTTTCCACATTTAGTCAGTAGTTTTACACCAATGACTAAATGTGGAAACAGCACCTCAATACGTGGCTCCGTTTTCGAGTTATTAGGTTTTAAGTATTTGACCTTTACCCTCTATGGTCAAATACTTAAATCCCAACCACCCGTAAATGAAGCAACATATTGAGGTGTAGTTTCCACATTTTGTCAGTAGTTGATGAACGATGACTAAATGTGGAAACAGCACCTCAATATGTGGCCCCGTTTTCGAGTTATTAGTTTTAAATATTTTAACCTCTGACCTCGATGGTCAGTAATTGATGACCAATTACTAAATGTGGAAACGGCACCTCAATATGTGGCTCCGTTTTCGAGTTATTGGGTTTTAAGCATTTTAACCTTTGACCTCGATGGTCAGTAGTTGATGGTCAATTACTAAATGTGGAAACACCACCTCAATATGTGGCTCCGTTTTCGAGTTATTAGGTTTCAAGTATCTTGAACTTTGACCTTTGGGAGATGTGGTAGGTGATGACCAAAACGTCTCCTCAATATGTGGCTCCGTTTTCGAGCTATTAGGTTTCAAGTATTTTGACCTTTGACCTTTGGGACATGTGGTAGTTGATGACCAAAACGTCTCCTCAATATGTGGCTCCGTTTTCGAGTTATTAGGTTTTAAGAATTTTGACCTTTGACCTCGATGGTCGGTATTTTTGGAACATGTAGTTGTTGGTGAGTGGCGGCTTCGTTGACGAGTGATTGGGTTTCAGTGTCATATATAAGACCCAGGTATAAGATCTAGGACGGGCCTAGATGTAGATTTTCTTTGCGCAGTAGGTAATAAAAGGGAACGAGTACGTGAG
The DNA here is from genome assembly GCF_964235325.1 of Thermobia domestica. Taxonomy (NCBI): domain Eukaryota; kingdom Metazoa; phylum Arthropoda; class Insecta; order Zygentoma; family Lepismatidae; genus Thermobia; species Thermobia domestica. The sequence continues at coordinate 21,378,805 of NC_137459.1, read as the reverse complement.
TCCAGTGGGCGTGGCCAGGGGGGACCTTTGCAACAATCTGAAATGTAAGAGCATTTAACACATATTGAGGTTAAAAATAACCCACGAATTCTGTTTGTGTAGGCAATAATGTCACCGACTCCTCTGCACCTGTTTGCCCTCTGGCTGCACCAAGGTGATCCTGAATGACCCCGCCTCCTTTTAAATGAAGAATCTTGATGGATTACAGAGAGGGGAAGGGGTCGAGAAGACAAAACTGCAAATGGAGCAGCAGGGACATGATTCTAATGCTGTCAAACATTGTCTTCCTTGTTCTTAGTAGCGTTCTGAGCAGAAAGAAATTGGACTTTTTTCCCTATGAGACCCCGCGGTTTAAAAGTACAATGTTATTTTTAGCGGGTAGGATGGAGATTGAAACTTTACAAGAAGAGAAAGGTTTGGTTTTGCATAGTTGGTTGTGCGCAGTTATTGGAAATCCGTGTTTCTGGTGTGTCATATAGGCGGTTTTCGTTTTCAAAATTTCAAAGTGTTCGGGAGCGTCGGACAGTGATAAATGTGTGTGGTTTTCCATCTCTGGTCTCTTTCAGAATTTAGTGGGTGTTTCCTCTTAGTTTATAATTTATTTAATATCTCATGTGTAGGTGAGTGAATTAGAAAGAATTGATTTTTAAAAATTAATCATGCATAAGCATAAGCAAAAGAAACTCGATGTTTTTCTGAAACAGCAAGTGTCCTCAAAATTGGAAAACACCAAACGGATATTCTGTGTGTTGAAAATCTGACCGAAGGAAAAGAGTTACCGGAGGGCAATATCGTTAGCGTACCTTCTCCCCAAATGTTCCCTTGTCCAACTTTATTAGGTGAGGAGACGTCCTGTGACCCAAAAGACATTGGCAATTATGTAGACATAAATTTGCAATCAAGTTTGTCGGACACTGGTCGATATGAAATATTGATGTCGCCGTGGCACCCGACCGAAACATATGATTTTAAACAAGATGCTGTGCCAGGAAAATGCCCCGTTTTGTATAAGTAGTTTGTTGAATTTCCGTGGCTAGCATATTCTAGAAAATTGCTAGGGAGATTGTCCAAGGAGTGTGTTCTTTTTCGATCTCCGGTAAAAAGAGGATTGCAAGGGTCTTTTATACTAACACAGTTTAGAAAATGCAATGTTTCTTTTTTGCATCTGCTCGGCAACACGAACAATCTGAATGGCATCGGAAGTCCACAGAACGTGCTCAGTTATTTTCGAAATGAAATGAAATGAAATCTTTGAGTTTTACGTCCCACGGTTATGCCGGTTAGGCTAAAGGAGACGGTGATGATGAGTAATGAATGAAATGGTGGAATGAAGAAAGTGGGAGGAAACGGGAGAACCCCGGGAAAACCCACGCACACGGTGTTTGTCCACCACAAAGTTCACTTGGCGGGGGCTGGGATCGAACCTGGGACCCCAAGCACCAGAGGTGAACGCTCTACCACTGAGCCACCGCGGCCCTCTCAGTTATTTTCGAATGTTATGTCTACGAAAAGTTTTCCCGTTGGTTTGAAAATTGATGAAGCGGCTGCAAGTTGAGGAAAACCGAAAAAAAAAATGTCATCAATCATTGAGACAATTGTCTTTTGTGCGACACATGATTTGTCTTTACGAGGAAAGAATGCTAAATCTAGCAAATTTCTACGATCTTCTCCAATTTAAAGTAGAATCAGGAGATATAACATTAAAGCAACACTTTGAAACTGCTGCTCAAAATGAATTGATATCAGTTGCAGGCAACACTTTATAAAGCCTAAAATATTTCTTCCCACTATTATAGTGTGCTTGCAGATGAGACAGCTGATATTGGGGGTGTAGAACAATTGTCTCTAGGTATTCCGGTTTTTGACACTGTTGAAAATCAGATGCGAGAAGATTTCGTAGGTTTCATTCCATTAGGAGAGTTAAACGCCGCATATAAAGCTAGAATAATTCTAAAAGCATTGGAAGAACGTGGATTATCTCAGTGTGAACTTGTAGAGCAGGGTTTCGATGATTGTTCCACTATGGCTGGATGTAGTAACGGTGTACAAAGCATTATCAGACGACAATTCCCAAAAGAGTTTTTTCACCATTGTGCATCACACAAGCTTAATCTTATCGTTAGTAAGCTATGTTCCGTTTCTTACATACGAAACAATGGACACTGTCAAATAAATCACAATTTTCTTTCTCGAGAGCCCATTAAGAAGAAAAATATTCCAAATATCCCACTTCTTTCTGAAACCCTCTTTCATCTTTTTCCAAATACAGCAGCATGAGAAAATTTTCTGAACACTTCATAGAAATAGTGTGTGCGATAGAAGAACTGTCAATAAATTCTACAGTTTCTGAAACTAGAAACAATGCTTATCGTATTTTTTGTGAAGGAACAACAGGAGCCTTTAATGTGTCTTTGCCAGTTATCAGTCAATATTCCTCGTACCTTGAACAAGTAGCGCAAATTTTGCAAGGAGTTCAGTTGAACTTAATGGCGGCAAAATTACACATTTCGGAGTTGATTTCTATGTTCAAAGAACAGAAAGATACAGCTGAAGTTACATTTCATTCGATCTTCGAAAAGTGTATTCGTGTTGCTGATGAACTGAATATTCAGCTGTCAGTTCCCAGACTTGCATCTCGACAAGTTCATCGTGCTAATCCTCCATACAGAAATGCGGAAGAATAATATCAACGAACCATATTTATACCGTACAAAGATGCTTTGTTACAGTCACTAAATATTAGATTTTCGGAAGAACATAGTCCAGACTTTTCACTCTTCACACTGCATCCCCGTGAAACAAAAAACACCTCTAAACTACAATTCATAAATATTATGGATGAAATAAATGAAATTTATGAATTTGACAATTTACTTCCTCAAGCTGAATGCTGGTACGATTTATGGAAACACAGAAATCTAGATGCAGACAGTTTAGAGAAACTCGCTCTTTTTAATTTCATGGATCACGTCACATTTTATCCGGCAATAAAGCAAGGAATACAAGTAACGGTTACCCTCCCCGTTACAATATGTAGTGTTGAGAAAAGTTTTAGCACCCTAAGACGTTTCAAAACGTGGTTAAGGTCAACTATCTCTGAAGAAAGATTCACAGTATTGTGTATGATGAGTCTCCATCGGGAACTTATAAATGAAAATAAAACACAATTCATAAAAGACGTGTTGGATGCTTTTGGGAAAGAATCAAGGCCTATGCAATTCTTGTTGAAGAAGTAGACCTATATGACACGTAATAATGCTTATCTATTTAGAGAAATTTTTATGTGCACTTTCCTTTATATTGTGTGTTCTCTTTTTTTATAAATATAATTTGATTGTTCTGCGTTTTGTAAAGTGGTTACAGAAGAAAGAAAGATTTTGTGTGAACTTTATGAAACAAGACAAGGAATTATTTCTACCTGGTGGCTTAGTTATTTACAAACACGAAGCTGACGACGATTTTATCTTATAAAATCTGCTCTTTTCCTGTTTGGTAAGAAAAACCGTAATATTTTCGTAAATACATTTTTTTCATGTGGTTTTTTAAATTTCTATTTATGTCAAATTATTAGGTTCTGATTTTCATGCACAAAAAATATTTTCTTGTATTTATCGAGATCCCGAGGGTAGTGTCGTTGTTGCATGACCTCGCAAAGGGCTGATAAATAAACATCAAGAAACACAGTATTGTCATGAAGTTTTCTCTTTTTGGGTTTGTTTGTTCTGAGTTTAGTGTCCCTTACAGCCCCGAGGGTGAGATGTGGACCTAAAGCTTCATATGGAATGCAAACTTCATGAGCTCAACTTTTACCGGGAATCTAACTTGAATCTCCCACACCAAAGGCACGTACGGTAAGAACTTTGTCACGAACATGCATTCTCTCTCTTTCTCTCTCTCTTTCCTTGATTCTTTCAACGTTTGATATGTTGAAAACAGGAATTATTATGAAGTATTAAGGAGGGAACATACGATTCTCTTTCGGAAAGTTCTTTTAAAGTCAACATAGTATATGTACTTGCATGACTTCCTAATTATAATATTGTTTATTTTGTTTAATATATATATATATATATATATATATATATATATATATATATATATATATATATATATATATATATGTGTGTGTGTGTGTGTGTGTGTGTGTGTGTATTATTAGCGTTTGTTCTTACCCCTCTGCGAAAGTTTCTGGTGACGCCCATGCAAAGGGCTTCTTGATACGTCATATCGAGTGTGTGACTAGGGCAAGAAATGTACGTACAGCATTTTGCCATAATATCTGTGGCTTTTCTGTTGCATGTATTGGGGTATTATGTTAAAAAATTTGCACCTGTACATTACTGGTAACCTGAATTCAGTGGTTTTATCTTCATCGTTGTCTCACATGCTAATGTTTCCTACACTATCGACTGACACCTATCACAGGTCATTAATTTTTGCGAATAGATAGACGTACTTTCTGTCACACATTTGTTACCTTTCGTGCCACAGCTTCCCAGGGGCTACGACGTCGTTTCTGTGGTTTGGAAGGCATACAGGATTTTATGCAGTGTTGCAGCCTCAAGACAGTTCATCTTCTAGCTCACGGAGACAGTTTGAAATATCAATTCCACACAAACACCATTGGAATAGCTGCGCTATAGGAAGACTTACTGTTCACATTTCCGCAGTATTATTCTTTTTTCTACGGCAACTATAACATGAACCCTTTTTGGGTGAATCCTGTATCAAACCCGTTAGTCACTGAATGCCGTGCATGTTGTAGTTTAGTCCCTACTGTACATTTGTTCCTTCTGCAGTTTTGTTGCTTTGTTGTACATTTGTTTGTTTATCTGTACAGACCCCATAATTTCTCAACTTTAGAGCCTCATATCTCCTTTATTTGGCAACACTGATAACACACATTTTGCTTATTTTCTGTCACATTTAATGTCAATTGTTTTAATGCCATAAAATATGTTCTGTTTAAAAAAACAATAAGTCTGTATTGAGATGGCAACATAGCTTGTATGACACTACTGCCGTGTTCTTGGCTACATATCCCCACCCATAGGTGTCAGGGTATCTGCATACAATTTTCATGTTTTGCTTTTTTCCTGCGCTTTTGGGGTATAACTCGGCACAGCATCACCCGATCACTGTTGGAATATGTATTATAAGTACATAGCGGATAAAGAAGGCGTTTCCGCACCAGGTGACTATCACCACGATCATTAACTATTCACAATTAGGCAGGGTACCAATTTTCATAAACATCGAGCTGTCATGATTTGCATACGTTCCTTGTTAGTACCAATCAGAATGCATTTGTAAAGAGTTTATAGCTTAAAAGTTGTTGCTTCTGTTTTAGATAACTCACATGGTCACAGTACCCGTTTAACTTGTATCGCTCTAAATCATGTTTACCGACTTTTCTCTGATTTTTGAGTTTTGGCACTTGGGCCCTTTCTAATATTATTTAGTTGTCCTCTTGTCTCATCTCGTTGACATCACGAAGCAATTAATACCAGTTTGATGTGAATAAATTCAATTCAATTTCCTTTTTGTATCTGCCCCCACCCCTTCTAATGGTGACTCCACTGAATTGGATTGATGTTGCGCATGATCCTTCTTCATATCCTTCATTGTGGCCGTCCCTTCTATTCTCCTTGGTCCAGGATACTTCAAACCACATGCACTTACCTTCATTGTTGTCCAACGATGACGTGGCAACGTTGTATTTTTCTTTAACATTGGGCGCTATACCAGAGTAGAGCCCAAACGGTTGGAACAATTCCGAAAATTACAACATTTTAGATCGAAAACACGTACTTTCCAACAACATTGCTCTCTTATTATTTTTTTTCATATCTTCAATATTTACCGAGATGGCCTACGGGACGCCCTGTATATACTAGATTATTTTGCTATCTTCGAGAAACCAGATAAAAAATATTTTAGTTTACAGCGCTGCGAAGCGGATTGACATCTTGTGAGTAAAATTGGAATAGCGTTAATTAGAGCGGCAAGTTGAAATAGCATCTGAGGATACACAACATACGGTACTTGAACGTATGTTTCGATGAAAGGTAATTTGAGACTATAAAATTATTTTTATTCAAAATTGGTATTATAATATTCTAAATTATGTAAATTAAGACATTAGATATGATTTCAATTGATTAATTAGATGCAAAACTAAAGTCGTAATCAGGATGTGCATATCGTAATGCACAACAGTTGAATTATTGGTGAAAATATGAAAGATCAACAGCATTAACTAATGCATTATCAAGATTGTAATGTTTTTTCTTAGAATTGTAAATAAAATGCAGGGATGTAAGTTTAAAAATTTATTGAAAATTTAAAAAAAATTGTATATATGACAAAAAATTAAAAAGTGTAAATATATAATAAGAAAAATAAAAAAAATAAAAAAATAAAAAAAAATATTTGTGTTTTCTTTTTTAAAAAATTATTTACATGTTTATAAACGATATCATCATTCTTTTTCAAATTTTTCTTATTAAATATTTTTAAACACTTGTCAAATGAATGAATGCGAATAATATGATGCAAAACGAATAAAACAAAATATCCGCACAACACAGATTCATCATGTTGATATTGATGATTATTCTTAAAGTAGATTTTAGTATTTTTTGATAAAAAAGTCTTTATTTTCTTGGGAATATCCATAGCAAGACTGTCAAAGTAATAGCAATGTTTTTTTTTCATTGATGTGCATTGCAACCCAATGGGAACCAGTAGAATCAGATGTACCAAGATTAATCACAAGTTCAGCAGGAGGTTCTACCGTTACAGGAAGTCTGTCAATAGGGTAAATTCCAGTAACACTTGCACCAGTTACTTTATCACTTAGTAACACTTTTAACAATTCGTCACTATACATGATGAAGATTATTATTATTATTTTCTTTTTAATCGTAGTAGGTATATAATTATCACTGTTATTCACATGTAACACATAGTCATACACTTTTACATATTCACTATACAGTAATGCTTCCTGAACACTGCACCTATATTGTCCGAAACGATGCTTATTATGTGCACACCGATGAACGTGGAAACTTATGCAGTATACTTTGGATAGTTTATTTCTTCTAAATTTGTAACTTCTCTCTGAAGAATTTCTTGAAGAAAACACTTTCTAGTTATTCCATATGTGTATATGGTTGTAGTATTTGAAGTATTTCCTTAAGATGTGAATATTCTACATCGCCTTCGTGTCAGGTAATGCCATACACATTCTCACCTAGGTATTTGTTTGTAGTTATGATTGGCTCAGCTAACTTATTTAAAGGAAATGGTGGTTTAAAAATCCAATTTTGTAAAAAGGGAACGTCAGGATTTACAATGGCTAGCTCTTCTATAATAAACTCATCATTTTTGTTATCGTGATACGCCGAGAAGTGTACAACAACCCTCATTGTACGCAAATGAATAAATTAGAAGGTGTTATCAGTATAAATATTTCTATCTTTGTCTATTTGTGCTAAGGAATCGAATTGTGCATACACAATGCATGTAACAGGTTCAGTTAAATTTTCTGAAAATGATACTTTTAAATTTACAGGGGAATCGCGTACTACATCCCACGTGTTATCATCTAAAGTTCCTGTTGGAGATAGAATAAAAGCAATTAGAGAATATCCGTTTGGATACTCATCAAAAGTAACAGTATGTGAATAATTTTGGTAATATATATACCAGTACCTGAAATCAAAGTATAATAACTTACAAGGTATAAATCGTTATTAAAATCAGGAGTGAGGAAATGATTTTGATCCAACTTGTAGTTGCAGTTTGTTAACGTTAAAGTTTTGAAATTCAAAGGGATTAAGATGTGATTTTCCATTGAAGGCTGTGTTGGAGATGAAACCAATAACCAGGTCTTTAGGAACATTACCCAAGAAGAGATTATCAATGTTGTAAGACTTTACTTGTGCATATATAGTATAAGATCTTGTCTCCACTCTCGTTAGAGGTAACTTGGCCGTTTCCAAACCCATTCGTGTATTTAATTGCATAGCTGAATCTGCAGCTACACCAATACGTCGTACATAAAGAATAACTTCCTCAAGTGCAACTTTATAAATTGCATTTTTAGGAGACATTAAGCAAAAATTATCTTTACTACGGTGTAATTTTACAAGTAAACTTACTTTGTTAGGGAGCATACGATATAAACTTACAATATCAGTATGAAGACGCCCATACATTTCAAAAGATTTACTATTTTTTACCTTATTAGCACGTTTTTGAAAACCAGCATTTGTATTATCTAATTTATTAAAATGGTTTGCAGTATCTTTATGCCACATGGCACATGCTAAATGTGTTTTAGAAGCATCATAAGAATAATTTAATAACGTTTCAATGTATGCACAATAAGGATAAGATCCTGATGAAGAACTAATTAATTTATCATTTAATGAAATATCAATTTGACTAAATAAAGAATGTAAGAAATTATTTACTGGTGCAACAGTATCATCTTGAGTTAAAGTTGTACCATCAGCTTTTATAATTTTACAGCGTACATAAAGATATAGATATGCAGGATGAATAAATTCTCAAGTTTCTCCCGGAATAACAAATTCAATAGGTCCTTCTCAGGTTAATGTAGAAATAGGACGATATTCAGCATTTGTAGTTGTTTCAATAGCTGTTTGTGTCATTGGTATAGAAAAGAAATCAAATTCATTGGTACAATATTCAAAACTATTTGAATTTAGGAGCGCCATTATGAAAAGATGTCGTGTATATGTTTACGTTTTGTTGGTCGTCCAAACTACAATTGCAGGAGCTTTTCTTTTGCGTGAACGTCTCTTGGCGTTACCAGTTAGCAACTGCCCAAATTTATTAATTGTTTTTTCTTTAAACTATCACCAGCTTCTTTTACACGCACACGAACAGATTCTTTAAATGGTCGATTTTCTAATACATGACCCGCAACTTGCATACAGGTTTGTAATGCTTGACGTCCTACAGTTCTTGCACCTTGTTTAAGAAATGGTAAAAGCAATAACAAAAATTTAAAAAAAATCAAGTTACCTGTGTTTATTATTTATTATTTTTAATTAATTAATAAAATGTGTTGGACTATTTGTATGATATACATCAGCACTAGCATTTGAAACTAATGTAATATAAAAACTATCATCAATACTTTCAGAAATCATTTTCGTGGTTAGTCTTTTGTCAGTCATGTGATTGTAATACTTAAATTTGATTGGTTGTTTACCCTTCCGATGAAGGAGCTTTGAAAATAAGTGATTGGGCCCGTCACTTATTCTCTTCGCGAGGTATGTGTTAGACAATATTTAATATTGTGTATAGTATATTTTATTTGTGAATTTGAAATCTATTCTGGGTTTTTCCGTGAGTATATAAAAAACATGTAGATAGAAAATTGTCGAATATTCTAATTGAACCATCAGTTCAAATATTGGTATTGAATTTCTGTGATATAAATAATTATATTTCAAATATGGTTTACGCTGAAAATGACTTGTGGTAAGGCAGGAGCCATCTTGGAATTTCACTTCATACAACATGTGCCTGATGAATTTTTCAGTAATTATAAATTTCATATTGTTTTTCAATGAATCAAATTTATTTAAATCTATTAGTGGTTGAAAATATTTTTCAAGACCGAACAAAACTTTTTTTGAACTTCACAAATTCGTTGTTCTGTTCAACATTACATATACCATTTTGTTTTATAAAAAATAAAATTTGTTAATGTTATCTGAATTCTTTTTTTGTGTGTGTTGACCAAGTAGAGCTAAGTCCCTGCAACCTTTGAAAACGTATTATTATTTGTTGAACTTTAACATACCATTCTTTTTCAGTAGCCTACATTTCTACGTGCGTTAAGCGGCGTTGTAAACTACAAACCTGGCCCGGGAAACTCTTCTCCGAGGGGCTACTTGTTTGAGTAGAGGGAAGGGAACGTAAAACTTTCTTTCCTGATTTTCAAAGATTTAGTTTTTCTGGGAAGGGACGGTAATGGCAACATTACCCACCTTGGCTGTTACAAGTGATAAAGTAACTGGTGCAAGTGTTACTGGAATTTACCCTATTGACAGACTTCCTGTAACGGTAAAACCTCCTGCTGCACATGTGATTAATCTTGGTACATCTGATTCTACTGGTTCGCATTGGGTTGCAGTGCACATCAATGAAAAAACATGGCTATTACTTTGACAGTCTTGCTATGGATATTCCCAAGGAAATAAAAAAAACTTTTTATCAAAAAATACTAAAATTTACTTTACGAATAATCATCAATATCAACATGATGAATCTGTGTTGTGCGGATATTTTGTTTTATTCGTTTTGCATCATATTATTCGCATTCATTCATTTGACAAGTGTTTAAAAATATTTAATAAGAAAAATTTGAAAAAGAATGATGATATCGTTTATAAACATGTAAACATTTTTTTTAGAAAAAAGAAAACACAAATATTTTTTATTTTTTTATTATTCTTATTAAATATTTACATTTCTTTATTTTTTGTCATATATACAATTTTTTTAAAAATTTTCAATAAATTTTAAACTTACATCCCTGCATTTTATTTACAATTCCTAAGAAAAAACATTACACTCTTGATAATGCATTAATTAATGCTGTTGATCTTTCATATTTCCACCAATAATTCAACTGTTGTGCATTACGATATGCACATCCTGGTTTCTTTACACCATTTGTGTGAAAATTACAATATTCATTAAATGTGTTTCCACATAATTCATTTAATGAAGGACAATGTTTTGTTTCTAAATCAATAACATTATCTAATGCAAATATTCTTTTAATCCAAAGAGATTTCTCTAAACCTTTACAATAAAAGGTTGAATTCTTTAAACATAATTGATGTACAAGGTTTCGTATGTATGATACAGTATGTCCAGTTTTGCTATATCATTTCAAACCGTGTAAATTTAATGTTAACCAATCAATTTGTTTTTGACAACCTAGTGATAATAAGTTATAATCTTTTGGTGATTTTACCAAGCAATGAAAATTTACTGTATCATCGCATGCAGTTAAACCAAACTCACGAATAATAAATTCGTTATCAGACATTTTAAAACCTTGAATATCGATAATATACTGATTTACACATGGAGAAATTTCATTTCTGTGATGAATGAAGAATGGAATAATTTGTCCAACAAATTCTGTATTATTTAAGAGATCACAAATTTTACACATAACACATATAAATGAGATTTCACTATGTTCTTGTTCAAAAACTTCAAAAAGTTCACTAAGAGTTTTATCAAGAAATAAGTACTTAGTTGCAAATGTTCCAGTATTATGAAGATGTGTACAATCATGAAGAAGATTCACTTTGCATTCCATGCATTCAACTGGATTACTGTTACGTAACTATACTTTTATAGTTTTTAATACACAATTCACATTAATGTTTTCATCACTACATAACACATGAAACACTATACACTTTTTTCAATCTGGTATGTCCAATTTCCGTCTGTCTTTTCTTTTAAAAATGCCCAATAGTTCCGGAAGGTAGTCTGTACTTAATAATGTGGATTTACTAAGTGTTTGCCTCCAAGTAAAACACATCTTCTTCAACACTAGGAATTCCTATAATACTCCAAGCTCGGGTTTCCAATGACTTTGGGTGTATATTCCTATAATTATGCGCAAAATCATGAAGGGATCTTGCTTTACATCTGTCGGATATTAATGTATCGTTGAAATCCCATTTTTCAATAGCTTCCTTTATACATTCACGGTCCACCTTTTGACTATTACAACAAAAATCTAAACCCCAAAATCGTGATGTTCTTGATAATACAACTGGAGATGATGGCAGGCTTAATGATAGTACTGGTGATTCTATCAAATCAAAATCATATTCTTCATCTGACGATGATTCGTATATTTCTATTTCATCATCAGATGATGATGCTTTAATATTGCTATCGCAGTGATCCTTCTTCTCATACGACTGCATAATGTTTCTATATAAATATTTTCTGCTATAGCTCGTTATTAAAGTATTTTCATACCCACAAGGTAATCACGTGTTCAACATTCGCGGCGCCTTACTTCTTTCCTATTGTCATTTAACGCGTCCTCAAGTTTCTTTGTATTCTTCACCGACAATGTCTTATGTTTAATTACAGCGGCGCCATACTTCTTTCCTATTGTCAATTAGCATAAGAGAAAGTTTCAACATGTTTACCTACTGCGTCCTCAATTTTCTTTGTATTCTTCGCCGACAATGTCTTATGTTTAATCACAGCGGCGCCAAACTTATTTTTATTACTCTGTCGGCATTCTGATGTCTACCCGACATGCTAACGGTCTTCTCTTGTATTTATTTTTATTTCAATATGTACCTGCAACAACAACTTTCACTTCTACCCAATCGGTTTCCAAAAACTTCAGTTCGTCTCTTGAGTTTGCCAGGAAAGGACGTCCAACAACCATACTCTGTATATTCAACAGTATAACCTATCATGCAAAAGTATACGTACTCTGTACACAACGTCTTTCACATTGTTACCTAGGAGCTTCTCGACTTCTCACACAATGTTCGAGTAAATTACAAGACAATAAAAGTTACAAATGAAGGAAAATGGTCCTGCATGAATAAAGTTTATTCCTTAACTTCTTTAATATGATCACAACATTTTAACAAGTTTGCACAGCAAACGATTCAATAAATAAGCAGAGTGTGCTTTAGCATACTAACCAAATAAATTAATTAATATGATCACACAATATTCAATATTCACACAATATTTAACTACGCAACAGTTAAATTATTTTAGTAGGCTCACACGTAGTGTTCGAATAATTAATTAAAATAGTCCGGGTTTGAGTCTTACCACTTCAAACAACAGCATAGCTGTTTTACAGAGTATGGTTTAGCATATGAACCAAATAAATTAATTAATATGCTCACAGAATGTTCGCGTAAAATACGATCCAATTAAATTATTTTAGTAGGGTCACACGTAGTGTTTAAATAATTGATTTTTAATATAATCACAGCATTTTAACAACGAGTTTGCGCCGCAAACGATCCAATAAATAAACAGCATATGCATTGCCTATGTTGCAATTTAAAATTAATTGGTTTACAATCTTTAATTGTAAATCAAGTAAATTATAAAAATAAAAATATATATTTCATTCAAACTTTTTCTAAAAACTAGGCCATTCCTCCTAACAATCTACCCTTTCTAGGAACTAATCTAACCACCTAGCGGTCAAATAATAACTCTTGCTTGACCTACTAACCTGTCGGGGCGGCGGCGTGACCCACAAACAAAATAATAATAACGTAATAATGTCATTCCCTTCTACATCCGTTTTATGACCTCAAAATAAATTTTGGATGTCCTACTAAATCTGTTGTGACGACGTGGGACCACTTTCCTAAACATGACTACTATAATAATAATAATAATAATAATAATAATAATAATAATAATAATAATAATAATAATATGTTAAATTAACGTTTATAGTATTATCATTGTATTATATTTCTATGTAAGGTACTTGAAGAGAATACTCGAAACTACACACCGGAATTGGCACGACTCGACTCAAAACTCGACCCGAATTCGAGTAGAGTTGGAGGAAATTTTCGGGTCGAGCTCAAAGATGTCTGTTTCTAGACGAATCGAGTTTCAAAGAAAACTCGCTCGAACTCGCTGTTCCTCATCCATACGAGTAACGCAGCAAATGGACCCTAGACAACCCCTTGACTTACGTGCAGGTTGTGGGTTTGTTTGACTCTGCGGGAGAACTCTGCAACGCAAATTATCAAGTGTCCCGTACGTACATCTAAGTATCCCCCAAAATAACTATGCATATGGCCCTATGACCAATTAACAAAATCACTATACATATTTCGTGATCCAAATTGATGAACAAAAACTATTGTATGGGATAAACAGGCACATTCCGTTTGCGTTAACACAATGCAAAATTTGCGATTTAGGTAGCAAATATGGACATATAGCTCATCCAGAGTTAAGTATGTACTGTGGTTGCTTATGGGCTTTTACTTCTGCGTACTTACCCCCTTAAACTGAACCGATTTCAATATTGTAGTTTATCTTAAAGAATGTTAAATATTTAACGACGATACAAAAATAATTTTCGTAACTGATCTTATCCTTATAAAGTATTTAATTTTCTTTTAATGGCTAGTTTTTGTTTTTTAAACTCGAATGGGGAAGACTCGATAAGCATAACGGCTACTAGAACGTTGCCGGTGCATTTTCACATGAGTAAAACTGTCTGCTCAAACATACCGTTGTCAACTGACGAGAAATTTCACCGTAGTGTCAACCTACATTCGTGCGCCCATTAATATTGTCACTTCCGCTGATTTCAAGTAGGAAAAAAGGTAGCTAAAAAGGAATAAAAGTACGGCCAGAAAGAATTGAATGAAATCTTTCTGATTTTAAGAAGTAGAATATTACTTCCACCCCCTTTTCTTTATTTTTTTTCTATTTCCACCAAACAAAAATATTTTAATGAAAAAAGGAAAGAGAGCGGAAAAGTTGTTGCAACTGAACGCGAGATTCGAACAACTTGCGTCCTGTCGGAGAATCGAACCCAGGACCCTTCGATTATAAGGCGGTAACCATTCATTCACGGGGGCACTCTGAATAAAAAGGCAGTAATAATTTCAGGGGGATGGTCTGCGGAATGTTTTTTCAAGTACTTCAGTTTTATTAGGTCTATTATTATTATTATTATTATTATTATTATTATTATTATTATTATTATTATTATTATTATTTAACCAAGCTACAGTCATAATCCATATTTTTCCAAAACTATTAACTTATTTGTATTAAATATAAACGCTAAGTGTAAAACTTCTTAGGCCAAACACTGATTCGTCAAGTGTTTCTCGGAACATGTGAGTTCGATTATTACTTATATATAGGCCTATGTATTCCTCGTCGGGAAGGAAATTTCAGCGAGAATTGCTGCAGGACGCGGTAATAGTACACAACGGGTCCTCATCATCTTCTGTGCGCGTGGATACTTCCTACTGTTGCACTACGCATAAAAATGATTTTATTACATTTACAACTGGTAATAGAACACGCAAGAAGCCCAGATCATGTTGTATTCACACTCCAACATGAAGTATGAATGCACCGTGATCTGCGTTTCTTATGTGTTCCATTACCACTTTTACATCAAATAAAATCATTTTTATACGTAGTGCAACACTAAGAAGCATCCACGTGCACGTGACATGCGATAGGTGTTTCAAATGCCCCACATATACTAATACACTATGTACAAGGGCACATTATTATTCTTCGTATACCATATTTTAAAAATCCTAGAAAAACATCTTTAAGTACAAGGGCCATTTCAAGAATGCAATAAAAATAAGGGAGGGAGTACAAGCGGAAACGCGCACAGAATAAGTACAAGGGGCATATTATTGTTAATTAAGAAATATAAATCACTGTAAAAGTTAATGCCTACAATGACCTAGTGAGCAACATACAAGTGCTTACCGCCCACGTGATGAAATATTAATAAAATATTAAAATGTCCATCCACAGAAAAAGAATGACTCATTAACTAGAATAAAACATACTATTAGCAACATTTCAAAGCACCAATATAAAAACAGATAAAAATTGTACATCTTACTTACATGTGTTCCTCCAGCCATATTCTTCGATGCTTCCTCCCAGCGTGCTTACACCTACATTCAGAAAACAAAGCACAAGCTACGTCAATGTGCGCAGAACCATAAAAAAAATGGCAACTCCCCGTAGGCAGAATCTCTAGCTACAACTGCAGGACGTTATACGGCCCACAAGAAAATTCCCGAAAATGCAAATTACCAGTAAGTGAAAATAAACAACAAAAAACAAACTTCGCGTTGCGTTCAGCTCACAAAAACCTCTACGGAACCTTGACGCAAAGCTCTACGGAATAATCCCTCAAACCTGTTATCTGCACAAAAACCGGTAAGCAATCACGCTACACCTGCTACTACTGCATACAACTCTCAAACAGTTGAAGAGAGTTCGCCGTAGATCATAATAAACAAGGAGTACGATCACAAAAGTGAAATACGTATCTTGTTTTTTATATTCGTACCACCAGGAAAGTGAAGCACACTCGCTTCATTACCCCATTTTCAAGTTCCTAGATGTTCAATGAATAAAAAATGTTGTGAATAAAAAAAGAAAAATTAAATTATTACAAATAAGTTAACTTAGGACATTTTTAAAAAGGGCATTTTAATAATTTCTTGATTTTCTAGGTGTTTCCCCAACACAGAGGACAGCTCTAAAAAGACAGTACTGTACTGCGAAAATCAATACGTCTGGTCAACCTAGTGTATGGTTGTGTATATATGCGTGTGTGTTGCGTTCTTATCAACTCTTTTGAAACTGGTATGGAATGAAGCCCAGGATGTGTTGATAATGTTAGGTTTTTGACCTGGCAACGTTCGTTCGATAGAGACCATTCGGGTATGTGATCTCGATCTGTGGTAGGCAATTTAAAAATTCCATGTCAACATGCCAGTGTATTTCTGGTTTCAGTTTTATTGTTTTCAAAGAGATAAGTACCTAACGTTAAGGATAATGTACGGGACACACTTCTTTGAAGTTAAAGAAGTTGTTTCAAGGTATTACCAATATCCTCTGAACAAATTCAAGCTTGTGTACAAATGGAAAGACATTGACCCTCAAGCCACAATTGAGAGTCTTGGTGATATGAGTGGATCTATATATATTTTCCCGAATTGTAAGTAATAAATTCTATAGGAATGAAGTAAAGTGTTGATCTAAAAAAATCGATTTTGTTTTGATAAAGTAAAATATTTGCTCAGTTTGTGGGACAGGTACCGGTAAGAGTGCACTTTGAGCAGAACAAGTGATTTTGGGTATCTTTTAGTTTCTCCCCCGATCTTGTGAATATAAGATCTCTGGTGTTACTTACTTCACAAAACATAGCTGAACGAGCGAAGAGTTTGACTCGTTTAGGCATGGTTCGTATGAATGTTCTGCTGAAGGTGTACTTTTGCCCTCTGTTCTTAACCTAAACACTTTAATTTCATTATATTATGCTTCATTTTATTCCCGAGTAAGTGTACAAAATGGCAATTGAAGTGTCGCAAAGTTGTGTCACATGCAGGGCATGTGATTTCATGCCAAATATAGTTTTTCTGCAGTATTCTTGTTTATCTATAGCCTCCCGACGCTGTCACACCCCACCGCTTTTGCTCGGGCTCCCCTATTGCACTCCTGCCCTGGGTCTGTTAGCATTCGTGTTTTTTAGTTGTCACTTAGCACAAGTTGGTTGGTGTTTTACTGTTAGTTCTTACTGTATGGTCAGCATTCCTAAAGTCAATCTGCATCCAGTAATGCAACACCTGCTTTGAGAAGCATTTTTTTAAGGGGGTAAGTGTGTGTTTCGTGTTAAGAGAAAATAATGTTTCGTGAATGTAAGTATGCTTCCCTAAGATAGGATAGTGCAATGAGCGAAATGTATAAGCCAAAATTGGCGATGCTTTCGACACGCAATTTGTAATTTTTGATCCGATAATTCTGGTCATTAGCTGGTGGGGCTTGACGCAGTAATGCGTTGCATAAACTGAAATGGCACTTAGAGTAATTATCGGCCGGGAGCCATTGCGTTTACAATCTAGGACTAAATGTTTATAAAATTCGCAGGAGAAGTGTGTATTTACATTTAAGATGAGATATGATCAAAATATATCAGGATCTTACTTCTGACATGCGTCAGCAAGTGTAAATATGAATTGCAAAATGTATGCTTCTTACTACGTAATACTACAGAAGGAAGGCAGGATGAACTCGAGTGGTACACGAGGACAGGTGTTGAGTCATGATGTGTAAGGATAGAAGTGTCCCACTTGTTGTTTTTATTTGTGCTATGTTCATTTACGTGCATATTCACCGTAGCTAACGTGCTGGCTCCCAATGGACGAACCCCTGTGTAGACTCACCAGTCTCGCCCTGCCCTTGCTACGGTCAGATACAATTCTTGCTTTAAAGAGCCACGTAGCATATGTTGGTTTGTATTTTTCTTTAACTCGTTTTTTACACGTCCGCACGGTTAAGCTCTCTTACAGTGAATTCGCATCCAGGAATGAAGCTCTTCCCATAAGATACAATGTGTAAAGTACTAAGAGTACGTATTTTGAAGAAAGGGATGTTTCTTCTTTTGTTTTTTACTTTAACATCCCACGATTATGCACCAAGGTTATAGGAGAATGTGACGAGATGGATGATGGGGAACGGAAGAACCCCGAGAAAACCCACACATACTGTGTTTGTCCTCCACAATGTACACTTAGTGCGGACTATGATCACCACGCAGATAAGCACTCTGCTACTGAGCAACGGCACGTCTGAAGAAAAGTTAATGTATTGTTAGTACTTGTAAATGTGGTTGTAGATTAATTTTTGATTATTATTATTTTTAACTTTAAGCTTAGTGTCCCTTTCAAGAGCGCAGCTATTTGAGACGTGAACCTACAGCTTAACGTGAAATCCAAACCACATGATTTCCTATCAGAAATTGAACCCGGGTCTATGAGTGCAAATTATAAACTTGCACCGTCATTTTCTTGAAACTTCAGATAAAATATAGGAATAAAATATAATTGTTTAATTTTTAATAACAAAATTTCGCAGCAACCAAGGATTCTTTCTTTAAAAGAAAGTAAATGATTTATATATAATTATTTGTAACAGCCCTATCGCATGTTCCACTGCGATAAAGTTTAGTTTCGTTGAAGCGATATACTTACGTTACGAAGCAGCTGAGCAAGCGTCAGTGAGTGAAGGGGTTAGAAGCCCCGCCGAGCTCGTTTATTCTACCTTTAACCATATGATAATACCACCTGACATTACGTCACGATCGAGTGGATCAACTTCAGTGTGATTCCTAAACTGCTCCGGGAACCGGGTCAGATGAATCGGTTGCAGTCACTGTCCGAGTCAAAGTAAAAACTCGCCGAAATTTTTAGTAGTCTTGTGTTTCTTAGCTTGTAACGACAAAGAGACTATCAGAAAATTCCCGATTATTGGATGGGTTGAAGTAGTGTACAGCCAGATTATTGGATAGTCTATTGTATAGCCTTTTTTAAATTTTTTTTTTTTCAGATTGGTGTTTATTTTTGATTTGTAGATTCAGTTTAGATTGAGGCAAATAGTAGATGCTCCGCAACACGAGAACGAAGCTTTACTGAAAGAACTTGAAGAATTTGCATTCCGGGGAATTCCTGATATCCGTGACCAGAGAGTTTTAGAACCTGGTCAATAATTCCATCTTCTTTGCTTCTTATCAAAACACAAAGTAACTTCTTTGTAATAGTAAAAAGTTTAGGTAGGTGTAAGATCTTTCGGAGCAAATTTTTGGACTGGATTATACTCAGGTTCAAATATAATATATAAAAATATATTATTAGTACATTTTATATGTCAAACAATTACAGTAATTTTGGTTAACTTCAAGTGCATGTGTCTCATAGTAAATCTACGAACAATCTAGTTGACGATTCAGTCTACGAAAGGCTATAGCAAACCAGATGGCTTTTACTTCGGTGATGCATGAACAGCACCTCCACTTTTATAGGTTATCTTTTCACTCTTTAACCGATATTCGCTAACTCTTAATTCAAGTTTCTTCGCTGTTGCTTCACGAACATCGAAAATTCTGCATCTTTCTCAATTGCAATACTGAAAAAGTTTGAGCCCACTGGGAATTGAATCCTAGGAACCACGTCTGTTAACCACACGGCTCCGCAAGAGCATATTTCTAAACTAGGTTTCAAATATCCGGACATCGTATTTACGTTTATATAATGCTGATTTTTTTCTTCCAAAATTTTAGATCTGTAGGGAGCGCAGTATGCACGGAGTATTTCTGACAACTCTATCAAATTTTGTTTGCTTTCACCTGAAGTCATTGGCAACAGCACTTGAATTTCACGATAAAAGTGTATGAATATAGAAGTAGTAGATAAAATGTGTGAAATAATTGCACTTCACGAGACCAGTTTGTGTAACGTGATCAAATTCAGTGTAATTACTTTCACGTCTTCTGCGAAAATGATCGAAGAAAATAGTTAAACCGATTTTCTGCCGTTAAGTTACTATGCTCATCTTATATGGGACTTATATATATCGGGTGTTCTGAAAATGGCTCCCATGAACCACAGAGCACTATTCTACAAGTCAAAACCAAATGTGTATATATAGCTATAATTGTATGCCTTTCGGGTCTTCGTCTCGAGACGCAAATTGCACTATGTGGCACCGTCGCAGATACAGAACCATTGAGTGGATCTACCAATCCATCAAATAGTTAAATCGATTATTTCCAGATGAAAGTTAAAGGCGATAGACGTTGACACTAGCACGATATATTAGCGTAACAATCGATGTAACTGTTTGATGGATACATAGAGTAATACTAATAATTCCAAGTTAATCTGTGACGTTGCCACATAGTGAAATTTTGCTTCCCAGGTGCTCCGGAGGATATACAATCACACAGCATTTTCACGTTATTTTAACCTGAAGAATAGCGCCCTGTTGTAATAATTGAACTAGACGAAAACACTCATAATATTCTCCAATATAAGAGCTGAAGCTTTTCGTGATGCAAATAACTCGAGATATCAACCAGGTTTGTGTACATCCTTCTCATCTCCAGAGTCAATATGAAAAGAACAGAAAGAGAAGCTGCATATATATATACGATCGGGGTAGACATAACTGGTGGATTTTCCAGTCAATTGTGGGCCCGGAGACTGGCTCTGATTTTTATTTATCGGTGGGTGCTGTTGGTTTTTAATTAGAGAAATCCATGGACTAAATGGATAGCCGATGTCCCTGTTGAAATTGCTGTCTTCTTGTAATGTAGTTGTGGCTTTCTTTACTTTCTGTCCCAATACCCTCAGCATCTGGATACCAGAGTGGTTTCAGTAAGAAATATGGCTTGCTATTCTTGTATGCTGTGCTAAGCCAGTCCTGTTTTATTGCTTGGAAACGATGTATGTAGTTAGGAAGTTCTCTATAGTGAACTTTAATTGTGCATCTGCTTTCCTGATGCTAACCGAGATGAGAACAGTGTCTGTTCTCGAAACATTGGACGATGTATACATCACCTGGTTGATATTCTGACAACAGCTATTTGAATTCCCCAGTGTAATCAACAGTAAATAATCCCGTTTCATAAAGATTAATATACCTAATTTGTGTTATATATAAATATATTGCAACAAAATTTAATCAGTGAATTTACGTTTAAACTTTGTCATTGTGAAAAGATACAATGAACTTAAAAGAAAACAAGTAGAACACAAGCTTTAACTAGTATTTAATTAGATATGTAGACTTTAAAATCCGTGCTAAGTGCCAAAATGAAAATGTTGTGTAAAAAGTCCAGATTTTACTTCACAACTGGTGGGAGATATACCCACGCGCATTCTTCTGGCGATTATTTAAACTACTTTCACAGTGAATACTAGAGAGCCCGTTGTTCAGTGAGCAAAGTTAGGCACATAGGCCACATCTTGACGTTAAACCGAACTTTTTCCTTTCAGACACTTAAAACGGATTTTATTTTCAGTCTACATACATGCATCTCATAATCTATGGGTTTTTTTCTTTTAATAATCAATCTAAAACGAACGGCAGAAGGAATTAGTCCATTTTTAGCTAGAGGATCGGAAGGTGATGACTGCATTAGGTCATCGAACTTTCAGTAATTGACTTATAAGTAACATTAGAAAATTCGCAAAGTTTCATTATATATATGTTTTCTGCGGGTTTATGAAGATAATTGCTCTGATAGTTTTCTTACCCTTGTTCGTTGAAGGGTGGAGATCATGTTAGCACAAAACAGAAAAAGGACAAAATGGTAGCACAAAAGAGACAACAAAAACAGTTGATCGAGCAATTAAAAACACAATCGGAAGATCTACAGAAATATCCATATGAAACAGAAGAAGCCGGGCCGAAACAACTACATACTTCGATTCATTTTAGCCATTAGTATCGTATGGATAATCCTGGAATAGAACAAAATATTTAGAATGGAAATGAAGATACTAAGAATAATTATCATTCGAACACCTACCAAACTTCTCTTTCCATAACTAAATGTATTACTGTTGCAATGTTTGTATATGTATATATTGCCGAAACATCTTCTATCCTTATGAATAAACGAAATTTTTCAATAAATTCTCACTTTCATCAGTAATATGATTGGTAGTGTTTCTAAATTTTCGTTCAAATTTCGCTCAATAATAAACTATATGATAAACTTTTCACCTTTTTATAACAAATGCCAAATTTACAGTACTGTCTATTTGTTGTTAATAATCTGTATCCAAACAAATCTGACAGAAAAAAAAATGCACCAATAGACTGCAGAATACTTTGTATATTGCATAAGTATACTGTTTGTGTTCAAAAATGTCTCAATTATCTATTTTCGTTCGTGAATAAACCTCACACTGTGAGGAAACTAGCGCCTGAGATTCAAACCCGAGTATATACTCTGGATTTGCTTATTGACATACTAATCACTAGAAGTTAACTATCTTTATTTGGAAGTGGAGTACAAAATACACGCTTTTATTTGAAGTTTCAGCCCAAACAAGTTGTGTCCATTTTACATACGAAATAAATCTATCCGCTACATCACTAAATTATTGTGTATAGCACGTATCTATTAGTACGATTGTTTCCCTCCTTAAAGTAGTCGCATTCCGTAAGTCATCCACAGTCATATGCCTATCGCTCTTTCTGAATAATCGCCGAGGTTCGCGATTCACGGGGGTCTCCCGGGGCTAGTTCATTTCTCCACACTCACTGTCCCAGCTGTGAAACCAGCTACGTAGGGGAACACAGTCACACGACTTGGAGCTGCTGCCTCACACACTGCTCGGAAACACTAACGGCACACACATCTGCCTTCCATAGTAGCAACCACATGGT
Source organism: Thermobia domestica (assembly GCF_964235325.1). NCBI lineage: Eukaryota > Metazoa > Arthropoda > Insecta > Zygentoma > Lepismatidae > Thermobia > Thermobia domestica. The sequence continues at coordinate 21,355,762 of NC_137459.1, read as the reverse complement.
GCACGTTTGACCGTGATTGTCATTTTTTTTATACACAAATACATGTCACTTGGCGCCATCTGTGACTAGTAAAACGAAATATGGCCAGCATGTAGTTCACGGCCATCTGTGTCAGGTGTCATTTCTATTCCTTGGGAGATAAATGTTCTTATACGGGATACAGTCTCAATCAATCTGGAACGACCTGAATTTAATATCAAGCTTTCGTTTATTTCCTGTATATTCCATAGGTACTGTTATTATCGAGGGGTGTAGTTAAGGAAGGTATGCCAGGTTTTATTTTGATGAGATCAATATTGCAAATCTAAATTTGTTGAAAAAAGAAAATAGCATCGTGATTGGTTCTTTGTTCTGCAATTTATCGTTGTAGTTTCAAATATAAGGTCTGAGTTCAGCAAAGCAGGCAGCTCCACTTTTTGACAACTGTTCTCAGAGATTAATGCGCTGCAGAAAAATTCGCTTTATCGCTTGGTGGAAAATGAAGGGAAATGTAGAGTTAATTTTATAAATAAATTTAATTTTAATAGAATTGCCTATTTCACCATGTTGTTAAATGACAATTTGGTTATGTTTAATAATAATTGCATGTACCTTGTAGCTACAAATTTCGTGTAAATTATGTTGGAAACATAATCTGAGCACTTGAAAATACTCAAGAATATATCAAAATGCTTAAATTTATTTATTTATGTATATTTCTGGACGTTACCGAATGTCTTATGTCCGTCACTTATGAGGGATGACGTACCTCGACGAACACACTACCTAAGGAAGGGGAAGCGGTCTTGAACTTGTATATTAGGTGCCGTCCCCTCCATTTGCCTGGTGTTAATGAAGAAAACCCAGGCAAAACCTCATTCAGGATGGCTGGGCTGAAAAAACGGTTTCACCCTTTTTGACTGCGTGTTGCCATAGAAAATCGAACCCAGAACTGCTCGCACCAAAGACAAAAGTCAAAACGCTTAAAGAAACCGACGAGATGTGCTGAGAAACGTTGGTGAACCAATACCAGGTGATGGCAATTATAAGTAAAAGACAACCATTTCGATAAAAGGGAAAATTGTAAATGAGTAAAACTATTTCCTCTGAGATTAAACAACTACCTCAGACCAACCTTAGCTGCACTCACTGCCTGTCTCCAAGTGTCAGTCGCACACGCTTGTGTGAAACTGATCTATCTTGTATTCCTCCTCAACTGATCTGCTCCCAAAATGAAAGTTCTAAAGGATTTTGTTGCTTCGGTTGGTTCGGTTGCCTTCACGTGGTTATCATCTCATTGCGGTTCAATGTTGACTTCAGCAGTCCTCCAAAACGGGTCTTTGACTCCGTTGACCTCAACAGTTGTAGTTCTTACTGTCAGCTTGGGGTCTGTAAATAGCTTCTCGTAAACCAATCACACATAGCTGACAAAGGCGGCCCGATAATACTGCAAATTCATCCTTGGGTTGAGGGCCTCTTTCAGGATGATGGACTGACTGTGGTGGTCATTCACCTGTAACGCTTACTTGTTATGGTATTAACGTTAAAGACAAATGCTGAATCATTCTTCACAAGGTACTCAGTGACCAGTCCTCTGCTCTGGGTTGAATCTATCTCTCGCTGACTGAAATCAAAAGGTGATCGTGAGGCAGTTGAAAAAGGTGCAAGGTACACTCATGACCAAAATGAGTGTCGCATATCTATAACTGTCTTCGTGTAAGAATATAATTTGATAATGGTTTTGCAGGGTACTTTTAATACTGATACTAGGTGTATAATCCGGAAATATATATTCGTGGTAAATTTCATAGGAAAAGAATCATAAATATGAAAATTAGAATGAGTAAAACAAAATGTTGCTAAATGGACAAGAAAGTTTTATTTTCGTTTTATTATTCTTATTTACTTTTCTTTTGACATGAAATTTGCCACATACATGTCTTTGTTGATTACATACATACTAATATTATAAAAAATACCGGGCGAATTCTTTATCAAATTATATTCGTAGAACAACATATTTATAGACATGCGACAATAATTTTGGACATGAGTGTACATGAAAAGTGAGGGTGAAGGATATCGTGATTTCTTCTATCGATTTATTACTTAAATATACAATTTCCATATTTTGTTTAATAGCACAGACTAAGCATTGCTCTGTTGAAGAAGAAACATCATATTTGGTGACCTTCGTTCTCGTTGAGGAGAATAACCAATAATGTCAACCAATTGGTAGGTTCTGGTACGAATTTGAAATATGAGGCTTACTGGAACACAAACGGGGCTGTGACTGTATAACAACATTATGTATCAGTCCAGCATACAATATTATGACATTCCCAGCAGTAGTGTTAGGGCGTTGGTAAAGATGTCTATATACATAATATGTAAGTCGTGGTAATACGATAGGTTACTGTGATATACAGTATGTCGGAAAAATAGCAGGTCTTTTTAAATTAAACAAAACGACTTAAGTATTTTACAAACTGTAGTTATTTTTATTCAAAGTACATCCCTTGCGCATCAATACATCGCTGGGTACGTTCCACCAAAGCAGGCATAGAGTTGTTAATGTTCTTTTTCGGAATCACCTCAATGACCCTCGTCACGGCAGACTGGACGTGTGTAACATTGCCGGAAAATGTTCCTTTCATGGCCAATTTTAATTTTGGGAATAGGAAATATTTACTCGGCGATAAATCAGGCGAATACAGAGGATGTGCAAGCACACAGATCTGTTTTTTAGCCAAAAAGTCACGAACTGCGACAGTTTTGTGACATGGTGCATTGTCGTGCAATAAACACCACCTGCCTGGTGCTCGATACTCGCGCCTTACGCGAACGATTTGCTTCCACAAACGCTACATAACACCCAGATAATATTCACCAATAACAGTTTGAGCCTGTGGAACGAATTCCCGAACTATAATATCTTTGGAATCGTAAACTCTCATCCCGGTTTTTGATTTTCGGTCTGCCTGGCTTTGGGCCGTCTTCCAAGGACTCACGACCGTCCCGGAATCGCGTATACCACTCGAACTCATGTGTACGAGATAAGCACTCATCACTATACACTTGTTTCATCAGTTCCGATGTTTGTGTAAATGTTTTACCTAGCTTAAAAAAAATGACTCTTTGCTCTATCGTGTTTTTGTGACTAGGTGACACAAGTTACACTCACTTTTCTTACTATAATTTGACACTCCGTTAATCGGTTCTCATGACATTTAGTTGAGCAGATATCCGGTTTTCCGATTATATGTTTCTTCAATAGATGGAGCTAGTAGTTATTTGTAAAGAAAAAAAAGTTACTTTTTCGACAATACTGTGTATTTATTTCACATAGTTCTAGATCTAAATGTGAAGTCATTTACTCTAGAAAGAGGAGGGAAATACAACAAAGAATTTTGGAAGTTACCATCACGTCATTCACCTGGTGATGGGGAAAATTTCGTCCACGATGACCAGACGCTACTTTTGAACTTGGGACTCCTTGATTGTTGAACGAGAAGGTTAACCGTTAATCTAAAACATAGTGTAAGTTGTAATCTCTATGATACACCTGTACAAATTCAACTAATGCAAACTAATTGTTTATTTTCAGATAAGGCATCCCGAGCGAGAAATTTTTTTAGAAGAAAACAGAATAATTTTCATCCGAACAGTCAGAATATAGTGGATCCCCCACAGACCAGTTTTCCGCCTCAACGTAAGTTTATTATTTATTTTTAATAGTAGAATCTTTATTCTTTAATGAACATTTTTTAAATTTTTGATACAATAAATGTATAAAGTTGAATATTTGTTCCACATATGAAGTCACACCATGAACTTTTCGAAATAAATGTAAGAACATAGATAAGTACCTTCCCCAAGTTGTGCCGTAGGCTATTTACAGTTCGTTTATGCGCATCGTCAGGAGAATTCAAATATTTTCCTTAAATCTTATCTTTCCATGCAGAGAATTGACTTCAACATGATTTAAACAGCTTTGCAGACTTCAGCATTGTTTATCATATTTTCGAAACGGTTTAAAATATTGGTGTGCTGCAAACAAAACAAAACAAAAAAAAAAAAAAAAGTTGGTCAATTGTAAACCACACAAGTATTTAGGTACTGTACTTATCTAAGTTTTTTGGAATAAAGCCTTTCAAAAGAAAAATCAAATTTTCAAGCCCTGGTAACTTCGTTTCTATTCATCTTAAACAAGTCATATCATGACCTCGGTATTCAACGCTAAGATACTTTCGATGTGCTCTATCCTGTGTATCTCAGTCTTGCTGTGTGTCTGATAGAGGCTCCCAAACTGGACGTTTGTGATACTATATCGTCCTTAGTTTGCAACACTGAATAATAAATGTGGTATTTTAATTTTTCTTTTAACATGTAGATTCGAAATATGTAATAATCTGACATAGTGCCATTTGAAAAACCGTAACATTATATTGGGTTGGTGGGGGGCCGCGGTGGCTCAGTGGTAGAACGTGCACCTCTGGTGCGTGGAGTCCTTGGTTCGATTCCAGCTCGCACCAAGTGAGCTTTGTGGTGGACAAACTTAGCATGCGTGGGTTTTGTCGGGGTTCCCCCGTTTCCTCCCACTTTCCTTATTCCACTATTTCCTTCATTTCTCATCATCACCGTCTCTTTTAGCCTAGTCGGCATAACCGTGGAACGTGAAATTAGATTTAATTTCATTTTTTCATGTTGGGTTGGTAACACTGTTCATTGGGTGTTTGTTTAATACGTTCTAAGATGTCCCCTTTCTTATAGTTGCTTCGTGCAAAGTTTCGCTTTTCTCCCTCTTTAGGATTTTCCGTTATCATAGTTGGACATTATACACAACTGAACATTTTAACTTTTGAACATGATTACTACCTACGTCGGACTGTATTTTATCATAATACTTTAATTATAATGTGTCTCCAAAGGGAAGGGAGGGTGCATGCCAAAAGTCGAGTGTATTATCTGCTGTGTTATCAATAAAACTTCTATTTTACCCGAGCAACACGTTTACTTCATCACCCAACAACTACATTTATGTGGAGGATGAGGAATATTACATATTATAAATTTAAAATTGTGTTGGAGGTAGTTCATTGTAAAAACTACCCCTGCCTAATTGGTCTAAATCGAGTAGTCAGACGAAGAGTGTTTTTGAAGGGAAGCAGCAATTCTTCTAGTAGCCAAGTTGGCGGAAATTATAATGATTGGTACGGCAACTTTGACGTTAGTTCCAGCCGTAGTCAGAGTGACTTTAACAGCTGGGATAATGCATGATGGAAGGCAACAGGAAACCACCACTCTGTTTTTCCCTACTTTGCTGACAGCAGAAAGAGAACATATGTACAATGGTCTTTCGCAGGTCAGAATATAGTTCCGTAGGTAAATCTCGCCCCCCCCCCCTCCCTCATTTGGATCTCCGGGATAAACATGTCGGACACAAAGAGTAACAGTGTGGGGGAAAATCACTTTTGGAAGGAAGACGAGCAAGACCAAAAGGTTTAGGATAGGGACATGGAACGTACGTACCATGTTACAAGGAGGGAAGTTAGAAAATCTTAAAGAAGAAATGAAACAAAATAATCTAGATTTGGTAAGAGCTTGTAAAGTTTGATGAGATGGTAATGGGGTTTTAAACAGCGAGGGATATAGAATGTTTTACTCACAAGGGACCCATTCCGATTTGGCGAATTCAATTGCTGAAAATGATTGCTAGCATTGGATTCAGTACCAAAAGCAGAGAAAAAGAGGGTGTTTAGTGGCAGACCTATACAGGCTAGAAGAGGGCAAAGTGCGAAGATAGAACGTAGAAAATGTCTTGAAATGTCATTTTACTTTTAAAACGAGTAGAGGGATTGATGTCAATAAGAGCTATGCTCATTTCTGTGCAAAATTATGATTTTCTTCCATTGCCTTTACCCAGTTCAAGAATTTCAAACAGTACCCTATTACTGGAACCATGACAAGCATCCAAGGATACCAGGTGCACTTCCAAACAACAGTATCGTAGACCACAACGTTAGTTGTGAATATAAATAAACTGTAGTGTCTCGCTTATTTTGGAAAGGAGAAAATTGAAAGCAAACGTTGAATAAAACATATGCTTCTATTTTGTATCGGTATAATCTAAAGTTGCTGTAATATAATTTTGTTCTAATGTTTAAAAACTAAATACTTCAATTTTAATTATTATCAAACAAAGTACCTTTCAAAGAGCTCGTATTAAGCACACAAAAATTTACGGTTTCGATATTTCAAAAATAAAATACGGAGTCCGTAAATAATAAATATACAATTTTATGATGTTCTTTGGTGTCTTTGTTATTGCCCCTCAGTCTTCATTTCTGCCCCCCCCCCCCCCTAATAAAGCAGGCTGGCTATGGACTTGCTAAAATCTCTATGAATATGTCGTTAAACAAATTCCACGCATTCTTAAGAGCACCAACGAGTTTTTGTAAGTTAACGTCTGTAATTTTATAGAGCTAAAAACGTCAGGATAATATTCTTAAATATATAATTCTTCTTACTGTATAAAGATAATAAAAAAATAGCCGTGATGTTATTTTTCAAAATAATCTGAAACACTAATATATATATATATATATATATATATATATATATATATATATATATATATATATATATATATATATATATATATATATATATATACTTCGTTGCTCATGAATTTACAAAATACAACATTATGAATAGGATGACAGTTTCACAGGTAGTTTAACAGACTTTTGATGCGATAGTCATACTTGTCTAGAAGATAAATTTCGTTAACAGTAAATAATATTGAGGCTAAGCGGTTAGCGTACGCACCTTTGACCTGGGAAAACCCGGGTTCGATTCCTTGCGGGATCTCATGTTAAGCTCTGAGTCCATGTGTTATTTAACCTCGCTGCTGAAAGGGACGCTAAACTCAAAATCAAATCAAATTAATCAACAGGAAATCATAATAGTTCCTTTATTCCCGTAACACCTGGGACAAAAAAGTATGCATCAAAGGCGAATACTCTGAGTTACCATGGTTAATAGCCTTGTAAATGCGGGTTTCTTTACAGTACTGTCAAGTAGCTCTCTGATCTGATGACGTGCTTGTCGCTCTGATCGAACTCTGCGTGACGTATCAGTTCCTAATTCGCTGTCTTGAACTTCATATTCACCCAATTGATGTACAATGGAGTTCCAAGCGTAGAGCAATTTGATTTGAATTTAGTTTAATCCCCGTTCAGCAGCCAGGCTATATGAGACGTGGACCTGCTGATTAACGTGGAATCCAAACCACATGAGCTACCGCCGGGAATCGAAGTCGGGTCTCCCCCGCCAAAGGCGCGTACGCTAACCGCTTAACCACGAAGGAGCTCTGTAGAGCAATTTGTCTCTGGTGCATACCACCTCCGTATTGTTTAACAATATATTCTGTCTGAAAGTTATCCAATAGTACCAAAACTGGGAGAACATGCAAACGAATGAACATTAAGTTGAAAAATAAATAAATAAACTCATATGATACGGGAATTTTCCTGAAATGATTGTGTGTACTTATGAGTTGTCTTACGTTTCCTATTGGCTGTTTCAGAGCAGAGAGTAAATATTTGGAGAGATAAGAGTAAATTATTATTGGTATAAATAAATAAATAAATAAATAAAAAATTTTATGAATTTGGATCATATTCTTAATACAGCTATTTGAATTCTTATTGTAAGAGGTATTGAAAAACGTCATATATCAAGTATTATTATCTATGAAATATTTACTGTGTATGGGAATATGTACTATTTCTTCAGAAACAGCAGTTTCCGTCTTCGATACAATCCGTTAGTTCATTTTTTCTTTCTTTTCTTTTTTTTTTTTTTTTAATGAATGTAAATACTTTCCTCCAAATTTTCTATCAAATCGATTTCTTTTGTTTTAATCTTTCAGATTTTCAGTTCATTGTAAGTAAAAATAAATAAATAAATAGCAATATATATGAGAACTATATATAAGGGTATTTCAATGGCGATTTAAGTTTCTAAGATCGAATATTTGCATATTGCTGAAAAGAATTCAACATCTTTCATGTTAACAGATTCAGTTTCTTTTTACAGTAGTAGCACTACCTATATCAAGCATCGTTGAGTATTCAGCACAGTATCATGTATCGTTATACGAGGGGCGTCTAATAAGCTTACCTGGTCATCACTGTTCTATGGAGGTCTATATACCGTCGCCACTTTATGGGGAAGCGAAATATTCCCAGAGAAAAAATAGTATTTGTCATGGCCTGCAAACCACTGGGAAACAGCCTGTTGGACTTCGTTGTCCGACAGGTTCGTCTCCTGTCACCAGTTGAGCTAGAAATTTGTCCTGGTCCTCCTGAAAGAAGTCCAAGTCTTGGGACAGCTGCATCCGAGCGATGCTTCAACTTCTGGAAATCCATTGTTCGCGGCGTAACACAAACACTTTGCTCACGGCAGGGTTGGCTGGTTTAAACCAGCTTTTTTTTCCCCTTCAAAAAAAAAAAAAAAAAAAAAAAAAAAAAAAAAAAAAAAAAAAAAAAACTGGTTATCACGTTTCACTCCCGTATATTATAGTATTATATTCTGACCTAAATTCCCCATTCATTACTCAAAGATATTAAACTACAAAAGCAGCTTTTTTTTTATTTATTATAAGTTTATGAATGTTTCTTTTGTGATATTTTGTAGTTTGTTATTATTGTTATGCAATTGCAACCGAAAAAAATTCTAAATATTGTTTTCTTTTTAATAATGTTTACTATTGGTAAAATAAATCGAAATGCGGTACTTTTTTGGAGGGGTTCATACAAACCTCAGAAGAGGCATTTATTGAAATCAGAAGTATCTTTGGTGTCTATTTATGTATAAATTGGTCAGAGCCAAAGTGGACTCAAATAATTCGTATCTTTATTTACTTTTCTTACTGATATGCAAATTAAGTCGTCATATTTCTTTAACTTGGACTAATAAAAGTCGTAGTGAACTGACTTGGACTAAATTAGTTCTTCTGTACTCTGTAGTATTTTGAAATTGTTCACATGTAATTCTGTACAATGATTTCACTTCTGCAACTGTTTATCTTTTTGTCCTTCTGAAATGACTCTTGATAATTATATTAACAAGTATGTTCAAATGGAGGACAATTTCTCTCGGACGTAAGCCGAAGAGCCGTTTGGATTCCGCTTTAAGCTTATGTGATCCCTTCCAGCATAACCTGGTTGTTGCATAATAACACCAAGGCGAAGCAAACTTATTTCTATCCATATGTAATATAAATACATCGAGCAAATTATTTAAACAAAAAACAAAAAAAAAACAAAAACAAAAAAAAACGGGTTTAAACAAAAAAAACTGTTTTTTTTTTTTTTCAATAAAAACCATGATTTTGCGTACACTGGCCTTGGCTTGGGTGTCAGGTGTTATTATGCTCCCCCTCCCTTCCTGTCTAGGTAGATAACTTATTGGTCGCTCCTCGTATACTCTAGATGTCATTTCTTCATATGCAGTATTTCTTAACCCAGATTCCCAACAGAAACAGCAATCATATTGAGAAACCAATTTAACCTCAGAGTGGCTAGGGTCAGACTTGAACCGCAGACAGAAGTACACAAGGTTTTTATTTACGAGTTTAGATGTTTATAAATAGAATCAACTATGCAATTTATGAGTTGATCCAAGTAGACTACGGCATAGGCAATATACAATTATTATGGTATTGTCATCCGTTCACCATATTTGGATATATATTTACGCACGGAAAAGAAAGTATTTGACAGTTGACAAATTATCTTTTGCCAATAACTCGGAAACAAATTAATTAATTTGGATCTTTTTGTTGTTATCCTTTGAATAGTTATAATTTGATAACTTGCCAAAGTCGTTACTATAATAGGTTAATTTATTGTTGAGTTACTAGGAAAAGAAATTTTGTCAACTGAAGAATACTTTCTTTCGTGACGGTACAGTGGCGGCTAATGTTTGTGTTGCAGCGTTGTGCAACGACCAAAGTATTTCAAGGAAAAAATATTACCAGTAATAGTAAAGAACAGGGAAAATTACTTTCTAATACTCCCGTATACTTTAAATAACATATTTTTAATTTCTATAACTGTAAAATCCATTGATCCGTTTTAAAAAGCGGAAAAAAATCCGTCAGAAAGTCTATAATTTATATTGCGTTGCAGCAAACATACAACGACCAGATTTCTACAGCGCGGTAATTGGAGCGAATGTTAAGCTTCCCCTATCCCAGAAGTTAAAGGCTCTGGTCGTTGCAGTGCTTCTGCAACAACGCGGCATGGTTTTCTGTGAACGAGGTTTTTCGCGCTAAATAAGATTTCTGAATTTTATTTCACTGCCAATTACAAATGGAATTTATTTTTGTGCATTCATATTTTTAAATTACGGGACTATACTGAAGCAAACCGATATAATGAAAAAAAAAAAAAAAATCGCAGAAATACAAACTAAGAAAATACGTAATGGTATAGAAAACAAATGAAAGTAAACACGCATATACAAGTTAATTCTTAGCTCATATAGATAATGAAAGCTTCTTGTACAGCAATTTGTGAATCAAATATTAATAAGTCAATATACAGAACCTCCTTCCCCTCTGTGCATAGTAGCCTATTGTAGTGTATACATACTATCCACTCTTGAATGTATTTTATACTCTTGATAACTTTCCATATAAAACTGTATAATAGAAAACGTCACATTGAATTTGGGACCAGTTAGCCACGAGAGAAGGGTCCACCGGGTTCGGACTTCCCAAAAATTTCCAAACTCGACAGACATTAGTAGATTTTCTTAACGAACTACACTTGTTTAACAGAGAAATGATTCATGTACGCTAAATATTTTATTTTATGCCTCATCGTGTACTCTCTCTTTTCTTATAAAAATAATCGTTCTATCATTTTTATCCTAAGAATATAGGTGACGGTAATTAAGAATTACTTATTGTCTTTGCGGGTGAAGAATAAGACAGGTTCGATATTACATAGACGTTTCGAACCCTTCAAATACTTTGGACTCCTCCCAGCAAACATTTCTGGGTGTAGAACGGCAATAGACTTTCGGCTTGTGTTACATGCTGATCCTACATCTGGCTGGTTTCAAAGTTTGCTTTCCAGAACGTATCACATTAATAAGTATTGTTTCGCCTGTGTGGGAGTATATTTTGTTCATCGTACATTTGGATAATTTGAAATGTAGTTTTTCTTTTACGCATGTGTGTGGGTTGGTGAATATGTGACATTCGTGATTCTTGTACGTCTTTTATATCTGCTGTTTTTCCGGTTTAAATTCACAGGACATCTTATGGCAGCAGTGTTATTTGCCTAGATATACTTCTACAATTTGTTTTAAATTTTCCTAGATAAACTGAATAAAGCGTGTTCAATTTACATTTTTTTATAGCATAGTCTCTGCCACGAACTGTCTTCTATGTACGCTGCAGGGGAATTTGGATCACTGTCAGGGACTGGGCCTACTAGAATGAATTGTTCGCAATAATCTTTAAAAAGAAAAAAAAAATAGTGAATCTACAAAGCTTCTGAAATTAATATTAACTGTTCCTATGACGTAAGCAAACGGAGACAGACTTTTTCCACATCTAAAAGAATTGACACTTTCAAGGAATTAAACGTTCCAAGAAGGTTATCACCATTGGTTATGCTTTCAATAAAAAAAGACCTCATAATGAGAATACCAGAGTTCAACCAGCATGTATTAGACAAATTTACTTCAATCAAAGAGAGGAAAATGGACTTACTAATTAAATAAGGTGACTAATCGGATAAAATGTTCTGAATTATTTTTTAAAATCAGAATTTTATTTAATTTCACATGTCACATGGCATTTGCATCTAAAGTTTTGCTGGTTAGTCAATTAGTCCAACTGTATATTTTCTGTCTCCGATCGTTCGTAGTGCAACACTGAAACCACAATCCACCGGCCACCACTGTATGTGTATTAGGTGTGTGAGCTTTCACGTCGAGAATGGCTTGAAACAAGGAGATGCGTTGTCGCCGTTATTATTCAGTTTTATTCTGGAATATGCTCAGTGCTGCTATTCAGCCGGTTCGCTAGAACCGGTTGTTAAAATATTTCGAGTTCGCAGAACCGTTTGTTATACCCAGACAAAACACACACAAGCATGACCTAACCAAGAATGTAAGAAAAAAGCCAAACAAATTTGAGAAAAACATCTCTGTACTTTTCCACCTGACTTGTATTGTGTGAAAACAAGCAGCTTTTAATTGTTTCAATTCAATGGACAGACAGAAATTTGAATGGGCAGATAGGAATTTGAATATGAATTCTGGGATTTTGTCCGGGATACTGGAATCTGTGAGTGTAATAAATGTAATACGATCTAAGGGGTTGTCGACATATTACGTAACGCGGAAAAGGGGAGAGAGGGTTTGGTCTTGCGTTACAAAGTATGACACTAGGGAGGAGGGGGCTAACGTCTTCGTTACGTAACGTTTCTTTCTGTAATATTTATTTCTATTTTTATGCAATCTTTTAAACAAATAATTTTATTCAGTTCTTTTCATTTTTATAAATAAATATTTATATTGTTTTGGAAAATTGATAACATACAGCCGTATAAATTGAACCATGCAGAAAGGATTTTAAGACGCTACTAGATACCAGCATAACTGGTGACGAACCCTGCGTGTATTACAATACACTAAAGCTCTGTTTTGTGGCTATTGCCGCAATGCATTTACGGTACACGCTCTTCTGGAGTTAGTTGTTAGCGATCGTAACTACCGCTTGAAAATGCTCTCGCGTTTTCACTCGTATCGCTATTTCTGAGACTAGATTTAAAACTTTTGGTTAGAATCATTTCCCACTCTATTCTTCCAAGAGGTTTCGCATGTGAAACAGAAGAAACTCTTTTTCGTGAAATCCGCGACACAAGCAAAATAAGATATTAAAAACCGAATTCGTCGGATATTCATCTCATACTGAATTTATCTTTAGATTTGAATTTATCAAGAGAAATCAAGTTTATTCGCATTCAGGCACTGATTTAGGACAAGAATTTGAGAAGAGGTAAACTGAAGTCCAAAGATGGTGATCGAAATCTTGTTCACAAACGAGATGTCCCTGCTCCTTCACGTCTGTAGCCACGTCGAATCTGTGATCTACAAGGAAGAAAACTTCTTTGTATTGTCGACATTCGGAAACTTCAAATATAGGAAGCATCCTGGATTCCAAAAAGGAAAGAGGTCAATGTCAGTTCTCTAGATCCTGTTTCACCTGCATCTTCCTGCAGCACTTCCTCTTTGCCAATCATCGGTGACCTAAGAGCTTGGGTACGATCTCCTTGGGAAAACAACAGTATGGAATTTCGAAGAATTAAGACTGGTTAATTAAACAACCTTATGGAGTTAAAATAATATCATGGTAATGTCATTTTCTAATACTTTGATCTGTTGGCGAAATAACACTACAAGTATATTCAAAATATGAGCATTTTATAATGGAAAGTTCTGCCATTAAAATTATTTTTTATTGTGATAATCCCCAAAATAAGCAAAATTGGTAAAAAATAAATAAATAAATAAATAAATAAAATTCAAAAAGCGTTACGTAACAAAGGAGGGAGGGGTTCAGCCTTGCATTACAAAGTATGACAAGTGAGAGAGAGGAGGTAAAATTGATCAAAAACAGCGTTACGTAATATGTGAACAGCCCCTGATGCCTATTACGTGTGCTACCTATCTGCAACAAGTTTTTGAATGACTACAATATCTTTATTAGATCCCGAGATATGTACCTTTGAAGCAATGTTTACAAAATTAAAGTGGCTTTCTATCGATATCTCGATCGATTGCTTGTCATGACCAATACTATCATTCCTCAAAATATGGCACTTTCCTGTTGGGACACACGATCTCTCTCTCTCTCTCTCTCTCTCTTTCTCTCTCTCTCTCTCTCTCTCTCTCTCTCTATATATATATATATATATATATATATATATATATAGAGAGAGAGAGAGGTTGTTGAAAGATTAGAATAGCACCACTGAATATGCTATAAGGAGAATCAAAAATACCAACCAGGGCCTAGAAATGAAAGACACCAGGTTATGACTTATGCTGATTACGTCAACTGATAGGTGATGGTATCAGCACAATAAGACTGAACGCAGATACCTTATTAAACGCCTTCAGGGATATATGTTTAAAAATAAATGCAGGAAAACTAAATACATGAAAATTGACTGTGGATCATTATTGTGCAAATTATGGGTATGTTAAAACATCAAACAATACTTTCGACAAAGTGGATATGTTAACAGGTCACATCCATATTCATGAAAAAATTAAATGTCGACTGAAAACAGGGAACTCGTGTTATTACTCAGCTCCAAATCTTTTCTTTTCGCGGGGGGCGGTGGCTCAGTGGTAGAGCGTTCACATCCGGTGGTTGGTGTCCCTAGTTCGATCCCAGTTCGCGCCGTGTGGACTGGTAGACAGACACCGTGCTCGTGGGTTCTCTGGGGTTCTCCCGTTTCCTCCCGCTTTCTTCATTCCACCATTTCATTCATTTATGATCATCATCGTCTCCTTTAGCCTAACCGGCATAATCGTAGGACGTAAAACGTAGAGATTTAATTTCATTTCTTTTGTCTTCACGAATTCTATCGAAGAATTAATTTTGCCTGTTGTGCTGTATGGTTGCGAAACATGATCGCTTACTCTGAGAGAAGAACGCAGACTGAAAGTATTTGAGAACAAGATCCTGAGACAAATATTCGGATCCAAGAGGAAGGGGAATGGCGGAAACTTCATAACGTAAAACTGCATAATTTATACCACCAAACATTGTAAGGGTCATCAAGTATAGGAGGCTCAGGTGAGCGGGTCATTTAGCCAGAATGGATTAAAGTAGGAACGCTTTCAAAATTTTATCCGGAAGACCTAAGCGCAGATGGGAGCACAGTATTAAGATGGATGTTGCAAAAATAGGAATACAAAATAGAAACTGGATCTACATGGCTGAAGTCAGTGGAGAGCTTTTGTAAATGTGGCATTGACGGTCCGAGTTCCATAAACGATAGAGTGATAGAGTAATGTGTAAGATACACGAAAAAGGTCGTATTTTAACCGTACAAGGAAAAAATGGTGAAGTAAGACGTACCTGAAAAATCAGAAATAATCTCCGTTAGTAGCAATAACCTGTCTTCAGCGTTTGGGTAGACTGTAGATTCCACATTGGTAGAACTCAGAGGAACTACGTTGTCCTCAGACAAAGAAGCTGTCCAGTATTTGATTCACCTCATCTAGGTTGCAACAGTTGTCCCCGCACATGCTAGTCTAACGAAATAAATAAATGATCATCCGAAATTTGGTAGCTAATATATCGAAGAGTTAACTTTTAATGAATTATTCAGTATAGAGTTTACCACATTCAGGTAGATTGTCCGCCCTTCACCGAGTTCTTATTATTATTATTTTTTTTTTTTTCTAAATATCACATAAGCATGCATCAATGGATTCTCACAATAAAAATCTTAAAACTGAATTGTAGAGAATCCATGAACATTTAGTCAGTTTCAAATCTTCGATAGAAATTATCTGGAGGTAACTTTATATCTATTTACTGAAAGCATGAAATTGAAAGTGAAATGAAATCTTTTAAGTATTACGTCTCATGTTTATGCCGGCTAGGCTAAAGGAGACTGTGATGATTAGGAATGAAGAAAGTGGGAGGAAGCGGAAGAATCCCGAGAAAACCCACGCACACGGTGTTTATCCACCACAAAGTTCACTTGGCGGGAGCAGGGTTTGAACCAAGAACGCAATGCGCTAGAGATCAGCACTCTACCACTGAGCCACCGCGGCCTAAACTTGAATTTAAAGTTGTCTTGTTACGTAGGTGTAAAACGAGTTGTGAGTAACTAGTTAGTGTCGGAACGAAATCAAAGCTATTCTCCTAGAATTTAACTGCTTTAAGTCAACTGTATGATAGTCTTATACTTGAATTGTTGGAGTCATTGAATTATGATCAATTACTAATTGTATTTGTGTTCTATTCCAGCAATGCCTGCACCAGCGGCCGTTCCGATGCACCCTGTAGCGGTTGGACCTCAGCCTAATATGGTCGCCCACGTACCCCACTTGGGTCCTCCAGCACCAAGTCCAATCAGACCGAGGCCAATGCTTATGACACCGCCAGGACCTCCACCAATGATGGCAGGCAAGTTTCTTGTTAGCTTTGATTATTTATCTGTAAATAAACTACCCTTTTTTAAAAGGTAGGAAGAAAATTCGAATAACCTCCCCGAGAGAATCATATATAAGCCTCAAGTTTAAAATTTTGTCTCGATACCTTGAATGGTATGGTCCCTTAGGCGAGTGTGCATCAGGACGGACAGACGGACAGATGTCGAAAAATCGTTTTTCGGTATGTATGGGTCATGAAATGTGTGAATCTGTTAAAATTTCGAATTGTTTTTTTTTTCTTTCTTTTTTTTCCTTTCTTTCTTCGTTCTCTCCTTTCGTCGCTCGAAAGTAAAGAGGGCGAAAGACTTTAGTAAAAGCTTCCTGTCGCCCCCTTGACAATTTCGTTTATTACCTCTCACTAAAGAAGAACATTTGGTAAATTATAAAAGCAAAAGTTATAAAGAGTGATCGATAAGTGTGTAAAGTGGATGTTAACATATATCTGTTGAACGCTTCACTAACAAGGGAAGTTCGGGAGAAAGCACTCGTCTGCTGAGAAACTAAGCATGCCATTTGAAAGACCAATTCATGCTGATTACAACAAACTAATAAAATTCCGATACGGTTGAGAACTTTTCGAGAGATTCAACTTTAAATGCACGATTGCGCCTCCTAGGGACCTACAATTATTATACAGTTTTGATGGGTTGAATTTGCTACTCCATCAGTGGGGTCCATTCATAAATTGTCCATTGCGAGTTGGATGACGAGTGACAAAGACGTAATGGTTGAGAATATACCAAAGAACTGCACACGATTTGTACAACCATTTGATGTGTTTGGATTTCGACCAATCAAATATTATGGCAGGAGATTTGTACTTACTATGAAACTTTTTCATCCGGAAGTTATGATGTACCGACGAAACAATAAAATAAAGTCCATACCCATGCTAATGAATCAGTTCCAATCATTGCAATACATTGAATTGTTTCAGTTTTCGTAACAAATTATATACATTTTGAATCACCTGTTGAATTTGCTTTACGCTTTGGTTAATCGAACTGTTCCCTTGATAGATGCAACGCAATTGAAACATATAAAATGTTCATGGTACAAGAAAGTCTTTTGCCTGCATCATTAGAACAGAAGAACAACAGTGATCAATTCTCATCTCTAACCTATCATTATTGTGAACTGTATAATGATTAATTTTAACTGACAGACCGGTTATTTACTGCAAAACAGTTTTTCTGTTATCTCCGATAGATTTCAATTCGTATGTCTATATTCGTTTCTAATGATGATGTACTTAACGCGTTTAAATGCGCCTAATTTTTTTTCATACAAACTTCCAAGTGGAATCTCTCGAACAGTTCTCAGCCGTACAGACATTTTATTAACTTCTTGTAATCAGCATGAATTGATCCTTCAAATGGCATGCTTAGCTTCTCTGCAGACGACTGCTTTCTCCCGAGCTTCCTTTGTGAGTGGTATGTCTAGACAAAGTCCTACTAAAACATACCTCTACATTTTGTAGTTATTTCGAACTCCGTGTAGAACCCTTTGCAGTTACTTGAGACTGATGAAACTTTCCCTGTACCTATACTTTAAATAATCTTGTAATCGAAAACTTAAATTTAATAAGAACTATCATCAGTTACCCGCTTCGCTGCGTTATATTAAGAAAAAATAGTAATATGTTCCATTAGTCAATAACTTTTTACTAGAAATGCAAGGGCTCGGAAAAAAACCGGCTTTTTTGGAAAAAAAAACTCGTTTTTTTCTGCTTCGCTTTTTTGCTTGGGAAATTTTGGGCTTTTTTGAAAATTCTGCTTTAAATTGATAAACCAGATTTTGTTTCGCTTCTCTACAACACAAAAAGTCATTTAATTAGTGGTTGATGCCGATAATAATATAAAACCTCGAAAATAAACCATGAATTTCGAAAAGATATTTCAAACAGTTTTACTTCTCAACATATTTACATTATGAATTCCAAAGGATTAACCAATGTATATAATAAGATTTTTTTTAACCTTCTACATACAAAAGTAAGCAGGGTTGGCAAGAACTATGGTTGTTTTAGAAAATGCCAAAAACCCGTTTTTGGGGGAGTTTAAACTAGGCTTTTTTGGTTTAAACCAGGTTTTTTGGGTTTAGATATTTTGCTTTATGTATTTATATTACATATTAACAGAAATAAGTTTGTTTCGCCTTGGTGTTATTATGCAACAACGGGGTTATGCTGGAAGAGGTCACATAAGCTTAAAGAAGTCCGACCAGTAAATTTCTTAAATTGAGAAACTCCCGCCTTAGTCATCGTGAAAGTCCCGTCATTACTCTAAATGTAAAACAATAACAGAAAAATCCTGTTATTACTTTGCATGTAAAATTTAAAGGTCAACGTATCATAATCAGTACGCTAAAACTGAGGTATTAAATTACAAATTTAGTACGTACATATCGTTGAAAGTACAATCCAAGCTAATGTTGGAAGCAACGTAGGCAATCGATAAATTTTGTCAATTTATATCAGTATATTTAAGCAACCTTGGCTTCTTTATAAAACAACAGGCATTCAGGCAGGCAGAAATATGAAATTTAGTTTCGTTTCGTATGTTCAGGCTTAACATCCTTACGTAATACCGAGGTTATCAAGGAGAAGACTTTCGCTTAAAGTTACATCCGAACCGCTACTTTGTTTACGCATGAAAGAAGGGTTGTGGTTCGACCGAGAATTGAACATGGGACACCTTGATTAAAAGGTGAAAAGGAAATAAAACTAATTCAGATGGTTTGATGTATGGAAACGTCACCATGAATTTCACACGATTCGCATTTTTCGTTCTTTTTGTTTTTTCGGTTTAAACCAGTTGTTGATTTAAAAAAAGAAAAAAAAACAGCTGGTGTAAACCAGCCAACCCTAAAAGTAAATACTTCTTTAAAAAGATACTCAAATAAGTAGCAACATTCTATGTAGTATTATTACTTCAAAATATTCCATACCTTCTTTTTGGAATAAAATAAAATTAAAATAAAACATAAGAAAAATACTTAGATTTATATGATACACTTAAAGGCTGCACATCTAGAGCTTTTGGTTTTGTATATTCTTGAAATTCTACAGTTTTATATAAGCACCATCACGGTTTCTTCAGTCCTCAAGTTTTCTGTATTTTTAACAAGAGGGATTCAACATATGAAAAAGGTAAGGACCTGGTAACCCACAATTTTACTATTTTAAGAAATTAGAAATTCTCTGCTGCACAATCCATTTTGAAAGTCGGAAAGCTGATTTTTCACATAAGACTATGCATGAGGGATTAAACGAAGCGGTATGCATTGCTGTCTATCTGGTGCTGCATAACTCAGCAATTGAAAATTTGTTAGTTACCATGTTCTTGGCTCACACCCTTCATATCATTAAGGAACTCTCCCCACCCCACCAACATACACACAAAAAAAAAAAAAGGACTACGGAATATATTTGTTAAGATAAATATGTACAACTGCACAACAAACATGACTGAGTGGAGCTTTTGCGCTTCTATCGGGAAGTCCGGGATTCAACTCAGCATTCGACCATTCTGACGAAACTTTTCTTCATTTCATCTATGAAGTAGAAATAGTGCGTGTACTGTGAGTTGGCCGACTTCCTTTCTTATTGTTTTTAAATCGTTATTATTACTAATTACCAGCAGTGACGGTTTTGCGAAGGTTAGGGGGGCGGTCTTTCGGACTGAAGCCTGTTCCCCAAAATTACGGAATGTCTAAAACAAACGAAATACCTATTAGTTATGCCTTTACTCATAAACTTTAAGCTGCCGTCAAATAAAAATTACGAATGTTTAGAAAAACTAAACATTAATAAGAAAAAAACCCTCCCAAAATACTTTTCTAAATCCGCCACTGATTCTCAGTATAAAATGATCTTCAAGGTTGTACCCGGAAGATTATCGCTAAATATATAAACGAAACGAAATACAGTATTAGTTATGCCTGTACTCATAAACTTCAATCTCCTCCCAAATAAAATTAGGACATTTTAGAAAATGAAACAGAGAAACCCGTCCCAAAGTACGTTTCTAAATCCGCTACTGATTATTTGTATAAATTAGTATTCAAGGTTGTATCCGGAAAATTATTGCCAAATCGTTGCACAGCTACAGTATAACAGAAATGTGGAAGTACTGTTAGACGGATATATTGAAAAACGTACGCTTTAACGGATATATAGAAAAACTTTTGCGCTAGAAGCTAGAGTACTAAGCTCTTAGAAATGAAACACAGACGACAAACTGAAATGATCCGGAGAAGAAAAAAATGTCGATAACTCAAAAGTTAAAATAAAGTTAAATAGCCTCTAAAATTGCCCTCAAATACTACATTCTTCATGTTAGCTTTAATTCGTAAAACATGTGCTCCATCCATCTTGATGGTGAATTTTAGAGCGAAATATGGCATTTAGGTCATGGAATTCTTATCTAACTATAGAATATACTATAAGAAAGCTATTTAGATAGAAAAATCATGAAATTGAAAAAAGCCAAAATTTCCAAAATTCTCGTTTTATTTCCAAAAAAGCCGGCTTTTTATGTGAAAAAAAACATCGATTCAAAAAAGCCGGCTTTTTTGCATCTCTACTTTTTACTATTACTAAGCGCTCTTTGATATCGGTCATTTTCGATGATTTTTATATATCTAACTCCCTTCCCCATGTTGCGGGCATGGCATAGGAAATGTCAAACTGTCATTGTTCATCCCAATGACCCCGAAAAATATGAATTCCATCATTCATATATATACCTCCTCCCCCTCCCCCGAGTTGCGGGGCTGAATTTGGATTAGACGGCATCACAAATGTCACTGTTCATCTCAGCTACCACGAAAACTGTGGATTCGACACTAATATCGGTCATTTCCGATCATTTTTAATGTCTTTCCACTCTCTCACCTTTAAGTTACAACGTCAAAGTGATATGACAAAAGCAATGTCAGGTTTAAACTTCGTCTAGGTTGTAAATTTGATAGAGATCGTTCGGGTGGTTTAAGAGTGATAAAGTCACAGTCACTTTCATTTTTATTTTTTACATAAATCATCATCTACGTTGCACCGTCAAAGTTAAATGACAAAAAATATCCCAGGCCTGAACCTCATCTATGTTGGACCGTGCTCGTGGGTTTTCTCGGGGTTCTCCCGTTTCCTCCCACTTTCTTCATTCCACCATTTCACTCATCTCTCATAATCACCGTCTCCTTTAGCCTAGCCGGCATAACCGTGGGACGTAAAACTCAAAGATTTCATTTCATTTTTCATCTATGTTGGAGCCCCCAGCTAGCCAAAGGCTAGTCTATATTTCATAAAATTGAAAGTGACTGTGTTTATGATTCTTAATCTCTTGAACCGCCCAACCGATCTCGATCAAATTCTTGACGTAGAAGCGGCTCTGGCGTAGGAGTGTTTTTAGCGATTCACTTTGACGGTAGAATTTAGGGGTGGAGGGGGAATTATAAAAAAAAAAAAAATAAACAAAACTTAATAGGCCTAACTCTTGAACCACCGATCGATCTGAATCAAATTTTCAACATAGATGAGATTCGAGCCTAGGAAGATTTTATCATTTCATTTCGACGGTTGATCTTAGGGTTGGGGAGGAGGGGGGAATACATTCAAATAAACAAAACTTAACTCTTGAACCAATCGACCGATATCGATCAAACTTTCAACAGATAAGGTTCGAGCCTGGGATGTTTTCGTCATTTCACTGTTTATGGTGTAACATAGGGGAGGGGGATTGGGGATATATATATATATATATATATGTAAAAAGAAAAAATTGACTGTTTTTGTTACTTCATCATGCTTAAACTACTCTAGCGATCTTAACCAAATTTTCAACTTAGATGAGGTTCGGACCTGGGGTGGTTTTTATCATATCACTTTTACGTTAAAACTTTGAAGAGGGGAAGGAGAGGGGAGATATCTATAAAAATAAATAAAACTTAATAACTCTTGTTCCATCCGACCGATCTCAATCAAATTTTCAACATAGATGAGGTTCGGGCCTGGAAAATTTATATATATATATATATATATATATCGGCCATTCCATCGTAACGGGTGTTACATTTGGACGAATAGAAATTGTTATAAAAATGTCCTTACTGGGTCAAGATATATCAAACTGCCTCGAAACATCACCGTTTTTCTGTGTATTTTAGTAAACACTTAATTTGTTACATATACATGATAGCACAACTCAGTGAGAGTGAAAAATGTGGCGTAACGGGCGTTACAGCAATTGGACATGCACTTTCAGATGCATGTAAATTTAAGCCAAACTCTGCGAACGTCCAACTCAAAATTTGCTTCCAATTATGTTTGCACTTTTCTGAAAGTATGATATTGTGAATATTACAATCAGAAATTCCATAAGTGTAATGGTTTTTATTTAAAAAAATGTTCAACACCGTAACGGGTGTTACACAAATTGTAACGGGTGTTACACAGTGCGAATGAACTTAAACCAACTTCACTTTTAATGAACATATTATGTAAAGAACAAAATATTACAATGTTAATAGATAAAAAATTACACATGTAGTACAGTGTAGGAAATAAAAACACAAAATAATAAACATATAAATCAGAAGAATGTAGGAAGTTTCAGTATTTATATGTAGGTCTGTTGATACACTGATCACTAACAAAAGTCTATTCTTCTTATACTTCAGTGACATTAACTCTGGAACTAAACTTCTACACAACTTTACGTTATTCTTTAATTTTCATAATCGGACTTGGCATTTTACCAATCACGTCATGAAAATGAATTATATTGTGCCTTGCTGGGAATATTAGCGCCTGGGGCGAGAATATACGACGGCGCCCCCGTACATATTAGTGAGGTCGACAGACCAGCCGCGAAGCGACACTATGGTTGAGGCAAACCGTAAGAAACTTTTCCAAAATAAACTCTGCTTTTCCTTGATTTCGAAGATTTTTTTTATTACTTTTTTCCTTCCGTTTTATATATGTGCACATGCATTTTCCTAACATGAGTAACATTATAGGACCAATTTCTAAAACAGGAAGAGGATTTAAGTTCATACTAATTTGTACTGATATGTGAAGTATTTCTTTCTCTCTTTTTTTCTTTCCTTTTCTTTTCCTACCGAATTTTTCGCCCCTTACTTCGGCGCCTGGGGCTTCGCCCCGCTAACCACCCCCTTATGGGACGACACTAGTATACTTTCTAAACTTCGGCGTAGTTCGAATTCCTTTTCGCCATAAGATTTGAAGAACATAACTCTAATATCACTATTTTTGTCCGAAAGTCCTTGACGGATTCCAACTTGACGATAGTCTTTGTTACTTATTTCATCTTTCATTGCCAGCAAGACAACATTCCAACACAAACATATTTCCGGAAAGGGCTAATTACAACTTCATTCGGAGTCTGCGTACACATCATTGTAGCGTAGGTTTTTTTTTCTGGTTTTTCGATGAAAATCTGTCGCGCTGCAGCCTCTAACGATTTGCTAAACGAAGACTTCGAAAGCATCGTATTGGGCTTCTGATAAAGAAGTAGACTTTTAGTATGTTATGAGTACTTAATTGAAATATGGCGCTTTTATGATATTTAATCACTACCCTGAGTGTGCGATTAACGAGGGCATGGGAGGAAGTCCCCTATCCCACGATATCTTCTAGATGTTATTTTCTTTGGAGTGCACTTCATCACTTCCGGTTCAATGTCCCTTAATTCGCACACTGTTCACCCTTACCATAATTCATGTCTTCAGAAGAGGACCCTCTATAACTTTACTAACTTCAAATTTCCTCTTTAGAGTCTTAGAGCTAGCCTAAGTGTACAAAATATCACTGTCAAACCAAGCTAACAATTCACGTGTAACACCCGTTACGCAGTTTTTGCCTATTAAATTATAAATATAATGACATTCATTTTCTTGTTGTATTGCCCATGTGCTCATTTTTACTTTTGCAAAAGATAGACTACTTCTGACTTTTAGTACAAGTTGTATAGAAAAAAAATATATCTTTTTTTGTAACGGGCGTTACATAATTACATTGGTACCAAAAGTAGTCAAATAGTAGACTACTTAATATACTAACAGCTTTAAAACTTCTGAGCTTCAGTTCCTAAGGTGTACGTGCTTGTCTACACCGCAGTGCAGCTGAATCAAATTCTTATCATGTGTTGTTTAGGGGTGTTCAATATTGTTGGTAAATTCTCTCTTCGACTGGGTTCGTACAGCATGGAACGTCAATCGCTCAAAAAGACAAAAACTAAAACTTTTTAACAACAAATCGACCAGCATAGTAAATGTTGAACCTTTCTGGTCATTTTTATATAAATAACGAGCAAAATATATTTAAAACAATTTTCTGTCCTTAGGCTCATATTTACGTGGAATGGCCGATATATATATATATATATGTGTGTGTGTGTGTGTGTGTGTGCTTTGACTTTGACAGTGGAACCTAGAGGAGGGGAGGAAGATTTTTATATATAGAAATAAAAAAAAAAAAAATAGCTCTTGAATTACCCAACCGATCTCGATCAAATTTTCAACATAGATTACGTTCGACCTGGGATAATTTTTGTCGTTTAACGGTGCAACGTAGGAGAGGGGGAGGGGAAAATATATGTAAAAAATAAAAATGAAAGTGACTATTTTTGTGTCTTCATTACTCTTGAACCACCCAACAGATCTCAAATTGTTAACATAGATGAGGTTCGGGCCTGAGGTGTTGTCATTTCACTTTGACGGTGGAACTTAGGGGAGGGGGTAGAAGGGAGAGAGATATATATAAAAATAAATAAAACTTACTAACTCTTGAACCACCGGATCAACCTCGTTTCAAATTTACAACCTGGACGAAATTTGAACCTGAGATGTTTTTTGTCATATCACTTTGAGTTTGTAACTTAAAGGTGCGGGAAGGGAGAGACATTAATAGAGATGCAAAAAAGCCGGCTTTTTTGAGTCGATGGTTTTTTGCACATAAAAAGCCGGCTTTTGGGGAAAAAACGAGAATTTTGGAAATTTTGGCTTTTTTCATTTTCATGATTTTTCTATTTAAATAGCTTTCTTATAGTCTACTCTAAAATTAAATAAGATTTCATGACCTAAATGCTATATTTCGCTCTGGAATTCACCATCATGATGGATGGAACACAGGTTTTATGAACTAAACATAAAGTACGTAGTGTTTGAGTGCAACTGTAGAAGATATTTAACTTTATTTTAACTTCTGAGTTATCGACATTTTTTTCTTTTCTACATCATTTCTTTTGAGTCATCCGTGTTTCATTTGCTAGAGATTAGTAGGCCTACTCTAGCTTCTAGCACATAAGTTAAACTTTTGTTTTTCAATATATCCGTCAGAGCGCACGTTTGTCAGTATATCTGTCAAAGCGTACTTCGACATTCTTGTTATACTGTAGCTGTGCAATGATTTAGCAATAATCTTCCGGATACAAACTTGAATATCATTTTATACAAATAATCAGTGGCGGATTTAGAAAAGTATTTTGGGAAGGGTTTTTCTTATTAATGTTTAGTTTTTCTAAAAGTACCCAATTTTTATTTGAGAAGAGCTTGAAGTTTATGAGTAAAGGCATAACAAATATTTCGTTCGTTTTGGAAATTCTGTAATTTCGGGGTACAAGCTTCACCCGTAAAACATCCCCACCCTAACCTCCTTCGCATTCGTCACTGCTGATAATTAGTAATAACAACGATTTAAAAACGATAAGAAAGAAAGTCGGCCAGAACTCACAGTACACGCATTATCTCTACATTTACAGATACAATTAGAAGAACTTTTATCAAAATGGTCGAATGTGGGGTTGAATCCCAGACTTCCCGATAAAAGCGCAAAAGCTAACCACTCACTCATGGTTGTTGTGCAGTTGTGCTTAACTTCAATATATTTTCTCTCTCTATGGCCTATGGAATTCGAAGATTCAATGCCGCGTTCACAAAAGCTCTCCACTTACTTTTCAATCCTTAGCAACTGGATCCAGTTTTTACTTTGTATTCCTATTTCTGCGAGATCTAATTTAATATTTTCCTCTCATCTGAACCTAAGTCTTCCTAATGGACGTTTTCCGATTGGATTTCCAGTTAAAACTCTGACAGCGTTCCTACCTTCTTCCATTCTGGCTGCATGACCTGCCCCACTGAGCCTCCTAGACTTGGTGACCGTAACGATGTTTGGTAAACCGTATAAATTATGCAATTCTTCGTTATGAAATCCCCTCATTCCCGTTCCTCTTGGGTCCGAATATTCGTCTCAGGATTTTATTTTCAAATGCTTTCAGTCTGCGTTCTTCCCTCAAGCGACCATGTTTCACAACAATAAAACACAACAGGCATGATTATCGTTTTATATATTTTAAGCTTTAAATTTCTCGACAGAATTCGCGACGACAAAATACTTTAAACTGAATAATAACACGAATTTCCTGATTTCAGTCGACATTTAATTTCTTTGTGGATATGATTTTGGTCTGGTGATATTGATCCCAAATATTTGAAAGTATCCACACGCCGTAACCTGGTGAATACAATTCAGCTCTAGGGCCTGGTTGCTATCTTTAGTTTTCCTTATAGCGTACTCCGGAACAAAGATGAACAATAATGACGATAACGCATCTCCTTGTTTCAGGCCATTCTCGACGTGGAAGCTCATGGACAAGAATTTTTCTGCTCGGACTTTGCTCTGGAATTCATTTAAACACATTTTAATTAGTCTAACTAGCTTTTTCGGTATTCCGAATTCTGTAAGAATGTTGTACAATATTTCCCTCCTATCCGAGTCGTAAACCTTTTTAAAACCAATAAAAAGCTGATGTACTGGGTAATATATTCCCATTTCTTTTCGAATATTTATCGAATAGTAAATATCTGATCGATAGTTGATCGATTTCCCTAAATCCACACTGATAATCTCCAATAATTTCTCTGCGTATGGAATCAATCATGTTAATAGAATGTTAAGAGAAAAATGCCTCGATAATTATTACATTCAGTTTTGTCTCCTTTTTTGTGAATTGGAACAGTGATTAATTCTTTCCACTCTTTTTAAATGTATTCCATAGTTTTTTTTCTAGTTTCGTAATATGTTGAATTCCTGTCGTTAAAAATTCAGAAACCTTCAGGACTGGGTAAACCGTGATGGTGCTTATAAGTCTAGGAAACCGCACGATCAGATGAACAGTATATTATGCATATGATCCATTAACAGAAAATTTGGTATTTTCCCGATTCTGAACAATCTTAAGGAACAGTCAGTGCATTATAAAATTCGTAATTTTGCCGATTTTGCAGATTCCAAGCACCTGATAGATGGTAACATTATTACGTATGTGATCAATGAATGAAAAATTTGTTCGAAGTATTCATACAATGTATATGAAAGTTAAAACTTAAAAATTTCAAGAATATATAGAACCACCCGAAACCAAGTTCTTGATGTGCAGCCTTTAAGATTATCATATAAATGTATTTCTCTCTTGTTTTTATTTTTTGTTTCAAAAAGAGGATGTGTGATATTTTGAAGTAAAAATATTACATACAATTTTGCTAGTTATTTGTGTATTTTTTTTAAAAAAGTACTTATTTTTGTGTATAAGAAGTTAAAAAATTATTTTATATAAATTGGTTAATCCTTTGGAATTCATAATGTAAATATGTTAAGGATTTTTTTAAAAATCTTTTCAAATTCATGGTTTATTTTAGAGGTTCTATATCATTATCTACATCAACCACTACTCAAATGAGTCTTTGTGCTGTAGAGAAGCGAAACAAAGTGTGCTTTATCAATTTAATGCAAAATTTTGAAAAAAGCCCAAAATTTCCCAAGCAAAAAAGCGAAGCAGAAAAAACCGAGTTTTTTTTTTTCAAAAAAGCCGGTTTTTTTCCTAGCTCTTGCATCTCTAGACATTAAAAATGATCGAAAATGACCGATATTGGTGTCGAATCCCTAGTTTTCGGGATCGCTGAGATTAACAGTGACACTTCCGATGCCGTTTAAGTCCAAATTCAGCCCCGCAACTTGGGGGAGGAGGGATATAATATAAATGATCGAAGTGACCAATATTAGTGTCTAATTCATAGTTTTCCGGGTCGCTGAGATGGACAATGACACTTTCGATGTTGTGCCCTGCAACATGGGAAAAGGAGGGAAATATATAGCAGTCATTGAAAATGACCGATATCAAAGAGCTCTTTAGTAATAGTAAAAAGTGACTGACTAAGAGAACATATTACTGTTTTTTCTTAATTTAACCCAACGGAGCGGGTAATTGATGCTAGTTTATTATAAAAATAAGTTTCTATAAACTGTTTTCAAAGTTTCTTTGTAGTACAAAGTAAAAGTGTTTCCAAGTTCAGTGTATCCTTAGCACACAGTAGTAGCTTCGGGAATTTAAGGTTAATTAGGTTTGTACGGGAACCCCTTTGCTCATTGCAAGCCGCTGAGGTGTGTTTGTTAAAGAAGTCTTCTCTGCCCACAGCGACCTCGGGAGACGGTTTATAAGTAACTTCCTTTGCTCACTGCAGCCTCGGGAGGTAGATGCTAATTAGGATATCTCTTTTACCTAGGCGGCCTCTAGATAAAATGTATGGTTAGGATTCTCTCTTGTCAACAGTGACCTCAGGAGGTGTTGTTAGGTTAATGATCAGTTATGAACTGATACCTCGGTCCTCTTTTTATGGGTGTCCTTTGAGAGGTTCGTCCATCTTCGGTTTCCTCCGAACCGACTTCGTGTCTTCTGTATCCTCTTACTATCGTCTACTTGTAACTGGGTTGGTAAACAAGAACACGTATTTACATTTGTGACATGTTTGTAGAAGTAACATACACTAGAAAGTATGGATCCTTACAATATATCTGATAATAATATTGTTGATATATATGTACGAGTTTTTGGAAAAATCATCGCTTACATATGTTAAATTTTGTGAATGCCAATGTGTTAATATTGCATCTGTGAGGCTTGTTAAAATCTGAATGATGTGTATATGTCGAAATTTTATATATCAGCAGGCTGTTCTTTTGAGCCTTCACTATACCACGGTCAAACTATATGCCTATCACAACCAGTGAAATCTTCTCGTTGGAACTTTGTCAATGAAATGTTATGTAACTTAACGCATTGGCTGCCGGACATGAATCACCAAAGGTTATGTACCAGATCAAGGCCTTTTTCAGGTATCCACGCTTTATGGAATATGTGTATTAATTTGATACACATGACAGCCTATATGTTAAAAAGTATCGATCTGGGTTTCCAGGCATCAACAACAAATAAAATGAAATTAAAGAAGAGTATTCAAATGAAACTGAAATCCAGAGATTTGAATTAATGTCTCAAACTGTCCTCATCAGAGTGACATAGAAGACTTAAAAAAATGTCCTGTAAAGTACAAGATTGCTCAGGGTTTATCATCATATATTTTTTCACCAACCAGAGCAAGGGAAACAAATACTAGAATCATTTTACACTACGGCACAACCGTGGGACGTAAAACTTAAAGATTTCATTTTTCATTTTACACTAGTAATAGAATCACAGATATTCCTGAGAAGGCAAAAGCACAATACAATGTGTTTTCTGTTGAAGCACCTTCGGTCTTAAAATTAAACTTCCAAATATTTGTAGAAAATGTGTCTCCATCGCAGAAATGTACTAAAACTCGAAAGCCTGACGGGCGCACTAAACTGGGCTTGGGGTCAATAGTTGAGCGTGAGCCTAATTGAGAGAAACGAGCTCGTGCGAGCCCCAGGAATCTTAGCGAATACAAGACCGAGTGAGTCCGAACCCCAATGAGGGAGTATAATTGAGGGAAGTAAGCGTAGGCTCGGGCTCTCTTTCCTCATGAAAGATGATCTAGAAAGCGGGTCATGTAACAAATTTGAAGTTGTATAGAAGAGTGCTTTCGATGTTATTATTTGTATTTTTCTCTACTCATTTGAGCAGGCGATATAGAAATATACGGGTCATCCAAGTATATTACTTTTTTTTTTCCCTAGGGTTTGCAGGAAGTTTCTTACTGTACCCTTTATCGTTTAGTGAGTAACTAGCGTATTGTCTAAGGAAAAAAGCTCACTACATTTAGTGGCCAGGGAAGCTCGATCTATTTGTATATGGTACTTTATTTCTCGATAACTATTGGTCAAATCGGAATGAAGTTTGATCGGCAAGTATACCATTACCTAAGGGATAAAAATCACTGAATTTGGTGGCCAAGCTCGGCGAGGTACAGGTTCGACCCGACAGAGGCTGTGTTTTACAGCTTTGCATGGCGGGAGCATCTGAGCTCGGTTCACCTCGGCTTATTGCTTCTTTTTATTCTCTTCCTATTATTGCTTTTTAGTTCCTGTTGAGTTCGTATATGATTTTCTTCTTTCATTGAAACGTAATGAAAAAGTCTGTCTTACACCTTTAGCACCCAACTCGAAGGCAGATTCTCTGATACTGCGCACGGGAAATTGTGAGAGTTGTGATAGAAAAATGACGGACAACGAAAGCTGATGAAATAACGTGCAAAGTCGCGTCGAAAACACAGCATGTTTCACATTAATAACGACAACCAACTCGTGCAGGATGTTCAAGTCTAGTCCGAACCCTTCAATTGCAAGAAGTAGAGATGGTTGGTGCCAGTATAATTCACTTCTGGGGAACTACGACTGTAGTGAGCTTTCAAATTGGGAAGTTCAAAATCCGCTCACCAAGAAATCTTAATTACCACCAAAGGGAGTTCTGCTGGTATCAACCATCTCTTGTGTATATTCTCAGTTGAATGGTTCAAACTTATCTGTAGACACCCTGCATCAATTGCTGGTGGTTATTGATGTGTGGCATGCAGTGTGTTTTCCAGGCGACTTTTCAGCATTATTTTACCTTTATATATATATATATATATATATATATATATATATATATATATATATATATATATATATCACAAAGCTCACGGTTTGCCGTATGTGGTGTCAGGAAATCATTCCTTTTAGTGAAAGGTACAAGATACTTCATTAATGGAAGTATATATGACTTCCTCTGTGAAAAATGAATACGTCACAGCACACCTATGTGTGTTTCGTAATTTACGCGATATTGTTGACAATCCATATTGGTGCCCTAAATTTTCAATGCGTGTGACTTCAAGTTATTCAGATTTCTTTGGGTGTTTTATTCCGTTTCGTGCCACCCCCGCAAGTCTTTATAGGTAGTTTTATAACATACTATATATGTATATATACAGGGTGTGTTAAAAGTTCCCAAGCAAAATGTCATTTACCTGGACCCACAACATAAGTGAATGAAGTTATTATTTGAAATGACGGCTGGTCATCAACGTGTTAGCGTAAAAGACAGTAACTGCATTAACTTACGTTGTGGATCCAGGTAAATGGCAACGTTGCATTTTCATTTAACATTGGGTGCATAAATAGTTTCCGCCCAAAATGGCTCATCTGATTTTAAAAAAAAAAAAATCCTTCACTTTAGATTGAAAACATATTTGTAGACGGTTCCCCCTCTTACTTTTTGGTGTAACTCTGATAATAAAAAAGTTGCCCTATGTCAAGGGAGTTTTGAGACACCCTGTATATATTGGTGTGTGTACATATACAATAATTCATAAATCCCTTTGTTGCTATACACTGTGTGTTTGTATTTTGCCTTGGGAACTGAGTTCTGTACTCTATTTACTCTTGTTTAATATTTAGGCTGGTTTAAACATGTTATAAACTATTCATATCTATTCCTCTTATTCCTCGTGGTATTTTATACGTTGTAAGAACTCAGAATTGTAGAATTCAGAACTACTGATACATTTATAGACATAGGGGCCGCGGTGTCTCAGCGGTAGAACGTTCACCTCTGGTGCATGGGGTTCCGGGTTGAAACCCTGCTCCCGCCAAGTGAACTTTGTGGTGGACAAGCACCGTGTGCGTGGGTTTTCTCGGGGTTCTTCCGTTTCCTCCCATTTTCTTCGTTCCACCATTTCATTCATTTCTCATCATCACCGTCTCCTTTAGTGTAACCGGCATAATCGTAGGACGTAAAACTCAAAACTCTCATTTCGTTTTTTACATTTATAGGCATTTCATTAATATATTGTGTGTGTTTAGTGAAAAGTCCTGTTTTTATCGTCGATGCCAGGATTCAGTGTCAGGTTGTGAACAGATATTGAACGTTTTTCCGTTTGTTCTACTAACGTTACTTTGATCAAAAAGTTCCCGGAATTCACTCATGAAATTAGAAATAAAAGCTTATTCCTGAAAATTGATGTTGTCCGCTTCGAAGTAATCCCCGTCGACTGCAGCGCACTTACGCCAGCGCTTGATCCAGTTCTCAAAACATTTGTGGTACTCGATTTTCGGTATGTCCATCAGAGCCGTCTTTGATTTTCATATTATGTCTTCTCGGCTGCTTAAACGCGTTCCCCGTAATAATTTCTTGAGTCAATCAAACAGGAAAAGGTCGTACAGAGCTAAATCTGATGAATTCGGTGGCTGCGGAATGGTATCCGTTACGTTTTAGGTGAGAAATCGCGGATTATGATGTTATGATGCAGTATCCACTAGTTGTTTGACCAGAGATCTTTTCTTTTTAGGGGAATTGCTTCACGCAAATGCTTCATAACTCCCAAATAGTACTCCTTGTTGACTGTCAGAATTTCTGCCAGAAATTCATGATGTACAACACCGTTGTAATCCATGGAAACCGTGAAAATCACCTTCTTTTTCGACTGAAAACTATGTGTTGTTTTCGGTCTTGGCTCATTGGGTGCTCGCCACTCCCTCACTTGATGTCTGGATTGCATGTCATACTCATGACGCTACGTATCGTCTCCAGTAATGATACGTTTGGTGAATGTTGCGTCGGATTCAGCCTTGCAAATCATGTCTTTGGCCATATCGACGCAGTCCCTATTTTGCATGAAATTCAGGTTTTTTGGCAATAACTTTCTGCAACACAGCGAAAACCCAAATCATTCACTATAATGCCTTGAACGGATCTATAAACAATATTCAAGTCATCTTCCGGTTCTCTGATTGTTAATTTATGGTTGTCGGCTAACATTTGTTTCACTTTATCGATGTTCTCGTCGGTTTTCGATGTCGACGGCCTGCCACTGCGATAATCATCTTCAACTGACTCATGACAAAGTGTAAAGCGTTCGTGCTACTAGTAAACTTTTTTTTTTTTTTTTTTAAGCATTATTGCCGAAACACCTTATCGAATCCGTTTTAACGCAAAATTTAATACACACTCATTGTTGCAAAATCAACGCCATTGCTAAAATCGAAACATCCACCCAAACAGATATACTCAACACTGCGTCACTTTCAGAAATGGCAAACTAGGATGTTCAGGTTGGGAGGGAATATCGCTGACAAGTGTGGCAACCCACAAAGAAAAAGAAAAAAAAATCAAATCAAGTGACTGAGAGCGCCACACGGTGGAGATTCCGGGAACTTTTTGATCAAGGTAGTTTGTCATGCGAAATGATTGTAAATGTGTGTTGGGAAATTCTTCCCATTTATTAGAACAGAATGGAGAGGAAAAGTTGGTGTAATAACCTAAGTTGTTTATTATAAGATGATGATTGTAATTTTCCTTCTTTTTTCAGGTCTCCGTCCACCTCTGGGACCAATGGGTCCAATGCGAGGCCCACCTATCATGGGAGCCCCTCCCCAAGGACTAAATAAATGATGTTAGTTGTGTAGTGATGATGTGTGAGAGTTTTTCTCATTTTTATTGATGTCTGATTCCACTCGGGAATCCAAGAGGTTGTGTCCGAACATATCCGACGGAATGTCGAATGTAAAATTAGCAATCGAGGCAGTTAGGTGACGTTTCTGTCGGTATTAGCAACACATGCTTCAGTTTTTATTATTTCTTAATTTAGGTGTACTTTTAATTACTATATAGATATTTTCTTGTCACTTGTGTTTCTAGAAATTATTTATTCAAATTCTGTTGTATTGTTTAGATTGAAAACGATGCTATTGTCATGATTGTCATTAAACTAAAGGTATGTGCTTTAAGCATTTCATGAAAACTTTGCATTGATATGTATTTGAATATTGTCATGTTGATTTACTTTCTGTACCTTAATAAGGCTGTTATGATTTGTCAAAAGTATCGGATGCATTACATAAACAGTTTTTATTTTTCCTACTGCCTTGTGAAGAATTATAATATATATATATATATATGTTTGTCAACATGTGTTGCTGTAAAAAAAATCTAAGAGTAAGGATATTGCAGGAATGCAAGAAGGTTCTCGCTGCGAGAGAAGGGTGTTCCATGACCCGATTTGTGATACATATACTTATTGGAATTGTGGGAAAACTTCAGCCACGCTCCCAAGTTACATGAATCTTCGTTTACACATATATATAGGTGAAAGTTACGATATGTATTTGAGTTGTTGTGTTAATAGGATTTGCCTTAAGGAAGTCGACCATATTAAAATATGAAGACAGGCAAGACGTACAGATAAACAAATAGTTGAGATACAATATGGAGTAATTGAATAAAATGTTTATTTTGAAGACATTACTCGTGTGATTGCTGCAGGGTACTTTTAGGCCTAATACATTAAGAGACGACCGTGCCTCACATCAGTTGTTCATATTGTTTTATAAAGCAGTGTTGCCTGTGCTCAAGTGAAAAATATATTTAACTTGTATAGTTCCTGAAAACTTCAGCTACACTACAAATATGTGTATTCCTTATGTTTGTTTCGGCTTCCAGAGAAGAACTGTTCTAATGTTTGTGTAAAACTTTTATTTGTTCCCTGTCTTTTCCTTTTGTAAAGAATAAATTTTCTTTCGTTTTTAAAGAAAAAAGGTACCATAATCTGAATTTCATTGTATTTCTGCCAGTAAGCACACATTCCATTTGTTCGAGTTTAAAAGTTTAGCATATATGTTGTCCTATAGATTCTCAAACAAAAGTAAATCCAAAAGTGAAAATACTCTGCTACAATTATCAATATATATATATATATATATATATATATATATATATGAGTTGCATTTAGAGATTTTCCTGAAAACGCTGAAAATAGCAGGGCCAGTCATAAGTTCGTTGGTTTTTGAACCCATCTTAATGTGTCATATTATTGTGTGTTACGTCGAAGCACCGAGCATAGCCATAGTATGGTATGAATTGCATGTCAGTTATAACGTAGATCAGTTAAATTGAGCGGTCAAACATACGAGCTCGATCAAGTGGCTATTTGTATACTGTTAAATTATTATTGGTAGAAATGGGTGTAACATGGACGTTGCAGAGGAAATGTGCGGTGTGGAAAGGAAGAGCACTGAATATTTTGACAGCCAAAACAATTCACGTCAGGAGACGCGAGTGTTGAAGGCAAACCTTGGGTTCGGAGACTAGTTTCCTTAATCAGGGACCTCCTGGATCAGACTGTAATAACCGATTCAGGCACAAGTACATGTCAACTGGCATTACAGATACGATCATTCTAAAGAAACGTGTTTTATCATTTTCGTTGACTGGGTTTGTCTTAGATGGTCTCAACTTGTGCCCCACGAGTTGATACCAGAATTCGGCAAAAGATTAATCACAATGTACAGAATCCTAGTGACAACAAGTTGGTGTTGAATCATCGCAGCTGATGAAGAATAGACATTATTGGGATATTCTGCTGGTGATACGGATTCAGCATCCGAGGAACATATTCTATCTTTGATCTTATTAATCTATTCCAACCAGTAATTTTAGTTGTGCTACTTGTTACTGAAGTTTGAGTATTCAATTCGCATAGATTGGAAGTCTATCATAGTTTTACACTGTGAAACGAAACCCACTTGTTTCTCTACAAAAACAGGAAGTAGGAGGAATGTATCACAACCAGAGGCGGATCCAGGGGAGGATCGGGGCGATTGCCCCCTCCCAGAAAGACACTTTCTTATTTTATATATATATAAATAAAACCCATCCCAGAGTTTGGAGCTCTTAAAAGTAGTTCTAAGTACCAGTATTACAACCCAGCGCCACCCCCAAGAAGTCTGTCCTGCCCCTGATCACAACTCCCGGTTTCAGTATTGATCACCATAGAGGAAGCATGATATAGTACGACACAAATGACGTTATGTCTGAACACCAATTTCTACATGGCGCTAGGGTCAGTTAGGCACTCTGAATACTCCCCACTTTCTCTCTGACAAGCCGGTGTTGCCATGTTCTCACCCTACCCTCCCTCTCCAACCTTCGCTCTTCCTTTTACCCAAACGCCAAAAATTAGAAGGGCGAAAGATTCTGTTCACTCAGGATCATTTGATATTCTGTTTGTAGTGGATACAAAAATTTAGTTTGTTTTGTAAAACTGTTTGCAAATTACATGTGTCTGTTAGTATTTAGGATCTGTATGAGTTTTTTGCACGTTAAGTATATATATACCGGCCCGTTTAGGTATATATTCTGCTATTCTTTTATTATAATAATGAATTTAAATTCTCGTGCACTTTGATTCCTTAACACAATAATCACCAGGGTGAAAAAAAATCATGATTTTTTTTAAAAAAAATCATTTTTGTTGATTTTTTGATTTAAATCGATTTTTTTGATTTAAATCAAATCTTTCTCCTCGTATAATACAAGTCGCGAACTAAAGAATAAACATTAAAAATTAGTATTAAATGTTAATTATGCCATTTAAGTGAAAGTATTGGGATTTAATTTTGAATTCTTCCCCAATTGTTAACCTATTTTAATCCTAAAGAATGTTTCTTAAGCATTATGGAGAAAGTACAGCAAGGTTTATCAACATTACTTTTTTTTTTAAACAAAAGTTACTGATATTTGGCAGGGGCATATTTAAAAAAAAAATCAGAACTAGCTAGCGGCATGAAATACATATAAAGTACATAAATTTCAACTAAAATTAACCAACTAACTCTATAGCCTATATAGAACACGGAGGTTCAATGCCACGCTCACAAAAGCTCTCCATTGACTTCTATCCTTAGCCAACTGGATCCAGTTTCTACTTTGTATTCCTATTTCTACGAGATGCATCTTAATATTGTTCTCCCATTTGCGCCTAGGTCTTCCAAATTGTCGTTTTCCGATTGGTCTTTCAGTTAAGACTTTGAAAGCGTTCCTAATTTCTTCAGACGTGGCTACATGACCTGCCAACCTGAGTCTCCTAGACTTGATGACCCTAACAATGTTTGGTAAACCGTATACATTATGTAGTTCCTCGTTATGAAATTTCCGCCATTCCCCATTCTCGTTCCTCTTGGATCCGAATATTCGTCTTAGGATCTTGTTCTCAAATACTTTCAGTCTATGCTCTTCCCTCACAGTAAGCGACCATGTTTCGCAACCATACAGAACAACAGGCATGATTATCGATTTATATATTTTAACCCATTTAAACCCAAATTATTTTTTTTTTTTTGTCGAATTTGATGTTGGTTCCTGCCAGATTGGTAGAAATAAAGGTAAATAACATATTTAAATACATTATGGTTCACGAAAATGTCATGGACCCCTAATTTGGTAATGTTCCATTTTTGGAACAACGGGCCTGAAAGGGTACAGGTTTCTGAAAGAAAATATTTCAATTTAGCCAGGCTTAAGTACTATTTCTTAAAATTTTAGGATACAGATTTTACAATAATTTGCAATATTCATTAGATACAAAGTATACAAATATAGAAACAGATTTTTTTCATTATACTTATTTTCCAATACATCACATTCTTACTACTGATGGAAGTAAAGAAGCACTTCCATGTTGTGTTGCTTTCACTGTCCACATCTTAATTGTCTTTCTTATTTTACAATGAAATGTCCTTCTTTGTCACACCCCACTTCATTTATTGCTTGTTTGTTGACTGGTCGCAATAGGTCTCCCAACAATTGCACGTTGTTGGAATTACATTTCTTATGCGATTTTGCAGAAGGCTGACTTTCATTACATGTACTAGGTTTCGGAGCTTCATCATCCAACAACTTCTTACCTATAAATTCATTTCTCATCTGGCCGCTTTGCATTACTGTAAAAGAAGCTTCTCCCTTAGAGAGGAACTGATTTCTAGATAGCCTCTCTATATCTGTTTTTCTCCTTCCGAGAACTTCATTTTCTGGTGGTGTAATGACAATATCTGCAGCAAGAATATCTTCTCCGTTAGCAAGTATATTGTTCATTTCGTCAACAGTCAATCTGAAATAGGGAGGGAGGATTTAGATTTCTGAGCATCTGTGACCATGTTAGCCCGTCACATTTGACATTCGGCGAGACACACTCCAGGGAAAGAGAAGGAAGCAAGTGTTGGGGAAGGAAGGAAGCGGCCTGGGACATATATGTTAGGTACCACCCCGGCATTTGCTTGGTGTGAACGAGGAAAACCCAGAAAAACGTCATTAAGGATGGCTGGTTTGAAAAGCTTCTTACATTTCTTCGACCGAGAGCCCGCACCGTGAATCGAACCCGGGACCACTCGCACTCTATCTGAAATAAAACAGTATTTCTAGAAATAAATAAAATCTATATGAAGTTGTGAAATACACATTTAAAACATAAAACAACAAAATATTTATTTATTTACAAGATACCAGATACAGCTCAAAGGTCATTTTACACTGGAGCGATCAACATAATGATAACATTGGGGAAGGAAGTGAAAGGAAGGCGGCCAGGGCCTGTAAAATTGTGTAGGCTGCTAATGATTCCCCAACAGTACATATAACTATTTAATATGCCTTTATCTATGTCCAAAATTTACTGTTTTTATTTCACTGCAGTAAAGTGAAATCAATAATCTAATATATAAAAGAGAACGCACAAATCCTTTGTTCCCTCATCACGCTAATACGGCTGAACCAATTTCTTTCATTTTTGGGGGGTTATTAGGATTTGGACCCTAGATGGTTTTTATCATATCACTTTAATTTTCAATTACCAGTGTCTTGAGATAATTGACCATTCAAGTGTCCATAACGTACAAATCCTTTGTTAGTTCATCATAGGTAAAAATAAACGTATTTATATGCAACCCGCATGACCGTGTCACTCGGCGGGTTAACATAAATGACAGGCGATATAATGTTAACATTTACTGCAATCTACTATGGTTTTTATCATATCACTTGAAAGCGAAAAAGTAAAAATTATCTAATTAACAAGGTTTATTGCGTTCCGGGGTGACCCCAGCGAAGCGGGGTGAACGCTGCTAGTAAATGTTATAAAATGTAATCAGGCATTCCTAACAACTCCTACATATAGGTAAATAAATGTACGATCCAGTGAATGAGCGATCAAGACACCTGCAACTCTATTTGGCTGTCATCTTTCAACTGCAAAAGCTCCTTCGTGGCTAAGCGGTTAGCGTACACGCCTTTGGCATGGGAGACCGGGTTCGATCCCGGCGGGAGTTCATGTGGTTCGGATTCCACTTTAATGAGTAGGCCAATTCTCATATAGCTTCGCTGCTGAAAGGAACGTTAAATTCACAATCAACTCAACTCAACTGAAAAGCGTACTGCGTGGGTGTAACAATTAAATTAATTTTTTGTGTATAAATTTCCCCTCCTCCATGAGACCAATAAATTCCAAACGCAAGTGCAAAATGCCCTCAAAAGCGGCACAAATAGCATCAAATAAAAATACGCTCATAAAATGTACAAAACAATGACTAATTCATGCAATAAAATTACCGTATTCTATAGCTTTATGGGTACATTTACGCCCGTTGTTCCAATAATGGAACAAACAAAATGAAAACTTCATGTACCCGTTCGAGCCCGTTGTTCCAATATTGGAACATTCAAAATTATAACCCGTTTTTATTAATAACAATCATAACCAATTGTTGCATTTCACATGCACTGAAAACTTAACACTTCTCCTACCCAAATAGTATTATATAGGTAGAAAATTCATAAACGAACGTAAAATTCACTTACCTCCTTTGATACGCCATAATTTGTTCTTATTCAACGCAACTAATAGCGACAGTACGCATCGTTCGCGCCAATTCAAGACAAAGATACGTCATTTGCTAAACCATTGGTGCCAAATGAAGAGGTCCATACAAAAATTGTTATCTTTATTCACGTAATATGAAAAATAAAAGTAAATTAAAAAAATGTTCCAATTTTGGAACAACGGGTTCAAATGGGTTAAACCAAATTCTTCGACATAATTCGCGACGAGAAGATATTTTGAACTGAATAATAAGACGGATTCCCCGCTTTTAGTGGACATTTAATTTCTTCGTAAATATCGTTTTCGTGTGTTAAT
Source organism: Thermobia domestica (assembly GCF_964235325.1). Lineage (NCBI taxonomy): Eukaryota > Metazoa > Arthropoda > Insecta > Zygentoma > Lepismatidae > Thermobia > Thermobia domestica. The sequence goes on along the minus strand of NC_137459.1, from coordinate 21,315,241 downwards.
ATTGATCCTAGATATTTGAAAGTATCCACTTTATCAAAAGTATTATTCGACATTTTAACGCATCCAAAATTTCCTGTATTACAATCCCGAGGAACTTCTATGTAGGGGAGAGTCCCCCATATCGCACCTGGTTGTGAATCGCACCACCCCTAGTATAAAAAGAACCGTAGTACTAACAAGGCATCTAATAGTTAAATTAAGTACTTTAAACATATTTCCATAATTACAGAGTAAAATGACGACGTTCAGTAAGTTATGCGTGTGTGCAGTTGCAGTACAATATAATTGGAGTATTCCTTACTAATTTTCGGGGTATTTCACAGTAGAATAGGAATTAAGGTAAGAGAATTAGCTTATGTTTCAATAAGTAATAATAAAAAATACCATTAATATTATAGTGACAAACGCAAGTTATCATTTTTTTTTAAATTTGTGAGGTATGTAAAGAATATATATATAAATGATGTAGTTTGCCAAATCGCACTATTACCGTGTGTCCGAAATCGCACCAGTGCGATTTTGGCTCCCATGATGAATTGTTTTTCGGTTACAATTCAGACAAGGTGGGCACATGACAATATGGAAAATGGTCTCCGAGTCCATGAATGGTGCTTTGAAAAAATATATAGAAAATAAAGTGACGCTGCCCAGCCCAATAATAGGAAGAAATAGAACTACCAACATGCAACCACAAAGAACAGAAGTACTCTCATCAAGTCCTTACAAAAATCATTTTGAAGAATAACGGCAAAGGCAATCAAGAATATCCAAACGTGTGGAGAGATCTAATCTTTCTGAACCGTCAGCTAGGTCTGTATGTGCTTCAGGAAACCTTAACACCAAAAAGTATTCGAAAAGTAGATACATCCAAATCACAATGCTCCGAGCTACATATTCGTAGTGTTTCAAATATGGCTTTTGAAATCAATGCGCAAGATTAGTTTTGCGTCCTTTATCAACAAAATTTAGTCGAAGATATGATCGGAGTATTTTGTGTAAAGTCTGGATACATGAGCCTTGTGCGGGTGTTTCAGGAGATGAATGTGCATTCCAATGTGATTTTTGTGCACATAAGGTGTAGCTGTCTGTTTTCCATAAATATACATACTTTACGTTCTAGGATTATGAACAATATTGCTCATTGGATCAACAATATGGATATTTTTTTCTTTAATGATATGTTCTTCCTCGTATTAATAACACAGATAAAAGAATGTGATATATCATAGATATATTCATTTGTTTTACTTCTAGGTTGCATTTCTACTTAGATTATTTCTAAAGTATTATTTCTGTGCTCGGTTATTTACATTGCAGTATTTTTTTTTCTCTAAGGGGTATTATACCTCATCTTAATTTAACATAAACAAAATAATGCAATATTCCATGGAAATGATCATTTGTTTTGCCTATTAAAATTGCTTGTATTCTTATGGCGGTGCGATTTTGGTTCACATGGTGCAATTTGGGAAACCTGTTGCGTAAATCGCATCAATCGCAGGCTTCTAAAATATCATCACTTTTATCATGATAATGATAAGATATCATTATGAAATCACTGTAAAAGTATTGGAAAACTATAAAGTTCAATGCGATCAAAAAATCATTTTAAATTTCTTCAAAAGTTTCGAATTAAAACAATTTATGTAAAAAGTGGTGCAACTTTGGCTACTCTCCCCTATTTAGTACATTAATTTTGCCTAAAAGTTTTAAATTTTTTTCGGAGAGGGAATCGGACCCCTCTAAATACGCCCCTATTATCTGGAAACACAAATAGACGTGGACACAAAACAATTTTCGTCTTAAGTGTCCATGGTAATTTCCCCGTTGGAATAGTTAACGGTTTAAAAACCCTATAAAGCAGGATTCACTCGTTACCCGTTCAAAACGGGATTTTCCCATAATCATCATCTGTATGACACTCGTTTTCATACTGTGCTTACATATGTTTGAGTCTCATTGTAGTATGATTATTATCTTCCATAATCGAAATAACAGAACAGAAATGAGATTTTACTTCTTTTCTCTTTAAATTAATTTATTTCAGAATTTGATTTAAATCAACGATTTTTATTTAAAAAAATCAACTGATTTAAATCTTGATTAAAATCGTGATTTAAATCAATCCACCCTGATAATCACTGAAGATAAAAAACTACGAAAGACTTACTAACGATACAATAAACTGGGCTTTCTCATCTCATTTTGTATCACGACCCCTTTTATCACATCTTCTTGCCTGTAATCCCCATAATTAATTTCCGGTTTCCAATAAGTTTTTCATTATTGCTGCCAATCGCTTACAGTTGTAAGTTGTATTTTTTGCTTCTGGTGTTTCAATTTGCAGTTCCTCACCAGTTTCTCCTTTTATTCCAATTTTTTTTAAACTAATCTTTATTTGTTTAATATTCTTTGCTGTATTTGGTAACAAAGTATAGAAATAAAAATATGTCTACCAAAATAAGAAGTTTAAAATATTAAAAAAAAAACTATTTTTCTGCTACTAGGTTCTAATTATAAGTATCGTTTTCATTTCCCTTCGCGATCCCAAGTTGAGAAACCTCCCAAGAGACAAAGTGGACAATTTATTGCGATTTTTTTTTGTTTAACGTCCCACAGCTATGCTCTTTAGGCTGAAAGAAATAGATGATTGATTAAAATAAATATTTGACAAATTATTATTTTATTTTATTTTTTTGCTATCCCACCGGAAATGGAAGCAGGGGCAACGTGCACCAAAGCCATACGCGCTACCAATGTTTTTGTTAAAAAAAAATGTTTTTACAAAAGTAGTAGTAGTAGTTACATACGGAAAACAAATGCTATAATATTACTCCCCCACGAAAACAACAAATATTACGAAAACACTTATATCTAACTTTCCTAACCTCAATTTACACACTGATCTGTCTAGATCAAAATTCAAGGGGGGAACTCCTGAGGAATTTTCTCTGTGGAAGGAAAGTTCTGGACTAAATTTTGAACACTGGAATTAATAATACGAAAGAAATAATACATACATACATGAAATACCTTATCTTGCTCTAGGGAAAATGTTTTAATGATTTTATCATTGGTTTTAGACATAATTCGGTCCTTATCATGTGGAACCACTGACGTACACATAATTTCATTAACGACATCCAAACTTAAATAGTTTCAACTTTCAAAATACGCGCGTTTTTTAATGCCTAAGTACATATCTTGATATGGTATATATTTTTTCATATGATCTTGTTGAGGTGGGGGGTTAAAATTGAAGGATCACCTTAAGCCACTGTATGCGACTGAGCAAGAACATTGAAAATCACTCGTATGATAGATCTGTGTTTCAAATCAGAGTTTTATTACGAGGATGGAATGTAAATAGTGTGATCCTTTGTCCTCTCCAACCATAAAAATTTACTTTATTGCTACAAAGATATGAAAATATGAACATGAAATCAAATCATGCATTACCTTGGTTGATATTATTCCTTCGGTAAAGGGCTGATACCTGACATGTCACATCCTGATTCATCTTCATCATCTTCTGTGGGACTCGCACTCACTTCGGAATCATGAGCCACGCCTCTGTTTTAAGCGAATGGAATATCCAGAAACAGCAGGGTTGTCGAAATGCCTCATGTGTTCTCTGGACCAAGAGATATGGTAAAGGTTACCAAAACGTCAAAAATTTGAAGGGGGAAAGAATCATAGGAGAGGACATAGGGTAGGCAAATAAGGAAAAATAGGGACATAAACTTTATAAAGCAGAAATGTCCTGATGATGTAGATAAGTACGCGGCATGCTTTGTTCACCTCATGTAATTAGGTGATTTAGGTTTCTTAGACAAATGATAAATAAAGATCGATCAGGATTTTGTATTTTCTTAATTTCATCGAGAAGTTATTAGTACCCTTCTGCGTTACAAGATGTCAACAAAGAGTGTGATATAACAACATTTCTTATTTTAATATAATGATTTGTATATATTTGAACGTTGATAAATGTTCTTCACTATATTCGCACAGTCACTTTAAACATGTATAGTTTTTGTACTATAAATCACGTAACACAAAAACAATTTTTGCGATCTAAGCCTTGGGTGAACTAGTTTCCCCATTAGATTTGAAAGATGTCTCGTCTTGATAATGATACAAGGATCATTACTTGCATGTTTCTCGTCTCCTCTCTAATTTGAAAATGCACTCGTCTTGTGCGCAACACAGACCCCCAACCAGCCTCAGAGGTTGGGGGGGACATGAATATGTTAGGGGGCCAAGTCATTAAAAGTTCTCCTACACATAGCTAAATTGTGTTGTTTGTATTAATAATGGAATTTGGTGATAAGGTCTAGGGGGCCACGAAAAGTTTGGAGGGAAGGTTCCTTAGCCCCCCTCTAGTTGTGGGCCTGGCGCAAACCCCATAAGCATTCCGCCAGCGGGCCGCCGTAGGCCCATCGACGTGCGAATGGCGGGCCGCTGGCGAACGCCGCCGTCGGGCCACCTGCTCGATTACACTAATTACGCCTTCGTCCCGCCGGCGGGGTATCCGCCATAATCCCGCTGCTCCTCCTCCTTTAGCCGATACCCAGCCGCTGAAATCCCCCCACATATTTCCCCATGTGCAAGACGTAATCGGATCTACCGCAAGCCACGGCGGATTGCCCCCCAAAATTTTAGTCATCTACTCTCAATTTTGGAAACGTATTGTCATTTAAGCGCTGAAATCTTTATACCAATACATGGTTAAAATACAAAGATTTAACACCATTTTTTTTTTCAAGAATTCCATTCCCATCCGGAGATGGGTGGGCTGCAGAAGGCTTTTTTTTGTAGTGCTAGCTTGATGGCTAGCTCCCCCAAAGGGTTATGCCCTTTATATGGGAAGAGAAGGAAGAGGATTGTGGATAGAAGGTATATAGTGCTGGTCTATGAGTGCATTCTTTATTTATTAGCTTCAATAACAAACAAAAAAAATAAACAACAGGTATATTACGAAGATAAATAGATGTGAATGTATGATACAACTGCAGACATTGTAGCATTATGCTATAATCATAAGGATGGGGAGTAGGTACTATTTCAAGCAATGGCATTGCCTTTATTTTGGTTATGGGATCATATGAAGGACATTATAGCTTTAATGCTATAATCATAAATGAGGGGAATATATGAGATGGAAATGAAGTGCATCGGACATCACAACACGTGGGATATGTTAGTGGACGAATGAGCTTATCTTCCGGTCCTTGGGTGGCTCAGGACCATGATGGAGACAGTGGGAACCCTGTTAGAACAAAAAGACTACTGTGCGACATAGGATGGAAAGATGAGAGGTGAAGAATAGTCGGTTTTATAAGCAGCAACGGCACGAAGATCGGGATGATCAGGGGGTAAAGTGTAATGATATAAAGAAAATAGAAGGGAAAGTGAAGTATGATGAAGAGGGTGAGAAGGGGTATAAGCTATATCAAAATTCATAGTATCTAAGAGGAGGGCATGTCGTTCCTCGAACCGTTTAGTAATATACTTCAGTCGGAGTGTTTCGAGGTGGTATAAAATATGGGGAAAAGTTAGGCGCTCATAAAGTTCATGTGTAGGACTGGGTAATTTAATGCGGAATGCAATACGTAATGCATGGCGTTCAAGAATTTTTAGTTTCTCGTAATAAAAGGGAGAGGCGTTAATCCAAGCCACGAACCCATACGTTAGTATTGGCCGGAGAAAAACCTTGTATGTGTTTAGGACGACAGATGATTTGAGGCCCCAAGTCGTTCGTTAAGCGTCGTAATAGATTCAATCTATTATAAGCTTTAGCGACAACCGTCTTTAAATGAGGACGCCAGGTAAGGTGTTTGTCGATGGTGAGACCAAGGTATTTAACGTAATTAGCGGGTTTCAGGCTAGTGTCGTCAACGGTTAAATTGAGATAAGATGGATTTTTCTGAATTTTACTACGTTTTCTGGGAGGAAGAAGAAATAATGTTTATGTTTTATCTGGATTTATCTTGAGCCTCCACTGGTTGCACCAGCTGACGAAGGAGTTGATAGCAAACTGCATAGCGGTATTAATTTGCTGTACTGTGTTCCCTAAGGCAAGGAAGGCTGTATCGTCTGCGTATTGAAAAAGTTGGATGTTGTCTGGAAGTGGCGGTAAGTCTGCAACATATAGAAGATATAATAAAGGAGAAAGTGCTGAACCCTGAGGCACGCTGGAATGTAGAAAGATGGGATGTGAAAGAGCACTGTTGATTGAGATATAGGCCAATCTGCAAGAGAGAAAATTATAAATAAAACGGACGTAGGCGAGAGGAAGTTTGAAATTCAACAATTTAGCAATGAGACCTTGGTGCCAAACTTTATCAAATGCTTTCTCAAGATCAAATAATACTAAGCAGGATGGTTTGGTGGTATTGTAATGATCAGTTATGATAGTGAGCATTCGTAAAAGTTGGTCGTTGATACAGTAATTTGGAAGAAAGCCTCCTTGATGATTCGGGAGGTTTTTAACAGAGAGGTGTTGATGGAGCCTGTGAACGAGAATAAGTTCAAGAATTTTGCTGTAGATGGATGTTAATTGAATTGGTCTGTAAGAAGCAACGCTATTGGCAGGTTTGTCCGGCTTTTGAAACATTACAACTTTCGAGGTTTTCCAGTGAGACGGTATGTAACCTGTTCTGAGTATAAATGTAAAAATGAGAGCTAAGAGGTGTAGGAGAATATACGGTCCTTCTTTGATATGGCGATATGTGATCTCATCTAGTCCAGGGGCAGTATTGCGTTTTCGTGTTATGGTGTCTTGAATTTCGACTGTGGTGATAGGGGCTGTAAGTGGATGGTTAGCGGGAAGAGAGTGGGATGGATTTGGTTGAAGGTGAGAAGACTGAAAATTAACGCGTATCAAGTTAGACCAACCACCAAAACCAAAACGACCAGAACATATCTCAGAATTATGAGCTAATTATGGGCTAATTAGTTGCTCTAATCCCAATTTTTGGGCTCCTACTGTTAGCAGGAAATCGGATTCAAAATGGGCGAGTCTAGCTTGATATCAAGCTAGAACCACCATACAGTTAAAATGGTCCGATCGAAAAAATTCAAACGCCAGAATTATGGGCTATTTATGGGCTAATTAGTTGCTCTAATCCCAATTTTTTGGCTCCTACAGTTTAGCGGGAAATCGGATTCAAAATGGGCGAGTCTAGCTTGATATCAAGCTTGAACCCCCAATATGATTACGGTCAAAATGGTCCGATCGAAAAAATTCAAACGCCAGAGTTATGGGCTAATTAGTTGCTCTAATCCCAATTTTTGGGCTCCTACTGTTTAGCGGGAAATCGGATTCAAAATGGGCGAGTCCAGCTTGATATCAAGCTAGAACCTCTCATACTGTTAAAATGGTCCGATCGAAAAAATTCAAACGCCAGAATTATGAACTATTTATCAGTGGCGGCTGGTACTATATGTTGCATGGTTGTGCAACCGGATATTTTTTTTAATACTAAAAATATTTTAAGTATTAAAGTAGTGTTTCAGTAAAAAATAAACCTTTGATCTTGAGCGCAAAACAGTATTGATGCATTTCTGAAAAAAGTCAATTAAAAAACGGAAAGAAAGAGAGAGATTTACCTTTCCAGTGGCAGCGAACGTTGCCACTGGAAGCAGTAATATTGAGCATATGGCAGCGAGCTCCTATCTCTTAACATGGGGAAGTGGATTTATTCTTGCAACGCTCCTATCTTCCCGTATTGGTTCCTTGCGGTTGCATTTTCTTCGCAACTGGTCAGCTTCTGTAATAGTTACGAATTCCTCCGCTTAGCAGCGCTTGACTCAATTGATAGGGTGAGGAAGATACAGACGCGTGGAAGAAAGAAGTTATTCACAAAACATAAACTCGCAAAGAACAAATATAAGTCTGGTGGTAGCAGGGACGGATCCAGGCTGAAAGTTTGGGGGGCGGTCGTTCGAAGTCAATAGATTTTATTTAACATTTATAATACAAAGGTGAAAATTCTTGGGATAAGATTTATTTTTAAAAAAATCCTATTCTGGGGGGAGGGAATCGAGTCTCCAAGAAGGAAATGTCTTACTACTGGTCTAATTCCTAGCTCTGTGTCTTTCGTGCACATGATTCCGTATTCGATTTCCGGCGGAGAGCATAAATTAATATCAAATTATTCACTTCCAATACTCATCTGTCTTCTTTAGCTTAATTTGCTGGAATATTAAGCTATTTTTTTTTCATTTTCAAAGGAAAACATCTTAGATTCCATGCTTCTTTACAGACAAAAAAATACGTGGTTCCTGAAAATGGACTTTTTGTTCCGTATATTTATACAAAGAAATGCTAACAAAATGCATATTGTCGGAGAAGAGAGGTGTTTCTGGACCCTAAAGAAAATAAAGCGGAAAATATTTGCGGTAGCGATGCTTTCTATTCAGAGAAACTTGGCGAGCAGCATTTCAGATTTCAATAAAGTCATAGAAAAATTTGAAGCCCGAAAGATCGAAGAAAGACCTTCCATTCTAAAATAATGCATAGTTTATATAATTAAATATTTTTTTTTAACTGCGTGCATGCAATTTTCTTGCTTTTTTTCTTCTTTTCGGATTAACGCCATCATTCATGGCTTACAGCACATACTATATATTCGATTTATCTCTTGTTCAATAACATGAGTGTAGAGGTTTTGTATATAAATAGTGTATAAACGTACATTGATAGTGGTTGTTTGAAAAATAAAGAAATAGCTTATATATTAAATTAATATTAGATAAATAATTTAATCAATAATATACAAATAGAGCTTAAAAGACTTTCCTCTTCATATTTCCTGAATTTTTTTTTGGATAAGACTCAAGAATGCCGGGGGAGGGGAACACTTGCGCGTAGGCCTACATACATACCTTTGATATTGCAACATTGCAACCGGTGCTTGTACAGACTACGAGCTGCTACTGCTATTTATGGGCTAATTAGTTGCTTTAATCCCAATTTTTGGGCTCCTCCTGTTTAGCGGGTAATCGGATTAAAAATGGACGAGTCTAGCTTGATATCAAGCTAGAACCTCCCATACGGTTACGGTTAGAATGGTCCGATCGAAAAAATTCAAACGCCAGAATTATGGGCTATTTATGGGTTAATTAGTTGCTCTAATCCCACTTTTTGGGCTTCTAGTGTTTAGCGGGAAATCGGATTCAAAATGGATGGGTCTAGCTTGATATCAAGCTTGAACCCCCAATATGATTACGGTTAAAATGGTCCGATCGAAAAAATTCAAACGCCAGAGTTATGGGCTAATTAGTTGCTCTAATCCCAATTTTTGGGCTCCTACTGTTTAGCGGGAAATCGGATTCAAAATGGGCGAGTCCAGCTTGATATCAAGCTAGAACCCCCCATACTGTTAAAATAGTCCGATCGAAAATATTCAAACGCCAGAATTATGGACTATTTATGGGCTAATTAGTTGCTTTAATTCCAATATTTGGGCTCCTCCTGTTTAGCGGGTAATCGGATTAAAAACGGACGAGTCTAGCTTGATATCAAGCTAGAACCTCCCATACGGTTACGGTTAGAATGGTCCGATCGAAAAAATTCAAACGCCAGAATTATGGGCTAATTAGTTGCTCTAATCCCAATTTTTGGGCTCCTACTGTTTAGCGGGAAATCGGATTCAAAATGGATGGGTCTAGCTTGATATCAAGCTAGAAACCCTCATATGGTCAAAATGCTCCGATCGCAAAAATTCAAACGCCAGAATTATGGGCTATTTATGGGCTAATTGGTTGCTCTAATCTCAATTTTTGGGCTCCTGCTGTTTAGCGGGAAATCGGATTCAAAGTGGGCGAGTCCAGCTTGATATCAAGCTAGAACCCCCCATATGGTTAAAATGCTCTGATCGAAAAAATTCAAACGCCAGAATTATGGCTTATTTATGGGCTACTTATTTGTTCTAATTCCATTTTTTGGGCTCCCATTGTTTAGTGGGAAATGGGATTTAAAATGGGCGAGTCTAACTTGATATCAAGCTAGAACCCCCAATGCGGTTACGGTTAGGATGGTCCATTCGAAAAATTTCAAACACCAGAATTATGGGCTAATTGGTTGCTCTAATCCCAATTTTTGGGCTCCTACTACTTAGCGGGAAATCGGATTCAAAATGGGCGAGTCTAGCTTGATATCAAGCTAGAACCCCCCATATGGTTAAAATGCTCCGATCGCAAAAATTCAAACGCCAGAACTAAGGGCTATTTATGGGTTACTTATTTGTTCTAATTCCAATTTTTTTGCTCCCATTGTTTAGTGGGAAATGGGATTTAAATTGGGCGAGTCTAACTTGATATCAAGCTAGAACCACCAATGCGGTTACGGTTAGGATGGTCCATTCGAAAATTTTCAAACACCAGAATTATGGGCTGTTTATGGGCTAATTAGTTGCTCTAATCCCAATTTTTGGGCTCCGGCTATTTAGCGGGAAATCTGATTCAAAATGGGCGACTCTAGCTTGATATCAAGCTAAAACCTCCTATACGGTTACGGTTAGAAGGGTCCGATCGAAAAAATTCAAACGCCAGAATTATGGGCTATTTATGTGCTAAATAGTTGCTCTAATTCCAACTTTTAGGCTCCTACTGTTTAGCGGGAAATCGGATTCAAAGAATGGGCGAGTCTAGCTTGATACCAAGCTAGAAACCCCCATACGGTTAGAATGGTCCGATCGAGAAAATTCAAACGCCAGAATTATGGGCTAATTAGTTGATTTGATCCCAAATTAGGGGCTTTTACTGGTTGGGGGGAATTCAGATTCAAAATGGACGAGTGCAGCTTGATATCAAGCTACAAACCCAATACGTTTAAAATGGTCCGATCGAGAAAATTGAAACGCTAGAATTATGGGCTATTTATGGGCTAATTAGTTGCTCTAATCCCAATTTTTGTTCTTCTACGTTTTAGTGGGAATCTTTTTATCAAATTGTGAGATTTGGCTCTAGCTCTAGCCAAGAAATAGAATAATAGCAACTAATTTATCCATAAATAGCCCATAATTCTGACGTTTCAAATTTTGCAATCAAACCAATCTAACCGAAACCGTATGGGGGTTTCTAGCTTAATATCAAGCTAGACTCGCCCATTTTGAAATCGATTTCCCGCTAAACAGCAGGAGCCCAAAAATTGAGATTAGAGCAACTAATTAGCACATAAATAGTCCATAATTCTGGCGTCTGAATTTTTTCGATCGGAGCATTTTAACCATATGGGAGGTTCTAGCTTGATATCAAGCTAGACTCGCCCATTTTTAATCCGATTTCCCGCTAAACAGTAGGAGCCCTAAAATTGGGATTAGAGCAACTAATTAGCCCATAAATAGCCCATAGTTCTGGCGTTTGAATTTTTTTCGATCGGACCATTTTAACGGTATGGAGGGTTCTAGCTTGATATCAAGCTAGACTCGCCCATTTTGAATCCGATTTCCCGCTAAACAGTAGGAGCCCAAAAATTGGGATTAGAGCAACTAATTAGCCCATAAATAGCCCATAATTCTGGCGTTTGAATTTTTTCGATCGGACCATTTTAACCGTGTGGGGGGTTCTAGCTTGATATCAAGCTAGACACGCCCATTTTGAATGCGATTTCCCACTAAACAGTAGGAGCCCAAAAATTGGGATTAGAGCAACTAATTAGCCCATAATTCTGAGATATGTTCCGGTCGTTTTGGTTTTGGTGGTTGGTCTAACTTGACACGCGTTGAAAATTAACTTTTTCGACTGGATGATTTTTTGACTGATTATAGGTGGTAGAGGAGTGAAAATGGTTTGTAGATAATCGGCAAAAGCGTCCGCTTTATCTTTATCGGTATGAAGAGCTTTGTCATGGTGAATTAATGGATATGGTGTATGTGTCTTTTTACCTGTTAGGATGTTGAATCTTTTCCAAAATTGCGTGGAGTGAGCAGTATCTGAAAGTTTATTGCAAGTGTCTATCCAACGCCGTTGTTTATATGCCCTATGTAATTTCGGACTCTCCGTTGAAATTGTCTATGAAGCCTTAAGGATTCGACATTGCCGGTGCGTTGATAATCTCTATAGAGTTCTCTAGAACGACGAATATGTGGAACGTAATGGGGTGGGAGTTGAGGATGATGAGGAGAAATAGTTCACTTGGGAATATGGGAGTTTGCGGATGCCTGAATAGATGATGTGATAACGTCAAGCGCATGATATAATCCTTCTTCTGTAGTAGGGAATTCTAAGTGTTCAAGACTGTGTGCAAGAGAAATGCGGTATGCTTCCCAGTCTGCTTTATCAAAACGTGGGACTTCACGTGATGGAATAGAATTGAAAAGGTTGGAGACTCAGCGTGTGATAGAAAGTTTAAGTGGAAGGTGATCACTGCCCATCGGATCGAGTACGTGCACAGTGCATCGGTCTATGAGATTATGCGAAACTATGACTACATCTGGTGTAGTGTTGGAAACATGTCGAGTTGGTTTGGGTAGTTGCAGAATAGTGCCGGTAGTATGAGTGGTGATGAAATCCTGGAAGTGGCGTTTTTGACGATCGGTACGGCTGTGAAAATTGATGTCAGCCATGATTACAAACATTCGGAAGTTATTGGAAATATATTGAAAAAACCCATAAGGAAGCTCATGACCAGGGCGAATGTAGATTGTGGCAATGGTTACATAAAGGTTTGAAAAATAGAGCGTAACAACCAAGTTTTCAGACAGATTTTGTATTGGAGGATGAAAGATGCGATATGGTAAGCTTCGAGGGAAACCAGTAGCTACCCCACCATTTGCTCTGTGGGCTGGTATGGTGTTGTCATGGCGAAGTACATGATAATTTGAAACTTTGCTAGAGCGTGCAGCTGTAAGGTGAGTTTCGTTTAGTAAAAATGCATGAATGGTTTCCTCCAAAAGAAGTTGTTTAAACGAAGTCCTGTGTTGCTGTAAGGAGCTGATATTCAGAAACAATAAGCTAATATGAGAGTCCATGTCTGAAAACTCAATGTGGATCAGTTGTAAGGTCAGTGTTGAGAATAGAAGAGTGAAAATATACATTTTGAAAAGAGTAAGTAGCTTGGAATTTAACATTGAGGATTCTTTTGGCTGCCAGTTGAATTTGTTAGAAGACTGTTGCCGTTGAAAGGGAAGAATATTTTGAAGTGCTGTGGTGAGAAAGGAAAGAAACTGGTTGATTTGAATTGGTTGAAAAACAGAAGTTGGCGTATCCATAGGATTGTCGGTAGGTGCCGTAACCTTTAAGGGCACAACTATTTCTGGCTTGCTTGGTTCAGGACGGGGCCGTGCTTTGCACCTGTAGCTAAAAGTGGGATGAGCATCTCCACAAGTACTACATGCTGGCGGATTTTGGAGGTTTGGACAGGTTTCCGTGTTATGAAGTTGCGAGCAGTATCCGCATTTCGCAGGATTACGACATTCCGCTGTGCTATGCTAGTTATAAATTTGACATTTCTCGCAACGCAATGGATGGGGAGCTGGAGTGTGTGATGGTTCCACTCTATGGCGTTTTTTATAAATGAAAGCTCCATTGCAAAGTAAATCGTCAATGGTCTCTTGAGAGCTAGTCAAAACTCGGACCATGTAAGTTGCGCCATGTACGCTTTTGATGCGTAAACACTTGAGAATGGAGTGCCCTTCAGCTTTTAGTTCCTCGCTGACTTCATCGTTGCTTATACTTGCTTCGACTCCACGTATGACTACTGATAAAGCAGATAGTCGGCGTGGAGGAGGTTGCTGTTTTATATGTTTATCTGTTAGTTTCTGCAGGTTAGCGTTTTTCCCAAAAATTTCAAATGAGTATTTATTTCGAATAGTCATGGCAAAGTTAGGATCTGGTGATTTAATTATGATCCTGTTGCGAGTCTTAGTGATCTGAGTGACTTGTGCTCGAGTGAAATACTTTGTTAGTTGAAGAAAAATTTGCTTCTCGTTTTGAAACTTCGGATCGTAATTAGTAAGTAGATAAGAATAGAACGTCGGTTTTGAGATATCTTCTAGAGAAGGAAATTGCTGCCTATCGTCAGGAGATGGCACGTCCATCTCGGTAGAGTGAGGTTGCACAGGTTGCGAAGAGTGGTGCTTTTTTGGCGGTGGCGATTTTTGCTGACTGCGAGTAGTTTGCACTGGGGCTGGGAATCGCGACCGAGATCGGACACCTGCCCGCGAACCCTTGCTGTTTTTGCGTTTATTAGTCTTTCTGATAGCACCAGTTGAAGCAGAAGATGAGGGTGTTGTTTGCCCGGTGTCGATATCCATGGTCGTCTAGATCGATGTGATGAATCAACAAAGTGCGTAACTCAGATGAAGGTAGACTGAATGAGAAAATTAAATGATGCAATAGCCAAAAATAACTGGCCTCTCTCGGGTGAAACCCTCTATCTCGCCGCACCACTACGCCCGTAGCAATGATTGCCTGGTTGCGTCCACAACTCAAGATTGATCAAAGCCTAGACTCGATACCTACGTACCTCGGCCGGAGAGTTGAGAGCCAAGGGGAAGTATCTGCAGAAGGTTTTTTAAGGCTAGCCATCGGCTAGCAACCTTTCAGAGGGATACACCTTCTTTTAGGGAAGGGTAGTTAAAGGTATAGGAGAAGTGAGGAATTGATGGATGGACTATGGGCTGTTTTATTGATATCTTTATTTATTCATCTTTTATTTTGAGGTTGTTATGATCTTTTCGATCATAAACATACAACAAGGTGGAAGGAACTTCATATGTTTATATAAATGTTAACATAACGAAAAATAATATAGTAAATGTAAGAATACAAAACAAAACATGACAAAAAGAAATAAACTATCGAATTTAAGTGTATATAGCAACGGAAAAAATATAGTGAATAAATGAACGCATAACAATAAGCAATAAAGGAGAAACTAACGAAATTGGAATATAAACTAACGCACAATTTGAAATCATAAGCACTGATGGAGATAAGAGATGAAGTGAGGTGCACTTGACGCCACAACACATTATGAGGACTGTTAGAAGCACAAATGCGGTTAGGTTAGGGGCTGCTCTTCCACCTAGGGGCTGCTCTAGGGCAATGAAGACGTGGTGAGCCCTGTTAGTAATGATGGAATCATTGTGCACAAAATGATGGAAAGATATGAGGGAGATGAACATGCAGGCGATATTCTTCAAGGAGTTGACGATCGATATGGTCTGGTGGTACAGTGTAGCAGTATAATGTAAACAGGAGGTGCAGTGGAGTATAATGGTATCGTGCGGGAGAGGAGTGAAGTGCAAGATGATGCATTGTTTCAAAGAGGAGAGGTTGATGGTGTGTGTAACACTGAGTGATAAACTTTAAACGGAGTGCTTCAAGGTGATAGCGGAGAGTAGGAAATGATATCAAGGAATAGAGATCACGAGTCGGACTTGGCAGAGAGATTCGGAAGGCAATGCGAAAAGCATGTCTTTCAAAAATAGCTAGTTTGTCATAATAGGTGGATGAAGCGGAAATCCAAGCCGGAAAGCCATACGTAAGAACTGGCCTGAGAAAGACTTTGTAGGTGTTCAATATGACGTTAGCTGTAAGGTCCCAGGTAGTACCGGTTAGCCGTTTTAGCAAGTTTAGACAGTAGTAGAAAATGGATCGATCTGGCTCAGACCTGGATCAGCGTTGAACAACTCACAAGCCCCTGGGAAAATGACCACCATACACCGTGAGCTCACGGTCTTTTACGACCTCCATTTTAGGGGTGAATTCGTTCCCTTTTATGACCTCCATTTTAAGGGGTGACCTCGTTCTCTTTTACGAGCCCATTTTAAGGGGTGTACTCGCACCCTTTTATGAGCATATTTTCCAACCCCTATGAACAAACAGCAGAACATCAGACTACGTAACATAACGAACATACAGAAGAGCAAATTGAACTCATTCTCTTTTATGAGCACATTTTAAGGGGTGTACTCGTTCCCTTTTATGAGCATATTTTTCAACCCCTATTTTAATTACGAACACAGCGAAGAGAAGATAACACATAACACTACGTAACACACAGCAGAACAGATAACAGATAAGAATATGAAACATAGAAGGGGTGTATTCATTCTCTTTTATGAGCATATTTTTCAACCCCTATTTTAACATAGCAGAAATTACACTGACACTACGTAACACACAGCAGAACAGATAATACATAAGAATACGTAACACACAAGGGTGTATTCATTCTCTTTTATGACCACTTTTTAAGGGGTGAACTCGTTTTCAAACCCCTATTTTAACATAGCATAGAATACATGGAGACTATGAACATACAGCAGAGCAGATAACAAACACAACCACCTCCATTTTAGGGATGTATTCATTCTCTTTTATGAGCATATTTTCCAACCCCTATTTCAACATGACAGAGACTACGAAACATGGCGGACATAGCACAGGGGGTGTATTCATTTTCTCCACCCCTAATTGAACATAGCAGAACTAGTAAAAGAGTATGACTTATTTTTCAACCTTAATTGAAGACAGCAGAGAATAGATAATATTCAACCTCTAATGGAACATAGCAGTGAATACATAAAACATAGAAGAAGTTACATAAGACTACGGGGGTGTATTCCACCCGTATTTGACCATAATGAACATAGCAGAGAATGGGGGTGTATTCGTTTTGGATTCCACCCTTATTTGAACTTCGTTACCTCTTACGAGCATATTTTAGGGGTGTACTCGTTTTAATGTAACATAGCAGTGGGCCTATTTTTCCACCCTTATTTGAGCATAGTCCATTTTTAGGGTGAACTCGTTTTCAACCCCTATTTCAACATGACAGAGACTACGAAACATAGCAGAGGTGAACACACAGCTTAACAGATAATACATAGCTACGGAGGGAGGGTGTACTCGTTCTCATTTTTTCAACCCTTATTTGAACATAACAGATAATACATTCGAACCCTATAGCAAAGATTCTTTTAAGGAGTGAACTTGTTTTAACCTATATTTGAACATAGCAGAGATGATTATTTAAAGAATGCGAAACTTCCGTGTTTTGTTATCAGTTACATAATAACTTCCGCCATATGTAGATAATTCTCATTACGTCATTTATCCGGATTTGAAAAAACATTGACCTAGTTTTCTCTTTAACAGACAATAACTTGTCATTCAACGATAGGAATCCCTGAACGTAATGTAATCAATCACAAAGGTATAAAAAAAAGAGGGGAATTCCCGAGGATGACTCATACTATTGCGCAATATGACGTAATACTGTCAGACAGGTATAAAAGACTGACCGACATGTTTTTTTGTAATCACTTCATGTTTACCGTGTGAAGCGTAAAGTTCAGATATTTTTTGTGTGTGTGCGTTTATATTATTAGTGTGGTTTATTAATAGTGTGGTTTTGTTTTCTTTTGTAAGTAAGACATTTTATAATAATACTATTAATATTATATTATAAAAACTCAGTTCAAAATTATTATAGTAACTTTGAAGAGTTAGTTTTTTTTAAAAAATGGCAACAAAAAAGGTCAAATCAAATATTATCAATTCTGATACTCTATTTAATAATAATTTAAAAAATTTTATTTTAAAATGTGATACTGATTTAAATGAGGATAGTGGATGTTTTTTAAAGAATAAAAGAAAAGACTGTTTAGATATATTAAAACAGGAACAAGATAATTCAGCATTTAAAGTAAATTTTTCGTTGGCTACAACTTTTGTAAAACCAGTAGATTTAGAAACATGTCGATTCTTTGTAAATAGTGGTAACGAAATTATTTTACCGAGTACAGATGTGAATTCTATAATAGAAAAACTATTTAATAAAATTTTAGTTGAACAAGAAAATAGAGCAATTAAGAAATCAGGGTGGTCTTTATGTTCTGAACCAAACCATCACTTAGAAATTAAAATCAGTAAATATGATCCTCTTTCCGCTTCTTCTTTTATAAAATTACCTCAATGGATTTTATCCAAAAAGAATTGTGTTATAAATATTCAAAATAACGATAATAGATGTTTTATGTACTGCATTCTAGCTGCGTTGCATCCCGCAAAAGATAATCCACATCGTGTAAATAATTACATACAATATAGTAATACTTTATTACCATTATTTGAAAAAACCAATATAAAGTTTCCCGTCGAAGTAGAACACATAAGCAAATTTGAACATATGTATAATTCCGTATTTCCTAAGGAACAAATTTCCATTAATATATATGACATTAACTATGATCATGAAACTATTTTCCCGTTACGTATAAGCGAAAACACATGTGTAGATAAACGTATAGATTTACTGTATTGTGAAGAAAATTGCAACAGTCATTATTGTCTTATAAAAAATATCAATGCGTTATTGAAGAGTCATAAAGAGAAAACTTATGTAAAATTGCCTCAATAGATTTTATCCACAAAATGTGTTTTAAATATTCAAAATAACGATAGAAGTTTTATGTATAGTATTCTAGCTGCTTTATATCCAGTAAAAGAAAATACAAATCGTGTGAATAATTACATACAATATAGTAATACTTTATTACCATTATTTGAAAAAAACAATATAAAGTTTCCCGTCGAAGTAGAACACATAAGCAAATTTGAACATATGTATAATTCCGTATTTCCTAAGGAACAAATTTCCATTAATATATATGGCATTAACTATGATCATGAAACTATTTTCCCGTTACGTATAAGCGAAAACACAGCTGTAGGTAAACATATTGATTTATTATATTTAAACTCTCATTATTGTCTAATAAAAAATATCAATGCGTTATTGAAGAGTCATATAAAATTGCCTCAATGGATTGTATCCACAAAATGTGTTTTAAATATTCAAAATAACGATAATAGAAGTTTTATGTATAGTATTCTAGCTGCGTTGCATCCCGCAAAAGATAATCCATATCGTGTGAATAATTACATACAATATAGTAATACTTTATTACCGTTATTTGAAAAATTTCCAGTCGAAATAGCACACATAAGCAAATTTGAACATATGTATAATTCTGTATTTCCTAAGGAACAAATTTCTATTAATATATATGGCATTAATTATGATAATAAAACTATTTTTCCGTTACGTATAAGCGAAAATACAGCTGTAGGTAAACATATAGATTTATTATATTTAAACTCTCATTATTGTTTAATTACAAATTTAAATGGTTTAGTCAGACATCAGTTAGGTAGTCATCAAACATTTATTTGTAGACGATGTTTAATATCTTTTTATAACAAATCAAAATTAGATGAACATGACAAATTATGTAAAGAACACATTCCAACCAAAATTAACATGCCGAAACAAGGAGAAGTTTTAAAATTTCGAAAATTGAAATTGTTATTACAGAATGATGTGATAATAATTGCAGATATGGAAAGTTGATTAAAACCTATAAATAAACAAAGTGGATCTCATACAATACAAATTCACCAACATATACCATGCAGTTTTGGTTATATTGTATGTTGGAGTAACAACTATATGAAATCAGATTTAGTTATTTATCGGGGAGAAAATGTATCGATGAAGTTTATGTCTGCTATGGAGAATGAATTAAGAAAAATCATAAACATATTAGATCAAGAAAAACCATTAATACCATTAAATAGTTCTCAGTTACAGGAGTTTAACCTATCCACTGAATGCTCAGTTTGTGATAGTAAATATACGAGTGACAATAGAAAAGTTAAACATCATAACCATTTAACTGGTCAATTTATTGCCACGGTATGCAACAAGTGTAATTTACAAATTAAGCGTCAAAGTAATTTTATCCCTGTCTTCTTCCATAATTTGTCTGGGTATGATGCACATTTATTTGTGAAAGAATTAGGTTGCACCCCTGGAAATATTTTTGTAATTGCTGAAAGCACTGAGAAATACATAACATTCTCTAAGCACTTTAATTTTAATGGTAGACCTATCGAGTTACGTTTTGTAGACTTATTTAAATTCCTACCGTATAGTCTCGAAAATTTGGTGTCAAAATTAAAACCTGAGCAATTTGTCTATACAAAGCAATATTTTTCTGATGAAAAGTTTCCTTTAATTCTCCGTAAGGGAATTTATTTTTATGAATACATAACAAATTTAGATACATTTAAAGAAACTGAATTTCCTGGAAGAGAAGCGTTTAGTAGCAAATTGAGTGGAACACAAATTTCCGAGACTGATTATCAATATGCAAAACTGATTTGGCGTGTGTTTAAATGTGAAAATTTAGGGGACTACCACGATCTATATTTAAAATGTGATGTACTTCTCACAGCAGATGTGTTGGAGAATTTTAGAAAGACAAGTTTAAATGCTTTTTGTATTGATCCGATTAATTGTTTTACTGCACCTGGGTTGGCATGGCAAGCCATGTTATATAGAACAAAAATTGAACTTGAACTTTTATCAGATATCAATATGTATATGTTTGTAGAAAAATAGATTCGCGGAGGTATTACTCAAGCTGTGTTAAGATATGCCAAAGCTAATAATCCTTACGTACATGATTTTGATGCGGAAAAAGAAAAATCTTATTTACTGTATATTGACATGAACAATCTGTACGGACTATCAATGATTGACTATTTACCATATGGTGGTTTTCGGTGGGAGGATAAAATTGACAATTGGCAGGACAAACATAAAATTATCAATTGGCCCACGGATAGTGAATGGGGATTTTTTCTAGAAGTGGATTTAGAGTATCCAAATTATTTACACGAATACCATTCTGATTTTCCGTGTGCTCCCAGTAATGAAGTTCCACCAAATGGTAAATACTCTAAATTACTATTAACACTTAAATCGAAATCGAATTATATCTTGCATTATAGAGTATTACAATTTTATCTAAAACAAGGTTTAATATTGGTAATAGTACATAAAATATTATGGTTTCGTCAATCTAAATGGTTTGCATCTTATATACAAGAAAATACTCAACGCCGTGCAAATGCTACAATTGAATTTGAAAAAGATTTCTATAAGTTATTAAATAATTCTGTATACGGAAAGACAATGGAGAATGTACGAAAACGAATTGATATAAAATTAATTAACAATGAAAAAAAGTGTAAAAAATTAGTAGCGCAAAATCAGTTTGAAAATTGGGTAAAATTGGCTGATAATTTGGCATTGTTTCATATGGTAAAAAAATTGGTAACCCTTAATAAACCAATTTACGTAGGAGCGACAGTTTTAGAATTATCAAAATTAGCTATATATAACTTCCATTATAATATAATGAAACCGCGATATGGAGATAAAATTAGAATTGCATATATGGATACTGACTCTTTCATTTACCAAATTAAAACTAACAATATTTATAACGATATAAAAGATATGATTGAGTATTTTGACACCTCAAATTTTCCTGAAAATAATTCTTTATATAGCACACAAAATAAACACGTTTTGGGTAAAATGAAAGACGAATTAGGTGGAGTTCCCATAATTGAGTATGTTGGGTTACGAGCAAAAAATTATGCTATAAAAACTGGTGAAAATAAAGAATTGAAAAAATGTAAAGGGATCAAGAAAAATATAGTTAAAGAACAAATTACGTTTGACGATTATAAATCATGTATATTTAAAAACGAAACGATCTATAAAACACAATTTGAAATTAAAAGTAAATACCATAATTTAACAACAAATCAGGTGAGAAAATTAGCGTTAGATCCGTATGATGACAAAAGAAAAATTTTAAATTGTAATATACACACTGTTCCTTGGGGGTATTATAATAAAGATGTAAAATGTACGATTTGTATATTGTAAATACGATATAATTTTTTTTGGATATATTAGTATTAAAAAAATGTCACAATCAGTTCGAGAACAAATAGTAGCAGAATTACATAAAAGTGCAAGACGAAACTATCCTCGAATACCCGTTATAACGAAAGGGATTCATGATTTATGGCAAGCTGATTTAGTTGAAATGAATAGTGGAAAATTGAAAGGTCTAGCAAAAATTAATCGAAATTTCAAATATTTATTAACTGTGATAGATACATTCTCTAAATATGCTTGGGCTATTCCTGTGAAAAATAAAACTGGGAAAGAAATTACACAAGCATTTATAACAGTACTGAGAAAAGCAAACAAAAGCCCTAAATTTTTACAAACTGACAGGGGTCGAGAATTTTATAACTCAGAGTTTCAGAAGGCGATGAACCAAAATAACATTAAACATTATTCCACGTACAGTCATGTGAAAGCAAGTATTATTGAAAGATTTAATAGATCATTACGTAATTTAATGTGGAGAAAATTTACACTGCAGGGAAATTATAAATGGATTGGCATTCTGCCGGAATTACTACATAAATATAATAATACTATTCATTCCACTATTAAAATGAAACCTATCGACGCTATTAAAAAAGAAAATGAAAAACATCTATTGACAAACATCTATTGCAAAAAGTTTTCTGTGATAAAAAGAAAAAGTAAATTTAAGATAGGTGAATATGTAAGAATTAGTAAACTTAAGCGTCCTGGTTTTGATAGAGGTTTTACACGCAATTGGAGTACAGAAATTTTTCGAATTGCTAAAGTTTTCTTCACTAATCCTCCGACATATCACTTAGTAGACTCAAATAATAAACCTATTGAGGGAAGATTTTACGGACATGAATTACAATTAACGAAATTTCCAAAAACATATTTAATTGAAAAAGTGTTGCGAAAGAAAAATAATAAGGCCTATGTGAAATGGTTAGGTCTGCCAAAAAGTGAAAATTCTTGGATTGATTTAAAACATACTATATTGTAAAAAAAGAGAAGTCAAGAATTTATAGGTGAAGCATATCGTCACAAATATTTTAAATTCTAGCAATAGAGATGGAATGGAAAATTCCTTTTACATGTATGGTAGCAGGTCTTACAGGTTGTGGAAAATCATATTTTGTTAAAACATTTCTTGACCATTATAGTAAGTTATTTAAAAATATTGTATGGAGTTATGGTGAATGGGAACCGTTGTATGATACTCTTTCAAACTGTACGTTTAAAGAAGGTTTACCTCAAAATAATGAATTTCAAGCACATGAGGGTCCACATCTTGTCATTATAGATGATTTAATGCGTGAGTGTGACCATCGGATTATAGATATATTTACTAAGGGTAGCCATCATAGAAATATAAGTGTAATATTTATCACACAGAATATTTTTCATCAAAAAAAGGAATGCGGGATATTTCGTTAAATTGTCATTATATTATTTGTTTTAAAAATCCTAGAGACCAAGCTCAAATTAATTATCTCGCACGACAATTGTATCCAGGTAATACAAAATTTATTCAAGAAGCATATCAAGATGCAACTCGAATTGCACATGGTTATTTACTCTTTGATTTAAAACAAAATACTCCTGATGAGCAGCGAGTTCGAACAAATATCTTTCCAACAGATTCTTTTAATTATGTTTATGTACCTGTAAAAAAAATAATAATTGTAATATGGTTTATATTCTAACAACTATTTATGCTTTAATAGCCGTAAAAAATGATTAGTAAGGAAAATGCACATATGTTAAAACTTTTAGCAAAGTCAAAACCGAAAGCACGTAAGGCAATTTTACAAAATGCAGATCCTGATTTAATTCGCTCTATTTGTGAATGTTCCTATAACGTATTACAGGGAAATGTTCCATTAAATAAAACAGAGATAAATAAGCTAAAAAAATATAAAAAGGAACTGAGATATTCGGTGAAAAAAGGTCCGTCATTAAAACAAAAGAAAAAACGAATAATTATACAAAAAGGTGGTTTTCTTACTGCTTTGCTTGCACCTATTATTGGAGGTATACTATCTAGTTTAATTAAATAATTATGCAAAACGCACAAAAACTTATTTTAATCGCACCAGAAAAATTACATCATTATCAAACGATATCTAATCTTGATGATGAAATGAAAGAAATTTTAAATAATAAAAGTTTAAATGTAGAAGAAAAATGGACAAAATAAAGAGAAGTCTTACAAAAATATTTAAATATAATTCAAAAACCGGCAGCAGTTACAACAACAGCAACTACTACCACTACTAAGGAGGAAGAAGAACAAGAGGACGAGGAGGAGGAGGAGGAGGAGGATGATGAAATAATATCTACTCTCCCTGAAATTTGTAAACGTAAAGCAAGACCTTTATTACGTAAATTGAAACAAAATCCAAATATTCAATGGGACGATAATGGAAATGTGAATATTAATAATAAATTAATTCCAGGTGCAAATATAGTGGATTTGATATCCGATTTTGTTAGATGTCGTAAGAAAAATATTTCAGTTGCCGGCTGGAAACCTTTTGCTACATTATTAGCAAAAGCCAATATACCTTTAGAGTACATTGGTAATCCTCAACGAATAGATTATATTAGAAAACTAACAGAAGACGAACAAGACGAAGAGGATGGTCCTCCACCCCGTAAACGCAAATGGTGTACTTATAAGCAATAATAATAATAATATTCTATTGTAATCTATTGTTATTTTAAGTATATAGAAAGAAAGATGAATGAGCCCTACCTCAATTATTACATATATCAAGCAGGAGGCAATTATAACGTGTATAGAGGTACAGCATATCAAGAAGGTTATGGCATTGGTAGTTTTCTAGGAGGTTTATTTCGTACTGTATTTCCTTTATTAAAACAAGGTGCAAAAACTGTTGGTAAAGAATTGATACGTACAGGAATTAATGTAGCAGGAGATGTACTAGATAATAATAGACCTATTGAAGAGTCTTTGCATGATCGATGGCAAGAAGCTAAAACAAATTTAAAAAATAAAGCTCAAAATAAATTAAATCAAGTGTTGGAAGGATCTGGAAGAAGAAGAAAAAGAAAGAAAGTTCATTTTAGTGGTGCTGGTGTGAAACGGATAAAAAGATCCAAAGATATTTTTGATTGATTAATTATGGAGCAAAGTGATAGTTTTTATCTCACACTTCCTAGCAATAGTTCTATGGAATATTTTCCTCAAAATACTCTTGCTTGTTATACTACTAAATTATATCAACCTATTGTACTGGAGAAGGGAGTGTGGGAAACAGCTGTTGTTGAAGTGCATTATACAAGTTCATTTCAGAATGTTTCCAAATATACAAATAATATTTATTATCGTCTCATGAATACAAAAAACTGGAAAATAACTCAAATCTTACCAGGCCACTATTATCATGTTGATGATATTCTATCTCAAATTAATCATAAAAGTGATATATTAAATTTACAATTAAAAGTCAAAGCATCAGTGAAACGAATTGAGGTTAATAGAGTAATAAAAGATCAAGAGAAGCATATAGAAGTACGCCTATCTCCTGAACTAGCCAGAATACTAGGCTTTGATCATATTCAACAAGAAGATATTGCACTTGTTCATCATGCTCGTTATCCACCTGATTTACAAAAAGCGCTACCTACACTTATGTATATTTACAGTGATATTGTAGAACCACAAATGGTGGGTGACACCGTAGCTCCGTTGTTACGTATTATAAATACAAATATTACAGAGTATGGTATTAATAATGTACATATTTTTGATAATCCTCATTATGTCACTGTGCAACGTAAACAATTTGATCAAATTATTATTGATTTAAGAGATAGTACAGGTAATCCACTTCCTTTCCAATATGGCAGTGTATGTGTAAAATTACATTTTCGTAACGTAATATGGTATTGTAAATTTTACCATGTGTGAATATTAATAGTAAGAAACGAAAATGCAGTGTGAGTGTATGAAATCAGAATTAGATTTATTTGCTGGTTTACCCACTCAAACCAGTATTATAGGTAATAAAATAGTTCCATATAAACCTGTGGCTTCAATAGCTGATAATGCACCAATAGAATTTGTAGTCCCCGGTCATGGGGATGACTATATTGACTTACCGCACACAATGTTATATGTTAAAGGTAAAATTACTAAATCAGATGGTTCTAATTTAACTTCTGCCGATAAGAAAATTGGCCCTGTAAATGATTTTCTCAATGCAATGTTCAGTGAAGTGCAATTATATTTAAATAATCAAATTATTTCCTACTCTTCACATACATATCCATATCGATCGTATATTGAAAAACTACTAAATTATAATACTGAAGCTAAAACAACGCATCTTCAAACATCAATGTGGTTTAAAGATACTGCATGGCATATGGACAGTGTGGCCGATGCTAATGTAGGATTTAAACAACGTTTTCTTCTCACTGCTTTAAGTCAGTCATTTGAATTATTGGGTTATATTCATGCTGATATTTTCAATCAGGAGAAATTTTTACTGAATGGTGTACAATTGCGTATTAAACTAATTCCAGCTAAACCTACATTTTGTCTAATGGGTGACGCAGATGCTGATGGAAAAGTTGTAATTACAGATGCAACATTGCTTGTGAAAAAGGTTGATGTGTCACCGGCCCTTAAAATAGCACAAAATAAAGTATTACAAAATCCTAAATTTAGAGTAAAATATCCTATAACAAAAGTGCAAGTGAAGACTGAAACTCTGCCACAAGGAATTATGGATAGTACACTTCCAGATCTATTTTCAGGCCTAGTGCCTAAACGTATTATTATTGGTTTTGTTACTAATACTGCTTTTAATGGTAATTATCAAACAAATCCATTCAATTTTCAACATTTTAGTATGTCATTTTTTACATTGTATGTTGATGGAAATCCAATTCCCTTCAAACCTTTACAGCCAGATTTTGATAATAAGCTATATGTACAAGCATATTCTACGTTATTTACAGGTTCAGGTATTTATTATTCTAATCAAGGTAATAATATTTCACTCGCTGAATATCCTAATGGTTATACTCTACTGGTGTTTGATTTAACTCCTGATTCAAGCGCAAGTGCTGCATTTCATACTAGTCCGCAACGGCAAGGAAGTGTACGTTTAGAGGTTCATTTTAAAGAAGCACTGCCATCTCCTGTAACAACAATTATTTATGGTGAATTCTCTTCAGAATTAGAAATTGATTTCCAGAGAAAAATATATATTAATTAAAGAAAATGTTAAATACAATTGAGCTTTATGAAGCATTACAACAAAATTTGCCTAAAGATCATTTTATTGGTGTGTATGCTGCTGATGAGTTACCTTTGTTTATTCATACATTTCCAGCCGCCATAATTATAAACACTGATTCTAGTGATAAGCCTGGTGAACATTGGGTTGCTGTTTATATATCTAATATGTGTGTGGGAGAGTATTTCGATAGCTATGGTATACCTCCCTATATACAACATCATATAAGGTTTTTAAAACGAAACTGTCTGTATTATACATGGAATAATAGACGTATTCAAGGTGATTTATCTCAATTTTGTGGACATTACTGTTTCCTATATTTAGCATGTCGTGCATCTGGTTATTCGATGCAGGATTTTTTAAACAAATTCTCACTCACTACTATTGATGCTAATGATATTATGCTTTATTCATTTATGAGAGTATGATGATGTTATTTTTTTAAACTCCGCCATTGCCGGTCCCAAGCCCTGGATGAGAAAGGAGGAGGGTTGGGGGTGTTGCTACCCCCGTAAAAGAAAATAATGTTGGGTTGAAAACGAGTACACCCCTAAAATATGCTCGTAAGAGGTAACGAAGTTCAAATAAGGGTGGAATCCAAAACGAATACACCCCCATTCTCTGCTATGTTGAAATAGGGGTTGGAAAATATGCTCATAAAAGAGAATGAATACACCCCTAAAATGGAGGATGTTGTGTTTATTATCTGCTCTGCTATGTTAAAATAGGGGTTGGAAAATATGTTCATAAAAGAGAACGAATACATCCCTTCTATGTTATGTGTTATCTTCTCTTCTCTGTGTTCGTAATTTCTGCTATGTTAAAATAGGGGTTGGAAAATACGCCATGCTCTTTTATTAGCTGTGCTATCTGCTATGTTAAAATAGGGGTTGAAAAAGGGAACGAGTTCAATTTGCTCTTCCGTATGTTCGTTATGTTACGTAGTCTTATGTATTATCTGATCTGCTATGTGTTCGTAAGGGTTGGAGAATGAATACACCCATTAAAATGGAGGTTGTAATTTTATGTGCTCTTCTATCTGTTCGTAATTAACATAGGGGTTGGAAAATATGCTCATAAAAGATAACGAATACACCCCTTCTATGTTTCATATTCTTATCTGTTATCTGTTCTGCTGTGTGTTACGTAGTGTTATGTGTTATCTTCTCTTCGCTGTGTTCGTAGGGGTTGGAAAATATGCTCATAAAAGGGTACGAGTACACCCCCTAAAATGTGCTCGTAAAAGAGAACGAATACACCCCCTTAAAAGTGCTCATAAAAGGGAACGAATTCACCCCTAAAATGGAGGTCGTAAAAGACCGTGGGCTCACGGTGCATGGTGGTCATTTTCCCAGGGGCTTGTGAGTTGTTCAACGCTGATCCAGGTCTGAGCCAGATCGATCCATTTTCTACTACTTTAGACGGTTGTAGGCTTTAGTTCTGATACTTTGGAGGTGTGGTTTCCAGGTGAGATGGTTATCGAAGATAATGCCTAAGTATGTGACAGTGCGTGTTGGAGTGATGACTGTATCGTGGACAGTGAGCTTTAGAAGGGATGGAATGCGATGAACTTTGGTATGTTTACGGGGTGGAACGAAAACGATGGCTTGAGTTTTGCAGGCATTAATTTTAAGCTTCCATTTAGAACACCAGTGGGGGAAACCATCTATAGTTGCTTGTAATGAAATATTTATGGCTTGGATGGTTTTGCCAAGAGCAAGGAAAGCAGTGTCGTCAGCATACTGGAAGAGGTGAACGTCAGGCGGCAGCTGCGGAAGATCTGCAACAAACAGGGTGTATAAGAGAGGGGAAAGAGCAGAACCTTCAGGTACCCCACACATAAGAAAAATAGGTGAAAGCTACTCATTAATTGCAATGTATGAAATGTGACAAGCTAGGAAGTGATAAATAAGGCGAATATAGGTTATCGGAAACTTAATGAGCTTGTATATGAGTGCTAGGTGCCAAACCTTGTCAAATGTGCAGAAGGCATTTTTTTAAACCCATTTGGTGCCATAATTTTTCTAATGCATATTTTTGATTGAACGCTACATATTTTCTCTTACATAGGACACATATACAAAAGAAAAATAGGTTTTGATTGTATGTACCGGGGTACACCCGGTACAGCCTGTCCTATATATAGGACATTGGCCTTTTGGGTTGACAATTCTAAAAAATAAATACAATTATATCTAATTTTTACTAAGTTTTATTAAACAACGTTTGTAAGATTACATACCCGTACAATGCGTCTTAGCACCTTTACACAGCACTGTTAAACTAACGATGGTAATTATCAAGCACGGAACAGCACACAAGCCAAACTGGCATTCCTGACATGATGTTATCGGCTTTTTTGGACAACCCTGACATCTTCTTTGCTTTCCTTTCTCATTTCGTATTAGGGTATGTTTGCTAGCTTTCCGTGCTTCTGAACACTTTCTGTACAGTCCCTGTGGCCCCGGATGAAGTCTTGTCGATGCAGACTGTGAGAGCAATGCCATTGTAACACTTCTGTGAAATTCTAGAAGATCAAAATTACCTAAATCCAAGATCTGATAAAGTTTCCATCCAGCAATTAAAGGAGTTTCAACAACATTGGTAAATAAGTTCCAATACCACTTCTTGCCCTTGATCTTGATTGGGTATAAGCTCATCAATTTGTCAAATAAATCTACGCTATTCTTGAATACATGAAGCAATACATGAAGGCAGTTTGATGTTTTCTTTACGTACTTTGTTATTTCATGTTACTGTTTCCACACATTCAACGGATTCAAAATTCGTTACAACAGTCACAGCCTTGTTATCATTACATTTAACTGTACTGACTTCTGAGTTACGATCAAACCTTGTATCCACAAATCTTCTTTCCTTTTTGTTAGTTCTTTTGACGAGAGCAAAGGACATTTTCCACTTTCTATTTTCCCAGTCATGAAAATGTTTCTTTGTCTCAGATTGGAAGCGAGATTGTATGACGAAAAGAAGTTGTCCATATATACCGAATGGCATTCTGGGTTTTCCACAACGGACAGCAAAGGTTCCACAACATAATCGGATAATCTGGTATCCCCTTGAGATCCAGGTTGGTAGGGAATTATATGCAGTGGGTAACCATTGTGTGTGGCTAACATCCATAATTTGTACCCAAATTTCACCGGTTTACCCTTCATATACATTTTCAAACTATTTCTACCATAATATCGTACCATTCTCTCATCTATAGTTAGTTCATGGACAAATACCCCAAATTGTTGAATATCATTATTTATTAGATTATACAAGGGTCTGACTTTGAAGTAACGGTCAGATTTGTCTATAACGTCGTTATTCTTGAAGTGAATGAACTTTGTTAATTGTCTGAATTTGTTGCGTGACATAGTTTGCACAATTACTGGAAAATTGCAGTCAGCTGATGTCTTCCAATACATCGATTGACGTGGAACAAAAACGTAACCACTATACAACAAAATTCCTAAAAATTGTCTGATGTCATTTTCACATACGGAAAAGTCTATATTATGTTGGGCAGCATATCGATTTGTCTCAGTAACGGTATGTGCAATAATCTTTTCAATGAAAAGTTCCAATATCTGAAGTGGTATAAACCTCCAGGACATGCCTAGACGGCCTGAGTTGGTTGTGAAACGAGTATGGCTCAAGAGGCGCTGCGCGTGACCTAACCCCACCTAACCTCTAATATCCCTACCTATTGTATAATGTCAAAAATTCTACCATTTTATTCAGTACAAGGGTCAAAGTTTTCTAAAATAACTTTGTCGCATTATCAGTATATTTATAATTTTGAAGCATATAAATCTAATATTACCTTACCTAAAGTCAAGAAATATATATATGTATATATAATATATATAGTAAACCATCTATCTAAATTCTTCCAGTAGTGTATATATTCTGAAGGCCCACATGATACAGATTCCTATTGTACGTTTATTTCTATTACATTTACCGTAAATAAATTGCAAATCCGTTTCAAAGTTATGTGTACATTGAGTTTCGTTGCTTTATTACCCGGAAATTAAAACTCCTTGAAACCAGTAGGCTAAATGGCCGATGTCCTATATATAGGACACTAAAGAAACAAGGTATTTTTATCACATTATTTTATTTTCTGCGTTTAAACAACTAATGTATCAAAAAGAATTATATTTTAAGAATATAAAACAAGTGCTTACCTTCGATTTCTCGGCCTTTTCGATTTTCTGTTTCGAAGACAAGAAAAACGTTCATCAGCTATCCAAATTCCAGATACTTAACGATACCAGATTTCCCTTCAAAAAATCTTCCACACACGACGAACAAAGAAAGCATGTACTTGTATGAGCATGCGCAGAACCGAACAACATTCGGTTGATTAATCAGTGTTGCAAACCGACGTATTTTGTCACTGTCCTATATATAGGACATTGGCGTCAAATGGGTTAAGGAGTACGGGAATAGGGTAACATAGTGAAATCTTTATTCACCAATTAAGTTTCATCATGCGGTAAATAAGTTCCTACCTCCAGCCATTAGAGGGTTACACCCTCTCTTTGGCATGGAGTTTAGAGTATCACTATTGAGTCCAAGGTAATGATATATGGGCAAAGTGCAGTAATCATGAACACAAATATTATTAAATGCATAATAAATTCATAAATTGTTTCTGAAAAATATATAACAGAAAAGTGCAGATATATTATTGAGGTGCTAAGATACTAATAGAAATCACAATACATAATAAATATAATAGAATAAAGAATAATGATGAATATGAAAAATGAGGTGAAGTGCTTACACATCACAAACAGATTTATATTAGCAAGACAGATGCAGGGTTAAATCTTCTGTCCCGGGGCGGCTCGGGACTAATTAATACATTGGGAAGCCCTTGTTAGTGATGAGGATATCTGTGCTAAGATGGAAGGAGATGAGGAAGATGATGATCAATGACATATACTTCATATATTTCCCTTTCAGCCGCAGGAAGATGTTCTTGTTTCACATACATAGATATGAAGATATTTAAAGGTGAGTGTTTGTATCGATATGCTGCGTCGGTGTGTAGTATATCCAAGAATAGCGGATGGCCTGTTTGGATGCGAGAGGTATACAGAAGGCTTTTTTTATTTTAATGCTAGCACGAGGCTACCTACCTCTGAGAGGGCTACACCCTCTTTCAGAAGAAGATTTGACGGAAAAGTAGGATTTGGATAAGGATGGCTGGTCTAAGCGAAGGTAATTTATTTATTTATTTACTTTATTAACTTTATTATATCATTGTGTAAGCCATTATGATCTTTGCGATCATAATCATTAGGATGTGAGGAGGAAAACTACATATATATATATATATATAACTTAACAAACACACAGAAATTACATAGTACAAAATGACAAAACAAAAAATTAATGATAGGAACAAATATACACATAGATAATAATAGAAAATGGAAAATATTAAGATATCTATATGGAGATGCAGGCACAGATCATGGGTGACAAATGGATATAGTGGCAGAGAAAGGACGTACGTAAGCTTCCATGATATTATGTTTAATCGTGATAAAAGGAGGAGCGTGAAAGATGAGATGAGGTGCAAGCACAGGACAACACAAGGGAGATGTTTGGAAGACGAACGCAGTTATCTTCTGCCTAGGGGCGACGCTAGGCTAATGAAGACAGGAGGAGCCCTGTTAGTTACAAGAGGATTTACTGTGCACTATATGAAGGAAAAACATGAGGTAGAAGAGCATTCAGACGATAATCTTTCAGAAGTGTGAGGTCCAGGTGATCAGGGGAAGCGAGTAGCAATAAAGGGTTTAAAGTAAGTGTAACGGTGTGTAATAATATCGGGTCGGGTGGGATGGAGTGCAAGATAGTGCATAGTGGCAAAAAGAAGAGGATGTTGTTGAGTGTAACGTGTGGTGATAAATCTTTGACGGAGTATCTCCAGGTGAAATTTGAGAATAGAAAATGTGATGAGTGAATACAGGTCACGAGTAGGACTATGTAGAAATATGCGAAAGGCATGTCGTTGGAAAATATCAAGTTGCTTATAATAGGATAGTGGAGCGGAGATCCAAGCTGGAAAACCATATGTGATGACTGGTCGGAGGAAAACTTTGTAAGTATTAAGGACTATACTTGGAGATATGCCCCAGGTAGTGCCGGTGAGACGTTTCAATAAATTAAGTCTGTTTCGTACTTTGGTTGTCACTGATTTGAGATGTGGGGTCCAGGTCAGACGGTGGTCAAAAACTATCCCAAGATAGGTTACTGTTTCTGAAGGCCGGAGGGGAACCTGGTTAACTGTAAGAGAAAGTAAAGAAGGATTTCGATGAACTTTGGTGCGTTTACGTGGCGGAATAAAAACTATAGTTTGGGGTTTGGCAGCATTTATTGTCAAATTCCATTTGCGACATCAGGCTATGAAGCGATTAATAGCTTCCTGAAGACAGACATTGATTTGTTGGATAGTTCGGCAGAGTGCTAGAAAAGCTGTGTCGTCGGCATATTGTAACAGGTGAACATTGGGGGGGTAAGTCGGGAAAGTCTGCGACAAAGAGAACATACAATAAAGGTGATAAGGCAGATCCTTGTGGCACACCGCACAGTAGAAAAATAGGATGAGAGAGTGCCTCATTGATAGCAACATAAGACAAACGCCAGACGAGAAAATGATAGACGAGGCGGATGATTGTGATGGGAAGTTTGAGTTTAAGTAGTTTATAGATAAGTGCCAAATGCCAAACTTTATCAAAGGCTTTTTCAAGATCAAAGAGAACCAGACATGACGGTTGAACGGAGTTATAATGATTGGTAATAAGTGTAGAAAGGCGGAGTAATTGGTCATTTATTGAATAGGAAGGTCGAAAACCAGCCTGATAAGAGGGAATAATGTTGCGATCTGCTAAGTATGGATGTAAGCGTTTGACGAGAATGCTTTCGAAAATCTTGCTGAAAGTGGAGGTTAACTGAATCGGTCTGTAGGATGAAGTTTCGGATGGTGGTTTATTCGGTTCTGGAAACATAAGGGTTTTTGATACCTTCCAATCTATCGGAAAAAGCCAGTGCGAAGTATGAAGGTGTATATCAGTGATAAAAGCATGAGTAGTGTGATGGGGCTTTCTTTAATATGACGATAGGTGATACGATCGAATCCTGGAGCTGTGTTGCGCTTTCGCCGGACAACAGAAGTAATTTCTTCGACTGTTATCGGAGCAGTGAGAACATGTTCAGGAAGTCTATGAGTCACAGCTGGTTGAAGGGATTTAGATTGAGTATTTACTGCCTCAGCAGGATGAGGGTGGAACATATGATCAGGTGGAGATGGTGTAAAGATAGCTTGAAGATGACTGGCGAAAGCGTTGGCTTTATCCTTGTCGGAATGAATGGCTGTATTATCTAGTAGAAGGGGGTAAGGAGTCTCAGTGTGTTTTCCACAGAG
Organism: Thermobia domestica; assembly: GCF_964235325.1. Lineage (NCBI taxonomy): Eukaryota > Metazoa > Arthropoda > Insecta > Zygentoma > Lepismatidae > Thermobia > Thermobia domestica. The sequence continues at coordinate 21,280,749 of NC_137459.1, read as the reverse complement.
TGCATTAAAGCGTTTCCAGTATAGCGTAGGATGCGATGTTTCAGCAAGATGATTACAAGTTTTGATCCATTGGCGTTGCTTATAAGCGGTAATATAGTTGCGAACAGTTCTCTGGAGTTGATGGTGAAGAGGTAAGGTATCAGGGTTTCGAGTGTGCAGGTATTCGTGATAACACTGACGAGAACGACGGATCATAGCGAGGTAGTGAGGTTGTAGTTTAGGTCGATAAGGTACTGGTTCAGTTTGTGGAATGTATAGAGCTGAAGCTTGCTGAATAGCATTAGTTATAGTGATGACTTGCGTCGAAAGCTCGTCAGGAGTGGTAGGTGAACGATAATGGTCGATGGTAGAAGAGATGTAAGTGCGATAATTGACCCAATCTGCTTTATCATAGCGTGGTGTGAGATGAGGCGATGATGCTGCTTGTGAAGGGACGAGACCAGTATGATACGTGATTTTAATGGGAGCGTGATCACTACCTAGTAAGTCTAAGACTGCCACAGTACAACGTGTAACTATTGAATTGGAGGTAATTGCAATATCGGGTGTGGTATTGGAAACTGGACGTGTGGGCGAAGGAAGGTTGAGAAGAATTCCTGAAGTGTGAGATGCTATATGATCTTGAAATTGGGTGCGTTCATGAGCAGAGCGACTATGAAAATTTACGTCTGCGAGGATGAGAAAATGTTTGAAGTTATTAGAGATGTAAGAGAAAAAATCTAACGGAATTGGAGTGCCGGGTCGGGCGTAGATGGTAGCGAAAGTAAGAGCGATGGATTTAAAATACAAAGTGGCTACCATGTGTTCCGGTAAGGCTAGTGCAGGGCAGCTATGTTGTCTGAATGGTAGATTATGGCGAAAGCCCATAGCAACTCCACCGTTCGCTCTTAACGCTGGTGTCATGTTATCATGGCGAAGCAATGTGTAGTTGGGAAATCTGCACTGCATGGACTGAGTCAAAAAAGTTTCATTCAGAAGAAAAGCAGTGATGTGTTCTTCTTGTAGGAGTGCTTGGAAAAGAGTTTTATTCTTGGTGATTGAACGAATATTTAGAAACAGAAAGCTGATATCCATGACGACCAAGATATTAAACAGATGTTTCGAGTGGTGTAGTATGGAAATGAACGTAATTGTTTGAGTAAGTTGCATACAGAGCTACATGAAAAGTGGCTTTAGCGGCAAGAGTGAGTTGCTGAAGGATGTGTGGACGATGGAAAGGATGAATATTTTGCAGTGTTAATGTGAGAAATTATAACAGTTTACCAACGGTGACTGGATCATTAACTATAGTTTCTGTGTTGGTGGAGGTAGACTGAGTACGTAATGGAACTACTAATTCTGGGTGTGTTTGGTCTGGGGATGGTTTGCGTTTACATTTATAACTATAGGTAAGGTGGCGCTCCGCGCACGCAGAACATTGAGGTGGAAGGTTCATATTAGGGCAAACACGAGTTAAATGGGGGCCAGAGCAATACCCACATACAGTGGGGTTTGTACACTGCGCTGTTGCATGATTGTTGTACGTTTGACATTTTTCGCTTCGTAATGGCAATGGCGCAGACAGTCGAGAGGGTTCAACGCGATTTTTGCGCTTGTAAATGAAGGCACCATGAGTAAGCAGATGGTCGATCGTCTCTTGAGATATGGTTAGGACTCGCACCATGTAAGTAGGCCCAGTGTTATTACGAATGCAAATAATTTTATCAATGGTGTGCCCCTCGTTGCGCAATTCCTCGTGTATTTCATCATCAGAATATGATGGATCCACTCCCCTGATGACTACAGATAACATCGGAGAACGTTTTGGAGGAGGTGGTATCTTACGACGAGTAGCGTTCAAGGAGACAAGTGTAGCATTTTTTCCGACAATCTCGAACGAGGCTTTATTACGGACTGTAGATAGGAAGTTAGCATCAGATGATTTGAAGATAAATCCATTGCGGGTTTTTACAACTTCAGTGAGTGGAATGGTTGGCAGGTATTTTCGAAGTTGAAGGATGATGAATTTTTCATTGGTGAATTTAGCGTCAAAGTTTTGAAGCAAAAAGCAGTGAGGTGAAGAAGAAACAGGATGAACAGATGTTGATGATCGGCGTGCTGTCGGTGAAACGTCGGCTTCCATGTGAGATGATTCTGAAACATCGATTTGGTGTTTCTTACAGGAGGCGAGTTTTTGACCCTATCAGAGTAACTAGGTTGGCTCCGTGGAGATCGAGATCTAGATCTAGAACCAGCGGATGTAGTGGAGGCGGTCCAGCGTTCAGAAGCTCGTCTTTGTCTCTCAGCATAGTCCTTCCGCTTCTCCACGTACAGAAGGCTTTTTTTTTGCTAGCCGAGGCTAGCTAACCGCCCGAGGGTTACGCCCTGCATGGGGAAAGAGAAGTTTGGGAATTGGGAAGAAGGACTGGGAGATGGTCTAAGGGAAATTTCATTATTTTATTATCATTTTATTTCATAAAATTTATTATTATTCAGCAAGTGGATATTGCTATCTTTGCGATAGCAATCATGAGGTAGGGGAATGTCGGTATTGCATGATTGATTGTAAGATTGGACAATACTTTCTATATGGGAGAAGAGAAGAATGAGATGACTATGAGATGAGGTGCACTAGACAACACAACACGAGGGTGATTGTTAGAAGACAGATGCAAGGTAATCTTCTCGCTTGGGGGCTACTCCAAGCATTGATGAGAGACAATGGGAAGCCCTGTTAGTAACAGAGGACTACTGTGCTGAATATGACGGTGTGATATGAGGTGGAGGATGGTCTATGAGAAAAGTACGAGTCAGTGGAAGATCAGGGTGGTCGGATGGTAGAGAGTAATGATACAGTGTGAAAAGGAGGGAAAGAGGAGAATGTGTGATAGGATGTGGAAGATCGAAGTTGGTATGAGCGTTGATAGTATCTCGGAGAAGCAGGTGATGAAGAGTGAGACGTGTCTGAAAGTACTTAAGGCGAAGTTGTTCGAGATGGAATAAGATGTGAGGAAAAGGCATTCGGTCGTATAGAATCTGAGTTAGACTGGGAAGCTTCATGCGGTATGCTATACGAAGCGCGTGTCGTTCGAGAACTTTAAGTTTGTGATAATAGGAAGGGGGAGCTGCAATCCAGGCAGGATGGCTAGTGATGAGCAAATGCAAGACCAAGACCAAGACCGGGGTGGTCTTGGTCTTGGTCTTGGTCTTGCACACCCAGTCTTGGTCTTGGTCTTGCACTGGAACCTTCGGTCTTGGTCTTGGTCTTGGTCTTGCATACCCAGTCTTGGTCTTGGTCTTGGTCTTGGTCTTGAACACCCAGTCTTGGTCTTGCTTGCAAGAGTCTTGCAAGTTTTGCTTTTAAGAAATCTTATGTTTTTCATAGGTAAATTTTACTCTGGATATAAGGGATAATAAATTCTACAATGCTCCAATAGTAACGGAAATACAATATATGTTTTTAAATGTAACATACTTTATCTTCGTGTAAGTATGATAATAGTGTACAACATAAGTGATGACCTTTATTTTTTTATTGGGTGCCCACGCTTCGCTAATCTTTTTACATTTTTTAACAGATCCAACACTCCACAGGTTCCGAAACTGGGGAGGCTACCCCTGAGACGAATGAAAGAAAATCAAAACGGTACAGATAATTGAAATACCATGAAATGCAAAATTATTTTTACACTCTAAAGGCGTCAGATTTTTCTTTTCAACCACATTAACTAATTTTTGTGTTAAACAAACTTATAATTAAATATTGAGATTTTGTTTTACTGATTCCAATGGGGCAGAAACATGGACATTACGCAAAAGCGATGGAAAAAATTACAGACTTTCGAAAGCTGGGCATGGAGAAAAATGGAGAGAATTAACTGTGTTGAACGGAAAACGAATGAGAAGGTGTTAGAAATGTTAGCAGTAGGAGAAAAAAGAAGAATTTTAGATATTGATAAGAGGAGAAAGAGGAACTGGTTGGGATATTGGCTGTGGAGGACGTGCTAGAGGGTATGGTGAAAGGAAAGAGAGAGAGGGAGAGAAGGAAATTGTAGTTGAAGGAAGATATTAAGAAAATTGCTACATTAAGACGAAGAGACTAGCTGAGGACCACTGTATATCGAGGTTTCTCAGTTGCAGCAAGCAACCAGCCGATAATGGCAGAATAGCTTTGGTGATGGTTATGATGATATGTTTAGCATATCGACAAAAAAGAGAGAAAAAATAAAATAATTATTATAATCAAAACTTAATATTTTAGAATAATTTAAGTGAAAACTAAAAACGACTCATCTGTCTGTCTGTCTATGTCTTTTCTATAAACTCAATTTGTATAAATACTTTTGACCTATACTAGAAATACAAAATAACGACATCAAACTACAAGTTATTTAAAATAACTGTATAAAATCAGTCTCACTTGTGAATATGGATTACTAGCATCAATTACAAACTTCGTTGGGTTAAATTTTAAATAATAATAATAATAATAATAATAATAATAATAATAATAATAATAATAATAATAATAATAATAATAATAATAATAATAATAATAATATGTTTCGTTAATCAGTCACTTTTCATTATTACTAAGCGCTTTCTGATATCGGTCATTTTCGATTATTTTTATATTTCTCTCCCCCTCCTCCCCAAGTTGCGGGGCTGAATTTGGGTTTAAACGGCATCAGAAACATCACTCTTCATCTTAGAGACACCGAAAACTATGGATTCGGCACTAATATCGGTCATTTTCAATAAATTTATATATCTCCTCCTCCCCCATGTTGCAAGGCACGGCATCGGAAGTGTCACTGTTCATCTCGAAAACCATGAATTTGACATTGATAATAATGGTCATTTTCAATAATTTTTATATATCTCCTTCTTCCCCCTTCCCCAAGTTGCGGTGCTGAATTTGCATTTAAACGGGATCGGAAGTATCACTGTTCACTTTCGTGACCCCAAAAACTATGAATTCGACACTAATATTAATTTTCGATCATTTTTAGATATCTCTCCTCCCACCGCCAAGCTAGGGGCTAAATTTGGATTTAAACAGCATCGGAAGTGTCATTGTTTATCTCAGCGACCCCGAAAACTATAGACTCCACTCTAATATCGGTCATTTTCGATCATTTTTAAATATCTCTCCTCTCCCCGGCCCCTAAGCTCCATCGTCAAAGTGATATGACAGAAACCATCTCAGGTCCGAAATTCATCTATGTTGAAAATGTGATCGAGATCAGTTGGGTGGCTCAAGAGTTATTAAGTTTTATTTATTTTTGTACACTTCCTCTCCCCATCTCCTATCTTTAGTTCTACTATCAAAGTGATATGATACAAAACACCCCAAGTCCGAACCTCATCTATGTTGAAAATTTCATTAAGATCGATTGGCTGGTTCTAGAGTGATGAAGTCACAAATACAGTCACTTATACTTTTATTTTTTACATATATCTCCCTCCTCCCCATCCCCTACGTTGCACCGTCAAAGTAAAATGATAAAAATCGTGAAAGGTCTGAGCTTCATCTATGTTGAAAATTTGATCGAGATCGGTCGGGTGTTTCAAGAGTTATTAAGTTTTATTTATTTTTATATATACCTCCCCCTCCCCTCCTCCTCCCCTAGGTTCTACCATCAAAATGAAACTATAAAAAACTTTCCAGTTAGGCACCTCATACATGTTAAAAATTTGATTAAGGTCGGTCTGGTGGTTCAAGAATTATTAAGTCACAAACTTAGTCACTTTTATTTTTATTTATTTTGATTTTTGTATACCTCCCCCTCCTCCTCCTCCCCCCATACGTTGCTCCTTCAAAGTGAACTGATAAATAACATTCCAGGCCCAAACCTGATCTATATTGAAAATTTGATCGATCTCGATCTGGTGGTTCAAGAGTGTTCAAGAGATTGGGAGTCACTTTCAATTTTATAATATAGATTTACTGTTGTTGTGTAATGTTATATCGCTCAATCCCCGATGTGCCGTATACCTAAGGAGGCTAAAAATTATATGAATAAACAATTTTTCAACGTATAAGCATCTGCCCATGAAATCAAACTTGCGGTCACATGCACTAAGTTTTTGTCAATGTCATGAAAATGTTATTTCGATATTAATTTTATGAGCACACATTAAAAATTTACAACGGATGCTTGAGTCTCATAGCCAAGGCCATACTCATGTAGTCAGCACCTATGGTGTACGGAATTACCGATGTTCAATACTACATTTCTCTTCAGTTTTGGAAGAAGAACACCACTAGTATGCTTTGAAATGAAATGAAGTATCTAGTTTAACGTCCCACAGTAATGCACCAACGCTAACGGAGACGGTGATGATGAAAAAAGACTGAAATGGTGGAATGAAGAAACTAGAAGGAAACGGAAAAAACATAAGAAAACCCACGCACACGATGTTTGTCCACTAAAATAGCTTACATGGCGCAAGATGACACCTGTGTGGCTTGAGAACGAGCAATATCTACAGAAAACGCGAACAACCAATTCAGGAAACGATATACTGTAGCTATATGCTCTAGGGGCAGATCGACTCACACGGATTGCATAATACTACTGGGAACACATTCACTCTAGTGTCACTTTTACTGAAGTCAAAATATTCAAGTAAAGATGTAATGAATTTTCTCCTTTTTTATATTGTATAAAAAAATTCAAGTAGTACCAGTACTTGTGCAAGACTCTTGCGCAAGAGTCTTGGTCTTGGTCTTGGTCTTGCAGGTATGGTCTTGGTCTTGGTCTTGTTCTTGCACACCTTGGTCTTGGTCTTGGTCTTGCACCGCTATTCGTGGTCTTGGTCTTGGTCTTGGTCTTGGTCTTGGTCTTGCATGCAAGACTCTTGCAAAAACTGCAAGACCAAGACTCTTGTGCTCATCACTAAGGATGGCCGTAAGTCAGCACTGGGCGAAGAAATACTTTGTAGGTGTGTAAAAGAAGTTCTGAATGAAGACCTCAAGTGGTACCAGTTATGCGTTTAAGTAAGTTAAGTCGACGGCAAGCTTTTGCTGTAACATCCTGCAGGTGTGCTTTCCAAGAAAGGTGTCTGTCCAATGTAAGTCCCAGGAATTTGACTGTCTTAGAAAGCTGAAGACGAGTGTCGTTAACTGTGAGATTTAATAGAGATGGATTGCGGTGGACTTTGGGGCGTTTATTGGGTGGTAGGAATATTGTAGTTTGTGATTTACTGGCATTGATCTTAAGCCTCCATTTATCACACCAGAGTACAAATGTATCTATCGCCTCCTGTAGTGCTGTGTTAAGTTGGTGAACAGTGCGACCTACGGCAAGAAAGGCTGTGTCGTCGGCGTATTCAAATAAATGAACGTTGTTAGGAAGTGGAGGCATATCTGCAACATACAGCAGGTAGAGTAGGGTAGAGAGCGAAGAGCCCTGTGATACACCGGAATGTAGGAAGATAGGATGAGATGATTGTTGATTGATGAAAACGTATGCGAGGCGTCCAGACAAGAAATTATAAATGAATCGTATGTATGCGAGGGCGAAAATTGAGTAACTTAGAGAGAAGTCCTTGATGCCAAACTTTATCAAATGCCTTTTCCAGATCAAAAAGGACCAGGCAGGATGGTTTTGCCGTATTGTAGTGTTTAGTAATGTAGTTTAGAAGACGCATGAGCTGATCGTTAATACTGAACTGTGGGCGGAATCCTGCTTGGTGGACTGGCAAGAGATTGTACCGTAAAAGATGGAGATGAAGGCGTTGTACTATGATTTTTTCCAGAATTTTAGTGAAAACCGGGGTTAGCTGAATCGGACGGTAAGAGGATACTTGGTCGGGAGGTTTCTCTGGTTTAAGAAACATAAGAACTTTAGACGTTTTCCACGGAGCGGGTATATAGCCAGTACGAAGGATAAAAGTATAGATCAGGGCAAGAATATTTATCAGAACAGTTGGGCTTTCTTTCACATGGCGGTACAAGACGTTATCGATGCCTGGTGCAGTGTTGCGTTTGCGGGTAACTACATGCTTGATCTCGATAGGAGTGATGGGGGCAGTGAGAGCTTTGTGAGAAGAGATTGTGTGATTCACGTTGGGTTGAAGATGTGGAGACCAAAAGTTAAAGTGCTCTGTAGGATGATGACGAAAATGACGTGTAGCTGATAAAGGCGTGAAGATATCCTGTAAATAGGTAGCGAAGGCATTAGCTTTATCTTGATCTGAGTGGAGTGCTTGATCTTGATGAATGAGTGGATAGGATGTTCTGGTGAATTTTCCGGTGAGGGCGTTGAAACGCTTCCAATATTTGGTAGGGTGGGATGTATCAGAAAGAGAATTGCAAGCCTTGATCCATTGTCGTAATTTATAAGCTTTAACATAGTTTGAAATTGTACGGTGGAGGGCTCGATGATCTTGAAGAGCTTCACGGTTTCCAGATCGCACATTTTCTTTATAAAACTGACGGGAGCGCTGTATGAGAGTAAGATATTGTGGGGGTAGTTTAGGTTTATGGGGTGAATAGGTAGATTTAGGAATGAACTGTTCGGAGGCAACTTGTATATGTTTAGTGATATGATCCAGGGTAGAGTATAACTCATCTTCCGTAATGGGTGAAACGCATTGCTGAAGAGAGTGATGTAAGTAAGTTCGATACTTCGACCAATCTGCTTTATCGTAGCGGGGGATGAGTCTGGGAGGGGGTGGTGTGTTGGTGATAGAGGTAGTGGATACTCGGAGGCTGAGTTTAATTGGGACATGATCGCTTCCTATTGGATCTAAGATATCGATGTGAATACGGTGTGATAAAGAGGATGAAGTTATGGCGACGTCTGGAGTAGTATTGGATTCCGGGCGGGTGGGTTTAGGTAAAGGATGAATTATACCAGTCGTAGTTGTGACAATGAAATTCGTGAAAGTTGTCTTATCGCTATCAAAGCGGCTGTGAAAGTTAATGTCTGCTAAAATGATGTAATGACGGAAGTTGTTAGAGATGTAGTGAAAGAATGATAGTGGAATTGTGTGACCGGGACGAACATAAATGGTGGCTACTGTTAAACATGATGACTTATAATAGAGAGTAGTAATGAGATGTTCTGGTAGGTTTTGAACCGGAGCGGAATGAGTGCGATGAGGTATATGAGGTGAAAAACCTATGGCAACGCCACCATTAGCACGGCGGGCTGGTATGGTACTATCATGGCGAAGAATGTGATATCCTGAAAGGCGGCAAGTGAGCTTGGGTGTAAGGTGCGTTTCATTCAGAAGGAAAGTATTGACTTTTTCTTCTAGTAGAAGTTGTTCAAACAGAATTTTATGAGTGAAAAATGAGCGGATGTTGAGGAATAAGAATATGAGAGCCATGATAAAAGCCATAGTGAAGATAGATTTAGACAGCAGTTGTAAGTGGAGTTGCATGGAAATGTACGTAGGGGCCATTATAGGTAGCATGAAAGTCAAGATGGAAAAGGTTGCGAGCGGCATGTTGAACATGCTGTAACATGAGTGGCCGTGCAAAAGGTTGGACGTTCTGAAGGGTCAAGGTGATGAATGCTAATAATTGATGAAGGGTGACATATTGATTGGGTTCCAGTGGTGTATCCACTGTTTGATTCTGAGCGTCGTGAGTACGTAATGGTACTACTAGCTCTGGTTTAGTCTCTTCTGGAGTAGGCCGAGATTTACATTTATAACTGTAAGTTGAGTGAGATCTTTCGTGGCAAGTATTACAAGTAGGAGCTTGTTGAAGATTAGTGCAGGTGCGAGTTGGATGAGGTCCAGAGCAATAGCCGCATTTGAATTGGTTTGTGCAGCGATCAGTGGAGTGCGTATTTTATTCCTGGCATCTTTCGCATCTAAGAGGAAGTGGTGCTGGTGATCGTGACTGTTCTACACGATGTCTCTTTTTGAAGATGAATACTCCATTATCTAGTAGATCGTTGATCGTTTCTTGTGAAGTGGTCAAGATCCGGACCATGTAGGTAGGCCCCTGGTTATTCCGAATACGGATACATTTTTTGAAGGAATAGGCTTCCTCTCGTAGTTCATCTTCAATCTCTGCATCTGTTATCGACGGATCAACCCCGCGGACCACTACCGACATGGTAGGTGGTTGGCGTGGGGGTGGGCGCTGTTTCTCCTTATTGTTAGTGAGTGAAGAAAGTGTTGCAGTTTTTCCGAAGATTTCGAAGCTATGTTTATCTCGGATGGTTGTAGCAAAGTTTGGTGAGGATGACTTGATGATGAAGCCGTTCTTGGTTTCTACTATTTGTGATATCTCAGATCGTGGTCGATATTTCAGAATTTGTTGAAGAAGGAGTTTCGAATTCCGGTACTTCGGATCGTAATTTTGAAGAAGATAGCTATAAATGTCCGGTTTCAGCTTTGGAGGAGGCAGAGGAGGAAATTCATCGTTAATGATAAGACGGTCATCGTCTGAACTAGAGATGCTGTGGGCATCTGTATGGTATTTCTTGGATGGTGGCGATCTTGACGACGGTACTGGGCAGCTAAGAGGTGAGCGAGATCGATCTGGGCTTGCTTCTGCTGTAGACTTTTCCCTACGAGGCTTCCGCTTTTCCGTCTTCGTCGAGATAGTAGAAGGTCTGGAAGCTGATGGTCCTGAAGTCTGTCCGGTATCCATAGCCAGATACCATAAGCGATAATAAAGTATACACAGCTAACTGTGAAGTGATGGAAGCGAAGCGAAGCGAAACAAAGCACTCAGAATTGATGAGCAAAAAATACACAATAATAGTGTACTTCAGCAGGCTTCCACTTGGGTGAAACCCTCGATCTCTCGTAACCTGTCGCCGGAAACTGAATTCCGATCGCCGTTCGTCCATACGTACGCAAAGAAATCAGTCTAGACTTGTTACGAAAGCTGTACTGCGCCAGCTGGTTAAGTATGTACAGAAGGCTTAGCTTAGCTTAGCTTAGCTTAGCTTAGCTTGAAAGTGTGGTTTTGTGTCGAGTATCGGACAAAAGTCCCTGACTCGATGACAGCTATAGAAAGAAAATGATTAGATCTGTGGGGATGAGTTAGAATATGAGATACGACGACGTCATGTGACCTTCAGCTGCAACTGTCGCAGTGAGGGGGAGAGTGTGGGTAAAGAGTTATGCTACAAACGTGGCGTCCTGTAAGTTCGTCGGTGTGTATGCGCTGTGCCAATGGCTGCTATAGCGGGGTTGACGTGGCGGGGCAGGTTGGCCCAAAAACGAGTATGGTGTTGATGTATCACGTCCCGGATATGATATATGTTTAAGTCCTCTAAAAGTTGACGATTACGCGTGTATCGGTCATGGCCTGTTATGATACGAGCTGTCCTAGTTTGCACACTCTCGACCGTGCGCAAGTGACTGAGTGCCGCATGTTGCCATGCTGGACATGCGTAGGTGATTGTGGACAAAATTACCATTTTAAAGACGTGGAGTCTTGTTTCATGACTTAAGGCACTGCAACGCAGAATAATATAGAGGGCAGACAATTTTCGAAGGGCTCGGTGTTTAATGTCCCCGATATGAAGACCAAAAGTAAGCCCTCGATCTAATATAACTCCCAAGTATTTAGCATGCAGACGGTGCGGAACTTCAATGTTGTCATAGTATAAACGATGGATGGCTCTGCTGCGTCTTTTGCTATAGCAGACTGCAACGCTCTTATCCGCGTTGATTTTTAGGCGCCAGATGGTAGCCCAACGTTGAAAGACATTGAGTTGGCGCTGCATGTAGTGGTAGGAAAGACGAAGATTGCTGCTGTTCGTAAAAAAAGCAGTGTCATCGGCGTATGTTGCAGGAAAACAGTGTGGCACAATGGGTAAGTCTGCGGTGTATAAGGTGTAAAGCAGAGGCGAAAGAACCGCGCCTTGAGGCACACCAGCTTGAATTGGTTTGGGAGCAGACTTGGTCTGTCCCACTGAGACATGGAAAAAGCGATGAAAGAGGTATGAAGTGAGTAGTTGGAGATAAGGTAAAGAGAAGCCTTGTAAGCGAAGTTTATAAATGAGGCCTGGTAACCACACTTTATCAAACGCCTTCGAGATATCAAGGTATACACCTACAACATATTGTCGTCGATTAAAAGAGGTAGTCAGGTGGTCGACTACCCTCACCAATTGGCTTGTTGTGCTGTGGTTAGCACGAAAACCAAATTGATGGTGGGGCAGTATATCTAGAGTGGTGACGTGCTCGTGAAGTCGGGCGAGAAGCACTCGTTCGAAGAGTTTGCTCACATGAGATAATAGGCTAATTGGTCTATAGTTTTCTGGGAGAGTCGGATTTTTACCTGGTTTAGGGAGAAGAATGACTTTTGCTTCTTTCCAAGCACGGGGAAAGTAGCAAAGGTGAAGGATGCATGTAAATAAAGCAGCAAGATAGAGGAGTAGCTTCCGTGTCCCATGTTTCAGTAGTTCAGGGCGGATCTGATCAACTCCAGGCGCTTTTTTGTTGGGCAAGTGACAAATTTGACGCTCAACTTCCCTTGGTGTTATGACTTCAGGCAGGGGAGGTATTGGTTGAAAATGGAGCATGCGCATAGTGGCCCGAACGTCCTGCCGAATGTGAGGAACGACAGGAGTCGCATTAGGTGTAAACTGGCGCTCTAGAGATGCAGCAAATAGGTCTGCTTGCCCTTGGTCGTCATGTATGACCCCATGCGGACCTTGCAGTATTTGAGTTTGACGAGAAGTCTCTCGGCGCTGGAAAAGGCGGGAATACTGCCAGATTTTAGTGTCATTAAGTGTGACCCCACGAAAAAGTGTCTCCCAGTACTGCTCGGTTTGTCGTCTAGTGATGGTTTTGATTTTGCGGCTTAAGGTGTTCCATAGTGTTTTGTAGAGTGGATGTCTGGTGCGCTGCCAAGTACTTCGAGCCCAGCGTTTGAGATGGATATAAAGACGAAGTAATGGAGAGTCACAGTGTGGTTCGGACTGCGAGTCAGGAATTATTGATGTGCTGAGGGAGTCAGCCGTACGTAGAGCAAGTGTGAGATGGGCGACCGCCTGATCAATTTCCGCAGGAGAATTTGGACGAGCGGCTATATCCTGCTTAAAGACATCCCAGTTCGTAGTTCGGGAGATATGAGCGGGTGCAGGACGGGAGATATGACGATGCGAAATTTTGAAAAGTACCGGATCATGATCTGAGTCCAGTGCTGAGATTACGTAAGGACGTGTAGCTAAGATGGTATCTTTGCTTAGAACTATGTCCAACACATCCAGTTCTCCGCCTGCTTTAGGATGGTGAGTTGGATCAGGTGGCCCATAGGCAATGAATGGAGATGTGTGCAGATACCGGTGTAATATTCGTCCGTTTTTGTTGGAACGTCTGGAGTGCCATTCCCCATGTTTTGCATTGAAGTCCCCTGCCAATATGATTTTGGGGCCCAAAGTCTAGATGATGTCGAAATCATTGGGATCTAAGTCATGTGCTGGAGAACGGTAGCCCGTGACCAATATGAGAGGAATCCCAGGGAGGAAGACTTCTATAGCAAGAGCTTCTAGTGTGTGTAACGGGGGTAAAAGGAGTTGTCTAGCCTTGAAACTTCGTTTCAGGGCAATCAGTAATCCTCCTTTCCGTCGTTGAACTCGATCGAGGCGAAATAATTGGTAGTTGGGCAGTCTCCAGTGTGTAACCTGGGTAGTGAAGTGAGTTTCCTGTATAAGTATGATATCTACCTGATGTTCTGCTAGAAAACGAATTAGGAGACGCTTCTGGTCGGTAAGACCATCTGCATTCCAGGTTACAACAGTTATAGTGTGATGAATGAGTGGTTGGTTAGAAGCAGCCATCAGCAATCATGTCAGCAAATGTCTCTATGACGACAGCAGCCTTGGACGCAGGATCCGTGGCTTCCCGATGTCTAGTAAATCCTTTCTTGAGATGAGAGATAATGCGGCCAAAGTTGAAGGTTTTGATGTAAGTGAGGAGTGATTGGAGATTAGTCATTAACGGATGGTGTAGACTCACTATCTGGTGTGCTGGACGTAGAGGGAGCATCCTGATTTGGTGGTGGAGGTCGGTCGCTGCGAAGTGCCTTATTGTCCAGTGAAGTTGATACAGTAGGACCGGAGCTGCGGAGAGAAGGAGTTGATTTCTTGAGAGCATCTGAGTAGGAGCGAAAGACTGGACAACCGCGATAATTGGCTGGATGGTCCCCTCCGCAATTTGCACAGGTTGCTGGCGTAGATGCATCTGGTTTGGCACAGGCTTTCGTAAAATGACTTTGTCCACACTTGACACACTTAGGTTGAGCTTTGCAAGTGTCTTGTGAATGACCAAGACGTTGGCAGCGGTAACACTGCAGAACACTCGGCGGCCGATAGGGCTCAAATGAAACTTTATAATGAAGCAATCCTGATATATTGTAGATCTCCTGTATATTTGGAGTTTTCTCGAGGGAGATGAGAAAAAGTAGCATGAGGACTCTATCTCCACCAGTGGGGCCCCGACGAGACATTTGATGAATCGAGAGCGGCTTAAAGCCTAAAGTGAATAGTGCAGACTGAAGATCAGCGACGTCGGTATTTATGGGTAATTTGCGAACGACAACCTTTACGGGTCGGTCACTTTTGGCGATGCCAGTAGCGTATTCAGTTTTCGTCTGTTCGCAGTAGTTTTTTATAGTTGTGAAATCGTCCCTAGAAGCTACCTGAATCACGATACGTTATTTGTTATGCCGAACCTGAGGCGATTCTCTGAGGGTCTTGCAAAGGCTTTTGGTAAAGTTGTAAGTATTTTGGATGCCGTAAATGTAAATAGGTGGTGGTTTAACCTCTTTGGTGGGTTTCGGTCTTGGCTCTATCACAGGAGACCCGTGAGCTGTGAGAGTAGAGAGAGGCTCAAATCTGTTGCTCATTGGTAAAGCAGGGAAGTCTGATGATTGTTGTTGTCTCAGTGTGGACTCCAAGGACGAGCGACGTCGCTTGGGTGTAGTAACCAGGGTAAAGTCCATGGCATTGTCGTCCTGCGGTGGAGCAAGGGATGGAACGTCAGTCGTCGACCGGTTAGTCGAGGATGATCGTGACTTGGCAGTAGCGCCGGAGGTGGAGGGCCGCCCCAGCGGAACAAGGAAGTCCTCAGGCCGATATTGTGATCGGCTGACTATCTTCGTTGGGATTTTGGTCTTCTTTTTCGAGATGACTGGCTTGAACGTAGCCATCATAGGAACTCAGATGATGAGTGAAGCTGAGATGTCAAAAGTATAAGTTACCCTCCGAAGAGGAGAGTAACTTAATAAATCGTTTAGCCAAGAGAAATAGCAAGGTCGTCAACAGATAATATCAATTTGATGCGTTAACCTCCGTGGAGGTATTAAATATAATTCGACGGTTGTTTCCTCAGCCTCAAAGAGGCAAGTAATCCAACCGTATATACGAAGATCGCGACTAAAATAAACCAATGGGGATGGAATATCTAAGTGACTTGGTTATTTTTCTTCGCCAGCTACGGATACCCTATTTTTTACCTGGTTAGAGATTCCAGGTGACCAGTTCTACAGAAGGCTTTTTTTTAATAGTAAAGGGTAAGGGATTAGGGAGTTCTTTATTCATCATTTAATTTAAACACTATTTCTAACCCTGGCCATTAGAGGGTTACGCCCTCTCTTTGGCACAGATTTTTGTACACTATTGTTTAAAGCATTTCATGATGGTCTATGTGCAATGTTCAAAAACAAAGATTAAAAAGAAATAATCTAAACACAAGATTAGTGCAAGAAATTAAATATGAGTGCAGAAAAGAAAACATATAGGTGGTGCAACTTTTTTTTTAGGGTGAGGTGCTTTATGTAATACATATGATGACGGTGAAAGATCAGATGCAGTGCGTGCACGCCACAATCACAAACATATTGTTAATAAGACAAATGCAGATTAGTTCTTCTGTCTCGGGGCGGCTCGAGACTGATGGCGACATGGGGAAAGCCCAGTGTTAGTGCTGAAATTATACATGGTGCAGAGATGGAAACAAATGAGAGAGATGATCAGCTATATGATAAATATGGAAGATATCACGCTCGTCGATGGTAGGGTGCCCAGTATTAAGATACATCGTAATAAGTATATTTAATGGCGTGTGTAAGTATTTATATGGGGCGTCAGTTTCAGCATCCGCTTGTAGGGTATCGAGAAGAAATGGGTGAGAGACTGGTAGTCGAGAAAGTATATATTTCAAGCGGATATCGGCGAGGTGTTGAGTCAGTTGAGGAAAGTCAATGTGCTCGTAAGTCAGAAAGTTGGGATATGGCAGCCTGATATGATGTGCAAGTCGAATGGCATGACGCTCGAGTATTGACAAACGGTCATAGAACTTCGTAGGAGCGTTGCACCAAGCAATGTGGCCAAAAGTTAAGATAGGCCGAAGGAACATTTTATATGTATTTAGGAGCAAGGTGGCGTTTAGGCCCCAATTAGTGCCAGTTAGACGGCGAAGAAGATTGAGCCGGATATTAGCCTTTTGAGAGATTTTCTCAAGATGAGCCTTCCAGTTAAGTTTGGAATCAAATACAACCCCGAGATATGTGGCCGTAGTAGTTGGTTGTAGAGAATGATCGTTAAGTGTGACTTTAAGGTTTCGTGGATTGCGATGAACCTTGGAGCGGCGTTTCGGGGTTAAAAGACCAGCGCTTGAGTTTTGTCACTATTGGCAGTAAGTTTCCAAGTTTTGCACCATTGCAAAAATCCATTGAGAGTAAATTGTAATGCCGTGCTGATCTGGTGCATGGTCTTCCCAAGAGCTAGAAAGGCCGTGTCATCGGCATATTGAAATAAGAATACGTTTTCCGTAGGTTTTGGTATATCAGAGGCATATAGTATATATAAGAGCGGACTGAGGGCAGAACCCTGTGGAACGCCACAATACGGAAAAATAGGGTGTGAGATAGCAGTACCTATATAGACATATCCGATTCGATTTACTAAAAAGGAATATATGATACGTAGGTAGCAGATCGGTAGGTTTAGCTTCTGTAACTTTTGAATAAGTCCATAGTGCCATACTTTATCGAAAGCCTTTTCAAGGTCCATTAAGACGAGGCAAGATGGAAGGTCCTTGTTATATTGATTTGTTATTATTGTAGAGAGCCGGAGTAACTGATCGTTAATAGAAAATTCTGGTCGAAAACCCGCTTGATGTATGGGTAATAAGTTATGCTCCTGGATATGTAAATGAAGCCGCTGGACAAGAATTTTCTCAAACAGTTTACTGAAAACTGTTGTCAGTTGTATTGGGCGGTAAGAAGTAACAGAATGTGCTGGTTTATTAGGCTTAAGAAACATACAAATTTTGGATACTTTCCAATCCGCAGGGTAAAAGCCAGTGCGGAGAATAAAGTTGTAGACTGTAACGAGTAGTGTAAGTAAAGAGAATGGAGCTTCTTTTATTAGCCGGTAGGAAATATGATCGATGCCTGGTGCAGTATTACGTTTCTTGTGAAGTGCGCGTTGAAGTTCATGTGTAGTGATTGGTGCTGAAAGAGGATGGTCGATATCTATTACGTGTGATGGTGATGGTTGTAAAGCTGGAATAGTGGATAAGTCTCTGCGGTTATGTGAATTATATGATATTGTAGGCGTGAAAACTGTTTGTAATTGTGTTGCAAAAGCATTTGCCTTATCATGATCTGTAAAGAGAGGGACACTATTGTCCAACAGAGGATATGATATTTTAGTGCTTTTGCCTGTGAGTCTATGGAAGGTTTTCCAATATCGGCTTGGTGAGGCTTCGTCGTTTAGTTTATTACACGCGCTGATCCAAGTGCGACGTTTGTATGCTGTGAGATAATTTGTAACAGCTCGGTGCCATAGTCTGTGTTGACGGAGACATTCTTCATTGCCAGTTCGTCTATATTCTCGAAAATGCTGTCGTGATTTCTGTATTAAAGAAAGATAGGTTGGAGGCAATTTTGGTTTAGACGGATAAATTTTCTCCACAGGTATATATTGTTGTGCACCAGTATGTAAAGCGCCCGTGATGTGATTGACAACATTGTACATGTCAGTTTCTGAATTTGGTGGTTGAAGATTGGAGAGACGGATATTTACGGTCTGTCGAAATTGAGTCCAGTCAGCCTTATCGTAACGCTGGATAATATGTGGCTCTAACTTTTGTAGAGATGGCCGGATCTTTTTGATTGTTAGTTTGATAGGACAGTGATCGCTTCCAATCGTGTCAAGAACTGTCACTTCAGAGTCATTTATGAGAGAGAGAGATGTGATTACTACATCTGGGGTTGTTTGACTAGCTGGTCGAGTGGGACCAGGAATATTATGAATGTGGAGTTGTAGTGTAGTTGAAATAAAGTCTGTAAAACGTTGTTTTTCCCTTGCACTTCTGCTATGGATGTTTATGTCAGCCATGATGATTATGTTTTTAAAGTTTTTAGCGATATATTCGAAAAAGGTAAAAGGTATTGGATGACCAGGACGTATATATATGGTTGCTATATTAACTGTAAGAGAAGGGTAGTATATAGAGAATAAGAGATATTCAGGAAGATTTGTAAATGCAGTAGGATTGTATTGTCGATAAGGACGTTTGGGAGAAAAGCCAATCAGCACCCCACCTTGAGCGCGTGCGTGTACATCGTGGTAATCGCAGCGTTGAAGTTGGTAACCAGAAAGTCGTGCAGAAGAGGCTGGTTTTAACGCTGTTTCGTTAAGAGCTAAGATATCGATTTTTTCTCCTAACAAAAGAGGCTCTAGAAGTACTTTATGTTTCTGAAATGATCTGATGTTAACGAAAAGTAAAGTAAGAGCCATAATGTATACTGTCACAGCCATATTGGTCTTAGACTTCTGTCTCTAGAGGTGCGATGTGGAAGTGAACGAAAGGTCCTGAATATGTAGCAGCAAAGTTAAGATTGAAGAGAGATTTGGCTGTTGATATGGCGACACGAAGAATGTGCTCGCGTTGGAAAGGAAAAACATTTTGTAGTACAATGGTGATGTAACGAAGAAGATCTTCGACAGTGAGAGGTTGAGCAAGAGATTGTGAGGGTGGTGTGGTTTTGTCAAAACTTTTTACTGGCACTGTAAGTTCTGGACGTTCCGTTTGTGCCTGGGGTTTTCCCTTAGAGCGGTAGCTATATGTTGGGTGGTTTTCGTTGCAGGTAGAGCAGTGTGGCTGCTGTTGCTGATTTTTGCATGCTTTTGTGTCGTGTGATTCACCACAATAGCCACATTTAGATGGATTCGGGCACTGGCGAGTAAAGTGTGCGTTATAAGATTGGCATTTCTCACACCGAATTGGCAAAGGTCTTGGTATCTTGGAAGGCTCGACTCGATGGAGTTTCTTATAGATAGGAGCTCCATGAGCTAACAAATAGTCAAGCGCTGTCTGATCTTGGGACAAAACACGTACCATGTAAGTAAGGCCATTGTTATTTTTAATGCGAATGCATTTGTTGACCTCAATGCCTTCTTGCTTGAGTTCTTCGAAAACTTCCTCATCGCTGATTTCAGGTATTACTCCACGGATGACAACAGAAAACATGGGTGGTTTGCGTGGAGGAGGAGGTTGTTTTGTCTTCCGATCACCTTGTTTGGTTAATTTAGCCGTTTTGCCAAAGATCTCGTATGATGCTTTGTTCCTAAGTGTGATGCCGAAATTCGGGTCTTTTGAATGAATGATAAAACCATTCCTAGTTTTCACAATGTTTTCCATACTAGCTCGAGGCAGATACTTGATTATTTGTAAGAAAACCATTTTAGGATGAGTATATTTTGTATCGAAATCGGTAAGCAGAAAAGAATAGATAGGTTCTTTGGTTGTATTGAAATTTAAGCCGGATCCAGAAGCCGTGTCCATTGCCGAGTCCATGTTAGTAGTTACAGGGGACCGAGATCTGTCCCGAGGTCGTTTGTTTGAATGAGCGGAGTCAACAGAGTCAGTACGATCTCTGGGTCTGGTTGCTCGCGAACTAGTTTGACTGCCCATGAAAGGTGCCTGGTACGACCGGAACGAGACAAAGTTTCACGGTCTGGTGCAGAGGAACCAGGAGCCGGTGGCCCCACGTACGGGGGTAGGTTCTTGTGCATGGGTCCAAAGACCAGCACAACCTATCCGTGTGATGAAGCGATGATCAAGTGATGACGAAGATGATAAAGATGATGACAAGAGTCCAAAAATATAAGCGACCCTCCGGAAGTGACAACTTTCGTCAGTCCTCTAAATAGAGTATGTCTGTGATGCTCACAAGTGCGTATGCTACACCTGATCCTCGCGAACAGATTAACTGCTATAAGAGAGGCTGGGTCCTGCTCAAAGGTAAAGATGTACAGAAAGCTTTTTTTTTAATGCTAGCTTGGAAGCTAGCTACCTCTAAGAGGGGTACGCCCTCTTTCAGGGATGGGAAGTTATAGGAAATATTGGTTGCAGGGATGATTTGTGGATGGTCTAAGGGAGGTTAGAGTACTGGGTGATAGTTTTCATTATATACATTTATTTATTTATTAAATCAAAAAAAATATGGACATTATGATCTTTGCGATCATAATCATTATGACACCGGTAGTGGAAGGAATTTTAGGAACACAGACATATTACAAATACAATACAAATATTATAGTATGGTACAAAGAGTATAACATAATGTAAGCAGGGTAGAAAAAATATTTACGAAACAAATTTGAACAGATACATGGTGATGGAGAAAAAAAAGAGTGAATCAAAGTGAAAAGATAAAAAAGGCGTTAATTAATCGGCAACGAAAATATGAGCATGATAGATGGGATGAGGTGCAGACACGTCACAACACTAGGAAGATGTTAAGTAAACGAATGCAGTTAACTTCTGCCTAGGGGCGACTCTAGGCTGATGGAGACATGGGGAAGCCCTGTTAGTAACATAGGAAATCACTGTGCGATATAAGATGGAAATATATGAGGTAGATGAGCATGAATGCAAAAATCCTCTATGAGCGCATGAGCTGGATGATTAGGAGGTAATGTGTAATAATATAGCGTGAAGAGTAAATGTAGAGGTGTATAAGTATAGCGTGCTCGGTAGGGATGGAGTGTAAGATAATGAATGGTATCAAAAAGAAGTGGCTGGTGATGAGTGAAGCGGTCGGTAATGAACTTGCAGCGTAAGGTTTCTAGGTGATACTTGAGAATAGGAAAAGAAATTCGAGAATAGAGATCTTGTGTAGGACTAGGCAATGAGATGCGAAAGGCAGTTCTAAATGCATGACGTTCGAGAATGGCAAGTTTTTCGTAATATGAGGTTGGTGCAGAGATCCAGGCGGGAAAACCATATGTCAGTACAGGCCTAAGAAAGACTTTGTAAGTGTTAAGAACAAGATTCGAAGAGAGACCCCATGTGGTACCAGTTAAACGCTTCAGAAGATTAAGTCTGTTATATGCCTTTGCCTTGACTGAATTGAGATGTGGTGTCCATGTGAGGTGGTGGTCGAATGTGATGCCTAGATAGGTAACTGTTTTGGTAGGATGTAACGGTACGTCATTGACTTGTAAGGATAGCTTGGAAGGATTCCGATGGACCTTTGTACGTTTTCGGGGTGGAATGAAAACGATGGCTTGTGTCTTGGCGGCATTGATGGTCAGTTGCCAAGTATGGCACCAGTGAGTGAAACGATTAATTGCTTCCTGAAGAGTAAGATTGATTTGTGCTGTCGTGCGACAGAGGGCAAGAAATGCAGTATCATCGGCGTATTGGAATAAAGAGACGTTCGGAGGTAGTTCAGGAAAGTCTGCGACAAAAAGCAGGTAGAGGAGTGGTGATAATGCCGAACCCTGTGGAACGCCTGATAACAGGAAGATCGGGTGTGACAGCTGATCGTTGATGGCAACATAGGCAAGTCGGCAGGTAAGGAAATGAAAGATAAGCCGGATATATGCAACAGGAAGTCTTAATTTGATAAGTTTATAGATGAGTCCTAGGTGCCAAACTTTACCAAACGCCTTTTCAAGGTCGAAGAGAACAAGGCAAGATGGCTGAATAGAGTTGTAATGATTGATGACAAGTGACGTAAGACGAAGGAGTTGGTCATTTATTGAATATGAGGGCCGAAAGCCAGCTTGATGTGTTGGAATGATATGATGATCGTTTAAGTATGGGTGTAGTCTTTTAGCCAGGATCCGTTCAAAAATTTTACTAAAAGTGGAGGTGAGTTGTATTGGCCTATAGGATGAAACATCGGATGGTGGTTTTTTAGGTTTGAGAAACATGAGTGTTTTCGAAACCTTCCAGTCAGTGGGAAAGAGACCTGTACGGAGAATGAAGGTGTATATAAGAGCAAGTAGTAAGAGAAGAGCAAAGGGACATTCTTTAATATGTCTATAAGTGATGCCGTCGAATCCTGGAGCAGTGTTTCTCTTACGGCGTAGTACAGCGGCGATTTCATTAGATGTAATGGGAACAGTGAGAACATGCTGCGGAAGAGTGTGAGTGATGTTGGGCTGTAATTGAGGTGAATCAGTGTTGACTTGAGCAGTAGGATGAGTGCGGTAGGTATGATCGGAAACTGATGGGGTAAAAATGCTTTGAAGGTGATCAGCGAAGGCATTTGATATGTCTAGTTCTGATTGGAGCGGCTTATCATGAACAAGGAGAGGATATGTTGTCTTAGTGGTTTTGCCACATAAAGCGTTGAAACGTTTCCAATAGATTGTTGGATGTGAAGTGTCTGCTAGATTATTGCATGTTTTGATCCACTGGCGTTGTTTATAGGCGGAGAGATAATTCCGGACAGTACGCTGCAATTGGTGATGAAGTACAAGTGCATCAGGATTATGTGTGCGAAGGTAGTCGCGATAGCATTGGCGAGAGCGTCGAACCAGAGCAAGATACTGGGGTGGAAGTTTGGGGCGATATGGAACGGATGAAGATTGCGGGATATAGAGTGTAGATGCGCGCTGGATTGCTGTAGTGAGAGTGCCAATTTGTTCAGCAAGATCATCAGAAGTGACTGGGCCTTGGTAGGTTTCTATGGCAGAAGATATATAAGTACGATAGCTAGGCCAGTCGGCCTTGTCATATCGAGGTGTGACTCGAGAAGTAGGCAAAGGTGATGGGAATGCAAGACCCGTATGGTAAGTCAGTTTGATAGGAGCATGATCGCTACCGAGCAAATCTAAGACTGTGACAGTGCAATGATTAGCTAATGTATTGGAAGTAAGTGCGATATCTGGCGTGGTGTTTGAGATTGGTCGAGTAGGAGAAGGAAGTGCAAGTAGTATGCCAGTTGTATGAGTGGTGATGAAGTCGCAAAACTGAGTGCGTTCCTGGGCTGATCGACTGTGAAGGTTTATATCTGCAAGGATAATGAAATGTTTGTACGTATCGGATATATATGAAAAGAAGTCGGTTGGAATGGGATTGCCAGGTCGAACATAGATTGTAGCGAAGGTAATTGCTATGGACTTGAAATAAATAGTGGTGATGACATATTCAGGTAATTGCAGGTGAGGACAAGAGTGCTGTCTGTATGGCAGATTATTGCGAAACCCAATAGCAGCTCCACCGTTAGCGCGAAGGGTTGGTAGGGTATTGTCATGTCGAATCAAGTCATAGCGAGGGATTTTGCACGAGATGGACTTTTTAAGAAAAGTTTCGTTTAGAAGAAATACAGTGACATCCTCCTCTAATAGTACTGCCTGGAAAAGGTCTTTGTTTTTAGGGAGTGAGCGGATATTGAGAAATAAAAAGTTTAAATCCATGATGCGTATGAAGTTAGACTGTAGTTTCGTATCGAATGGTATGAAAATGAACGTAATTATTTGAATACGTAGCATACAGAGAAACGTTAAAGGTTTGTTTTGCTGCTAAGGTGAGTTGTTGGAGAACATGCTGTCTATGAAAGGGGTGAATGTTCTGAAGAGCAAGTGTAAGGAATTCCAACAATTTGCCTACTGTCACGGGATCATCCACATGCTGATCTGTGTTTGTTGAGGTTGATTGTGTGCGTAAGGGAGCCACTAATTCAGGATGTGCCTGGTCAGGAAGAGGTTTACTTTTACATTTGTAGCTATAAGAAGGATGTTGATCTTTGCAGGTAGAACACTGAGGAGGGAGCTGCATATTTGGACAGAGACGTGTTTGGTGTGGACCGGAGCAATAGCCACAGACAGCAGGGTTTGTACATTGGGCCGTTGAATGGCTGTTGTACGCCTGACATTTTTCACACCTGAGTGGCATAGGTGCAGGTGAACGAGAAGGTTCCACGCGGTGTCTGCGTTTATAGATGTATGCACCTTGAGTAAGAAGGTGGTCAATAGTTTCCTGTGATGGTGTAAGGACACGCACCATGTAGGTGGCACCGCTGTTGTTACGAATGCGGATGATTTTATGAATCGTGTGCCCTTCGAATTTTAATTCATCCGTAATTTCCTCATCTGAATAGCTAGGATCGACTCCTCGAATAACAACAGATAACATGGGGGGTCGCTTCGGAGGAGGAGGTTGTTTACGGCGGGAAGATGTGAGGTTGGTGAGGATTGATTGTTTACCGAATATTTCAAAGGATGCTTTGTTGCGAACAGTAGTTTCGAAATTTGGATCGGGAGACTTGAAGACATAACCATTGCGTGTTTTTACAACTTCGTGAAGTGCGAGGCTAGGTAGATATTTTCGTAATTGCAATATGATGAGTTTTTCGTTAGAGAACTTAGAATCGTAGTGTTGGAGTAGGAAAGAGTGCAGAGATGGAGTAGCGTTTGATGAAATAATGATTTGGTCAGATGATTTGCGTACTGCTGAAGTGCCTTCGGCTTCCATATCTGAAGATTCAGAGGCGGAAACAAAGTGTTGTTTCTTAGCTGGCGGTGAGTGTTTTACCTTGGCAGCGAAACTCGTGCGACTCTGAGGTGATCGAGACCTCGTCCGAGTTGAAGTGCCAGAAGCTGCGGAAGCAGTAGAGCATTCAGAGTTTTGGCGATGTCTCTCTTTGCGGTCTTTCCGCTTCTCTGCCTTCGCAGTGTGACCAGCGGGACCAGGGATAACTGGCGGTAAAAAATCGTGACGACATTCTAAGGATTGTCTAAGGAAACTAAGCCAGGGTCCGCCATCAGAGAAGCCGATCAAGGGGCACAAAGCTCTGGTAACTAGTAATGTGATGAGGTGATGCTATGAGATGAAAAATGTAAGGTGAGACGACCCGTTTGGATAGCCGTCAAGGTTGAGTAGTTTCAGGTGCCAAACTCGTAGCACTAGACGCCCTTGGCTTGATTAGTCTGACGTACAGTGCTCGGAAGTAAGGCAAGAGAAAAAACCCGGGATGAGGAGCAGGAAGGTAGCAAAAACAGCCGTTCTGACGTGTGGTACGTCACAGCTGATAGATCGAGATAAGAATCGATCTGGAGTATTGTGTTTATGTACAGAAAGCTTTCTTTTTTTTGTTTTTTGTTTACTGTAATAGGGTTAGGGAGTGGTAGGTTGTACTTTATTCATCAATTTGTAATTCCGAAAAAGAATAAATGTTTTGCAGTATGTCTCCTAACCCTAGCCATTAGAGGGTTACGCCCTCTCTTTGGCACAGTATTTACGACATTGACGGATTAAATCATGTAGGATGGTCTAAGAGTAGTTTTATAAACAAACAGTACTGAAAAATTACAATAAACAAAATATTAGATAATTGAATAAAGAGAAATGTGCATACAAAAAAGCAACAAACATCTAAATGGTGTAGGTATAAACAGGAAAAAAAACTTTGGTATAGAAACATTGTGTAGTGCTTTTATGAAATAAAGATGATGATGTAAAATGAAATGCAGTGCATACACGCCACAGTCACAAACACAGTGTTAGGTATACGAATAAAGGTTAATTCTTCTGTCTCGGGGCGACTCGAGACTGATGGAAACAAGGGGGCAGCCCAAGGTTAATATTGAAGTCAGACATTGTGCTACAATGGAAACAAATGAGGAAGATGATCGGGTATATGATATATATGAAAGATGTCGTGTTCTTCGGCTGTAGGATGTGTGGTTTTTAGATATAACGTGAGAAGAATGTTTAACGCTGAATGTAAATATTTATACGGCGCGTCAGTTTCCGCATCGGCTTGTAGAGTATCGAGAAGTAATGGATGGGCGGCTGATAGGCGGGATAGTATGTATTTCAAACGAAGGTCGGCAATATGTTGAATAAGGTGAGGGAAATTGATATGTTCATATGTCAGGAAGTTCGGATATGGTAACTTTATACGATATGCAAGTCGGATGGCATGGCGTTCCAATATCGATAAACGGTCGTAGAACTTTGTTGGAGCATTGCACCAAGCAATGTGACCAAACGTTAAGATAGGCCTAAGGAACATTTTATATGTATTTAGTAGCAATGCGGCGTTTAATCCCCAAGTAGTTCCAGTTAGCCGACGTAGAAGATTGAGCCGTATATTAGCCTTTTGTGATATTTTTTCAAGATGAGCCTTCCAGTTGAGTTTTGTGTCGAACACAACCCCGAGATATGTTGCCGTAGATGTTGTTTGCAGAGAATGTTCATTAAGCGTGACTTTGAGGTTTCGCGGATTGCGATGAACCTTGGAGCGGCGTTTCGGAGGTAAAAAGACTAACGCTGGTGTTTTATCGCTATTGATAGTAAGTTTCCAGGTTTTACACCATTGCATAAATTCACTGAGAGTGGATTGTAATCTCATGCTAATCTGATGCATAGTTTTGCCAAGAGCCAGAAAGGCCGTGTCATCGGCATATTGGAATAAGTACACGTTTTGCATAGGTTTAGGTATATCAGAGGCATACAGTATATATAAGAGTGGACTGAGGGCAGAGCCCTGTGGAACGCCACAATACGGAAAAATGGGATGTGAGATGGCAGATCCTATGTATACATATCCTATTCGATTAGTTAAAAATGAATATATGAAACGTAAGTAGCAAATAGGGAGGTTTAGTTTCTGTAATTTTTGTATACAGAAAGCATACATACATACATCAAAAGCAATTTCATTCCCATCCGGAGATGGGCGGGCCACGGAAGGTTACGCCTTCCCTTCGGCCAGAGTAAATATAAAACTTATGAAAAAAGAGAAGAGAGATGGTAAAAGGATGTAGTTAAGTTTTTGGCGTGTGTCATTCAGCCTTTGTGCCCAGCTGGAGTGGGATAGTTAATTAAATTTGTGTCGTTAGACGAGGAAATATTTAAGGAAATGCAGTTATGATGGATAGATGGACGGATGGCTGCGATATATGCGTCGAGCAGGGTTGTATTCAGCGGCATTTGTTTCACGTTCATAGATGGCAAGTAGGTGGTCCAGGGGTGGATACGCTCTCCGTGGTATTGCCGGGGTCTGCTCCAATAACTCTGCTATAATGGGGTGGTTGCCGAGTATGTGTTGCACAATATATCGAGTGCGCAGGCGGTAGATATGAGCCAGAAGAAGAGGCATAGATGTATGATTGTATACTACGGCAGTGGATGTACGGGCTGGTAATGAATAGGCGATGCGAATAGCTCGGCGTTCAAGGACTTGGAGGCGGTCATAGAAGTATTTATTTGCTGAAAGCCAGGCAAGATGTCCGTAGGTGACGGCAGGACGGACGAAGAGCTTGTACGTGTATAACAATATTGAAGAATTTAGGCCCCATGTAGTTCCTTTAAGTCGACTCAGCAAATAAAGACGCCGGCGGATGTTGGTCTCTAGAGTTTTTAGTTGCGGTCTCCAAGTAAGGTGGCTATCGAATTGAACGCCGAGGTAGGTAGTACTGCTGCGAAGAGGGATGGTGGAACCCATGACATTGATGCAGAGACGGTCCGGATTGCGTGAGGGACAGTACTTATTTTTCTTAGGCCCAAAGAGTGTCATTTGAGTTTTGAGCGGGTTGATTTTCAATTTCCACCGAAGGCACCAGGCAAGCAGAGTATCTATGGCAGATTGGAGCTGGATAGAAATTCGGTCAACAGAGGACCCCAAGGCAAGGTAGGCTGTATCGTCGGCGTATTGCAGTGCGTGGACTGGTGGTGGTGGTAAGGGCATGTCCGCGACGTACAGTATATACAAAAGAGGAGATAGAACGGACCCCTGAGGTACGCCAGCTCGCAACGTGAATTCGTGAGACCGTGCTCCATTGAGATGGATAAAGGCCCGCCTATGGGTTAAAAAATTGGCAATATGGCGGACGTAGGGAAGAGGTAGTAGTTGTTTGAGTTTGTAAAGCAGGCCTTCGTGCCAGACCGTGTCAAAGGCACGTTCTATGTCGAAAGAAATTAAGACCGAGGGAAGGTTCTTGTTGTAGTGGTTGACTATTAGAGATGATAATTGAATCACTGATTGGAAAAAGGGAATAAGTGCATCAGACCTAAGTTTTCAAAAACGCTAAAAAAAACCTTCCCGAGGCGTTGTTTGTACTTGTTGCAAAAAGTGTATAATTGATTACTTGTAGCAAAAGAACTAACAAACACTAAGACAAGAAGGAGAATATTGTATTGCAGCACTGCAATTGGTTAAATAAGATTAAAAATGGAAAAAATATTCCCTTTTTCCAATCAATTAGAGTTGGACGCAATTGTAATTGTGTGTAGGGCATGTAATGTGCAGTTTATGATAGAAAGCTATGAAAATATACATGCTGAATACAATGTTGTATGTTAATCTTGGATATATATACAATATGTATCCGAACTATCACGCATGTTAGGCTTCTAACCCTTTTATTGTCACCGTTCGTTTTTTTTTTTTTTTTTTTTTGTACAGCACATGTTATTCGTACAGCAAAAAAAGTAGTACAATAGACAGCTGAACAAAATACGTAGCAAAATACGTTGTCAAAATAGAATGACTTTACATAGGGTCTTATCCGTGTGATCTTCGTCTTCTACAGTTTCTTGGTCAGTGGTTTTCCATGAACAAATCATCCTATAAAACTGTTTGTATTGGTCAGGTATGCATTTAATGATTTGTAAAGAATCGTTGATCTTTTTCTGATTGATCGAGACCTGCCAATCGTATGCCTTTGACGTTGGCAGTGGAACGTTT
Source organism: Thermobia domestica (assembly GCF_964235325.1). Classification (NCBI taxonomy): domain Eukaryota; kingdom Metazoa; phylum Arthropoda; class Insecta; order Zygentoma; family Lepismatidae; genus Thermobia; species Thermobia domestica. Next base: position 21,251,837 of record NC_137459.1, on the reverse strand, counting down.
GTGACATTACCTTTGAGTAATCGAAACATATCAGTTCTTAGTTCATTGATAAACTTATGAGCTTGCACATAACCTAGAGATTCTGCTTTATAAACAGTCTCTATTTACTTACTTGGAATTTCACTGTTTTGTCCACAATGCTACCTGAAGATTTCTTGTAAAACGGTTACCACCAATGTTTAAAATCTAAGATTTCTTCATTGACAACTTAGTAAACCTGAAATGGAGTATCAGTATTTCTTGCATTCGTAATCATGTGGTTATACTGTGCTGGTAAATAAATGCGATTGTGTCGTTTGAGTTCTCGTTTGATTATAACAAAATTTCGGTCACATGGTAAAAACTGTAACCTCTGACAGGCAAATATTGCTGTACAGTGATAAAGCGTTATGGCACGATCAGACTGAAAAGCATTAATGTCATTGTATGGTTCCAGTTTTGGTATTGTATGATCACCACTTGTATCACTGAAAACACGTAAATCTGTAACTGATTGGGCCAAATATTTCTCTATAGATTGTGCAATGCGAAGACAATGCGAAATATCGTAACGTCAGCAGAGGGCTCTAATGGTTGTCCACATACAGTCTCACAGTTGTGGTGGTATCCTATAGTGATTGGAAGAAGGAAATAAGAAACGTAGTTATTCCCATTTTCTAATCAGCGAGATATTTTGCTTTCTACATTGGCCATATAGAGTTGCCCAAACATTCCTATTTTCTACTCAACGATGTAACTATCTTAAAGGAACACATCTGCTATCTCAGGTTAAAATCGCAAAAAATTGTACTTATTCCCTTTTTCCAATCAGTGGTTCAATTTTAAGAGTTGGTCATTCGTGGCGTAGAAAGGACGAAAGCCTGCTTGAGCGATCGGAAGGATATAGCGCCGTTCCAGATATATATGTAGCCGTTTGACGAGGATGCGCTCCAAAGTTTTGCTGAAGACTGTGGTGAGACTGATGGGCCGGTATGAAGTGATCTGAGTCGGATCTTTCCCTGGCTTGAGGAAGACTATGATTTTGGCTAGTTTCCATGCAGGAGGAAAAAAGCCCGTGGTGAGGATGGCTGTATATAGGACTGCCAGCAGTGTATGAAACAAAAGTGGTGCCTGGGATAACTGGCGGTAACTAGTTGCGTCCACGCCCGGTGAAGTGTTGCGTCTATTTGAGAGAGCTGTGTGGATATCGTCTGTGGTAATCGGTGCAAGAAGGCCGGTAGAAACGGTAGGTTGAGGAGCGAAGAGTGGTTGATAAAGTTGGCGGTGCGGATCACCAGCTTCAGTGATATGGTGATGGGTAGGATGACTAAAGATTGGAGCCATATGCGGAGTGAAAACCTGCTCGAAGTGAGTGGCGAAAGCTTGGGCTTTAGCGGCGTCTGTCGATGGAGCTGCATCCTGAAGCAGAAGCGGATATTGTGGGTTGTTGGTTTGAAATGTAAGTCGTCGAAAGAGGGTCCAGAATTTAGTTGGATTGCTTTCAGTACCAAGTTGATTACAGGAGTTGCGCCATGTTAGTCGTTTTTGTGCTATGATATAGGACTTAACCATGCGTTGGAACTGCTGGTGCAAATGTAAGAAATGCGGATCCTTAGAGCGGTTGTATTCGGCAAGGTAGTATCGGGAACGTGCCAGAAGAGTGAGAGCCCTGGGCGGAAGAGGAGGCCGAGATGGATGAGCTGGCTGCTTTGGAACTGCATGTTCAGTAGCTCGATGAATAGCATCAGTTAGTGTGGTGGATAACAAGTTGACGGAATCAGCACTAGTAAGGTCGGTAGGGGTACCGTCAAGCGTTTCTGTCAGATATGTTTGATATTTATGCCAGTCTGCCCTACGAAAATTATAAGTAGCAGGTGGTGGTACGAGGGCTGTGTCTCGTCCAGGGTTGGCAACCGTAAGGAGAATAGGAAGACGGTCACTCCCGATGGTCCCTAGAACTTCAAGAGTTGAAGACGCCACTAGGTTGCTTGAAAGGAGGACGACATCCGGTGTAGTGTTACTGACGGGGCGAGTCGGCTGTGGAAGCGGCATAAATGAGGCTTTGGTGGTCAGGAGGAAATCCTGAAAGCGCTGCTGTTGCTCTGCGGTGCGAGATGTATAATTCAGGTCTGCCAGGAGCACGTAGGTTTTGAAATGTGTGTCAAGATAGGTTAGAAAGCGGTAGGGTAGCGGCTGAGTCTTGCGCACGTAGATGGTAGCCACGGTGATGATTTTATCTGCGAAATAGATGGTGGCAATAACGCTCTCCGGATATGCAGCAGCGTGAACAGGTGTAATTGATCTATAGGGTAACGATGACCTGACAGCCACCGCGGCACCCCCCCGAGCAACGTGTTGAGGGTGATCTGAGCGCAGGAGGTGGAAATGTGGAAAATAGTAGGGCTCAGATTGTTTCAAGAAAGTTTCGTTGAGGAGGATGCAGTCCACATGTTGAGCCGTGGCTAGCGTTTCTAGCAGTATGCGGTTCTTGGGTAAGGAACGGACATTAGAAAAGAGGATATGGAGCGGTTTCCTTCCCTTCGGTCTTTGATTCATGATTCCGGATCACAATGGAAATGGAAGTAAGTAGATAGTCCGGAGTAGGTAGCAGCCATGTGAAGTTGGAATATGTCGATGGCGGCCTTGGTTGCATGGTTAAGTATGGCCTCCCGCTGATACGGAAACGTATTCTGCAACACAAGGGTGACAAATTGTAAGATATTTTCAACTGTCGGAGGCGGGAGGAGATAAGTCTGGGTGCCTGTCGACACTTGTGCCGCAGGGTGAAGACGGAGCGGGACGACTGTTGTGCATCAGTATGAATAGGTAGTGTGGGGACCATCGCAAGTATTGCATATGGCTGGCTGTTGAAGGTTCGGGCAGTTCTTGACCTTATGGGACCCTTTGCAGTGAGGACAGATAGTGGGCAGAGTGCACTTACTGGTCGGGTGCGTATTATAGGATAGACAGTTCTCGCATCGCAACGGAACTGGTGGTGGAGTGCGGGAAGGTTCCACGCGATGGTGACATCGATAGAGATACACTCCGTTGCGAAGAAGATTGTCTATTAGTTGCTGATCGTCGGTGAGAATACGCACCATATAAGTGGGGCCATTGGCATTTTTGATTCGAATCGCTCGTTTTGGATGTAGGTCTTCCTCTTTTAGTTCAGCCAAGATATCCTGCTCTGTCAGGGAGGGGTCAACACCACGAATGACCGCTGAAAGAAGAGATGGACGACGGGGTGGCGGTAGTGTTTTTTGCTGAGAAGTTGTTAATAATTGAATTTTGGCATTAGAGCCGAACATGGCAGGACCGACTTTGTTGATTAGGTTTTGATACAGTTGTGCATTGGTAGATTTAAGGATGATTCCGTTCTGAGTTTTAACCAGTTGTTGTAAGTCCAGCCGAGTGCAATAGCGCATCAGTTGCTGATAGAAGGATTTAATCGTGGAATATGCCGGATCAAGATTGCTAAAGAGGATGTTATGAACGGTAGGTTTGCTTGCACCGACATCCATGAGATTTTCAGTGGAAGAAGCTGGCGTCACTTGGTTAGAACCGCAGTGAGATGCGCCCGGAGTTGATTTTGGGGGACTTTTCAAAGCCTCGGTATAAGAGAGTTTAGGCGGAGAGCGAGAACGGTCTCTATTTCGAGGAGGTGAGCCCTCGGAGGATTGAGAGCTGCTAGGGATTTTAGTACGCTTTTGCGAGCGAGGTGCGTCACGCCGAGGTTCACGAGGGGGTCCCATAACAGTGGAAGGAAGGCCCTGATGCTTGCCCTTAGTTGAAGAAAAATCCGGAGCCTTAGGCATGATGTCGTCTTAAGGAGGACTTCGGAAAGGCGAAGCCTTTCGTCAGTCTATAGCCACCGGAAAAGGTGAGACTAAGAGATACAACTAGTGGAAATATAATGAAGATGTCCAGAGATATAATGAGACTGGCGTACCGCTAACACCGAAGTGTTGCGTCACCAACTACGGGAAAATTAGTATAATGCCTGACGTTTCGCAAAAACACTAAGTGCTACGACCCGTGCAGGGTATAAGTGGACTGGCAAACCAAAGTTAGTAATCAGCAAGCCCTAACTATCTTGTGCGGCTCGGACCCGAAGGCCGATGTCGATTGGAACAATCCTCCGCACAAGAGAACAACGAACTAAACTAACGAACAATTAGCCTAATATTAACCGCACGACTTATAGACTTTCGACTATAGTCGCCAGGTGAGTATGACAGAAAGCATTTTTTTAATGCTAGTCGTAGTGACTAGCTACCTATAAGAGGGTTACGCCCTCTTTGAGGTGCGTGGTGGGAAGAAAGGAGAGCTATGGGAAAGAGATTGGTGAGCTAAGAGATTTTATTTTATTCCATTATCATATCGCTTTCATAATCTTATAAAAGGTCGGCCTTAAGGAACTTTGTTCCTTAACATGAGGTGTGGAAGGAAAGGAGAAGAAACATATATATATTTACACATAAAACATATTCATATTTATACACAGTAAAATATTGTAACATATTAATATAGTAATACAACTTAATGATCGCGAAAATAACGAAATAACAAATGATGTTGGTACATGGAGAAAACGGCAGCCACTATGATAAGAGAGTTAAGGCATGGTAATTGTTAAAATGTAACATGTAAAATGGAGATGAGGTATGAAGCGAGGTGCATTACACAGGACAACACATAGGTTCTGTTAGTGAGACAAATGAAGTCATCTGCCCAGGGGCAGCTCTAGGCGATAATGAGAGACGAAGGGAGCCCAAGTTAGACACAAAAGGAATTACTGTGCAGGAAAAGATGGATGGATGAAAGGAAGATGTTCATGAATAATGTAATCTCCAATGACTAATAATAAGGGATCTTCTGGCGGTAAAGTATAATGGTATAGGGTGAACAGTAGCGATAATGGAGGATGATGATGTCGGTGTGGTGTAGGGTGGAGTGCGAGATGATGCATTGCGTCTTGAAGTAAGGGATGCTGACTGTATAGGCGTTTACTGATATAGGTAAGGCGAAGTTTCTCGATGTGATATTGTAAAGTTGGGAAGGAAATAAGGCGGTATAAATCCTGAGTTGGGCTAGGTAATCGGATGCGGAAGGCGATGCGAAAAGCGTGACGTTCAAGGATTAGCAGCTTATTATAGAATTTAGGTGGAGCGGCTACCCATGCAGTAAAGCCATAAGTTAATATTGGACGGAGGAACACTTTATAAGTATTTAGAATGGTGTGCGGTCGAAGGCCCCAGGTAGTACCTGTCAAGCGCTTTAACAAATTCAGCCGATTGTAAGCTTTAAGTGTGACATGTTCCAGGTGTTTAGTCCAAGTTAGGTGTCTGTCGTATGTTATACCTAGATATGTAACTGTGCGACGTGGTTCAATAGGAACGTGATCAACGTGTAACGTGAGCAGTCGTTGATTTCAATGAACTCTAGAGTAGCGTCCACGTGGTAAAAACACTATGGCTTGGGTTTTGGCCGCATTAATTGTAAGTCTCCACCTAGTACACCAGGATGTAAAGCGATCTATTGCGATTTGGAGGAGAAAGTTGATCTGTTGGATAGTGGTAGCAAGAGTGAGGAATGCCGTATCGTCGGCGTACTGAAATAAATGAGTACGTTCGGGTAGTCGAGGCATATCTGAGACATATAGAAGGTACAATAAGGGTGATAAAGCTGAGCCCTGTGGTACACCGGAAAGAAGAAAAATGGGATGAGATAAAGTCATGAATTGAAATGTATGCCAGTCGATTAGTAATGAAATTATAGATGAGTCGAATGTATACTATGGGCAATCGAAGTTGTAGTAGCTTATAGATAAGTCCAGTATGCCACACTTTATCAAAAGCTTTTTCTAAATCAAAGAGAATTAAACAAGAAGGTTGGTTTGAATTGTAGTGTTCTGTGATAAGAGTTGTGAGTCGGAGAAGTTGATCGTTTATGGAGAAGGATGGTCTAAAGCCAGCTTGTGTGAAAGGAATGAGATTGTGATCGTTCAGGTAAACATGTAAGCGTTTGACTAGAATACGTTCAAAGATCTTACTAAGTGCAGAGGTCAGTTGTATAGGTCGATATGAGGTAATATCCTGAGGAGACTTGTTAGGCTTTGGAAACATTAACGTTTTGGATGTTTTCCAGGGCAAAGGATAGTATCCAGTGCGTAAGATAAAGGTATAGATAGCAGCCAGTACTACTAGTAATGATATAGGACATTCTTTAATATGGCGGTAAGTGATAGTGTCAAAGCCGGGAGCTGTGTTGCGTTTATTTTGAGTGACGGAAGTTATGTCCTGTACGGTGATAGGGGCCTGAATAGGTGCATTTTGGGATAAGACATGGTGAAGGTTCGGTTGAAGGAGAGATGATGATAGGTTGAGAGTATCTGCAGCGTGTGGGGCGTGACCTAGCGTAGTTGGAGTGAAAATCTGTTGTAAGTGGTTGGCAAAGGCGTCAGCTTTGTCTTTGTCTGTCGAGAGAGCATTGTTGGCGGTTAAGACAGGATACGGAGTTTTGGAGAATTTGCCACATAACGCATTGAAGCGAGTCCAATATTTACTAGGGTGTGATACGTCGGAAAGAGAGTTACATGTTTTCACCCAACATCGTAGTTTATAGGCTTTGATATAATTTTTGACCGTGCGTTGGAGTTGCCTGTGGTGTCTCAGTGCTTCTGGATTTCGGGTGCGTAGAAATTCTCTATAAAACTGGCGTGAACGACGAATCAACGTAAGGTATTGGGGTGGTAGGGTAGGATGATATGGCTTAGCTGTAGTAGTGGGTATATATAACGAGCTGGCTTCTTGTATGGTAGTTGTAATAGTGTCAATAGTGGTGTATAAGGTCTCTTCAGAGGTGGGCTCGGTGAGATGAATGGTGCATTGAGTAATGTGATTACGGTACTCTTCCCAGTTAGCTTTGTCGTACCTAAAGCTAGTACGAGGCGGTACAAGAGAATGAGAATTACGGACTGCGAATGGGTTGTAAATGATTTTAATTGGAGCATGATCACTGCCTAGAGTATCTAGAATTTTAACTGTACAATGTGAGATGATATTAGAAGATGCAATGACAATGTCCGGTGTTGTATTCGAAATTGGGCGAGTGGCTTTCGGCAGATCTAATACGATACCTGTAGTGTTGGTCGTGATGAAATTGTGAAAGGTAGTTTTGTCGTGAAGTGGGCGGCTGTGCATATTGAAGTCTGCCATGATAAGATATGTTTTGTAAGTATTTGATATATATTGTATAAATTGATACGGGAGTGGATGACCTGGTCGTATATAGATAGTGGCTAGGGTAATGATCAAGTTTTTAAAGTAAATTGTGGTAAGCAAATACTCCGGCAAAGGTGCAGTCAGATAGTGATGTTGACGATATGGTAAGTTGGGAGAAAATCCAATGGCAACACCCCCGTTGGCACGAAGAGCCGACGAGGGATTTTCGGCATGAAGCATCGTATAGCGCGGGATGCGACAACAGCGAGACTGCGTTAAAAAGGTTTCATTTAGCAAGAAAGCCGTTACGTGTTCTTCAAGAAGAAGTTGTTCAAATAGAAGTTTGTTTTTCGGCAAAGAACGAATGTTTAGAAACAGAAAAACCAAAGCCATGATGAGGTTATGGGTTCGATATATTTTGTGATTTATGAAAGTGAACGGTGTTGCCAGAGTACGTAGCTGTGAAGGTGATATGAAACGTCGTTTTGGCTGCATGGATGATTTGTTGTAGTATGTGTGGTCGGATGAATAGATGTATGTTCTGTAGCGAAAGTGTTATGAAAGTGAGAAGTTGATCAAGGGTAACTGGTGATTCAAGCGGATGAGGTGTGTCAGTAGCCTGAGCTGGAGGTCGCAAAGGAACTATGAGTTCAGGATGTTCTTGAGCTGGTTCCGGTTTTGCCTTGCACTTATAGCTATACGTCGGGTGTTGTTCGTTACAGGTGGCGCATTGCGGTGGCTGTTGGAGATTGGTGCAAGTGCGAGTGTTATGATGACCAGCACAGTAACCACATTTAATTGGATTCTTACAATCACTGGTGAGATGAGAGTTATAGGTCTGGCAACGTTCGCATCGAATCGGCATAGGAGCTGAAGATCTAGAAGGCTCTACTCGATGGATGTGATTGTAGATAGAGGCACCGTGTCCTAACAGCTCATCGATGGTGGCTTGATGTGGAGAAAGTACTCGAACCATATATGTAGGACCTCGATCGTTTCGAATCCTTAGCACCTTGTGGATGGTGTGTCCTTCATACGTAAGCTCGTCTTCAATTTCTTCATCTGTGTAGGAAGGATCAACCCCACGGATGACGACGGAGAGCATCGGTGGACGTCTTGGTGGTGGAGGTTGCTTGCGCCTTGAAGAGGTAAGAGACTGAAGCTGTGCGTTCTTCCCAAAGATGTCAATTGGCACTTTGTTCTTTATAGTGCTGAGGAGTGTAGAATCTGTAGTCTTGAGGATTATCCCATTTCTGGTGTGCACTATTTGAGAGATCGTAGCACGTGGCAGATATTTGCGTAACTGGATCGCTACCATCTTAGCATTGCTGAACTTAGGATCGTAGTTGGTAAGCAGCATGGAGTGAATTGGAGGTGAGCCGTCATCAGTGTTGGAGGTTCCTACGTCCATCTGGTCAGATTCGGAAGCCGTAGTAGAATCCAGGTGATGCTTCTTGGACGGTGGAGAGTGCTGTACTCTGTCGGCATAGGTGGTATGTTTGTCGGTCGCTGGAGGCGATCTAGAGCGGATGGAAGCGTTTGAAACGGCTGAGGCAATGGACTCTGCAGAATCATGGCGTTTTTGACCCTTCGCTTTGCTGGAGTTGGCCGATGATTGGTCCTTCCGTGGTCGCACTTTTGTGTTATTTCCCGATGGGCCGGTTACCAGTGGAGGAAGACCTGTATGTGTACCTTTCCCTTTGTAGCCAGAGACTGTGCGCGGGTCCGCCATGGAAAAGCTGTCCGTGGGCTACTGCCCAAAGTATGTATGCGTCAATGTCTGCTAATGGCTTGATGAAATGTGATGTTTGATGAAAGGTAGGACTACCCGTTTGGATAGTAGTCCAGGTGCAGCTAGCTTCCAGTCAGACCTGTAGTACCGTTCGCCCTTGGCTGGATGAGTCTGACGAACGGAACTCGACAGAATGACGAGGAAAGAAAGCCGAGGATGAGGAGCAGGAAGGTATTTCCAAAAAGCAGCTGTTCTGACGTCTGGTACGTCACAGCTGATTGATCGATTAAGCAATCGATCGGAAGTATGTGACAGAAAGCAATTTTTTTTATTTTACAATGCAAGAACCCGTAGAAGGGAATACCTTCTCTTGGGAGTGGAGTTATGTGTAAGGGGAACAAAGGATAAGTTGGATGGACAAAGAGGTTTAATTTCATTTATTTATTTATTGTCTTTATTCATTCATAATTGGGATTTTTATTCATCAATTGATCAGGAATCGTTATTTATTGTAGGTACAATATCTATCGAAATGTATGTGTGATGAGATGAAAGATGAGGTGCAAGTTAGACGCCACAACACAGTGATATTGTTAGTTAGACAGGTGAAGGGTTATCTTCTTGTGTCGGGGCGACTCGACACATGATGAGAGACACAATGATGCCCTTGTTAGTGCGAATTAAAGTGCAAAAGATGGATAAATGTTTGGTGATAAGTCTGGTGGTTGATATGCTAATAGAAATTCGTCTATTTGTTCGTCAGGATGTGTGAGAAGGTATAGTGTAACTAAGTGCTGAAGTGGTGTAGATTGTAGACGGGGTGGAACATCTTGATCTGCATCGATGCGTATACAACTGCGAAGGATGGGATGGCCTTGAGTCCAACGGGTAGTGATGTACCTGGTACGCAGTTTTTCTAGATGAAGAAGAAGATGTGGAAATGGAATACGCTCATAGAGTAGCCGGGTAGGGCTAGGCAGTTTGATGCGATATGCAAGGCGTAGTGCATGTCTTTCAATGATCTGGAGGCGGGTGTAGAATTTGTTACTGGCATTAAGCCATGCGATGTGTCCATGGAGTATGGATGGTCGCAAGAAGACTTTGTAAGTGTTTAACACAGTCTCTTGATGAAGGCCCCAGGAAGTTCCGACTAATCTCTTCAAAAGGTTTAGTTTATTTTGCGCTAGACTTATAAGATGCTGAAGGTGTCCACGCCATGAAAGATGGTCATCAAAGATAACACCCAAATATCTCGCTGTACGGGTGACGGAAATGCGTGTGCCAGCTATAGTAAGATGTAAGAGAGATCCATTGCGTCGGACCCTACTGGTACGTCCTGATGGTATGATGACAAGTGCCTGTGTTTTAGTGGAGTTGATTCGGAGTCGCCAAGTATCGCACCAGTCACAGAACTTATTTATTGCCTCTTGAAGTATACTATTCATATGCTGAATAGATTTTCCACAGGCAAGATAAGCAGTATCATCTGCAAAGGTAAAGGTGTAGATAGGATCAGGAGGAACAGGCAAATCTCGAACATATAGTATATATAGCAGTGGAGATAACGCTGACCCTTGGGGTACACCACTAAGTGGAAAAATAGGAAATGATAAAGATGAATTAATGCAGACATATGCTATGCGATTGGTGAGGTAGTGATAAATTAGTCTGATATATGCGAATGGTAATCGTAGAAGATGAAGTTTGTAAAGTAACCCATCGTGCCAAACTGAATCGAAAGCCTTCTCTAAGTCAAATAATAATAGACAGGAAGGTTGGATGCTATTGAAGTGGTTGGTAAGAATAGTGGTAAGTTTGAGTAGATTATCATTGAGACTGTACTTAGGACGAAAACCAGTTTGGTGTAGAGGAATTTGATTATGGAAGAAGTGAGTATGTAGACGCCGAACTAAGATGCGTTCGAGGATCTTTCCCAGTGTAGACGTGAGTTGTATTGGACGGTATGACTCTGCCTTGGTGTTATCTTTATGCGGTTTCAGAAACATTAAGACTTTTGAAGTTTTCCAGGAAGCCGGATAATCACCTGTTCGAAGTATAAGGTTATAAATAGCGGACAGTAGTAGCAGAACCACCAGTGGAGCCTCTTTAATATGGCGGTAAGTGACACCGTCAAACCCTGGAGCTGTATTCTTCTTATTGGCTAAGACTGCGGTAATCTCCAAAGGTGTAATTGGACGAGTAAGAGGATTATTCGAGTCTAATTCGTGACTAGAACTAATACGAAGTTGTGATTGATGCGGATCTGTTACGTTACTTATTCTAGTGCGTAAACGTTCAGGAGTATAGGTGATGAGTGGTGGCGTAAAAATGTCTTGAAGTGATTGAGCAAACACATTAGCCTTCTCTGTATCAGTTTGTGCTGAGGTCTGGTTGACGATGAGAGGGTAAGAGAGAGAAGAGCGTGTCCCACAGAGTCTATGAAAGGCATTCCAGAATTTGGTAGGATTATGTTCTTGATCAAGATGGTTAACTGTTTGGATCCACTTGCGTCTTTTATAGGCGATGATATAATTATGAACTTGCCGTAAATATTGGCGCTGTAGTTGTAAAAGCCCTGGATCACGTGTGCGAAGATATTCATGGTATGCCTGCCGTGCAAGAGCAACTAGTGTGCGATATTGAGGAGGAAGTGCGGGTCGAACATAATTAGATTTAATCGTGGGTATATGTTGATGACTACTATGTTGTATAGCAGTAGTAAGTGTATCAAGCGTGTTATGTAAGTCAGAGTGATGTACTGGAGTAGGCACGTTAGATAAGGTAGTAGTCAAATCTTCTCGATATTTGTTCCAGTCGGCACGGTCATAACAGAGAACGGTACGTGGTGGAGTGTCAGAAGCTTGACGGTGGTTTGGAAATTGTAATGTCAATTTAACTGGGTCATGGTCACTACCGATGGAAGATAGAACATGACAATTTACGAATGGTTGTAATGTAGAGGAAACAATGACTGCGTCAGGTGTTGTATTTGAGGAAGGCCGGGTATGTCTTGGTAATGCGCATAGTTCGGCATTTGTGTGCAGCATAAGAAATTGATAGAAGTTCCGTCGTTGCGTAAGAGTGCGACTGGATAGATTGAGATCAGTCATAATAATATAATGACGAAACGAGGTGTCCATGTATTGGAAGAATGTCAAGGGAATTTGAACATTGGGTCTAACATATATAGTAGCAAAGGCAATACTACGTGAAGGAAAATAGATCAGAGTGATGTTGTGTTCCGGAAGAGGGGCCTGAAAGTGATGCGTGATCGTGCGTTGAGGTAGTCTGCTTCGAATTCCTATTAAAGTTCCGCCATTTGCTCGATCTCCAGGTGGGCCATCGCAACGAGAAATAGTATATGGCTGATAATGTACATGTTGGTGCGGCAAAAGATATGTTTCGTTCAAGGCAAAGGCGTGTATATTTTCTTCCAACAATAGAGTGTGGAGTAGTACCTTGCGAGTGTTGAAGGAACGAATGTTCAAAAACAGAAATGATAAATCCATGATGAAATGTATAATTTTAGACAGGTGTTGAAACGGAATGGAGTTGAAAGTGAACATGTTGACCAGAATATGTAGCATAAAGTTGAATGTTGTATAGTTGCTTAGTTGTAAGTATGACTTGGTTAAGAATATGAGTACGCAGAAAGGGATGAATGTTTTGGGTTGTTACTGTAAAGAAACATATCATATCTTCAATTGTAACAGGGTGAGTTAATGAGTTATTTGGTGGCGTTGGACGGTCAGACGTTCTGATTGGTACAGTAAACTCTGGTTGAGTAGGATCAACTGAAGGTTTGGCCTTACACTTTGAACTGTAAGTAGGATGTTGTGCAGAGCATGTGTTGCACTTGGGATTGGTATTTCCATTGGGACAGTCCCGAGTAGCATGGGCTTGGGTACAGTAGCCACAAATCAAAGAGTTTTTACAATCTTTGGTCAAATGCTGATTGTATGTTTGGCACCGTTCACAACGTATAGGCTGTGGTGCAGGAGTTTTTGAAGGTTCAACCTTGTGTCTTCGTCTGTAAATGTACGCTCCTGTAAGAAGCAAGTGATCGACAACAGATTGTTCAGGAGTTAATACACGTACTAGGTAGGTGGGTCCCCTGTCATTCCGGATTCGAATACATTTATGGACTTGAACTTGTTCCGCTTTGAGTTCTTCCTCGATTTCAGTGTCTGTATATTCAGGGTCAACACCCTTGATGACTACTGATAGCATAGGAGGCTTTCGAGGAGGCGGAGGTTGTTTGTTTTGTCTTGGTTGGAGTTGCGTTATAGTGGCGTCTTTGCCAAAAATTTCAAAAGTTGCTTTGTTCCTGACATGGCGATGGAAATCTGGGTTAAAGGATTTCAAAATAACTCCATTATTTCGGAAGATAATCTCACTGATTTCTACACGTGGAACATATTTTATAAGTTGCTGGAAGATGTGTTTTGGAGTCTTGAATTTAGTGTCGAAATTAGTTAGCAGAAAGTTGTAAAGAGTTGGCTGTTGAGGATTGACAGAGGCAGACGGAGTAGCAGAAGTTTCTGTTGCAGTGCAATCCATAGATGTGTCATGAAGATCAGTTTCAGATGGAATTCGTAATGGTGAGCGTGAGCGAGAACGTGCAGCTTTAGGAGTAGCAGTCTCTTTGGTACTAGATGTCCTAGATCTTTTTGGTGAGCGAGAACGAGATGGAGGTGAAGAGACATTTTTGGAAGATTTAGCAGAAGTAGATGAACGTTGAGATACTGTCCGAGGAAGTCCGTTATGCATGGCCTAAGTCGTATGCAAAGTTCGAGATCCAAAAAAGCAACCTGTGTCGCAAAGCGACAAGAAGTTGGTCAGAGTATAAAAACAATGACCTTCAAAATCGTAACTTAATACCCTCCAGAAGATGAAAACCTTCTGTCAGACTCCTAAGTAGGGTATCTGTACTGGTCTCACAAGTACGTTTGTTATACTTGATCACAGCATAGTACAGTAACTGCTACAAGAGGAGCTAGGTTCGACGAAAGATGACAGAAAGCTCAGCTCACCTCAGCTCAGCTTGAAAGTGTAGTTTTGTGTCGAGTATCGGACAAAAGTCCCTGACTCGATGACAGCTGTAGAAAAGAAAATGATTAGACCTTTGGGGGGTGAGTTAGAACATGAGATACGACGACGTCATGTGGCCTTCAGCTGCAACTGTCGCAGTGAGGGGGAGAGTGTGGGTAAAGAGTTATGCTACAAACGTGGCGTCCTGTAAGTTCGTCGGTGTGTATGCGCTGTGCCAATGGCTGCAATAGCGGGGTTGACGTGGCGGGGGAGGTTGGCCCAAAAACGAGTATGGTGTTGATGTAACACGTCCCGGATAGGATATATGTTTAAGTCCTCTAGAAGTTGACGATTACGCGTATATCGGTCATGGCCTGTTATGATACGAGCTGCCCTGGTTTGCACACTCTCGACCGTGCGCAAGTGACTGAGTGCCGCATGTTGCCATGCTGGACATGCATAAGTGATTGTGGACAAAATTACCATTTTAAAGACGTGGAGTTTTGTTTCATGACTTAAGGCACTGCAACGCAGAATAGTATAGAGGGCAGATAATTTTCGAAGGGCTCGGTGTTTAATGTCCCTGATATGAAGACCAAAAGTAAGGCCTCGATCTAAGATAACTCCCAAGTATTTAGCATGCAGACGGTGTGGAACTTCAATGTTGTCATAATATAAACGATGGATGGTTCTGCTGCGTCTTTTGCTATAACAGACTGCAACGCTCTTATCCGCGTTGATTTTTAGGCGCCAGGTGGTAGCCCAACGTTGAAAGACATTGAGTTGCCGCTGCATGTAGTGGTAGGAAAGACGAAGATTGCTGTTGTTCGTGAAGAAAGCAGTGTCATCGGCGTATGTTGCAGGAAAACAGTGTGGCACAATGGGTAAGTCTGCGGTGTATAAGGTGTAAAGCAGTGGCGAAAGAACCGCGCCTTGAGGCACACCAGCTTGAATTGGTTTGGGAGCAGACTTGGTCTGTCCCACAGAGACATGGAAAAAGCGATGAAAGAGGTATGAAGTGAAGAGTTTGAGATAAGGTAAAGAGAAACCTTGTAAGCGAAGTTTATAAATGAGGCCTGGTAACCACACTTTATCAAACGCCTTCGAGATATCAAGGTATACACCTACAACATAATGTCGTCGATTAAAAGAGGTAGTCAGATGGTCGACTACCCTCACTAATTGGCTTGTTGTGCTGTGGTTAGCACGAAAACCAAATTGATGGTGGGGGAGTATATCTAGAGTGGTGACGTGCTCCTGAAGTCGGGCGAGAAGCACTCGTTCGAAGAGTTTGCTCACATGAGATAATAGGCTAATTGGTCTATAGTTTTCTGGAAGAGTCGGATTTTTACCTGGTTTAGGGAGAAGAATGACTTTCGCTTCTTTCCAAGCACGGGGAAAGTAGCAAACCTGAAGGATGCCTGTAAATAAAGCAGCAAGATAGAGGAGTAGCTTCCGTGTCCCATGTTTCAATAGTTCTGGGCGGATCTGATCAACTCCAGGCGCTTTTTTGTTGGGCAAGTGACAAATTTGACGCTCAATTTCCCTTGGTGTTACGACCTCAGGCAGGGGAGGTATTGGTTGAAAATGGAGCATGCGCATAGTGGCCCGAACGTCCTGCCGAATATGAGGAACGACAGGAGTCGCATTAGGTGTAAACTGGCGCTCTAGAGATGCAGCAAATAGGTCTGCTTGCCCTTGGTCGTCATGTATGACCCCATGCGGACCTTGCAGTATTTGAGTTTGACGAGAAGTCTCTCGGCGCTGGAAAAGGCGGGAATACTGCCAGATTTTAGTGTCATTAAGTGTGACCCCACGAAAAAGTGTCTCCCAGTACTGCTCGGTTTGTCTTCTAGTGATTGTCTTGATTTTGCGGCTTAAGGTGTTCTATAGTGTTTTGTAGAGTGGGTGTCTAGTGCGCTGCCAAGTACTTCGAGCCCAGCGTTTGAGATGGATATAAAGACGAAGTAATGGAGAGTCACAGTGTGGTTCGGACTGCGAGTCAGGAATTATTGATTGCTGAGGGAGTCAGCCGTACGTAGAGCAATTGTGAGATGGGCGACCGCCTGATCAATTTCCGCAGGAGAATTTGGACGAGCGGCTATGTCGAGCAAAGAGTTTAATTCCTGCTTATAGACATCCCAGTTCGTAGTTCGGGAGATATGAGCGGGTGCAGGACGGGAGATATGACGATGCGAAATTTTGAAAAGGACCGGATCATGATCTGAGTCCAGTGCTGAGATCACGTAAGGACGTGTAGCTAAGATGGTATCTTTGCTTAGAACTATGTCCAACACATCCGGTTCTCCGCCTGCTTTAGGATGGTGAGTTGGATCAGGTGGCCCATAGGCAATGAATGGAGATGTGTGCAGATACCGGTGTAATATTCGTCCGTTTTCGTTGGAACGTCTGGAGTGCCATTCCCCATGTTTTGCATTGAAGTCCCCTGCCAAGATGATCTTGGGGCCCAAGGTCGAGATGGCGTCGAAATCATTGGGATCTAAGTCATGTGCTGGAGAACGGTAGCCCGTGACCAATATGAGAGGAATCCCAGGGAGGAAGACTTCTATAGCAAGAGCTTCTAGTGTGTGTAACTGGGGTAAAAGGAGTTGTCTAGCCTTGAAACTTCGTTTCAGGGCAATCAGTAATCCTCCTTTCCGTCCTTGAACTCGATCGAGGCGAAATAATTGGTAGTTGGGCAGTCTCCAGTGTGTAACCTGGGCAGTGAAGTGAGTTTCCTGTATAAGTAAGATATCGACCTGATGTTCTGCTAGAAAACGAATTAGGAGACTCTTCTGGTCGGTAAGACCATCTGCATTCCAGGTTACAACAGTTATAGTGTGATGAATGAGTGGTTGGTTAGAAGCAGCCATCAGCAATCATGTCAGCAAATGTCTCTATGACGACAGCAGCCTTGGACGCAAGATCCGTGGCTTCCCGAAATCTAGTAAATCCTTTCTTGATATGAGAGATAATGCGGCCAAAGTTGAAGGTTTTGATGTATGTGAGGAGTGAATGGAGATTGAAGTCATTAACGGATGGTGTAGACGCACTATCTGGTGTGTTGGGCGTAGAGGGAGCATCCTGATTTGGTGGTGGAGGTCGGTCGATGCGAGGTGCCTTATTGTCCAGTGAAGTTGATACAGTAGGACCGGAGCTGCGGCCAGAAGGAGTTGATTTCTTGAGAGCATCTGAGTATGAGCGAAAGACGGGACAACCGCGATAATTGGCTGGGTGGTCCCCTCCGCAGTTTGCACAGGTTGCTGGCGTAGATGCATCTGGTTTGGCACAGACTTTCGTAAAATGACTTTGCCCACACTTGACGCACTTAGGTTGAGCTTTGCAAGTGTCTTGTGAATGACCAAGACGTTGGCAGCGGTAACACTGCAGAACACTCGGCGGCCGATAAGGCTCAAATGAAACTTTATAATGAAGTAATCCTGATATGTTGTAGATCTCCTGTATATTTGGAGTTTTCTCGAGGGAGATGAGAAAAAGTGGCATGAGGACTCTATCTCCACCAGTGGGGCCCCGACGAGACATTTGATGAATCGTGAGCGGCTTAAAACCTAAAGTGAATAGTGCAGACTGAAGATCAGCGACGTCGGTATCGATGGGTAATTTGCGAACGACAACCTTTACGGGTCGGTCACTTTTGGCGATGCCAGTAGCGTATTCAGTTTTCGTCTGTTCGCAGTAGTTTTTGATAGTTGTGAAATCGTCCCTAGAAGATACCTGAATCACAATACGTTCTTTGTTATGCCGAACCTGAGGTGATTCTATGAGGGTCTTGGAAAGGCTTTTGGTAAAGTTGTAAGTGTTTTTGATGCCGTAAATGTAAATAGGAGGTGGTTTAATCTCTTTGGTGCTTTTGGGCCGTGGCTCTATCACAGGAGACTCGTCAGCTGTGAGAGTATATAGAGGCTCAAATCGGTTACTCATCGGTAAAGCAGGGAAGTCTGATGAATGTTGTTGGCTCAGTGTGGACTCCAAGGACGAGCGACGTCGCTTGGGTGTAGTAAACAGGGTAAAGTCCATGGCATTGTCGTCCTGTGGTGGAGCAAGGGATGGAACGTCTGTCGTCGACCGGTTAGTAGAGGATGATCCTGACTTGGCAGTAGTGCCGGAGGTGGAGGGCCGCCCCAGCGGAACAAGGAAGTCCTCAGGCCGGTATTGAGATCGGCTGACTATCTTCGTTGGGATTTTGGTCTTCTTTTTCGAGATGACTGGCTTGGACGTAGCCATCATAGGAGCTCAGATGACGAGTGAAGCTGAGATGTCAAATGTATAAGCTACCCTCCGAAGAGGAGAGTAACTTAAGAAATCGTTTAGCCAATAGAAATTGCAAGGTCGTCAACAGATAATATCAACGTGGTGTGTTAACCTCCGTGGAGGTATTAAATATAATTCGACGGTTGTTTCCTCAGCCTCAAAGAGGCAAGTAATCCAACCGTATGTACGAAGATCGCGACTAAAATAAACCAATGGGGATGAATACCTAAGTGACTTGATTATTTTTCTCCGCCAGCTACGGATACCCTATTTTTTTACCTGGTTAGAGATTCCAGGTGGCCAGTTCACAGAAAGCTTTTTTTTTTTAGTGCTAGCCGAAGGCTAGCTCCCTTGCGAGGGTTACGCCCTCTATCCGGGGTGAGGAGTGCAGAGACTGGGGAAGGAAGGATATTGGAGATGGTCTATGCGAAGTAAGAGTAAGCGGAAAGAATCATTTATTTTATTTAGATCATAATTTCAGTTTATTTCTTTTATTGCATTTTATTCAATTTCATTGGACATTATGAACTTTGTTCATAATCATGAGGATAGGGGAAAAAATGA
Source organism: Thermobia domestica (assembly GCF_964235325.1). Classification (NCBI taxonomy): domain Eukaryota; kingdom Metazoa; phylum Arthropoda; class Insecta; order Zygentoma; family Lepismatidae; genus Thermobia; species Thermobia domestica. The sequence continues at coordinate 21,233,036 of NC_137459.1, read as the reverse complement.
CAATGAAGTGCATATGACAGGACAACACAAGGATATGTTAGTGAGACGAATGCATATTATCTTCTTGTCCAGGGGCTGCTCTGGACAGTAATGTAGACAAGTGGAGCCCTGTTAGCACAATAGGTTACGGTGCAGCATATGTAGGTGATATATGAAATGGAAGGTGATCAGAAGAATAGGCTGAAGCGACAAAATGATCTGGATGGTCTGGTGGAATGGTTTTGAGATATAAAGAGAAGAGTAGGGATAGAGGGCAAGTAGAAAATTGATATCCTAAATCATAGTGGCGGTCGGCATCCATAGTATCTAGAAGTAGTGGATGACGTTGCTGAAACCGGTTTGTGATGAACTTTAGTCGCAACTGTTCAAGATGACGGAGAATGGTAGGAAAAGGGATACGGTCGTAAAGCTCCTGTGTCGGACTGGGAAGCTTGATCCTATAAGCCAGACGAAAAGCGTGCCTTTCAAGAACTTGTAATTTCTGATAGAAAAAAGGTAGTGCAGCAACCTAAGCGGGATGACCATAAGTTAGAACTGGACGGAAGAATACCTTATACGTATTAAGGATTGTAGTGGGTTGCAATCCCCATGTGGTACCAACTAGACGTTTTAGTAAATTGAGCCGAGCATACGCTTTACGAATGATTGCGTGAAGATGCGGCCGCCAAGTTAAGTGATGATCGATTATGATACCAAGATAGGTAACCTGTTTAGTAGGTGATATTCGTGTGCCGTGAACCTCTAGATTAAGTAGATCGGGGTTTTTCTGAACCCGAGAACGTTTTCGAGGTGGTATGAAAACGATAGCTTGGGTCTTAGTCGAGTTAATATGAAGGCGCCACTGAGTACACCATCGGAGGAAAGAATCTATTGCTAGGCGGAGAGCAGAATTGATTTGTTGAATAGTTCTGGCCGTGCAAAGAAAGGCAGTGTCATCTGCATATTGAAAAGTATGAACATTGGGAGGAAGGGTTGGCATATCAGCTACAAACAGAAGGTATAGAAGAGGCGAGAGAGCGGAGCCTTGAGGTACACCAGAATGGATAAAGATCGGATGTGATGAGGAACTATTGATGGTAACATAAGATAGGCGGTTAGAAAGAAAATGGAAAATGAAACGGAGGTAGCAGAGTGGAAGCCTAAAACGGTGAAGTTTGAACATGAGGGCTAAATGCCACACTTTATCAAAAGCCTTCTCTAGGTCAAAAAGAATGAGGCATGAAGGCCGAGCAGTGTTATAATGATTTGTGATTAGGTTGAGAAGTCTGAGCAATTGATCATTGATGCTGAAATTAGGTCTGAAACCAGCTTGGTGTACAGGCAAGAGATTAGATTGAGAAAGATGGTGATGTAGTCTGATGACAATGATGCGCTCAAGAATTTTGCCAAATACAGAGGTTAATTGTATTGGACGGTAAGAAGCAACAGAATCTGGAGGTTTGTTGGGCTTAAGAAACATGAGAGTGGAAGAAGTCTTCCAGTCACAGGGGATGTAGCCAGTCCGGAGAATAAAAGAATATATATATGAAAGAAGCAGAAGAAGACAATAAGGAGCCTCTTTGATATGACGATAAGTTATGTGGTCGATACCAGGAGCTGTGTTGCGCTTGCGGTTTACGACGGTGGCGATATCAGATGTAGAAATTGGAGCTGTGAGAGGATTGTCGTCTGGAAGAATGTGTGCTGCACTGGGTTGTAGATATGGAGATGATAAGTTCAAGCGATCAGTAGGATGTCTTTGAACAAAATCAGATGGGAATGGGGTGAAGGTAGTCTGCAGGTGGTCTGCAAAGGCGTTCGCTTTCTCTTCGTCTGTGTGTAATGGTTCGTTATTTACTAACAGCGGATATGGTGTGCGAGTAAGCTTCCCAGTCAACATATGAAATCGCTTCCAATACTTAGTAGGGTGTGAAGTTTCAGCTAAGTTGTTACACGTCTTCACCCAGTTGCGAAGTTTATGTGCCTTGACGTAGTTACGCACAGTGCGCTGAAGTTGGCGATGATGACGAAGAGCTTCTAGGTTACCAGTGCGCTGATATTCGCGAAAGAATTCGCGAGAACGATGTATGAGAGGTAGGTAGTTTGGCGGTAAACGTGGTTGGTACCTGGTTATTTCAGTTGTGGGTATATGAAGGTCAGAAGCGTGATGAATGGAATGAGTGATTTCAGAGACCCGTGCGTAGAGATCATCTTCGGTAGCAGGAGGCTCGATGGTAACCAAATCTTCAGCAATAGTAGTGCGATAGTCATCCCACTTGGCTTGACCAAATCGTGGAACACGACGAGGTTCAGGGAGCAAACGAAGAATAGGAGCCTGCGGTTGATCGATATAAAGTTTGATAGGAAGGTGATCACTACCTATGGAATCGAGCACTTCAAGAGTGCAACGCTGGAAGAGATTGCCAGAAGAAATAACTACGTCAGGTGTGGCATTCGTGATGGGTCTGGTTGCTTTAGGTATATCAAAAACATGACCGGTGGTATGAGTAGTAATGAAGTCAAGGAAGCTTTGTTTCTGATTATCTGGACGGCTGTGAATATTGATGTCGGCCATTATGATGTAATATTTAAAGTTATTGGAGATGTAAAGAAAGAATGAGCGTGGGATGGGGTGTCCAGGGCGTACATATATGGTAGCTATGGTAACGTAAAGAGAGTGGAAGTACAACGTAGTAATGAGATACTCTGGAACATTAATCAATGCAGGATGATATTGGCGGAGACTAATCGAAGGATGGAAGCCACTCCCCCGTTTGCTCGGCGTGCTGCGATGGTAGAATCTGAACGGAGTAGTGTATAGCGAGGTATCCTGAACGTCATAGATGGAGTAAGGAGAGTTTCGTTCAGAAGGAAAGCCTGAATAGTTTCTTCTAGAAGTAGCTGTTCGAAGAGAGTGTACTGGGAAGTAAGTGATCGAATATTAAGAAACAGTAATGAAATACCCATGATTAAGGTGCAGGAGTAGTGTTGGAAGTGGCGGAGGAGACATGTAATTCGTCAAGAGGGGTGGCATGAAAATAAACATGAGGTCCAGAGTAAGTAGCTTGGAAAGAATATTTAAAGATGATGCGGGCTGCGTGATTGACCACCTGGAGAATATGTTGACGTAGAAAAGGATGAATATTTTGCAATGCGATGGTAAAGAATGAAAGGAGTTGTTGGATGGAAATTACTTCGCCAAGAGGTTGGGGTGGTACATTGTGTTGAATGTCAGGCAGGATGGGTCGTAGCGGAACAGTGAGCTCCGGATTTAAAGGTTCGGCCGTTGGCCGTGCTTTACAGCGATAGCTATATGTGGGGTGTTGTTCCGGGCACGTAGAGCATTGAGGTGGCTTCGTTAGGTTAGTGCAAGCTTTAGTTTCGTGGTTTCCACTGCAGTACCCACACTTGCTTGGCTGGGTGCATTTCGATGTCGGATGTGAATTGTATGCTTGGCAGCGCTCACACCTTAATGGTAAAGGTGGCGGCGATTTCGATGGCTCTACGCGATGTTTCTTTTTATAAATGAGGGCGCCATGAGTAAGAAGATCATCAATAGTGGTTTGAGAATTGGTTAATATTCGTACCATATAGGTAGCTCCTTGATCGTTTTTAATACGAAGGCATTTTAGAATGGAGTGTCCCTCAAGAGTAAGTTCTTCCATGACCTCGTCGTCGGTTAGAGAAGGGTCAAACCCTCTAATGACAACCGAAAGAGCCGGTGTTTTACGTGGTGGCGGTGCTTGACGAAATGTCTTAGGTTCTAGGCGCTTCATAGTGGCGTGCTTACCAAAAATTTCGAAGCTGCACTTATTTCGCACAGTAGTTAAGAAAGTAAAATCGTAAGATTTGAAAATGATTCCGTTTCGAGTGCGAACTATCTGTGCTACAGAAGCGCGTGGCAGATATTTTACAAGTTGTTGGAAGGCTAGCTTTGTATTGTCAAACTTGGTGTCAAAGTTGGTGAGCAGAAAGGAATAGAGACACGGTTTGGAAGTATCCTGAATAGATGGGAATTCTTTGTCGTCGTCTAGATTCATTGAGCTAACTGATTGTTCGGAGTCACTAACAGTGTGATGTCGTTTAAACGGCGGCTGATGAGAAGTGCTGTTAGTTTTGTCGGGAGTGCGAGAGCGGGATCTACCGGTATTCTTGCCTTGAGATGAAGTTTTGTGCTTGCGGTCGGTCCCCTTGCCCACCGAGGTAGGTTCAAGAGACGGACCCGGAGGTTGCGAAGGTAGTCCCGGATGGCCACCTGAAGCCATCCCTTGAGATGTTAGACGACTGACACTGAAGATGAGAGGAAATGCAATGAGATGAGGTGCTAGGGGAAGCCCACTGTGGCTCTCACTTGAGGCAGCAATACGTCCTCGCGGAGATGTCGGTCAGTACTAGTACTGGCCCTCCACAAAATTAGATGAACAAAAGAGTAGGTGATGATGGCCACGGGCTCCCACTTGAGTCAACAATACGGACTGCAAGGGGATGTCGATTGTCTGTAGCAGAACAATCCTCCCAGAATGAACAAAAATTATTAGTTGCTCGCAGAGCGTTAGAAATCGTTCTCAGACCTTGAATCGATGATCGATTCTAAATGCTGAGTTGAGATCCACAGAAAGCATTTTTTTTGCTAGCCCAAAGCTAGCCCCACCCAAGGGTTACGCCCTCGACTCGGGAAGAGGTAATCGGAAAAATGGAATATGAACTACTGTTGTTGGGATAAGTGATATTGGGTTATTTATTTATTCATTTATTTATTAACATTTACTTGTCCTTGGATTTTATGATCTTGTGATCATAAACATTAGCATAGGTAGATATGGAATGATTATGTGGTATGAAAGTAATGAGTACGTGCAATACACATCACAACACATAGGTGAGGTTAGAAAAACAAGTGAGGTTATCTTCTCGCCCCGGGGCAACGCGGGGCATTGATGTAAGACAGTTGGTGCCCTGTTAGAACAGTAGGATTACTGTGGATGATGTGATGGAAAGATGAAATGTGAATGAATATCGAGATGAAATGCGTCGAGAAGAGGAATGTCGGGGTGATTCGGAGGGACAGTGTATCGATAAAGGGTAAAAAGCAGAGATAGAGGGGTGGGGCGTAATGGTGTGAGAGTAACGAAGTCGGCTGCTGTATATACTGTGTCCATGAGTAGAGGGTGGTTCATGGTCAGTCGATCAGTGATATATTTTAAGCGAAGATGTTCTATGTGGGAAAGCAGTGTCGGAAAAGTAATGCGACTATAGAGATCGGCAGTGGGGCTAGGTAAGGATATACGGTAAGCGATTCTGAAGGCATGACGTTCTAATATTTGTAGTTTTTTATAAAAGAAAGGTGCTGCAGGTATCCAGGCTGTGAATCCGTAAGTCAGTACTGGTCGGAGAAAGACTTTATACGTAGTGAGAACTGTAGAGGCTTTCAGACCCCAATTGGTGCCAGTCAAGCGACGGAGTAGGTTAATTCGGTTATAGGCTTTGGACAAAATAGATTTTAAATGAGGTCTCCAGGTGAGATGTTTGTCCAAGAGAAGTCCTAGATATTTGGCTGTTTTGGAAGGGTGAATTCTTGTTCCGTGAACGTAAACATTCAGCAGTGTTGGGTTGCGGTGGACCCTAGTGCGTTTGCCAGGAGGCACAAAAACAATTGCTTGAGTTTTGTCGGCGTTGATCTTAAGTCGCCATTTGGAACACCAGGATGTGAATAGATCGATAGCGTCCTGAAGATGTTTGTTGATGTGCTGTATGGTTTTGCCAAGTGCCAGAAATGCAGTGTCGTCCGCGTATTGAAAAGTGCTGATAGTTGCTGGAAGTGGTGGAATATCTGCCACATACAGAAGGTAACACAGAAAGCAATACCTTCCAAGCATATCTGAACTACTATCTCGCAATTGTCAGTGAGAATTGTAATTTTGGAGTTGATTTTTTGCAATGAGCAAAGCTTTAGGCAGTATATTTGACATTTTGCCAAGTAACAAATAACGTAACATGTTCTGCTGTAACCGTTCACGAAAATAGTTTTGTAAGCCAACGAACTGTCTGACAATAGTTACATGAGTACAGTGCTGCCACCTGTTGCTCTTATATCCAAGGTCAGCAGACGTTACCAAATTCTCTTCTGTTCATATGAGAACCAGAACAAATGACGTTCACCACGCGAAGAGTGAAGAATTGTGGGTACTGCATGATTATTATCCTTTCTATTTATTTGTTTTGCAATTTGTTATTAAATAATCTGATCACAAAATTTTCCGGATAGAATTTTAATATGTTCATGAGCAAGTAATCAAATCTCTTCTTACACCTTCGTTGTGTAAGAGTACAAAGGGCTAGTACCTACTTGCGTTGTTCTTGTTAATTTACTTAAAAAATATGAAATACGATATACGGTATTTTAACTCAAAAAGATAGTATCCTATTAGTTATACAACCTTTCGTCAAACAAAGTGTTAGAAACAACCAGCTAACATTGATATACAAATATTCATGTCTTACCCCCACCGTTAACCTCCAATCGCCGCCACTGGCTCAGGTCATACCATTACAAGCAGAAACGTGACATTTGGCAAAAAAGTCGGTTTTGTTTAATCTTGCCCATGAGAAGAGGAATTTCTCATCTCGATTCTAGAACAAAACAAACAAAATTGTGATGAGAATTAACATTTTAATTCGAGACGGAACAACGCTATCTCATCTCCAAATTATTGTCTCGCTTTGGAGATGAGAATCGAGACGAGGCGAAAAGTATCGTAAACATTTCTCGTCTTATCTCCATTCTCGAAATAGTGTGTGTCACTCTTTAAGTAACAATTGTTCTGTAGACTGAAACTTATACGTTATTTTGTTACTTTGTATTTCAGAGCTCACTGAATTATGGTCTGTATACATTTTTGTAGCAAAGCTTTTATAATTACATCTGCATATTCTACAAGTTAGTTTATTAAATGCCTTACTGTTCAATGATATTCAGTTATATTTATTATAGTTATTTTCCTTAAGGTTAGTTTAATGGGACAAGTTTTGCCGATAGATGTCACTACAGTCTTCGTATCTCTCTCATGTATTTTTTACCTTTCACGATTCCTCTTACAAATTTCAACGTAGAGATTTCAAATTTTTAGAGAAGGAACTTCATAACCTATCGAAGGCAACAATCGGTGCCGATCTTATATTTAGAATTTTCTTCATTGTTGAAATGGCTTGTTTATTGAAAGAGATATCCAAACCTTTAACAATATAACTCTTTGCAAATAAGCATACTGAACACACATACTTAACCAGCTGGCGCAGTACAGCTTTCGTAACAAGTCTAGACTGTCTTCTTTGCGTACGTGTGGACGCACGGCGATCGGAATTCAGTTTCGGGCGACAGGTTACGAGAGATCGAGGGTTTCACCCAAGTGGAAGCCTGCTGAAGTACACTATTATTGTGTATTTTTTGCTCATCAATTCTGAGTGCTTTGTTTCGCTTCGCTTCGCTTCCATCACTTCACAGTTACCTGTGTATAATTTCTCATCGCTTATGGTATCTGACTATGGATACCGGACAGGCTTCAGGACCATCAGCTTCCAGACCTTCTACTATCTCGACGAAGACGGAAAAGCGGAAGCCTCGTAGGGAAAAGTCTACAGCAGAAACAAGCCCAGATCGATCTCGCTCACCTCCTAGCTGCCCAGTACCGTCGTCAAGATCGCCACCATCCAAGAAATACCATACAGATGCCCACAGCATCTCTAGTTCAGACGATGACCGTCTTATCATTAACGATGAATTTCCTCCTCTGCCTCCTCCAAAGCTGAAACCGGACATTTATAGCTATCTTCTTCAAAATTACGATCCGAAGTACCGGAATTCGAAACTCCTTCTTCAACAAATTCTGAAATATCGACCACGCTCTGAGATATCACAAATAGTAGAAACCAACAACGGCTTCATCATCAAGTCATCCTCACCAAACTTTGCTACAACCATCCGAGATAAACATAGCTTCGAAATCTTCGGAAAAACTGCAACACTTTCTTCACTCACTAACAATAAGCAGAAACAGCGCCCACCCCCACGCCAACCACCTACCATGTCGGTAGTGGTCCGCGGGGTTGATCCGTCGATAACAGATGCAGAGATTGAAGATGAACTACGAGAGGAAGCATATTCCTTCAAAAAATGTATCCGTATTCGGAATAACCAGGGGCCTACCTACATGGTCCGGATCTTGACCACTTTCAGAATCATCTTTTTAAATCACGCTCGACCCTAATCATAGGAGCAAAGTACGCGGTTCTGGTTAGTTGGAGTTACCGGTTTCTCGCCACGTAGCATATATAAATACAGCAAAAATCAAATATCTGTTACTGGCGGTCCTCCTGGCCGAGCCTACTACCACAATGCGTTAGTAATGATTATTGTTTATAGCGTGGGTTCAAATCCAGGCCAAGGAAAGGTTTTTTATTTTTATAAAAAAAAATTAACACTCCAAAAATTGGTTTACTTACGTCACGTGTGCAGTTTTACTATACGATTCCACTGTATAAGTAGAAGTAGTAGTAGTAGTAGTAGTAGTAGTAATAATAAGAGTAGTAGTAGTAGTAGAAACGGGTCATAATACCTGCAGGGCTCGTTTTGTTCCACCTTGACTGCCATGATATAAACTTAACCTCAACTGCTTCTTCAATTCCAACAAAGTGACAATTTTCTTCTATTACTATAATACACAATACATACACCAGAAGGTTTGGACCAGTCCCGCAACCAGTCACAGAAGTTTGTAGGGGACATGAATATGTTAGGGGGGAGAAATGATTAAAAATTCTCTTAACCATATATAAATTGTGCTTTATGTGTTGATGTCTGGAGAAGCCACGAAAATTTAGGGGTTCCAGGCCCCCTATCCCCCTCTGGTTGCGGGCCTGGTTTGGACAATCGCAAACTGCAACCAATCAAAAACGTGTTTTTAGTTTCCATGGTTAGGGTCGAGTGTTAAAAGAAACATGCTGTTCAGAAGATGCTGTCTACAATGCAGTGAGCAGAGTGGCTTGGTAGGTAATGGGTCACAGTGGATCATGGTGAATGGTGTGTCGCAGTAGGTCACGGTGGGAGGTGGGTAGCAGTGGGTCACATGTTGTTGACCCACGCCCCACTGACACTCAGAAAACTCAACACACTTGCCCCACTGACCGACCGATTCACTGACCCACTCCACCTCTGAATTGCAGTTTTCAGAATAACAGTACATATTTTGGAAAAGTTCCAAACCATATGTAATTGTTTCTTTTTAGGTTAAGGTATTATGAGCCTGCTGTTTCACTTGTGAATGGAATTACGATTCCCCTTGTTTTTTCTCTATATATATTATTTTTGTGAAAACACGTTAATGAGCAATAGAAAATACAAATGTTTTTCGATTCGGATTGGTTTTCGTTAACAGCATGAAAATGTAGTATCTATGTTTAAGGTCCCACGATTATGCCTGTAAGTTTCGGGAAGACTGTCATTAAACCAAGTGAATTATAATGGACGAATTGGTGGAATGAGAAAGTGGAAGTGTCCCGAGGAAACCCACGAGCACGATGTTGTCCATCTCAAGATTACTTGCCTTGGGAACGAACCAGGTACCCCACCCATCAGATAGTTTAGGGTTATTTTCAAGGTTACTGGAAATAACTAAAACGAGAATAACGGAATATAATAGAAATAAGTTACGGAGATACTTTCCGTTTTCTTTTTAAATTTAAATTTGAATTCTCTGGACTATAGTACGGTATTTTACCATGACCGAAATCAGTGTTTCATCGTTAATAAAATATTGGAATCGTAAACGTTTGCAATTTGCTATATACCCGAGTGTTTCTTGATTCTTACTCAAGAGAGCAGTCTTAGGGTAGTGGCTTCAGCATTCATTTCATGAGGTAGAGGTCCACGGTTCGATTCCGTCCAAGGAAATCCGTAAAAAATTTATAATTTACAATGTTGATATTTCTGATGTATAATAACATGAAAAATAGTCAATTTCTCACGTTCTTACAAGTTTGAATTGAAACGACTTCCTTCACAGAAAAAACATCATGACGTCACAGTCTACAATCTCGATTCCTACTGTCTAAAAACTTGGCGTGTTTCGCAAACAATTCATGAACACAAAAGGGTCATCCTTAAGGTCTAGTATGAGTCATGAATATGTCTGAAACGTCATTGTGGAATCCTTTCTAAGTTCTTTCATTCTTACTATAAATAATAATAATACTTCGTTCGCCATTTTCAACACGTTCCATATATTCGTACGATCAAAATTGGTAAATAGGAACTATTCTTTTCTATATTTGTATGTATATTTTGTTAAAATATCAATATAATGCATACATAATCCAATGTATTTTACCCAAAGAAAGGGTGTTACTATGTATCGCGATGAAGACAAATCCTAGTTAGTTTCTGTTAAGGCATCCGAAGGATCGATTTTCATATTGTCCACTAGCTGACATCTTCTTTTCCCCCTTTTATCTTCCAATGTATCTCTTATAAGGCATTTCATTCTTATGGAGGGTCCAAAAAAATTCTTTTTATTTTTCTTAACTTCAGTATGCTTATTTGCATTGGAATAGGACGTAATATTGAGGTCCCAAATATTCACTAATAATAATAATAATAATAATAATAATAATAATAATAATAATAATAATAATAATAATAATAATAATAAAAATATAGAAGACAAATTCCATATGAAGACATATTAAAATCTGTAAATTCGCCCCTAGCGTTAGGCAAAAGATAAAAATAGCCGGGATTGGAGAGAAGTGTCAGGACCATCAAGACATACCCTCTGCATACGTCCCTACAACTAGCTAAATGTTAAACGGAAAGTTTCCAGTCAAATTTCATGTAGAAAGTAGGGCTACTGAACTCACAAGTGCCATAAGAAAATTTGCTTTTAAGTAATGGTTATGCCGGCTAAGCTACTGAAGACGTCGATGATGAGAATGAAAGAAATACTTGAATAAAGAAAGTGTGAGGAAGCGGAACCAGGAGAAAACCTAAAGCGCGGTGTTTTTACAGCACAATGTCTACTAGGCACAATCTGGGTGGAACAGGGTGAACCATTAAATTAACAACACTTCGGGGATAATAATAATAATAATAATAATAATAATAATAATAATAATAATAATAATAATAATAATAATAATAATAATAATTTATTTATTTATTTATTATGAATGATTGCGACCACAGCGTAAGCCATAATGGTCATATATACAAATATATACAATAGAATATTATAAGAAAAAATACAACAAAACAAAGAAATTAAAATACATGAAATCATGACAATCAAGTACAGAAAAAGAAAAAACATTAACACGAGTTGAATTCAAACTAAATTACAAAATAAAATTACAAACATATCCTCAATTCAGTAAAGATTCAATTAAGTAGGATATATCACTAAGAATTTACATATGTAGATCATAAAAATAAACAAATTTTAAAAAATAGTAATAAAACACCTGAACAAATATAAACCATATGGATAAAAGAAAGACATGAAAGTTCAATAGACAACATACATAAAATAGGTTAAATTAAGTATTTTAATTAAATATAACAATCCAGAAACTGTTTTCTAAGCACTAAAAAATTCGAATCGAAGAAATCAATTTTGAGTGACTGTTTGTTTATGTTGTCAACACAAATAAATAATGGCGAACCAACTAAATTACTATTACACAGTATAGGACGATAAAGCCTAGATTTATACAAGGGAACTTTAATAAACAAGTATTCAATTAAGTTCAGTTTCGCATGTATTATATCATGAATAAATTTAATTTGCCTTAAATTACGTCGAACTTCAAGAGCAAGTAAATCCAATCTAGCGAGAATCTCCCTATTGGGCAGATCGTATAGTTTAAATTTATATTTTAACCAGACCAGAAAGGAAATCTGGACTGACTCCAAAACTTGAGTAATGCTAATGAGGTTACGGTTCCAAATCAAGCAAGCAAATTCCAAATGGGAACGTACATATGCACAATATAAAATTTTGCAAGTTGTAATATCCTTAAAATCTCTAGCAGCCCATTTGATGAGTCCCAGATTCCTTCTAGCCTTGGAAACCATGGTTGAAACATGATGGTCAGAAAGTAATTTAGAATCAATCATACCTAAATCTTTGTTAATTGAAACAGGTTGTATTCTATACTGATTTATTGAGTAAGAAAAATACGATATATTCGTTTTCCTGGAGAACGCTATACTTTTTATTTTGTTCATGTTTAATGGAAGTGAATTTTGTACAGACCATTGGTAAACTGAGGAAATATCGGCTTGCAATTTAAGGTGATCCTGATTACTAGTTATTTCAGAAAATATCTTCAGATCATCAGCGTACAGTAAAAAGGACATTTCAAATAATTACCAATATCATTCACATATATTAAAAATAATAATGGACCCAAATTGGATCCTTGAGGAACACCCGAAGAAATCTTGTAAACAGATGACTTAGAACCCATATATCTAACCACGAATTTACGATCAAACAAGTAGGAAGCGAACCAACGAATCAAGAATTTAGAAATTTCAAAGAAATGAAGTTTATTAAGAAGCATATGATGGGATATTTTATCGAAGGCTTTAGCAAAATCAAAATAAAGAGTATCAACTTGACCACGATTATATACAGCAGGAGAAACAAAAGTCAGAAATTTATTCAAATTTAGTTCAGTTGATTTACCTTTCAAAGAACCATACTGTTCAGGTATAATAGAATGTTCAACGGAACTATAAAGATAATTGTAAATGAGCTGTTCAAAAATTTTTGGTATTGCATCAAGAATAGAAATAGGTCTATAATCAGTTACAGACCTACCATCAGTTTTCGGAATTGGAGTTACAACAACAGTTTTCCATACACTAGGATAGAAATGAGATGCTAAACTCCAATTAAACAATGATGTCAAAATTGGTGCAATTATTTCGGATATACCTTTAATTATAAAAATCGGAATTAGATCAAGACCTACAGAAGCTTTAACATTTAAAGATTTAATAACATCTGTTACCTGTTTGGTAGAAAAGAATATTTGATCACTACAAAATTGATTGACCATAAAAGTAACATTATTATCATTCACTTTAATATCATCGTTATGATAAACAGCTGCAAATTGTTTGTCCATGGCTTCAGATATCAGTTGAGGGTCGGAAAGAAATTCGTCATCAACTAATATTGCCTTATGTCCATCTTTACCATTTATTTTACTACTCGTGTACTTCCAAAATCTTTTAGGATTATTTTTTAAACTATTCTCAATCTTATTATAATATTTAGTTTTATCAATAGTAAGTTGCTTCTTTAAATCAGAACGAAGTTTAGAGAAAACATTATAATCTTGAAAAGATTGGGTTCTTTTATACTTCTTATGAGCATTATGCTTTTTTAAGCAAGTAAATTAAATTACGAGAATACCATCTCGGATACTTAGAAATTGATTTGTTTACTAGAGGAACATTGTTTCTGATTGCATTCAATATAACATCATTAGTATTTTGAGCAACAAGATCAATATCTGTATTCAACAAAATATTGGCTCAGAGAAACCCTTGGATTTCTTTATATAAAGAAAGATAATCACCCTTTTGATATAACAAAAACTATCTCTAGGTATCTCCCGTATAAGAGATAATGATTTAACAGTAATCTCAATTGGATCATGATACTGATCGGGCGGAACCAGAGAAACTACTGAGTTATTAGATTGAACATAAGTGTTGTACAAAATTAAATCAAGACCAGATGTCCCTGAAACAACGTTCAAATTCATATCATCTAAAAAAATAAATAGGATTTTCGCCTTGGTTTTAGAATAATAGTTTATATCGTTTGATAGATTTCTATTCGTCCAGTCAACTTTTCATATATTAAAATCACCAATAATCACTACTTCATAGTTCAAAAAGTTCACTTTGGAAACAATATAATTAAGATAATTCGTAAAACTTGTAACAGAATAAGTTGGATGAAAATAACAGCATGCCACTAATAATTTTCTCCATTAGACGTATCAATCTCAATCCAAACACACTCAATTTCAGATTCCAATTCAAATCTCCTTTGACAATTTATATTTGTTTTAACTGCTAGCAAAACACCACCACCTCTACTACACTGATCAATATTATAATTCCTATCGGAGCGAAAACATTTATAAGTTTCAGGAAAATAGTCATCAGTATGCTGTTTATAATTAAACCATGACTCAGTTACAGCAATAGTATCAAAAGAACAGTCGGCAACAGAAGAAAAGAATATATTACTTTTTGTTCTAAGTCCTCGAACATTTTGGTACAAAATATGGACTTCCATATTGTTGCATCACCGTACATAGAGTCGGTATGCACTGAAGGCAACCTAATACAGTAAGAAAATCGTTGCCCAACAGATTGGGGACGTTGTCTCCACCACCAGCTTTTATGAAAAGCTGGAAACATGAATAATAAAATTGTATGATTCTTTCATGTAATGCAAAAGATACTAAATTCGAGATGTAGCTTTAACAGGGTTAATGTTGTAGTAATAAATGAAATACACAAAATACATATTTCAAAAGATGCAGCAGAATTTTGGTAGGTAAACTAGAATGTTAGGTCTGTAGAATTGCAGTGGTTTTAAATGTAAAGTTCCTTCAATATGTCAGCTGATTACAATACCTTCAAGTATCGAAGTAGCTCCATGACGTGTCGTTTAACGATGTTTTCTCCGTCAAAATCTTACTCCCACTTCCTCGACAAACTCGGTGTTCGTGGTTTTATTCAAAGGCTGGTTTTACAAAACCCAACCCCTTTTCTTCTTCTGTCCATAAAAGGTAGTAAAACTTCAAATGTTCGGGAACACCCACAGTCACGTTGTCTTGACGAAAATCGAAAGTTCCAGGAGGTTTAGGACAAAAACCTCCAAAGTTCAGTACCACAAACATTACCCTCAATCAACCTCACAGGAGGTGACATCGTCCAACGTGAACTCACCAATATAGCTGATAACGTAGAAAATAAGTATTTCCACAATAAAATAATGTTTATGTTTGCGGATATAAATCACTTCACTCAGTAAAAAGAGCATTGTCTGGCATGTTAGTCAATATCACAATATTGACTCAACAATGTGACAAAACAAAATATAGCTGACAATGACTCGATGTGAAATGTGAAAAGTAGCAAGTAAGGGAAAAAAAGGCAGGACCTGGAATAAGGTGTAGACATGTGCAGGATAAAGGACTTCTGCCATTGCATCTAGTTTAATGAACCAGAAAAGTATTACAAATTGCTTCAAAGAAGCTTGAGGCTAAATTTCAAATATTCTTGAAGAAAAAATAAATGTGACATCCACAAGAATCGAACCACGGACTTCCGGGACCATATCTCTCATCATGTAACAATATTGAACTAGTTGTTGTTATTAACATTATTAATTTGAGTTTCAGAATTAGTTGTTAAAAGTTTGCCATAAAATGGACCAATTAATATGCCACTGGGCAAAATCATGGGATCATTAATAATCCCAAAGTCAGATTCAAACACTTCAACATGAAAAGAGGCATAAGGATCATACTTAGTTTTTAATCTAGTACATTTAACATAGGTTACATTTCTATCACACACAATAGACTCAACATCACTTTCTTTTACTGATGGATCAAATCTAGTAACAAATAATGCCCTTTTTCTACTTTTAGCAACCAAATCAATTTTATGAGAACAACTACCAGAAGTCAACTTACGTTGATTTTTATGTAAGCCGGTACTCAAATTCCTTCTATTATCTGTCTCTCTTGGTCTTTTATTCTCTAATCTCCTTTTATTACGTGAAATAACTTGAACCCATTGATCTTTGGTCGCATCAAACTAAACTTCTTCCTAATTAGAGTCAACAAATTGTATATTCTCATTTCTAGATAATTCAGGAAAATGATCAGGATCACTTATATCTGCAACCTTAGGATTCTTTCGAGAAGGTTCAACTGATACCTTCCTCAAACAATTACAGGATTTATTCACAAGTAATTCATTAAGTTTTTCATTTTGAGACCTTAATTGCACTATTTCCTCTTTTAAACTTTCAAATTCCCTTAGAAATATTCTCTTCAGATCATTCAGTTTATTTTCAAAAATTTTCTCCAGAGAATCTTCCAAATTTGACTTTGGAAAATCTCCAACGTTACCCTCTTTATGAGATATTTCAGATACACTTTCACCCTGTATACAATTATTACATAAAAATTCAGACAGCTGAATGGAACTACTGTCCATTTAAGAATATGATTCAACGCATGCAAAATGACACTTTATTAAACAAGTATTACATTTAATGGACTTTTGTCTACCATAAATGGGCTGACTACAAAAAGGACAATTCTCGCCAGTAGGAGCCATAATATATTGTCTATTGAATACATGAATAGGTTATATAATTACATACATATATACAAGACAATTCTACACATTCCTGGCCCTAATGTGAGAACTAAAAATGATTAAACAAATTAAACAAAATAAACAAAATTGCACAACGTTACACAATATTTACAAAAAATCGCTTCTCAACCTGCATTAGGATCTAAAAAAGAAGACCACACGACCCAGCCTACCAAGTGAGATGACTATCGAGAAAAGACAGTAGTTCCGTTTTAGCCACTGAGAGCCCTTCTGCGACACACTTCCCACCATAAAGGTTCGAAGGCCGACTTACTGCCCACAGTGTTACCAGCCCAACCACGAGGAGGCAGGGACAGTCACTCAGAGATGGAAATTGGCCAGAAAGAAAAGGAAGACCTTAAAGAAAATGAGTGACCCACGGGGCCAAAGGCCGAGAAGATAATAATAATAATAATAATATTTTTCTTTCCTTTTTTCGTTAACAAAACAGTTTTGATGCCTAATAAATTACAGTATATAATATTGCAGATTTGGAAGCGGGTTTATTTACATTGCAATTTGAAAGAAATTGTCATTCGAAGACATTATTATTGTAAAAATTAAGTTCTGTTTCTTCAGCGATCGCAAGTCTTAGGGTCCATTTGACTCTCCCTCCACCACAAGATCGATATCGAAAATTTAGTGTATGGATATATCGATGTTGATACATTTTCGATATCGAATGTTGATATGTGTCAATGTCGATATCGACTATATCGACATATTTCACAGGCATAGATCCGAGAAATGATGCTTGAAATATACTGGAATCAATAATCAAAATCTAAATATGTTCTTGCATTTCCATATCCAAGGTTGAGGAGGAAGAGGGTGAAGCCTAACAAACATTTTAAGCCAAAAAAGTTTCTTAAAATAAAAGTAGTTATACTTTCCCCTTGATAGGAAACTATTACTATTTATCTTTTAATTTTGCTTCTGATTGTCATCAGAAATCAGTGACAGTACACATACTTTACACAGTATAACAATATAATCTATAATTTTTCACAACTAATCTGAAGATGAAATTCTTGTGATATTAAAGTGGAATGTTCTACAAAATAATCGTAAATCATTGTCTTTATTTCTGTCAGTAATTTTGGTATACACTCAGAACTACAATAATAATAGTACTAGAAAAGAGATATTTAATTCATTTTTTCTCTCAGACTAAAAGACTTCTGCATTTTGCTGAGATTGTCATTTTTTAAAACATAAATCCCCTATCCCGGGCAAATTCTGGCTTCCGGGGTTTCGAGGTAATCCTTGCCCGAAAGTGTAAAGTTCGTTGACTCTCATATACGGACAGTTTGTTAAAAGAGTTTTTAAATTTCGGGTTGTTATTTCTTCGTTACCAAAACAGTTCAATTGACACTATTGATGGTGAATTACTGAACGTATATACTACCCATAAAAAAGGGACAGCTGACTCCTTGCAGCTAGGTCATCCAATATAAAACTTCTTATCCCATAATCGTGTCTGGTAGAGAGACCCCCTCTTTCTCCTCCCTTTCTCTCTCCCATATTGAAATCAGAAACAGCATGAGCACAATTCTAAATTTCTTCAGAAACAGCCTACATTAAAAGTTCAAATCGTATCATAATGAAAAGTTACAAACGTTTAAAAGGAAAATGGGTGTTGGTTCCTTATAGACGTATCAAATCTTGCATATTTCGCATTTTATATGTGAATAAAACAAATTGAATTACAGTATGGAAACTATTTTGCGTCAAATTAATATAAATAATATCTCTTGAAATAATCAAAAAACAGGGAATTTTCTAGTCATTTCTGAACATTTGTCTGTTCCGAACATCCACTCTAGATTTCACCTACTGCGGATATAACGTTGTAATTCGCAATGATAGAATGAACACGCTAGAGTGAAACGGGTCATCGCAGTGACACGGTGATTCGATTAAGACTCAGTAACCCACAGGAAAAAAAGAGACTTTACTTATTTCCTTTATATAAAATGTGTGTTTCTGTGTATGTGTATGTGTGTGACAAAGAGAGAGAAGGAAAAAGAGAGAGAAGAGAAGATATGATAAGGTGCAATGATAAGGAGACGTCAAGAAAGATAAATAGAGAGAAAGAAAGAGAGACGAATATAAATACGATTCCTACTTATGATTACTCTGTATGATGAAGACCGCACATACTGTTTATTTGGATTGTCGCCATTGATGATTTGTAACTTCTCCAACCAACGTTGCTAGCGAATGTTTTATGGAAGAAAAAAGATACTAACTGACGAGGATTCGAACCGATTTTTTCCGTTTGGAAGTCTACGACGGTAACTATACACCACCGGGATCCAACTCAAAATTTTCAAATGACAACGGGGTTAAGTAGTACATCGTTTGAAAGCTGTTGTAAAATAAAGAAAATGGAGCAAGTCTCGACTCTACGACAATCCTGTGCAAAATGGCGACGGTTCAAAATGTAAACCAAAACTTAATTGAAAATTTCATGGCCATCCTATCAATCGGAAACGGTGAGACAAATGTGAAAACACGAAAAAAGTGTGGTATTATTTTCAAAGCACAACGATTTAAGTTAAAATGTCTTGTCCCAGGCCCCATAGGGTCCCAGGTGGGGTCTACTAAAAAGGTTTAATGGCAAGATGAATTAAGTAGCACATCGTTTGAAAGCTGTTGTTAAAAAGAAGATGGAGCAAGTCTTGACTTTCTATGAGAACCTTATGCAAAATGGCGGCGGGTCAAAATGTAAACAACAGCTTGATTGAAAATCTATGGCCATCTTTAATCCAAGATGGCTGCTTAAAATCTATGTAATTCATAACGGTACAAATCTAAATCTCTATTTTCTCTATTATGTATTTAGAAGCAATAGGAAGAGTAAAGAACAATTGAATTTCGATTCACTTCAACTATTATTTCATTCCGTAACAACACATTTATGTTTTGTTCCTAATGCACGTTCGTCACGGTTCTCTCGATATCATTTTCGTGAATATAACGAATATGCGATAAACACACAACTCTGTCTTCCTATACATACTGCTGAACAAAAGTTGAATACCTTCGTGTGTTTTTCTAATTTTGTCATACGTAGTTCATCTACACAGTCAGGTTGGGGGCGCTATTGTAACGTATTCGTGATGGTTACATTTGTATGCCATTCATTGGTTTGATCGCAATATTTCAAGCAATACCGAATATACAAAAAACATCCATAAAATTGGAGAGAAGTACCAAACTACGTGTAAATGATTTCAGTGCATCAACCTGCGCTAACTTTGATGGTTTGTCAAAATATTCCAAGAAATAGCATATTTATATACAAACTCATTTTTCACGCTGACAGCCATATTGGGTTACAGATGTTACTCTGTTATTTTATGGATATCTGCTATTACCCATAAACGTAACTACCACATTTCGCTTCTCCAGCACCAGTGGTTTGAGCTGGACATGCGTTCGATACATAGTGCGATATTTTGAACTCAATACGCCGCGTTTTTAAACATTTCCCATCTCTTCGTCACCTACTGATCACCATTCATGCCAAATTTGGTATTCCTAGCTTCAGCAACTTGGTATGCCTTTCCTTTCGATATAGATTTTAAGCGGCTTTCTTGCATTCACGGTGCCATAGATTTTCACTTAAGCTTTTGTTTAGATTTCGACCCGCCGGCATTTTGCATAGGTTTGTTGTAGAAAGTCGAGACTTGCTCCATCTTCTTTCACTTAACAAGAGTTTTCAAACGATGTGCTACTTAACCTCCTTGACATTTGAAAATTTTGAGTAGGACCCCGTATGGGACCCTGGGGCAAAATTTTTTACCCCCAAAAGTTCGTCCTTGAAAATGGTGGGATGCGTTTTCACCGAGCTTTCCATTTACCTAACTGTTTCCGAACAAACGCCTCGGTTCAAACTATTCTACCAGGTAATTTTTGTACCTTTTACATTACAGAATATGTTGTAAGTCACGATATCTCACCCGGTGGCACGTATAGCCTTGGGATTCGTTATAATATATAAAATGCAAACACAATTGTCTCGTTCGGATCTCAGCGGAGCAACTTCATAACCTTCCCTTGTAAGAACGATAACATGAAAAATGGATACTACAGACCAATTACGTGCTTCGAATTGTCCTAGTAGCCCCTATAGTTATTATTTGTCCATTGCCAACGAACATTAGTAAATCGTCTCTAACATGATAAAGCTGTTAGCTTCCACATTCTTAGGGATTGCTCGTTTCGTATGAGAAGTCACTCTTCGATTCTTTACGATCACATTGTAGAAAAAAGACCTTTGTCTTCACCATCATTTGAACCTACGTTTTGAACCTATACTACTAATAAATCCAGAACGTTACCACTACACTACCCTGCCACCTGAAGCTACAACTCATATCTTACTAAGTTCAGTTTTGCTCTTTACAACGAGTGGGCTTCTTTCTGTAAGGTTATTTACACAAAGTACACGCCGAAATTAATTTATTTAATGACCTCGAGACAAATTAGTACCCATTAATAAACGAAATAACATAGAATCCAGGAAAAATTACAGAAATAATAACGTACTATGCAGTAATTACGCCGTGCAAGTTCAAAAGTACAGTTATAATAATAATAATAATAATAATAAATGTTCAGCTTCACTGTGTAGTTGTGATTTCAGCGAATAATATCAATATGTGGTGTCAATCTGACGAACATTCTTTGAAAAATGAAATCTTTAAGTTTAAAATTCCACGGTTATGCCGGTTAGGCTAAAGGAGACGGTGGTAATGAGAAATGAGTGAAATGGTGGAATGAAGAAAGTGGGAGGAAACGGAAGAACCCCGAGAAAACCCACCAGCACGGGAACATTCTTTGAAGATTAGGCAGTTGTTCCATTTACTCTTCCGTTTCCAGAAAATCCACGTACGTGGTGTTTATGCAACATAAAGTCCGTATGGGATGGAATCAATCTTATGTATACATCAGAGATGACGTGGATCAATGAAAACTTGAGCCGCGATCCACCGACCCACCACCCATCATGACCCACCACTCACAACCCACTGTGACCCACTCTGACCCAACATTACTCACTCAGACCCACCACCCACCATGAACCACTCTCACACACTGTGACCCAATAACTCACCAGAACACATCGTTATCAACTCTGACACATGATCCATGGCCCCAACTCTACTGATCAAAAAGTTTACATATGTAATAAAACTAGTTTGTGAAATTATCACTAATCGGACTTTGAATTTCTACTGTCAATCGTTCAAGCACCACTCTGTTGCAATACTGGTGGAACCGACCTTTACGACATAAAATGGCAAAGTGTTTGTCGTGGGCCAAATTACGATGAATTTTAATTGGTGAAATGTAATTTTTTATGTAATTAAGCGTACAGTTCAAACTTAAAATTTTCGTGTAATTAAGTTTACAGTACAAATTTTATGTCAATTTTCTCACAACTTTATGGGTTGATTGCACTGTGCTCCAAGCGCTCCAAATAATAAACGTAAGCTTCAGCAATTATTATCGTAGAAAGCAATGGATATAAGAAGCCAAGCACTGTATTTTTTGTTTCTCAATTAATAGCTTCTCAATTTGTTTCTCAAGTAATATCGATCGTCTTCGATTATTTTTTACAAACCAGCCCACTACCAATTTTTCAGATATAGAAAGTGTCGCGACCTTCATAAAGGAAATGCTACGAAGCGTTCTGTTCATTTTCAATAGAGTTAATATACTGAATTTCAGCTTCGCACGTTTAACGGCTTGCGAGATACTTAAAGATGGGCACGTATCGAGCTATGGAATCGAATCAAGCCAGCTCCGTTGAAACGAATCAACCAGCTCGGTTCGACTCAGCTCAACTGAGTCGATTTCTCGAAATGGTTTGGTTGGGTGAGTAATCAGTTTGGTTCGGTTCGGTTCGGCTCGGATGAGCAATCGGCTTGAGCCAGCTCGATTAGCTGTCCTGCTGGCTCGGGTCACTTCTCGGTTAGGCTCGATAGTGAATGAACTGTGAGCCGAGCCGTTGACAAAAATAAACCCGGGCCGAGAAGTATTGAACATCTTTGGCCAGCGTCCTACAACTTTTAACAACTTTTGGCTCGAGCCCAATACTTACTCCTCCGGAACTGAACCCAGAACCTTGTGACCGATGTCCTTGCATCCTAAAGACTTTTCGAAGACCAAGATCTACGGTCAACTAGTATTCAGTATTCAGATACGAACCGCCTACCTTTCATGGTTATACACGTTGTTATAATAATAATAATAATAATAGAAGAAGAAGTAATGGTAGTATCATTCCTAATTATATTATTGTCTGTATAGGATATCTCAAAAGAGTACTTGGAACTACACACAGGGCTTAGCTCGAATTGGCTCGACTCGACTCGAAACTCGGCCCAAATTCGAGTCGAGTTGGAGGAATTTTTTTGAATCGAGTTCTCGAGTCGAACTGAAAAATGTCTGTTTCAAGTCGAGTCGAGTTTCAAAGAACACTCGCCCTATCTCGTTCACTCAATATTTTTTTCAAAAATTCGGATCCCCACTACCTCTTAGGATATGTAATATAATGAAAGCGATAAGATAACATCCAGTTTGGATTAAGACTGAATTATATACCAAAAGCAATTTAATTTGATTTTTCCATTTGGCCGTGATGATCAGACACACATAGTTACATTCAATTTTTATATAATAATTTATATATTACTGTAATTCAAAATTTTTTCCCAGTAGTCAACTAAAAACTCACAAGCCTGTGTGTCTCGAAAGCCAAGTAGTTGTATAAGTCCCATTCTTATCATTACTATTACAAATATAAATATCCAAAAGTGCCTGAAGTTCTTTTTTCACCTAGAGATACTCATCTCAGGTAAGTAAACAGAAACAAGTGAAAAAGGAAGGGAATTGGAGGCCTTGAAAGTAAAATATAGACAAGTTCACCAGTGTTCTGAAGATGTTGTCTACAATGCAGTGACCAGAGTGGGTCGGTACTTCATTGTCAGTTGGTGGGTAAGAGTGGGTCGTAGTAAGTGGTTTATCGTAGCGGGTCACGGTGGGTGGTGGGTCGCAGTGGGTCATGACGGGTGGTGGGTCACAGTGGTCGCATGCTGTTGACCCACGACCCCAAGAAAACTTTACCCACTGAAACACTCCATCTCTGGTATACTTAAACGTCCGGACAATTACTACACATGTTATTTTCGAATAACTCAAGCTTATATGCAGCGTTACAAAAATATTTACTTACGTCTTGTGCTCGTGGACATGACTTCAAGTCCGTTGGGGACTATAGAACACAGTGGTTCTTAACATACTTTTGCAAAACTTTAAGTCCCGTCCTTAGAAGCTCAGCTGTTCGTTTTAGTCTTTCGTAGTAATAATTATTGATAATGTTTAGTACCGGAAATTTTTGTCCTTGTGTATTGTTTTTATTCCTTTCTTTCTTTTAAAAGTATATCCAAATAAATACCACCATAATTACTCTTATTTTGAATGTAAACGGTATTTAAAATTGATAAAGAACAAACAGTTAACGTTCCGAAGTAGCTGTAAAAATTTTTTAAAAAAGCAAAAAGTGGAAGTTTTGGAGTTCGAATGCATACTCCCAACAGGGGCAATATAGACCTTGAATACATTGCGTGTTACTAATTGTAATCATCATGGGCAATCAGTTTTTGGCAGCTGGTTGTAATATTTTGATGCTAATGAGTATTGGTTCGAACCCCAATACTTTAACTTTCGTTTTTTAATTTTCTACAGCCACGTCGGAGCGTTAAATTTTTGTTCTTTATCAATTGTAAATGACGTTTACATAAAAATAAGAGCAATTATGGTGGCATTTATTTGGGTATGTTTTTAAAAGAAAGAAAAGAATAAAAATAATACGCAAGGATAAAAACTACCGGTACTGAACAGCAGAGCTTCTAACGGCGGGACTTACACTTTTGGCAAAAGTATGTTAAGAATTAGTGTTCTATAGCCCCCAACGGACTTAAACCCATGTCCACGCACAACAGACGTAAGTAAATATTTCTGTAACGCTGCACACAAGCTTAAGTTATTCCAGAATATTATGTGCAATACTGGTCCGGACTTTTACGTATACATAAGATTGATCCCATCTAATGCCGTAAGGACTTTATGGTGGATAAACACCACGTACGTGGATTTTCTGGAAACGGAAGAGTAAATGGAACAACTGCCTAATCTTCAAAGAATGTTCGTTAGATTGGCTCCAAATATTGATATTATTATTCGTTGAAATCACAACTACACTGCGAAGCTGAACATTTATTATTATTATTATTAGTAGTAGTAGTAGTAGTAGTAGTAGTAGCAGTAGTAGTAGTAGTAGTAGTATAAGCGTACATTTGAACTTGCTCGGCGTAATTACTACATAGTACGTTATTATTTGGAGCAAAACTGAACTGAGTAAGATGTTAGTTATAGCTTTAGGTGGCAGGGTAGTGTGGGGGTAACGTCCTGGATTTACAAGTAGTATAGGTTCAAAACGTAGGTTCAAATCCTGGTCAAGACAAATGTATTTTTTCCACAAAGTGATCGTAAAGAGTCGAGCAGTGACTTCTCATACTAAATAAGCAATCTGTAAGAATGTGGAAGCTAAAAGCTTTATCATGATAGAGACGATTTACAAATGTTGGTCGGGAAAGGGCAAATAATAGGTATGGGTGCTACTAGGACAATTCGAAACACTTAATTAGTCTGTAGTATCCACTTTTCATGTTATCGTTCTTAGAAAGAAACACTATACCTTTTGTTAAATATTTCGTGTCGCGTAAACGGTAGTGTATTGGTACCGTCGTATACTTCCAAACGTAAGATATCGGTTCGAATCCCCGTCAGGTAGTATCTTTTTTCTTCCATAAAACATTCGCTAGCAATGTTGGTTGGAGAAGTTACAAATCGTCAATGGCGAGAATCCAAATATACAGTGTGTGCGGTATTCATCATGCAGAGTAATGGTAAGTAGTTTTCGTATTTATATTTGTCTCTCTTTCTCTCTCTCTATCCATCTTTCTTGACGTCTTCTTATCATGTCTTGTACCTTATCATGCCTTCTCTTCTCTCTCCCTCTCTCTTTCACACACACACACACACACACTTTATATAAAGGAAATAAATAAAGTCTTTTTCCTGTGGGTTACTGAGTCTTAATCGAATCACCGTGTCACTGCGATGACCCATTTCAGCTCTAGAGTGTTCATTCTATCATTGCGAATTACAACGTTATATCCGCAGTAGATGAAATCAAGAGTGGGTGTTCGGAACAGACAAATGTTCAGAAATGAATATTGCCTCCTTTTTGATTATGTCAAAAGAAATATTATTTATGTGAACAAAAACACCAGAGGTGCCAAAAGTGCAGCCAAGCTCGTCAGCCTCAAAAAGTGTTGAAATGAGGATGGATGAGCCAAGTTCCTTGGCTACTGCATCTGAAACGAACACTGGAACTTGACGCGAGGTGTCTAACATATTCAAATACACCAAGATGTAAGTTCCTAGTTTCACGCCAGGATATTTCAGCCCTAAGGTGAGTGGTGGCCCCCAAAATCCATCAAGCTCACAAGCAAAATCCCTAAGGTTGGTCAAAATCATTTTCCTTGACACTTCGTGGAGGAATATAAGTTTTCTTTTTCTGGGTTTCTAAACACGGATCTTACTGCCGTATGCTATACTGTACATGTGCCTTAGCGCCTTAGCGAAGTTGATATTCCTAAAGTTGGTGGTGGCCCCAAACCCAAAATCACTATCCATAAGGCTTCTTAACATCATTTTCCTTGACACCTTGCGCCAAGTTCCAGTATTCATTTCAGATCCAGTGGCCAAGGAACTTGGCTCATCCATCCTCATCTCAACACTTTTTGAGGCTGACGAACTAGGCTGCACTTTTTGCACCTCTGGTGTTTTTCTTCATATTTCACTTCTTTTTGTAGTTCACAATGTCAATATCGTATATTGGGATAATCAATTGTGGCATATTGTTGGATTTAAATTTAAAATTGTACATTTTTAAAGGAGTCATAATGTGTCAAATGCAACATTAGTTTCCAAGTGCTCTCCCACCGGGAAACGAACCCAGGACCCTGTAGAAGAAATGCGAACATGCTTGCCACTAGGCCAGCGGAAAGGATCTCTTCTATTAAATATCTGTCAGAGAGTTATGTCCAAATGAGATTTTAATTCATTTACCCGAGCTACAAAATCACGATGGCTAACATCTCATTTTTCATTATCTAAATAGGAAGAGTATCAACAGGGCCCAAAAAACTTGATGTTGAATCCTCGATGCTACATCATTAGACATGGCTGGTGTTCCAATATACTTAGTTGTTCTCTACCCTTCCACATTACAAAATTAAGGATTCCATTACATGTCTCGCATGTTGCGCAGTTTCATACTGCCTTGGGTTCTCCTTCCAATGATATACATCTTTCAAATATCTTGTAAACTTTATTATATTTGCCACCAACTTAATTATATTATATCCTACATGAACTGACATAAATTAAATAGGTGCATCCAGTTGACGTAGAAAGTTGAAATGATGAAAAGGGGATGAAGAATTTCCTAATGTTATTTAAATGATAGTGTTTTGGAGCTATAAGCTCATGTTTTAGGAACTTGGAATTGGAATAAAAACTTGAAATTCGGTTCGCTTGTACGTTTTCATTAGCATTACCTAAGTGAATCAGTAAAAATAAAAATTTCCAACTTTAGAGTGGTTTTATGGGGAACTGAAAAATGTTACCCATGTTATTTATATGGGACACTTTTTGCATCCCTAAATTATAGGGCACTTCCTTTAGGGCTACAATGATTAAATTTGACATGATTGTAGCTTTTCGGGACTAACCGCAGAAAAATTGCCAAAAGTGAATATTTTTAATTTTTAAGGAGTCTAAAGGGGGTGAAAAAATTCCCACGTTATTTAAATAGACATTTTCCTGGGATACAAAATTTTATCTTTTAGATAGTTGAAATAGGAAAAGAAACTTGAAATTCGGTAGAATTGTGCGCTTAAGAGGTGTGAGGCCGTAGGTCGAGCAAAGGTGAGAGTGTTTGGGCGAAGCCTCCAGCTGGGAAAATCAGGAAATATTAAGAGCAAATGCACGAAATTCACTGTTGATGAAAAGGCTGACACGTAAGAGATACACACACTGTTCACAGATATAGACACGAAGCATCAAGAGCATTTTTACATAACGACTGTGGTAACTATAATATAACTCGTGGTACCAATATATTTACGAAATCGGTTACATCTTTTTTCTAGTCTCACATAAAAGTCGAATAATTGGATTTCTCATTTCTTCGAAAACTTCATTAATTCTAAATATCTTCATCTCTACTTTCTCTAACTTATCAAATTAATTTCAATATCTATTTAATACCAATGACTGAAATAAAGAAAAAAATATACACCGAAAAAAGAAAAATATTGGCTTTCCTTGTCTGGGTTTCCAACCACGAAATTTACGGCTGTATGTAGTGCTTTAGCCCACGTTTTTTAAAGGTTAACTGATTCACAGAACGTGCTTAACTACTTATTACTAGATTTAACTTTTTTTACTCTCACATGGGAAAAAATGTTTGTGGCATACGTAAAAACGTAGGTTACAAGTGTAAACCCTGTTTTTGGAATTAACAGACAATAAACGTATAACTGAAAAAGTATATTTTATATGTACTTCCAATATAAGTGTTCCGAATAAACGTACTTTCCGCATGAACAAAAGAACTGTATGTAGGCGGTCAGGATCTTACATACAGATGGACGTATGTAACTTATAGCTAACGAAGGCAACAAACGTATACGTATCTAGTGTACGGAAGACTGTTAGATGTCAGACATTCTGCAACGACATGGTGTAACATCTAAGCGGGAAAGAGGGCAGTACGTATGTAGCATATGGATAACGTATGCTAAGTATTGATTTCTGTAGTAAACATAAGAATCCCGTATATTTCTACAATATACCGACGTCCCGATAACGGATTTTTCTCAGTGACCTTAGATCGTTTTTCTATTAACGAAAACAGAAATATCGAGGAGAGTTAAGACTTCAAAGGCTCTTCCACGGGAATCGAACACGGAACCTCATACATGAAAGGCACATTCCTCACATTTCGGACTTTTTTCACACTCAACTCATTATGAGGTACCTTTATGCAGAGTTTCACATCTCTATCTCATTGGAAACTAGCAATTCAATGTGATGAGTGAATGAATGAACCGATTTCTGCTTTGCTAAGGACAGTTTTCATCAACAAAAAATTTCCCATAGGACATTCATCACATTACGGAATTAGTTCACACTTAAGTCATTATAAGGTACCTTTATGTGGAGCTTCACGTCTCTATCTCATTGTGAAGTACCTAATCAATTTGATGAGTGAGAGAATGAACGGATTTCTACTTGGTTTAAAGACAATTTTTCCCTCATAAAAAATGTCCATTGCATATTCCTCACGTTTCGGAGTTTTTCAATACTCAAGTCATTATAGGGTACCTTTATGCAAAGTTTCACTTCTCTACCTCTTTGGGAAGTACCTAATTAATTTCATGAGTGAGTGAGTGAAACTATTTCTTACTTGGAAAAATAGTTTTTTGTCCATAAAAATTCCCATTGTAGATTCCTCAAATTTTCGATTTCTTTTCACACTCAAGTCATTATAAGTACCATTATGCAAAGTTTCACGTCTCTATCTCATTGGGAAGTACCTAATCAATTTGATGAGTGAGTGAGTGAATCGATTTCTTGCTTGGCTAAGGACAGTTTCTTGGCCTAAAAAATTCCCGTAGAACATTCCTCTCATTTCGGACTTTTTCCATACTCAATTCATTATGGGATACCGTTATGCAAAGTTTTACGTATCTATCTCATTGGGAAGTACCTAATCAATTTGTAGAGTAAGTGAGTGAAACGATTTCTTGCTTGGCTAAGGATACTTCTTTTGGCCATAAAAATTCTCATTAGCACATTTCTTACATTTCGGACTTTTTCCATACTCAAGTCATTATAAGGTACCATTATGCAAAGTTTCACGTCTCTATCTCATTGAGAAGTACCTAATTAATTTGATGAGTGAGTGAAACGATTTCTTGCTTGACTAAGGACAGTTTTTTGGCCATAAAAATTTCCCATAGCACATCCCTCACATTTCGGAATCTTTCCATGGTACCTTTATGCAAAGTTTCACGTCTGTATCTCATTGGGATGTACTTAATCAATTTGATAAATGAATGAGTGAAACGATTTCTTGCTTGACTAAGAACAGGTTTTTGGCTATAAACAAATTTCGCATAACACATTCCTCACATTTAGGACTTTTTCCATACCCAATTCATTATAAGGTATCTTTATGCAAAATTTCAAGTTTCTATCTCATTGGGAAGTACCTAATCAATTTGATGAGTGAGTGAGTGAAACGATTTCTTGTTTGGCTAAGGACAGTTTTTTGGCCATAAAAATTTCCCATAGCACATCCCTCACATTTCGGAATCTTTCCATGGTACCTTTATGCAAAGTTTCACGTCTGTATCTCATTGGGATGTACTTAATCAATTTGATGAATGAATGAGTGAAACGATTTCTTGCTTGGCTAAGGAAAGTTTTGTTTGCCACAAAAAATTTCCCATTGCACATTCATCACATTTCGGAATTTTTCCGTACTCAAGTCATTATAGGGTACCTTTATTGAAAGTTTCACGTCCCTATCTCATTGGGAAATACCTAATCAATTTGATGAGTGAGTCAATGTGTCAGTGAGCCCGAAAACTGCATATTTCAGAGGTCTAGTACTCAAATATGGTTGAAAGTATGTATGTGAGATTTGGTATATGAGCACATCTCTCCGATATCTCCTTAAATTCTAAATTTCATGTTCCTATCCTT
Source organism: Thermobia domestica (assembly GCF_964235325.1). Classification (NCBI taxonomy): domain Eukaryota; kingdom Metazoa; phylum Arthropoda; class Insecta; order Zygentoma; family Lepismatidae; genus Thermobia; species Thermobia domestica. The sequence continues at coordinate 21,202,660 of NC_137459.1, read as the reverse complement.
AATAGAGTCGTTTTTACAGAGCCTCGAAATCGGAGATTTTACCCAATACTCTTGTTCGTGTAAAAAATGCTTACGGCAGTGCAGGCGTCTTCATTTTCTTCGCGTAAGTTGGCTGCCATGCATTGCCGTGCATGTTGATATTAATTTCACACAAAATCGTTTCCATCCTATAATTCAATTTGTTTTATCCACATCTAAACTACGAAATATGCAATATTTGCTACGTCTATAAGGAACCAACATCCAATTTTCATTTTAAATATTTGTAACATTTCATTATGATAGAATTTGGACTCTTAGTGTAAGCTGTTTCTGAACAAATTTAGCAGCAAAATAGCTCTGAAGTTTTCTATCTTCTCGTTTCTTTTATTTAGTTTGCATTAGTAGTCTTGAATGGAAGGTATGATTTACGCTATCTACTAAGTTTATTATAATGTATTTCAGATCAGTACGTTTAAATGAACACTACCGAATTTGCAACCGAACCATCGGAAAGACAGAATGTGTGTTAAAACCTTGGCATGATCCTAGATGTGTCTCGTAACTTTTCAGCTTCGCTGGAAATTAAGTATTTAATTTGACCACCAGGTTTGGTATTCATCTCTGAAAGTGACTTAATGAATTTTTCAAGCATTCTCTACTTATATATTCGAATAGTTCTGACAAAATTAGAAAAATCTTATTTCTGTATTACTGTTGGATTTCTGGAAACGGAATTTTATAATGTTATGTTCCTTTCTTACTATGTTTAAATCCAATATTTTTATCTGTGCTCCCTAATCTTTTTCTTCTTCTATCCCTTTTTCTCCCTCTGTCTCACTTCCGTAGCTCTAACACATAGCTATTGGTTTCAATTTTTCATTGAGATATGTTTACGTTTCTTCCTAAATCAACTTCTGAATTTCGTATCGTGCTATTTGTATTATTTCACTTTATTGACACTAATACGTGTATATTTTCAAATTAGAATGGTGCTCATGTTGTTGCTGGTTTTAAGGAGAGAGGAAAGGAGGAGAGAGAAGGGTCTCTACCAGACACGATAGTGGGATAAGAAGATTTATATTGGATGATGTAGCTGCAAGGTGTCAGCTGTTCCTTTTTTATGGGTAGTGTATAAGTTCAGTAAATCACCATCAATAGAGACAATCAGAAGTGTTTTGGTAATGAAGAAATACCAACCTGAAATTTAAAAACTCTTTTAACAAACTGTCCGTATTTGAGAGTCAACAAATTTTACACTTTCGGGTAACTATTACCTCGAAACCCCGGAAGCCAGAATTTGCCCGGGATAGGGGATTTATGTTTTGAAAAATGACAATCTCAGCAAAATGCAGAAGTCTTTTAGTCTGAGAGAAAAAATGAATTAAATATCTCTTTTCTAGTACTATTATTATTGTAGTTCTGAGTGTATGTTAAAATTACTGACAGAAATAAGGACAACGATTTACGATTATTTCGTAGAACATTCCACTTTAATATCACAAGAATTTCATCTTCAGATTAGTTGTGAAAAATTATAGATTATATTGTTATACTGTGTAAAGTATGTGTACTGTCACTGATTTCTGAAGACAATCAGAAACAAGATTAAAAGATAAATAGTAATAGTTTCCTATCAAGGGGAAAGTATTAACTACTTTTAGTTTAAGAAACTTGTTTGGCTTAAAATGTTGGTCGGGTTCACCCTCTTCCTTTTCAACCTTGGATATGGAAATGCAAGAACATATTTAGATTTTGATTATTGATTCCAGTATATTTCAAGCATCATTTCTCGGATCTAGGCCTGTGCGATATGTCGATATCGATATTGACACACATAAACATTCCATATCAAAAATGTATTAATATTGATATATCCATACCCTAAATTTTCGATATCGATCTTGTGATGGAGGGAGAGTCAAATGGACCCTAGGACTTGCGATCGCTGAAGAAACAAAACTTAATTTTTACAATAATGTCTTCCAATGACAATTTCTTTATTACCACAAATTGCAATGTAAATAAATCCACTTGCAAATTTGCAATATTATATACTGTAATTTTTAGGCGTCAAAACTGTTTTCTTAACGAAAAAAGGAAAGAAAGCAAGTGCTTCGAACTTTGACCTAGAATTTATCACAAGAAAGGTTTTTTGTTCCTCTCTCTCGGAGATTTCCATCCCATTTGGCCTTTGAGACCGCTCGTTGACAGAAACTGCACACATGACCGGTATATGCAGACATGCTTTTAGTCAGAATCAGAGATTTGGAAAGAAAACTAGTTTTCAATAATAATAATAATAATAATAATAATAATAATAATTATTATTATTATTATTATTATTATTATTATTATTATTATTATTATTATTATAACAATTGTGTTCACAACTAGGGTCCCATCTTGCATGGGAGGCCTCCCAAGTCTGGTACGCCAGTGGTGTCCCTGAGGTGGATCTTTGTTCTTGTGCCGTTAGGTTTTTATATTAAACCTTTACATTACGTAAACTTTTTTCTTTTTTACGAGCTTTTTGAAAGAGGAAAGAAGCTGCTATCCTCTGATATCTATTTCTTACCATTCATCTTGTTTGAACTGCTTAAATAAGATCATTCTGTAACTTATGTCATCCATTGCCTTTACGATAATAAAATCGTCATTCTTAACAATTTATTTTATTCTCCTATTTGCAGTTTGCCACACTGCTATATTTGTAACAAAATTGAGGTTTAGTCCAATGCCTTTCTAATTCTCAACCAACCCAACGACTGTGCTTTTTGAGTTGCCTACTATTGCAGGAAAAGGAGAATTGCAGGCGGTAATGCACTTTTGGAGTCATGCTACATGCCGTGTTCTTCACTATTTACTCGTCAGATAGCGTCTTTGCAAACCAAGAAAACGATATTTCTTATGGGATGACTTAATATATATATATAAAATTGAAAATCACTATGTTTGTGACTATAAATTTCTTGAACCGCCCGACTGATCTCGATCAAATTTGTAACATGGATGAAGTTCGAGGCTGGGCTGGTTTTAGGCTATTCACTTTGATGGTAGTATTAAGGAGACCGGGGGGCGGAGGGGGTATAAAAATAAATACAACTTAATAACTCCTGAACCACTCGACCGATCTTGATCAAATTTTCAATATAGATGAGGTTCAGACCTAGGATCATTTTTATGATTTAACTTTGACGGAGCAACGTAAGAGAGGAGAAGGAGGGGGAGATATATAAAAATCAATTTATATAAGCCTGAAAGTGACTATTCTTGTAACTTCATAACTCTTGAACTATCCGATCGATCTCAATCAAATTTTCAAGATACATAAGGTTCGGATCTTTTGCAATTTCAGTTTAGCGGTAGATCCTAAGAAAGGGGATGAGATGGGGATATATATATATAAAAACTAATAAAACCTAATAACTTTTGAACCACCCAACCAATCTCGATCAAATTTTCAATATACATGAGTTTAGGGAGCAGGGATTACTTTAGGCTATTTACTTTGACGAAGCAACATAAGGGAGGGGGAGGAGAGTGAAATATAAAAATCATCAAAATGACCTATATTAGTGTTGAATCCGTAGTTTTCTGGGTAGATGAGAGAAACAGTGATACTTCTGATGTTGTTTCAATCCAAGTTCAGCCCTGATGGTTAGAGAGGGGAGGGGGATAAACAGTTAAAAATGATCAAAAATGACTAATATTGGTGTCGAATCCATAGTTTTAGAAGTAGCTGAGATTAACAGTGACATTCTGATGCGGTGTGGCCCAGCATGGAGGAGGGGGATATATATAATCGAAAATGACCAATATTAATGTCTAATCTATAGTTTTCGGGATCATTCAGATTAACAGTGACATTTCCGGTCCGGTTTAAATCCAAAATCAGCCCCGCCACTTGAGGGAAGGGGAGATAAAGATATATAAAAATGCTCGAAAATGGCCACTATCAGTGTCGAATTTATAGTTTCCTGGGTCACTTACAAGCAAGGGGCGCGATATCGAGACTCGAATTGCGCAATAAGAGTTACATATACTGAAAGAGCATCAGGTAGTTAGTAAGTTACCAAATTATTAGCTGCAGTCCGCCAGTAGGGAAAAAGTTATGGGACTGTAAAGTTCAGAGCCTGGCGTACGAAAACCACACAGAACTTAGTATTTGGCTTGTTCCTCTTTGTATTGACAAGATATAATGAACTCTAACGTATTCCCATCACAGAACATGATGTTTGACATAAGAAAATCTGTATGAGAAGAATTGTCAGTGTTGCCATTCATAGAAATTACAGTGTTGCCAGAATAAGAATACCTCGAAAAGCTTGGTTTCCAGCGAATGAAAGAGTGAACACAACTGTGTTTTGTGACATCATCTTTTCGTGGTACGCACGGAACTACGTTTTACATAATACGTTATTTAGTTTGTAAGAATCAAAGTACTTATAATATACTTGTATTAACATTACAGAATATTATTTAAACAGAAATGCAAAAGCTACCAAGAGAACACTAGTATGAAGGTGATTCGCAAAGTAGACCTCACGATAAACCTGTAAAAATGTCATTCGGGTTCGAATCGGTTTGTTCGTTGGGCATTTATCGTGAGGCACACCGACAGACAAACACAAAATGCCGAGCATCACGAATCGTAAAACTCGGTCGCTGGCTATCGTCCGATGTGCATATTGTACTAACTGTTTTTGTTTGGATCAGTCGATACTTTCTGCTCTTCATATCAATTGTGTAGCTTAACACTGCCATTTACATAGCTATCTCCTCTTCCCAAACAAATGCCACTTGCTATTGCACACACAAACAGGTTATTCCTTCTGTTTGCCGTAGTCTCTCATGTTCACTTTGCAGCCACATATTTTTGCCCTACTGGTGGACTGCAGCTAATAACGTGGTCACTTCATGATTGATGCACTTTCAGAATATATTTTATAACCCATATTGTGCAACGCAAGTCCCGATCACGTACTATTTGCTTGCAAGCTTTTCGAGGTATTATTCTGACAACACTGTAATTTCTATGGATGGCAACACTGACAATTCTTCTCATACAGATTTTTTTATGTCAAACATCATGTTCTGTGATGGGAATACGTTAGAGTTCATTATCTCTTGTTGATACAAAGAGGAACAAGCCAAATGCTAAGTTCTGTGTGGTTCTCGTACGCCAGGCTCTGAACTTTACAGTCGTATAACTTTTTCCCTACTGGCGGACTGCAGCTAATAATTTGGTAACTTACTAACTACCTGATGCTCTTTCAGTATATGTAACTCTTATTGCGCAATTCGGGTCTCGATATCGCGCCCTTTGCTTGTTAGATAAACAGTGATACTTTCGATCCCGTTTAAATTAAAATTCAACCCGCAACTTGGGGAAGGATGAGGAAAAGATATTTAAAAATGATCGAAAATGACCGATATTAGTACTGAATCCACAATATTAAGGAATATGTGTGTGTGTATGTATGTATGTATGTATGTATATATATATGATCGAAAATGACCAATCCGTCGAATCCCTGGTTTTCGGGGTTGCCGAGATGATCAATGATCTTTCCGATGCCGTTTAAATCGATGCCATTAAAAATGAAAACCAGGGATTCGTTCTGATAGGGGCACAATAGTATTTACGGTTCCAAACTGAGTGATAATTTATATGTGCATATGAAAATGAAATACTTATTTTGCTTCTGTTCCCTATATGTACAACACGTGCATTTGAAGGTGCCAGAAAATCTGTCATAATTATATTATTTAAAATGAATATTTGTTGTTGGAAACAGACTTCATGATGATGATAGTTAAATTTAATAAGTTGACCTTCTATTTAAATACTACATTCATAAATCATTTTTAGGTCGCATTAGTTTAAAAGGTCACATGGACAGTGCTAAAGCAAATTGTCAAATAATTCTAATATGAATTTCTTGATTGCTGTCAAAAAGAACTCAATGTGGGAACAGTAGCGAACACCTGTTCCATTTAGTTAGATATCACAGTTTTGATATGAAAACTAGTCTTGTCTTTGTCACAAATAAGTTCCTTATCATTGAAGGTGGAAAAGAGTTTTCCTTTTTTTTAATTTTTTCAACAGATGTAGAAGGAAAATAAAGAAATAAAGATAAAAGACTTAGTTGCACTGGCATTGCAAACTGATATATTGAGATTGAAGCTCGATGTTGAATTCTATAAAAAAGTATCTTTTCTATGCAGGTGTGTTTGCTTTATATTTCACTAACACAATAAATTGTTATTTTAAAAAAAGAAAAAGAGATATAAAATAATTGTATTTGTAGGGATTAGGCCTTTCTGAGTGCAAGTGCTTTTTCCTCCCCATCGTTGTTCATGATGGTGTAGCATACTTAAAATCGTGGTTTTTAAGATTTATTCTTTCTGGATAAAGGGGGCGGCAAATGATGCTATTCCACAGGGCGGCAAATTGCCTAGGGCCGGTCATGCCTTTATGTAAAAAAAAAATGGCGTGTCAAGAGGGACGATCCAGTTATTACGCCCTTCTCCTCTTTCCCACGCTCTTGGCCCCAAATAAACTAAACAGTAGAAATTATATATTGAAAACTATACTTAATTTAGTTCACAGATAGGCATTTTCTACTGTAGCTTTGTATTGAACCTTTCAACTACGCAATATATTAGGAGACGTTTTGTAAGAGAGAAAAATATGTCGACACTCGAAAGGATAAAGTATGCATGCTTAAGTATTTTGGTAATCCACTGAATTTCACTGTAAAAGATTTTGTAAATGTCTGACGCTGCTTTCCGTTAGCACCTGCCATACGCAACAACTGTCGCAGCATTTCAAATTATCTCTAGTGTTTTGTTACAATTATGCTCCTGGTGGATCACGTTCTCGTGATAATATTTTTTTTCTTTTTTTAGTTTCAATTCTCTTTGTCCTCTGCAGCTAGATGGTGAGATAAAAATTTAGTAGATGTAAACGTAAAGAAGCGTTATGCATTTATTACTCTCTGTAAAAACTTGAAAAGAAAATCCAAGTTGATTGATCAGATTGAATCAAAGTTGGTCGAACATTTCAAGCGTGCACTGTTTATGGTACTGGGGCTACGGCAGCTCAATGCTAGAGGGCTTACATCTGGTGCAATGGGTAAGGCCTATTTGGTTCAATCCCGGACCATCTGAGTTTGTGGCGGACAACATTGTATTTGTAAATTTCCACGTGTCTTCCCATGGTTTTATTTCACCAGTTCCTCCATCATCATTCACTTTCATATCATAGCCCTCAGGGTATAATCATGGAGTATAAAGCTTCAAACTTCATTTCGTTTATTTCTATGGAAGAGTTTAGTGCTTAAGATTCATGTTTTTTTGACTCGTGTCGTGAAAATTGCTACCTGCAACAATATCGATCAACAACGAAGTAGTCTATCTTGGTCTGGAGACTCCAGTGACAATTGCGGTGGCTCAGTGGTAGAGCGTTCACCTCTGGTGCTTGGTGTCCCGGGTTCGATCCCAGTCCCGCCAAGTGAACTTTGTGGTGGACAAACACCATGTGCGTGGGTTTCCTCGGGGTTCTCCCGTTTCCTCTCACTTTCTTCATTCCACCTCTTCATTCATTACTCATCATCACCGTCTCCTTTAGCCTGACCGGCATAAGCATGGGACGCAAAACTCCAAGATTTCATTTCATTTCATATCCAGTGACAATTGCGATCGACTTAAAGTGTCCAAATGTTTGTTGTAATTTTAAAAAGTTTTATTATTATTATTATTATTATTATTATTATTAGTAGTAGTAGTAGTAGTAGTAGTAGTAGTAGTAGTAGTAGTAGTAGTATATTAGTGACCTGTATTTCAAAGAGGTAAAACATGTGTACATTTATATAAACTACTCGTAAGACCAAAACTAGAATTTGCTTCGGTAATGTGAAACAGCATTTTTAAAACTTTGGCAAACAAGATAGAACCTGTGCAAAATTGTTTTATTTGACTGCTATATTTTAAGATGAAAATGGGCTTTATTCACATAGCTATGAATATTTGAATGCTTATTTAGGTTTTGAAGATTCTTACGAATAGAAGAAAAGATTTTGACAAAGTATGCATGCAAAAGCTACCAGATGTATATATCAGTGAATACTGTTTACAAAATATAGGTTTTAAAATAGCAAATCATATCATAAGGAACAGCACGCTTCTGTACTGGAAATATAAAATTTTAAAAAGATTTTTTTAAGTATAAGGTTACCCAAAAGTAGGTATACAGTACCGTACTGATCATCTCATTGCATTTTACATAATTTCTTATTGTTATCCATCACGTAGACTTACTTTCTTTATTATTTGTTTTATTATTATTATTATTATTATTATTATTATTATTATTATTATTATTATTATTATTATTTGTGTATAGACATTGCAACAATAATGATAAGATACCTACTTTTCCCACATTTTTTCTAAGCCTAAGACTGGCAAAAGAGTCAAAACCCCGAGCTGATGATCAACTGTTTTGGTGTGTTAAAAATTGGTGTTCATTTTCACTTCTTTATTTTTTAAACCTAATTATCTTGCTTACTATGTGCCATAAGTGAACAATGAGATATCAGCATCATATGAGTCATTAGCTTCACCATAGATTTTGCAGTAATCTAGCTTTTGAACATGAGTGAAAGCTCTCAGATATTTTCTAAAATCACCAGTAACTTTGTAGTTGTGAATGATTGTCTCAGATCTCTCATCCATCTGCAGGTATTGTTTCTTTCTGTTGGTTCCATTTAGGTTAAGTTCCATTCTGATAAACATCGCATTCGTTGGTTACTTGGTTGCTTGGAGTTTTAAGGTCTCCTTCAGAAGCAAGGCTGTGTGAGACGTAGACCTACAGGTTAACGTGGTATCCGAACTACATGAGCTCCCACCAGGAATCGAACCCGTGTCTCCCACACCAAAGACGCGTATGCTAACCATCTAGCTACGGGGGAGTTCTACATCAAATCTGTGCTTACTCCTTCGAATTGAGGCAGGAAATCAAGTCTTGAAACTTCTGATGTTGTCTACCGAGCAATGCATTTATTTTATTATTCTATCTTTCTACAGTATTATTACTTCTGTGTCCTGCTAGCAGGTCCATATATATCCATAGGAGTATCTTCATTTTCAAGCCACTGATGTAGAAAATAATCCAAGATACTTCTAACCCAGCGTTTCCCAACCTTTTTCAACTTGCGGCACACTACGGGTGTAACTTGAATTCTCGCGGCACACTCAGATTATTATTATTATTATTATTATTATTATTATTATTATTATTATTATTATTATTATTATTATTATTATTATTATTTGCAAATATAAAATACCATGGTATTTTTTTCTGTGATTACTGATCTCCTTCTCACAGAGATGAAAGCTAGATCACTGGTTTTCCACCCATGCTAATTCATTATGCTTATTTTTTAATCTAATTTTAAAATAGAAAACAATTGCAATGAAATATAGGACTCAGATTTCTAAAAATACGCTTTCTTTTTCGACAACTGTATCCAACCTTTCACTAAGAACGAAGATCACTAAATAACGAACGAACAAACAAATGACTTGTACTTTTAACTTTGCTGTTTTAACCAAAACCAGTGCATATATTCCAATCACACAGCTTGCGATACGTCGAAGTCAAAACACAGCTATTGAACAAAGTGTTGTTCTGTCATTCACGTGCGAATGAGTATTCTACGAACGTTCATTTGACGCGTACCGTACAAGTGCTTCCATTTCTCGGTGTTAGTATGACTCAATTCAAACGTAATATAGCAGCTAACCGTGGAAATGTATACGAGCCGAAAAATACTGTCTGCTACACAATAATAGATGTAGAATAATATATTACAATTACAGTAATTTTTTCCATGGTAGAAATTCATAGTAATGTGAAATACAAAAATATACATTTTTTTCCTATGTCTTGCAATTTGGTTGCTATAGAATTAATAGGTTTGTTTCGATTTCCTCGCGGCACACTAGCGGTCCATTCGCGGCACACCAGTGTGCCGCGGCACACCGGTTGGGAAACGCTGTTCTAACCTATAGTTAGCAGAACTTCACCTGCATGAATCCGCCCACCTTTTATCCATATCCTGTAGTTTCTAAAAACTATAGCTGCACACACATTTGAATTGTTAACCGATTTTCATCATCGGTATTATATTCACAGAAGAGGTCTAAGTTTTGTACCTTCCTCCGTAAGCGCTTCTTCATATGAAAAGAACAACCATTCCCATGCACTAATTGAGACGCTTCTCCTAATGCTAATATGGCAGCTGTTTCGAAGTCCGCGTTAAATATCTGTGAAACAATAACAAATTGCATAATAACGACACACAAAAGTATTGTGTTAAAGGGGGTGTCTCAGTGGTTGAGCGTTCGCCTCCGGTGCATGGCGTTCCTGGTTCGACCCCAGTGCCATCAAGTGGACAAACACCATGTGTTTGAGTGTTCTCGATGTTCTTCCATGTCCTCCCACTTTCACCATTCCATCACTATCATCCATCCAATAATCATCGTCTCCCACAGGCTCGTTGCATATATATATATATATATATATATATATATATATATATATATATATATATATATAATGTTCAGCTTGTCTCGTACCCAACTTATTAGTGTATTACCTTTATATAAAGGTAATCAAGAAGGTTCTGTCGCTTTTTCATCCACCACCTTCGAACATCGATATGTAACCTAAGACGTACCTGGCAGATCAAAAATAGTACCCATCAGCATTGATAACCTTATGCAAACGTTCTGGATGGCACGAATTCCATCGCGGTAGAACTTGGTGGGTCGTGAAGCGAAGAAGGTATCAAATGCATTTTGAATCTCTACTAGGGATTTGAACTGGCATCCTCTAAGGTGATTGCCCAAGGAATGGTACAGGTGATAATCGAAAGATGCAATGTCCGGGAGTATGGCGAATGCAAAAGTGTTTCCCAAGGCGTAGAATGGTATACCGGGTTATCCTAGCCACATGGGGTTTAGTGTTGTCCTGTAACAGAAGGACCTCTTTGCGATTCAGAAGCGCTGGCTCCAGAGTTTTGAGTTTCTCTTGAAATCGGCTCAACTGCTGACAGTACACAGTTGCATTGATGGTCTGACCAGCTGCTAGCAGTTCCAGATGCAGGATTCCGCGAGCAGTCCACCAAACACACAGGAGAACCTTCTCCTGGTGCAGTGCTGGTTTCGAACCGGTTCATGGGATGCTAACCAATGATGACGGGGCGATGGAGCTTTGTACAGTACATTACCCACTTTTCATCACATGTCAACACCCTGTCCAGAAATTGTTCCTTTCTCAGACGATACAACAAAGAAACACAGGTGTTTGCTCGCATTGCCTTCTGGCCCGGAGTCAAATCATGTGGTACCCATCCACAAAACTTGTAGTGCTTACAAGTTGATGGAGGTGCTGCCAAATGGCTTTTGCACTCACACTGAGTTATAGTTTCAGTTCCCCACATGTCTGGCCACTGTTCGTCTCAATTGCTGCCTTAAGGTCTTCATTTTGTACATATGTTGTCTTCGAGTGTTTCGACACCGTCCTTAAACTTGTTAAACTACCGCTACACTATCGGCGTAGTCACAACACCCTCACCAAAGGCCTGGCATATCTTCCGCACTGCTGCAGTGGCGTTTGACCCCAGTTTGAACTTGTACAGCATATACGTCGTTATGACACTGTGCGGAGGTCCCATGTTTACTCTCCTTACCAGTGGCGTAGCAGCTGCCCCCGCAACCCCCGCAGTGCGGGGGGGCCGAGGTATAGGGGCCCCGAAGTCTTGCGATGAATAAAGATTTAAAGAAGTAGAAGTTCAACCTTACTTCTGTCGGCTTTACAACTAGGGGCCCCTTCTCTATACTTTGCTGGGGGGCCCGCAAAAGTGTGCTACGCCACTGCTCCTTACGCAAGTTCACGATGTAACTGAACTACCACAACCACGTAGTATATTGGATATAATCACTTCAACAACTGACCTTCGCCTTATCTCGATTCGCATTCAACTCACGGTGTGGGTGCCAACTGAACACAGACCTCCACAAAAAGCGACAGAATTTTCTTGGTTAAATTTATAGTATATTAAATAATGACAATAATAATAATGATAATCCACAAGCATAATACTAGTAATAACGTTGCGCTAATAGATGTCACTATGTGCCTATCACTTACCTGCTTGACGCTGTTAGATGTCTCTACGTACGCTATCGCTTGCCTGTACAGCGAAGTTCTTAAATATTTACATGAACATGGTATTGAATTCGAAGTCGTAGGTGGGCAAATCCCAAAGTAATGTTAGTTGGAAATAACTAGAACTTTTAATTAAGCGCTATTATAATCTACAGCGTACACCACGCACAAAGCTTGGGAGGAGCAACAACAACAACAACAAATAATAATAATAATAATAATAATAATAATAATAATAATAATAATAATAATAATAATAATAATAATAAACTTGTCATTAAGTAGTACAGTAGATGTGATGATTTGTTGAGTGACAACGTGCTATTTAAACTTTGATAGACACGTAGGCGCCTTGCCCACTTTGACGCAAATATTTAAATAAATAAATGCGGAAGATAAAATAACAATGGAATTATGTTATAGTCAAAATCAACCAAGTGACTTCCTGGAAAATGTCACAAAATTATTTTGAAAAAATTGAGAAACAAAGAGAAACGAACCATTAAAGAAATGATCCAAGTAATTTAATAATGTAAATCCGTTCTATCAATTGCATTAAAATTACGATTGTTTTTCCTGACTTTCCCCTTCGGGTGTGGCTGTCTGTTTTTCTCTTTTTTTTCGAACAGACGTTAAATCGTTACACACTGCGACCAAGTACATCGCAATGTGAGATTTCCTTACTTTAATATTCATTTTCTTTAAGATGATATAATGTTTCACAATCCAACCATTAGCGTGTTGTCTTGCAAGTTATATTTCTGGTTTAAAATTATTTTTGTTTCTTGCCGGAAGCTTCATCTTTGGTAGAAATAATTTGCTTTATTTACTTGACATGTCCAGATTTTAAAAATGTTCTGATAAATTGTAAATAGGTTGTGCTACACCTATTTTTGTGATTTTTTCTTCTAATCAGTGAAAGGAGTTTAAAAAGGCAGTTTACGTGTGACAATAACAAACTATTGATTGTGTACTAAATAAATACTCATAAGCAACTGAATTAGAGATACATATCTAATAGCACCTAGCACCCACCTTCTTTTGCCTTCACAACCTCGACGATGCGGTGTGACATGAACTTCACAAGACATCAGATAGCTGTACTAATCCATGATCGCTGCACAGCCTATCATAATCTACGAAGATTAGTCGGAGCAGGGTCAGGACACGCATATCCCTCTCAACAGCATCCCGGATTTACTCAATGGAATGGGATCGGGACTCCTCGGGGTCAGGCAAGCGTCTTCACAGCCTTTGTGTGCTCATCAAACCAAACAGCCGCAATTCGGGAACGTTAGGTTGAAGTACTGTCTTGCTGTATGTATGGGTCGCCTGGGTAAACATGATCTGCCAGCACGTTATTGTAACGTTCGACGGTGAGACACATTGTCACATATACAACCAGGGGTCTCATTATATCCCACGTGAACAGTTTTGCGTAAAAAGATACCACCAACCTGAACTGTACCCTGCCAGGTGAAAGGGGTCCACTGCCTCTTGTGAATAACGACGTATTCATTCCCGGCCATTGGGGTGTACCAACTGATATCTCGATACGTCTGTCCAGGTGACCTTTTTGTTTGCTTCGACTGTCCAATGCCGGTGTTCCTTTCCCAATGTCAGTCGTTGTGTCTTATGACAGGTCTTGAACAGAGGTACCCTCATGTGATGCTTGCTTCTGTGCTTCATAGGTAGGAGATGATCCTGGGTACTTTGCTGCATACACACCGTTATTGTCCAGCATTGAATTGACGAGTGATTTGCTCTACTATGGCTCATCTGTCTGCTCTTACCATCCGAGCTAGCCCACGGCGACCTCTATCATCAACGTGTCGTACACCATGAAAATTGACTCTGACGGCGGTGGTTTTGAAAAAAATCCACGTACGAATAATACACTTTAGATACAGTGATCCTTGGAGATCCTGTTGTGTCTGTACGATTTCAGAGATGGAGTGATCATACTTCTGAACCTGTCAATATAGCTGCGATCAAATGCGCTAAGATCTCGTGTCTTACCCATCCTGTAGTCCATAGGGTCCCGGGTTCAGACCCTGCTGTCGCCAAGTGAACTTTATGGTGGACAAACACCGTGTGCGTGGGCTTCCTCGGGGCTCTCCCGTTTCCTCCTACTTTCTTCATTCCACCATTTCATTCATTTCTCATTATCACCGTCTCCTTTAGCCTTGCCGGCATAATCGTGGGCGTAAATCTCAAAGATTTCATTTCATTTCCATCCTGTAGTCAACCATTACTTAAAGCCATTACGAGGTTTGATGTTCTCACTGTTACATGCCATGTCCACCTATCACATTTTCCGGGGGATTATAACGCCATTTCCCCATAACGGTAGCTATTTTTAATTCATTGCTCATAAGTGTATCGTGCAATGTGAAATAATAATAATAATAATAATAATAATAATAATAATAATAATAATAATAATAATAATAATAATAATAATAATAATAATAATAATAATAATAATAATAATAAAAGTTCTGGTAAAGACAGTAGAGAAGATCACACGAAATATATGTATGGGATATGGATAGCCATCGTTAAAGTCATTGTTATCCATTAATAAATTAACGGATTGACTCCATTAACGGACTCGGACGAGGTAATTGCAAAAAACAGAATTGATAAATAAACATCTGTTCAAAACTTATCGTGCGGAGTAACGGACGGAAGTACGAACAACACAATTTTATGTCACTGCGTGATCCTAGCAATAGCGAGACTGCCACAACATTAGAGATGCCGGCGCAACCAGTAAGGCGTCTACCTCAAACTCGGAAGCCCAGGTTCGACCCCAGTAGGGGCAAAAATATTTATTCTTCTAACCTCGTTCTAATCTGACTCACGAATATGCCCAGCTTCTATAAAATGGACACCAGTGAAAATCTTTGGAGAAATACGGGCGTAGCTTGGTGCACACGACACGTACAGAATAAGTTACGTCTAGTGGATAACCCATCCATGTATTGTGGATTGAGTACGGCAGTACAAGCCCTTACACTGTTTACTCTAATTTCCTGCACTAAACTTTCTCTCAATTTTGTTTTATTAATCCAGATAAAGTGTGTATAGAGTTGAATTCCTCTGCAACTGAAGTTACTTTTTTCTACACTGTTATTAACGTTTTCTTTTGAAGGACAATCTTGTAATCGACTTCTCACTAATTTAATATTGTCCATCTTGAAATTCTGCAAAATTGTTTGTCTCAGATTATTAGGACGTATTATATATATATATATATATATATATATATATATATATATATATATATATATATATATATATATATATATATATATATATATACATGTAGGCTTGTTTCTTATACTACACTAAATTTGAGAGTTTGTTTCCTCGAAGTAATATCCGAAATTGTTGGTCTATTTATATCAATTTTACCATTGGAAAGTACAATAGATCTGGGCCCCAAGCTCATGCATATTATCCAATCTTTTGTAAGTCAACGAAAAAAAATAGTGTATTGGATATTACTTGCTGCCTTAGAACCGTTGGATATAAAGGCATGACATTTTGTACTGAGATATTTTGTATACTGATTGAAACTTTTGCTTTAGAACGGGGTTTCTCAACCAGCACAACCTGCGGGAAACTGTACAAAAATTCAAGAAAATAATAAATTTTTCAGTGACATTTTAATCTGAAACTTTGTGACTTCAAATGGATTAAATCATACAGTTTGCGAATATGATATTTTCTTTTGATACTGGGGCCGTGGTGGCTCAGTGATAAAGCGTTCACCTCTGGTGCATGGGATCTTTGGCTCGATCCCATTTCTCGCCAAGTGAGCTTTGTGGTTGACAAACACCGCGTGTGTGGGTTTTCTCGGAGTTCTACCATTTTCTTCATTCCACCATTTCATTCATTCCTCATCATCACCGTCTCCTTCTGCCTAGCCGGCATAAGCGTGGGACGTAAAACTGAAAGATTTCATTTCATTTTCTTTTGGCACAGATATACGTGAATGAAATTTCTCTTATGAAGGAATTATTCTATTATTACTTGTATGTATTTCTTTTGAATTTCTGCTCACTTGATATGAGGCCTCGTGGTACACAAAATAATATCACCCAATTCAATTGAACGACTTCGGGAAACTTCACCTATTGAGGATGGGTGAATTCCATACAGCTGAATGCTTAAAAGAAAAAAAAAAGGCAGAGTTTGAACAGCTGTATAACAGGAATAAAACTTGTTATATAATTAGTTCTCATAAAGTGAACAAGAACATCTCATTCGATTATACAAAATGGACTTTTGGGGAAATTCCACCTTGGGAAGCTGTGAAAGCGAGTTTTATTTTATTATTATTGCAGGTAACTTTTTCACCATTATACAAGAAGTCACAAAATTTATATGAGCCTTTTGCTTCGTAAATAACGAATATTTCATTTATTTGTACTAATTTTGGATATTTCACTCCCAAGGACGTGAGAAAATAAAAAAAAAGTTAATTACATGTTTCTTTTAAACTTTTGGATACAAGAAATTTTGTATTTGAAGATAAATTTCTCATTTATTTGCATGAATTCAATATAGTTTACCCAGGCTGAGAAGCCTTGGCAAGAGGGCGAGCCAGTTTTGCTACTACAAACACAATATACAGGGGATTCTTGTTTACGACACAATTCGGTTCGTACGTAAGGGAAGTAATCTGAATTTCCAGTTGAGAGTTCAAATGCCGAATTTCACATCTTCATTCATAGGCCAAGTGGTATTTCCCTAAAATTTCATCATTCTCAATTTTAAAAGGTTCCGATTTCGAAGTAATTACCCCTAAAATTTATATGTCAAACTGGCGCTTTACAAGCAGTATACAAAGAAACAAAAAAAGTGCTTGCCTTTGTAGAGCAGTGATAAACAAAGAGCAACACAGTGGACGGTACGTACCTTTAGATTTTGAAGTAATCTAGAGCAGCATCCAACACCGTTCACGAACGTTCCTGCAGCTGCACGTGCATACTATACTGGTGATAAAACTTGGCGGTCGTGGATGCAAAGAAGTCTGTGAGTACGTTCCACAGATCTCCCTAATTTGCAAAGGATCTCCCTCAGAGGTACTTGTCGAGAGAATGAAACACATGGTAATCTGTTGTCGCAAAGTCCGGTGAATATGGTGTATGGTACGGTGTCTCTCAGCCAAGTTACTGAAGGGTCTCCCGGGTCCTCTTTGGCCCACGTGACTTGGTATTGTCGTGTAGGAACAGCACACCATTGCGATTCAACGATGCCGGCTTCTTTGTTGCAGTGGACAGTGCACCGTTTGCAACTGGTAAGAGTAGAGATCAGCAGTAATGATCTGACCAGGTGGTAATGCATCACTTGCCGACAATTCCACCAAACAGAACATAATCTTTGGTGGATGCTGAGGTGGTCTTAAAATGTGAGGAACAGGGTCACGTGGTGACAATTAATGTATGGTATGCATGGAAGTGCCATACAGAGATGGAGCGGGTCAGTGGGTCAAGTGGGTCAAGTTTTCTGAGTGGGTCAGTAGGTCGTGGGTCAACAGCATGTGACCCACTGCGACCCACCACACACCATGACCCACTGTGACCCACCACCCACCGTAACCCACTGCGACCCACCGACTCAGTATGATCTACCGACCCTCTCTGCTCACTGCATTGTAGAGAGTATCTTCTGAAGACTGGTAAATTTGTCACCGTTTTACTTTCAAGACCTTCATTTCCCTTTCTTTTCCACTTGTTTCTGTCTACTTACCTCAGGTGAGTATATCTAACCAAGTGAAAAAAGAACTTCAGGCACTTTTGGATATTGATATTTTTAATAGTAATAATAGCAATAGGACTTACACTACAACTTGGCTTCCGAGACCTGTGATCTTTTAGAGCTAACTACTGGAAAAAATACATTTTTGAATCACTGTAATATATAAATTATTTATAAAAAATTGAATGTAACTATGTGTGCCTGATCATCACGGTCAAATTGCAAAGTCAAATGAAATTACTTTCGGTATATAGTTAGGCCTTAATCCAAATTGGGATGTTATATTGCTTTTATTATAATGCAGAATATCCTAAGGAGGTAGTGAGGATCCGAATTTTTGTGAAAAAAATATGAGTATCTCGCAAACCGTTAAACTTATGAAGCTGAAATTCACTGTATTAACTCTTTATTGAAAATAAACAGAATGTGTAATGGCATTTTTTTAAATTCTCCTTTATGTGAGGGGGGGGGGGGGCACTTTCTATATATATGGAAAATTGGTAGTGAGTTGGTTTGTAAAAATGATCGGAAACGATCGATGTTATTTAAGAAAAAAATCAGAAACAAAAAATACAGTGCTTGGCTCCGTATATCCATTGCTTTTGCTATAATAATTGCTGAAGCTTATGTTTATTATATGGAGCGCTCAAAGCACAAGGCAATCAACCCATAAAGTTGTGAGAAAAATAGGCATAAAATTTGTACTGTAAGCTTAATTACACGGAAATTTGAAGTTTGGATTGTACGTATAATTGTATGGAAAATTTATTTTTTTTTTCCTTTACGTTGGTCTACTTACTTTGATTTGGAACTTTGAAATTTCATCCTTTTTTCCACTAAAAAGTATTGATAATTCAACAAGGAAATAATTATACTATGATAATTTAATTGAAATTCATCGTAATTTGGCATATGACAAACAGCAGTGTGGTAATTGAAGTTGAAGAAGGAGGGAAATTCCCATTCACCTCTGAATACTTTCCAGAAACCTCGTTCGCTTTCGCTTTCTAGACGGGGGAGGGAACTTGGTAATGGTATCAAACCTTCATGTGTAATTACAAAAATTAAATTTATAAACAAATAAGAAATCATCAGTTTATCAGGCTTTAATTGATAATTTATTCACAAGATTCCCTATCAAAGGCGTGGTAGATGAAGTTTATGTTCTACATGAGTCGACATTGCCAACTGCCATGGTCGATATGGAAAATATGTTGTATGGTGATAGAAAGATGATACTTCTTGCTGAGTATTTCAAAACTGACCGAGAAAAATCGTTATCAGATTTAAGTCTAACAAGTAGATTGTCGATGAGAAGTTGCAGAAATCGGGTAGATGTATTATCAATTTCCACGACAGAGTACGAACGGGGATTTCCCCTTATGAAGTTACAGATGACTGATATTAGAAATAGATTAAGTGCTCAAACATTGTCTAACTTGTTGTTCATCAATGTTAATGGCCCACCGCTAGACAAGCTCAAAGTAGACGAGCTAGTTATTTCTTGGCTGAAGGATGGACATCATTCCATTGCGGATGATTTACCGCCAAAAAGTTACCAACAGGAAATAAATCCGATTTCAGATTTGTTTTAAGTTACGGAAAAATTACGAGTTACGGAAAAGTTAAGAAAATTACGCATACGTCACTTCTTTGCTTTAGGTAAACTACTTTTGAATAAATATTCATAATAATTGCAATTATGCATATTTGTAACTTAAATTTAAAGTGGTGTTTTACTGATTACACAAATTACAAATATGAGCATACTTTATGGAGATGCACTCACATAGGGTACCCGAGCACCTTTATACCCTATGAACAACTGATTTTTCAAGTCTTTTGTGAGAAAGATACACTCATGTCAAAAATTATTGTCGCATATCTATAACTGTCTTCTTGTAAGAATATAATTTGATAATGATGTTGCAGGGCGTACGTAGTCCTGCCCCCCCCCCCCCACCCATCACGCAATTCTTCCAAAACAATTTCAATCCTTTGTACTTCGTTTGCACCCATTTGCTTCGCAGTAGCTCCGTTTGCTCCCTTACCGTTCCCGAGAAAATAGAAATTTAAACTGAGGGGCCAGAAAAAGGTGGTCCCAGACCCTCGAATTAAAAACAGTCACAGAGAGAAACAGATGGTCGCATTCGTTTGTACTTTGTTTGCTCCCATTTGCTCCGCAGTAGCTCCGTTTGCTCCCTTACCGTTCCCGAGAAAATGGAACCTTAAAGTGAGGGGGCCAGAACAACGTCATCCCAGTCCCCCCACCCAACTAAAAATAATAGCTGAGGGGAACGGATGGTGGCATTCGTTTGTACTTTGTTTGCTCCCATTTGCTCCGCAGTAGCTCCGTTTGCTCCCTTACCGTTCCCGAGAAAATAGAAATTTAAACTGAGGGGCCAGAAAAAAGTGATCCCAGACTCTCGAATTAAAAACAGTTACAGAGAGGAACAGATGGTCGCATTAGTTTGTATTTCGTTTGCTCCCATTTGCTCCCCAGTAGCTCCGTTTGCTCCCTTACCGTTCCCGAGAAAATAGAAATTTAAACCGATGGGCCAGAAAAAGGTGGTCCCAGACCCTCGAATTAAAAATAGTCACAGAGAGAAACAGATGGTCGCATTCGATTGTACTTTGTTTGCTCCCATTTGCTCCGCAGTAGCTCCGTTTGTTCCCCTACCGTTCCCGAGAAAGTAGAAATTTTATGTGGGGGGCCAGAACAACATGATCCAAGCCCCCCAATCAATAGCAGATAGGAACGGATTGTGGCATTCGCTTGTACTTCATTTGCTCCCATTTGCTCCGCAGTTCCTAAGTTTGCATCCTTACCGTTCCCGAGAAAATGGAACCTTAAAGTGAAAAGGCCAGAACAACGTCGTACCAGACCCCCACCCAACTAAAAATAATCGCTGAGGGAACGGATGGTGACATTCGATTGTACTTCGTTTGCTCCCATTTGCTCCGCAGTTTCTACGTTTGCTCCCCTACCGTTCCCGAGAAAACAGAAATTTAAAGTGGGGGCCAGAACAACGTCGTCCCAGCCCCCACCGAACTAATAATAATCGCTGAGGGGGACGGATGGTGACATTCGATTGTACTTCGTTTGTTCCCATTTGCTTCGCAGTTTCTACGTTTGCTCCCCTACCGTTCCCGAGAAAATAGAAATTTAAAGTGGAGGCCAGAACAACATGGTCCCAGCTCCCCAATCAATAGCAGATAGGAACGGATTGTGGCATTCGCTTGTACTTCATTTGCTCCCATTTGTTCGCGGTTCCTAAGTATGCATCCTTACCGTTTCCAAGAAAATGGGTGTTTAAACTGTGAATGGCCAGAAAAAAGAAGCCCGGGAACTTCGAGGGGCCAGAAAAAAGTGATCACAGCCCCTCGAATTACAAAAATCACAGAGAGGAACAGATGGTCACAATCGTTTGTACTTCCTTTGTTCTCATTTGCTCCGCAATTTGTCCGGTTGCTCCCATGGCGTTTGCGAGAAAATATAATTTTAGACTGGGAGAGTCAGAACAACATGTTTCTAGCCCCTCACGCAATGGTAGAGAGGAATGGATGGTGGCATTCGCTTCTACTTAATTTGCTTCAATTTTCTCCGCAGTTTCTCAATTTGCTCCCCTGCCGTTCCCGAGAAAATGGAACATTAAACTGGTGGTCCAGGAAAGATGTAGTTCCAGCATCTCGAATTGAAAATAATTTCAATGAGGAACGGATGGCGGCATTCGTTTGTACATGGTTTGCTTCGCGGTAGCTACATTTACTCACTTACCATTCCCGAGGAAATGGAACTTTAAAGTGGAGACTAGAACAAAATTGTCCCACACAAATAAACATAATAACATAGGGGAGTGGATCGTGGCATTATTTTGCACTTCTTTAGCTTCGATTTGCTTCACAGTTGCTTGGGTTGTTTCCCTAGCGTTCTCGAGTAAGCAGAACTTAAACACGTGATCCCAGCCACCGTCCCGACTTATTTAATCGCAGAGGGGAGTGGATGTTGGCTATATCTCGTTTATTCATATTTGCTCCACAATAGCTCTGAGTACTCGTCTACTCCGATTGTTGTTAAGAAAGAGGAATTTTGAAGCGATTGGTGTGAAAATGTGATCCCAGTCCTCAACCTCCTAAAAAATGTAGTAAAAAATATTTTTTTTGCGTGATTTGCCCCAAATTGCTCTGGAATTGTTTCACTTTCTTCCCTACTGTTTCCCGATTTTTAGGGGGTTGAGGACTGGGATCACATTTCCACACCAACTGCTTCAAAATTCCTCTTTCTTAACATCAATCGGAGTAGACGAGTACTCAGAGCAAATGTGGAGCAAATATGAACAAACGAGATATAGCCAACATCCACTCCCCTCTGCGATTATATAAGTTGGGAGAGTGGCTGGAATCACATGTGTAAGTTCTGTTTACTCGAGAAAGCTAGGAGAGCAACCCAAGAAACTACGAAGCAAATCAAAGTTAGCGAAGTACAAAATATTCCACCATCCGCTCCCCTAGTTACTATGTTTAATTGAGTGGGATGCTGAGACAATTTTGTTCTAGTTTCCACTTTAAAGTTCCATTTCCTTAGGAATGGTAAGGGCGTAAACGTAGCTACTGCGAAGCAAACCAAGAACAAACGAATGCCGCCATGCGTTCCCCATTGAAGTTATTTTCAATTCGAGGTGCTGGGACTACGTTTTCCTGGACCACCAGTTTAATGTTCCATTTTCTCGGGAACGGCAGAGGAGCAAATTGAGAAACTGCGGAGCAAATGGGAGCAAATGAAGTAGAAGCAAATGCCACCATCCATTCATCTCTACCATTGCGTGGGGGGCAAAAACAATGTTGTTCTGGAACTTTCTCGCGAACGGTAGGGGAGCAAACGGACAAACTGCGGAGCAAATGAGAGCAAAGGAAATTCAAACTAATTCGAGGGGCTGTGATCACTTTTTTCTGGCCCCTCGAAGTTCCTGGGTTCCTTTTTTCTGACCCCTCACAGTTTAAAGTTCCATTTTCTTGGGAACACACGAGATCGAACAGTAGTAATGCAGGGACATACACACACACACACATATATATATATATATATATATATATATATATATATATATATATATATATATATATATATATATATATATATTAACAAACAGATTAACAGAAAGGAAAAAAATATATTTTTATTAAATTTTTGGTAAATATGATATACGGCCGTGAATGATTACAGTCTACAATACGATGAGTGAATGAAAAAAAAATCTTAAGAATGAGGGTTAGTAACGAGTCTTTCTCTCTCGTAGCTCTAGACGAGCTATAATATCATACATATTATCGCAACACCCTTTCTTGTGTCCATGCATTTAACTTTATTGCATCCCTTATACACACATAAGATTACGTTTATTAATCGTAACTGATACATATTCTGTTCGTCGAAGTATCTATCGAAGACATTTCTCCTATTTCTGGGATTAAGAGATCAAAGTCCTGTCACTGATGTCACGGTGACTAATGTTACTTATTCTGTCATTGACTTACTATCTCATTCACTAACTATTTCACAGTTAATATCGCCTTATACTACTCAGCTCACATTTTTATCGTTAGATTCGCACTATATATATGTATAGGAACGAGAATTTTCCGAGTTCAGAAGGACTTTCGTTTGCATTCCGAACATAACTATGAGGTGGAAACACTGGTCAAGTTTGAAGATCCGTATGGGAGGGATGGAAATCGAAACGTAGTTTTACAGAAGGATTTTAGTTTACTAACTTCAAGGTAAATTTAAGGATACAATAGGGTTACGATGACCTACATGCAGTTAGTTTAATACAGATGATGTTAGTCATTACATATGTTATTTAATAATATTACAAAGTTTGAAGAGAATATCTATAACATGCGGCGGTATCTACTAACATTCACACTTTACATTTATCGGATATCTCGGAACTATAGCAACCAAGGACCTTTCGAAGTAGGTACCAAGACCCTTTACACATACTGTATTTATTCAATTCAATTCTCTATTATACATTTTATTTCAATATCATACTTATATTCCACACACTAGCGTGCGCAGGACATATGCAATGTGGGTGCCAGATCTAAAGTACCACCATATGAAATGTCGTCCTCCCCCCTTTCCCCTAAGAAAAGATAACATAATTGCACCCGACGCTGCGTCGGCGACGCACGGCACACATACAGACGGGAAATAATTTACACGTAATCTCTTCTCAGTTTGTAATAATTCTACATAAAAAAGTTTGTATAATGGGGGTGCCAAGGCACCCATGGCACCCACGTTGCTCACGCCTGTGATTCTACACATACTTATATCTTAATATACATATATTCAACAATCATTTAAACTTTCAAATCATTTAAACTTTCAATCAGTTAAATTAAATTTTCTAGATTGCAACACTTCACCTAAGAGAGAGTATACGAATATATCGCACATTTACAAATAACTAACTGACCGCACATAATTATACGATTAATATTCTCAAGCATTTTATTAAGACTGGTAGACATTTAATTCGTATGGCAGGCACGTAAACACAGAAATATGTATAACTATATGGTTCTAGAAGGTTAACACTACTTTTGGGCCCAGAACAACTACAACAACATTTACGTTTATGGCTACCAATGGGAACAAAGGTAAAAATAACTGATAATCCGAAGGGGAATTCCGAAAGAATAATGAGAAAAAAAGTAAAATTTTGTCGTGTACTGAATCATCGCTCGCTATTGAAGTGGGTCGAAATATAATGGAGAAACGTTTCCTTAATATTCCACATCAACGCATACCTCTACGAATTGTGTCTCACGATATCTCAGTTGGTAAATCAAGTTCAACTAATATATGTTGAATGGTTGATATTTGTTAAGTTCAAAACTGGGGGGATTAAAAATTAAAAAATCTTGAAGAAGAGAATAGAGAAATAGATAGAGAAGGGAAAGAAAAGGCAAAAGTGGCGCCAAAGGAATAAGCTAGGACCTAAAACTACAAAGATAAGTGGTCGAATTTAAACATATGACAATCCACAGCCAAGTATACTTTCATATGCCGAAAAAGTTGGCCTTCTAAATGCGTGGCCAAAAGGAGTCTCTGAGTGCCTAAGTAAAGGCCGTGTCTTCTAGGCAACCATCTCACAAGGAACAGGCCTGGGAAATGATTGACTATTAACCGTCTCCGGTACCAATTCACTCAGATTACGGCCGGTCCAGCCGGAAGGTTGGTGTAGTCTCTTAATTTCGAATTTCTAAAAAAAAATATCCGACCCCTCAGAAACCGAGAAGAGAAACTGAGAACTAATTCGATTACTGGACTATATAAATGACTTTGCTTTTCAGGAACGTTCATTTTATAATGTAATTCGTCTAAAATACCTATTCATATGGGCCAAAACTAATATTTACTCATCAATAATTACAAAAGAAGGATAATTTTCGTGTTGACAAAATCATTAAGTTTTGGGAGTAACAAAAAACTAGCGGCGAATAGTTTTCGACCCGACACTAGATGGCATAGATAGTACAAAAACTAACTTTGCACTATTAAATAAATTTTGTGCTCTGTCATCGATAACTATAAGCAATCTACTCAGTAATTACGGTACGGAATTACTGTAAATCTTCATTATGAATCAATGTACTTATTACGACGGACCAAAAAAGATGAATAATCGATGAGCAACAATACACTGTTCTTAAATAAATAAATCATTCTTTCACTCACATTTATAATCCTACTATCTAAGTGCTAAATTACACACACACACACACACACAAACACACACACATACACATGCTACATTCCACATAGACCAAGAAAACAAATATCAATACATATCACTACACATGTTAAATCATCTTATCACGCAGTTCAACTATACGTCACCATCCTAAATCGGCTCTATGAACTGGGAAAAGGAACGGAATAATCAGAGCCCAATGGTTCTTTACCTGATAGGAAAAGAACCCCTATGAATTATGGACTTAGCCCATTATCGTTGGAAGCTGTGATCATCTCAGGAATAAATGAGAGCCCCTGTTAACGTTTACTCTGACATAATAAAATTCAACTTGTCTACAAAGAAACACTACAAGTACCGCCATGTTAATAATAATAATAATAATAAATCATATATACTACATACAATATATATATATATATATATATATATATATATATATATATATATATATATATATATATATATATATATATATATATAATTTCAAAGGGGAAAACACTAGTCTCCAAAAACTTAATTTGAAATATCACACAACTGCAAAACCAATTCTCTTTAATGCTACTCTTGTCCACAACTATTCATATCAACAAACATGCCATCTTCTGAATCGAATTCTATATTTCACGGTTTTCAGTCTGTTTTCACTGCAGAATTTAACTGTTCAGGGATCTCTTCTGCTTCCAACAAGTTTATTTATTTACTGAAACTAATTTTACCTGATTTCTGGTTAGTTTTCCTGTCAAAAATAAAATTTCCCAGGAGCGAAGATTATATGGTCCTACGTCAAACGTGTCCCAAGTAGAGAATGACAAGAATCGCGGCTTAATACTAACGTTGGAAATAGTCCAATCAGAACAAAGAGGTTTAGCGGCGGAAAATATAAAGCGAATAGAAAATAGTAGAAACTAATGAAACTGGATTTTGGGAGGATATGGGCATCTCAGAGGGACAAAGGGGGGTCTAAATTATTCTGCCAAATATCAGATTGGTGGATAATTTTAAGAATTTCTGTCCAATTGCTGACCTATATTTTTGTATCGCATTGAGATGCATAATTTCAATAATTATCCATTTGAAATGCCCATATACCGAGTTTATAAAGAAATAATGTATAAATAAAGATATTATTCCCCAAAATATAATTCCTACTATATTATTTTGAAACTCCTAGAATAATTTTGGTTTAAGTAAAAGCAAATAAAGTTACTACATAGACTGAAAAATATATATTGAAAAATCTACAGTACACAGCACGTTCAAAAAATATTGGGTCCCTCGAAACAAAAAAATTCTCATTACCCCGACTGTAATTGTACACTACATACAAGAACCTTCCGTTCAACATAGTTTCCATGATTTTGAAAACATTTGTGCCATCGTCAAATCCAGCCATCAAAACCATTCTGGAAAACTTCATGGGTTTGCTTCTTGATCGATCTGTTTTAACTTCACCAAATCATTGAATCTGAACTGACGTAGGTTTTGCTTTATAGTTCCAAACAGGTAAAACTCAGAAGGGGCCAAATCAGGGCTGTAGGGCAGATGAGGCACCACTAACCAACCCATTTTTGCATTCGCCTGAGTTCCGTAAAATGACTTATTTGGACGCGCATTATCGTGATGGAGCTTGACAGAATGAACGTCTTTTATTGGTCTCTTCACCCTTATTACCTTCTTAAGTTTCCTAAGTCTGGTTACATAGATTTCGCTGTCAATTTTGGCACGATGGTTCAGAAAATCAACAAGAATATCACTTTGTGTGTCCCATTAACACTCTTCTGGGTTGATCTGGAAGACTTGAATTTTTGGGGACTTAATAGAGAAGAAATATCAAGGGCTACACATTTACTATACCCCTCCAACCTGGGAACCAGAAGTGTGAATACATATGAGCCTTCTACCGATCATTGAGTCCATGACCTTTCAAGCCATGTCTTGCAGTATAGAGCGTGTCATCTCAGAGATTCTTTCTTGAAGGTCATGTATGTTTCACGGTTTTGTTGCGTACACATGCTCCTTTACCATCTCTCATAAGCAGAAATCACATGGACTCAGGTTTGGTGATCTAGCTGCCCATGGTAGTGAACCTCGCCCACTAATCCATCGTCTACCAAATATAATGTCCAGGTAACTAAGAAGATTCCTATCGTAGTGTGAGGGCACGCCGTCTTACTGAAATTAACAGCGTGCAAGAATGGCCATTGGAAGGTTATTTTCTACGTAATGAGTTAATATATCCAGATAGGAGGAACCAGTTATCGTCGTAGTTTTTTTTTTTTTTAAAAATAGAGACCCACTATTAGCAACTTAAAAACAACACGCCATACGTTTATCATTGGGTAGTCCTGTATGTGTTCCCTCACTTCATGTTACTAGACAATTATGTTCGTTATCACAATCACACTGACATGAAACGTTGCCTCGTCAGAAAAAACAATATAGATGGGTCACTTCTTGTTATTTTTACTAAAATTTCTGCTATTTTTACACTAGCGAGTTTATCGGCGTCAGTAAATGCTTGCACAGTTTGAAATCACGATGAATTATCCGTCGAAGAGATCGTTCAGATATTCTTGTTTTATATTTCAACTAAGAAAGCGACTTTATCAGGCTATTAAGCATGGCTTCTTGCACCCTTATGATGTTGTAGTCAGTTATGACACTTCTGCGACGTCTACTGTTACCTTTGTAATTACTAAACACAGGAACTGTATGTTCAAATTTCTTACAAAAACGACGAATGGTTAACCTACTTGGGGTACCTTTATTTACACCATATTCTAAGCTCGTTTCTCACTACTCTAGGTAATTGATACATCTCCATCCACGCCGCAATCTTCTTTCGTTCCTCGTGTGGCCATTTTTTAATCTGAAACGACAAAAAACAAACTATGTCATATCAGTGGTAACATTTTTTGAAGGGCACTTGTGCTGAAAGTGACATTAAGCTAAAAACAAACCAACCAACTATAACCAACTGCTATTGGATGCTACAGTGTTCCAAGTGTAAAAAAAAAAAGAGGCGGTATGTTTAATAACAATTTTGACTGGACATACTGGCTATCTAAATGCTTAAATACAATGATGGTATGTTGCTTAAAGATTGCATTTCTATTTACATAATGAGTCAGAACCATGGGATGACTTTTCGTAGTTACGGGTGGGGCATGTGAGGCTGTTGCCCGCCTTCAACTTTCTGTGAATAATAAAAAAAAATATATCACCTTATATTGGATTATAAAGAAGTATAGACGAAAATGCCCTAAACCGATGTTCTTTATGTTAACATTTTTTAACAATTTCCCGCGGGTAAACTCTCCACTTGACTGAGGTATTCCAGACCCCCGAAAGGTAGTTAACCAATTATTAGAAAGACGCAAAAATACGTTTTAATGAAAATATATAAGCTCCATCAATTAATATTCTTAACACACCACACAATAACCGAACACTTAAGCAAAATAAGAGATATTTTAATTGCATAAACTATATTTTTTTCTCGTAAATAACGGGCCCGGTTACGTATTTCTTTATCATCGTAGGCACGAAAGAAGTCTCGGTGAACTCATAACAAAATTTTCCGATTTCAGTTTAAACGAGTCGCCTCAATACACTGCCTTTTATTTGGATTGCCTTTTGTTTGGATTGGACCCATGACTGATTTCTGTGACTATTATCTGCACCCAACACGAGTTCTTGCGCAGGAGCAAGGGGTGAACTTCTTTGAAGAGAGTGGCAGATTTAGTCCGGGGCCGGGGGGCCTAGATCCGCAGTTTTTTGAGGGTCCAAAATAATTGAAGCTTTCATTTATATATTTTTGAAAGTTTATAGTAAACTTATATACTTATCATAGATTGTGTGTCCTATATGTGAATTGTGTGTCCTATATGTGAATGTTTGGTGCGATCTCAAGAAATGACAAAATAATAACATAAAAAGAAGTAATAAAAGACAGGAAAAACTCTGAAGAAATTTGTACAAACCAATATTTGTTTCGCACTGTGTCTCTTGTTGTTATATTCTTATTAATGTATATTCTTTTTAATTTACTTTCAGGTGGCGGTAGAGAAAGCAGCCCAAAATAGTGCAATAAAAATTTTAATGAATGACAAATGATAAAAAAAAATAAAATTTATCTTATATATATTTGTAATATTCTTTTACAGGTTTGTCCGTTTTTGTAAAAAAAAAAAAGAAAGGAAAATAATAATAATAAAAATGAAAATAATAAAAAATAAAAAAGGTACATTAATGGGCATGGTTTAAAGTATTAGATGCCATGCTAGAAAAATATGCCTCACCTCAACCTGCTGAGGAATAATAACCGAAAAAAGAGATAGACGAAAATAAAAGTAAAGAGAGAAAATAAAGGCAGAGGCAAAGTTGCGACTGCCCTATCATAAGTCCAAAAGTAATTGGCAACGGCAGGGGAATGTGGAGACCTTAAAACAAAAAAAAAAAAAAAAACTATCATAGAGTCTGGCTGCATCTCGCAATTTTTACCTTCTAGATCTGCTACTGTTTCTAGACATCTCATTTTAAAAACAAAAGATAGGAAAAATGTTGGTATTGCTAACTTAGAAATTATGTCTACATAAGAAAGAAAATCTTTGACGTACGAAGCTATTCCTCAATTACTGTGTATAAAAATGGATTTATTAAAGGTATATTACTATCCACTTTCCAGTGATGTTATGTCTTGATCACCAGCGGCGTAGCGTAAGGGAACGCCGGTATGCCCGGCATCCCCTATTAATAAGAAAAAATACGTATTTCATTGTATATAAATTGTTTGCTTGTAAATATCACAATTATTTCCACTGCAATCTTCTGGATGTGCTCTCTCGCCTTACTTTGATAAGCGGAACCTACGCATACGCGTCACTCAGTTGCACATTTTCTATCTTTCCTCTTGTCGTATGCTATGTTCCTTAGGCATCCAAGCCTACTGCAAGAAACGGGGTTTTCGTCTGCTGTCTGTGGAGTGCGCATGCGCAACTACTTGCTTTCTTAACTCCCTTCACCCCTTGCAACTCTACATTTTGCTTTAGATATACGCTGGCGTATTCAAGTATTTCCAACTCTATCTATTTTGAACTAAGCTATAGTTTCTGTACAGAACGTACGAGCGCTAACGTCAAGGAAAGAGAACAAAACAGAAATGGCTAGTTCAATGCCTTTTTGATGCATGTCGGTTATGTAAATAATAGTATAAAAATAATTATGCTTTAACAGTAATTAAATGCATCGTAATTGTAATCGTAATTAAAGGCAAACTATTAATCTTCATCATAAATACATAGTATGTCCAGTGGCGTGGCCAGAACCTCTTTGAGGGAGCTCACACACACAAGCATAAATATAAAGCATTCTGTAGAATCACGGTCACCGATCTGGTAGACCAAGAGAGCCAGCATTCTCGCCCCTCGCAAAGATTGCTTGGGCCCTTCAGTCATTAGCACATATCCCGAGGAGATGAGGGGGATATGTCCCCTCCACCCGATTTGAAATTGTGATGATTTGTATCCGAATGCCACAAAGGAAAGTGGGATGAAATTGTTTCCCTTGACTTGTTTCATTTTTTAAAAAAGAATCGTGTGTTTTTAATATTTCATTATCATTTATTATTGTTAGTCTATTTTCAACTATTTGTTTAATTCCTGTAACGATTCCTATAATGCTATTGTGATCATCATAATTTTGCTCAAATAAGAGTATTGTTGCGCCATACATAGTTGATTTTCTTTCATAGTTTTGGGGAAGTCATTATTTATATTATTACAAAACATGTGTCCTAAAATTTTAATGTGGATCATTGTGGATGCGTAAATAGAAACATATCAATTATAAATATGCATGTATTCGGATTTCAGAATGTGTTCACGACACTTGATACGTATCACAATTTTATCTACAACGCCTGGTATATAATATACAACAGGTTCACCTCAGAAATCAGATTCATCTACCGTAATATGAGTTTCATCACCCCTCCCCCTAGAGTAAGCCTCAAATATGCCCTCCTCTCTCAAATCTGCCCTCCTCCAAATGTTGAAGACAACTCCGATCCTCCACAGCATTGTTTTTTAACTTCATAAATATTTTGAACATTGCTTTAAAAAATGGGAACGGTCTTACCCGTTCCCCGAATATTGAAGACAGATTTGCGCCCCTGTCTTCAGTATCTGGATATCTGACAACGAAATACATACTCAGAAACAGGCCCCCAGAGTTGGTTTAAGTGTTTTCTATTTACATCTTCAAATGATACACGTATACACTTAGGCCCATATTCACGAATTTGCGTCTGAATTTCGGACTCAAGATGTCAAATTTCTAATGGTGACTTTTAAAAAACGAGATTGAAGTATGGTATGCGGAGAAAGAAGCTGCCCACGAGAAAGAAATAAAGGGAACTATACTGGAAACAATGTTCATACAACAGCGGGGCTGAGTTTTCTTGTCACATGGTAGTGGGGTAAAGAAGCTGAGACAATTGCTTATTGGCTTCTGACGTAATCCACGCATTTGCTTCTGTATGCCCCACTAGGCCACCAATTAGGGGGCCTCCCCCCTAAATTTTTTACAACCCTATATTTCCCATCGGTATAGTTATGTATTGCTGATTTTAGTAGTATTGTACCGCACAAGTGACTAACTTTGGCATCCCCATTTCGGAATACCACGCTACGCTACTGTTGATCACTGAAAAACCAGGGTAGTATGTTTTGATCACTGAAAAACCAGTGGCAGTATCGTATACCACCACATACCGTCTCACTTCGACCACTGGTGTGCCAGTACGTGAATTCAGTTGGTGATGATCCAAACAAGGGTTACCAGACGACATGTCTCTTTTTCTTAGATATTAAAATTGGACCGAGCTTTTTTTTTTTTAAAGAAAAATGAGAAAATATTCTCCATTTTGAGGGTAGAGACTACTGCTTCAAGATTCGTAAGTACGTAGAAATACAGTCAGAGGCAAAAGTTTTTACCTCTGGTACATGGGGACATTGGTTCGATCCCACCTCGCTCCAAGCGAACTTTGTGATGGACAAACTTCGTGTGCGTGCGTTTTCTCGAGGTTCTCCCATTTCCTTCC
This sequence comes from Thermobia domestica, assembly GCF_964235325.1. Taxonomy (NCBI): domain Eukaryota; kingdom Metazoa; phylum Arthropoda; class Insecta; order Zygentoma; family Lepismatidae; genus Thermobia; species Thermobia domestica. The sequence continues at coordinate 21,169,794 of NC_137459.1, read as the reverse complement.
ACTGTCTTCATTCCACCATTTCCTTCATTACTTATCATAACCGTCTCCTTTAGCCTAGCCGGCATAACCATGGGAACTTAAACATATTATTTCATTTCATTTTAAAAGTTCTTTCCCTTTGGAATAATTTATTTTAGGAATAATGGTGGTATAGCTCGAACGTACAATGATGATATGGCTGGAACTTACAGGAAATTACATTCTTTTTTAATGTACTGAAAACTGTACTCAAATTGTCCTTCCATTTTGAAGTTATTTACGAAACTAATTTCATCATACGGAAAGAAATTTTGTCGCTGACTGTACAACAAGTCCAGCTGCAAGAGAGACAAAAAGAAACTAAACATTTTCGTAATCGGTATTGTAAAGATTTAGTTGTATAAGTTATAATTTCCTGCTATGTTATTAAGATATGCCAAGTAAAATAAACATTTTTGTGAAATCTAAAAATGTTCTATTTTTTCAAAGTTTGCCATATGATAACCTTAATCCAAAGTAGTTTTTCACACATTTTCTTTTCTAGTCGAATGGGTTTTATAATTTAAAATTAAACTCAGAAGCAAAAATGTGAGAAATTAATAGTAAAAATGGTAATTAATAGTAATTAATAGTGGGTTTCCTCGGGACTCTCCCGTTTCTTCCCACTTTCTTCATTCCACCATTTCATTAATTTCCCATCTTCACCGTCTCCTTTAGCCTAGCCGGCATAAACGTAAAACTTAAAAATTTCATTCAATTTATCCTTCAATAATGCTGGTTTTTCAACTTCAGCCATCGTTTCTTACGTTGGCTTGTTACTGTACTCTTGATGTTGACAATAGCTTGCCTAATAACAATCAAAACAGTTGAAAAACCTTATATGTGTACTGTTTTCCAGATATTAAACCATATTTTTATCTTGAATCTAGGCCCTACTTTGTTCTTGATCTACGATGAAAAGATCCAATATATTTCAGGCAAAAAAAAAAAAAAATGTTATAGGTCTTACATCTGGAGAACTACATATAATGTGGCCAAACCCAAACTATCACTTAACTCAGGATGATGTGCTTGTTCCGCAGAAAATACCAAAAAAATCGATTTAGGCGCCGTTTAAAATTTGACCAAGATCGCAATCTTTTGATGCATTTTTTATCATTTCTAAAATTATTTGCCAAGATTGGAATCTTTTGTTCCATTTTTCTTATCATTCCAAAAATTCTTGTTCTCTCTTGAATTTTAAAAATGCTCATATTCTGGCATTCCTTCTTTTACCTTAAATTTTAAAGATAGCGCGTAGTTCAGATGCAGTGTATTTTCGAACAAACATGGTATGTATATATAACACATATACTAAACAGGAAAATGCATACATGATCTTACGACAATCAGCAGTATGGTGGCTGAGCAATATAGCGCTTATCTCTGGTGTGTGGGGTCCCTGGTTCGATTCCCATCCAAATAAGTTTATGGTGAACAACATCGTGTCCGTGAGTTTTCTCGGGACACTCCCGCTTTCTCCCACATTCTCATTCCACTAATTCTTGCACCATCATTCACTTGCCTTAATCATACGTCTTCCTTAGCCTAAAGAGCATAATCGTGGGACGTTAAACTGAAAGATTTCATTTCCTCACAACAATCGAAATTAATTGATTGTTTATTGAAGTTTAGCACAGAGGTTATATGAGACATGTCCCTTCAGTTTAAGGTAAAATTCGAATCATTGTAATGCGTTCAAGACTCCCTCAGTGGGAATTGAACCCACGACCTCCTACACCAAAGGCGCGCTTGCTTGCAATTAGACTAGCGTAGAGAACACAATTGGAATTGATTTCAAGTGATTCTGTCTTCTCCAAATCAAAGTGATAATAAAATAGAATAATCGTTCCATTTTATACAAAAAAGTGCATTACAGTCCTTATACAATAACGGTGCTTCAGCACTCTTTGGTACACATTTTGTAGTGTCGACAAAGGTTGGTTTGATTACAAAATATAAACAAACGACCACGCAGTGATTTTTTTTTCTCTAGAAACAATAAAAGTTACAAGACACTTGTTATGCTGTAACTTGGCTAATTGCAAAAAAAACAGCCAAAAGGATTTTTTTTTTAAGCAACGTCCTCCAAGGATATTGTGACAAGCCTAAATAAAGAAGGGTTGGATTCTTACTTTCATTTGCAAATTAGAGGAGCTGTGATAGCATCCAGGATGACTGCAAAATAAGTTACCAAAACAAACTAGTACAGCCTCTGTTAAGTTATGAAATGTTGTCATCATAATTGATGCAAGAGAATTTTTTTTTTTTTTGAGAAAAGATTAAAAATAAAAAAGCTGAGATGAAACTGCTCCCTTGAGGGGAAGCGGAAACGCAAGGTGTAGCTCCTGCGTGACGGGAGTATAAAACTTGTTGAAAAGTGAGACCGCCTGCCAGAGTAGTGCAATCAGTGACCGAGAAACGAGCGGAGAGTTGAACCTCATTGTTGTCAATTCCAAGTTGCCATGGTGAGTAACAATCGGCGTGAGAGAGTGGTAGTACGTTCTCAGAGCACGTGGTTGCCGCCCGTACAGTATCTTAAGTGAAACGTGAGAAATGTTCAGTTCAGTGTTCGTTAAAGCAAAAACAAGCATTTCTCTTCTACTCGATAAAGAATGAAATAATGTCGTTGTAATTCCGTTTGGTTCCCATGAGGGTAATATTCATGACCCGCATAAGATGAAGTAAAAGCATCCCAAAGTCCCAAATGACATTTACTAAGTGTTGTGCTACTCGGGAGTTCAACTTCTTGGTTATAGTGTCTAAGTGTGGATTCGTGTTCGACAAGCGATATTTTGAATGGTTGGTCTTGTCAATGCACAAATTTTATTTTTAGTATATCAATGGAAAAAGATCTGCGGGAGTGTTTTGGTTGCGGTTATCATGCCATGTATACATAATTTGGTTCTCAACGTGTCTAATAGAATCTCACTTTCTTCATAACTGTGATTTAAGTTCTCAGTTTTCGACCTGTCTAAACAAATAACATTCGTTGTACATACAAACAATATTTGCTGCTAACTGATAGTAAATACAGCATGCAAAATAATGTGAAAATATCCTATTTTATTATTATTTCTTATAAATATTTATTCCAAGAGTTATAAGTACCAAATAATTAATTTACACAAAATAACAAAAGAGGAAATTTTCAGTCACATGAAACAGCTAGTTGTCTATTCTAATTAACTGTCTTTTGTGAAAATGACAAGTATCAATTTAATATTGCTTAAATGTTAATTACGAATATTAGGTTTATGTATCAGAGAGTTTAATTTTCAGATATGAAGGGATATTTGGGGGCACTGTGGCTCACTGGTAGATCGTTCACCTCTGGTGCGTGGGGTCCTTAGTTCGAGCCTAGCTCGCGCCAAGTGAACTTTGTGGTGAACAAACACCGTTTGTGTGAGTTTTCGCGGGGTTCTTCCGTTTCCTATCACTTTATTCATTCTCATTTATTTCTCATCATCACCGTTTCCTTTTGCCCAGTCGGCATAATCGTGGGACGTAAAGCTCAAAGATTTCATTTCATTTTCATTTTTAATTAACATTCTGATATCTGCTTAGTATTGTTGACAGAAATCATGATAGCTACCTGTGAGAAGGCTCAGCCTGAGAAGGATTTTGTGTTATACAGTTTGCTAGTTATTTTTTTTAAAAAAATCGCATTAATATCTATAAAAAGAAGAAAAATATATCCCAAGATTTAAAGTTTGCATCAGGTAGTGATATCCTGTGTAATTCTTCTACCAACTTACAGTATAACTTTTAGAAAAATGAAATTTTTATCTTTTACGTCCCACGCTTATGCCGGGTAGACTAAAGGAGGCGGTGATGATGAGAAACCAAGCGGTGGAATGAAGAAAATTGGAGGAAACGGGGAACCCTGAGTAAACCTACATACACTGTGTTTTTCCACCACAAAATTCACTTGGCGCGAACTGGGATGGAACCAAGGTCTCCATGGACCAGAGATGAATGCTCTACCACTGAGCCATTGCAGCCCCGAGGATATTTTAGGATAAAATATGTGCGGAGGATGCATTTCTCAGAGTCGCTAATCTTCATATGTCTTGGTATTAACTTGACATTCGGTATTAACTGTTCATGTGTCTCTTAAAAGTGTTATCATTTGTGGATACTTAGAAATAATTGGACACTGAACAAATATAAGAGCACAAATATTTAAGAAATACAAGGATAAAAGAATATTCAAATATTCACGTCTCTGAAAACCGAAAAAAAAAAGCAATAGATGTGCCCGTTACAAACGCAGTTCAGTATTTTCCTTTGAAAATCGTTATCTCGAGTTCAATATCTGATGGATTGTAGCGCTATTCAAACCATTCAATTTACTCAACAGTGAAATATGACGATACAGATTAACACGTCACTTCATGATATCAAATTATAATGTTAGTCATTGTATATAAGTAGAAGTTATGTTCTTGAAATCCACTGTAAGTATTTTTTGAAACTTTTAGTCACACGAGTTGAGTTTATTTGATTTTGAGTTTAACGTCCCGTTCAGCAGCGAAGCTATATGAGACGTGGACCTACTAATTAACGTGGAATCCGAAACACATGAACTCCCACGCCACAGGCCCGTACCTTAACTACTTAGCCACGACTGAGCTCGTTTTAGTCACACTATGTTTACCTCAAGTGGCATCATCCAAACATGTTAGCCATAGAGGCGGAATTCATAGTTTTCGATCGATGCCCCTTGTCGGGCAGACTGAGTCTTTGGACTTAAAAAAAAATATCACGTATTTAAATTTATGCGAAATAAGAAGAAAATTTTACAACAGAGAAAATCACATTGTTGCTTGGTAATGGAAGAACATATATGTCATTGCTTTGTTAAGATTTTGAAGAATGCTCTAGGATTGTACGATTGCTCGTAAAGTACTATTTCAGCTTCTACGTTGTCCATCATGTACCACTGAACTTAGGATAGAATGCAATATAAAAAGTACTGCTGTTTCAAAAAACTGAATGAAAAAAAACCAGTAGTTTTGTCCTATACGTCTGACGACTAATGAAAGTGATGAGAAAATATGATGAAATGGAAGAGAACCGTAGTTTTGTGTGATAGCCAAGGCGCTCTGTTTTTCTTCCTTGAAATAATTGGGTTCAAATTAACGTTTAGCCATTTCAGAATCCGAATCACGTAATCATATTGACGAGCTCTTCAGTATCTTTTAACGTTGCGGGGATGTAAACTATAGGCTGCAGAAAACTGTGTTTCGTTGGAGAACCTAACCATTAGCCATTTCCGCTAAAGGCAGATCTGTAAACCAAATCCCACCGTCTGCTTTATTTAAATAAATAAATGTAGTGAGAAAGTGACAATTGATGGTCATTGTTGGTAAATAGCGTCGACTTTTTAAGTAGTGTAGAAGATAGAAATGTTTTCCATTAAAACAGAGCGGAGAGAATATCGAATAGTGTTTGTGTTATCGATGATTTTTTTCAGTTTAACGTCCCACGGTTATGCTTCGAGGGTAAGGGAGACGGTGCTGATGAAATGATAATGGTGATGATAATGGTTGAATGACGAAAGTGGGAAGAACTCCGAGAAAACTCACACACACACAGTTTTTGTCAATAAGACAAAGCCCACTTGGCGGGAGCTGAGATCGAATAAGGGCCTCACGTGTCAAAGGTGAACGCTCTACCACTGAGTCACCACGGCCCAAAGTTGTTTTCCCGTGCTTACCATCTTTAGCGCAGCTTTCCTTCCCCAGAATATTAATAATAATGAAGCAATCTCATATATTTAAGGAGCTATCTAAATAGTTAGGATGCGCTGCTTTGTTGAGGAAAACCTGGTTTCGACGGCTGGTATGGAGGCATGTGATTCGAATTCTGTGTCGATTTGTAAGACCTTATGTAAGTTCAGTGCTGGAAACAAGTCCGTATCCAGCCGCAAAATGTAAGGGGGCCGGTAGAAGTTAGGAGGGCCCGATCCAACCATATTATAGTTCATTTGCAAGCCTACCGTGAAAAATTAAAGAAAGGGCCAGTAAAAGTTTAGGGGGAGCCAGGCATCCCTTTCCACCCGTGGATACGGACCTGGCTGGAAAGCGGGAGTCCAACTCGAAACTAACCAAGTATATATTTACGTTGATCTTGTTATGTGACGCACGATATGAAGAAATCCAAAAATGTACAGGCCAAAAATGTGTATATCGGCCTTTATTTAATTCAATGAATTTCGGACATTTTGTCCCTGTTATTCTTCTGCTTTAATCTTCTTTCATCTTCAGGATGATAAAAGCAACAATCAAATCATTTTGTTACCTATTTCATTATTTACTTTGTTTTAATATTGTAAAAAGTTGACTTGATTTTTAGTTTAAAGTCCCTTTCAGCAGCGAGGCTATATGAGACGTGAACCTACTGATTAAACGTCGAATCCGAACCACACGAGTTCGAACCCGGGTAATATTTTTAAAAGGTCCAGTTATTAATCAATACTTTTAAACACACAATCTCAGCTCAAAATTGCTATACGAAAAAACAAGATATGCATTACATTATTACACAATCTATTTTGTTTCCTTGTTATTTATTTATGAACAAGTTTTCGGATAAAGTCAAAAAGGACATTTCACTCTCAAACATTATGAAAAATGATGGAGAGGGAATTGGAAAGGCTTGTATGCTAAAGATATCATCCCTACCTGATCAAACTACGAAAAACTCAACGAAACCTAATGAGAATGGCCAGCCGCTCTTGAGATTTGAACCCGGGATCTTCCGGTTGCGAAGCAAATATATCATACAGTCACTTACCCTCGCTTGGCAAAACACGTAACTGACAAAGGAAGAAAAGTGAAATTTGGAAATGAAAGTGTAAAGCATGGCAGACAAACCGTAACACGAACATCATTCTAAACGTAAGATATTAAAGTGTACATGATACTGTAATTTATTATTATTATTATTATTATTATTATTATTAGTAGTAGTAGTAGTAGTAGTAGTAGTAGTAGTAGTAGTAGTAGTAGTAGTAGTAGTAGTAGTAGTAGTAGTAGTAGCATAACTGTAATCCTTGCAATCTTCTAATGTAGCCTTAAGATTGTAGACTTCAACAACCATCTTATTTTTTTTAATCCCCGAAAATTTTTGACTAAAAATTTGGTCATTTTACCATCTCTTTTTGTATTTTTTTTTTAAATTGCTCAAATATGGCTCCAAGAAAGCACAAAATTATTATCGTTACTTCTGGTTTATCTTATTCATTAACAGAAACATTAATATCATTTATTCTATTGTTATAATAACTTCAGTGTTGCATTTAAGAAATCCTGCTTATAGTACATATTTTAGTTCCACCCAGAACTTATTATTTAAAAAAGAAATTAAGTGAGCATTAATTATGTTCTTTGATAGAAAATCGGATATTTTGAGATTGTGATAGTTGCTTTCTGCTCATTTGTACCGATTATTTGATTACTGAAGAATATATTTTAAGTGGTGGGAACATTGAAGGGCGGCGATCTAAGGAAGCCCTGGGAAGGACCCCTGCTCCCTCCAATGCTCGTGTGGGACTCCTGCATTATATTTATGAATGTACAATATTTGGCATAATTTGAATTCAATTTGTCTTAAAATCCTCATATATGCCTTCTGCATCTGAATGCCTTCCCGCCCCACAAAGTTACGGAGAAATCGACGCCCTTGGAACATCATATAATATTTGTCCTGACAATCTCGCATTTTAAAAAGATATAAAAGAGTAGTCGAAATTCTAACGTTTGACTTAATTTTATTTTTCTGTTTCTTTAGTAAAACAGAAAAAAAAGCACATTTAATAATACGTATGCAATTCATATGTAAAATTGCTTCATTTTTCAAAGTAAAATGTTAAAATAACTGTGAAGAAAATACCAATGATATCTTTCTTCACTTCAGGAAACAAATAATACTTTGCCAAATTAAACATGCATTTTCAAACTATGTGCCCTGCCATAGACCAGCACATCATTGTGCCACGACGAAACTGCTGCTGTGCCGGGAGACATTTTTATTTTATTTATTTATATACTTTTGTTTAACTCACCACGATTTTGCACCAAGGCTAAGGAAGAAGGTTATGATGAATGATAACAGAATGAGGGAAGTGGGAGGAAATGGGAGAATCCCTAGAACACTAACCGACGTATGTAGTGTTTGCCTACCACAAAACCAATTTGGCGGGAAGCAGAATCGAAGCAGGGACCCCATGCGCCAGAAGTGACCGCTCTACCACTAAGCCAAAGCAACCCTTTGTGCCGGGACAAATTTAGAGCATTGACATGAAATGAAATCTTTAAGTTTAACGTCCCACGGTTATGCCGGTTAGGCTAAAGGAGACGGTGATAATGAGAAATGAGTGAAATGGTGGAATGAAGAAAGTGGGAGGATACGGGAGAACCCCGAGAAAACCCACGAGCACGATGATTTAGCATTGAAGCTAGGCATTAGCTATAGGGAAATAGTTAAATTTTATAGGTATGTCGTAGGATTTTAAATTACACAGTTATGGTACCAATTTTTTAAAAGAAAGAAAAGTGAAAGAAAAGGAGAGGAAAGGATAACGCCTATATATATATGTCAACAAAGTACAAAATAAGATGGCGTCCATAGCGTACATCCTCAAGTGAATTACCTGCAATTCATGGGCGCCCGAAGAGGAGAGCAGGATCCCCCTCTGGCTCACGAAAATGTATACGTAATATAGCAAACGATGTGTATTAATTACCAGAAATACCAATATAATATAGCAACCATGAAGGTGGCCCCTCCCTAGAAAATTTTCTTCGGGCTCCCCTGCTGCAACTTGATACTCTAAAAGAACGTGAGTATGAAGTGCGGTCATACATTTTGAAAGTATTAAATATTATTTTAGAAAGACAATCTTGTAGATACAATAAATATGTAAGTATTGTTAAGTAGGTTAGAGTACCTCTCCCAAGATGAATACGTATTAGGTAGAAATACATAATGTATATTATTTCCCACTACTTTTGATCAGGATTACATACTTGTTAAAAACTTGACAACGCATTTTCTTATATAAACAGTTCCACACCATACACTGTAAATAGAAGTGCATGAAGTCAGTTCGTTGTTTAGCATCCAGAGAAGATTACAGGGTGAAGAAAGACAAAGATGCTATAATCGTAAGACGTCGGACATCCAAGTTATAAAGTCACTCTCCGCTCTCGTTCGTATGTCAATATCTATCTAAAGATACACTTCCACCTTTATTCTTCTGGCATGTATATCCAGTTAAAAAAAAAAAAAAAAAAAAACTTCGACGAAAGAAAATTAGCTATGGGTCGAACATGGCATATTTTCGTCAGTACTTCCAGGATCTTTTTATTTTTTCGATGAGTTCCAAAGGGATTTGCCATACTTACAATAGTTACGTTTTGGAAAATGAAAATGAAATCTTTCGTTTTTACGTCCCACGATTATGAGTGATGCGACGGTGATAATAAGAAATACATGCAATGGTGGAACAAATAAAGTGAGAGGAAACGGAAGAACCCTGAGAAAATCCACGATCAAGGTGTTTGAACACCACAAAGCCCACTTGACGCAAGCTGGGATCGAACCAGGGATCCCATGCACCAGTGGTGAACGCTCTACCACTGAGCTACTGTTCCCCCAAATGTCCCTTTATATCTGAAAATTAAACTCTCTGATATACGGTATAAATCTAATATTTGTAATTAACATTTAATTTAAGCCGTATTAAATTCATACTTGATACTAATTCATTTTTACAAACGAAGGGATTTGAAGAAGAAATAATTAAAAATCAAATCATTAAAACATCTGTATATTGTAGCGGAAAACAGGGGAATATTTTACTTTATAAATCACTGAAAGACCAAGATGGCAGCGATACTTGACAACCTTAACTGTACGTACACCAAGGCGTTACGCGCTAACACCGCACACCAAGGGAAGGTTAAAAAAATGCCCACCACATAAATCATTATTTTCTGTCCTGGAAAATGGAATATTCTTCTCTATTTCGTAAGAAAATAATGATTTATGTGGTGGGCATTTTTTAACCTTCCCTTGGTGTGCGGTGTTAACGCGTAACGCCTTGGTGTACGTACAATTAAGGTTGTCAAGTACCGCTGCCATCTTGGTCTTTCATTGATTTATAAAGTAAAATATTCTCCTGTTTTCCGCTACAATATACAGATGTTTTAATGATTTCTGTGGTGGTCATCGTAAAACCCTCCCTTGGTGTGCTTTCTTACGCGAAACCTAAGATTCTACGTTTAATATCATCACTCTCAAATCAGCAGATCTTTTTGGTTTAGATGTACGACGCTTTGCGTCAGCTTTACGCGTAGCGTCGCCTACTGTCACAATCTTATAGTAACACGTTACACCAAGGGAGGGTACTTTATGTCCACCACGAAAAGTCTTTTTTTTAAAAAAAAAAAGGGGGGGAGGTGTTATTTTCAACAAATTAAAAGTATTGAATGAAAGAAAATAAAATTTATATTATTTTTCACTCAAAACCTGAGTTATGACATGATACTAAAGAAACATCTATAAAAATTCTTATCCTAATAAAAGTGTCGACAACTTTTAACCCACCTTGGTGTACGCAGGGTTAAGGAGAAAGGCAGGTGGCTAGTTTCCTATTTAAATAAACATATTCCAATCAGACGATTGAGTGTCTGAGATAATCCGGAAGTATCTGGTTCTCCACGGTTCCCATTTCAATAGAAATCAGGCCACGTATCTACGTGTTGAAAAACACAAAGCTGATAATAATTGATTGTAGCCAGCCTTTGTGTACGATGTTCCTGCCAGTTGTCTCTTTGGTGGCAGAGTAGTCCATCGTAAATGTTTACTTCTTGTCATTGAATGAAATCTACGAAGAGATTTGTTGATTTTTACTAGAGCGAAAAAATCAGAAATTTATCATACACATGTATATGATCCAAATAGGGAGCTCTATAATTTGTCTTTCTTTCTATCTATCTTTAAGGGGAATAAAAGATTTCAAATCAAGTTTTGGTTTGGTAAGTTCTTGTCAATCAGGCATTACACGCGATTTACCAAACTACCTCTAATAGGCGTAAAATGAGGTGTTGAAGCAACACAAAATGACTACCACTTTAGCGTGTTACTTATGTGTTAATTCAGCACCAAGCACATCGCCTTCCGAGTATAACAGAAAAAAAAAAGATACTACCTGAGAAAATTTGCATTGGTAAGCTTATTTATCATTTAATATGAGCAAAGCTTTGTGAAATATATTTGGCACTTATGCCAAGTATCGAATATTTTCTGTAATCGGTCACAATAATATTGTTGTGAACCTGTGAATCGTCTGACAACAACTACATAGGCAACAGTACTGTCATCTTCTATTCATACGTGCTAAGACACAAGAATTAACAGATAAAGAAAATAGATGGAAGCACTGCTACCTGTGTAACTGTTGTCAGATGATTCATAAGTTTACAACAATATTATTGCGATCAATTACAGAAAACATGGAATGTTATTAGTTACTTGCCACAAGTGCGAAATATATTTTGCAAAGTTTTGGTCATATTAAACGATAAATACCAATGCAAATGCTCTGAAGGCGATGTGGATGGTGTTGAATTGACCCATAAGTAACACGCTGAAGTGCTAATCATTTTGTGTTGTTTCAACGCCTTTTTTTTTTTTTTTTTTTTTTTTTTATATATACAGTGAACGCTTTAGAGCTGACATTTGTATTCTATGCCCAGTGGTGGATGTATCTCGGGGCCAGGGGAGCTTAAGCCCTCCAGTTTTACGAGTGACAAAAATAATTTATGCTTTAATATTTTATTTTATTTTATTTATTTATTTTTTTTTTTTTAGATATTTTTGAAAGTTTGTGGTGAACTAATTATATACCTATCATAGTCTGGTTTCTAGTTTTTAGCATCTAGATCTGCCATTGCCTGTGCCCCGTCTCTTACTTTTGTATACCATATAAAGATTGAAACACCACCTAGATCGAGTTGTCTATATTTTCCAGTACAGCCTAATTTATGCATCTGTTAATTCAATGTTACTTACTGTCTTATTCATTATCGGTATTGTGTATCATTTTAAATATGATGGAAATAAGTTCTTCTGAAATATTTTCATACTTTTAAAGTACTTTTTATGATTAAGTAATGAGAAACTTCTGGCTAATTATATAAAACGGACATAACGCTCTTATCTTATATTTAGTTGTGTCATAGTTTATTTTTAATTAGTTGAAATACCCATGCTTCCATGAGTCAGATAAAATATCTATGTAAACAAACTAAAAAATGAAAGGAAAAAATATCGGTCATTTTCTGCTAATTTTACGTGTCCCGGTAAGCCCCACACCTGAGGCTCCCTGGTTCGAATTTAAAAAAAACGCCTCTGGCCCCAGCCGATGGGGGCTGTATCTGGAAATCAACGCCTATGGGAGTATCACCATTGATCTCAGCGGCCGCGAAAACTATGGATTTGACACTAATATCGGTCATTTTAGATTATTTTTACATGTCTTGGTACTCCCCCCCCCCCGGTAACCACCGGCCCGCATACAATGGTAGCTGAATTTGAAAGTCATCGCTAATGGAAGTGTCACCATTGATCTTAACGACCGCGAAAACTATGGATTCAACACTAATATTATGCATAACAACGTAATTGAACGAATAAATAACACAGATTATGGACAGTAAATGAAACCATGGACGTTTGTTTCAGAAAATTTGCGGAGTATTCTGAAAAGTTTTCATGGTCTGAACTAGTTTAAGCTACGAATTGAAAACTGAAAATGAACACAAAGTGGTTCATTACATATTGATATGCATTCAGTGCCATACAAATTTGTTCAATCCTGAATTTATTCCTCCATTGCAGCAGGGAGTGCTAGAAATCAACTACTGCTTCGGATTAAATATTAATTGCCATAGATTGAAAATGGTAACAGATAGCAAATAATTGCTGTTTGATGTGGGTTCGGAGTCCCAACAGTATGTTTAATCCTCACTTTTGTCCCACTATTTAAACTCAATGTGGCGGAGACGCAAGATTTGCGACTTCAAAACTGATCACTGTGGTAAAATAAATAGTAATAGAAACGGAGAACAGTTTTCTTCATATGGTTTCAGTACTACGAAAATCTATGTAGGTTCCATCTAGGAAAAAATGAAAACTTTAAGTTTTACGTCCCAGGGTTATGCCGGCTAGGCTAAAGGAAACGGTGATGATGAGAAATGAATGGAATGAGGAAAGTGGAAGGAAACGGGAAAACCGCGAGAAAACCCACACACACGGTGTTTGTTCACCACAAAGTTCACGTGGCGCGAGCTGGGATCTAACCATGGATCCCATGCACCAGAGGCGAACGCTCTACCACTGAGCCACCGCGGCCTCAGTTACATCTAGGATTTCATTCCTGAATTGTACTGGGAACTGGTACAAATCTGCCACTCCGGTTCCAATATTGAGATCTGTGGAGTATAGTCGCTAAAAGAAAGAGGAAATTGCTTTTGATTTCGTGCGTCTCAAGAATAAGTGTCATATCGATGTTTATACTTGTGTTTAAACCAGGAGTAGTGCAAAGCTACGATTTGCGGGTTCATCACTACACTTGATTTATTGATTGATTGAGGTTTAAATAAGGACGTCAGCACCAAGGCTACTTGTCCCCGTGACGATCAACACGACTGCCATAAATAAAATCCACAAAATGCACCGAACTTAATCGACAGTCGTGCTTCGGAGTCTGCGTTAATATTAGGTCCCGTTCTTTATAGCCTCGTTGTTGCATCAAAACAGAAAAGCTCAAACTCAACTAATTATCCCATATGCGTATACAAATAATAATACTAAATATTTAATGTAGGTTTTAATTTTTTTTCAGTTGTATCCTATTGTAGTTTTAAACAAACAATTCTTTATTTCGAAACTGTTACTTGACGAATGCATGCATGTTGTCAGGGATGCACTCACGGGGGGCATACCGAGTCCAGAGACTCCAAAAACTTCCTAACTCAAAATACCTTTGTACACTTTCTCAATAAAACTATATATATATATATATATATATATATATATATATATATATATATATATATTTTAACAGGGAAATGATTGATGTAGCATGAAAATTTTGTCTTAAACTTCATCTGCACTGTTTCTTTTATAAAAACTATCTAGTTCTATCATTTTTTCCTAAAAATGTAGATAGAGGCATTTTACAATTACTTATTGTCTTTCCGGGTGCAGAATAATAGCCCTTCAATGCTAAATAGAAGTAGTATTGAATCCCCCTCAAAGTTTGGGCCCCTCAAAATAAAAAATTCTGGGTGTTCGCCTGCATGTTGTTAATATATTCTAGGTTGCTTCCCCTTTTAGTTTCACTTAGTTCCGCAGCTTTTAGCAGGAGACCACCTATGTTAATTCACATCAAATTTCATTGACAAATAGGCTAACAGAAGTATTAGGTCTTCAACCATACGTATTTGTGAACAAAATACTGAAATAATCACCACAAATTTATAGAGTAGCCGATTTATAATCTGTTAGCAAATAAATGTTGTCTCATATAAGTTTAATGTCTTTTTTTCAACACCGATTCGAGACTCTATCTGAGCTCCTTCGTGGCTAAGCGGTTAGAGTACGCGCCTTTCGCGTGGGAGACCCGAATTCGATTCCCAGCCAGTGCTCATGTGGTTAGGATTCCACGTTAAGCTGTAGGTACATGTCTCATACAGTCTCGCTGCCGAAAAGGACGCTAAACTAAAAATCAAATCAAATCAAATCGAGTCTTTATCTGCAGCAAGCACCCACAATGGAAATTGAGCCGGAAAATACGTAGACCCTATACAAAACCAAGGCCGTTAGCCAGTTTTCCGCGAAGGACATTTACACATAGATGAATTAATATATAAAACAAAGATTAGGATTGCTTACCACGAGAAACAGAAATCCGTGTCTAACCATGACTCAATATTACCTAATCTAAATGTCTTACACAATACTCTAATCCTGGCACAAAGTCACTTCATGGGCATAAAATGTCCATGATACCAGCGATCTTTTCATTCAAAGGAAAGTGTGTATGTGTATCATACAATCATCAACCTTCATACTTTCGATTTACTAATGTGTGTGTGTGTGTGTGTGGCAGGGACATAGAAGAATGTAAGAGTAGTAGCAAATTCTGAGACAATTACATTCAGAAACAGTCAAAGAGTTTGTGTAATCGTTTCATAAAAAGTAAGGATTCAGATGCAACGTAAGGATTTTGTTGAGCAAATGGCATAATACAAGAAATGTTACCGTTTCTGATCATATTGTCGCATGAGAACCAGAGAAACGTAACTCCATTTCCGTATGTTTACAGGCGAGAGGACAAAAATATTATTTTCTTTTTTAAAAAAATGTGTTTTTAATAAGATGGTAAATGATCTACGTTACGAGAGACGATCGACAAGGAGGAAAGATGGAGTTACGTTCCATTTACACCAAGTGGGGCTTGCAAAATTATGTCCAAACATGAAGAAAACAGAAACCACATTTTTGGAGTTATGTTCCTCTGGTTTTCATGCGACGATATATATGTTGTTACTGCATGCCTCACGTAGCTGAATGTAGAAGTTATCTTTAGACCAGACGATGTAGTATTATCGGGTCGAGATAACCTGAGGTCTTGTTTCGTAGGCAATCCTAGATAATCATCATCACAGGTGTTCTGCCATTATTGGTAGGTAACTTGCAACACCTGAGAAGCTTCCGCTAGTCTTCTAGTCTTCTCTGCTCTAAAGCTAAAGTAGACGAAAATAATAAGATGAATATTAATGGTGGAATGAAGAAAATGGAAGGAAACCATAGATCCCTGAGAAAAAAACCCGCACATGGTGTTTTTCACCACCAAACCCACTTGGCGCGAACTTAGATCAAACAAAGGGCTCTACGCACTCAATTATTGAGGTTATGATGATCGATTGAGCCCCAGAGCGGGGTTAACAAACTTGAACACCTCTGGTCAGTATTTGAAATTAACATAAAAGATATACGCCCTAATCATTTAGATACCTGGAAGTATTAATACTTGTTGCTACTACGGTTCAAATTCGCTGAATATTGTTTTAAAATCTAAGTCAGTAAACAGTAGAGAGATGACTCCAATGGTAGTCTATCGCAAACAACAATAGGAAGAGATTGTGTTGTATTCAGAATGGACTCGAATCAACTTTCTCTTTGCTTTCCTTGCTGAAGCCATTCAATACAATTCTAAGGAGGGTTTTGCTTCGTTTCTTCTGCTTTTCAAGATCCAGGAGTTGATCTCCGAACAGAGAAGCAAACACAATATACACTACACTTCATAAATCATACTGCAATAAAAGGAGCTCCTTATCTTGTATTAGTTGTAGCAGAAAAACCAGAGATGAAGTCCTGTGGTATAAAGCTTCAGAGGCAGTGTGCAAAATCACATGTGAAAATCTGAACGACGGAGGAATATGCGTAAAATCCATGATTATGCGTATAACGTAAGCTCATATATGTTGCTAAATGGAATATGTGAGTACAGTTATGAGCGTGAAACAAAGGTTTATCTGATTATTGAGAAGTCTAAGTAGCATTGTTCAGCCGTCCATGAAGAGCTGTTGCAGGGAAAGTGACAGGTTACATATATGCCTCAGAGATCAAGAGATCAAACAATCAGGAGATAGAGTCCCTACTTTTTTTTTTTCTTACGTCGAACCACTTTCATGGCTTTAGAATGGCTTTTTATTCCGTGAAGTGGTGCATGAAGCTCTGTTTTTCTCTCTGGATTCAGCACCTTCTTTCAAAACAACGGTCGTTGTTTTCAGATGAAGTTTTCTAGGGCAACGTGGAGTCAAGGACTTTGAGATTTTTAAAAATAAAATCTTTAGTCACGAGAAAGCAAAACTGATTGATTTTTAAAAATCTTCTATAAAGAATAAAAATAAAGCAATGTATAAATTCTAAATTCAACGTTTAGAACACAAAATATGGGTATTAAAGATTAGAATCGCTTACATGTGTGCTGTGATGTGTTTTCGTGCGTAAAACAGAGTAACTTTACTGTAGTTCGATTCTAGTGGAAGTTCAATACATTTATGAAATGCTTCCGGTGCATAGAGGCTATTTTAATTTTCTATTAACGCTTTATTCTACGAGTAATCATCATCTTTAGATTGCCTCTTCTTGATAATTATACAAAGAAACATACATACTCAATCTTGTGATTTTTTAAAAAAATCAACATAGCTTATGTATATCTCAACCACGATGACTTTATCGCTGACAGAATATGAAACTAAATTTTAAAAAGTATAATAAGCCATTATATAATCAAATGTATAAAATATTAGCTAAGAATTATTTATTTTAGGATTTAGGAATTAGATTTCTGGGCTTTTCGATTTCTATGGCCATGTTAGCCCGTCACGTATGAGGGATGACGTCCCTCGGCTATCACACCATCCGATGATAGGGAAGGAAGAAAGGGTGGGGTAGGAAGGAAGCGACGTGGACCCGGCATTTGCCTGGTGTGAATGAAGAAAATCTCACTCAGAATGGCTGGTCTGAAAATGCTCTTACACTTTTTCGATCGACTGTTTCCACCGGGAATCGAACCCGGGACCACCAAAGACGAGAGGGTTAGCAACTAATCTACAGAGGGCAACAAGATTATTTATTTTAAACAAAATAGTGTAAATAGGCAATAAGGCATCTTTGCAGGGGTTAAATGTAAACATATCTATTCTTATCCATGGGTTGAATTAACCCTTTCCGATTGACTGTCGTGGAGGCCCCGACGGCCTACATATTCAGTTGCACTCGCATGTAAAGTGAGACTCGCAAAAACCTTTCTATTCAAATAGTTTGTGTGTCGGGGCTACCACTGCAGTAGTTCATATATACTAAGCTTCTGCAGTCTATGGGGAATTCGAGGAACGAATTAGTGTTCGTTTTAAAAATAAAAGTACATAGGGTAGAAAGGGTAGAAGAAATGAAATGAAATCTTTGAGTTTTACGTCCCACGGATATGCCGGTTAGGCTAAAAGAGACGGTGATGATGAGAGATGAGTGAAATGGTGGAATGAAGAAAGTGGGAGGAAACGGGAGAACCCCGAGAAAACCCACGAGCAAGGTGTTTGTCCACCACAAAGTTCACTTGGCGGAGGCTGGGATCGAACCCGGGACCCCAAGCACCAGAGGTGAACGCTCTACCACTGAGTCACCGCGCCCCCCAAAAAGGGTAGAAGAGATGCGAGTGAAAAAGGTTACGGGAAACAAAAATGTAATATTTGAGTTTTACGTCCCATGATTATGCCGACTAATGCCGATTAGGCTAAAGGAGACGGTGATTATGAGAAATGAGTGAAATGGTGGAATGAAGAAAGTGAGAGGAAACGGGAGAACCCCGAGCAAACCCACGTACATGGTGTTTGTCCACCACAAAATTCACTTGGCGGGGGCTGGAATCGAACCTGGGACCCCAAGTTAAAGGAAACAAGTTTAAGTGTTATTGAATCAAAAAATCCAATATCTTTCAATAAAAAATTTTCATGTAGGCCTTATATCTCGAGAACTACATATATGATAGCCAAACCAAAACTATCACTTAACTCAGTATGATGTGCTTATTCCGAAAAAAAAAAAAGAACGAAAACTCGATTTAGGGGGCGTTGAAAAACGTTGTGCCCCTGATCCAAAAACTAATTATTGGCCAAGATCGCAATCTTTTGATGCATTTTTTTGGATCACTTCTAAAATTCTTGTTTTTCTAATTAAAATCTTTATTTAAAAACAAAATACGAAACATTTGCTAGCTATAGCTGTAAAAATATAATCTTTAAAGGACTGATGGCTGGGTAGGTTTTTATGAAGAAAACTGTACTTTTATGTAGGAAATATGATTGCTTAACTGAACTTACATTACTTCCTTTAGCAAGAGTCGAGGCGTTAACAACGGGATCTGATTTTTACATGGTGTCCAAATTGCACCGAAACTTTAACCCAGTCCAATTGTGAGTGTACGGACCAACATGAAAAATAGTCTCTCACGGATTGGACCCTTCTCTACAACTTCTGTTGTCTTCACAAGAGCTGGCTTATATAAACACGCCTCACCTCTTTGGTTTGAATAGAGTTCTGTCTATCTAAAAATATTCCAAATGTCTCAGGCATAATTAGCTTTTCTAGTAGTCGCAAACGTTTGGTATTCCTATTTCGACACGCAATGCGAAAATTATATTACGGAAATATTAATCAAAATATACACGTACTCCATTAATATATATATAATAATGTATACTTTCTTTTCTTTTCTTTTTCATTAGATTGGATTATTAATTAGATGCAACACATTTACCAGAGTCTTAAACATAATTCCCTAATGCTATACTGCTATTTATTGAATTTTTACTTTTTAAATCCAAAATTTCTTGTGTTAAGGTGCAACTGTTACGTTTCTGTTTTAACGGCACTCCTCATCCTTCCCAACTCTTACCCCCCCCCACAGTCCAGAAAAAGTTGTTCTATTACAAAAAAAGAAAGAAAAAGAAAACTTTCACCGGTGAAAAAAAGGAAAGAAATATCCTTTTGTATCCTGCAGAAAACAAGAACGTTTCACTGGACAGTACACTATTAAGGGAAAAAAATATTCGAAATGAAGTTTGGTTACCTTTAATTTTGCACCGACTAAATTAAGCTGAACGTAAAAAGTGTCAAATATATAGCAACACGTTTTTCCTATCTTTCCAATCTATTTCTAACCCAGTAGCAAATACCTACAAAAAGAATGAACCAAATTCAAGACATGGATGTCGAAACTTTATCTAAAGGCAAAGAGAATCAATAGTCACACATTAATCCGTTGATTCCGTTAATATCTTGTTTCGTTCATTGCATTTTGGTCTGGACCCCTCTCCCCAAAACTTCCTAACTCAACATACATTTGTACACCTTCTAAGAACATATATTTAACAGGGAAATAATTCATGTAGCACGAAAATTTTATCTTACACTTCATCTGTACTCTTACTCTTATAAAAACAATTTAGTTCTATCAGTTTTTTTCCTGAAAATATAGGTGTATAATGTAATACGTTATACATAGGTCCTCAGTCATAATTATAGCTAGATTAAATTACTAAAATCACTTAAAACAGTTTATGATGTGTTTAGCTTTCCTGGCTTTTATTGTGGCACACACTTATTGAAATAAATACACACCTTTATGATTATGCGTACATCCCTTTTATGATGGTTCCTGAATTATATCGTTTATTTAGAAAACGTTACTATGACAACGTAAAAACAAAAACTCATCACAAATCGTCATATTAGAATCAATTTTGATTTTCTTTCCTTTCTCGTATTTTCTTCTTGTTTTTCAAACAAGTTAATGCATATTTTAAAATCATACATTGTCCGGAAATATAAGAAAAGATATTTAAAATTACACTGAAAATACAAGATGTCGTTGCAGGTGGAATTATTTTACAATTACTTATCGTCTTTTCGGGTGCAGAATAACAGACGTAGTGGTTTGTACTATTGGATCCCCCCTCTCCCCAAACGTTGGATCATACACAACAAAAATTTCTAGGTACTTGTTTGATCAATTGTTGGGATTCTCACTGGAAACATTTGGTGAAGTAGAATTTAGAATTTTAGATTTCCGGGCTTTCGGCATCTACGTCCCTCGGCGAGCATACTATCCGGGGAATGGGAAGAAGGAAGCGGCCTGGCACCTGTAAGTTAGTAGGTACCACCCCGGCATTTGCCTGATGTCAATGAAGAAACCCTCAATCAGGATGGTTGGTCTGTAAGAGCTTTTTACACTTTTCTGACCGAGTGCCTCCAGCGGGAATCGAACCCGGAAATACTCGCATCGAAGGCGAGAGCGTTAGCGATTACGCCAGGCGGGGCCACTGCAGTGTATTCTTGGAGAAGTGTATTCTTAACAATGAATGAAACAGAAAAATTAAAACGTACAAGCATTATTCTCTGAAGATTGATTCAATTTGTCATTCATTTCAACATTTTTTTCTTCAACTATTCTGAATACTATCGATCCGTAAAAATAAGAAAAAAAAACACTGCCATCTACTAAAGCCTTAAGCTCAAACATTAAACATGTGCCGATGCTTAAAGTTGATAAAATTGTGCTTTATATTTGTTCAAATTCAAATCAATTTTGTTCATTTGGGACTTTTACATTTGCTCATATTTTACAGTTTCCAGAGCAATTCAGATTTTTTTTTTTTTTTAATTTTGAGCTTAATGCGAAAGAAATTCTTAGTTTAACGCTTCAAAAATTATGCTATAGGAGGTGAGTCATTATGAGTGCAAGAAGATCACGAAAAGGCTAACAAACGTGATGTTCTTCATACAGAGGGTCAATTCTCCATCAGACGCGCACCCAGAAATTTTTATTGGGATCGGTTCAAGATTTGGGGTAGGGTCTAATACTACAAGCCACTACTTTTATTTAGTATTTAACGGGTATTATTCTACACCCGAAAAGAATGATAAGTAGTTGGAAAATACTTTCACCTACACTTTTAGAAAAAAATGATAGAACTAGATTGTTTTTATAAGAGAAAGAGTACAGATGAAGTGTAAGATCAAATGTTCATGCTACATCAATCATTTCCCTGTTAAGAAGTATAGTTTTATATTGAAAAAGTGTGCAAATGTATGTTGAGTTGAGTTCACTTTGAGTTTTACGTCCCGTTCAGCAGCGAGGCTATATGAGACGTGGACCCACTGATTAACGTGGAATCCGAACCAAATGAGCTCCCCCGGGAATCGAACCCGGGTCTCCCACGCCAAAATGTATGTTGAGTTACTAAGTTTTGAGAGAGATTTGGAGCCGGTGGACCCCCCTCTGTGAGTGTGCCCCTTCTTTTCCATCCTCTCCCAATTGATTAAGTGCAATCCCCCAAAAATTTATCACTCGTCCATTCAGAAAGTGGCAGTAGACGTGACAGAAGTTGGTTGGACAAAACCAAGATAACTTGTTTTAAGACGAAATTTTATTCAACTCTGGAACTTTCTCCGTTCTTAAAAGCATCATTATGCTAACTGAAAGGCGATTGTGGCATTTTCAACGAAAAATTATGATCCCCCAAAATTTCATGGGCGCAACCTGGACCCTGAAACCCGCATATGTTCAGTTGTTCAGCATAAACTCGACTGAACTCCAGTTGTTCAACAAAATTCGCGTAACGCGGTATCGAACCAAGCACCAGAGCATCAACGTTCTATAATTCAGCCATTGTGCCTCCTATCTTTTTTTCTGTATAGTTGGTGACTACATTATTTTGATGAAACCTTTCGAAATTTTATTTTTACTGTAACCCATATCTTCAGAAGGAATTAGTATTTCTTTGGTATGTGCGAAAAGATTAAAGTAACTGTGACGACAATTAACTCCGTTCCTATAACATAACTTTCGTGTATATTACTAAATGTACTAAGCACGGCGTAAGCAATCAACCACGTAGAAATATGATTCATAAACAATGCCATAACTCTTGAAAGTTCCCATAAACAAACAACATAAAAAACGGAAATATTTCGGAGATTTATTTGAAACTCAATCAAAAAAAGTATGAGAAAAAGACTATTGTCGTTGAAAGAAGCTTGCAGAGATAGATATTTTTTTCCAGTTCCCAAGCAGATCTCTCACTTTAATTGCAGTTTTTGTTGTAACTCAATCGAGCGTCTATAGTAACACGTTTACAGTTTATGCTATTAAGAGATTTTTCTGGTTGTGCTTTGCTTCCACGTACTAGTTTTTCTTTTGGTTCGCAGGAAGTATTTGTAAAACATTGTAACTTGAATTCTACTCAGAAATGACATGAGAGAGGAATGAGATAGAGTTGTAAAAAATGTTAGATAAACTAGGAAATGAAATCTGGGTAGCCAGTCACGGGGAATGTCTATTTTAAACTCTCAAAAAGCAAGCATTCTTTGAGTGATTATCTTAAAATTGATCCTAGCGATTTTCAGGCAGTGGGTAAATTTTGCGTTTTCATATGAGTAAAATCGTTTAATAGCAAGTTATGTAATTTATCTACACTGCAAATTTATCACTCATACCATACGTAGGGTAAAGTTTTCATGTTCCAGTTAATATATACTAGCAAAATACACGTTCTTCGCACGGGGAGAATACATAAGGGGGTGAATTCGGATTTAATCGGCATCTGAAGCATCACTGTTCATCTCAGCGACCCCGAAAACTATGGATTCGATACTAATATAGGTCATTTTTGATCATTTTAAAAATATTTTCCTCCTCCCCTCCTCTAAGTTGCACCGTCAAACTAAAATAATAATAATTAAAACAAAAAAACTCGCAGGCCCGAACCTCACCTATGCTGAAAATGTAATCGAGATCGGTTGCGTGGTTCGAGTTACTAAGTCACAAGCATAGTCAACTTCATTGATATATATATAAATTTAGAGGAAACTATTTTTAGTCCCTTAATAGCAATGCATAGTTATAGGCGTCTATTACCAAGCCAATAACTACCAAGTAAAACAGAATCCAAAACGATCATCGTTAAATAATAATTTATCGATGAAATATTTTTATTTCTGACATTATGCACCACGATTATTAAAAATATTTTTAAAAATACCATTATTAAAATGCTTTTATAAAGCAATTCTTTCTTTCTGTTTTGTACACAAATCTTTCATAAAAGTTAATTTATAAAGGAATGGTAATTTAAGGTATAACCAAATTTTGTAACTAAATGGAATAGGACCTGATTAAGAGTTGTTTTTATATATATATATATATATATAAAATCACACTTTTACGGATAATCATTTTGTGTCCGTTTACTCGCACCAAATATTTTTTTATTAAACTTGCTTTAACGACAATTTGAACTTCGTTAAAGAGATTAATTTCATTTTGAATTACTTTTTTTTCTTTTATCAAATTTCATAGTTCAATACCAGTTAATTCAGCATTACTTTCCATGAAAATCGATAATACTTAATCTAATAATAATAATAATAATAATAATAATAATAATAATAATAATAATAATAATAATAATAATAATAATAATAATAATAATAGTTTCATTCTTGCTTCTTTGCCCAAAACAATCTACTCATTTGGTTTAAATGAATGTCAGGATTTTCCTCTAAAAACAAACGTTCAAATTCCACGACGAGTCTTCCTACTTATTTACCATTTTCCCCATGCCCTGCAAGAAAATGTCGGTATAGTTCCTTTAATGTACGTATCAGCGTATTCACCGCTTTTTAAAACTCATTTCTTTCTTTTATTGCTAGTGTTTCAAGTGTGAATATATATTCAAACTCTAATTACAATACTGTTAATAAATAGGCCCTGATAAATTTAATAAAATTAATTTAAAGTATAAACTAAACTAAGAAAACGAGAATATTACAAACAGTGATAGAGATTTTTTTTTCTTTTAATTTTGGTTAAAGAAATGTTGTCAAGAGAATTTGTCTATAGAAAGGTCAACTTATCTACTAAATAAAAGCAATTAACCTGTAGTTATTTCTTTTGAATGTCTTTGAGAAAAGAATTTTTTTTTTTTGTTTCGGTACACTGCTTCATTAAATACCATTACAAAAAAAAAAACAGTGTTCCGAACATGTACTTTCTAAACAGGATAGTCATTTAACTGTGATGATCACAGCCTGTACCTTTTTACAGCATGAAAGGACATCTAATTCAAGTTTATTCACTTTGGCACTATGAGTAAACTTTACACGTAGATCAGAGTGACGCTGAAGGATGAATCACAACCTGTTCATGTATATGACAGTTTAGACAAGTTCATCATTCAGTTGAATGTGTTAATATACATTTTCGTACTCAAATGGAAAATGAAAAATATGGGAGCCCGGTGGCTCAGATGTAGAGCGATCACCACTGGTGCGTAGGATACCTGTTTCAATCCCCGTTCAAGCCAAGTGAACTTTGTGGTGGACAAACACCGTGTGCGTGGGTTTTCTCGGGGTTCTTTCGTTTCCTCAAACTTACTTCATTCCATTTCAGCCATCTCTCATCATCACCGTCTCCTTTAGCCTAACCGGCATAATCGTGGGACGTAAAACTCAGAGATTTCATTTTCATTTCATTTCAAATGGAAAATACGAGGTTTAAAATAAGCTAGTGAAAAAAATACTAATTATTACCACTGTTAACATCATTTTTGTTTTCGAAATAAGTTCCATTTGCAATGAGATTTTTATTTGGCTCTTTTTAACTCTTCAAAATAAGTGAGAATAGAATAGCAGCCGTGATGCATCAAGGGACTAAAATTACTGTCAGTCTGAAAACAACGTAGAACCATATTGCTAAGAATTATACAACACAAAATGCATATGTGTGCAAAGGGTTGTATATTGCATTCATTTTTTAAGAGTTCTGTTCACCAAGACTGCTTTATACAGGGTGTTAATAAACTAGATCGACAAACTGTAAGAGGTGATTCCTCACATCAAAATAAGAGAAAAAGTTCACATGAACCTGTGGAGAAAAGTGTATAGTTTCAGAGCTAGGGCTGTCCGAAGTCAGGAAAAAGCCAAATTTCAACGGGCATTATTGCGAACTGGAGAAATTGTGAATGGTGGTTCTTATCAGCGTAAAGGAAGTTATGCATACGCATTCCAAAATTGCGCATTTCATTAATGTTCAATGGGTGTACAGAGTATTCCCTGCAGTGTGAAATTCAAAGACATGCCATCAACCGAATTTTGAGATATCCTCTGACTTTATGATTGATCCAAAGTAGGCAAACGATAAGTCTTGATAGCAGTGAACACGGAATCCTTTGGCGCGATGTCGAAAGTGTTAATGATCGTCAGCAGCACGGTCTCTCGTACTCGGAAAAACGTATGTTGTGATGTTTTTTTTTTCACACTTATAAGTGAAGAAAACGTGAAATATACCGTGACAAAATACACCGTATCACACGTTATGCTGTACACAACAAAACATGGAGTTGCTGGTTCCTAACACTTCCGACTTCCCTGCGAAGCATTGGATATCCATTGTTGTCAAGGCTTACATCTCTCCTATTTTGGACCCTCCTTGAAATCAGGGTATATCTGAAAACTCTATTGAGAGCATATCTGGGAATTACACCCTGTGGGGAATACCCTCTACACCTATTGAAAATTGATGAAATATATATTTTTGGATTGCGTATGCGTGGCTTCCTTTACGCTGATAAGAACCACCATCCACAATTTCTCCAATTCGAAATAGGGCCTGTTGAAATTTAGCTTTTTCGCGATTTTGGACAGCTCTAGCTCTGAAACTATGCACTTTTCGCCATAGATCCATGTGAACTTTTCCTCTTATTTTGATGTGAGGAATCACCGCTTACAGTTTGTCGGTCTAGTTCATTAACACCCTGTATATTTACCTAATTCGCGTGAATGTCCAACATAATCCTAAGAATTATGCAACCAAAAATGCATGTATGTCCAAAAGGTTGTATATTCCATTCATTTTTAAGAAGTTTTGTTCACCAAGCTGCTTTATATACGTATTTACCTTGTTTGCGTGTATCTGTCCGTTCGGGAGACACACAATCCCAAGAACAAATAGATGGATCACCAATAAATTTGTCCAGGATGTAGAGAGTCAAAAGTTAGCAATAGAATACGTTGACGGAGGCGATATTCAAACTGTAAGTGGAAGAAACAGACCATTTCTGGTTTCTACATTGATCACTTAGAGCAAAAACGGTAATAAATAGCGAGGAACGGCTTTCTGCAATCGATTAAGAGGCCCTATCACGGCGAAATTAAAATACCGCTAATTTTACAGTAATTATGTGATATCTTCAAATAGGTAAAACAGAATCGAAATGTGGAACAAGAGCGCCCTAGACAATATTATTTTGTATGAAATACCGTTATCACGAGTGACCTAGTAGCTTTCCATTTGCAGCCGTTTAGAAACGCGAAAATAAATTCCGATTTTCTAAATGGCTGGAAATTGAAAGCAGATAAATAAGTCGTGATAACGGTATCTTATGTTGAATAATATTGTCTACGGAGCTCTTGTTCCAGTTTTCGATTTGTTTTATCTATTTGAAGATATCACATAATTACTGTAAAATTAGCGATATTTTAATTTCGCCGTGATGAGGACTCTTAAATGTCTCAAGAATCTCCACTTTAGCCTCTTTTGTAAAACCAGAAGTGGTAGAAATCAGCCACTTCCGGTTTTAACGTTGATCGTTATGGAGTCAAAACGGTACTAGATAGCAAGAAGGAGTTTCGTGCAATCAATTAAGCGTTCTAAAAATAATTTGGATCTCAAATTTTAAGCTAATTACTAAAATCGAAAGTGGCTGAAAATCGACCTTCAAGCTTTAAACGTGATCGTTATAGAGTAGAAACGATAATAGATATAGAGAAGTGTTTTTTTTTTTAAATCAATTAAGCATCCGAAGCTTTTATTCTATCTCCACTTTAATTTCTCTACTGAAACCAGAAATGGTAGAACTTTTCAATATTTGATTGGATTTCAGTTTAGCGTCTCTTTCAGCAGTGAGGCTATATGAGATGTTGACCTACAGATTAACGTTGAATCCAAACCACATGAGCGCCCGCCATTAATTAATTGAGAACTCTCAACTAATTTTCAATATTAATTGAGAAATTATCACACTTACAAACCAAACTCCTTCGCGTGGTGTACACATGACACTGCTGCTACTTTTTAGTTTAACGTCCCACGATTATGCCTCGATTCTAAAGGAGACTGTAATAATGAAATGAATGATAATGGTGGAATGACAAAAGTGGAAGAAAACTTACGTATACGGTGTTTGTCCACCTCAAAGCCCATTTGACGGGAGCTGGGATCGAACCAGTGATTCTACACACCATAGGTGAGCGCTCTATCACTGAGCCATCGCGGAACCCTCCATTCATAAGTATATAAAAGAGTTCAATATATTGAACATCAACATGGTAGTCGAACCCGCTCTCAGATTAACTGTTTATTTCTTTGTTTACTGAAGTTCAGCAGCGAGGCTATATGAGACATGGACCTACTATTTAAGGTGGAATCAGAACCAAAGTAATTCGGTTAAATATCAATGCTCTCCCATCAGGAATCGATTCCGGGACTCTGTGCGCCAAAGACCCGCACGCTAGTCACTAGATCAGCGCAAAGGGTTACTTGCAAAATATTTAGACACTTTCGTCCTGAATATTTTGTATCATTTTCTTAAAGGTTCGTCAAAGTCAATCCAGTGATTCTAGAGATAACAGCTGTGTATAACTTGGTTAATTCCTGCCGTATCAGAATGAAATGAAGCGAAATCTTTCAGTTTAACGTCCCACGATTATGGTTTTTCGACTAAGTGAGACGTATAATTTAGGCAAGGGAATGATGATGAAAGAATTAGTAGAATGTGAATGTGAAAGGAAACGGGAGCACCCCAAGAAAACCCCCAGATACGATGTTATCAACTACGAAATTGCTTGACTGGAGATCCCACGCATCAGAGGTAAGCTCTCTGCGAGTGAACCACCGTGGCCCCATCGTACCAGAACAAATGACAAAATAAGTCAGAATTTGCTTCAGCCTACTAGTTGTTTATCGAAAACGTATATTAAAATTTAATTTCCATAAACTAATATTTGTAATGCTTCTACTACATGCAGCATTATCAAACAATATTCACGAATTACCACATGTTTTAACAGAAATAATGAAAGTGTAGATATATGTACTTTGGAAGTAAGATAATGTAACCTTACTAAATACCTGTAATAATGGAAACCAGACAAGTTTGCTAATAAACGTGGTACATCTTGTCTGTAACTCACAAGTAGATAAATGTAGACACATCCTTCTTTTATATCAGTGCTCCTTCGTAGCCTAGTGGCTAAGGTGCGAGACACTTCTCCGCACGTAGTCCCAAGTTCGATTCCCGATTGAGATACACGAACGAGAGTAGTCCTTCGAATTCCATATTAAACGGTAGGTAAAATCTTATGCAGATTCAGTACCAAAAATAAATGTTAAACCGCAGTGAGCTAACTAACCGACTCATTTAACATAGAATATAGGCGAAGCTTCCGGAAATCTATTTCTGGCGATAAAGAGTACATAGGATTGAAAACGGCTGGGGACCGCGGTAGCTCAATGGTAGAGCGCCCACTTCTGGTGCGTGGGGTCCCTGGTTCGATCCCACCTCGCGCCAAGTGGACCTTGTTTTGGGCAAATACTGTGTATGTCGAATTTCCCGGCGTTCTCACGTTTCTTCCCAATTCTTCTTTTCACCATTTCATTCTTTTCTTACCATAACCGTCTCCTTTAGCCTAGCCGGCATATATGTGAGACGTAAAACTCAAATTTTATTTCATTTTCAAAACAGCTGGACATATTAAAGCTGTTGATTCCGCGTGAGAAATCCGTTTGTTAAGAATTGTTTATGTTCTCGATGTACAGAGCGTCAAAGATATGATTAGCGAAAAAGCTAATACAAAAGTTACTTTTTTTCTCAGAGACTCCAAAAATCTCCAATTCTCATTATAAATAACATCAGAATGACCTTAAGAAATGGAGATAAATTACTTAGTGTTAACTTTGGTTTCGTGACGAATTGTTGATTCTGATAGTTCCGGTTGTTAGTCACTGAATGTTGTGAAGCTACGGCGATCAACTCTTCAGAAGGAAGTTCGTTTGTGGATAATTTCCATCAGAGTAGTCACGGATTAAGCCGTCGGATCATTCATCAACTGTCGTCGCTTTCCTAGTGGAAAACTTATAAACATACTGCCGCGATGACAGGAAATGTTAGCTTACGCTGTCTGTATTTATTCCCTTTCATGGAAGCAGCTTTATTATCAACAAACTATGTCTGTGTGTGTGTGTGTCATTTGCGAATTTTTCAATTTTGAGCCCTTTATCTCCATTCGATAGAGCATCGAAAACTATCTAAAGAATTAATGGAATATTTCGCGTCACTCTTACAGTTAACGAGATGTTGGCCAAGGAAGTTCCGACTTCGGGATATTTAAGGTACCATGTCTCGGAAACCATAAGTTATAGAGAGAGGATAGTGATGTTGACCAATACCTAAGAAGATGGTAAAGATTTTGGTACCGGTGACCACTGGTTTGTAACCGGTGGCCACTGGTTTGACTAATGATCTGTTAGGCAGTGGCTACCAGTTGATATTGGTACCAGAATGTTTACCATCCTCTTAGGTATTGATTAATATCAATATCATCTGTCTATGGCTAACCGTTCCCTAGATATTGTTCAAAAAATAGTTCCGATTTCAGGAGCCATATCTCGGGAACCGTAAGTCATAGAGAGATTATATTTGGCGAATTTTTCAATTTTGAGCCCTCCATTTTGAGCAAGTGTCTTCGTAAAACAACATATCGTAGAACGTTTTAACAGAACTCTTAAACAAAACATGTGGAAAAGATTTAATACTCAAGAAAATTATAAATGGATAGGTATATTACAAGAATTGTTTAATGAGTATAATAATAAAGTACATGGAACAATTGGTATAAAGTCTGTAGAAGTTGATAAGAAACAAGAAATGTTTGATTGTATGAAATATATTGAACTTTTTGAATCAGGGGCCACAAAATTTTTGAACGTTTCCTAAATCAAGTTTTCGTATTTGTTTTACGAAATAAGCACATCATACTGAGTAAATTGTTGGTTTTAGTTTGGCTACACTATATGTAGTTCTCCAGATATAAGGCCTAGAAGAAAATTTTTGCCTGAAATATATTGGATCTTTTGATCCAAAAATAATTCTTTTTAAGTTCGTTCTGGCAATGCTCTTGGAGCATTCTCAACTAGTTTTCTTTCTGATAACTTCTTTATTTCATTTTTGGCTACAACAATTATTAAATAGCAATAAACAACTATTTAATATACTGTATAAACAAAAAGTTTTACATTCTTTAATTTCGTGTCTTATCTTCAAGATATTCATATTTGTGCAAGAAAATCTATAATTCCTCCTTTTCCTGGTTGCAAAGGAAAACATAAGCAAGTAACAGTTAATGAAATATTTGGATTCATTACCATTAATGAAGAACAAAATCATCATTTATGGTTACACTAATTTAACTAATGATTCTGTGTAGAAGCAAGCAAAAGTTTATATAAAACCTTACCGTCACAAATTTCTCAATTCTCTCGTGGTGTGGTAAGCGTACATGCCTACGGCCCGCGAAACTCGGGTTTTATTCCCGATGCGAGTTCATGTACTTTGAATCCTATAGCCTCGGTGCTCAACAGAACGCTAATCTCCTAATCAACAAGTTAATAATTTCAATCCCAATCAACAGAAGAAAATCTTAAGCTTCCAAGTAAACAGATGATCTTCCCCATGGAAATCAGATTTAAACCGGTCGAGAATGCTCCAAGAGCATTGTCAGAATGAACTTAAAAAGAATGGAGAGATGGAGCGGGAAGGATAACTGTGATTGTTCTTACATATAAAAGTAAATATTTTTTTAACCACACTTTCTTCTGTTTCGAGCAAATATTCACAAAATATCGTCTCTCTATAACTCACGGTTCCCGAAATATGGCTCCTTAAATCTCCTGAAATTTGAACTTTTTTGGCCAATATTTGGGGAAACGGTGGCCAGTTGGAGAGTAGCGATAGGTTACTCTTTGGTATCAAAATGTTCTCAATCCTCTTAGGTATTGATCAAAACTAATATATGTCTATGACCTACGGTTCGCGAGATATGGCACCTTAAATCTCCCAAAATCGGAACAATTTTTGGAAAATATCTCGGGAACGGTAAGTGAGGAGAAAAATTCCATTTTCTCTGATAGTTTTTGACACTCTATCCAATGGAGGGCTCAAAATTGAAAAATTTGCAAATAACAGATAGACATAGAGAATTCAGTAACGAACTTTTTAAGTTCATTGCAAATACATTAAAAAAACGAAAGTTATCCTGAATCGTATTCCTAATGTTGAGTCTGATATTTTCTCGTTGTATTTTTGTGATGTCAACCAAAATGAATACATCTCATTACGTCTTTTGGCGTGGGCTTTGTTTCAATATTAGATTATGAAGTAAAAGCATTAAAACTGACACTTCTCTCAGAACTTGTTAAAAAGACCATCATTACTTTGTGTTTAATGATCAGGAGAGGTATGACTTACGTAAACCGCACAGAAAAAAAAACATATGGTGGACGTAAAAATGTAGATTACATAGGTAAATCCTGTAGTTTTTGGACTTATCGTACAGCAAACGTATAACTGAAAAAGTATACTTTATATGTACTTTCCGTATGAGTGTTCCCAATAAACGTACTTTCCTTACGAACGAAAGAACTGTATATAGCCGGTCAGGATCTCACATACAGATGAACGTATGTAACATATAGCTGACTATGTAACATACGTATATGTATGTATGTATTATATGGAACACTAGTTAGATGTAATGGCATGATGTAACATATAAGCGGGTAAAGTGTGCAGCATATGGATAACGTATGGTACGTACTGATTGATGTCCGTAGTAAACATAAGGATTCCGTATATTAGTACAATATACCGGTGTCCGGAAAACGGATTTTTTTCAGTGTAAGAACGCTCAAACTTTGGCCCTCTCAATAAAAATTTCTGGGTGCGAGTCTTCGCATAACTGATGTTCGTTTGACAAGAAAGAAATTTTTTTGTACTGTTTAGCACCTGCTTCCAGAACAACACCCAGTGGTGAATTGCTAAAAAAACACTCCGCATTATCCCTATGATTGATTTAACAAATAAAATTGTAAAACTTTACTCCAAAGTGCAAGAGACTTGAAGTAACAGCAGGCTTGTATCAAAATTCAACTAGAGTAATATAGAGCTATTTTCTACTACGTGTACTGCAAGCAGTGACAAAGTTTCTAGAAAACTAAAAGTCCTTTCTTATCTATGCTATCGAATTCAACGTTATAAGTAGTTTGACATTTTTGTAGCTCAACCTCGTTGTAAAATGAAACGGCTATTAAATTCATTGATGGTGTTGCGTATTCTTCGTCTCCAAGGTAATGACTTGAGCAGAGGAAGGAACGAGATAAGCCTCAATGGACGAGAAATTATGCACAAGAAGGAAAAGGAAGTATTTAAGCGTTTTGTTATCGCCGACCTCAGCAAAGTTAATGAGGACAAGACATAATGATTTTCAATGAACCTTTGATGCTGAAGGAAGACAAATGCTCACATACGAAAAGGACTAAAAGATAATTTTCGAACGATAGATATTTACAAAGAACAATTCAGTTTCCACAATTTGATAATTTATACCCTAAAAGTAAACTTTTCACGATTACAATTCTTTTCAGAGAACTTTGTACGGGATTTAAGTTCTAATTCATAAAATCTGTAATTAATATTTCATTATGTTCCTGGAAATTACACTACAGCGTCAAAACTAAAAGAAAGATGAAGCTTATTTTCACGTGTATGTATGATGGATGTTTTACCTGTCTATTTCATGATGAACAACCTAAACTAGTAGCACCAAACTTAAGAAAATATTAACAGTTAAGAAGTAGCTGTAACTCTAACAAGAGATGAACGGTTCGAAAATCGAAAATCGATATCAGGTAAAGTGAAAATGAACTGAAATTTTTGAGTTTTACGTCCCACGATTATGTCGTGTGGGCTAAAGGAGTCGGTGATAATGAGAAATGAATGAAATGGTGGAATGAAGAAAGTGGGAGGAAACGGGAGAACTCCGAGAAAACCCACGCACACGGTGTTTCTCCACCACAAAGCCTCCTTGGCGCGAGCTGGGGTCAAACCAGGGACCTCACGCACCAGAGCTGAACGTTCTACCACTGAGTCACCGCGTCCCCCGATATTAGGTAAAGTGTCCTAACTGATTAATATATCAACATATCAAATTATCGAAATATTTCGAAATATTGGAGGCGCAGGAGACTTGGATTCGATTCTCGGTGGACCTTATGTGTTTCGGATCTGACGATAAGCTGTAGATCCTTGTTTTATTTAGCCTCGGTGCTCTAAGGGACAGTAAACTAAAAATCAGGCAACTAACCAACAAATTGAAATATTGAGCGTCAAAATATCGGAAGATATCTGAATGTAGAAAAATATTGATATATTTCAATATGAAAATTACTGAAATACCGATATTAGGAATTAATCGTTTGATATTTGAAATTATGAACGCACAGTACTTTGTAACGCGTATTTTTTTCTATTAGGCAACATAATGATAATCTTTCACTTTTGTGTAACGCAACATTTTCTTACCCAAGACTGAAGTTAACATACGAATCATACAGTGCACAAGAGAATCAACTCCAATTGCCAAACTTCTGAGAAAAGACAAATAAAAATAAAAATAAACAAAAATAAAATTCTGAGACGAATATTTGGACCCAAGAGGAACGAGAGTGAGGAATGAGGGAAACTTCATATGGATCTCGCAGAAGGAGGAATACAAAGTAGAAACTGAATCCAGATGTCTAAAAACAGAAGTCAATAGAGAGCTTTCGTAAACGCGGCATTGAACCTCCGGGTTTCATAGACAGTAGAGTTAGTTAGTTAGTTAGTTATGAGGAAAAGACGCAAAATTTGTGCAGTACGCTAAAGTACATAGAAAATTTAACGGTTTTTTTCATTATAAGAATTATTGAAAATAACTGCACATGATATTTTAAGCTCTGAAATGAACTTAAGATACAAAGCTTAGAGGTGAAATATATAAAAATAACCAAAAAGTGGATTTGATACCCTTGTATTGTACACTGAGCACACTATATATATGTATATCCATGACACCACCACTTAAATTTAACATGTTAGTTCTAACGTTTTCTTTGTTTCCACGGATTCTTCAATTATGGTTTATCAAGGACGCAGAAATAACATTACTTCCAGATTTATTTTCATTGTCTATTTATTTTATTTCCGTCCTTCAGTTGATTTTTATATAAAAATATAAAAATAATCAATCACAAGTATATCGTGCACGAGTATATATCCTATTATTATTATTATTATTATTATTATTATTATTATTATTATTATTATTATTATTATTATTATTATTATTATTATTATTATTATTATTATTATTATTATTAAGTATTCTGCTTTTGCAGGTTCTGAGAATAATTTTCTTTTTTTTTTCTTTAAAAAAATTAGATTTAGGCCTGAAAATGTTTGTTCCACGTTCCTCGATCTTCAGCTTCCTCTTTTAACTCCCAATATTTTCTTCTATTTTTCAAATCATTGATCAATTGATACTTCTTCGTATTCCTCGCTTTCCTCTCATTTTTCCTTCTATGGTGATACGAAGAAGACAATTTCTTTCCAAGATGTGTCCAATCAGATTGACCTTTCTACGAAGGATGGTGGATAAAAGCGTCCTCTCCTATCCTATCCGCGTGTGTTACTCTCTCTGTTCATTTTATTTTCTCCATCTACCTACAACACCACATTTTGAAGCTCTCTAAATATTTATTGTCTATCTTCCGTAATGTCCAGATTTCTGAACCATACACTACAATACTCCATATATAACACTTGGCCAACTTCTTATTTAGCCCTTGGTGGAAGACCTGTACACGACGATATTTCGTACGCATCTTATAATCGTAAAAGTATACCAATCATACGCGCCGACAACGTGGGTGCTTCAAGGCTCCAGCACCCACACAAATAATATTGTGGGTGCGCCACACCCAGAAGATTTTTAGATAGAAACAAAATAAAATAAATTCTTCTCACTTGCCATTATCAAAAAAATAATAATAAACAATTAAAACATTGAGATAGAAGTTAAAATTTCTAACTTCTAAAACATAATATTGTTTTTTTCAAATGTGTTTGTGCGAAGGAAACCAAGCAACACACTCTTTCTTCCTTTCCTTGCCTGTCTCTAGCCTAGTCAAAGACAGTCAACGCAATAAAAAAAATGGAACTATATTGTAAACAGAATCGAGCACATCCCTTTATGACAGTGTTCATAAAAGACTTTAACTTAAAGGAAATCAATCAAAAATATCGAGACTCCCCTGGAAACATATAACACGCCCTGCCATTGATATGCACCCACATAAATTTTGGAAAGGCGACGCCGTTGATACCAATATTATAAATTTGTCCAAATAGAGAAATTCTGCTTCAGAGCTTTTAGCCATCAAATTTCGGGCTTCGACTTAACAAACTTGTTAAGAGAAGTAAGCAGTTTGTATTTATAATCAAGGCTTACTAAAAATCAACGGATGACTTTTTTCCCGCTATATAAAATGCACTAATAATTAATAGTTTTTCTATGTCAAATATATAATACATGAAGTCAGTTTCAACAAAGGAAGAGCATCGTTTCTATATGTGCTAACTACGTATATCATGCAGTGAAGCTACGCATTACACGCACCGGGAAGACACATCAAGCTGATTTCAGACAGGAACATGACGGAAAATTCCTTAAACGACTGCGGAGACGAAATATGAATGGAGAGAAAAAGACGCTAAGATGAAACATCCTATTGTCTCTTGGTGCGCTTTGTAGCTTGTCATTTAAAGTCTATTACACAATATATTTGTCTCATGATGTTGAGCATCAGATGTTGAACAATGACCGTTCTGTCTCTTTGTTTTATTCTTGTAAATTTGTAATGAAATACTTTTATCGTATTTTAAGAAAGGAAATATTTTTCACAGGAAACTAGGCCCTGCTGGTCATCTTTAGCCTAAGTTATCCGATGTCGTAATATTTGTTCAGTTGTGTCACAGAGTGAGACAACAGTGAAAGTTCGTTGCGACTGGCAGCGCTGAACGTGTGTCATTTCCTTTGCAAAAATTAGGCCATGTCAGGTCAGCCACGACCTCTCTTCCCGCCAAGGAAAGACCCATGATGAAATAGAACTTTTATTGAGTCCCATTCAAGATGGATTCTTACATACGATCCTCGTGACAATACTGGGCTGACAAATGACATATCAACAAAGAAGGATATGTGGAAATGCGACACCAACATTGGTTTCAATCTCGACAGAACCTGATGCAATGACAACATTTGTATTAGAAAATTGTTAACATATGTTTACATATGAGTTTTGTAAGATGCGTCAGTATGAAAAGAGTAAATTTTATTTTATGACATAAGACATCGTTCCAGCTGAGGGTTCCATGCTTCTGTCAAAAGAGCATTATTGGAAAGTGTGATCATGCTCCAGTGGAGAACTTCAATTTCCGTTCGAGTAACGAGTAATGCAGATATCAATGACTCAACAAACGAGTGATCCATTGTAAAATTGTCTTCGCAATTCCATTTGAACATGATTGGAGAAAAATGAAATATTAGAATAAACGGAAGAGGTGGCGGAAGGAAGGAATTGTTCTACACGCGACAACATTACTTTCCGCTTTTTTTTTTTTTTCATCAAACTCAAAACAAAACTCTCGCTCTGTTTACAATAAAGGAGACAGATTAGCTCAGGGTGAAATAAAAGCAGTCCATTCAAAATGCTTCACTTGATTTATTTCCTAAGGAACATCACTTGTACAGGAATCAAACCATAATTGATACGACAACGAAATTTTTAATATAGATCAGCGTTTCCCAACCTTTTTCAACTTGCGGCACACTACGTTTGTTACTTGGATTCTCGCGGCACACTTATAAATATTATTTGTAAATATAAAAAACAGTGATATTTTTCTGTAATTATTTATCTCCTTCTCACAGAGAAAAAAGCTCGATCATTGTTTTTTCCCCGTGGTAAATCATTATACCTATTTTTCATTCGAATTTAAAAATAGAAAACAATTGCAATGAAATATTGGACTAAAGATTTTAAAAATACACTTGCCTTTTAAAAACTGTATTCAACCTTTTACTAAGAAGGAAGATCACTAAATAACGAACGAACAAATCTCTTTTACTTTTAAAACACAAAGGTAGGTAATTTGTCGAAAGGATTGAATGGTATTTTAAATTTTCAAGTTGCAACAATTAAGAAACAATAATGGTCATAACAATGACAACAAATACTTTTTTCAACATTAGAAATGTTGAATAGTAACATAGTATGAAACTTAAAATTGTAGATTCATAGTAGAGGTTCACAGTAATGTAAAATACAAATATACATTTTTCCCTACGTTTTACAATTTGATTGCTATAAAATTAATAATTTTGTTTCGATTCGTCGCGGCACACCAGCGGCCCATTCACGGCACACCCGTTGGGAAACTCTGATATAGATTATTTAGAACCATATGTCAAGCCAGGGGCGCACCCGAGTGAGATCCACTGGGTCCGGACCTCCCGCCCTAATACTTCGTAACTCATCATAGATTTGTACACTTTCTCAAGAAAACTGTATTTGTTTAACAGAGAAATTTTTGATGTAGCATGAAAATACGATCTTACATTTCATCTGTACTCTTTCTCTTGTAAAAACAACCTAGTTCTATCAATCTTTTTTTCTGAAAATATAGGTGGAAGTATTTTATAGTTCCTTGTCGTCTTGTCGGGTGCAGAATAATACCCGTTCAATACTATATAGACTTAGTGGGTTGCAGGGGTGGACTGGCTATGTAAAAAGGGCGCGGTCACATACTCTGGGAGGGCGCCGTCCATCTGATGCTTTCGCTTGTATGGAATACCCGCTCCTAATAAAAGAAAGCGCCGGGGGGCTTCCTTCGGAAAATTAGCACACAAAAAACAACAAAAGATTAAGTAGCTATTGCAGTTAATCACGATAGCATTATACAAATTCAATATTTTCATAAACAAAGAGACTTTGAGTACTAAATACGAGGAGTGTTTTTTAAGTAAGGTCCGCTTTGTTGTAGACACTAGTAGTTCGCGCGCATACCACAACTAGCGTGTGCGTCGTGTACCGGCATGCCTCGGGAACAACTGTGCTCAGTTTCAACTCTGTAGCTGACCTCTACGGTTGTGTTCTGTGCTTTCACAATGTTTAAGACTATCAAGTCGCCCGCCGCTTGTGAGGTTCGCTCAGTGATACGGTTTTTGTCAGCAAGTAACCTGTCTGCTGCAGAAATTCCTCGACGGATTTGCGAAGTGTACAGTGATACTGTTATGAGTGCAAGCAAAGTGCGTAAGTGGGTACGAGAATTCAAAAATGGCCATGACAACGTCCATGATGAGGACCGCTCCGGTCGCCCTTCTTCGATTACAGACGATTTGGTGGCTTCAGTTGAAGCGTGGGTTCGTGACAACAGGCGCTTCACAATAACAGGTCTCTCAAACGAATTTCCTGACGTGTCGAGATCAGTCCTTTACAAAATTGTTTCTGAACCCCTAAAGTTTAGGAAACTGTGCTCCCATTGGGTCCCGAAACTCCTAAAGAGAACCACAAAAACCAAAGATTTGAGTGTGCCATGAAGTTCTTGACTCGTTATCACGAAGAAGGCGACGGCTTCTTGAGTCAGATCCTAACTGGAGACGAAACATGGGTTTCGCATATCACGCCTGAATCGAAGCAACAGAGCATGGAATGGAGACACACACACTCGCCTGTAAAGGTGAAGGCCAAACAGACTCTGTCCCAGCGCAAAATCATGGCGTCGGTGTTTTGGAATAGGCATGGTGTTTTGTTGGTCGACTTCATGCAACGAGAAACCACTATCAATGCAGAAGCATACTGCCAAACCCTGTGAAAGCTACGCAGAGCGATTCAAAACAAATGACGCGGCATGCTGACAAAGGGCATTATTCTTCTCCATGACAATGCAAGACCTCACATTGCAGGTCAGACCCGCGATTTGTTGGACAGTTTTGGCTGGGAAGTTTTAGACCACCCACCCTACAGTCCTGATCTTGCGCCGAGCGATTACCACCTGTTCCTCCACCTCAAACAACACCTCAGTGGCAACCGTTACAATGATGACGACGATGTGAAAACTGCAGTGAACTCTTGGTTATCGGAGCAGGCGGCAAGTTTTTATGAAGAGGGTATTTTGAAATTAGTTGAGAGGTATGATAAGTGTTTGAACAAACTTAGCAACTATGTCGAAAAATAGAGTAAAGTATGTACTTTCTGAAAATACATTTACTTTTTTGAAATAACCTTTCGTTGTGTACTTATGTTCAAACGGCCTTACTTAAAAAAACACGCCTCGTATATTAGGCCTACATAAATCTGCACACTTTAACTGAGACTACAAAAATCACACCCGTTGTTTAAATTCTTCGGCTACATTTGTTAACAGCCTAATTATAACTGAAGATTTGAGTTAAGTTTGTGGCTTATGCTATTTTTCATACTTCTGTCCTTTTAAAGCTGTGTTCAGCATAACATTAACTTATTTTTCATCTATTTTTAAAACCGTTAATAAAAAGTATACATGAAACATTTACTACAAATTAACAAAAGTAAAATTAGAATTATATACCTACCTAGCGAAAAAAGAAATTCAAAAACAAAACTGGAAAATAAAAGTAAAGTCACTGCTTTATGCTTGAAGGAGCCTTCGCATCTCCTTGCTTTTTTCACACATTTTATCAATAATAAAAGTGTTGTCTATTTTGGTCAGAATGTCTCTTTCTGAGTTCATCAAGAACAATGATTCCAGATGTTCATCTGTAAGTCTTGAACGGAGTCTTGTTTTTATGTAACGCCACAGGCAGCTTTAACGGCGGGAGTGGGAGGGAGAGACATGTAAAAATGATCCAAAATGACCGAGATTAGAGTCAAATCAATATATTTCGAAGTCGCTGAGATCATTAATGGTACCACCAAAGCCTAAAACAGAAAGGGCAAGGCCGTAAGCCGAGTAAAGACGGGATCTGAGGGCGGAGCAGGGGGTGTGGGAGGCTTGATATATAAAAATCATCCAAAATGACCGATATTAGAGTCAAATTATAAATTTCAGGGTCCCTAAGATCATTATAATGACATTCCCAAAGCCAAAAACAGAAAGAGCGAGGCCACAGGCCGAGCAAATACCGGGGTCTGGGGTGGAGCCCTAGCTGGCCAAAGGCTAGCGAATTTATAAAATAATTATGTAGCTTTGTTTTTTTTCTTTCTTTTTAAATTGTGTTCAGAGCGAAAATTGTGCACCTTCCCGAGGCTAAGACGGGTCTTCGCCCCTCCCGAGGAGGGCGCAAAGGCACTGATGTGAGGAGGGCGCAGCGGCCATCGGGCTGGTACTTGATTATGGCCAGTCCACCCCTGGTGGGTTGTAGTATTGGACCTCTACCCCAAAGCTTGGACTCACTCCGAACAAAAATTTCTGGATGCGCACCTGTATCACGCTAAAACTATTTAATATAAAGAATGCTACTCCGTCTTTAACAATGATATTCAACTTTAAAATTTTCAGAACTTCAGGCACATTCCGTAACAGTTTGGATCAACGCAATGCAAATATTGGATACTTTGTTTGCAAAAATCGGCATAACAGTGTTGTGTTGCGTTGTTGTACGCAGAACTTTGCGAAGACTGGTACTGAATGACAGTCCTGGGCATGGGAGTGACAGTTTTAGCTCCGGGTTTTATGAAATAACAGAATGATTAAACCTCAAATAGTGCTTAATATCCATTCTTTACCTACTCTTTAACTACTATAATACCCCATACTCTAATACTATTCTTACTAATTTCTTTAAATACTCTAATACCATTCTTTAACTACTCTTTATGTATTCTGCGTGCAATGCAATGCAGAGAAAATGCTGACACTCAGGCCAAAAAAGGTTTGATGTCTAGTTGCCCAGTCAGCATGGATGATCGTCACTGTGCAATAGTGGCGTACATGGGGCTGTAAATACTACAGAAAACATAAAAGAAACAGAGAAATTATTGAGTATAAAAAGTTTAACGATAAA
The DNA here is from genome assembly GCF_964235325.1 of Thermobia domestica. Taxonomy (NCBI): domain Eukaryota; kingdom Metazoa; phylum Arthropoda; class Insecta; order Zygentoma; family Lepismatidae; genus Thermobia; species Thermobia domestica. The sequence continues at coordinate 21,127,872 of NC_137459.1, read as the reverse complement.
AACCAATAAGATACTTTATTTTGGGGATACCTTTTGAAGCCCTTTATTCCCTTAGAATGCATCATTTAACAGAATTGAAATTATAATAACTTAGCTGGAAGTAGGTCTAAATATGTTCTAAACTTCATTGCGAACGGTTTAGCTATTTTCCTGTGATGCAGTCGCAAACAACAGACTAAAGAGATTTCAATATGAAAAAAAAAGTTTAGAAAAATTATCTCCTCCTTTGAAACAAACTTTTGTAAAACACGGGGACACATGCCCACTTATTTTTAATGCTGAATTCATATACCGAGTCTCATCTTCCTACATTGATGGACTGGTGAGATATTGCATTTTTACATAACTCCCCTCTTCCCCCTTAGGATGTGCCCTTTAATCAATGTTAAATAATAGAACCGCAGTTCAAGGTAGATACTAATTACGTTCCAAAATTAATTTCGAAGGTTACGTTGGCTCAGTGGTAGAGCGCTTACCTCTGGTGCGCCAGGTTTCTGGTTTGACCCCTGGCCAAGTAAGTTTGTGATGGAGAACATCCTGCCCATGGTTTTTTTTTGGGGGGTAGCCCCGTTTCCTCTCACATTCTCATTCCACCAATTGTTCATACACTTGCCTCAGTCAATCGCCTCCCTTAGCCTAACAGGCATAATCGTGGGACGTTAAACTGAAAGATTTCGTTTCATTTTTTTTTCTAAAATGAATTTCAAATTGTTGAACCGTTCTCCCGTGATCTGCCCTGCTAAGAGAAAGGGCCTTATCTCCATTTCACATACTTTCGAGAAAATAAGCAAAACGCGTTTTGGCTTAGGCTGTACGTTCAAATTTGTTGTATTTCAGTAAAACTTTATTAAATATATTTTCACGATCTAAGATTTGTGTGGTTATACAGTTAAATATTTTTGCTTATGAATTGCCACTTAAGGTCTTTTTGCTTAATTTTAGCTACAGTTTTGAACATAAGGTAAACACTCATGACGTCATTACTCCCTATCTATTGGTCAAACCACGTCAATTTCACTTTAGATAGATGCAGAATTGTACTACGAACATTCCCATACCAATATCTCGATTTTCGAAAAATGTGGAGTTAAGGTCTTTTCGCTTAGGACGGCAGTGATATGATCACAAGCAAGAGGCTATATGGCGAACATCCGTCTTTGTAGTGACAGACTCGGGTTTTATTTCGGGTGGAAGTTCATGTGGTTCGTATCTTCGGATCCCACATTAAGCTGTAGGGCCACGTATCATGTAGCCTCAGTGCTGAATGGGCCCTAAACTCAAACCCAAGAAAGGAACCAACAAACAACAAGCAAACTTGATTTCAATGTAAAGAAATTATGGATAATGCCCCTCTTAAAACGGGACTCTTAAGAAACGTTGGGGTACGGGTCCATTTATTTCTAATGACGAGTTTACATACCAAGTTTCATTTTCGTAATTTGACAGAATATTGAGACGCTCAATTTTTGGGATAAATCCCCCCCCCCCCCCGCGTTCTCTCATTAGCATACATATTTAAATCACAGTAATATGACAAATTTCCAGTTCGAGTTAGGTGACAACTACTTTTAGAAATAGGTCTACATTTTAGATGATTCAGTTTTTCAGTGATTTGATCAGAGATCAGTTTTATTTTTTATATATTATATCCGTTTTCTTTCCGCGAAAAAATATGTCACTTTAATTGAAGTACAGTGACAGCTAATTATATTTTGGTACATTTAGAAATTGTTTTCACAAAAATTTTGAAAGTTAACGCCATACAGATTTCTGTTTAACTTTAGAGGGAGGGGAAACCCAGGTTTCTCGGATGTCATCTAAATATAAATAAAATAAAATAAAGAGTTTGTGTGTGTGTCTGTCTGTGTGTCTGTGTGCGGCCTGGGGACCAGACGAGTGGACCGAGAATTAACAAATTTTGGTCACGGGTACTTTGGTCCAGGCCCCACACCAAGACGAAATTCAACCAGTGGGGTTTCAGACGGGGCGTTTATCGGGACTTGTAAAAGTAGTTAGTAAAATGACCGATGTTAGTTTCGAATTCATAGTTTTCGTAGTCGCTGAGATCAATGGTTCAACTTCGATCGCATTAACTTCCAAATTCACCCCATTCAGCTGCGGGCCGGGGTCACCGGGGGGATACCGAGGCATGTAAAAATAATCCAAAATGACCGATATTAGTGTCAAATCCATAGTTTTCGTGGCCGCTGAGATGAATGGTGATATTACAACAGGAGCTGGCTTCCAAATACAGCCCCCATCGGCTGGGGGCCAGAGGCGTTCTTTTAAAATTCGAACAAGGGGTCTCAGGTGGCGTTTACCGGGATATGTAAAAATAGTAGAAAATTACCGATTTTTTTTCTCCTTTCGTTGTTCAGTTTGTTTACGTAGATATTGTATCTGAACCATGCGAAGAATGGGTAGTTCAGCTAATCAATAACACCAGTTTGATTCCAACTTTCCTTTCGCCAACTTTCCTTTCTTGGGTGTAAGAGCCTGCGGGGGACAGAGACACTTTTGGAGGGAAGATAATTTTTGTCTATTAAATAGGAACTTTACAAAACTTCACGTAAATTACATTATAACAAGTCTGGGGTTCAATTGAAGAAACAATGGGATGCTCACCGACTTACATTCTCTAGCGTCGTCACTGATGAAAGCTTTACAAACATATTTCCTCCCTGCATCAGAATACTCTGAGAATTTTGGGGCCATTTTAATTCATGCCGAATCTTTATTGGTTTTGCTTTTATATTCCTTAGAGCTATGTCGGCGGTAGTTCACTACCCGCAGGACCACCTCAACCGATTTTGTCTAAGAGTAGCTAGATGAAGAGTGTTGTAAGAGAAGGGAGCAGTTCTCCAGTAGCCAAGTTATTGGAAATGATAGTGATTGGAACCTCAACTTCGGCATTGGTTCCAGGCTTGGTCACAGTGATTTCAACGACTAGAATACTGCTGAGTGGAAAGCAACCGGAAACCACCATTCTATTTTTCCATAGTTTGTTGACAGCAGAAAGTGGTCTTTTTCAAGTCAAAATATCGTTCCGGAGGTAACATTTCCCCCCATTCGGATCTCTGGGAGGGGGATGTCTTGAAAAGTATTATTGGACGTCAAAGTAACAATGTGGAGAAGGTAAAAAGAGAAACAAAGACAAGAAAGAGCAAAAGGTTTAGAATAGGGACATGGAACGTATTTACTATGTTATAGGGAGGAAAATTAGAAAATGTTAAAGAATAAATGGAACAAAATACAGTAATCGAGATTTGGTACGAGTTTGTGAAGTTAGATGGGAAGGTAATGGGTACTTGAACAGCGTTTTGAACTTTTGTTGGAATTTCTTGTGACTTCTAGTGCGGAAAAGGTGTTATTAGTGGCTGCGACCTTACTAAATTTTGGGGGATTTTTTCGGACAACCCCTTACCCTGCCCAAAGGAATTCAAGTTTATACCGTGTCTGGATAGGCAACACATACAACACCAATGACATAAAAGCTACTTGGGGTCGTGTTTAGAGTTGCCTGATGGTTATAATACAATTATTTTAGTAAAAGAAACTTGTAGCAATGTTATATAATTTACTAATGTTTATGAGTCAAAGTACAGCCATATTAGCTCAGTTGTTGGAATGAATGCCACGTTAAAGATTATTGTAGGCATAGTCTTCGTTACAACACGGTATTTTGTTCAACTCTTCGCTTATTTTGTTCTGTACGCAAAATAACACAGAACTCACCACGGGGAAGTGGTTGCACATCGAGTTCCGCCCAGCCACACACCCGGTAGGCCTACGTTGACCTTTGACATAAGTCACGTAGTTCTTCTTGGTCTCGAAGTGGGGTATTCTTGTTCTAAACTTCCGTTTGGCTCTAACGTAGATATCTCTTGAGTCCTGGCCTCACTTTTTGGACGCTGCCTCGGACATTAGGTTTGCTGTGCGTTTCACAGCTTGCCTATGGCAAGGGAATGTTGTTGTTAGAGTAGCTGAAGTCCTGATGTTTTCTTCAAGGTGCTGGTCTGTTATGTTTCATGTGATTGGCGGCTCTGTTAGACGTTTAGTCCAATTAATCATGCCGTAGTAATTTTCGGCTGTAAAGTTTAATTTTGTAACAATGAAATCACGTGGGCGGCTTGATCTCAGTCTTCTGACTACGGAATCTTTTTATCCTTCTCCAGCCTAACGTTTGAGTATCCGAATTTTCATCTGTTGTCATTGCTGTCAGCAGGTTTTCATAATGAGTGTAATACCCATTTGGTTGTAGAACAGTTTGAATTAAGTGTTGTAGATTTTCTGTCAGAAAACGTGATAACTTAACTATGCTAAACAGTTACATGGGGCGCATTTCGCACGCAGGGTATCGCAGTATTCAGAACCAGGCGGGAGCGTATACTTTAACATTATAATGAACCGAACCTATAGTTTTCGGGGTCCATAAGCTGACTGGTGGATAGTTCTAATGACTTTTAAGTCCAACTTCAGCCCCCAGTGACGAAAAAATCCTCCTAACACACTTAGAGAGAGTAGGAGGAGGGACATATAAAAATGATCGAAAACGGCCGATATGAATGTCGAATCCATAGTGTTCGGAGTCACTAGGATTAACAGTGACACCTTTTATGCCGTTTAAATGAAATTTAGCCCCGCTAAGTACTACTGAGGGTGTAGAAAAGGGTGAGATGTAAAGATAATTGAAAATGGCCGATATTAGTGTCGAGTCCATAGGTTTCGGGTTTCCAAAGTTGATTGGTGACAATTTTGGTGCCCTTTAATTCCAAGGTCAGCTCCTAGTTGGAATAAGACCCCTTAGCACTCCTAGGGGGAGGAGTGGGAGAGGCATAAATGATCGAAAACGACCGATATTCGAGTCATTAGTTTTAGAGGTCGCTCAGATAAATAGCGACACTTCTGATGCCGTTAAAGTCCGATTTACGTCCTCATTGGCACCCGAGTTGGTAAAACGGTAACATGTAAAAATATCGAAAACGACCGATACTAGCGTCGAATCGTTAGTTTTCAGTGTCGCTAAGTTAATTGGACGCAGTCGTGATGCCGTTTAAGTCCAAGTTAATCCACCAGTGGGAGCAAGACCCCGTTAGCACTCCTAGTTTGGAGTGGTAATAGTAGACATGAAAATGACAAGGAACAATCAATATTAATGTCGAATCCATATTTCGAAGTATCTTACATACACTCCAGATGCGATTTAAGTTGAAGTTCGGCCTCCATTAGCACCCTGGGGGTGGGACTAAATTGTGACATGTAAAAATAATTGAAAATGTCGAATCCATAGTTTTTGGGATTGCTGAAAAGAATAGTGACGCTCCCAATACCGTTTAAGTCCAAGTTTGTTCTCTTTACAAAGGGTGCGGTGGAGAAGGTGAACACTAAAATGTCTCAAATCGACTGAGATTTTTATTGAATTCATAGTTTTTAGTGACTAGGAAACGTGTGACCTATTTCAATTGGCTTGTGGATGATAATTAGTACTCACTCCAAGCTCCGCACTCACTACTAATTCATAGTTTTTAATCATATCAATTTGATTTTAGACTAATTCTGTGGAGTAGGGTGGTTTTATATGATATCAAAAGTAGAGTATCTTCTGTATTTTTATTGTTACACTTTTATTGAAATAAATGTTCTAAGGAGGAAGGGAATTAAAATATTTCCCATAAACTTGTTCTTCCCGTACGAAGAACTACCATTTCAGCTAGAAGTTCTATAACGATCTCAGCCAACCGATCTCCTGTTTCATATATTGTATTGCAGACTGAAAAATTCTTTCTTGTCCTTGCCTCCCATATTTTTAATGAACTCGATTGGTATATTATCTATCTTGGTTACCTTTCCATTCCTAATCTCCAATATAGCTTTTTTCAAACTCATCCCGAAGAACACTAAACCTTTTGTCATCTTCGATTATTTTATTTTCTACTTCAATATCTAAGCTGCACGGTCTATCCCTACTCTTATATAAGTCCTCAACATATTCTTTCCATCTTCCTAAAACTTCAATTCTCCCGCTGAGTACTTATCCATTCTTATTTTCTACTGTCATCCTAATACCCCTTGTTTCATCCAAAGTTCCATAAATTTCACCTCCTTGTACATTTCCTCATATTTTCCAACTCTTCTTAATGTCCTCGGATTTTCTTTTGTAAAACTCTTCACTTGCTTTTTCTGGGGATATTTTACCTCCGGAAATATATTTTGACTTGCGAAAGATCATTGTACATATGTTCTCTTTTTGCTGCCAGCAAACTAGGGAAAAAGAGTGGTGGTTTCCCGTTGCCTTCCACCCCGCAGTATCCCAGCAGTTAAAGTCACTCTGACCACGCCTGCCACTAATGTCCAAGTTGCCGTACCAATCACTATGATTTCCTCCAACTTGGCTACTGGAGAACTGCTGCCTTCTGCCAGAACACTCTTCGTTTGGCTACTCCATTTAGACCAATTCTGTAGGGGTGGCTCTTCTGGTACTGCACTACCATCGACATAGCTCTAAATTTCACTTTAGCACGCAATCCTTCTATCGGACACATAATTGTGTTCGTAAAGGTGGTGTTTAGCGGTTACGATTGAAGCGTATGGCATGTATAAAATATTTTTAAAGTGTGCATATATTTTTTGAATAGGCCGGTATATTTTGTGAAATGTTCTAACCGATAACGCAACCAGTTAATAGACCAAGCTCAGGTGTACAATGTCGCAAAATCCATACATGTTCAGAAAATAGGCTGAGGTGCTGAATCAGTCAGGGAGTAATGTGTTGTTGAACAGGGTTATATAAAATTGCATTACAGAAAACACATAAGTGCTTTCGATTATCTTTATGAGTTCAAACTGTAACATCTTGCACGCTGCAGAAATCGACGCTCGGAAAAATGTTTATGCAATTGCAGGCGAGTTGGGCATGCACAACACCATTGTCGTTCAGCGGCTCCGAACAATCATTAAGGTGAAAATGTTCTACTCATGGAAACCGCATGTGTTGACACCGGACAACGAGGGTGCAAGTGTACAGGCCTCTGGGTGTACGAAATAATTGGGAAGGTTTCTTACATCTGAGTGGAACTTCTGAAGTGAAATGAGTCGTAGCCGACTCTCAGAACGGTTTCCAAAATCGCCCCTCTAGCCGCAGAAGATGTTACGGGTATGGTGGTCTATGGTGGGAATAATCCGCCCGTTGAGGGAAAGCGATCACTGAATTTCATGAAAGATACCGAAGATTTTATTCCAAGCACCTGGCAATAATCAACAGACACGATGCCCGACATACAGTTCATAAATGACACATATACACAGTTATTTCATAGCGTTGGCCCAGAAATATTCCATTGCTACATCCTCTTGTTTTCACTGAAATGGTGTAAGAAAAGTATTATTCGGCTTACAGAGTTACAACCATTGAACAGTCTGATGCTGTGAAATAGTCACATTCTGATCGCCCCATAATGTGATTCAATTTAAATCTCAATAGCTCAGCGCCTAATTAAGCTAGGAAGGTAAGTTTGGTATCAATGTGTTCCTGAAGGATGAAGCTTTCGACTGATATGTATTTCATGTATGTGCAGGCTACCACGGCGAAGCGGGAGGGTAAACACGTGATACAAAAACAAAAAACAGGTAGTTTCCTTCCCACGTTAGCCATGGTACGCTCCACATACATGAAATACATATCGGCTTAAAACTTCGTCCTTCAAGAACACATTGATACCAAAATTATCTTCCTAACTTAATTAGGCGCTGAGCTATTGATGTTTAAATTGAATCACATTAAGGGGCGACCAGAATGTGACTATTTTACAGCATCAGACGACTCAATGGTCGTAACTCTGTAACGATGCGCTCATACGCTCATATGAACTTTTTTCGCTTGTCTACCCATAAGGAATCCACCCCTGAAATTTTGCCGTACCTTTTTGTTACACCCTCTATATATATATATATATATATATATATATATATATATATATATATATATAACGTTACACCCTGGATATATATAATGGGCCATGTGGATCTCAGCCTTAATTGGCTCGTCATATTCGTCTCTTTACCTATATATACGTGCGTGACTTGTGTGCGCGGGTGCACACCATGTACACACAGAGATAAACTGATCATAACGTTAAGCTTAGTAGTCCTAATCAAATTCGAAAAACTCTGTGCTGGCGCAACACACGTCGTAATTTTTGCAGAAAACAAGCTTGATTTTTACTTACACTAATATTTAGAGCGCCACACGAATCTGAACTAAAATATATATGTAAAATATGTCCATGTTAAACACGTAGAAGTGTTTACCATAATAATCTTTCAAAGTGTATAAAATCAAACTGCTGGTAGTATAAAAATTAAAATAACTTTATACTTCAAAAGTTACACCTTTGCACTCGAAAGAGAGTAGGCCTATATAGTATTGACGCAATTATACCACTTACTGTATATACTATGTTTCAAGGATTTTTATTTTCGTTAAGATTAATGTTGACTTGATTAAAGTGTTTATTTTAAGTGAGAGATCTTCTTACATAAATATTTTTATCAACTACAACTATCGAATGACAACTACATCTATTAACCTACAAATTACAGTCTCAGCATCAACCATTTCTTCCTCTGTTGGCGCGAAAGATAAGAGTACACTTCTGGTGCGAAACACCCTAAAAGATTGCTGATTTGCGTGTTATGTGGTAACACAAGGACGCTCAAGGTCATACGTTTCCTAATCTTTACCGAAATGTATTCGTATGATATAATTTCCTCCTAACAAAACTCGTGACTTTCCAAACGGATTTTGATAATTTTCAGCTGCAATGTCCTAACTAGTCATTTACAGTATTATAAAAAAGAAAGAAAAGAAAAGAAAGAAAGAAAGAAATACTGGTAGAAATTAATGAAAACAGTGGTGGATTTACGTATAAGCTAAACAAGCTATAACTTAGGGCCCCACTCGCTTGGGGGTCCTAAAAATTAAAAAAAAAAAACTGTAATGTAATTTCCAAATAGCAAGTAAAAGCACATAAGATAAAAAGGGAATACAACAATTATGTTTTGTATTGTTATGTACTAGTCTTTTATGAAGCAGGGGGCGCGGTGGCTCAGTGGTAGAGCGTTCATCGGTGCTTAGAGTCTCTGGTTCGATCCCAGCTCGCACCCTGTGGACTTCGTAGTGGACAAACACCGTGCTCGTGGGTTTTCTTGGGGTTTTCCCGTTTCCTCCTACTTCCTTCATTCCACCATTTCATTCATTTCTCATCATCACCGTCTTCTTTAGCCTAACCGGAATAACCATGGGACGTAAAACTAAAGATTTAATTTCATCTTCTTTTATGAAGCAAGTAATAGGGCTCTATTTCTCAGCCCCACTTGTAATGAGGCTCTTGTTATCAGCCCTGCTTGTAATGGGCCCTTGTTTCGATTTAGATATCCATTAGATCCATAAATTAGCATATAGCATATATTCAAACCTAAAAAACGGCGACATTTTGTCGCTGAAAAAGAAAGCTTGACGTGTAAAGGGCCCCTAAAGTTTGACATATAAAGGGTCCCTTTCAATAGCTTAGGGCCCCACCAAACCTAAAGCCGGCACTGAATGAGAATACAATACTTCCGTCCATGATTTTTTATTGTATGTTTTAAAGACTTTTAGGTTTTTCATTTTTTTTTAAACGATTGAACTAAAAATTCGAGGAGCTAGTTTTTTTTTTTTTTCATAGATCTTGGTCCATGCTTTACCGCTAATTCAAAACCATTTTGATACAATTCTTACGGTATTATTGGACTTTAATCAACTGTCAAGATGTTCAGTATTAAGTAATTAAGCAGTCTTTTAGTTCACGAAACTTATTTTATACTCATTTGTGAGTAAACTAACAAGTAAGAAACATTTAGAAAAAGGAACAACTGCTTTACTTTTATTTGCATTGTCAGCCCCCCCCCCAAAAAAAAAATATTCTGAAGAAATCCTTAAATCGTATAAATGTGTGACCTTTGCCATTCAAAATTAAATGTGATAGAATTGGAAAGATTAGATTGGAACTACAGATGTTATGAAAATCATTTTCTCAATTAAATGCTAGTCTAATGCATCTATACAGAACAATTTGATTCCATTTTATGATTATTGTCTTGCTCTCGGAGGCATAAATCTCAAATTATCATTTACTAAATATGAATAGGGGCCGGCTCTACCTTATGTGCAACACGTGCATTTACAAGGGGTGACAGTTTCGAGGAGTGGCTTAATCTGTCATAACTATACAGGTATTATTTTTTTTAAAAAAAATATTTCTTACTGAAAGCAGACTTCATGATGATGGGAGTTAAATTTACTAAGCTGACTTTCTATATCAGTACTACATTCATAAATCATGTTTCGGTCGCATTATTTTAAGGTCACATGGACAGTGCTAAAGCAAGTGGTTAAACAAATCCCGAGATGAATTGCCTGATTGTTGTCAAATACGAGAACTCAATCCTCGAACAGTATTGAACACCTGTTCCATTTAGTTGGTTATCACGGTTTTGATATGAAAACTAGTTTTACCTTTGTTACCAAAAAGTTTCTTATTATTAAAGGTGGGAACAAGTTTTTTTTTAAATGTTAACAGATGTAGAAAGAAAGTCAAGATATAAAGATAAAATAGCTAGTTGCACTGCAATTTCAAACTGACTGACAATGAAGCTCGAAAAAGGATTATCATCTTTCCACTGCAGGTGTGTTTGCTTTATCTTTCACTAACATAATATATTATTATTTAAAGAAAAAACACACGCAACGAGGTTGTATCTGTAGTTTCCAGACCTTTCTGAGTGTGAGTGCACTTTCCCTCCCATTCGTTGTTCATAATGGTGTATTATACTCAAAATCGTGGCTTTTAAGATTTGTTCTTTCTGAGGAAAGGGGACGGAAAATAATGCCATTTTACGGGGCGGCAAATTGCCTAGGGCGGCCCTGAATATGAATACACTTATTACAGTTATCAACCACATTTCTTTCTTAAAAAAGAAAGATAAAATTAATAAGGTACCTGCTTTATTGCAGCTAAGTAACAGTACATTTTTTAAGAGTACTAAAGACAAGAAAAATAAAATCCCTAGGCATGTGCAAAATTTCGATGTAGAATATGATTTTACATATTGAAGAGATGTACGAAGTTTAAAGGCAACGTTTGTGTTATCAGTAAAATGCATCGGTACTTTAAAGATAATTAATTAAGCAGATTGATGTGGTAGAGATTGAGTTGCATATAAAATTGGGCGTATTCATTTACTCCTTTCTCCTGTCCATCAAAGTGTAAAATGACTGAGTACTTTAGCAACAGACGACGGTGAAAGTCGTTTGTCGTCATTGCGACGGTGCTCTATTGTCTCAAGAAGCAGGGGGCGGGGGGTTATCTTCCTCTTCCTCTGTTGCAGGATGCAGAGATATTACTTTTTTTTTCTTAACATTTATTTCGGTGTTAAGATTATGGAACAAAGAAACAGCTTCAGATCGTGAACTACATGACAGTAAAACACAATGTTCAGCAGCTTTTATGGTTTTATATTTGGAATAATAATGTTCAAAATTGTATTCATTTCTTTTTATTACTGCATTGCCGTTATGTCGCGGAAGTTTGGATCTATGAGAAAAAAGTATACCTATATACTTCGTAGAGTTTTCGTCAATGAAATAATTTGTACCTAATGGTTGCAAAATCTTACTGCTTTCAGTGGTTTAGTTTTTACAGTAATACTTTACAGGGCTGTAATTACTTAGAGAAAACTACAACAGGAAATAATTAGGCTATGTCCCATTGATAGTAATAAAACAAAGATTTTTCTACATAATAATAATAATTTATACTTAACACGCAAGGACAATTACAAAATTAAAAATACATGAAATCTAGAAAATAAAGTATTTGGAAAACAAATTGGCTCTGGCCCTTATGATGCGATATCAAGCTTCCTTCTATAACCAAAGCACTGAAACATCTTAAAGTTTTAAGTTACCTCACAAAGATCCAGTGCACGTATTCTACCTAACTATTTGATATTCCATTCCGTTCTTTGGAGAATCAGTAGGCCTTCTGTTACAACAGGAAAGGGTTCTATGATCTGCCCTTGTAGCTCCAGCTGATCTAAAAGAAAAGTTGGGACAACGTCTCTGACCTGAAAATTCACGAGAAGAATCCACACTACCTTATATTCGTAAACCTAACAGGACAGGGCACTCAATATCTGTTCACCAATAACCGTTGTGGGAGATATCCTCTCAGTTTCCAATGTAGTAGGTTCGAGCTTTATCTTGCTCGAAACAGTCCTCTTCAAACTGGGGTATTATCTAATTCTAAATATCTTCAGTTAGAGTGTTTTCTTCATAGAAAATGTCCATAGAAATTTGAACATGGCTCCAAAAATGACCAACTCCTGCCACTGTCTCCCCAGAGCATGATGGGTGATTGGTGTTGAATTTTCTTTACACAGACAATCTTCCTTTAACAGTTTTGCTTACCAATAGCATGTTACAATAGTACATTGGAAACCTCAAATATACGCTTAAAAAAACAGTTAACCGGACAACAATATATTCCAGGAATATGTGGAATATGTATGTTTACTACATAATCTTTATGAATCATAGGTTACCGTATGTTCCATACGTATTTTCCTTTTTTCCACTTAGATGCTACATCATGCCACTGTAGTATATCTGACATCTAACAGTCTTCTGTACGTTACATACGTCAACTGTATGTTAAATCCATCCATCTGTATGTGAAATCCTGACCTCTTATTGATTCGACTCCAAGGAGAATAATAAATGTAACAAAACACTTCACTACAGGAGTAAATACTCAAGCGATCGAATTGAAAGAACCCCGCGCAATCCTTATGAAAATTGGATTTCGGTGAAATAGCTTGAAATACTGATATGTTGTAGTTATTGTGTTCCTAAGAAAAAGTCTCAGTGGGCACAACCATCAATCACTGACCGTTTGGCCACTACAAGGCCACTTCTTTTAAATAGCAGAAGATAACGATATTCTGGATTTCGGTCAAAATGACTGAAACCGTGATATGTTGTAGATATTGTGATCCTGAGAAAAAGTCTTATTGAGCACAACCACCAATCACTGACCGTTTGGCCACTACAAGACACCTTTTTAAAACAGCCGAAGATAGCGAGATTATGGATTTCGGTGAAAATGACTGAAACCGTGATATGTTGTAGATATTGTTATTCTAAGAAAAGTCTCAATGGGCACAACCACCCATCACTAACCATTTGGTCACTACAGGGCCACTTTTTTGAAAACAGCCCAGTATGTTATGGATTTCGGTGAAAATACATGAAACTGTGATATGTTTTAGATTTTCTCATCGTGAGAAAAGTCTTAATGGGCACAACCGTCAATTATAGATCATTTGGCCACTACAGGGCCACTTTTTTGAAACAGCCCAAGATAACGATATTTTGTATTTCGGTGAAAATGGGTGAAACAGTAATATGTTGTAGATGTCGTGATCCGGAGAAAAATAATTAATTCGTGGCTACCGAGCAACGGTAGTTCAGTTGGTAGAGAATTTGTTCGCATTCGAGAGGTTCGGCCAAGGTCGGTCATACTGTCTAGGGTTTTCCAGGGCTTTGCTTTGTCCCGCAAGATGAACATTGGGATGTTATATATATGCTTAAATGGTGTCCGCCGCTACTCTCCCCATCCCTTTTCAGGGTTGTGGGAAGGGATAAGAAGATCTAAACCCTTTCAGAGTTTCATACGATTCCACAAAATCCCAGAACATCGTTACATTCTGGTGTTTTCAAAAATGTGGCCCCGTAGTGGCCAAATGGTCAGTGATTGGTGGTTGTGCTCAATAAGACTTTTTCTCAGGATCACAATATCTACAACCTATCACGGTTTCAGTCATTTTCACCGAAATCCAGAACATCGTTATCTTCTGCTATTTAAAAGAAGTGGCCCCGTAGTGGCCAAATAGTCAGTGATTGGTGGTTGTGCAAGGTAGAAACAGCTAGTTTCGGTTCACCCTGGTCCAGCATCTGGTAGGAGTTTAACATCTCTTCCAGTATTATTTTATTTATAATATATATTTTATAACTTTTAGTGCATACATAAATGCATATTTTCAGATTTCTTCTAGTTCATACTAGCTGAACCTGCGCTCTCTACACAGCTCATCATTCACATATGAGGATGACTCTCCTTGTCATTCCTCACAACATATGTACATGTCCCTTTACATACACAAGTGAAAGACGTCTTGATAAAAATCGGCAAGGAGTATCATAAAGGGGAGATCTTATCGATTATTTTTTCAATATCACGCGCCGTTTGCAAGATTTGAGCCTACTTCCGGTTGGAGTTTCTAATTCATGTATGATCAGTGTTTTCTTTCTTCTTGCATGCAATATGTAATAAGTAAATATATTACATACACAATTAATTATAATGTCAGTTATATATGGTGTTCATTGGGCCAAACACTCCAAACACTAAAGATTCATCTGAGACTGGAGAAATGGTTAACCTTCGTTTCTCATTATAATTTGACCATGAAACAAACGCCTGAGGGGTATGTAACCCCTATATGCAAATATGTGGTATTGGAATATATAACTTGTAGGATATGATGCTTTACTTTTTGAAATGTCAACACTTCCAGTGGACACCTTAAAAAATGTAATAAAGAAATAACGATCATGTTTTTTAAACAATGTAATTAGAAGTGACCAATCTACACAAAATTTGCAATCGATCAGTGAAAATGGCATCTTTCTAGAGGGAACTCAGTGTCCAAAGGATTGGTCACAAACATATGAACTTTTCTAACATTTTAATATATAGATAAATTCGGATCCCTAGTGTTTGGAAAGGAAACTCTAACAGAAAATTGAAGTTGTTTGAAAGGGTTAAATAAGTGTCTTTCTTTACACGTGGACTCTCTTATGCTGAAAAATACTTGCGTCAAAAGGTGATTCAATAATGTTTTCAGCCATTCAAAACAAAAAAAAAAAAAAAAAAAAAAAAACAATGAAAATTTCAACTATTGTCATTTATCTTAGGTGATGATTTAATTTTGTCACTTATAGTAAAACGATAGAAAAAAATCTATGATGTCAGGTATGTTATTATACTAAAAGGTATAAGCAAATCTTTAGGGCTCTTTGCGTGATGCTGTCACAAACAGATAGTTATTTCAAATATATTTGTAAAGTTTAACCAATATTAAGTATGCTTTCTATCACAAAGCTATTAACATAAATGTCAATACTTAAAATCTAATTCTGTCCAACAATTTTTTGTGATTCATCTTTCTATCCTTCCGTTTAGAATAAAACAGAAGAAATTAAAGGTTGATTAAATGATTTTCAACTCAATGGAACTAATTTTGTAAAATATGTCAAATAATATCTCAGAATATCAAAGTAAGTACTTTGTGTTTTCTATAGCTAGGTGAGAGGTTGGCCGTATGGTTTCTGATGGCCTGTGCATGGCAAGTAATTACAGAAGACTCATCTGCTTCGAAGAAACGAGACACAGATAATCTAGGAAATGACGATTCAGATGTTAGTGCCAGTGAGTTGGAGCCGGAAGCCAGAGGAAATCCTGGGATTGTCATCCTTTATTCAAAGCACTCTCATAAGGATGACTTTGGCAAAGACCCATACGGTAGGTGAAATCCATGAGCATTTATGAGCATGGGCATTTATTTTGACATGCTAAATACAATCAACAAAGAAAAACATATTATTTTCCGCGTCCATTCGAACGTTTTGTTAGTCTAATTTTGGCCTTGTTGTTAAGCGTTAATTTGGGACAATAATTTGATTAGCTATAGTGTAAATGCCGTCTCTACTTCAAATAAAAGATTGCTTTCAAAAAATAATAAGAACGAATTTTTTCCGAAATAGGAGAACTTAAAGAAATTTTCCGCATAAATTGATAATCTAAACTTCATAGATTTCATATTTATACACGATACTGAAATGTTTCTTTACAGAACTGATATAATGTACTACTTCATTATTTTCAAACATTTGGTTAAAGAATGTCAGAAGAGGCTTGTTTCTGATATTGATTTTGTGGAGATAATTTCAAAATGAATTGTAGCAGAGTGTTTTAGTGACATTTTAAGGGCAAAGATCTAAGAATTTTGAACTATTGGTTTGTGAAGGATTAAAATTCATAAATGAAGGGGTTACAATTACTGTGTGGTTCTACTTACAATCGCAGAAAACACGTACTTTAACTGCTCGTAGAAAAAGCATTAGTCCCTGATCTTTACGTCAATTGATACTTCGATCAGATCGTGGCCTCAAGGACAGCATACATTGACCAGCTAAAACGTTATGACAACCTGTTACTTGACAAAATCATTAGGATGATGTAAGAGGCACGGAGCAAAGCAGAACCGCTCGCCAGACAGTGACGAATATCTCACACAATTACTCAGTCTGATGCTTTTGCATAGAATGAGTAAGTTTGGCGATATATCAGAGTTTGATAGGAGCCAGATTGTGATGGCCGGACAGCTAATAGCTTGTGTCTCGGAAACAGTGCGACTTGTCGGGTATTCGCTAGCTGATGTGGTTAGTGTCTTCCAAAAGTAAGAAAAGGGTGTAAAACCAGCATAAAACCAAAAGAAGTGGGGTGGCCATATCTCATTGAGGATGTTTGACGTCATAGACTGTTGAGGTTTCTGCAAACTATAGGACAATTAACAACAGATTTTAACAGTAGACAAAGCACGAGTGTGTCTGAGCGCACAATTCACAAAGCGCTGTTATATAAGAGCTTCTGCAGCCGACGCCCTACATGTTTGCCGATGTTAACCGAATGGTATCATCAATGATGACTGGAACGGGCACATGCCCATCGCCATTAGATCACAGAACAATAGCACAACGTTACATGGTGTGATGAATCATGATACCGCCTTAATCATATTGATGGCCAGCTTAGAATCCGTCGTCTTCCAGAAAAACAGCTGCTCGAGAGGTGCACAGTAGGATCACAAGAGGCCTGTGATGACTAAATAATGATTTGGGAAACCTTCACATGGCCATCAATCGGCTCGGTAGTATATAGGGTCGTAGCTATAGGTGAGTCATTGCTGATTACGTAGACCCATTAATGTCAGCCATATTTCGAGCTCAGATTGAAATCTTTCAGCAGGACAATGATCCTTGTCATAAGATCAATGTGAAGCTGGAGTGATTCGATGAGCAGAGCGGTGAATTTAGTTGATTCCATGTCAAACTACATTGCTGCTGTCCTGTGGACCAATGGTGGACTACCAGATATTAGTTAGATGGTCATAGTGTTTTGACTGGTCAGTGTATGTTATCTTTATCGGATTTGAACTAATCTCATTTTCCATAAGAATATTGATAGAGGTTTTCTTTTGATGTGTTCTTACAAATTTATTTCTACAAAAATAAAATATGATGATTTTGTAACCCATTCTTTTCTCTATTCTCTCTTAATAGAAATAGGTGAAGTATGAGTTTAGAATCTGATTAACAGCTGATAATGATCGTAGCTCAAGTTATTTTTTCACTAGCTAAATATTACGCCGTAGTAATCACAAAAATAAAATGTTTTTAAGACGTAAAATGAAAAAGAGAAAACAGTACATATTTATTTAGTTATTAAATGAGCTGTCTGAAACTAGAGTGAACTAACTGCATTATTTTATTCAGGTTTATGAGTTTAAGCATAAAATCATTTGAGTTTCGCATATGAATCTTATACTACAACAAACTAATTGTAGAAACTAACGCAATGGTAACATGAAATGTCTCAAGTTATTCACTGATGCAAAATGGAAATACTTAGAAAAAATCGTGTCACGCTCCGTACTGATCTCTAGTTGTAAATCAGAGTCATATATACAATCAATGTGCTAAAAGATAATTACTAAACTTTAAAATTAATGAATCACCTGATAAACAACCTATCTTTCCAGACTATCCCAGTGGTTACGGAAGGATATTGAATAAACCGCCCAGCTTTCAGACGTTCGACAGCAACCAGCACCATCACAAACATGGAGGACCAAAACCTGGATGTGCACACGACCTCAATTATTGCCTCTATGACAAAGAATACCCGGTGTGAGTATTACATTGTCACTATTCTGCCTTTTGTTAGTTTCTGTCATGTGATAAACACAGGTTTATAATGCGGTTATGGAAATCTGGCGTCTGAGACTGTAGTATTTTTTCACACAGTTTTTAGGTGACCAAGGTCAGTGACTACGCTGTTGCCGGTAGTTAAATATTGAATCTTCTCTCAAGTAAGATTGTTTTTGTAATTTGAAAATCATAAGTTACAAATCACTAATTCATATTGTTACTTATGACCTGTTAAATATTCTAAGTTTGTCGCCAGAATTACAGTCCCTGTTATTAAAGGACTTTTGGTAACAGCACCTGTACACTAAGAAAAAATGTAGGTGGCATACTTAAAAAGATAGGTTACGTGAGTAATTTCTGTAGCTTTTGGACTTAACGTACAGCAGACGTATAACTGAAAACGCATGTTTTATAATACTTTCTGTATAAGTGTTCCATCTGTACGTACTTTCCGTATGAAACAATATAGGCAGTTAGGATCTCACATACAAATGGACGTATATAACATACAGCTGAGGAATGTAACATAAGTGTATGCATGTGATATACGGAAAACTGTTAGATGTCAGACATCCTGCAACGACACGATGTAACATCCAAGGGCAGTGCCTATCCAGCATACGGATAACGTATGCTCCGTACTGATTTCTGTAATGAGCAAGAGGATAACGCCGCAGAACGGATTTTTCTCAGTGTAGTTCATCACAGGTTGTGTCCAATTGTCAGACGTCAGCTTTCCTTAACCACAGTAGCAATAGTTGGATACGAATAATCAAATGGGTTAGATTTACTGTGCTGTGCTAACCTCATCGTTCTTATGTTACTTGAAAACTCCCAGTGAAATTTAACCCATTGAGAAAGGAAAGATACTTTTTCTTTTGTTGTAACAATGCATTGTTTTGCATACGATGATATAACGATAGGAAGATGTTTCTGTTATAGAGAGAGTGAGAGTGTATTCTGTTCATATGGAAGCATATGTGTCTGACGAAAATAAAGGAAGTTGACGCACGAGTGCCGCTGGAACGTCAAGTTCAACACGAAATCACAAAACTTTTGCAGAATGTTAACCGGATGAGAGACAGGGTGAGCGTTAGCGAAAGTGGACCAAAGAAAAGAAGACGCTATGCAAATGTTACAAATTCATTTCTTTGTTTTTCGTTTCATTTTACTTTTTTCCAGTTCGCGTACTGAAAAGATAATCTTTAAATACGCCAACCCAAATTAATTCCACAATAGGCAAGCGGTAAAGAAGCTCGAAATGCTTGGTACTCTAATTATAGGCATCAAAGTGGAACTATATCCAGAAAGTTTGCAATGAACTGCTCGCTGGATGGAAACATCTCCATTTACTATGTAATTAATTCTAATAGGAAATCAAGACCACGTTTTCTTATTACTGACTTACGACACCAAACATAAAGATTAGACGTACATAAATGCTTCAAATGATAGACTTTAATATATTTTTAAAAAAAATCAAATCTTTTCAGTTTAACGTCCCACGATTGTGCCTGTTAGGCTAAAGGAGATGGATGATTTAGGCAAGTAAATGATAATTAAAAAAAGGTGGAATTAGAAAGTGGGAGAAAACGGAAGCACCCCAAGAAAACCCACGGACAACATATTGTCGACGACAAAATTCCTTGGCTAAGGGATCGAACCAGAGATCACACACACCAAAGATAAATGTTCTGCAACTGAGCTACCGTGCCCTTCATGTCCAAAGTCAGATTTTAGATTTGGTTCTATAATGATATGCAAAGGAGGATCCTTTTTACGTGCTTATGAGCTGCAACACTCTCTGTGCGCTCTAAGATATACAGGGTGTTTCAAAATAACACCGACAACGTTTGGGAGATGATTCCTGACAGCAAGGTAACACAAAAAGCATAAACAAACCTGGGTGCACAAATGCTTCCTTTTGGAGTTATAGGCGGCCGAAAACGTGAAAAAATGAACTTTTAAGGTCAATAGTTCCAAAACTATGGAACCTAAAGTAGTCGGGTGAAAACTTCACTTAGGAACTAATATGTGCCCTATCCAAATATAGAAGTTTCAGAATCCTGTGATACTTCCGCAACAATTCTTATAGAGGTAGTTGGTGAGTACTTGAAAATATATGCCCATGTGTGTTTTTTTAAACATGTGTTTTTTGATAGCGCACATTTTAGTTCCTAAGTGAAGCCTCGACCCGACTACGGTATGTCCTATAGTTTTAGAGCTATCGACCTTAAAATTTCATTTGTGTGTGTGTGTGTGTTTTCGGCAGCCTATAACTCCGAAAGGAAGCTTTTATGCATCCAAGTTGGTCTATACTTTTTGTCTTATCTTGGTGTTACGACTCACCTCCTAAACGTTGTTGCTGTTGTTTTGAAACTCCCTGTACATTATATATATATATATATATATATATATATATATATATATATATATATATATATATATATATATATATATATATATATATATATTAAATCAATGTGCTGGAATCAATTTACTATTGATATAACGAATTATGTATTCGTTGGCAAGCAACAGTAAAGAAAAGCTATCAAAATTAAAAAGATGGTTATTTGTCAATTTGGTCTCCTTTTAAAGAAAAAAGTTTAGTATGAAATTGTTGCCTCATTGCCGGGAATATTGGTAACTTTTACGCAAGCAATTGTATAAAATGGTTTGTTTTTTCTAGGCAAATAGAACACAAAATAATTTTATGTTACTTATTTCTTTATGTTTTTATTTGTTTTTACTTTTTGATGGAAATTGTTTCTTAACACATTATGACGAAAAGCGTGTGTATATAATTATTATTTTACAAAATGTTGTATTGTTTGAATTTACTCTTCATATTTAAATAACAGGTTTGAAAGTCCACAACATCAAATGACGCGCTTCCTGTCTTGGGACATTTTCCTCCCTTTCCTCAGCTACTCATGTCATGCTAGCGTGTCTTCCGCATACACTCAGGAAAGAAAGTTTTTTTTTTTTAATTTTTAAATTGCTACACTGCGTGTACGTGAATGTTTATATAGACTCCGCGTACTATAGTTGCAAGAGTGCGCGCGCGTGAGTGTGGAGGGTAATAAAATTGCATAACTAAACCATTGCAATTATTCATTATTTCTTTCTACAACAACAATGCGAACAAGTCTGACAGCGCCGAAGGTAAAAAGCAGAATAATATTTGTCACGCGTATGTATGTACGTAAGTGAATTCATGCGCGTTGTTATTTGGCTTTTAGAAACTACACTACTCGACATAAATTCACGAGTGAGGCGTCAATAGATTTGCCTTTTTCAAGAGAGACTCTCGGTGCATCTTGGTCATATATATATATGTACAGTGGCGTATTTACGATTTTGTTTCGGGGGGGGCTTTGCCTGAAAATGTGAAAATTCTGCAAGATATTTCATATACTTTACTCTAGTAAGATTTCGGGGGGGCTTAAACCCGGAAGCCCCCCTAAATACGCCTCAAGAAGACAGTTATAGATATGCGACAATCATTTTGGACATGAGTGTACCACTGGTTTCCGTTGCTGTCTAGCGAAGTCTCTCCACATGCAAAGATCTCCTGAGCTCCAAGCGACAGAAACTAATATTCGAAAACATAGAAATGTGCATAATCAAGTATAACCAGTTTCTGAAGACCCACTAGTATGTAACGGTTTCTCAAGCCGCAATATTGCTAAATTAAAGTTTTCTTTTTTTAAAATACCGAGTTGGTTTTAACAACAATTTTATTACAAGAATGTTGAATGTTGTACAAGTTTGAGATTAAATGAACAAGTTTGAGAGATTTTAACAATTGCTGATGTAATGAATAAAGAATGTTCATGTAACTGTATACTATAGTACTTAATAAAGATATGCTATTAGCACCTTTTTTTGCACCTTTTTGAATGATTTTTCAGCCTCTTTTATTCCCTTTTTCCTACCACAATTTTGCACCTTAAAATCCGGTCTCTACTGATCATCATAGTGCTTTCATGAACAAACTATGATCGTTTAAGCTATCTTTAGTATCTATTCGAAGCTCTTCCTGAGAAATAATTAAACTTGAAACCAGAAGTCTGATCATTCAATTATTAAACTTTGCTCGGCAACTACTCTTGTACCAACACTGACTTATTAGCACAGTAGTTTTTCTGTTCGTATTGATATAGAAATGTCACAGTGTGTAATATGAATCAGAATTCTGTGAAAACATTTATTTTTCTTCTCTTTTATGTCTTCATAGTGATAAAGTTCATGATATTGTGAATAACTACCACGACGACGTTCATCACATGTACCATGGCCTTAATCATTACCCGCCGCAGGATTACATTGCATATGACAACTACACGCACGGATACAGGTAGGTTCAATGTCTTTGTCTATCATTTTACATTTGCTAGAATGTTTGTTATCGTAGACCAGTTATTTCAACTGAGCTATATCACAAGAAGTGTTTCTGCTTCAGGAATACATCTAAAGCATCAGTATGAGCCAATAATGGGAAAGGTTGGTAAGAATTAAGAAGTGTTGGCAGTGTACGAGTATCTTGAATCCACGAGTGGAATACCTAAAGTACTATAGGCTCATAGGGTGTAGGATGGTTGGTAAGAGTTAAGAAGTGTTGACATTGTACGAGTAGTCATGAATCCAAGAGTTGAATACCCAAAACACCATCGACTGATAGGGTATACGATGATTGCTAAGATTTCAGAAGTATCTGCAGTGTATGAGTAGTCATGAATCCACTAGTGGAGTACCTAAAAGACCAACGAATCATAGGGTGTAGGATATTTGGTACGAGATTTAAAAAGTATTGGCAGTGTACGAGTAGTCATGAATTTACGAGTGGAGTACCTAAAAGATAATTGACTCATAGGATTTAGGATCGTTGGTAAGTGTTAAGAAGTGTTGGCAGTGTACCAGTAGTCATGAATGCAGGGGTGGAGTACCTTAAAGACCATCGACTCAGGGTGTACGATGGTTGGTAAGAGTTAAGAAGTGTTGGCATTGTATGAGTAGTCATGAATTCGCTAGTGGTGTACCTAAAAGACCATAGATTCATAGGGTGTAGGATGTTTGGTAGGATCTAAGAACTATTGGCAGAATACAAGTAGTCATGAATCCACCAATGGAAAATCTGAAAGACCATAGACTTTTGTATCATAATTCCTGTTTGCTTGATACCACTGCTTCGACTATGAGCAACTTTCTCTGTTTGGTCCTTACACTGAGTGTTATGTTTCATAAGAATGACAGAAGCAAGTTGTGACGTCACAGATAATCTAGTTCGAAGCCACTTCTGTCAGCTGGGCACTACCCTTTAGCTATTAATAAGAATATTGAGTATATCTTGTCAGAATTCCTTCTCAATCATTTCTTTTTATAATCTTGGTCAGTTCAAAGGGATCTATCTTTTGGTATATGTCTCATTTGGACATTTGGACATTCGAAGTGGTTCAAGTTCATGATTTCCGGTTTCAACTTTCACTGCCATAAAACAAAACAAAAAAAAAAAAAGGATAGCGACTACTGTTTTTTTTTTTTTTTTTTTTTTTTTTTTTTTTTTTTTTTTTTTAATATATGGGTTCAGCGTCCAAGGACCAGGTTCTATCTTTAATCCTATTAATATTCCTTTCAACACGGCGACAGTCATGGCTTCGTTGAGAACACTACTTTTCTTTCTTCTTGTACGCGCCAAAAATGACCTATCACAAACCGAAACAACTGCAAATTGTTGAACGAAACTTACACAATCACTACATGCCGTTTTGAAGCACAAAAGTAATAGAGGGCACTCTACATCGATTTTAAGAGCCTGCCTTACCAAAAATAATACAAAATTTACCATTTTTCTTTTGCTTGTTTATTCGTCAGTGAAAGGAGATAATGAAATGCAAGTCACTACAATCATAGATAATGCTATTCTACAACAGAAAATATGAACCTGAAGAATGTTCAGGGTTGCCATCCATAGAAATTACAGTGTTGCCAGAAAAAACAATTTCCCTAAGATCTAAGTTAAGGCAGCAAGTAGAGGAACAAACTCAACTGCATTTGGTTACATATCATATTGTTTTGGTTTCCTGTGAACTACTTTTTAAATAATAGTTGTATTTAGTTTGTAATAAACAAAATAGTTTTAACATACAATTATTAAAACTAAATAATAATGTTAATTAAAAAGTAGTTCACAAGAAACCAAAACAACATGATACGTTATCAAATGCAGTTGAGTTCATTCCTCTACTCTTTCTCTTAACTTAGATTTTAGGGAAATTGTTTTTCTGACAACACTGTAATTTCTATGGATTGCAACACTGAACATTTTTCAGGTTCATATTTTCTGTTGTAGAATAGCATTATCTATGATTGTGGTAACTTGCATTTCATTATCTCCTTTCACTGATGAATAATCAAGCAAAAGAAAATGGTAAATTTCGTATTATTTTTAGTAAGGCAGGCTCTTAACCAATCCGCACAATTGTGTTTCCCCGTGTTGAAAGGCATATATTGCATCGAGTAGGTACAGATGTACTATGTCAAGTTTGAGCATTGAACTCCCATACTTTGGGAGTCTACATGAAACTCACTTGTTATAATATAGAAACTAATAAATCTATCATTTTCTTTATTATTTTAGGCATAAAGGACACTTTGTTTGTGAGTCAGAAGTGTCTTATGTCCGACCAGGTTGGGCTAAGAATTGGAAAGGTGAATGGGTTGCTGTAGTGAATACTGACAAATATCCTCAAAGTGTGCGGATAGAAACATGCAAGTAAGTTCACAATGTCAAAAAGGTAAAATGACGCCTAGAAGTTGCATGAAATTAGGAGTTGCCAAAATAAAGTTTTGTTATTACATGTCTACCGAAACAAGAAATTTATTTCTATTAAAAAATATGCTTTTTCGTATTTTCAGAGAACACATAACTTTTACTGCACATGTTCATGTATAGATTATGTATTTAAGAAAAAAACATATTTTGTTGTAAAAGGAGAACAACGCATTTGCAAGACTGTAGAACAACTCTGCAAAACCGTATCACATTTGCACTGGCAATTGGGACCGTGTGCACACAACCATTAGTTGGTTATCAACATTTTGCCAGTTAAAAATTATAACTAGAAAAAATATTTCCTAAAATTTGAAGAAACTAGTTGTACTGAGATTACCTTGCATTTATTTTTGTCATGTTATTCACGAAGAAAACATTTGCCATAAGAAAATAAACATTTTACGTTTCTATTGAAGTAAAATGAAAAACTGGGGTAGGTCGTAAGCTGATGCTTAGTACTACTATAAAGGGATAAAAGTGAATCTGAAAAGGTAGGGGGACGGATGATGTCATGCCGTATCCCGTGCTTATCTTTGCCCATTGTAATTTTTTAAGAAGTGGGGGACGCCATAGATATTTCTTGGAAGTAGGGGTACGGCGTCCTCCCGCGTTCACCCTCACTTTTACCCCTGCTGCTATAGCTAAAGTGCATTAGCTTGTATTTATTACCAATAAAAACTTAACTATAAACTAAACCAAACCCTGCATTCTCCGAAGGGTTCCAACCAGATTGATGGTTTTTATCTTTGAAACATGTGGTGGCAGCGCCATTAGTTCTGAGTTTATAGGCGGCTGGCGTTCGCTCTCTCTTAAATAGATTCCAGATTGCCTCACAGTACTGGATCAACACCAAAAATATGTACCTTTGTGTCGATCCTAGGAAACGAGGACCCAAGTTAACTATTCTGCTTACAAGAGCATAATGGAATCGTGGTAAAGAACTAGAGACAAAAGAAAATCATGTTTATTTTTATTGATTTATTGATTCATATTATTACTATTATTTTAAATGGAAAACTATTAAAAGTATTATTCCAGTATTTTCAGTAGAATCGAGAAAAAACATTGAAAACCTTAGTCAGAAATCTCG
The DNA here is from genome assembly GCF_964235325.1 of Thermobia domestica. Taxonomy (NCBI): domain Eukaryota; kingdom Metazoa; phylum Arthropoda; class Insecta; order Zygentoma; family Lepismatidae; genus Thermobia; species Thermobia domestica. The sequence continues at coordinate 21,101,796 of NC_137459.1, read as the reverse complement.
GTCGCAAGATTCTAACCCGATTATGAAGTCAGGATGTTGTTCTCTTGTTTCCAACTAGACTTATCAGTGGCCAGATTCTTGACTTGGTTAAGGAGTCAAACAAACTATAGAGGAGTCATCATGTGATGGTCCCTGAGGGTTTTTTTTTTTTTTTTTTTTTTTTTTTTTTTTTTTTTTTACTACATGCGGAGGGAAAATGCAGCTCCTAGTTTGGTGGTAGTGTTAGAAATCACAGTCACTCTGTTTTACACAAGGATGTTATAAAATACAGGATATGTCCTTACAACAAAATCTTTAAGCCATACGTCACAGTTTCGCCACTCCTACTCTGCCCACTCCGCCCAATAGGATCGCAATGTTTTGAGCCAACAATCATGGCGGAAACGAAAGTAGCCAATCAGACGATGGCAGAAACAAGAGTAGCCAATCAGACGTGCCGATGCTCGGTTCTTTTTTTGGCTTCATCGATTTAATAGGATGAAGATACATATGTGGCACATCCTCTATTTATAACATCCTTGGTCTTACACCATTAAGAGAACTGGCGTTATAGATGCAACGAAAAAAACCTTGACACGTGACTAGTGACAACGCCGCAGTAAGCTGTCAGAGATCTTCTCTTGCTGGCTTCTCTATAGCAGATTTGAAGTTTCTCTTTAATTACGCTTGTTACTTACTTCATGAAGAGAGAGATTTATTTACTTTGCATTTTGAAACATGAGTTTTCATTGGAAATATTTGACTTTTTTTTCGTTCTGTTTCTTTCAGATTTGCTGGAAAGAAATGTGAATACCTCCCACCATGCTACAAATCCTACTGCGTCCAACGATACACATTCGTTAAGCTTCTGTGCGTGGATCCATATAATCCTCATCACAGGCCGATTGTGGATGTGTTTGAAATTCCCAGTGCTTGTTCCTGTTTCGTTGAGAACTTTGTTTATTACTAAATTCTCCTAGTCACGGTTCTGCACCGCTTCGTCTCTAGGTTCCTTTTTGTCACAGAAAAAAAAGCATCGATCCTCGCTTTCTGATGAGTGTTATTGTTTCCGGGAGAACTTCATAAAACATGTATTTTGCGTGTGTCGCGGTTGTTTGGCCACAAATCAAAGCATAATCCTTACACAATCATCTGCATAGAATCCTCTTCTTATGAACTACTCTATATGCCTTTTATTTTTATCCATATGTGTCAAGCAACAGAAGGTGTTAATCGAATTTTACTTTGTCTACATAGAACGCCTCTTTGTATTGACTATTGTGTTCTATGTTTCTAGATTAATTTCCAACAAGGTATTTGCGACACACATGTTTCAGAAGAAAAGAAAGTACAGTAGAACGTCGTTTATCCGCAACGTCAATTATCCGCACACTAAAAAGAAATCTGCGTACTACATTTGATTCAGTTTTGAACAAATTTAAGCAATTTCTTCAATCATAAATTGAGTCTAGATATGTTTTAGTTTGTTTTTTTAATGGTCGGGAACCGTGCAGAAGAAAAGGTGAGTAATAGACTCCATATATAAGTTGACACCAATCAACTTTCCATTCGTCAACCTAGCAATCTTATGAGTGAAGACGAAACTTCTTCGCAACAATTTTGATATTTTGTACCATTAGTTATCACAATTTTCGCATTTATGTCGCATTTATTTTTTAAACGTAGAGCAAGTTTTTTTTAAAAAAAAATATGAAACATATAAACAATATATTATGAGAAACAAGTTGTACAATATATTTTTAAGAGTGCTTGTTAGTGTGAATAACTGAGGCCTTCTGTCTTTTACATAATGCACAGCATATTGTACGAAAAAATAAACATGTGCAGTATGCTTTTCTTTGTTAAATAAACGCATATTTGATTATCCGCAGAACCTTTGGTCATAATTAATGCGGATAAACTATGCTCTACTGTACTTCATTAGAAAGTATATTAAATGTCTGCTCACCTTGATGTTAGTTTTAACAGAAAAGAAACAAAAAGCAGCTTGACAACATAGAGGCTGTGGATTTTTTTTTCTATGCAGCATTAAAATGAGAACATTAATATTAACTTATTAAAGTAATATCATACAGATATGCATCTATTTATAACAAATAATTAAATACTAGTGCAACTAAAAATTTCTAGCCTTTGAATTACTTATATAGGTCATCATCGTTTTAATTTTCTTCAAGACTTAAATTTGTTCATAACGTAGAGAAATTTTCCGGTCCGTTTTAAAGGAACATTCCGACATTCCTCTGCTGTTCTTAAGAGGAAGACAACATTTAAAGATTTTTCTTAGCAATACATCACTAGTGACACGAAACTTCAAACAGTCACTTCCACTGAACGAGTATAAGTTTCCATCTCAGGAGTCGTTTATATATATAGGACAAGGAACTTGATGATGATGATGGTGAAAAAAGAAGAAAGAAAGAAAGAAAGAAAAAGAATGATCTTATGCAAGACCCGTAGCCAGAGAACATAGAAGATATTTTTTTCTCAAATAATTATCCAAAATACCTTACAAACCTGATATTTGAGGAAAAAGAAAATGGGTCCAACCTTTCTTAATTTCACATACCCTAGTAAAAGCTACTGCTACGTACAGGTTTGACTAATACTGCTTAGTCCTAGACTGAACACATCATTTCACAGCCTTATAGCTGGTTATTTCATGTTACTAAATGCTACAGCCTTTTAAGATATCAATTTAGATCTTTCTAGTATGTGCAAGTTCAGAACAAGATCGGTGCAGACAATATAATCTCTAATGCGTCTGAGACCTAATATTGCTTTCAAAACTGAACTGAAGCATTGTATTTTCTGTGGAGCAAAATCTCATTTAGTACAAAATGTACAGGTCTGATTTCCGGTGCCCTAGTAACAAGAATTGGCAAACGGTTGGATGGCATATGAAAGGGGATCGGTCTTTTGATAAACGACGTGCAACAATTTCTTGCCAAACATAAATACAAAATAGGCTATGTTAGGCCAACAAACAACTTTGACATATTTCATTCTATACAAATTATATAGAACATACAGATTGGTCCAAAATAAAATTTGGCTTGATTTTTAGCTAAGGTTGCGCAAGTTTCTGAACAGATAATGTTGAAGGATCATGGTGTAGGCAAATGTTTGGTTTTCTGATCCAACGTTGACCAACCGAGCGATGAGTACCGATTTCGATCAACATTTTTGTTACTCGGATAGGGGTTTATACGGCTCACATTGATCAGCCCGTGTTATCGCGTCTGATATGTTGTAGGTTAATGTTTCACATAGTTTCTGCAGTGAAAAAGAATGTTAAATTACAAACAAGAAATAAATGAAATTATGGATTGGTACGCACCTGATATATATATACAATAAACAATGCTATTCCGTTTTTGGGTTGTCTACTCACTAGAATACAACCCTCATAACTAATACCTTGAAAATGAGTTTCTTGAATATTTATGGAACGTGATTGAAACCTAAATTGTAAATGTTCTGGATTCGATATTTTGTCAGATATGATGACTGACAGTTTCTTGTACTTCCATCAGACATTTCAAATAAATATTGCGATGGCTTCAACAAATGACTGAGCCCACTTTATCAACACGTAAATAAACCGGATATTTTTGATAAGAGACAATTTATTCAACATATATCAAACCCCCATTAACATTGATTTTTTTCTTTTCGTTCCTAGCACGCGCTAAGTAAACTTTGTGGTGTATAAACACCGTGTGCGTGGGTTTTCTTGGGGTTCTCCTGTTTCCTTCCACTTTCTTCATTGCACCATTTCATTAATTTCTCATCATCGCCGTCTCCTTTAGCCTAATCGGCATAACCGTAGGAAGTAAAACTTAAAGATTTCATTTTTCATTGAATTCTTCTCATCTCCTGGAAATAACAATGCCAGAAGAAAATGATATTAGAAGGCATAACGATTAAACATTTCTCTGTCTTAATAAAATTATGTCAAACAGTGTTTAACATAATGTTGTTCTTTTCAAATTTCACATTGTTCATCCTAAAGTTTCATGCTGGCTACGGGTCTGAAATACCGCTCTTAAAACGGAATATGTTTGTCTTAGAATTATTCGTACAAATAACGAACGTAAGTAATATCAATATAAAATGTTCGTATCTTACGTTCCGATTCAATGATTCAGTCGCGTGACACCGGAACAAGCAAATGCGTTTCACCATCAATATCATTCTACATCGAAAGCAATAGAAATTACAGAGAAATGAAGATCAAACCACAAAACTCATAGGAAGTGTTGGGAGTTAAACTAATTTTAAAAATCACTATTATTCAGTGCTATACCTTAAACAGTTGCTTCTAAGTATCACGTTCCAGGTGATTTGATTGACCTTTTTTTTTTCTTCCATGACTCCCAAAGTATGCCACTCTGGGTGGAGACAGCAAAACTTCAGTTGTAAATGTTATACGCGTTGCTCCCTTGACTTTCTTCTACGTAACAGCAAGAAATTCACTTCCTGTGCTTTTTTCATCTTTGTTTCAAATGAACTTGGCTGATGGAAAAAATGCAGAAAACAAACTACAAGAAGAAAATGCAATGGGAGTCAACAGGAAACATTAATAAAGACCATAAAATAAATGTGACTCAACAACTTTTTGTTTTAAAACAGTGACAGAAAGAAAATATTCTGACTTCAGTAGTATGTTTTTAGCATATCGTTCGTTTCTGGAAAGCAAATATTTGGAACCTACAAATGGATCACAAGATCTATCACTAGCAATTTCAAGTTCAAATATATTTTTAAATTCTAGAAATCTTTACGTATCCTGTTCCAGAAATTTTTATCTTAATTTTACATGCAACTGAATACTTATGAATTATATTGTTAGAAAACATTTCTGCAGACCATTGACGTCCGCGATTATACTTGTTAATTATAAATTTAACTAACTTCCTACTTTAAAAAATCATAAGGGCATTCATATTTGATAAATTCAGTAATTTTCTTCTAAAGCAAGCATCGTGACAAAAAAAGTGACCAAAGTGTTATCTGTAAGAACTTTATACCAAAGATAAGAGATAGTTACGGATTAGAATCTTGTTCCAAAGAATTCCACAAACACTCTCTGAAAAGCACTTAATTGTTAACAATAACCGTTTATTTTGAAAGCAATCGGGATAAAGCTTCATAACATATGCTAGAGTTCAGGAAGTGAAACATACAAACGATTTTGTTGTATTAAACAAGTTGGTCATGCCTATTTGCATAGTTTGTGTTGCTTTATCTATCAAAGTTCAGTGATACACAGCGTTGCCAACCCCTTAATGTTGGATGACCTCTCATTCATAGAAAATAAACTTTTTTGTGACCTATTGTCGTGCATTTCTCTTAAGGCAGTTATATACTATGACCTTTATCATCTTACAACCATACAATATGGACACCAGTGAACGTTACTCATTACAAATAGCTTGCAGAATTAGACAAACCTAGATAGCACAGAATAGCCTGATATTGAAGCTTGTTACCGAGCTCTTTCGTGGCTATGCGGTTAGAGTATGCGCCTTTGGTGTGAGAAACGCGGGTTCGGTTCCCAGCGGAGCTCATGTGGTTCGGATTCCACGTTAATCAGTAAGTCCCGTCTCATATAGCCTCGATGCTGAAAGGGACCTTAGACTGAAAATTAACTAAACTCAAGCTTGTTGCATGCAATGATTGCATAGTGTACAAAGGCTTTTATACATATATTTTATCCTATTATTACACTCTATTCACAGATTTTCTCCGGTTTACCTTCTTTCCTACCTTACTTTTCGGGTTCCTTAAACTAGACGGACCAGCCACTCCTAGAATCCAAGCTCAAAATTATTTTGTTTTGACACCATCGGTATGTAGCTTTTGTTTTGATCTGTTTTAAACACTTGCGAGTTCCTTATTAACAAACAATATCGAAATATTGAACATTCTTTTTCTTTTTTCTTTCTTTTTTTACAAGAAGCAAGCTACCCAAAATCACTGGTGGATCAGGCGAGTCGTTTGGAAGAAGCAGATTGTTTCCTGGACGATTAAGGCAGGCTTAAAATCTTACATCAAATCAGAATAAACTATATATACCTATAAAAGGAAGCCTTTGGCAAGGAAGCAAGCTCTTCCACCGCCCTACACGTGAGTCCGCCAATGCTCAGAGGGAGTATCACTAGTCAATTGATTGATTCACATAGGACGAGACCTACTGATTAAATTGAGTGAGATCAGAACCACTGTAGTGCGCTCGGTACTCGCCCACTGGTAATTGAACCAGGGACTTTGTGCACCACAAACAAACACCGTAACCACTCGACCAGAAACAAGGACGAGATTCCGCTAACTATAAGCCATCAAGCATGACACGTAACGAAGCTTTTAAACACAACTAAGATAGTACAACACACCTTCGCGATTTAAAAAATATAACAGGAAAGTGGTTGTTAGTAAAGATTTGGAAGCCTTCTTTATGTACTCGTTAGAGCAGTGGCGCACACAAGGAAGGTTCGGGGTTTTAACCTCTCTTCAACAAGATATTATGAAAAGGTAAACATTTAACGTGTTAAGGTATGCATACAAAAATCTTGAGGCAATATGAACTGGAAATATGAACCACCCTTAATGAAACTCTACGTGCGCTACTGTGTTAACATATAGAGTTATTGATATGCACATGGAAAACTACATCACAAATTAACCAATTCCACTAAAATTTATTTTCAATTATACAATACTCAGTAGTGGATCTCGCCCGGGACCGGGGGGCTAGGCTCCCTAGTTTTTTGGGTAACAAAAATAATTGAAGCTAATATGTGTATATTTTTGAAAGTTTAGCTACCTATCAAGTCTGGTTCTGGCTGCCTTCTCCAGTTTTTAACTTCTAAACCCGCCACTAACAATATTAAACATTTTTTTCATTCAGTACTGTATAAAAGGTTTAGTACATGGTCTAACGTACATCGTACCGATTCATAAGATTATCTTTTTAGAAAGTACGGTTGGCAACGCTGGAGTTACACATATTTTCTATGATGTTAGTAACTCATACGCAATGAATAACTTTAAGAATAGTTACGAAAAACGTCAAAATGTTTCTAAAAAAAATAAAAGTGTTTGTACACTATTTTTTATAAGAATGGAAGCGATGTGTACATGGAATGAAATTTATATTATTATTTTGAAAATAGTGTTTGTAAAGAAATATTTTATGTACTGTATATATAACGTGTATTTGTATTAAAATAAATGGTAATATAGCAATGATTTAAAAATAATAAAAGCACCATAATAAACAAATTTCTCAAATTGTTTTCTTGCTTACCATTGTTTCCATTTTGGATCAAAAGATCCAATATATTTCAGGCAAGGATTTTCTTCTACGCCCTATATCTGGAGAAATACATATAGTGTAGCCAAACCGAAACTATCAGTTAACTCAGTATGATGTACTTATTTCGTAGAAAACTTGATTTAGGGGCCGTTCAAAAATTTAGTGGCCCCTAATCCAAAAATTCCAATATATTTCATATAGCCAAATAAAAAGAAATCTTGTACGCCTTATGTCTAGAGAATTACATGTAATGTAGCCAAAACCAAACTATCACTTAACTCAGTATGATGTGCTTATTCCGTAAAAAATACGAAAACTCGATTTAGGGGCCGTTCAAAAATGTTTTGGCCTCTGACTCAGAAACTAATTATTGACCAAGATAGCTATCCTTCGATGCATTTTTTTTTGGGGGGGGATCATTCCTAAAAATCTTCGACAAGATCGTAATCTTTTGATCCATTTTTTGGATCATTCCTAAAATTCTTGTTATTAAATCCATGTTTGTTATTTAAACGAGAAATATATTATCTGAAATAATATTGTTAGAGAAGTGGTTCATAATCTTTTACCGTTTACCTAGCTTATCACACTCAGCCTTACCGGGGTTTGAGTCCGTCTGGAGTCGAACCTCGGTTCAGCCAAAAAAAACATGGTACGTAGGCGAGATTTCGTTCTCTCGGAGCGCCAAAAAAATATATCGTCTTCTACCTCACTCTAAGACCCACCCTTCTCCAACGGATTCCAGGGCTTTAGAGAACGGAACGTCTTGAGAGTGGAATTAAAAAAAAAATGTTACAAGTACAAATTGAAGAAAATGCTTTGTTCCAAATCTTCTTTTATACAACACATGCTGCATAGCTGAAATGCAATCAATAAGGCGGTGATCAGAGTGAGTTTCGGAAATGCCTTATCACGTGCGTAGAGATAAACGCTCTCGTCTCTGATAAGAATACGCACTAATAATAATAATAATAATAATAATAATAATAATAATAATAATAATAATAATAATAATAATAATAATAATAATAATAATAATAATAATAATAATAGTAAACGTACTGAAAGAAATTTTGAATTTCCGAAGATCACTCTGATTACATACTTGTAATGCAAATATAGATAATGTTCTCTAATTTCCAGTCATGAAATAAAATGGGTGAAATATTGACATACATAAATGAATAGACACCCTTTTTGGTTAACAGCCATATTTAATGTTAAAATTTAATTTCAGAGAAAGGCAATTTTGAAAGCGAATTCAACAAATCTCACTTTTATATATATGAATTTGAAATTTAACAAACTTTAAATTTAATAATCCAAATCGAAGTTATAACAACAAAGCACTAAAAAGGAACGAAAAGGAATACTGAACCGCTTCTAGTATTACAACAGATATTAATATAGTAATAATTAATTTTGGATTTAAAAAAAATATTATGGCCGTGAAAGGATTTAATCTTGTTAAATATTAAAAGCTGATTCAAGCCCCCTTTCCTCCTTTCCAATGCACGAATAATAATTATTTAGAATGATTTTCTAATAAGCCACAAGTAGTTTACAACATTTAAATAAATAATGAAAACACACAAGGTGTATAATTTTAGTGATACTTTAAAAAATATACTCTTGTTGTTTTTAAACTGAAATATCACATTTTTATGCTTTTGTCTAGAATTGCTTTTGGTCTCGATTTCTTTTGTTAAAACCAAAAATATAAATTTCTTTTGTATACAAAGTAGTCAAATCTATCTAAATTATTTTAAAAATGATTTGAACAACCAGTTGATTTATTAGAATAAATAACAATAGTTATTTTGCCTCGGCCTTGGCTATCTATGAGAAGAGACTTTAAGGGATAGTAGGAAAAATTTAGAATGGTGTTTAATTTGGTAATGACTAGTCATGCGAAAGAAGAGATTTAAAGTTTGAATCGATAGAAATTTGTCTCGTTAAGCATAAACACATATACATATAATTTAAGTAACATCACTGAATATCAAATTGCTTAAATATGTTGTCGATACGCACAGGAAATAAATATATACATATTGGACAAAAGTGTACAAATAAAAAAAAATAATTAATAAAAAAATACAAGAATATTCATAATAAATTGACTGGATTAGACATAATACTCTTCAAAACTCTGATGAAAATAATAGTTTTTAATTTGATATAAAAAATAATAATGAAACAATACAATTACATGATCCGTGGAAATTAATGTCCATTTGTAGAATAAATCAGTTAGATAAAAAAATCACAGTCTTTGAAAATCTGATTGATATAAGCAAGTTTATAGTTTTTGCACTTTGAATACTTAATTCACGTCCTGGGAACTAATGTTCATTGATTTCTAGAATAATTACCTTGGCGGTCATTCCGCCAACACATGATTTGGTGTGGAATTGCCGCAAAAAGGTGGTGGAATCAATGGTAATAACAGTGGGCAAATGACACAGTGATGTCCATCGCACGTCTAATAGTTTGTTCAATACAAGGAAATGGAAACATCTTACCTCGAGTATCTTCACAAATCTTGCATACTTTTGATGTTGCATGAATATGATGCGGGCTGTTTCCTCTAGTCGTCCCACTTCTTTCTTAGGAAACTGTGCTTCACCATTACATCTCGGATCCCGAAACAGGGGTCTCCTCATTGTCTCTGGTCTGTTACCGGTATTAATATCCTGGTTGCATTTCGTTCCTCTTAAATTTCCAACCCACATCACTGAGAACCTCGTTTGATTGAGTTGAGTTGATATACAGTTGATTTCACTTACATTAAACATGTGGACACAAAATAGAAAACGAGCCACTAACACGTTAATTTCCTTCCTCATTTACAAAAATTTAAAAAAAAATCGCTAGCAGAATAAATATATATATATACATATGTGTAGAGTTTGTATATGTGTGAATTCTGTCGGCACACGAATGAATCTCTTGCAGGATACCACTTTAAAGTTATTTAGCCATTCATATTGGCTGTGCACTTCACTTAACTACAATTTTTTTTTAAAAAATGTGTGTATGTGTGTGTAGTTTCGTTATCACTTGTTAGTCCTCTAGTGCCGCGGAGTTCGAACTGACTGACTTCTCCCGGGTGTTTCTTTTTCAATTTTCTTCTTTTCTTTTAAAAGTGCAAAAAGTCCGTTGGAAGGGTGGCGTTGTTTCAACTAGATGACAGTTAGTTCTGGAGACCACTGTCCACTTTTCTGCTTCTTTCTTTCTTTTTTTTTTTTTTTAACTGGGGCGGTGTGCTTTCTTTGTGGCCAAAGTGCGAAGGAACGTTTCTGGCCTTTTTCAGTGATGTGGGTGGTCGGTGCAACCAAGAAGGAGTAAAATACAACCAACCGTACTTTCTGGAACTCGTTGGCAAACGGTTTTCGAAGATTAAGAGAAGGGATGTTTAACTCGTAAAAAAAAAATATTTTGGCTTTCCCAAACATTTATTATTAAAAAAAAAAATGATTTCAATGGTCTCAAAAATATATAGAATAATAATTGCTCCGTGGAGTGATTGTTACAAGCTCCCTCCTTCGTAAACAATACATAATTCACACACACATTCCTTGATAATCGTTAGTCTGATTCTTTTTGCGATTTCAGATTAAATAATATGATTATCAATAATAATTATCTTATTATCAATAATAACAATAATAATTCACAGAACCTTCGGCTGAAAATTGGCACAAGCTCAGCAAATTAAAATGGAGATTAGATTTGGAACATGTTATGTAAAAAGTCTTTCTAGGCGAGGTACTTTAGAATCCATAAGAAGTGAGTTAGAGAAATATAGGATGGACCTGGTAGGAGTTCACGAAGTTAGATGGGAAGAAAATGCGTGGTAGAGGCCAAACATTTTTACGTTTTCTATGGGGAGGGAAATACAAATCACCAACTAAGAACAGGATTTTTCTTTCACAAACGAATAATATCAGCAATTAAACGAGTTGAATTCGTTTATGAAAGGCTCTGTCTTATTACTCTTCAGAGTCGCTGGTGCAATATTATTGTTCTAAATGTACATGCCCCATGAGATGATATGGATGACATAAAGGCATGGGCGGAGCTATAGGGGCATTTGCCCCTCCAACATTTTGACAAAAAAAATAAAAATAAAAATAAAAATGTCCCTTATAAGATGGCCGAAAAGGTCAAAAATGAGGTCTGCCCCCAGGAGATAATTCCTAACTCCACTCATGCATAAACAACATTTTTTTTTTTTTACGAAGAAATAGAACGTATATTTGACTAACTCCTCCGATGACATATGAAAATGGTATTAGGGGATTTTAATACGAATGTAAGACGACAGGATAATTTCAAACTGGAACGAAAGTATGCATAAGGAAATCAATGACAATGACATTAGACTCGTGAACTTTGCAACGTCTGAAAACCTTTCTGTAAAGAGAACAAAATTTCCACATCGTGACGTTCATAGATATATTTGGGCCTTACCAGAGGAAAAACAAATAATCAATTGCTCATGTTTTGTAGATAGAAGAAAAAGTGAAATGAGATCTTTGAGTTTAACGTCCCACGATTATGCCCTGTTAGACTAAGGGAGATGATGATTAAGGGAAGTGAATGATGATGGAAGAATTGGTGGAATGTGAAAGTGGGAGGAAACGGGAGTATCCCGAGAAAACCCACGAGAGCACGATTTTGTCCACCACAAACTTACTTAGCTGTGGATCGGACCAGGGACTAGGGATGCGCACGAGACGAGTCGAGACAGGATTTTCCTGACAAAATTCGAGTCGAGACACGGCTCTTCCAATAGAGAAATATACATTTTTCGAGTCGAGATATCACTTTTACAGCATATTTTGGAGACGAAACAGCCACGAATCTTGTCTCGTGCGCATCCCTACCAGGGACCCCACGCACCAGAGGAAAGCGCTCTATCATTGAGCCACCCTGCCCCGACATTTTGGCAGATAGAAGAAGATAGTCTAGCTTAATTGATGTTCTGTCGTTTAGGGGAGCTGACTGACACTGATACAAATATCTGGTAGCAGTGATTATAGGAGAGATATTATTGTTGAATAAAGGAAATTTTTGGCATCTGAAAACGGAGGGATTTAATTTAAAGAAGAATTAGGAAAGAAGGGAATACTAGATTGAAATGTCCAATAGATTATTGGTTTCAGAAAGTTCCGAGTTCACTAGTATTGAGCATACTTGGGTTAAACTTACGGATAACATTAAAATTGCAGCAAAAGAAAAATTGCGGCGTGTGGAAATACGTAGGAACAAACCATAGTTCGACTCTGAATGCACTAAACCAGCAAAGAAGAAAAAACAGACTAAACTGAGGTGGTTACAAAATACGAACGATAAAACTACACAAAATTTTGTTGATATCAGGTGGGAAACTTCAAAAACCTTTACAACACAAATCTAATATTATTGAACTTGAAGGTAATAGTAAAAACAAAAATGTTTCCGGCATATATGAAGGTATCAACTAATTTAAGAAAGCCTATCAACCTCGTGCGTATATAAAAAAGAAAGCTGACGGAACAATTCTTACTGATACAGATAGACATCTTATATAGGTGGAAAGATTTATTTAATGATTTGCTTAACACACACCCAAAAACAATGTACATGAAGAAAGTGAAATACATATTACAGCAGAACCCTCTATTCCGGAGTCTAATCGAATAGGAATAGAAACTGCTATAAAGAAATTGCAGAATCAAAAATCTCTGGGAATAGACGAAGTTCCTGTTAAGTTAATTTTAACTGGAAGGGAAAAATTATGAAGCGACATACACAACTTCATTCTCCTCATCTGGAACAAGGAGGAATTGTCACAAGATTGGAAAAAATCAATCATTGTCATAATTCACAAGATAGGCTACAAAACTAATTGTAATAATTGTCAAGGCATATCTCTCTTTTATGAACAGCCTATAAAATTTTCTCAAACATTCTGTTAACAAGATTGATCCCATATGTAGATGAAATTATCAGAAATTGTCAGTGCGGATTTAGGGAAAATTGGTCAGCTATCAACCATATATTTGGTATTCGTCAAATACTTGAAAAGAAATGGGAATACAATACTCTGGTACGTCAATTATTTATTGATTTTAGAAAGTTCTACGACTCTGTTAGGGAGGAAACATTGTATAACATTCTTAACGAATTCAGAATACAGAAAAAGCTAATTAAATTTATTAATGTGTGTTTAAATGAATCCTAAAGTAAAGTCCGAATAAGAAAATACCTGTCCATAAGCTTTCACATCGAAAATTCCTGATACAAGGAGATGCGTTGTCACCATTATTATTCAACTTTATTCTGGAGTATGCTATAAGGAAAATCAAAGATAATAACCAACATCTAGAGCTAAATGGCACTCCTCAGGTTATGGCGTATGCTGATTGCTTAAATCTAATAGGAAATGATATGAAGACAATAAAAAGGAATGCAGAAGTTTTACTAAAGGACTGTAGGGGCATGGCTTTAGAAGTAAATAGACAGAAAACTAAGTACTTGGAGATTCGCCGAGATCATAATACTTCCAAATTATGGATACAATAAAATACCAAATAATATTTTCTACAAAGTGGATACCTTCAAGTGGGAGACCCGGGTTCGATTCCCGACGGGAGCTCATGTGGTTCGGATTCCACGTTAATCAGTAGGTCCACGTCTCATAACCTCGCTGCTGAAAGGGACGCTAAACTAAAATCAACTCAACTCAACTGGATACCTTCAAATATCTAGAATCAACAAAGCAGACCTAAACAATATTCACGAAGAAATTTAATATCAATTGAAAGCAGGAAATTCGTGTAGTTATTCAGTCCAAAATCTTTTGTCTTCGCGAATTCTTTCGAGAAGTTTGAAGGTTAAAATATATAAAACACATAATGATGCCCTGTTGTCTTGTATGGTTGCGAAACATGGTCACTTACTCTAAGGGAAGAACGTAGACTGAAAGTATACCTACTTGAGAACTAAATCTGGACAATTTTTCAGATCTAAGATGAATGGAAATGGAGGAAACTTCATAACTAGAAACTACATATTTTATACCGTTTACATAACATTGTTGGGGTTATTTAGTTTAGGAGACTCAGGTGGGGTAGTGTTCGGCCACATTTCATTATTCTTATGGACGATTGATAGTTTTTTATAAGTGTCAACGTGGCGTGTGTGACTGCATAGTGTGTAGTTGCTTATGCATAGCAATTAGTGTATTTAGTTGTGTGTTTACAATATAATAAATAGTATATTGTACAACAAACTTTGTGTTCAAAATAATACAGTCCACAAACATTAAAGTGGTCCTCCGGGCCGGATTTTGTTCCAGTTGTGCATGTGCGTGGTTTGCGAACTTGTGGCGCAGTATCTTCATTTTGTAGTGCATTGTCAAAGTGGTGCAGAATTATAACAATGGATGAACTCATAGGTAAGAAAACTGTACTTAAACGTGAAGTGACAAGGTTAATACATAAAGTGAACGAGAATAAAGACAAGCCTAACTTCAGTATCAAGCTGTATACTGAACGTGCTACACAATTACATGGCGATTGCACAGAGCTCATTACAAAGTTTATTTCTGTGGGTGGTGAAAGTGAGTTTGCAAAATATGACGGAGAATTTCATGAAGTGCAAAATAAGTTGGACTCTGTCTTAGAAATTTTGTACAATATGCAGTCACCTAATACTGAACAGGTAAATACATCTAATAAACAGTGCACAGATGTGAAGTTGCCAGACTTAGAACTCCCTGCATTTTGTGGTAGAGTGCAGGATTGGCTATCGTTTCGTGACTTATTTGTAGCTGCTGTTCATAATAACAATCGGTTAGGAAATGCTCAAAAGTTGCAGTATTTGAAGACAGCTGTATTTGGGGAACCTGCTGTATTGTTGCAGTCTATTTCCATATCTGGTGATAACTATAAAGTAGCATGGGAGTTACTTAAATCAAGATATGAAGACGTGAGGGAGCTAGCAAATCATATTTTGAGCAAGTTGATTACTCAACCAGCTGTGAAGAGTGAGTCATCAGGTGAGTTACGAAGATTGGTTGACAATAGTGTTCAGTGTGTGTGTGAACTTAAATCCTTGGGCCTTCCAGTGGAACATTGGGATGTGATTTTAATTTACCATGTGGGTGAGAAGCTAGATAAGAACACCAGAAAACAATGGGAGCTTTCATTGAAGAAAAACGAACAACCAACTTTCGACCCGCTGAAAGAGTTCATATTACAACGTGCCAAAGCGTTAGCTGCAGTGAGTGCGAGGTCACCGGCAGACACGTCTGCTTTAAAAACAAACAAAAAGAGCAACACGTTAGTGCATCATTCAAGTCCAATTGTGTCATGTATCATGTGTAAAAATAACCACAAGCTATATAAATGTCAAAAGTTCATAAATATGTCAGTGAATGATAGGCATAGTTTTGTGAAAAAGAATTCGCTTTGTTTCAATTGTTTGACCTTAAATTGTTCCGTAAATAAGTGTAATGTGAAGCAGGGTTGCCACACTTGCAACAAAAATCATCATACTTTATTGCATTTTGAAAAGAAGGATAAAGCAGATCATGTAAATTGTTCTCATTCTATAAATCAAAAACTAATTCCTCAGGTGTTGTTGTCCACCGCTGTCATAAATATCAAAGATGATGCAAATAAGTTGATACAATTTCGTGCACTTATCGACTGTGGTAGTGAATTATCGTTTGTAACTGAACGTTGCGTCCAGAAATTACGCATAAACAAAGAGAAAATAAACATGAGCATATCAGGTGTTACTGGTTCTAACGTTGGAAATTCTCATGCAATAGTTGATTTGTGTTTTCAGTCATTGTACAGTAATAATAATATTCATACTAAAGCAATAGTAGTCCCAAGAATCACAAGTAACTTACCCAGAGTAACTATTCAAAATATAGGTAATTGGGAAATTGTGAAACAAGTAAACTTAGCAGATCCACAGTTTAATAAAAGCGGCCCTATTGATGTGTTGTTAGGTGCTGATGTTTTCCCATTATTGTTGCTCAGTGGGAGACACGTAGGTACGAATGGAGCTCCGTCTGCCATTGAAACGGTGTTAGGTTGGGTATTGTGTGGTCAGATTAACTTAACGAATAACACATCAAGTGTTCAGTCATTTTTTGTTTCTGTTGATCTCAATAAAACATTGCAAAGATTCTGGGAAGTAGAAGAGTTGCCAACTGTACAACACTTATCCGTTGAAGAGCAAAAATGTGAACAGTATTTTGCTGAAACTTACAAACGTGATGTTAATGGTAAATATATTGTAAAATTGCCTTTTAGAGAAAATGTTGAGCCTCTAGGTGTATCACGGGACACAGCAGTAAAGCGATTATGCCAGATGGAACGTAAGTTACAGAAAGATCCTGATTTATGTAAACAATATTGTGATTTCATGAAGGAGTACTTAGACTTAGGTCACATGGAAAAAATTCCTGATGTAGAACTTGATAAGCTTGTATCTGAATCTTATTATCTGCCGCATCATTGTGTCTTAAATGAAAGTAGTTCTACCACTAAATTGCGGGTTGTATTTGATGGTAGTGCTAAAACTAGCAGTGGAGTATCTCTCAATGACAACTTAATGGTAGGTCCAAAATTACAAGATAATATTATCCCATTAATATTAAGGTTCAGAACGCATTCAATTGCATTGTGTGCTGATATAGCAAAAATGTACAGGCAAGTTAAGGTAGATCAAACTGATTCTGATTACCAGAGAATAGTGTGGAGAGAAACAGTTGACCAACCTATTAGTGATTTTAGATTGTTAACTGTTACTTATGGAACCAGTTCGGCTCCATATCTGGCTGTAAAGTGTTTGCAACAGTTAGCTGTAGATGAAGGTCATTGTTATCCCAGAGCTGCAGAATTAGTCATGAATGATTTCTTTGTTGATAATTTAGTTTCAGGTGCAGCTGATAGTAGTGAGGCAATGGTATTGTACTCAGAATTAACAGCATTATTACACAAAGGTGGTTTCGAATTAAGAAAATGGTCTACTAACGACATGAATGTGCTAAATAGTATACCTTCACACTTAAGAGAAACTCAGTCGTTAATTTGTTTTAATGAAGATGAGAATGTAAAAGCTTTAGGTATACAGTGGAATCCATCAAGTGATTCATTTTCATTTTCTATTGTTGTTCCCACTTATAAGTCAGTAATGACAAAACGAATGTTACTAGCTGATATTGCAAAATTGTATGATCCGCTTGGTTGGTTATCTCCAGTATCCATTGTTGCAAAATTGTTGCTACAATCATTATGGAAATTAAAAATTGAATGGGATGACGTACTTCCGAATGATATTGCTCGCTCGTGGGAAGTATATTGTCAAGAATTGCCATTGTTGAGACAGATTAAGATCAAAAGGTGTATTTCTTCTGAAAATATTGTGAAATATGATCTAATTGGGTTCTCAGATGCTAGTGAAAAGGCGTATGCTGCAGTAGCATATGTACGTTGTATAGATACATTTGGAAATGTTCAAGTATACCTGATTGGTGCAAAGACGAAAGTTGCCCCTATAAAGCAAATATCAATACCTAGGTTAGAATTGTGTGCTGTAGTATTGTTATGTAGATTAGTCAATACGGTCATTAAGGCAATGCTAATCAAGTTTGAACAGGTTGTCTGTTACACAGATTCTACAATTGTGTTAGCATGGCTTTCTTCATGTCCGAGTAAATGGAAAACATTTGTGGCTAACCGGGTATCTGAGATCCAACAATCAATTTTTATTAAATGGGCGCACACATCGAGCAAATACAACCCAGCTGATTGTAGTTCTCGTGGTTTGAATCCGTCACAATTAGAGTCTTATTCACTATGGTGGAATGGGCCAAAGTGGTTGATGGAATCAGAGTTACCTATTGTAAATATTAATTGCAAAAATCTAGATTCTGTTCAATGTGAGCAAAAGTCTTCAACTGTTAACATGCACATTAAGGCTGACTGTACAATAGTAGATAAATTTTCATCATTATCTAGGTTAGTTCGTGTTACTGCTTGGTGTAAAAGATTTATTAGGAATAGCAAAAGTAAACAGGAGTTAAGATGTAGTGGACCATTAACTACAAAGGAGTTGTCAAATGCATTAATGCATTGGATAAAACAAGCTCAAGAATCAGAATATCCACTTGAGATAAAATACTTACGTATGAAAAAACCTTTGCCTTATAATAGCAAACTATTGTGTTTAAATCCATTTCTTGATGAAAATGATGTCATGAGAGTGGGAGGTCGCTTGCAAAATGCTAGTGTAACATATGATTTCAAATATCCTATCTTACTTCCAAAACATGCTAGAATTACAGAACTTCTTGTAAAATTTGAACATATAAAGCATCTTCATGCAGGTTCACAGTTACTTTTATCTGTTTTGCAACAAAAGTTTTGGATTATTGGTGGTCATGACTTTGTAAGGAAGATTGTAAAAGGTTGTGTAACATGTCACAAACAGTCAAGTGTAACAGCCTCTCAATTAATGGGTCAACTTCCTGTTGGTAGAGTAACACCAACTCGTCCATTTTTGCATTGCGGTTTAGATTATGCAAGTCCACTAATGTTAAAAAATATGAAAAGTCGAAATTCAAAATTGTTCAAAGGTTATGTAGCACTCTTCATTTGTTTCAGTGTCAAAGCAATCCATTTAGAATTGGTAAGTGATGCTTCAACAGAGTCATTTATTGCAGCTTTGAAACGTTTTATAGCTAGAAGAGGAAAACCTACTGATATTTACAGTGATTGTGGTTCAAATTTCATAGGTGCAAACAGAGAATTAAAATCCTTACTGAAACTTGTAACGAATGGTGATTCTAAAGAGTCTGTATGTAATTACCTTAGTATGCAATCTATAAATTGGCATTTTAATCCGCCATCCTCACCTCACTTTGGAGGCATATGGGAAGCTGGTGTAAAGTCTGTCAAGTACCACTTGAGACGTGTAGTTGGTAACACTGTACTTACATTTGAAGAAATGTATACAGTTTTGTGTCAGATTGAAGCATGTTTAAATTCTAGACCATTAACTGCTCTATCTTCTGATCCTAATGACTATCAGGTATTAACTCCTGGTCATTTCTTAATTCACGATGCATTAGTAGCAATACCTGAACCAAATTTGTGTGAATTAAAAATCAATCATGTGTCACGCTGGCAATAAACTCAAAGATTGGTCCAACATTTTTGGAACCGTTGGCAAACAGAATATTTGTCTCGGCTGCAACAAAGGCCAAAGTGGTGGTATAAACGTGCTAATATCAAGGTCAATGATTTAGTATTAGTGAAGGAAGATAAGACATCTCCTCAACATTGGAATTTAGCAAGAGTAGTTGCTGTTCATCCTGGTGTAGATAATATTGTTAGAACAGTTACTATTAAAACTAACAAAGGCGTCTTTAAACGACCAATTTTAAAAATTTCTCCTCTTCCATTTAATGAAGAATAATATGTAGAATGTTTATTGTAGAGTAATGTGTAGAATTATATGTAGTGTTGAAATGATATTTCAAGGTGGGCGGTATGTTCGGCCGCATTTCATTATTCTTATGGACGATTGATAGTTTTTTATAAGTGTCAACGTGGCGTGTGTGACTGCATAGTGTGTAGTTGCTTATGCATAGCAATTAGTGTATTTAGTTGTGTGTTTACAATATAATAAATAGTATATTGTACAACAAACTTTGTGTTCAAAATAATACAGTCCACAAACAGGCAGGTCATGTAGCCAGAATGGAAGAAAATAGGAACGCTTTCAAAGTTCTAACTGGAAGATGCTTAGAAAGACCTAGAAGCAGATGGGAGGACAATATTAAGATGGATCTCGCAAAAAAATAGGAATACAAAGTAAAAACTGGATCCAGTTGGCTAAGGATCGAAGTCAATGGAGAGCTTTTGTAAACGCGGCATTGAACCTTCGTGTTCCATAAGTCATAGTTTTAGTTAAGTTTCTTTCTTATAAAAAGTAACACTTTTTCCATTACGTTATTTCCGGTAGCGGATATTGAATCAAGTCATAGAGTTGAAATCTAATCACTTACGTTGGGTGAGTTTCTTCCCTTAGTTTCAAGCAACTGAAGTTAAAGTTTTACCGATATGACATCCTACAAAAATTTCCACTGCTTATTTAAATAAAAATGATCGAGTTTCCGTTAAGTTATTCCGCGGAAAAAGTATTGTCCTGTAGTTGTTTAAAATAGAGATTTGGCGTGATACTAACATCCTTATCCCGTAAGAGATAAACCTACTTGTTCAGAAACATTCGCAGAAGCCTTGAACAAGGACTGATAGCTTAGCGTGACTCTTGAGCTCCTTTGTAGCTATACGGTTAGCGTACGCGTTTTCGGCAGGAGCTCATATGGTTTAGATCAGAAGTTAAGCTCTTGTATTAAGGCTTTGAGTGAATATAATTTACGATTTCATAAGTGAAAACAATATTTCTTTAAACAGAAGAAAATATTGGGAGTTAAAAGGAGAAGTTGAAGATCAAGAAACGTGGAAGAAAAATTTCCAGACCCGAACGTAATAATGAAAGAAGTTGGTCTTAGGACCTCTCAACAGGTAGAATACTTAATAATATTAATAATAAATACGTGGGTCAGTCAAAAAGTTAGTTGCACTGCTAAAGAAAATAAAACAGGATAGACATTTTACAATAACTTTATTTGTGTTGTAAAGTTCCATTCACGATCTACTCTTCAACGTAATTACCTCCGTTAGTAAAGTATTTGTCGAGGCGTGGCACAAGTTTTTCTATGCCGTTTGCTAAGAAATCTCGTCCAGTGCCCGATGACCATTCTTGCGCTACAGCTTTCCACCTCGTCATCCGAGTGGTATCGTCGCTTTGAAAGTTCGCCTTTCATGGGACCAAACACATAGAAGTTACAAGGTAAGAGGTCTGGGCTATAAGGAGGGTGATGGTCTTCGCTGGCGCTCAGCATCGTCAATATCTGTAGTCCGTTATCAAACATGTTGCACCACTTCGCGATAGCTTGACGTGACATTGCATTTTCGCCATACACTTCATGAAACTGCCGACAAATTTCAGTGCAGTTACACCTTTTCTCCCACATAAAAAAAAAAGGAATCACGGAACGCATTTCCAATCTGGACGCCACTTGCAGCTGTGGAGACATGTTTATGACTGATTATCAGAACACCGCCACTTGCCTCGTGAAAGCCGCTACGTCACATGATACAGCTACATGTCTGCAGTGTTGCTACACAGTTTCATCAAAATAGCCTTTGACCGAAAATATTTACAAAGGAGTGCAACTACTTTCTGACTGACCCGTGTAAAATCACTCAAGAGTAGACGCTTCAACATGTTTATTCGTGTTGAAGAACACCATCTTGACGGTATATCCTACTTTTGTGTTATTTTTAATACATATAATACAATGCTTTCCACGATCTATACATAATACAAACCACTTTCCTCACTTTTATGACTCTACAACAATAAATATGGCCGTTAGCAAGGCACTTTTGGCAAGGTTTCAGGGCATATGTCAAGCATTCTACTCTGCTTATACAGGGTGTCCGAGAAGTCCTTCCCTGATTACAGAAATTGATAACTCAGGCTAGAAATAAGATAGAAATATGAAACTGGTGTTGAATTGTTTACAAACTATAAAAGTTTTCGTCACATCAGTACACTTCCACATGAGCTCCCTTGGTAGCACGTAGCACATCTAGGCGATATTCAATTTCCATCCACACATTAGCCAACATCACTGGAGGGATCGATGCAACGACTGTGGTTATTCGTTGCTGCAGGGTTTCAAGATCTGGTACACGTGTTCGGTAGACCTCATCCTTATGGCGATTCACTACTCCACTGACAAAGAATGTTGCTTCGTCGGAAAAGGCAATTCATCTGAGATAACCATTATCGTCCTCAATACGGGATAGCATTTCGACCGCAAAGTCATATCGACGTGTACCGTCGTCGGGCAACAAGGCCTGAACGAGTTGCACTTTGTAAGCACGAAACAATAAACGTTTGTGTAAAATATCATGGATAGAGCTTTTTGGCATCTGTAATTCACGTGAGGCCCTGCGCACCGATTTCTTAGGACTTCTCAGAAAAGACTGCCGCACAGCCTCCACCGTGTCTGCTGAGGTTCTTGGTCGACCAGACCTCGGAAGGTCAGCAACCGGCCCTGTGTTCTTGAACTTCCCATACAAGGCTTTAATGCTCTTGACATCAGGTGGAGTCCTCCCAAATGTTGTCTGGAACTGTCTCTGCACCGTGGTTGGTGATCGTGTCTCATGGTACCACAAGACACACTGTGCCTTCTCCTGGTTGGTTGGCATGGCTTCTTGGGCTTCTTACTTACGTACTACAAACCTAAAACAAAAAAAAAATTGAGACTTGGTAAAACAGAACAAACCTAACACAGACAAAAACTTTTATAGTTTGTAAACAATTCAACACCAGTTTCATATTTCTATCTTATTTCTAGCCTGAGTTATCAATTTCTGTAATCAAGGAAGGACTTCTCGGACACCCTGTATAACAGTGTGAACTACTATGTTTGGATTCCGAGTAATAGGCAGTCAAATTATGAGCCAGATTAAAAAAAAAAGACAAACCGAATTCGTTCGATCGGAATCAAACTTGACATATTGTAGGCTTGACCTGATATATAAGAGTGTAAAACATATTCCTCAGGCTTTCAGTTCTCGAGTTATGAAGTATCCAAGTTTGAATCAGGCTTTCAAAAACAATAAACATACACCAAGCTCATCGGATCAGGATCAAGCTTTGTATTCTGACAGACTTTGACATACTATACAAACACGTGGAATATTATGTTGCGCAGGTTTTTGGTTCCTAACTTGCAGATAATTAAATTTTTAATCCATTGTGCATAATTAAAACGTAATAAATTGTTTAAACAGAAATTGGAGGTCAGTCTTGTACAGAAAAAATAATAATAATCAAATAAAAAGCGATTTGTTTTCTCGACTACGCGCATTTCACTTGTAATTAATACCTGTTGCCTTTGGTCTAAAGACCATAATCATGGAACGTTAAATTAAACATTTCATTTCACATTGTATCCGGTATAAATTTGAAAATACTGTCATACAAATTTCCAAAGTAGCTATTCTTAAAAAATGTAGAGCGCCAGCAAATATTTTATTTTTAGTAATGATATAACCATACGGGAGATATCAACAATTAACTGTAATTATTTATTAATTAAGCATCATGACAGATATAAGACTCGGTACAATGATGCGACTATTTAAGGACATTATTTTTATTTTATTTTATTATTATCTTCATTTCTTGTGTCTGTGTCAGGCTGAAAGTTCAAATGAAGTTGGCAAGATTCCCATACAATGTAGATAGAGTAAAATTGAGTTGCAGTCTTCAAAATGCAGATTCTGAATTTTATGCAGTGTGTTAGTTTGGTAGTATTTGTCAAGGGTTTGAAGACTTCGTGCCAGTACGACAATTCCCTTGACCTGAACTTAATAGTTTGCAGTCACAACGAGAAACTGGCGGAATTAGTGGAATACCAAACAGAAACTGATCGGTTAAAAACGTGGCAACTGAAAATCGATCAAAGCATTGAAAACCACATAGAAAGTGTTATGAGTGAAGTGTTATTCAAAAAAGCAGCAAATGTCAACGCATTGCAATATGATATAAATGAATTATCGTCAAAAGTAACTGATTTCGAAAGGAAGCTATCTAATTATGGTAAGGTAAGCGAATTAGAAAATAGTGTGAAAACTCTTGAGCAGAATATCATTAACAATACTCAACAAATTAATGTTTTGCAAGGAAAAATCGTTGCTTATGATAAACAAATTAGTTTTGTAAGTAGTCAGATTGTCGAAGTAAAGCGCTCTCTCTCTGAACTCAAGACTTCGGTGGACTTCGCCATGAACGAAACAGAAAGTACATCAACGAAGCAGGAAGAAATCGATGAAAAAATTGCTCATATTATGACAGAGATGAATGAAACTAAACGTTTCAATAGTACAAATGCAGAACATAATATTAATCAGATAATAAAATACGTTAACGGTATAACGAATGTTACAACACAAAAACTTACAAATCTGGAGAAAATAACCACAAGTCTTATCGCACAGAAAAGGGAATGGAAAGAAGTTTTGGACAGAATTCAGCAAATTGAACACAATGTTAAATTCATGGAAACTATTCGTTTAGATGAAATGAGTCGTGATCTGAAGATTTTACAAAATATGACCAACTTGCAGTTACAGCTTCTACGGGAAAGAGTAGATCAAATTAGACGTGAAGTCAGAAACGTTTCTCATTACGAAGACCGTAGAACACAGAATGTGGACCCACGCCTCGCAAGTAGTGTTAGCAACATTTTCTCTCCCACAGAGACTACGGTGACAACGGAGCAGAAAGTGACCCAGCCGACAGAAAAAACAACTGCAAGTAGAAGAAGAAATAGAAATGCATATTCGAGAACTTTAAGGATGGCTACACAAATTCCAAAGGTAAGTTTCATTTCTTTCATTGTATTTATTTGTAATAATATTTTCTTCTGATTAGCAAACATACAATAAACTAATTGTTTGTATATGAAGGATTGAAAGCTAGAGTGTCCATTTCCACTTTTATGAAAACGGAGAAATCAGAGGTAAAAGACTACAAACTAATCAATACAAGCTAAAACATGGCACTTGTAATTTCCATGGGCCGCGGTGGCTCAGTGGTAGAGCGTTCACCTCTGGTGCTTGGGGTCCTGGGTTCGATCCCAGCCCCGCCAAGTGAACTTTGTGGTGGACAAACACCGTGTGCGTGGGTTTTCTCGGGGCTCTCCCATTTCCTCCCACTTTCTTCATTCCGCCATTTTCATTCATTATTCATCATCACCGTCTCCTTTAGTCTAACCGGCATAACCGTGGGACGTAAAACTCAAAGATTTTGTAATTTCCATGTCTTAATATACCCTTAGGAAATATTGGATATATGCATGGTCTCCGCGAGGGAGGGTTTCAAGATTTAAACCTTCTATTGAGCAAAATTAACATTTACTATATATGTACCGTGTCCTGCGAAAACGAACTAAGCGCCACTTTCATACTTTTAAGAAAATTACGCATAAAGGTTGATGTCCAACATTAATGTAGCCGTAATCAAAAGTGAAATTATGTTTCTTTTTTGTAAAGGTGTTGGTTTTCCTCTCTTTTCGATTATGCAAAACCTTCTAATGCGTAACAGGAACCAATCGTCGCATTTACGTGGATTTTCAAAGTTTGGAGCTTAGTTCATATTTGCATAACACGCTACATATATGGACTTATATATGCTACAGTGAATGGACGGTACAGTCAAATGAAAAGGTCCATTTCCATGTAGAGACTTTATTACTAGCTAGAGCTATATATAATGACCGTTGCTGTTGAGGCACTTATTCCATTTTGACACGAGATTATGAATGCCCTGGAATAAGAATTTCTTGGATTGAGCATGGAACCATTCTGTCACAGCTTGCTGCACTTCTTCATCCGATCCATAGTGGTGCCCCCGGAGGTGTTTCTTGAGTGGCCCAAAAACGTGGAAGTCACAGGGACTCAAGTCATTACTATACGCAGGGTGGTCTAGCACTTCCACGACAACAAAAGATCCTGGGCCTTATGCAGAGTCGTTCTGACGCATGATAGTGTCATACTAAAGAATTCGATTAACATATGTTTCCTGCAGTAGTTAGGCTTTTAGTATGACGCTAATCTATTGTGAAAACGACTCTGCATAAGGCGGCCTGTGTTTGTTTGGAAACATGAGGCCGGGCATTGTCGTGCAAGAAAATTATGCCCTTTGAGGTTACCCCTGTGTTTATTCTTGATTGCTAGCCGCAGCAGACGGAGAATGTCGCAGTATTCGTTGGCGTTTATTGTTTCTCCTTTGGGGAGAAACTCCACTAGCAGAGGTCCCTGCTCGTCGAAGAACACAGTCAACATGGCCGTAGCAGCTGATGTTGTGGAGAGCATTTTCTTTTGATTTAGGCGACCCTGCATGTTTCCACTGCTTACTCTCACGTTTGAATTCCGGTTGAAAAAGTGGGAATATGGATTCATCTCCGCCGATGTTCTTTCCAAAGAAATCGTCGCCCTCGTTCTGATATCGCGTCAAATGATTCAGTGATATTCCCACTCTGTTCTGTCGCTGTTCCTAGGACAAACACTTGGGGACCCTTTAAGCACAAACCTTCCCGTAACCAAGTCTATTGCGCACAGTGTTATGCACAGTTTTATGGGACACCTGTACTTGAGTAATAATGGCATCCAAGGAGACACGTCTAGCAGTTTGAATGCAATTGTCAATCGCAGCAACTGTCTCATCAGGAATACGATTCGTCACCTTCTCGGGTCGCGCATCAACAGTCAGTGCCTCCCTGCCACCACGCAAACGCCGACACCACTTTCACACTGTTTTGTCTGAAACACACTTCGAACCATACACAACCTGCATTCTCCTGTGTATATCCGCTGGATGGACACCTTCTGCACAAAGAAAGATTATCACAACCCGCTGTTTTTCCTTGGTAATTGGTCTCTGTCACTTCAATTGGTGTGTCACATGGTGCCATGTTTTACCTGGGGGAGAAAAAGGAACAATGATAAGTAACCAACCTTTGCTAACGTGCCACACTACGCCCGTGCACAACAAATGTAACATTTATTATGGCCTACACTTATGTGGATATAAACAGCAAACAGGACTAACACGTCCGGATACTTGCAATTGGACTTTTCCATTTGACTGAACATTTCCCTGCATATATATATGCAGGGTGTTTCAAAACAACACCGACAAAGTTTGGGAGTTGATTCCTGACATCAAGATAAGACGAAAAGTATAGACTAATCTGGGTATACAAATCTTCCTTTCGCAGTTAAGGGCTACCGAAAACATGACAAAAATGAACTTTAGAAGTCCATAGCTGCAATACTATGGACTATGCAATACTATGTGACCTATCCAAATATCCATGTTCCAGAATTCTGCGGCACTTCCGCAACAATTTTTATAGAGGTAGTTACTGAAGACTTCAAATTATAAGATAACCAAGAAAGCTCTGTCGCTTTTTCACCCACCACTTTCGAACATCAATATGTCATCTAAGACGTACTTGGAAGATAAAAAATAGTACCCATCAGCATCCACGACCTTTTGCTAACGTTCTCGAAGGCCACGGATGCCATCGCGGTAGAACTTGGTAGACCGCGAAGTGAAGAAGGTATCAAGTGTATTTTGCACCTCTACTAGGGATTTGAACTGGCGTCCTTTAAGGTGATTGTCCAAGGAATGCAACAGGTGATAATCGGACGGTGCAATGTCCGTGGAGTGTGGCGGATGCAATAGTGTTTCCCATCCAAGGCGTAGAATTGTATCCCGGGTCATCCTAGCCACGTGGGGCTTAGTGTTGTCCTGTAACAGGAGGACCCCTTTTCGATTCACAAGTGCTGGCTCCAGAGTTTGAGTTTTTCTTGAACACGGTTCAACTGCTGACAGTACACAGTTGCATTGATACTCTGAAAAGCAGGTAAGAGCTTCCGATGCACGATGCAGCGAGAAGTCTACCAAACACACAGGAGAACTTTCTTCTGGTACAGTGCTGGTTTCGGCTGTTTTGGAACCGGTTCATGGGATGCTAACCAATGATGACGGCGCAGTGGAGCTTCTTACAGGATCCACTTCTCATCATATGTCAACACCATGTCCAGAAATGGCTCCTTCCTCAGACGATACAGCAAAGAAACACATGTGTCTGCTCGCGTTTCCTTCTGGTCCGGAGTCAAATCATGTGGAACTCATCGACCCAACTTGTAGTGCTTCCCAAGTCGATGGTGGTACTGCCGAATGGTTTCTCCACTCACCATGAATTGTAGTTCCAGTTTCTCACATGTCTGGCCACTGTTTTTCTCAATTTCTGCCTGAAGATCTTCATTTTGTACATGTGTTGGTCTTCCGGCTTGTGGTTCGACTTCGAGTGTTTCATCACCGTCCTTAAACTTGTTAAACCACCGCTGCACTGTCCGCGTAGTCACAACATCCTCACCAAAGGCCTGGCATATCTTCCGCATCTGCAGCGATGTTTGACCCCAGTTTGAACTCGTACAGCATACACACCCTTAGGACGCTCTGTGGAGGTTCCATGTTCACTTTGTCCTTATGCCAGTTCATGGTGTAACTGAACTGCCACAACCAGATAGTATGTTGGATATACCCACACCAACAATTGACCTCCGCTTTATCGCCATCGGCATTCAACTCATTGTGTGAGGGTCAATGGAATACAGGCCTCCACAAAAGCGACAGAACTTTCTTGGTTACTTTTATACATACCCGTAGCCAAACTGTCTCTATAAAAATTGTTGCGTGAGTACCTTAGGATTCTGAACCTTGTATTTTTAGATAGCGCACATATCGGATACGAGAATAAGTGGTTGAACCCCCCTTGATGAATTTCTAAGTAAGCCACTGGTGGGTGAAGATGGCAGAAACTAGCTGTCAACTTTTCATATAAAGGGTATTCCAATAACAGCGCAAAATTAAAAACCATTTTTATTATGTTATTTAGGTGATCAAAATTCCACATCGCCTATATAAACAACCCTACTGTTCTTGTACTGCCATTGTGTGAGTAATAATTCTGTACTTTTTTTTAGGGCAAAAGTGTATCACGAGAAAAAATATGCAAGACAAAAAGAAATAATTATAACTTATTGTAGTGTACATTATTCTCCTTTATGCAGAAAAATACATACATTTGATTTGATAAACATGAACAATTATTTCTTATATTTCAGTAATTCAATCTAAGTTTCTGTCACATTTACTTTCATTGTGAATGAAATTTAAATAATCAAAGGAAAATGTAAGTTATTAAAGAACTACTATAGCATCGAATAAGCACTCTCCATACCGCCGTCGACTATGTAGTTCTTACTTTGCAGCAACGGTGCCTCAAGTTGTAGCACATCAGTTTATTTTTAGCAACACCATATTTATATAGTACCTACCTGAAATGCTCGTTCTTTGCACGGGGAGAATAGATTTATGGAAAGTATCTTAACTTCTTCTCCCCTTAGGATACGCATGTCAGTGAAAGTGTAATTATAAAAACCCATAAAATACTCTAATTTGGGGGTATATTTTGAACTCTCTTACCCCATTGGGATACGTCCCTTAATCAATGCGACATGATAAATAAAAACCTTGAGGCAGGAGTTATGTTCCATGATTTGTTTCAAACGCATAAGCCATTGTCCGTGATTCAATAAACAAAAATCAGACATATATTAAAATGTGGTGGAATAGAAATTGCATCTTCAACACCTTAAAACCGGAATTGGGAAAACGCTGGTTCACTTACACGCTTATTTGTAATAAACAGTTTAAATACAAATTTTCATCTCTCTTACTTGAAGACCTCATGAGCTACTTTACTTTTTGCTTTAATTTTGAACTTAGTACTTACTCCTTTAGGATACACTCTTTGATCAAAGCGGTGATTGAAACGTAGCTCGAGGTAACCCTTGATGCAATCACAAAGCAATACATCACCACTTTCAGTGTGGAGGGGGGAAAATAGAAAATACCTCTTTCCTCTTAAAATGGAATTTTAAAAAAGCTGGGTTACCTGTCTGCTTATTTTTAATGAGAAGTTTCTATGCCGAGTCTGGAGCATCATTTCATATTTTGCTTGGGGGGCAAGACCCTTCATATAAGTAGAATTTCGCGTTTCTTACGGATTATGCACTATTGATAAAATCTATGTAAATCTCAAACTCAGGGGGGCAATTGCCCGTCCCTGCCACCCTTGTGCCGAGTTTCATCTCCTTAACGCCAGGCATTTATGAGGTACTCTACTCACAACAAAACATTTGAGTCCCCTTCACTTCCTTTAGCATATGTACTTTTAAAAAAAACTCATATTTATTATAACAAAACGAGTTTTCTGTCCAAATCTATCGTAGATACATATTATTATGATCATCATAGGTATTCTGCCATTATTGGCAGATCACTTGCAGTAACTGAGAAGCTTCCACGCTTCACGGTTTTCATCTAACCCCTTCGTCTTCACGTACGATTTCTCTGTTTTGATATTGTCCATCAATTGTAGCCTTCTTCGCCCCCCTCCCTTTCTTTCCTGTCACTATACCCTCTAGCACGTCCCTCATGATACAGTTCCTTCTTATACAATGTTCCAACCAATTTCTCTTCCTCTTCTTAATAATATCTAAAAAGTTATTTTCTTCTTTACCATTTCTAATACCCTCCGATTTGAATTTAATTAGTCCCAACTAATTCTCTCCATTCTTCTCCACACCATCATTTCGAAAACTTCCAGTCGTGTTTCATCATTTTTGCGTAATATCCATGTTTCTGCTCCATACAGTACAATATTAGACATACATACGAAGCATTTTACAAATCTTTTTCTCAACTCTTTATTCAAGGTCCCATAAAATAGACTTCTCTTCCTCCTAAAGGCTTCTTTTGCCATTCCTATCCTTGCTTTTATTTCACGTTCGTATTTCATATCATAATCAATAAGATTACCCAGGTATCAAAAATTAGTCACCTGTTCTATTTTCTCCCATCCTATTTCTATATTTGACACCGACCGCTTTGTTTTAATTACCATGGCTTTTCTCTAATATGTATTTTCATCCCATATTCTTCAGAGCCCTTCCTCAAGTTTTCTAACATCTTACTGATTTCCTTTCCAGATTTCGTCCACAAGTGCCATATCATCTGCAAACCATTACATCTAATCATTCTACATTTTACTGAAATGCCGTCTTCATTATTTAGGCTCTTATTCGGTATCTCTTCTAGATAAATAATATTCACGAAACAGCATCTCTGTCGAACTCTCCTCTGTCCTTTTTTCCCCCATTCTAACACTTACTTGATGGTTCATATGTAAGTTTCTTATGACACTTCGATCTTTCCACTTCAACCCAACCTTCTTTAGAACTCCCACGAACAATTCACAAAAGGCAGACAAAAGCCTTTTCTAGATCAATAATTAAAGCATACGATTCTTTGCCTTTTTCTATAAATCTTACACCGCTCACCTTTAATAACCCAATTGCATCTCGTGTGCCCTTACTTCTCCTGAACTCTAGCTGTTTCTCGTCAACTTTTTTCATTTTGTTTTTACATATAGCCTTCTGTTCAATATTTGAAGTAAGTGTTTTGTTGTATGCAATGAGATTAATAGTTCTATCATCCTCTGAATTTTCAGTGAATCACTTTCACTCTTTCACAGGACCGGATTAAGGGAGGGGCTTAGGGGGGCTATAGCCCAGGGCCTCCACTCTTATCAAAATCTCAATGGCTATCTAAAAAGAATTATGAAGATACAATCATGAAACATATTTCCTTAACTTTCCTATGACACTTTCACAGAAATGCATTAGGTGAAGTCAGCAGAGGCCAAACATTATTTTTCCTACCCCCGGGTCTCCAGATGGGTTAATTCAGCCCTGCTCTTTCACACTGCTCCCTTCCCTTTCCAGGAGAGAAATTTTCGAAACCGTTGAAATACGTGTTTTCCTTATTTTTAATTACGAGTTTATATAACAATTTCACATCTCCAACATAAGCGAATTCTTACATTAAACATACTTTGAATAAATAATGGAAAATCTTTATATTATATTATTTTATTGTCCCTTTACCCTCTTTAAAAACGAAGTCATCGAAAACACTGAAATACGCATTTAGTTATTTCTACTTAAGAGTTTATGTACCGATTTTCACATCTCCGAATTAAGCAAATCCTCAGAATGGGTACTTTCTCCATAAATAAAATGAAATTTAAATATTACTAGCGTTGATTATCTTGGGTTGAAACAAAAACTTTAAATTCACAACTCAATATCTCCCCCTCTCCCAAGCTGCGGGGCTGAATTTGGATTTAAATGGCATCAAAAGTGTCACTGGTCATCTCAGAAATCCCAAACCTATAGATTCGACATTAATATCGCTCATTTTCGATCACATGTGCAGCATATATATCCCCACACCCTTTCTCCTAAGTTGCACCGTCAAAATGAAATGATAAAATCCATCTCAGACCCGAACCTCATCTGTGTTGAAAATTTGATCAAGATCAGTCCGGTGGTTCAAGAGTTATTAAGTCACAAATATAGTCACTTTCATTTTATATATATCCCCCTTCCCCTCTTCCACATTGCACCGTCAAAGTGAAATGATAAAAACCATTCCAGGCACGAACCTCATCAATGTTAAAAATTTGAACGAGATCGGTCGGGTGGTTCAAGTTTAGTCACAAACAGTGAATTCAATTTTATATACACTGATCACCAGTTGAATTAGAGACATCTACCTAACATCATGTAGCACCACTTTTCGCTCTGATAACGGCGGCTACCCGCCGCGGCATGGACTCCACAAGGCGCTTGAAGTGTTGTTGTGGCATCTCAATCCATATCTGCTGCAAATTCTCCCACAGAGCCCGAAGGCGTCGTCCCATGGCGTCCCAGATGTGTTCGATGGAATTGAGGACCAGTGACCGTGATGGCCAGAGAAGTGTTATCAGATCAAAGGAATTCTCATAAAAGCAATCTGCTGCCATCCTAGAGCTGTGAGCCGGCGCATTGTCCTGCTGAAAGATTAGGTCAGCATCTGGATGTTGCAGCCGATCAAATGCCAGAACATGGTCATTCAGAAGATCGCTGTAGCGTTCACCTGTGAGGGACCGTGTCAGACGTGTTAGGGGACCCATTTCAGTCCACGTAAACATGCCCCAGATGATAATACCACCACCACCAGCCTGAGCAGTTCCCTGCTGGCACGATGGATCCATTGCCTCGTGCGGTTAGCGACGCACCCGTACCTGTCCATCGGCACGTACTAATGTGAAACGTGACTCATCTGTCCAGGCAACTATTTCCCACATTTCCACGGTCTAGTGGCGGTGTTCCTTTGCCCATGCTACACGTTGTTTTTTGTGTTGTGCGGTTAGAAGGGGTACTCACGTGGGCTGATGGCTTCTGTACCTCATGGCAAGTAGGTGGTTGTGGATTGTGTGGCTGCTAACACCGCGTTGTTGTCCTGCATCGAACCTCTCCACGAATTGATGCACTGTGACCCATCTATCGGCTGTTACGATGCGGGCCAGTTGGTGCTTACTCTTGTCGTTAACACGCCCCTGACCGCGGCAGTTTGCTCGTGCGAGTGTGGTTTTACCGGAAGCCAAGTACTCACGATACACCCTTGACACAGTTGCTTGTCAAAATCCGAGAGCCGCAGCCACTTCCGAAATCGAGCCACTCAGTCATATGGCCCCTACGATTTGACTACGGTGAAATGCATTCAGGTCCTTTGTCCTCCCCATCAAACACTGCACTGACACGGATACCGAGAGGGGAAGCATACAGCAACAGTACACGCGCGATGCGTTTCATTCACATGCACTGGTGGAGCCTCTACAGGGCGGTTTCTGCAACTGTCCTGTTATCTCTAATTCAACTGGTGATCAGTGTATATATAGATAGTAATGACCACCTCCTCCCTCTCCCCGTATGCAGAATTTTCTAAAATGCTGAAACACGTTAAATTATTAAGAGTTTATATACCCAATTTTACGTCTCTAACTTAAGCAACGCTTCTGTGAATAAACACAGGGAAATTTCAATATTATATAAATATTCTCTCTTCTCCCTTAGAAGCAGAATTTTCAAAACTACTGAAACACATATTCTCTTATTTGTAGTTAAGCGTTTATAAACCAAATTTCATACCTCAGACTTAACCAAATCTTTACATTCGGCACTTTCTGATGAAATAAAGAAATTTGAGTGTACGTTCCCTTTTCTCCCTTTGAAGAATTTCTTTCGAAAACGCTGAAATATGAGTTCCCTTATCTTTATCAGAGAGTTCACATGCTGAATGTCATATCTCTAATGCCAGTGATATAATTTTACACACACACACACACACACACACACCCACACACACATATATATATATATATATATAGAGAGAGAGAGAGAGAATATTCAGAATTTTCTGACTGGAGTGTACCAATAACTTTCAGTACATTGTAATTTAATTTAAATTTTGAATGCCTTTAGGCTTCTGTGGTGTGAATGAGGAATTGCGTTGGAAATTCTCAGTATCTGGCCTCGAGAATCGTACCTACGGCTTTCCGAATTCAAAGCCAACGCTTTACCAACTGAGTCACGGCTGCTTTATATCAGTACAACTTTCAATGTAGAATTAGCTTGCTGCTTTTAGATTAAGAATTCCTTTAATCGTGGACACTTGGAATACGATGGATACTTGTATCGTACAGAATCCTTATGAAAGTGTTGATATTTTCACTACTAGCTTCTCACTTTAGATAGATTTACAACAAAAGAGAGGTGCATGTGCACTTCCCTACGATGGGTATTTTTAAAAAAATCCTTCCATATGCGTTACTTTCGTGACAAAATGAGGATTAACTTCAAATTTCAGTTAATACATTTAGTAATATGGCTTGGGCGGTAGGGAGTCACCCACTTCTACTCTTTTATATGATATTGTGTACATTATATTCGTTCAGGTATGAAGCAAATCTGTACAAAGGAAGTAATGGTGGGGATGATTCGCTGGTACAGATTAATTTCTTATCTCTCTTATTTAAAGTAACCATGCTGAACTGTCCCAACAGCTTGTCAATCTGCACCATATTTAGCTGACGTTCAAGTACCTGTATATTACTTTAGTACTCATCTAATCAAATAATATTTGAAAATAATTTTGCCTTGAGAATGATTATTTTCTTTCCCAAGGCAATGAGTTTTTTTTTTTTTTGTTTTTTTTTTAATTCTTGTCATCCTTATTAATTAAAATGTTGATTTCTTTTTTTCTTCAGCCAGAAAAAAGTGACGACGATTACTTCGAAGATGATTACTACTTGCTTTATGACAGCTTCTGAGAAGACAGTACCAAAAGGAAATTACATTCTTAAACTCATGTATTTATTTTCTATTGTGAATTACTTGACCCTTATAATAATGTTACTTCACCTTCATTCTGTATGTTTTGTGTAATTTTGTATTAAAAAAATATATTATTAAAAGCTTTGTAACAGCAATGGAAGTATACTTTCACCAATTTGTACTTACTTTCTTCCTTTCTTTCAGAAATTACGTAACTAATTAAACTTTTGAAACATCAAAAACAATTATGATTTCACAAAGTCACCCGGGGGTGAAATCCCTCTCCCCCATCCAGGGCATTTATCCGATTGTAGATATAAGTTTCTGTTGTGTAATGTGTACTTTTTTTTTTTTTTTTTTTTGTAACTATTGTGTACAAAAAAGGAGGAAGATAAACTAAACTATACAGAAGCAAATGATTTGGATGAATAAAAAATAACTTAATTTCAAATTCTACTTACTCCTTTATTTATGAAAGTAAACGCTTACAAAATTAATCACTGAACGTACCCACTATGTATCTTAAAGCTTGGCAGTTTGAAATCACCGGAACGGGAAATAAAATCCAGATGACTAATTGCAACAAGGATTTCAACAACCATTCCAGTTCTCATGAAAATATTTAGTAACTATTTATTGTTATATTTTTAACAGTAATCGATGGTTTAAATTGAAATACAATTTTCCACTACTGCAAAAATGAACGAACTTTTGAGGGGACAAAATAGTACACTGGTATTCGTACACGAAAATATGGATGAGAAAATATATTCAATTATAATACATGGTACAGCCATAGCGCTAATATGCACAAACCTAAGTTTCTTTTTCCTTTATTTTTATATTGGAAGTAGAAGCAGTGCTTCTTTTTAGTAATACGTGGTATCACAAGAGAAATTAGTAAGTTGTACAATCTCAAATTTATGTAGACCTGATATCTCTTTCATTACAATCACATGATTCTCATGAATAAAATCAGAAATTCTATTTTTATTTCAAACACAAATATCACACAATTCGAGTATATTCGTCATCTGCCGGAGACTTTTCATTATAATGATGGAATCTCAACCAAACATCTAAAATAGACCGAAGTTGTGCGACCAATCTACCTTTATCACATACAGCAATTGACTATGTCTCGACCACTCGGCTACTATTGATCTCTCTGTACATTCTGCAACGGACGTAACTTGAAAAGTGAAGTCATTAAATCATAAAAAATTTCACAACTAATATAATGAAAATGGCGAATGTAAACATGAGCGACAGGATTTTGAGCAAAATATGTATTATACATAGTGGCAATTTGTTCTGTTACAAAGTCAGAAGCAATAATTAAAAAATACAGGAAATAATAATTATTATTATTACATCTTCAGCAGATATTAAGATCAAATAGAAGAATATATCCAAATTTAGATCTTGCCCACAATTCCATCAACAAGTATAGGACTCGTCTTCTAGAACTACAATTCAATTAAATTCCCTTCTCTTGTAGTATTCTACATTTGTCACAGTAAAAGTGCATGCCTCTCGCATAACAAAAATTGACAGTTTTAGTGCACTTCTCTCTGAGTCAATGAAAATTTATTAATTTGGTTAAATTTTTCAAAAACTGCTCAAGAAAATACTTTCTAGGTGGACATGCACTTTCGCTGACGACTGTACCAACATGTATTAATTCCAAATTTTGTGCTACTTGTAATACCAGTAAATGTGATAATTCTATTAATTTCTTGCTCATAAGCTGTATTGTGCAATTGTTGGAATCCTTATCAGAATTAATTCATCTACGGCAGAGCCATTGCAACCCTGAAAGTCGAAATATAAACGAAATAACACGAAATCTTTTCAAAGCGAAGATCGTAAAAACAAGAATATATTTTAGGCTAATAAAAATGCAGCAGCGAAGAAAAAGAAATCTGTAAAACATTGCTGAGTGTACAAAAGCAACTGTACAGTTACCACCAAAAGTGTATACCTGCCTTTGTGCGTTCACTTATCAACATTGCGAGGACAGCTAGATGAATTTAACAGTAATTTTCTTAAAATTCAAAAAGAAATGGATGAGTCAACTAATATTGTGGCTAGGCCGATATATCCTTTTCACTTACTTTCATGCAGCTTACTTTCAGCAGTGAAACAAAATCTACACTTTACTCTTTCATTATATTGCTTATAGGGTGGTGCAAAATATATATCACCATTGAGATTTCTGTAAGTTGTACATTTGCTTGAAACCTATTTCAAACTAACAATGCAGGACGTGTAGTATGCTTGACCCATCCGTTTCTACAAGTTACCGAAAAATGTATTCAAATTGGTCAATTAATTTCGAATGTATTGACAAAAAGAACATCTACGAGGGAAAAAAATATATTTTGTTGGTCACTGTACAAAACAATATACATGTGCATAACCGATAAAAAAAAAATACCGCTTTCTTATATGAAATTTTATATATCGCTTCTGATTTCCTTATCCTCTTCGACATGCAAAAGTAACGAAATTGAGTTCTAGCTGATATTGTTGGAACGAAAAATAATCCCTTTCTCCTCACATATACATACATATATGCACATATATTTACAATACTTCTTTGACAAAGCTTTGACAAATGAGTTGGAAGCAGGTGAGTGCTAAAGAACAAACAAGATTGCATTTTATGCTTCATTGAATATAATAAAGTTCAAATATTCCGCTTTAATTCCACCGAAACGTCTAATTAGGAAAGTTGTGCAGAAGCTTCACTTGTTTGTGCTACTTACACTATGTCAGTAGTTCTCAAACTTTCCGATAACGCGGGGCCCCTGTTCATTCGGAAAGTGATCTGAAATTTCACATGGTATTAAAAATATACTGATTAGAATTACCACTGACAAGAAAAAGATAAAGAAAAATAATGCAGTAAGTAATTTATTCTAAAGATACATGTATTGTTTCCTAATGAATGAAATTTCAATTGAAAATACAGTAACTTTCAAGACGGAATATATATATGTATTCAAAGGAAATTCACTTGATAAATAATGTTCTCAAATGTGGGGTCAGTAATATGAGGAATGAAATTCTTTGTGCTTTTCCATAATTGCATTGAAATCCGGAATAAGTTTTGTCAGCATCAACTTTAGGTCTGATTCCACATTAAGACGATTCCGCTTTAAGGTTTTACTATTACAAAGAGCAGAAAAGGTCTGCTCACATAAGTAAGTGGTAGGAAAAGGCATCAAATGTTGCAATGCCTTTTTAAACAACTCTTCATACTCACAGGGCAGAAATTTAGTAAAGTAGGGAAGCATTTAAATTTAACGTAGGTATAATTTGTAATTGCTTTTTTTTTAGTGACTTAACACACACACACACACA
The DNA here is from genome assembly GCF_964235325.1 of Thermobia domestica. Classification (NCBI taxonomy): domain Eukaryota; kingdom Metazoa; phylum Arthropoda; class Insecta; order Zygentoma; family Lepismatidae; genus Thermobia; species Thermobia domestica. The sequence goes on along the minus strand of NC_137459.1, from coordinate 21,063,090 downwards.
AAAAAAAAAAAAACTTCTTCAATAGCAGCTGAGAGTTCCATTTTATTACAACACATTTTAATTATTAGGCATCCCGGACCCCGTGGCTAGGTCCCGCGGACCCCCCTTTGAGAACTACTGCACTATGTGAATTACACCGCTGATCGTCAGATACATAACCAATATTAATGAACAACTTAATTTGCTGAAATCAATCAACTTAGAAATTTTTCATTAGAACTATAAACTAATTTTTATAAATTTTAGCAGAGCACACTACCTACTTCTTCTCTCAATTTGTCTAAGACAAATTTATTTTACTGTACAATTGAAAAACATTTACAATTTATCTTATTTCTTTATTTATTACATGTTCGTGTTGCAGCATCTCTCAGTAATAAGTTTATACAGTCACGAATTTTTTTAATCACATAAGAACAATTTTTGAGCACTCAAAAATTCAATTTTATCAATGTTATTTGCAAATATGTTAATGTTTAATTAAAAAAAAAAAGAAAAAGAAAAAAACGGTGGCACGATCGGATTATGCCGCAAAGAAAGCAAAGTATATGTTTATATATAACGCTGTACATCAGAGGAGCTGATAATTTACAATATTTTAATAACAGACACAAAATATGTATATCTAGAAAAATAAAATACGCAACAAAACGTTATCATATATACTCTGTAGTTATTTTGGTACATACACACATGCATGACTAACGGAAGTCACAGACACAATTTTTCTTGAAGGCAATAAAAAAACTGGGAAGAACTATGTTGAATCTACTATTCTGAAGTAAATAAAAATAAATTTTTCTTTGTAACAAGCCCAACAAAATAAATATTACTCTTTTGCGCTAGTGACATACTTATGTTTTGATTGCAAACACTCGAAGAAAAAAAAAAGGAAAATAAAATAAAAATCACTGATAATGTTACAAAAGCCAAAAAATGAATGTTTTAAGAAAATAAATTCTCCATTTTTATGTGATTACATATATATTAAAAATGTCTAAGTTATATCTATTGTTTCTTCACTCAAGAAGTTCAAGAGGCTTCATGTAAAAATCACAATTAGTATCAGTACAGTAAAAATAATATTTCCCGCAAGTTTCCCTTCTTTTTCTGGATACAACGAATGAGAGTGAGAGAAAAAAAAAAAGGAAATTTGAGTTCTACACTCTAATATTTCTTGTACTTCGATAAAAAAAAAAAAAAAAATGTAAAATCCTCTTTGATCTGAAATGAACTCAAAAATGATGTATGACCTAACAATGTTGTCAACTTTCGATTTAGAAAAAATATATATATATTAAAATCCTTCTACAGATGTATATAAACATAAGTAAAACTACATTTTTCGTTACGACTACCTGAATTGCACTGTCGCCTTAAAGTGAAACTAGACACTTTTCCCTTAACATTCAAGAATATATATAATTAAATTTGTACAGATTCACAGCAATTATTACCCTTCTCAATCACTGATTTTTTTCAACGTGTGTTTCTGACTAGCGATATGGATCTTCTTAATACATAAACAGTACAACCTTATCTGTAACGTTTCGATTAGAAACTATAATTAAAACAATTAGCACTCAATACTCCAGCCGTTTTAGCAAAATTAGGGCATAAATCAAACGAGTGTGTATCACCGAACAAGCTGCTAAAACCATCGCCAAAATTACATTTGTTTGACTGAATATAGTTGTTAGCAATATTGAAATAATGCAACTGAACTTACTGTTACTAGGATTGCATATTTCGGAATGGGCACCCACTGCGAGGGTGCAACGTAGGACTCAAGCTTTTCCAGCACTTAATCTGGGCTAAGAACATCATTCACTTTTTCCATGGAGCGCTTGCCCTCTTGGATCTTGGAAAATGAACGTTCTTGTCACGAGCGTGAGCATCATGAAACCAGCGCAAAGATTTGATTCAGTTTTTGCACTGAAGATATATTGTGACGGGGATCTTTTTCTTTATTATCATAGAGCGAAATCGCCTTTAGTAGATGGCAGATCTGCATCAAGTCTAAAAAAAAACTGTTTCTAAAATAATCTTACAAATCTAAATTTACAACAATTTTAAATATGATAATGAAATGTGTTTCGATGACTATCATCATCAAGTGATATATATATATATATATCGGGTGTTCTAAAAATGGCGCCCATGGATCACAGAGCATTATTCTAAAAGTCAAAATAATGCGAAAAATACATACAATTATATACCTTTCGGCACCTCGTCTGTAGACGTGAATTGCACTATGTACCAACGTCGTAGATGAAGATGAAGAATCCATACAATATGTCTACCAATTCTTCAAATAGCTATATCGACTATTCCCAGATGGCAATTAAAGTCGATAGACATTGATACTAGAAGCAGCTATTAGCATAACAATCGATGTAACTGTTTGATGGATTCATTCTCATAGTTCCAAATTAATATGCGACGTTGCCACATAGTGAATTTGATTCCTCACAGCGGCTGAAGAAGGTTCCAGAGGGTATTCCGTTCTACAGTATTTTTGCTTTATTTGACCTGTAGAATAGCCCTCTGTTGTCCGTGGGCGCCATTTTTAGAACGCTTTATATATATATATATATATATATATATATATATATATATATATATATGAGAGAGAGAAAGTCAATTTATCTGTCAATTACTAATCACTCAATTTATCTATTTTCAATTGTAAAAGGAGTTTCATGTCGTCTGGCCGTAATATTTTATTTTTAAGAAGAATAATACCGTTGAGCCACCAGTAAAACTACATCACAGCAATGTAAGCGTTGGGTTAGTAATTTTGTAGAGATTTCAGTACTAGTTTAGATGACTTGCCGTTCCCTTCGCCTTAAGGTTTTTTGATTATTCAGAAGGTTTCCAAAGAATGTGAATCGGGTGGGTACAGATGCGTAAATAACGATCTTACGGTAGATCTGGACCCCGGTGAGTACATGGGGTCGAGTAGAGAAAGAATTGTCAAAATATATTGAAAAAAAAAATGCGTTACATTGCCTCTTCTTCTAGAGATGGCTCTCCCTCCCGAGTCATTAGTTACTCACTAGGTGAATATGTACATACATTTGCTCCCATTGTACTGTACAAGAAAACGGATTTGTCGTGAGTTGATGCAACTAGGCCCAGTGAGTTGGATCAATTGATAAACTTGAAGTTAAATAACAACATCGGAGAAAAATTTCAGACCAGATTAAGATTTTATAATCAAAACGTATTGCAGAAGATAAAATTTAAATGCAAGTTAGATACATTTTATGGATGTTAAACGGAGACCTGAAATGATTCAAAAAGAACTTAAAAAGGAACTCAAAAGTTTCTTATGATTCGCTTTACTGACAAAATTTACAATATATATATATATATATATATATATATATATATATATATATAATACCAGTGGTGATTGTGCCGTTCTTTAATTGAAACATATAGGAACCAAGAAGTTACGTATAATAAAGCCATTAATAATATTTCGGATGATTTCTTTTTTTATAGTTTTCCTTGAACCATACTTTATACTGTTATGAGTTCTGACATTCAAAGAATGGTTACTGTAAACGTAAAGTGTACGGTGATATCACAACGAACATATGGGATTCAAAGATGCAATTCAGTTGTTAATATATAGGGAAGTTCTGCCATGTAAATATCATTTTATCACTGTATTACGTCTTACGATTTAGTCAACTGACAAGAATCAATGTGAAAAAATACTTGTCACATATTCTGCTACAATATTAACCGGTTATATAGAAACAAACGTGAATGTCTAATACTATAACTCATCGTTAATTACGCTTGTTGAATCCAGAACTCAAATAATATGTGCGTAGTTTCACCTTAAATCTTAGTACATAAAAAATGAGGATACGTTATAGTGAGTGCCGTTAGTGTTTCAAAGGACTTAATATCGTCTCCTTGACAGGATATTTCTACAGCATCACATGTCAACAATCAACAAATAACAACAGATTCCTTTTGTGTTATTTTTGCGCTTCCTACACTACACTACACTTGTTTTAACGTTACCTCTTTATATTTAAATAAAGTTTCAGTTTGAGTACACAAATGACAGAAATTTCCTTTAAAAAATAGTATTCAAAATAAAAGAATTTAAATAATCGAAAAGAAGAAATGAGAAAATAGCTGACTTAAAATATTTCACACGTGGTGGGTAGGTATTGTCATCAGTCGACGTGACGGATCAACTAATAAAGCGCGAAAATGCTTTCCTTATTTTATCTTTCGATTCAAAATTAAATGGAAAGCGCATTTGGATGGGCAACTCGTCTTTAATAAGAAAGCCACAAAAGTTAGTCACTGACAATGTTAACTGTACTAAATATACGGATTCTTGTCCCAAGAACTAGATAAAGTTAAGATATTACATAACGTGTGCCATATACATCTGCAGATCTTAGTGGTATTTCCTTGGAAACGTTAACGTCAATGTGTATACATAAAAATAGTACGTAAGCACACGTTACAATACGTATACAGTGAAACTTGTATAAACCGGAACTTGAACAGAACGGAAATCTGTCTACAACGGAAACTCTTCAGAGTCTTTATGGCTGTAATTTGTTTATAAACATTTTGTGTGAAACGGAAATCTGTCCAAAATGGAAGAAAAATTTGGACCCATGCCTTCCGTTTTACACAAGTTTCACTGTAAATATAACACTATTTCCTGGGAATTTCAAACAATATAATCCTTAGGATTAATTAAAAAAAAAAAAAAAAAAAAAACAGTTGAAACATTTTCAAAGCTAATCATTGCATTTTCATATTTTGTGTGTGTGTGTGTGTACAAACAATTCAAATACTAATCTTACGGCTTTATAAGATCCGGTAGTTCACCGATGCAGAAATGTAAGACTGCAACAAGTCAATACATTCAGGATCATTTATTACCCCCTCTATTTATATCATTCAAATCTATTAAGAGATCTCTTCTTCAAAGTACTTCCAACTTCACATGAGTGACGTTTCCTGCCTATCTTATATATCTGTCTTATTGTCACTTTAATGATAATGACAAAAGAAAGAAAACAAAAACTTATGTGAACTGTAGTGTAGTACATACAAAGCTCGAGTAAATAATAACTTTCAATTCTGTTGTAATAACGATTTTTATAAAAAGGAAAAACAAATAAAACACGCAAGCGAATTAAACTCTTGTGCAAATTGATCTGAATTTCGTGAGTGAGTTAAAAAAGAATATACCACTGACAAGTATATTTGGCAAGATTCACTCCAAGGATTTACAGTTATGGCTAGGATTACAGAACTTATTGACGTTTCTTGGTGTTACAAGTTTTCCATTCCGTCCTTATGTTCTAAAAATACCAAATGTAATTATATTTTTTTAATAAATTGACCTGGATGTACCGTATCCTTTTAAGGAGACATTCGTACATGATAGTTACAAATTCCACAATAACATAATCTTACAAATGCTGACACTTTGGAATATACAGGATGTGTTTTCGAACTACTCTAAAGTACTGCCAAGAAACTATCGGAAACTAATTTTACCGCTACCAAACTTCAGTCAAAAATGGTCTGCCTGAGATTTTCTTTATATGTTTATAGTATGCTTTGTATTGTAATTCCGAAAATACTATAATTCTCCCTTAAATGTTGCGATTCCTGCCACAGCCTATGAACAATTGTTTATAGCCAGAAAATACACATGCTTAGATTTGTGGACGATATTATGGTGTTGGCAGACAGTGAAGAAAACTTAGAAGGGACGCATGCGAACCGTGAGAGCTTGATATTTATAAAAGTTGGTACCCTGACTAATTGTGGATCGCTAATCATCGTGGTGATAGTCACTCGGTACGGAAAAAATGAAATGAAATCTTTAAGTTTTACGTCCCAGGGTTATGCCGGTTAGGCTAAAGGAGACGGTGATGATGAGAGATAAGTGAAATGGTGAAATGAAGAAAATGGGAGGAAACGGCAGAACCCCGAGAAAATCTACGAGCATGGTGTTTGTCCACCACTGAGTCCACACGGCGCGAGCTGGGATCGAACCAGGGACCCCAAGCACCGAAGGTGAACGCTCTGCCATTGAGCCACCGCGCCCCCTTACTCGGTACGGAAATGCCTTGTTTACCCGCTACGTATAATACATATACCAAGCAGTGACCGGGTAAGGCGGTGCTGAATTACAGCTCCAAAACACCGGAAAAAGGTAATAATGGAAAATGTATGCAGGAACCTGTGGAGTAAGATATCGAACAAAAGCGTCGGAAGATAACGTACATTCTGATGACAATTTCGAAGATAAGAGATTGAACACATTATAAAACAAGGAGGTATAACACTATTGGCTATGAAGAGATTTGCAATAATAATAATAATAATAATAATAATGGAATTGAAATAAGCAGACCAAGTAATGGAAAATTAAAAGAAGATAACCTACAAGGAAAAAGTCCGGTATAAATTACGAAGGTCTGCATCAAACCAATAGAGAGACTGCTAATCCCAGAGAAAATGTGACAAAGAACACGTTACGCTAATTGGTCAACTCGTTCCGGTATTACTGACGAAGTAAGTATGAGGAGGTATGAGTTTTACTGGTGACTCTACTCTTTATAAATCCATTTGTCGCCTTTCAAACTTTGAAAAATATCTCCACCGCCTACAGTCAACGACAGTCAAGATAACCGCTTCTATTTTAATACTATTTTACTGTACTGAATTAGTCAAATTCTGTGCTACGTTGACTACAACAATCCGTTGAACAGAAAACAGCTAAATACGTTGTGATCACACTGGTATTCAACATTATTTACATACGTAGTATATTAATGCAGAAAATAATAAAAGTGATACTCTGATTGGACAAAATATTTTGAATATTTTGCTGTTATTGTTTCATTATTAAGCTCGAAAAGTCAACAATACCATTTATTCCCCTCTGGATATTTTAAGTCAGCGTATTTTACTCCCTTCCACTTTTAGACTTGCATTGGTGATGCCCTCGCTCTCTGACATTAACCCTGAGTGAACACAGGAATCTACAAAAGTAGTCTAACATCACCTGATGAAAGAGTTATCACAATGAACAAGGAACTAACAAGGAAATACCAAATTAGAAGAGTAACGAGCCCGTATAATAGAAGCATATCAAAAAATACCATTCATATCTACTAGCACTACGATCACATATAATTCGTCTATATCATAAAACAATGGTTACGTCCACGTAGTTACAAATTACTTGCTCACTTGCTTCCTTCAAGTACTAATGCACACTTTTGATATTCGTTTTGTACCACAGGATTCACTTTACCGACACTTCTTGCAAATCAATATTCAATGACCGGAGATTTTGTGATTTAGCCATGTTTGTTGTGCTGAAATATACGAGGGGCAATCAAAAAATTCCCGGAATTTTGTTGTAACTCTTAATTGACCCAATATAAGTACACACTTACTTAAATGCCTTCAAAGTAGTCACCTTCGGAATACATTCTCTGCTCCACTGCTCCTACCATTGCTGGAAACACGGACGAAAGTTCTCTTTTGATCTTTTCGCATTAGTTTTGATCTCTTCCATGGAGAAGAAACGGGTACCTTTGAGGGCCATTTCTAGCTTCCAAAACAGCCAAAAATTTGATGGTGCTGAACTGATGTTAAGGCTATCAAAGTCTCTGGAGAAGATTTCCCCAATTTGAACATGAACTTGATGTTTGCGCGTTGCTCAATCTGTGAAATTGCAACTAATCACCATACACTCCTTCCTTCAGCTACATTTCTTGTACAATCCCTGTTATGACGTGTTAAAACTTGTCAAATTCATAATTAGACAACCTAAGGACTGTACTGCACAACACTCATTGTGGTTGCATCGCAAATGCCAAAACAACAACAACATTCCAGGAACTTTTTGACTGCCCCTCGTAAATTATACATGACAGAAAGCTCACTCAGCCCCACACAGTTATTCTTGGAATAATATATATGGACCAAAGAGAGTATAAAATACAAAGTTCCTAGTTTTAATCTACTGCCATGTACAGCCGTGTACCAAATGGCCTAGTTTACAAGACACAGTGATCTATCACGGGATTTGAGACATTGAGGTTGTTTATTATTAGTTCAAGTGTTTTGCCATGAGATGGCGTTAGATTGTATACACAGGAATGTTTGATATGAAAATATACCAAAAGTCTAATTTCTGAACTAATTTTAAATATATACGGTTTAAAACACAACATTATTACATTTTTCACGTCTCGTAACGAAAAAAGGAAAGTAGTTTTATTTATTTTTATGTTCATGATAATTAGATCTTAGACTTTTCTAGACATTTTTAACAACTTCGAGCACTGTTTATACTAAAGTAAATAAACATCGTAGAAAACTGAACAGGCAAGAGATCCGCTTTACCTAACGTATAATGTAACATTTCATTGTACATTGAAAACAAATATAAAATTCCATCACTCCACCAGGATTAGTTGTAATACACAAATTTTTAGTGTGTGAGTGTAGTCCGCAGATCAACACCAATCGCTAATAAGTTGAAAACCAGAGTAAGCTACCTCCCTGCCACTCAAAGAAGTCCTCAGTTTCTTCAAATTATGATAAACTAACGCCTGTGCAAATCTGTGTTCCCGGTAGGAATCGAATACGAAGCCATGTATATCAAAAATCTAACTTTTTGGAAGCATTCTGTACAAGAAAGAAAAAAAAAATTCAAAATATTTGACTTCGGTGTTTCATGTTAGTTTTACAAACTTCGTGAAATAATGAACAGAAATTTTATTTTCAATCTCACTTCTCGTAAATAACAAATTGATATTGTTTACAAACACCTGAACTATGTTTACTAGCTGATGTAGTTTGAAACCTTCAGTGGAAAAAAAAAGACACGCTAAAAGATTACTAAAGAAATAAATATGAAATATAGTAATGTGATTTCAAACACGTAATCACGTACATACATCAGAGATCAGTTTGTAATCTACAGAAATAAATTAAAGAAAAAAAAATGTCGGTGACCGTTACTTATTTCAACTGTTGGGCATTTATTCTTGAATTATGATACCCAAGCCAAGTGTACTTCTGCCGGAAAAAGAACGCGATCCAAAATCGAAAATGTATTAGCTCATTTAGCCATTAGAAAGCTCAATTTTTAAGCGTTATTGGTGTTTAAAACTAACAAGTCTCTTGGAACTAGTGAGAATTTCTACATTAAACAGTACTTTTGGTAAAATGCTCGAACGATTGAGCAAAATTGGCACAATAAATATCAACCTTGCACTACGATTGTTAAATAATCCCATTCTGTTCTATCCATGGAAGTTTAATAATAACAATAATAATGATGATGATGAGTGAAATCCCTTTGAAATGTTACAAGAAGTGGCAGCAAAGTTAAATATATAAATTTTATAATATACGTACCGAAAATATCTCAAACCATTTTTCTATGGTATATATATATAGACATCGAATTATATAATTCAAAACATAAGAACAGCCATCCTAGCTAAGGGCATGTGTTTCATTTTAGGAGAAAAAAAAACTAAACTTCATAACCATTATAACTTATAGCACTCACACGTGAGCAAAAATATCGAAATGGATGGCATAAGATAACACTTCCAGAGATCAAGTGTATGACACCAGAAGAATACAATCTACACACAATGTTATGGCAAAAAGTTTTCTTCCTTCTGAATTACAGAGAAAAAAGCACCAAATGTGGCCATGTGGCTAGAAGAGATATCTGATATTTACACAACATGTTATTGATATTTTTTTGTTTTTTACAAAAATAAAATCTCTTTCTTACTAGGGCGGATGAAAAATTACATACGATTTTTTTTTAACATGCAGTCTTACACATGCATTCTGTACTTATATTAACAAAACCTTCCATCCTCTTCTCAACATCGTCATACAGACGTCCTTTGCGTTGTACGAATACCAACCTTCTCCGCAAAATTACCCAACAGACTTCCGAATCCTGAATCTTGTCCATTCTTGAACTTAAAACCGATAGTTGAGCAATAACAGTTGTAAAACAGTGTACGCACTGTTTGCAGTCTTTCACGTCTCCTAAAGGAAGAAAAAAGGATATTCGATAAGGAAAAAAAAAAAAAACTTCGTGTGATAGATACTGATTTTATATCCTATGCTTATTATCTAATAGACCAGCACCATGACCTGAACCAAGATTCACGCATACCAAAGAGAAGTAGCCACTTTGTTACTTGAAACTCCTTGTGAAAATGACCACAATCACAAGAGGCATGGCACTTGGTTGTTACTCATACATCTTGGTATTTCCTTAGGGAAATATACTAAATCAAAACTGAACATATAATGTATCACTTTTTTTCTTCCTTTCTTTTTACAAGGTATGATCAAAAAGTAAGGTGAATGTAGTTGCACAGTGCCATCTATCGATGTATCCATTTCAACGAGTAAGCCGGGTAGCCTAAACTTTGGTACAGTCAGTGTAGAATTTGAATGAGTTGTGACATGTTAGTTCGCTTCCGGAGACAGAAGAGTGAGGACGCGTTAAGTGTTTGTTTGTCGCGCGCCAACATTAAGTTTTGTTCTGAGCTGAAACAAAAGTGGCAAAGAAGCTCAGGAAGTGTTAAAATCAGTAAATGGCGATGAAGCAGTGCCATTAAAGACTGTTTACAACTGGTATGAGCGATGCAAAAGCGGCAAGGAGTCGGTTTTCAAAATGAGCAACGATCAAGATGTCCTTTGACGTCACGAACAGATGAAAATGTGCAAAGTGGCACAATGTTCAAACAAGCAAATGACTATTCGAGAGCTTTCCGAAGTACTCGACACCTCGTATCTGTCCGTGAAAAACATTTCAACCACCGGTTAAATGGGCAAATGGGTTCATTCTTCACCATGAAAACGCGCCGTGCCACACCTTGCTATTGATCCGTGGGCTTTTGGCCGGAAAAAATGTTCTTGCCTGTCCAGATCCATCTTACCAGATTTAGTACCATTCGAATTCTGGCTCTTCCCAAAAATTAAAACCGTGCTTAAAAGAAAACTTTTTGACATCATTCCTGACATTAAGCAGACCACGACAGAGCATCTGAACGCCCTTCCAAAAGAAACCTTCCAGAAACGCTTCCGGTCATGGAGTCAACGTTGGGATAAGCCAAGGACAGTACTTTGAAGGAAATTAAATCAAATTCCATGTAAGCTTATTACTTTGTTTCTAATAAAATTATTCACCTGAAGCATATTAAATCAAATTCCATGTAAGCTTATTACTTTGTTTCTAATAAAATTATTCACCTGAAGCATATTAAATCAAATTCCATGTAAGCTTATTACTTTGTTTCTAATAAAATTATTCACCTGAAGGAGATTAAATCAAATTCCATGTAAGCTTATTACTTTGTTTCTAATAAAATTATTCGCCTGAAGCATATTAAATCAAATTCCATGTAAGCTTATTACTTTGTTTCTAATAAAATTATTCACCTGAAGGAGATTAAATCAAATTCCATGTAAGCTTATTACTTTGTTTCTAATAAAATTATTCGCCTGAAGCATATTAAATCAAATTCCATGTAAGCTTATTATTTTGTTTCTAATAAAATTATTCACCTGAAGGAGATTAAATCAAATTCCATGTAAGCTTATTACTTTGTTTCTAATAAAATTATTCACCTGAAGCATATTAAATCAAATTCCATGTAAGCTTATTACTTTGTTTCTAATAAAATTATTCACCTGAAGGAGATTAAATCAAATTCCATGTAAGCTTATTACTTTGTTTCTAATAAAATTATTCACCTGAAGGAGATTAAATCAAATTCCATGTAAGCTTATTACTTTGTTTCTAATAAAATTATTCACCTGAAGGAGATTAAATCAAATTCCATGTAAGCTTACTATTTTGTTTCTAATAAAATTATTCACCTGAAGCATATTAAATCAAATTCCATGTAAGCTTATTACTTTGTTTCTAATAAAATTATTCACCTGAAGGAGATTAAATCAAATTCCATGTAAGCTTACTATTTTGTTTCTAATAAAATTATTCACCTGAAGCATATTAAATCAAATTCCATGTAAGCTTATTACTTTGTTTCTAATAAAATTATTCACCTGAAGCATATTAAATCAAATTCCATGTAAGCTTATTACTTTGTTTCTAATAAAATTATTCACCTGAAGCATATTAAATCAAATTCCATGTAAGCTTATTACTTTGTTTCTAATAAAATTATTCACCTGAAGCATATTAAATCAAATTCCATGTAAGCTTATTACTTTGTTTCTAATAAAATTATTCACCTGAAGCATATTAAATCAAATTCCATGTAAGCTTATTACTTTGTTTCTAATAAAATTATTCACCTGAAGCATATTAAATCAAATTCCATGTAAGCTTATTACTTTGTTTCTAATAAAATTATTCACCTGAAGGAGATTAAATCAAATTCCATGTAAGCTTATTACTTTGTTTCTAATAAAATTATTCGCCTGAAGCATATTAAATCAAATTCCATGTAAGCTTATTACTTTGTTTCTAATAAAATTATTCACCTGAAGGAGATTAAATCAAATTCCATGTAAGCTTATTACTTTGTTTCTAATAAAATTATTCGCCTGAAGCATATTAAATCAAATTCCATGTAAGCTTATTATTTTGTTTCTAATAAAATTATTCACCTGAAGGAGATTAAATCAAATTCCATGTAAGCTTATTACTTTGTTTCTAATAAAATTATTCACCTGAAGCATATTAAATCAAATTCCATGTAAGCTTATTACTTTGTTTCTAATAAAATTATTCACCTGAAGGAGATTAAATCAAATTCCATGTAAGCTTATTACTTTGTTTCTAATAAAATTATTCACCTGAAGCATATTAAATCAAATTCCATGTAAGCTTATTACTTTGTTTCTAATAAAATTATTCACCTGAAGCATATTAAATCAAATTCCATGTAAGCTTATTACTTTGTTTCTAATAAAATTATTCACCTGAAGCATATTAAATCAAATTCCATGTAAGCTTACTATTTTGTTTCTAATAAAATTGAGTCACCGTACTTTTTGATCACACCACGTGTGCCCCTGTAGTCTTTACAATTGCACAGTAACATGAATATTCGAATGGGGAGGAAAGAAATGGTGATCGGAAGAAGCACTCTGTATCAAACATTGAAGTGGAACACATATCTAGTTTTGGATAGTGTCATTAATGAAATAAAAAGAAAGGATAGAAATGGCAAAATAAGCATTTAAGAAGAAGTACATAAATAATTAAGAACAACATATGTCAAGCATTGTAATCTAGGTGATAGACACATATTCACTATCCAAAAACAACGAGAAAAGATCAAGACAGCGTTTTCCAATGCTTCTCGTGTCACAGACGCCTTGCGGCTACTGTTAATTACCCACAAACTCCCATGAAATCCAAAACGATGTTTTACACATTATAAAAATGAAGTGACAAAAATTACAATTTTAAAACACTAAGTGCGTCATTTATGATAATACAATGGTGTTACAAATGGAAATATTAAAAAAAAAAAAAAAATACCGATCATACCAGATAGATCTAATGTGAATTCAACACTTACTTAATGAGAGGTATGATGCTGCTTTTCATACATAGATCTGGCTCCACGTTGAGTATGTTTCTGCTATAATTTATCCTATGTATGAGATGAGCAAATCCCACAGATATGTACTGGCAAATGACAAAAAAAATGTCCTACAGACCTTTTGGTAATTTAAGGATAAACAACCAAAAGCTGGAACCAAAACTAAAATAACTAACAAAGAAAACGGCACTTTGATTGTGAATCGCGACGAAGCTCGATAAGAAGTTGTTCTCTGACAGAAAGAACTTCATATTTTGAGTCTACAAAGGGAGTTTTTATACACTTTTTTTTTAAAGGATAGATTGAAAAATACATGACTGCCAACATGATAAGATGAAGTTTGATGAAAATAAAATGTACTGCATACTACCTTACAATTTCTCGTAGCCAACAGGATAAGAAACAATGGATAAAGGGTTTTCGAAATGTGTGTGTGGAGAAGAAAGACAAACAAAAAGATTCAATGAAAGGGAAAGCCAATAAGAAGGTAATGTAAATAGTAGAGAAGGAAAGAAGAATATTGGGTGTAATTGAAAAGAGGAAGGCAAACTGGTTAGAAGACTGGCTGAGATTAGGATTAGGATTTTCAGATTTCTTGGCTTTCGGCATCTATAGCCATGTTAGCCCATCACTTGGCGAGCCCATTATCTGAGGAAAGGGAAGGAAGAAAGCGGCTGGGACCTGTAAGTTAAGTACCATGGAGAGAATGAAAGAAAACCCAGAAAAAACTCATTCAGGATAGCTGCCCTCAAAAAGCTTTTTACATTTTTCGATCGAATGTAACCACCGGGAATCGAACCCAGAACTGTTCGCACAAAAGACGAGAGCGTTAGCGACTAAGCTACGCGGGGCCATATTTTCGTCCTTTGAGTTTTTATGTAGTAGCGAGGTTATGAAAGACAGGACCACGACCGGGGCTTCAATCGGAAGAATTTGACCGGTTCGCAGACCATCATGCAAGAATATTCTCAAAGTATACGCCGTATCCTTCCACACTATTTCGCTTTTGAGAGAATTGGATTACAGGCTCACGCCACCCGTCACGTCAAATAACTTTGTGTAACGAGTTAGTCCTGTTCAGGTACTACTTTATTATTGAGTTGAGTTGATTTTAAGTTTAACGTCCAGTTCAGCAGCGAGGCTATATGAGACGTGGACCTACTGATTAACGTGGAATCCAAACCACACGAGCTCCCGCCAGGAATCGAACCCGGGTCTCCCACGCCAGAGGCGCGTACGCTAACCGCTTAGCCACGAAGTAGGTCTACCACTATATTATCAATATATTAAAATGTTAGGTTTATATGTTTGTCTCCAAAGAAAAGTTTATATGTTTGTCTCCAATCCTTTCGACAATAACATCCTGAAAACCACAAGTGCTAGAAACGTGCAGTTTTCGCTGGTCGATTCCAATTTTGTGTAGACTGTCCAGTTCAAACTGAATATTTAAAAAAAAACATGACCATTATTTCTTTATTACATTTTTTGGGATACACTGGAAGTGTTGATATTTAAAAAAAAAAGCATCATATCCTACGCGTTATACATTTCAACATCACATAGTTGTATACAGGGGTTGTATATATCTCAGGTGTTTGTTTCATGATCAAATGATAATGAAAAACGAAGAATAACCATTTCTCCAGTCTAAGATGAATCTTTATTGTTTGGAATGTTTTGACCAATGAGCACCATATATAACTGACATTATTAATTGTGTGTATAATTTATTTGCTTATTACATACTGCATGCAAGAAGAAAGAAAACGCTGGTCATACATGAATTAGAAACTCCAAACGGAAATAGGCTCAATCTTGCAAACGGTGCGAGATATTGAGAAAAATCTCCCCTTTATGGTACCTCTTGCCGATTTTTATTAAGACGTCTTTCACTTGTGTTTGTAAAGGGATATGCACAGATGTTGTGAGGAATGACAAGGAGATTCATGCTCATATGTGAATGATGCGCTGTGTACAGATTGCAGGTTCAGCAAGTTATTATTATTAAAACGTAAATGTACAAGAAGTAATTAAAACTCAAAGCATATCGGTGCCAAACATCAAAGACCAGAATAAAATATTTAAAAAAAACCTGTGGACCTATTATATATAAATATGACCTGAAAATGAATGTTTTGTTATCCTTATGACAACAAGTACTATCATAAACGTTGAAGACCACCTGAAACAGGGTACTTACAAAGTGACACAGTCTAAGCACGAACTGCTGTAAATAAAACAATCATCATCTATAATGGTGGTGCTGGACTCCGTGGATACTGGGCCTTCACATCTGAAAGAAGGAACGAAATATTAAGACGCAAAAACTTAAAACCAAAATTAATTTACAATATTTATAAGTTACTCTGTTGAGGAGGAAATTCTTCCTTCGTTGATTTCTTAAGCAAATCTTTACTCTAAGAAGACACTGCATTTACAACATAGCTAATCAAAAGTCTCAACATTTAACTTTTTATCATTCAAAACGTTTACTAACAGGTTTATGTGTTCTTTCGCTTTAAATAGCAATAGATCTCTTCTTCCTTTTTAAATATAAGTTCAAACTCAAACTTCAATGGCTCATAACTCGGGAATCAAGGACTTGCACACTATACTGTCATATCAAATCGTGTGCCATACTCGTATAATATTCTCGTGCTTAAGATTATATATATATATATATATATATATATATATATATATATATATATATATATATATATATATATATATATATACTCATGTCCAAAATGATTGTCGCATATCTATAACTATCTTCTTGTAAGAATATAATGTGATACTGATTTTGCAGGGTACTTTTAATATTGATAGTATGTGTATAATCAGGAAATGTATATATTTGTGGTAAATTTCACAGGAAATAGAATTATAAATACGAAAATTAGAATGAGTAAAACAAAATGTTGCTAAATGGACAAGAAAGTTTTATTTTCGTTTTATTGTTCTTATTTACTGCTCTTTTGACATGAAATTTGCCATACACATGTCTTTCCCGATTATACACATACTAACATTATAAGAAATACCGGGCGAATTCGTCATCAGGTTGTATTCCTACAGCAACATATTTATAGACATGGGACAACAATTTTGGACATGAGTGTATGTAAGCGTAAGTCAAAAAATATCAGCAATATAGCTATAACTTCTCTTACACTGTTAATACTGACGTCTGCTCTCGTTTATTTTCTTGTTATGCTGTTGTAGTCATGTTGTAACTGTTTGATCCTAATTTGTCCATTGGTTTTCCTTTTGTTGCAGATGGATCATGGCCGCTCCATTAGACGTTTGTACCAAAGAGACACAACGAGCACTGATCCAGTTTTTGTGATCGAAAGGTGTATCAGGGGCTGGAATCCTTAAAGACTTTCGGCACAATACGTGAACAGTGTCTTGCCGCAACGGAGTCTACGAATGGATTGAAAAATTCAACAATGGTCGCACAAGAGTTACGCACGAGGAGGGGGCCGGAGAACCATCTACAGCCACAAATGATGACAACATTAAGCGTGCACGTGACATGGTTCTGTTAGACAGACGAATGACTATTGATGAAGTGGCACATCATCTGGAAATTAGTCATGGTTCCTGATATACCTACCGACCACGAAAACCGGATGACTGTTCGTTCTCCTATTTCGTGCAAACCTGTAATGGAGCGGCAACAAAAGGAAGACAAATGGACGAATTAGGATCAAATTTTCATAGCATGATCACAACAGTATATTAGTACGTGTGGTTTGTCCGTACGTGCCACAAAGGCTCCGAAATTAAGACCCGAAGCCCCATGGGAGTTATATGGTATTGTAGCCCTGTATCTCCCATCTACGAAGAAGGTTTCGGTTTGGACCAGCAGGGATCCTAGAGGGAGAAAACGCCCTAGCAATTGTGTTACTGTGCTAAAAAAATGGATTAAATTTTAGAATTATCAACAATCTTAGAAAATGTTACAGACTGTTATAGAAGTTTCCCAAAGGTTCGAGAATGTTCGAGAATTTTCAGAACCTTCTAGAACCTTCTAGAATGATCCAGGATGTTCTAGAATGTTCCAGAATGTTCGAACTTGTTGTAGAATGTGCACTACCAGGAAGGTGCATATTAAGAATACGGGGTCATTTTTATTAAATTTACAGGTATCATTATCCTCAGATTCTTCTCAACCTATTTAATGTTTTGAAAGGAAAATCGTAGGGTTATGTCTAAATGATGATCCAGACAACAGAACCTACCTAACCTAACCGAATCCGAGCTACTACTAATATTTGTACTACTACTACTACCACTACTATTTTGTTTTACTATTACTACTGCTACCACTATTACGACCAATTACTACTATTACTATTTGTACTACTACTACTACTACTACTTCTACTACAGGCTGCCTCCCATATCTAAGCACAATTATCTCTGTGGAGCCCATGAGGTTTATCTGTTCCAGGTTGAGTATCGCCATGCGCCAACACAAGAAGAGTCTATATAGAGTAGCAACTCTATTTCCACAAAGAAACGTGTTTCAGAGTTACGGTAAGAATTACTTATTCAGAAGCATAATTAACTAAAATTATAGATTACTGAGAAACAACTTTTCTGGGAGGTACATTGACAGAAAGTTAAGTACATGTCAGTTTCATCTTCAAATTACTTAAAGCTCTTTGGAACCAGTGATCTTAAATAGCTCCAAACAAAGTTAACAGGCAACAATGGACCGGTATCTGAGCCATTACATTTATTTACAAGTTTGTTTAAAAGAAGAAGATATAATGTCTACAGACATCATTGAAAATAGAACAATGGTTTCAGAATTATCACAAAGTACTTAAAATGCCCGTTCTTCGCACAAGGAAAATACGTTTATAGGAAATGAATTACTCTCTATAAATTGGAAATAAATATATGCCAGGGAAACTTTCAAAATATAAGATCGGATCAAGGAAAAGTGAAACTGCCAGACAGTTAATTGTATACCAGTGATATGTTTAAAACGTAACAAGTGAAAGTAAATTGCTACAGATTAAATTTAGTGAACAGTGTATTAAATGGAATTTAAGAGTGTTAAGTAATACTAACGTTAAACAGAATGCCGAAACGTAAAAGAGGAGAGAAGGACGCAGAAAGAACAGAGGAGAAATGAAACAGATGAGGAGCACGAAGCATGTTTGCGTCACAACGGAAGAGAATGAATAGATTAAGAAAAAGCTTAACTATGCACAACGAGAAGAAATTAAAGAAGAGGATCGAGTGAGACACGCAGCAAGCAGACACAGAAACAGCTGAAGAAACAAAATTACAATACGAACTAAGTAGAATTACAATGAGTGGAATTCGTGAAAGACAACGATCGCAGGCGCATGAAGTAAACATTAGTGTACGAGACGTGCGAAGAAGAAGTAGAGATTATTGTTTGTCAGGTGAGGTATTCCGTTATGATCCCACTAGAGTATAACAAACACAAACACGTTGTCATTGGTAAAATAGATCAAGTCTGTATGTTCTGCTGTGCCAATAAATTCCGTAGAGAATCACCAGGAATGTGTTGCAAGAATGGAGAAAATCGACTAACACCATTGGAAATGCCTTCCCCCGAATGAATATGACTGCAGAAACTCCAGAATCAAAACATTTTCTGCAAAATATAAGAGCTTATAATGCGTGCTTTCAAATGACATCATTTGGTGCTACATCCATGAGCAGTGAAGAACATCAATTCAGTCCTGTGTTCTCGATCAAAAGTGGGATCATTGTTACCACTACCAAACGATTCTCATAAATTTTTGCAGACGTATTTGATTGGGGACGAAAAAAACAGAAGTCGATCAACGTTGTGCAAATATAAGTGGATTGAGACGGGAAATAATTGAAGATTTGCATAAGATTTCACACAAATACAATCAGTTGGTTCAGGTATTCAAATCATCACTGGATCGAATGGTATCAGACAAGTATAAAGTTGTGATTTGGGCAGACAAAAGACCAACTGGAGAACACGAACGTCGATTCAATGCACTTAAGGTTAATGAAATTGCTGCTGCACAAATCAATTTAGATAGATAGATTGATACAGAAAAATCAAATGAAGAACCAAAATTATCAATATTTGACTCATGATTTACATTACCAAAACATTTGATTTCATTAATCTTAATTAACCACGAGACTATTACGATTACTAATCACCATGTTCTGTCCCTACTTCCCAAAGAAATTTTACGATGATTAATTCACGCTGAATCATTTCGTTTAATACTCTAATACACAAATGCATCATGTCTTCGGCGTGTTTCTATTTCTTTCGCCACATACAGAAAATCAGAGGTATTTGAATTTGAGATCCAACCAGTTCCCACCCCCATTGCATAAACCCTGTTACATTTCTGGAAACGTTACAGGGATGCTGCTTGGCGCAAAAAACTATCCTTTTTATATGAATGATATACAAAAATCAAGCTACAAGGGAAAATGGTCTGGAACACTGTATTGCATACAGTTAAGAGACCATTCTGTATCTAAATGTATTCCGTTTAATAGCCAATGGATCAGACTTACGTCGATGCATAAAACCATGTTACATGCAACACAATGATCCGCCTTAGCTTGTTTCGAACATGGACGATAAAGTGGGGCTCGTAAGCCAAAGTAGAACACGTCAATATAATCTTATGATTAAAATTCTCTATTAATCATAACTTTACCAGCCTTTTTCTAGACGATTGGACTCAGAAGAATGGAAGTTTACAATTATCTTCTTTAATATGTGCTATCAATATAACGTACAAACATATGTTTTATGAAAGTTCTTTGTTGTGTATGTGTCTGACATACACTATGTGATCAAAGGTATGCGGACACCCCCAAAACATACGTTTTTCATATTAGGTGCATTGTGCTCCCAGGTACTCACTATCAGCGACCTCAGTAGTCATTAGACATCGTAGGGCGCTCCAAGGAATTCACGACTTCGGACGTGGTCAGGTGATTGGGTGTCACTTGTGTCAGAAGTCTGTGTCAGAAGAAGAGAGTTCCACACTCCTAAACATCCCTAGGTCCACTGTGTCTGATGTGATAGTGAAGTGGAAACGTGAAGGGACAGGTACAGCACAAAAGCGTACAGGCCGACCTCGTATATTGACTGACAGAAACCGTCGACAGTTGAAGAGGGTCGTGAAGTGTAATAGGCAGACATCTATCCAGACCATCACACAGGAATTCTAAACTGCATCAGGATCCACTCCAAGTACTATGACAGTTAGGCGTGAGGTGAGAAAACTTGAACATGGTCGAGCGGCTGCTCATAAGCCACACATCACGCGGGTAAATGTCAAACGACGCCTCGCTTGGTGTAAGGAGTGTAAACATTGGACGATTGAACAGTGGAAAAACGTTGTGTGGAGTGACGAATCACGGTACACAATATGGCGATCCGATGGCGGGGTGTGGGTATGGCGAATGCCCGGTGAACATCTGTCAGAGTGTGTAGTGCCAAACAGTAAAATTCGGAGGTGGTGGTGTTATGGTGTGGTCGTGTTTCTCTTGGAGGGGGCTTGCACCCCTTGTTGTTTTGCGTGCCACTCTCGCAGCGCAGGCCTACATTGATGTTTTAAGCACCTTCTTGCTTCCCACTGTTGAAGAGCAATTCGGGGATGGCGATTGCATCTTTCAACACTATCGAGCACCTGTTCATACTGCACAGCCTGTGGCGGAGTAGTTACGCGACCATCCCTGTAATGGACTGGCCTGCACAGAGTCCTGACTTGAATCCTATAGAACACCTTTGGGATGTTTTGTTACGCCGACTTCGTGCCAGGCCTCACCGTCCTACATCGATACCTCTCCTCAGTTCAGCACTCCGTGAAGAATAGGCTGCCATTCCCCAAGAAACCTTCCAGCACCCAAGAAACCTGATTGAAAGTATGCCTGCGAGAGTGGAAGCTGTCATCAAGGCTAAGGGTGGGCCAAAACCATATTGAATTCCAGCAGTATCGATGGAGGGCGCCATGAACTTGTAAGTCATTTCCAGTCAGGTGTCCGGATACTTTGATCACATAGTGTATGAATGAATTAGATGTCTCTAAATGCGTGTATAATTTATATAAGAATCGAAACTTCAGTAATGCTTCTCTGGTTCTCTCGGCGTCCTCGTCCTAATGACAGTTCATTCAAACGAAGTCTATATCGTTGGCTTATTTCATTCACTTTTCTTTTTCTCAACTGATCCTACATACACATCATGACTTACAAATTCTTTAAAGATCATCCGATGTGCTAGAAGATAATTCTTCAGCAGTAGTTTCCTCACTGCTGTGACGAGAGTATATTGAAATATTTTAAAAATTCACATGTAAATGAACACATAATACACACGTGTTAAAGTTCAAGTGACTGTTGATTCTGAGTAAATAAGTATATTTCAATGATACTTAAAATGAATAGAACCATTTAATATTTTAGTAGTTAAAAGTTAGTTTTCCTAGATTGAAGTGATGAAACGAAAACTTACAAAGATGACCGACTGTTCTGCGACACAACTGAACTGGGAGTATTTGAGTCACATGTGGAAGCAGAACCTCGTAGACTTCCTGTTCCTGACACCATCTGCCAACTGAAACGAAAAAAAAAAAAATATATATATATATATATATATATATAAAAAGAACAAAACAATCAACAAAATCATAAATATTAACAACAAATAACTTACGTTAAATTATAGCGTGCGAAAGAATTGTTTTTTACTTTCTGATTTGTGGATCTCCATGATTTTTACTCTCATCAGTCTGGCTCAAAATCGACGCTTTGTAACATTGAAAAGCTCTCTTTTTTTTCCCACAATTTTTATCCTACTTGATTAAAGAAAAAAAAAACTATTGCAAGTCGAGTAAATACAGTACACGATTTACAAACTCATCTAATCCTTACCAAACTTAGAATGGGAGTATTATCTGTTATAATAAAAAAATAAATGTTTTCGAGAGTCCCGAAAACTCGGCCTAATGTAGACCGAAGGGTGAGCAAGTTTGTGAAAATACCGGGTTCTCGGGAATGAGATTAAAAAAAATAAGTACGAGTGTTTCCTCAGAAAATATAGTTCTGTATTTGTATGTATTGGTTACTTTAGAATACAAAAGATAATATCCAATTACCCTTAAATAAAGGAAAAGTACGTACTTTATGAAGGCCTTTACCATACATGAAAATGAAAATTAATGAATACATACTGTACAGTAATTTACCTGATAAGACAGACCTCACAAAAATACACGGCATTGACCTTGAACGGGTCTGCCCAATAGCCACGGGTTTTTTTTTCGCCCTGACAGGGTGTGTCCGAGTTATCCGGACTGCCGGGTTATCGAATACCGAGTTTTAGGACTCTGCTGAAGTACATTTTGTTCCTTGTAGCAATGGAAGGAACGAAAAGATATGAATGGAAAGACAGTATACTTCCCCCATGTTCATTTGAATTTCCCTGACTTTCCCCAATTCATTTGAATTTCCCTGACTTTTCATGACCTTCTCTGCCTTTCAAGATCAGTGTGAACCCTGCTCTGAAGTAGGTATTCTCCTTTACTCTCACTGATGACCTGAGTGCTGCACTGCATAAGGGAAGGTATAATATTCCAGTAGAAACCACTCATGACATACATTTCTCCATTTTACAACAAACCAAAGCTTTTCTGCTCGACAATGGTAGTCCAACACTATTAGGTAAGATACGTTATGTATTTTCTTACGGTGTTTTCACTATTTTCACAACTATCTACATATATTTAAGTGAAAAATGGGGATCGGATTGATATGTATTTTTAAACACACACATTTTGTACTTACATAGGCACTAGTACACGTTAATAACAACATTAAACACACGAAAATTTGATTAACTGATTCATACACGCTTTGTCTATTATTTTAACATCAATAGTTTACAAGCACTCACCTTCCCGCACTAATCGAGCTACTCGATTCATTTCGGTGCCTCAACCTACTGGGCACGGGCACAGCCACAGGACTTGTTCGACTTGAATGGGGAGAACGAGGTCCAGAGTTCGGGCCACCAGCAAAATTATTCACTCCTGGGAGTGGACACGGACTAGATTCGAAATTAGATTGTAGGTATGGTGGCCACGTCATTTGAGAATTACTCGGGATATTCCTGAAAATAATAACAAGAAAAGAAAAGAATAAGTTTAAAACTTATTAACTAAGAAACAGAGATCGGCCAAATGCAACAGTTTGTCAAAACCAGATATTAGTTTATTTAAATGCTCATTTGTTACAGCTTAGAATCAATCCCAACTTGCATGTTGAAGGCTTATCATATATTGTGTTGTTAGTTTAAATAGATGACAGAACAATTATTATTTCATTATTTTGTTAATTTCCTTGATTTTTTTTTTTTTTTTTTTTTGATCAAAAGATCCAATATATTTCAGGCAAAAATTTTCTTGTAGGCCTTATATCTGGAGAACTACATATAGTGTAGCCTAACCCAAACTATCACTTAACTCAGTATGATGTGCTTATACCATAGAAAATAAATAAATAAAATTTTTAAAAAATCTCGATCTAGGGGACGTTCAAAAATTTTGTGTTCCCTGATTCAAAAACTAATTATTGGCCAAGATTGCAATCTTTTGATCCACATTTTGAATTCATTCCTAAAATTATTGTTTCACCTTAATTCTAGTTTGTTAGCAACATATCTATAACATCCCTTGTCTTCTCCTAACATTACCAACTTTCAATAACAAGTTTTGAACTACAGAAGTGCTTGGCAATTTATTATTTTCGAAGCTTTGTACTAGTGTCCAACCACATAACACGGATCTATATTTTAGCAAGTTTAAAAGTACTGCTCATTGTTTGTAATTATAAGCGGTAAAATCTTAATTGGTTTTAAAACATAAGTATTTAATAAACCTCTTTTGTATTCGCTCTACTTTCTGAGAATAAACTTTGGTTACAGAGTTCCATACTAGACATGAATATCTAATTTTGGTCTTAACAAAATCATGTACAATGAAATATATGTCTCTCTTGTACTGAGTTAACAGAAACCCTAGAAGTTTCGTGGCATCAAACTAAAGTTCTTGCTTTTTCCTAGTCAATATTATTCCTAAATCTTTTACATTTCTAACTTTTTCTAAGTTTACCCATCTATACAATACCTGATCTCCACATAGTTCGTATTTTTTTCATATAAAATACATAAATTTCGCATAAAGTTACATTTTTTTTTCTTTTAAAAAAAATTAAGTTTCGGAGAAGCGATCGAACCCCTCTAATTATGCTCCTATTATCTGGGAACAAACAAACAGACGTTCATTCAAAAGAATTTTCGCCGTAAATGTCTATGGTGATTTCCCCGTTGGAATATTTAACGATTTAAAAGCACTATGTTACGAAGAGAAGAAAACAGGATTGTCTTGTTACCCGTTCAAAACTGGATTTTCCCAAATCATCCTCTGCATGGTACTCGTTTCCATACTGTGCTTACATACATTTGAGTCTCATTGTATTATGATTATTATCTCCAATAATCGAAATAACAGAACAGAAACGAGATTTTACTCATTTTCACTTTAAATTAATTTATTTCGGAATTTGATTTAAATCAACGACTTGTATCTAATCTAATATAAATAAAATAAAGTGTTTGTGTGTTTGTCTGTCTGTCTGTCTGTGTGCGGCCTGGGGACCAGACGAGTGGACCGAGAGTTACCAAATTTTGGTCAGAGGTACCTTGCCCCAGGCCCCAGATCAAGACGAAGCCCTTTTTTTTAAAATTTCGAACAAGGGGGAGTCTCAGGGGGGTGCGTTTACCGGAAGCGGCTTGGAAATGAGACAAATTGACCGAGAGTTACCAAATTTTAGTCACGAATACCTTGGTCCAGGCTCCAGACCAGAGTTAAACGTTTTTGTCAAAATTCGAACCAGGGGGTTTCCGGGAAGACGTTTACTGGGACATGTAAAAGTAGTAGAAAATGACCGATATTAGTGTCGAATTCAGTGTTTTCGCGGTCGCTGAAATCATTGGTGAAACTCCGATCGCATTAACATCCAAATTCATGCTATTCTACTCCGGGCCGGTGGTCACCGCGTGGGGGGGGGGGGGGGGAGAGGAGGGATGGGATACCGAGACACACAAAAGTAATCCAAAATGACCGATATTAGCGTCAAATCCATAGTTTTCGCGGTCACTGAGATCAATGGTGATACTCCCACAGGCGTTGACTTCCAAATACAGCCCCCGTGCGAAGCATAGGTATATATTTAACTAGTTAAAAATATCACGCGATTTAAATCTTGATTTAAATCAATCCACCCTGCTCCCACGTATGGTTGCCAGACAGGCATATAGGACCTAATAAAACAGATGGATGGCCAATTTTCACTTTTTTCACGACTGTACCTTTAGTTTTACTTCCTACATTCCGAACTCTGCTGGTTTATACGTAATTTAATACTTTCCTAATAATTTCCTTTATATCTGCTGTCAAGAAACTTTATATTCAATAAACCAACGAAGAAACCGCATATAGGTAACATGAACTGTTTAAGTACAAAAAAAAAAAAAAATAAAATAAATAAATTTGACCTTTTCCACCATTAAAATTACAAGACTTCGTTCACAGTCATGGTCACAAGAAAATAAATATCGAATCTACGAAACGTATATTAATTGTTGAAAAAAAAAATCACATCATTAACACTTACCTGAAATCCAATTAAACTACAATCCATTCCTCAAGGAATGTCAAATTAGGTACTCTTAAACTAAAATTCTCTGCTGCTACAATCGACAAAGGATTATGTCAGCCAGATGGAACCGTGCTCAACTGAGCTATAAATAGTTAGAACGTATCTTCACAACGCCGTTTGGGCACGTTTTCTCGACCGGCGCTCGCTACTCTAATTCGTGAAGTTCAACAGATACTGGATCAACACAAAAAGACACCACATCACCACCAGGTATCATGCGCACGAAAGACATCATTTGGTCACAGAGGAGCATCAAATTAGTTTTTCCATATTAATTCTAGGAATGACTTCAAACTTAGGAACAGTGTGTTGGTTTCTACTCACCCATTGGCTTGTTCTTCACTTAAATCTGGCACAGTGTTGAAGAACACTGGAGGATTGTCTTGACTTTTGCTACTGATTGAACTACAGGAACTATTCAGACTCATATTGGAACCTCTCGAGCTGATCGGGCAGTCGCCATCGAACAAAACTCCGTCCAGGTGAGTATCCGAGTCATTGCGTAAAACCGGGTGCTTACCTTTGGGTCTGAAACATCGGAAGAAAACACAGCATATAAGGTTTTCTTTTTTCATTTTCCAGTAGCTTACAACCATCAACATAATTCACAAGTTTATGTCCTGTTGGCTACAGACGACGGATAACGAAAGTAAATGGAACATTTTGAAATAACTTATGAAATGATCACAAACTGAAAATAAACAAAAACTTCTGGAGAAAACTAAAGCATACGGAGTATGTGTACCACAATTTTTACGTCTGAGATGAAACCTGCGGAGCTTCACACAAAACATGACCATGCTAGTTATCGTAGATAGCCAAATTAAAGCTCATTAGAAAGTTCACATACGTTTTTCTTCACATACTTTTAGGTATCTTTCAGTTCGTACCGTGCCTCGCCAGTTCTCTTGTTATCCTTGAAAAGTCCTTCTCTATAATTTAAAACAATATGGCTAAACTATTTTGCATTCGTTTCATGTATTACAATGTATTTCCGAGGCCCTAGATTGGGAAAACATAATCTGTGAAAAGACCATCACGATTACGGACATCCCATAGACTTCGTTACTTGGAGAAGTTTGAAATTTGAGACTCATGCGATGGGAGACAATAAGATCTTGGTATCATTATGGGAGAAAACAACCATTATAATAGCTTTTTACATAGTCGTATGTAAAAAAAAAAAAAAATAAATAAAAAATAAAAAAAAAAAATAATAATAATAATAATAATAATAATAATTGCAGAACGTTTAAACGTATTCAGGACGACGTCGGATCGTGATTCGCATTAAAATAATGAACGGTGCATCAGTTTTCCCCGAGTTTCAAAGCTTTTAGCCACTCTTCAGCATATGTTCTCTTTAACTGGTTAAAAAAAAAAAAAAAAATCTCCAAAAGATATTACTAATCTTTCGGCAGAGATAATAGCCTCACATAAAAACGGAGAAACCGTCTAAATTTGCCATGACACTTGCATACCCGCCTATTTCTAAATCTAAATCAAAAAGTAAGTGTGGTTTGTCCGTGCGTGCCACAAAGGTTCCGAAACCAAGACCCGGAGCTCTATGGGAGTTATATGGTATTGTAGCCCTGTATCTCCTATCCATGAAGAAGGTTTCGGTTTGGACCACCAGGGGTCCTAGAGGGAGAAAACGCCCTAGCAATGGTGTTACTGTGCTAAAAAATGGGTTAAATTTTAGAATTATCAACAATCTTGGAAAGTGTTACAGACTGTTATAGAAGTTTTCTAAAGGTTCGAGAATGTTCTAGAATTTTCAGGATGCTCTAGAACCTTCTAAGAATGATCCACGATGTTCGAAATTGTTGTAGAACGTGCCAGCATGTTATATTATTTTCCTATAGGTTCGAAAATGTTCTACAATGTGCACCACTAGGAAGGTAAACATTAAGAATACGGGGTCATTTTTTATTACAGTTTACAGGTATCATTATCATTATGCTCAGGTTCTTCTCAACCTATTTAATGTTTTGAAAGGAAAATCGTAGGGTTATGTCTAGATGATGGGAGCCAGACAACAGAACCTAACTTAACCGAATCCGAGATACTACTACTATTTCTACTACTAGTAGCACTACTTACTACTACTACCAACTACTACTATTACTATTTGTACTACTACTACTACTTCTACTAAAGGCTGCCTCCCATATATAAATACAATTATCTCTGTGGCGCCACTGAAGTTTATCTGTTCCAGGTTGAGTATCGCCATGCGCCAACACAAGAAGAGTCTATATAGAGTAGCAACACTATTACATGTCAGTTTCATTTTCAAATTACTTAATGCTCTTTGGCACCAGTGTGCTCAAATAGCACCAAAGAAAGTTAACAGGCAACGATGGACCGGAGTCTGAGCCATTACATTTATTTACAAGTTTGTTTAAAAGAAGAAGATATAATGTCTACAACACATCGTTGAAAATACAATGATGGTTTCAGAATTATCACAAAGTACCTAAAATGCCCGCTCTTCGCACAAGGAAAATACGTTTATAGGAAATAAATTACTCTCTATAAATTGGAAATTAAATATATGCCAGGGAAACATTTAAAATATAAGATCGGATCAAGGAAAAGTGAAATTGCCAGACAGTTAATTGTATGCCAATGATATGTTTAAAACGTAACAAGTGAAAGTAAATTGCTAAAGGTAAAACTTAGTCTAATACGAATAAAATGAAGAGTTTGTTTGTGTGTCTGTCTGTCTGTGTGCGGCCTGGGGACCAGACAAGTAGACCGAGAGTTACAAAATGTGGGTTCAGGGTGCCTTGATCCAGGCCCCAGACCAAGACGAAGCGTTTTCTTGAAATTTCGAATCAGGGGGGTCTAGGGGGGGGGGCGTTTAACGGGACATGTAAAAGAAGTAGAAAATGACCAAATTTAGTGTGTAATTCATAGTTTTCGCGGTCGCTGAAATCAATAGTAAAACTCTGATCGCATTAACTTCGAAATTCACTCCTTCGGCTGCGGGCCGGGGGTCACCGGGGGCGAGGGATACCGAGACATGTAAAACTAATCGAAAATGACCGATATTAGTGTCAAATCCATAGTTTTCGGGGTCGCTGAGCACAATGGTGAAACTCAAGAAAGTGTTTACTTTTAAATTGAGCCCCCATCAGCTAAGGAACGGAGCCCATACTAAAGAGGGTGCCGACACATGTGAAAATAATCTAAAATGACCGATATTTGTGTGAAATCCATAGGTTTGTGTACATTCACGTTTTTTTGTTTGTTTGTTTGTTTGTTTGTTTGTTTAATAGTAGATGGTTTTATTGTGGTTAAAAACAGGTTAGTTAATGGTTGTGTTAAGTATAAACCGTGTTTACTATTAAAGTCATCCCCATGGAAACATATCTATTTTGTCGGATATGCATTCACACAAAATAGATCCAATTTTAGAAATGTTTAATTTTTCTTTCGTTGTTCAGTTTGTTTACATATATATTATATCTGACCCGTGCGAAGGATGGGCATACCTGCCTATTTCTAAATCTAAAGTTTTGCAGTTCCACTACGCACAGTTGAACCAGTAGTAATACTTCTCTAGCTTGTATGAATGTATTTTAAATGAGTGGTTATTTTTATTTTTATTATTTATTATTATTATTTTTAACTATACTTTTATGATGATGTCAACATTATAATGCACAAAAGATTGGATAGCATTTAGTATCTCCCTTAAATTTATCGATGGCTTCGAAACTGATACTATGACGTATAGTGAGCCGTTGAAAACGACATCGTTTACGTTTATACCCACCATCGCTCACGCACCTGCTCCCTACGGACGCACCCCGTCTCTACAGCTTGGGCCCCCTGCTGCGCTCCTGCCCTAACTCGGTTAAATAGCATTCGTGCTTTTTAGTGGCCACCTAGCACAAGTTGTTCGTTTTTATGCACTATAGTTTTTATGCCATACGTCCACACTGTATTTATACTCGTCACAATTATAAATAGCAAATCGTAATCAATACTAAGTGAGCAGAGTCACTAACAAGTGATTTGGGGGGCAAAACCAAATGATACCCAAAAGATTTAAGAGAGAGAAATCATTAAATGAATTGCATTTATTCATAAACACAGGAAATGTGGGATAACGAATACACTTTGCTGAGAATTTTGGCAGTCTTTACAAAATTAAACCACTGTTTGTTGAAAAAATAATAATAATAAAAAAAAATAGTGTTACGAATAACACACAAAATATTAACCTACCTTGGAACTACACTAAATTCGTCCTCTACGAGGTGCTTTAAAAAATAGAAGCAGAAAAAAAATATTTCTTCTCCTTTGTTGAGTCGGTCTTCTAAATTATGACCAAAAAGCATCCAATCATACGCTATTGTCAGATATAACACTTGCACGGGATTCAATGACTGATGAACTACACCATCCGCCCAAAGAGACAATCGTAATAAAGACACAAATAAGGGTGTTCGGTCCCAACCACTGATACAGTGGATCAACAGTCCTGTATTATTTTCCTGAAGATATCGCAGAAGTAATTTCATGTAGTTCTGTGTTAACTTCACTAAATCCCACAACTGTAAATAAGAAACAAAATACTCTTTTAATGTGGAAGTCGATAAATCTTACCAATAATATATTACAATGTCAAGCAAACAGAATGTATTACACACGTGATCAATACTTCTGATCATATCTGACTCGAAAGCAAAAAAGACAGAAGGACGAGTCTGTCTTAGTTTTGCTGAAGTAGCAACTGAGTTCGACTGTTTAAAAAAGTTCTTGTGCAAATACACTCACAAAGACTACTCATACAGGGCTATCATAAATGATTCATTCATTTTGAAAAGGCTACAATTTCAAAAGTATTACAAGTACACTCATGAAAGATGTATGAAAAGAACTACAAAGTCACCAAGTTTATTCGCCCTTTACAAATGTTAAATATGTGCCCCTTTGGTGACATACTCAAGCTCATTCCATACATTTTGTAGCATAGTCCTGTCAATTGTCTGCACTGCAGCACTGATGCGTTCTTTGAGGTCGACTAAGGATTGCAGTATTGGGGGTATGTAAACAAGTTTCTTAACGTACCCCCGCGGGAAGAAGTTGCAGGGTGTTAAATCAGGAGATCTGGGAGGCCAAGTGCTTTTCCCTTTACACAAGCAACCAGTGTCCTTGAATTGCCGATACCACGCAAAATGCTTTGTTTACATGGCGGCTCTTTTCCATACTCTCATCTGAAAGTGCGTTGCACAGCTGTAACAGACGAACATCTGGTATATTCAAGCACACAAGAACTTTTTTCTTGCTTTCCCTGCATTTTCGACAGGTACTAACCTCACCCTGCCACACCCAATCGGAAAGATAAAGGACTCGTGAGCTCCTTCGTGGCCAAGCGGTTAGCGTACGCGCCTTTAGCGTGGGAGACCCGGGTTCGATTCCCGGCGGGGGCTCATGTGGTTCGGATTCCACGTTAATCAGTAGGTCCACGTCTCATATAGCCTCGCCGCTGAACGAGACGCTAAACTAAAATCAACTCACCTCAATAATGGACTCGTGCTGTCACACAGTACGAACTTGGTGAGCTTGTGGTTCTTTTCATATACCTTTCATACGTGTACGTGTAATACTTTTGATATTCTAGCCTTTTCAAAATGAATGAATCATTTATGCTAACCATGTATTTCATTAACCCTTTCGACCTTTTTCTCCTCCTCATCGAATTTTATTTTTATTTTGCACTATCTTGTTCGTACAAAAGCTCATAAATGGTTAGTTCGAATATTAGTTAGAATAAAACACTAAATGAAATACAACCACCATTAAGACCTACTGTGCACAATTCTATACGAGAACGGGACCCAAAAGAAACCGGACTTTTGCTCTAAAAAATAATTTATTAAGTTTTTTTTTACGAAAAATCTTTCAGTCTTCTTCAAAGTACTCTCCATTAAATGCGATTCATTTCTCCAGTCTTCTTTCCCACTGTTTGAAGCACCTCTAGAACTCTTCAACTTTTATATAGTACAGTGCGCTCTAAGAAGCTCTTTCTTTCTACAGCCTCTGAAACCATCAAAACATTTCCCTGTTAGATTTTTGCTTAATCCTGGGAAACTCTCATCACGTTGGTCAAAAAGTTTGTATCACTTTCAATCCTTTTTTTTCAAGTTCAAATTCACACGAATGTATTTGATCCTGTGTGAGCAAGCGAGAAACAAACTTAGCGGCAACACGTTTCATTTGCAAAACTTCACGCTTGCAGGAGCTCCAACTCATTCTTATCTGTTTCAAAATATAATCGATCATGAAACGACGATTCTCGTTGATATTTTGGCAATTTTTTTTTCGATGTTTTCGTCATTTCGAAATTATGAAGAGCACCCAGAACGTCCATGATCTTCAACACTCATCTCACCATACTTAAAGCATTCAAACCACTCAAAAAAATTGTTTGCAGTTCATAGTATCCTTCTTGAAAGCCTGCTGAAGCATTTGGTAAGTTTTCGTTTCCGAGTTTCCAAGTAGAAAGCAAAGTTTCAAACACACTCTTCGTTCCTTTGAATCTGCCATAATGATTTCGCAGGCGGAAAATGAGAACAATTAAGAAAAACAATAACACGATCAAACGTTAACGTCCTACGCAGACGCCGCTTGGCCAAGTGATTTGGGAAGGTCTCTACTACCCACTAGCGGGAGAACTCTACTACACCTAGGAACGGCGGTGCTCTGTGAATCCGGTTTCTTTTGGGTCTCCCTCGTACATCATAATTTACACTGTGGAAACATGTGTATAAATACAAAATAGTATTAACATCGTAATATACGTAATTAACAGACACGAAATGCATCACTAAAGGAGAAGGATGATTTATTTAATATTTTTCTCGCTAAAAATAAAACAGGTTACCTTGTCATCCATCGTCATAGCGCCTACAAATAAATGTGCATAGTTTTGAGACAACGGATGGAAGCAATATGGGAATAGTGGAAAATTGCTTACACAAATGCAAAGAATCCGAAACACAAAAATCAGTCATACTGAATGTTCCAGAATAATTACATTAACCTTGAAACATAATGTACATATCTATTACCACCAAGGCTGGAAGAATTAAACATCTGGATGTTTGGCAGCCTGCTTCTTTCACTTTCTGCTGTACAGAAACGCTACACAAGAAATACTCACTCATTTCCTCCCTGAAATATCAAGACACAGAACTACCTAACAATGTGGTTACATTCTCCTAAAAGTAATTTTTCAAAAAGCGCTAACAATCTGAAGTGACAAACAGCATATTACAGAATGACACTTTCAGCATTAGATCAATGCGAATTTAACTTTCCTGGAATCCTATTACGGTTTATCAGACAACAAAAAATTCTGATATGGAAATTCGATCGTTTTTTCTGATTTTGTTAACAAAGTCACATGGATGGAATTACGGCACTGAATTGATAACAGTCACTAAATTTGTAACTCAACAAACGACCATTGATCAGTGATTTGGTTCCTGCTCCGCAAACGTGAAGTCCCAATTAGACAATCCGGTGGCCAGTCGTTCTGAGATTTTTTCTGCCACTTTCACTAAGTTAATGCTGGAATCGTGCTCTGACCACCTTTCTTCCATTTCCTTTGCCACTGTTATTGCTAATGTTATTGTTAATCGTTGTTACCTATTTGGAACTCCTACCACTATATGGTTAGTGTACGTGCCTTTGGTGCCGATGACCCGGCTTCGATTCCCGGTTGGAGCTCATGTGGTTCTGATCTCACAGTTAAGTTGCAGGCCCACGTCTCGAACAGCCTCGATGTTGAAAGGGGCACTAAAGTCCAATCAAACCAACTGATCTGGCTCACAGGTTGCTCATGGATTTGTGTTAATATATAAATAAATAAACGTCTCTCAATACTGCAATTTTTTAAAATTGGTTACATCGCACGTAAGGTGCATAAAATTAGCGCCTATATTGGTTTACAGTTAATGTTCCACTTCCCATTTAGGACTGTCACAATGTCACCACCATCTTATTGATAACCCTCATAGCAGGCAACTTCACCAGGAAAATGAGTTGAGTTGATTTTAGTTTAGCGTCCCTTTCAGCAGCGAGGCTATATGAGACGTGGAACTACTGATTAACGTGGAATCCGAACCACATGAACTCCCGCCGGGAATCGAACCCGGGTCTCCCACGCCAAAGGCGCTTACGCTAACCGCTTAGCCACGGAGGAGCTCACCAGGTTTCAATTTTACGTCCCACGGTTATGCCGCCTAGGCTAAAGGAGACGATGATGATGAGAAATGAATGAAATAGTGGAATGAAGGAAGTGGGGGAAAACGGGAGAATCCCTGCACACAGAGTTTGCCCACCACAAAGTTCAATTGGCGCGAGCTGGGATCGAATCAAGGACCCCATACACCAGAGGTGAACGCTCTACCACTGAGCCACCGCGGCCCAAACTTCACCAGAAACCAATACACGGAGAGAACATGGAACAAAATAATAACAATAAAATATTGAGAAATAAAGCACAAAAAACACTTAGAAAACTGGTCACGTCACTGATAGTTTAGTGAGCAAAGCATGAACGAAATAAGTGAGAGATCAGGAATAGAGTTCCTGCCAGACCAACGATTAGATTTAGTCTGATATACCTTCACCTTCGCTGTTCTTTGTCTACTGATACTCAAAACAAATATAATTAAGCAGCTGTGACGAATAATCTACCTTACCTTATACTCTTCCCAATTAATTTTTAACTGGCAACTAACTGGATCATCGGGAACACCAATACTAGCATCGACATGACCCTGGCTCCAGTCAAATATTAAACCTTCCGCTGAGTAGTCATTATCACGATACTCCTTGAAGAACTCGCACCCAGGATATGGCAGTGATATAATGGTGAAATCTGAGTAACGGTTCTCTTTGTCAACCTTCTCTGATGATGTTACACTGAAAGTAAAATGAACCTAACTAAATATATTTGTTAATAACATGACAGAATGCGTTGTACACATTTTGCAAACGCTGTACCCAAATTCTCAATGTGGTTTGTTTGTTCTTTTTAAAGGTTGCAATACTTCAGGTGTTTAGTATGTGCAACGAATTTTCCATATACGTCTAATAATAGTGTTCCAACTCTTGTCCAAATTTAACTTAAGAGGTTTTATTTTAATTAAAATTGTTTCCAGTATTTCTCCTTCCAATGTAATTATCCGATTATCGTAAACATTTCTTGCATGTAATGTAAAAAATGAAATATTTCAGTTTTACGTCCCACAGTCATGCCGGCCAGGCTAACGGAGACGGTGATGAGAAGTGAATGAAATGGTGGAATGAAGAAAGTGGGAGAAAACGGGAGAACTCTGAGAAAACCCACGCACACGGTGTTTGTCCACCACAAAGTTCACTTGCCGCGAGCTGGGATCGAACCACAGACCCCACGCACCAGAGGTGAACGCTCTACCACTGAGCCACCGCGGCCCCTGCATGTCATGTAGGATACTACTTTTCAAATTCTGGGATGGTCTTAAGCTAGAAAATTATTTACTACTGTTTCTAATGTTATTTATTTACTTCTGTATTGATATTTTTCGTGTTGTAGATGTAAAATTCACTGCACGTGTGTACGACTTGACATAATTACTCCACTACATTATAATCCTTATATTAAGTGCTTTTCTACGTTTTTATCTGGTTTTATTAGCACATTTGTTTCCATTTACTTACTGGAAGTTTTATATATATATATATATGTATATATTTGGT
Organism: Thermobia domestica; assembly: GCF_964235325.1. Classification (NCBI taxonomy): domain Eukaryota; kingdom Metazoa; phylum Arthropoda; class Insecta; order Zygentoma; family Lepismatidae; genus Thermobia; species Thermobia domestica. Next base: position 21,026,893 of record NC_137459.1, on the reverse strand, counting down.
CTAGGAATTAATTCGTGCGGGTGGACAAGAGATGGCGCAACGAACGGAGCGTCCCACAGTTCCGTGTATCCACACATGTGTTGCAAACCCCTGTCATCGCGTATCGTTCGTAGTATAGGGCAGTGGATTAAAGCGTCAACAACACCAGTTTGTAGTTAAGTGAACATGGCGCAATTTGTGCCTGATAAAGTGTTTTTGCGGGGTGTCCTGCTGCATTACTTTAACATGCAGAAAAGTGCGACTGAAAGTCATCGTATTTTGGTGGAAGTGTATGGTGACCATGCTCTAGCTGAGCGAACGTGTCAGAAGTGGTTTGCACGGTTTAGAAGTGGTGATTTCGGCTTGGCAGACCAAGAGCGAGCTGGACAGCCAAAAAAATTTCAAGACGAAGAATTGACAGCATTGCTCGAGCAGGATTCGTGTCAAACGCAGGAACAACTTGCAGCAGCATTAGGCGTTGATCAAACAACAGTCTCCAAACGCTTGAAAGCCATGGGAATGATTCAAAAGATGTCACATTGGGTTCCACATGAATTGAAAGACAGAGACGTTGAAAGACGAAAAACCATTTGCGAATTGCTGCTTCAACGACAGAGCAGAAAGGGGTTTCTGCATCGAATTATTACGGGTGATGAGAAGTGGATCCATTACGAGAACCCTAAGCGAAAAAAGGCCTGGGTGAAACCAGGTGAACCAGGTCCATCACAACCAAAACGAGATATTCACTGTGCAAAGGTTATGCTGTGCATATGGTGGGATATGAAAGGTGTGGTGTACTATGAGCTGCTGCAACCGGGTGAAACTATGAATGGAGAACGTTATCGACGACAATTAATGCGTTTGAAGCAAGCTCTGGCCAGAACACGACCAGAATGGGAGAACAGACATGATAAACTTATTGTTCAACATGATAACGCTCGCCCACATGTCGCAAAACCGGTCAAAACCTATTTAGAAAATGTCGGATGGGAAGTTTTACCCCACCCGCCGTATTCACCAGACGTTGCTCCTTCGGACTACTACTTGTTCGATTGCATGAACAACGATTTGATTGGACAGCGGTTTACTTCTTCAGAAGATATCGAAACATGGGTCTCTGACTGGATCGCTTCCAAGGATGAGGACTTCTTTCGCCACGGAATCCGTACATTGCCTGACAGATGGGCGAAAGTGGTGGCTAGCGATGGACAATATTTTTCTTAAGGTATTTATGTATTTTGTGTTTGTACTACAGCTTCAATGTGTGCGTACCAACCGCACGAATTAATTCCTAGACCAAATATATATATATATATATATATATATATATATATATATATATATATATGTTTATTTACGCTATGCAAATTTAGTAAGCTTATCCATTTTTAATTGGTTACTGTTTTATAGGAAAAACATTTTTACTTCCCCCACCTAATTTTCTAAAATTTATAGGCTATATCCACTTTTTATCCCTATTTCCATTATAAGCCTAACCTTACACTCGACTTTCAAGAAAGTCACACGGACTGACATAGTTATACTTTCCTCAAGTTGGTTAGGGTTTTGCCGTCAATATTCTTTAGATCAATTCTGAAAAACCATACTTTTATTTCCTAATTCAATATTTACGGCTAAAATAAGCCAGATGTTTTAGCATTAGTTACCACATCATGAAATTATTTTCTTTTTCTCTCTCTAACACCCACTCCTCACACAAACAAAAAAAAAAGACATTATGATTTTGTATTGTGTTGATACCAGTGAAACGCCATATGGTGCACGAAGTACAAAGATAACTTCACATCAGGATTGCTTACCCAAAACACTACCAGTGTTGTGTACAATGCATTACACCTGTTTTGCTATCCAGCCTGCTGGAATGAGTATTACTGCTGAATATAGCCAGTCAGTGTGGAATATAAGAAAGTCTTCACTGACAGAAATTGTTTTGGATACATTTAAACTAAAATGGTTTGCAACTCGCAGAATGTTAACATAGCATTTGAAGAAAGTGTTATTATCTGTGGTATGGCTAATGAACACAATATACGGTGGCCATATGTGATATTCCCTACTGATAATACAACGCTAAATAGGCAAAGTGAAAATCCTAACAACCACTGGACACAGAATAAATAAAAACCTTAATCTTCGGCTTATCATCCTACCTAGTTACTTGGTGCTCAACCATTACAAACCAAATTGACTGTACCACAACGCAAGAGTGGAAATATGGGGCTGGTAAGGAAATAAATTGGGTAATGTGGTTACTAGCACGACAGCACGGTAAGCTGAACATCAGGATACGCTTTTCGGTCTACTCACAATTTTTCAGTCTCAGAAGTTTCATCGAATTCGCACTTACAGCTGACATGGTGTAAAGAACAACCACTGATTCCCCTATTGTACAGGTGCGGCAAAGGGATCTGACGATTTTTCATCGCAGATACTGGCAGCACTTGAGGGAAGGTTGAGTGACGTACCAATACTTAGGTGTCCCTCTACCCAAAGCATTGTAGTTAACATGGAACAGTGCTCGAAACGACTCCGTCCTTTTTTCATAGAGGTATTTCTCAAAAAACAAAGAATCTGCGATCGCTATCCACTACGCTTTTCGGCGACACTTCCAGATTTACCGTAATCGGTGTTTCCACACGAAATATTATTTTGCTGTGGACCAATAATTTTTGGGCGGCGGAATCTGCTCTCAGCAGATCACTACGAAGTAGATAGCATACGATTCGAACTAGCAAGAACATTGAGCGAGTTCAGCAGTCTGTTACGCGGAGTCCTCGATGGTGCATGTGGGAACATGTTGTGTCCCTGCAGTTGGCAGACAGCTCTGTCATCGAATATTATATCAAGATTTGTGCTTCCACCTTTTAACAATTTGAGTGCTACCAACAAGGTGCGGAGATGAAACCCTTGTACACGCTTAGTAACAGTTGTAAGAATGATGTCTTAAGTACCTAATCTTCCTATGATAGAGCATGTTTTTTCTTTGCATGGTGACATTCATACACAAAACTGGCGGTTCTGGGCAAAAGAAAATCGAGGACGATCAGGACAGTCCCTGACAGCAAATTCAGAGCGATACACTAGCATGATAATCACGTCTGTCGAATCTAAGCTCCATCGACATGGTTATGATCTCCAGACTATCTGGTATCTCCAAGATGAGTCCACAGCCCATAAAAGACTTATGACCCTACTTCGCAACATCTTCCCGAATAAGATGATCTATACCAAGTAGATACTGAATGGCCCTCAAATTTCCGACTTGAACGAACGTTTTCTCTCTCTCTCTCTCTTTCTCTGAAGTTACATAAAAAGTGAGCTTTACAGAACTCATCCGACAGACATCCAGATTACATTGACAACTCTACACAGGTTATGTACAACTTTTGAGACCGTGTTCAGGAAATGTTTTCGCAGCAACGGCAACCACCTTGTAGACACGATTTTCAAAAAATGAACAATTGTATTCAATGACACATTCCTTGGTAAGAGATAGACGCAAAGACCTGTTCCGCTATTTTTCTAAAATGCTTTGTGCTGTAGTAAAACATATATTAGAGTCAGTTCCTTGCAACAAATGTTTTATTATTATTATTTATTTATTTACGATGAAAAATCGTCAGATTCTATTATCACACCCTGTATAATAGCTATATAATATGCCCAGTGGCGAATAAGCCACACCAGCTTCACAGGCGCTAAAGATGCTGATTTACGATAGAGATTCGCAGAAAGGGTAGCATATATTATAGCGTAGATCAGTAGTTCTCAAAGTGGGGTCCGCGACGCCTAACATTGAAATATGTTTTAATAAAATGGAACTCTCACCTGTTACGTAAGAAGTACTTTTTCAATTACTAAAGAGAAAGCAAATAGAAATTATACCTACGTTTGTAAATTTAAATGTTTTCCTACTTTACTAAATTTCTGCCCTGAAGCAGGTGAACCGTTATATAGGACTACTTCAAGTGAGAGAAATTCCTTCTTTGACAGGCACTTTTCAAAAGCAGTGTACATTAACTGCACGACATCTCAGAATTTCATGGATTTCATCTTGAAGTGACGGAAAGCTCCCACCACTACCACCAATTTAAGATTTTTTGAAGAAACCGCAACTGTGGGCAGTACGAGTACAAAACAGTAACTATTCATCATTTCCAGTGCTCAAGGACTTCTTGATTCTTCATGTGCACAAAACACTTGTAGGACACCTGAGAGCATTAGCTGCAAGTTTTCGAGAATATTTCCCTGTCCTACAACCTGGCAATGGTTGGATTGAAAATTATTTTCGATAATGTAGAAATCCATGACATACAAGGTATGAATCTCTCTAACACAGAACAAAAACAGGTATTGAAACTATCCTCCGATACTTCATGGAAAAACGTTTTCAAAGAAAATGAACTTTGTAGCTTTTGGTTGCGTGTGCGCTGTGAGTATGAAGAGTTGTTTAAAAAGGAATTGCAACATTTGATGCCTTTACCCACCACTTGCTTACGTGAGCAGACATCTTCTGCTCTTTGCAGTATTAAAATCTTAAAAGTGAAATCGTCTTAATGTAGAATCGGACCTAAGACTGATGGTGACAAAACTTATTCCAGATTTCAATGCAATTTTAGATAAACACAGAATTTCATTCCTCGTAATAGTGATCCCACATTTGAGAACAAGTGGACTTCCTTAAAAAAAAAAACTGATTTTCAGTCTTGAATGTTATTGTATTTTCACTTGAAATTTCGTTCACTAGGAAACAATCTTTAGAATAAATTACTTATTGCATTATTTTTCTTGATCATTTTCTTGTCAGTAGTAATTCTAATTAGTACGACGGAAAATTGGAAAGTAACGCACATTTTTTTTCTCACCAAGTATAGTAGCTGGAATGGTGAAACTGCACGACGAGAGAATTTGAAGTTTGCGCTACAGAGGGTATTTTGTTCTCCTCTGCAGCCCTAGTGACAAAAGCCTGAAATACGAAACAAACATGTTCGCTCATGTTACTGTCGTCCACGTGTGTAGAGCAGCGAGTGTGGTTAGATTTTTGTGGGCCAAAGAGCATACATCGAGTGAAATTCACAGGGACATGCATGGTGTGTATTCTTTGAAGAGTGCCGTGAGAACCTTAGTGATGCGCCACGCTCCGGGCGGCCGATACCAGCTTCAACACCGCAGAATATCCGCGCCATCGAGGCAGCAATTTTGAACGTCCGGCGTGTCCACCTGCGAACATTATCGCAGAAGTTCAACATTTCTTATGGTGTGGTGTACGACATTGTTCATGACACGTTGCAATTTCGTAAAGTTAGTGCTCGCTGGGTACCTAAGAACCTGACAGACAACCGCAAGGACCAGCGAATGATGACAAGCTTGGATCACGTAACGCGTTACGCCACAGAAGGGCATGACTTTCTGAAAGGAATCTTCAGTGGTGATGAGTCGTGGGCGTAACAGTACACGCCCGAAACCAACCAGGCCTCTGTTGAGTGGAAACATGCTGGTTCCCCAGTACGAAAAAAAGGTGACTCAACGTGCGAGGAAAGTGCTTGTGACAGTATTCTGGAACATGTTTGGTGTGTTATTGGTGGTCCTTGCTGACCACGGGTGGACTTTGCTGTAACTGGTGCAGCTTACATTAAAACTTTGGTAAAGTTGCGTCGTGCCCTTCGTGACAAATGCCGCAACATTAATGCTGACGGTGTAAAACTTCTTCATGACAATGCCCGTCCACACGCTGCTGCTCCTGTCCGTGAGAAACTCAACAAATTTGGGTTGGAGGTGCTCGAGAATCCTCCGTGCATTCCGGACGTAGCACCGTCTGACTTTTATCTCTTTTGGTCCCATGAAGAAAGTCCTGGCCGGCCAACACTTTGCGACAGATGTGGAAGTGAAATCAGCAGTCCGCAGATGGTTATACTCCAACCAAACGGACTTCTACGAACAGGCTATCTTGAAACTGGTACCATGCTGGAAGAAATGTGTTGAGAAACTGGGTGACTATGTAGGAAAGTAGGTCAAAGATGTAAGTTCTTTTGTGCTTTGTTTGGTTTTGGTACATACTAAACTCTTTTGAAAAAAAAAAAATGTGCGTTATTTTCCGATCTTCTCTCGTATATTTTTAAATACCATGTGTAATTTCAGATAGCATTGGAAGACGCTCCGCAGATCACTTTCGGAATGAACAGGGTGTCCGCGTTATCGTAAAGTTTGAGAACCACTGGCGTAGATGTTAAAGAGATTAGATAGTACGGAAGATGATAACCAAAAAGAGCACACTGTCAGGAAGTGTAAAATTGTTTCATTGTTAGAAATAAAGGTTATTTATGAAAAGAAATTATGTTCAGGTATGCTCAATAGTTATCATTCTCACATGTTGGAGTAATCAAACAATGGGATTGTATGGACAACAAGCAGAACCCAGTCGGTGAACCGAACTCAGAAGCTCCCGAGGTGTGCAAAGCTGTGGAACACATCAATGACCCCAAGCCGAGCATTTTCCCGGTCGAGCTCGGCCACTAAATGCAGCGATCTCTATTCCTTGGACGATGGGCTACTTGCCCACCAAATTTGGTTCAGAACGAGCCAGTAATTACAGCAATATGTAAGTACTACATACACATACAAACATACACCTGGAGTAAAACTATAACACTCTCGTATGCTTACACCGGGAGCTAATAAGCAATCGAACTTTCCCAAACCATCATATTCTTTGCAATCATTTCTTGGACCATATAAAAGTCCGTTCGCTGTTGGAATTCATTTTATTTTTACCAAATTAAGAGTATTCATGGTGGAATCGATGTATTTGACAAAGTGATGTGAAAATTTCATGGCTGCAAAAACAAGTCTACCTAGGAAGGTACTGTCTCCTCAGCACTTGAAATTGTCAACGGAAACTTCAATCAAACGAATCCTAATACAGCAAAAGGCGGATAATTTTTTCAAGTTGTTCTCATTATCCCCTTAGTTTATCATTGCAACAACTGTTTATATCATCACTCACTCTGCTTTAAGACTGGCTCGTTCAGATTAAAGGACAAAGCCGAATGATATTCTTATTGTATTTAACTCTTAAGTACTAAGAATCACAAATTAAAAACTGCTTCTGTTGTTTGCCCTTCAAATGAAAACAACGAACATACTGCTCTAGTTTACGTACTTCACTCCAAACTTTACTTTCTTCTTTTCTACCATGAAATCCACAATGGTTCCAATGTTAAGAGTCTTTAATAGCCGAATGTCTTGGCTTCGAACACGGTCAAATAACTGCCATTCACTCTGCGTTTGAAAAGCGGCCAGTTCGTCGTCTTGATCGTCCCCGGCATTGTCACTGCCGGAGAAGAAATAATCAAACCCTGATCTGCCGTAGATTTCTGGTCCTCCAGACAATGTCGCCGACCTGTGAATGAAATAACATAATAAATTATATATTTATATTACGCCCTATGCTGGTAAACAAATGCTCATAATTTAACGCACACTCTATATGATTAACTATAAAAAGACAGGGAGAAACAAAATGTCATTCTTCGATTATAACAATTTTAAGAAACGTTCCTAAAACTTCTGAACAGATAACCACAACCATATATTCTATACGATTTTGGAATCAAGGGGCCAGCAAGGGTTAAGACAGTAAATTTAATTAAATTGTCATTGTAACTCGCACGGCATATTATAGTAATTGAGAAAAAAAGATTCAAATAACTTTTAATTGAAAAAAGAAAAAGCACTTTGTTTAAAAAAAAAATAACTTACGCTACCAACAACACTTCTCACTACAATTTGAATTCATTTCTTTTTTAGAACATGCGGCATATTATATAGCATAAATTAAAAATTAAAAAGGACAAGAAAAAACAAGAAACTAAAATCAGTTAAGAAGAAGACACTTCTTCAAATAAGCCAAGAGATTGTTCTTTTACTACTGATACTGTACAATCACCATCAAAAGTGCACATTTCTCCATTTTGTTTATTAATAATTTGGTAACGAACTGACCTATTTGAATAATTTAACGTAAAGATAAAACTATTTCTCTTTTAAAAAAATGAGTTAAGATGAAATACGCATACTCCGAATATTAAAAACGTACATAATCAATTAACACATTAATTTTGATATGCAATTTCCTGTCACTACTTTTTAAGCCAGTGGCGTTCAACCGGTGTGTCGCGAAATTTTGTAATTCAAAATCATGATGCATTAAATAATTAGTTAAATTCTATTTTGAGACGGACTGCATCAGTCAGCATTTCCAGGGTAGCAACAATGCTCAGTGGTACAGAGTCATTGCTTTATAGACACTTTACGGGTAATACTTTTATATTATTACTACCTCAAATATCCGTTTATGCAATATATCATATTTGAAGGTAAAGAAATGAGTGAAGTAAATCAATAATGAAGAATAACACGCCTTGGGCGTTACCTCTGTCACTATGAGTTAATCAATAATTAATGAAGAGTCGGTTTTGTCCCTTTCAATTCTTGGGCCAGCTGACATGTCCTGTTTTGCCTAAACTTGGACTTAAATGTCATGAAGATTGTCACCAAGCAAACCGACGATCCCAAAAACTACAATTCGACACTAATGTTGGTCATTTTGTATATGCTTTTTTTCACCTCATCCCCACCACGATGACGATGGGGGCTGAATGTGGACTTGAACGGCGCCCAGAGTATTATTATTCAGCTAAGGGACTCCAAAAACTCTGGACTGAAGACTAATATCGGTAATTTTGGGCAAGTCATTTTACACTCCCCTCGATGACGATGGTGATTAATGATGGACTTGAACGGCATCGGAAACGTTATTATTTATCTCAGCAACCCGGAAAACTATAAACTTGACACTAATTCCTGTCCTCTTGGGTATTTATCCTCTCCGTTTATGCATTCACTTTTGACCCCCGAAGCCGAAAATCGAAGAAAGGAAACAAAACGGGTAAAAAAATGAGTGAAATAAATTAATAAGGAACAGCAACGTCTTCGACGTTGAACCTCTCAATATGAGTAAAGTAAGTAACGAAGAACAACGCCTTGGGCGTTACCTTGCTAATTCCCTGGCCAGCTGATATGTCCTTTTTTGCCTAAAGTTGGGCTTAAATGTTATCGGGACTGTCCATAAACATCTTACCTATCCCGAAAACTATGGATTCGACACTAATATAGTCACTTTGGACATATTTTATAATCTCCCGCATGACCATGGGGGCTAAATTTTAACCTGAACGGCGTTGAGAGTACTACTATTCATGTCAGACCCTGAAAGCTGTGGATTTGACACTAATATATGTCGGAAGCTCTCTCTTGGCTATATGGTTAGCACACACACACCTTTGGCGTGGGAGACTCGGATTCCATTTCTGGTGGAAGCTCATGTGGTTCGGATCCGCCGTTCAGCTGTACGTCCACGTTTGATATATCCTTGCTGCAGTAAGGGAGGCTAAACTCCAATCCACCAGCATTTTCCGGCGTCCAGGGTATTTATCCTCTCATTTTATGCAAGCATTCTGACCTCCCCCAAGCCGAATATCGAAAAAAACAACTTTGTACGCGATTTTAGAACTGGTGAAGATCTATCAGGGCACCAAATGTGGTGGCTCTAGGTGACTTCTTTCTGTGCGATAACAGAGAGAGAGAAATTATTTTATAGATTAATTTTTTTTAAAAAAAAGAAGAAAAAAAAAAACAACAGTCATGAGCGTTCAGTAAAGTGTATAGTTAGTCAATGATGGTTGAAACCACTGCTTTACACTGATTCTTTTTATGCCGGTAGTATAACACGTCACATTTTTATTCGTTTTCCCTGAGAATTACAAATTCGTTTCTGCCTCAAACATGATGTAATTATCTTTTATGCATGTAGTCCTGGATTCGATTGTCCTTGCAAGAGCATTAAATCCATTGGAGAGGTTTGGATTCCACCTTAAACTCTAACTCTACCTCTCATATATCCCTGATGGTGAAAACGGATGCCATACTTCAAGAAACACACAAACAAAATAAAAAATAATAATAAAAAAACTAAATCCAAAGGGGTAAAAGCGGAACAGACGAAGAATTCAAGAAATGCGTGGTCGCCACATCAATTATCCCAGTGTACTACTTGTGTCGTTCTCGCAAGTCTCCAGCTGTCTTCATGATGCTGGATAAAATCCTCACTTCCCGTATCTCATTTTGCTCAAACCAATCAAATATTGCCCAGATCCAGAGCTGCCTGACTTTCCTGATCTCATAGAAATAGGTAGAGTAGCGTAGGCAGAGCATTTTCAAATACATTGTACTCACAATGAATCTGAAAACACCTGAATACAAGGGCGAGTACAACAAAAACGAAATTTGACGATTAAAAGATAGGGAACTATCTTCTTTAAAATTGATAACTCACGATAACTTGAATGTAGAGGACTTGATGGATGACAGACATCCACCCAACAGCGGAAAACGAACCACGACAGAAAACTCAACTATGATTTTTAAATAGCACGAAATTTTCACTCCATTCAAATAAGGTCAGTTCAATTTGTTAATCCGATGAACCTCCACTACTACTTTGCATTACTTTATATCTACTAATCATTAGGGTTGCCAAGTGGCCGGTATTTCAATGGCCTGGCCGGAAATATTGCGGGTATTTTGATCAAAGCCGCTTAACTGGTACAAACTTCTTACCAGCTCCTTCATGACCAGTATTTAGAAATCTAATCCAGAATAAAACGTAGAACATCGAAATTCTTCAACAGTGTCTTTACAAATACAAATTTTCGTTGTATTATAATTATATTGAGCGATATTTCTTTTAATCTATGGCAGTTTTTTTTTATTATTTATTTATTTAACATAAGAAAATTGATAACAATTAGACTTGATTGTGAAACATTATTTTCAACAATAGAGACATAAGTGTATAATTTGTCATAATTGTGTGGCATAAATATAGCGTTAAATTTAAGTTGTCTGTCGGTTGTTGGCAAATAACTTTTAGTCATTTCATTAGTATAATGTTTATTGCATTGCATTATTTAGTTTCACGTCCCTAGCTGCTGCATATGACTTTCCTTAAACTTCCAACTTCCTTCCTTAGCACTTTTAAAAGCAATTTCCTCTAGTTGAAATATAAGTTTAAAGAGTAAATTTCATTTCGTAAATCCAAAGTTGTCATGTAAGGATTAATATACTTTTGTTCATCTGTTTCGATAATTTTAAAGAAATGGCTGTTACTGGAAAATTCAATAAAATGATCAATACCGACTTAAAATGATCAATACCGACTTCAGTTTCTCATTTTCAGCACAATGTATCTATTAAGCTTATTAGTGAATGTACTAAAGATGTGCAGAATACAGGTGCTAATGCACTTTTGTCCACAATAATACATTTCCTTCCCATGGATGGATCTGAACAGAGATACTTCACACTTAGACCTACATTATAGGCAATTTTGAGGGGGTGCCGGTAATTTAATTTTCCAGAGTTGGCAACCCTACAAATTATATGTATGCAATACTTTTATCGTAAGTTATGCGCTCACGAATGTACCAAAAATGCAGGGGAAAAAAGTTTACATTAGCAGATGGATACTATATAAACTCCCTTGTTACTCACCTACATATATGCTTTCCTTTGTACAAAATAACTGGAAGAGGAAATCTTGCTCGGCAACGAGCAAATCGCGCTTTACCGAAGAGCTCTTTTAACTTGGCAGCATCATAAATGCTTTCGTAAATGGTATTTGTGCACCGCAATGCTTCTGGTTTCAGGATATTGCCTGAGCTCCCTGAGGGTTTTTCATATTCCAAAATTATTAATTGACTTGGATAATGAGCACTCAGCTCCCCTGAGCTGTTGTTTATGACCTAATTAAAAGTAAAAGGATTAAGTACACAGAAATAGTATAATATGAACGTACATGAACAATTAGCATGACAAATGAATAGGGTTTGATGTAGTTCATTGCATAATAAACATCTATACTGATTAACAGATCTGAGTACAGTTTCTCGACACCTGAATAGCAAGAAAGTACAGACTAAGTGCATACATGATAACTTAATTCAAGATATACTAAAAGAAACTGTATCAGAGAGGAAGCATATTTTACTTAACACATGACTGAACACACGGGACACAATATATATTTAACACAACTCTAACTTCATGTGTTCTGGCAGTAGTCATGAGTAATATCTATTTTTGAACTTATCAACATTTCAGGCGTAAATCTCGAACGCCTTTTATCGGAATGTTGTACGCTAAATTCACATCTTCTATATAGCGTTTCAGTAATATTCATGTTTTTTTTTTTCTTTTCTTTCTTTTTTTTTCCTAAGATTTGTCTATCACAAGTCTTCAAACGGTAACCTGACAATCTATAGCACTGTAATGTTATATGCTTCCTATACAGTGCAATGAATCAAAACAAATTAAAAAATTCTATTTCAGTTTAACGACAGCCGAGTTTCTGGTGCTGATGGTTGGAGAAAGAGGACAAGTGCTTCAACGAATTTCCGAAAGCTTCCTGTGGCTAGGTATCGTTAAACTGAAATAGAGAGTTTTCAATTTAAATTGATTCATTGCACTGAGGGTCATATATGATAGCCATGAATTGTCTTGTTACCATATACAGACTTGTGATAGATATTTTTTTTTTTTTAAATGAATGTCATTGAAGTATTCTATTGAAAATGTGGATAACCAACACCGTAAAAGTTTAGCGTACAACATCCCGATGAAAGTCGTTCGAGATTTACGCCTGAGATATTGAGATGTTCAAGAGTACATATTACTAATCATCCCTGCTGGAAAACATGACGTTAGTACTATGTTAATCACATTTTATGTAGCTTGCCATACGGGGAAAATATGAGTCTGTATATAAGAAATACATCTAACTACTAACGTAGGAAAATTAACTATGTATACCTAAGTCAAATACAGGGTGGCCCAAAAGTAGGTATACACCCTGCATTAATCAAGTATAACATTCTAGCTTATAGGTTAATTTCCTTCGGCTGTTCCGAGTTTAAGATATAAGTAAAAAGACATTCGAAACAAACAATAAAGAAACTAAGTCTACCTGATGGATAACAATAAGAAATTATATAAAAATCAATGAGCTGATCAGTACGGGACTGTATACCTACTTTTGGGACATTCTGTATATGGCGAAGGTTTTTACTAAGGAAGGCAGATATTGCAATGAATGTTTCATAACTAAGACCCAGCCTTTTATTAGAAAATTTCTTCCCCCGATACCTCACAATTCTAAAACATAAGTTATTTGGAATACTGATCGGTTTCAGGTTTGATTTGTTCTGAATAGCGAGACTATATGAGACATTGACCTAAAGTATCAAGTGAAATCCGAACCACATGGGCCACCACTAGAAATCGAAACATGATCTCACACATGAAAAGCAGTGACGTTAACGAGCGCGTTTGAAAGAGTGGATGCTAGTTTGTCTCAATTTTTTAAAATTGTTACCTGTATTTTTTATTGTTGCGGTGGAAAGCTGCCATACACAGAGATTTCCCACCTTTGGTAACTTGAATTTTAAAGTTAGAATTTTGACCAACAGTTACTAATTTTATTTTTGTACCCCACTACAAACAATTTGAGATTTTTAACATTATTACGAAGACATTCTGACCCTATCGCGATACACAGTTAAACATTTTTTTTTTTAATTTAGTACCGGAAGCCCGGTATCTATTCTCAGTCGAGAGCAAATGTTTCATGTTAGGTCCACGTGTCATACAGCCTAGATGCTGAAGAGGACAGTTGATATTTAAACCAAGATAGGAAAACATTGTTCATTGTACATTTTCCCCACCTTACTAACTTTTCTTTTTATTAATGCTAGGACAGAGCTAGCAAGTAAAAACATGTTTTCACTTACTACGAGGTTAAATCAAAAATTATCCACACTTTCGACACAACTTTTCTTACATTGTTGATACTGACCTATGTCCTCGTTTATTTTATTGTTATGCTGTTGTGGTCATGCCATGAAAGTTTGATCCTAATTCATCCGTTTATATTCCTTTTGTTGCTGATAGATCATGGCCTCTCCGTCAAAAGTTTGCATCAAAGAGGAACAATGAGCAGTGAACCGGTTGTTGTGCTCGGAAGGTGTATCAGGGGCCGCAATCCATCAAAGACTTTAGGCACAATACGGGAACAGTGTCTTGCTGCAACGAAGTGTCGACGAATGGATTGAAAAATTTAAAAAATTTGTTGCACAAGTGTAACGCATAAGGAAGGAGCCGGACGACCATCTACGGCCACAAATAATGACAACATTGAGTGTATACGTGACATGATTCCGTTAGACAGACGAGTGACTATTGATGAAGTGGCACATCATCTGGAAATTAGTCATGGCTCCTGATATATCTTCCGACCACAAAAACTGAATAACTGCTCGTTGTTCCTCTTTGATGGAAACTTCTAACAGAGCGGGCATGATCGATCAGCAACAAAAGGAAGACAAATGGAGGAATTAAGATCAAACTTTCATAGCGTGAACACAACAGCACAGCAATAAAATAAACGACAACAGAGATCAGTATGACCAATGTTAGAAGAATTATGTCAAAATTACGGATAATTTTTGAGTTACCCTCGAAAAACAATAAGATAAATATACACAGTTTGTTCTTAATGACATTAAATTTTAGTTTAACCTCTCACGATGCCCTTCATGCTAAAGGAGACGGCTGATGAATAAAAATAAATAATGCTGAAACTAAATGTTTGTGTTCTCCCACGCGCTAGCCACCGGGGAGGGCAGTTTATCGTTAAAACATCACTACTTTGAATGTGTACAACACTGAGTTCTTCCACATTCCTCACAGACTACACTGCCTTTGCCATCAATTTACTTTAAAGGCAGCAGTTAATATGCATGTCTCCAGATCAACTTTTCATGCATACCAGATTATTACTCTCAGAATCACTGAGAAGAAAGAAATGACCAATATTTCGTGTTAAGTTCGAAAAGAAAATATTTGATACAAATACCAATAATGCTTCTATATTAGCTATCGAAAATGAAAACATTCCTCTACATATTCTATTAATAATATTTAGGACAATAAAGGAATGAATTTGGAGTCAGTTTCTTTGACATAGAGAGTACTATCCGTCAGTTAATGAAAACTGAACTCAAGTAAGTCTATCGGTTATTGATGAAAGAACACGCAGAGGCGATACACACTTTTATTCCTAATTAAACCCAGTTATTTCCTTAGAGAGAAAAAAAAAATATGCATAACGGAAATATAGTCTTAGCTTTGAAGAACGTAAAAACTGTTTTTCGTAATTTCCTGGTAAATTATATTGACACGGTCTTTAATCTCACTCTCTCTAAAACACTTACTTTCCAATAACCTTTCTACTCATACACTGTTTAACCCTTAAAAGTTCGGCATTGCCATACCGAATTATTGCTCCCGCCATGTAACTTGATGGACTGTCTCGCAAACAGTGAAAGAAAAAGATGGTTAATTTGCTATAAGTGGTAGTTAACACCAAGCTATGATTTAGTTACCCATTTACAGGTAAACGCACGTTTGATAAAAACTAGCAGCAGTAAAACTATTAATATTAGTAGCGCAGTTTCTAGATTTTCAGCCCTATTTTTCTATTGACAGTTACGCCTCACTGTTTAGCAACAACATTGTATGCCTTTGCAGTCCTTTACTAAAATTGGCAATATTTCTACTGGCAATATCCTACTTTGGCTTTAGGCTTAAAATATTTATAAAACGTAAAACAATCGCTTTTACTTAGTACCTGAAATTTACTGCTTTTAGAGGTTCAAAATGTAATAATGACTGGATTAATTTAATAACAATGAATACGCTTATCAAGCATACTAACCCACACTCTGAACAAAACCTGCTTGGTTTAAAATGGTTTAGAGGAAGGACGTGCACCTGTTTTTTTCTTCCGACAAATACTATAGTACGGTTACGAGAAGAAAAAGAAAGAGCAGCCAATCTTATTATTTTTGAAAATAAAATTTACATTTAATCCTTGGTATGTTAAAGAATACAAGCATAGCGAAATGTAATAAAAGCTAAAAGTTCGATGTCCAACGATTTTGTACTTCACAAAATACGGATTAACGGGCGGATTGGAGAAGTATGTATGTGAAAGGAAGCGGGAGAATCCAGCGAAAACCAACGGACACAATGTTACACATCACAACCTCACATGGTTTGGATTCGAACCCGGGACAATCCTTGCAATAAAGGTAAGCATTACCTTTCAGCAGGAACCAAGTTCCCATATAATATTTCCAAGTACTACTTCAGAGAGATAAACACAACATATTCTTACATCTCCTGCAACCCTACAAATAGGTGGCTGAACATTACTGTAGGTGCTCTGTTTTATATATATAAACTAGATGAGGTGCTCGTTTTTCGTGCGGGAAGAAAATGATTATGGGAACGTATCTGTACTCTTTTCACTCCTTAAGATACGTATTTCAAAGGTGTGTGTTTATAAAATTCCATAACACACTGTATTTTTGGCATAAATTTTGAACACCCCTAACTCGTTTTGATCAGCAATTCAAAGTGATGACTAAAAAGTATCTCGAAGTAGGTACCCAAGCATGTCCCAAAATGTAATTAACTTTTCAGTTGTCTTTCCGTAGAGTGATCGCAAACAACAGACAAATCGCTTTCATTGCGAAAAAAGAAAATGAAAAGAAAGAAAATGCCTCTTTTCCTTTAAAATGCAGAAACATGAATTTCTTTATTTTTATTTAGAATTTTATATCCCAAATTTCACATCTCTAAATTAAGCGAATCCTCGACAATTTCTGATGAAACAAACAAAAATTTGAGTATTTTAAAAATGTTAACGTTCTCCCCTCTCCCTCCCTAGAAGCGGAATTTCCAGAAACGTCGAAACACATTTTTTTTTTTACTTTTAATGAAAAGTTATTAATGTGCCGAGTTTTAACTGCTGGCATTCCTGAGATAGCATATTCTTGGCAAAAATTTGGAACTCCCCTTCCACGCTAGCTCCCATTAGAATAAATATTGTCAAAAATCCTTTCTTGTCCCTTACTTTTGTGACAAAAGGAGTACGCTGGCCAAATTTCACATCACTACCTATAGTAGTATGACCTGAACGATGATCAGTCACTCATTTATACTCTTTTATATAGTTGTATTGATTATGAACTTAATAATTTAAACTATTAGGATAGTGCAAAGATTTTTAAAACCAACATTTGATATCTCAAATCGATCACGTAATTAATTATATACAAATCAAACTTCGGGACACGTGAATATAAATCTGCACATAGCGCACTAACAGTTAATGTTGCATAAATTAATTAAACATTTTAAATATTTTGTAGCTTTATTAAAAATGCAACACTAAAAAAAGCTATACTCACAATATAACTGTAATCCTGGGATACTAAGTGGAGGCATCTCTGCATCACATCTTGAACCTATGAACAATATCAAAAATATTTGTTTAAAGTTAAACATTTCCTGAGTTCAACAGTGAAACACCTCTAGACAATATTCAACCTCAATCGTGAACCAATGTATGTTTAGAGGAACTAACTGATGACAATTAAGTCATAGCGATATCATTTATTACAAATGGGAAATTCAAACTGCAGGCAACTCACCTTTCTCGTCCTTAGTTTTACTTTCACCTGAAATATCAAGAATACTACATATCGTATGAATTCAATCGAATTCATCCGATTGGGATCAAACTTGGCATCTTGTAAGCCTTAACCTGCTATAAAACAGTGAAAATTTATGTAGTGGGGGCTTTGGGTTCCCGAATTATGAGCTGTGAAATTTTGAAATGAAATGAAATCTATAAGTTTTAATTCCCACGGTTATGCCGGTTAGGCTAAAGAAGACGGTGATTATGAGAAATGAATGAAATGGTGGAATGAAGAAAGTGGGAGGACGGGAAACGGGAAAACTCCGAGGAAACCCATGAGCACGGTACTTGTCCACTACGAAGTCCACACGGCGCGAGCTGGGATCGAACCAGGGACCCCAAGCACCGGAGGTGAACGCTCTACTACTGAGCCACCGCACCCCCTATCAAATTTTGGTCAATGTTTTCGAAAACATAAAATCATACCCTACTCATCCGAACGGGGGCAAACTTAGCATGATGATAGACCTTGGTTTACTACTGAGATCCCTCGTGACTATATGGTTAGTGTACGCGTCTTCAGCGCACGAGTCCCGCGTTCGACTCTCTGTGGAAACACATGATTCGGATCCAACGTTAAGCTCTAGATCTATGTCTCATACAGCCTCGTTGCTGCAAGAGACGCTAAACTCTAAATCCACCTACCCACTGAAGTGCTATATAACGGTTCGAAATACTATGTTGTGCAAGTTTTCAGTTTCCGAGTTACAAGTGCTCAAACTTTGGGTAACGTTTTCGAAAACAAGAAAGAAAAAAAAAAAAAGCGAATTCATCCAATCTTAATCAAACTTGGCATGGAGGTTGTCTTTGATCTGCTATATAAGCATGTGAAATGTTGAGGCGTGAAAGTGTTTCGTTTCTATGTTACGCAAAAAGCTCTAAATCAATTCGTTGGCATAAAATATTAATAAATAGTGTTTAACTAACAATTACGGATCAACCTTGAACAAAAAAGAAAAAAACAAATTAATTACTTTTTTTTTAACGACTATGCGTATTTCACTTGTTAAATTAATAAATAACTGAACTTCCTTCAAGTATCATTGTTTGAATCCGGACTTTCAGATAAAACATCTTGACCAGTAAATATTATAAATACAGAAAGCGACGGAAGTAAATAGCGCACAAGACACATTACGCTCTTTCGCCGATGACCAGAAGTACCTGCTCTATCACTGAGCTACCGTGCCCCATTAAAGAATTATAGAACTGCTATGTTTTTCCATCTGCCTGTTGACAGGTATCAGAAAAAAAAAAATGTGAAAGACAGAGGCAAATTGTTTCCTGATATGGATTTAGCATCAAAAGAATGGGTTTCAACTCAGTTCTTATCTCTGTACTCTAGTCGAAACTGGTAGAATTGTACAATCTGCGGCAAAAAACCTGCAACATGAGGATGTAAGTTTACTGTGAAACTACGCCTAACAGCACAGGGAATGAACATAACATCTAAGTGGAACGAATCACGCCAGGATAAACCTCGGCCTCCTCCCGTGCACACTTATTTTGGAGCAAAAGACTTCGTCATTTCACAATAAACTTATATGCTCATGTTGCAGGTTTTTTGCCGCGGATTGTACCATTTCCAGTATGAAGGTTAATCCCAATAGAACAAACACTTCAATGATAGTTTTTTTTTTTTTTTTTTTGACATTTATCCAGCATCGTAAAAATACATTCCTTCCCTGCCCTTATCATCAGAAGTGGTTTAAATCCACTATAATTCAGGTTGAAAATTGTCCTCCATAGAACAAAATACGTTTAATACTTTTCTTACCGAAAGTTGCACAAATTCATCATTTCCGGTTTCAACAGTGATAAAGGAAACAAGGACGATCACCAGACGATGCAAAATGGTTCTTTATTATGCTTTCCAAAGATGGCTGTCACCTCCACTCTAAACCCTTTGATACCAAAAGGGATAGAAATTTACTTCACCAATGAGCAAAATAATAAAGAAAAATAATGTCTAAGCCATGAAAATGAAGTTATTCAAAATCCCATAATTCTTAACGAAGTACAAACTGATGAAGAGCCAAGTAGTGATCATATAAATCTATTCAACAATGGTTGTGGATATGGTTTCCAGCACGGAAAAAAAAAGGAAAAAAGGACGAGAAACAACTCGCGTAAAATTTACTGATTTAAGATCCTTGATCAATAAGGTCTATACTGCCTAGACGGAATCCCTACGAGCACATTTTTAGAAAAATTTGAAAACTGATACAGATAATTGATATTAGATACACAGTATTCGTTAAATTCAATATTTAAGGGTACTTTCATATACGACACCCTGTTCAAATCAATCAAGGATTCAATACCTAATTATAATGGTTTCAATTATGCTCTCCTAGTAAATTTTGAAAAGGATTTCGTACTAGAGCCTGTCTATCTCAGGTGTGCCCTCGGAAACTATGCGAACTATACTTCGTCCCCACCCCCGCCAGCGTATGACAGAGGAAACTCTTCCTTTGCTTACGGAAAAGAAGTGAATGACCTCCGCTGTGTTTCCAATTTGTCATTCAGTCGTTTGGTCTTGACGAGTGAAGATCGTAGGCTACTTAGAATGGCTAACAAGATAGTGCACAGCGAAGTCTGTGAAAGAATTCATTATGACAACACTTCTGCATCTAACAAATGAAAGATCTCGGCCGCAGCAACTTGTCTCTCCTCTTTCGAGAGAGGTACGGGAAAACACACATCGACAATAGGGGCACAGTTCAAATAGAAAGCCTCTAATAACCAATATACACAAATCCTTCCTCGTAGATGTCGCTTTCGAATTGATATCTACGATTATCTGAGTGAAATAAAAGTGATGAAAAGTAGTAAATATGTAAAATAATTCTAAAGGAACTATTTATACAACGATAATACGTAATTCAATTTGGCAAAAGGCTTCATTACGTTCACTGACTCAAAAGATTTTTTAATATATATTTTTAATGAGAATACCGTAACTTAAAGACGTGTTGTAAATAAATTTGGGGTTAATTTTACAATGCCCGCTCCAGCTAATATAATCAATCAGAAACGAGAAATTACACTCTAGGAGTAGGAATTACATTTCTAAGAAAGAATTGGGGAAGGAAAGAAGCGGCTGGGATCATTATGTTAGGTACCATCCCGGCATTTGTCAGACAGATAGAAGCCAGCATTTATTACTAAAATTGTTACTTCCTGGTAAATTTTCAGTACTTTTTTTTTAAAACTAAGGTCAATTTTGATTACGTTACATTATGATACGTGAGGTAGGTTAGGTTTGCTTCCCCGCCATACCTCAAAACGGTCAAACTTCAATTTGTGTATTTCTACATCCTTACGTATTATTCCGCTAAGAGCAACTAGTCTATCACATATTTCACGCCCTCCCGATTGCAGACACTGATTTTTGATATCAGTACGATCGCAATTACTCAAACTTCAATTACCTTTTCGTAATATGGAATGATTTCTCCTGTACGCATTCTGTTTTGATTTTTTTTACCTAATTTTGGCCCCTGTCTGTCCGACATAACCCGCATTTGTCTGATGTGAATGCGGAAAACCCATGAGAAACCTCACTCAAAATGGCTGGCCTGAAAAAGCTGTTACACTTTCTCGACCGAGTTTCCCCACCTGGAATCGAACCCAGGGTCGCTCGCATCAAAGGCGAGAGCGTTAGCGACTACACCACGCGGGGCTACTAGGGCTAGACTCTATTAATGTTATGAAAATTGATCAAAACTTCCCTAACATTAAACTAACCCGTTCCTACTTATCCCTATCTTACTTTATTCTACCCTACCCTACGTTACCTTTTTAAAGCGACTCTATTTATCGATGCTCCACTGGAGGGCGTATTGTAAAGATTACCCATGTATTTGTTATAGCACATGACAAGATCCGTTCACTAACAGTACTACATGCGGGTATCAACGATTGTAGGTTATCAATGATTACTAGCAATTTATAAAATGCGGTTTACTTCATGGAAGTGTAACATTAGTTAGTGTTACACTACTTGGGTTAAGTTTAGAGTTACCCCTCCGCTTTTTATAAAAATCAGGAAAATTTACAGGAGAAATGAGGTAAGAAATGATAATTTGAAGTTTTTATTTGATGTTTAGGAATGTAAGTTCGGCAGGAGAGTTATGTTTAATACGAGAAAAGATATGTGGAAGTTAGTACTATTTGCCGGATGCGGAAGCATTGCGGAAGGTTTCAGCAGCATGGTAGTTGTAAAATATGGCGAATATGGCGAACAGGTGTAACGGATGCGCAAAAATAATGAAGAAAACCTTTTAAATTTTTGTGAAACACACGGAGTACTGAAATTAATTGAAATGTAACAATGTTTAATACTTTAAGCACTGTTTTTTGTATGTTGCAAAGTCCAAGGGCAACTTCAGACTGGAGGGGCAACTCTAAACTTAAGCCCACTACTTTCCCAGTAATTAATTTTGAACAGATCTTAGAGAAACTAGAAGTATTTGTATATTTACACTCTCAATTCGTCCAAATCTCATACGACAATCGCTACGCTCGTGTTGCCCCACATTCCCTGTTCAGTCCCGCTACCATTGAAAATACATTTACTCTACTTTATTACATCGTTTCCCAAACAAAATCCTAGTAACTAACAAAAAAGAAAACACTACACTATTAGAAATATATTTTTAAATTCTAAAATAACAGCTGTCTGTAAATTTAGTCCCATCATCCCATTTACACGAACAGAAAAAAAAAAAATACCGCTTTCTAAACTTATCTACTTACTTTCGGATCCGTATCTTTGGCCCGATATGTGTTTTTAGAAAAATATTCGAGCAATTGCTGAATGTCTTCAGGTTTAATATCTTCCATTTTAAGTTAAAAATTATTAACAAATTAAAATTTGCGCAGTTTGAAAACATTAGGTAATCTTAAGCTCACCACATACACGCCACCAAACTCCGTTCATTTGTTAATATACGTGAACGTAGTGTGAAAATAATCAAAACAACTGCAAAGCGACGACCGCTACATAACTTGCTAAAAGTTATGGTATTACCATAGGCATAGAGTAAGGAACTATAGTAACTAGTTTCTCGCTTTATGGTATACTTCCTTTGCTTTGAATGAATGGTGCAGTAAAAATTAAAATTTAGTGGTTTAGTAAGAATTGAATTTCCAACAGAAAACTATAAATAAGACTTTATTGTAAATTGTGATAGATAGCTTTTTATACAAAGTTCCTAAAATTATGATAGCCTCAAAATATTATATCTCAACAATTGATCAACTTTGTTGTGGCATTTTCTGATTAAATCAATCTTAAATAGAATGTATGTTCTAAATTGTGTTCCCATACAGGCCATACAATAAGTTTAGATTTAGATTATTCGTAAATTAGTATTCGGTTTACACAAAATTAGTGACCTTTTATTATTGGTACTGAGCAGGCCCGTGCTGGCCCACCGGGACGTGTCCCGGTGCGCCCTCCAAAACATCATAGTATAAATAAAGTTACAAGTTTTAGTAATAAATTCTTACAGTTTTATTGGTAAAGAACCCGTGAAAGGTGCAGTGCGCCCTTTACACTAGGCGCCCTTGCGAGTCCAAATTAAAGATGAACGATTTTATTTACTCATCTGTATACCACTTCTGTACAATAAACACATACAGTTACTATTGGTAAAGAACCCGTGAAAGGTACAGTGTGCCTTTTACACAAGGCGCCCTACGAAACATCACATTATAGATAAGTGGTTTTATTTATCCTGTGTACCAGCTTTATATAATAAATTCAAATAATGATTGTTAATAAAGAAGCTGTGAAGAATACAAGGCGCCCTTTACAATTCATACAGTTGCTATTGGCAGAGAACAGGTAAAGTGTATAATCACTTACAAAAATATTATAAAGTTATGTAGCTATAAAACGAAACAACGTGATACATCAAGAATAGTTCGGATAGTCAAACGTACGATGCATTCATGAAATAGTACACTGACACTAGTATTTCATTAGTAATTTACGATTTTTAGTCTTAATATGCATCCATATACCTGAGCATATTGGTTGTTCCTGTGTGCTTTAAATCAGTGTTCGGATAATCAGTACCTATTGTAATTCTAAAATATAGCTATATTAATTTCCGTAAAATGTGGTCTTCCTGTCGCCACGACACGGCGCGTCCTCAGGTTGTGTATCGAGGAGAAGGCCTCTGGGATATAGAGATTAGCTGCGAATATACTGAATAAGCAGTCGCAGACAGACAAGGAGTGATCCTCCAGCTTGGGGATTTGCTGTGAGGCTAACAACTCATCCTGTGAAAAAAAAAGGCTTGTTCAGATATATTCACAGAATCCTCGGATCAGAACTGATAACTTGGCACGAACTCAGCAAAGTAAAATCGATATGAGAATTGGAACACGGAAGTTAAGAAGTCTCTATAGGACAGGCGCGTTAAAATGTGTAACGAATGAGTTTAGAAATAGAAGATGGAACTAGTGGGATATCATGAAGTTAGATGAGAAGGAAATGGAGGAGTCAAGTCGGGAAATTTTACGTTCTTTTACGGGGAACGAATTAAAAATTACCAACTAGGATCAGGGCTTTTCGTTCACAAACGAATACGTAATATCAGCAATTACATGGGTTTAATTTGTTAATGTTGGTTTTTGTTTTGCTTTCCTTAAGGGTCGGTGGTATAATATTATTGTTTTAAATGTACATGCCCCAACAGAAAATAAGGATGACAATAAAAAAAGTTTTTACGAAAAATAGAACGGGTATTTGATCATCTCCCGCAATACCATATGAAAATTCTGTTAGGCGGTTTCAATGCGAAGGTAGGAAGGGAGGGTATTTTCAAACCAATTATAGGAAATAAATATCTGCATAAGGAAGGTTGTGACAACGGTGTTAGTCTCGTGAACTTTGCAACATTCAGAAACCTTAAAGTGATGATTACAAAATTCCCACATCGCGACGTTCATAAATATACTTGGACCTCACCAGACGGAAAAACACATAATTAAATCGATCACGTTTTAGTAGGCAGAAGAAAACAGTCTAGCACAACTGATGTTCGGTCGTTCAGAGAAGTTGATTATGATAATAAGAGAAAGACTATCGTTGAATAAAGGAAATATTCAATATTTGAAAACGGAGCGGTTTAATTTAAAGAAATTAGAGGACAGTCAGGTGAGAGGGGAGCCAGATTGAAGTGTCGAATAGATTCTCCGTTTTAGAAGGTTCGAAGTGCACTAGTGTTCAGGATACTTGGTTGAAATTAGAGAAAACATTAAGATTTCAGCAAAAGAAATATTGGGACAGACAGAAATACGTAGGAACAAAGCATGGTTCAACCAGGAATGCACTAAAGTAGCAGAGAAGAGAAAACAGAAGAAACAGCGTTGGCTACAAAATCCGAACGAAATAACTACATAAAATTTCACTGCCATCGGGCGGAAAACTTCCAAAGCTTTTAGAACAAAGAAACGCGATTTTTGAAAGCTAAAATTAATTAACTTGAAGAAAATAGTAAAAAATAAAAACATTCCGGACATGTATAAATGCATCAACGGACTTAAAAAAAGGCTATCAATTTCGTGCTTATATATTAAAGAAAGCTAAGGGAACAGTTCTCACTGATCAGGATAGCATCTTAAATACATGGAAAGATTTATTTGACGATTTGCTTAACACACAGCCAAAAACTAATGTGCGTGGAGAAAGTGAAATGTATACAGCATAACCGTATATTCGAGAACCTAACCAGACAGAAATAGAAATCACTATTAAAAAATTAAAGAAACACACAACTCCGGGTGTAGACGAAATTCTGGTTGACGACTTAATTTTAGCTTTGGGGGGGGGGCGGATTGTAGAGCAAGATACACAAACTCATTCTCCTTACCTGGAACAAGGAGGAATTGCCACAAGAGTGAAAAAGATCAATCATTGTTCCAGTTCAGAAGAAAAGCAACAACACTGATTATTGAGGCATTTCTCTTCTGTCAACATCCAATAAATTTTCTTAAACATTCTATTAGCAAGATTGACTACATACGCAAATGAAATTATTGGAGATTATCAGAGCGGATGTAGGTAAAATCGATCAACTATCGACCAGATATTTACTATTCAACTAATACTTGAAAAAGAAAAGGGAATAGAATATTCTGGCACATCAATTATTGACTTTAGACTAGGGTAGGAGGGAAATATTGTACAACATGCTTACAGAATTTGCAATACCGAAAAAGGTAGATTAATTAAGAGACGTTTAAATCAATCCCAAAGTAAGGTTCGAGTAGAGAAATTCTTGTTCACGAGCTTTCACGTTGAGAATGGCCTGAAAGAAGGAGATTAGGATCATTATTAACAGACCAAAACCATAATCACAAAAAAAGTCAACTGAAAGCAGGGATTTCGTGTTATTATGCAGTTAAAAATCTTTTGTTGTCGGAATTTGTAGCTTAAAATAAAAAACGATAATCATATCTGTTGTGCTGTATGGTTGCGAAACATTGTGACTGACTCTGAGGAAAAATCGCAGACTGATAGTATTTGAAAACAAGATTCTTAAACCAATATTCGAACTCCAAGAGGAACGGGAATGGGGAATGGCGGAAACTCCATAACAATGAACTGCATAATTTTATACCGCTTACAAAACATTGTTAGGGTCATCAAATCTAGGAGGCTCAAACGGACAGGTTATGTAGCCGGAATGGAAGAAATTAGAAACGCTTTCAAAGTTCGAACTGGAAATCCAAATAGGAAAACGAAAATTAGGAAGACCGAGGCGCAGATGGGAGGACAATATTAAAATGGTCCTCGCAGAGATTGAAATATAAAGTAGAAACTGGGTCCAGTAGGCTAAGGACGGAAATCAATGGAGAGCTTTTGTAAATGCAGCACTGAACCTCCTGTGTCCTTAGGCCATAGAGCCTGTGTCCAATTCCTTAGAGCTATATCAAGTTATTGATACATTTAGCTTCTTGAAAAAAGTATAGATGCCTTCCTATATAAAAATCACCACTAAATTTGTTTTAGTATTAACGTAAATAGCTAATTTGTGGAAACCTTGAATCGAAATCCTCTTTACTAGAGAAAAACTTTTTAGTTCCTGTAGTAACATTTCTGTCAAATAAAAAGGTAATAAAATAATAAAAATATAAGCGAAAGACAAAATTATGCTCGGATTTGTGTATACTGGCAATAATGCTTTCGATGGAATTTTGCAGTATCAGAGCAGGGAATTTCACGATTGGTAGTATCGTAGTATCCAGAAGCTGAATCAAGGAACTAGAAAGCGGAGTAAAATATTGCATTTATTGGTTTAAGCCTAGGTTGTAAATTGTCTGCCAAATATAAATTAGCTTCTGTAACCAAGATGTTGTATGGAAATATAGAAACAAAGAAGAAAATTGTTTTCTCAAGTTTGGTAATGACAAGCTCTATAGCCATGAGCATTTATTTGTTAAAAATAAGACAGGCAAGAAAACGCAGTCTTTGTGGTCAAGTGGGTAGAGTGGTGGACTGTTAGTTGTTATACTGTTTTGACACCAGATCGAATCCCCCATCCCATTCATTTCACTTTTTTTACAAAATATTATAGAAAGTGTATAATTTTTATGTTAATAAGAACCGAAACAATATAATAAAGAAATAACTTTTTGTTTCCTCTAATGATGTATTTATTCAGAATTAGTGCACTGTTAGTAATCGCGATTGTTTTCAGTTTATGGTATGGTATGCCTATTCCTCCCCTCTCCGTTTTCGCACAGCAGAAGAAACTTCAACTCACTTCGAGCGTGTCTGCGAATCAGGAACAGAAAATAAAAATATACGCGACCTACAGCCTTACAATCAAAGCGAATGAAGTAGAATAGCTCGTTGTCATAAAAAGTAAAGGCTGATGTTAAATTATTGTTCTAGTGTGTTTCTCTCTCTCTCTCTCTCTGTCTGTGTGTGTGTCTGTTTCTTTTTAGAGTATTGACTCTCTCTGCCTCTCCTTTTTTCATATCCACAAGTGCAAGAAATGCAATCATAAGTCTGTGTAAGGAATAAAGAATGCTTTCTTTAAAAAAACTAAATTATATAGTTCTATTTGTAAGGAACACGAATGCTTCCAAAAAGTGCCATGAATATTAACTATAATCATACCGTTCTTCCGAATTATACACTAGCGTGAAAAACTGAAAAATAAAATGATGTAACAGGGATAAGTTTTTTTCTAGCGTGACAACAGATTAAACATAACAAATTAAATTTTGGGGATTACAAATTATCACTTTACGTGTCGGCGTAGGCCTATTCGTTTTCACATTCGAGCGACGAAAGGAGAAATCTAGTGATAGCTATAAAAATCGAATACCAGATTTCAATGAATTCAAGTTACATGGCCCCTACATATCGAAGAAATGATTTTTCGATGTCTGCCCATCTATTCGTCACGCTTTTACATGCACTCAAATAGAGGCCATACTATCCAACGTATCTGGACCGAATTCTAGACACAACGTTTTAATAACGTACTATCGCTTTGAATTTTATATCCTTCGACACCTAAAAATAAGGTAGTTTACTGGAGGATGAAAATTTAAAATCAATTTCTCAAAAAAAAAACTGTGACGATTTTATTTATTTTATGTTTTTTATTAACAACTTTCCACCGTAGTATCAATCATTTTTCTGAAAAAAATACATATGGTGTAATTTACTGTATGGTATGCGTTCTTTTTGAACAATTTTCTCAACCACATTTCATAAATAATCGTATCATTAATAACCTAACAATATGACAGCTCGTTTCGTCACGTAAACATTCAGAAGGAGTTTACTCTTAGGGTGAGCTTTTCCCTGTTGATTTTACCATTAACGCCTCAGGCAATTTTCTTTATATTACGTAAAGATATGTTTCATTAATACATTAACATACAGCATAAATCGTTTATCCCGATAACATACAGAAGGAGACGTTTTCTCATGGGTTGATTTTTTCTTACAATTTTTTCAGTAATAACTGAGACAAATTTGTTGTAATTTCAGTAAAAATATTATCTGTAAAAATCTTACAATATGGTATAACTCACTTGTTCCGAAAAGAAAAATCCAAAAGAGATAGTTTACTTTGACAGTAAAATTTTTCCCGACGATTTGTTTAAAAATTACTCGATATACTTGGTCCAGATTATAAATAATTTACAATATGGCGTAAATCGTTATCCTCAAAATTACAAATAGAATAGTTTACCTTTGGAGATAAGTTTTTCCCGATGACCTTCCCAAAAACAACGAGTCTCATAAGAGAACCTTAGAAAAATATCTTGAAAGATGAAGAGAGTGGCGAATAACAGTATCACCCAAGAAAAGTAAATTATTGAAGAAAAAGGTAAAATTCATTGCATATGAATTTAGTGACGGGAATATGTGTATTGATGAGAATAGAGTTAGGGTTTTAAGAAACTTACCTGCACCGAAGAATAGAAGAGGTTTACATAAACTTATAGGCTTTTTAGGTTATCTTAGATATTTTCCTAATTATTCAGAATTATTAGGTCCTTTACATAAATTAAGGTCAGATAAAACGCAATTCAAGTGGGGTGAGGAAGAAAATCAAATTTTAGAAAAATGAAGGAAGAAATAGAAAACCACGTAATTTTGAAAGTCCCAGACTTCGATTCTTCGTTTGTAATTCACATAGATGCCAGTACAAAGAACTATAGTGGGATTCTTAGTCAACATGACGAGAATGGTAACCTTAGACCTGTTTATTTTCATTCCAAATTAATTCCTGAAACAGACTGGAGTAAAAAAGTTTTGAATTGAAATTAAAATCATTAGTTTTAGCACTTTCAAAATTTGAACTTTTCTTGCATAGAAAATTCACCATTTTTACAGATTCTAAAGCCTTAAGTTGGATTTTAAAAAAAAATCACGGTAGACAGAGAAAATATGGTACTCTTATAGAGAAAATAAGTAAATTTCAATTCGATATAGTTAATTTGAAAAGCTCCCTCAATTCCCAAGCAGATTTCATAAGCAGACTGTATCATACAGCTCATTTCAATCCTTCATTTCCAGAAATAGAACAAATTTCAGAATATGAAGGAAAAACAGTAACCTTATCTTTTATTAATTTTTGGAAGCTTCCTTCTTTGAACGTATCTTTACAGGAATTACAGCGTCAAGACCCAGAGTAAAAAGGCATTATTACACAAATAGAGGAAGGTAAAACAGTGCCAGGTTATTTAATTAGAGACAGAGTTTTGTTTAAAGAAACTAAAGGTAAAATAAATAAAGGTTATAGAGCAGTAGTACCTAAAGACATGAGAAATATTATCATCACGATTTTTAGGATCAGGGTCACATCAAGGAATAAAACGTACTATAGGACGTATCGCAGGAAACTTCACATGGTCAGGGATGTTCAAAGAAATTAGATATTACGTACAGAGCTGTAAAACTTGTCAAGAAAATGAACCGAAAAATACGAAAATGGTAGGAACATATTATTCAAAAACAGTAACTATTCCGAATCATACTTTTTACATAGATGTTCAAGGACCACTTCCAAGTAGTTCAGGTTATAAATATATTTTGATACTCACAGATAGTGCTAGTAGATACCCAGATAGCACAGAAAATTTTTTTAAAATGTTTAAAAATTTGCAAAGGCAAACTAAAAAGTTTGCAAAAAACTTGCCTTTTCAAATGAGAAAATTTGCCGAAAGTTCAAGGCAAATAACGAAGTTGACGCTGGCTGAGTTTGCAGCAAAGTTGCCTCAGAAAATGAAAACATCTGCCAATACAAAGGAAATGTTTGCGACTGCACAGCAAGAAAGTTTGCAAGGAA
Organism: Thermobia domestica; assembly: GCF_964235325.1. Taxonomy (NCBI): domain Eukaryota; kingdom Metazoa; phylum Arthropoda; class Insecta; order Zygentoma; family Lepismatidae; genus Thermobia; species Thermobia domestica. The sequence goes on along the minus strand of NC_137459.1, from coordinate 20,996,338 downwards.
TTTGCTGCAAATATTTTGTGCAAATTTTCTTTGACAAAATTTCCGAAAATGAGCTGATAAATTTGGTGAAAATATTAAAAAGTTTGCAGCAACATTGCAGAAAGTGTTTTCACGATCGCAAGATCATGTTTGCTGCAAATGTATCAGGTAATGTTTGCTGCAAATTTATAAAGTAAAACCTCTTTATGAAACATCAAAATTTTTATAATGTGGATCCGTCTTTTCTTAGTGGCAAGCATTAAACATCTTCAGCTACTTGCCAAAGATAAGAAACTTACGAACGATAAACGCACAGACAAAGGATATCGCAATTTATCTACTTACTCAACGATCATATCTCTCACACACATTCACAAAATAACGTCAAGCTGCCTGGGTCAATAAAAACATCTGATAAGAGACCAGTGAGTTTATTCTGGAGTCCTCTGGTGCATTGGTTTTTCTCGATTCTCACTTTCCGCTTGTTTTGTCACAGTTGATGTAGCGCAGTGAATTCTGGGTACGATGCGCGTGCACTCGGTAATATCATCACACATTTGCTTTCAGCAAGTTTTTCGAAACAAGTTTTTTGCAGAGTTGCAAACTGTTTGCGACGGCAAACTTTGAACGCTATATTTTCAGAAAAGATGCAAGTTAATTCCAGCGGTGAATTTATTTTTACAAATCAGCGAAAATTTGCAGATCATATTGAAAGCTTTTGATAAATATTAAGAAATTTTGCCTTCGCAAACTTTCAGATTGTTTGCTCCACTAAACGAAGCAAAAAATTGCCACAAATATTTGTGCTATCTGGGTATTCATTCTTAGAACCATTAAAACAACTAAATTCTAGAGTTATGATAAATAAACTAGAAAGAATTTTTTGCCATTACGGGTGGATAAATAATTTGGTTTCAGACAGAGCTTCATATTTCGTTCGTAACGCCTTTGAGACATATTTGTATAGTCAAGGTATAAAACATATTACCACCAGTCCTTATAATCCTTGTCCGAATTTAGTAGAAAAAGTAAATGCCATTGTAAAAAATATTTTACGTTGTTATGTTAACAATAATCAGAGTAATTGGTCTAAATTTTTAGATAAGTTTCAATTCACTTTAAATTCAAGCATAATAAGTGAACTTTGTGTTTCTCCAGCAGAGGTTTATCTTGGAAGAAAACTTTTTAGTCCATTAGATTGTAAATGGTCTTTAAAGGCAAATATTTTTGAAAATGAGAAAAACAAGGGACATGTGTTAGAAATAATATCAGATAACATAAGTAAATCATGGAAAAGAAAAGAACAAAATTATAAAAGGAAAAGAATCCCTGCTGAGTTTACCATGGGACAAAAGGTACTTATAAAAAATATGACCAAGGGCTCATTACAAAAGAAATATAATCCTAAGCTCGGTAAAATTTACAAAGGCCTAGAGATCCTAGATTTCTCGACACCCAATAGTGTTTGAGCTAAATTAGTAGAAAATCCAGATATAAAAGTTAAGCGACATGTAAATTTCCTAAAGAAATATTATGAGCGTAGAAATTCTGTAAATGCCAATGCAGCAAATACAATAGTAACTTAAGTTTATTTTCTAAATATTGTATAGTATGTTAAAGAAAAACATGAATGTATCTATAGTAGTCATTTGTAAAAAAATAATAGCATGCTATATTCCAAGGTTATTGGTAGAGTTATTCTTAGTTGTAAGTAAAATTTTTTTTGTATAAGGTATATACTGTTTTCTGTAAATTATTTCACAGCTTTCTTGTAACCTGGGGAGCTGCCAAACATATATGGAAGATTCTTTAGAACCAGAATTAGGAGAAAGTGGTACCACCTTCTGACCAGTAGCATCAAGATTGCTTGGATTGAGATCTTTCGTCAGGAAACATCATTTGAATTTCTACGTAGTAAGGGCTCTTGGAATGCAATAAGGAACAATCCAGGAATCAGAACTTAATGATGTGGAAGATGATCTGGTGAAAGTGGAAATTTGAACAAATAAATTTTTCAGTGAAGTGATCGTAAGAATTGTTTGTGCGCCCCCCAGAGATTTTTGTTGTGTGACAAAAATTTACTTGTTCAGAAAAACTCTAAAAGTAGTAGCCCTTTTCATGTTTTGATACATGGCTGAGAGTAGTTGTCAACCTTTATAATACGATTGAATCCTGACAGGTGGTGCCACCTACGAAACTTCGTGGTCGTGCACCTGCCTACCATGCATCATTCATAGGAAAAAGGTAGGGAAGCAGAATACTCCTTCTATGTTTAATGGAGTTATTTACATAAGGGGCATGTTAATTTGCTTTAATGAGTGTAAAGTATTAACAATTTACAATATGAAGTGTTCAATTTATATAGTGGAAGTGAAAAGTATTTTGAATTATGATTTGTGATCAAAAAATGAAAAGAAATTTGGACCAGAAAATTTACCTTGAGACTGTCAGATGAAGATATTGGTATGTATATTTTTCTTACTTTTATTTGCCAGGACTTTGAAGCAACATTGTTATTGGACAAGTAATATTGAGCATTATGCATGTTCCTATTTGCAAATTAGCCCATTTTCTTTACCATTGCGGATAGTGATTTCAAAATTATTGAAATTGAAAAGGATATTTCATTAATGTTTGATTCATATTACTTTTGGATTAACATTTAATAAAATTTGTTATACTCGTTTAGTTGAATTTACAACTTTCAATTCTATATTTAATTTGTGTTTGAGAAAACACCGCCAAAAATATTCTATCCGAGTTGGTTCCCTTATTTCTTTGGAATGCAACAAATGACATTTTTGTGAAATAAACGATATGTTGGATAATACGGTATGTGGAATAAACGAAGGTCAGATAAACGAGACCATGGCGTATTGGTGTTTCGTTCACCTAAACCTGTAAAATATTTGTGCAGAAAACATCTTTCACTCACAAGCTAAATTTGTGGGTATGATAGCACATCTTACTTTATAAAGTATAATCTTATAAAGAATATATATATATATATATATATATATATATATATATATATATATATATATATATATATATATATATATATATATATATATATTAGCACGCTGAAAACCTAAAGAAGACCAAATTCAATACTTTTCTATAGTTTTCTTTCTTAACGAGAAACTTGTTCATTTCATCACGATAAATCAGTTTGGTACTAAGATGTCTGTTTCTGTCTATATATTTTTTTCACTCTTTATTGGAGACAAAATTGTTCTTTTTCCACGAAAAGATGATGAGAGAAGAAACTATACAATAGCATAAACAGAAAACAATCGCTATTACTAATAGTACACTAATTCTGAATAAATACGACATCAGAGGAAACAAAAAGGTATTTCCTTATTATATTGTTTCGGTTCTTATTAACATAAAAATTACACACTTTCTATAATATTTTGCAAAAAATAAATAAATAAAATGGATGGGATGGGATTCGATATGGTGTCAAAACAGTATAAGAACTAACAGTCCGCCACTCTACCCACTTGACCACAGAGACTGCGTTTTTTGTCTGTCTTTTTCTTAATAAATAAATGTTCATGGCTATAGAGCATGTCACTTCCAAACGTAACAAAAAAAAAGGTTTCCTCTTTGTTTCTATTTTTCCGTACAACATCTTGGTTACAGAAGCTAATTTATACTTGACAGACAACTTAAACCTTAGATTTAAGCCAATAAATGCAATATTTTACTCCACTTTCCAGTTCCTTGATTCAACTCTCCCCCTACCAATCGTGTTATTCCCACTGGAATCGTGCTCTGCTACTGCAAAATTCCTCGTAAACATTATTGCCAATATACACAAACCCGAACATAATTTTGTTTTTGCATATATTTTTATTATTTTATTAACTTTTTTTGGAAATATCTTCTTAGATGGATTGCTTTCTATTATCTCCACTTACTAATAACTGAATTTCATCCATAAACGTAAGGAAACTGGAATAATTGGGAAAAATCGTAGGTTACAGTATACGCACTTTTTTTTTTTTGCGCATGAGAGTGTAATATGATTTTGGAATATCCAAGGAAAACTATTATTGGAATAAATCTTAAACTTTCTTATGCAACGTAGTTTAATTTTTGAAATATCACTTGAATGTGAGCTTTTTAAAATAAATTTTGTAAGTTTCCTATTAGTTAAGTCCTTTTCTTAATCTTTGTAGCGCTCGAAAATAAAATAAAATAGAATAATAACTTTCCATTTAAATCACTGAGCTAAAGAAGTTACCTCCTTCCCCATATACAAAAGCTACAAATTTACTGCATATTTCTAAACATTTTATTTTGCATAACTCCATCTATCTGTTACACAGGAATTTGAAGAAGAAGAAGATTTTGAGTTTAACGTCCCGTTCAGCAGCGAGGCTATATGAGACGTGGACCTACTGATTAACGTGGAATCCGAACCACATGAGCTCCCGCCGGGAATCGAACCTGGGTCTCCCACGCCAAAGGCGCGTACGCTAACCGCTTAGCCACGGAGGAGCTCACAGGAATTTGAGGCAAGTGTGGTTCCTTTGCTAAGTTATTGTTTTTAGCAAGAAAGATTTGCTTGATTACTGACGGACAACTTAGTTACCAATTAGTATCAGTACCTTAATGGTTTCCATCTTTAACAACACAAAGTATATATCGAAAGCTCATCTTGGACCTTATTCCACAACATTTTGCGTCAACGTAACGCAAAACATGCGTTTTAATTTGCGATAGTAGGCATAGCAGTTAAGATTGTTTTTTCTTTGCGTACAACTCGCTGTATTTTTTGCGAAGGCTGGCACCCAATAATGCCCCGCGGCCCTGTTCCTATTTACGCGTCCCTTTGTTTATTCACTTAGTTCTGTAACACAGCTGCAGATTTATTTTTACACCGCTCAACACCGGCTTTGTGTCAAACTGGTAATGAGAGGCCCTTGATCGCGTGATCATGAAAGACTGAACAACGTTGTCTTGTGTCAGCTCTGCTCTAGAGCACATTTTATGTATGTGAACTTGGTTGATTGGTTGGTCAGAGTTTAGGGTCCCTTTCAGCACCGAGGCTAGATGAGACGTGGATCTACATCATAATGTGGAATCCGAACCACAGTAGCACTCACCGGAAATGGAATTTGGGTCTCTGGCAACCAAGAAGCGTACCCTAACCATATAGCCATGCGTGAGCTCACGGATATAGACTTGTCTGAGTCGACGATGTCTCCTGAATGCTGGACTGGTGGCATGTATGCCTTTGCATCACCTATGATTGCCCAGATTCCAAAACGCCACAGGCCATAGTGGGCTTGTGAATATTGTAGTTGGCGTGCCGAGTGACAGTCAGTTATGTTCGAGCCATGTCGGTCCCGGCGTACCCTACAGGGGTCATAAAATAAGACGAAATTATTATTTCTTTACAACTTTAAGATCAGACTGGCAAGATTGAAAACGTTTTACGGGGTATGATCATAGATGGATAATAATAATAACAATAACAAACTACTACTACAGTGCCCGAGAATTATCTTGGCAGTGACGTCAGCGCTCTCAGTTGCAAGGCTACCAACTTACGCTACTCACAAATAGTACTTAGAAAGCTCACTGAACGCTTCGTACGTCACGTCGAAACTGCAGTGTAATAATATGCTGTTAGCAAACTATGGGAGAATTTAGATAACAATTGATTTGTATAATTCTAGTATATATGTGCATTGTTATGACAAAGAAAGAAAAAAATAATATTACACTAACAATTATCAGAATATTTTAAAATGTACACAATAAATCACAACAATACAAGTAGAAATAATTTACTCTTACCTTTAGTCTATCATTGGTGAGCAGCCGAGGTCGTCTGAATCGTCGCTATAAATTCCAGACCCGTCTTCCCGATCACTGTCTGTTACAGAACTATCGGATTCTGAATGGCTTCCAACACTCACAATTAAATTGTCAATCCGTTCATCCATAAGACAGTCCTTTTCCCAGTAAAACTGTTCCCATTTTCGCGAGTTTTCAACAGCCTTCCTCCAGTCTTATTTCGTTACTTGTTTGAAAGCTTCTTCAATAAGCTTCTCTACACTTTGTTTGGTAAAAGTTTTGTTATTGACAGCGATGTATTTCTTCACGTTTGCCCATATTAATTCAATAGGGTTAAGGTCAGCATGGTATGGCGGTAGTCTTATTACTTTATGTCCTTTGCTTGTTGCAATTTCATCAATAACATATTTTACATGTTGAGGTTTTTTTCTTTATCAATTCATAAAGTTCAGCTTTCAAGAAATCCGGACTATGGGGTACATTATGAGCCGATAACCAGGACAACATTTCTGATTTTCTACTATTGGAAGTTGGAACTTTTTCAATTTGCTTGTTGTGAAATGGAGCATTGTCAAGAATGATCACTGAGTTTTCTGGTAAATTTGGAATGAGTTGCTCTTGAAACCACGAAAAAAAATTATCACCATTCATGTCACCATGATAATCTCCAGCACTTGATTTAGAGGAAAAGACCAGCTTTGCACCTTCTACAAACCCGTTTTTACTACCAGCATGGACGAGAATGAACCGAGGATCTTTTCCAGTCGGAACTCGTAACCCTCCACAGCCCTCCGAGTCTAACCAGACTTTCGGTACAGCATGATGCGTATGAACGAAACTTTCATCCAAGTAAACAAATTGCCTTTGAGGTTCGTTTACGCGCAACCTCCTCACTTCGCGTATATATTTATGTCGCCAAACGACAATATCGCTTCTTTCAAGAAGCAGATTTCTGTTCCCAATAGAATGTTTTTTAAACTTAAAACCCAACTTGCGCAGTATTTGTCGTAATGCCCACTCAGAACCCTTGAAGTTAACGCTTTTCTTAAGTTCATACAATAATTTATTTACGGTCACGGCAATGCCTTCAGCATACATATTGTGAATTGTTCTACGAACTACTGCTTCGTCGAAAGAATCTAAATTTGTTTGCCTTTTCTGGGTATTTGGTCTTGCTTTACCGGGTGTCACGACGGGTTGTCCTGTATTTAGACTTTTCTCCTTCTCTTTCACAATTCGCCACACGGATCTCTCACTGACACATGTTGCTCGGGAGGTTTCACGCACACTATCAGATTTATTATTGTTTGATGCAAAAAAAGTTGTAAACATTAAAAACAATGTCTCTTGCATCACTATGCAACGGCTTGCCTTTCTTTATGGCACTATCACCCATTCTTATACACAAAATTTCAAACACGAGAACAAAACAAAAGGATTCACAACTCTTACCAGTCACTACACACTGTATAGCCCTACACAAAGAAAACACGCGCTTTCCAGTTCATTTAGTTTTTTTTTGTGTGTGTGTGTTTGTGTGTATGTTTTTCCTCGAAGCGCTGTTCCTGTGCCCTATCGGTAAATATTAGAATTTTCGAAGCTACATTCACAACCCCCACGCTCTGTTTCCGCGCGCAAGAAACACGTTCACATATCATCCTCTAATTCAAGAACTGTGATAGGTAAAAACATGGGGCTTTCTTTAAAATAAACTTTGAACTTCCCTTTCCATTTCGTCCACTGCATGTTTGTGCCTATCTTCAACAGAACGGAAGTTTGTAGCATGTTGAAATCTGAATGTTGTTAGAACAGAATAAAAACTAAGTGGCTATCATTTAAAATTGTTTTCGGCATACTTATAATATAAAATTCAAATATAAAATAATCATATTCTTCATGAAAGTTATATAAATTAAAAAGCAAAAAATATACCGCTTTATGCAGAGTCGTTTTGACAAATGATTAGCGTCATGCTAAACGCCCGACTTCTGCAGGAAGCATATGTAAGTCGAACGCTTTAGTATGGCTCTAATCACACGTCAGAAGGACTCTGCATATGGCCCATAGCATTTACGTCTTCTCAAACTCCAGTTATCGTTATACAAAGATTACAAGTATATTTGTCAGAAATTAATCTCCCATTTCTGTTCATTTGCTTTCGCTTTCCTGTTGTAGAGAACACTGCTTACTGTTAAGTTGGTATTTGTGTTCGCGCATTTTCTCTTTCCTGAGATTGGACGTTGAATTGAACGAAGCGTCTGTTTTAACCAGTGGGACTGCATTTGAGCAATAGCGGTGTCTACGTCATTGCCAAGATAATTCTCGGGCACTGTAATAATTATTATCTCATTAAAAGTTAGGAGCTTATTATCGTTCAAGGCATAACATTACAACCAGAAATGTAACATTTGGTAAAAGTATTTCGTTTTGTTTAGTGATGCTCACGAGAAGAGGAATTTCTCATCTCGTTTCTGAAACAAAACAAAATTGAGACGAGAGTTAACATTTTACATTCAAGACTGGAAAAGGCTAACTCAAATTATCGTCCCGATTTGGAGATGGAAATCGAGACGAGACGAAAATTATCGTAAACATTTCTGGTTTTATCTAGATTCTCGAAATAGTGTATGTCCATTCTTTAAGTAACAATTGCTTTATAGACTGAATCTTATACGCAATTTTGTTGCTTTGTATTTCGGAGCTTATTGAATTTATTATGGTCTGTGTAAGTATTTTTGTAGCTAAGCTTTTATAATTACTTCTGCATATCCTAAAAGTTAGTTTATTATATGTCTTACTGTTCAGTGATATTCAGTTATTTTTATTACAGTTGTTTTCCTCAAAACGTACAGTAGAATACTTTCCACATGAAACTTAAGTGGTACGTTATCATTTAAAATTTTGGTAGTTGTAGAGGTGTGTCCTGGAAGTCCAGACACCCTCCCGAAATCCTGACTTATCTGTAAGCTTTGCCTAATTTTAGGGCAACTTTATAAACTTTAATACCATTATTATTATTATTATTATTATTATTATTATTATTATTATTATTATTATTATTATTATTATTATTATTATTATTGTTACTATTATTATTATTATTATTATTATTATTATTATTATTATTATTATTATTATTATTATTATTATTATTATTATTATTATTTCTGAAAATATAAGACCTCAATATTACGTCCTATTGCAATGTAAATAAGCAGACTAAAGTTGATAGGAAAAGAAAAAGAAAGGATAAGAGATACTTTCGAGGGATTAGTGTCCGAAAAGAAACGAGAGGAGAGAAATAAGGTGCCAGTTCCTGGACAATATTAATATCGAAACTTCGGATGAATAAACAGAAACTAAATAGGATTTGTCTTCATCACGATACATGGTAACACCCTTTCTTTGGATAAAATACTTTGGATTCTGTATGCGTTATATTGATATTTTAAACAAAATATACGAACCAATATAAAAAAGAATAGTTCCTATTTATAAATTTTGGTTGAACGGATATAGGCAACGTGTTGGAAATTGCGAACGAAAATATTATTATTTCTAGCAGTAGGAGTAATAGTGGAAGATGTTCGGAATAAATGCTCGGAAACAATTTCGTTTCAGACATATTTATGACTCATACTAGGCCCTAAGCATGGCCCCTAAAGGTCGTATTCATGAATTGTTTCCTAAACACGTTACATTTTCACACAGTACGAATCAAGGTTGTAGACAGACATGTGACGTCATCCCTGTGAAGAAAGCCGTCTCCACTTCAACTTGTAAGACCGAAAGAAATTGAGTATTTTTTTCATTTTATTACACATCAGAAGTATGAATATTGTAGTTGATAGAAACAACTTACCGCAGCGAGAATCGAACCCGGCACCCTTGAGTTACGAAACGAATATTCACGCCACTACACTAAATAAGACTCAAAGTCTGACTGTTAAGTAAGAGTCCAAAACACTCATGTATGTAGCAAATTGCACACCTTTACGATAACGACGAAATACACTGATTTTGGTCATGAGAAAATATTATAGTCGAGAGACTTCAAATTTAAATTAAAAAACCAAAATAGGCATATAGTGCCTCAGACCACTTTCACCAAAAGTATCTCCGTAACTTGTCTTTATTATACTTAGTAATACTCGTTTTACAGTTATTTCCAGTAACTATGAACGACAGGGACACGAACACAGATACATCGAGGACATACAATTTCAAAGGATCTCCCACCGGCAATTGAACACGTGACCGCGAGCACCGAATTATCTGAGGAAGTGATGGAGTGAGTCAATGAAAACTTGACCCACCACCCGCCATGACCCTCTACCGACCGTGACTCACTCTGACCCACAACCCACCATCGCCTACTCGGAAGCGCACCCACCATGACCCACTCTGTCTCATCCACCTGCTCCGACCCACCACCTACCAAAACACATCGTTATTAACTCTGACACATGATACACAGTCTCTTCTCTACCGACTAAAGAGTTTATACTTGTAATAAAACCAGGTTGTGAAATTCTAACTAATCGGAGTTTGAATTTTTACGGTCACTCGCTCAAGCACCGGTCTGTTACAATAACGGTGGATCTTACCTTCACGATATAAAGTGGTAAAGTGTTTCTCATGGGCCAAATTTCGTTGAATTTCAACTAAATTATCATGATATAATTATTTCCTCGTTGAATTATCGATACTTTTCAGTGGAAAAACGCATGAAATTTGAAAGTCCCAAATCAATGTAAGGAGTACAACGTACATTTCAAACTTAAAATTTCCGTCTAATTGAGCGTACATTACAAATTTTATTTATATTTTTTTATTCCTTGATTGCCCTGTGCCCTGAGCGCTCCATATAATAAACTAGTGGTGGGTACAAAAACTGGTTTTTCGGTTTTCGGTTTTTAGAATGACCGAACCCGTTTGTTGGAAATTTTCAAAAAAACGGTTTCGGCTTTCTCAAAAAACCGGTTCGGCTTTTCACCAAAACCGGTTGCCGGCTTTCTCCAGAACCGGGTCGGTTTTCCACCGGATTAGGTTTCGGTTTTCTTCAAAATCGGTTCCGAGCTTTTTCCAAAATTTGTTCTATTTCTGACCAGAATAGTGTTTCGTTGTTCTACGGAAACCGTATCCGTTTCCACAGAAATAATTTTATGTGTTTTCCAAGTTTTCGGTTTTGAATCGGAATCGGTTTTGAAGAAAACCGGTTACGGTGAAAAACGGAACCGGTTTCGGTGAAAAACCGAACTGGTTTTGTAGAAAACCAAAATGTCAGTTTTTCAGATTTCGTTTTTTAGAAACCGGGTCCCAGTTTTTATAAAAACCGGTTTTGCCCATCCTTATAATAAACATAAGCTTCAGCAATTATTATACTAGGAAGCGCATGGTTTCTGTTTTTCAATTTGTTTGTGAATTTGTTTCTCAACTAATATCGATCGTTTTCGATTATTTTTTAAACTAACCCACTACCAATTTTGCATATATAGAAAGTGTTCCCCCCTCATAAAGAAGAATTTTAAAAAATGCTATGAGACATTCTGTTCATTTTTAATAAAGAGTTAATATACTGAATTTCAGCTCCGCAAGTGTAATGGCTTGTGAGATGCTCATTTTTCTCAAAAATTCGGATCCAAACTACCCCCGTAAGATATTATTATAATGAAAGTGATATGATAACATCCCAGTTTGGATTAAGGCCTAACTGTATACCAAAAGTCATTTAATTTAACTTTTCAATTTGGCATTGATGATGAGACACAAAAAGTTACATCCATTTTTATATAATAATTTACATATTATAGTTATTCAAAAATGTATTGAAAGGTTTGGAAGGGTATGTGCCCCACCCAATTAATTTTACAAAGGAAAATACGAAGCACATATTGCCTCATTTTACGTATACAATATCTGTGCACAATTACATTTACTTCAGTCTACCTGTTCTTGCCTTTACGGCGTCAACTTTCACAATTTTGGGTTGGGACTTTTGCACTCTAAAACAGTATTTCCGCAGAAAACCAAAAGAATAAATATTCGTTTCCTTTCTGCGCATTGGCCCTACACAAAGTTTCGTTGCAACTCATCATGTCTTTTAGGCACTTCTGATATACTGTTATTTTCACTTTTGATATTTCGTGATCTTTGTCTTTAATGTACCACACTTATGCATGTTGGTTTAAGGGAGATCATGATTAAAGCAAGTGAATTATGATAGGCGAATTAGTGGAAGGAGAAAATTGAAGGAAATTGGAGTGTCCCGAGAAAACCCACGAGCACGATGTTGTCCTCTTCAAGTTTACTTGCCTTGGGAACGAACCAAGTAGGGGAAACTGTTGTACCATGGAACACTTTTTGCGTGTTTCAAGATATAATATTACCAACAGTTATTTCTGCAATTGTATTGCAGTGCATTTAAACTTGGATGTTTTCTGAATGAAATTGTGTCATTATTTAAGTTCTTATTTCCCTTCTTCGTTATGTTTTTAAGTTTTCAAAAATTCCCAAGAAAGTGTTCCATGGTACAAATACTCATGTACCTTGGAACACAGCCTCATGTACCTTGAAACATATATTTCTAATATGGAAATTCACAGAAATAAAGTCACAAATAATTATTCTAAGATTTATTTTGTGTATCGAGATTTGTTGTTTTTAGTATACAAAAGCGTGTGAAAAAAAAGAATGGAAATTTTAATATTTACTCTAATCAGGCAAGCTTTTACCTTCATATTGAACCTATTATTAATCGGAAGGTTAACCTTATTTATTTATTGAAAAATTCGTAAACCTAGCAATAACTAAAGTATGAAAAGAACACTATAACAATATTCTATTTGTTATTCTATTCTTAAAATCCTGAAGAAAAAAACAAAGTCTCTAAAACAGTTACAAAATTGATCATATGTTGGACATACTATGTTCTAATTCTTTCAACGTAAAGTAGACAGGCCTATCAGAAGATAACATAAGGAATTACTAAATCAGGAAATATTGACTTATTCGTGGAAATGGTCTCGGCCTACGTGATCTATTACTTATGTGCCTCAATGTTACTCAAATATAAGAACCAAATCCACTTGAAACCACAATTGTTCAGACACACTACTGGAGCCTATTGGCCGAATGAGTGGTGGCAGTTTCACCATAATATCAGATGCATTCACTTCAGACTGTCCTGAAAACTCTTCATAAAATGTATTTGCAGTAGCTGAAATATGCTTAAATAACTTAATTTTAAATTCGTTGTAATTAGATTCAACTGAACAAATCTTTCCTCCATAAAATTCAACGATTCGTTTTTTCTTAAACTGCACCAACACATAGTCATCCGGATTGAGATTATGGCTTCAATGTTTTAGTTTAATTCAACTTCTGTGTCCATCAGTTCTGCAAGCATAACATCACTATCATCGTTTTCATACAGGCTTATGTTCTCAGATTCTTCATCAGATGTTTCGAAACTACTTTTTCTATTGGATTTGTTCTTTCCTTTTCTTTGCTGTTCTTGCTTCTTATTTCCTTTCTATGTGGCTCTGTGCTCTTTCTTATCTTTCAATTCTTGCTTTGCAAGTATCTCTCTTACTACCCTACTTCTACCTGTGACAGTCTTTCTTCGACATTTTGCACTTTACGAAGTTTGTGCTTTCTGGTTTGACTGTACTTCCTCTTTAAAGACTGATGTAGAAGGCAAAACTTGCACGAATTGTACAATTGTTTCGTTTCGTTCATGGACCAGAGTGTTGTCCTTTTCACGTATATCATTTAGATGACCATCTGGCCGATGGTCTATTAGTGAAGCTGGTGAAAAGTCTAACTCCAAGAAAATGATTTTGTCTATAGGATAAATCCCTGAACAGTGAAAACCACTGGTGATATTTGATGTGCTGAAAGCACGCGCGGATACATAATTCCCAACACTTCGGTCACAGCATAAATATCAAAATGTTTTCTCGGATTATTATGTAAACATTCTTCCACAGCTTAGTTATAAAAAATATTTGAAAGAACCGTAAACAGCCATATCCAGTGATTGTAGTCCTGAAGTATGCGAATGGGGAGTCAGCATGACAACTCCAGCTTCAGCTACCATCTCAACAGCCTCGACAGATAAGTGCGTTTCATAGTTATCGATGTGGCCATTGGCCACATTTGTTATGTATGTAGTTAATCTCTCCCCTCCGTCCTCACATTTCACACTATACTCAAATGTTTCTTTCCCTGACTGTTTAAAATATTTCAGATGTCGGGATAAAATAGCTAAAGACACTTGGCAAACTTTGCAAACTTCAGAATTGAAATACGCTTCCCAGGCTCGGGAATGACTGTTTTAATTGCGTTCTTGATTGAATTTGGGTTAATGGCAGGCCTTTTCTTTCCTATCTTGCCTCTTGGCATTTCGATTCCTGCAACGACAGTAAAAGAATGTTCAAAAAATACACTTGACAATGAGTTCATGTACCTTGGAACATGTTCCAAGGTACAAGATATGTTTCTGTTTCATGGTACAAGAGGCTGTAGACAATTACTAAAATGGCGCAATAATGATAACGCTACATTCAGAGTAGAAAAGAAAGTCACAAAAATGCTCACCTAATCCGCCTGAACTAATAGATTATTACAGATTATACAAACAAAAAACAGTAATGGCACTAAAAAACAATATTTCAATTTCTAAATAGTTCGTTTTATCCCTGAAAAAAAGTTTTTCACTTTCATAAATCACATACACTTCTGAGCACAACGAAAGCCACGATAGCACTGTCTGACAATGTCAAAGCATCATATAGTTTATTGAATCATCTCTAGATAGTATAGGAGCTCAGAAACATGCGAGTGTTCCAAGGTACACTATGCTCAAGGTACAACGGTTTCCCCTACCCCACCCTCAAATCAGAGTTGAACTGGGCCGGTGGGTCAGTGGTTCGAGTTTTCTGAGTGGATCAGTGGGCCGTGGGTCAACAGCATGTGACCCACTGCGACCCACCATAACCATTGCAACCCACTGACCCACTCTCAGCTACCGACCCACTCTACTTACTGCATTGTAGACAGTATCTTCTGAACAGTTTGTTTTTTGCACCCTCGACACTAGACATAGGAACTAAATATGCGTTTCTGATTGGTTGCAGTTTGCGATTGTCTAAACCTTCTGGTGTATGTATTGTGTATTATAGCAATATAAGAAAATTGTCACTTTGTTGGAATTAAAGAAGAAAATTGAAGAAGCAGCTGAGGTTAAATTAATATCATGGCAGTCAAGCTGGAACAAAACGAGCCCTGCGGGGCTTCCGAACCGTTGTTACTACTAGTTACACTATGGATTCGTATAGCAAAACTGCACGCGTAACGTAAGTAAATCACTTTTTTAGTAGTATTTATCTTATTTTAATGAAAAAGTGTTATGGAAACTTAATAAACAATAAAATCTAAAAATTAAAAAAGTTCCTCTGAGCCGGATTTGAACCCACGCCAAAAGTAATTATAATTACTAATCAGTTGTGCTAGCCCGCTCGTCCCTGAAGAGCGACAAAAATAGTAGGTGGTTCATTTCTGTTATATTTATGGTACGTGGCGAGAAACAGATAACTTCAACTAATCAGGCCTTGAAAGTTAAACGTGCACAAGTTCTACAGTGTTCAGAAGCATATTGATCTATGATTAAGCCTCCCCTGGTTCCACAAAAGACTGAATTCATAAGTCCTATGCCGGTCGCACCAGTAATTCACGTGCGAATGGCACCTCGTAGCGTTGTTACGTAACACACGTGTAGTATAAATAAAGCTTCGAAAACGCAGTTTGCAAGCTCTGACGTGGATAAGTCGGTAAGGTATCGGTTGTTGAATGAAACAATCCGAGTTCAAATCTCGAATATACCAGACATTGTTTTTCTTTCAAAATACATTTCTGTATGTTCACATTTGTTATTAGGCGATGTCGTTTAGCACGAGTATTCACAAGGTCGTTCGCCACAGAATATCAACTCGATATTGTCGGTCCAGAAAGGTGAAAGACAAAGAATTTTCCCATACTCGCGTCTATTGTTGTGCGGGGTGTTTTTGGTAGAGGCGATGAGGTGGGAGAGAAAGTTTGCTAAGTAAATATTGATACAAGTCCTTCACAGAATTAGGCAACGGAGCAGTCAGGTCTGCGGATATATACACATAACAACAAATGAGATCCCTTTAATACAAATAAACATCAGGAATAGTGCAGATACTAATTGCAAATGTATATGAAACAGTGTCAAAATAGGAATAAATAATAGCAAGGATGATTCCCGTAAAACTACTTGTAAGGAACTGGAGAATTAGGAAAAGAAACAGAGCCATAGTTTTGTAGCCGAAGTGGATGAGGTTAAGACCACTGGCTTTTGGCGACAGGCATGTGAAGGGATATTTCACTCTAAAGACTTAACAATGACAAAGAAACCAGTTAACAACACTCGTAACGTGTTGAACAATACCATTGGGCATAGGAAGCAGCTGACACATATACCACAGTTTTGATAGAGAATAAGTGAAATGAAATGAAGTCTTAATTTTACGTCAGAAGATTGTACCGGTTAGGTTAAAGGAGACGGTGATGATGAGAAATGAGTGAAATGGTGGAATGAAGAAAGTGGGAAGAAACGGGAGAACTCCGAGAAAACCCACGAGCGCAGTGTTTGTCCACCACAAAGCCCACACGGCACAAGTTGGGATCGAACCAGGGACCCCAAACACCGAAGGTGAACGCTCTACCACTGAGCCACCGCGCCCCCAGAGAATAAGTATATTCAGAAAGTATATCGAAGACAATAAACACAACTGGTCTAATCGATGTGGCTGTAGACCTTGTCGGAAGTTGTTTGAAAGTAAGTTTTAGTTCACATGGACAATCCAAAGGATAGGAAGGAAATGTGATACCTAAGTTTTTTTTTTTAACACGGCACAATGTTAGTGATAGTTGGATAATCAGAGGAATCTTGTGTGCCAAGCACCAAAAGTTTAGTTTTCTACTGATTGATTTGAGTGACAGATAAGGCGGTGTGTTCTAGCAAACAGGTGTCGGGGGCGCGAATATCACTGAAATTGATGATGAAAAGTGTCAAATCATCAGCATAACTGCTGACTCGTAAAGTATGACCATGAAGGGAAAGACTGGATAGGCGTCAGTAATACTATAAAAAAGACGACAAGGAGAGCAAACAAACTTATGCTCAGTGAGCACCCTTGACGCATAGATCTTTTGATACAGACAGGCTGTGAGAAATCATTGATTTTAAGTTTACTTTTAGTATTGTCGTACAAGATATGAATCCAGCGGAAAAGGGGCGCTAAATCAAAATCAAATCAAATCAAACGAGTCCAGCAAATGAACCGCTTCCGATACGTAAGATGGAGATTATGCGCCACAAGTAATCATGATTCACTATGTCAAAGGCTTGGTGGAAATCGAGTGACAAGATATCTTGACAATCGGAATTGTCTTCAAAGGTAGCAATACGAATGCACTGCAAAAAAAATCGTAGATCTTCTTGTTTCCGACACAAGCATATTGGGCTTATTGGTTACGTCATACTAAGTGAACTAAATAAGGATGTAAGTGATTGTTCTAACACCGAGCCAGATCTTGTAATCAAAGTTAAACAGGGTGATTGGTCTGTAATGGGAAACGGTAATAGTACAAATTGCTTGAGGAAAAAGATTGTCAGAAGAGCCGCTTTATATTGAGTCCGTGCAGTAGTAGAAAAATGTTCGTTTTCTATGGCAATTAAGGTATCAACAAAAAGTGGAAAGAAATGTTTGTACCACTCTGCTGGAAGTCCGTCAATTCCAGAAGATTTTTCAGATGAAGCATTCATAATCGCTGTATACACCTCTTCTCCGGTGAGCGAATTATTTCATTGTGTGGGGTTCACGTTAATCGAGAACACATGGGAGGCAATCTAGGATTGAGGTAGTTAGATGAATGGTTTCAAACGTTCCGTATAAGGTAGACTAATACGAATAAAATGTCCGTTTAATTCTTGCAAAGGTATGACGGGTTTGACCTTCGTTAACTTTGATATTCTGAATATATTTGTCTGTACTTTTATATTCTGCCTAGATACGCTAGAGCGAGGGTTTGTCTTGAGGGTCAATGACGGAAGGTTTGCTGCGGGTTTTCGTTCCTTCCATTCGATGGTGGCTCAGATATAACAGTTTAGTTTGGTACTGCTTCATAGGAGGTAACGCAGAAGTTTTATTGGGAAGAACATTTTCAGTATCAGCCAGGCAACGATAGTAGAAACTGAAAACAATTTGTTAATCACGCTTCCGCTCAGGACAATTCCAGCGACAAAAGCTTGCAACCTGCGGTTTCAGAAATTGATACCATCAATCAGGAACAGTGGAAAATTCTATTTTTTTAGGTGTTTATACGCTCCATTTCTTGTTACACCCATACACAGACAGGTGCGGATCTATATACAGCTGTGCTATAGCTCCCCCCCTTGACGCTCAGGAATACACTGTTTAAAATGGGCTTCAATCCTGGTTTACAGTGGATAAAGCGGGAAACTATGGTTTAGACCCTCCTTTGATCATATCGTGAATCCGCCACTGCATATATAAACCTCATTAAACCTTATTCCATTCAATCCACAATTAGTGATGCGCACGATTCGAGTCGAGTCGAGATTTAAACCTGTATCGACTCATCTAAAGAAAGCGTTGGTTCGACTCGAAAGCTTTTGTCTCGACCCGACTCGAATTCGAGACGAGACGTCTGAAATTCGAGTCAATTCAAAACATACGAGTTAAAATATACGCACACATCAGCCAGAACATTATGACTACCTGCCTAAGTGTCGGTATGTCCATCTTTGACATGGATAACAACGGCGACGCGTCTTGGCATATATTATCCGTAACTCGTGGTATGCTTCAACACATTAAAGCCTCAAAAGAGTTATGGAAGCGATTAATCCAGAAGTTATGTGGCTTATTGCGTTAATGAGAACGAAAACACAATAATTATAAATTTGCTAAATTACTAAAAGACTGCCAAGTGCTTATTCAGAGAATTTATAAAGTTCACTTTATCGCAATAGTTTTATACAAAGTAGATAAGGAAATATTATTATTATTATATTATTATTACTATTATATTTCAAGTACAATCAAATATAATGACTTTAATTATTATTTTTAATTGATTGAATTGAGCTGAAAATTAAAGCTAGATCTCAAAAGATTAACTATTAACTTTATGCGTTCTTTACCTTTATCAAAAAGTAAATGCTGGAATTGTCTTCAAGGCTGTTTCTAATGCTGCTTTTAGACGATCCAAGAAAGCTTGAACAAGACCACTTAATACTTCAAATTTACACGTTCAAAGGTGTATTGTTGAAGACACATCAACAAGAGTCTCGAATGGACTTGAAACAACCTTTTCATTCAGCACACAAATGAAATTTCACATGCGTAAATCAATATATTTTTGATATTCAAGGTTTTAAAATGTCTGATAACGAATAGATCATTCATGAGTTTTGTTCAACTGCATGCGATGATACAGTAAATTTCCATTGCTTGGTAATTTCACCAAGAGAATATAATTTATTATCACTAGGTTGTCAAAACAAATTCATTGGTTAACATTGAATGTACAAGGTTTGAAAGGGAATAGCAAAACCGGATATACTGTATCGTGCAAACGGAACCTTGAATATCAATTATGTGCAAAGAATTCAGCCTTTTATTGTAAAGGTTTAGATAAATCTCTTTGGATTAAAAGAATATTCGCTTTAGATAATGCCATTGATTTAGAAACAAAACATTGTCCTTCATTGAATTATGTGGAAACACATTTAATGAATATTGTTCTTTTCACATATATGTAAAGAAATCAGGATGTGCATATCGTAATGCACAACAGTTGAATTATTGGTGGAAATATGAAAGATCAACAGCATTAACTACTAATGCGTTATCAAGATTGTAATGGTTTTCGTAGGAATTGTAAATAAAATGCAGGAATGCAAGTTTAAAAAACATTTATTGAAAAATAAAAAAATGTATATATGATAAAATTATAAAAATGTAAATATATCAAAAAATTAAAAAAAATATTTGTTTTTAAAATTGTTTACATATTTATAAACAATATCATCATTCTTTTTCAAATTTTTCTTGTTAAACATTTTAAACACTTTTGAAATGAATGAGTGCGAATAATATTATGCGAAAAGAATAAAATAAATTATCCGCACAACACAGAATTATCGTGCTGATATTGATGATTACTCTTAAAATATATTCTAGTATTTTTTGATAAAAAGATTTTTATTTCGTTGGGAATGTCCATAGCAAGATTATCAATGTAATATCCATGTTTTTCTCATCGATGTGCATTGCAACCCAATGTGATCCACTTGAATCAGATGTATCCAGAGTAATCACAAGTGCAGCAAGAGGTTCTACCGTTACAGGAAGTCCGTCAATAGGGTAAATTCAAGTAATACTTGCACCAGTCACTTTATCAGTTTGTAACACTTTTAACAATTCGACACTATACATGATGACGATTATTATATTTAATCGTAGCAGGTATGTAACTATCACTGTTATTCACATGTAACACATAGTCATACACTTTCACATATTCATTATACAGTAATGCTTCATGAGCACTGCACATATATTGTCCGAAACGATGTTTATTATGTGCACGCCTATGAACGTAAAAACTTAATGAAGTATACTTTTGACAGTCTATTTCTTCTAAATTTGTAACATTTCTTTGAAGAATTTCTTGAAGAAGACACTTTGTAGTTATTCCGTATATGTATATGCTTGTAGTATTTGAACAATATGTTTGCAGTATTTCCTTAAGATGTGAATATTCTATATCGCCTTTGTGGCAGGTAATGCCATATACATTCTCACCTAGGTATTTGTTTGTAGTTATGATCGGCTCAGCTAACTTATTTAACCCTCTTAAGGTCTTCGGGTCCATTTTGACCCATTTTTGTTTTGATGTCACATAACTGCTAAAGTATATCATCTAAACTTCTCATACTGCACGACTTTTATTAATTTTACTGTTTCCATACATAATTAATATAAACGCTGTAGGTGTTTGAAATAGAGAGCTATAAAAATTTTTACACTTAAGTCCCACTGGCTCCAATTCGACCCATACACTTTACTATGTACATCTTATGCTGTATTCGGACCAGTGCTCTTTAAAATGAACCTGTTTATGTTATCGCGTTGCTGTGGTAAATTGTTTCACCAGTTTCGGATGTTGGGAAATTTCCCGCAAAACGGGAATTTCATATTGGTAAGGGAAATTCAGGCATTTTCCTAAAAACAGTGAGAACTCGGAAAGTTCTTGCATTATTGACTTTTTTTAACATTATACTTGATCAGTGAGGTTCTCGTTTATTCTTGCACTCTTACTTTCAGTTCCACCTGTATCAAGTGGCGCAACAAGATTTTTTGGGGGAGGATTGTCGGTGGCAAATGGATATATAAAAATTATAAAATTTGCAATTTATATTGTATGGGTATATATTGATATCTGCCTAGCCCCTGTCCCGCCCCACTTGTGGTTGCAACACTGCTTTATCTCTCCAAATTTTTGCGGATAGGTTTCAGATTGTTATATTTCAATTATAAACCATAATATTTCAGCCTTCTATGGCCTTACTCTTTCATATTTATTGTATATATATATATGTGTGTGCGATGGCATTTGTGTTCAAAGCGAAATATGAATCAGTTCAGGGATTTTCGTGTCTTGCGAAGAAAATATCTGTTCAGTAAACTGGCAACACTAGTTATTTATGAAAATTTGTACTCTTCGATGAGATGCCGGTGCTATCATGTGAGGAAATTCTTGAAGAAATATTTCAGTCAGATGAAGACGAAGTTGCATCAGAAATATCGGATAATATATCTGTACACAGTAATCTATCATCGTCAGAAGCAGATAGTGAATGTGAAATCGCTGATGTGAATAATTTATTGTTGTCAAAGGACAAGATAGTTGTGTGGGAAACGGAACCCCCGAGTAATGTAGGAAGGTTTCCTTCGCGAAATGTGGTTCGTTTGACTTCCGGGATTACTAAATATCCAACAGGGCGTATTCATGATGAACAGTCGGCTTTTATGTTGTTTTTCTCTCCTTCTGTTCAGTATATCATGTTGAAATAAACAAACTTAGAAGGACAGCGCGTATATGGTGTCGAGTGGAAGAACCTTGATGATTTAGATTTGATGGCATATGTCGGTTTGCTACTATTAGCTGGTGTGTATACATCTAACAACGAATGTACTGAATCCTTGCGGCGTCCTGATAAAAGACACAGTATTTTCAGACCAACAATGTCTTTGAAACGTTTCAAAATGATTTCGCGAGTTTTTCGATTTGATGGCCGTAGTACACTCCGCATCAAAAAATTGCGACAGCTAACGCCGTGCAGTTAGGCCACCCAATATACATCTTCTTATCCCATAATCGTGTCATGTAAAGAGACCCCCTCTCTCTCATCTTTTCTTCTTTCTCATCCTAAAATTAGCTAACAATATGAGCGCAATTCTGATTTCAAACTACACATGTATTAGTTGCGATAAAATGAAATAACAAAACCGAGACGAAACAAGATTCATAAGTTGATGTAGGGAGAAACTGAAACACACACAATGAAAAGTTGAAACCAATGGATGTATATTACACAGAGATTCAAAAATGAGGCACAGAGAGAGAGAGAGAGAGAGAAGAGAGAAGAAGAAGAAAAAGAAAAGGGAGAACAGAAAAAACTGTGGAATTCAAACGTAGTAAGAAAAGAACCTAACATTATAAAGTTCCGTTTCCAGAAATCCAACAGTAATGTAGAAATAACGTTTGTTTTCACATATTTTTCAGAGCTGTTCGAATATATAGAGGGTGCTTTAAACATTCATTATGTCATCTTCATAATGGATAGCATACTCGATTTCCAGCAGAACTGTATAACTCCGAGACACATCTAGGATAATGTCAAAAGTTTATCACACGTGCTTTGCTTCGGCGTGGTTCGATTGCAAATTCGTAGTGTTCATTGGACGTACTGATCCAAAACACATTCTAATATACCCAGTAGATAGCGTTGGTCATATCCTCCATTTCAGACTACTATTGCAAACTGAACAAAAAAGACGAAACGAAAAGAAAAAGAAAGAAAGAAAGAGAAAATTGAAAAGTGCTATTTTACTGCTAAGTTTCTATCAGAAATACTCTATATTAAAAGTCCAAACTGTATCGTAATGATAAGTTACCAATGTTCGAAAGGAAAGTTTATGTTCCTCATAGATGTAGAATGCTTCAAATTTCAACGCGAATAAAAGACATTGAATTATAGGATGGAAAAAAATTGTGTCGATGTAGTATAAATAAAATTCCGTTTTCAAATAACCAAAGAGTTTACCATTTTCTAGTCTTTTCCGAAGATTTATCTGTTCCGAATATCCAGCATTGATTTCATCTCTTCCAGATATATATCGTAATTTGCACAGATAGAATGAACACGTTAAGAGTTCAAACGGATCATCGTGTCAGTCGGATGATATAGACCACCACTGGGTCGAGGATTCAAATCATTTGTGACCCGGTAATTCTACTGAGACTCGGTAACTCAGAGAATAGAAAAACATTTTACTTATTTCCGTGTTTAAACAGTATTTCTGTCAGAGATGACCAGGACTGGGGATATTATCTCCAGAGCACGAAAAACACGATGTCGAAGTTCCCAGTTAATTAGGTTCTCCAGACCAGGTATATCGAGCTCTTGCTCCGTTTTAACTTTGGAACATGAAGTGAGTGTGTGTGTGTGAATGAGAGAGAGGGGAGAAGTGAAAATGCAAAGACAGGATAGGAAAACGTCAAGAAAGAGAGAGAGGGAGGGGGACGAATATAAATATGAAACATACTTATCATTGCAATGTATGATGTAGAGCGCACACACTGTTTACTCAAATTTTCGTCAGTAATGCTTTGTAAGTTCTCCATCAGAAAATGAATCTCTGCAGCCATTATTTTATGTTAAAAAATCATACTACCTGATGGGGAATCGAACCAAGATTTTCCATTTGAAAGTCTAGCACGCTACCACTACAACACCGATTGCTTTAGCCAAACTTTGTTTAACAAATGGTGTAGTGTTTCTTTCTGAGAACGACAACACTAAAAGTGTATACCGCAGATCAATGATGTCTTTGGAATGTCTGGGTAATTTCCTTGCACTTTCGCAACCAACATTCGTAAATCGTCTCTATCATGATACAGGTGTTTGTTAAACAAAGTTTGGCTAAAGCAATTAGTGGTGTAGTGGTAGCGTGCTAGACTTTCAAATGGATAAATTTGGTTCGATTTTCCATCAGGTAGTATGATTTTTTAACATAAAATAATGGCTGCAAACAGAGATTCATCTTCCGATGGAGAACTTTCAAAGCATTACTGACGAAAATTTGAGTAAACAGTGTGTGCGTTCTACATCATACACTGCAACGATAAGTCTGTTTCATATTTATATTCGTCCCTCAACCTCTCTCTTTCTTGACGTTTTCCTATCCTGTTTTTGCATCTTTCACTTCTTCCCCTCTCTCTCTTTCACACACACACACACACACACACACTCACTTCATGTTCCAAAGTTAAAACGGAGCAAGAGCTCGATATACCTGGTCTGGAGAACCTAATTAACTGGGAACTTCGACATCGTGTTTTTCGTGCTCTGGGGATAGTATCTCCAGCCCTGGTCATCTCTGACAGAAATACTGTTTAAACACGGAAATAAGTAAAACGTTTTTTATCCTCTGAGTTACCGAGTCTCAGTAGAATTACTGGGTCACTAATGATTTGAATCCTCTACCCTGTGGTGGTCTATATCATCCGACTGACACGATGATCCGTTTGAGCTCTTAACGTGTTCATTCTATCTGTGCAAATTACGATATATATCTGGAAGAGATGAAATCAATGCTGGATATTCGGAACAGATAAATCTTCGGAAAAGACTAAAAATGGTAACCTCTTTGGTTATTTGAAAACGAAATTATATTTATATTACTTCGACACAATTTTTTTTCCATCCTATAATTCAATGTCTTTTATTCACGTTGAAATTTGAAGGATTCTACATCTATGAGGAACATAAACTTTTCCTTTCGAACATTTGTAACTTATCATTACGATACAGTTTGGACTTTTAATATAGAGTATTTCTGATAGAAACTTAGCAGTAAAATAGCACTTTTCAATTTTCTCTTTCTTTCTTTCTTTTTCTTTACGTTTCGTTTCTTTGTTCAGTTTTCATTAGTAGTCTGAAATGGAGGATGTGACCAACGCTATCTACTGGGTATATTAGAATGTGTTTTGGATCAGTACGTCCAATGAACACTACGAATTTGCAATCGAACCACGCGGAAACAAAACATGTGTGATAAACTTTTGACATTATCCTAGATGTGCTTCGGAGATATAACGCTCTACTGGAAATTGAGCATGCTATCAATTATGAAAGTAACACAATGAATGTTTAAAGCACCCTCTATATATTCGAATAGTTCTGAAAAAATATGTGAAAACGTTATTTCTACATTACTGTTGGATTTCTGGAAACGGAACTTTATAATGTTAGGTTCTTTTCTTACTACGTTTGAATTCCACAGTTTTTTCTGTTCTCCCTTTTCTTTTTCTTTTTCAACTTCTCTATTCTATTCTCTCTTCTCTCTCCCTCTCTTTGTGCCTCATTTAGGAATCTCTGTGTAATATACATCCATTGGTTTCAACTTTTCATTGTGTGTGTTTCAGTTTCTTCCTACATCAACTTATGAATCTTGTTTCGTCTCGGTTTTGTTATATCGTTTTATCAATACTAATACATGTGCAGTTTGAAATCAGAATTGCGCTTATGTTGTTAGCTAATTTTAGTATGAGAGAGAAGAAAGGAGGAGAGAAAGGGGGTCTCTTTACCTGACACGATTATGGGATAAGAAGATGTATATTGTGTGGTCTAACTGCACGGCGTTAGCTGTCAAAATTTTTTTAATGCGGAGTGTACAAGGGCACACCGACGTTTGAATGATAAATTCACACCTATTAGAGAGTTGTGAGAAAAATTGGTTGAGGTCTTATCAAAATGTTATAATCCAGGAGTGTTTTTCGCAATTGATGAACAGCTTGTTTCATTCCGTAGTAATTGTCCATTTTGCTAGTATATATGCCAAAAAAAGCCGGCGAAGTATGTTATCAAGTTTTGGGTGTTATGTGATAACCATCCAGCCGTATACAAGAAAGTGTGATGGTGATGCAAGAGAAAAAAAATCGAGGGATGAGGGTTGTACTGGATTTATCAGAAGGTCTAAAGGGGCATAACGACTGACATTTTATACTTCATACCAATTGGGTCAATAGCTGCTGAAGAGAAATCTTACTCATGTTGAAACCATAAAAAAAAGTAAGCCTTCAATACCATCTGCACTCCTGAATATCAAGAATAAGCAGAGATATGAGTCCATATTTGCGTTTACAAAGGATACAACTCTAGTGTCCTATGTTCCAAAGAAAAATAAATGCGTTATCTTACAAAGTACCATGCATGGTAATAAGAAAGTGAGTGATAATCAGGAGAAAAAGCCGGAAATAATCACAACATACAATGCAACAAAAGGATCTGTCGATACTTTAGATAGAATGATTTCCGCTTATTCTTGCAAGAGGAAGACTAACAGATGGATAATTGCGGTGTTTTGCAACATGCTAGATATTTCAGCTGTTAACGCATACGCACTATTCAAGTCTGTGAATCCAGCATGGAGAGAAAAAAGTTTCGATAGGCGAAGGATTTTCTTGGAAAACCTGGGAATAACTTGATCAATCTACAGATTGAAAGGAGATCGGCACTACCAAGAACATCAGCTTCAAAGAACATAGTGCAAAGAATTTAGAAGGAAGCCGACAGTTTGCAACAGTCACAGAACTCATCGTTTATTACTCCACCAACAAAAAGATGAAGATGTCATTTGTGTGTAAATGCAGACAACAAAAGCATATTACGTTGCGCAAAGTGTCAGAAATTTACATGTATAAAGCATGTGAATTATACCTGCACAAGTTGTATGTAAAAAATGTTGAAGCGCTATGCGCTATATATATATATATATATATATATATATATATATATATATATAATGCTTACAGTATACAGATCCAAGAAATTTTACACAAGTATCTCCGGGAATGTAAGCACGGGAATAAATTCGTGCCATACATGTACGTGCTCAATTCTGAACAAGGGTATATAAATTAAAATATATATTTTCTTATCCTAAGATTTGTTGAAGTGAAAAAGAATCTGCACTTACACAATTATACAGATAAGATAGGTTCTAGGAGACATTATTTCCTGAAAGCTCTATAAAATATATACTTCTAACAACTAAAATGGACTTCGTATAATATTATTTATTTTGCTGTAATGTAAATATTTTCAACAAAAAATACGTAAAGCTACTATGTTAAAATATGTACATAGGACTATCAATGAAACACAAGAAAAAGTTTATTACATGAATTAATTTTTAATGACCTTGATTGAGTGTACAAAAACTACTCACTTACAGTTTGTACAAGGCCGTAGGAGTGAAATCTGCATATACTTCACTCCTACGCCCTTGTACAATGTGCAAAGCCTTAGTACACAAGTCAAGATTGTTTAGCGATGACACGCAAACAAGTAAAATCACTACTGCTCCACCATTTAAGTATATACATGAAAAAAGCATAATGCTTCGAAATGGACCCGAGGACCTTATGTGTACACTCCAAACGAGGACCTTAGGAGGATTAAAGGAAATGGCGGTTGAAAAATTCAGTTTTGAAGAAAGGAAACGTCAGGATTTACAATGGCTAGCTCCATTACAATAAACTCATCGTCATTATCGTGAAAAGCAGAGAAGTGTACAACAACCCTCATCGTACTCAACTAAATAAATTGGGAGGCGTTATCAGTATAAATATTTATATATTTGTCTACTTGTGTTAAGAAATCAAACTGTGCATACACAATGCATGTAACACGTTCAGTTAAAGTTTCTGAAAATGATACTTTTAAATTTACAGGGGAATCTCGTACTACATCCCATGTATTGTCATCTACAGTTCCTGTTGGAGATAGAATAAAAAAAAGCACACAGATCATATCCGTTTAAATATTCATCAAGAGTATGTGAATATTTTTGATAATATACACCAGTACCTGAAATCAACTATATAACTTAGAAGGTATAAATCGTTATTAAAATTTGGGGTAAGGGAATTGGGAGGAAGTGATTTTGAGCCGACTTGTAATTGCAGTTTGTTAACGTTAAAGTTTCGAAACTCAAAGGGATTAAGATGTGATTTCCCATTGAAGGCTGTGTTGGAGACGAAACCAATAACTAGGCCTTTAGGAACATTACCCAAGAAGAGTTTATCAAGGTTGTAAGACTTTACTTGTGCAGATATAGTATTTTTTAAATATAAGATCTTGTCCCCACTCTTGTCAGAGGTAACTTAGCCGTTTCCGAAACCATTTGCGTATTTAATTGCATAGCTAAATCTGCAGCTACATCAATGCGACGTACATGAAGAACAACTTCCACAAGTGCAACTTTAAAACTTGTATTTTCAGGAGACATTAAGCAAAAATATCTTTACTATGGTGTAATTTCACACGCAAACTTACTTTGTTGCAAAGCATACAATCTAAATTTACAATATCAGTATGAAAACGTGCGTACATTTCAAAAGATTTACTATTTTTCACCTTATTAGCACGTTTTTGAAAACCAGCATTTGTATTATCTAATTTATTAAAATGTTTTGCAGTATCTTTATGCCACATGGCACATGCTAAATGTGTTTCAGAAGCTGTAACCGGCAGGGTTCTGTTCGCTGTCCTTGGCTCGTGGTATTACCAATAAGTATGCTCCTGATACTTTAACTTACCTAGACAGGACGACGAAGACCTCTCCAAGAAAGGTTACAAACTATTTCCCAAAAAGCTCGTCGGTCTCAATAATGAGATGAGCATTAGGCGCCGAGAGGTTCGGGTGTCTCGTCTCGAAAACCTCACGGACGATCAGACGGTCATCCAGACCATAACGCACACAAACATCACTCATACAAACAACGAAAACACACTGAATTAAATGACACTATACTTATTTATTAGAACACTATTTTGAAAAAGAAATAGCGAAGAGGAATGGATACAACACTGAACACTGAGGATATATATCAATTTTAGTCGCTGAAATCACGCTTTGCCCTTTTCGGGTAATATAGCCCTTTATATATATATATGATTACGATTGAGATATCACTACAAATTCTTCTCTCACACCCTTGACACACTTGGGGGGTAGCACTGGGGAAAAGTTGTCTGGATCGTCCCACGATGAATCCAGTTGTTACGCTGAACAGTCCTGCAGCGTAAAGGTGAATCTTCAGTAAAGTAACGAAAAGAAGATCTCCACAGTGGAATACTGATATTGGAGGGCGCGTATATAACTTTTTAAACGCACAAGGTCTGCGGACCTGGGATTTCACTAGTTGGGGCTAGCCGTAAGAAATCGTCCTTCACCGGCTAAATAGCTTGGGCCCCTTCACAAAACTTAACCAACGCAACGGGCGTGGTGGTTGCGTACAACACCGGAGTCGAACTCCCTGAGCATCCAAGCTCAAGCTACGGGTTGCAATGGTCAACAGAAAAGTGTTGCCAGTTTATTTCAAAAATCACTCAGTTACTCACCTGTATGCACATACATACAGAATATAGAAAACAATTTATGTTAATTTTAGCCAACTGCCTATAATGCACTAGACACGGCGATAACACTGGCGTGAGAAAGTACAGATAACGAACTACGAAAATTGTGAGGCTGGTGCCACTTTGGCTACTGGGACATCTGGTCAGCCCGTATTTCTCTAATCTATTGTAATGTTTCCATAAGCGATTAAAGAAAGCACTTAATTCAGTTCCAAATAACTGCAGAATATATACTGTGTATATAATGAGTCAGGGAGAAACACTGAAATGGTTAGTCACTAACTGAAATGTTCTCACTAAAAGCAACGTTTTAAATACATATATGAAAAAACGATGAAAGACTTCTTTGTCCAATTGTGTGGGACAGAAGCAATTCCCACCAAGAAAGAACTTATGTGCGTTGCAGAATAAAGTATAAATTGAAAATAATAATCACCGTCTTTACGAAATATACAGAGTGTCCACAAAAAATCCTTCTATAACCTGGTAGCGGTTATATATGGTGTCCGAAAGTGAAACGACCTGTCAAGTGCACACGTGGACAGGTTGAGAACCCTTGGCTGTCTGACGAAGTATGAATAAAATTAGGTTTTTCACCTGAAAATTTAAAATTAGTTAGTTGGCAACACTGTGATATGGTGTGAGACTTACGTGCATAAACGATGAATGGTTTTTCACCTGAAAAAGGGCTATTTAAAATAGTTAAATATCTTGTTCACTCACTACAACATGATGAGGTTCCTGCATGAGCAATGTCCAATCCAAATGTTCCATAAAGTAATAAGATCCTCTTGAACAATTGGTGCAGTTGAGTTTCCTTATCTTCCGTTACTTCACATGTTGAAACCATGTGTTGAATATCCTCCATGGTTCTCCAACGATGAGTTGATGAGGGGAGAAGGGGAGATTTTTTTTTAACACTGGTGTGAGAAACGAAGTACGGTTACAACACCTGTATGATAACTTTTTTTTAAGTTCGCAGAAAGCGTTTATAGGGCTATTAAAATTCTTATTTTTTAAAAAAAAACATAAATACTTTTTGTAAAATGTTTAAGTGTTCCGTTTCGATCACTTTATTTGATATAATATGAAGTAAATATGCACACTCAATAAGTATTCAAGAAAACATCGATTTAAAGAATTATCAAATATCTCAATAAAAATTAGTAAATATACTGATATCTGTATTTAAAATATCAAAATGTGAATGAATAAGCAAATAGCAAAACATGTTAAAGGTACTAAAATATTAAAATTATTGTTAAAGTTTCGATATCACTCTAATATATTTGAAAAATATGAAAATCATTGAAAAAGTAAAAAGAATGGAAATGTAAACACATGATAAACTGACAATATATAAACAAAATAAGATTTTCACCTGTATGTCCCCCCCCCCCTTTTTTTAACTGTGCCTCGTGTTGTTTGGCAGAAAAGAACGAAAAATCGTTTTTCAAAAATAAAAAAAATAAACTTAAGTGTCAAAGATGACGTTCATAGTAATTCCAAGAAATAAGCATGATTCTGCATATCAAAGAAAAGATCGTGATTTCGTTGACATGTATGAAGAAAATTCGGCACGCCATAAGATCAAATGCCATCTGCTCGTCGTGAAAATCGAGACTTTAATTCAATAATGCTCAATACAAGAAATGGTTTCGTTCTGAAACAAAGTTATTATTAGCGTAGGCCTAGAATAATGGTCGTTGTTCACTTCCATAAACGTAAACATTGTAGGGTTACCAGAATAGATGGGTATTATCTGCAAAAAATTTATTAATTAAAATGTTGAAAACTATTCAATATTGATCCAAGTTTTTCAAAGGTCTGAATCAAGGAAGTTGACTCGCTAGTCCAAACATTCCTGAAAATAAATGGTCATTATGCCATGAATTGACCAAAACCATAGGTGGGAAAAATGTGTAATACTACAAGTACTTACACATACAATATGCCATCGACACCTGCGAGGCAAAAAAACTAGAAACGTGGAAAGGCCTGCGACCATAGGCACTTACAAAATATTTCTATACATAACTGAAATATCAACACTAATATTCAGTAAAATACACGTATGTTCCCTGGAACATAACGTACATCATCCACCTGGAAAAAATGTGTAAACACACAAAATACAAATGCTCTCGTAGCATCGTAAAGATATGTCTCTATAAGACAAAATACATGAGACCTATTAAAAGAAAAACATGAGATACAAACAAGAATATAGTCAACGACATTACAACTCTCTGGTCGGTCTGAAACATCAAGATTAAATTCCCTACAAAACGGTTATGTAATTTCACGACAGTTAAACTTTCTTAGGCATCCTCGCTACAAAATATTCAAAATGTTCTTATTGACACATTAAAATTCAAAGTCATCGAGCATATGAAATAATTAACAAAATAATTTTCAAAAATCGTTACGGCTTCACGCTGTTGGAAGGAAAATAAGTTTATTATTCGGGATCTATATCGAATTCGAATAGTTTCTAGGACATACTGGAACTAAAATATACTTTTCTCAAAATTAATAAAAAAAAACATTACAACACATTAGCATACCAGTACACAATATAGTTACGATTCATAAACATTAAAATATTCACTGAAATGTTACTAGACATTAAAACATACTAAAAAAAATCTAACCTAAGAATACGCATGCTTAGTTACGGGTACCATAAAGGAAGAAGGGAAATGAAAACTATATTTTGCGATTGATGGCGAAAATACAGTTAGCTATGGAATATCCAATGGATTAGCCACATCCATTTTTGCAACAGATCTGCAATTCCAGGAAATATTGCCTCCCTGAAAAAAAATATTTATATTTATCCCCATAAAATATCCTACCCGAAGAAGTTTCATTACGGTCGTTCAGTGGTCTAGAGAAGACGAAAAAAAATGTTAATTAGAAATTACAAGAAAATATAGAAGTTAAACATATTTCCGCATACATATTAATATGAGGGGAAAAACGACCGTTCACCATCAGAATATCTGTTCATATAGTTCCTTCTACAATAAAAAGATTACTGCTTTCGTTCGGAGAATTATACTATTCACACGACATTCCTACACACACTATTACCAACAAGGAAATGTCTGTTATCACTTGTTTAAGGCTTAGCCTACTTTCCGTTCTAAACTTTTCTCTTCGAACGAATTATATCATGTCACATCCTGGAAATTCAAATAAGTCAAAATCGGGTAAATGACGTAAATGAGGTTCAATAAAATTACAGTAAACACTTCAAAATGAAAAGGAAAATCTCACTGAAAAGAAATTTAACTGATTATAAATGTAAAGTTTCATATTCTACGCATGAGATTACATACTAAGTTTCATTTACAAATACAGAAATATATACGTAACTAACAACTAAAAATTTTCTTATCCTGGGCATCTCGATACATTTTTTTCTAAAAGAAAATCAAACATTAATTCTAAATAACATGTAATAACATATTTAAGAATTTCAAAAGTGGGAAGGGATCCTGAAAGATTTTTTTTTTAAATTTTAAAACACATTAAAAATATACATTATAACGCCAAAACATCTTCCCACTGGCTGGGGATACGGAAATCGCGCCAAGATTTCAAATTGCTTTTAAAATGCAATTCCCCTACGTATATGATACGTTAATTATTTACTAAAAAATCTAAATTCAAACATCTGAAATGAAAACAAGAAAAAATTAATGACATTAAACTAATAGTAAGTCAATGATAAGGTTTGCAACACAAATGCACAGCTGACTGAGGTATGAACTGCTACACGGAGCAAAGACAGAAAAAGAAAAGAATGAATCAGCTGTATACCGTCCGTTATTCGTCGACATTAACAGGTGATCGA
Organism: Thermobia domestica; assembly: GCF_964235325.1. Classification (NCBI taxonomy): domain Eukaryota; kingdom Metazoa; phylum Arthropoda; class Insecta; order Zygentoma; family Lepismatidae; genus Thermobia; species Thermobia domestica. Next base: position 20,962,850 of record NC_137459.1, on the reverse strand, counting down.
AAATGTAGCGATTATCTTATCACAATAAAGAAAAAAAAAGGTGTTATCTGCTCTTTGCCGAACAGTTAAAAGCTGAAAGCAAAAAGGAGTTTTAAAAACAATGCGTAGTTCTCTTTTCGTACACAGGTGTTCTGATCAAAAACTAAAAGCAAAAAGGAAGAAAAATGAATGAATGTCTATCGCTTAAAAGTTGAAAGAAAGATTAAAAGAAATGCATTGCTTTCCTGGCAGAAAAATTTGTATCAACACACAAATTCTTGGTTACTTTTTTTTTCTATGATTACTGTTTCGTTCCTCACTATTTCTCTGATCACGTGATCTCGAGGATCGGTTTCTATTATTTCTACTATTGTCATGTCGCGTACGACCTCGGTTCTGATTCCTATCAATTCTCATATTATTTACACGCTGATCCTGGTACCTTTGATTACTCTTATTATACGAAAAATTTCGTTGGTTACTTTGGAAACTGGAATTTTGATTACCATTATAATTATTACCCTGCTTGTATCTTTCCTCTCTACGACTTTGCTGATCGTGTAAAGTTTCTAATTTTTGAATTGCGGCCAAAAACTCCCTGATGTTGTTACATGAATGAAGAAAGAGTTCAGTTTTAAATCTATTAGGCAAAGTTTGTATTACATCTGTAAGTATGAGAAATTCAGGTAATTGCGGTGTCAATTCACGAAGTTTATTGAATTGATCTAGCGCAAAATCATGTACGGAACTATGTACCTTGGGATCGAACCTAGTACTCTTACAGGTTGATAGCCTGTGTTGTACTGTAGCTTTTCCCGCGAAAGCTTCAATAAGTGCTTGTTTGATTTGCTCATAGTTAGTAAAGTCGTCTTTCCTGATATTGTACCAACTTAATGAAACTCCTTGCAACAAATGTGGAATGAGTTTAAACAGACCTTTATCAGAAAGGTTGGCTAATTGAGCTGTAAGCTCTAGCTTTTGTAAATAATTGTGAATTGATTCACTAGAAGGATCACCCTGAAATTTAGAAAAACACTGAATTTCCTTAAGCATGACATCGTCTTTTAATTTCGTATTTTTTTCTCTGGCGATTAGTGAAAGTAACATTTTTGTCGCGCTTGCGCCTTCGGTCACATACAACCTTGATTTCTGAATCATCACTTGTGCTATCACTACTACTGGTGTTCTTACACTCCGAATAAGCCGAATCACTATAATGCCTAACTTGTCTAGGAGTATCTGTTTCTACTCGGGGTTCGAATTCTGACGCTCTATTTTCGGTACTTTCTACTCTCTGGGCGAGCTCTACCATATCACGTCTAATTTCTTTTATATTCTTATCTATTGCCTGTATTTCGGCGCGACATTCTGCGTTAGATTCATTTTTTACCTTCATATTGTAATCTATCAGTTTCGCTTCCTCATATACCATTTTAATGTCTTTACCTTGCCTTTCTACGCGTTAAGAAATTTCCTCAATACGGTCATGCATCTCATCTAATTTATCGATTGTATCTATATGTAAACTAACGCAGCGTTCCTTATTAGCCTGACACACATCTCGGGTTGATTCCAACTGCCCTTGGAGGGATTGTGTGTAATCGTGCAAGCCTCCTAAATGATTCTGAATTTTACAGACTTTTGTTTCTATTTGTTCTACACGATGGTATGTTTCTTCAGTCTGTTGCCTAACTTCGACGCTGGTCTGTGTGGCGAGTTCGATTGCCTGTTTAGTACTATGACTTACTTCGTGAAGCTGGTCATGAATCTTCAGTGTTATGCCATCGTATTTTTGTTCGAGGATTTCGTTCCTACGTTTACTTTCGGCCTCCACATTCCTAATACTTTGTTCTAATCTTTGGTTATTTTCGCGACATTCCCTTTGTACAGCGTCTAACTTCTGACCTAACTCACTCTTTAGTTCTTTTTCTAATCTATCAATATTCTCTTTATTTCTTTGTTCTAATCTAGCTAGGTTTTCTTTATTCTCAGCACGGGACTCTTTACTTTCTTTCTCTAATCTAGCAAAATTCTCATCGTTTTTATCTACTTTTTGTTCTAATCTATCAAAATTCTCTTTAAATTGAGCAAAATTCTTTTTATTGTCTCTCATCGATTCTTCGAGAAGTGAACTCATTCTAGTTATAATATCTACTTCCTGATGTTCCATTATGGACAAAAGTAAAATTTAAAACGTATGATTAGAATAAAATATATTATCACCAAAACATATGATTAAAATCACCTGAAAGAGATTTGTTTTTTCAGATTACTGGTACTAAGCTGAAAGAGAAATGATATATTAAAATATTAATCTTATATGTATATTCGAGCACCAACGGTCTCGATTCGGGGCGGTAGTTCGGGCGTCATTTATTTGTAACCGGCAGGGTTCTGTTCGCTGTCCTTGGCTCGTGGTATTACCAATAAGTATGCTCCTGATACTTTAACTTACCTGGACAGGACGACGAAGACCTCTCCAAGAAAGATTACAAACTATTTCCCAAAAAGCTCGTCGGTCTCAATAATGAGATGAGCATTAGGCGCCGAGAGGTTCGGGTGTCTCGTCTCGAAAACCTCACGGACGATCAGACGGTCATCCAGACCATAACGCACACAAACATCACTCATACAAACAACGAAAACACACTGAATTAAATGACACTATACTTATTTATTAGAACACTATTTTGAAAAAGAAATAGCGAAGAGGAATGGATACAACACTGAACACTGAGGATATATATCAATTTTAGTCGCTGAAATCACGCTTTGCCCTTTTCGGGTAATATAGCCCTTTATATATATATATGATTACGATTGAGATATCACTACAAATTCTTCTCTCACACCCTTGACACACTTGGGGGGTAGCACTGGGGAAAAGTTGTCTGGATCGTCCCACGATGAATCCAGTTGTTACGCTGAACAGTCCTGCAGCGTAAAGGTGAATCTTCAGTAAAGTAACGAAAAGAAGATCTCCACAGTGGAATACTGATATTGGAGGGCGCGTATATAACTTTTTAAACGCACAAGGTCTGCGGACCTGGGATTTCACTAGTTGGGGCTAGCCGTAAGAAATCGTCCTTCACCGGCTAAATAGCTTGAGCCCCTTCACAAAACTTAACCAACGCAACGGGCGTGGTGGTTGCGTACAACACCGGAGTCGAACTCCCTGAGCATCCAAGCTCAAGCTACGGGTTGCAATGGTCAACAGAAAAGTGTTGGCAGTATATTTCAAAAATCACTCAGTTACTCACCTGTATGCACATACAAACAGAATATAGAAAACAATTTATGTTAATTTTAGCCAACTGCCTATAATGCACTAGACACGGCGATAACACTGGCGTGAGAAAGTACAGATAACGAACTACGAAAATTGTGAGGCTGGTGCCACTTTGGCTACTGGGACATCTGGTCAGCCCGTATTTCTCTAATCTATTGTAATGTTTCCATAAGCGATTAAAGAAAGCACTTAATTCAGTTCCAAATAACTGCAGAATATATACTGTGCATATAATGAGTCAGGGAGAAACACTGAAATGGTTAGTCACTAACTGAAATGTTCTCACTAAAAGCAACGTTTTAAATACATATATGAAAAAACGATGAAAGACTTCTTTGTCCAGTTGTGTGGGAAAGAAGCAATTCCCACCAAGAAAGAACTTATGTGCGTTGCAGAATAAAGTATAAATTGAAAATAATAATCACCGTCTTTACGAAATATACAGAGTGTCCACAAAAAATCCTTCTATAACCTGGTAGCGGTTATAAAGCATCATAAGAATAATAATGTTTCAATGCATGCACGATAAGGATAAGATCCTGATGAAGAACTGATTAATTTATCATTTAACGAAATATCAATTTGACTAAATAATGAACGTAAAAAATTATTTACTGGTGCAACAGTATCATCTTGAGTTAAAGTTGTACCATCAGCTTTCGTAATTTTACAAAGTACATAAAGATATAGATATGCAGGATGAATTAATTCCCCTGTTTCTCCAGGCATAACAAATTCAATAGGTCCTTCTGAGGTTAATGTAGAAATAGGACGATATTCAGCATTTGTAGTTGTTTCAAAAGCTGTTTGTGTCATTGGTATAGGAAAGAAATCAAATTCATTGGTACAACATTCAGAACTATTTCAATTTAGGAGCGCCATTATGAACAGATATCGCTTATATGTTCACGTTTCGTTGGTGGTCCAAACTTTACAATTGCAGGAGCCTTCCTCTTGCGTGACCGTATCTTGCCACTACCAGTTAGCAACTGACCGACTTTATTAATGGCTTTTATCTTTAAACTATCACCAGCTTCCTTTTCACGCACACGAACAGATTCTTTAAATGGACGATTTTCTAATACATCTCCTGCAACTTGTATACTCGTTTGTAATGCCTGACACCCTACAGTTTTTGCACCTTGTTTAAGAAATGGTAAAGCAAAACGAAATAACCATTTAAAGAAACTACCTATCCCATGTCCCCTTTTGCTATACAGGTCGTGAAGAATATGGTATTCCACGTCCACAATGATAACTAACACGTCTTGTTCTCATCTTTATTATTTAGCAGATGCAGGAGAGCATTTAAAATGTAGTGTTACGGTCAGTGTCCCAGAACGAAATGGAAATTTCGCCCTGTATGATCCTTTAATAGCATTTCGACAGCGCTAAAGCAAAATTTTGCAAGCGGCATATAATGAATATCTTCAAAGGTAATTGTTTGAACATTTTCGTATTTAATATCAGAGATTGTAGCTATACGTAATAGTGGTGCTTTTGTATCACCTAAAAATTGACATTGTATAATATGTGTATAAATTAAAATTTGATGTTGATATCCGATATCTACGTATGGTTGTTTGAATGCATGAAATTCTTTAACAAGATCTGATTTTTTACAAAAAACCTAATTGTGAAGCTAATATAGCCAAACAATGTAACTGATTCTACACGTTTATCACATTCAACATATACAACATTTGAAAAAATAAATATTATAAAACTTGATATTGCGTATAATTCTTCCAGTAAAGATAAGAATTTTAATATTTTCACAGCACAGCTGTTATTACAAGTTTGCACCGCAAACGAGATGGTTAAAAATAAATTAGGAATAAATTAAGAATAAATAAGGAATAAATTAAGAATAAATAAATTTTAGGATGTTCACAGCACGAAAACAAAAAGAAGAGACATTCATACAAGTCACACTTACTCGTTCGTGGCTCTAAAAAACAAACATTTTTTTCTCTAAGGTCCATAAGTACTACTAGCAGTTTCTTCCACGAAAATATCTAAAATAAATCTCTCTCGGTCTCTTTTACCCATATCTCCGCATTTCCATTTCTATTTCTATTTCCTTGTCTACTATTTCCTTGTCCCTATTTTCTACATCTTTCAGTATAGGAACACTTTTTCAAACACATTTAAAGCACTTTTAAACATTTAATATTTTTTGATTTTCAAATACTACGCTATGTCTACTATATTTTTCTTCTTTCCATTCATTCTTCTTATATAAAGCAAGACAAACGGCATTCTTTCTATTTAAGTAAATTATTCTACACCACACTAAATAAAACAATATTTACTACAGATGTTGCGGAGGAAATATATCGGGTATGTGTTATAAAGTGTTCTTTAAATATCTAAAATATTCACATTACGGAAACACTTCCCAATATGGTCACAGGTTCTCAAAAACAGTTGAAACAATATAATAACACCTGTCTACATTATATTTAAACAACATAGTATCTCCATAAAAATAAACAAGTACGATCTATAAACAATAAAAATGTTGGTCAGTATCCTATTCTGTTTAATCCCGCTTTCAGGTTTAATTAAACATCTTTCAGGTTTTCATGCAGTTATAAAGATCACAACAAATTCCACAGTTCGTTTCTTCACTAAGCTATGAACCATGAACTATGAACGGAACTAAATTATTTTTTCATCATTGGTGGCTCTAAGGGAAGTCATCATGCATTTCTAAAAATGACTGACTTTTTCGTAACTAGTCGGATATTTTCGTGTAAATAAAAAGATAATTTGTTTAAAAAAGTACCATGTGTAGTTTGGATCCCCCTTATCCTTAGCAATAGTACCACAGATCATTGCTCACCCAATATTTTAGATTATATCGTAAGAAAAAATCTATTTACTTCACCCATACAAATGCGTACATTAGTAATAATAATAATAATAATAATAATAACCTTCCTAACGATATAATTTATGTCCTGGTATAGTCTTTTGTTGGTTAAGTTGTCCACGAGATGATGAAACAAACACATACTCTTCAAACAATATAGAGTTTGGTTATCCATGAGGCAATTTTCAATTGACTTTTTCCTTTAATGATGAATATAGCTTACCCAAAAACTACAGTGTGTGCTGGTATATTATTTTGATTCATGAACAAATAAGTTTTCACAAAATTTAGGGGTGATGCGGGCCGTTATCCCCCTCAAGCAATCTTTTCAAAAAAGCACATATCTCTGGAGCGTGGGACACGGGAGCTCAGTGATATTCTTCTGCGGTTTGGGAAACACGGTGGCTCAGTGGTATAGCACATATCTCTGGTACGTGGGCTCCACAGTTCGATCCTACCTGGAGTCAATTCTTTTCATGACAAAACATGCCCTCTTATTACAACATTTTTCAAACATTTTAAAATATTGCTATTAAAATATATCAAAGCATTTGTTAATTGTTATAATAATAATAACGTAAAAAACTTGTTTTTGAAATCTCTTCTTGAAGAACACAAACAGAAGGAGACACTTTAAAACACAAGCATTTAGGCTACAAAAGAATACCACACCACAACACTGAAGATTTTTCTCACATTGATGTGGAGTTGATTTATGTAGATTTATTTATTAACGTTATAGAGCGATATAGGGTACATGAATTTTCGTTTGTAATCTCGCTTAGGTCACAATTCTCTCAATGTACAAAGAGGAAACGGGAGGCATGTTTCGTTTCCAAACAAAAAAACACCAGATATCGTCTCGATTCTCTAGCTCTCAATTCGCAATTTATTTTTCTTATTCCAATAATATAAAAGAATACATCCATAGATAGCCAGCGTGAACTCCCAAAAATCAATCAATTTATCTTTTTTCTTTCTTTCCGATACATTCACAGAGACTTTGGGTGTACAGTTGTGCGGGTAGATTACATTAATTAACTTCATCAAAATATTATCCCTTATCAAAAAATTTCATACTTGAGTAACTCTGTCGTCGCGACAGATTTAATTGATAGCATCGAGTATGTCTAAAATCATAGTAAATCTCGTTATGTATAGAAGTCATTTGCCGAGTTTAATAACCTGAGAGTTTCAAGCAAATATACAATCTAGAAAGGAGTAGAAAACATTCCCTTGTAGAATCTTCGTTCGGACTTTTTCTCTCAAAAAGAGAGACAGGCAAGGCGACGCGGGAAATGCAATTTTCAAAGTAACAAAAATTTAATGATCCACACATTTCACTGAAGCAATATGGAAGAAATGGAAGCCGTTGTCAGTTTCTATACTGGTTTAAATTTATTGCATTCATTCATCCTATATCTCAATAAATTCTCTATTACTGCCGAAACAGAGAATCAGACATCTGAGTAGACAATAAAGCAATAAGACAAGGGGCCAGGCAAACCTGTCTCACATATTTTTCAAGTAAGTGGCAATTGGCAGGGAACAAAGAAGGCAAGAGGAATGTGTCAACCATTTATCCGGGTCATTGGCATCGGGGAGAGAGAAGGGGACTAACAAATTCAACAATCCCCTGTCCTCCCAGCTGTCACCAGAAAGCTCACAAGGGAAAAAAGCAGGAGGAAACCAATTCAGCCCTGTTCAGGGCAGAGGGGAGATAGGAGGAAGGTGTGTTCCTTACCAGCTATCCGGATAATTACAAGAAAGAGAAAGTGAGACAGTGATGTAGCTGGTCAATCATCGGGGAAGTAGAGAGAGGGACATTTACCTGTTCAAAACATGAAAAGTGTAGCCAGTGAAGGGGAAAGAGAGAGGAAGAAAATTGAATCTTCCGTTGACAAGAGAAGATGATTGACAAGTACCTACGTGACCAATCCCATCTATGATCGTTCCCAAAAAGAAAGAGAGAGAAAACCAGAGAGGCGGCATAGCTAAGAAGGTCTCTCTGAGCTCAACTGCGCATGCATTAGCAGTCACATAGGATGGCTGGTCTCTGCGAGCGGAGGAGTTTCTAAGACCGTCTGTTTGTTGAGAAAGACCAGGGCTAGAAGAAGGAAGAGGACTGCATCGAAGTTTCTGCAAAAACGAACTTTTTCACGTCTCGCAAAGCTCGTACAATATAGCTGGTAATTACGAAAAGTCTAAAAATGAAAAAAGTAAATAAATGAATCACTTTCCTTTCCTAAAGGGATCATGGAATTTCATATATGGGGACGTTTTATTCCTGTACATATTTTAAAAATATTTTCAGAACAATTTTGACATATTTGCTATTCGACTTTCATAAGGATTTTTCTATGTTCGCAATCTACGATTGTTCAGAGCTTCCATAAAAAGCAAACTGTAAAAAATGGAATTTTCTAAGTTCTCACTGTTCTGTTCAGTGAAAAAAGTCTGAGTTTCCTATGGAATTTTAACAGCGAGTAATTTATTACGAGAGAAATAATTTTAAAATTACAAGAGATCGTGTTTCAACGTTTATAGCGGACTTGCGATGGTCTGGGACACATTCTCGTTTTATTATATCATAATTAAATTTAACAACGAGTTTTCGGAGGAAACAATCCCTTAAATAATACATTCATACATAATGTTCGAATAATTACAAGAGATCGCGTTTCAAGACTCATGGGAGGATTTTGGTTGCCTGAGACACATTTTCATTTTATTATATCATAATTAAAATTATTTTTCTATTAAAGAAACGTGTAGAATCATGTTTCAAACAGCAAAGACGTCATTCAATCTTCAGGAATCCTCATAACTGTAATAAATCCTTACCTCTCTCAGGGACCTGCCCTGGGATACCTGGCCTACAGACAAGAAATTACACAGCCCCAATAAAATAATTAAAGTACAATACCCCATTGTTATGTACCTTCACGTCTGACCCTACTCAAGTCGCAGATGCCATAACAACCTTTATAATTTTCCAGGTGAATGTATTGACATCCGATGTTTTGAATGCAGTCATTGCATTCACCTTCAGTGATTGTGATGAAGAGAGCGGAGTCAAATGAAGTCAGTTTTCCCCCCGAAGGAAGGAAGAACATCTAGCCTTTTAACGGCTACTTTGCCTAGTGTGTATATTTTCTGTTGATGTGTTTACTGCGGTCAGAATGTTCTGGAAGTTAAGGTATATTTTATTCTGTATAGACAGAATTTTATACAGGAGGCAGGCTCAATCATCTTAGGTAGTTCTGAATCATATTCTTAAACATCATGGAGATTGTATGCTCAAACACGCGGAGAACAGGCAAAGCCCAACACGGAATTCAATTGAAAAACATTATTCTGGTTGGCTAAAGGATGCTGGATCCTGATTGGCTAATCTTGTGTCTACGAGAAATGGCTGTGTTGAATGTTCTCTTTTATTCCTGAAAAGCGCCGAGCAGATAGGGCAAAGTTGAAACCCATTATCTCTATTGAGGCTGTTCCTTTCACGTGAGATAGTTATGGCTTTATTTATCACTATGCCAAAAATATTGTTGCACTTTACTACTACGGTAGTGTTTTTAACTCTAACTTAATAGTTGTAGGAGGTATAGTTTTTTTCTGAAGTAGTTTTGATAAGTATAGTGAGGAAGTTGACTACAGTATCTATATCGTCTTTTGTTTGTATTTCGATTTTTCCATTTAATCTGTCTAGTATTAATTGTTGGAATTTGATCCAGTCAGCATTCATGTAATTTAGTTTCTTCAGTGGTGGTTCTTTGTCTTGTTCTGAGTTTACTTTGACAACAATTGCTGTGTGATCTGAAAGTAGATCATCATCAGCAATTATTGATAGCGGTAATTGAATATTCCTATATAATGCGTAGTCCAAGATGTCTGGATTATTGTTGATAATAAATTGGTTGATCTTGCGTGAGTATTTCAATGCTTGATGTTTCGAGATAATTTTGCAACTTTTTGCCGTTTTCATTAGTTCTCTTTGATTTGAAAACAGAATGCTTGCTGTTCCAGTCTCCAATCAATAAAACTGTTTCCCAGGCGGGAGAGAAGCGTGACATCGTTTGGGTCTAGGTACGGCTTTTAACGTTTAAACAAGGGACAGAAAAATTTCAATGTCACCACATGAATATGACCCTACTCTTCACCCTCAGCTCTATCTCACACTGATCTTTAGAAACGAAAGAGTTGTACACTGATCTTTACTGACAGCACGTCTGACAACTTGAGGAAAAACTACTGCAGGTTCAGAGTGCTGTTCTCCATTATACATGTAGAAGGGATTCTCAGAAAACTCGATTCCCACACCCTGAAAAGGCAAACATTTTAAAAGAATGTAAACATAATTCGCGGCAACAGCCTGACGACTAGCTTTTTAGTGGATTTTTGTTTTGAAATACAGTGCATGAAAAGCAGTTGTTGTTTGTTCCAATGAAGTGAGTATACTACGGATCGAATATATTGTATATACGCGTACTTCCTAAAATTTAGGCAGCTATATGATACTTTCCAAAAATTAGATGTGGGTATACGCCGTATATTCGCGTATACCCTCCATTACATCCCTGGTAAACGATTCGCAAGAGAAGTATTAAAATTCCATAACCAGGCCTTCGTTCAAGTTTAATATCAGGTACACCCAAAGTCACATTATAAGCAGAATGATCAGAAAATATAGTAGTCCAATTTCAGGATTAGAGACATACGTGACATCAAATATGTTGCAAATCAGAATGGGAGACATACATAAGATCAATGCAGGAAGCATTATTACGACTAACATATGTAAAGCGCTGCCGACTTGGAGAAGTAGACAGCCAGCTGTCTTGAAGATGAAGGCCTTGTGTTAATTCCTGCAAAGTCGGACTGTAGTTAAACCCGGGAGGCTGATCCCAGGAAGTAAAAAGAGTTAAAATCGCTAGCAATAAGAATCATGTCACTGCTAGAATTCAGGAAGCAACATAAGATGTAAAAAAATTATTACGATCCACAGGTGCCTGAGAGCCACTAGGAGTACATAAATTGATAAGGTGAATACTATCGATCCGACAACTGACAATGCGCCCACTGGGGAGTAATTTGGGGAAGAATGGACATGATGTTTGGCAAAAATTTCTGTTCCAGTGCCAGTGGCAGCAACATTATTGTAAACAATGATATTGAGACCAAAATCTAGCACTTAAAATCCAACTTCTTGCAGCGAAATCAATATTAGCTTATAAAATGTCACATATCGAGAATTTCTTGGCACTATTGTGTACTGTAAATTGTTAATATTGATAGTAGCAATCTTCAACTTCATGGAGAAAATAAAGAAACATATATAAAAGAAACAGATGTGCATGACAGATCATGCTCATATCACAGGACTGTGGAGTAGTCACTACAAAGACGGAGCACAGATATTGACAATAAATAAATAAATAAATTATCGCAGTTCGCACTATGCACCAGTACCGTCATAAACATAAACAGAACAAACATTATCAAGAATCACTTCGTAAGAAGAAACATAAATATATATAAATATTGCATGATCAAAATTGATTCGGCGAGGATTCATCTGTTGAGAGTCAACATCAGCAGTGATATGTTGAGAATCACTGTCAGGAAAGATAACAGCCTTTTATTTATTTTCCTTGAACAGTTTCTTAGTGAGCTCTTGGGGCCTCGAATGTTTTTAATTCTACAGTTCGCTAGTACCAGAAATAGAATAATTTACACTAAGGGGTATAATTTTAAATTCCACAATGAGAGAAGAGACAGTGGAAACCGTGGAAAGAGACAAATGATTAGTGCAATCGACACTCTCCGGTTTGAAAGGCCCAAACGTGTAGGAAGCTAAAGGGACCGCCGGTGCCATAGATATTTTAGGAGCCGCCAAGGCATTCACAGAAGATAAAACTTGTGGACTGAACTCACTATCACTGGTCGTCATTCCTCTGTCAGTTGGAGCAGAAGTAATTGCAATGGCAGGTTGAACGTCGGCAGTGGACGTCGGCATAGCACAATTATTCGGAGAATCAGTTACGACCGAATAAGACAAGCATGAGGACACTTACCAGTGGACGACCATCTATGGAGGTTGGTAAGCAGCATTTTGAGACAGAGAGAGTTGAAGTGGCATCATCAGGAGTTACAACAACAGAATGGAAATGACATGACTATCCTCAAGACTAGTCGCATGCGACTCATTTATATTCCCTACTGTTTGGAGAAAATTAACATTCATGGGCATCAGATGGAACTGAAATACCTCAGACATCAATAAGTTGCCAAACTGAAGCTGAGACTCTCTGGTAGGCTTTAGAATTGAGGAACAAAAGAATTTTCAAAGGCACCCGAACTAGTAGATGGTGACACTTTAGCCGCATAACTATTATAACTGTGAGATGCATTATTGGGCTGTTCAAGACAATTTGAATGAAAATGCTGAGTACTATGGCAGAGAATACAGGTTATCACTTGCCCAGAATATCGGAGCTGTTGAATCAGTATGAATGATGGAATTGACTTTTTTAGTTCCATTCGTAATAATTTCCTCTATTTTCTAATGGGGTAAGCATGGTTACAAGGATAGTTCATCACGAATATTATAAGTAGTACCATACTGACTCATAGAATCCTTAATGGTTTCACTCGAGAGTTCCATGGGAATTACATGTAAATGCACAGTAACAACTTGGATATCAGCCCAAGCTACCCGGATATCATATGAACGTGAGCCATCAGTAAATTGAATTACGCCACTATTTCAATTGTTCAAAACTTATTCACATAATGCAAGAGACGAAATTTTGATAAACACACATTTACGGAAAATTACCATCTCAATACTGACAATATGTTCTCGACAGAAAAGGCAAAAGGATCATATAACCATTCATGATTTGAGGGGTTTGAAGCAATAAGGACGTAAGTCTGAAACATGCAGTTGAAGAAAAACGATGTTGACAATTTAGGTAGTTTTTTTTTCTTACATAAAACAATATAATATGCAGCATTTTATTCCAATATTGAATTGAAACGTTGCCAGGAGGCTAAACAAGCATGGAAAAAGCGACAAATACATTTGATGCAAAAGGGCGTAAATTCTCTTACGCCCTTATTACATCAAATTCCTCAATTGTAAGAGAGGTAAGTGATTCGCTAACAGCCCCGAAATCAAATTTCAATGTGTTCACACGACGTGCAGACATACTCGAAATATATCATCAGGTACCAACCCGGTTAAGAAAAAAAATTCTCACCTAATTATCCATACAAAATACAATAAACAACAACTGAAAGAATATTCATTTAATGAATGAGATTGAAGAAACACCACAGGCCTAATGCAGATTCGTTCTGATGAGTGATTAGTGCCATACTAAAGAGCTCGTCTAACATATGTTTCCTGGAGTAGTCAGGCCTTTAGTGTGACGCTAATCATACGTCAAAACGACTCTGCATAAGGCCCCACGAGTGTAGCAGGAGAGAGCACAGTGAACGTGTTTCCTCCACAACGTTCATAGCGCAAATTGTCACTAGACCTGCAGGAACAGTGAGAACATTAACGTCATACAAATTCTCCATGTTTATGACGATGTTTCGCCGTCTCCAGGTATGTTCGGGTCATACCAGGTCATGGGTCTGATTGCTTGTACTTTCCGAAATATATATATACAAAGTAAAAAAAATATTTTGATCTAAAATCCCGCGTGTAGTAATAATGCATTTAGTTATGTAGATTTATAATAAGCGGGAAACAGAAGCTGATTCACTGAGGCACTGTGGATTTATCGCTAGTGTAGTCGGTTTGTAACATCAATATTATTGCCATGGGACGTCAAACTTGTGTTGAGTTCCTTAAGGTTAAAGTTCTTAACATATTTCAGATTTTGTCGAGAGTCGAATTCAAGATGTCTATTTCAAGATGAAGTGTTCTTATCTAAGAAACTTGTGTTTCAGCATATAAGGACAAATATTTTTGCTAACTTCCAATACCTTGCACTTTATTGCAGTTCAGGATTTCCGCCAGGATTTCAAAATCGGGGGTGTTCAAAAATTTAAGGGGGTGTGGATGCTTGACTTTCAGAAAACTTATAGCTATTACTATTTTTACCTTTCTCGTATTATCCTAAAGTTCTGGAATAACAAGAAAAATGACACCTCTCCACTGCAACCCTAACTTCAACAAAGTAGAAAATGTTGAATTGGCCTTTAGGTTTCTTTTTTTTTTTTTTTTCTATTTTCCATGAACATTCATTACAATCAAGGTAAGTTATAATGTTAACGATCTAATTTACTTGGCTGATGTTGAACTAAAATCCGTCGTAGTTTTGATGACTAATCTATGCATGGAGAAATAAACGTCGTATGTTTTCCTAAATTTATCATTTCTCTTGTCATTCTTATATTTCTATTTGCCCTGCCTAAAATGAAAAATCTTCATTTTTCACGACTAAAATCAGTCAATGGTTAGGTTTGGTTAGATGAACTCGATCTGATATCTGGAGTGCTAAAACAACACGATCAGTCGTTCTTTCAGAAAAAAATGTTCCACTGCTAGTACTTTTAGTGTAGGCGCACAAGCTCAAAATTAGGGTCAACCTATAAGTAATTGGTATAAAGCTGAATTTTGTCTCATTTGATGCAGAATCCATCCGAGATTGAAACATTAAAAGCCCACCGCTATCCAAGTTGGGAAAATGTATACAGGGTGGTCCAAAGTTGCTGAAATTACCATATAAAGTACGTAAAATGATATTGTATAGAATAACTTTATGTAGTAAAAATTGACTTATATGAGCACTTTAATTCCTTCAAAGTGGAAGACTGCACAGTTATGCATATATACATCTTCTTTTACTCACAAGTCTATGCGCACATACAGAATGGAACAAACTGTTATTTTTCCTACACGTAATACAAGCGCAGAAGTAGCAAAATACAGTCTGCTGAAGATATAAAACGCTTTTAAATATTACAATTTCGTAAAGTATCATGTTTGAAATATTTTGCGCTATGAAAGAAATGCAGGCTTCTGAATTTATAATTATGCGTAAAAACTGCTACCATATGAATTAAATCAGGTAAAACAAAAATACATAAGTAACAATAAATTAATATCTGACCATTTTATAAATAAACAGGCTCTCTGAATTGCAACTGAAATTGAGCACTTTTCCTCCGTCAAGAGACCCATTCCTACTGCGAACACGTGTAGATGGCAGTGATGCCAGTTTTGTAACAGTAAAATTCCCGTCCAAAGCCACGAAATTTTCCAATTTGATGCAAAATTTCCCGCTAACCTAAATAGATATAGTTTACAACATCTAGTAGTAAACAATTTTAAAAAATACCGCTTTAGACGGACTATGACGTACATTGGAATTCATTCTCGTAGTGTAAAAAGGTATTATTTATAATTATGTATGATAAGATTTTAAAAAACAAATTTTTAAAAAATACCGTGTACACTTTCTTGTAACGAACACTATGTCGTTCTTTATGATTTGGAAGGGAATGTTATGTTCAGCAAAGCCAGAATTAATTCAGTTGTATTGGCCAACGATTTTTGTGTTGCAGCACATTGCTTGTTTCGTCAGAAAAAAAAAAGATGTACCGGAAAGCAGAGTATTTTGGAATTGCTTCACATTAACTTGATTTTTCAAGTCTTTTTGTGTTTTTGAGGTTCATTTGTATCACAAAAGAGTTCAGTGTTAAGGGTCTTACACCTAAAAGAGTTGACAATGTCTCAATTTCCCGTTTTCAGCCTATTTTAAAGAAGAATTCCCGCAGTCCCGCCAGTGTTCGGAATTTCGCATTTTACGGAAAATTTCCCGCCAACTGGCATCACTGCTACGCCCCGTCAACAAACGCAACCACGTGTTCGAGATGAGCGAGTTTCAGTACTGTATATTTTTTCGCATACCGTGTGTTTCCTGGCTGATGCAGATGTCTATGGGGGAGTCAGAAAACAGATCTGGTTCATAATTATAACATTTACGTCTTTCGCACTCATGACTCCTCGCACTTGGAGAACCATATCCATCAAGTACAACGGAAACTTCACGTTCGGACGTTGACAATACGAATAAGCGGTATCCCTTGACAATATCAGCCACTCGCATCTCTGAATTTTTCTTCGTCCAACGAACTCGATGAAGTACTGCTCCAACCTTCAGAATGAACTTAATCCTACATTTTGAATGAGGACACCGTGTAACAACCTTTTGTGGCAAGGCTTCTTTTGTCTGGTTTCTGCATGAATATATTTCAACAATGATGTTGGCGTAGGGGTAAGCCCATACGCAACGGCGTCGATGTTATGATCAATGTTGTCTGCTAACCATTGAAGGAAATCTTCAGACGTTGTTGCCACTATCAGAAGCTATTACGAATGTTTGTAACATATGACATCGTTGTAAAGCACTGAAAAAACCGAGTTGGTACAGTTCTTCTATCAGCCAGCGAGTTCCAAATGCATGATTCATATTCGGGAGATCTTAGGTTGACAAAACCAGAGCACCACACAATATGACGTCACTAAATGTGATAGTAAGTTGAGCAGTGTTTGCAACTGATTTGGTGTCAACTTATTAATTTTATACTAGAGTAACAGACCGGTAAAGAAAATATGTTTAAAAATGATTATCTGTTAATGAAGTAATATACTTAAAGAGATATTTGTATATTTGTGTGAAAACATAGCATCTCCACACGCGAAATTTGTTTAAATGCAGTCCTTAGCAGAATATAGAATGTATAAATATAAAATAGCTATACGCCGAGTCACCTGAATTGGCGTGCGGCATCAGCCAATAAGCTCGCAGTGCCCCGTTACTAAACCTTCAGGGGGGTATCTAATCATTCATAATTGATTTTGTTCGCACTTGTGAACAATTATAAATGATTCGATTCCTCCCTGAAGGTTTAGTAACGGGGCACTGCGAGCTTATTGGCTGATGTCACACGCCAATTCGCGTGACGTGGACTATAGTGAAATGGTTTGACTTCAAAAAATGCCATTTACAGCACACCCATGCATATTACCAGAAAAGAGATTGGTAATGAGTAAAATAAAGCAAGCTTACTTGCAAGAGAAAGGAACTCATTACGTTTCGGACACCACAAAATTTGTTGAAAGCAACAGTAGTAGGCCCCGACGTATATTGCGCCGAGTCAGCAAAAATTTTTGTGACGTCATAGGTCAATGACCTTGGCCCGGGATCAATGACCAAGAGGTACTTAGGACCACCCCTCTAGATTTCGGCAGGGGTACTTTGGCCCACCCCCTAAATTTTTACAGGGTACCTAGGACCACCCCTTAAATTTTGGAAATTGCCCAATCTAAAAATTTGGTGTGGTAGCCTAGGACCAGGGTATGTACCTCTATCAGTATTGGGGGTCCATCTCGTTCCTTTTATGAAAAAAAAAATGCCAAAAAATCAAATTTCGGGGTTTTTTGATCTAATTTATCCCCTTTGGTGAGGTTTAATTACCCCATATGGTTATGTGGGTGTAGGAGTTCATTCCCTTTCATAAGATATGGGTATATTGATGCACACTTTAAATTTTTGGCAGGGGTACCTTGGTCCAACCCTTAAATTTTAGAAATTGTCCAATTTAAACATTTGGTATAATAGTATAGGACCCTAGTATAGATCACTATAAATTTGGACGGTCCACCTCTTCACTTTTAGGGGTGCAAAATTGCCAAAATATAAACGTAAGCAATACGTTGTACCATGTGTTTGGTTTTTGGCCCATTTTATCTCCTTTGATGAGGTCCTATTACCCTATATGGTTGTATGGTCATGTATAGGGGTCCATTTCCTATCATAAGACATAGGTACACTGGTGCACCCTTTTAAAATTTTGGGAGGGGTACATTGACCCACCCCTTTAATTTTGGAAATTTACCAATTTAAGCATTTGGTATTATAGTATAGGACCTTGATATGTATCATGATAAATTTGGGTGGTCCACCTCGTTCCCTTTCATGGGTAAAAAATTGCCAAAATATAAACATAAGCAATACGTTGTACCACGTGTTTGGATTTTGGCCCAATTTATCCACTTTGATGAGGTCCTATTGCCTTATATGGTTATATGATCATGTATAGGGGTCAATTTCCTATTATAAGACATAGGTACGTTGATGCACTCCGTTAAAAATTTGGGAGGGGTACCTTGGCTCACCCCATCAATTTTAGAAATTGTTCAATATAAGCATTTGGTATTATAGTACGGGTCCTCAATATGTACCACTATAAATTTAGATGGTCCACCTCTTTCCGTTTCATGGGTAAAGAACTACCAAAAATAAAACTTCGCAGATTCTTGACCTCCTTTAATGACGCTTATTACCTTATGTCAGCGTTTCCCAACCTTTTTCAACTTGCGGCACACTACAGGTGTAACTTGAATTCTCGCGGCACACTCATAGATGTATTATTATTATTATTATTATTATTATTATTATTATTATTATTATTATTATTATTATTATTATTATTATTATTATTATTATTATTATTTTATTCGTAAGAATAAAATACCGTGGTATTTTTTCTGTGATTGCTGATCTTCTCACAGAGAAGAAAGCTCGATCGCTGGTTTTCCCCCCGTGGTAAATCATTATGCTTATTTTTCATTGTAATTTAAAAATAGAGAACAATTGCACTGAAATATAGAACTGAGGTTTTTAAAAATAAACTTTCTTTTTGGAAAACTGTATCCAACCTTTCACTAAGAAGGAAGACCACTAAATAACGAACAAACTAATCTCTTGTACTTTAATAACACAAACGTAGGTAATTTGTATACATGTTTGCTTTAACGAAAGGAATGAATGATATTTAAATATTTCAGGTTACAAAATATTCTGCAACAATAAAGAAGCAATGATGGCCATAACAATGATAACAAATACTTTTTTCAACGTTAAAAATTTACAGAAAAGTAACACAATATGAAACATAATTTATTAACATCGTTGATCTACGTTACAATTTTTAAATATTTTATGAAGGTTAGAACTGTTCAATACTATTAGTAATGTAACATTATTTCAATAATATCCAGTGGCGTATTTACGATTTTGCTTCGGGTGGGGGGCTTTGCTAACTTTCGGGGAGGCTTTGCCTGAAAATGTGAAAATTCTGCAAGATACTTTACTATAGTAAGTAAGATTTCGGAGGGGGGGCTTGAGCCCGGAAGCCCACCTAAATACGCCACTGATAATATCTATTGAAGGTTGCAATTGTTTAATAATAATATATGAAGGTTACAGTTTTTCAAAAATAAGTGAAATAAGTTGGTGCACGAAGCAAAATTAGTGTGCAGCTTGAGCTTGATGTTATTTCATAATCTTCTTCAATTGTGAACTGATAGTTGTTAAACACACCCTCATGTCGTGTTCCGGAGTTGTGACCCGTTCTTACACTTGAATATGTTCATTGCAGAAAATCCTGCTTTACTTAAGTAGGATGTAGAAAAGAGAATATGAACTTTATAGAAATAACTGGATATTCTCTCCGGAGAGAAATCCAGAATGATGCCTTGTCTTCTTGTGAGTGCTGGAGCTTCAAACCTTGGTCATTCCTCACATCGACCAGTTCATTTTTTTTTCTTGTATATTTAATTCTGCTTACTGTCGGACAGAAGGCGCAAATGAGTCCCTCCCCCAGTTAAATGAATTAAACTGAAGCGTAGGAAAATACTTGTCAACATTGGTACACAACAAAGACAATGTGTCTGAAATGAGTAAAGGTCTGCGCGGATGCTGATACCCGCGGATATCCGCATCAAAACGGGTATCTGCGGACATACATTTCGTTTCTATGCGGATAGCGGATAAAGTTGTGGATATGGTTTCCTACTTCTTTTCCTACCTAAAAAATCGCTATGAAATTTGTGATGATGGTGAAAAGAGCACTAAGAATCGTTTGTTTTGAATTAGAAGTTTTAAAACCAGTTGAAAAATAACTAAAATCAAAATAAGTGTGTTTGAAGCTAGTGACTCAGTGACAGCAAAAGAGAAGAAATGACACGAGAGAGTTGTTCTTTTATTGCTCTTTTCAATAGCTATTTAAAATGTTTTAAACAATTTTCGAAATCTTGACTATGTATAGAATATGTAAGTTGTGTATATTTGCTACCTCATTATCTGCGGATGCGGATAGAAGATTGCGGGTGCGGGTGCGGATAGAGATATTGCGGATGCGATATTTTATATCCACGCAGACCTTTAGAAATGAGTGTTGAGAGGTTTGTGTCAATTTTACAGCACTTTGTAATCTCAAATGTGACATTAGTTTTGTTTTCTACTTCTGACCTCCCAAAATGAGAGTTTCTCCTTAAATGAGCAAATTTTGTCACTTAAGGTTAGGGTTTTCCTTTTTTCCCTGCATGCATTTGTTCAGCGTATTCAATGTTTGGAATATGTCGGTAAGAAAAGTAACTTTATTGCGCGAAGAATCATCAGTAAGGAAATCGACATTTTCACTTTCTTCTGACAGAAAGAATAGAAGAAGTTGTTCTTTAAGTGCATAAAATCTTGACAATATACGACTACGATACAACCAGTTCGATTTCGTCGCGGCACACCAGCAGCCCATTTGCGGCACACCAGTGTGCCGCGGCACACCGGTTGGGAAACGCTGCCTTATGTGATTATGTGGGCATGTACAGGGGTTTATTCTAATTTTTAATATATATGTACATCAATGGTTCCATCTTAAAATTTTGGTAGAGGTACATTGGCCCACCTTAAATTTTGGAAATTGTACAATTTAAAACTTTGGAGTCCAATTTAAATAATATAGGACTCTAATATGTATCACTAGTTATAAACATCGGTGATCCATCTCGTTCTCTTTTACGCTTGAAAAATTGATAAAAATTAGTACGACCATGTGTTTGGTTATTGACCCAATTTGTTTCTATTTAATGAGGGCTTTATTATTTTATCTGAACATATGAATATGTTTAGGGGTCTATTTTCTTTTATAAGGCATCAGTAAATTGATGCTTTCATCTTAAAATTTGGTAGAGGTACATTGATTCACCCCTTAAATTTCAGAAATTTCCTAATTTGTCGTAAAAGTACCGGGCCCTAACAAATACCATTAAAAATTTCGTTCCCTTTTATGGGTAAAAAATTGTGAAAAAATGTAAATGAACCCCTTTGATAAGGGTGAATGTGTACAGGGATTCATTTCCTTTATACTTCGATGATCACTTTTTAAAATCTGTTGAGTATATAGGACCATTCTTTAAATTTGGGAATTACCAAATAACAAAATTCGGTATAAGTTCTCTAGAACCCTTTCAAAATGTTGGTGTCCATCTTATGGCCAAATATTGAAATTTCGAAGGCAATTGACCTATTTTATCTTCTTTGATACGGCTTTATCATTGAATGAGTACAGGATTTATTACTATTTTCATAAGACACAGGTGTATTTGTGCACCAATCTTAAATTTTAGGAGGGGCACATTTCTTATTGTTAAATCAATAATTGGTAATTGTTCTTAAAATTGGGTGGCATCCCATTTTTGGGTAAATCATTGCCAAATATTAGTATGATCACGTGTCACTTATTGACCTATGATGGGATTATGGTTCCAGGACATAGGTACATTTATATGTTCCTCTTAAGCTTTGTAGGATAATTTGATAATTGTCAAAATGAAATTACGTCATTGGTTTTGATTATTCCCGCCTATGGGCCAAATAGAAACGAAAGCATATGATATACCACGTGATTGACCTTGATGATGTAGTGTTCAAGAATTCATTTCCTTTGTTGTGGTACTTCTTAAGTTTAAGTACACTCTTCTAGAAAACACTTGGTTCTGCTAACAATTGACGAAAATTATTGACCTTATTGAAGATATAATGATATGGTTAATTCTAAGACTTAAGTATATCGAGAGAGGCACGTAGGACCATTCTTTAAATTTCAGAATGGTGATAAACAAAATTTTAGCATGAGGCGCGAAATTTGGAACAATATTTTGAACTTTAGTCACAGCTCATAGCCTAAGATCATTGGTGGTGGTTGATTTTACCTTGTGCTTTAGAAATCTGATAGCTAACCTTATTGAATCTTATGACTCATAGTCTAAAGGCAAAACATGCTACAACACTGAAATTTAGTCACAAGGTGATGTAATCTGACACTGGCAAAGTTATTGTTGACGCAATTTGACTGGATGATCACTATCGTTCGTGCAATCTGATTGGTTGATGACTTTCAAATCTTTGTGATTTGTTGATCACTATCTTTCACGCAATCTGATTGGTTGATGATTTTCAAATCTTTGCTGCATTCAGTTTTATGTTTTGTTTAACATTTATCGATTATTTTTTTAAAAAATCTTGGTTTGAACATTTTCGTTCAACATTTTGCACTCACTAATAAATATGATCAAAAACGTTTATTTGTTAATCGAATAGTTAAAAACCAGATAAAGTTTGACGGTTAACTGTGAAACGTAAAATTTTTAAGTTTGAAAATTTTGTTTGAATATTTTTAAAATTTTCTTTGAATTTTTTTGTTTAAAATTTTTGAAAATTCTTTTTTTTTCAAAATTTTGAAAATTTTTTGTTTGAAATTTTTGTTTGTATTTTTTGTCAAACTTGTTTCTTTTCAAAATTTTGTTTGAAAATTTTTGTTTGAATTTTTTATTTCAATTTTTTCGTTTCTAAATTTTGTTTGAAAATTTTTTCTCAAAATTTTTTCAAAATTTTTTGAATTTTTTAAAAAATTTTGTTTAATTTTTCGTTTAAAATTTTTGTTTGTAATTTTTTTGTTTGAAATTTTTGTTTGGAAAATTTTGGTATGATATTTTTTTAAAAGTTTGTCCACTTATTAGTAAAGAACCGGAACTGTTTAGAATAAAAACATCTGGCAACAATGTTTATTATTATGAAATAGTACACGTCAAAGCATGGGGTTGTATTTAAAATGAAAAACAAATCATTGAAATGGATCTTTTATTGCACGCCACTGGTTAATCACATACATCCATACCAGGTAAAGGATCTGGATATTGTCGATACATTTTATTTTGAACTTCTTCTACTAGTTTGTCTTTAGCGTATAATTTTAATTCCAATTGAAATTTTTTAAGGTCTATTGCAATGTGAATTGGTGGAAACTCAATGTCCATTTGATCACAAATAAACTCTTTATCAATATAGGTATGCACCCACGAACGGTGTTGACAACCATCACACCATATAGATACATCTTGTACAATATGCATAACACATATTTCAAAATAGTACTTTTCCAGGAATATACGTGTTTTATTGCACACTTCCACTGCATGTTTAACACACTAGAATACATTGATGAATTTTGTCCATTCCGATTGCGTTAGATACACCATGTTGCGGGCTACATGCAATGTACTCTTTTTACGTAACAGCACCAAGATTCTATAACGTACATTTTGTTGCAAATCGGTAATCTTGGTAAATGATTTCATCACATCACGTGAGCTTAGAAACTGCAGACAAGTACCCATGATGACGTTATCGTGAATACTATCTTGAAGGATGATGCAAAACTGATGCCGTTGCATTACCATGATCTGACGTGTACTATTGCATCATGATAAACATTGTTGCCAGATGTTTTTCTTCTAAACAGTTACGAAACGGTTCTTTACTAATAAGTGCACAAACTTAAAAAAGTCAAACCAAATTTTCCAAACAAAAATTTCAAAACAAAAAGTTTCAAAGAAAAAAACTACAAACAAAAATTTCAAACAAAAAATTTTCAAACAATTTTTAAACGAAAAAATTTTCAAACAAAAATTTCAAACAAAATTTTGAAAAAAAAATAAAAATTTCAAAGAAAAAAATTCAAACAACTTTGGAAACCAAAAATTTCAAAGAAAAACTTTCAAACAAAATTTTGAAACAAAAAATAAAAAAAATCAAATAAAAATTCGAAACAAAAATTTTTCAAACAAATTTTTGAAAAGAAAATTGTCAAACTTAAAAATTTTACGTTTCACGGTTAACCGTCAAACCATGGGCGGCGATTAGAGGGAGCAAGAGGGGGCAGTTGCCCCCCACTTTTTTGAAGTGACGCCCTAATTTATATAGTATTATTTGGAAAGGGTGTTCACACAATTTGGAGAAAAAAAAACGACTTTTCCCTGACTTTCCATGACGAAAGTTCCAGATTTCCCTGACCCCTGAATAACTTAAAAATATAGAAAAAAGAAAGAAACCCCAACCTCTATACTCCCAATAGTTGGCCTTGTTCTCTTCCCTTCTGTTCCTTTCTTTTTTCAATTTTCTTTCCAAACGAATGTAATTTTACAAACATGTACATTAGGCCGATATTGATTAGGCCTACATATTACACAAATTGTAAAGTTATAAACGAAAGTGTGCAGTATACAGAGTACTTAAGATATGGAAAAAAATACACGTTATAATACTAATTACAATATTATAATATTGCGTATAGTAATAAACAGTTCATACATGATTTTACTGATTATTAAAAAATACACATTATGTAACACACACATTATGTAACACATACTTTTGCTGGTGCAGTTGTTAAATGCAACCCATTTAGAAATTTGTTTTCATCCTTTCTTGTATAGTTTTCTTCTCATTGAAGTGAATATCCTTCTTGTTGTCTCCGCAGTTTAGTTATCTTTCCTTCTTCCTCCAACACCTTTAGTTGTTGCTAAATCTTCCGTTTCTCCCTCCTCTTCTCGTCTCCAGTATTTATTTCTCTTTTCTTTTCCAAATACACCTGATATTGTCTCATTGAACTCCTCACTGAATTTGTCATACCTCTTGTAATTATTAATCCTGATGGTCCACCTATTCTCATCACAGAATCATATATGATCCGTTGAGACACCAGAGATTGTTCTTGTAAGTTCTCAACAATGAGAATTTTATTTATTGTGAAACCACTTTCAAAAAATGCGTTTCCGTGAAAGAAGATAGAAAACAATTTCACAACTGACCATAGGTCAACGAAGTTCTTCCCATTTCCTAAGACTAAGTAAAAAAACTCATCAAGTCCAATACAACTCTGTCATTGGCTATGAATTCACTCTAGTGTTCCTTAAATTCTTCCGTGTCTGAGCTTTCACTGTGAACTGGAGATACTATTTCTTCACGTTCTCAGCAAATTGTCCAGATATCCTCTTGGCACTATGCAATTCTTCTAGAACAGCGTCTACCCTTTTGAGCAAATATGCCAGAATGCAGTTAGATGTGTTTCTCGCAGAAAATTAGTTTCAACAACTATATCAGAGAACACTGACTCCCTCAATATCATCATTGAGAACACCAGATTTAGCATCCATTAACAGTAAAGAAATCAACCCTATTTCATAAATTCAGTAATTGAACAATGGACCTAAATCGATTTTTCCCTGACCAATCCGCCATTTCCCTGACCACCTGACACATTTTTACTTCCTGACCTTTCCCTGACTTTCACTTATTTTCCAGAATGTGGACCCTGGTAAAGGTTTTGTATGTATTATGTTCCATAGAAAAAAAATGGTGCCATATATTTGCCGTTGCGTGAGTACGTATTGGTTATTTGTCTTCGCGTGGAGTTAAGAAAACTACAGGAATTGCGTTTTAATTGCAATTCAAAGCAATTAATATTGCAATTGCATATTTCTTTAAAAGTCATAGCATATGCTTGCAGTACTTACTGTATTTCATTTTCTAAAAGTAAAAACATTCAACATTCATTTAATGGCATGCGTGGAATAAAAAAGTATAAGTTGTTCATTAATACCTAGTTTAAATATAACTTCTGCAAAACAAGCGTCATTATTCATTACTATGATTAATATTGTCCCTTCTATTTATTTGTTTTGCAAATTTATTAAATAATCTAATCACACAATTTTCCAGACAGAATTTTAAGATGTTCATGAGCAAAAACTCAAATCTCTTCTTACACTTTCGTTGTTTAAGGGTACAAAGGGTTAATACTTACCTGTATTGCTATTATGAATTTACTTAATAAAATACAAATACGATATGTGGTATTTTAAGTGAAAAAAGATAGTATCCTATTAGTTATACAGCCTTTCATCAAACAGTGTTAGAAACAATCAGGAAATCTAACATTGATATACAATTGTTCAGATCATGTCTTGCCCCCCCACTTTTAACGTCCAATCGCCGCCACTGCGTCAAACTATCCGGTTTTAGCTATTCGAGTAACATAAACGTTTTTGATCATATTTATCAGAGTGCAAAATATTGAACGAAAATGTTCAAACCAAGATTTTTAAACTAATCGATAGATATTAAACAAAACTTAAAACTGAATGCAGCAAAGATTTGAAAATCATCAACCAATCAGATTGCGTGAAAGATAATAATCAGCCTATCACAAAGATTTGAAAGTCATCAACCAATCAGATTGCACAAAAGATAGTGATCGTCCAATCAAATTGCACCAACAATAACTTTTTCAGTGATCAGATTACATCACCTTGTGACTAAATTTCAGTGTTGTAGCATGTATTGCCTTTAGACTATGAGTCATAAGATTCAATAAGGTTAGCTATCAGATTTCTAAAACTCAAGGTAAAATCAACCACCACCAATGATCTTAGACTATGAGCTGTGACTAAAGTTCAAAGTATTGTTTCAAATTTCGCGCCTTATGTTAAAATTCTGTTTATCACAATTCCCAAATTTAAAGAATGGTTCTACGTACCTCTCTCGATATACCTGTCTTAAAATTAACCATATCATTATATGTTCAATAAGGTCAATAATCTCCGTCAATTGTTAGCAGAACCAAGTGTTTTCTAGAAGTGTGTACTCAAACTTAAGAAGTACATCAACAAAGGAAATGAATTCCTGTACAACACCTCATCAAGGTCAATCGCGTGGTAAACGTATTGCTTACGTTAATATTTAGCCCACAGGCGAGAATATTTAAGACCAATGAATTAATTTCATTTTGACAATTATCAAATTATCCTACAAAATTTCAATGTACCAATGTCCTGGACCCACAATCCCATCATAGGTCAACAAGTGACACGTGTTCATACTAATATTTGGCAATGATTTACACAAAAATGGGATACCACCCAATTTAAGAACAATTACCAATTATTGATTTAACAATAAGAAATGTGCCCCTCCTAAAATTTAAGATTGGTGCACAAATACACCTTTGTCTTATGAAAAAAGTAATAAATCCTGTACTCATGCATTGATAAAGCCGTATCAAAGAAGATAAAATAGGTCAATTACCTTCGAAATTTCAATATTTGGCCATAAGAGGGGCACCAACATTTTCAAAGGGTTCTAGAGAACGTTTACCGAATTTTGTTATTTGGTAATTCCCAAATTTAAAGAATGGTCCTATGTATTCAACAGATTTTAAAAAGTGATCATCGAAGTATAAAGGAAATGAATCCCTGTACACATTCATCCTTGTCAAAGGGCTCATTTACATTTTTTCACAATTTTTTACCCATGAAAGAGAACGAATTTTATAATGGTATTTTCTAGAGCCCGGTACTATTATGCCAAATTGGGCAATTTCTGAACTTTAAGGGGTGAATCAATGTACCTCTACCAAATTTTAAGATGAAAGCATCAATTTACTGATGCCTTATAAAAGAAAAAAAAACCTGAACACATTCATATATACATATAAGGTAATAAAACCGCATCAAAGGGTGCACCTCAAAAATTTGAATTTTTAACCATTTTTATCCATAAAATGAAACAAAATGGACCACCCAAATTTATACTAATACATATTAGGGACCAAAATTTAAGGTTGGGGCCAATGTACTCCAAATTTTTCAACGGATGCACCAATATATCTCTATCTTAAGAAATAAAATAGACCCCTGTACATGCCCATATAATCATATAAGGTAATAAGACCTCATCAAAGGGGGGTCATTAACCTCCGAAATTTGATTTTTTAGCATCTTTTTACCCATGAAAGGGAACGTGATGGATCACCCACATTTATAGTAATACATATTGGGGTCCTATACTATGATACCAAATTTTTAAATTAAACAAATACCAAAATTTAAGGGGTGGGCCAAGGTACCCCTCCCAAATTTTAATAAAAGTGCACTAACATACCTATGTCTTATGTAAGATAATTTTACCTATACATACCCATATAATCATATAAGATAATAGGACCACATAAAAGGGGATAACTTAGGTCAAAACCAAACACGTGGTACAACATATTGCTTACGTTTATATTTTTGCAATTTTTTTTACCCATAAAAGGGAACGAGGTGGACCACATAAATTAATAGTGATACATATTCGGGTCCTGTACTATTATACCAAATGTTTAAATTGAACAATTTCCAAAATTGAAGGGGTGGGCCAAGGTGCCCCTCCAAAATTTTTGAAGAGGGTGCACCAATGTAACCATATCTTATGTAACAGAATGGACCGCTATACATATCCATATAATCATATTAAGTAATAGGAACTCATCCAAGGGGGTAAATTGGGCCAAAAACCAAACATGTGGTAGTACTAATTTTCAACAATTTTGTACCCATGAAAGGGAACGAGATGCACCATCCAAATTTATGGTGATATATATTAAGGTCCTGTACTATTATACCGAATGCTTAAATTAAACAATTTCCAAAATTAGAGGGAAAAAATGAAATCTTTGAGTTTTACGTCCCACGTTTATGCCGGTTAGGCTGAAGGAGACGGTGATGATGTGTAATGAATGAAATAGTGGAATGAAGAAAGTGGGAGGAAACGGGAGAACCCCGAGAAAACCCACGCACACGGTGGTTGTCCACCACAAAGTTCACTTGGCGGGGGCTGGGATTGAACCCGGGACCCCAAGCACCAGAGATGAACGCTCTACCACTGAGCCACCGCGGCCCCCTTAATATATAGACTAACTGAACCTGTGCTCTCTACACAACGCATCATTCACAAATGAACAGGAATCTACTTGTCATGCCTCATAACATCTGTACATGCCCCTGTACAGGCACAAATGAAAGAAGTCTTCATAAAAGTCGGCAAGGGGTACAATAAAGGGGAGATTTTTTCCGATTATTTTTTCAATATCTAACACCGATTGCAAGATTTGAGCCTCCTTCCGGTTGGAGTTTCTGATTCATATTCTTCTTGCATGCAGTATGCAATATGCAAATACATTACATACACAATTAATTATAATGTCAGTGATAAGTGGTGTTCATTGGGCAAAGCACTCCAAGCAATAAGAATTCATCTTAGCCTGGAGAAATGTTTATCCTTCGTCTTTCATTATAATTTGTCTATGAAAAAAGGCCTGAAGAATATACAACCCCTGTATACAATTAGATTGTGTTGGTATGTATAACTCATAGGCTATGATGCTCTACTTTTTAAAAATTTCAACACTTCCTTCTTTATTACATTTTTTAGAGGTATTCTCTGTCAAGAAAGTTTATGCATGTTTTCCGTGGGATAGTATCTTGCCCCTTGCTGCTATGAAAATAAAATACTACACATTGCCCCAAATCATTTCGCCAGTAGCTTTCTATTTGCTCATCAGTTGAAACAGTATTCCTGGGCATCGTGGCGAAAAATGTATTTCTTTTTCGTACATTCTACGAAAAACACAGAGGGAACGCAATAAAAACGAAACAAGGAAAAAATACAATGCGATGTAAAGTGCTTGGACACTTTCGACAAATCACTCAATGTAGCGCTTTCCTTGAAAGCAGGTCTTGATGGTGTAATCGGTAACACCGTGCGCTCAAGTTCACGGGGTCCTCAGATCAATTTCCCCTGAAGACATACTTTTTATTTTCTTTACAACAATAGAAGTTTTTTAAAACTATCCAGTCATTCGAGAATAGGAAATTGTGTAGAAACACAAAATTTCACTTTTGTATTCATATTATCGCGAAAAAATATGATCATTTCTTGTAGTTCAAACCGTAGACAATAAGTTAGCGAATAATGTTTTTCGGTCTTTTTATAAACAATGTCCAGTGTGTTGTCGGCAGAGCTCTACACTGAAGACCTTAAAGTCGCAAGTTTCTGAGAAAAACTTGGATGGAGGAGTGTGCATTTATTATTATTATTATTATTATTATTAGAATGACAAAAGAAGGAAAGAAAGTCACATAGTCGAAACTATTGATAAGAACAGAAGAGATATACTTTATGTCAGATTCTTTTTAGGTTTACACATGAACGTAATAATATTATTACATTTATGGATTGACAGATAGAATTATTATTTTATGAGAACAAAAAAAATGGAGTATAAATATGTGTTAGCTGGTAGCATTAATGAATTTTTTTCGCTCTTCTAGAAGGTTGAGTTGATTTTGAGTTTAACGTCCCTTTCAACAGCAAGGCTATATGAGATGGGACCTACTGAATAACGTGGAATCTGAAACACATGGGCTCCTGTCCGGGAATCGAACCCGGGTCCTTTGCTAGATAGGAAGGTAAGGTGACACCTTGAATAGAATCCTTTTTGTGACTAGAGTTGTAAGTTCGATCACTATTTGTAATTTGTGTTTCTTCTTTAATGCTTTATCAACGTTGCATGTTGCGTTGAAGCTAATAATAACTTGTTAGCGAAATCATGTGTAAAATTTTAAGATCGAGTTGGTTGTGTAAATTCGCACACAGATCGAGGTAACGAAACCAGAGTAATGTGCGTATGTCTCTTGAACAAAGAAATAGTTTCTCTGCTCTGGCCATCCTCCCTCGTAGAGTATTCGATAGCAAGGTGGTTGCAGTGGCCCAGTGGAAGCCGGTGGGTGTAGATGAGCAGCCTGAGGTGTTAGACTGTAGTGTTGTCAACGGCTCGAGTCCTCGGCAAAGTTGGACCAAACCGAGCCGAGCCAATGGCTCACCCCAACGGAGCCGCCTCGAGCCGATGGCTCACCTGAGTTGAGCCGAACCGAGCCGATGGCTCATCGCAACAGAACCGGCTCGAGCCGATGGCTCATTTAAACTGAGCCGAGCCGATTGACATCATTATTAGACTGACGATCGTGAGGTTTTCGAGTCCCTCTGTAGTAGGAAGGAAAGAATTTTAATTGTCCTCGATGTTTCTGAATTCATGTCCCTGTCGATTCTAGGAGTCCTGAAATGTGATTGAAATAGAAAATAAGTGAGGAATTTAAATAAATGTAGAGCGGTCACTTCTGGTGCATAGAGCCCTGGTTCGATCGCAGCTCGCGCCAAGTGAACATTGTGGTGGACACAGCGGGTGTTTGTGGGTTTATCGGGGTTCTCTTGTTTTTCCCACTTTCTTTATTCCACCATTTCATTGATTTCTCATAACCACTCGAGGGGGACTCGAAAATCTCACGATCGTCAGTCTAATAATGTCAACCGGCTCGGCTTGGTTCAACTGAGCCAACAGCTCGAGCCAGCTCGGTTCGGCTCAGCTTAAGTGAGCCATCGGCTCGGTTGCAATGAACCACTGGCTCGGCTCAGGTGAGCCATCGGCTCGAGCCGGTTCTGTTGCGATGAGCCATCGGTTCGGCTCGGTTTGGTCCAACTTTGCCGAGGACTCGAGTCGGCTCGGTGGTGACTGGGCCGTGAGCCGAGCCGCTCGAACCGTTGACAACACTACAGTCTAACACTTCAGGCTGCTCAGCTACACCCACCGGGTTCCACTGGGCCACTAGCTTTGTAATAGTTTGTAATGTTCATTATCTTCACCCTCGCAGCTATCAAGTCACGGTGATTAAATTATACGTATGTATTTTATTTATTTCATTATTTACTAAAATATTTACGATACAGCCAAAAGATCATTATTTTTGAAAAATGTTTATTATTTTCATGAAACAAAGAGTGAATATTCTACTTGGGTTTAAAACTATCGTTACTACACTTTTAATTGACAACTAATATTTTGTGTTCATTATTTCTGTCCATTTTCTACAAATTACTTGTAGAGATTATTCGGAGTAAATGTTTAGTTTAGTAATGTTTCATTGAAGTTTAATCATATGTTAATTACAGTTTCAAATATTTATATAAATTTCCCCTTCCGATTAGGATAATGTTTAAAAATGAAATTTCCTCTTTTTATAAAATTCTTGATAATTATAATACTTTATTTAAAGGACGTAATTCTGCATTATTTGGAAATATTCAATTAAACTAGAATGAAGACGATAATACTAAGCAACATTATTAGAACAAAACATTACCGTTTAAGAAATTGACAGAATCGAGCTTTCCTTTAAAAAAAAGCGTAGGGTATGGGATTTGAACTGACGATCGTGGATAAAAACAAAATGCTCAGGGAGCATGCACTAACCGTCTACTCTACGAAGGTATGTTAAGGTTCATTCTCTTAGTAAACGCATGTTAGAAAATCACTGCCACAAACTGCCTGATCGCTTTGAATATTTTGTTGCTTATTTACTTTTATTTGTTTGTTTACGTATAAAATGTTTAGTATATATTATTATTAGAGCTGTGCAATATGTATAATTAACATTACGAAAGATTTACGTTGTATTTCTAATAAAGCATAAAATTCCCTCTCTCTGTAAATTTTGCCGTGCGTTTGCCACTCTTACGAAAATGGAACTTAGAATTTGGCGATGAATTTCCGAGATTTCTTTTATTGATTATAACTTCTTTATTTCTTAATTTATATACAGGGTGAGTCAAAAGTCCTTGGTCATCTGCATAAGTTTGAAAATTGACGGGAAAAGTAAAAAGTGATGATGGGAACAGAGGTTTGATGAGAGCCCGAACTTTTGGAGTGTATGTCATTCATGGCCGCCATCTTGAAATCCGCCATTTTGGATTCAAGTCATTTTTTTTAAATGGGAAGGTGGTGTATGGCACATCAATTAACACTAGCTTGAGCTCAGGAATTTAGTGGTGTTATTTGTTTTTTTCTTCTATCTTGTACAGTTTAGAAGTTATTAATGTTCAAAAGTGGGAAATTATCTTGATACTGAATGCTACAACACATGTTCTACGTGTTGTCCATCCCGTGCAATGCACAACTGTATTCGCCGCAACCACTCTGACTGCACACGAAGAACGTCTCCTGAAATTTGGTCGCAGGCTTGTTGGATGCGTGTCTCAGCATACACTATCTGCTTAAGATGTCCCCATAGATAAAAATCAAGGGGCGTTAAGTCAGGGGATCTGGGCGGCCACTCCACGGGACCACGGCGACCAATCCACTTCCCTGGCAGTTGTTCATCCAACCATTCACGGACACTAAGTCCATAGCTCCATCGTGCTAAAAATAAGATGGGAAAATGCCGTCAGCGTTCAGTGTGGCAAGGAACACAAAGTCCTGCAGCAGTAAGAGATACTGTGGTGCAGTTAAGGTGTTGTAAATGAAAAATGGCCCAATGATGCGGGTGTCCCATATGCCATACCACACCATCACCTTCGCTGGACTGTTCTCGACTCGGGTCAACCCAGTTGGGATTTGCGTCACACCAGTATCGACAATTATGTCGATTAACCTCCCCGTTCAAAGTGAAATACGCCTCGTCGCTGAATAGTATGCCCTTGGCAAACGCAGGATCCAGTTCGTGTTGTTCAGTAGCCCACCTGCAGAACTCCAACCGGCGATCAGGGCCATCCTCGTTCAGTTTATGTTGCATGTGAAGCTTGTAAGGATGCCACTGATTGGCGTGCAATATCCGGACAACGGAGTATTGGCTTATTGCACATGCTAGGGACACACGATAGGTACTTCGTTTAGGACTTTTCACAAACGACGCAACAACCGCCGTTGCAGTTTCCTCATTGGTGGCAGTCTTTGGGACTTTTGACACCCTGTATATATATTGGAAATATGTAGTTTCCTTTTTCTGCATATTTCTAAGAACACATTTAACATTTTCTATCATAAGAGAGAGAGAGAGATTTCTATTTATGTAATTTTGAAAGACATACGACAGAAATTCTGGACAGAAGTGTAGTTTCTTCTTTTATTTATACTCAATTTCTAGATACAGACAAAACAACTTTCGTCCATTTTATTGTTTCTTTAAACAAATAACGTAATGACCCATACCTTTGGTTCGGTCTTACTTGTTAGCTCTAAACTTTCATGTCTCTCGATTAGTTTTTTTTTTCCTTTTCTACTCGTGCTGAAGAAATAAAAATGGGTCTGCGTGCACGGGAATCCATCCGTGGACTACAAGATCTTCAGACCACCTTGCTATCAAATACTCTATGAGGGAGGATGGCCAGAGCAGAGAAACTATTTCTTTGTTCAAGAGACATACGCACATTACTCTGGCTTCGTTCCCTTGATCTGTGTGCGAATTTACACAACTCGGTCTTCAAATTTTACACGTGATTTCGCTAACGTTATTATTAGCTTCAACGCTACATGCAACGTTGATCAAGCATTAAAGAAAAAAACACAAATTACAAATAGTGATCGACTTTACAACTCTAGTTACAAGAAGGATTCTATTCAAGGTGTCACCTCAAATTCCTATCTAGCAAAAGACCTGGGTTCGAATCCCGGAAGGAGCTCATATGTTTCGGATTCCATGTTAATCAGTAGTCCCATCTCATATAGCCTTGCTGCTGAAAGGGACGTTAAACTCAAAATCAACTCAACCTATCTAGAAGAAGAGCGAATCAAAATTCATTAATGCTACCAGCTAACACATATTTATACTCCATTTTTTTGTTCTCATAAAATAATAATTCTATCTGTCAATCCATAAATGTAATAATATTATTACGTTCATGTGTAAACCTAAAAAGAATCTGACAAAGTATCTCTCTTCTGTTCCTATCAATAGTTTCGACTATGTGACTTTCGTTCCTTCTTTTGTCATTCTAATAATAATAATAATAAAAATAAATGGACACTCCTCCATCCAAGTTTTCCTCAGAAACTTGCGACTTTAAGGTCTTCAGTGTAGACCTCAGCCGACAACAACACACTGGACATTGTTTATAAAAAGACGGAAAAAACATTATTCGCTAACTTATTGTCTACGGTTTGAACTGCAAGAAATGATCATATTTCTTCGCGATAATATGAATACAAAAGTGAAATTTTGTGTTTCTACACAATTTCCTATTCTCGAATGACTGGATAGTTTTAAAAAGCTTCTATTATTGTAAAGAAAATAAAAGCTGTGTCTTCAGGGGGAATTGATCTGAGGACCCCGTGAACTTGAGCGCACGGTGTTACCGATTACACCATTAAGACCTGCTTTCAAGGAAAGCGCTACATTGAGTGATTTGTCGAAAGAGTCCAAGCACTTTATATCGCATTGTATTTTTTCCCTTGTTTCGTTTTTATTGCGTTCACTCGGTTTTTTCGTAGAATGCACGAAAAAGAAATGCATTTTTCGCCACGATGCCCAGGAATACTGTTTTAAGGTTAGTCTAAAGGGATGAAATAGTGTCGTCAGAAAGAAGTACAATTTTACGTTCGCAGGGGGCATAGCTTTCAGTTTTAACGAAACTTACAAAAATAGATGGCAGTGTTGTCGAACCCAATTTGGAAGATTAGTTAGAAGTTTACCTCCCCTTCTTTATTTTTTTCCCTCGCGAAGGATGGGGCAGAGGGTGTGGGATGTCGTTTGTCTGCGACCTTCGTAGGAATTTTCTTTTTCGATACTTCCATCCCTCTAAGTAACCTGACACCACTGACCACTGTCTAGTAAACTGCAGCTTGTACGGAAGAGGAGTTTGAAGCTAATCGTTCCATTTCTGGTAAAGAACGCTGAATAGCGAAAATGCCGATTGCTGAGAACACTTTTTTTTTTTTTTTTTTTCGGTATTTGCAGTATATTGCTTGTCTTTTTTCACGTGATACTGGACTTGCAATGAAATACATTTGCTCAGCACAGATTTAATCAAAGATGTCATAAACGACAACTCAAATTGAACACAAGAACCCCCAGTGGCGTACACACAACGTTATAAAGAGGAGTTCAGGCACACAAGTTCATATCGTATACCATTGATCTGTACAATATATTAACGGGTAAAGTACAAAAATTTGAATTCTTTATCCAGCATAGGAGTTTTGAAATGCGTTACTCCTTTAAACCTTCATGTACTATCGGTGTGGAGTCATAACGCTATTTAGCGATGAAGACAATATAAGAAAAAGAGAGAGAAATGGAAAATAATTTTAACGACAAGATTAGCAAGAGAGAGTAGTGTTGTATTTACGAAGATACAATAATTATTATCAAATATTTGGAATTAATGAAAGAAGTGGCTAAATTGTTAGTCCATTTTAGAGTGGCATCTTATTTACGAAATATCAATATATAAATTATAGCAAATCACTTCGTAAATAAATATTTTATTAGCTTCCCCACAATATTACGTTATTTTCCATGGAAAGGAGTAGTATACACTTTGGAGTGAGTTTTCTTCTGGCGTATTAATAGTTTTCCGAAAACGTTTATTATGATTTTGTTCATATTTTGTACGTAACATTCCAGTATTAAATGCAGCATGTCCTTATTTAATTTTAAAAATCGGTTTGGGTTTGAAGTTTTGTGTTTTTCGTTCTTATGCAACAATGCAACTTAGAAATTATAAAGGACGGAACCAACTATTAATTTCGAACCACGAGCGGGGCTTGAGTGTTGCGTGATTGGCTAGTGCAGTAGTTCTCAAAGTGGGGTCCACGGATCCCTGGGGGTCATGGGATCTAGCCAGGGGGTCCGCGACGCCTAAAAATTGAAATGTGTTGTAATAAAATGGAACTCACACCTGTTAGGCAAGAAGTATTTTTTTCAGTTACTAAAACAGTTACTAAAAAGAAAGCAATTAGAAATTATACCTACGTGTGTAAATTTAAATGTTTTCCTACTTTACTAAATTTCTGCCCTGAGGCTGGTCAACGGTTATATAGGACTACTTCAAGTGAGAGAAATTTCTTCTTTGTTAGGGCACTTTTTCAAGAGCAGTTGTACATTAACTGTACGATGCCTCGGAATTTCATGGATTTCATCTTCAAGTGGCAGAAAGCTCGCAAAGTAAATGTTAGTCATTTCTATGCTTATAAACATCAATCCTCCCCCAATTCAGGTATTAAAAAAAACTACGAGAAACCTCTCCCAAAATATGTTCCTACGTCCGCCACTGCGAGTAACTTTTGACTCAAATTGGTTTGTGTGTGTGCTGTCAGTATGAAGAGTTGTCTGAAAAGGCATTGCAACCTTTGATGCCTTTCCCTAACACTTACTTACCCAAGCAGACCTTTTAACTTATTTGCAGTATTAAAACTTTAAAGCGAAATCGTTTTAATGTGGAATCGGACCTAAGATTGGTGGTGACAAAAATCATTCCACATAGTGATGTGAGGTGGAAAATTTTCTGCTATATTTTTCCGGAAAATTTGCCGTTTGAAAAAAAATCAGTACCAAGTAACAATTCCTCAGCAATCATAAAATTGGTTGAATTCATGTATAGAAACGTTGGAAAGTGAAAGATCCTTTAAAGAATTTGAAAATTTTCATGGCTCAGACAATTTTCAGTACTATGTAGGAACAAGTGAAACAATTTTTCATGAATCGAAATATTTTCTGTCTTATATTGAAAAATTGAAGAACTTTTTATGTCGGAAAATTTTCATCATTTTGAAGCAAAAAGTAAAACAACTTTTTGTCAATCGGAAAGTTTTATTGCTCTGTAGAAACAAGTGAAAGGAATTTTCATAGATCGGAAAATTTTCATCACGATGTAGAAACAAGTGGAAAAAACTTTTCTTAACCCAGACAATTTTGGATATTATGTATAGTGATGTTAGGTGGAAAACTTTCCACTATATTTAACTGCACATAGAGCTACAAAATTGAATTTCTGTAGAGGAAAGGTAGTCAGCAACAAATTATAATTTTAAAATTAGCTTTTGTGCGAAGTGCAGAGAACATACATCGAGTTCGTAGAGTATATATATCCCATTTTATTATTTAAAATTCCAATTTATTAAAAGTCATAAATATTTTCCGATTCATAAAAATATACTGCACTTATTCCTACTTCGTTGTTTAGCCGTAAAATTTATTAGTAATAAATATTGTCTTAAAAAGTTTCATGAAGTGAAAATCTAACGATTTTTCATTTCAAGAATGTTTCAAAAACTTCAATGCGTTCTTCCCTCCAAATCCACCTTTGATCTTACAATATTAGATTTCGTCAGTTTAATACTCATAAGACGGTATTCTCATAGCTTTACTACTGTTATAGATCTACATACTGCAACATTTAGAAATAAGTAGAAATAATATAAAGTGCCTATTGTAAATTTTTGACTACCGAAATTCGAGTATAAGTAACTCATGAAAGCAAATACTGACCATTTTCTGGAAATAAACATTTATTTATTCATATATTCATTCAGAACAGAAAGTGAAATATAACTAATAAGGAAGCTGATTTGTGTAGATGTTCTTCCAATAAAATAATAAAAGAAACATGAAAAGCTGCACTATTAGTGCTGCGTTCTAAAAGCGATATAGTGGAAAATTTTCCACCAAACATCACTTACATAATATCCAAAATTGTCCCGATTATGAAAAGTTTTTTCACTTGTTTCTACAGAACAATAAAACTTTCCGATTCACAAAAAGTTATTTTACTTTTTGCTTCAAAATTATGAAAATTTTCTGACATAAAAAGTTCTTCAATTTTTCCATACAAGACAAAAAATATTTCGATTCATGAAAAATTTTCACTTGTTCCTACATAGTACTGAAAATTGTCTGAGCCATAAAAATTATCAGATTCTTTAAACAATCTTTCGCTTTTTAACATTTCTATACATGAATTCAATAAATACTGAGGAATTGTTACTTGATCACTGACATTTGTTAAGAACGGAAAATTTTCCGGAAAAATATAGAAGAAAAATTTCCATCTCACATCACGGCTAAACAACGATGTAGGAATAAGTGGAGTATGTTTTTATGAATCGGAAAATTTATCACTGATTTCACATTTCAATGCAATTACGAAAAAAAAAAAAAAAAGAATTTCATTTCTCACATTAGTGACCCCAAAGATTTGAGAACGTTGTTTATCAAGTGAATTCCCTTTTTTTAAAAAAAATGATTTTTAGTCTTGAAAGTTACTGTATTTTCAATTGAAATTTCCTTTACTAGGAAACAATCTTGTATCTTTAGAATAAATTACTTATTGCATTATTTTTCTTGATCTTTTTCTTGTCAGTAATAATTCTAATTAGTATATTTTTAATAGCATGTGAAATTTCAAATTAGCATTGCAAGGGGGTCCGCGTTATCGGAAAGTTTGAGATTCTGGGCTAGTGCATAGATCAACATGAAAGATCGATCCTCACAGTGTATTCCATTACCCAACAAATACAGAACATCTGCCTCTCATATGGGAATTCGAAAGAGTTGAGTTGATTTTAGTTTAGCGTCCCTTTCAGCAGCGAGGCTATATGAGACGTGGACCTACTGATTAACGTGGAATCCGAACCACATGAGCTCCCGCCGGGAATCGAACCCGGGTCTCCCACGCCAAAGGCGCGTACGCTAACCGCTTAACCACGAGGGAGCTCTGGAATTCGAAAGAGTTAAGAAAAATAACAAAAGTGTATTTTTCGTGGCCAAGATACGCAGGTAAATTTATCATTATCATCATAGGGTAAACATTGGTTCAGTGTGGCCAACTTCCAAGATAGACAGGTGGCCAACTTATAGAGTAGTAAGTAACGAATATCTTATGAGAAAATGCAGGTTCAAGACGAACTAGGCCAAGATAAGCAGGTGGCCAAGTTGACAGGTTTCACTGTAGTTAGTTTGGAAAATGTGAGAACGAGTCTATATGAGACGTGTGGCTACATGCTTATCTGCATCCTAACTAGGGCTGTGCGATATTTTGATATATTGATCCATCCATAAGATATTTTCGAATATCTAAACATCAATACCGAAATATTTACGAATCGATGTTTTCGGTATTTCATATTTTCAATATTCAATGTTTTCGATTTTTTTTTTTTTTTTTTTTTGATATTTCAATATCTTTCCATATTTCTGTTTTTCGTTTTTCTTATAACATGTTTGATGTTACCATATAGATAGTCTACCACTGATGGAATAGGTCACGAATTTCGTGTAACATGACTCGGAAGACATACTGCAATCAGACCCAGAAGGACCCATGACTGAGAAACCACAACCAATCATCCGGAGTGACCCGATGATTCGATAGAACCCAGAGATGGAACGTTGTCATATACATGAGAAGTATGTGTGAGGCTACTGATGCAGTTCTAACAAATCTGATTCTCTCCTCTCTTATCGCCTTTTCACTAAATATAATTTTATTTTTCGCTTGTTTGCTTCCTTGTGTCAAGCGTTGCACTGAAAGATAACTACAATGCTTATAAGGGTACCAACATTGAAAATCGCAAAGAAAAGTCACATGTTTCTCTTATGAGAGATCGTTAATGATTAATCGACCTGTAAAGCTTCTTGTTTAGAACATAAAAAATACCACTGAGGTTAATCGGTTTTTGGTAATTCTTTTTTTTTTTTTTTTTTTTTTTTTTTTTTTTTTTGTATAGGCTATAATCAAAAACCACATGCTTGAAGACGAATAAACATGAAATTATATTTGAAATATTCAAAACATGGTATATTGGTTAAGAAATGACACATCAAGAATCGGGCAAATGAATGTTCTAGCCCAAGCAGTGAACATCATTAATGAAGTATAAATAAAATTTTTGCAGTAATTCTGCAGAGCTATTTCGGTTGATTCTCAGTCACCAGGTGTATCCGAGTTTCCGGATATGATTGGGTCTCCGGGTTCGTTCAGTCACCGAATCAGACCGAGTCTGAGAAGAGAACCCGGACGACTCAGACAAAAGTCGAGACCCAAGTGGCCCATGTCCCATTCCATCACTGCTATATGCATAATCGAATAGTCCGATTTCTCAGTAATGCTTTAATTCAACGTTTGGTTGCTTTCTGGATAATTTTTACTTTCCAGTAACGATAAGAGAAGAAAACATGGTGACTGTAATGGAAGTAAATGATCATGATAGAATTGGCGGAATGAGAATGCTTTTGGAAATGGAAAAGCCCCGAGAAAAATGCGGCTACAGTGTTTTCCACCACAAATTTGCGTTGGCGGGATCAAACCAGGGATGCCTGACACTAGAGGTGAGCGCTCTACCAGTGACCCATCGTATCGTCCTCCAAGCGACAAAGATTGATTGAAATTGGAGGTGATTACTTATCTTATTAAAATTTTATGATCTCAGTCTCTAAGCGTCTATATAGCTGGGAAAGTGTACAGATTCTTATACGAACAATACTCGAACAAAGAAAGGGCTTGGAAATTCAAAAGGGGAGAAGAGTAAAACATTTATTTTAGTTTGTCTTTTGATAGTAAATGCACAAATTTGTCATGTGTCCTCAAACGAGCACATACAGCGCACAAAGGGACTACGATAAAAAGAGCCGATTAAAAAAAAAAAAAAAAAAGTTGATGAGGCTAAGTGCACTTCGAGAAATAAATGCGTTTCATTCATTGTTAATTGCGAGTAATCTTGGGAAGATTAATAAATTAACTGATGAGGCTTTTGAATACAAATAATCGTGTTTGAGGAAATTTCAGATATAATTAATAACTTTTTTTAATTAAAGATAACAAGCAAGTGTAAACAATCCTTGGTTTAGTTTTATGTATTTATTTAGTTAAATATTTTTACATAATTTCATAAGATCAGTATAGTGGTGTAAAGACAAAATAACTCTAAGGTTTTTTTGCTGTCAGCGGTGAGCGGTTTATCCAATCTAATCCAGTCCATTTACATGAGTTTTATGGATGCAGTAATAAGACATTGAAACAATATTGTTTCCCCTCAATAACACGCGGCGAGTTGTCATAGCATGTAGCTGCATTTGCTCGCTTCAAAACCGTATTGATTGTATTTATCAAATTTGAAACTAAAGTTTTCTAATCGCAGTTTCAGAGTTACATAATTATTCTAAATTGTTCATAAATGTTCCTGAGAAACCTTTGAGTGGTTGGTATTTGTTTCCGCATATAATGTGTAACAGAAAGATGTGTGTGATTGTATAGTTAGTTACATTGTGTGTGTGTGTGTGTGTGTTTGGTGTTTAGAGAGAAACTCACAAGACGGTCGTGTCCAGTGTCTTCAGAAGGATGTTATCCCTCCCCTCAAGGACAGTGAAACGAATTGGAGGGAGAAACGAAATTGGACACTTGGAAAGAAAACAGATGTGAAAGAAAGCGGGGGAAAACTGTGGGTTCGGTTAAACTGAATATGTCCATTATTATAATAGCCAGAATAAACAAAACATTTTGCATAAATTAAGTTGGTTCACAACAATGGTTGGTTTACAAACTTACAACAATGGAAAGAATAAATTGTAGTAAAATTTCCATTTAAAAACTCATAGAACACTTGGTCCTGTACTAAATGACAGAATTTCAGAGACTTAGAACAACCGATGACGCGAGAGGTATCTAATTCCTCTACAACAATTAAAAGCTTACAACAATGGAAAGAACAAAATATCGAAAAATGATTACCTTATGAATCATACACTACATTACGATATAACAAATGCCGAAATTTCAGAATCTTAGAATAAACGATAACGGGAAAAGCATTGGATTCCTTCAACAATCAAAAGCTTACAACAATGGAAAGAACAAAATGCTGTAAAATTTTCGCCTTGAGGTTCATATATTACTTCATTGTGTACTCAGTGACAGAATTTCATTGTCCTTGTGCAAACAATAACGGGAAAGGGATCAGATTTCTCCACAACAATTAAAAGGTTACAACAATGGGAACGAAAATACATAATAAAATTTTCGCCTTCATATTCATACATTACTACATTCTTTGCTAGATGCCAGAATTTCAAAGTCCTAGAACAAGCAGTAACTCGAGAAGCATTGGATTACTCTCCAACAATTAAAAGTTTACAACAATGGAAAGAACAAAATTTTTAAAAAAATGTCAACTTGTGATTCATACATTACATCACGCTATACTAAATGCCAGAATTTCAGTGTCCTAGAACAAATGATAACGGGAGAAATAAAGGATTTCTCTGCAACAATTAAAAGCTTGCAACAATGGAAAGAACAAAATGTCGAAAAATTGTCACCATGGAACCTATAGACTACATCATGCTGTACTAAATACCAAAATTCCAGAGTCCTAGAACAAATGGTAAGGGGAGAGGCATTGAATTTCTCTGCAACAATTAGTTGAACTCAACAATGAACGAGTCAACAATTCGAAAATCTGCACGGAACAATTGCTGCGTATAGTCATTATCTTCAAACAGACTTACAGTGAAGAACATAGTTCAGTATTTGTAAAAGTTATTAGACATTTTTGTGAATATTAATTAACATTGAAAAGATAGGGCGATAGTAACGCCATCTCTTATCACAGAAACAAACTTTTTGTGGCTTTAGACCATCCTTAACTGATGAGCGAATAGGAAGCTACTGCCGAAATGATATGGAGCAATGTGTAATATTTTATTTTCATAGCAGCAAGGGGCAAGATACTATCCCGCGGAAAACATGCAGAAATTTTCTTGAGAGAGAATACCTCTAAAAAATGTAATAAAGAAATAACGGCCACTTTTTTTTTTTTTTTTTAATATTCAATTAGAACTGGACAATCTACACAAAATTTGGAATCGACCAGCTAAAAGGCACGTTTCTAGCACTTGTGGTTTTCGAGATCTCATTGTCGAAAGGATTGGGGATAAACATATAAACTTTTTTTTTTTTTTTTGGAGACAAACATACAGGGTGCGGCAGCGTTCATAGTAGGATATTAAAAACACACCATCAGGCAGTAACTGTAACTGATTTATTACCTCTTATATCAATTAATAGTTAAAGGTATGCCATTTACTAATGTGTAAGTCATTGTCCATTGCGTGGATTACTTTTTGAATGTGACTCCTGTCAAATTATGCCCCCTCTGCACAACACATTCATCTAGGCGGCGTTGGAAGCTTTCCATAACTCGGCAAACGTATTCCCTGGGACATTGCCGATGGCAGTTCTGATGCGATCCTTCAACTCAGGAATGGTGGCATAACATGTTCTGGAAACTTCTTGCTTCAGGTATCCTCAAAGGAAAA
This sequence comes from Thermobia domestica, assembly GCF_964235325.1. NCBI lineage: Eukaryota > Metazoa > Arthropoda > Insecta > Zygentoma > Lepismatidae > Thermobia > Thermobia domestica. Next base: position 20,918,537 of record NC_137459.1, on the reverse strand, counting down.
AGTCTGCACATGAAAGACCAGGTGAGCGAGGCGGCCAGGAAATGTCACCAAAACGGGAAATTTCTCTACCTGGAAGTGTCTGTCGCAAGAAATTTATGCAAATTCTGGCTGTATGCGAGGTCGCTCCGTCTTATTGAAACCATAATTGTTCCACATCCACATCGACCATACCTAATTTGGGAAGAACGAAGTCTTGCAGCATCTTTAGGTAGCGTTCACTGGTGACAGTTACAGCCACACCGCTGTCATCCTCAAAGAAGTAAAGGCCAATAATCCTAAAGGAAGCAACTCCACACCACACTGTGACACGCGAACTATGCAAGGGCTTGATGTGCAGTTCATGCGGGTTTAAATCACTCCAATAACGCATATTCTGTTTATTCACTGAACCACGTAACTCGAAATGAGCTTCATCAGGATTTTGGCGAAGGAGATCACGCATGGTTAAGCAGAATGTTTCTCGTGAAACCCAATCGCGAGGCCTAATTTCCTGAACAATCTGCAGCTTATATGGGTGAAAATGGAGATCTTCGTGCAATATTCTCCTGAATGAGCGATCGGACATATGCACAGTTTGCGAATGACGACGAGCAGATCTTTTTGGGCTACGCAATATTGCAGCACGAACATTTTCCACGGCTTCTGGTGGCCGCACAGTTATTTCACTTCTTCACTGTTTGCCATTGCAAACAGAACCTGTTGTTCGAAATGCACGTACCCACCTCAATGGTCCGTCCATCTGGAACTTTCCCATGACGTCCCAAGTTGAAATTTTTCCGAAATAGACGCTGGTAGCAATAACAGAGTTGTTATTCTTGAAATAACTATCAACAGCAAAGGCACGATGCTGTGCACTCCACCGCTCCATATCACTGTCACACTCGAAATGGCAGCTCATTAGTACACGAATGCGGCACGAGCAGGCGCGCATTCATGCAGTACGTCATTGTACTACGCAAGTCAAATTACGCTATGAACGCTGCCGCACCCTGAATAAACCTAGCATTTTAATATATAGATGAACGCGAAGATATTGAAATAATTAATGCTTAATTTTAATTTGTAAATTTTTATTTATTTTTTTCTCATACATAACAATTTTACAACATAGTTTAATATCGTTTCTCTCTATAGCATTTCATTTTTATCTTCCAGACCTAACATCTTGCAAGGCAATCCATCTCTTTTACAATTTAACGAATGTTTTGTATCAGAAGAGCGCAATACTAAAAATTATGAAATTTCAATTAAAATCAAAACTTTGGTTACCGAAAATTATTTTGAGCATACAAATAAACTACATACAAAACGGTGATGTGCGTTAAAAATTGAACAGAAAGATAAGTGCCATCATCTAGAAGAACTGCAATTCATTAAGAGAAAAAACAATGCCAGTTCATGGAGAGAGAGAGAAACAAGTACATATCTTCTCGAAAACAAAAAATAAACTCTCTACAACAACTTTCAGTTTTACAACGTATGATCTTAATTTTTAGAACATACGAAACAGGAGGCTATCATGTTGAACTTTACACTGGTTGCAAAATATTCTACTTCGTTTATATACTGTACAACTAAGCTTCTTTCTGTATTAATCGAACTGACAGCTTTCAAAGACGGAAAGAAATACAAAGTTATCTGATTTTTTTTCCTCTTCATGGGCTCTGAAAGTAATGTATACTTTTCAGTTTTCTAAATGGACGAAGTTAATTGCATCACAAATTCCAAAAATAATAAAAGTTACTATATAGCACGCGCTTCCCTCATTCACCCAAATATGTTCATAAATTTTGAACTAGCTTTATTTCAGATAGAACAAGTTATCGCCTCCCCCCACCCACCCTACAGCAATTTCTGTGCCTTTTAACATAAATTCATCAATTTTCTGTGTAACGATAGCCCCTGCTTACTTCATGTTACAATTACAAAATAATGTTTCAATTGAACAACAACAACATGTAATTTTTGATATTAAAAGGTTAGATGACTGCGAATATCGCCTTGAAAAGACTTTTCTGAAATTAAAGCATCTTCTAGACATCAGTCACCATATGAACTTTCAACATCTGTTACGGAATATAATATTAATGCAACTAAAAAAAATCAATAATAATAATAATTTTGAAGCCCTCTTCTAAATTCATTAGGTAAGAACTCTCTTTAAAGAATGCTACAAATCACAATCATGGAATAAAGTAGACAGTACTTTATATAAGTTCAACATCCGTTAAAACATATATATATATATCACTTCCTGAAAGAGCTACTCAGTAGATCTGCCGACACACTGCTTTAAATGCAAACATATCCTCAAAAAAAGAAAGAAAAAAATGGTTCCCACAATCAGAGTTATCTGGAGTTTTGTAAAGTTTTTTAATCTTTTTTTTTGTCTTGTCTTTGAGTTATAAATAACGCACTTCCAAATTAATTTAAGAATTATAAACTCACTAATCTGTATTTATATATATATATGTATAACTCTTTCACTTGAATCATCAGTCTGTGAATCTAGGCAAATCGTCTTCAAGCAAATCCAAAGCCTTCTGAGCACTCGTGAATGGCTTTCAACAGATAAGTTCGGAGTTTGTCGTACGTTTCATATACTGGAAGATCAAGTTGATTAAAGCTGAAAAATAGAAAAATATATAAATAGAAAAATAATAAACACTACACACAATTTCATTTTACGGATGAACATTTTACACCAACAGAATACTCGAAAATAATTTCCTATCGCTTATACAATAGATATTTAAATATAAAATAATAAAATTCCGATAATTTCAAGTATCTTACAGTCAAAAAATGAAACAAGGTTCGTTTGTGTACACTCTGATCATCAATTACTTGTCTTAAAAAAATTAAAAATTTGGTAAACGATGACAGTGGCAGAAACTGATTTTACAGAAACTGGAAAAACTTCGATTTATCATTCAGTTGTCTAGAACTTGTAGACGATCTCAGGTTCTAGAGGGGAAAAAAAATACGTACTAGTATGTCCAACAATTTCATGGTAGACAATTTTTACATGTTGGCGCTTCTCGAGCTTTTCAGTAGACAATTTATCCGATAATAACAACAAATCGGTAATTTTATATCAGCAACTAATTATTGCGTAGCTTGGCATATTTAAGAGAATTGTAAGAATCAGAAACTTTCTTCTAGATGTCTTGCACGAACCATTCCGCATCAATTTGTTCTGTCGATGTAATCATGCCACTAGCTGTTTCATTAATTTTCGTAATGGTTGAATAATTGGAACAATTCAACTAACTCTATGGCCTATGGAACCCGGAGATTCAATGCCACGTTTATAAAAGCTGTCCATTGACTTCTATCTTCAGCCAACTGGATCCAGTTTCTACTTCATATTCCTATTTCTGCGAGATGCATCTTAATATTCTCCTCCCATCTGCGCCTACGTCTTCCTAATGGTCGTTTTCCGGTTGGTAAAGACTTCTAATATTTCATGTTCCAAATCTCATGTTCATTTTCTTTTGCTGAGGTCGTGCCAAGTTATTAGTCCTGGTACAACGCTTCAGTGAATGTTTCTGAACAAGTGCCTTTTCTTTTCACAGGATGAGGTTGTTAACCTTACCCAAACCCCCAGGCTGGAGGACCACTCCTTGTCGGCTGTCCGCGACTTCTTATTCAGTATATTCACAGCTAACCTCTATATCTAGAGGCCTTCTCCTCGATCCGCAACCTGAGGACGCGAAATGCCGTGGTGACAAGAAACCACATTTCTGTTTTCTGCTCGAGAAAACACTAGAGAAAAAGTTGTAACCTTTGGAGCAGCTTACAAAGAAGCTACTACACAGGAAGAAACAGTTTACGGGTGTTATTTACGCTTCAGGAATGGTGACTGTCACTTGCAGACCAATCACGCTCAGGAGGACTTTCCGAACGGATTGAAAACCGCGAGAATTCGTGAACTGATCTTGGGACAATAATTTTTAGGAACTTGCTGATTTATCTGGTGCGTCCTAGAAGTTCTGCGAACGTATTTTGGACGCGGAATTGCAAATAGAAATAGTTGTAGCAAAACTGGTTCCTCATGTGTTCACAGCTTATCAAAAGCAGTCCTGAGTGGAGGAGTTTTTGAAATAAAAACACTTGAAAATCGACCTTTCCACGTCTTTTTATTCTCTCAAATGAAACATTAATATCCGAAAGGAAAACGCTTTGATTATATGGATATGATCAAGACTACAGAGGCTTTAAAAGGCATCACTTTGCAAGTGTTTCACGGTTACCTTGAAAAGTGCAAAGTACGTTTACACTGGCGCATTCCATCAAATAGAAGTACTTTATAAAGGAGATCCAATTCGTAACACACAAAAATAGATCAATTTTTCGTTTTAGTTTAATGTCCCACGATTATGAGCTGAGGCTAAGGGAAATGGTGACAATAATGGTGGAGTGAAGAAAGTGGGAGAACACGAGAAAACCGCATAAAAATCCACGAATAGGCTGTTTGTCCACCACAAGGCTCACTTGGCGAAAGCAGCGGTACAACCAGGGATCTTACCTGCCAGAGGTGAGTGCTCTACTAATGAGACAGCGTGGCCTTACACAATTTTCGGTTTCCTTTGGGTCCCTCCTCGTATATGTACTCGCTGTTCTGCAATAGAGCATCCTACTTTCTTATTAAATGAACTTTTCCCTCTATCTCATGGTGTTGATAAAAGAAACTAAGCCTATTCTAGAGTTTTGATTTTCCCAATATTCTCTCTTTGTAGAACTATTATTAAAAGTTTCTTCCATCGACTGAAGATGCGGCCATTGGTCCATTTCTTTATATATATATTAGTAAAAAAAAAAAAAAAGTCAGCCATTTATAAATAGTTATAAGAACAATGGAAGCACCTGAAGAAACTGCAACTTCCTTGCTAAATACAACGCGGAACAAACGTTAGCCCACAGAACAGCACGTGATTCGTTAAGTTATGAATGGTTTTCAGGCGAATAATGTACCATTCCCAATGCAGTACAGCACTCAGATCCGTCAACGAGGATGGAGAATTTCTCCTCCGGGTCTGGGTCCAGAATTAACATGTGATCAACAATGCTGAGGTTTGTGGCCCAGGGCAGGTGTTGTTGTACAGCCGATGTTCCTGGAACTAGGTCTCAAAAAAAGTTTCAGTACTGTGAATTGGAAAACTGTCATTGGCTGGAAACATATGATGCACGTGGTCACCTAATTACAAGATTTCCCGAATACCAGGAAACTGCGACCCACAGAATCACATAACTAAGGGACGAAACACTTCGGAGCATAAGCTTCTTTGGGCATTTACATACATAAACTCAGACCTTTGTTGGAAATAAGACGAAAGAGCAATCATCAGACCATATTGTGTGTTTTAAATCGGCGATCCACTTTGCATGTTCTCTAGCAGTTTAGAAATTGCAATCCGACCGTGGATGTTGAGATAATGTAACACGTATGGGATATGTCATAATAGGCTGTTCCAGCTGCTGACAGTTCATTAGTTCCTTCTGCGGGTTTCGCTCCACGATATTTGGTGACAATCCTGTTCAACGCTCAGCAATCCTAGCATTGATGCTTCTCGTACTTCCATCATTAATCTTCGTCGATACTGTTTTCACACGAGCTGTGTGGGCAGTTATCACCTTGAACACTACTCCTCGTGACACATATAACCTACTGGCCAACTTAGATACACCTGCATCAACTAACTGCGAACCCAATCTTTGGCATCTCTGAAAATTTAGGAGGTTTCTCATTATACGTCACTACCGTCTGCCCGCTTCGACATACACATCCGTCCTACCCACCCTGACGTACTACAGAAAAATCACCTAACACAGAACAAACAATGACCAGACGCTGCACATCTAGCCTCAGTTTTACCACTTCATACATCTCATGTATTGCAAACTATAGGTATTTCCATAATTTTTATTCTATAAATACACATTTAGCTGGAACAAGGAAGTTCTGAAGCGTGAATAGAAACTGAATTACTTAATAGTAATGAAACACATCATACACTAGAGAAGAACACTATAAGCCCTTTCACTAAACTGTTCACCAGACAAGATGGAAAGGGAAGGGGGGGGGGGGGAATTAATAAGCAGAAGACAAGCTATGAAGCATCCAGGTGAGTGCAATGTTGGAATGGAGGGTCACGTGATTACCGGGGAATAGTGTTTAGTAGAGGAGGATAGAACACAGACTGGTAGATTAGTAAGAGGAATGCGAAGTAATTATAAATAAAAAGAATAATATGTTTCTGAATCCAAAATGAGTTTTTCTGCCGCAATTTCGTGCCAAAAAAATGTGCGATCATGTTGCTCTCAAGACATATGATGTAAAGTTTTTCCTTACTGAACAGAATTACGCGCTTCCATTGAAATCTAAGTTTACCCACTTCCACGCCTACTGCTTTAACCTTGAACATTTGCAGATTCAATTAACCGTGTGTATCTGATTTGATTTTCAGTGCACTTTTATAGTAAGTTCTGAAAATATATCCAACTACTTGCAGTTTTTTTTTTTTTTTTTTTTTGTTTGTGTTTAAAAATTTGCGCCGTCCTGGATTCAGAAATAATTTAACAACTGAAAAAAAACTCAGCACAAAGGAGCAACATTAGTGTTTTTGATTTATTTATACACATGGCATAAACAAACCAACAAAATTCTCTCTCCTTCAAATGAATTACAAACTTAAAGAGTGAAGTTCCATACCATGTGTGTGCTGAAGGTAAGCGATCGGTTGATCTATCATCACGATGGATTTGGAACTTCTGCACGCCATTCATGCCTTCGAGAGCACCAAATCCTTGCAAAGGAACCTTGGAAGTTCCGGTAACGAACTGTAAGAACTTTGCTCTGTCAGCCTGGTCGAATGAACGCAAAGCTCGCCAAAACCATTGGATCTGAAACAGAAAGATACTCATGATAAAAATACTTATGTTACACTAAATGCATATCACAGAAACATTTTAATTTACCTCCTTCTCTACCATCAAAATTTTGAAAGAATAAAGCACGTCTTTTTTATAGGGAGAATTGTATACTGATGTGAAGTTTTGCTAGTGCAACAATTACAGAGGACCCTAAGAAAATTGTCAAAACGTACTTTTTTAGTCTCTATGGAAATAATGTATACTGGCAGTTTCAATCGAAACTCATTGCAAAATGTATTTTTGCTCGTAGTGGGATAAGCTTCAGTCGCGAGCAAGGATGTAATTAATATTTCTTAATGAACACGAAGAAATTTCAATTTAAAATGTTTATTCGCTTGCGTGTTTGTATGCATTTTATCAGTGTATACCAGATATTTTATATTTCTTTTGGTTATTCACATGTTCAAACCTTGCTAGGAGTATACAGAAGAAGGAAAATATGAAGAAATAGTTAGTTTCTGACTATGGCCCCCTACATATTCACAGTTACTCAAATATCTTGCCTATCTGGCTTAATACACACAACTACTCACACCGATGAACAGTATTTCTCTTCACCATCATCTCAAAAATATAACTTTATTTTTAAATTTTTTTTCGCCTATCTGGAATCCCGCTAGCTATCTTTATAGTTTTTTTTTCTTCTTTTTTTTCAACAAATTTTCAACACATAATGGCAATTCTTATATACAACTCAAAAGAAACACTGAAATTATTTGGTTAATCCATAAAACAAGCTTAAAAAAAAGAATCCTTACTTAAGACTGATTTCTAAAACACAAACAGAAAAGAAAAAAATTGATAGAAGAATAAATATGTGTATCACTTACCTGGAGGGATGTAGGTTGGTATTTGTGATATTCAGTATTAGCTCTCAAGTCTTCAATGTCCACGTTAGGTAACCCTGAGATAAGTAATTCTAATTCTTGCTCATTGAAGATGGAGATCAACCTCTTTGGAATTATATCATAGAAACCTTCCAAAAACGCATCAAGCCTGAAAAAAGTATTCAACACATCAATTACTACAGTGAGGAAAACAATTCCGTTAATAATCATACTTCCAATCACCACTACATATCAAATTGTTTTCAATCGATGAACAACGAAGGTGAAAAATCTCTCAAATAGACTCAATGGTACTAAATGAAAATTACATCAAAGAGCTTACTGGCAGAATATGCATCTTAATACAATCAACGTAAAATACAGTGATTAATAACAAAAAAACAAAAGTAAGAATCTATACAAGCACACTTCTGCCCTGAGGTGTTATGACGCAAAATACATTACTAAATTATTAAGGGAAGATGACAACTTCTAAATCCAAAAGTACAATGCACTTAACCCCTTGCACTGAAATGACGAGTCTAGCTCGTCATGGCCTTCCGGTGCCAAATCGCACTGACGAGCTACACTAGTCATAAAATTTACACTATTGTAGCATCACGTAAGGTTACTATATTGATATTTTGAAACTTATATAATGATAAACCATCCGTAATACTTTTATAACTCATAGTTCAATTATCAGAAGTCAGAAAATAAATCGTAGTGGAAGGGGTTAAGGCTGCACCATCAGTGAAATGGAGTGCGGTAGATTGAAGGTCAGAACCATTTAGATTTAAAAGTAGATACTGTTGTTATGGGAAGACATGTCAAGAGAACTCGAAGTGAAGTGTCATGGGGCTTTGGGGTATGTATACTCCCCATTTTACCTATCATACTACATGGATGGTGATTGTGGAAGTTACTTTTCGCAAAAAGAACAGATGATGTTTCTGAAAAAGTTTTGAGGAAAATCTTGAATGTAAAAAAAGATAAACAAAGTTGTTTACGGAGAGTGTTACACAACTTCAAAATATGTACAGGTTACCGAATATCATACGGATAATAAACGTTATATGTCTAAGATGGGCGGGATATATTACTTGCATGGGAAATACATGTGGGGTATATGCAGTTCTATTAGCAAAGCCAAAGGAAAGAGACCTTTGGGTAAACAAAGAAAATGAAAGGACAACGTAATGCTGGGTAGATAATAATTCAGAGAAGATAAGGCTTTGTACAGAAAATAGCAACGTTTTGTTTGTATGACAATGAATCTTTGGCTTTAGTAAAATACAATTTACTGTAGTTTCAGGCTCAAATACCTGTAACAATGATGTAGGATGAAAGTTCTTTATATTCTCTCGGATAAAACTATTTCTACCACTTTCTATTATTTTTATAAATATGTTAATGCCAAATATTCAACAGCTGTGTCATTGAAATTACTAAGTATCAGAGCAAATTTAAATAATTTCCTTTAATAGCACATAACTTTTGTCATCAACAAGTTCACTCAATTTATCTAACCTATCCATTTAAAAATTTAAGAAATAAGCAATACTCACTGTTTTCGGATTGCGCCTGTCATCTTCATCTGACATACAAGTCGTATATAATCCATCTTATTTTCTTCAGTAACTGGTATGTTTCTTCCGTTCGGAACCAAGTCACGCACTTCAGTTACGCCGAATTCTTGAACCTATTATGAATCAACATTAGATTTGTAAAAGACTTGTTCGAAAATTTTAAAAGCCTTAAATATATAACAGGTTTAAATATTTTAAGATTCACTTTGAAAAAGTACCAAGCAACACTTCTGAACAGAGTCTGTGCTCGTGTGACATTTCCAGTTCCAAATAAATACAGTGAAACATGTCAACTTGGCCACCTCTCTCAGTTGGGTACCTGTTCATCTTGGCCTGGTTCGTCTTGGACCTGCATTTTCCCATAAGATAATACTTCCTTATTACTCTGTAAGCTGGCCGCATTGAAGCCATGTTTACCCTATGATGATAAATTTACCTGCGTATCTTGGTCACGAAAAATATGTTTTCGTTATTTTTTTTTTAACTCTTTCATATTCCCATACGAGAGGCAGATGCTCTGTATTTGTGGCTGGAGACAAAGAAGCATGGTGTCCCACGATTTGTTCTTTGAGGTCAATGGTCAGAACACTACCCTGATAAAGGGGTGCTGAAGGAAGATATGAATAATAAAAAGCACGCACAGGAAATGGTTGTAATTACATTTGTTTACACTGTGTTTTGGTAAAACCATTAGCTATATCGGCTTCTTAATCAGTGGGGAGCTTTAGTAAATCCGGAAAATTCTCAAGGTTAAAATTAACCATCTGAATTGTCAACTATTGGCACCTGACGGCTTGTCGAAAGGTTACGGAGGTTTTGATATATGAATTCCCTTAAGATTTTCTCAAAACATGTAACAAGAGGTAGATAACTACGTGTATTGTTATGATTACTCTATATACATTATTTAAAAGTAGCTGTCGAGCCACTGCTTATTAAAATTTTACAATCAAGTAATACTAGAAATCCTGTTCTAAAAATACACCAATCACATTTATTTTCTGTAAGTTGGCCACTTTTGAATGGAACCGATGGCGGCCTACATAGACAGGTTTCACTGTAAATAAATAGTTTCGGGTGAACTTTTGAAGAACCACCATTCAATATCAACCTGTACAGAATTGTCCCCCTTCCCCCACACACATACAAAGTTCAAAATGAAATGTACCAACACGAATAGAATAACTATATTAACCACAAAATAAAATTCTGTCTATAGAAAAGTAATTAGTCAAATTGGCCTGCACCTTCCTATGTTCCTGACAAAAGGGGCGTTAGCGAAATAAATAAATAAATAAATAAATAAATAAAAATAAGTAACGCATTATCAACCAATTTCAAACATCTCACACTACACACTGCAGGCTAAAGGAGACGGAAGTTAAATGCAAGTGAATCACGGAAGAACTAGAGGAGTGAAGACGCTAGGAAGAAACTAAAAATAGGCAGTTATTCATGACAAACTCTTACGTCAGAAGTATTTTTTGCATCAGTCAGCGCTATGAGCCACCATACTTCCCAAAATTTGAAATCGATTCTGGTTTATCCATTACTAGCTTATGTGCATAACATAAATAAAAAGATCACAAATATCCACACATCACAAGATTACCTCTACAAATAACTGACATAAGTTGACCACGTCACCGGTAGCTTAGTCAAAAATTAAATATCCACCTGCCAAATAGGCAACAGCGGGTAATTTTCCGTCAGTCCAGTGATTTTTCACCAAGAAAATAATCTATGATGTTTCACATATCGACAAATCTAAGATATTAAGACACCATAATCCTAGCATATTACATAAAAATTACTTACTTCAGTGCTCAAGGTGAGATCATAGCCCAACTCGTCGACCGAGTGTTCCATCAAGAACACTAATCCTTTATAGAACTCGTAGTCTTCGCTTTCCATATCCGTGTATTTTACAGGGATTCCCAAAATATGTTTGTAAAATGAACGAGTGAAGTAACATTCCAGCAATTTGTTGTCGTAAATGGCTTTCGCTGAAATTGAAAAAATACACAAATAGATTATAAAATTTCACTATCAAAATTAGCACACTTCTATTACTTAAAAAAACTTTTCTATAAAAGAATAACAATGGAACTTCCCAACACCACTACAATTACATAATTTAATGTTTATACACCATTTGTTCAATTCTGGAATTGCAAGCATCTTTGTTATATGTATTTTAAAAGGATATGGTTCTGCACAAAACTGAATTAATATATGTACTTCTTGCATCTTTAACTCCAGAAGACGAGTTACAAGGTAATGTCGATGAATCACATTTTTTAATACCCAGGGGTTTGATATAAACATGAGAATTTTATTTACATTTATGTAATGAGAAATTTTCACCACACCACACCGTCCATCACAAAGCTCACTTGGCGCGAGCTGGGATCGAACCAAGGACCCCATGCACCAGAGATGAACGCTCTACCACTGATCCACCGCGGCCCTTCTTGAAGACAAAGCACAAAATATAACCGACTATAGTAGCGTTAAGGGTGCTGCTCTATTCTCATCTTCGAAAAATTCTACTTAACTCCAGTTGCCGCCACCCAGGAAATGAGGTTCAGTTTACAGAAAGGTTTTCACCACTTTAACCACCTACACAATTACGTGCTAACATTGCCATAAGTTGAAACCTTTCTTTCCTCCGATCATGTAGACAAATTTGAAGCTACTATTTATGACGTCATACCAACACAGAAGTTAAACAAAGCCGCAAGCCCAAATATTCAACGTAATATAATATGAATATGCTTACCTATCACCCTTCCGATGAATTTGAAGTAGAAAAGATGATTTGAATTACAGTGAGAGGAAGGATTAATCATGTACGTCACACGATCTCCAGGTGAGGTAGTGAACAGAGCATAATTTGGATTGAAGATTTCCCGTGATATGATGACATACCATTCTCTAAGCAGACCTCCAGCATCCTGTCCTTCTTCACCTGTTAATATGAAGTTAAAAATACAATCAATATCTGATGTTCTCTGAAAAGTGCACCTATACATTTAAATCCTTTCAATTACGTTCATTCACTTCGAAAAATAGTTGTAAATTACACAACAAATTATAGTTTACCATTTTTCAGTCTCTGAGATACCATGACGTTAAACGCGGTATAAAAGTAAATCTTTTGGTTATTGAAATCACAATGAAGTTAATTTCTCCCTCACCATGAAAGTTTGAATTTCCTTTAATTTCAGTTTATGGTACATTACATTTAAAAAATTAAGTCCGATGTCGACGCCACAGGTTCAACAAGAAATTATTTTACTATATAACATATCGTTCAATGGGGTGTCGAAAATCTACTGAAATTCTTAATATGAGTCCACAAATGGAACTCAACTTTACAAGCAATTGTACAAAAATGCATTCCTGTACTTTTTACTTACCGTCAAACACGATATAAAACCTATTCTTCCACTCATCTGGGGTTCGCCTCTGCAATTCTCGGAAGGAATCTTCCACTACGCGGCATCTACGAACGTGAACTGCCAATTCCTCACGTCTAATGCCTTCATCCATTCTTTCGAGTTCGGCACGGAAATAGCGCCGCTTTACATCAAAATCTAACACCCTGGTGTGATCCACAAGTACAGCAAATGGCCCATCAGCTAGATGTGCAGTGGATTGTCTTAAGATTTGGTTCAGTACAGTACGATGGTTTTCTGAGAAAAGAACAAGTAATTAGTTTTATTCTTTCTTGCAGTGTTTTGAGTTCATGACAATGCTATGCGATCAAAACACACACAAAAACGCTTTCTACACACAGCAAATACACGGTGCACTATATCTTCAAGTTATACAACAGTTTTTAAAGAAATATTCATAAAAAAAGAAACAAACCATTCTATATTTACATGTTATTCAACAATGTACTCGATTAAATTATTTTTACTTTTCTTATGGACTTTACAGGTTTTATTAAAAAAAAAAAAAAGGGATAATCACTATTTTTACATTTGAGTTAATGGTGGTATTAAGCTCGGGGTAGGTGTATTTCGCAGATGATAAACTTTAGCTAATCACTGGAATATTGCCTATCTACATGGAATTTCACTATTATAAAAAGGTGCTTGAGTTATTGACCCACGTATCTTTTTTCTATCCATGTTCCTTTCCATCGTGATGTCAGGAAGCATGTGTCTTGCTTTAAGTACCTATTCCTTCTTGTCTCCCAAAATTAATTCCGTTTACAACTAAGTTACGCTGGTATCAGTCATTTGGGAAATCTCAATCTCAGTTTTAAGAAGCCATAAGTGGTCACAGGTTGCTTTTGCGAGTACCAAAATTACAAGCCAAACTATTTGTAATGATATATCTCAAGAAAATAGCAGCCGCTGATGACTGCTTCCTTGTCCACCTAAGTATTAAAAAGTTTCCAGTAAAGAAATGTCCTGATCTAAGTTATTGGTTGTTTTCGATTTGTGCAGAATCTGAACTCCCTAGAAATATTATATATATATCTATATATATATATATATATATATATATATATATATATATATATATATATATATATATGTATGTTAGCGATGGCCAATTCCGGAATGTTCCCGAAATCCGGAAAGTGAAATTTCCGACTCCGGAAAATAAATTTTCTGGAATCCGAAAACTTTTGGCCATCCCTAATATATATCTATTCATTCTTTGGAATAACTAAATGTCAATGTATACTGTGTTCACAATTAAAACTTAAAACTGACCAGGCACATTGCATCATCTCCACGGAATACATTACAACCAAGGCCGGATTTAGAGGGGTGCACCGGTGCACGTTGTAAATGTACACTATCTAAAATGAGAAGCTAGCAGTGAAAATACCAACACTTTCATAAAGATTTTGTACGATACAAGTATCCATCATATTCCAAGTGTCCATGATTGAAAGAATTCATGATCTAAAGCAGCTCATGATAATTATACCGATACAAGGCGGCTCAGTTGCTAAATCGTTGGCTGTGCATTCGGAAAGTCGTGGGTTCGATTCCCGAGACCAGACAATGAGCATTTCCAGGTCAATTCGACATTCACACCACAAATACCTAAGGGCATTAAAAATTCAAATTTAATTCAAATGTACTGGTATTGGTGCACTCCCGTCAGAAAATTCTGGATCCAACCCTGATTACAACCTAGTGGAAGGGGAAGTCAGTCATTAAGATAAATTTAACTGACTAGAGTTCAGCGTCTTTTCAGCAAGAAAGTTATACAATACAAAACCTAATTATTGTGGAATCCAAACTACCTTCATTTATATTATAAGGCATGGAATCCCACCGGATATCAACCTCCAAAACCGCACGCGTTACCCACTTGCCCACAAAGTTAAAACGAATTATTAAAATTTAGAAATATAAATTTTAATAATTTATATTTTTAAATTTAAATTAAGAAGTTTTTGTGAAGAATTATTTAAGTCTAGAGCAGGATTTCTCAACCTGGGGGTCGCGAGTGGGTTTTATGGGGTCGCAAAGGTAAGCGGAATATAATTAGAATTTAAAACCGGAAAGTATTTTTAAGTTATTTTGAACTTTGTTCTGATAGGCATATATATATATTTTTTGAACTTTGTTTTTATACATACTGTTAAGAACAACAAAAAAGGTCTACTAAACATTTTCAAGTTTTTTTTTTCTTTAAATAAAAAATAGTACGATAAGAAACTAATGAGAACTGCATATTGAAATACGATGAAAATTGAAAGAAAATTAGATACCTGAGCATGGCGTGATTTCACTAGTGCAGAAACCAAAATTCGAAATTACATTTATATCTTTTTATCATATGACCCAAAATTAAGGGAGTTACGAAGTTTTAAAATTTTCGAACGACCTCCATTTTGAAACAGTATGACGGATCGGATTCGATATTTGTAATATGAATAAACTGACCAAATTTGGCTTTAATCCATTCGCTTTTAGGGAAGATACTATATCCAGTATATACAAAAAATGGATTGTACTATTATAGCAATAGATGGATATCGTGAGATCTCCGCAAGAGGTATATTAAAAATCTCTCACAATCTTATCACACACCAGAAATTATAAGGAAGTCATAGCAAGAGGATGTGATAAAATGGGGGTCGTGAAAGGAATTAGGTTGAGAACCACTAGTCTCGACTATATTCTTTCTTTCTTCACACACTTAGTAAAAGTAATATACGTAGAAAGAAAATAATACGGTATAAACAAGAACAGCAGAAACATTATACACAACAAATTCGTAATAAACATGAACAAAATCGTACTAACTCAACATAATCATTTAGATGACACAATCTTACTGCAACACTTACCAGCAAATTTCAAGAACTTCTGAGTATCCGGATGTAAATTCGCGGTTGCAGCTTCTCCACTACCACCACCACCAACACCAGCAGCACCACCAGCAGAAGAACCAGTAGCAACAACTGTGTGTGTAGTAGTTGATGTACTCGCCTGTTCCGTTCCTTCCGTTTCCATGCTAGGCAGAGGTGATACTGGAGCAAGCTCTTGCAGATGGGATAATTGCGGGTCCCGACTTTCACGCACAGTTGGCCGGTTGTTGGTTTTCTCGGATGGTGATGCATGAACTAAGAAAAATGCTTCAACGGCAGGCTGTGGAAGGAAAATTAGAATAACCTGGTTAACAAAATGATAGCAAATACAAACGAGAAATACTTCCAATGTAACGTTTCCAAAATTTTACATATATATGAGGAAAAAGTTTGTTTTCCATTTCGACTTTCTAGCTGTGCTCTTAACTCCGAATATTTGATAGGTAGAAATATATATTTACCTGCAGAACAAGTACAGCATGGTGGTCCGGAGTCTCCTCTAGTTCATACAAACAGGCGCTGAGAGTTTCCCACAGCATATCCAAATTTAGTGTCAGGCTCAAGCGTGGAAGTATAGTTTCATTAGGGACGTTCTGGGATCCTGTAGAATAACGGTTACATTTTAATTTATGATCACTATCAACTCATTAAAGCAAACAAAATTTCGGGAAAATAAATTGCTGTAGAACAACGTATATTAAAAATTTCTAACCAGAAATAATATAAAAATGATGGATCACGACAGTCGTACTAAGCACCGCTTCGAAAGAATTACACTTCATAAAGGAAAAATAATTCATCTTATCGTTTTGCAACAAGTGTTTTCTTCTTCGACCCTTACCTTCCCTTGGAAATGTCAAACACACGATGTACAAGTGTGTCTCCCGTGCAACCATGCATATTGTGTATTTGTTGGCTTCTAAATGTTTAGTAAATGTATGCCACGTATATGCAGCTTTCTTATCATTTCGCAATGGACCTATTATTCGTGTCTGGGGCATTCTAATTTCCAAATTCTTAAGTGAGAGATGTTCATTCGAAATATTTTAGAGCATTACGCGTTTGTAGCCAGCTTAACGTCAAGTGTAAAAATCCTTCTCCACTTCTCTTTTCCTAATCGTGACAGAATTTCCATTCTCAGGAATGAATCCGCTAAGCATTCTTAATTTCATTTTATATTTGGGTACTGGAAAAACATGAAATTGAGATTACTTGTTTAGAAAATATTCTTTTGTTCCTTTTATTCTATGGTCTAATTTCATGGATGTAGAAGACTAAGTTCAAAAAATTAAATTAGAAAGTACACAGCAAAAAATAAGGTGTTGAAACAACACAGAATGACTACCACTTTAACGTGCTATTTGTGTGCAAACTCAACACCAAGCACATCGCCTTCAGAGCACATCAGAAATACCTCCTTACTGGCTGTGAGTATTTCCATTGTTTTTTATTGTTTGGTATGAGCAAAGCTTGGCGAAATACATTTCGCATTTATGGCAAGTAACTAGTAACATTCTATATTTCCTGTAACCGGACACAATAATAATGTTGTAAACCTGTAAACCATCTGACAACAGTTACACATATAGCAGTGCTTCCATATGTTTTCTTTATCTGTTATTCTTGTGTCTTAGCACGTATGAACAGAAAATGGCAGGACTGTTGCCTATGTAACTGTTGTCAGACGATTCACAGGCTTAAGTAACACGCTGAAGTGATATTCATTTTGTGTTGATTCAACACCTCATTTTTTTACAGTGTAGGTTGGCAGACTTTCGCGAGTTCTAAATTATGGTATACACACACATGACTTTACTGTCAATATCGAAAATGATCACTACAAAAGCTTTAAATGGCCCTCAAACGATCACGTCTCTTATACATAATCACAATTCAAAAATGTATCATTTTCACTAACAAAAATTCCAA
Source organism: Thermobia domestica (assembly GCF_964235325.1). Taxonomy (NCBI): domain Eukaryota; kingdom Metazoa; phylum Arthropoda; class Insecta; order Zygentoma; family Lepismatidae; genus Thermobia; species Thermobia domestica. The sequence continues at coordinate 20,900,904 of NC_137459.1, read as the reverse complement.
TGACTCATGTCGAACTCTTGGAGTTCTATATAAAGTAAATCTTTATTGCTACTTCAATTGTGTCTGACTCCACTTTGCAAATGAATCACCAGAATAGTTTGTTCCTGTGTTTATCCGAGCGCTCTAGAATGCTACTACAACACTGTTTTCTACTATTGTGAAACCTCACCCCATAACAATCCTTAGCTTTTCCAGTTTAAGCGGTTGTCACATGAAAAAAAGTGAGCAGGAGAAAATTCCTCTAAATACGTAACTCCACCTACCTTGTTTGTCAGCTTCTCCATTAGGTTTCGGCTGAACATTCGTATCTGAGGTCTGCATAGCATTTGAAGCAGAATTCGTCGGTGGGGTAGGAGCCGGGGCAGGGGTCGGGGTCACATCCATGACGTCCACTTGCTGGGCGTTTTGGCCGGAATTTTCTGTCGCTACTTGAGATGTATTTTCACTATTTTGTGCTGGAGTAACTGTAGATTCTGCATGAAATAAAAATAAATAAAAATAATAAAGGATGTTAGTTTTCTATCTAGTCTTAATTTCTCTCAACAAGCAATACAACAGAAACTGAGTTCAATCAAACATCTACTGGAATTCAATAAACAGTCCCTGTTCAAACGACATTCGTTAAAAACAAAATTTTTTGTGTGTTCTGGCATTAAAGCAATGTATAAATTTCAGATTCGTTAGCAGCAAAAATAAATTTCCCAAGACAGAACTTTCATCACTGAATTTATTACCTTGAGCTGACTCTCTTTTGACATTTCTCCTTCAAGCAACAAAATAAATACGTGATTTAATTTAATTTTAACTCTTCAATTTAGACAATTTAATATTATTTATAACTGAATGTTGTCAAGTTATCCTCAATTACTGCCAGGAAAAAATAAAGAATTCACATCAAATAATAATGATTTTAAAAAATCCACCTATTAAGTAGATTTGCAACAAAATCAAGTCATACATACCCATCCTCCTCAACTTTCTTCTTTGTGCTAGCCGAATAGCGTCTCGTAATTGGATTATCACTTTTAGTATTCTTAAGAAGAAATTCTGGCTCGATGCTTTACTAGTTAAGGCATACATGGCTTGTAACTGAAGTTCACAACCACCTTTTACTTTGGTGGGAGCAGTAACGACTACTTTCTCCTTTGTAAATCTAAAGAAAACGAAGGAACAAATCAATGTTTTGTTTTCGTTTTGATGTCTTTAGAACTAATAACAATAGTTAAGTACGAAATTTGACCATCAATACCTGTCTTCCTCTTCTCTAATTCACTCTCCCTCTAGGTTTAAGAAATCTCGAGGTTCAATGCTGTAGGAACAAAACCTTGCCAGCAGATTTTGTGTAAAAAAACCAATACATTCTGAATTGATATTACCAATCTCCCTACGATCCTGCTTTATACTATCTTCCTAGTCTCCACTGTACTCTAATCTGTGCCAATCTTATTCACCGAGTACTTTATATTTTTTTACGCAGAACTGGCAACACTGATTAGTTCAGCATGCACAGGTGCATGCCCTAGCATTCTGTGCTTGCAACAGAGACAGAATTGCCAGAGTGGAGTTGCGTACATGCAAATAGCAGTAAGGTGAAATGGCTGTCATAACACAAAATCCCGCAACATTTGACGTCAAATCTGTCGTACGACTTCTGAACGCCAAAGGACAGAATGCAACTGATATCCATCGGAAATTAAGTGCCATTCATGGACCGACAATAACAAATTAATGGATGGTCAGCCAATGCTACAGGGTGTTTCACGAAGGGCGTTTAAATGTTCATGACGATGAGCGTAGCGGAAGCCCTATTGTTCAGACGGACGATCTAGTGGAGAAAGTCAACGAGAAAGTGTGATTCAATCCCCGGTTTACAATAACTGAACTCTCCAAAGAGTTTTCAGAAGTGTCTGAGAAAACAATGTATGTATTGTGATTGACAAGCTGAGTTATCAAAAAGGTGGGTGCCAAAAATGCTAACGGACGCTCACAAAGAGCAAAGAATGACAGCTGCACGTGATTTTTTGGCCCCCTGGGGGAGGGGGAAATGACCTCTTTTCTCACATAGTGACGGAGGATGAACCTTGGATATCGTACAACACTTGGAAGTCGAAGCAGTAGTCAATGCAATGGCTGCACTCTCGTTCTCCCAAAGCGAAAACATCAAACAAACACCATTATTTCATAAAATCACGGCAACCGTGTTTTGGCCACAAAGTTGTGGTTCTTGTAGAATTCTTGGGACCAGGACAATCACAGGAGATGTGTATTGCCAAACACTTAATAAACTGCGACATGTCATCTAAAGTCGGAGGAGAGGGATGCTACACCCTGGATTTTTTTTTTTTTTTTTTTTTTTTTGATCCATAACAACGCCCACCCCCACACAACTGCTCGTACCTTTGAGACAATTCAAAGATTTTAATGGGAACTATTCAATCATCCCCTTACAGCCCCAACAATGCCCAAGCGATTTCTCTTTTTCTCTCGACCTGAAAAAATGGCTTGCTTCGAAATATTTAACACCAGTGAAGTGCTCAAGATATCAATTCTGAACTAACTACACTTTCAGGCGGCAGATTTTTACACAGAGAGAATATGGAAGCTTTGGCCACACTACCAGAAATGTGTGGAAAATGAAATGAAATCTTTAGTTTTACGTCCCACGATTATGCCGGTTAGACTAAAAGAGACTGATGATGAGAAATGAATGAAATGGTGGAATGAAGAAAGTGAGAGGAAACGGGAGAACCCCGAGAAAACCCACGAGCACGGTGTTTGTCCACCACAAAGTCCACACAGCGCGAGCTCGGATCGAACCAGGGACCCCAAGCACCGGAGGTGAACGCTATACCACTGAGCCAGCGCCCCCCCCCCCCAGAAATGTCTGGAGGTTAATAGTGACTACGTCGAAAAATAGCCAATTTATGTACTTGTACATCAATCGCAATAAACTTCTTCAATCATTTTCTTGTTTTTTTTTTTTTTTTTTTTTTAAATATATTGGCTCTTTTTTCTTGACATGCGCCTCGTACAAGGTGGCGATAGCTTAAAACTGCACTGATTACTGGCACAACAAACGGCAATGTAAGTTAGCTACCTTCATTAAATACAAAAAAGAATACTACACAGTCTGATCTATCCATTGCACACAAAGCAATATCATCACTGGACAAACAAAATTTCACCAATTGCATCGGACGAATTGTCTCTGCAGTGCATTTCCCACGTGAATTTATTTGTTTTTAGCTGCATTTCAAGGCAAAACCAGAAGTTTAGAAGTGAAGGGGAAATTTGGAGTGAGTGAAATTACAAACTGCTTTCAAAAACCCAAGTAATGCTTATAGCCGAGTTGATATTCCAATGAAGAAAACTATAGCGTTTTCAAAACTAGAAACAAATTGACGTTTGGAGAAGCACGTGGTACGCTGTTGTCACTTGTGAGCATCCCGGTGAGTCATCAGCTGGAACTGTCCTGTGAGTCTTAACAAAAAGGAAAATCTTTAAATATTGGTTTGTTTGGATGGATGAAAGGATATGTTTGTGGTCCCAGTTTGTGCATGTTGGAAAGGGAAGGGGGTATATGTGTGTGTGTGTATTTTAATTACTTCTACGCACAAAGAAAAGACGTGTTTACTAGTGGCAACATTGGAATATTAAGGTCTGTTGCCAAGGAAACCCTCCACCCACTGTTGCTAAAAAGACGTTTATGATTGGACCCTTCCTGAGTGATCGCAATAAATATATGACGTAGCTTCCCTTTTTCGAAACAAATCCGCACGTGTTTTTGAGCTGTCAATTTGTTTCTAGTTTTGAAAGCACTTTACTAAAAATCGCTAGTAACAATGCAAATAAATCATAGAAACCAAATGAAGACGCTTAGCCATGGATTTACTTCGCTTCAAATTTACAATACTATTACCTTTCAAACTTGGAATTCAATGAATCATTAAATTTTAAGACTGATTTAAACTCAAAATAAATAAATAAATAAATAAATAAATAAATAAATAAATAATATAAAATGGAAATAATAAAACTCTTATCAGATATTCGAATATCATTAACACCTTTATTGTTACAAACACGAGAGAGGAAATCGCTTAAAATCTTTACACTGTGAACACCCACATTAGCAGTTACATGTTCTCTTTTTTCAGTGTTGTACTTTGTTAGCAAACATAACTAATATCTGAGTAATTTATTATCCCTCTCCTCCTGAAGTTGATAAAAATGGCAATGAAGGTAGGTAAAATACGAGTATTAATGACTGATTATAAAGTTCAGAATAAAATAGCAAAACTAAACAAAATTAGGAGTTTTTTTTTTTAACCAAGCTATACCTAAATATACCATGAAATTTATAACTGAACACCCAGAAGCGTAAATAAGGGTCCCGCAAATCCAAGCCATCAGGGGGGCCCCAAATCGTGAAGTGGGACGTAGAGAAGGGGCCCCACTCCACGCTGTCTGCGGGAGATCCCAAAGCCTTTAGTTACGCCACTGTGAACCCCGTTGTTTCTTATCAGTAAACACAATAAGAAATACGAATGAACAACAAAACAAGTTACGATCTAAGTAAGCTCCTTCTGCCACATCATGTAATGCTTTACCAGATCCAAGCCCACATACCCAGGCCGGAATCAAACTCGAACAACTTTTCACATGTCAGAGTTATACTACAAACACCGTTTTCACTCTCCAGCGACTTTGACTCATATTAGCGCTAGTGACAAACTGAAAATTGACTTTCACAGTTCTAGATTTTCGAACACCTACCTATCACAGAGTACGCCCTTCTTTGGCTTATCTACAATCATAGCCTCCTCTTGATCTTCGGCTCTCTGTTCTTGATGCAATCTTTCATTCATCTCACGGATTTCTTCCATTAGTGCTTCTATATGTTCACACACCACAAGGCCGAGATCACGTGCTCCCTCTAACAGCAGGTACAGAATCTAGGAATAAACACAGAGCAGACTCAATATACAGCAACTGAATTACAATATTCTTCAATCAATATCAATCAACACTATGTGTAAAACTAACGGCGCGATCAATTAATGCTTCACCAGTTAATTGCCATGGACTTGATGTAGTTTTGTTCACAAATTTTTTCGTATTCCTGAGAAAACACTAAGTTCCATTCGGGGTGCCATGACCTATATTGCACATATATATTAGAAACATTTCGCGAATTCGATTGTCCTTAATTTGAACATAATTTCAATTAAGAGTTTTATGTACGTAATGTGCGTATCATTAAGTATGCAACTCAGAAACGAACGCATAACTAAATACGAAAGTTTCCTTTTCACACCGTGAAACCACGATATACTTCCAACGTTCTAACTAAAAGCAATAGACTTATAGTTCCAGTTTCAACAAAAGGATAGGGAAATAGATGAAACCTACTCTTGGGATGCTAAAATCCATATCAGGAAACAATTTTTGTTAAATCTTACTCTTCTTGAATGAAGATTCAATATTAAAACCGGAAGCGGCGGATGTCTACTTCCGGTTTCAACAGTGATAAGAGCAACGATTTTTAACATATTCTTGGATCATTACATCTATATTTTAAAAAAAAGTCCTCTAGCTATCTGTTACCGTTCTTGATCTATAGTGATAAATATTGAAACCTAATGGTAGTGAATTTCTAATTCCGGTTAGAATACAGACAGTCGAGATCGATTAGGATTTCTGAGCTTTCGGCATCAATGGCCATGTCACCCCGTCACGTGTGAGGGATGACGTCCTTCGGCGATCACACTATTCGAGGAAAGAGAAAGAACGAAGCGGCCTGGGACCTGTAAGTTAGGTACCATCTCGGCATTTGCCTGTTGTGAATGAAGAAAACCAGGTCAACACTCAGGATGGCTGGCATAAAAAAAAAAATACATTTTTCGACCGAGTGTCCCCACCGGGAATCGAACCCGAGACTCTCGCACCAAAGACGAGATAGTTAGCGACTACGCTACGCGGGGCCACACAATCGAAATCGAATGTCGTCGTAGAACATTGAATTCAAACCAAAAGTTGTTTGTTTCTATCTATTACTATTCTTGCCCTATTTAAAAGTCAATATTAAAACCGGAAGTAACAGTGAATTTCAATCTCTTATAGTCTCAGCAGAACACGAAGGGATACATACTTGAATTGCTGAATCCATGAACAGAACACTTTTGTTTTCCGTTTTTTCGCATTTCAGTAATAGGATCTATGTTCTTGTCCAAGTTCAACGAAAAAGTAGATACACTGAAATTCTTTGAATTCGAAATCTCTAGTTTGTTTTTTGAGTAACGTTATAATTGAGTGCGATATAACACCTACTCTTTTAAGCCGAAAAGTTTGAATTCTAGTCTTCCAAGTTATTGTGTCCATAACTGGTGGATCCCTTGATGCTGATTTTTTAAATAATAATAATAATAATAATAATAATAATAATAATAATAATAATAATAATAATAATAATAATAATAATAATGGGATTACATTTAAGAACTTTCAGTTTAGCTGTTCAACATAGAATTAATATTGAAAGATACCTTTTCTTTAATTTCATGTTATTTGTTTCTCAGGAAATACCTGATTTAAAACATATATTTCTCTTCTGACTGCAAGAACTACAGACAGACAGACAGACAGAAACTGAAAATATTCCTTAGATAATATTGAACGAGGAAAGTAAATGCCATTAGGTCGAAAGATGCAAGTCGGGTCTTCAGTTTTCTGTACCGGTGTACCAAATATCACCCTTTCGTTACAAGCCCAACTAAACATTATTCTTCTTGAGATTCGTGCAATCACTTCTCTTTCAGGTAAGATATACAATATGAACAGGTAAAATAAACAATAAGTAAATGGTCTAAATTACTATTTTAAGCCACTCTAGACTAATAAGTACAGGCGAAATGTTTTCGCAACAATTATGATATTTTGTAGCATTAATTATCACGATTTTCACATTTAATTTTTTAAAATGTAGCACATTTTTTTAATTATGGTAAATAATGTATTTGTTGCAGTAAGGTGTATCTAATACAAAAATGAGGCTATACCTTGATTAGGTGCACATTCTAGCTAAGGTATTCACTGAAATACAGAAATTAATTTAAAAATTTAAACATTTCCTCTAACCTCATCCTTAGTTAAAGGGTAACATGCAGCAAGACACTACCAATGCTTCTTTTAGGTTTGTTCTGTCAGTAACAACCAATCATATTATACTTGGAAAATAATCTCTCCGCAGCAACACTCAAGGCTGGTTAACTTTTAAACTGTTTAACAATGATACAATGTCAACTTCCTTATTCTCACTGTTAAGAACTTCAATAACCTTACTTCTAATTTCATGGTAAGCAACCAACAGAACATGAACACTTTAAATACAAAACACAGTCAACAATTTAAACAACAGTTCAGTTTTGTTGATGTCTACATCGTTATGAAGTAAAACAGTTTCTGGATCAAATAACACGCAAGGTTTTTCACACATTTTCCACACAGAATTGTCGTCACTTGTTTTCGGTAAAAAACGATTTTTACGTTAAATAATATTGGAAATGAGCTTTTTAGTTATTATCAGCAAAAATTAGCAAGAATTCCACTTTTTAGTTTTCATTCGCATTTATCGCAAGTAATGCCGAATTTCTAAAAAAATCGCGATAATATAAACATGATTCCTAGCTCTGAAACAAAAGTTTGAGGTTTTCTGAAACATATAAGCATACTTTTAATGTTTCCCACATACTGCATTAGTGAAAACGTTTCGTCTCTACTAATAAGCAAAACGGAAGGAGGTTATTACTTAACAAGAAAGTCAGTGTCCAGTATTAGCGAGCGTTTTACGGTAGTCAATATTTTTGCACCTACGGCTCCCTATCTCCACAATGATTTTTTGCAAATGAGTAACAGTTTCGTCTTCTGTGAGACAGAACTCCCTTACATATCAAAGTATGTCAAGCATTTCACTATTTGTGTTCTGGAATCTAAAGAAACACTCCAGCTGTGCTTCGGCTTCACATCAACCATATAAAATTCCTTCAAGTAAGTAATGAATCTCTACTCTCTGAAACAAACAGTCCCAAAATACCAAATTCCACGCCATTACTCTCGGTAGTTCAAACTAATTGCGTAAGGTGAAGAGAAGCGCCGCGGCATCTGTGCAATCGTTGACAACGAATTTGATGAATTAATCATATTTCGATGAAATCAAAAGCCTCTAGATACGAAATTTCGTATTGCTACGTCTGGTTAGTAAAACTTCCGGTTTCAATAGTTTACGTGATGGATTTTCAAAATACCTTTCCTATTTGTTAAATATAATCCCAAAGGACGAGAGCTGATAAGACCCATTAGTAACCTATAATAATCTTTTTTGCATACATTTAGGATTTGTTTTCTTAAAATAAATAAATGGAAGATATGTACTTCACGGTGGTATAACTAGAATATTTGTGATAATAGTGCAAATTAATTTTCTACATATTAAAAAACACCAATATGCCAAAGGTATTTCGTTATATTTGCTTCAACGATTTTATCAAAATCTTTAGCACATTGGCACACAAAGTCTACAAATCCTAGCGCTACAATCAAAAGTACAAGAAGAAAACTAGCTAACTGTACATATTGGTAAACACAGTACTTTGTACGTACCGAATTTCTAACTGTTGTTGGGCTGTATGCCATATTTAACAATAAGGCCGTGGCGTCTTCAAGGCCTTCTTCCGAACAGGATTTGGAAGTGAGAACATTAACAGCTAACTTCAGGAGTCGGTCACTGATTGACAGTCTTCTTTCTTCCTTCTCTTCTGTCTCCTTTCCTCGTTCGGTATTTTCGTCTTTTTTCTGCGAATTGTCTGATAATCCTAGAGAGATTAGAGAAAGTAATCGCAACAGTTTGTCAGTCAGAACAGAAGATCTTCTTATCACAGGGCTTGCTAACAAAGTAAGTAACTGTCCGAATGGCGCATTATCAAGGGTATTTTCACCTTCCACATCAAGCGTTGATCCCACATTATGTGACCGTGCAACACTTTTTCCTTTTCTCGAAACATTACTATCGAGTCGCACTAACATGTCCCAGAAATCGGACCTCGAAGAACTACTCATCGTGCTGCTTGAAGGCTTCACTTTTGATTCTGCGGATTCCTTCGAGTCCTTTGATGGAGGAGTTTTACTCTTCGATTTGTCTTTATCTTTTGGTTCAGTATCTTTACCTTTGTTCGGCAAAAAGTTATTTGGGAAGCTCTTCGCTAGAGACACTAACACATCAAGAGTATGCCTGAAAAGTAAACAAACTAATTAATAAAAAATTCATTAGGTGGCGCTTTCATTATACTGTATACTGAATCAGAAAGCTGTCTCAACGCAAACATGTGAAAAACAAAATAACATTTCCTGAGCATTATAATAAACTTTAGATTACTTATCAAGGTCCACAGACAATACAGAAGAATATGAATAAACAAATAAATCCAAATTGTAGTATCTGTACAAGCAAGATTATTTTCACGAAATAGAATTTAAAAAAGAAAAAAAGTATTTCAATGTAAGGACTGGCAGAAGAATAAATATTAAAGAAAAGAGCAGCAACTAATGAGAGTCCGATCTGATCCATATTGGCGTCACATGTTGATGTTGTCAGGTTGGAAATAAAGAAAGTTTAATAATAAATTACTGGACACGATGGTTAGTCAAGGACAGAATATGGGAGGGGGGGCAGAGAGGGGAAGCAATAATAACGATGGTATAAGCAAATGAATACATTTTATATAAAATAAAAATTAAAATGTAAGTTTCGGTAGTCGATACTGATGCACAGGGAAAGCTTTTTTCTGGAAGGGAATAAGGTTTATGAGTTTATCGAATTAATGGTCGTCAGGATATTAATTTAGAAGGATCTGGAATAGGCTCTTAATCAGAAGGAAAGATTTATTCTTAGAAAGTTAACTTACAAAACCTTAGCCTCAGGACGCATCAAACTGTTGATAGCCGTAACTTTATCCATCAACGTTTGGAACGTGTAATAATATACATAAGGATATTGTGCATACCGAAGGAGAGGATATTGCAGAAAAACGCTGGCATCTAGAATAATGGACATGAGCCAGAAATGTAGTTGGTGTGTTACGAAAACGATTCGCGCGCATTTTACTCCCTAGATGGACTTGCAAGAAATGAGAAATTATGGTACCCGGGCAGCGGCCGTTTCCAGTCATTTGGTGGTTGAAAGCGACGCGTAAAGGAGGCATCGAATGAGGAACAGCAGGTTATTGTGTGCCTTCTAACGACGGAACGTCTAAGTTGTGAAATCAATTTGAATGGAAAGGCTTCATGAGGAGTACTGTATGTCACTGACAAGAAGAATCTTTTAAGTTTTACGTCCCACAGTTATGCCGGCTAGGTTAAAGGAGATTGTGATGAGAAATGTACGAAATGGTCGAATGAAGAAAGTGGGAGGAAATGGAAGATCCCGAGAAAGCTTACGCACACGGTATTTGTCCACTACAAAGCCAACTTGCCACGAGCTAAGATTTAAGCAGAAACCCCATACACCAAAGGTGAACGCTCTACCACTGAGCCACCGCGGCCCTTGTCACTGACAAGAGGTGTGGAACAAACGCTTCCACAAAGGATGTCGCTCGGGGATGACGAGCGGAGTGGAAGTATGTCACAGAACAGCATGATGCTAAAATGTGAATTTATCAAGTAAGATTATCATGTAACAATAGATGACCTTTTCGCATCAGTGAAGCTTAACAATGGTACAGCTCACGTAATCAATGCGAGCACGCTGAAGCTGCGTGAAGTGTGCGCGCAATGGGTCACGTATCAGTTAACACTACAACAAGAGGCCTACAGCGTTACAACGACAATGCTGACGGCTTTCTCTCAGCAATTGTTACCAGTGACGAAAGTTGGTGCCATCACTGAGCCCGAGTTGAAACGGCGAAGTCTTCCATGGAAGTACGCATTTCCCTCCACCAAAATGTTCAAGACCCTCATCTCCGGTGCAGGCAAAGTAATGCTTTCGTTTTTCTTTGCTCGTAAGGGACAGCTCTTCGTCAAATTCCTGGTGTATGGAGCTACGGCCAATGCTCAGTAGTATTGTAAAACGTTAAGAAAGTTCAGGAAGGCAATCAAGTTGAGCTGCTTATCAGTTTACGTCCCTTCCAGCAGCAAGGTTATATGAGATGAGGACCTACAGCTTAACATGGGATCCGAGCCACATGAGCTCCCGTCGGGAATCGAACCGGGTCTCCCACGCCAAAGATGCATACGCTAACCGCTGTGCCACGAGGGAGCTCATAAAGGCAATCAAATCGAAACGTTCCGGTAAACTTTCTCGTGATGTCATCCTGTTGCATTACAACTCTAGACCCCACACAGCAAACGCAACGAGTGAACTTCTGCAGAATTTTCTAGTGGGAAGTCCTGTGCCACCCTCCTATAGGCTAGAACTGTTCCCATATGACTTTCGCATCTTCCGTGAGCTCAAGAAAGCGCTCCAGGGTAAACGGTTTCAAACGAACGATAAGGCCAAGAGTGCGTAAGCAATTGGTTCCAACAGCAGCCAAAATAGTTTTACGAGCACGAATTGTGCGACTATTACCACAGTGGGATAAATGCCTCAACAATTTCAAACAATACTTTTGAGGAAAGGGCAAAATTTCTGTGTAATATCCTCTGCCTCATTATTTATTGACTGCTCCTCATGCAAGGATGAAACTTCCACTTCTAAGAAAATCGTCTACTATAACACAATTCTAGCCATCATTTTGCAGGAACTAACGAACCTTGTCTTTCTTATCTTTTCGCCAGAAACTATAAATCCCTTTCCTAACAAGTCCCACAATCGTCTACCTCAATAGAGTAACATGCAGATTTAAGGAAACTCGGCCCTTGAAACCTTCCATTCCCACCCCGAATTAATGCCAGAAGCCTAGACGACCAAATACATAAAATATTTTTTTAAATAATATAACTAATTATTACTTAAGTCTCCAACTTTGTTTACAAACCCCATCTTATCTTCTGTACCATTCCACATCACAGATTTTTCTCTCGTTATTTCCACATTCGCCACTATTTCATCACACAATATCCGATATTTTTACAAATTTATTTACACTAATTCTCTATAGCCCGTGATCATCTTTTGATAAGCCTATTCACACTTCGCCCTTCCTACATGTTCTTCCGTCACAGCACTCAATATGGCTCGGAGTGACACAAAAACAGATTTTTATATTTTACTTTTTTTCACTTCAACAAGGACGTGTTCACAACCTAAGAGCCTATGTTCAGTTTCTTCGGTATGTTGCTGTTCGTAATCACCATAAAAGAACCAATTTCATCATGAGATTTACAACAACACCAAAAATGTTGTAACCAAAACGGAAAATAAACTCAGGACCACTCTTACCAAAAAAGACATGCAAGCTACCTTTCCTACTTGCTGAATAGTACTTTTTGCTGAATAGTACTTTATTAGCGAAAGATTATTGCGTCTTATGGTTGTACAAACTGTGTCCAAAATCCTGAACAAATACTAGTTTCATTAAAAACTGGTTCTTACTTAGCTCTGACTTGAATTGTTGCATTTACCTGCATACTACTGGTCTCGCTTGATGGTGAATATTAATCCACGTTGTTTGCCTGTCATTTCCGCGTTTCCCAGTCGACTGTCTCTGAATATGGAAAACATTAGCACGACAACCTAAGGCTGCGTCCATGCTAATATTCAACCATGACGTGGTAACTGGTGTGCGGGACAACTGCTCCAGGTATCGCTGACTGCTGCTGCTGTTCATGGTTGCGGTGGCGGTGTTAGTACTCGTGCTGCTACTACTGCTGCTGCTGTTATAAAGAGACAGAGAGAAAAATAACTTCAGCTAGAAAACAACTTCGTTCTAAAAGCGGACGTCTTCTGTAGGGAAAATGAATCTATTTATACATTCAGATGTAATAGCGCAAAAATAAAATAGCTTAATGGTGGCAAACTCGTGCAGATCCTGTTATTGCTGTCACTGATATTATAGAGCTTGAAAGTAAAAATACAGCAATTCATAATTTTGACAATTTTATTGTACTGACAATGAAGCTGGATGATAACTCGCAGAGGCGAACATTGGCTAAAAATATCTGCGCGAGTGAATGAAATAGGCGGAAGACGTCGCTAGAAAGAAAAAACCGCAACTGGACAGTGCGTTAGTTTGAAAACCTAGGAGAATATGGGTATTACACTCAAGACATATAGGGTGGTAATGAACTATACTGTCAAACTGAAAGAGGTGATTCTTCACATTTAAGTAAGAAAAGTTTTACGTGAACCTGTGGATAAAAGTGCATAGTTTCAGAGTTAAGGTCGTCTAAAAGCGTGGAAGAGCTACATTTCAATAGCGGTTTTTTTTTTAAGTTTCTGAAAGGGTGGTCTGTATCAGAGTAAAGCAAGTCCCCCCCACACAATCCATCCAAAAATGCGAATTTCAGCAATGTGCAATGGGTGTGCAAGAGATTACGCACAATTTTAAGAAACGCTCCCAACAGAATTCCCATATATACTAAGACATAAAGCTGGGTTCCACGTAGGCAAGATGTAAGCCTTCACATCAATGAACCCGCAATGCGTTAGCGGGAAGTCCGAAGTGTTAGGACCGTCAGCTTTGCGGTTTCTCGTGCTCAGAAGAGCGCGTGGTATGGTGTTTTTTGATGCTACGATTCATTTTTTTTTTTTTCTATAAACATGAAGAAACATATCACAACACATCAGCAAGCTTAAAGGCTTGCTTTCTGCCTACATGGGACCCATATTGAAGTCAGAGCATATCTGGGAACTGTCCTATGCGGTGAATCCTTTTGAGTACACATTACACACTACTGAAATATGCATTTTTGGATGGCGTATGTTATCTTCCTTTACGCCAATATGGGTCGTCACTCCCATCTTCCTTGTGTTCGAAATAACAGGTGTTGCAATGTATTATCCCCATGCTTCTGGATGGCCCTTAGCTCTGAGACTATGCACTTTAATCCACAGGTCCATATTAACATCTTTCTTATTTTGATGTAAGGAATCACCTGTTAAACTTCATTAACATCCTATATATAGTATATAACATGCATCCAACATATTATCGTCTTACCTTTGGTTGGTTGATGTGCTTTCTGATGACGGACCTGGAACAGATGCGGATCTCAACAGGCGTTTTCCTTTACAATCAGGCACACTTGGAGGACTAGAGCTAGGTTCATGGTCTTTATAATCGCTGCATTTCTCCAGAATGGATAGTAATGACTACGGAAGAAAAAACACAATGAAATTCTGAAAGTAAGTAAGGGTAGTTCTCAAAAATATTAATCTACACTGCTATGAAAAGCTACGAAGTCTTGATTTAGACCCGAGTGAACTATTTTCTCTTGATTCATATAAATTTTATGGTTTATTAATGCTACTAGTGAGTGAAGAAAGTAAAACTGAACGTGTATTACGTGAGCACCTAACATGATAATGTGGAATTACCTATCAGTGTTAAAATGAAATATTATGACAGCTTCAAATTCAGCCTCAAGAAACATTAACTACTGTACAATACAAATTCTCTTACCTAAAATATGATGCAGTGATTGTTCTACCACATATCTCTTATCCTAGCAAAATCATCTCCACATACTAATGATTTCATGCAACGTAATAAACAAATATGATATTACTTGAAATATGAAAATATATTTAAAAAGCATTTTTCTTTGAAAACTTTTCACTTTCCACCATATTTTCAATTAAAATTAAAGCACGTAATGTAGCCAACAACCTAATGCTTTACCTTTATAATCCAATCACGTGTTGGGCCGTGATAACTTAAATTCCTCAAAACTCTATGTAGTCGACTAGTATTTAATTTCGGCTCGTCTACAAAAAGAAGAACTAGCAAACATGCCAAGGACTCATGGTCAAGCAACTGGCGACCTCTCAACCTGGAAAAAATTTACAGACGAATATGATTTTATTGACAAGTATGATATCACTGTACAACTACATATTCAGACTTTTCAGCGTCATTTTAGTTTTATTTATTTATTTTGAGCATGTCTACTTCAAAATTACAATATCAGTTACAACATGAATCCTTGGTCACATACTGAAACTAAGACAGTTTTAGAACAACAGTTTGTGTCTCACATTCATATTATAAACATGTTTAGTATGCGCCACCGCCCAGATCATATAACCTGAAAATTAGCTTGATAAGAGTTCCTGGCTTTTAAACAAACCTATAAGAAAACAATACAAACTAGTAACTTTGAACTCTTACGAGGAAACAGATTCAAGTGTGATACGAAATTGTGGACAAGTTTATGCGCAATCGAGGTGTTTTTGTGAACAATGAATTCCATTAGAGGAAAAAACCCTCGATCCCAAGCGTTCTGGAGATATTTAGGAGTAAGGGGAAAGTTGGTGCTCTGAAATTGTGTAGATTTTTGGCTATGTTGCGAGTAAATATTTAAAGATTGCATTTATAAACCTTAAGAAAGATGCACCACAGGGAATGAAAAATATGTTGAATGTTGAGGTGAGTGGTGTAGCTTTTACCCGGGACAGGAAAAAGAAAGGCCTATGAGGAATAACGCCATTGACACGAAGAACAAAATTGTATGATATTACTTGCTAATATACCATGTCTTTTGTACGTAGAAAATGAGAAAAAGTTATATGAAAATGTATTAATTATACTGCCAAAGGAATAGACACGTTATTATGTGAACAAAAATACAAGGTCATATTCTGTGTAAAAGCGCTATAGAAGAACAAATATAATATGAAACAAACACACACTGTTGCAAACGTCCACTATTTTTATATATTTTTCATCCTATTTGACCTAATTATGTTTTTATTCGATTCAGCGTACAAAGAAACCTATACATAGACAACTTACACGCCTATTTCAGAGGCAACAATTGAACTCTGTTATTTTCTCTTTCCCCTTCCAAAACATTCTTTCCCTAGAACTTTTATGGACTCTTCAGTTCTGTAACCCTCATGTCTAATGCAACGTATTACTAAAGTTTCGTAGATGAAGGAATTCTTCATTTCTAAAGGTCTATTTTACTTGTACTCTTGCTACATACTCAAAACTTAGCAAAATAACGGAGCAACAGCCTTCCGCTTATTCCTCTATATCTCCGGAACGGTTGATATCGAAGATTTTTCCCTCTAATGGGTTTAATTGTGCACAAAAACACTTCGTTTGCACGTAAACTCGTCCACAATTTCGTGTCTCACACGAATCGGTTTCCTCGTTAGAAGAAAGGGACAGAGGGTTGTTTTAAGACAGAAAACATACCAGAAGTCAGTATTATAAACAAATAAGTCACTGAAACAGAAAAAATGCTAGACATTACACCTGATATGTTAACTTGTGGTTGCAGGTTTAGGTTTTCGTCATTAAAAGCACTGCATAAACCGACTAGCACATAAGTTAAAAATGCTCACCAATCAAGGAAAGAAAGGACAAGAATGTTTTTATATAACGAAACTGCTGTAGAGCGTTATAAGATTTTAAATATAAATACCGAAAATTTAATATTTGCAATAGGACTCCTGAAATAAAAGCTACGAGATATTGTTACATACGAGAAATACAATATATATAACGGGTGTTCAGAAACTAACTATGCAGTTCATAACTAGCCGTATTTTATTTTCCATAAACCACTTTAAACAACTGAAATTAACTCGAAGCTAAACTTTTATGTCATAGAAGTTATAATAGATGCTGAAAGTGATCCCCTTGCACTTGAAGACATAGTTGCAAACGTTTCTGCATGTTCTTGAAGACGCTGCTGCAGAACATCACTTAGCAAACCACAACATGGCACTGGATAGTTACTTTCTGAACACCCGGTATAAGGCGCAAGAACCAATATTTATTAAAAGTATGAGTGAAGATTAACAATATGCCTGGATTACTCTCACAATAATAAATCACTGTTCAAAATATAAAGATGTCGCTTCTTCTGATAATAGATGCGCATATGTAGAATTTTCATTTTCTCACTTTTGTAGCGCTCATTCAACACGCAAGTGATTCACTCCCTCGCGAAATAATAATATTAATAAATAAAAAGTAAAATACGTTATAAAAAATGAAATATTTTAGTTTAACATCTTACGATTAGGCACCGAGGCTAAGGGAGACTATGATGATAAATGAATAAAATGGTGGAATGAAGTGGGGGGAATCGGGAGAACCCCGAGAAAACCTACGCATACAGTGTTTGTCCATCACAAAGCTGCTCACTTGGCACGAGCTGGCATCGAACCTGGGATAACGCGCACCAGAGGTGAACGTCTATCACTGAGCCACCGCGGCCCGAAAATATGTTATGAAAACGAAGACATGTTACTAAGAATATCCGTTGCACTATATTATTTCACCTTAAGGGCTTAACTAAGAATCACACAACTCATCAAAAATTTACTTACGTAGTCTGATTGTTAACGGCTATGCAAAAGTTTGCAATCTTCTCCACTCTGACATAGCCAGCGAGTGCCACAGTTGGTGAGTATGTGTGTGTGTTGACCCTAGGTCGCTCTTTTTTTGCAAACCTGAT
This sequence comes from Thermobia domestica, assembly GCF_964235325.1. Classification (NCBI taxonomy): domain Eukaryota; kingdom Metazoa; phylum Arthropoda; class Insecta; order Zygentoma; family Lepismatidae; genus Thermobia; species Thermobia domestica. The sequence goes on along the minus strand of NC_137459.1, from coordinate 20,883,282 downwards.
AATTTAATTGATTGATCACTGTCTGTTCTTTGTCAACGTGGAAGATAAGAAGGACGCTGTCACCTATCTACAAGAGCTTGGAACTAAGCCAGGACTTCAATCTGGTGCAGTTGGAGTGTTCATACAAACCGTGAAGATCATCTGCACAGTAGAGGCCCTTTCCTACTACAGTATCTTACCTCCAACCGTAGGCGCCAACTACGTGAATACTCCGGGGCTCAAACACCCACTGGAGGTATTTAATGCATGCTGAGCACATATTGAATTTTTGAGTTCGAATTAACTTCGAAATTACATTTTCATGTTGTTAATAAAAAAAAATTAACTATAGTGCATGTGATTCCAGGTGCAATTTTAGATAGGGATGCGTGTGTGTTGATATCAATACCTATTTAGACTTCAAATTTATGGCACATCAAGAATCGAGCGATATAACATTACAACAATTGTAATAGGTGAGTGTAAATTTATACTTTTTAATTTGTAATTTATACTTTTAAAAATGTAAAGTACTTGACGTAAATTACAAGACAGCCGAATCATTTTCTATTTTCACTCAAATCATACTCAAATGTTCTAAATAGTATTACTATCATCATTATAATTTTAATAATTTTTTGTCTCCTTATTTTGGCCAATACTGCTAAACATGTTTCAAATTCACAAACAAAATCTTAATGTTTAGGAATTTTGTTTAATATAAAATTTAGGTTATAGTCCTTAAATATGTTAAAATTGAAAAAATATTCGCAATTTAAAAATAATTTTACGGTTTATTTTATTTCAACATGTCTCGATAGTCTTTCTCGGCTCCCAGGAAGAATTTAGGAACCATTGGTCTGTTGGCTCTACTTTAAAAAAAGCTGAAGCCTAAGAACCCACTGAGAAACTTCAAAGTCGGCGCCTATGCCTCCAACTATAAGACCTCCCAGAAAGATAGCAACTGCCCGAAACCTAAGATCCATTAAAACGATGGTTCTGAAACTGTGTGCTGCGAAATCGCACTCTGTATTAGAATCTTGGCACATTCTGACACCTGATTTCAGAACTACTGTCAGAAGACACCTTATAGGGACATGGGCTTACAAGTAAATGCAAAGAAAACTAAATACATGGAAATTCGCCGTGACTGTAATAGTGCAAATTATGGATATATTAAAATACGAGGTAATACTGTCGACCAAGTGTATACTCTCAAATATCTAGGATCAACATTAACAGACCAGAACCATTTTACGAAGAAATTCAATGTCAACTGATAGTAGTGAATCCGTGTTATTACTGAGTCCAGAATCTGTTGTCGCCGCGAATCCTGTCGAAGAATCTGTACTTTAAAATATATGAAACGATAGTTTTATCTATTGTGTTGTGTGGTTGAGAAACACGGTCACTTACTCCGAGAGAAAAACCGAGGCTGAAAGTATTTGAAAATAAAATCCTGAAGCAAAAATTCAGACTCACGGGGACAGAAAAGGGGAATGGTGAAAAATTCAGAACCAGGTACTGCACAATTTATACGAATTACTCATATGTTATGGTCATTAACTCTAGCAATCTCACGTAAGCAGGTATGTAGCCCGAATGGAAGAAAGTAAAAAACACTCAAAATTTTAAACTGGAAACCTTATCGGAAAAATAGCATTACAAAGGCATTCTACATTTATTCATATTTTAAGTTACTGACATTTTGTTCAGAGAACTCTCTAACGTAAAAAACTATCAAAATTTAGAAATTTCATTGTGTACTCCCTCAAGTAAACGAAGTAGAGTAAACTGTGAAGGACTCTTGTCAGTTAGATGATGCACTTCCAACTGTATGTGAGTGACCAGCACATATACTTCCAATGAATGGATGAGGATATTGGTTTTAGAAATACCTCACTCAGAAGTCATCTTTGACTAATTTTAAGTATGTATATATATATATATATATATATATATATATATATATATATATATATATATATATATATGATGTGAAATCTGACTTTTACGTCCCATGGTTATGCTGGCTAGGCTAAAGGAGACGGTGATGATGAGTAATGAACGGAATGAAGGAAGTGGAAGGAAATTTTGAGAACCCCGAGGAAACCCAAGCACACGATGTTTGTCCACCATATATATACACACTATGGTTGGATTTTTAGTAATGGCAACACTGCTATATATATATATATATATATATATATTATATACACACTTGGGAACAAAGGAATCTATTATAATTCATACCAGCAGTAGATTAGATGCCGACCCTCCCTCAGAGCACATGAGCTCGTCTGTCCTCTCCTCCATGAGCGCAAAACGCCAGCAGTTAGAAGGAAGTTCTGAGTGAGTGCTCGTGGAATACAGTCATGTTTACGAAGCAAGGTCAGAGGAGCTGGTTGAAAATTGAATGCACTAGAGATAGGAATGCAAAACAGTGCTAAGTACTGCAAGATGTTTGCGGTGCAAGTGCATTACCATACCGTACAGCAGCAGGGTGGGTCAAAGCCTTTAATGACGAACGACAAAATGTCGCCGACATGCCTCACTCCGGCCATCCTCCTTAAGTGAAGATGTGCAAAACGTGAACGAGTTAGTGCTGGCGGATCGGAACGCCACGATTCGTCAGTTGGCCAACGATACAGGACTAGCGTATTCGACTGTGTTGAAAATTCTGAAGAACCTGGGATTGCGTAAAATCGCCTCAAGGTGGCTTCCATATGATCTGACTAAACAACACAAGTGGCTGCAATATAATGCCGCTCGAGCACACTTGGAGCGGTATCAACGTGAAGGTGGGACCTTCTCACGGCGGATCATCGCTACTGATGAGACCTGAGCCACAGCGTATGAACCACAGCTGAAACGGCAATCAAACGAGTGGGGTCATCCTGGGTCACCGAGGAAAACAACAGTTCGGAATACCCCAATCAATGTGAAAGCTATGCTCATTATTGCACACGACTGGGATGGTGTAATCATAAACCATATCGTCCCCCAAGGACACACTGTTAGTGCAGAGTACTACTGCAATTTTCGTAAAACAATCTGCGAGCAGCTGTAAAACGAAAACGACGCCACTTCCTGACACACCCACCCATCGTTCTGCGTGACAATGCAAGGACACATTCATCAAGTGAAGTCTGTGATTTGTTGCATCGTTCGGGCTGGGAAGTGCTTTATCAACCCCCATATTCTCCAGATTTAAGTCCCTGCGACTATGACCTTCCTCCGAAGATGAAGGGAACACTTCGTGGAACACGCTTCCGTACAGTTGATTATCTCCTCCAGTTGACGATAGTTCGCTCCAACCGCACTATCCAGAAATTAGGCACTGCCAACAGCATCCAGCGGCTTCCACATCGCTGGGAACTCGTGATTCACAATGCTGATGATTGCATCGAGGGCCTGTAAAACTTGGAACCTTGTAAGTACTCTACTTCAAGATATACCGTTGTTGCCATTACTAAAATCCAACCCTTGTACGCAACGGTACGGCGTACCGGCACCTTTTTAAATGAGAACTGAATATTTCCTCTTCTATCTTAAAAACAGGTTCACGAAAATCTTTGAAAATACCAAATAGTAAATCAATAATTTTATTGAAAATCCGAGTTTTTATTTATTTTTATTATTATTATTATTATTATTTTTAATTTTTTTTTCCAGGAGAAAGAGTTGCGATCTTTGTTTTTCTTGAAATCACTTAATTGTATTCAAAGACTAGAAATAGTTGGGCCCTACTGCTCTCGCTCGCTGGCACGTCTTCGCACCTCCCCTTTTCCTTCTTTTTCGCACAGAAGAAAAGATCCCCCCCCCCCAACACAACGAAAAAATCCCAACAAATTTGTCTGTCGCTGAAGTTTGACTAAACTGAAAATCAGTATAAAAATTCTGTTGGGACTCCAGCTCTGTACTTCCTCTGCAGAGGAGACTTTGCTGACTTCCTGTTTTAATGTATCCAATTAGTTGCTATTATTCATTATTAGAAAGATTAAGTGAAAGCATCCCTTAGATTTTTTCGCAAAGTTTATCCATGAATTTAATGGATGTTTGTAGAACATTTTGTAGCACGATTAGTATTCGGAAGAATATTATGTGAACAATGTGTGTATGTGTATTATTGAAATTCACTGTTTGTGGAACTCTTGATGCCTTTTGAAAACAAACAATAGCAGCTTACTTTTGCCCGTTTACAAAAAGAGAAAAAAGCAAGAAACAAATCACTAAAGAATACTGATTATCATTACGTTTATTGTATTATAAAATTAAGATGTAAGAATCAGATATTTTCAAAGTACCTGTATACATAAATTTGTACGTATGAGTTTTAGTTACAAGACTGCAGTGATATGCTACTGGACATTATTATTATTATTAATACCCTGAAAGTAAGCAAGTTGTTAACCATTATGAACATAAGACCTAGCGTACCGGTGCCTTTACTTTTAGAAATAAAACGCTGTGCATATATATATATATCGTGTTCAGACTGAATAAGGCTTGTATGTGCGTGCGAATCGAGAGTTTTGTTTTATTAAATAACCAGATCTAGCAATATGCAATTTCTGAGGACTGAAATCCAGTACTACGAGTATGAATTAATTTATGATGACCCAGTGTCAGATAAATGAAAATGCATTCAACCCACATATGATGATTACTTGGTCAACTTGAATTAAAAACTCGAATTTGGTGTTCTGTGCATCTCGGTTCAATATCACGTAAAGATCTTGAATACATACCTTACATTACCACTACTGGTTCCAACGCCACTACTCTCGCCTCGAGAACTCCATGGGCCCCACTGTCGCTGAGGTACAGCGTGGATTGCGTAACGTGTACCAATACGAGCTAATAAAAGAAAGAAAAGGATTATCAAAACAACAGTTCTATGTAAGATTTCACTCAGTGCAACCAAAAATTTTAAAGTGTAACACTGCAAATACAGTCATCGACAGAATGATTGATGTTTGACGTCCATTTTTAATACTGATACTTTACGAGGGGCAGTCTAAAAGTGGTCGTAGCTCCGTATTACCACAATATAACTACAAATATACTTAATCGACTTCAAAGTTGACACCTTCGGAACACACACACACACATTTGTTCCACCACTCCTGTGATTGGTGGCAACACTGACGAATGGCCTCTTTTGGTATCTTCCGAAATTCAGCCATCGGGTTAATTTTGATCTCTTCTACGTTGACGAAACGGAAAAGGCCCATTTTTAGCTTTGGAAAGAGCCAAAAATCCGATGGTACTAAACTGTTTTTAAGGCTATCAAACTCTCTGGGGTCAGATCAGATTTGTGCCATTGGTAATTCCTGTTTACTGGTTGAAAATTGTATTTATGCAGAAAAAACCAACAGTAAGAAACATCTAGTTACAAAAGTAAGCATTAAATGATTGTATAGGAAAACGACATAACATGCAGTTCGGAAATTATGAACTAGAGAAAAAATTTGACACTTATTAGTAACTAGCATGTATTACCCGCTTTGCTGGGTTGAAATGAAAATTTAAATGCACAAATCCGTATCTCATGTGTTTAGTACCGTAAAATATGCTCTTTTTGTATTTAATCGCATCGATTTAAACACCATCGTAAAGATCATTGATCATCTTGGCGACCCCAAAAACCATGGATTCGACACTAATATAGGTCATTTTCGATCATATATATATATATATATATATATATATATATATAATTTCTCCCCTTCCCCCGAGTGGCGGGGCGGAAATGTCACTGTTCATCTGAATGATCCCAAGAACTATAGATTAGACACTAATATTGGTCATTTTCGATTATTATTATTATTATACTATATATAGCTCCCTCTCCTCCATACTGCGGCACACAGCATCAGAATTGTCACTTAATCTCAGATACTCCTAAAACTATGGATTCGACACTAATTTTAGCCATTTTCGATCATTTTTAAAGGTTTATCCCCCTCCCCTACGTTGTACTCTCCCCCCCAACTATATTGGCTGAACTTGGATTGAAACAGCATCAGAAGTGTCACTGTTTCTCTCATCGATTACGAAAACTATGAATTCAACACTAATATCGGTCATTTTTGATCATTTTTAATTTTTAATTTTCTCTCCCCCTCCCCCCGTTATCGTCAAAGTAAATAGTCTAAAGTAATCCCTGCCCCTAAACTCATGTATGTTGAAAATTTGATTCAGATCGGTCGGGTGGTTCAAGTGATGAAGTCACAAACGCAGTCTTTTTTATTTTTATTTTCTTTACATACATATATACATATATATATATATACATATATATATATATATATATATATATATATATATATATATATACCCTTCCCCTACGTTGGATCGTAAAAGTGAAACAATAAAAAACACCCAAGGCCTGACCCTCACATATGTTGAAAATTTGATCGAGATTGGTTGGGTGGTTCAAAAGTTATTAGGTTTTATTTGTTTTTATTTATACGTAACCCTCCCCGAGGATTTACCGTTAAAGTGAAATTACAAAATTGTTTCCAGATCCGAACCTCATGTATCTTGAAAATTTGATTGAGATCGGTCGGATAGTTCAAGAGTTATTAAGTTATAAAAATAGTCACTTTCAGTCTTATATAAATTGGTTTTTATTTATCTCCCCCTCCTTCTCCTCCCCTACGTTGCTCCGTCAAACTTAAATCATAAAACTGGTCCCAGGCCTGAACCTCATCTATGTTGAAAATTTGATCAAGATCGGTCGAGTGGTTCAGGAGTTATTAAGTTTTATTTATTTTTCTATATCCCTCCCCCCCCCCCCAAGTTCTACCATCAAAGTGAATAGCCTAAAACCAGCCCAGAGCCTCGAACCTCATCCATGTTACAAATTTGATCGAGATCGGTCGGGCGGTTCACGAGAGTTAGAGTCACAAACATAGTGATTTTCAATTTTATATATATAAATTAAGCTTACCAGAACTTCGAAGAATGGACGAAAGTGTGCTGCTTCCGTGATTTACATGACTGAAAAACCGTTCCTGCATCATTTGTCGATTCCTAGCTTCCCATTCTCTACGCAGATTCTGAGCTTCAGCAGCTAACTCCGGTGGCAAAACAGATATTTGGGAATCTTCCATGTCTGTTAATATCTACGAAAGAAAATATAAATACAACGGTTAAATTATCAATAGTTTAAATATCCATGTTCCGTTTTCCGTACCAGTAAAATGTATTTTAGTATGAACGTGACCATATCTTCGGTTTTCTATGACCTGACCACATACAGATTACCAAATTTATTGTTCTCTACATTGTATATTTTCAAATATGTAGTTTTATTGTAAAGAAATAAAGGCATAATATTACATATTTGCAGCATTCTTAATTATCTGTACTTGTGCAGGTTAATTATTTTCTTTAACAGATTGGCACGAAAGTTGGTAATTTGTCCCCCATCCCTCGCAAAAGATATATACACTGCTGAAAATCTGCAAGAAAACCTTCTAGTAGAGATATCTAGGTCATTATTAAGTTAGAACACTGCAAAAACGATTGTAGTGAATGTTCCCAAAATATAATGTATGATAAATCTCAAATATAGTAGGTTGTATTTTTTTCTTGTGAAGCAAGGTGAGCTATTTCTGCTATTTGATGCGTAAGTCAAACTTTGCATCTTGGAAGGATATAAGTGATACGCATGATTCTTCCGCTCAGACCAAGTTTCCACCACAAATATGCTTATACTCATATTAATGAAAAGAAGGAAACAACCGATTTAAACTTATTTTTACACACCAACTTCTCTGTAGATGCGAATTCAGTAAACATACAAAGAGTTACTGAACAAACAGTTTCTGGAGCTTTCCATCAACATTTCTTTCCTCCATCCATTATAAAAGGGTAGCGAAATAATAACCTCTTTCGTAAGTTACAATACAAACATATTTTTAAGAAGTGACTACTCCAAAATATAATCCTCAGAAGTTCTATTATTATTTATCTACATATTAAACAGTACAGAAGAAAAAGCGTTAATTTTGTTTAATGAAAGACAAGACTTGTATTAGGGTAGTCTACTATTTACTTTTATTACACTCTGTAAAGAAAAAATAGTGACACCTCAATTCTCAAACTAACGTACACAGAAAACCATAATTGCAGCCCGTTAGAAGAGGAATAGAAGGAAATGAAGAGTGGGATAGTTCATTTGCGTTATCTGTGACACCTGTGGTGTACGACATCGCTTGCCAATTGTTTGTGTATCTGTAATATTTTCGCTAGATGGCACTGAGTGCGTCTCGTAAATTATTGTAGTGAGAATTCTGCATTGCATTTCTGATGTGTAGGCTGAGATAAATAGCAATTTATGATTGTTCTTTACTTTCCCACTGTTTGGAGAGTGTCAAGTGGCAATATTGTTGTTGTGCAGCTCTGTTTTTGTGTGATATTGTTGCTACATGTGGATTCTAAACAAGAAGGATGGGTAAGAAATGTGATTTGTCGCAATGTAAACAAGATATAATTCTTGCTTTGCACAGCTAAGGCAAATCTCCAAGTGAGATAGATGGAATAGTAGAAATCCATCATTCGACGGCAGGAAGAATAATTCACAAGCGGAAACAGCATAACAAATCGTTCCTTTGTCAACAGTGTGAAAGAAAAAAGAAAGCATCACCCAGAGCAGATTGCTAAATGAAATCAATAACACTGCAGATTTAAGGAATGATTTCCCCAAAAATCGCTTCTGTAATTTGACACAATCTTGTAATTGCAGTTACTCGTACAACTTTATTGTCTTGACTGCTTAAAGAGGATATTACGAAGAAGAAACCGTGTAGAAAGTCGAAACTGAAAAAAACACAGAGGACTTCAACATGTAGGTTTGTGAGTCGATATGCAACTTGGACTTATGACAACTGGAAGCACGTCATTTTCTTCGTTGGAAAGAAGTTTAGCATAGTGGGAAACAATGGTGGTGTGAAGTTGTGGATACGAACGAGCAAGCAACGTGACAAGGAATTTGTTTAAGAGGTACAAATATTCAGTTACTGAGTGAGGGTATGGGCTTGGTTCACCGCTAAAGACGTCAGAACGATGGATATATGTGAAGGATCGTTTGATGCACGAAAATATCTTCAAATTCTGGTACGTAAAGTTTTTACAACAGCTAAAGATGACTTTTCTGAAGAAAATATGCATTACTTCCTTTTCCAGGATGATAACGCTTCATGTCACTGAGAGAAAATCGTTAATACATGGTTCAAGAATATGACTATTTAGAATCTCATGTGGCCTCCGAACTCACCTGACATGAATCCAATTGAAAATTTGGATCGATATGAGAAGATGATTCAATAGACAACTATCTCGAATAAAATGAAATTCAAGGAACAGATAATCCGGGTGTGATTCCGTGAATTCGAGGTTGCATTTTACAATAGCCTTGTTACCAAAGGGCCCCGATGATTCGCTGCACTGCAGAAAGTCTATGGTGCATATACAAAATATAGTTTGCTGTATTGTACTTCCCGATGTTCGTACACAATATATCTTACCCTTAAGAAATTCCATTTCTTGTTTTCTGCTATTGTTGTTGATCTTTTTCACTTTTATGTATAACTCTTCCTATAAACGATTTTGCTCAAAACACACATAGCTACTTGCATATGCATATAAATTCACTAAATTCATGTCAAAAGCCTGAAACTGTGGCGCAGGTATTAAGAATGAACTGCTCATTGGTGATATACATTGTAGTATTATCAGGAATCCATGTAAAAAATCATATTGGTTAATGTATGTTGCGAAAACCATATCAGAGCAAGTGTCGCTATTTTTTCTTTACAGAGTGTATTATTATAAGGATGCAACAACGCGTTTAACGGCCCTCTTCAGCAGCATGCATAGCTAGCCTATATACGTGGACCTGTCGTTTAAAGCTGTTGGATCCATACTCTTCAAGTCTGTATGCGGAAAAAAAAAATCAAAAATCGAACCCGGGATTATATGCACAGCAAGTTAGTGTATTTCGTGATCATGAAGAGACACTAATTTAGCATCAACTGATGTCCAAGATCAACTTTCTTGCTAAAACTGTACAAGAATGTTCACATGAATTTTCAGATTCGCCTTAGAAATTGTGCAGTTTGGAGTTTGTCTTAACTGCATAAAAATTACAGTATATCGGTTTGAAATGCAACAAAACATTTTCTCCGAATATTTATTCAACATTTTCGTAAGGAAAGTAAATTCTTTATTTTTCCAAACATTGGTAACGTTCAATTAATTATTTTTGTTAAAAACATATTAGTTATTACTATTTTTTTAAAAATCTTTCCCATACTTACAGCCTGTCTGAGTGCGGGTTGGAGATTCTGGAAAAATGCCGCAGTATCAACAGGATCATTGGGATTAGCAGCTGCTGCAGCTTGTCTTTGTTGTTCCAAACGCTGCTGAGCTAAAACCTCTTCTTGAATGGAAGGTGGCAATGCAGCTAAAAATTCCGGATTCACCTCTGGAACACCCTCCGCAGCACTCTCTGTTGCCTGGGCTTGAGCACGTTCACGAAGTCTTTGCAATCTGAAAAATCAAACAACCAAATGATGCTTTGTTCAGAAGAATTTGGTATCATGAAATCCACAGAGTAATTTTCCCACCTTTTATGTCTACTGGGGGACCAAAGCTGGAAATTCTGAAGTGTAACAGCTTTACTTCACTACTGTGGACTCCTCAATTGTCACAATCCAACGCTCGTACATTACCATTCAATTACTTTTCTCACTGATTATTCTACAGGATGAGCGGAAAGGTAAGTGTTCATTAAAAATTGTCTGTAACGTTTGTAAATATTAATGGATTTCGAAGTCAGCTTGCTATATGAGACTAATGGTCCCGTCTCATCACATCTCTGAGTTTGATTTCTTAGCCACTACATACTTTTTATTATTGTACGCATAAATACAGGCTCGTAGCTAAAGCGGACTGGGCTTGTTTAAAATTATTTATTGACCCCCTTCTAAAACAGAATTTTTCAAGAGAATTTTAAAACTTAAACTAGATACGAAATTCTTGGATTTCTATTTACCAAATGCCATTCAATTTAGCACATTTTACTCATTTTGCACACAACTGTGTGTCTTACTAGATGCACAAAATATCTATCATAATTGAATAATAATATATAATTGAATTGAACCATGTACAACATTTTTTAAATACATAAAATATATTTTTGTAATCACGACTTTCTATACCATAATATTTGTCAGATAATATGTTCTTTGAAAAAGGAGTTAGAGCCCTGTTATAGATTCCATAAATAATTAATTTAAAACCGTTTTGTGTTGTTCTTTTATGTATGTCACGGCCTCCTCACAGTATCCATTTCTGCCCCCCGTAAGAAATCAGACTGGCCAACAGAAATATCTCCGCAAACTGAAAGTTTAAATAATAAATTATATATAGTAGTGACACACACCAACGAGGTACAATTTAACGCTAGTGATGCTGAGCGTTATATATATATATATATATATATATATATATATATATATATATATATATATAGGGCGCGGAAAAATTCGTAATTTTAACTTCGATAAAAATAATGTATTTGTCTATAATTTATTAACTTGTAAGAAAATATAAATCGCGAGAAAAAATGGTTTGTTTTCGTTGTAAATAACCCTATGAACTGTAACCCTATTACTACGAACCACTCCATAAAGCTAGTGTGCAAAACAATTGAGGAGTTTGAAGCAATAAGGGCGTTAAGTCTGAACAATGCAGTTGGAGAAAAACGATGTTGAAAATTTTAGTAGTTTTTTTTTCTTACATAAAACAATGTAATATGCAGTATTTTATTCCGATATTGAATTGAAATGTTACCGGGAGTCTTAAACAAGCATGGCAAAAGCCACAAATGCGTTTGATGCAAAAAACGCGTAAAGTCGCTTACGCCCTTATTACATCAAACTCCTCAATTACAGAAATTTGTATTGAATGTAACTTGAATAAAGTACTAACTGAAATTAAAACGTACGTTATTACTATTAGGGGAAATACCAAAAGAAAAAGGTTGCCATGAGTGGGGATCGAACTCAGGATCTCTGACTCCGCAGTCCAGTACGCTAACCGTATGGCCACAGGGTACGAAATTGACAATTCGCATTTTCACAATGTTATGGAAATCCCTTTTTCTTGTGTGTTGATTCAAGCGCCGTCCGTGAAGGTATTGTTTTCAATTCTGGGCCAAATCACCATCCCTTTTTCTGGAGAATTCAAAAGTGCAATAAGAATTGTGGGTTCCAATTAAAATTTTTCACGTTACCCCCCGTACCCCAAAAGAGGTGGGGACATGGGGTTGCGTTTGGTATCGCTGGATAGCTTTTCAAAAACTATTTAACATGTATTTGTTTGCTTTTCTGACCTGTATATTTCGCGAGATATTGGGCCATTCCGAGACTTTTTCCACACCCTGTTAAAGTAAGTGTTACTGAAGTAATATGATAAAATGGAGTGGTAGCGGCACTGATATTCAGGAAAAGATTTGATGTATCGGACTATCAGTTTATGTACGTACCTTAGTTGTTCACTGATAACCTCCTCTCTCATCTCAGCTGGTAATGCAGCCAAAAATGAGGGGTCGACACCTTCAGGAATTTCAATGTTCCCCAGGATCGTGAAAGTGTCAGAATTTCCCAAAATAGCAATGCCAGTTCCTTCCTCGTTCTCCTCTTGAGGCTCAGAAAGTGACCTGGAAACATCAGCACTTGTTTACAACAGGAAGTATGTCAAATCAACTAACAGACTACGTAGGTTTTATCAAGACAAGACAGGAATAGTGTCGACCTACTTAATTCAATTTACTGTACTCTGTTGATCTATACGTTTTAATACATATATATTTTTAATGAAAATTCTAGTCTTGTAAATTTTAGAAAAGTAATTAGGCCTGTTTAACAAGGTGTTAAGAAAATCGTTTCAGGTATAATCACACAATCTCATTCATCAAGAACCTCAAAACGAACAAAACTTTTCAATTGAATTTTGAATAACGAGCTTTATAAGGTAGACAGGTGTCACTTTTTCTAATACATGCAAATCTACAAATTATCTAAGTATATACTAAAACTTTGCGTGTGTTCAATATTTAAAATTACATGAAACTTTCTGTGTCGATATATCAGATAGTCCACGAAAGTATTAAGCCTTCAGTTATATATCAGGATGGCGTTGAAGTCTCACAGCTCAGGCTACACGAGTCGCAGCTAGTCAATGCTAGTATTAGTAACAGCCGACAGTTGAAGCTAGTAGATGTATAAATTCTTACATCAGCCGTAAAGGGTAGGATTTAGATTTCTGGGCTATCGACATCGATGGTCATTTAGCCCGTCATGTATGAGGGATGACGTCCCTCGGCAATCACATTATCCAGAGAAAGGATTGGCGAAGGAAGGAATCGGCCTGGAACCTGTAAGTTAGGTACCACCCCGCCATTTGCTTGGTGTGAATGAGGAAACTCCAGGAAAACCCCATTCAGGATGGCTGGCCTGAGAAGGGTTTTACGCTTTTTGGACCGAGTGTCTCCACTGAGAATCGAACCCGGGACCGCTCGCGAGAGCGTTAGCGAGTGCGCTACGCGGAGTCACACATCAGCCGTAAAGTATTGTGTCGTTGAGATGAGTGAACCTTCCGCAAACCTGTGCTGTAGTTTGCAATTTTATTCCTATCAGGACGCAAGTACTGCGTAAGCACGTGAAGAAATTTCTCCTGTTATGGCCAAGATACGTTATCAAGAGCAAAAGCCACAAGATGGTTCAGTAATTCGAAATTTTGATATCCAAGACGTTCCTTGCAATGGATCAAAAATCAATACCTCAAAAATGGATGATATTCTGGCAAAGCTTAGCAACACCGGGATATAAGCAGTTATGACATCACCATTGACGTAAACTTTGATCATCAAACAGTGGTAAACCATTTGGAGAAAGATGGCTACAAAAAAGAAGCTCGACGTTTGGGTATAACATTATCTGACTCAACAGCATATACTCGATGGAAGTTCTACCTGCCAATCTATACTGAAAAGTAATGAACTCGAGCCATTTTTACAGCGGTTGACCACGAGTGATGGAAACTGGATAACCTACAACAATGTGCGAAGGAGATAGTGCTCCAAGCGACGAGAATCTTCACTGTCTGCAGCAAAGCCCACATTGACGCCTAGGGAGGTTATGTGGCGCGTTTGGCGGAATTCGTAAAGCATCGTGCATCGCGAGGTACTTCTGCCGCCGGGAAGAATGATAGACTCGAACCTGTGCTGTCGACAATTAGTACAAATGCACCAAACAATTCGAAAGAAATGGCAGGAACTGGTCAACAGAAAGGGTGTCGTATACCGCACTGACAGTTCCAGACCGCGTACATCTTTAACGACCCGTCAGAATTTAGCTGAGAGACCTCCATGCATCTATGGTATAGCCTGGACCTGGCATCGTCCGACTATCATTTGTTTCGGGCTGCAAAACTCTCTGGTGTTAAGTTAGTTTCAAAAGAGACCCGTGAAAACCACGTTACAATTGTTTGATTAGAAACCACACAATTTCTACAGTGACGGGATTACGATACTGCCGGAGAAATGGCAGGTCATCGACCAAAATAGTGCATATGTTAGTCTCAAATAATACATGTATTCTTAATTTTTATCTTCAAAGGCTCAATACCTTTTTGATAACCTGTTATATTAATCACGAGTCTGTAATCTTAAATATTAAATATGCAAACTATTTTCAGATTTACAGAATAGAAAGTAAATATTGTAAAAGCAAATTATAGATAAAAATATCTCATTTGATATGTAGTGTGTTATATACAGCTAAGTAGGCCAGTTAGTTTTTAAATATAATATATTGTGCATAATAACTTAATTCTAAGTGTTTCCTCTACTGTTATAACTTTGTTAGAAATCATTTTTCGTGCTAAGAATTGACCTGTTGCTGTTGTATAAAGCATTCTAGCTTCGGACTGAGGACAACCAGAGGCAGGCTTTATTTCTATCCTTCCTGCGGGATACGAAATCAATCTAAAAATGGCATGATCTGGACCTTTCATTCCGAATTCTTTGTTGACGCTAAAAGTGCAAGTGGTCTCTTTCTCCTATTTTGGTTGTTCTGCATCTTGCCGGGATTAACACCACCGGCGACGTGTTTTCTAGAAAATCTTATCAGGGAGTCCCATAACTTGGCCTACTCTCTCTGAATCAAGTGACTGTACCCGCATAGTGTCAGTTTCCTTACTGAAAAGTTTCGCAGTAGGACTTCTCAACTGAATTCCGGGTCCCCAGTATAATAGAGTCCCCAGTAGTTAGTTTCCAAAGCAACTACTTTTACACTGCTTTCATATCCTGCTCAAAAGCTAGGAGAGAAGCTTATCTCTTTTCGAAAGTCTCTAGTTTCCTTTATTCGGAACTAGAATGCTTTATAAAAAAAGAAGCCAACTTGAAAAATGAGTAAAAATTTTTAACAAGTTCAACGTTACATCTGTTGTACAAAAGACACTTATCTAATTTACAAACCGTATATTTTGTTTACTTGTTGAAACTTCTGGATATAGTTTGTAAGATTAATCTACAGCGGAATCACTAATATTAAAGAAAACTATGTCTAACTAAATTACCTTTATAAAACACAAAACGAAATTAACATGCGGCAAAAGGCTTTGAGTACACGTCACAAAAAATTCAGATTTAAAATTAGAACTGCTCTAAACGTGACAACATCTATGCATATTTCAAGTACAAATATGGAGAACTTTACATAAGCATGCACAAAGAAATATAGCCCAACAAGTGGGGTATCATACCTGAGTTCTGTAGCTTCAGCTCCTGCTCCACTGCTAGCTGGTTGAGATTCTCCCCCACTTTCAATCTGAGAGCGAAGCCAACTGGCAGCTGCTTCCAGATCGATGCAATCTTCTACGGCCATTCGAGGTCTCCTCTGACCGGCAGCAACTGGGGTTATCGTTTCTTCAAGGGCAGCAGCACCCTGAGACGCTTCATCTTCTGATGCACGGGACCTCTGCGAGCCACTTTCTTCTTGTCCACTTCCTTCAGGCGCCTCATCTTCCACGTCCCCGCGTGATGATCTCATTACTGCAGCAGTACGACTACTGAGGCTGTTCTCCGGCAATTCATCTTCTACTGCTACACGAGACAACCTTCGTGGCGCTGCTGCATTAGTAGTGTTCGCCGCCGGTAATTCATGTTCGATTGTCACCCGTGAGGATAACCTTCGTGGCATTACGGTTGCGACACGAGGTGGCTCTTGAGCTACGCTACTTCCAGGCATCTCTTCATCTGAAGTGCGTGATCTTCTTCGCGTCATTATATTAGTACGGAACTCTTCCGATAAGCTACTTTCAGACATTTCTTCCTCTCCACCTACACGAGACCTCCTCCGCGGTGGCATGTTATTTCGGAGCTCTTGCGGTAAGCTACCTTCTGGGACCTCCTCTTCTGTTAAGCGTGAAGATCTTCGTGGAAAGACGGAGTTCTCGACAGTAGTGCTATGTCGCATTTCTTGGTTAGCTGAAGGTGTGCGTGATGCTGCTGCTCCTGGGAACAGGTCAATTAGTTCTTGTGGAACTTGCCTCACAGCGGAATGAGCGTTACTGGCTGGAGCAGTCACCATGTCGGACTGTGATCCATCTTGCTGTGAAGTAGCCTCTTGAAAGCCGAATTCAGATGAACCACGACCATTCTGATCAGAGTCCCGTTCCGCATTCTCTGATTCTCCTGAAATGGGTATTAAGGGTGGGAGTGTGCTTGTTAATAAAGCGTATGTACGAGAATCCATGCGAGAACCCATATAATTACTTGAGTTGCTGTCGTTTGTACCTGCAAGCTCTGTAGTTTCAGTACGTTCATTTGTGTTCGACCGAGAAACATCATCTCGATCTTCATTTACATCTCGAATACATGCTGCGATCATTCTACCCAAAGGCATTTGAGAAGTCTCTGCATTGGTCGCGTTAGGCTCAGCATTGGCGTTCGCTGGCTGTGATGGTAGGAATTCGGTTAGAGATGTAAGTAGTCCAGAGGTCAATTCGGAGAAATCAGGGCCTTCAATAGGTGTCGATGAAAGCGTTGGGCGTAGCACAGATTCCACAATCGATTCCGCCAGACTTTCAGTCGCTGAAGTGACAATCCGAGTGCTTGTCCCTTGGGTAGGTGCACTTTCGGTTGTTGGAACAGTTTCAGAAGTAGCCACTTCCATCTCACCTAAACACAAAAGAAAGATATTCAGAGACATAGAAGTTAACGAGGTCTGAGTAATTTTAAGAGAACTAACTACGAAATAACGATATCTGAAAATTCCAACATATAAACAAAGAAACATGAACGAAATGTAAAGACAGTGGCGACACAATATATAGAAAAGTATCTTACGAGAAGACATAATAATGGAGAAAGGCAGAGATTCTACCACAATGGCATTTGTTTGGTGGGACTAAGAAAAATCGCAATCTGAGAACAAACCTTATTCAGTAAAGTTAAGAAGCTAAATATTACAGATACTGCTGCCATAACTGTTAACTTATTTAATGATACATGTAAGTCCCATCAGATGAAACTCTTTACTTTAAACATATGTAACCAACAGTGCTAATTATCTTCTGACAACGAAACACGTTATTTTAGTGCAAAAGAAACTTGTAACACAAGTCATTTTTATATGTAAGAACACATGTTGAGAAGAGCAAGCCTAATACAAATGATGGAATTTGTCAGTCAGTGTATCTACCTTGATTCGTTTCTGGCTTCAATGTATTGTTTGGACAAAAAGCTTCAGTACTGTCCTCCATATTTTAAAGTTCTTTCGAAGTGGATGATCGCGAGATTCGAATCTGGGACAGATTAATTACTAAGCAAGAATGTTATCCGTTCATTTACAAGGGGATATCGAAAAGTTTCGAGCAATCAGCTTGAGTGGAAACACAGAAAATAGTTAGAAACCGTCTTAAGTATGTGTATTATAATTTTCTTAGCTTAAAGACAATTTTTTATCAGCCTACGAGAAAGATTAAAGAAAAACGCTTTTACATTAGCACTCTGTTCGTCATGGCGTCTGTTACTCTCTATATCTCGAGAAAAAGAAAAGAGCTATCAACAAACTGCCTTCAAATTTGGATTTAACCCTCGATTTGCATACTTATTTTAAACATCTGAGTTGTTTGTCAACGGCTTCGTCAGGAATCCATTGGAGGGGGGGGGGGGGGGTTTCGACTGTATCCCGAGAATCAAAGGCTATCAAAATACGATTTTAGAAGTCAAAATCAGTCACCTCGAATTAATACGCACTTTTCAATTTTATGAAGTGCCTGCCAATGGTGTTGCCACGGACTTCCTTTGTATATTCGTGTAACGCTCAGTACCTCACGAACAACAGCAGTTATCGATAAATGATCTTTAGATTCGGAACGATCACCCTTCGATTTATCAGGGCGTTTCTAGTGTCATGATCTGCCACCCAATGGCGCCGCTCAGAGTGTTTATTCGCTTTTCGAAGAGTTTATTTAGAAACTTATATTAAAGATCAGTTCTCAATTTAACGTCGTAGAAACTGCGTTCTCAGCTGTCGAGTCGCGACAGAGCCACCCACGTTTAAAAGTAAACTTGCTTTGTTATCTTTTCCTTTTATCATAGATAAATAATGGAATGGATTATAAATGATAACCCTGAAATACGTTCAAACCTAAATACGACGGAAACCAACCCTCAACGAGCAAGGTCATGCTGACAATTGTTTAAGACCAGCATCGAGTAGTGATGATGGATTCCCTGGATAAGGGTAGTACAATTACAGGGGCACACTATGCTCCACTGCTGCAGAAATTACGGGATTCCATTCGAACCAAGAGATGTGAAATGTTGATCAAAGTGTCATATCCTTCAAAGCAACCTCCAGTTTCCAACTCCCATTTTGCCCAGATAACAGCACGAATCTGCGGTATGAAATCCTTCCCTATCTTCCGTACTATCCTGAACTTGCATTATCTGACTTTCATTTTCTTAACGATGAAGTCATTTTTGAAGGGGAAGCACTTGAAAGACAATGAAACTGATTTCAGAAGTCAAGGCATGGCTTCTAGAACAATCTGCGGACTTAAGCAAAATCAAGGTCTTCACAAGTGCATAAAGCAAATTGGGAAAATGTGTGGGCATTGGTGGTTTTATGTAAGAGAAGAACTAATGTCTTTGCCAGATTTCGTTTATGTCGGTCAATAGTAAGTGGGCCAGGGGAATTTTTTTTAACACTCCAGGTATGAGGGAGTCTTCTCGACGGATTGCCTTCCACAGAGTAAAATAATCACTATTATTGCGATTTTCTAGCTCAGTTATGTGAGGAATTCAAGGTGAAGCAGACAGGAATGTCTAGAAAACGGGTGCTGCTGTTGGCTGGCACGTAACTCTTCTATTTAAATTTAAAAAAAAGTTAAATCAGGATTCGAAAAATTTTCTCCGTCCATCACCGAATGATTTCTTCCTTTTTTCGAAACCTAAGGCTCCACTCAACCACCATCATTCTAAAACAAATGTTAACATCCTTTCTGAAATGTTGCAAACTGAACTGTCTGTTTACAAACCTTTCACAAGATGACCGACTGCTCGCAGAAAAGGTCGCTTAGCCTGTGACTTTGTAGCAAAAGGAAGTCTTCCAGTTTTACGTCCAACAATTACTTAGGCTAAGGGAGACGGTGATAATGAGAATGAATGAAACAGTGGGGCGAGATGGTAAAACCCTGACAAAAACCACGTACACGGTGTTAGTCTACCACAAAGCCCACTTTGCGCGAGCTCGGTTCAAACCAGATCCCCCATGCACCAGAAGAGAACTTTCTACGACTGAGTCACAGCGACCACTGTGACTATATAGAAAAGGACCAATTCTGTCATAGAGCAATAGCTGTAGAAAGGTGTTTTAGGTAGTTGAACAAGCTAGTTGATACATCCGCGACCTCATTTTCCGAGCTTTTGTAACTACCTGAGAATTTCTGATTTATTCTTCTTGGTACATAAAATTTACTCCTACTGTTCTACGAAAGCAAAATGTAGAAAATAAGAAACGTACTTTCTGTAGTATCCTTCTTTGCTTCTGTTTCTCGCTTCTTCGCTGCTTCTTCCTCCATCTGCTTCCTTCGCTTTTCTCGTCTTTCAGCGTGCTCTTTGTCTTTTGCCTTTCTAAGCCAATTGGACATCTGATACGCAACGCCTGGAAAAACAAAAATACATCGCTAACCACATCTTTCTAACAAATAAGCATAACAAATACAATATAAGGCATTAGCATTTTTTTAACTAATAATAAAAAGAAAGTTAAAATGGATTATCAAGGTTAAAATGTTGTCACAATAGCTACAACATATTTAATGCATGCATGCATTATGGTTAATTCTAATGAAATGTCTTGGGAATGTTAGAATAATCTGCCAACTTGGTCCACGTAATTCTGTACAGGTTTCACAAGCCCACGACTGAAATGTGATGGAAAATCTTCCAGCCCAAAAAAATTATAACAAATCGAGAAGCATTTAATAAACATGAAGCATCATTCACGATCAAACTTATTTTCGGAACATCAATAAGGAACATACTACTGTGGGTTTAAGTCTTCTCTCTATGATTAAATTATTGCCTCAAAATGACTGAGATTGCTTTCCTTTAAGTTGTGGAAACATGAAACAAAACTCTTGAGCCTATTTTACATCATACATATAATGATTTAGCATACACATAGGAAATACAATCTTTTCAATCAAATATCAACTACATCCACATCTGCATCTTTTCTCTAAACCTTTCGTCAACTCGTTCAAATTTATTTGTTAAATATTCATAGTTTGTCAAATTGAAGATTAGTGCTTACAGATAGTGTCTATACAATGAATACCAAAATTTGTGTTCGATCTAGAGATGCGGTTTGGGAGTGTTGGAAGAACAGTTTTCTTTTTTCTCTTTGTGTAATTGTGATACATGTAAAATAAGACGAATTTATTACTAAAGAGAGTCACTACCAGTATTGAAGCAAATTACAACTATTTCAACTTGAAAAATAACAAAAAAAGTAACAAATCACGTACCTGCAATACAATCTGTAGAGCACTCTGAGTCAACTAATTTCGACTCCTCATTCCACCACTGTAAGGCCATTGGAATATTGTTTAGAGTTGCGGTTAAACTTGGACCAAACAAGTAACCAGACTGATCCTGCCAAGTACAGAAAATCAATAAATTAGGAAAATCCTTAGCGTATTATGAATTAACTGATTAGCTAACTTTTTTAAAATCAGTTTTATGTCCCACTATTGTGGCCTATAGACTAATGGGAGCCCATGAAAAATTCATTATAATGACTAGGGTAATAATGACAAATATACATCCACAATTTAAATTGGTATAGAATGGTTTAGCTTATTAGCCTAACCTCAGAGCACTCGACTACGCCAATAGGTTATGTGGATGAGTCAACCAAGATCCACTAGCATTGCTGTTTCGGCAAATTCTTCAATTTATCACAGGCAGAATTTTGGACTCATCTGTGGGAACCACAGAAATGTGTAGAATGTGAAAGATTGTCTACGTTTAGTGTTGTCTTATAAACAACGGAGTACAATAAGAGAGATCCGTAATTTTTGCTTAAATTTCCAATAGTTTAAAGAATAAACAGATCAAAGATAATCAAGTAGGGAAACGTGCTACATGAAAATAAATGTGAACCACACGATAGCTTCTACTTTCTTTACCTGTACTTGTTTGGAACCATAAAGTAGCTTCTGGATCTGTGCATTTTCTTTAAAACTGAAAACAAACTTACTTGACTTGGTCACTTTGATACTAAATAGAATTACAACTTGTATAGTGATCAGTATATTAACTTCAAATTGTATTTTTCAATAATTATGCTTTCAGGAACTTTCGCCTAAAAGCGCACTATTGTCTTTCAATATCTTTACAAAGGAATGTACATTTATCTACTAAAGTTCAAAAGGTATAAAAAGTATGACGTTATCTTTTGATGATATACTTAAGTTAATTATTCTCTCTTCGCTACAATACATACCACAAAGTTGATATCTTCTTCTTCTGTATTTGCAAATATTCCAAGACCATTATCCATCAATACGACTCTCGTATCACGAATATTTGCCCCTGCGAGGGCCTGACTAGCTGTTATTTGCAAGTCTTGGTTACCTGAGCCCAAGAGTCTGAAAAAAGAAAAGTTTAGTTTAAGAGCTCATACAAAAGTTAGTATTTTATTTTACTACTTAAGTGTTTACGGGTAAGAAGAGATCATATGGGTAACGGGAGTTTTTCGACTGCTGGGTTTCCCAAATAATTATCATTGTGGTATACTAGGTATGCAACTTTTTTTTTTTTTAATACATAAAAAAGAACAATTAACTTGGGGTTTGGAAACTGTAAAATCTAATACTTTGAAGTGAAAAATAATTAACCCCACTACCACACAGAACCGCATAAACTTCCATAACCTATTTTTGAGAATCCGGAATGCTGTCGGGGTAGATAATTTTCCCTTTTATTTGTTGTGTTACGTTACCAAAGGAAGCCCAGATGTGTTTTGCGTCATTGGGAATAGGAGTTCACCCGTCTGTTGGAGTGAAGTCTGCCATACTTCGCTTGCATAAAATATTATAGCATGGCAAAGGATTAGGTATGTTCTAAAGCTCTGAATACGGATTCCTAGAATCCTTTTCGTTATATCAATTTCCAAGACACACAACAGTGTCATCTACAAATTATTCCGATAAAGGAAGTATTGTTACTTACTTTTTATTTTAAACCAAACCAAACCAAGTTTTTCCTCGTACAATCACAATCAAATTGTTCCTGTGGCCACACCTGAACTTCCATAGGTAACATCAAAGAAAATTTTGATAGTGACTGTCATGTTTTACAGTCCACAGCAAAAAACCTGGAACATGAGCATGTAAGTTGATTGTGAAACTAGGCCTAACAGCCCAGGGAATCAACATAACGTCTAAGTGGCAAGAATCACGCCAGACGAAACATCAGCGTTCTCCCCTGCACACTTATTTTGGAGCAAAAGACTTCGTTGTTTTTTTCAATAAACTTACATTCTCATGTTACAGGTTTTTTGCTGGGGACTGTACAATCATATCCTACAATAATCGTC
Organism: Thermobia domestica; assembly: GCF_964235325.1. NCBI lineage: Eukaryota > Metazoa > Arthropoda > Insecta > Zygentoma > Lepismatidae > Thermobia > Thermobia domestica. The sequence goes on along the minus strand of NC_137459.1, from coordinate 20,860,105 downwards.
AAAACTTTACACTTTTTTTGTTTTTAACACTTATCTAAAACCAAAGACAAGTTCTTACGTGAAAGATCTGAAAATATCCTTACCTTTGCAAGATCATTGGAGGATTTGGACTTCGTGAGTTGAGCTGGAGATACTGATATCGCCTTTGTCTATTGTTCGATCGCTGACCACGGGGTGTAAGGTTTCCTACTTCGAGTGTGTGTCTTGATGTTAGCAGAGGATGTCCTGACGTTCCTGGACTAGCAGCTGAAAATTCAATTACAGTGATATCTGTACATATATTCTTCACAAAGAAAATAGTTAAGCCACTAACAACGTTAATCTAATCACAGAACCAAAGCTAAATTACTACTGAAACAAATTACTTTAAACTGATAATGTCTAAAAGCTCAGTCTATTATGTGGTGGACAATGTCCCTCATTAATGGCATTCGTGTACAACCATCAAAGTTCGTCTGCAATAAATTAAAACTTACAGACAGTCTGAGTTATACCCAAAACAGAAATTCATGTAATGGGTTCTGAGCACACACAGAGTGTGCTCGCCTTTGGTGTGTGTAGTTCTACATTCTACTCCAATGGCGCTTAGTTTCCGCTAGAAAACTGTCCAAATTGTGACAAGTAAAGCAAAATTTTAAAATCAAAACCCTCAGTCAAGTACGCTGAATTAATCGGCAACGACGTACAAGACCACTCTACACTTAGAGAGCCATCCCCGAACAACCCAAGCGGGTATCAAACTAGGTACACCCAGCACATCAAAGACGAGTGTGACAACTATCCACTTTCTATACATACAATCAAGGATATAAAAGATGTGAAGTTAAATACGAAAACATATTATAGAATAATAATTGGATAACTACGTGTCAACAGACGAACTTTTAAACTTTCGAAGACGGGGAGGAACACGCTGAAACGTTGAAATAAAATTTTGATCACTTGTCCTATATTTAAAGCCTCTACACTAAAAAATTGTAGGTGAGATATCTATCTATCAATATTATATATATATATATATATATATATAAAATCAAGGCTGAAACAAGCAATCATGATTCTCCTTTATATTTTTAACGTAGTTTTCGCGGATACTTATGATTACTACTTTACATATTTCATCCAAGATTTGTTGACCGAATTTCTGACCTTCCAAACGGAAGTTACTACTTTCACTTTTGAGTAATTCTGAATTTAATTATTACATACATTGGAGGATGATTATTGTGAAATTATAATTTTAAAATATTGTTCCGGCATTAAGTAAACGGTGTTCTACAATGTCTTATAAAGAGAGATGCTGCTTCTAAAACGTCATAAATATAATAATAATAATAATAATAATAATAATAATAATAATAATAATAATAATAATAATAATAATGAGACGAAACCCCGAACGTTCCATTTAACAAAATGTCGATGGCTTCTCAAAGGAAAAGGTATCAGTAATCACAATAACTGTGACGGATTTTTCGTTATGCTGATTACGGAGAAGCATGGAACTGTACTAAAATATGAAAATCTGGTAGCAAAAAAATAAATAAGTGGACAAATATAATAAAATAACAAAAAAAAATCAGACTGAATATTTTCCCTTTGTTTTGTAAAATTAATTGGACTAATCAACAACTAATCCGCTAAGCAAATAAAGTATAAATACTAGATATTTTACAACTCAACAGCGAGCAGCACTGTGAAGGCAATGTGTGCCAACAGTTAACAAAAACAAATGAGACAGAATTAAAATATTAAAAACAAAGTATTATATGGAGGATCTGAAGACGAATGATAGACTTCGAAAAATATAGTATGAACTATTCTGAGAAAAAAAAAGTATGTAAGCATAGTTTGAAAATTATTCATTTCCGCGCAAAAAAAAAAAAAAAAAATAAATAAAATAAATAAATAAATAAGGCTTTTGATGGACCTAGATCCATCACTATGAACAAGTACAAGAAAATGGTGTTAACCATTGGACGTGGAAGGGATATCAACATCAGAGGCGTTCAAAACTAGCACCAGCGGTACAAGATAGTCAACAACGCCCAGTAACGACAAGTTGCATTTATGAAGCGCGGGATTTTTTCTTAACTGAGTAGTTTCTATGATCCTCTGAGTTCCTCACAACTTTACTCACTACACCAGTTCCTTGATACAACTCGATACAGTAACTGAGAGTAATTACGATCGGTGAACGTGACCACCAAATTAGCCTGTAGCATCTAATCCACTGACCTCCCAGGTACGCACATGTAGGTAGTTTGTAGTGCGTTGTGTTAACTGGACTGATACCCCGTTTAATAGGTAGAATATAAAAAACAGATAACAAGAGGTATATCCTCAAGTGCAGCTGGTAGGATACTAATCAGAATGTTACAGTACTCATTTACATCCAGATTATTAATAAATCGGGTCAATGATTTTACTTGTGTCCGTTTCAGTAGCGAGGCTATATGAGACGTGGACCTACAGCTTAACCTGAGTTCCGAACCACATGAGCTTCCGACGGGAATCGAACCCGCGCCTTCCGCTTCAAAGGCACATACTCTATTCACACAGCCACAAGAAAGTTCACCGAGCTAATGAGCATGTCATATGTAAGCCCACGTCACATATTAACAGAAATGTTCCTTTGAAATAGACTTTTTATAATGCATGAGGATTGTCTCAGACCTCATAAGAGAGAGTTATGACTATTGCTGATACATCTTTGGTAAACGCTACATTATCTGTAAAAAGAATCACCTCGTGCAACTGTGAATGGTGAAGAATACATTAAATGCAATTCTTACTTCCGTATTTCCCGTTTCAGACTTGTCATTGATACGCCTTTATACCACAACATAAACTCACTCTCTGCACGGACAGCAATTTATGTAGTGCTATGACTACATTAGATAGAATTACATATGCTTTCCTTATTAAGTGCTACTCGCCTTTTCTAAACAATGAAAACGATTAGTCTTCAGTAGCATTCGGCACACATGATAGTCAGGAGTACGATATACTGGAAAGTAACCACCGTATTTTTCAACAGTTGCGCTACAAATGCCACTAGAAATATTCGGTCATAGATCATGTTGACGTATTCTGCACTACTAAACAGTGACAGTATCAACGACCAAGGACTCTGTAGTCACGCACAAATACTACTTACTCGTTACACGTCACCACCACTGATCCTTCCGTCAAAGAGTGTTGGGCGCGTACGCGGTTCAGGTGTAAAAGCACTGGTATGAGATCATGGTGAAACCAAACAAGTTCTTAATTTTTGTACTCGAACTAAATATTTCCGGATGCATGCTTATAAAAAATATTTTTGTACATAAGATTAGTCCATACTATCACCTTTCGAAGCCCTTACCATTCGTTCTGAAACACCCAGTATACATGAAAATTAAACCTGATAAAACTAAAAACAAAATAAAAAGAACTTTAAAGAATGTGAATCTAACAAACAAAAGAGTTCGTAAACCTAGTAATATTCGTAGAACACGACTGAAATCATGCAACAGCAGCCTTAAAAATACTCATATTTGAGTTCTAGGAGATTCCACAAGATTGAGGACCAACACTTCTCACTGCACAAGCGACCCGACTACCCACAGAAAGGAAGGTGTTAGATATGAGTGTCAGAACATGACTAAAACGCGTTAGAATCTAAGAAAATTCCTTCGGTTACATTCTGCTTTAACTTGTATCGGAGCTTGTGATGGATGCTGAAAGGAACCTGCGCAAGTGGTGTGTTGAACAGCTGAGTCAGCCAAGTCGTTACCATAGATGTGTCATGGCCAGGTTTTTTACACCAATGGCACTTACAATGCCCTTCTGGTTCACAATAATGTCTCACATGAAACAGTGTTTTATAAATTTTCCATACTGGTGACAACGCTTTGTGAGTCAGTTGGTAGAAGCACACGATGCAGTGGAATATGGAGAGAATAATCTAAGACATATTACTGTCAATTCAGCAGTAAATACTGAAGACAATCTTTGCAATCAATACTGAACTTTCCTTGTTTATAAGACATGGCCAACAGAAATATGTAATAATCATGAGTACAAACTAACAAACTATTTTAGTTGTGATTGATGTCTTTAGCAGTCCACATTTTTAAATATTTATCACTTGAATGAGTGCCACAGTAAGTTGGAGAGAAGGTACGTACTGTCATAGCGAGTCACACATCCACTTCAGGTCAACTCGAAGTTCATTCGAGATGGATATTTTAATGGTCGCTATACTAATCTTTTCCAATGTACGAAGGAACATTTTCTATTCGCCGAATTGCTTCTTTCTCAAGCTTATTATTCAGAAATTTGTATTTTTATTCGCGTGACACGCAAGGCTTCTTTGCTGTGCAGCATGACAGAAAAAATATCGCGTAAGCAATTACCTGAATTATCATTACCATTAACTGGTTCTTCGAATAGGCCAAAGGGTAACTGGAATGACCTGTTGCTTTCACTAAGTACCAAAGGTCCAGACGGATCCTGATCGGCATATTGGATCATGAAGAAATCGTTGTCATCTCTGTCAAGACCTGAGATACGGAACATTCCTTCATCTGAGTCGAAGAATTCCAAGGGATCGTCTTCATATCCGGAACCAGCTTCCTCCTCTTCATCTTCATTATCACCTACGAAAAGAATAATCAACTGTCGTAGCAGCAGACGAACATGCGACAAAAGTTGGGAGAATGAAAGATCAAAATGAAGAGGTATAAAATAAATTGGATTTTAAAAAATCAAAGGAATAGTTGAAAAAAACCTGCATAAACATGGACCATATGGGAACCAAGATCGAACCTTGCAAGCGAATAAAATCAGCGAATGTTATTGTACATACGACATTACAACCGGGACTCAAAATTTCTCTAGTCTGTACGCACTTCAATTTCTTGGAATCTTATTTAGCAGGTTTGTACTGCAAATGAAATTTAAATAAAAGTCTTCAATACAGTATTAAAGAGCTTCCAATGTAACAGAAGTGATAAAAACATTGACACTTTCAAACTGCGAAGTTTAATTTAATTCAAACTACGACGTTTAATTTAATCAAATGATAGCCTCGTAAGCTAAAAGATCCGAATTAGAAGCTCTTGTGTCGTTATCAAAGGTTTTTGTCGCTATACTAGACAAGTAAAATAGTAACTAGTATTAACGACAAGGTTAGTTCATTTTCTAATTTTTGTTCCAGTCTTCTTTAGATCTAAAACAAGCAATAATAGGCAATACAATGCCATTGCCTATGTTACTTAATCAAAAATTATCCTATATATCACCTCCAATAAAGCAACTTAGGAATACACCACTTCATTCTGTGTATAAAACAAAGTTTGCTCAGCTGGACCCAAATCCGAATTATTATCATTAGAACTTTATTAAACGTAAGATAATTCTATACCTATTAAAGTAATATGTTCTTTCATTTCTTTCAGCTCTCTTAGAAGTGATAATATTCAGACACCATCGAAGCGTCAAGTTCATATACAGAGTGGATCATTTATCCTGATACGCCCTTGTCACTTTTAAGTTAGTGGACAAAAAACGCTAAAATTTTGTACGATACAAAAATATTGGCAGGGAGACACTGATGTACTATGCGATACGACAAGCTTAGCAGTATTGTCAACCAAAGATAAAGTTGCATTTTTTTCAAATGGTAGTATGTCAGGTTATTGCATATTTCAAATCTGATGTAAAAGGAAAACACAATATTACATTTGTCATGCAGTACTGCAAACTAAGGATGCTACAGTATCACAAACATCGAAAATCAAACGAATTTCGGAGGATTTTACAACAATAATCACGCAAATAAGACTGAACAGGGTCATGCACATCCAATACTACAATGTTGTATACTGCGGTAATCATACGACGTATTTCGAAAAAGTAGAAGCAAAATTACAAAGAATTGAAAATTAACTTTTTCAAAGAACTTAATTTCAAAAAATATTTAGAAAGTATCAAATTGCATTATATGCATTGCTTCCAATAGCCAAAAAGAAAATTAAAAATAAAATCTTTGAGTTTTACGCCCCACGATTATGCCGGCTAGACTAAAGGAGACGGTAATGAGAAATGTGGGAAATGGTGGAATCAGAACGAGGGAGGAAACGGGAGAACCCGAGGAAAGCTACGCACACGCTGCTTGTCCACCACAAAGTTCACTTGGCGCAAGCTGGGATTGAACCAGGGACCCCATGCACCAGAAGTGAACGCTCTACCACTGAGCCACTGCGACCCCTTAATACACACAAAGGTCATAGTAACGTTTACAGCAATTTGATATCTGAAGCCATTCGGGATATACGAAAGAAAATGAAAATTTGATATATTGTTCAAAACAGCGTATTTGTGGAAACTTCCTAAAAGAATTTCTGAATTACTTTGCTTCGATAACATTACGACAATATTTTTTGGTACGGAATTACAGTAAGTTCTGGAAATTACATAGTTTAAAGCAGCGTTACAAACTATAACAAGTTTTATCATATCTCCAGAACGGTTTGAGGTATAAAATTGATGTGAAATAGCATTGTCATCTTCACATCCATTGAAAACTATATATGTAACTGAATGAGATACTTATCTAAACTAGTTTTTTAAATATACGCTTCTAAAAAAACGCCAATTTAATTCATTGGAAATTCGTCATTATCATAAAGTATTTTGGATGTAGATCGTCTCGTCCATTTCATTTGCGTTGTTACTGCTGTAGAGACCACGAAATTTGTATTTTTGTGATACTGTAGGGTTCTTAGTTTACAATACTGCATGAAAAGTGTTTATATATAGATGATCGGTTTGGCCCGTGCAACACGACCCCGTAAGTTCATGTCATGTAATTCGCGGCGGACTGTGATTGTCGAAACAGGGTGGGGGAGGTGCTGATTGAGTTCCTCCGTCACTTGCTCCGCAGTGGCACGACGGTTCTGCGTGACAATGCGCCTTAATGCCCGGCGTGACCCTGTCACTCATGATTTTCTTCCGCCCACTGTTCCGCTTCCCCGATGTGGTTTTCCCGTGTGTTGTGTAGGCCGTCATCACCTTCGATGGTGAACATGGTGATCAGAAAAATGGAAACACCTGTAGTTGGCAACACGTCAGATGTATGGGTTGGCAGTGGTGTCGTGGCGCCCGCAGCGCCGGACCGCTGTTGGTGGTGTGTTAAGTCGGTCTCCATACTACGTCAGGCGCAGTGGAACAGCAGTGTCCAGTGGCTGCTGCAGACGGAGGTAGTGTAAAATGGGAGACCTCTCAGATTTTCAAAGAGGGTAAATTGTTGGTGCGCGGTTATGTGGAGTGAGTGTGACGGCAGTGGCTACTGTGTTAGGTGTGTCGCGTGGGGCAGTGTCGAAGGTGATGACGGCCTACACAACACACGGGAAAACCACATCGGGGAAGCGGAACAGTGGGCGGAAGAAAATCATGAGTGACAGGGTCACGCCGGGCATTAAGGCGCATTGTCACGCAGAACCGTCGTGCCACTGCGGAGCAAGTGACGGAGGAACTCAATCAGCACCTCCCCCACCCTGTTTCGACAATCACAGTCCGCCGCGAATTACATGACATGAACTTACGGGGTCGTGTTGCACAGGCCAAACCGCTCATCAGGGACCATAACGCTTTCGCACGCCGAAAATGATGCCGCGACCATGCAACTTGGACCGTTGAGGACTGGAAATATGTGATATGGTCGGATGAGTCACCCTTCACCCTATTCCCAACCACGGGTCGTGTTTATGTGTGGAGAACGCCCAAAGAAGCTTATGATCTGCAGTGTCTCCGCCCAACTGTGAAACATGGCGGCGGCTCGGTGATGCTGTGGGCCGCCATATCATGGTTTTCATTGGGTCCTGTGGTCACACTTAGCGCACGAATCACTGCCAACGATTATGTCGCAATTTTAGGAGACCACTTGCATCCTATGGTCCGGATGTTGTTCCCGGACAATGACGCCATCTTCCAGGATGATAATGAACCCATTCACACAGCTGGCGTTGTTGCAGCGTGGTTTGAGGAACATCGGTATGAAGTTCAACACCTCCCCTGGCCCGCCCAATCCCCAGATCTCAACATAATTGAACATCTGTGGTCCGTCTTGGAAACACGACTCCGGCGACGATTTCTACCTCCATCCTCTCTCACAGAACTGGCCGATGCCCTGCACGAGGAATGGTGTAAAATTCCACTTGGTACCATTCACGACCTCTATGCCTGCATCCCACGTCACATCAAGGCTGTTCTGAATGCGAAAGGTGGCCCGACACCATATTAATCTGGTAAGTTGCAATTTCGTTCAGGTGTTTCCATTTTTCTGATCACCATCTGTATATATATATATATATATATATATATATATATATATATATATATATATATATATATATATATATATGCATATAAAATTGAAAATTACTATGTTTGTGACAATCTCCTGAACCACTCGACCGATCTTGATCAAACTTTCAACATAGACGAGGTTCAGGCCTTGGATCGTTTTTATGATTTAAATTTGACGTAGCAACGTAGGGGAGGAGAAGGAAGGGGAGATATATAAAAATCAATTTATATAAGACTGAAAGTGAATATTTTTTTTAACTTAATAACTCGAACTATCCAACCGATCTCAATCAAATTTTCAACATACATGAGTTTAGGAGCAGGGATTACTTTAGGCTATTCACTTTGACGATGCAAGGTAGGGGAGGGGGGGATAGAAATTTAAAAATGATTGAAAATGACTAATATTAGTGTCGAATCCGTAGTTTTAGGAGTAGCTGAGATTAACAGTGACAATTCTGATGCCATGTGCCGCAGCACGGAGGAGGGGGGAGCTATATATAATAATGATCGAAAACGACCAATATTAGTGTCTAATTCATAGTTTTTGGGATCATTCAGATGAACAGTGACATTTCCGTTCCGGTTTAAATCCAAAATCAGCCCCGTCACTTGGGGGAGGGGGAGAAAAAGATATAAAAATGATCGAAAATGGCCACTATCAGTGTCGAATTTATAGTTTTCTGGATCTCTTAGATGAACAGTGATACATTCGATCCCGTTTAATTCCAAATTCAAACCCGCAACTTGGGGGAGGAGGGAAGAGAGATTTAAAAATAATCGAAAATGACCAATATTAGTGCTGAATCGAAAATTTTTGGGGTCGCTGAGATGAACGGTGACACTTCCGATGCCATGACCCGCAACAGGGGGAAATATATGTGTATACATATAAATGGTCAAAAATGAGTGTTGAATCTATAGTTCTTGCGGTCGCGGAGAGAGTGAAACTTTTGATGCTGTTTAAATCCATTTTCAGCCCGAACACTTGGAAGATGAGGAGGGGTGACACACATTAAAATGATCGAAAATGAGCAATGCTAGTGTGCATTTAAATTATTTATTTCAACCCAGCGAAGCGGGTAATATATGCTAGTTTTGTATATTTTCCTTTCGCACGCAAATTTGAAATATGTAATAATTTAACGTAGTGTCATTTGAAAAAATAAAATGTTATGTGCTGGCAACGCTGTTTACCATGTGGTATCACAGAATATGTCAAACAATGTCCCACGCCGATATTTGCATGGTACAAAATTTTAGCATCTTTTGTCAATTAGTTTAAAAACGTTGCAAGGTCGTATCAAATTAAATGGTCCACCCTTAAACTTACTTAAACACATTACGTGGAGCGCTCACCACTACAGATACGGGTCGGCCGAAACGTTCTGCATCTTCATATGGAGCAGACAAGGCACACATCTGGAATTAATGTAAACTTTGTTTTTTCTCTACATCCTTAATTCTTGTTGTCACTTCCCAAAAGGAGATGCGCCCGGCGGACATGGTCGAGCAATTTAAGGCTATCGACTGACGATAGTGTGCTCGCGTGGGTATATGTATTATCCTTTCACAAACTCATTTCATCATCATTCATTACTCACAGCCTCCTTTGCTCTTTAGGACATAACCATTGTCGAAATTGATCGTCAGTCCCCATAACCAAGTATGCAATTTAGAAGAAGTCAAGTTCTCGTAGTCCAAAATAGACTTTTCTATTGCTTACCTTGGTACTTAGTCACAGAATCACATATCTATATTCATTCATGGTATCCAAGCTGAAAAATATCTTCGCTTGCATTGCAAAACATTCAACATCTGTGCCCAGTATCTGTCCCAATTTCCGACAATTTCTCTTTTACATGACAACCCATACGTGGGAAACTATAAACAATTTTGTGTCTTTACAATGACACACAAAATCCAGTTTAATTCAGCGATTCCTTAGTAAAGTGCAAAACTTTACGACCAACCCTTATATATTGATTAACTTTATTTCCTACCTTCTTCCTCATCGTCATCTTCATCATCGTCGTCGTCATCGTCATCATCGTCTGAACTATCGGACTCTGATTCACTTGTGTCGACATTTTCGATGGGTTCCTGAAAATAAATAAAAAAAACTACAATAAACAAACTAGAAGAAAAAAAATATCTTAAACAAATGCAATAGCAGCAAATGGGGAAACCTTTTAGGTATGACTAAGGACCGCATGAATAGGTATTCTGAGGGATACTAGAACCACTTACAAGACAATTAGAAGCTTGTATTACAGAGATTTCCCAGGGCCATACCTGCCCCAACCCCTCCGTAATCCGAGGGACAGAAGGCAACCGTTGTCATCTCGCAACGGTCTTTGGAGAAAAAGGGGACTTGATTGAGGTACGATTATAAATTAAGCCTATGTGTTCCAAGGAATCAAAATATTTGGAACTCTTACAATGAAGCAAAGAAATACGGAGTATCAAGTGCCATAAGCGGCTATGCTAGATGGCATGCTAGTGACATCTAGCGGGCATTGTACATATATATATATATATATATATATATATATATATATATATATATATATATATATATATATATATATATATATATATATATATATATATATATATATAACTGTGACGCACTACAAATCGCAGCACAGCAAATGTCAGATTTTCATTCTATAATTAAATCTGATTTTTACAAAAGGAAGAAAAAAACTGCAAGTTACAAGGAAAATGAATCGATGGCACTTGTCATTAATATACAGCATGTTTCGCTTGACCAATGGCAGAAATTTAAAATTTAAAGAAAGATCATGTAGGACCGGAAAAAAGAGGAAATGTTAATAACTGACACTATAGGCTTGGTTTGTTTTTCTTCCATTGGGCACTAGACGCCTCAAAAATGTTTTCTTTAACCTCCTGCGAACTGTGATTTCATCCATATTAATGAATATTAGGACATGCGTACTGATGTTCATTCAACAAGATAAAATCAAAGTTTGTACCACATAATTTGGTTGTTGAAACCACAACAGGTGTAAAACACTTTTCTAATGTCTTGTGTGAAATAAATGAAAAACCCTATCATAAACCCAATGCACTTTCTTCACAAGTGGTTTACAACGTTTTTTAAAGCAACAAGTATATAGATAGGTCAAACTGGCTCAACAGAACTTCAGCTGATATCTGTTGGTACAGAAAGAATAATACTTATTTGCTTTAAGACCAACGCTCACTAGACGGCAGCACAACAAGCTATTATGCTGCCACTCAGTTAAAGAGTTGATATATTGTATCTTGGATTTCTCTATTTCTTTGTTTCGCTTATTTCTGTTGATTCTGAGAGTTCGTATCTAACTCAACAGATAGCACTGGAGGGTTTTTGTAAGAAACGTTACCTGTGTTAATGTTGATTATTGGATTTCTGTCCTCAATCCCTCTATGCATTTCCCTACAAAATCTCTCTCTGATTCGGCATTTACATTGTTTCAGAATCTCATTACGAGTGAAACAAACTATTTATACTGCTTGTGTAATACTGAACAGGAGTGAGTCACATTAAAAAGTGCATACAACAACGTAAGCCAACACAGAAAACATCCCGACACTATATAACCAGAACGAAAGCTGTTATTGTCCTGAAATATCATGATACAGACGAATCGGGATAATTGAAGTCCCCCCTCCCTCAAGACATTAGTTTGAATACTGTTCATTCTAGCTTTGTAAATACGAATAATAAATAAATTCTGACGAAAGCAAACACTTATTATCAGCAAACTTTGAAATATATATATATATATATATATATATATATATATAATCCATCAGTTCCTGTATCAGATACATTATCTGTTAACATTATGATCTGAATATCAATAACTACGGTATATCTTCCAACTCTTCACGCTGACTGTTACATCATCTTTGTAGTGGTAGCTTGTGTGAATGCATGTGTTGACAAAACAGGTCTATCAACGCAAATGTGTTCGGAGTGGTCCCAAGTTTGATTCCCGGACTTGGAAATAATCGACCATCAAGAAATTTTCTATAATATGCATTCAAACCACTGGAAGATGATACTTTCAACTGAAAATAATCATATTAGAGTACCTGAGTTATATCAACATATTCATTGGACTCCTGGTTCAACATCTGCGTGTCGTGAATAGTTTCAGTTTCCATTTGGGCAGCTGGTGGTTCACTCTCTACTATTAGCGCCTCTCCTAAAATTTGTTCTTCAGGTGGACCAGCGTCCCTGAAAAGGAAACAAATCAATCTTTAGTGTATGCTCACGCCGGTACAAATAGAAAAAAAATTACTGATACACTGAAAGTAATCCTAAAATAAACTGCATTATTACATAAATATCCACATGAAAGGTGTTTTCTTTTCTTTTTTCTGCACAGATTTAGCGCCCACTACAAACGAAACAATTGATTACAAAGACACAGCAATTCTTATTTATACTATTTCTAGTGCAGGTACGTAACACCTTGACTGCCACCATACCTGTTGACCGTTATCATCTGTGAGCCACGGGCAACAGCCACCAGTAATAACTTGTTTTCGCCCCATAAAAGCATAAATTTTCTTTGTGTATGGTTTTGAATATACGCGACGTGGACATTAAATTTTGACTTCTACGCCATATGTATGTAATTGCATAGAACGAAAATGTTAATATATTGTTTGTGTATGGAAAATCATACACGCGGCGCTGCATGGGAGAACTTTACGTATGGAATTCCATACACATAGCAGTATGATAAGCCAGAGTTCTTACAAAATAATTTTTATTTTTTCCCTGACTTTTTCCTGATTTCCAGGTACCACATCAACCATTTTCTCTTACCTACTGCATTTAATAAGAGAAAAGTTTGGGAACTAAATAAAGGCTTCACCAATTACACTGAATAAATAAGAACTTACAATACTTAAATTAAGCAACGAATTTCTACTTGAGCTAAAGAATACATTTTGTAAGATATTAACATTGGGAAAAGAATAAGTTACATAAATCGTATTTACAAGCAATTTTCCACCTGTAGAAACAGCGTCGTCATAAATTCTGCTTATCAGCCCTGGGGTAACTTGTGCCAAACAAAGAGTTTCTAAAGGAGAGCTTTGTTCTTTGAAGCCAAACCTGAGGGGGAGGACGAGTGACTGTAGGTGAGGGGGAAGTAATCGTAGGCATAGCACTGCTAGCCTTTAAAAAACTTTCAGTTACGAATCACGGACAATTGCCAGGCTGTTCGATGAATCTTTGCACATTTTTGTGGCCGAATGGTGTGAAATACGACAATGATTTGCTTTTTCTGACTGATGGTGCTTCTTATATGAGGAAAGCTGGTAAAGCTCTTCCCATATGCTACCCTAACATGATTCACGTGACATGTGTCGTACACGCCCTACATCGATTGTGTGAAAAAAAAAAGAAAAAAGAAAAAAAAAATCCGAACCCTTTATCCTAAAGTGGACAAGTTAGTGTCAAATGGAAAAACTAGAATTGAGCTTTTTCAAAGAAACAAATTCCGATCTTTTACTTCCTCCAACACCCGTAATCACGTGCTGAGATACCTGACTTAATGCAGTACTATATTATGCGGATCATTTTGAAGCATTAGTATCTGTAGTAACTAAAGCCAGACGGTAGTTCATCCTTTTAGTAAGAGGCAGTAGCTTGAAATGTGACTTGGCTTTCATATCTCCCAATTTCAGCTTCTTGACTCACTCTATAAAGAAACTAGAAACTTCGAGAGATTTATTATTTCGGGTAAAGAATTAGAGTGCGTTGAAGGAAAACTGAATGTTCTTTCTGCTTCGAAAGCTGAAGTCGTAACAAAAAGAATTTAAGGATTTGATTGAGAAAAACATAGGCTATAAAAAACCCTATATATAATATCTGAAGTATGGGAAGTCTAAAACACAAGTGAAGTTGTTGGTATGAATATTCGTGATATTCCCCTTTTCAAATACACTAGATTAACATCGTGTGATGTAAAACGTTCCTTTTCTCAATATAAGGCATTATTCCGTGACAATAGGCATGACTTTACGATGGACAATTTGGAAAAGACGTTAGTTATTCACTGCAATGCCCATGCAATTTCGACATCTGATGAATAGGAGCTACTGGTGAGTACCAATATTTAATTCTGTATGTTAAACGTTTTCCCATACTTTTCCTTGTTCTTTTTGTTAAACACTTTTTAATTTTTAACAAATATTTTTTTTTTCATTTTTTAGCACACAAAAAAATAAATATTTTACAGATTTATAGCGCATAAAAATCCGGGCCCTATTAATGTCCCAAATGTGATGTCGGTCTATACGTCTCACATTGTTTTTGTGGCTGTTCCCTCCTCCATAACTTACATATTACATACACATAGCGTATTTCTGTACTTTTTGTTACACTATAGAAAAATGTTCTTGAGTTCCATAATTAATATATACATTAAAAAAGTGGGAAAATAAATATCAAGTGTTACATGTTATACGTCTGTAGATTATAGAAGGGTATACTAGATCACATGGTGTTGAAAACTATACATTTTACTAATTTTTAAAATATGTCAAAAAATCATCGTCTACAGGGAAAGAACCGGTATTTAAAAGCCCGTCCGGAAGGTATTAAGAATTATTATTTATGTAAAACAGCAAAAATTATACTGTACAAGAAGTTAAAATGTAAAAACAAAAATGCACGGTCTTAAATACGGTAACAGCTAAGTAACACCACAGAAAGCTACTAACAGTAATAACTATGTTTATATACTTATCGTTTTAAATTTATTACGAAAATAATTTTCTTACAAATTTGCCCGTGTTTTGGTACGATAAAAGAGTTCCCTTTACTGATTACTTACATGAGGTACCACAACATTGTTAAAAAATTTGCAAGTTCTGCAAAATTTATGGATTGCTATTAAAGCAAAGGTGAGTTACTTCTAGCAGACAATGCGCCGGCATACCGAGCAGCAGAAACACACTTCTGTCCGCTAATGTTTCTACGAATCTCGGCCCAACACCCACCATGTTCACCCGATCTGATACCGTACGGTCAGTTCCTCTTCCGGAATATGAAGAAACATTCCGAGGTAGGAGTTTTGGGGATGATTAAGAGGTCTTAAATGGGGTGGAGAATTCCAACTCTGCAGGGTTTTATGCAGATGGTATAAACGGGCTTATCCATAGATGAGTAATGTAAGACAATACAAGATGAATATGCAAAAAACATATTAGTGGACCAAACTACAGATCCCTAGCTCATCTGTATCACGGTGAAAATAAGAACTTTCTGGTTTTCCATCGTATATGGTATAACATATTTAGGTTCTGATTAATTAAGCCACCTACTTCTATAAACTTCAAGATATTCTTAAACTTACCGATCAAGAAGTTGGTCCATAATTTCTTCTAGCCCTGCTTCGTCGCCTTCCGTACCGTCTGGGTTATGACTCTCAGAGTTTGGTTCGAGGCTTTCACCAGCTGCTGAGATATCGTGCTCCGTATTTTCAGCATCTTCTACAGTCTCTTCTCCCTGAGCATTTGTCGTCTCAGAGTTGGTTACTAAATAAACAAACATAATATCATGAACTAAGATTTTCTATCATGATTCAATAAATATTGTAGGCTTTAACTAAATATGGCATAAAAAAGTTGCCACGTTTAGAGATTTGAAACTAAAGGTTTATTACAAATTACAGAGATCTACTTCTACTTTTAACTCCAAACAAAATCAATAAACTAAGTGCAAATATTGCCTCCTGCTAGACGTAACTTCCTTGGAACACACACATATACCTACAATTTCTCCAGAAACAATTTTTCTGCAAACACGAACTACTGAAACACAAAGTTTCATTTATTTTTGAAGTTTACATTAGATGATTCTGTACTTCAGACAAGATGATAAGTAATTATTATAACGAAATGAATGGTGTAAGGACAAACAATACATAATAATGATGCCCTGAACTAAGTTTGAGCCGAAACAGGTCCTACGAAAGCTAGCCTAATGCCTTTCAACGCTCAAACATATCATTAATATAAAGTGATATTTTAGCAAGTAATATGTGTAGAGTTAGCAATACTTAATTTAAATGTAGAATTGCATGTGTGTGGGATGTCTATAGCGCATGAGCATCTAGACAAAAAGCACACAGTAAAAGGATAAATAGGGGAATTATTTAACCGCACTTACTGAGTCACTGAACTTATATGTAGCTAGAATGCTGTTGTATTCGGTAAGGAATTTAAATAAATATAAAATCTGACTAAAGCGAACAATTATTATTATTAATCTGTGTTACAGTTTCGACAATATACCATTGCTTTAACATACACATTAAAATATTTATCTGATGAAGGCAAAAATTAAAAAAAACAAAACATAAAAACTTTAACCTCCCACGATTAACCTTTAGGCTAAGGGTGACGATGATTAAAGCAAGTGAATGATGATGGAAGAATTGGGGGAATGATAAAGTGGGAAAGAACAGAAATACGCCGAGAAAACCTACGGACACCATTTTGTCCACCATATACTTGGCCGGGGATAGTGTAACGTTTTCCACTGGAAGAATAATCTATTGCGATGGTTAGTGTTGTAAAAAACGGTTTTTTTTCTGTGAAGTTTTTTTTTTCAATAAAAAACATCGTTCTTTTTCATGTTTTTTTTTCAAAAGTCTGTTTTTTTTCTGGCAACTATTATTTATTGATTTATGTTGCAGATTATTGAAATAATCAACAGAACTTGAGTCGAAGCCCTCGTAACTTACAAATCGTTTGTTTCTTTGAACCTATACGAGCAAAATTGTGTGATTATTCCTTTCGGCCCCAGGTCATTTTTTGCGTTTTCCTACATTCCCAGTTAGTCACTTATTGCTCAAAAACTATTCATTCCATTGATATGGTTAAGGCCTTGTTTTTAAGAAAATGGATGTGGCTATTTTTTGGTGTAAGTTGTATTACAGTGTTGCCAACGGGTGGGAAATTGAGGGAAATATAGGGGTGAAAATTTACAAAAAATCCCTAACCGAATTTCAAAAATTTTTTGTATCTAGTACCACTGCTGCTATATGGGTTCAAGTCACTAAACAAATATTTGGTGTGTTAACAAGGTACAGTGAAGTCCTGAAGTCGCTGGCTTCCATTCAAAGAGGGAAAGAAGAAATTCTGTCACACATTAAATTTTGACACTTTTTACGCCTCAGAAGCAAAAATCAAATATGCCGGGGTACAGCTTCTCTAATTACCCTATTGAAACTTTTTGTGGTGCGTTCTATAGGGCAAAGAAGAAGCTTTCAGGTAGTGGTACGTTTGTTTCAATGTAGCCAGTAAGAGAGTAATAATAGAGGGGAAAAGGGAAATTTTCCAAATTTTTCACCTAATAGCGGAAATTAATTGTTTTGGCTGGAATCACTGCCATCAGACAGACGAAAACTATCTGAAAATAAACCGTAGTTCTCCAAGAATATATCCTACAAGTATCATGGCAATATATAACAAAGTAAGCACGAAATTTTTAAAAAAATCTCATTCTACCTCAGAAATTCACCATTTTCTTACCATTTCCAGAACATGGTTTATTATAAACCTCAACTGTACTTCCCCTAATTATTCTAGTAAAACTTTTTATGGTATGCTGTGTAGGCTAAGAATGAGGCTGTTACACACTGGTACATTTGTTCGAATGTAGCCAGCAAGAAGGAAATAATAGAAATAAAAAAGGGAATTTTTCCCAAAATTTGCCCCTAAAATCTGGAATTAAAATTTGTTGTAGTTAGCAACACTATTATCAGACACACACAAACTATCTTAAAATAAGCTTTGGTATCCCTCTAATATATCCTACAAGTATTGTGACGATATCTAATAAAGTAAGCATGTCAAATAAAAATCTCATTCTACCTTTAAAAAAATCACAGTTATCTTTCCAATTAGAGGACAAGGTCCACTGTAAACCTCAACCGTACTTTCCCTAATTATTCTATTGAAACATTCTATAGTGCATTGTGTAGAACAAAGACGAGACTTCCAGACACTGGTACGTTTGTTCCGATATAGCCAACAAGAGGGAAATAATAGAGACAAAACATATAATTTTTCCAAAATTTCCCCCTAAAATCTGGAATTAAAATATTCTGTAGCTGGCAACACTGCTACCAAACAGACGCGAACTATCTTAAATCAAACATTGGTACACCACTGATATATCCTACAAGTATTATGGCGATATTTAAGAAATAAAGCTTCTAATTACCAAAAATATATTACGGTAAACAAAAAAGTAAGGGAAAACTAGAAAAATCAAGGGCTAGAACCTAAATACGAATTTTACGTGCGCCCCCTAATTACCCCATTGTAACGATCTGTACTTTCGTTTGTTAAGTAAGGACAAATGTTCGATTGGCGTAAGTTGACTTGCACTCGGACGTACAGGTACGGATTTATAAACAAAAATTTCTAATTTTTTGTCCAAATATAGGAGAATTTTAATTTTCCTAAATGGCAACACTGCGCGCAGGCCCGTCCAATTGATGTCAACAGTTAGGTATCCATCCGAGGTATCTACCTGACAAGTCTTAAGGATGTCTTTCTACAACGAAGGAAGCTACAGGAAAAAAAAAAAAGTAAAGGAAATTCGAAATTAGAAAATTCTCGAATTTTTGACTGGGGTGAAATTTAAGAAAGAAATTCGACACCAGAAGAAAAAGAAATTAGTATGATAAACTATAAACCAACCACATTTTGCAAGAATAATATCCCGATATCTTAATTAGTGTCCACACTTGAACGGATTAAACAAGTGACACACCTGTGTGTGCCACTTTGGCCACCTGGGCCACCGAGTATACATTTGATTACATTTTTTGACTACTAACTCGTGTTGTTGTTGTAGTTATAGTCTCGACTAATAATAATATCGTTGTAAACAATAACTTTATAAGGAAAATTTTCCCTCCTTTTTACATCTTAGTTCCAACACTGTTGGTGAGAAATGCAGGGTGTTTCAAAAGG
The DNA here is from genome assembly GCF_964235325.1 of Thermobia domestica. NCBI lineage: Eukaryota > Metazoa > Arthropoda > Insecta > Zygentoma > Lepismatidae > Thermobia > Thermobia domestica. Next base: position 20,840,728 of record NC_137459.1, on the reverse strand, counting down.
AATATCGGGATTTTAAGTCTTCGTAGTACTTATTACATTTTACGTACAATTATAAGCAATGCATCAAGTAAAAGAGCACCTCAAACAGTTTTTGCTACAAGTGTTCAATGTGAGATTCATTCGTCACACGGCACACATCTAGTCGATAGGTGAGAAAGGCCCATAAACTTTCCGTCATATGGCACAAAACACATTTGATTTAGGAGAGTTTCGTTTCAATTGTACCATCTCCTGAGGATTTGCTGACGGTCAGATGCAAACATTATGAGTGTTCACATTAGCTCTTAGGTGAAAAGTCGATTTATCACTGAAGACGACACGATCCAGAAAATCTTCATTGTTATGCAATAATATTTCACTTGCAAAATTGGCAGGTAAACCGTAGTCTGTAGGCTTTAGACCTGTAGCAACTGCAAACAATAAAGACGTAGTTGCAAGCGTCTCCTTAATATTCTTCACACAGACGGTTGCACTGTACAGGTTCTGTCTTTATTAAAACAAAAAGCTTTCTGCTCTCTAGTCTTCATCTTTGCTACTTGCTCTTTCTAACGGCAGATAGAAGAAACAACGCATGTACATGCGTGCGTACAAAACTGTTTGAGTTGCTCTTTCATTTGATATAATATTTATAATTGTAAGTTAATTGTAATAGATACTACAAAGTTTCAAATCCTAATATTAATTTTGAAACACTCTGCATTATTTCAAATTGAGTCATCCTATATTCAGGTCCTAGTCAATTTGTCGCCTCGTGCAATGGCATAATTTGTCGCCTCCCCCTTTCTCCAGAAAAAACAAATCTTAGAAGTCATGATTTTAAGTATGCTACTCCAGCATGAACAACAAAGGTGAGGGTAAGTGCAGTCGCACTCAGAAAGGCTTAAATACTTACTAAAAATGCAATTCCGTTGTGTCTGTTTTTTTTTTTTCTTTAAATGTTAATCTATTATGATAGTGAAAGATAAAGCAGAGGAAAGATGGTAATCCTTTTTATAGAAATCACTATCGAGCTTCAATCTCAATGTATCAGTTTGCAATTCCAGTGCAACTAGCTCTTTTATCTTTATTTCTTGATTTTTCTTCTACATCTTCTAACATTTTTTTAAAAAAACTTGTTTCTATCTTCAATAAGGAACTTGCTTCTGACAAAAACAAGATTACTTTCATATCAAAACTGTGATAACTTACTAAATGGAACAGATATTCGCTACTATTCGAGAATTTAATTCTTGCAGTTGACAACAATCAAGCAATTTGTGCTCGGATTTATTCGACCATTTGTTTAGGCATTGTCCATATGGCCTTAAACTAATGCAACCTAAACATAATTTATGAATGTTGTATTCAAATAGAAGGTCAGCTTAGTAAATGTAACTATCATCATCATGAAGTCTGTTTCCAACAAGAAATATTTAATTTAAATAATATACTTATGACAGAATTTGTCGTACCATCCAAGCTTGCCGCTCCACGCAAATGCACGTGTTGCATATATACAGTGGCGTATTTAGGAGGTCTTCCGGGCTTAAGCTCCCCCCCCCCCCCCGAAATCTTACTATAGTAAAGTATATGAAATATTTTGCAGAATTTTCACATTTTCAGGCAAATGCCCCCGAAAGTTAGCAAAGCCTCTCCCGAAACAAAATCGTAAATACGCCACTGCATATGTGGTAGAGCCGGCTCTGCATATCATATATATCTAGTCGACAAATTATTTATATATGACATTTAGAAAAATACTATTAGGCAAATTAGTATTAGTTTCTATCGTTAGTCAAATTCTTGGAATTTTATACTGTTCGTGACATTATTTTCGTACTTATTAAAGGCCTGCATTCACGAAAAAACAAAATTCCATTTCTACTTTTATTTCTTAGTTGATATTGATGAAAACTGCTGAAACCCGAATTGTTAATAGGTATGGTATTCATGTAAATTGTAAAATATTTGTAGCGTATCAGTATCTAGCGTTTAATTTATGTTGCATTTTACGGTGATTACACCTACATAAAAATATTTCATACTTAAATAGACGTAAGATGCATTACAAATGACTATTTGAAAAAAAAAACGAAATTTAGAAAAAAAACGAGAGGCAATGTTTTTTTTTTTCTAAAAAAAACGTACATTTCTGAAAAAATACGAACCGTTTTTTTTCTATTTACAACACTAGTGATGGTCATATAATGGCTGAGTAACTTCTACTTTCAAGAGTCAGAAGAAAGTATTCTTACTATTATTATTAGGAATATAATGCCATCTGCTTCCCTAGGCTACATAGGGTGGATCTGCGGTCTGATGTGAGATCCGAAAGACAAACTCCTACCTCTCATATAGGTTTGTCCCGGAGAACGCAAATACTTCCTTTACGTATACTACATACACACAAAACACAACTCTGAACTATACATGTACCAACTTTTATGTTTTGCTTTTAGCATTATCTTCTGCGTCTTTCAACTCACCTGTGTTGCTGGGTACAATTTCAATGTGCCGTACAGTTGTCTTGTGCTTTCCTGATTTTGCTGTGCCGGACGTGGTTAACGGCTGATTAACAATGCGAGATAGTGTCTCCAAAGGCTTCAGAGCCGCATTCACGGTCACAGCCATGTTCGGGCTTGATAAGTCTAAGCTGTGAGGGATCCTAGCAAGATCTGTGATTAAACCCTTCTTCAGCATGATACGTACAATATTGGTAACGCTATTGCTGCAAAACGAGAAAACGAAAATGTTCAGATAAACTGCAAAATTGGCTACCATGAGGTTTTTTTTTTTTTTTTTTTTTTTTCTAACAAGCTTTCTACTTAAAACTACTAGTGAAGTAAAGCTAAATATCAAGAGACAAAATGTACGGCAGTGCTTTAAAAAATCCACCCACCTTTCTTTTGAATTCCATGGCAGAACCATGAGTAGGACAACGTAGTGTTGTGGTTTGAATTTTTAAAAAAAATCAAGACTGCATAGTTTCTTTTCTATTTTAATTCGCCATTATTCTTCTCAAAGCTATATAGCAACGTTAAAAGACTGCCATACGTTTAATAAAAACGGATGTTTACCTTATTAGATAGTGTTTTCGAAACAATATTATAAGTTCATAACTACTATCATTTTAATTCCCCATATTTTACTTAATTTTTGAAAACATCAAGTCTGAATTTTATACTTTTTCACTTTTTCTTTCTTCAACCAATCATACTAGTTTTCTTGCCGAGTTTATATTATGCTACTTTTTGAAACCCAAGGATAAAATTTCTTCCCAATTGTATAATACACACCGCCTCCATCCAGACAGCTTAGCTTATAATGTTTCTATGCTTTGGATTTCATTGGTAACAAGAGAAAATCCATCTGAAATTTCCTTATCTCTACCTGTTTTAGGATATTTTAAAACCTCTTTTCCACTTGATTTTGTAGATATTACGGTAAAGGCTATTACAAATCTCTTAATTGTCCTTGGGTGTATTCTGATTTGCTGTTAATTCCTTTTCCGTGTTGCACGGACGCTAATGAATAAGCATCCATATTAATATATACATAAACTGACACATAAACCTTTAAATTAAATCTTAATGCGTGAACATATTGCCTCGTATACTTCAGAAAAAGCTACATCACAGAGAGAAAATGATAAACACACAAAAGTTTATACAACTGAATAGTTTTTTTTTTTTTTTTTTTTTTTTGTTTGTTTTAAACTACACACGTCAGCAAAACCAAGTTTTGAGAAAATTAGAAAAACTATACTACACGCTATAGTTTATTCTAAAACGTCTATTTATTACTAATGTATCAAGCGTAGACAACAGCTTGACAGATGCAGTTATCTTACAAAATGTATGTCTACGTATAGCAAACAAAAGTATTGTTAACTTCATTTCTGCCAAAATTTGACATATATCCTCTTTCCTTATTTTAAACAATTCAATTATAAACCATTCTGACAATTATACAACACGAACAAGTTACTCGGTATTTCACTCACCTCATTTGCGGCAACTTTGCTGAAGACATTGGTACATTTGAAGAGGCACTGGGTGGACAGTTCTCAATCATGGTTGAAATCAAGGATGTTAAACACTGAATTTGCGAATGTTTCTCATTGGACTCCGGAAGTGCAAGTGCACGAAGCAACGCACTACGAACCTGGGAAATCAAATGAATTCAATAAGCAAGCAAAGAATAAAATCCTTTTTGTAATTATCTCCTCTATATACAACTATGAGATACTACAAGTTATCGAGGTCGTAGTTTCCAAGAATATTCAGATATTCGTTCAGGAACAGCCAAGTATCAAATATAGACATTTAGAAATTTAAGAGGTTTTTGTTTTCCAACAGAGTAAATTAAACTCAAGAAATGGTCAGCAAAGCAGACTCAATTTAAAAACACTTGAAGGAAACCGTCACCGATAAGGATGAGGATTCGCTTTTATAGTGTAAAAACACAATGTGCTACTCAAACTTTTATGAAAAGGTTTTCTTTTGGGCGTCTCCTTCTGTCGCCAAACTAATGATGACTGGTGGTAATTTTGAATAACAAAATAGTCAAAATTGTAGGAGAGAATGAGAGGGAGTTTAATACTGTAAGGAATTCTGAAGATATATCTACACACGCGTGCAACCACCTTGTTGAATTTGTAACTTGTGATCAACGGAAAACGTCTGCTACACTTACTCGGCAAGGGGGGAAAAAAACACATTAAAGTAAGTTTAAGCACCGATTCGTGAGAAATACAGGGCTATTATAGATGATATTCTCGATTTCAAAGTTTAATGACTCGCGTTTATTTATTCACAATGTCATGTAGCTTACGTTAAATGAAAGAAAATCTCAAAAGCTTTAGTGGATTGCAAAACTGATTTTTAGTTACACATTTCTTCGCTAGGGCGACAGTAAATCAAGATGGCAGAAACGAAGACAGGAGAGCAGTTTTTGTTCTCGAATTTTATGTAAAACAGTCCGTAGTTAGCATTCAACGAAATTTCAGGATGAAGTTCGGATAGATCCACGAAGCGAACACTATTCGGAAGTGGCACAGACAATTTAACGAAAGTGGGTGTATCAGCAAGGTACAATCAACAGACTGGTCAGGAGTTAATGAGAAAACAGCTGATCGTGTGCGTGCGACCTATGCTACATGCCCACAAAAATCAATTGTTCGTGTGCAAGCTAAGAACTGAACTTTAAATAGACAATAGTATGAAGAATCTGCAAAAGTGTTTGAAATTTCACCCATACTGATTGAAATTGCCGCAGGCGCTTAAACTGACTGACAAGAATAAGAGTTGAGTTTTGCATTACGATGCAAAACCTTATGGAAAGAGATTATTTCACGGAGTCAGTTGTGTTTCGTGATTAGGCTACCTTCTATCTTTCGGAGAAAGTAAACAAACAAAATGAGCGGCTGGAAGAGAACATGAAAATTTTTTTATTTTCCTGTAGGATGGGTCACCCATACTGGCACTGGGATGTCAGAAGAGAACTCAAGAGAAAGTTACCAAATCAATAGATAGGAGGAGTTAGTCGTGAGGATCAGGTCTGCTTCCTTGGTCCCCCGGTCACCAGATATCACCTCGTGCAACCTCTTTGTGGGGTTATGTTAAAAATGAAGTGTATCAACCACCCCTACCTAACAATTTACCTGAACTTCGAGTACGTATTCAAGAAACATTTACAGCTATCGACCGTGAGATGTTGGAAAGAACGTGGGAAGAATTAGAATATCGGATTCGTGTGCGCTCAAATTACGAAAGGCACTCACATTAAGCATCTTTGACTCAGACCATACCACGTATATATTACTATTATTTGAAAAAGATTGCTTTTTTCTTTCATATAACTTAAGCTGCATGACATTGTGAATTAAACTTTGAAATCGACAATAACATTTACAATAGCTCTGTATTACAACAACGCTGGACTTACAAAAAACGTACAAATAATTACGAGTATCACTGTAGGTAAGAGCTGCATTTTATAAACGTGTAAAGTTAAGCTTACTTTCATTCTAGTATGCAATAACGGAAAACTGTCGTGATAAGCTTGAAATTACACAGATCTTAGGCGAAACAAAAACTTACCTCAAACACAAGAGTGGTTTGTGCTTCCGGTGAATGGTTACAAGAGGATAATGCAGCAATCAACAAGCGGGCCATTGCGGGACATTCTCGATCTCCACCAGTTTCAGGGACAACAAGCAACTTGTCCAGAAGAAACGCTAATGCAGTCTGGTCCTGAAAAATAGGCAATACATTTCTCATATTTAAGTGTTCTAAAATACGTAAAATTGTCTACCAATAAATAACCTTAGATAGTGTTACATAGTTACCGGTCTTGCGGGCTGGATTGATGCTTGGCATATGCCTTAAAATTTCAGATTATTTACATTAAACATTCCATTAGAACTCTTGTAAACCATACAGAAAGCATGCTATAGAAACTCTACAAAGCAGTTGAACTTGAAAAACAGAATTCCCAAACTGACAGGAGGAAATGAAATGAAATCTTTTCGAGTTTTACGTTCCACGCTTATGCCGGTTAGGCTAAAGGAGACGATGATGATGAGTAATGAATGAAAGTGGTGGAATGAAGAAAGTGGTGGAATGAAGAAAGTGGGAGGAAACGGGAGAACCCCGAGAAAACCCACGCACACGGTGTTTGTCCCAAACTGAGAGGAGGATTTCTCAGGACAATTAAGCATGTCCTTGATCTTGACAGGCTTGTAAGTCCTACGACATCTTGACAATTGACTTTTCCTAATCATTATTTCATTATGGTCTTTCAACGAGCATTTATTAGTGTACTTCAGCATGCATATCATATCCGAAAGAAGTTAAAACCAAAACTGGAAATCTAAAAATTACAACATAGAAAGTAAAGACGTACATCTGAGAACAATTTTTCTTAAATTGACCAAGGATCCTTGATGTTTAGGCGGAAAATCAAATTTGAAATTAAAGAATTGGGTACAATCATCCTAGTTCGAGGACACCACCTCCGGAAAAATAAAAATTTCTCGATTGCAAAACGCGCCATGGTGTAGAATGCAGAAACATTGCAAATTTTACAATGGTTCACCGAAATTTTATAGGTACCTTATGTTCATGCCACGGAAGCTGATTACAACGTATGATGTACATTAATGTCCACCACAAATAATAGTTGCAAAATGAAATGAAATCTTTCCGAGTTTTATGTCCCACGGTTTTGCCGGTTAGGCTAAAGGAGACGGTGATGATGAGTAATGAATGAAATGGTGGAAGAAAGTGGGAGGAAACGGGAGAACCCCGAGAAAACCCACGCCTGCGGTGTTTGTCCAAAACAAAGTTCACTTGGCAAATAACAGTTGCAAACCAGATAAGTGACTGTTTTGGTTTGTGCACAAACAACATTGCGAGAAAGTGTTTTTAGGCGCTATTCCCATGTTTTGTCTGTACCTCGGTATCTGGTGGTTGATACCTCATTTCTTTTTCCTGCTACTTACTTAAACCATCTTGTTATTGACACTACGAAATCTGTGATGGTAACGAACCTGTGTTCTTGATTAGGATATTAGGGCCAAATCTGAAATGCACACTATAATCTCGTCAGTTCTATGACTTTTTATCAATATAAATCTCGTTAGTTCTATAATCCTTCTTGTCATTTACATTTTTTTTTAATTAACTAGAACTTGCTTCCAAAATCAGCAACATTTATTTCCAGTTAATACTGGTATTATCATATATAATAGGCAGATTCTTGGAATTAATCGCAAGTTGTTGTCCAGTAAAAAAGTCGCCAGTGAATGATCTAATGTATGCATAAAGTGCAGTTATTTTTACTTTCTCACATAATCATAAGCGCAAACGAGAACGATCACCATTCTGGTTTGGAACTATTATTTACAAAAGACACTATTGTACATCATGCGTTGGAATCAGTTTCATAACATGAACATAAGACACCTCAAGAAATTTGGCAATGAGGGTCAGTCTCATGCAGTGTCGCGATTTTCAGTTTTATGCAAAATAATTTGTGCGCAAGCGAGAATGATTTACAACTATTATTTACAAGACATTATTCCAGATCAGACGTTGGAATCAGACCCCTGGCTTGAACATAAAATACTAAATGAATTCGGAAATAAGTGACCGCTTCCGATATACCCTATTATAAAATTTGCAATGTTTTTGCTCTCTATGCTGTAGCGCATTTTGCAATCTGGAAATTCCTATCTTTTCCCCACGCCTGAATGAATGCAACCAATTTTGGAATTAATTCTAAACTTCAATTTCCGCCAAACAGCATCAAGGGGTCTTTTGTACTGATTTGTCTGAATTTTAAAATAGGGTACAAGTATGAGCAACCTCTCTTAAAGTAACTTATGAACGTAAAAATTATGGACTATATGTTTAAATATGGTTTTACTCCATCTTAATTCGCCACTGTATTTTTCTTTTTCGTTATAACTGTTTACTCTCATATGCACTGTTTTCACAATTGTTCTATCACAAAAGTTACTCTATGACATATCTAATTTACAAGCAAAACTACATTTGAAACCTAGAACAACTTACCTCAGTAATATGTTCACTCTCATTCGCACAATATACATGCTCTGTTATAAGTTTCGCACATCCAGCATATGATCTTACTGCTTCGGAGAGCAATTTAAGAATAGCTGATCGTGAAAGCAAAGGCCGCTTCTTCTCTTCCTCGTTGATCTTCGAAGTTGAATTCGGGTCATCCTTGGATTTCCTCAACAAATCCATCTCCTGAGACTGTTAATGAAGATAAAAGTCAACTTAGTTCACGCACATACATGAGTACAAAAGAATATATAAATTATTACATATTATGTATATCTATATATATTATATCTGGTGTCTTGTCATAAACAGTACAATCTGTTTAAATTAGTTACTGCTGGTTTCACAGAAACATATACAACTTACAGAAGTTACTTTAGTAACGAGATACCGAGAAATTGCACATTTTTTTGAGTTAACGTCCCACGGTTATGTATCGAGACTGAAAGGAGACCCATGACGAGAAGGACGATAACGGTTGAATGACGAAAGTGGAAGGAAACAGGTATACCCCGATAAAACCCGCAAACATGATATTTGTCTACAAAGACAACATGGGAAGAGCTGGGATCGAACCAGGAAGCCCATGCCCCATAGGTGAGCGCTCTACCATTAAGCTAGGGGCACCCCCGCGCACATTAAGGAAACGTATTATTATAAACTTACTTTCAGGTGCAATATTTTCTATCAGTAGATAACACTGTAGGAGTACTAACAACGTGCATACACACACGGTATATGTTGTATAACGGTCATACGACGTTTTTACTGCCATTGTGATTGCGTTCCTCGGGACACATCATTTTCTAAAGAGCAGCTAATTTTCATTGTTGAACATTATTTCACTAGTCGTTCTTATACAAGTGTTGCAGAAAACTTTAGACAGAAGTGTTCGTATGCGACAATCTTTAACACTGACAATAATGACATTAATCGCCAATTTTTTGGGAGACAGATCGCTTTCACTTTCAGAAAACCTGAGAAGGTTATCTGCATAATCATAAATACCGGTCGGAAGTGCTCAGAAATATAGAAATTTGCCACCGTACTTATGTTCTCTTTGCACAGGAACTGAAGGAGTCTGACAAAAAACATTAGCATACCAATACAAGTTTGCAGTCATCAGTCACACGCAGATTTCGTTCTTTGAATACCTTAACGGAAGGGCGTATACCAGGCATGTGCAAGTTGGAACAAGGAGTGGGCCTACCACAGAGCACTTACTGGCGTCGAGGGCTGTACGAGACAATGTATATTTTCACAAAAAGTGAATAGCCATATTCAATTTATAAAATCGTTAACACTAATATCACAGGAATATAAAAACTGTTGCTATACGATAACCAAAATATTTACCTACCAAAGAAAAGCAGAAAAATCTATTTATCCTTTTAGTGCAACACTTGACCAGTCTGCCGATGTTCGGTTGTACATTCTACACTGATGTTCCACCATGGAGGATATTTTCAAGGTGAATATTCGTTATCCAAGGACCTTCAGCTCAGTTTAAGAGATTACGTAAGAAATTCATTTTCAATAACGAGTCAGGTGGGCCAGATTAAAGGGCTTAATAGGCCGGGGGCCGGCTGTTGCACATGGTTGGTGGATACAAATAATTCGCATACAATGGAGGACCTAAAGAGAAGTATTACGACAGAGGCCAACAACTTCAGTGTACGGAAGTTCCACCAAGTAGTATCAAACGCGTTAAAAAATAAATAAATAAATAAAAGACATGAACAGTGTAGCCATTTTGAGGGTATGTTGTAAAAGCGTTCTATTCTGCATTTCTATGTATTATACGATATTAAATACAGAGTGCTTCAAGATAAATATCCGTGGTATTTATTACATTTAACGTACGATTATAAATAATATATCAAATGAAAGCACAACTCAAACAGTTTTTGCTACAATTATTCAATGTGAGCACCATTCGTCACAGGGCACATCTGTTCCATTTACTTAGTTATCAGTTTTGATATGAAAACTATTCTAGTCTTTGTCACAAACAAGTTTCTTATCATTGAAGTGGAAATAAAGGTTTTCTGTTTTTGTTTTTTAGTTGAGTTGAGTTGATTTCGAGTTTAACGTCCCTTCAGCAGCAACGCTATATGAGACGGGAACAACTGATTAACGTGGAATCCGAACCACATTAGCTCCTGCCGGGAAGTTTTTTATATTTTTTTAACAGATGTAGAAGGAAAATCAGGAAATAAAGGTAAAAGAGCTAGTTGCACTAGAATTGCAAACTGATATATTGAGACTGAAACTCGATATTAAATTCTATAAAAATGACTGCCATATTTCCTCTGCAGGTGTGTTTGCTTTATCTTTCACTAACATAATAGATTATTAAAGAAAGAAAAAAAAGGAGATATAACGAGATTGTATTTGTAGTGTTTAGATCTGTCTGATTTTTGAGTGCACTTTACTATGATGGCGTAACATACTTAAAATCGTGTCTTTTAAGATTTCTTCTTTCTGCAGAAAGAGGGGACGGCAAATTGCCTAGGGCCGGCCCTGGGTTTTCTTGCGTGGCTTCCACATTAAAATAATCACAAAATTATTAATGTACCATACAACTACTGAACGAAAGAGAAATGTAAACGTACCTGGAACTCGATCTCGGCACTGACAAGGTCATTTGATGGATCACGTAGTAGTTCGGTCCTAGACGAACGATAGGCTGTTGAAGTTGATGGTAAGCCTCTCAAAATGTGTGGTTCAACTCTCGGTATTCGACTTTCGCTACGTATTATAGAGCTGTCGCTTCTTCCTATCTGAGTTTCCGATGTTCGAAGAGAAGAGCCAGATCCGGAACTTGTAGCTTGGTTGCGACCAATTACGCTAGGCATTGGTGTGGACGTCTGTGATCCGGCTCTGTTAGTATTGTCACTTTGTTCGTCTTCTCCAGGCACAGGAACAATCAAAGCATCCAACAGATCACATATCACTTTTCTTGCTGTACCAGACAAAACCGGGATCGGTGCATCTGGCAGCTGAGGTAAGGACTTACAGATAAGCCTCGGGTCATTCTCATCGGCTGAAAAAATGACAGAATTAACACGTTTAGAAGTGTGTCCAAAATAGGAAGTCAAGAGTTATAACATTCAGTTACAGAATTTTTATACACAAAATATCCTGTCATGTGTTCCTAGCAGCTTAAAAGTAAACGGTTTCTGGCGCTGTTGCCAGTCCACAACAATGCATCAGGTTACTGGTAACTAGAAAATGTATAGTCGTGATTATTTTAATTCTTTGGACAAAATAAAATTAATAATTGACCGGTGATCAAACCAGGGATCCCGCACACCAAAGATAAGCGCTCTACCACTGAGCTACCGTGCCCCATGAAATTATAAAATACGTGACTACAAAAAATTAAGACATTTATCTTTCAACTCTGCGTATCTCGCTCCTAAAATGAAAATAAACAAATAAATAAATAAATAAGTAAAAATACATATTTTGTTGAAAGATGAAAGCGGTGGATCTTAACAATTTATTTGCTTTTCTATGGTACTTTCATCGAGGTCTTACATGCAACTACACAAAGGAAGTTACTCAGAAAACATTATGTACTCATCAAAGTATATCAAAGTGAGCTAGATAACTCATCACCATAACTTCCTCATTGTTATAATGTCTTCTGTTTTACAAGTGTAGTCTGTCAATTACAAGTAATATTTTTGAACAAAAGCTTACGAGGGATTATGGCCGGCTACATGGTGCACATTCAAGTGATCGATGCGAGGTCGGTCTGTCTTTCGCAGTTCACTACTTACTAATTCAAGCAGTTTCTTAAACCCTTAGTTTACCATTCATTTCCCACAGACCTGTAAAAATTAAAACTATTTTTTTAACTAATAAAAATTTAAAATGGTCCTTGTCAAACTGAAATTTTCCAGCTTATGCCCAAGTTTATACTTGAAAAATAAGTAAATTCAAAATCCTAAATATATTTCTTTTGTCAAAATACATATGGATACATAGACTGGAAAATTATTCCTGAAGTGAGCTCCCCGAGAACACTAAAAAACTGTGCAGGATTATACGCATTTTGTGCCATTTACGATGCTTGAAGATAAGCCTCTTTCAATTCCAAGAATATTCGAATTCTCTATGCCTCTGACAGTACTCTCGCTTTCTGATCTGCTGTATTGTAGATCTACGTTAATGAACTGTAAATTCTTCCACACAACCAAGAAAAATAAATCAGAAAACACGTAATGAACTGTCAATGATTTAAATTCCGCATTTAACGTTCGCACTTAGTAACAGCATGCTCATTGTAAAAATGAACATTATCAGCGTGGCGCTACGCTACAATCTTAAAGACGAAAACGTAACTACTGGCACCATACAACAAAAGATGCCAATTCGTGGTCTGAACAGAATTTACACATTTCAAGATGCTCGTGTATTCTCGGGATTTTAATTGTTTATAAGAATTAAAAATCAGAGTTTCGATATTTTAAAGTTAAGGGGTTAATTACCTAGTAATACAGGTAAACAAAAAATTCATAGTAGTCAAGGGAAACAAATCCGAAGAGTACATGCTTATCGTAACACATCATCTTGTTCACCTCAACCATAGGTTAGTGGGCAACATTAAAATTAAAAACTTTTCTCTCGCTTGGGAGAGCTGTTTTATACTTTGATAAGGTTTCTTCTTTGTAACTGCATCTAGATATAACTATCCTTGGTCGTAGTCTTCCTGGTTTTTGTTCTGCCTTTCCCTCTATTAGCACGGTGATCCAATTGGAGTGCCGAATAGGATGGCCAAGCATGCTGTTTCTTTTTTTCCTATTATCTTCATGATCTATCGTCCTTCATTAGCTTCCTTTAGTACGTCTTCATTCCTTTCCCTTTCAGTCCATGATATGCGCAGCATTCTTCGCTAACACCATATTTCAAATGCTTCCAGCTTGGATATTTCAGCTTTTCTCAATGTCCACGTCTCTGATCCGTAAAGCGCCACGCTCCATACCAGGGTCTTAATAATCGTTTTCGAACGTCCAACAACACATTTCTTGATGTTAGCAGTCCTCTTCTATTGAATGGTTGTTTAGTCTGTGCTATTCTGGCACTTACGTCTTTTTCACTTCTTCCGTCCAAGGATATCCGACATCCTACATAGGGGAACGTCTTCTATTTTCTCTCCATTTAGCCATACACTTGCCCCTTCCTGTCCTGCTCTTGTAAGACATAGTGAAGCAGAAACACATAAGAAACGTAACTAGAAAAAAGGGTACACATGATTTGAAATTAGTTTTACTTTTGGACATCATACTTACTTCCTCTGAGAGAATTCAAGTCGACACGGACGATCTGTCTAGCTACATCCAGGAAAGTTTCATCATCTCTGCAAATAGCTCCTGACAATAATTCACACAAGTAGGCAACTTCCTTATACTGAGGTGGCATATTTGGGAGTGTTTTGGAACGTATGGCCTGCAAAAAATTAAAAAGTAAATATCTTACATATAACATCACACTAGATTCTGAGGATTCGATATCTTTTTAACTACTGTATATAGTAAATTTATTTATTTATTTTTACTAATGAGTGTAACAAGTCTGACTTAATTCGTGTTTTTTCAACTATTATACTATTAGACGCATCATTTCAATACTAAAATGAACTTACATACAAACTATTTGGTCTAGGAATTAATTCGTGCGGGTGGACAAGAGATGGCGCAACGAACGGAGCGTCCCACAGTTCCGTGTATACACACATGTGTTGCAAACCCCTGTCATCGCGTATCGTTCGTAGTATAGGGCAGTGGATTAAAGCGTCAACAACACCAGTTTGTAGTTAAGTGAACATGGCGCAATTTGTGCCTGATAAAAGTGTTTTTGCGGGGTGTCCTGCTGCATTACTTTAACATGCAGAAAAGTGCGACTGAAAGTCATCGTATTTTGGTGGAAGTGTATGGTGACCATGCTCTAGCTGAGCGAACGTGTCAGAAGTGGTTTGCACGGTTTAGAAGTGGTGATTTCGGCTTGGCAGACCAAGAGCGAGCTGGACAGCCAAAAAAATTTCAAGACGAAGAATTGACAGCATTGCTCGAGCAGGATTCGTGTCAAACGCAGGAACAACTTGCAGCAGCATTAGGCGTTGATCAAACAACAGTCTCCAAACGCTTGAAAGCCATGGGAATGATTCAAAAGATGTCACATTGGGTTCCACATGAATTGAAAGACAGAGACGTTGAAAGACGAAAAACCATTTGCGAATTGCTGCTTCAACGACAGAGCAGAAAGGGGTTTCTGCATCGAATTATTACGGGTGATGAGAAGTGGATCCATTACGAGAACCCTAAACGAAAAAAGGCCTGGGTGAAACCAGGTGAACCAGGTCCATCACAACCAAAACGAGATATTCACTGTGCAAAGGTTATGCTGTGCATATGGTGGGATATGAAAGGTGTGGTGTACTATGAGCTGCTGCAACCGGGTGAAACTATGAATGGAGAACGTTATCGACGACAATTAATGCGTTTGAAGCAAGCTCTGGCCAGAACACGACCAGAATGGGAGAACAGACATGATAAACTTATTGTTCAACATGATAACGCTCGCCCACATGTCGCAAAACCGGTCAAAACCTATTTAGAAAATGTCGGATGGGAAGTTTTACCCCACCCGCCGTATTCACCAGACGTTGCTCCTTCGGACTACTACTTGTTCGATTGCATGAACAACGATTTGATTGGACAGCGGTTTACTTCTTCAGAAGATATCGAAACATGGGTCTCTAACTGGATCGCTTCCAAGGATGAGAACTTCTTTCGCCACGGAATCCGTACATTGCCTGACAGATGGGCGAAAGTGGTGGCTAGCGATGGACAATATTTTTCTTAAGGTATTTATGTATTTTGTGTTTGTACTACAGCTTCAATGTGTGCGTACCAACCGCACGAATTAATTCCTAGACCAAACATAATAACCTTTAATTAGACATGACTATAATCAGAATTGTTACACTGTGCGGAAAGTCATGTAGCTTTTATTTTTGCTTTCTTGGTTTTGAATAACCCTAAAAAAACTGATAACACTTTGACGACCAAATTTATCAGACAATAAAAAAACTGCACAGTTAGGAAACTGTAGAAAAGTGATCTCTGAAAGATTAGATACGGATTTAAATAAAATTTCTTTTGAATTCTGACTTTCTTGCGAAATCATTGTGATTTCCCCAGGTTTATAAGGTCTGTTATTATCTTAAGCAACGGAAAATCAGCAAATAATATATATGTTTTCTGAAATCTAATATAAATAAAATAAACAGAGTTTGATTGTGTGTTTTTCTGTGCAAGGCCTGGGGATCAGATGAGTGGACCGAGAGTAACCGAATTTGGGTTACGAGTACCTTGATGCAGGCCCCAGACCAAGACGAAGCTTCTTTTTTTCTTTTTTTTCGAATTTCGAACCAGGGGGATCTCCGGGGGGAGGGGGGTTACCGGGACATGCAAAAGTAGTAGCAAATGACCGATATTAGTGTCAAATTCATAGTTTTCGCGGTCGCTGAGATCAATGGTGAAACTCGATTGCACCGCGAGGGAGGAACCAAGACATGGAAAAAAAAATCCAAAATGACCGATATTAGTGTCAAATCCATAGTTTTCGCGGTCGATGAGATCATTGGTGACACTTCCATTAGCGATGACTTGCAAATTCAGCTACCATTCTATGCGGGCCGAGGGTCACCGGGAGGGGGGGAAGATACCGAGATATGTAAAAATAATCCAAAATGACCGATATTAGAGTCAAATCCATAATTTTCGCGGTTGCTGAGGTCAATGGTGAAACTCAAGATCGCGTTTACTCCGAAATTTAGCCCCCATCAGCTAAGGAACGAGGGTCATAATAGAGGGGTCATCGTGACATGCGAAAATAATCCAAAATGACCGATATTAGTGTCAAATCCATAGTTTTCGCGGTCGTTGAAATGAATGGTGATACTCCCACAGACATTGACTTCCTAATACAGTCCCCATCAGCTGGGTACCAGAGGATTTTTTTTAAAAAATTCGAACCAGGGGGTCTACGGGGCGTTTACCGGGATATGTAAAAGTAATTGAAAGTTACGGATATTTCTTTTCACTGTTCAGTTTGTTTACATAGATATTTTATCTGATCCATGCGAAGAATGGGTATATTCAGCTAGTATAATAATAAAACTACAGTTTGCTTACCTTTTCCAACGTATGTCTCAGAGTACTCGGCTCTTCAATTACGTGTCGAATAAGAAGTGTTGACAAATTGATGAAGCCAGTGAAGCCCGAAGCCTGGGTAAGCTGCAGCAAATATTTAACACCTCCTTCGTTAGCAAAAATCTCAGCGCTCTCATAGTCTCTAGTTAAATGCAGGCAGATTCGCATAGCCGCGTGTAAAGAATCTCTATCAACAGGAACACCAAGCAGACCAACACAGGATCTAAAGAACAAAAGGATCATTAATTTCCTTTACACTTTCAAATGCTTTGTTACGGACTATTCTGTCTCATGGAATAATAAATATGAAAATTTGAACATAAATTGTTATCAATTTAAAGAAATTTTAGACATTTGACCAAACAGTGAACAGTACATCAGTACATATTACACGATTTATTTCATCACAAATATAAAATATGTAAAGAGGAATAAATTACGAATTGACGGATACAACATTCTCTTATAGTAATTTTCTATTCAAGGTGCTAATGTAATTTAATCGAAATTAATTTCATATAATGATATACAATTATAAATTACGCAATTGAAGAAAGATTCATTGAATACACATTACGCAGGATAAAGCAAGATGATCATTGTGCCAACAACGATCCTAATGTATCACAATCAATTGTTGCGAGAAAAAAAGAAGTATCATAAAACTGAATGCCGAAATTTCAATGACTACATTCTGTGAAGTTAAATATTTTTGCATTACAATGTAATACATTACATAAAATACAAAACCAGTGCAGTGAATACATGCAAGTAGTAGGTTGTGTACACATTCTGAAAATAAAGAAGTCATATCTGAAGAATACAGAAAAAATATTTTGCTACGACTGCATTAATAATGGAATTTCGCTCCCTTGCACTAGAGGGCACCTCATCTTTAAACAGCTTCATGATGATAGGCCAACACTGCGTCCTCAGCTGAAAGTGAGCCTGGCACAACTACCAAAAACAAGCATAATAAAGTACACGGGAGAATACATGTTTGTTATATACTATCTATCGAACAATATCCTTTTTCTATCTATCTATCTAGGGTGATTATACATTATTCATCGGGTTATAAAGGGCTGTGTTAAAAATGTGTAACACATACAATAAGGAATTACACATGAAAATATACAGAAATCGTCCAAGTGTCACACATCTTGTTACAATGTTTGACGGGGCTTCCCTTCGTCACACGACAAATTCTTTTATATGAAATTAATAGTCGTCAATGCAGTTATAATGCAATCACCACACTGTCTTCTACTTGCCTTCAAGAGAAAAACTGTTATGAGTGGGAGATCTAGGTGGTCATAGGAGTCATCTTCAGCAGATCTCCCATTCCAACGGCGTGAGAGTTCTTCGTTCAGGTCCTTCTACAAAGACACCCACTGTTCTTAAAATTGTGAATACTGTATGAGAATACTTTGCAGACTGGCAATACTGCAACTGGCGGTGCAGTTGCAAACTGTCTACGGAATGCACACTGTACAGTAAAGCGGGAAAACATTCCTCATATTACAAAACACAGAATGCTTTCTGCTTTATAGACGCTAGTTTGGAAATTAGGCCTACAGTGCACCATCTGTCACCACAAGCTAAGATTACGAATATGATAAACTTTTAAATCTGCTCTTTCATTTAATCATTAGCACAAATATATTGTATTAATAGTTTTCGGCACATTTCATTTTAAAACCGAATGAATCATTTATAATCACCCTATATATATATATATATATATATATATATATATATATATATATATATATATATATATATATATCCTAAAACTCATCACACACACAAACAAAATTAAAACTCGTCACTTACTTCACAATCAGACACCGCAGTTCAGAATTTAATCCCTTTAGAACGACAGTTACTTCTTTTCTCTTGCCTTTCACAAGTCCCACAGTTTCAAGCTCTTTGGCCATTTGAAAGGCATCTACAAGTGCTGGGTCTTTTTCATGAATGTCTAACCTTCCCAGTTCAATTTGTAATTGTTCAACACCATTATCATCATCGTCGTCGTCCATGCAATCTACCTCCGCAAGCTCCCATCCATAATCCTCTTCATTGCTCGAAGGGGTTCCTGAATCCACTTCACGTTGCGGGTCAGGTTTTACAAATCCTAATGCCACTGGTCGCCGGTTTCCACTTTCTTCATTAACCTGGCGAGAAAATAAAATTGTCAGTGTTTTCCAATTTATTAATAATCAACGCATACCACTCTTCTTACATCTACGAGTATTGTGATTCAGACAACTGTTTTATCATTTCTTTTGTACAAAAACTAGCATGAGCTCTGATTACTCAACAAACAACAAAATAGACCCTATTTAAATGTAAAATATATCAAACTTTTACAGTTACGATAGCCTTTCAGTGTTCATAGTATAAGGTTTGAATCTACGCATATCGATGGCTCCCGTCATGTCCTTTTTCGTTGTTACTATTGTATATCCAAAAAAATGATTCAAAATATATACAAATAGAAAATAATAAAATAAAAAATAAACAAATCGGACTATAACTAACGATGACGCGATATAGACGAATGACGTAACATACTGGTGAACAAACACACTGAGGGTACAGTAACAAAACTAGACTCCAAAATTAGACTAAATCTAACATATAACTGAAATGCTTGAACAATATTTTTATCACTTCTTTCGTACAAAAATTTCAGTATGAGCTCTAATTACTCCTCCTTGGCTTATGCATTGCAATTTTACCTCTGTAAGACGAGAATCTCTCACACAAGATATTCAACGTAACAACTGAAAGTACATTGGATATGAACCATGGCAAATATTAAGGTCAAATTTTACAGACAGAAACAATAATAAAATGACACAAAATACATGACAAGTATTGTGAAACGTAATGTAGCAAAATGGAACCTACATTGTTTCTAATTTGTTTTCACTAAATAATTAAAGATCTAACTTAGATCTCTTCAAAATTTCACACCAAATAAATAATACATCGAAAGTATAACTAATTATTTACGGATGACTCACACTAGCTACTAATTTCAAGATTTGAAAGACCAGATTATCAATCTTGCTCGGCCATTTTCGACATGAGTTAGAGAAGTTCCACTCACGTTCACGTAGCTTAACACACACTGAATAAAAACATGTAATTAGTAAGAACTGAAGCTTTCCTGATATCATAATGAATATATTTGTTCTCTGGCAATCAGCCAGGCGAGTTCTTCGTCGTCCAACATTTGGAAAACCGACATTCTTCTCTGTTTTCAGGATAAAGTATGAGAGACCTCTGTCTTCAGGATTCAAGGAAGGGAGTGGCAGCCAGCATACTATAAGAAAGGCTTCTTTTTTGGTCTCTCATACTTTACCCTGAAGACGATGAGGAATGTTGTCGGTTCTCCAAACGTTTGAGACGTATAATTCATCTGACTGATTGCCTGAGTACAATTACATTCATGTAATTAGTAGTTTCACCAATAAAGAATAAGGATTATCAGACAGTAAAAGTGAACTGAACTTCTGCCTCTAATCTTCCTTGCCGACACCTAACTGCGTGGGATAGAAGGTATCTGATTGTCGTTACAGCTACCAAGAGATCTGGTGAGAACACCTATGCAAACATTCCTCCTGGAACGTATTGCATAACGTATCAGCATTTGATTTAATTCATACTTCACACTACAGATAGCGCTGAACACAGCATAAAGTAAATAAATAAAAAGGAATTTACAATTGATATAGACGATAAGTTACGAACCGGTGTAGTGTGAAGTACAACTTTACACACATTAAGCGCAAACACTCCAACTACATCTATTCCCAATTGACTAGTATTACTAGGTGATTTGAAAACAATTTAACACACACAGCTAGTAATTACTAAACAATTTTTAAAACAAATAATTTCTATTAGTTTTTTTCTATATAAATTTGAACATGCATCACACACCATGTTAGTAACAGAAAAGCGCAAAACTATCTGCTTATGAATACTTACTTGTTGCATTGTATTGAACTGGATGATATAACGCCTTCGGCCAGTAAGTATTCGCACGCTGTTTTCTCCATTCCAGTAGGCGTCATTGATAAACTTGTTGTTCATTCCAGTGTAATTGCACCATTTGCCAGTACTCAAGTCGTACCACTTGAAGTATCTTGAACTTATCTAAAATAAATTGTTTTCGTATTGTCATTTGGACAACAATCTACTTTAGCATACAACCTGTAGGTTGTTTAATTTCATATTACTGGGTTGTCGGAAAAGTCATGGGGTATTTTTCTGCTTTTCAACAGCTATTTACTTAATTTTTTTCTGATTATATATATAAAGAACAATGATAAATTGGCAGGTTTGTTCTATAAGCTTTTGGCCATCTTTCACTGAATTTTGTAATTCCTAGTCCACAGAAGAACCTGAATTTAAAGTTATACCACTCAAGTAGCTTTGAAGAGAAGAACAAATGAAAATCTGACGGTGCAAGGCAGCTGGGTATCCCAAAAATCCCAAACACTCCAACAATTTTTCACGGATGATAAAACTTGCGTGTTGTTCCGCGTTCTTAATGGAACACAATTTCATTATGATTAATGAACGCTGGATATTTTTGGCTGATGGATTCGTTCGAACTGCCCACTTGCCAACAGTACACATTCAAAATGATTGGTTCTTTGGTAACAGTTAAAAAAACCTCGGCATTGAAAGCATAATTTCCTGTGATGATTGTCTACTTTCGATGTCTTTTAAGATGAATCATCACTTCAGGATCAAGATAGTTTGCATACTACATTGTTGTAAACCATCCACTCATCACTGGTAATCAATCCTTTTGAAAAGAGACGAGTGTTTTTCTCACGTTTAATGAGCATATCGCAGATGTCTATAAGCAACGTCAAATGAAGCTTGAATGATTTATGTGTAATGTTTCTGTAATCTCTCGTATCGTGTAACAATGAATTGTTCAATGCCTTTATTATATCATCATCATTGATCGATCGATCTCTGTAAGCCTCCATGATCAAGGAGCGTCCTTAAGATCAAAATCACAAAGAATTTTGTAAAACATCTTTGGCACTGATGTTGCTGTACAGTATTGTCATAGTAAACTTAACTTTTTACGAGCCTGAGGCGCGTTCTTCACTTTCGGAAAATAAAACAGTAAAATCTCACGCATAAATGTACAGTTTGGTCTTCTATCTTTATTTAACTTCTCAAAATCTGCAAAATTCAATCGAATTCTATTTTTATTTTTTTCTTCTCTTTTCCTAATGCAGCTACAACTGTCACCTGTCAAATTACACAGCAGTAACAGAGACATCAATGACTTAAGTAGTTCCAAAAGTCAACTAGAGCCAGCTGTTGCAAAAATAGTCATGATTTTTCCGACAAACCAATAGAATTAAAGCTGTAAATGCTGTCTATTCAATATATATATATATAAGACTTAAAAACCCACACTGCAATAATTTAAATCACTCAGAATTATTTATGTGATACGGTATGACTCTTAAATCAGTCGAAATCAAAAGTGCATATCATTCTATAAATGTTTAAGCATGAGAAAATTTAAACAAGCTGAGTCTACAGTTACATCTACTCATAATAAATGCATGCATCAATTGTTCAACTAACATGTTACTTCTATATGTACTAATTATTGTAAGTTTGAACTGTAATTACACTATGTCTACTCTAATTACAATATCTACCATTCCCCATTAAACTCTAACAATCAACCAACGTTCGGTATGTTACATCATGGTTTATCACAATATCATACATGATCAACTACAAATAAACATTAAAAGGTCCGAACAATATATTTTTATTACACTGGGTGGGTCAGAATGATTTGAGCGGTTTTATGAATTCTTTTAGGAGCTTGCGTAGCACATACAGGTTTTATGAAGTTCAGGGGGTGGGGGGGATCAAGTTTGTAATCATACGCATAAAACTTACACAGGAACAGCGTGTGCGAGGTTCACCGAAAATTCTGTAACACTTTAAAAAACAACGCGAACGGTCAATCTTTCACTCATAGAAACACGGCCTTGTATTCGACACATATATTTTAACATGAATTTCTGCGGTTGTTCATACACTGACTCACCTGATAACAAGATTGCATTACATCCTCCCTCCCAATATTTTCTTTACGATTTAAGGACGTTAGTAAATATGAGATTCTACTACTTACATCACTTTGATTACACTGAAAGGATGACAATACGAAAATCATGCATCAGACACAATTTCCTCTAAATCCACACAAGATGTGACGGAAGGAGCAAAACCAAACATACATATGATTCAATCATTTCGCATTACTGAGTTGCAACATTTGTAAGTGTTAACTTCAAACCTTGTTAATTAATCATGAGGCATGTGTTTACATAAGCAGTTTTTGCTGCAATATGTGAGGCGAAGTTTCATTTTAATCCATCTTACGAAAGAAATACGTAAGATGTTTCCCCCTGTCGCTTTACTTTCCAGCATAGATATGTGAAGCACTAAATAGATACAAATTAACTTTATTCCAAGCATGTATGTTTGCTAATTACCTATCATCTTAAGGCGACGGAAAGCAATCTGTTCCACATTAAAATCTAAAATCATTACAGTTAATTGATACGAATTTTGATTGTATCGGTTTGATATGCGTTACCTTGTTCCGTATACAAGGACTAGATAAAAAGTAATGGCAACATTCTTATATTATTCATATCTGACTTTGTGCATAGAAAAACACCTCTTACGTATCTTCAATGTAATGATCTCCTATCTCGATCACACTCTGCTAGACATGTGGAAGGCATCGTCTCCGTCAAGCCATCAATCTTTGGCGATGTACCACAAAGACAGCTATATGACACGGATGATAGTTTCTCTTGTGTCGTAGTGCTTTCCGAGAAATTGTCTCTTAATTTTGGTGAAAAGGTAGTTACGAAGTCCCAGAAAACATTGTTCTCTACTACACCCATGTGCCACTTCAATCTTAATCCACCCACGTTATTCGTCTTTCCAAAACATATTTGTTATGGAGCTTCTACTCTCCTCCATTTTACACCACCATTGCTTTTGACTGAATAACACAAAATCGTCACGACACACGACACTTCATCGTCTTACATTCCCTTAACAGCTAAGAACTCTTGTAGTGCTGAGACACAGCTCTCTGCCGTGAGAAGAGTGTTGCCACTACTTTTTATCCATCCTATGTATACACGAGGAAAGATCATAAACACAAATAGCGACTCGCCTGGAAAACTAGTCTTGCGAACAATTCCGCTCAGTTATTCGATTTCTGTGCACGAGAAACATGTCACCGTGGCTGAAATTTACTGGTAGCTGGTAAAGGCTTATGGGGAGACTGTAGTGTCTTGTCAGCATGTCGCAGAATGGTGTCTAAAGTTTGCGTCCGGTAGAGAAAACGCCACCGACGAGAAGCGCAGTGGCCGACCCAGCACGGAATCAACAGATTTGAACGCAGTCGCGTGGAGGAGTCGATTCCGGACAACAGACGGATCATAGCGACTTTCACCTGTTCCCACACTTTAAGGAGCACCAGGAGGCCGTCGCTTCGCTTCAGACGAGGAGGTGAAATACTTCGTGACAACGCGACTGAACACGGAAGGACATAATTTTTAGCAAGAGGGAATCTTCAAAGTTATCCCACGATGCGACAAGTGCCTCAACAGATATGGAGACTGTCGAAAAATAACCTAATGGATGTACTATCTGTTGGCTGTGTTGTTTGTATGGAATAATATATATACGTTTCACTGCAAGCTTTGCAACCTTGCTTTTCGATCACTCTTGGTAATAATTATAGAAGCATAGTGAAAATGCGGACACAGTTTTGTAAATGCATTCTGTGTAGGTACTAACAGTGTACAGCTTTTTAATGAAAGAAGCGGTAATGTCTGTGATTTGTTATATTGTACTTTTGAGTTTTATGTCCCACAACTCCTGCCTTTCAGTTACAGATTATGAGAAATTAATGATGATAATGTAAATAAATTGACCTCGACCTGAATGGGATTCAAACTCCTTACACGCCTGTTTTCAGATCGCCAACCTAACGCATTAGACCAACCACTATTCTAGCTTTGTTAGTATCAGACTTTTTTCACACAGGAGATTTATTTTTTAATTACTACAGTGCAAAATATTGAACAGATTTATTAATGAGAAGAGTTCAGTACCTTCATACCGCATTCTTTAGATTGATTTATTTATTTCGACTCGTTTTATATCTCGAGGTTAAAGTTATAAGAAGCCTCATCTACACCCAAACATGATTTTAAAAAAAAATTCTAAGACAATATTTTACAATATGAAAAATTAGTGTGAAACTTTCAACTTTCTAATTTCTTATCGATATAACAATACAAATGATGCTTTCTTAAATTTACTTACCTGAAGTAATCGTTTCTTCCTCTTCGTACAAACCGATATCCTCTCATACATGTCCAGCAAAAGCAGAAGAGGAGCTACCCACTTGGGTGTAATTTTGTCAGTCGCCTTGCGCAAGGCTTCCTCAATGATCATCAACAACTTCACAAGCTGTGGCAATAAGTGCGTGGTATACACTGCCACACCACAATGAACCTTCATCTCCTGAAACACAATATCAGTATTCAAATAGTTTATAAAGTAATTAATAGAGACCGGATGTTAGGCAAAATGCCTATTCTTTAATATTAAAGATATGATCAAAAATAACATTTTAAAGTTTATATGGGGGGTTACAGTTTCGATTTAAGTCAATTTTATTTTGCCTATTTTGCCTATTTCGACCTTTACTGCCTAGATAATTGCTTTAGTGCCTAATGTTGCCTATTCTATGCATTTTCTTCAAATTAAGCCTTCATTGGAAAAATGTAATTTATATAACATAAATAATACACAAATATATGTGTATATTAGGTGTTTGTAAACACAGGCACGTGGTACGTTGCAATATATATACAGAGTGAACTTCAAAGATATGCACATACTTCGGGAAATGATTAGTGATATCAAAAGAAGACAAATAGTCCTCGTGTATTTTGTCTAATTCCGTGTCATGTACAAGTGACAGAGTGCCAACTTGGAATCGAAAATCGAATCCTGACAATTAGAACGAAACCGAAAGATGTGCGCATACTTCGAGAGGTGATTCGTGACATGAAAAGAAGACAAAACGTCCTCTTGAATGTCACCAATCACCTCCCGAAGTATGTGCACACTTTTATGTCTCGTTCCAATTGTCAGGATTTGATTTTGGATTCCAAGTTCGCCCTCTTGTCACTCCTACACGACATGGAATTCAACAACATGCAAAAGGACTTTTTGTCTTTTTTTTGATGCCATGAATCACCTCTTGACGTATGTGGACATCTTTCAGGTTCTCCCAGTATATATGGAATGCATAACAAGCTTCGTTTTTATATACACAATAAAAGAAGATATTAACAGAGAAGTATGTTTCTATATTCTTTGAACATTATCTATGACTTGAAACTATTTTTTAATTATATTGAGTATTTATCTTCATTATTTCGAGTTACATTTTACTGCCTATTTTACTGCCTATTTTTAAAAATTTTAGTGCCTATTTGCCTGCCTATTTTCTAGGTTTTTAGTGCCTAAACATCCGGTCTCTAGTAATTAACTTACTATTTTACTTATTTCTTTATTTATTTTTATTTTAGGCATCAACTCTATATTTCCGGCAATAACTTATAAAATACGATTATTTCATTAATATGAAGGTGAATGACAAATTTTCTACTTCCTGAGACTACTTGCAATACTTAAGAGTCTTCATCCCGGCGAAATTAAAATACCTCTAATTTTACAGTAATTATGTGATATCTTCAAATAGATAAAATATAATTGAAATATGGAACAAGAGTGCCCTAGACAATATTATTTTGCGTGAGGTACCGTTATCACAAGTCACCTAGTGGCTTTCCGTTTTCAGCTGTTTAGAAACGCGAAAATAAATACTGATTTTCACAATGGCTCAAAATCGAAAGCAGATAAGTGAGTCGTGATAACGGTACCTCACGCAAAATAATATTGTCTAGGGCGGTCTTGTTCCACATTTCGATTATCTTCTATCTATTTGAAGATATCACATAATTACTGTAAAATTAGCGGTATTTTAATTTCGCCGGGATGAAGACTTAATTCTAAAAACTGGATGTTCTCAGTTTTTTAACTGATACAGAGAACACGATATACTACCGACGATCTTTGAGTTCATTTAGGTGTTTCCTCATTACAAATGCGAACATGAGTAATTAACGAGGCCGCAAACTTCACCACATGAAAAAATCAACGCTATAACTAAGATTACACTTTGTGTGTTGTTCTAGTTCGTTAACTTGCTTTTCTAAGTATTTTAAAATAATTATTCTGATGTATGGACAAATGAGCATTGGATACAAATGAGCATACAGAGAAGACATTCAACATAGTTGTTTTTATCAGCAATTTTCTCCGAGTTGTGGTTGCTGTAACAGTAACGATTTTCACGAAAACTAATACTCACATCAAAGAGCAAAGTTAGGAGATGCAATCTTCCAGCAGTCTTCTGGGCTTCTTCAGAGTTTGCCAGCTTGTTTACAATCACTTGAGGTTCTCTACTTATGCTTGCAAGCTTCACTAACAAATCCAGATGTACAGATACCTGAAAGAAAAAGTTTATTTTCAATTTCAACCCAATACTTATTAGACAAAATGCGAATTCAAAAATATTTGCGACTCCTTGCCAAGTTTTCCTATTATTTTGGAGTTTACCGTTCCGTTCAACACAAAGGCTAGATAAAACATAGATCTACAGTTTAACGTAGGATCCAAACCACATGAGTTCCATTCAGGAATCGTCCACATCGAAGGCGAGTACGCTAACCATTTTTCTATTATCAATTTGAAAAGTAACTGTGAATACTTTGTTTGTATCTTACAATAATAAATCTGCTCTTAATTCCAATAACAAATGGACTGCATGTTTAGTAAAAGACAATATAAAATTCAACGCTGAATATATACCTCATCAATCAACTGCATCAGCATTTCCCTCTTCCAGTTATAACCATTCCGTCTTTCGATTGTAACCAGTAAATCACAGATGCGGTACACAGTTTCGGGTAGCATATCAAGCAGCTCAAAGCAACCGCTCAAAACGTCTTTCGTAAACTCATTAATCACTTCCTTTCTCAAAGGCTCGTATTTCTGAAAGAAAACATACAGATGTTACTACCATTGTATATTTTATATCTGCTTTCCTTGGAAGAAATTACTGGCATTACGTAAGACATTACATAAGAGAAAGATTATATATATACACACTGGGTGTTCCAGACCACCCGCACACCCCTCTGTAAATCTGAATAAGTAAAATAAAGAAAATTTTAAAAACGGTATTTCACGTTTTTAGCTATGCTCTATCGAATTATGGTATTTTCATCTTCCGATTTTTAGTGTTCTCTGAAAAAAGTGAACAAGTCTACGTGAAGGAAAATATGAACAGACTCCGTTTCTGAGTTATGACTTTGTATTATGTAACGAAATTTACTTTTAAGATCACACAGTACAATAACTATTAGCTTTACAGGAAGTGGTATAGAAAAAATTTTTCATACTGACGTTCTACTTTGGTCAGTCCATCACCTAGAATTAAAAGAACGTTAAGACTTGAAACAGAAAATCTATACAACACAGTTAACTTACAGACTTGCGATATTTTTACTCTCTTTAACTGCACACAACTGAACTGAATCTTCTTAACAAAATACTACTTACTTTGGGATCTTTCTCCGGTATATGGGAAGTTGGTCCGTGGTGCACATCCTCCTTTTTCTTGGATGATGTCTCTTCACTCGAGCATGATTCTCCCAAAGACATTGCAATGGCTCGAACCATTTGGTCCTCCTCTGATATGTCTAAATCCATAGAAAGGGTCTAGAAAACGGAATTGGGTTATGTACTTTCTGTTCATTTGTAGGTGATCAAAGTGTTTTAGAGATACAGTCAAATAAGTACAACAATTTTAACTGGATGAGTGGTGACTGAGGAAATATAGGGTCATTTCTTTATCAGAAATATTTATCTTGAAATTTTTACGCTATAGTCAATGACTGACTGGTTACATCTGATCACACTGTCTAGCGGAAGAGAATGGGAACAGAACTCGATAAAGGTTCTAGTCCGACATTTACTTCCATCAAAGGGATCTCTGGAAAATTTGAGGCGATGAGGTTGGGTGTCCTAAAAATAGCTTGAACCCACTCAGCCAGCTTATACGAAACGTACAAGTGGTAGAAACAAACACTGAATTAAACTATTTTTGAATGTTTACGCACAGAAAAAAAAAATACAGTAAAGAGTGGAATTTGTGATGGACAGCGTAATAGTCTTATTCCCCTCCCTGTCTTATAAAGTGATCCGCTCAAGCATATATAGTCTTCTTATGTTAAAAGTACATTGTGTTACACGGTCCTTTTTCATAGTTCCTTCTTTTCGATGTCTCCTTTTCTCAGATTCCTTTGTTCCACCTCATGCATAACGTATTCTTTGTAATGTCATTGTTACAATGAAATACGGAGTTGTCCTTACGTATACAGTAGATACTCATACTCTCACTCTCTCTCTCTCTCTCTCTCTCTCTCACACACACACACACACACACACACACACTCACACACTCTCTCTCTCTCTTTCCCTCCTTACGTATTAATCCTAGTTATGTTATGATCAAATTTCATATGCTATTACATATCGGAAGACCTGAATACCGATGTACATGTTACAAAAAAAGCCTTCCAACTGTCTTATAAGCCACATATCTGAAACTATGAAGTTTAAAATCATGGGTTGCAATAAGAAAATTTTATGATGCCCACGTTTTCTTTAACTCGTGTACAATTCTACCCACTGAAAATTTCGAACTACCGTACCTCAAACATCCTACGAGTATCAATGTAGAATTCGAACCACATGAGCTCCCGCCGGGTCTCCCACGCCAAAGGCGCGTACGCTAACCGCTTAGCCACGAATGAGCTCTCCCATAGAGCAGTAGCACTCAATTACCAAAAGGATATAACAGTTGGGTATGAAACGCAGAAACCCCTTAATCTTGTCACGGTTTCTTTATCTTAAGTATTTGCAATTAAAAAAAAGTTTCCAAAGCAATTATTTTGTTCCTTGGGATAATATAAAGTGTACACGCATGCACTCTCTGCAAGTATAGTCGCGTTTCTTATTAAACATTCACGCTACACACACTAAATTCTTTTGGCATGTGAGTGGATATTACTTTTCTATAATTGAATTAATGAATTTGCATGCAAAGTTCTCAATAGAATATTTGTGGTAATAACGTACCTGTGCTGTTCTCACAAGAGGCGATGGGTTACTAAGTAGATAGTCAGTAGCTTGTTCGAGTGACGGAGTGTGTAATAACGCCTCAACGCAGTGTTCTCGAGCAAAACCCATATCCATTAGTTGCTGAAGATGATCAGGGTTTACCTCTGGTTCAGCATCCTCTTGTCGGCGGCTTGAAGTACTTGACTCTCCTTCACTGATATTTTCTTTGTCTTTTGCAAGCTTTTCCTGTAATAAAATACAAAGCTTACTTTAGTTGAATTCACAAAAATTAGTACATGGCCATTAGCAAATTCACACGATAAATTCACTGAACTGCATACATGTTGCGTCTGTACTGTTATATATTTTAAAGTAATCATTTTCTGAAAGAATTTTTCAATGGACTGTAAATTCGTAACTTTATTTTTATCTTTTACGTAATACTTACTTGGATGATCATTTCTCCCACCAGGATATGTCGGAAAATGGCCAACATAGACTCGCACATTCTTTGTCCATAGGACTTGAATGGACGTCGCCTCCACAAAATCATAACAGCCTCGAAAGCACCCTGCAAAATTAAGAAAAAAAAATAGACCCATGAACGTATATAATCTTACAAGAATTAAAGGTTTTATTTTCAAAATGACGAAAACAACTACGACAAAAGATTACATCTATTCAGTGGCTTTCAATTTCTTTCTTCTCATGACAACTCCTGATATGAAATAAATTGTTTTAATTAGTTCTTATTCCTTCTATATACAAACTCCTACCTTGCAAGTCTTACGTATAAGGTTACTACCTTAATAGTCCAATCTATGTACTTGTATTATTGCCATAAGTTAGTTTATGTTATGCATTCACTTAGGAATTAGATTTCTGGGCTTTCGGCATCTATGGCCATGTTAGCACGTCAAGTATGAGGAATGACGTCCCTTGGCAATCACCCTATCCAAGGAAAGGGAAGAAAAATAGATTGGAAAGAAGGAAGCGGCCTGGGACCAATATGTTAGATACCCTCCCGGCATTTACCTGGTATGAATGAGGAAAATTCAGAAAACCTCACTCAGGATTGCTGGCATAAAAAAGCTTTTACACATTTTCGATCCAGTGTCGTCACCAGGAATCAGACCCGGGACCGCTCACACCAGATTTTGTTATGCAAAACGTGTGTTCTACAAAAATGACATGTACACTCAACACCGCAATTAATCATGAAAAATAACAAAAAGCTATAATTTTCTACACAAGCAATATCGAAGACAAGTGAAATACGCGTAGTTGTAAATAAAACTTCCATCTGATTTTTAATTTATCTATCCACGACTGACGTTTAATTGTTATGTAAACTGTATTTATTATATTTAGGTATTCGATTGCTCGTAACATCAGAACCCAAAGCTTCCAAAACTTATTTCATACGATAATAAAATAGATTACGAGCTGCCTCCATGCAAAGTATGATCCCGATCAGATGAGTTGGGTGTATTGTTTCTTGTATCCAAAAATATGACGCAATATTTGACCACCCATATTATAAAGGGTCAAGGTCTACCATCATGCCCAATTTGATTCCGATCGGATGATGTACATATATTTGTTGTTCTCTAAATTATGACATAAAATTGTTCTCTAAATTTTGACATAAAATTTGATAGTCTGTAACTAGGGAAACATAAGCCTGCACAATGTATTTCACACACTTGTATATAGCAGGTCATGGTGTACCAATGTGTCAACTTTGATCCGATCGGATTAGTTTGGCTGATCTCGTACAATATACAGTCTCTTTGGTTTTAAAGAGAAAATAAAATAAAAGGACGGAAAGATACGAACTCAATAGGCCATTCAAAACTCACTTAGAAAGAAAAATCAAGTATTTTCTAGCAGTACCCATCTGAAAACAGTCAAATGTCATAGTGATTATTATACTTCATTAAAAAAGATTTAAAACAAAACAACTAACTATCCGTGCTGTTGTACTGGAATGTAACAAGTTTCTGTGATAAGACTTCCAAATAAATATTTTAAGTTAACTGGTACTCCGAAAAGAAAGCAAGAAAAAAAGAGATTTAATTTATACTCACCTTCTGTATTTTGATCAAGTATTTAAGAGGTTCGAACTTGCACATCACTTGCGCTGCTCCCTTCGTAGACATTACATGAGGTGATTCAAGGATAGCTTTGGGATTGACCATTTTCTCCAGAAGTAACAGCCATGCATCCAGGAATTCTACAGTCACATCGGGAAGTTCGTTCAGATTACCGTGAGGTATCTGCGTTCTAAGTAATTCATCAGACAATGCCCATCTGAATGTTCTGAAATAAAGAAGAATCAAGAGAATAAGAAAAAAAACAAGATGCTAAGTTATTGATACAGACTAAAAACATCACACATTCCAATAATTTTAAAAATTGTTTTTGTGTTTCCAAATTACAAATACCTTGAGCCTTTTAAATGCAAAATACGTTACTCTATTCTATGACGAAACGCAGAAATTCTACGTTGGCTGCATCTAAACAGTCACCACTTAGGATCGGCAAAACATAATACAAATATATCAAATTGTCCAAGATAAAAGACTACTTTGATTGGCTGATCTCAGTTTAATGCCCTTTTTCTGCACTGAAGCTATAGATGTGAATTTACAGGTTAAAGTGGAATGTGACGAACATTAACCATTTAGTTAAGGGATGGCTTCATAAAATTTTGCGGTGTCTAATAACGTGCATATTGCAGTCATTAATTACTTGCTAAATTTAATAGCGCCAAGAAAATAAAGGAGTAGTGAAGGCCAAATAATAGAATTCATTAACACATTTACTTAACATTATTTAGGATAACTTGATTTTAACAGATTTGGAATGTTACATTTTTTAGGTCAACTCGCTAAGAGTTACAGCCTCTGACCTGATGTGACTAAGTGAGCAACAAGAGCGTGACTCCCCAGTTTGCATCACGATGCCAAGTGGACGCCGAAAATTGGAAGCACCGACCGGGAATCGAACCTGGGACCACGCGGACATGAATCCAACGCTCTAACCATTAGACTACGGTGTTCCCCAGTTTATTTTATTGTACAGAGTTTATTCAATTAACGGGTAAAACGTAACCCTCCCTGCTCTCCTGATTCAAGAAAAAGATAAAGCACAGGCAATTCCATATTTCACTAGTTCAGTACACAGAGGAGGTGATGTGGAAAGTAATACACTCCGGGCGCTTTATCCCCTCAGGTTGACCAACATATCCATTGACAAACTGAATAAGCCCCTGTCCACCACTGGACGAAGATAGAACAAGAGAATGAGACCTGTCTCATCAAGGATCGAACTCGGGCCGTACAGTTAGTAAGAACTCCTACTGACTACGTCACCGCAATTCTCAAAACACAAATAAATATCAGCAAACTGTGGGTACAATTAAATAATCCTATAAAGATTTTCAATATATATGATTTCAGTAGGGTTTGGAAATGGAAAGGGTATGTTTTAAATTTAATTTTACATTTCTCTCCATCAGATACTTCAAGACTTTCCTAGGACAATTTAAAATGTATATCTATTTTCACACACGTGTTTGAAAGAGTTCTACGTTTCTAAATTGTCTAATACAACGATGAAACATTCCAAATCCTGAAGTTCAAT
Organism: Thermobia domestica; assembly: GCF_964235325.1. Lineage (NCBI taxonomy): Eukaryota > Metazoa > Arthropoda > Insecta > Zygentoma > Lepismatidae > Thermobia > Thermobia domestica. The sequence goes on along the minus strand of NC_137459.1, from coordinate 20,806,926 downwards.
TCAACCTTCTCTGAAGTTAGCAATTTATAATCATCCTGAATAAGCAGACATAAAAAAAAGTTTTACGTCCCACGGATATGCCGGTTAGGCTAAAGGAAATAATGATGATGAGTAATGAATAAAATGGTGGAATGAAGAAAGTGGGAGGAAACGGGAGAATCCCGAGAAAAAAAACATGCACACGGTGTTTGTCTACCACAAAGTTCACTTGGCGCGAGCAGGGTTTGAATCCGTGACCCCATGTACCAAAGGTAAACACTCTACCACTGAGCCATTGCGGCCCCCAAGCAGACATCACAGAAAAAAAAAAAATAGAAGGTTCTCTCTCCTATTAAGTATTTTATTTAGTGCTTACTCGGAACAAGTCACCTTTTTTAAATCTAATCTTTAGTTATCAAGATACAGGTCTCCTATAAACACTTACCTAAAAAATGCTGTTTCACCACCCAGTTTTACGAACTTCTGCAGCATCAAATGGTAAGGGTATTTCTTCTCATCAAACAGCATTGGGGATGTGAATCCCAAAGAACAAATCAGGAATGTTAACCTAGGAAAGGAAAACATTCATAAACTACCATTCTTAAAAAGAAATATATAAATATTTCACTTAACTGGAAAGTGAGCTGACATAAATAAAACAGTGAAGTAACAGAGTGTGTGTGATATAGCATCACACAAAGATCGCTAAACAGATTTTTATAATTTTTGGTAGGTTAACCCCGTTTAAACCATAAACGATTTTTGTTGTTTTTCGTGATGCAATTACCATATGAAATAATTAGCCATTAAAATGTTCACTGAATTCCAATTGAAAGTACGCTTCGAATTATGCAACAATTGAAATTTTCATAGTTCCAATTCCTCTCCCTTGCCCTATAATCACGGAAGCAATAATTATTGTCTACATAAAAACGAGTAAATCCACTGACTGATTCACTTTTCAACTGATCTCTGAAAATACTATGCATAGAACATTGAAATTTTGTAAAAATTATTATCTTGTACCCCCAAGGTGCAAATAAGGCGAGATTTTGGAAACTGCATATCCTAAGGAGAATGGGAGACTTAATTACTTTTGTGTGCGCGTTCGCCAGTTCTCTGAAACTATTAGGTAGAACTCTGAAATTTCCTATAAAAGTTCTCCTTGCGCCCTAAGCTGAAAATAAGACAAAGTTTTGGGAATTATGTATTCTATGGGAGGATGGGGAGGGTTTAAATACTTTTATTTATTTATTTATTTATTTATTATTATCATAATTTGCGTTCGGCAGATACCCGAAATTATACGGTGTAGAATTTCGGAATTTTGTGGAGATGATCATCTTGCACTCTAGGCTGCAGTGATTTTTGGCATTGCATATCCTAAGGGGGGAGGGACGGGTGCTTAAAATCATTTTTGCTGTTCACGAGATCTTCAAAACTACAAGGCGCAGAACCTCTAAATTTTGTATAAATAATGTTCTAATACGCTAGACTGTAAATAAGATGAGTATGGGGAATTGCGTGTTCTAAGAGAGATGGTGAAGCCTTTAACTTTTTTTTTTTTTTTTTTTTTTTTTTTTTTTTTTTTTTTTTTTTTTTTTGCTGCTCAGTACCAAATACAAACCCTAAGAGTGGAATGCAAGTTCTTTCTTTTCACCCCTCCCCCATCAGATTTGGGAAACTATCTAGCGTAGAACCATGAAATTTAGGATCGAAGACGAAGAGGAATGGAACGCCGTGAGCGGAAGATATTAAAGCTATAGTCTGCAGTAACACACGGGAATATAAGCTAATACAATATAACTGGGATTACGGACATTTTCGGGATTAGAGAATGTACGTGCCAAAATAACACCTATTCCACCCGAGTTCACAAATCCCTTTCTAGCAACTGTTCAAATTTCTGTTTGTCTTTCGTTAATAATTAAAATTAGAATGATAGAATGACAAATATTAATAGGTCTCCGAATGAACATAAACCAATTTAAGATTTCAATTTCTTCCGCAGGTACTACAGTTGGAATGAAACTTCGAGCATTTACATTCAATTTGTTTCTCTTGTTAAAAAAAAAAATATTTATTTATTTATTCATTTATTTTCAAAATAATATAGGCTAGCAGATCAGATTACAATACAAATATGAAAGAAAATTACTCTATAATAATTAATCTAGTAGGAGAATTACAAAAAGAGCAATTGAGACTAGAAAGCAAGAATTGTGTACAGTTGCCTTAAGAAGTGCCTACCCTACCTTTAAAATTTCTTTTTTATCTGTTGTTAGTATCTTCGGAATGAGATGATAAAGTGATCACTTAGAATATAGTTTTCGCTAGATACAGGGTTATAAATAAATAAATAACTAAATATTAATTACACTGTCAGCAAAGAGAATAAACACTAGCTATATCTGAACGTATTCTTACGTAAGATAACTTGGAAAATACTTACTTAAACTTTGGATGATAATTTGATGGTAGGATATGATAGGAAATTCCTCCAGTTAGGAGCTGGCCTATGCAGGTCGCTACACTTCGGGCTGCAGGTGATGGAAGTGACGCTGTGTTGTGAATTTGTTGTCCTCGACGTTGTCGCAAAGGGGAACCAACGCTCAGCTAAAATAATAATCATACAATGAAATATTAGATGTACAAACAATTTTTATTGTTGAAAAGCTTCAATTCATTACATAACCTAAGTGATTTTCGTCAATCTAAACAAGTTAAATACATTTTTGGAGAAAAAGCAAAAAATAAATTATGTACTTTCATTTCATATTTCATGCTGTTGCTGCTGTCAACACCTTTAATTGTTCATTACATAACTTTAGGCATATTCATTTGTAAGTATTTCCACTTTTACGAAACTATGTTAATACGCCTTGAAAAGTAATTTAAGTAATTTTAATATTTCTTATTTCCTTACATCAAAAAGAACAACAAAAACACTAAATTCTATCACTGATTAAGACAAAACTCTGATGCTCATTATGAATATTAATCGAAAGTTTAAAGAGATTTGAATGTTAAGTACCTTGACAAGAAGGCCAAATAACTCTGCCAGAGTACGTCCAAGTCGTGACGATACTCCAAGCAGAGGTTTAATATATTTCAGCTGGTGAGCTGTCGGTCCTCGAGATTCTTTCTTTTTCTCACTTGGTCCTTCATTATCTACTTCCATGCTCACGGGTGGATCTGTACTTAGAGCCTCCATTGCTGACGTCACACCATTTCCAGCTTCTGCTGAAGACTCACCATCAGACTAGACGAAAAAAAAATTACATTTAATTGCAACAATTTTCATACGGAACGATTTCAAATTGTTATACATGAAAGCAATAATACACACTTCTCACAACGAACTTAATAATCTCAAAGCTTTCTAACCTAAGCAATAAAATGCACACTAAAGAAATTTTCATTCTAACTGCTGTGCCTTCACTTTTTTCTCCGCCAAGCCTTGTCTCACTCTTCCCTCTAGCATGTATATGATATTCCATATATCTATAGCTTTGTTATAGCGTACAGTATGAACTTTTATCCCAACTAGGCATCAATTTACATATCCAGTTTTACTAAAATTTACATAGATCTGTTGCCTGCCATATATATTGATAAGTCGATTATTCCATAAATGAACCATATTGTTAAAACAAATAATTGCTTATGTTTAAAAACACACACAATTATGCGAGATATGCATAAACTAGGTAATGAAAACAATCATATTTCTTAAACATATTTTTACCTGAGGATATTTTAGACATTTTAAATACTATTCTAATTACTTTTTTCTCCATTCGGAATATATATGCTCATTTTTAAGTTACCCCAGAACATAATTCCATAATTACGTATCGAAGTACCTTTACTATTATGTAAGAATTACTGCTTCCTCCCACAAGTTATTTTGAAGTCTACGAAATACAAAGCACAGAGAACCGAGTAAATATAAGTATTCCACGTTAAATCTTCATTAATGCGTACTCCTAAAAAATTTACTAACTGATTCGCTTACTTACTACAGAATCTATAGTCACTGGTACCAAGACATACTTTTGTTCCAGGAATTGGAATTTCATGATTCTGCTTTTTCCCTACATTTATAGTTAGTTCATTTATATTTAACCAAATAATAAGTTTTGTTAATGCACCTACAGTGAGCTGTACTACTTCATCGACTGAGTCTCCAGTAAGAAGGATATTTACATCATCAGCATATAACATTGATTTAACATGGCCGAAATTTTTCCACCCCGAACAGAAGTATCTAATATGGATCCTTGTGATACTTTTTTTTTTTTTTTTAAACCCTGTGAACGTACATGATTGATATATTTTTCTTCTAGCATTAACCTCCTTTACAATTTCCAACGGTTTGACTACGTTCAAGTATGATTTTACCATTTATATGACAAGGCTCTGGTTCCATACAAGCACAATTTTTTCAGCACCATGGTCTGTGAAATCAAAAGCCTTACACAGATCAACAAAAATGCCGATTACATGCTTTCTTTTAGTTATCAGATATGTGTATTGTCACATCAGATATAAAATTAAAAATCGCAGACCTTCGAAACTCATGTTCAGATGTTAAGTCGTGTCTTCATAGCTAACTCAAATATTTTTGAGAAGCATAAAACTGAAATACGATACTTATTTACATCCATATTATTACCCGTTTGATACACAGGTGTAACTGTAGCCAACTTGAATCTCGTAGGAAAAACTTCAGCCGTAAATGAATAATTTAATATATGACAGAATTGATGTGTAATAAAAGGGGAACATTTCTGTATAATCATGGAGAGAACTTTGTCCCATTCTAGTGAACTAGAACTTTTAAAATTCTATATTATTATAGAAATTTCCACTGGTGTATACCAATTTCTTTTTCATTCTACCCATGAACTTCCTGTAACATGCTTTTATAACGCCTTTAAAAAAATGGAAAATAAATAAATTGACTACACTGATTTAAACATACCTTAGAATCAGACCGAAGGAGTCTATCCATGTCTTCCTTGCACATTTCACAACCAGGTGGTAAGGGCTCATCGCTACAAAGAGCCAGCAACAACGTACTCTCCCACACAAGCACCGTGTAAAGTCTTGTTAGAGTTCTCAGAACTTTCACTCCCAATTCGGATCCCCAATGGCCAATAGTCAAGTTACGAATCTCGCTCTGCAAAAATAGTAAAAACCAGTTAATTATGAAAAGGCAAGGTATTACACGAAAAATTTAAATCCTGCGAAGGGCTATATGCAACCAGATAGCTTTTTAATTGCGTAATGCAACGATAATACATTGTTTTAATTATCACACTGGAAACAACAGGCACGGTAGAGTAGGAATCAAGATGTTGAATTACCAACCGGGTTTGATTCAATTCTATTGTCACTCCAAAGCACCCAGCTTATTAAACAGACATCTGGGAGTAACGGCGTCCAAATCATGGTGCTGATCATCACCTTCAGTGTGTGCCTAAGTCAAGAAAATATAGAGCCTTACCTCCAATCTCGGTCTGTAAAGGGATAGATGGAACCTTTACATCGAAGAAAACCATTACCACTAGCAGTAACATTACATTATTTTTACGCAGGGCGAAATATATGAGATAGTTTTCACTGAAATGAAAATTTGTACGTCGAAGTCGTTCCTATGATTAATCCCTTTTACGATCTTGGCTTTTTGAGGTAATTTTAGACTTTCAGTTAAGCAGGTACCGCTTCATAGCTATTTATCGTAAAACGCTTTTTTATTTATTTATTTATTTATTTATTTATTTATTTTTTTTTAACAATAGGGTAATCTTTCCAACGGTACCACTTGCTTGTCCGTATTATACACCTAAAGGGGAAAATTAAGTTTTTTTTTTTTCGAAATTAACTTTAAAAAAATTGCGCCCCTCTGGCGCATTTATCGTAGCATTTCTCGTAGCAGATGTGTTGCCAAAAATCTTGAATATTCAATGGTATCAAAAATATATGGTGCTTTTACACGGTAGCATTTTGGATAAGAATCTTGTCGTGACGTACCAAACATATCACTGGAGAAGAGCGCAATTATGGCTCCGAAACTAAAGCGTGAGGTAGCTGAAGCTATAGTGGTTGTAACAACAGTTCCCGCCGTTTATATTAGAAAACGAAATCCACAAAGAAGTATGTGGGTAAAGAGCATCCCTACTCCAACTAATTTTTTTTTTTTTCTTTACTACAATTCAATTTCCCACACAAAACAAAGAGCATGGATATTTGACACAAAATCTTTCGCTTGCTTTTAACACACCACGGCACTGCAATCGGACCAGAAATGCTGGGGAAAATGCTACGAAATAGAGCAGGTTCTATCGACAAGAAATGCAATAGGATATGCCATGGCATGGGAAATGCTATAGCATTTGCTACTTTACACGGTAGAATATCGATAATACGATTTTTGCTACGAGAAATGATACGGTAAGTGCATTCGTCTAAAACTAGCCTTATATACATATTTACATTTACGACGTGATGTAACAATTTCCTAAAACAAGACTATTTGTCCTTAGATCATGGTTCATATCTCATTATCTTCAGAATAAATCAACCTTTCAAAGGGTACCACTCGTATGCCAATATGATACTCTAGGAATGGGAAATTAGGGAAAATCCGGGAAATTTTCCGAAAAAATCCCTTTTTGAAACGTTTGAGCCCCTCGAGCACGGGCCGGTTGACGTGGATTTAAAAAAAAAGAAAAAGAAAAAAGCTAGAGGTGTACACAATGCGTGTACAAAATCTTAATCTGATATCTTGAAAGCTAACAAGGGAACCTTCCGAAAATGATAGTTGCAGTGAAAGATATGGCCTATGCCAATTGAAAGAGCTGTAACAGAGATGAGCATTCCCAAAAAATTAGCTGCCCATAGCAATAGGTTCAAGAAATATAAGGGGTGGAAGTTCGGGAAACAGCAAGGTTGGACAAGGGGGAAAAGTGCAAATTCCACAAAAAAAAAAAAAAAAAAAAAAAAAAAAAAAAAAAAAAAAGGCGGGCACGGCAAAATACAATGCTGACAAGTGATGTATAGAAAGATACTTGCCACAATAGTTATCAAATGGAGGCCACCAGTGGGGTTAACAGTGTTGCCAACTGCAATGAAAAGTACATGTTTTGCAAAGAACACTATATGAAGTGAGTGCAATATTCAGTGTCAACCTGTCATGTAGAACATAAGATATGACGTGTATAATCAGTGGTACAATCTAACAAAAGAAAATAGAAAAACAGAAGTACGAAAAATACGGAAAAGACGAAGTTGGCCATAATACGCCACATTTGATCACGAGCTGTGCATATTAGAATGAACAAAACAAGAAGCACCAACTATGCAGGAAACCGACGTACCTAGAGTCGAAAAGAAAAACGAGTTCCAAAGTTGGCAGCACTGGCCATGAACATCCAGACAAGTCTAATATAGTTAGGCCACTCGCTTCACAAAAAGAAAATTCCGGCAACAGGCATCACTCGGAATGCATCAATGCTAGAATGATTGAGGCAATGCCAAGTCGGGGAACATGAAATGGTTGGGTTGAGCCAACAACCTATAATAGAAGTAAACATACAGAAGGAATATACAGGGTGTCCCACCAAACTTTGTGACCTGAAAGATTCGAGAAACGAACAAAAATGTGACGGATCCAGTTGTGCAGGAATGTACCAATGTCAGGGGATGATAAAAGTCTGTAAGAAGCAAGTGCCCCCAGGATCCCCATCAGAGAGCCCCAGGTGCCAACTTCAAACTTTCAAATGGCAACAGGGGCCGAGTGGTACCTCTCTCGATAGATCATGAAATGTGCAACAACACATATAGAAAACATTTGCTATATGAAGCATGTTTTTCAAAATGGCCGCCACAAATATATGTTGTGTCTTAACATGGCATCGAACATTGTGATCTCAAATTGCTGCGAAGCGAAAAGAGATGTTGCAAATCCAATTGCACAGGAATGTACTCATGTGAAGGGCCAAGAAAACTTTGTAAGAAGCAAGTCCCCAGGGTCCCCATCGTAAGGCTTGAGGGGTCAACCGCAACATTTCAAATGGGAACAGGGGGCGGATGATATTTCTCTGGATAGATACAACACCGCCTATAAGAAACATTTGCCATATGAAGCACGGGTTTCAAAATGGCCGCCAAAAATGCACGTTGTCCTTGTCACCGAGCAGATATTTTTCGCGGCCATTTTGAAATCTCATATAGTAAATATTTCTGATATTTTGTTGCATATTCCATGATTTATCGAAAGAAATATAATTCGACCGATGGTGCTATTTGAAAGTTTGAAGTTGGTCCCTGGGACCCTATGATGGGGGACTTGGGGGCACTTGCGTCTCACAGAAGTTTCTCGCCCGCTGACATGGGTACATTCCTGCACAACTGGATGTGTCACATTTTTTTCGCTTTGAAACTATTTCAGTCGCAGAGTTAGGTGGGACACACTGAATACATCATATAGGCGGTGATAGTACTGCAGCCAGCAACACACAGCAGATCAAGCCTTTGATTATGTTTACTTTCTACTGGTGTGGATATGTGATAGAAAGACCACCAAAGGTTCCGACACCTCTAGAGTACTGTTTCGAGACATTCACAGACGATCATTGTACCATGTATGACGGATTGGCAGTATTCCACTGTGCTCACTGCAAATATATCTTCTGTTTGGACCATTGTCTCATCGAACAATTGCACGTACAATGTGGACGAGCATGTACAAATGATGCGAAGGCTAATGGCTCTTGTCGGAATTTTCTTTTTGTGAAGCGAGTGGCCTAACTATATTAGAATTGTCTAGATTTTCATGGCCAGTGCTGCTAACTTTGGAACTCGTTTCTCTTTTCGACTCTAGGTACGTCGGTTTCCTGCATAGTTGGTGCTTCTTGTTTTGTTCATTCTAATATGCACAGCTCGTGATCAAATGTGGCGCATTATGGCCAACTTCGTCTTTTCCGTATTTTTCGTACTTCTGTTTTTTCTATTCTCTTTTGTTAGATTGTACCACTGATTATACACGTCATATCTTATGTTCTACGTGACACTGAATATTGCACTCACTACATATAGTGCTCTTTGCAAAACATGTACTTTTCATTGCAGTTGGCAACACTGTTAACCCCACTGGTGGCCTTCATTTGTTCCCTATTGTGGCAAGTCTCTTTCTATACATCACTTGTCAGCATCGTATTTTGCCGTGCCCCCCCTTTTTTTTGCGGAATTTGCACTTTTTCCCCTTGTCCAACCTTGCTGTTCCCGAACTTCCACCCCTTATTTTTCTTGAACCTATTGCTATGGGCAGCTAATTTTTTGGGAATGCTCATCTCTGTTACAGCTCTTTCAATTGGCATAGGCCACATCTTTCACTGCAACTATCATTTTCGGAAGGTTCCCTTGTAAGAGCGGGAACAATTTTTGAATGTTGCCTCAAAAATAAAATGTGATGTCCCAGCCCCCATTTGGCGCCAACAATTTGACCGTCTGGTTCCGGAATGCATCTGGGGTGTTCTTTGGTCCATGTCTGACTTAACCAATAAAACGGCTGAAATGCCTGTTATAGGACCAAAATAAGCGGCTATCGACAACACTGCAATATGGTACGAAAACGTACCATGGATCGTAAAAGGGTTAATAACGTTAATGTCTCACAATTCAATAAATTGCTAAAATGACAATTTTGTGTTATCATAAGACAGAAGATACCCCAGTATTGTTAATTAGTTTGTGCATAAAGTTATTGTTTTAAATTCTTACCTGTCCGGTACGGCATACATGGACGAACATGACAATGTAGCCATGAACAGCACACATAGCGTGTAGTAGTGGAGTTGCCATGGGATTTGTGAACGCTTCTTCCAAATTAGGTGCGCTGGATATTTCACGTAACAAAACAGAAATTCTTCCATTATCTGTTGGACATATCAGTGGTTGAAGGCTTGCTAGAACGTCGTTCAGCTGGGCAAGCCCCATTCCCAATACCTTAGGTTCTTGGGCAAGAGTCTGCAATTGCAAAAATCAATATAAGTAGGTTCTCTCAATTTTACTTTGGAGACTAATGTATTAATTATAGCACACAAGGTAGTTAATATCAGTTATTTTCACATTTCAATATATTTTAGGCTACAATGACATGTACAAATATTTCCGGTTGATTCATGTTAAACTGTTACTGTTTGTCGTAACACACTTAAATGAATTATACAAGTCAATTAGTAAATCTTTGCTCTAACATTGTAAATCATTACACTATTCATTAATTTTGCACTATCATTAAAGTAATAATAATTTAATTACATATTTAAAGTCCTAAGAACAGCATTAGCCAAGTAGAGTACTGTACGGTGGTAATTATACATATATGATAAATAAACACATTTGTATCCAACATTGGTATGACATAAAATTAGGTGCTAAATATAGTTCACAAGTACAATACAGTAGTATAAAAACAGTCATATAAAGTAAAATAAAATAAAAAAGAAATAAAATGAAAGCATCATAATCATTTAATCATCAGGATTACATTTGTCTAATGCTAAAATATACGAGTAAATATAAACTGCGTATAAAATAGAAGCTTATACCAAAATATTTGTTCAAGAGGTTAAAACATAATACGTATATTATAATAAAAGTTAATCATAGCCCTAATCTCTTGGACTAATATTTCCGTTATTAAACATACTAAGTATTTTTTTTTTTTTAATAAGTGAGTGCTCTGCACTATTTGTACACGTACACAACAGGTTTCTTATTATTATTCCACTAGTTGGTACTCGGTATGAAATGTTTCTATGTACTGACTACATAGTTTGTTTTCTAATTATTAAGTCTACAAATTTTAATGCTTCCTTTTCTTTTTCTTCGTTACAAAACATTTAGGTTAAGCATCTCTAGTAATCGCTCATAGTCAAACTAATATTGATGTAAATGTAAATATAACTGAAAATATACATACTTTAGAGAGGATATAGAAAAACTTTTAGTCATTAATTGTTCTATTAATGTTTATCCAAATCGAATTTGCAAATAACTCTGACAGTTTAAGTAAACTGACAATTACTATGTATGTTTAATAATATCAATCGTCTGACGACTGAATGTGACTTCAAAGTCAAATGTTATATCAAGATTCTTGACGGATTCTACCTTATCTATAGATTTACCATTTATGCTATATTTAGTCATTCTATTATGAGTTATCTTTATGTATGTTACATGTTTGCATTTACTACTATTTATACTTGTGCCATGATCCAGCCCACTTATAGATACCATCTAATACCTTCTGTATGCATGTAATGTGATTTTATATTGGTCACCATTCTAAAAAGTCTTATATCGTTAGCATATAATAAAACATTTACATTTCTATCGTTTTAACATTTACATACACTATGTCATTATTAAAAACTGTAAATAATAATGGTCCTAAGGCTGAACCTTGACGAATACCGTTCAAAATATTTCCTTCTTTTGGTAAAACATTATTAGCTTTTACCGTAAAAGTTCTATTACTAAGAAAACCTATGATGATAAACATAAAAGAGCTATTGAAGTAACAAAGAATGATGTACCGCATCAAATGCTTTTGGCAGGTCAACCATAGATATGAAGGGAATACCAATAATACTACTGTGAGCATTTTCTTGTACTGTTTCTACGATAACATTTGTGAATATAGTTTTTTTCTTCTTTTTAATAACGTAGAAGTGCATTTGCTACTCAATAATGTGATACCATCTTAATTTTATCTGGAAATGTAATACAAAGAGGTCTTTTACCGTTCACAACATCTGGATTTGAACATCTGCGTAGTTTTCAATTTCAAAAGTACAATACTTACCCGAATTTTAGTAACGACTGCGCAAAAATAAATAAATAAACAAAAACTATATATAAGTTAAAATTTAAGTGATATTAATAAAATAAATACCTAGCAGTTCTTCTAATATTGTAAAGTCATCAGTTAAGGTTTGTACTTCGGCTTAGATTTAGAATAAAGTGCATAATAATATCCGAAGTATTGGTGTGTGATATTTAAAGTATGTTATTCACATGTGTAAACGTTCTTATAGTGTCCATTTAATTAAAAATTACACGTCTGTATGGATAAGTAAATAAGTCAAATAGTAGTTATAGTATCACCAGTTAGAAACGGATCTCACATTCGTTTGGAGTGTGCTTTAGTACCGCCTCCTCTGGGAATGTGAGGTTCTCTGTACTCAGCAGTGATAAGGCCCCTGCTAAAACGTCCCCATTCAATCTAAACAATGGGGTGTGTTAGTAAAGATTGTAGACTATTAATACAGCAGTTATCCACCTATCTATTCCATAGATATAGCAGGGCCAACAAGAAATGGTCTCTGAATTTTCTTACCACATGCGGAGGGAAAACGTAACCTCTACTTTGGTGCTAGTATCACCTACCATGGTCACTCTGTCTAACACCATTAATTAAATTGCCATTATAGACGCACCAAAAAAAGCTTTGACACGTGGGTAGTGGCAACGCCGATGCGAGCTGTCAGACCTTATCTTGCTGGCTCCTCTATAAGTATTGTTAGGATCTACCCGATTTAGGAATGTAATTTCGTGACCTTTTCCTGAGCCTTTCGTATTTTTAAAACTAAAGAACTTACATCTCTTGCACATCCACTCTTAATCATTAGTGGCCTAATTTTTACTTTCTTGTTTAAGTATTTGGAAAATATCTGTTTGTAATCATTTAAATTATAATCTTTGATCAAACAATCAATCTGTATTTGAGCTTGTTTTTTTTGACTATGTCTATGAGACTTTTCTTTTGTTACGTACGAAAAATTTCGTGATTCCAAAGAATTAAAGAATTCTTTGGCTCTCTTCCTTGTATTCTGCAATATACGATTTTCATTTTACCATTAAAAAAAAAAAAAAATACTTATATCTTTACAAGAAACATAGCTAAAATGCATACTTACCAGAATCGATTTACAAACTGATGCAACAGCCTGAGGAGCTGCCGTCACCGGGTAATCAACTGGCAAGTTAGGCAATCCTAAGAGGGACAGAAGAGGGACGAGACCTTCCTGGCGAACAAATTCACGGCAGTGGTCGTCGGTTGAATTGTTGCTAAGTATCGCATCCACGAACTTCATCTGCACAGAAATTAAAAACAAAAAAACTGTTAGTCCAATTCTATAAACTACTTTCAGCTATGAAGAATTCAACTCATGAACCCAAATTATTTTTCACTTTTACCAATAACAAACATCTTTATTGTAACAGAGAAAGTTTAATTCGATAACACCGAGTCTATACCATCATCATCAAGAGTCACCTTCAATTATTTAATTTAGTCTTTATGAAAAGCCACTAATAATACCTGCCTTATTTAAAGAACTCTTCGGTAAATCGAATCCAGTACTTTGTAATGGATGTAACAACTACTAAGATAAGAGAAAGTATTCTCAGAAGTATTCGTTAAAAAGGCTTTAAAGTTCCTCTTTCACGCCCTTTGAGCTAAAAGGGATGGATGACAAATGCAAGTTAGTGGTGAAAGAATAGTTTGAGAAAGTGGAAGAAAAGGGAGAACCAACCTTTTACGTGATATCGTTACAAATTCACAATCCTCCAGTTTCCTATCTACTTTCGGGACAGGGACAAATAGCCTCGATGCTGACGTCCCCATTAAACCTTAATCAATTTGCTGTCTAGTTTCCATCATATTCTATAATTTTTATTGTACTCTTTGCTACAATGAAATTCACAACTATTTTAATGAATATACTGGTAACTAAGTGCTTTACATTATTTATCGAATAACATAAAATTCTCTTGCAACTGTTTATCTTCGTAATATTTTCCTGTCACTAACAGTAATTTTAGTTTACAAATGATCACCAAGATTACTTAAAAGCTACATAACTTTACTTTGTCACTTCCCACGACTAATATTCATATCTCAAACAGTTGCCGGTGCACAACCTCTTTCAGTTTAGTCATCTGCTATATATATCCGTAAATGTATTTTGAGGTCATACCAGAATATTTTAAATAGGAATTGCGTTATTCAATTGATTAAATGGAGGGAAAAAAAGGAATTTCTATCAACTTTTCTTCAGCTGCGAATTTAATGATACACTATTGTACGCTTTAAATCACGTAGAAGAATTGGTGTACTATAAAATCGGTTATTTCATCGATTCCTGAGATGTTCTGTAATATACACACTCGGTTGTGCAAGCACAACAAAAGTTGTGGTACAATCCGTGTGGTCTCAGAGGCTGAGCACCAACTTCAAGAGTGACAGCACATATGGTTACTTCAGAAGATTACGGATAGGCACTAGGTTATCTAAGCACAACAGCAGTTCTGGTACAGTCCAGGTAGTCGTGAGTACTCGCTTCTAGATGATAGAGTATAGTTGTTCACGAAATAGACTACGTAGCGTAGTGCGTCTGCACGGGTTCCAATCTGTCCATTCGTGCATATTTCACTGTTTGTGTTATTGGAATTATTTGTTGCCCTTCTTGCTTTTATAGTGTATTGTGCTCAATTGATGAGCCTCTTTTCCCAATCATTGTGCCTTAACCAAGAACTCAAGCTGTATTATACAAAATGTAAACTACTAAAAAACTTGTTACAAACACTTATTTCCAATACTGAACTTGAATTCAGATACAGTTAATCTACTCTTTGCTTTGGATATTTCATACTGCAAAACTAGTTTTCATAATATTATGAAGTTAGAAAATAAAATATGGAAATCAATATTTTAATTTTATTGAAATCTTTATATTTATTTTACGCACGTGAATTTCTTAAGTTCTGTATTTTATTTTTAATCCGCTTGTATAATTATTTAGACAAGCCGGAAAAGAATAGCGTTGTCTATATATGTGTATTATGTTGTTTGTGTCCACTGTGTAACTTCCGTGTCATATAAATGCAACAAATTGTAAGAACTTCCTAGCTGCATTATGCTGATGAACGTATTTCTCTCAAATTGACACTTTTCTGTACACTTCGAGATTTTGGATTTGAGACATCACAGGTAGTACTTTCCCACGTCCTCAGTACTACCTCTTCCGTGGTATACAAACTGAGGACTTCTTCGTTTCATTGATTCGGTTTCTAATATAGTCATCCGTAACTAGCAGACCAATACCTTAACCATTCAGAGATAAACAGCCGAATCCACAACGCTAACTATGAACTCAACCAATCCTATGAGAAGTTAGACTCTCAATCAGCATCTATCTTCATTCTAAATTGCACTGGATAAGTAATGGATCCAGTGGACTGCGTCTAGTCTCATTCATCGATCTACAAGGACGAGCCGTTTCCAGGTTCACAAGAGGGAAGTCATCTACCTCATTACCATCAAGTTAGTTAAGAGAGTAATGTTCCTTGCATATATAAATTCACTACACTACATTTCCTAAATGTTCCCGGATATAAAATATACTTCCATGTCAAGCAACTAATTTCTGCGAAAAGACTAAGAGTACCAATACCAGATTGGTGAAGTTCGTGTATCTTTATGGCACTGAATATTATAGTATTATCTTCACCACTGTTAAATGTCATTAAGGCAAGTCGTCAATATTAACAATATCAATATTTTTTGTACAACGGGAAAGTAAAACAATGAAATATTAATCCTCTCCTTAATGGAATCCAGCTGTAAATTTTTAGAAAGAAAGTACACCTACCACATTGATTATGTAGTCCACCAACGGAATAGGAATCTTCTCCTGAGACGAAATCCCAGATTCAGCCGATTCTTCTCTGTGTGGATGAGATGACGTTGAAGTCTCTTCATCATCTTCGTCCTCCTCATCACTGCTTCCACCTTCATTTGATGAAGATCGCGCCTGGGGCACAGGGGACAGCTCACTTTTGTTCTGTGGACGCCAGCAAACGTACCGCTGCTCTCTACCCAGAGCAACCAGTTCGAGAAGCAGCTGAAAAAACAAAAACTAGTAATTACCTCTAATTTGACACAAATATATTAAATGAAAATATATATATATATATATATATATATATATATATATATATATATATATATATATATATATATCAAACTGTATATGTTGCTAGGCATCTTCATTGAGTACCATCACCGACGAATCTAAATTGGTAAGAACATGACTTATCGACGGATCTCATTGAAGTAAAAAGCCACTGCTACTTGGAATAGTTTTCATTATTTAGTCACTGATGCCAGCAGGATTTTTTCAAAGCAGAGGCGGCAAGATATTCCAAGTGGGGCCAAAAGACCGATACAAGCAGTCGCAAATACACGCACACTTCAATGGAAGCGTAACATAATGCATCATATATAACCACGGTTTGCCCAAGTGGGCACAGCCAAAACACCGGTTTTTTTCGGGTTGGATCCACCTGAAAAAAAAAACACCTAAAAACCCACCTGGGTTTTTGGTAGCTTTTTGTTAATATATTATTGGTACAACTAAGGTGATCCCACTGAAAGTGATTTTTATCATATTTTGGACTTTTCTTGGGCGAATTAAATATTTTCACGTTAATGTATACAACAGCATTCAACATAAGACCTTTATGAAGTTCTCAATGCACTGAATATATATAACACCTTAGTTTGAGAATTATATAACAAATTAATGTATGGATTATGCTTATAGCCTATTTGAAGAAAAAAATGCAATTTTCTATTTTAGAAAATACTTTCCGTGAATAGTGTGCACGCCGACTCTGCGACGCCAAGGGACGTTATCCCTCATACGTTTGACGGGTTTGACGGGTAAGGCCATAGGTGTTGGTACTACCAGTAAATATGTAGTGCATTAGTAAAACTATTAGTATTATTTCTTACCTTTGATGGTAACACAAGTATTCTTTAGTAAAATTTAGTTTTCCAACAACAACAGTTTAGTTCGGTTATTTGTAGGTACTCTTCAAATAAGCATTCAGTAGAATCAACATCAACAATAGCGTAAAAATTCGTCAAATTTAAGAAGCTTAATGCTCAGAGTTCCGAAAACTGTGTAACGCTTACTATTTCAAGTGCTGAATTCGAATTTCCGTACTAGTTGAAATTTTGATGTACAGTAAAGAAAACTGCATTTTCGAGGGGCGAGGAAAAAAAAAGTCCCGAAAGAAGTGCTCGGGAAATTCCCGTAATTGAACGCACAAAGCATCGAAAGTGAACTTCAACAATAAAACTATTTATTTTACGCTGTTAAATTAATATATTTGGTGTTCATATTTGGCAAACGTCACTGAGGCTTCTGCGATAATTTGATCTGCATTTGTTCTTTCGTCTGCTTGTACAATCCGCGGCAAAAAACCTGCAACATGAGGATGTAAGTTTATTGTGAAACTACGCCAAACAGTACAGGAAATGAACATAACGTCTAAGTGGAACGAATCACGCCAGGATAAACCTCGGCCTCCTCCCGTGCACACTTATTTTGGAGCAAAGGACTTAGTCGTTTCACAATAAACTTATATGCTCATGTTGCAGGTTTTTTGCCGCGGATTGTACCACACATACTACAGGGTACCACTTCCGGTCTTTTTTAAGTGTAAATTTTTAGAGTACAAGCACGAGACACACTCAATTTCCTGTATGGATTTTGGCGGCTTACCAACGTAAAAATTCAAAATGGTGGCCATTTTTCTTTTTTTTTTTTAAAAAAAAAAAATAGCGGGCATGCACACTACAAAGTGCAATTTTCGGTCTTTTAAGTTGAAATTTTTAGAGTAGGAGCACGAGATACTCTAAATTAGCTGTATATATTTTAGCGGCGATCCAACGTAAAATTTCGAAATGGTGGTCATTTTTTCAAAACATCAGTGAATAGAAAATTGTTGCAAGTTGTGACAATGATAATCTTGAAATATAAATCTCATTTTAACACTTTTACCCCAAAGACAATGAAATATTTCGATAAAACCCAATTAAACCCGGAAAGACCCGAAAAAACCCATATAGCCAGGTGGGTTGGGCTTTTTTTTCTTAAAAAAAAAAACGTGTTTTTTCAAACCCTGCATATAACCATTACATTACGCACGTATCCTTATTAATGACAACAAATAAACTATACTACTATAGTATTTAATAACAATATATGAAGCACTACAGTATGTGAGAGCAAGTTAGTATGTTTTGACATGTATTTCCAAAAATTAAAAACCCATGGAAAATTCAGGGAGAGAAGGGAACTGCTTCCCCTTGTTCCTTGCTGGGGTGACTTATGTACTCAGCATTATCGGGCCAATGGGAAACATTTAGTTTGAGTTCCCTGTTAACTTTTAAGACCATTTCTCACATAGTCCTTATGATGAAATGGAACGCTGAACTCAAAAAAAATGTGTACAACCACAAACTAAAATCTTTATAACAGTACACCAAGAACAGGTTAACTCATAGCTTAATCTACAGGGCTACCCTGCAAAATATGGATTGTTTGTGGTTAGTTCAGAATTTCCCAGAAATCAATTCAATTACGAACTAGAATATTAAAGTACAAAACTATCTTAGAAATTACCTTTACGATAGCAGACGTTGCAGAAAATTTTAGACTAGGTTGGTGTCTCATGAGCTCATCTACAGCATTGCCTAAGTTTGAAGCTGTATCACCCATAGGATCTGAACTTCTTCTTCTTCTCATAGCAGCCAAATATACTGGAGACAAAAGCACTTTGAACAGTTTCTCGAAAGGTTGACGCTGGACAAAGGAAGCCAAACCTTCCGAATTCAAACAAAGTGCACTGAACACATTTGGAAGTGATCCTAAGACCTCTCTTGTTGCAGGTACCTTGCAATTAAAAAGAAAAATAAGTAAAGAAATGTGAAGATGCATCAACGTCTCATGTCTATCAAGTAAACGAACATGTTAAAAATATTTTTTTTAGATTTAAAAAAAAAAAAGTTATGCTGCAACCTGTAAATCACGAATGCAAGGAACAAAATCAGATTCCTCCACTTATGCAGAACTTTCATACGAACGACAAAAACATGTTAAAACTAACAAGCAGTAGTGTCATACGTACACCCACGAAGGATTTTAGTTTGTATAGCATGATACTTTGTTAATTAATATTGAAAGCTCAGGTGGTAGTAGATTTCTACCACTTTCGGTTTTATTAATGTGAAGGTGAAGTATATTCTAGTGACCAAGGCCGGCTTTAGGATTTTAATTTTGGGTATGCCCGCTCCTTCGCATTATGGATACATGTACGCATTTGATTGATTAATAACAGTAGGAAATTACTTTTACTGTAGTGGTCGATGCTACTTGTTAAATGATTATCTACCATTAATATATTTATTAAGTAAATATTACATAATAAATATTTACTCTTTAGTGTATCTTTTAGGGTTTACATATTTTTCAAAATTTTGGGTAGGCTCATGCCTACCCGACCTACCCGCTAAAGCCGCTACTGCTAGTGACGCTTAATAGATTGCAGAAAACTACTCTTTTATCTATTATTGCCTATACTGTCTACACTAAAACAGATCTATTATTGTTTCTACCCTATAGGGATCACCGTTAAAACAGGAAGTGGTTGATTTCGTGCCACTTCCGGTTTTAACACAGATATTAGAGTGGAGTTGAAATATATTCATGGGACGTGTACGTGATTGCAGAAAACTACTGCTTGCAATCTGTTAGCATTTGTGCTCTATAACAATCAACGTTAAAAGCAAAATGACTAATTTCTGCTACTTCTGTTTTTAGTAGCGATATTGCAGTGAAAGTGGAATGTATTCTTGAGACGCTTCATTGATTACAGAAAACCGCATTCCACTATCTACGGTTTCATTCTATGGGGATCAATATTAAAACGGAAGTGCCTACCTTCTGCGACTTCAGGTTTGAATAGAAGATTACGAGGAAAGATGGTACCTATACTTAGAATAGTAAATAGACTCGCAAAACCAATTTTCGTTATCTCTTATTGTTTTACTCTATATAGATTAAGAATGAAACCGAAAACTGTCGTTGATTTCCATCACTTTCAGTTTTAGTAGAGAGCTAAAGATGGAGATGAAATTTATTCTTGAGACGCTTAATTGACTGAAAAGAACCACTTCTATTACCATTTTCGCTCTACCGTTAAAACTGAAAGTAGCTGATTTTATGCTCCTTACGGTTTTAGTAGAAAGATAAGAGTGGGAACGGAATATATTCTGGTAACGATTAACATTGCAGAAAAAGCAGTTTCTCACTACATGTTACTGTGTTTATGACTCTCAACATTAAAACCGTAAATGGTTGATTCTGACACTTCCGGTTTGAAATGAAATGAAATGAAATCTATGAGTTTTACGTCCCACGGTTATGCCGGTTAGGCTAAAGGAGACGGTGATGATGAGTAATGAATGAAATGGTGGAATGAAGAAAGTGGAAGGAAACGGGAGAACCCCGAGAAAACCCACGCACACGGTGTTTGTCCACCACAAAGTTCACTTGGCGGGGGCTGGGATCGAACCCGGGACCCCTAGCACCAGAGGTGAACGCTCTACCACTGAGCCACCGCGCCCCCCAACGTACCACTTCCGGTTTGAATACGGGGTTAATAGAGAAGGTGCTACTTATTCTTAGTACGGTAAGTTGATTCCAAGAAACAGCTTCTCACTATTTCTTACTGTTTTTGCTAATATAGATCAAGTTATAGTGAATTTCTACTCTTACGGAGATTCTAGCAGAAAGTTAAGGATGGAGATAAAATGTATTTTTGGGACACTTCAATCGGTTGCAGAAAACAGCTTATCGGTATCTATTAACCGTTCTTGCTTTACAGTGATCGACGTAAAAACCGGAAATGGTTGATTTCTACCACTTTTGGTTTGAATACCGCCTCCAAACATGAACTAGATTTTTAACTTTTGACCCTCTATGTCAGCGTTTCCCAACCGGTGTGCCGCGAGGAAATCGAAACAAAATTATTAACTCTATAGCAACCAAATTGCAAGACATAGGGAAAAAGATGTATATTTTTGTTTTTCACATTACTATGAATTTCCACCATGGAAAATTTACTGTAATTGTAATATATTATTCTACATCTCTTGCTGTGTAGCAGACAGTATTTCGGCTCGTACACATTTCCACGGTTAGCTGCTATGTTACGCTTCAATTGAGAGTCATACTAACACTGAGAAATGCAAGCACTTGTACGGTACACGTCAAGTGAACGTTCGTAGAACACTCATTCGCACGTGAATGACAGAACAACACTTTGTTCAACAGGTGTGTTTTGAATTCGACGCTTCGCAAGCTGTGTGATTGCAATAATATGCACCGGTTTTGGTTAAAATAGCAAAGCTAAAAGTACAAGACATTTGTTTGTTCGTTCGTTATTTAGTGATCTTCGTTCTTAGCGAAAGGTTGGATACAGTTTTCAAAAAAGAAAGCGAATTTTTAAAAATCTGAGTCCTATATTTCATTGCAATCGTTTTCTATTTTAAAATTAGAATGAAAAATAAGCGTAATGAATTAGCATAGGGGAAAACCAGTGATCGAGCTTTCATCTCTGTAAGAAGATCAGTAATCACAGAAAAAAAAAATTACCATGGTATTTTATATTTGCAAATAATAATAATATCTATGAGTGTGCCGCGAGAATTCAAGTTACACACGTAGTGTGCCGAAAGTTGAAAAAGGTTGGGAAACGCTGCTCTATATCCTGATCAAATTTCGTGGAGATTATTATTTTTTTTTTGTGTGTGTGTGTGTGTGTGTCTACCGGACGCACAGACACAAGAACAAGATAAATATATAAAAGAATTTTGGTAAACCAAACTTCCTAAAAAAAATAGTCTGTTTTAATTTTCTGTTTCTTGATGCAAATAAAAAATTAAAACTACATATGATCAGACTGCTAGATATGAATAAACGTTAGTTACTTCAGGTATGTGTTCACGGCTAAATACACCGCCAAAAGACAATGAACTTGTATCTTTGAATATTCAAGCTTTAACAAAGGCTTGGTTACAAAGAATACCTACATATCTATAACACGCTTATATACCACCATTGTGTTCATCCTTCTCTCATGATACGTACAAGATATAGTCTTCATCAAGGAAGCATGCACTTATTCTTTCATACGCCTGGAAGGCCATCCCCTACAGGCTAAAGTAGACGGATGATACATGCATGAGCCTGTATACGAGAGCCAATAGAAGGTTCTTTTTTTAAAAGCATGACTACGATCACCACAAAAAGACAGGAAACTATTTTATTTTTTTCGCAAAATTATTTCAATCGAAGATAGAAAATTCAAGTAGTTTTGAATTTCAGAAAAATCAAATGCACAGAAGAAGTAGGGAGCAGCAAAACAATCTAGTTTAATAAGATACATTCATTTTCTGTCGTATGTTGTGGATGTGGTCTCCTTCCCTCATCAAATTAACCTATGCTGGAACAATTTAGTAAAAATTATGATGTATAATTTCAACCTGGACATGACTATATTCTACTATTAGAATTGATTACTTACATCTTTTACAAGGAGAGCGTGCAGGACAACATCTGTTAGGCCATTATTCTGTAAAGACGACAATAACGCAGGTTCCTGGAACACGTACACTGTTACAACGTCTGTAGCTAGCAAAAATAACGATGATCCGTAATACTCGGCATTGCTAATAATGTGCTTTAATGACGACGGTAGTGAGCCATCCATCACATGTCTAATACTTTCCGTGAAGGCTGTGTCCTGAATCGCCTTTTTCAGAAAGTTGAGCATGGATTTCAGTAATGCTGCTCTTTGAGGCAAACAGGTGTTCCCTACGCGTGATTCACCACTCTCCACAGCAGTTCCTCTTGACGTGGAAGCACACGCACCATCGTCACTCACTTTTGCACTGGAAGTATCTACCATTTCCACATCACCTTGTCTTGACACTTGTTCATTCACTACATCACTAACACCCGAAGGACCTGAAAGAGGGGTACTTAACATAACA
The DNA here is from genome assembly GCF_964235325.1 of Thermobia domestica. Lineage (NCBI taxonomy): Eukaryota > Metazoa > Arthropoda > Insecta > Zygentoma > Lepismatidae > Thermobia > Thermobia domestica. The sequence continues at coordinate 20,783,960 of NC_137459.1, read as the reverse complement.
GTATCACCCTGAGCATTAACTAAGGAACTTTGTTCTAGAGGATCTGAACTTGCACCATCCATATCTTCAGATCTTGAAGTCGATGGGATTATTTCAAAAGGTTGTTCTCTTCTACAAATGTTCACCTCCAACTAAAATATAAAATAAACATTACGTGAGTTTCATTTCAATGCATCCACTCAAAATTTCAGTAAGAACTTCTATCAATATTCTTCCTAAAAAGAAAAACTAGAGATACAGAAATTCAAAATGTATATCTGAATAAATGAAGTTTTGGCCATGGCTATTCTGCCTGGGAAAATTTTACTCAAACTAAAACCTACATTCAAAAATGATTCTCCAAGTAAAAACGTGATGAAATGACCTCTATTCTAAAACAGGAATGTACCTTTCGTGCTTTTATGTTTGTTGTCTTTTTGTCATAGGAAATCTTGTTTTCGAACTTAGGTAACAAAAGAAAAAGTGTACGACTTCTAAACACTGATAAGGTGGTTAAGGAAACAAAAACAACTACAATGATGAACTTTGTTGCATATTTTAAGGCAAACACGGGAATGCTGAAACGAACCTACGACATAAATACTGTTTGTTTAAAGATATTTCCTTAATTGCAAAATCGACTACAGTAAATAAATTGTAGTTTATAAAGAAATCATACAAAAAAATAGAAAAGAAGGAAAGAAGAAACTAAAATATCCGTAATTTTCCCAACGGACTTTTTTGTATCTCTAACTACGGTAAAGATAATCAACTATTTCAAGTGTTGATTTTCAGTATCTTAAATGCAAGTATTGCATGTTTGTATCTTAAATCGTGTAACGCTTATTACTTTCAAAACTATTTAAACAATGCATATTTCCCCTTTATATATAAACCAACTCTTAGGTTAATTCATTTCTGCGTTAATTCTAATCGAAACTAGTAGCTGAAATCGGTCTCTATGTACGAGTGTTCAGAAGAGACTTACTGCCATATTTTTATGTCACCTTTTAGTTTTAGAGAAAACGATTCCGCTAGAGCAGAAGTATTTTTGCCAAGTGCGTACCTGATATCTCATGAACGAATGCGAAGTACAGTGGAGTCTCCTTAATTCGAACTTGGATAATTCGAAATATTGGATAATTCGAACAGAAGTCCATTCCCCTTGAAAACTGTATTGAAAACAATAGTGAAAAATCGTGGATAAATCGAACTTTTGAACCTATGTTTTGGATAATTCGAAGTAAATACAGTTGAAAATTTTTAATGTTGGACAAATGTAAACAGAGAAATACAGTTTTAACGTGTTTTCATTTATCCAGATGCAGCCATAGGGGAGAGTAATACACAAGATAAATAGAAAATCTATGTAATGAGAAAGATGAAGGTGAGTTGGGGAAGAGGTAAAGATAGAACGTGTACCAATCTCATCTTGTTTCAGAATTGGTTGAAAATTTAAGATGAATTATTGATAAAGTCAACCAAATGTTATTAATATCGTATTCCATGCAATACATGAAATTCAAGATTTATTGACCGTACAAAAACAATCAAATTTAAGCAAATGAGGTTTCCGACTTCTTAAAAGTGAGAACAGAATATTCAAATTGTTACTGGTGTTTAATTGTTTGGGCTATTCAATGTATGTTATAGTGTTGTACCTAAATATATTTTCCATTGTACACGTAATTTGAATTATGTGGAGTCAATGTCGTTAGTTAGTTTGCGGTATTCGATCACGCAAATAATAAGCTGCTTTAAAGGTAAAGTCTACACCATAGGAATATGTTTTTGATAGCACAGTACTTTGGTTTGTTTGTTGTTGTGAAAATGAATGTTGTTGGATAATTCGAATTTTGGATAATTCGAAGTTTTTTCGTGTCCCCTTGGACTTCGAATTAAAAAGAGTCCACTGTATAATAATAATAATCTTTATTTCAGTGCCGCGAACAATTTATCAAAATAGTTCACAATATCTCTCAGGCGTTTGTTTCATGGTCAAATGATAATGAAAAACGAAGGATAACCATTTCTCCAGTCTAAGATGAATCTTTATTGTTTGAAGTGTTCTACCCAACGAACACCATACATCACTAAAATTATAATTAATTGTATGTGTAATGTATTTGTCTATTACATACTGCATGCAAGAAGAAAGAAAACAATGATCACACAGGAATTAGAAACTCAAACTGGAAGTAGGCTCAAACATTGCAAACAGTGCGAGATATTGAAAAAATAATGGAAAAAAGCCCTCCCCTTTATGGTACCCCTTGCCGATTTTTATCAAGATGTCTTTCACTTGTGTCTGCAAAGGGACATGCACAGATATTGTGAGGAATGACAAGGAGATTCATGCTTATAGGTGAATGATGCGCTGTGTTGAGAGCGCAGGTTCAGCTAGTATACTTTTTAATCTGTAGAATTATGTTTTTACTATCTTCTGGCAATTATTATTATTATTTTTATTAATTTCCGCTTCGATCGCCATTCCATGTTTCTACTATATATATATATCAAAAAGGCGATAGTTACATGGGTCCGGTATTATGCTGAAATATGTCATCCAGCTCTATCCTCATTTATGAGATCAGAAAAATCTCGCACAAAATTTAGTTATCAATATTCGAGAATGCTTATTACGATAAGTAATAGCAATTTCAAGATAAATTTGGCTTACCTCTAACCGGCTAATAAAACTATCCAACCCTCCATGGATTTGGAATGCTTGCATATCAATGTTTGTTATGAGGTCAATAACTCGAACAGCTCTCGTAACAAACTGAAAAATAAAACTTATCAATGACTATCACATACATGAATTTGTTATTTATATTAAAATAAACTTAATATGTTCTATTATTATCTAAAGAAAAAAGAAGTGAAAGCTAACTGGTGAAACGTTAATCTTAGATCAGTAGATTCAAATCATCCGAAGTAAATGCCGAAATAGTTATTCTTTCATTACTCGTCGAGATGTTCAATATTCTTGTTTCAAATTTCACGTACCCTACCTCAATCTTTCAAGTTAACATTACTTTAAAAACAATCTATATTAAACAGATGGACATTGGCTTATTGCAAGTAATCGTACATCATTAAACACCACACTACAAAAGCATCATCCACTCACGATAAACGATTTTTGAGTTCAATATTAAACAACAAGATTGCTACATTCTGAAGCATACACAAAATGGTGTAAGGCTCATTTAAACCATGGCAAATCGATCGTTGCAATACTTATACAGTGTCCTGTGAAAGTGTATACCCACTCATTACACATTCCTGTATCGGTAATTTGAATAATTTTCCATGGAAAGAAAATTCTCTGCGTTACGTAAAATCGTTCTAAAACTATTTCATTCACTTTAGTTGACAAAAGAATAAGATACGTGTATTAATTTTCCTTGGTGACTGTACCATCATATTCTAACTGTTCGAATTGGTGTCTACTTTAGTCTTCTACATATAACAACAAACAAAATATATTAACATTTCTGGGGTTGAGAGGTAAACTATGCCAAGTCACTTTTTGGCCGAAATTGAGCTATTATATTTTTCTTTACTTACATTAGTACTAGGGACACTAGGAACGTTTTGAGATGTGGACAACTGGCACGCAGGAAGTAAACAATCGATGCAATTCAACAAAATATTCTCTTGCAAACTCTTTTTCGCGTCTCCTGTGAAATTAATATTTTATGACTTATACTACTTTACTTCTCAGCCCCAGATTTATGCTTGTAACAACTAGCTGAAACAGATGAACAGGAAATCCTTTCGTCGTATTTCAACTATGGAAATAAGCACACAAACCTCGCAAAGTAACCTCAGAAGCAAGGTTTTATTCGAACTGGAGATAATCTGATTAAACACATATACGTTAATCGTAACTACTGAATCTTAGCATTTCTAATACTAAGTCACTTTGAGGGAAAAAAATTACCGTAATGTGTTCCAGTTCGCTTCCAGGCCAATTGATCACTTTCAACAGGCTCTCCATCATCCCGCAACTAACCAAAGCTTCTCCGCCGGTTTCGTAACTCGACAGGTGGTACAAAAAGCTAAACAGCGCTGTAGCCAGAGGTAATGGGTAGCGATCTTTTGCATTAGTAGGTGCCGATTGTGATGCCGTAAGAGATGAAATGCAGTTCCGCACCAGCATAGGCAAGAAACCATGATATGAAGCTGCACCAGTCACATCAATGATGGCTTGTAACCTAGAAGAGAAACTGAGAGTAGGTACACCAGTGAAGTCAGTGATGGGGTCAAACTTAGAAAGAGAATCTCAATTCCTAAATCCGAAAAGCTTAATTTGATTTCGTTTTCACATATTAACAGTATGTGTACATGTGACGACATTTGTAGAAGCATCACTCGACTAGCTGACACATTTAATATACTAGTGCTGTTCCTTATCACAGCAGTGACTTAAAATGTGCTCATACTTTTATTTTACGCACACAATTCTTAAACTGCAACAGAACATTATACTATCTCTAGAAAATAAATACTAGAAGTTATCAGCGTAATTTGAGCAAGAAGTTGTTCGCTGTAAAAGCATCTGCTCACCAACTGAAAAGCAAATCATTTCTTCATAGTCAAGCGGTAGACTGTGTTAAACATTACACTACGAAACAAAACAAAATAAAACAACTGTCTTCCAAAGGACATATTTCGGAGACAATTCTCTGTCCGTCATGAAGAGATGGAAAACGAAAACTTTCAGAAAACAATGCATAAAGGTGTATTAAACAGGCGCAGTAAAGAACATCTAAAAATTTAACTTACAGTGACTGTAGCTTAACATCTCTTCACGTCATGACTAGCGTGTTACACCCATTCATGTCAGTGAAGGCATGTTATTAAGTTGAGATAATTTTAACTTCAATTCTTAGCTATTCTTTTTATGTCTTTGTTGAACACATTATAATTACAGTAGTTCTACAGTACAACGGGATCACCTGTGTTGCACATGGTTGTCTTAGATTCTACTGATATTAACTAGGAAGCATGATATTTAGTTTTATATAACAGATGGGAGGAATTAACCGACTATTATTCATATCCCTTATAGACAATTCAAAAGAGTGAAAAGGTTCAATCACTGGCTCAGCTTCGCTTATCTTCGCTCTAAACTTTCATTTACATGATTATTGAAATACTCTTTCTATTAATTTTGTAAAATGCATTTTTCTTCGTTTTTTCAAGTATTATTTAATCATCAGACGTTCTACTTAGCAAAGCTCGTACCTGAATCACCTTTTAGAAACTTAAAAATCTCAACTTCGGAAACATTCCCGAACATTTAAAAATAATGCTCACAATATAACTGAAAATACACTGTAAAAACTACTCATAAGCAGCAAAATAATAGGATTCAAAATTAAGTAAAATTTTATAGTTCACTTCTATACTAACACACAGAGACTAAGTTAGTCTGCAAGAACAACTGTTTTCTACAGTTGTCATAATGTAATTTCATTAAAAAAAATTAAATTGGCAAAGCTCGCAACTTAAACACTGCTATGTTAACATGAACTCTCATCACGTGCTGACCATTTCTTGATAGTAATTCGTACTGCCGGGAACCTGCATCTTGGCCGAAGTTCAAAATACTTAACTATAGACTCAATATGTAAAAGAAACTGTCTTCAGTGTATGTTATGCATTTCTCGAATATCTTCACTTATTGCGTCCTATCTTTTCACTTGAATAATTATTTTAGGTTTTGTTTTCTCAGTTGCAAACACGAGTTGAAACAAACTGTCTTTCTATTGGATCTTGGATGTTAACTGATGTCAACCTTACAAACTTACGTTACCATGTAGGAACACAAAACTGACCCTTACTTACTTTGGGAAATGAGGATTCCTATCCAGGTGAATGATTGCTGTTAAAGTTCGCAGAGCTGCAGCTCTAATCTCAACCATGTAAGGAACGTCCATTTCCAATACTTCCACTAATTCTTCTAAAAAGCCAGTGTACAATAACGAATGAGCATTCTCCTGTACAGCATTAGAATACACTAACACGGAGAGAGCTTGCAGCCGTGCCTGGACACACTGGAGCCTTTTGTGGAAATCGGAGAAACAATAAGCTAACCTGATGTGTGTAAACAGCAGCATCTGTAAGCAGAAACAAGTAATAACATGTATGTCTGATTACTAGACTTTTAGTTTGAAGAAAAATACATATAGCAGGATTCAGTGTGTGTCTTTTCTTAGCAGCGAGAACTTCTTCAAATTCAAATAGCTTGCACATGTATTCATTCAACTCCACATTACACATATTTTACAACATTAAAAAAAGAACTATTTTTTTTACTTCTTCCTTACACTTACTTACATATTATATATATATATATATATATATATATATATATATATATATATATATATATATATATATATATATATATATCCAGAGAGAGAGAGAGAGAGAAAATTGAAACAAACATGAGAAAATAACTAAATTCTGTATATACCTAATAAATCTACAACTTAAGTTATAAATTAAACAGTTTTCCACATGTACTAAAGGAAACGTAAAACACGGATCAAAAAACATGGTACATTCATTTATAGGACTCTTAAAGAATATACTATTTATGTCGATACAGTAATTATACAAACAGGCCAACGTATAGTAAGGGGGGAATTACGCATTAATACCAAGTAGAAGCGTCTCGTGTACAACATGCGAAGAATTTGATTTGAAGGGAGTGGTATTTTCTCAATATTGAAATGGGAAGGGTAGTAATTTCTACCACTTCAGGTTTTAGTAGAACCGGAGATAAAAAATTATTCTTGAGAGGCTCAACTGGTTGCAAAAAATTGGGTTTTTGCTATTTATTACTGTTTGCTCAATATCCTTACTTTCAAATATCTAGGATCAATATTTATTAACGAAAACCATATTCACGAAGAAATTAAATCTCGATTAAAAGCAGGGAATTCGTGTTGTTATTGAGTTCAAAATCTCTTGTTGTCGTGAATTTTGTCGAGGAATTTGAAGCTTAAAATATATAAAACAATAATCATGCCTATTGTTCTGTATGGCTGCGAAACATGGTCACTCACTCTGAGGGAAGAACAGACTGAAAGTATTTGAGAACAAGATCCTGAGATGAATATTCGGACCCAAGAGGAACGGGAATGGGGAATAGCGGAAACTTCATAACGAGGAACTACATAATTTATACGGTTTACCAAACATTGTTAGGGTCATCAACTCTAGGAGGCTTACGTGGGCAGGTTATATAGCCAGGATGGAAGAAAGTAAGAACGCTTTCGAAGCCTTAACAGGAAGACCAATTGGAAAACGACCATTAGGAAGACCTAGGCGCAGATGGGAGGACAATATTAAGATGGATCTCGCAGAGATAGGAATACAAAGTAGAAACTGGATCCAGTTGGTTAAGAATAGAAGTCAGAGGAGTGCTTTTGTGAACGCGGCATTGAACCTTCGGGTTCCATAGGCCATAGAGTTAGTTAGTTAGTTGGTCAATAACTTTAAACAACGTTAAAAACGATCAACATTAAAACAATGGCGGTTTCTGACACTTCCAGTTTGCATAATGTGTTAAGGGAGAAGTTTGTACCTATTCTTAAAATGTAAACTGATTTTAAGAAACCATTCTCGCTCTGTCTAATAGTATTTGCTACATGCAGATCAAAATTGAAACCGGAAGTCATTGTGGATTTCTATTACTTTCGGTTTTAGTAAAGAAAATTAAATGAAATCTTTCAATTTAACGTCCCACGATTATGCCCTTTAGGCTAAGGGAGACGGTGATGAAAGCAAGTGAATGATGGAAGAAATGGTGGAATGAGAGAGTGAGAGGAAACGGGAGTACGCCAACGACGTTGTCCACCACCAGCTTATTTGGCAGGGGATCAAAGCGGGGACCCTACGCACCACTGCCGTGTCGTGACAAAACGCTGTAACTTTGGCGAAGAAGTTTTGCGAAAATGAGCCGTAAAGTTTTCATCCGAAAATGTGATCTGTATCGTCTAGGCAATAATGGTCAACCAATCAATTTTCACCAAATTTAATCACACAACATGCATTTACGTAACATTACATGTAACCACGTGTTTCCAAAGTCAAGATACACTATTTCTACACGATACAGATCACATTTTCGGATGAAAACTTTAAGGCTCATTTTCGCAAAACTTCTTCGCCAAAGTTACAGCGTTTTGTCACGACACGGCAGACCAGAGGTAAGCGCTCCACCATTGAAAATGAAATGAAATCTTTGAGTTTTACGTCCCATGGTTATGCCGGTTAGGCTAAAGGAGACGGTGATGATGAGTAATGAATGAAAATGGTGGAATGAAGAAAGTGGGAGGAAACGGGATAACCCCGAGAAAATCCACGCACACGGTGTTTGTCCACCACAAAGTTCACTTGGCGGGAGCTGGGATCGAACCCGGGACCCCAAGCACCAGAGGTGAACGCTCTACCACTGAGCCACCGCGGCCCCGTTCCACCATTGAGTGACAGTACTAAAACCGAGGGACACGGAGCTAAGGATGGAGATGTAATGTATCTGGAATATTTAATCGACTGTAGGAAACAGCTTCTCACCATCTACATTACAGTTCTGCGCTATAACTGAAATGCTCTATGTTAAAACCGGAATAAGATTTCTACCACTTCCGGTGCATGGATCCTCACCATCAACGACCTCGGTTCCTAATTTCTGACCGCTACATCTTCACCAAAATTGATGGTGATCCACCAAGTAATTCTTGAGATTTTGTCTCTGGCGCTAACATCACTGATAGAGAAATTAACGCGTAAAAAAAGTAAAGTCGCATTGCAATAATCTAGAATTAAATCTACAAAACTGGAATTCGTTTAAAATATTTGAAGACCATATAACACGAAGCAGACTTACCTGTTTATCAGCCGGAACGTTGTACACCTTCAGAACATCCTCCATTATTTCTGCTGGACTTTTGTCAAGTTGATCGACATTTTCTATATGTATTGAACTGATTTGGTTATTGCTTTTCCCTCTGTTGGACCAGCCTTGCCATTCAGCCACCTCAGTATAATACTCAAAATGTACAGTGGTTGCTCCACTAGGATAATACTGAAACAAAATTGAAAACTACCTTGAATATCGCTGTGACGTTTGAATATATAGAAACAAAAATCTGAATACATAAGAAAATTTATTAGTGCCTGTAGAAGGATTTATACATTAGCTGAATGTATATCCTTCTCCAGTTGAATATTATTATTAATATGTTACTTCATTTTATTTGCACAAGTATATCAGATATAGTAATATTATAAGAGCTTTGCAGGTTATTCAAATTGTGAACTACTCTCTTCGACTTATTTCTTTATTGTCAAATGAAAGAAAAATACAAATAACACCAATATACACATATTAACATTACAATACAGTTATAAGATAAAAGGCATGTGAATGCTGACTACGATGACAGATTAGATACAGATTTAAAAACGGCTGATTTGAGGTTTTAAAGTGGAAAGGGGTTAATATTTCACGTCGATCTTGTTGGAATACGGAACAAATTCAAGAAGAATATCGCTGAATCTGATATGACTTATTTAGTATTTTAAACCGAAAATATCAAATATTCCATGTGTTTCTCGCGCATAATATTTTACAATCCCCTTTATGTCTTCCATATAGAATTTACAATTTAAAAATGAACTAAAGTCGTGCTTTGTGCAACAGTTAAAAAGAAACAGTCGCTACTTTCCCTTTGGGTTCCGATATCTTAAATTCGAGATCCTGAAAACCTGCCCCAATTGATGATATGTCAGCATACCAAAAATCACCTCGTTAAGCATTTTTAGAAATCATGGTAACAGTTTAAACAATATTAATGTTTCATTTTCGTACAATAAAACAATTGAGCCTACCTACCCTCTTTAGAGGATGACTTCAAAACCTGCTACGTATGAACCATTGCGAATTCATACTTCTCACGATTTAAAATAAATAAATACTAGTAATACCTCCTTCTAGTTACATCTGACACTAGATTAGACGTCAATTACATATTTCAACATGTAGTAAGACTTGAAAAGGACACAACACTGAATTTTTCAGTAGTTGCTGAGTAAACATGACTGCATAATTACACAATTGATGTCACGGGGTTGCCTCCTCAACCTCATTCAGCTTCAAATAAAATACGTGGTTAAATGAGTTTGAGGGGACACTAAAAGGCGTGAGATTCAAATTGACTGAGATACGCAAAATGTGACCACCTCTGTAAATTCACCAGCAAACATAGTTTATTTTCACTAAAATTTCGAAATAAGATAAACCTTTGAGAACACAAGTTTTTTTTTTCAAGTCACAGTAAACTTTACTGCAATTGGTTCTCCACTCTTAAAAGTTTGTGAGAGGGAATTAGTACTCACACTCTCATTAAAAAGAAAATAAGTTAAAAATAAAGCGTTATCATCTTGAAATAGGTAATATGCGCGATGCAAATTTTTAACAAAAAAGAACGAAATTAAAAACTTACGATGAGAGGAAGTTGTGTACAACATATGGACAAGCCGAAGCCGTTCTCAGAACCTCCCCAGCTCTAAAAAGACACAAAGAGATAGGTATTAGAAACAACATAATTAACATATTTTTGCATAAAAATATTCACGTTTTTACTTATACATGATATACATCCTAACTATATATAAAACTACATGAATTCACTCAATCACGGACACAAAATAGCGGGTATTTCCGGTTGACATGGAAAGTTGAAATTTTGCACGATCGTAGCTTTTCGGGACTAACCCACAGGAAAATTGTCAAAGTGAATATTTTTATTTTTAGGGGGGTTCTAAAGCGGGGTGAAGAGATTTCTTATGTTATTATTTATATATGCCTTTTTTGGAACTATAATCTCATGTTTTAGGTATTAGAAGTTTAAATACAAACGCGAAATTCGGTATGATTGCACGTTCCCTATAGGTTTAACAAAATCACTAAAAATAAAGATTTCCAACTTTAGAGTAGTTTTATGAGGAGCTGAGAAATCTTTTCCACGTTATTTCCAGCAGGATTAGAATCGTAAAATTTGGTATGACTGTAGTTTTCTGGGACTAACTCAGAGAAAAATTGCCAGAACTGAATATTTTTAATTTTAGGGAGTCTAAAGGAGGGTGTGTGAAGTAATTCCCCGTGTTACTTAAATGGGCGTTTTCTTGAGATACAAAATCTTATTTTTATGCAGTTGAAATAAGAAAAGCAACTTGACAGTCGGTATAATTTTGGGTTTAAGATGTGCAAGGCCGCAGGCTGAGCTCAAACGGGTATAAAGGAACGCGTTCGTTACAACTATTTTGTGTCATTATCATATTGTTAATCTGCACGGTTATTGCCATCTTACATTATCAGTATGGCAGTTACTGCAAATTCTTTAATTTTATTTAATGTTACTTGCTTTAAATGATTGCTACCTAATATAAGTAAAATCAAGAGTTAGTTTGTGTGTTTGTTGGCGTGCGGTCTGGGGACCAGACGACTGGACCGACAGGTACCAAATTTTGGTCACGGGTACCTTGGTCCAGGTCCAAGAGCCAGACGAAGCGTGTTTTTAAAATTCGGACCAGGGGGGTTTCAGGGCAGTCGTTTGCTGGGACGTAATAGTAGTAGAAAATGGCCGATATTAGTGTCAAATTCATCGTTGACATGTAAAGTGAATCCTGGTCTAACTTAAGTTTTAGTATATTTTCAACAAGAGGAGGAGAAGGCGTGAGGGGGGACATGTAAGGTAAATCCTGGTCTAACTTAGGTTTTAGTACAGCGTTTCTCAAAGTGTCGGTCGCGACCCATTGTTGGGTCGGGGGTAGTTTTTTTTTTTCGGTGGGTCGCTAGAAGTTTTTCCTTCTAATTATGGAAATTTTATTTTGATGTTGTGAAGTACTATTCAGAAAATGAAAATTGGAAGCGTTTGTTAATGAGGTGAACAATACAGTAAGTGGTTACTCAGAGCCCTGGTTACTTCCTTAAAGACATAGAAAAATGTAAGCAACAGCGATGGCGGGAATCAAGACTAAATACAGAAATCAACTGCAAGTGTCCAATTTCTTGCACCTGATAGTAGCCTAATTCGTCAGCGTAGATATCAATACAGTTATTAATAAATATCGAAAACAAGCACATGCATCACATGCGACTCATTATGAATAGTTGTACAGAGATTTTGCTTTCCAATTACTTTTTGTATACCATGTGATTTTTGTCTTGGAAATAACAAATTAGAGATATGATTTACTAAATTTAATTAGTTTGAAATACACCCCCATTACGTAGAATGTCCATGTATATTTGAATAAAAGTAGGTAGGCCACAAAATACATTTTATTATTTAATGTGGGTCGCAGTAACAATAAGTTTGAGAACCACTGTTTTAGTATATTTTCAGCAACAGGAGGAGAAGGCGAGAGGGGGGGACATGTAAAGTAAATCCTGGTCTAACTTAGGTTTTAGTATATTTTCGACAAGGAGGGAAGAAGTGAGGGGTAACATGTAAAAATAACCGAAAACTACTAACATTAATGACCAACCCATAGTTGTTGGTATTGAGATGTTCGATATTATCTAATTATGTTCGATATTATCTAATTCGTTTCCTTTCGTACTTCCATCACATACAGAGCACGATCTTATGCTTGAAAATGACCCTGTTTGATGAACGGTTCTGGAAGTTGGCTCCTGGTTTTCATCAACCATTGCTTTTGCATATTCAAGTTTCGATAAAACACCTACTTTTTGTCGTTGAGTTCATTTTAGTTTAGCGTCCCTTTCAGCAGCGAGGTTATATGAGACGTGGACCTACTGATTAATGTGGAATCCGAACCACATGAGCTCCCACCGGGAATCGAACCCGGGTCTCTACTTTTTGTCGTGTGTGACCATCTATATCAAGGAATGCACATCAAGAATGTCGGCAAACAAGTAGTCTCGTCTCGGCTTAGGTGGTGTCAACTATTGTGGCAGTTGCTGATTATTTTCCTGAGTTTGAAGGTGACACAGTACGGTGGAGATGCCGAGTTGGTGTAATAATTGTCATGTGCAGGTCGGATGGATTTCTCTGAAAGCTTAACTGTCCGGGGATCGAACCAGGAACCCTAAGCACCACAGGTAAGCGCTATGCCACTGAGCCACTGTACCCCCTCAGCGCAAGGTTTATATTACCATGTCAGTCTCGTTGTGGCATGGAAGGAAATTCCCCAGGGTATATTCTCGGTTGTTTCAGCCCTGCCCCCCCCGGAAATTAGTGGGGTATACTGGTTGGATGCTTGGACTATCACTAACCTCTGTAACATCTGATTAATAATAATAATAGTAATAAATCTAACTATAATAATACTAATACTAATAATAATAATAATGCAAGCTCTCCCTCTTTGGAGTAATTAGTGATTGCAAGGGGGCCTAATTCTACTCTAGTTACGTTTATGCCGGAAATATATCTAAAAGAAACACTAGATGGATATTTGCGATTATCTGGCACTAGAAAAAGAAGGACCTGCTACGTTTTAATGAAAAAAATGTAACGTTTGATAAATCTTGTGATTGTTAATTAAAGAAAATGACTTTCTTAAAGAATAAATACAATGTTGGATAGGATTTGTTGTTTGTAAAATAATGTTTTATAAACATGCCATTTTCGTTATGGTTTAGTAAGTCAAAAAACTTTGATTCGACATCTACTGATTATAATTATTATAAGCAACGAATTATGTATGAGAGTGGCGAGAGGGAGGGGGTTTACAACTGGGTATCACGTTAGTGAAAAAGGAATTATCTTACTGATAAAAACATGGCCTGCTCCAGCGGAGGGCAATGGCACGAGTAGCCCCACTGCATTTTCGACGGGAATTTAGTTCTTGCAAATACATGTCAAAACATAGAGTGAAACCTGTCTATGTTGATCACCATCGGTTCCATTGAAAAGTGGCCAACTTACAGAAAAGAAGTGGGATTGGTATATTTTTAGAACAGGATTTCTAGTATTACTTGATTGTAAAATTTTAATAAGCAACGGCACGACAGCTACTTTATACATTCTAGACTTATTTCTTTTATTCTTTTTGGCACATATGCACATTCTAATTTTGTAATTAACTACCTCTTGTTAATGAACTGCAAGTGTTTGTCTCGGAGCAAAAATGTTTTGAGAAAATCCTAAGGGAATTCATCTCAAATCACCCGCTACCTTTCGACAAGCCGTCAGGTGCCAACAGTTGATAATTGAGATGGTTAGCTTTAACCTTGAGAATTTTCCGGAATTACTAAAGCTCCCCACTAATGAAAGGAGCCGATATAGCTAATGGGTTTACCAAAACACACAGGCTAAACAAATACGTACAACCATTTTCTTCACCACCTCTTTATCAGGGTAGTGTTCTAGCTATTGACCTCTAAGAACAAATCGTGGGAATCTATGCTTCTTTGTCTCCAGTCAGAAATATAGAACATCTGCCTCTCATATGGGAATACGAAAAAGTTAATACAAGTAACAAAACGGTATTTTTCGTGGCCAAGATTCGCAGGTAAATTTATCATTATCACTATACGGTAAACCTTGCTTCAATGTGCCCAACTTCGAGGATAGGTGACCAACTTACAGAGTAGTAAGTAACGAACGTCTTATGGGAAAATGCAGGTTCAAGACAAACCAGGGCAAGATGAGCAGGTGGCGAAGTTGATAGGTTTTACTGTAATTTTCCCTCGCACATTGTAGTATTAATTATATTTACATTGAATACTATAGGTTTTTTTTTTATTGTAGTTAATAAGGATAAGTGAGTAAATAATAGTTGTATATGTACTAGCGCCTACCCCCATGTGTTACCGCGGATATTTTTCACCTCTCCCTCTCCTTACGTTCCATTCCTCTTCGTGTTCAATATAGAATGCAAGTGAATAATACGGTAAAATCTGCCTTTAACGGATACTTTATTAAACGGAAATATTTACGGTCTCATAAATATACTGGCGAAAATCTGTTAAACTGACCATTAAACGAAAACTGTGTTACACGGACAACGGAAATCAAAATAATCCTCTTAACGGAAAATTTCAAGTTCCACAGAGCGGCATTTAGAAAATGTTCAGACATGCTATGAGAGGTTAGATGCAAATACAAAATACACTACGCTATCAGCAACACAGACAGTGATGTACAAACCGAAACAGACACAACGGATATACGTGCTTTAAAAGAGAATTACACAAAAAAGTCAGAAAGGAGAAGAGGAAGTAAAGAATTATGGGATTGAGTTGGAAGAAGACTAGCCTAAGATGGATCAAGATGCTGTCGAAAGTGCAAAGGAATTGTATCCATTTGCCTTACGTCGAAATGACACTAACATGCTTAATATGGTTTCTTACACGGCCATAACTTTGGGGGCAGAGGGGCAACTGCCCCCCCCCCAGGGAATCTCCCCGCCGTTCGAGGGGGGACCAATTTAAGACAAAATCCTTATACGATGTGAACATGACATTATAAATGAAGCATCAAACAGGTTCACTACATTACATAAACGAAACAGCACACAAAAGGTAAATAAAACAAAAATGAGTCGTGGGCCCATTTCAGTAAAAATTTCTACTATTAGGGGCCCTAGAAATAATATTTATTCGTATGACTGAGATTTGTCAATATTGTCCCTTTAATTTGTCATGTATGGAACGGGCCGAGGGGCGTAATTAACGGCCACGCAGACCTTGCCATGCGGGAGAGCCCACAGGCTCCAGGGGGCTCAAAGAGTAAGAGAAAGGAGAAAAGAGGGGGCCCAAGAATAAGAAAAACTTTTTCTTGGGGGGGAAAATTCATGCTTGCCCCCCCCCCTCCAGAAAAATCTAATTTACGGCGCTGGTTTCTTAAGTTAAAGTGTTTGTGAAAACTTGAGCAGCCAAGCACTGACGTGTAGAGAAAGCCCTCCTTGTTATTAGATAAAATAAGTTAATGTGCGTACCGTATTTCTTCTGTTCACTGTAAGTTTTACATTTATTAACTCGTAGCAGAATAAATATTGTAAATTGACTAAATTACGTAGAGTATCTTATTTTATATGTCCATTGTATGCACACACTATTTTCATTTTTGATCGGTCTACTTTCGTTAACCGGAAACCTGTCTCTAACGGATTTTTTTTTTTTTTTGCGAGTCCCGTTCGATTCCGCTAAACACAGATTTTACTGTACAAATACGCAAGATACATATTTAAGCCCCCATACCCACTAAAGATAACCCGAAATTTCCGAAATTTTGAATTATCTGCAGTCTAGGGTCCTAGGGGAACATCTATACAAAACTGTAAGATTCTACAGTAGTACTGGCAGCACATGATCTCAATTGGACTTCGACCCCTATGCCCTTTGTGACGTCATAGGTCAAAGGTCATTGCTCTTGGCCCAGGGTTAGTGACCTAGGACCACCCCCTCTAGATTTTAGCAGGGGTATCTTGACCCACCCCCTAAATTTTGACAGGGTACATATGACCACCCCCCTTAAAATTTGGAAATTGCCAAATCTAAAAATTTGGTGTGGTAGCCTAGGACCAGAGTATGTACCTCTGTAAGTTTTGGGGTCCATCTCGTTCCCTTTCATGGGTAAAAAAATTGCCAAAAAGTCAAATTTCGGAAGTTTTTGACCTAATTTATGCCCCTTGATGAGGTCTTATTACCTTATATAGTTATATGGGCTTATACAAGGGTCAATTTCTTTTCATAAGTCATGGGTATATTGGTGCACCCCTTTAAAATTTTGGAAGGGGTACCTTGGCCCATCCCTTAAATTTTGGAAATTGCCAAATTTAAACATTTGGTATAATAGTACAGGAACTAATATATACCACTATAAATTTGGGTGTTAACCTCGTTCCCTTTCATGGGTGAAAAATCTCTTGTCCTAGTCTACCGAACCAAATTTTAGATTTGGCAATTTCCAAAATTTAAGGGGGTGGTCCTATGTACCCCTGCCAAAATCTAGAGGGGTGGTTCTAGGTACCCCTAGGTGATTGACCCTAGGCCAAGGGCATTGACCTTTGACGTCACAAAGAGCACACGGGACAAAGTTCAAAGTGAGATCAGGTGCTGCCAGTACTACTTCTACGTCTAATAGTTGCGATGATCTGGCGAATGCGGAGAGAAAATATTTAAACCTCCATTCCCCTACGGGATATGTAATTCCCAAAAAATTGCGTTATTTGCAACCTAAGGTGCAAGGAGATTGTTTATAGGAAATTTCAGCGCTCTACGTCTAATCGTATTGGAGATCTGGCGAACTAAATACTCCCCCCCCCTCAGCCTCCCATTAGAATACGTACTTCGCAACCCACTTATCTTTGCCGGATTTGCCTGTATAATACACAAACGAAAATATACACGCTCTTATGTGATTTAGTCAATCTTAAAATACAATCAACTTCCAAACATATCTCTGTATTCAGCACAAATTTGGAATTTAAGGGGCCTAATATACCCCCATTGCTCTTTGGAATCGTCACTGAATGATGCACAAAGAACGTTACACATCTGCACATGCGATTTCGTTTGTACTGAAATAAGATATAAAATGGTTTTAAGTATTACTTTATCAAGGAGCCTACTATCCCTATAGCTCTCTTATCCGTCACTGTATATTGCACAACAAAAAATATGTATATTAATATACGATAATCTACCATAAGTATTATTTTATTCAATATGAATCTGGAATTTAAGGAATTTAATTTGCCTACAACTTCCTTGGATCCGCCACTGTATAATGCGCAAAGAACGCTCCACAGATTAACATGTGATTTTGTAAAAAAGATTTCTGGGCTTTCGGCATTTATGGCCATTTAGGCCGTCATGTATGAGGGATGACATCCCTCGACGAGCACACTATCCGGGGAAAGGGAAGGAAGGAAGCGGCCTGGGACCTATAATTTAGGTACCACCCCGACATTTGCCTGGTGTGAATGAGGGACACCCAGGAAAACCTCATTCAGGATGGCTGGCCTAAAAATGCATTTTACAATTTTTCGACCGAATGCCCTCACCAGGAATCGAACCCGGGACCGCTCGCACCAAAACGAGATTGTTAGCGGGCCACTTTATTAAACTAGACGAAATGCTCTGAAGTAGTACTTTATTCAAGGGGCCTACGGCCCATATAGCCCTCTAAATCTGCCACTGAGCAATACATAAAAAGGCTACACATTAACACGTTGACTGCCACTATATATTTTGACCTTTCTCATCAAATCATATTGTGACCTTGCGCGCCACGGGAAACAATCCGCCACTAATACTTTGTTTTAATCCCATAAATGTATAATTTTCTTTGTATATGGTTTTGCATACACGCGGTGTGAATATTAAATTTTGACTTCTACGCCATATGTATGTAATAGCATACACACCTATAGAACGAACGTGAAAAAGTGCAATATATATTTGTGTGCAAGGAAAACCATACACGAGGCGCTGCATGAAGGAGCCGTGTGTATGGGAATCCATACACATTGCAGCCAACGTGCTAAAAATACGATCAACTGCCATAAGTATAATTTTATTCAATACAAATTTGAAATTAAAGAAGCCTTTAACCTATATAGCCCCCTTTCGGATCCGCCACTGTATATGGCACAAGTTATGACAAATTCGTGTGTGATTCTGTGCACCTCGAAATACGATAAAGTGCAATTAGTATCATTTTAATGAAAACCAAGGGCAACCCCTTGTCTCTGGCACTGTACAAAACCAATACGTAGTAAAATACAGGGCCTCATTCCGTGTTGGTTTTCGCAAAATTTTGGAAATTGCTAGCATTGTTTTTCAGAAAAATTGTTCCGGGGACACACTTAGTTTTCGAAAGGGCACATACTAATTTCACACGCTACTATTCTATTATTATATCTATACGTATTATCTTGGTCTTCCCAGGGGAGCACTCTCAGAGGTCCGGGGGGCGATGCCCCCAAAAACATGTCTGGAAGAAACACTGATCGCTATACAATTCAAAAAACGGCAAAAAACAATTACACCTATGTCGATTATCACAAACTAAAAAGCAAATTCTGGGTGGCAGACGCAAACAGCTACGGAATGAGGCCCCGGACGTACTGAGTTTAGCATAACTTTATTCAATGTAAATTTGGAATTCAAGAGTCTAATGCCCCTATCGCCACTGTATAATAATAATGCCCATAAACACTTTATGTTTAAATAGTATCAACTGCTGTAAGCATCATTTATTTAGAATCAACTATATATCGGAAGAGCAAGAGGGCAAACGCCCTTATAGCCCCCTAGGATCCGCCTCTGGATAATGCAGGAGGGGGGATATACGTTAATACATGATGCTCTGTATAAAACAGATTCAAAAATGTAAATTTCCCATGTTACAGTACGGCAAAGTGCCACATAAAATTTATCTGTAGGAAATTGGGAACCAGGCCTCTACTGCCAATTTTGGAATTATAAGAAAACAGTTTAAATATTTTAATATTCGAATTTTGGTTTGGCTTCGTATTTTTTGTATTTTTATGCCGATGTTTTGCATTAGAGGTAAGCAGTTAAAAGAATGCGATTTGCTAACAAAAGAAAAATCAAATTAAGATGACCGTTAATTTCGTTCTTTTGTATCTTTCCACGCTTTGAAAGACATACTTTGCAGCTGCATTAAATGTATTATTTAACAGAAAAACAAAGGTATGGAAATTTATATGAATATATCCGTATTGTAAAATTTATTAGCAGGTCTCTTTTAATATTGTCACTATATTGTATTTCTTTTATAATGTAATGCAACACTATGATTTAAATGTATATCTGGTCTGAAATCCACTTGTGGTATCGTAATCTTAGGCATAGCCTTTACATGCATGCACAAACTATTCCGTGGTATTTCTTTTCGATACTGATGATAATATGGGCCCGAATATTTCCAAACTTTTCAGCTGACATGTGTCAGGTAAGAAATAAGGAGTATTGTATGGTGTTAATGGTTTAACTGCTGCAAATGGCGGCTCCAAAATACGAAATTTACGGAGAAATGAGAAGAATCAGACAAAATGTCTGTATGAGAGTAAGGAAAAAGGTTATCAGAGTAGGGTGATTAATTAGCGACCAAAACTAAGTTAAATTTTGAATTGAGGCAATAATTACAGAGCGAAAAATAATGAGGATAGTTGGATCTGAATCAAATGGGGCAAAATTTGGATGCTATTGCATGAGCTTATAAATTTGTAGAACCTACGGAACAAATATCTTACTCTATTTCATAATAGGATTGTATAAGTAATCAAAATATATTGGTATTGCACTTGTCATGTGTTTAATAAGGTAGACATACAAAACCGAAAATGTGCGCTTTCCCACTTATTAGTACTCCAAAAGAAAGACAATGTTGAAGTGAAGTGTTACATTATATGAAAGCAGCGTACGAAGTATTCATAGAGGTGTCGCAAAGTTGTGCCACACTCATTATGGCGTGTGTTTTATGCCATATAGTGTTTTCCCACTATTCTCGTTCAGGCGTATACCCACCGTCGCCGACGCGCCTGTTCCCTACAAATTCATTCCCTTGCTATCGCTCAGGCTCTCCTTCTGCGTTCCTGCCCTGACTCGGTTGATAGCATTCGTGCTTGTTGGAGCCAAGCTTGCAGAAGGTGATACGAGTTTTGCGCCGCAGTTTATATGCCATGTCTACACGGTGTTATTTAGTTCCTTAAGGAATACTGGTATATTTTTGAATTTGGGAGGCAGAATTTTTAGCTTAAAATTCGTACTTTCTTGCTATATTTTCTTTATTTTTTGATGGGTTAGATTAGGTTAGTTTAGTATGTTTGGATTTGGGGGCCAGAATTCTTTGCTTAAAACTCGTACTTTTTTCCTATATTTTCTGTTTTTGATGGTTTAGGCTAAGTTAAGTACTTGGTAATTACCCTTGCATAACATCAAGTCATTTCTCCTGTAATCATGTTTCTTTTAAACCTAACTTCGGATCTTCAATTTCAAAACTATCCCGAAATACTTTCCAAAGCTCTAATAGTGCATTTCCTGGAGATACAAGTATCCCTTTGTGTCACAACCTGGTACAGGAAAGTATTTTCGTATGCGTTTTGTAATTTTTGATGCCCCAGGGGCATATGTTCGATAGAGAACTCGCCCTCAATCTCCATCGAAAAATACATTTACATAATACTGTAGTAGGACATTGTTAATATGTATGTTGGAAATTTGAGTAGGTAAGGATTCACTGTTTTCGTTATTTTTGGAATAGTGCGTTCTTTAAAATACTTAACAGTTGGATGGTATTAATTTTGCGAAGAACTAGAATACAGACGAATGCATATCCGGGGCCGCCATCTACGGAAGATTATCCGCAATTAATTCATGCAAAATATATTCATTTAAAATAAGCAACAGTGAAGAATTGAAAGAAGAAAGTAATGTGTAGTCTTTTTTTTTCTGGAATTTCGATGGCACAGTCGCTTTGCACGTTTCGTACATACACGCCTTTGTGTGCCCACCAGCTTTACTATGCCCTAACTGCCAGATAGAAATTTAGCTTATAATGGAAATGTGGCAAGGTGGTTTTCGAGCGTCTATCATGTTTGGTTGGATAGATCAGAATTTAGTGTCCCTTTCAACACCAAGGCTATAAAGAGACGTGGAGCTATCGATTAATATGGGATCCAAATCACATGAACATCCGTTAGGTACAGAACTAGCGCCAGTGACCCGTTGCTATCCACATAGCAACGAGGAAACTTGGCCTTTTCGCATTTGTCTTCCTTTGTGCTCCTACCTACCGTCGAAGGCCAGGGTGAATCAGGTGAGCCTGCGCACAGTGGTCTGAAACTTAGAAAAAGCGGACAAAAATTGTTTATTCCAAAACAATGGAAGTTGACGGAAATCTCTCTATCATTCTTTACGTAATTTTCCTTTCTAAATCAATTGCAACTACTGTGAAAGTGATTCGAAGACCTCTGCCGCAGTACGTGCAACTATATATACAGGGTGGTCCAAAAGTGTGGAAATCCCTCGCATAAATGTCAAATACTGCAAAATATAAGCAAATGAACAATGTAGAGGAGTAATAAATGTGAGGTCACGGAACAATGAAAACCGCCATCTTGAAATCCACCATCTTGAATCATACATAGAGTTTATAAATTGAAAACATAACATGTTGACGCTTTATGTGAATTGGACATCGCTAATCAGTACGAAGTTATGACAGAAGTTAATATGCATCCAAGAAGCAGCTAAAGGTTCAATGTGCTCTCCCTCTAATTATATGTGCAGCTAAGAAAAAGACGGTGTAAAACAAATGTGTGTTTGGCCTTAAGATACAAAATTCAAGTTTGCGGTTTTGCACCCGCACCATTTTCGAAGAAAGAGTAATTCTTACTGGAATGTAATTTAGTTCAAGATTATATTGTTTCGGTTAGATTACAAGATTCAGTATAGAATCATCTTATATATTGCTGCACTGACATGTAATATACAGCAGCTCGATATGACATAGTTTATCACTGCAATATTACTCGTCTGATTTTTCTTTGCATGCGGAGAAGTTGGGAACTAACTTCCTTGTTTACAAGTGGTAGGAGCAACATGGCAGCGTCGCCAGAGGTACTAGTTTCTTGAGATTTCTTTTATGACCAGGTTTTCAAGAAAATCAAAAGGATATGAACAGAATCAAATTTGCGTGAGAGTAGTGTGTATATATTTCAAGTCGTTTTGCGAGGAATATGTAAAACTATTTGATATAAAATCAAACATTAAAATATCTAGATGGCTGCTAGCTTAGGATGCAGGAAGACGTCCTGGCCACCCTGTAAAGGAATACAGAAAACCAGTCCTGCCTTCCCTCCTGGCACCCCCTTCGCCCAGTGCCAAAACATAAACACAACAGCAGCGCCACTACAAAACAAATGCACAGACTCGTGCGACGGGTAATATGTGACGGCTTTTACTACAACTTTGATTCAGAGACGAGTGGCAATCCAAATTACGTACAAGACAACATTCCTTTTCCTTTTGTAAGGTTCAGATAGCTGATCTCGATTGCGACCACAACATTACTCATTACGCATTTCCAGTTAGATGGGACTGAGTCCTTCAGCTGCACTTGGCTGCAGCTACTTCCAATGCTTAACCTTTGTACTACTTATGGTCACCTCAATAAACTTTATTTTGCAGATAAGCAAGGATAAGCTTAGACTGCAGAGCTACTAACATCAGCGTATATGTAACTTTCCGGTAACACTAATAAAGCTATCATATAAATGATATGACAACTTATAACAAATAAATCTCTTCACTAAACACACAGTATTAGAGTCCAATGTACCATCCAACCGCTTTCATCGACCTTAAAAACGATATGAACGATAAAACATATCATATTGTTTGGTTCATTTTTTACTGATTTTTCAGCTCTTTAATTTGTTCATGTTTACATGCATTTTGTAGACAGGGAAAATATTCCCAGTCCTGAAACTCCGGGTTTGAAAGCAGAAGAGATACTTATAATCAAATATCATTACCGACTTCATAAGCAGCGAAGTCGACAAAATCGATTTTTGACCGCTTTTTTCCAGTTTCGGACCACTGTGCGGCGTCAAGATACATGTGAGAGAACGGTGTACGTGCACATAAAACAAACACAAGTTTAAAAAACTAGATACATGACATTTTATAGCTTTGGAGCATTAACACTTTAACCGAAACACGAGTTTTAGAAACGTTATGAGAAACACAAGGTCTCAGAGACCCATTAGCAAATTTTGTATTATATTTACTTTCAAATGTATTTAAGGTCTTTTATAATAAAAGGGCCAAATAAATTTAAACTTTCACGAGCAACCAGGGTTGCCAACATCGTGTTTTAAAATTTACCACTGGGTCTCAGAGACCAATGTTTCGATTAAAGTGTTTTAATGTACTTTTTGATCTGTTTGTATGTTTACAGAGGACTTTGTTTTCTGTTTTTACAAGTGACTTCCTTTAACATTATTTTTTTTTTTCCACACTGCATCTTGCTAACTTCAACATAAATACGAGCAAAGGGAAATAAATTAAGCACTGCATGATGATTTACTTATGAAGGATTGCATCATAAACGCACTTTGCTGCTCCTTACTCTCTCTTTACTATTACTTACCTTACAGGTATGTCGGCTGCGTAAATTAACTATTAATGCATTACTCTTTGGTTCATATATTTCACCTGTAAACTCTCCAAATATTTGAAGACTGTATTATTATTGTATAAAAGCACGATCATTTTGCTAGATTATAATTTCTGTGATTTCGGCATTTGTGTGTAAAATTTATAATTCCTCTGTTTAGTTCATTTTTATGCATCATTGCCGTTAAGACCCTAGGTTTGCGTATAAGATTTCAGTACAGGAGGTCATTTCTTAGGTGCTACTGATAGCGAATAAATCAGTTTAAGCTTCTTGGAGTGTAGAAGAATTATGAAAAGCAGCAATTTATAGTTAACCCCGTCGTCTTTTAATGAACATATGTAACTAACTCACTCACTTACTCTATGGCCTATGGAACCAGGAGGTTCAATGCCGCGGAGGTTCACAAAAGCTCTCCATTGACTTCTATCCTTACCCAACCGGCTCCCGTTTCTACTTTGTATCCTTATTTTTGCGAGACACACCTCAATATTGTCCTCTCATCTGCGCCTAGGTCTTCCTAATGGTCGTTTTCCGATTGGTCTTCCAGTCAAGACTTCGAAAGCGTTTCTGCTTTCTTTCATCCTAGCTGCATGACCTGCCCAGCTAAGCCTCCTACTTTTGATGACCCTGACAATGTTTGGTAAATCATATAAATTATGTAGTTCCTCGTTATTAAGTTTCCGTGAAATTTTACATGTTTTTTTTCCCACCCCTTCTTAGTGTGGTTTACCATGTAAATAACTTGAGCATGTGCATGACTGATAAAGGGAGTTTTCCTGGACTCCATGTGTTTCCCAGGTTTTTCCCTCCTACTACCCAAGCCAATGGTGAGGTGAAAAATCTTTACGCGCTTTCCTATCTTCTATTTTACTCTTCTTTCTCTAACACACACTGCCCGGTAAATGTCTCAGGATAAAACACCACAGTCGACATGCTGCTTTAGATCTCTAACTGCATGTACGAGGTGCACGTAGATATAGGTTGGTGCATCACTCAAGGGGGCGAGCTTTCTTGCTAAGGGGCCCTCTTTATCTCTAATTTATTTCCGTATGAAGTTTCCGCCATTCCACACTCCCGTTCCTCTTGGGTCCAAATATTCGTCTCAGGACCTTGTTCTCAAATACTTTCAGTCTACGTTCTCCCCTCAGAGTGCGCGACCATGTTTCCCAACCATACAAAACAGGCATGATTATCGTTTTATATATTTTAAGCTTCAAATTCCTCAACAGAATTCGCAACAACAGATTTTGTACTGAATAATAATACAAATTCCCTGCTTTTAGTCGACTTTTAATTCCCTCGTGAATATGGTTTTTGTCTGTTAATAATGAAGAGATGTAACTCATTAAAAATTACGTATCACTCTTTACTTGTACTAGATGGTCATACAAGGCGATTAGTATCCGGACCCCAGGGCACGGGTAGAGGTACCATGCGTCACAAGCACCTGGAGAGCCAGATGGTGGTAGAGGCAATACCGAATTCACTGGCAGTTTTGGCTGTATGAAACTAAACGACAATAAATCAGTCTCCACACAAATTCTCTATTTCCTCAATACAGTTTTTTCACAATGAGGTGATATTCCCCCACCGCGGATGTTATCGGAACTTATCCCACTGATATTTATCTACATTTTAACTACATCTACATTCTCACGCTTTTTCATTATCACCTTTGAAAGACTGTAAGAGAGAAAATAGTAAGGTGATCGTGAAAAAGAAATAAAATTCAAGATTTCAACGCATTTACGTTTCATGGTTCCTACATGATGAAAAAATGATTTTTAGGTGTATGTCCGTCCCGACGTAAATGTGTTTACTTGCCTACAGCCGTACCGTTCAACGTATCCGAACAAAATTTTCAAGCTTTTATAAGATTCCTTAGGAGCGTATAAGGAATTTTCTTGCTAACTCCAAAATTAAGCGTTGTTTGCTGAAGGGTGAAAACTGAAATTTATGATTTTCTTAAATACGGCTCCAAAAATTTTAAATTGCATATATATCAATATACTATCTGTGCTGTGGTGTAAGTAATTTCTCTGGAAGAAATCCAGAAGAGTAACTTTAGATGAGTTGTTCTCAAAAACAACTAATGCAATTTTGTTCGTGTTTCAAAAGTAAATATTTCATTAGCAATGAACAATATTGCGTAATTCATTTGTTCTGAAAATATTCACAAGGGGTAGTTTACTCTTGGCGGTGAGATTTTCCGGATCAGTTACTCAGAAAGAGACACAGGCAATTATGTACACTCATGTCCAAAATTATTGTCGCATGTCTATAAATATGTTGTTGTAGGAATATAATTTGATAACGAACTCGCCGGGTACTTCTTATAATGTTAGTATGTGTATAATCGACAAAGACATGTATGTGGCAAATTTCATGTCAAAAGAGCAGTAAATAAGAACAATACAACGAAAATAAAATTTTCTTGTCCACTTAGCAATATTTTATTTTACTCATTATAATTTTCGTATTTATAATTCTTTTTCTATGAAATTTACCACAAATATACATTTTTCGATTCTACACTTAGTAAAAGTATCAAAAGTACCCTGCAAAATCATTATCAAATTATCATAAATAAATATTTCAGTACTAATCTGACAATATAGAATAAATCACTTACTGAAAAAAAAAAAAAAAGCGGCAATTTCGTCTCAGGGGTGTGTTTTTCTGGACGATTTTCTATATTAAACAAACCTTGAGGCAATTTTGTTCATATTTCATTAGTAACCTGACAATATGGCATAAATCATTTATCATGAAAAAAATGCACAAGGAGTAATTTACTCTTGGGGTGAGATTTTCCAACGATTTTCTCGAAGACCATAAGGTGATTTTCTTCGTATTTCATAAATACGTCATTACTAATTTAACAATATGGTTTAAATAATTTACCCTTTTAAAAAAAGTGTGTACTTTATTTTGAGGAGTGAGTTCTTTCTCGCGGGATCTTTGTCGCAAGCTGCTCTGGCGATTTTGATCATATTTCATATGCCAATATTTCATTAATAACCTGATAATATGACATATCATTTCTCCTAAGAAAATCCACAAGAGGTAGTTTACTCTTTAGGGTTAGTTTTCTCGCGTCATTTTCTCAAAAACTTCTCAGTCAATTATGTTACAATATACAATAAGAAATTTGGCATGAATGAATCAATAAGGGTTAATTTACTCTTCGGGGTGAGTTGTTTTTCGGTTTCAAAACCTACTCAGACGATTATCCCCATATTTCATTAATAAACTATAATGTTATGTAAATTACTTCTTATGTTAATATACACAAGGCGAAGTTTACGTTTGGGATGAGTTTTCTTCGAAAACGCCTGAAATTTTGTTCCTATTTGACAAATAACTGTAGCAAAGTGATTTTGTTCAAGATATTGGAGCGTGAAAGTTTAAAGCGGAGGTCTGGACCCTTTATTTTTAAACGTGATCTAGGTTGTTTGTTGCAAAACTGGCTTAACCCAGAAAAACTAATAGAAAGTACATGCACTGCCGTGCTATCCATAAATACAAATATCTGCCCAGTAATTCCCCAGCATTAATAAGCATAGGATGAAGTATGTGGTTGATGGACTTGGCTATACTGATTTTTTTTTTTATAAATAAAAACAAGGTAGATAATGTAATATAATACAGAACGAGGAACGTTTGCAGAATAGAATTAATGTATGCAGAAATTTAAATACAGCGTATCCAGCTGTGCTCCTACTTTCACAGAGTCATGCGTTGCTCTATGTTTACATTGGTAAGAGGGACCAAGCTTCGATTTTCGATGGAGCTCATGTGGTATGGTTCTCACTTTAAGATGTATATCCAAGTCTCATATAGATTCGGCGCTGGAACAAACTTTAACCCTCATCTGAACCAAACAATCAATATTTATATTGTCCCTACAGAACGAGGACAACTAGTTGTGTACAGGTGTAAATGAAGAAAATAATGATCGGAACAACTACTGTTCATGGCAAATATGGTTCAAGTGATTTGAATACGTGAGATGTCGCATAAAGAAGTCACAGTAATCGGAACAGTTACAAAAAATTACTCTTTTGTTAAATATTTTGACTTAGTTGTAATTATTATAAAGGAGTGATTTTACATTAATTCTAAGGAGCATGGATAAACGTAACGACCAATTACTTTTATCCAAATTTTCCAATGTTCGAATTTATTTATTTATTTATTTTTAACATTCCTTATTTGAGTAATTAGTCAAACGAAGTATAAAGACTGTATCCACAGAAATGGGAAGTTTGTTTTAATCTGCGACGTTTTAGCGTTTCACTAGAGTGTGTATTTTTGTGGAATAATCAATATGAAAAATTAGGCTCATGATTTCTGTTAGCGATATGTTTACAAATATGCTTTCTTATTTGAATTACCCTTTGATTTCAAACCTACCGCTGCATTTGAAAAGATAAGCATATTTACATTTTGCTATGGAGTCAATCCATTCTAAGTGATCAAGCATGTCCCGTTCGGCCATCTCCAAAAAATCTATTTTTTTCATGAATGTTTATACTATATCAGGGTACTTCAAAACACAATTAATTATTTTTTAAAACATCTCGTAGCGACGCCGCTTCTGCCGCCATTTTGAGTTTTCTCGATTTCTGGCGTGTACGTTGTTTTAAATATCTCAGCCTGTATTTGTCCTATAAAATTGAAAATTACTGGGCGTGTCCAACTTGTGCCGAGCTAAAACTTTGTCCTCTTAACATTTTTGCCTAAAACCACTTGAAAGAGGTGAAATCAGGGCCTACAGCTGCAACATTTTTGGACATTGAAGACATGTTTGGGAAGAGGAATCAACTAACGTAGATGTATGAATTTGTGTGTGCATGTAGTCCAGGGTCATACTTTGTACTTAAAAAAATTGCAGACCTGTAGCTGCTCCCAAAGGCCATAAAAAATATCGTAAATTTGGGGAATTATGCCAATTTGCCATATATATCACTGTCCGTAAGTACTCATTGTTGTTTGGTATATCAATGATATTCAAACATGATTATGATTGTTTTAAGTGTCAGCTCATGCAGAAGACTGTTGCCCTTTCGTTAAATTTACATTTCCCAGTCAGTGAACAGTGTGTGTGTGTGAGCATGCATTTTGACTTTCCTCGCCTTCTGCTGATAGCGACATTCTTCACCAGTGCTGCTGTGGTTGATAAGACAGAGAGTCACAACTAGAGGAAATAAATGAGCTTAAGAGCCTTGACTGGACAAACCATTCATTTTACTTCACAACGACGAATTTCCAGTTGAATTTGTGAACAAAACACCTCCTAGAGTATGACGTAATTCCTTAATACTTCGACCTCCTTCTGCTCAAAAATACAAAACGTGCTTTGTTGTGTGTTATGGTACACTAAAGGAATAGCTATTTCCAAAATTTCAGGTTTTTTTTTTTTTTTTTTTTTTTTTTTTTTTAAATCCAGGCCCATTGGAGATATGGGGTAGTGAAATATGGCAAATTGGCATAATTCCCCAACTTTACGATAATTTTTCAAACCTTTGGAAGCAGCTACAGGTCTGCATTTTTTTTTTTTTTTTTTTAGTATGAAGGTATGACCCCGGACTACATGCACACACAAATTCAGACCATTACGTTAGTTGCTTCCTCTTCCCAAACATGTCTTCAATGTCCAAAAATGTTGCAACTGTAGGCCCTGATTTTTCCCCTTTCAAACGGTTTTAGGCAAAAATGTTAAGAGGACAAAGTTTTAGCTCCGCACAAGTTGAACACGCTCAGCAATTTTCAATTTGTTAGGACAAATACATGCTGAGATATTCAAAACAACGTATACGCATGAAATCGAGAAAACGCAAAATGGCGACAGAAGCTGCGTCGCTACGAGATGTTTTAAAAAAAATAATTAATTGTTGTTTTGAAGTACCCTGATATAGTATAAACATTCATGGAAAAATTAGATTTTTTGAAAAGGTCAAGCGGCGATTTTTCTTTTTTGTCTTTTCACTTGGCATGGATTGACCCTATGACAAGTAAATTATTCATAAAACGTAGACATGAAAATCTTAATTGAATATGTTCCTGTTGTGAACGTTAATAAACTATCTTCTTGTGAGTGCTTCTGACAATATAATCACGTCTAATAAGTGAAGGATTTTCCATGATATGAATTAAATACGAAGTTGTTATGCAAGAAAATCTTATTTTGTTCCTTTAATCGTAGACACGGAGGCTGTGCGACGTATATATAACCAAACTCTAATTAGTAAATAGTAAGGAAAATCCATGGTGCCAGGGGTGGCACTGCTTGATGTGTCTCCCTGGTTCCGAACGATAGTATCCATTGCTAAAAGCTCCATTAAAGAAATACAAAACAATCTCGTACCACAATCCGTCTTTTGCAGCTTTCAGGATCCACACACAGTTGTCATATACCTCTTGCCCTTTTAAGCAGTTTAATATTCCACGAAAATTTATTGGACATTTTCGGAACATTGGCGTCTGGAGACATCACAGATATCTCGTTGAAAGCTATGGCCTGTATTTCAGTAGCCTCCTTCATATCCCTATAGAATACGAGGGGCGACCTTGAAATGTGTCATGAAAGGTTGTCTTGATGGATTCAGACGATATTGGGCTCGTTTTTCGTATATTTATGGTAGTTCCTGCTCGCTGATCGGATTCAGCGTCTCCTGGTGGTAGTTCGAGTTGATTTTGCAGTTCCTCGAAACTGCGAATCTTCAGTTTGCCTCGCTGACTCTTGCCGCCAATTTCATGAATCATTTCCAGAAAGCTTCTTCGCAGCTTGGACCAGCTTCATGAAGTGCATCGTGCTCTATACCTCTGTACATGATGGCTCTTGGTTTACTAGTCGGAAGGGTACACCCACGTCTCATGCAATATAACGACATACCTTTTGTCTGCCAGATGTCGTTCGTACAACTTCCGATCGTTACACTTGCTTACCGTCGGTAGGCTTCGGTACGGTGATGACCTTTAACACCATTTCAAGAATTAGCAGTTGACAGTTCCCAGAGACATAGTTGCCAACAGTCTTTGGGTCGGGAGATAATTTTGCGTAGCCACTCTGCGAGGTTTCGCCTGGATCCTAGTGGTGCCTTGTATGCACGGTTGTGCTTTCGTCCCGTTTGTTGCAGAACCAAACACTGAAGCCATATAATTCTTATACTTGGCGATTACACTTTTCTTTAAGGTCAGGATAATGTCACAACTCTCGCTCTTACATGCTTCTTGGTAACTGAAACCGTAAGCTTTCTGTCGTGAAGGGCTATACGATAACCCTCCCTCAGTTCTGGCGGCAATTTTGACCTAGTAGGAAAACCACCTGTAAAAGTTATACAATGTTATAGAGCTTCCAGAGTGAGGCTCAGTTAGGGCGGAATTATCGGCCCATCAAGAAAGCACGAACACTCTCTCTCAGCTAACGTATTACACTGATAGACGCATCTGATCAAGGTGAGGCAAGTTCAATCTTCGCACGGGAAAAGGAATTGTGTTTGGTCAAACATACGCCTAACAGCCTTCTGTATATCATTGAAGTGATCTGTAGAATCTACTCTGCAGTAGTTGGTCCCTGCAGCAAAATGGAAAATATCAAAATTCTATTTACAACTTCTCTAGCATAAAAGGAAGTGTATCCAATATCATATAATCCTGTTAGTTTCAGCATTTGTTCAAGAAAGAAATTCAGATTTATTATTTTTTTAAAAATCATCTTTGGACATAAATTTGATTAATGCATGGCTTAACCTTAGCTTTGTTTATATAAGACCTTGTAATACAAGGTTCCATTACATATGTAATGGTAGCACGAATACTATTAATTGTTGCTTCTTGAGACATAAGAAAATTATAAAGAAAATTTAGTCGTTTTTCTTTTTTTTTTAAATGCTTATATATATATATATATATATATATATATATATATATATATATATATATATATATATATATATATATATATATATATATATATTTTAGTTAATGCATTCTATTAACAATTTTTCGGATGTTTTTTAGTTTTTTTCTTTTCTTCAAAACTGGTGACGAAAATACGGTGTTGCATGTTTGTAATGCCCTATATCTAAAGAAAAGATAAACTATCAAATGCTGAAGTTCAAAAACGGCACCGTGCGTCATTTAAGGCCATTTCTTGTTCATCTAGTTAGTCCGTTCGTTTGTATCTCGATAAACAGAAAATTGGACCTCACATTTGGAATTTGATATAAATGGGACATTACGAAGTCAATTATTTAAAAGAAATTTTAAAAAATGCAAATGGATTTTTTTATTTTTCATTTGAGATGAAACATATTGAATCAGTGCGACTGAAACGTCTGTTCCACGTCTGGTGGAAAATCACCCAATGTACAACTAATCCATGGATCTAGGTGACGTGTACGACGTTACAAACTCCGAACAATGTTCTGGAAACCGAATCAGTTTATATAAAACATACTCGGGTGCCCGATCAAGAGGCAGTGTATTGCTGAGTAGGGTAATGTGAAAGTGCATCATTGTAAGCACACATTTTTTTGTATGAGTTACATCTGGAATTTTTTGCACATTTATCTGAAAAAAAAAAAAAAAAGGAGTGGTGCATGAATTCATCATACACCGTTGGTCTATGAAGTTTCATGTCGGTAATATTGAAAAATGAGGCCTGCTGCCACCAATCAACAACAGTACAGAATTTTCTCATATGAACTCCTTAAGAACGTGTGTAGCAGACCTTTGAAAAGGTGTTCGAGCAACTGCAGACGAGTTAGACTTTCACCGTGCCACTGTCATTCGTATGCTTCATGCATCGGTAAGGTGTAAACATTGGACTTATGGAACCCACATGAGTTGACACCAGTCAAAAAGGATAGCAACCTGGAGTGTGCAGTGCTCAGTGCACGAAAAAAATGAAGTTTCCTGTAACTTGCGATGAAAAATCGATCTGCTACGGCAATAGTAATCAGTCAGGACAGTAGTTGGATCGTGATCAACTTTCAGGACACTTTCCAAATCTACACCTCCTCCCGCAGGTTTTTTCCTGGTACAGTCGTCTATGTCGGAGTATTACATTATTTCTTCTTTCGTCGATGTAAAACCACTGCCAGTGCTGCACTCTATGAAATACATCGCATACTTGTCCAGAAGCATCCACCAATGGTACACAGACATTATACCCTTATGTGCGACAATGCAAGCTTCCATGTTGTACAAATAACGATGTAAATTCTTCATGAGTTACAAAATGAAACTCTCTCATGTATCGTATTGTCCAGATGTATCTTGCACCGATTACTACTACTTCCTTCGCCTCGTTTACTTTTTTGCAACGAAAAACTTTCGTGCTGACGACACAATGCAAAGAGCGACTGAGGATTTTCCGACAAAACAGACTCCGAACTTCTTTCGTCACAGAATTCAATCATTAGCCGAGAGACAAAAGTTTGTATCTACAGCCGGAAACTACTTTGACTAACCAGGTGTTCCATTTCTTTGGTGTTTGAGTATGATACGGCAGTTGGACATACCAATCGCACAAACCAATATCATGTACTTACCTGTAGCAATACTATTGTTATGAAATATGTAGGATTGGAGCTATTTGTGTGATTTTTCTACCTTCGGGCGCACCCTGAGTTTTATCAATGTTCAGCTCTTAATTATTTCTTCATAGCTGTCAGTGGTTAGAATTATATTAACAGGAGCAAGTTCTCCACACGGGAAAGCAAATTTTATGGTATAAAAACACTTGAGATGCTATAAAATTAGTAACTAAAATTTTGTACGATCCGTCTATACTTCATAGAACAACATGTCTCAACTGAGTGCTTACCAAGGGTACACATTTTCTAAGTTTAGAATAATTAAGTTAATTTTATATAAATAGCTTTTTTTTTTTTTTTTTTTTTTTTTTTTTTTTTTTTTTTTTTTTTTTGCAGCAGTCAACTTCCAAACTGATTTCATAAGGTGAAAATATTACCTAAAGAAAAGTAATGTTCATTCAGCTTCCTACATAGTATTCCCCTCTCTTGATGTACAATTTTGCCTAATAATACAGCGACTCGAGGCCGTTACGGAAGTCATGTTCTTGGGTGCACTTCAGTTTTTTCGTCACGTTCGTCCTGATTCCCTCTATATATACTCTAAAGGGGTTGCCCTTACAGTACAGTTTTACCTTAGAGAACAGCAAATAATTTGCTGTACCAAGTCTGGCGAATACGACGAATGGTAGACGACAGTAACGTTTTTCTTTGGCCCAAGAGCTACCAATAATTTGCTGTTATGTAAGGGGCATTGTCGTGGAAAAGATTATAATCGCTAGAGCATATTCAGCCTCAGCACATGATGAAAAGAGTGAGGAAACAGCCAATCTGAAGCAGAGGAAATAAGGAGAAAGACAGCTGAGGTACATTCACAGCATTTTCAGCTACTTGGCAACAACAAGGTTTCAAGTATATGAAGTTTTTTTTTCTTTCTTTCTTTAAGTGAAAGCAGAGAACTCCGGTATGCTTCTATTTACATCCAGATAAAGATGGTATTCTTTAATGATCTTTATGCTGGTTGTTTTTATTATTATTATTTTTATTATTACATGTACTCTAAGTGCGTTAATTACGAACATTGTTAAATAAATCTTATGAATTTACTTGGAACACCAAGTGAGCCGTATTAACGAAATATATACAGGATAAATCTTAGAAAGGTAGCGGTAAGGCACATCGTCAGAAAAAAAAGTGGATTTTATATGACATATATTAATGAACTATTACACATTCTACTTAAGTTTATCGTGCAGTTATTACTGGCATTTTGGATAAAGCATTTAATTAATAATATGTACTACGATTACTTTTATGTGTACGTGTGGAAGGGAGGGGGTGTAAGTGTGTTCGAGATATTCACCATGGAACAAAGATTTGAACAGACTCATGATAAGTTTTCTTCGGATTGATTAAACTTTTCAACGATAGGCGAATCTCAGTTATTTCCTCTTAAGTTATTGTGTGAATGTAGTAGTTACGTTACTAGCTACTAATGTTTGGTGCAGTATAATTGTAATTATTATACCATTAGCTCGTTTATGAATAGTAGTCAATTTTTGTTTTGGGTTGCACGGTAGCTCAGTGGTAGAGCTCTCACTTCCAGTGCAAGAGATCCCTGTTTGATTCCAGATCATGTAAGTTCGTGTTCAACCACACTGTGCCCGTGGGTTTTTCAATTTCTTCCCACATTCTCAATTCACCATCTGTTTTAGTAATTATTCATTTTCATTGATCGTACATCTCCTTTAGACTTAAGGGTCATGATCTTGGGACGCAAAACTATATATATTTATTTATTTCATTGTCTTCTCTCGATATAAAAGGAGTCGATACGCAAACGTTTTCTAAGAATCTTATTTAATCTAAACATACTTTCGCAATTTTTAAAATTAATTCCTCACACTAGGTCTTTTCTGATAGCTAGTATCAGGGACGTGATTGCAAACATCTTCAGTGGGCGAAGTCCGAAATTTGACTTTTATAACAAAATGAGTATTAATCTAATGCAAACGAAACTGACGCTTCCTAATACTCCATTACACAATTTTCCACATTCCACTGATATTTTTACCAAGATTTTTTAAACTAACTTTAAAAAAGGCCAAGTTTTTTAGTTGCTTTGGAATTTAATGTCCATTTCAGCACTAAGAACATCCGTGGAATCCGAACTCCATTAACTCCCACCGGAAATAACATGTGACAATCATACAGTACCCTTCCCACTGGCCTAGTGACTAGCACCAGCGCCTTTAGTGCACGTGATCCTGCATTTGACTCCTAGTCGGAAGGCATTAAAATTTGAAGTGGAATCCGAATCAATATAATGCGCTTAAACTGTAGGTCCAGTCTTATATAGCTTCTGTGCTCAAAGGGACGCCAAACCCCAACAAAACCAAGTTAATCGTATAGCCATGAAAGTGTTTTTGAAATACGTCAGGATTTATATTATATATATATATATATATATATATATATATATATATATATATATATATATATATATATCGATGTTTATGTTAATTGCGATGAACAATGAAACTGTTTTGGTACCTGTTACACTTGAATTTCACGCGTATTTTGGAGCTTTCTCGTGGATATAGGGGTTAGCAAGTATGTGTTCAGCATGAGATAGGTTTGATTCCCGGTAGGAGCACGAGCGATTCAGATTCAACGTTAAATATTACGTCTACAACATAATGCTGAGAATGAATGATCAAATGAATTGTTATTTGCTTTACGAACGACCGAAATCGAATACTTGAATTTCAAGGCAACACGGAAATATTATCGTGTCGCTATTTAACAAGTTAATAGACATAGATATAGATATACTTGAAATAAGGCTAGGTAACTTTTCATTACTACTTAGTTTCTTTTTCTATCTACTTCAAATTGCATTATGTATGTACATATGGCAATGAACACGTAACGATTTTCTTTTTTCAGACTCAATTGAGAAACTAATTTTGAAAAAAGTTGTTTCAGCAGTATTAGTAATATTAATTATTTTCCACGCTTGAATTCTTTGTGTTGAATTAAGTATTTAAGTTAAATAAATCTGTAGCATATATACTGGATATTGATTATGCAATGTCAAATTCGCTTTTTTCTCACATCAGGATTTAAATAATGCTTTCAAAGGGAAATAATCAGTAGAGGCCCGAAGACGGGAACTGATTTTGTAAGCGGGGTAGGAAGCCCGTGTGGGCGCCATTTGATGTAACTTCCCTCTTGCAGAGCTGGATCCGCCACTGAGTTCGAAGGAGGTCATTGATACAATCAGCAAGGAAAATGGACAATACGTTTGCATCACCTTTTACATGCCCTTCATAATAGTAACTTCTAGTCTACTTCTCCTTTTTGAAGTTTCTGCA
This sequence comes from Thermobia domestica, assembly GCF_964235325.1. NCBI lineage: Eukaryota > Metazoa > Arthropoda > Insecta > Zygentoma > Lepismatidae > Thermobia > Thermobia domestica. The sequence continues at coordinate 20,746,850 of NC_137459.1, read as the reverse complement.
ACGGCCGGCTCGCTTGAGCTCATGCCCAGAATCAAAGCCACTGTATAGAAACCACAGAGAAATTATGGCAGCTCTCCTGATTCAGTACGACCTAATGGTGATGGCGTTCCAATACAACCAAACGCACAGCATGACCTTCTTGGACGTTAGTGTAGGTTTTGCCATAGACTGTGAAACTTCTCGCTTCGACCACAATCTTCTTCGCTCATTCCTGTCGTAGGTGATCCACTTTTCATCAATCGTGATCAACTGCTTTAGAAATGGCTCCAGTTCTTTACGGTTCAGTAGTGATTTGCAGATACAATACCCAAACGTTGAGGTTCTTCTCACCCAGCTTTCTCCAAATAGTGTTTGTTTAAGTCACTGTTGATGCACTGCTTAAATATCGGTCTTGGTTCAGTTTTTCCAGAGTATCAACCACTTATTTATTTATTTATTTATTGCTCCCACACTGCGAGAAGGATCTTGGTCATTGAAAGGAACTGAACCATCTTTGATTGTTGCTTTTGATAACTTATCTTGCCTATAAACAGCACAAATATTTTTACGGGGCTGCGCAGCATATGTAATTCGTGTCCAAAATTATTGACGCGTGTCTATAAATATGTTTTTCTAGGAATGTAATTTGATAACGATTTCGCCGGGTATTTCTTAAAATGTTAGTATGTGTATAATCGGCAAAGACATGCGTGTGGCAAATTTAATGTCAAAAGAGCAGTAAATAAGAACAATAAAACAAAAATAAAATTTTATTGTCTATTTAGCAACATTTTATTTTACTCGTTATAATTTTCGTGTTTATAATTCTTTTCCTATGAAATTTACCACATATAAGCATTTCCCGACTATAAACATAGTATTAAAAGTACCCTGCAAATTCATTATCAAATTATATTCTTACAAAAAGACAGTTATAGATATGCGACAATGATTTTGGACATGAGTGTACCTATATGAAAATAAAATTCCAAAATGTAGTGTAGTTTTGTGGAACTTCTCGGCGCAATACGTCTCATTATAAGAATTCACCACTATTGTTCTCACATCAGCTGTCAAACGACATTACGCTCGACCCACTGCGACTCTCATAACCTGAGATTTGAGACAGTAATGCTATCTCGTGCATAAAAGGTTCAATACTATCTGGAAGACAACTCCCCGAACAATATTACTATTACAATTATAGGAGGTCCACTCTTAAGGTTGCCAGCACTATTTGGTGCCGAGATTTTGAGATCTGTCCGACCGAACATACTGATGTTATGATCGTAGAGACAGAGCGTTCTACACATGCTGAGTTTCACTGTCAGTTGTACCACTTTAACTCTACAGTTTCTTCGCCAATTTCTCTCAGTTTCGCGCTGTCTTGCCACAAGTTCTATATGCCGTTAACATCCCTGGACACTTGCTCTTGACACACTTAATACATTGGGACCCTTGGATACAGTTATTAAAAAAGCACCCACAATTTTCTGTCGATGAAATTCGGAGGTAGTCTTCCCTATTTTGCTAACATTTGACGGTGCATATCCTAATTCACACTACTCCTCACTGCGTATTACTCACCATCACCCATGACAGTTCCAGTGCACGAATGAACAGTGTTACTAACACACAATGTATGGACACAAAACTAAGATTAAGAATTTAAAATAAACCTTTTGGTTATTCTTTGGTTCTATAAAGGTTCAGTTTTCTATGTCTCGAATTCTTGTAAACCAATACTCGCATGTATTTTGCAACAAACTTCTTACTATTATTTACTTCCCAAAAAAAACTTGCAATTTGTACAAAGAACAAAGGAGTAACCTTTTTGATAATTACGTCCTAAGAATAGGAAGGGGAATTTTCCCATAAAATAAATTAAGCATTACAAGTGGCCTCTCTTAGTATGGCATGCTGAAATTTTCTATTATTACTCGCCATAGTATTATAAGCTCTTGAACGAAAACATTTAAGACAGAAGAAAAATAAAATTTCTTAAAATCAACAGCTTTTGCTTTTTATTCTACTTACGTGTTCGTTTATTGTTTTCAGCTTTGTTCAAAATTCATATTACAACCTATAGATGAAGTTGATTTCTTTTACAAACGTGTCGCTGGAATTGAAGATACCTTTCAAATACTCCAATTTCTAAACATTACGAGCCTTGGATATGACTATTAGCTGATTTACGTAAGTATTAAACTGCCTGCTTTCTTAAATTATCGAAGTGGTCATTGTAATTTTGCTAGTTACGAAAAGTCAGTAAACATAGTGATAAGCGCAGCCAAGAGATTTTAAGTGAATTTCGTACATTCAGGAGCTCAAGCTCCACCCTCTGCTTATTATTATTGTGATTTAATTAATTATTTCAGTTCATTTTAAAAATAAATCACGGTAAGTACTGAAAAATTACATATACAATGCTTTTAGCTAGCTAAAACACAAATTTAAATTCAGAATAAAAGAATATATTTTAAAAAAAGAAATGATCTGCTAAACGGATAAATAATATTATGTAATACCCGACCGGAATTTTACTACTACTACTACTACTATTTTTAAAATGGACAAAAATGAGTTAACTAAAACAACAATTTTGTGTCTATGGTCTGAAATTATGATAGCTTATATAATTCCATCATTCATCATTCGCATTTAGTTCAGATGATGTACGTGTTACTTCAATTCTCTTAATATGACTACAGCGTCGAATTAGATTACCATTTTTTTCATAATGCATTGATAGATAACCGTTACTATTCTAACAAAATTATGTTTCTTACATCCAAAGCTCGAAAGGAAGATTGATAACGAAATGAAAATTTTTGCGAATTATAAAGTCATTCATTTACATGATCTAGAACAGTTACAGTAGGCTCCGGAGTATCCAGCCTAATTTGGCGGAAGGGCAGGCCGGAGTTCTATGAGTAGTCTCCTCCATAGTCACTACAACTTTTTCTTCGTTTATCACCCATTTTCAAATCTTCACTGAAGAACAATTTACGAATACAGTACTGTACAGTTATAATCAGGAACAGCGGCAAGCGTACTGTATTGAGGTCCGTTACACACCAACGAAACAATGAACAAGGAACAGAACGCTGCTCTTTTCATGTCACAACTTGTATTTTGCACACAACACGTAGGAGGATCGTAGAAGATGCCCGCTTCCAATGCCTTGGCAATGTTGCCAATGCAACGCCTTGACTTCCTCATTTAATTACGGTAAAAGAAAACTAGGCTGATAATAACGGGCCGGATACTGTATTTATCTAGACCTATTCTTGAATTTTCAGCAATTATCCAATTTCCATTACTTTTCCCATTCGTTTTTTTTTTTCTTCGTTACTTTGCAGTAGTCCTTCTGAAAACACTATCTACCTGAAGCAACGTAACACCTAAGTAAAAGAAATTTTGAAATTACTTACTTCAGCCAGATGGGTAAGTCTTGTCAAGAGAGCATGGCGTTTATCACTGTTGAGGCGTGAAATAAAGTTGCTTCTCTTACTGAACATGTACAGCAAGTTAAGTACTCCTAAGACGACGTTCATGTCACATGAGGACAATAGTGCAATCAAGTACTCCATTGAGCTGTAGAGATGTCTCGAAAATGAGTGCTCTATCAGCAACGTAGAAAAATGTAGCACCCATAATAGTAGATCTTTCAGCTGAAAATAGAAATAAAATAATATGTCACTAATTTTAGTAATACGAACGTGTTAAGCAGCTTTTCTTACTGGTGTAATCATAACTAAAAAGCGAAATTGCTCTTACAGCAATAAAGTAAAAAAAAAAAACATAGGTGATTATCTTCTTATTGTGCCCCAATGATGGGTTAATACTGTGTCAAGAATTTTACGCTCACTATAATAAAACTAATATCACGCTCCGCTCATCAGAGAGCAGCAGCAAATCCTCTATACAATAATATCTTAAAACTTAGCTGTCTTTTGTGTTGCTACTTTATCACATAATTATATTAATAACTATCTATGGGGAATTTTATATTGCCATTTTTATGTTTTATATAGTTATTAGGACTGTTACAATCTTTGTGGAGAAAAAATTCATGACATTACATAATATTCGCGGCGTATCTGACTTCTTCATAATTTAAATATGTATACTTAAATAACTACGTGTAATTTTTTCTTGTTCAGCTCCTTCCCAGTCTCATCGCGGGAAAGAGTAACAACCTTCAAAAATAAAACTATACAACGTACTATAAAGTAAAAAAGAACAAAGAGACTATCCTCTTTCCAGGGAAGTTGTATGTATTTGACATATATCTAAGACACTTCAGACAACACACGTACCGAAGTACTGGCGGTCAAATGAGTCATTTGTCTTTCTGTTTAAAAGCATTCTCATGGTCACATCTATATTACTATGTGCAGTAGTAGCATGAGAAACGGCGTTGTATTTCTCCCCGTGTGCCCTTTCATGTTATGTATGTTTCTGAGTATCGTTACATTACAAAAATATCACTTAGTTCCTGATGCCCCATTTGTTGACATTTCTTCTATAATACCACATCTCTCTTTGACGAATCTCCTTTGAAGGGTAAGGTGAAAAAAAAAAAAAAAAAAAAAGAAAGAAATGTCACAAAACTGCATTTTCGAGAAAACGGCGTTTTAATATTGAAAACCGCGTAAAATAGAATAGGGTTAGTCAAATCTTTGCCCCTTTCCTTGGACATTTCTACATCTACTTATGCATGGCATATACAATCAAATAGTACCACGAGTCACCAATAGATAGGACAGAGGACCCGATAAAGCGCACACATGGACATTTCTTGTTCCCCCCCCCCCCTTTCCCTTCATTTGATATTGCTGTTTACCGCAAACCGTATACCGCTAGCGTTTCTGTTTTTTTTTTTTTCGGTATTTCAGGTGGTATTTTCACATGCCTCGCCCTATCTATATCTATCTATCTATAAATCCTCTCCCTCCATCATTTAAAAGACAATTTTTAACTATTGTATCCATCCGGTTCAATGTAAGATTTAATTCAATTTAAAGTCTACAATAAGACAACGGGAAACTACTAATAGTTTAGTTTTCTCTGGGCCGGCTATTTTTTTTGTAAGTCCAGTTGAGACGATACAAGACTCATCTGCGTATCTTCATTTTTGGCAGTGCAGAGAGGAAAAAGGATCTTGCGGAGAGTTTTATTTCCCCACTGGAAAGGGTCGTATGAATATCATCGACCATCCAACTGATTAAGCCACAAGCAAATCCCAGAGCATGAAAAGCTCTCATACCCCAGCTGTTTAAAAAATTCGTCTAAGGCAAAAAAGGAAATAACTTCAAATAAAGCATAATATACGAAACTAGCAGAATTATCCCTTCTTCACACGACAAGAATGATGTGTAATAAATACTGGAAATTGGATTATAGACAATCCACCCTTCCCCTTTAGAACTGGAACTTTCAAAAACGCTGATACATGAATTTGGGCATTTTTAATCAAGATGCTGAATACCGTAAAACAGGGCTACTTTGACAGGTTTTGTACTATTTTAGATGTGTACAGAGGACACTTGCTGCAACCAGTCAATGATACTATTCTCATCATAACAATAGGTATCTAGGTTATCACATCCACCACTGAACTTAAGTTTCTGCAAGTAAGTTTTGGCGGGAAAAATTAAAGAATTACCTGTCAGAGTAGCCCCCAGAGTACTTTCACACCTTACGTATTTGCTGGGTAAGGTCAAAGTTAATCGATGTATGGGGTTCTTTTAACATGGAATTAATGTAAATCCACTGTAAAACACTGTTTAGGTCATGCGTAATATATGCAGTATGCTTTCTAACCAGTTTTTTTTTTTTTTTTTTTTTCTCCTTACAGCACTATACACCATTATACAAGTTTTTCTTAAAGCTTTACTTTTAACATAACTTTTCATGTAATAACGGAATGAAAACCTTAATTGCCATCACAATCGTAACAAGCATACTGCGGATTTTTGGATCCAACATTGCAAAACCCACATACCCATTTTTCGCACCTGACACACTAAATCCACTCTTTTCCGCCCTTGTAGTTTCGAAAGTCACACATACAGATAGCACAGATGTTTTATCCTTTTATTTTCTTCGCCTTCTTTCCCGGGCGGGGTTTCTCTTGGAGCTGTAATGGTTGTCCGGTTTCCAGTTCTTTTATCAGGGGTTCCTCGACAACCACCTCTTCCGTAATAAAGGGGTCTCCGACATCTTCCTCTTCCACTCTCATATCTGGTTCCAGTTTCAGGTACTTCCCGTGAGAGCAACCACTTTCCAGGACAAACCAAGATCTTCCCTCGCTTCCCTCCGTTCGTGCTCGCTCTGGTGCTTGGTCCCGCTCTGGAATCGTGAAGAAACTGCAGGAGACTTGCGTCCATGTCTTTCTTGACCTGTGTGCTATCGGGCTCTTTGATTAACTTTAAGAGGGGAGCTTCAACGTTTTGGGAAACCAGACCTGTAACGCGGAATCCTGCTTTCAGGTTCTCGATTACGGTGGGAGCCAGGGAATCCATGAGTCGGGACTGTAGACCAGGGAACTGTTTCTTGGGAATCGATCCGCTTCGTCGGGTCTCCTTCCGCCATGAGCTCAGTATGGCTCTCCACTTCTCTCATACACGAAGTGGCTCATACACGCTCACATCCAGTGGCTGGAGCAGATGCAATGACTCTCACAGAAAGGAAAAATCACTCATATGTCAAAGTACCCCCCGCTCTATGTCAAAGTAACCCCCAGTATCAAAGTAGCCCGTTTTACGGTACTGAATTTTACACCTCAAACTTAAGCCAGTCCCTTACATTGAGCACTTTGTGAGACAAAATTCGAGAGAAATTTGAATACAAAAATTTCCCCATAGGGAAAGAATTTTCGAAAACACTGAAACATGTATTTTGTTATTTCTAATGAGACTTTAAATATGGGATTTCATACCTTCAACTACAACGAATCTTCCATTCAGACCTTCCTGAATAAAAAGAGAAGTATGTATACTATAGAAATGACGCCCCTTAGTTGTAGATTTTTGAAAATGGTGTTTCTTTAATTTTAAACGAAAAATCGATATGCCGAGTTTCACATCTCTAGCTTCACGGATTCGAGAGATAGTCAATTCTTTGAATAAAATTTAAACTCCGCTTAGGATGTGTTTTTAAAAAATCCTTTCTTATTTCTTGCTTGTGTGAAGTAGTATTCTGTCAAAATTTCACGTTCCTACTTATAGTAGTATGGTCTGGGGGATGATTGAGTCAATACCAATAACTACCATGCATTATAAAACACAAAAAATCGACATAAAATTATCACCAAAATCAAAGTTACTAACATAATTAAATGTGTGATAGAGTATCAATACACGTTGTCTTGTTGGGAAGGGGGAATATATAACTCCTGCGTGTGGTGCCTGAAACATTGAAGCCCATCCGCAAAACAGAGACCGGCTTCCGAACAATATAGACTCAAATTTGCTCACTTCATACATTAGTGAATTCTACCAAGTTGTTTAGTTCTGCAGATAAATGTAAATTAATTCAGAAACATATAGACAAAAAAGCAGAAAACAATTTCACGTTCAAAAGCACAGTGAATTTGGAAATCACACGTTACCCCGCGTATTAACCTGAAGCCAATTGAGAGTTTCTCTCTCCCTTTTTCTTCCCTTAAGCTATGCCCAACAGATTATTTACTGATTACTGTGTAACGTAACATGTAATGATTATAAAATAATCTTACCTCTCTTTGGGATGTATCATCACAATTTAGTGACCAGCTCTTCTCATTGCGTTTGGACGCAGCTTCAGCTAATATATCATCAAAAATATCTAAAATGTCAATCCAATGGTAGAGCTCGCATTTTCCGTACGTCCAAGTCTCTATTTTTCTCAATTCCTGTATAAGCTCTCGTCTAGAACAGGTTTTCAGTTTATTTATAAGTGCCTGACATTCAGGTGGCTGGAAAAAGAAATATAACAAATAATACAACTTTACGTATAACTCAACATGCACATCATACATTTTAAGTGTATCTATTTTTATTACTCTGAGTACATAAAAATAAACACTACTTAAGAACGTTTTGAGAAATCAATTAACAGGGTTTCCACCGATTTGGAAAAGTCAGGGAATTTCATGAAAAACTGAAAAAACTTGGAAAAGTCAGCGAATTTTAATTTTTAGAAGCCATTGTTTTAAATCTTTATTTTGCCACAGCACGCATTTCTTATATAACAAATGTCTGAAAGAGGTGGCCGACTATTGCAATTGGAGCCAGTCGTTTAATATTTCCATTCTAAGAAAAATTTCAGAGCAGGGCTTTCACTGACAATATCCATAAAATTACTTTCTTTCCTTTTCGGTTTTTGGAAGGCATAGTTATTGTGCCATTGCATGCATTTCCACCTAATTGCAAGAGTTTTAGAAGTTTGTGAACATATTTTAGCGACCAAAGCTTTAGCAAGGTACGTGTCTCAAAATTGGTATCGATGTGAACCCTGTTAGAATTCGAGGATGGCATTTAGTATCTCCCCCAACTAGTTTTATGGCCCCAGAACCGAGTACCTTGTTTTTATCTAAATTGTGATACAGGTAGAAAAAGAACGGGCCCTGTGGGGCTAGTAACACTGGAGATCTTATATATGCAAGGTTGGAGGTGATACTAAATATCAGCCATAATTTAATAATTGCTCTTGTTTATTACAACAGATGAAGTACAACAGAGCTATACAACACAAACATATCCCATGGAGTTACAATAAAGAAAGGAAACAGTCTGGGCATTATCTCACCTTTACTCGCTTAGCATTAATATGCAAATTGAGTATTAAGCTTTGATAAAGAAAGAACCCAACCCAGGGAAGTAAGGGTGAAAAGCGAAATCAAATTCTTAACTGCAATTTACTTAAAATTAGTTTACTTCTATTCAGTGGTGAATACCAAACCAATGAATATTAGAAACGTTTTAAATTAAGTTCGACCAAATTTAGCATTCTTTTAACTCCTTTTCATATTCTAACAGTTAGTGTATACATTACGAGGTAGTTCTCTCAATTTTATTTTATTTTTTCAGAATATGGCATTTGACAATTTTAGGTCTGCTGGATTTTTTTTTTTTTTTTTTTTTTTTTTGGCGTTACCTGGCTATTTGGTTGGGGATATTTTATACAATAAATTAGTTTATTTTGCAAAACTTCTCTGCCTACATCACTTACTATATACATACATGAATAGTAGATGAAGAAACCTATGGTCGGGAAAAATAGTTTGCTTTGTTACATTATATAATACACCTCGAAATCTGTACATCGTGACCTGCAAAACCTGGAAATGTTAGGGAGGTCGTGCTCCGCAATTAACAGAAGCAATGTTTAGCCATATACTGAACACAGAATTAACTGAGCCACGAAATAATTATTCTGATTTCGATAATGAAAACACTAGCACTTGTTTCTATTCAACTTGTGTATTGTATTTTCTAGAGATTTTGTACTGCAAATTACACTCTGTTCTAACCCAAAATATACTTATCACATGGGATACCACTAACTTATTATTCAAAAAGAAGAGAACAAAATAACCAAATTGGTAACAATTTTATAACAAAGACTTACCACTTCTGACGTGCTCTTTTTCAGTTTATTTCTATCTATCTTCATCGTGATGGCAAATATTTGCGCATATCAAACATGAATTTTCGTATTACACCTGAAAAAAAAAGAAAATACATGAGTAAAACTCGAACTTATACAACATTACTACTTACAAATCAATTATAAAAACCTGTGACGGTACATTAGAGAAAATGCAAGGCTTTCTTTGCAAAATGGGACTTCTGTTATACCTATATGCTTGGTTCATAGCACTTATATTTTCAGCAAGCGAGCTTACCCAGTCCACCGTTCGTGTTAATCTATTTTTTGTCCTGTTTCTCTTAAGAATATAACTTCAAGTCTACCATAAACTTTACCATGAACTTTTCCCTTTTAATTCTGACTGACAAATAAATCCCAAATTCAACAGCACATAAGTAAGTTTACTGCCGTAACCAAGCTTAAGATGAACGAACCTGACAACTAGTCGTTCGAAATCACAAATCAGAAACTGCACACCGAAATCACAAATCAGAAACTGCACACTGAATTCAATCTTTCAGACACTGAGAATTCATATACCACCATTAGACAGTAGTAAACTTTTTATTCATATGGATAACTGTGGCACAAATAATACTCCTTCCTTTCGCACCCACTTACAGTAGAACAAGGAAACAAAACTAAATGATTAATCAGTTTCCTGTAGTCACTGTCTAGATAACACACACAGGCATTGTCCAACTAAACACACACTCGCCGAATGTTGGTTCTTATTGATAGCAAACTGAATCAAATCACTAAAATGCTCACAACTCACTAATTAAAATCACTTCGGTTTTTAGAAGACAGTAAAATAAATCGAAGAGTCTACCTACTTAACTGCCGTGGATACTTCACTACAGTAGCCAATTACCGCACGCAGCTTGATAACAAAACTAATAAAAATGAACGTCTCCAGCGAACTCCTCCCAAATATAAGATCGCAACTTAAAAACGTATATTTTATCTGGTATACGTAGACATACGTAAAAAGGCAAAGAAAGGATATATTTGGAACACAACTCCAGACATTACTATTAAAACAAAACCCACACTTAGCAGAACACTAAGCTCTACAGTCTATCACTTCCACGTATGCACAATATATGAAGACAATGGCTGCCTGCAGTTTCTAGAATGTTCTGAATTATACTTGAAGAGGAAGTAACTACCAGGAAGGTTGTTATTTACGTATGTCAATTGCGTAACTCGCCATATTGTTCATGCTATTCTTCATTTATGAGTAATATCCGCATTCCAGTAGACGTATTTATTACTTCGTAGTCTGTCACGTTTTTATTGACATTAATCATCCATTGTGTCATAACAATATCATGTTACCCTTTATACGTCTGTACCTTTGCTCAGATCAAAAATGCTTAAGGTTCTACACATGTAATTGCATCTGTTTAGTAATATGAATTTCTTTTCTTTCTGCGTCCTGTATCTTATTGCTTTTAACTGTATTTACAGTATCAGAGGATTGAATAAACATCAATTTAGATGTAATCCTTCCATCTTATTTCAATAAATGTTAAAATTCAAGACAAAGTACGAAACCCGTATTTTTTGTTTTGTTCGAAAGAATTCGTGGTCTGAGAAACAGGCTGCCAAGACTGCGCCACGGGCGCCATTTCCCTTTGCAAATTTCGGAAAAACATTAATTTGCTCTATCTCTAGAACGGTTCAAGATATTTTGTTTAATTTGAAAGATAATAATTTACTGATTAAAATATCCTCCGTTTGGAAATATACGTCCAAGTTCTCGTGCTGTAGCCTTCTGAAATTATTTGGAAAAAATAAAAACTTCAAAAGTGTCAATCCCCAAAAGTTTAATTTTATATATATATATATATATATATATATATATATATATATATATATATATAAAGCGCTGATCCAGTATTATACAGTACTACATGCCCTAAAAAGATGAACTTTCACTTTTAAGTTGAACAGTACGTATAAACAACTGAAAATTTTGTCATACATGAAACCACTTTCCGTTACTGTATTCTCACATTTTGAACTTATGAAATCTACATCTAGTCTTATTTGACATAGTATTTTTATTCTGCATACAGATAGGTACTATATACAGTTTTCAAACGTATAAACGCTTCCAAAATACTGAAGTCATACATAAAGTTCCAAAGCAAACCATTTATAATTGAAATTATAATTAGCAATTCAATGAACTGAAAATATGTTCAACTGCATCAGTATTTTCCTTTGATATTAAAAGATGCATTGCTGTTGAACCAATAGGAACTGGGGCACCCAAGCTTTAAAACATCGCGAATTGCAGGTGAGCACTGGTGGTGGTGTTGCTGTATTCAGCATCCGATCCATGTGGTAGCATGAAGTTTCCAATGATTTCATTTAACTCACAATTAATATGTATAACCTCTACAAGCCACCAGTCACAAGCCACAAACATCCCTCTTTGTAGGTTTCGAATCTGAATATTCCGTTGACATTTCTGACACCTTGCTTACACAAATGAAATTTCTTCTTTCTTGCTCTTTAAAGTCCGTGCAATACAAATTTGCCCATCACTGTGAAGCCAGACATGAGACTTCTGAATTCCTTTCACAGTGATTTTTTGGACCATTCTCCTTTTTCTGCTGGCGGAACTTTCTTTTCAGGCAACAAGATGAGGGCTATTGATGTGTATGACTTCAGTATTCTTGTAAGATCCTCGGCATAGTTTGGTATTTCAGGAGGCCCCTTACACAATCGCAAAGCACCTTCCATCACCAACAGCATTGTATATCCATTCCACTGGCACAAGCGGCTTCATTAATTCAAACAACTGGTAACGATTTTTAAAGTGCTACGGGCATAATCAGAAATAATCTTTTCTACCTGTGATTGAGCTACTGAAGAATTTCGCGCATTGGCAACAATGCATAAGCTGAGTCATGTTATTTGTCCTCACTTATAACTGCAACACTTATGGTCTTGTTTCGAAAATGTGTGACTTGCAAAAATTCAAACCTGGTCATTACTTCAGTGATACCCTTGTACTTCTTGTGACAAAATCACAGACCGGTTCTCAGCAAAATCACAGTGAAGAACTAAACATAATTGTTCGGCTACTACACATCCCTTCACTTCTGCAATGAGGTGTTATTGCAATTTCTTTAGATGTTGGTGTGTGATTGCTTTCATTGTCCATTTCCGAAGTTTGTAACTGAAGATATCAATGACAACAGTTCTCTTAATGAGTTCACTTTCCTTCCATGTTGGATTTGTAATCTCCCCATGTTGGGAGGTCAGAATTGATAATTTCTTTAGTCCCTAAGGTGTATTGATAAATTAAAACTTGGAGATCTAACTAGATAACTAACTCACTCACTCACTCTATGGCCTATGGAACCCCAAGGTTCAATGCCGCGTTCACAAAAGCACTCCACTGACTTCTATCCTTAGCTAACTGCATCCAGTTTCTAATAGATGGCATATCAAAAAGTTTTTGACCTACTATATCTTTTTTCGGTCATGGTCAAAGTTACTCCTAGGACACCACATTTAGAAAAGTGGTTGATATATTACGCTAATTTCCTCTACGGTTTACCAGTGTCTGAAGTTAAATTTGTTTCACCTTTCACCGTTATGGATATCTAGCAATTTTGGCACCTGGGCCTTGCTGTACTTCATTCCTTTGGGCCTTGACTTACCAAGATCATGATTTATAAAGGTAACCAAGAAAGTTCTGTCGCTTTTTTGTGAAGGTCTATGTTTCATTGACCCTCACACCGTGAGTTGAATGCGAATTGAGATAAGGTGTTGGTGTGGGTATATCGAACATACTACTTGGTTGTGTCAGTTCAGTTACACCGTAAACTTGCGTAAGGACAGAGTAAACATGGGCGTGTATGCTCCACGCGTTCAAACTGGGGTCAAACGCCGCTACAGCGGGGTGGAAAATACGCCAGACCTTTTGTGAGGGTGTCGTGACTACGCTGACAGTGCAGTGGTCGTTTAACAAGTTTAAGGACGGTGACGAAACACTCGAAGAGGCACCACATGCAGAAACACCAACACATGTACAAAATGCAGCAATTGAGGCGAACAGTGAACAGACATGTGACGAACTGGGACTAGTGGGGAAACCATTCGGCAGCACCACCATCAACTTGGGAAGCACTACAAGTTGGGTCGATGTGTCCCACATGATTTGACTCCGAGCCAGAAGGCAACGCGAGCAGACACCTGTGTTTCTTTGTTTCGTCTGAGGAAGGAGCCATTTCTGGACACTGTGTTGATATGTGATGAGAAGTTGGTCTTGTATGAAGCTCTACGGCGCCATCATCATTGGTTAGCATGCCATGAACCGGTTCCAAAATAGGCCGAAACCAGCACTGCACCAGAAGAAGTTCCCCCTGTGTATTTGGTGGACTGCTCACGGCATCGTGCACATTAGGAACTGCTACCAGCTGGTCAGAGCATCAATGCAACTGTGTATTGTCAGTAGTGGAACCGTGTTAAGAAAAAAAAAAAATCAAAACTCTGGAGCCAGCACTTAGGAATCGGAAAGGGGTCCTCTTGTTATAGGAAATGCTAAGTGTTACATGGCTAGGATGACCCGGGACACTATTCTACGCGTTGGATGGGAAATACTATTGCATCCGCCATACTCCCCAACATTGCACCGTCCGATTATCACCTGTTCCATTCCTTGGACCACGACCCTAGAGGACGCCAGTTAAAATTCCTAGTAGAGGTGCAAAATGCACTTGATACCTTCTTCGCTTCACGGCCCACCAAGTTCTACCGCGATGGAATCCATGGCCTTCCAGAACGTTGGCAGGAGGTCGTCGATGCTGATAGGAACTATTTTTGATCTTCCAGGTACGTCTTAGGTGACATATCGATGTTCGAAGGTGGTGAATGAAAAAGCGACAGTACTTTCTTGGTTACCTTTATAAATTTGTCCTGTTTTTTTACTGTTATGGAGTTACGCTAAAAATCTGGAAGCCATTTTCCCGCCCTAGAACTGCAACTTGCATAATCGGTTGCTGTGTTGCATTTCTTTGAATCATGGGCTACCAAGGTTTGAAGTCGGAATTGTTCTATCTTTAACGGCTATGGATTTCTTGAGGTTTCGTCGTTGCTCGTAGACGGACAAACGGATATTAAAAAAGTGTACTGACATAAACGCTGAAAATTATATGAAAACGAAATATGGTAGACTCTGCTTAACTGCAGCAACAACAAATTACAAAGTCCAGAACAGTGACCATGGCTAATAAATTTAGAGAGAGCTTTCAGCAGAAGAAAAAATGAAGGACGGTTGAAACGAGAGCGAAGAGAAAGTTCGTTTAATTATTTCGACTAATACTTTAGTCGTGTTAAGCCTATTTGAAATAATGTAACTTGCATCTATAATATAACTATCTTATCCCCATATTCAATACGTTGCGTACAACCAATAATTAACAGAGGTAAGAAAAATTAAGCTGAGAGCCTGTTAGAAAGTAAGCCAGGTTGTGTTTGGAGATAAGCGTTAAGGAACGTGGAATAAACTGGCACTGTTAAGTGCATGTTGCGAGATTCATAGCTTTGGTTTGTTTATAAATTTGGGGGCGGTCAAATCATCCCCAGGCGGCTCCAAACGAAGCAGAACACCGCTAAAGTAATCCACACGTTTATTTGTTACATGGGAGGGATATTCCAACAAAGTCCTTCTAGTTGAGGGTGGTGGTCTTTTGTTTGGACTGCTGGGAAAGAGTGATTTTTGCGATCTCTTACTCTCTTGTACAGAAAGCGATGTACGAACTTAACGTGTTGTTCAATCTTTACAGCTCTGTATTTTTAATATTTAATAATTGGATCACTTTAAAGTGACTATTTTAGGTTTTTTAATATTTTTTTTTTATTTTGTTAGTTACTGATACTATTCTTATTATTGACACATATTAACAAAAATTATCAATTTTAAGTCTAGCGATGGCAACAATGCGTCTCGTTGAACCACAGTTATGCCGCTTGTGGGTTGCTTGAAGTATTTATGAATGAGGTTAAAGTAAATTTTCTGTTTGCGTACATAGGAAACCGGTTGGGGACATTTTAATGTGGCAGGTTTACTGTAATCGAGGCAATTGTTATAGTTGTTACGCAGTCATAAAACCACATTTGTAAGCAAATTCTATGAACAGTATCAGATGCCGATATCATCAGAAATCATCTCCATGTACTTGAAATTTTCTCTAATACCAAGAATAATTACAGGTCGAAACTATAACCATTTCGCGCCTACAAGTTGACGAAAAATTTGGAAAAGGCAACCTAACCCACCAACAATGGAAACTACGAAAACAAACTAGTTTAAAGAGAGAGAGAGAGAGAGAGAGAGAGAGAGAGAGAGAGAGAGAGAGAGAGAGAGAGAGAGAGAGAGAAAGAAAGAAAGAGGAGATGTTAGTTTATGTAAGATATCATACTTTTAAGAAAGCCCTGTTTCCGAGTCAGTGTATTTGTACACGTATTTTTGAAAAGGGAAGCTTGATTATCAGACTTATTCCAAGACGAGGTCTATCCATTCCTTACAATAACAAGTGTTCAGCAGATACTGAGGCATAATTCTGATACAGAAGAGGAAACTCAACCTTCCCATTCTTTCGACAGCTTTGAAACGATGCATTTTTCGACCCTTGTTTAACTCCGGTTCTCTTTTCGAATGCTGGTTATTCTAGCATTGGAACTATGTATAACTAAGTTTAGAAAGACAAAGAAATAAAATATACACTGAGGAAAGCAGACAATTATTACTAATCTGTGTTACTGTTTCGACAACCCATTGTTACCTTCTCCAGACACATTTATCTTCTTGGAATTGTGCACATCAGTTTTATAATTTGTTTTCTACTAAAGCAGTGTATTTTGCAGCAATTTTCATTGGTTGCTTGGTCGATTTGAAGTTGAGTGTCCCGTTAAGCACCAAGGATACATGAGACACGACCAACAGGTTAACGTCGGATCCAAACCACATGAGATCCCAGCAGGAATCGAACCCAAGTTCTATTACGCTACACATGTAGTCACAAAGGAGTTCCAGAAACATTCGTAAAACTGTGTAGCTTTCAAATAACTGTGGGGCATCGAGTTTTGGTTTTCGTACTGTAACAATAGTAGTCAGTAAGATTATCGAAATTGATATAAACATTACTGCTAGGTATTATTAATTTTATTTTCGTCGTTGATAACTACAACGGATCCTAAAATACTTTATGGGAAGCATGTAAGAATTAGACATACGAGATAACAAATCGAAAGATTATGTACTAATAGACATATAGAAAAATTGAGCCCTCTCCCCTCCTCATAGCCTAGTGCGTGAGGTCTGATGAAAGCAATGTTATATTTCTGAAACTAACAGATTAGTAATAAGAAGACTAGTTGAATTGATTTTAAGTTTAACGTCCCGTTGAGCAGCAAGGCTATATGAGACGTGGACCTACTGATCAACGTAGAATCCGAACCACATTAACTCCCGCCAGCAATCGAAGCCGGATCTCCCACGCCAAAGACTAATAAGACTAGTTTCCTTGCCAAATTTGATGTAATGAATCATATTCCAAAGCGAAAAAAAAAAAAAAAAATAGCGGTACAGCAAAGAAGGATATTGAGTATAGAAAAAATCCATGTGATATCAATTTTACCACTCTAATCCTATCATATTTTTTCTAATTCTGATATGACAATCCTGCTCACTTCTACTTCCATCTGACACTACTTGTATTCCATTTGAAGATAAGAGAAATAGAACAAATACTTTTAAAATATACGAAGAAGTCAAGGAAGTCCATCCGTATTAATATTCTTGATAGTTTAATAACCCTTTTAGGACTTATGGTAACTTTTGTTACCATGGCGTAGTGTTGCCTTTGACTGCTTATTTAGGTCCTATAACAGGTATTTAAGCCGGAATTTTTTTATTGATCAGATCAAGCATGGATCAAAGAACACGCCAGATGCATTTTGGAACCGGACGGTCAACTTGGCGGCGCAAAGAGGGGTGGAAGGGCGTGACTATTTTCTTCTTAAGGCAAATTATTAAAAAAAAAAAAAAATTCATGGTCTTAGTTTTGAAGATATTAGATTGAAATTTTGCATACGGATTGTATGCACCTTTGAGCATTCCTCAATTTTTCTGAGATCCCTATGTGAATCCGGGCCCGAGGGACGCTATTATTCCGAGGGGGTGGTATTTTCAGAAAAATTTCCTGCTCCTCCCGAATTTTCCGGTTCCAGTATATGATACGGACACGTGAGTGGTACCATTGGAAAGGGCACATTATACTGAAGAAAACTGCGTTTGAACCATGACTTTAGGCCAAATAGTAATGACGCCGTAATTTTTAAAAATATTTATTCAAAAAAATTTTTCCGCCCTTAGTTTTCAAGATACGAGATTGAAAATTTGCACATGCATTGTGAACATAACTAAGTTTTTTTTTTTTTTTTTTTTTTTAGCTGATTCCTACGTAAACCCAGACCCGGGCCAGAGGGGCGCAAAAATTTTGAAAAAAGTTTTTTGAAAAAACTCCCGATTTTCCCGTTTGTGGTATATAATACAGACAAACGAGTGGTACCGTTGAAAAGTTCTATTCTTAAAAAAAGGTATGAATCATAATCCTAGGATAAATAGTAAGGACGCAGTAGCTATTTGAAACTCTAAAATTTACCTCAAAAAGTGGAAATTCTAAAAGGGTTAAAAAGATTGGATAGTGGTGTCTGCACCCAATATATCTACATGGACTAACATAACGCATATGATACAGTACTTACAGAAGATTCAGTCGCAGTTCGAAAATTACAAAGGATACGAAATACATGAAGTGAAGCTATTACAAGAGATCTAATAAAAGGAAAGTGTTAAACTCTAAAGAAATAAAGATATAGATATAAGAATGAATATACATAATTAACATCTACGTACAATGTTTATTAATAATAGAAAAATCAATAAGAAATAGAATACAAAGGCATGCAGAATATTTCATCGAATACAGTTTCTTATAAAAAGAATAAGACAAAAACATTCACTGAATTGATATACTGAACAAATACCTGGTCAGTAACTACCAAAACAGAATCACAAAATAACAGCAGTGGAGATGAAATTTCTATGAACAATAATTAATAAAACAAAGGAAAATAAAGAAATAAACACTACGATAAGAGATAAATAAAAAAAATTAGTTTGGACAAGTGAATAGGGAAGATGATACGTACTCACATAAGTAGTGTCCTATATTAATGTTGAGTTGTTTATAATTTCGGTGACATTTTCTGTACGGTTACTTTAAGAACCGAAGGAGTAATATTACAAATCTTTAAATTCAAAATGTCATAGGAGACTTTTTGAATAAAAAAAGAAAACTTGATTTGAAGACCGTTCAAAAATTTTGTGGCCCCTGATTCAAAAACTAATTATTGACCAAAAAAAAGATCGCAATCTTTTGATTCATTTTTGGATCATTCCTAAAATTCTTGTTCCTTTCTCATAAAGGTAGTCTGAACAAACGAAACTTTCTAATTGCTATTATTAAGCTCTGACAGTACAGAAAAGGTCATCAAAATTATGCTTAACTGAACATTTATACAGAATACTTCTTAGGTGTGTTGCCTGTGTTCTTCCAGAACCGGACGTCATTTGGCGTAAGAGATTGAGGAAAGTAAAGCAAAGTGAAATCAATATCTTGAAAAACCTACACTCTACGAAAGTTACTGGCAGCCACAAGACTTGTTAGTAGAATGCCGTTTGATCGCTTCCACTCGTTATTTCTAATGTTCTAGGCAGAAACCCAACTGGTCCACGCTAACAGACTAGAACTAAAAATTATGTGCCAGAACACATGCACCAATGAAAAGCCTGCTACCCCTTCGGTTACATGATAGCATACTGTTCCAAATACTACGAAGCTATACAATACGAACGTAATATGGTTCAATATTTGCAACATGTTGCAGCATGTAACGAAGTTGATAAGATAAAATTTCCAGCAAGTAGTTATCCTCAGCCACACTTGCTCCCACGCTTCTCTGTCTCTTTTGGTATTCGATACTAGGCCGCCACGGAACCAAAAGCTTTGGTAGCATTCGAATAGCGCTTTAAAGGAGGGAGGAAAGAAAAAAACTAAACCACTGGATGACTCACGTCTATCGAAAGATTAGTCCTATGGTACCCAGGGTCGCAATAATGATAGACTGTAAATATTTTTACCACAGGATAGGTTATAACCGGCCACACAATGCACATCCAATCAAACAATCGTGGTGAATGCATCAATTTTCAATGCAATAATTTCTGAGTTTCTTTGCCCATGAGTCGGATACGTTTTCCATTCAAGTAACTGCCCATTACAGCAAAAATGCTGGGTAAATATCGAATATTCTGTTCCTCAAGCAGCACTCAAACTCACAATCACGTGCAAAACATAGCTGCCCAGAAGGACGAACCGACTGACATTCATATAAGAAATATTTACATTCTTCATATAAACCCATGACGGAGGGGGAGGGGGAATAACACTTGGATATTCTAATCATGTACATGCAGCACTAGTTTTACAACAACATGCACAGAATAGGTATACACGAACTGACAACGAAAGGTTTGTGTATACAATAGGCACAAAAATAAATGCTTTTAATTAACTGAATACAATTTCCCAGGAAAATTTAGAAGCTGTCAACATCAAGGGGGAAGGAAGTTGTCAAACATTTCTGCATGGCAACACCTACCTAAATTTTGAAAAATTTACACTGAACCATTCCAAGAAACGGTTTCTTACTCCAGAAAATCGTGAAGCACACATCAATAACCTAAAAATACGAAATAAAGCATTAACATTCACACAAAACACCTAATTATATACTTACTCATTTCTAACTATTTTGATCGTCATTTTCTCTCTCTATCTCCCTCTTCCCATTACCCATGAATTTTTAAAAAAGAAACCCTACAGAACGAAACATCGACAGGGCATACACACATACCAAGTTCTCTTTGATCCGCACAAAGGAACAGTATACACAAGAATAAACTTGTCCAATAATTCTATGAATATGTAAGCCATACGAAACTAATAAATGTTCATATAAACAAGAAATGAATCATGTTCATTAATTCCACACTAATGGACGAAGCTGCAAACAAACTTATTTTAAATCAACAAAATTGAATTGTAATTCCATGTTAGAGTACAAAATGTAAGGGATTTACAGTTTCCTAGACACACACACACAGACGTAAATATGAAAACCTACTCTGAAGGTCTTTGCTACAGGAAAATGTATAAAGGGTCATGACTTGTAAAACATTTTTATAGTCTTCCAAGAAATTAAACATGTTAAGCCCTTAGTTTCAAGAAAGTTTTATAATTTTTCGAGTTTGACTACGGTTTGTTTACATAAAATGCTTTGCTTCACCATTTCCTGTTGACGGAGACTCGAGAACATATGGAAGACAGAAAGTGGTAACGGATGTCTATCACTTCCGGTTGCAAGAAAAAGAACAAAATGAGAGCTGAAACATATTCTTGGTACTGGTTCCATATCAAAAAACTGCTTGTCGCTAACTATATCCATTTTATTTACTATGCGATCAGTGCTGTAACCCAATAATCGTAGATTTTCACCACCTCCAGTTTGAACTGATACGATAAAATTCGGAACAAAAGTCGTTCTTCGGACCGCAGAATCTGTTTTCTTTTAATATATCTTACTCTTTCGGCTCTATGAAAATAAGTATTGAAACCGGAAGTATTACTGAATTCCAATCACTTCCGGTTTCGGGAGTGTGTTGCGGGTGCTGGTATGTTCTCTTGACACACTAAAAGTTGTTTGTCGCTATTACCGTTTTTGTTCTATGACGAACAATGTTAAACCTGAAATGGCTAATGTCTACCATTTCCAGTTTGAATAGAGGGTTAATCGAGGAAATAGAACGTATTCTTGGGACGCCAAGTTGATTGCAGAAAGCCGCTTCTCCGTATCTCTTACCGTTTTCGCTCTGAAAAACGGACGAACATAACCGTTCTATAACACTTAAACACTTATCCACAACATAGTTTGGAAGTCTAAAACAAAACAAAAAAGTCAACAGAAGTCATTTTAATACACGAGTCATTATGGATATGGATCATTATAATACATTTTGTAGGTTGTGCAATATTCCACGTTTAGTAAGCAGAGATTTATTCACGAAAAGCCGAGAGAAATGATTAGAGGACAACTGGAGACAATCGTCCTGATTAAACACTTTCCTGATGTTTAGTGATAAAATCAATTATGCAATATTTTAGGGTTGTTGAGGAGATATAAACGTAATACACAGAGCCATTCTGAAGAATATACCAGTTTCTGATTTTCATTCTCCAGTAAAATACCATTGTATTTTCGTGCGGGAGGAACCCCCCCTCTTGAAGAATCTTATTGAACTTATTTTAAATCCGTTGAAATAATATTTACTTTTTCCACGATAATAGACTTCACACTACTGTTCCTAAAGTCAAACACTTAATCCAGTTGTTAAACTAAGCCTTCTGCCCTTTTCCAAGGAAACTGACGTTATATTGCAGGACTGTCAATGAAATTTCTACTGTCAATGAAATTTCTATCTACGAAAACAGTGTGAACATTTCTTGAGAAAATTGTCGGAAAAAAGCTCAGTTCCATGGACACGTGTGGATTTTTATTTTATCTTTCCAAACCAGATATTACTTACACCACATTGAAGGGTTTCTGAGAAAACTGATCGAGAAAAAATTCCTCACAAAAATCTTGCTTACAAGTACTAGCCAGACCATTTTGCAGTCACAGTGTTGCAACACAGTGAATGTATCAATACATATTTTATTTTGTTTATTGGCGGTGGCATTGCAATATTTTATTTGTTGTGTAGAAGAAAAAAAAACTTTTTGATTGATCAGACTTTATTCGCCAAATGTAAAAAAATACTAGCCACTGGCGAACAGGCGAGTAGATTTTTCAAGCCCAGATTATAGGGTTGTTTTTGAGAAAATTCATTTTTTTCACGCTCCAATAAACTACTTATTTTTCAGGGTAAAAAGAATATTCGAATAAAATCCTGGAGAAACACGAAAGCCTTGTATTTAAGAGCTGGCTTGGATACGCTGAACAGTGTTTATACATTGAGACAGAAATCCAATTTTCTCGGCTGGTAAGGGCTATGAAACATGTAAACTGGCTGAAATCCAGAATTTGATTTTTCTTTTTTCGTGATCAACATACACTTTAAAATAAAATCAGATTACTAAAACTATTGCATCAGATTACCAAGTGCGTTCCAATATATTGAATGATTGAAATTTAGCGTTCTTTTTCAGAATCGAGGCTATATAACCTAGTGTTTAAAGTGGGATCCAAATATCACTACTAGGGTTAATCTCAGACTAAAGTACCTTAGCGGGAACCGACCCTGGGACCATGTGCACATACAACATGCGCATTAGTCACAAAGGAACACGTGGGTGGGGCTAAAATTCACAAGTTACAGATTGGGAGTGAAAGCTTAAAAAAAACCTTGGGAACGTGTATCTACAATCAGGGTTGGCTGGTTTAAACCAAAAAACAAAAAATGCTCGTAAAAGTGTAAGTGTTTGTAAAATCTTGATGAACACACATTTGTGGGTTATCACGTTTCACTCCCGTATATTATTCGTATTATATTCAGACCTAAATTCTCCATTCATTACTCAAAAAGATTATACTACAAAAGCAACTTTTTTTCTTTTTGTTTATAAATGTTTATTTTGTGATTTTTTGTAGTTGTTATTATTGTTATGTAATTGCAATCGAAGAAAAATTCTAAATATTGTTTCGTTTCAATGTTTACTATTGATAAAATACATCGAAAATGCCGTACTTTTTGTGTGTGTGTGTGGGGGGGGGGGAGTCATACAGACTCCACGAGAGTCATTTAGTGAAATAAGTATCTTTGGTATCTATTTATGTATAAATGAGTCTGAGCCAAAGTGGACTCAAATAATTCGTATCTTTATTCACTTTTCTTATTGATTAAGTCGGTGTGTTTCTTTAATTTGGACCAATAAAAGTCGTTAACTAACTTGAATTAAATTAGTTCTTCTGTACTCCGTAGTACTTTGAAATTGTCCATATGTAATTCTGTATAATGGTTTCACTTGTGCAACTGTTTATCTTTTTGTCCTTCTGAAATGACTTGACAGTTATATTAAGAAGCATGTAAAGATCAGTACAACGTATTTTTATCAGGATTCCTTCGTAAGTGAGTCGGCAGACGTATCGCATTTGTGGCCAATTAGTCCCGGTTCCGAGTTCAAGTGGAGGACAATTTCTCTCGGATGTAACTCGAGAAGCGGTTTGTATTCCGCTTTAAGCTTATGTGACCCCTTCCAGCATAACCCGGTTGTTGCATAATAACATCAAGGCGAAACAAACTTACTTCTGTCCATATATGATATGAATATATAGAGCAAATTATTTAAACCATAAAAACCTGGTTTAAACCAAAAAAACGTTTTTTTTTTTTTTTTGTTTTTTAAATAAAAACCATGGTTTTTGCCAACCCTGTCTACAATGCACGAACAGTATTGACAAGCTATAATACGCACGGCGGCCAATAACAACTCTACAGTCAGGATTGACACTCCTGAATCTTGTGCTACAGAAGCAGTGGTGGCTTTTGAGGGAAGTCACACTTTATCGCTACAAGGTAAGGGAATTAGTACATATTTTAATGTTTCTTCCCTTTGTTTAACAACACTCAAATATTTACTTTTACTGGTGTGACTTCCCTGAATAGCAGACTAAACAGAGGTTAAGTGAGCCACCTTGTCCTTAAAAAACAGTAATGATTTCTACGTGAAGCCACGTTATTCGGATTCCACGTCGAACTGCAACACAGAATTTCATATAGCCTCGACAAACAGCTAGAGAGAAGCTAAATGGTTTGGACAATCGCTGCGTGTGGCTGAAAATGAAAAATAAAATCTTTCCCTTCCTCCTAGTCTCCAATGTATCTTCAGAAGCAAAAATTCCTACATAACAGAACACTTGCACGCAACAGTTGAACAGAAAAGCGTTATAACAGAACGTACTCCTCTTTCGGCATGGAATATATAGAATTTCTCTGTCAATGACATTTGTAAAAAAGACTACTTCATATATATATATATATATATAATCGTGGATACCTTTTCCTATTTAGTTTTGCTAAGTTGAGATCTAATTTCCTTTATCGCGCCTGACAACGGCAGATTCGCAATGTTATGCTTTCCTTTTTAAAGAAAAAATGCTGTCCGTCCCTAACTCCCTCTTCCCAATGGATTGTGTACAATCAAGGCAAATCCCAGCATGCAATAAATTAAGTCAACACTTAAGAAACTAAAACTAATTCCTTCTTTCTGAACATTTTTTATGGTCTTACCGTGTTTGTCAGCTCCGTGTAGTCAAGCGTAATGTGGAAGTCTACAGCCGTCTACAGGAAATGACAAGCTAATACTGAGAGAATCGTCCACTACCACCTGAGTAGCTTCGAAAATGACCTCTCACTCACTAATTTGTTGATTTTCATAAAAATTAACACTATGTAAACAAATAAAGTACCAAAAATTAGCCAAAACCAGCACCACCGCAAAACACACAGTAAAGAAAAACTACGATCTAAGCGTTTTCGCTTACACTTCTGACCGACAGGAAACGGAGGAATACTGAAGAAAACAGCAGTAACTCACGTTGACGTCAAGTGAGGCACTACGGGGTTGTCCAATCACGTGACTGTTTCGAGATTGACAGTGAAGCAAAGTAACACTCCCAGCACACGTATAGAAAGCTAAGGATACAGGGTAAAAATGAATATAAAAGTACTGCTTAGCAGGTGTTATATACCAACACCTTTACTCGAAGAGAAACGGTTCTAACGATCGAAATAAAACACGCAATGTACGTCACTACATCATACGGAGCCTCTTTCAGATGCTATGGTGTCAGGGAAAAAAATCACGATAAGACAACGTCGCACTACAAAATTCCACGGGAAACTAACACTAACTGCACACCGCAACTCTTCCTTGTGGAATAAAAGTGGCAACACTTCTATTAATCAGCTCGGTAAGCCTAACACTCATGCACCACATAAACAAACTGCTGATGCTGGTGCGCTCTTCTCAACACATGAACTAAACTTGACGCCACTAGGTGGTGTTAGTATAAGAAATGTACAGCTTGTAACTGCTGCTTGGGAAGACTGACTAAGTGCTGGGTTGATTCGTACACTTCATCAATACGTGCGGTGTTGCCATATTACCAAACTTTTAGCTGACTAATATATGAAGGAGGGTATATTGTTATACAATAGTTTTAACTACCTATACGTTGTTTCTTGTCAATTATTGTCACAATTTATGGAAAACCGGGTAGTACAAACACACAAATATATGAACACAAAGTGTTACTGACTGGGTACTGATTTAACGAGATAAAATGGCAACACTGCTATAGTTAATTCGTGATCAAGAACTACAACATAATTATATATATATATTATATATAATCTGCAATTCAGTTACACACGCTTTAGAAACACACTTCAAAATTTAAAAAAAAAATCACTGGCATCTTTGAGGGAAGAGAAGCGTCCGGAAAGCCAGTGAACCTCAAAACATGCATTACCGACCGTCCAAGCATGTACCCTGGATGCTGTATATTTTAAAAAGAAACATGGGGAGTCTTTAAAATGACTGTATGTCTATTAACTAGAGCAAGAGTAAACAGCAGTAAGAGATAACAGTGTCCAAAGAGGATTTCTGTCTGCCCTCATCCCTCTAATAAAACTGGAGATGGGAGTATCAAAGACTTAAAACGCTAAGAGAGCGACAAACAATTTTCTAGATATGTAGGTTCTCTCTGAACTTTTATCCGTCTATTCAAACCGGAGCTGGTAATTCATCTGGTTTCAATAATTGATTCCCCATGAAATTTCATCATGTAAAAAGGAAAAGAGTCATTTTGGTTTTATGATCATTGCCTTTAATTACAAGAAGAATGGGCATTTTAGTTCAGATAAGACTTAGAAAAAAAATATTATACGAATTCCTAATTCGCTTGGGCACAAATTCAATGTTTATCACTTGCACATAAATAGCCAAAATTATATTCCGTTGCGAAGCAGTATTACCGAATGTGAAATAATAGTAAAAATACACTGAGCACAGCTCATCCTACTTCAGAACAATTTAAATAAAATCTGACCAATGTAAACACTTAAAAACAGGGTTGGCTGGTTTAAACCAGCTGTTTTTTTTTTTTTTTAAAAAAAAAAAAAAACAATTGGTTTAAACCAAAAAAATCGAAAAATGCTTTAAATCGTGTAAACTTCATAGTGACGTCTCCACATATCAAACCATCTGTATTACGTTTATCTACTTTTCACCTTTTAATCAAGGGGTCCCGTGTTCAATTCTCTGTCGAACAACAACCCAACTTTCAAGTGTAAACCAAGTAGCGATTCGAGGCGTCCCTTTAAGCGAAAGTCTTCTCCGTGACAACCTTGGTATTTCATAAGGATGTTAAGCTTGAACATACGAAACGAAACCAAATTATATACTTTTACTTGCCTGAATGCCTGTTTTATGAAGAAGCCAAGGTTGCTTAAATATATTGATAGAAATTAGCAAAATTTATCAACTGTTTATGTAGCTTCCAACAACAGTTTTGTTGGCGACTGACTGGTGCCGACTTTCTTGTAATTTTATTGAATGATATCTACATACCAAACTTGTAATTTAATACCTCAGTTTCAGCGTAGTGATTATGATACATTGACCTTAAAATCTTACATACAAATACATTTAAAGTAATAACAGGATTTTCCCAATGGCTAAGGCGGGGGTTTCCCGATTTATATGTAATTCTGTATAATGTGTTTATTTGTGTAACTATTTATGTTTTTGTCCTTCTGAAATGACTCTTGACAATTACATTAAAAAGTATGTAAAGATCAGAACAATGTATTTTTATCAGGAGTCCTTCGTGAGTGAGTCGGCAATCGCATTTGTAACCAATCAGTCCCAGTTTCGTGTCGAAATGGACAATTTCTCTTGGATGTAAGCTGAGAAGCGGTTTGGATTCCGCTTTAAGCTTATGTGACCCCTTCCAGCATAACCTTGTTGTTGCATAATAACACCAAGGTGAAACAAACTAATTTCTGTCCATATCTAACATAAATACATAAAGTAAATTATTTAAACCAAAAAAACCTGGTTTAAACAAAAAAAAAAAAAAAAAACGGGTTTTTTGTTTTTTTTCAATAAAAACCATGGTTTTTGCCAACCCTGCTTTAAAATAATAATAATAATATTAAGTTTCGAAAAATCAATCACCGAAATTGTATGTTTGCTTTGGTCAGATTCTTTTAAAAGTACCCTTAAAAAATTGAAAATTGGAACATTACAAAAACCCAAGAAATGAAATCTGTGCCAATGCAAATAAATTCATGCATAATATAAAATTACAGTTTCAATGGTAGTCTCACTAGGCATTAACTGTTTGATTTCGCACAAACTTTATTTTTTGTTTTTCAGAATGGTTACTTTTTGGCGCTCTCTTCATTATTTTCCACTTTTTAGAGCCTTTTTTTTAAAAAAAAAACTGTTAATATTTCTTTAATGTTTATTTTTTCGTTACCTCAGTAGTGCAAGTAGGTACGTTAGTGCACTAACTTTCTATAACGTGGGTCAGCGTATGGAACATGTGTATTTTTTTCTTTTCTTTCGAATCGGTCCACACGTTACGAAATTATGTGAAGTATATACAATATGGTTTTATCACTGAATCGTTGAAGAGTTTCATGGTGTAGCTTCAAGGACTACAATTAGATCCTTATGAAATTTACATGAGAATCACTGCGAAGGCATATTATTTCAAACAAAGAGAAATCTTCAAAATTAGTGTACCTACATCGAAGTTATGGTGAAGATATGCAATACAGTCGATTAGTTATGGTATTAATAGTATCACCAATTGAGGAGTTTCACGGTCTACCACCGAAGGCTATCATCGTATACTGGTAAATATGAGAACACTGGGAAAGCACATTCGTAGAAAACTGGTACAGCTATGTAGAAGTTAGGTGTGAACATGCCTCCATGATATTATACACGAACTTTTTTGTTTTGTTTGAAGTGCATCAGTACAACGAACGGCGTACGATGGAGCTTCCAACACTGGAAACAAGACTGCGGGGAGGCTTTTGTCTCTAGATCAAATGCTAGTGGAGTCGGGATACAATGTCGAGATTGCTTTGCGTTTGGTACAGTCAATATTTGGGTAAGCTTCAAGGTGGTTCGAAATGGGGGGGGGGGAGGGCAACAAATGTCCGCAATATCCTTATTCCGACCATGAGATGCTTGTAAGGAAGGGTTGAGGTGAGGTCCTCATAGGAAGGTAGGAGACGGAATAGTGCATTTGTTTTCCAGATTTCTTTGTTCTCTATATATCTACAAATAGCGAAAAATCAATCACTAAAATCTGGGAGTGATTCTTCATGACAGTTAAAATAAATTCTAATGAAGACAGTAAAAAGAGTCAAACGATTCTATTATTTTATTTATAAACAACCAATATTTATTTGTTATTGTGCAGGTTGTGTAGAAACTAGGGAATTTTAGATATTTTAAACGGCATATGGATAACCACCGCTAAAGTCACCTTTATTCATAAAGATGTTAATGGATTGACTGAGGGGGGGAAAAGAATTTAAAAATTCGGTTCCTTTCAAGTTACGGTGTAGAGTACCCGACGGATGGACGTACCAACATTACAATCTTAAATGCCCACTAGCGTCATCCTAATAAACGTGAGTAGGAAAACACTACCTTCATTTATACTCGTACTACAGATATGGACTAATTTATTAGCAAAGTGGGTAGCTGAAACCTATTTTTATAAACAAACTTTTATTTCTTTAAATCAAGTGCATATAGAACTAGCTATTGATACTATATTACACACATCAGTATTTGGTACAACCCATCCCTTGACTATAAATAAAGCTGGAAATCATTTTGGCATACTTTCAATCTATGTCTTGCGTAAATGTGAAAATTCAACATTCTTTCTCTAAATGGTAAGGATGTTTTATCAGTTACATTTTTGTCGTAGGCCATATAACTGATTATGATACCAGCACGTACTATAATGACTCGATACGGTTCGTATCTGGACTAGTTTCCGACCATAAGTGTTCATGTGTGAGCTGATGCTTTGTTCGTGAACAAAGAAATGCCCATTGAAACAGGTTTATCTCACAGAGTTTTTGAACGATGACAAGGTGCACCATTTTGCATTAATATTCACCATTAGATGCAAAACTCACTTGACATCACATAGCTTTCTTTGTCCGTTTCTCTTAATTCATTATTCAACAAATAAAGCCAAAGAAAAGTGCATGGAACAGATATGTAATATGGAAAGAATGTATGTATAGGACTTCAACAGTGCGGCAAATATGATGCATCAGAAAGCACGAGAACTAGGAGAGAAAGGTAACGAAAGTATACGCACCAGAAGAACCGCCCCAAAGATATTGCCATCGAAGCAGAGGAAGAGGTGGATGATGAAGAAAAAGAACCTAGTATCAAGGATGTTATAAAATAGAGGATCTGCCCATATGTATCTTTATCCTACTAAATCAATGAAGCCTAAAAACAACCGAGCATCATTACGTCTGATTGGCTACTCTCGTTTCCGCCATCGACTGATTGGCTACTTTCGTTTCTGCCATGATTGTTGGCTCAAAACATTGCGATCTTATTGGGCGGAGCAGGCAGAGTAGGGATGGCGAAACTGTGATGTATAGCTTCAAGATTTTGTTGTAAGGGCAGATCCTCTATTTTATAACATCCTTGGCCAGTATATTGAAAAGTGTAGTAGTACAAGCCATCAAGGACATGCGATGGACGAAAGCCACTGGAGATGATGAGATACCAGTAGATCTCCTCAAGGGATTAGGAAACAATGCAATGAAAGTACTGATTTCACTTATTAACAAAGTCTACCTAAGCGGAGAACGGCCAAAGGATTTTCTTAATGTTACAATGATTACATTACCCAAGAAAAAGCATGGAAAGAAGTGCAGCGATCACAGAACCATTAGCATCATTTCCCACACTAGAAAGATCATTGCGTGCATACTGTACAGGCAGCTGGAAAGTAAGAAGCAAAGCGACACCAGAGATGCTATTGGGTTGATGAGAATTCTCTCAGAACAAGTTATTGATATAAAGGAAGACTTGTTTGTTCTTCATTGATCGGCAAAAAACTTTCCACCGGGTCAATTGGATCCAACTTCTGGAAATACTTGAAGAAATCGCAGTAAACTGGAGAGACCGACGACTCATTCGCAATCTGTACATACGTAGACAACGAGTGAAGTTGCACTTGAATGAACGGGAAACCAATAGTGCGGACACTCTAAGATGAGCCAGACAAGGATGTAGTATGTCACCCCAATTATTCAACATTTACAGTGAGTGTATAATGCAGGAAGCATTAATGGAAATTGGAAATTTCAAGATTGGAGGGGAGATCATTAACAAGATCAGATATGCAGATGATACGGTTACTACTGCTAGAACCAAAGAAGAAATACACGAGATGATTGACAAAATAGTTGACACTGGAAAACTGTATGGAATGAAAATCAACATCGAAAGCCATGAGAATATCCCGTGGAAATGCGCCCTTGTGGGTCAGAGTAGGACAAAGAGAACTTGAAGATCATTTCAAATATCTGAGAAGTATTTTGACGAAACACGCTTACTGCAACAAAGAAATTAGATCAAAAATTGCCATAGCCAAAAAGGCATTCAACAAGAAAAGATCACTCTTAACTAGCTTGCTTAATATTGGACTAAGCAAGAAGTTGGTCAAGTGCTATATACGGAGAATCGGACGGTATGGTTCAGAGACTTGGACATTACGTAAGTTAGAGAAGACAGAATGGACAGAGAGCAACACACGAAGATGTTTTTAAATGGCCCAGACAAAAAATGCAGGTGGTTTACAGGCGCCTGAAAATGGAACACTTTTAAACACATGCGACAGGTATCGATTATTTTCAAGATCACTGCATGTTCATTTCACGGAAACAGGTAGTTTTCATGTTGATAGGGTTGCAATCTTGCAACGTGAAAAATGCGTGTAAACAACATGTAGAGAGTGGAAAGATATGTATGTAACCGGCATATTCCATGTAGTTGATATATACGTTACCTCATGAGGATCTGACGACAGCTGCTTTTCATTTGATAAAAATGTAATTGACATGTAAAATACAGGTGTTAGCGAATTAGTGGGCGTATTAGAGAAATATACATGTAAAATACATTGCATTAAGTGTACATAAAATTTGCCTGTCACAGGTGTTGGACACGCGTAAGACATGTACGTTCCGTGTATACATACGTCAGAAAAGACATGTAGTAACATGTACATGGAAGCCACATGTAACATGCAGTTTGCCTGTTCATGAATTGGGTAGTATTGTATAAATCACATGTATATTCAAATAAAAATAAAAATACGTCAAATAAAAATATATAAATAAAATACGTAAAATTCAAATCCGATTACTGGAATGTAGGCTGCTTACTTCAAGGAGTAATACTACAATGTGATCCCATCTAATCCAAGGATCTGCGCACGCCTCTATATATATATGGTTCAGCACCTTGCATATGTGCATGTCACTTCTGTAACGGAATGTTTCACTCTCATCAACCTTGTCTATCGCATTTACCTGTTTAAGCTATTTACTCACTACACGTATCTGTTTAATCCATTTATTGGCAGTCATGGTCATTGCATGTTCCCATTCATCCGTATATTGCCTGTACACTGCATGTAGGTGAGTTTACACTTTGCATGTTACAGGCACTGCGTCCAATTCTATTCCAATGTACTATACATGTGTCAAAATTTTGCATATGTGCATGACAAACTGGAGACTTGGTGCCTGAATATTACATGTTTCCTATGCCTATGAATGTTTAGCTCCAATCCACCTTGTTCACCACACGTATCTGTTTAATCCATTTATTGGCAATCATGATCATTGCATATTCCCGTGCACCTGTACATTGCCTGTACACTGCACGTAGGGGAGTTACACACTTCGCATGTACACGAAAATGATAAATGTAAAATAACATATTCTACATCAAGCGTTTTCCATGCTATACGCTAATACATAGTATTTACATGTAATGCGAATGTCACACATGTATATTACATGTTGATCAACAGGCACCTTCGTTGTACTTTTCATTTTTACTGTATTGCGAATGTTACCAACAATCCATTCAAGGTACTTTACATGCACATATTCCCTCCATTTACTTGCACGTGAGTGACTACGTGTACATTGCATGTTCTCATTTTAATGTACAGGCTCTGTACAACGCGTGTTTCCGTGCAAAATTCCCAAAAGAAGTTTAATACTTTTTCGACATGCATATCACCTGAAGACAATGTGCCTGTAATATTTTCTTTACATGTGTTTTCGCCGAAACAGGCGCCTGTATAATGCCTGCCAAAATCTGACAGGCTTTTACAGGCAGTTCCATATACAAAACATTGCATGTTTCCTCAAAAATTTTCATAATAGGGATAGAAGAGAAGAGTACGCTTTCAGTTAGCATCCTTTGTAGAAAGGCCAATTTGGTTGGACATATCTTACGAAGAAACTAACTTCTTCATACTGCCATAGAAGGAAAGCTAGGAACAGGAAGCACAAAACTGATCGATGATTTGAAGAATGGAAGAAAATATTGGGAGCTGAAGATCGAGAAACAAGAAAAAAAACACTTCCAAGTAAAAGAAAAACACCCTCAGTAGTCGCAGGACCTGCCAAAAGAGACTACTTAATATAATAACCACATAGCTTCTGATGATAACCTTATATTTTTCATTGTTCATATTACTCTTTCAACATGGATTTTTCCTGGTCCAAATGTCAAAACAGCACTCCAGATGTTAGTTTGAGTAGGATATTTTATATGATATACAATACTTCATTTTATCAAGCCTCCTGCTGAAGTTCGCCTAATATATTGCGGATTCTTTTATCTGCGTGAATTAATTCTATCACTGAATACTACCTAAAAAATAGTACACAATATTTTTTTACTTATTAACTAAAAGAAACTAATCTCAAATACGCATTTTCAACCGTACTTTTTTTATATATATTTTTTTGGTATATTAATTTTAAAAGTAAAGCATCGTGCTTGTTTACCTTTCTCCATTGGTGAATGTTCTAGCCTTATATCCGTTTCCTCATCATAGCTGGGATAAATATTTATTTGTTAAGGGACCTACGTGTCTTCAAACCACTTTCAAACTTCCTCCTCCGCATACTTCTTGGCGAAATTTTTGCATCATGCTCATACACGACAGACTTTTATTATTTTGAAGTTAATTTTCCGCTCTAAAATATTTTACTTAAAAATTTGCCATTAGAAATCTATGCTGTAATTCGCTTTACGATACATTTTCTTTCCCGCTGGGCATAAATTTTTACTATTTCAATCTGAATTCTATTTGTGAACGTGAGTAACATTAACCTATGTCCACTTCAAACAGGGAGTAGTCCTGGTCTTGCCTGTCTTCACATTTTTTTGGAGGAGGCTGCTACCTATTTCCTAATTTAGATAGCAGCCTCTTCTCCATTCTCTGTCAAGAAATTTTCGACTTGGAAGACTGCTTACCGGTAACCAATGGTGAATACAATGTCTTTAGTGTACCAGGGACTATTTATCAAAACTACTTGTCCAATACTTCCCACGCTACAAGCTACGAGTCAGTTTCACAATTATTGCAATTTATGTTTCTCGAAAGTTTTACAAGAACTTGTGAACAAGACAGTTTTCACTAATCACGTATCAAATCTATTAGTAGAAAATATTAGAAAACCAAGTACTATGTGAAATGTTATTGGTTTGGTTATTTTCTGTAGTGCTAGTTAATTCATCGAAAATAATGACAAAATAATTGAAATTAAATATTTTGAAGGTCATAAGATTCAAAAGATATTTAGTTTGGTAGTAATTTGACTCAGAAAGATAAAGTAAATGAATAGACAAAAATATTGCAGGCGTGCCAGACCCATGGACTCGTTGGAGCATTCAAATATTATGTTTCAGACTCATATTAGCCTAAGCATGAAATTACGGAACAATATATATATATATATATATATATATATATATATATATATATATATATTCATTTTTACTGATCATTCTAGATTGAATTGCAATTCAGTACAACCAAGGACACGTAACAGAACTTAGTAAAAACTAATAGACAGGTGCGAACAAGAATGGTCCAAATGCAAATTATATGTTCAAAAATAAAAATATTAAATTGCTCGAGCGCTTTCCTTGGAATACATACGATAAATTTTGCTTAATATCAACTAAACTCTTTTCCTTCATTGACAGTACTAGATAAATCAATAAACTTTTTTTTTTTTTTTTTTTTTTTTTTTTTACGTATAGTTGTTTGACTACAGTTTGCACTCGGTTTCGGGACTAAACCGTAATTAAACAGGAGAACACTGAGCTATTTATACTCGTAAAGTTACATAAATGCGTTACAAGTCTTGTGGGTATTTATTAGTAAATTACAACCTAGCTGCGTCATACTAGTGTTTTGTGAAGCAAGCATTTTATTATTCTAAGGTTTGGGAAACACGAACTCATATACTTACACAAGTATCACAAACGTGCGAACAATTACTAGTTTAGTAGCTTTGAGAAATGGGCCCCAGGAAAAAACACAGGCAAGTACGAATTAAAATCCTACTGTGAAACAATGTAAAATACTATAAAGGATGCCCTTATTACATAGCAACAGTGTAAAATTCAAAACTGAATTTGCTTCATGAAGATTGAAAACAAATCTGAGAATCCATTGAAGTATAAATAAACAGGGATATCACCGAGCCTAGTCATATTTTAGATGGAACTAATACCATACATTGTCCTGAAAGGTCAATTTTAGTAATAATGTCTGCATGCACGAGGCCAGTTCACGTAACCTAATACGTGTAAGCCTCAAACTTTATATTTTAGTTTCACATTTATTCTTGTTCACACAAAATTCCAGACAAAGCACTACAGTTGAAGAAATTAGTCATCAAACCGTGTTACGGTTTCAGCATCTTCACGTAAATTCAATTTGGTTGTAGCAAATACTTATTAAGTAGTTTCATTTCTCTCGTGATCGCAAACTGTTATGATACTTTCACTTTGAGGTAATAGTAAGATACTAACCATGAGTAATGAAGGCACACCCACAACGTTTTCTCTTAATAAGTTTCTACTCAGAGTTGGAATTCAAACTCTAAATTTACAAATATTATTCTGTAACCTTCAGGGTTGGCTGGTTTAAACCAGCTGTTTTTTTTTTTCTTTCTTCAAAAAAACCAACAGCTTAAAAAAACTGCTTTAAATCGTGTGAACTTCATGGCGTCGTTTTCACATATCAAACCATCTGCATTAGTTATCTTCTTTTCACCTTTCAATCAAGGTGTTCTAAGTTCAATTCTTGGTCGAACCACAATCCTTCTTTCAAGTGTAAACCAAGTAGTGGTTCGGATGTCACTTTAAGTGAAAGTCTTCTCCTTAATTACATAAGTATGTTAAACGTAATCATACAAAACGAAACCACCTGTTTGCTTGAATGCTTGGTGTTTTATAAAGAAAACAAGGTTGCTTAAATATATTGATAGAAATTGGGAAAATTTATCAACTGGCTAGGTAGCTTCCAACATTAGCTTGGATTGGACTTTGTTTTAATTTTATTGAATGATATCTACATATTAAATTTGTAATTTAATACCTCAGTCTTAGCGTACTAATTATGATACATTGACCTTAAGATTTTACATGAAAATACATTTAAAGTAATAACAGGATTTTCCCAATGGCTAAGGCGGGAGTTTCCCGATTTATATATCATTCTGTATAATGATTTCATTTGTGCAACTGTTTATCTTTTTGTCCTTCTGAAATGACTCTTGACAATTACATTAAAAAGTATGTAAAGATCAGAACAATGTATTTTTATCAGGAGTCGGCAGACTCATCGCATTTGTGGCCAATTAGTCCCGGTTTCGAGTCCAAATGGAGAACAATTTCTCTCGGATGCGAGCCAAGAAGCGTTTGGATTCCGCTTTAAGCTTATGTGACTCCTTCCAGCATAATCCTGTTGTTGTATAACATCAAGGCGAAACAAACCTATTTCTGTCCATATGTAATATAAATACATAGAGCAAATTATTTAAACCAAAAAAACTGGGTTTAATAAAAAAATAGTTTTTGGTTTTTTCAGTAAAAACCATGGTTTTTGCCAACCCTGGTGACCTTGTTAAAGTTCTATTTACTAACATAAGTGGTCTTGCCCTCACTTATCTCCCACCCTGTATACGGTCTGACACTAAACACACACTTTTTCTGTTTCTTTTGGTGCTGAATCCAGTGCTAGCAATCATTTTCAAGAACTGAATTCACAAAATCGGAATATTCCCTTGTAAATAACTATTAGGAATTATACCTAAAGGAAAAAATAAAGAACCTTATTGTTGGATTGGCGGGAATGGAACTCTGGTCCCTCACTTGATGGCAATTGCTGGAACAACTACACTTCACGGTAAACATGGTTCTACGTTCCGATCCACTACGCCGCATACAAGTGATCTGAATACGTGAACTGTTATGTAAACGGTATCACAACAGCTGGAACAGTGAACCTGAACAACACAAACCAATCATGGCATCACCTCCTGCATGTGGTATTCGACACGTGGAGAGCCTACCTAACTCAACCACATTTTACTCCTTACATCTACCCTATTGCACTATTCTCTACCTGTATAATTTTATGAATACTACATAAAGTAGAGCACAATAAAAACATGGAAATATAAAGATGCCCATAAAAATTGTTGTGTGGTCATCTAGACCAATTATTCTACAGTACTTATACGAAACTAAGAAAAACTGATTAAGCGAATCAATAGGATAATAAAAATAATATATGATAGATGGAAGAGAAACAATTTGTATGTGTGAAAATGATTATGCTACACGTTTAAAAGCAATACCTCATTTGAAATATAGAATACTTGGACGCTTCTCTAGAATATTGTTAGAACCTATCTGGTTATTTGTGGGTCGAAGAGTAGCAAACACAAAACTGGCGAAGAGATCATCCGACACCTAGAAGAGCGACAACTGCTTCCTTGAAATTCGAGCCATAAGGTTTTCGTCTACTTCAGCCCATTTCTATGCGCACTGACATTGTGAAGGAACAAAATAGTATATCACACAGGGTGAGTGACGAATAAAACAAGGTTTGAGCCACAGATTATTTATTTGCTAAGAGTCTCAGGTATGTATTAAGAGAAGAATTTTGAAAGTATCAGAGCTTTATATGTAGATATCATGGCAGGAATGGCCTGATGGGGCTAAAGACCAACCCTAGTCAGGACGACCGGCTGCGCGATTCGAATTAGAACCTAGCTAGTCACGTACGCACGCTGGTAATTTATTTATTAAAGTAGTTCAAGTTTCAGAGGGAAAGAAAGCTACTTTACCAGAGACATTCACAGTAAAAGGTAAAAAGATAACTGGTCATTACTTATGTGTCTACAAGTACGATCCTGAGATGTGAATGGTAAGATACACTTAAGTCCCGATGAGTATAGCCAACCGCAAGTCCAATCTTTCTATTAATCAATCATCTAGATTGGCTGGAATAAAATATCCAATTTATTTTAGTTCATTATGAATTCTATATTACCTTTAGATAAAATGATACTTGAAAATTACATAGCATTGGAGAGTACCTCTAATTTACACGAGCTCAAAAACTAAGATGAAGTCATGGTTACTAGAGCTATAAATATTTGCATCACTAATCAGAACCGAGAACTTCAATAATCTCACATTCTTGTCGAAAACTTCTATTTGAAATTTGGAGTACTGACTAAATTGAAATTTTGTGATACAAACTTTTATCACATTTCTGGATTAAAATATACGGTGTACTTCCTAAGGAACTGAAAGGTATTTACGTTCTTTGTTACCAGTGAGGCTATTCAGAATACTACAAAAAATTTAAAGTGGGATCTGAACTGCCATAGTGAGTTCGATACTCTCACAGAGATGAACTTGGAAACTCACGCTAACCACTGGACCAGCGAGGGTAGCATTCTAAATTGTTTCAATACCTAAATTCCCCAGGTTAATGAATGATATGCCTCGAGAAAATAATAATATAAAGGATGGCGTTTTAACATAGTTTCAATACACAAGACTTCCCAACGGTATAAGGTGACGACACGAGCAAATTCATTCTAGGTTCACCAAGGCTCAAAGCTGTAAGGCCTTCCACGAATTTTCACTTGATCCTAAATGTTTGAAAATTACTTGTAGATACATAGGTTCTCGTAAACTTCCTTCAATAAAATTTCTCCCGTTGGGAATGTTTCAGTCATAAAAGCATGCACCACAAAATCGAGACTATTTAGAACTCATCCCACCTACAGGAAGTATCAACCATCCTGAGGCGATATTAAATTTCACATTCCTCAATAAATTAAAATATTTCTTATATAAGTTAAATTTCAACCACTTATCATGCACTGGAGTTATTAAACATTTGATTCTACCTCTGATAAACAAGAAAAACTCCGTACCTTTCACAATCTCACATGAGTCGCCCAGTTCCAAAATGACTCTTGTCCATTTGCATCAAATCCCTAACAACTGAGGAAAACTGTAGGATCCATGCGTTTTGTAGAATTGGGAATATTTGAAGATGTTCATGTATTTCACATGTACACACTGAAGTATTCCAAGTGCTACTAAAGATGCAGATCCTACATTTTTTCTAAGTTTTCTGCGATTTGCTGTAAATGGACGAGAGCCGTTTTGGAACTGGACGACTCATATGGAGTGAAAGACTAGATAATTTATGTGGCTATTCATAATTTATGTGACTTGAAAATGTGAAGCATCTATCTCTTAAAGAGATCATTTGTACTATATTTTACTTAATACCATTGCGTATGGAAGTATGTTTAGAACGAAAAGCTGATGGATAAAACTGTGGGGAAACTGAATGCTGGTCTTCCACGTAAAAAATTGAAACGAAATGAAATTCCTAGTTTTACGTACCATGATTATCCACCGAGACTAAAGTAAATGGGGATGATGGCAAAGCATGAAAATGGTGGAACGAAGGAAGGGAGAGGAAACGGGAGAACCCCGAGAAAATCAACACACACGGTGTTTGTCCACGTATAAAGAAATATTTCAGACCACTGAACTATCAGAGATACAGTTTTTGTGTTCGTTATTCCCCGAGGCAGCTAGCCAGAGAGCTTCTCCAGTTGTTTTAAGTACCGTGCAGCATTTTAAATGAGGCTTTTCATTTCAAACGTACAGCATGAACTAATTTAAAAATATTTGACGCTCACGCAACACGACGAAAGTGTGTCGGAACGATCCACGTGGTAGTAATGCACCAGATGTGAAACTACCACTATCACGCGCGTTTGTATATATGGATTGTTTTGGACTTGAAAATGTGAAGCACTTTCGTAATTGTGAGCGAAACACACAGAAACAAAAATCAACTAATAATATAAAAAGGGAAATTGTATTCCAATTATTTGAAGAAAAAGAAGAAATGTGAATTTGGTATAACGTGAAAGTACTAACCATCTGCAATCAGGAGCCTGTGTCATACCAAACCACATAGTAATATCATTAGTAACCACAACTGTAGTCTGTAAAATTTGGTTGCACAATACTCACTGGAAAATATACAAATAATGACTTCACAATGTAAAAAATTACTACTACTGGAGATGCAAAATGATGCATTTTTCACGAGTCTAGAAAGCATTGTAGCTAACACCACAAACGTTCGTTTTCTTAGAACCTTAAGATCGCGCATCAAACTATTGTAGAAGATAGTCCATTATAAGATCTCTCACGGTCAGGATGCAGATCTCACTAATAATAGGCTTAAATACTGGGAAAAATTTCTGTGATATTGAGACTCGTGGCTGGCGATACCTGAATCAAATTAGGATTGACAGGAACGACCAAAAAGAACTAAATGAATTTGTTGTTTCTATATACGGATTTGATAAATCCGCCATTGATCCGAATCTGGACTAAACTACTCTCTGTAATTCTTACAATTTCCTAGAACTGAAATAATTTGTTGTTATCCCAACGAAGTCTTTATTTTGAAGAAAATGTAGAGTAAGCAATATTCGCTATCTAATAATAATAAAGGCAATATGGAACAAAATAGGCTAAATAAATTCTGCTGAAATTGAAGCAAAGATACATTGAATAATTTATTATTATTATTGATACATATTAGCGAAATGTATTCATTTTCAATGCAACTTTCGCGATCACAACAATGCGTCCCGTCGACACCACACTCGTGCCATTTACGACTTACTTGGAGCGTTATTTATGAATGTGGTTAGGGCAAATTTTCTGCTCGAGTACAAAGAAAGCCGGTTGGGGACAATTTGAACGTGGCAGGTTTATGGTAGTCTGCCACATGCTCACACCTCGTGGCAATTAATTACGGGGAATGTATGAAAAAATTCAACTACAACTGCCGATAAAAAGACCTGTCAACATTTAGTTTGTAAAATAAGAACGAGAACAGTGCAGATGAAACTGCTTTGCAGTTTGACGATAATAAAATAAATTTAGCTACATTGTTATCAAACAGAGTAAAAATCACAGCAAGTCTTTACACTTTCCAGGATGTAGTTTCCAAGATTTATAACGGAACTCGATTACTTCTTATTATATATATAAAATTACAACTAATTTTATGAGTATTAAGGCTGCACTCGATATCTTAGGATATGTAGAATCAAATTTAAGTGAGTATCGAATGATATAATCACGTGATCCACACTAGCATTTAAAAGTTTTAAGTGGGTGAGGGAGTACCGGTGAGGTATTAATCATGTGTGTAACTTGACAGCAAAATTGATCACACCATGTTCCACACGCACCTACTTAGTTTGAAATAAATGAGCTGATGTGAGTTACTACACACATACACACTTCCACTGAAAGTTTCAACCATAATTTGCACGAATGTGCATATGAATACGTGGCAGTAATGAAGAACTAATATCCTAACAGAGCACTGGTTAAGTTTCGACGATGATCTTCAGTAGATCACGTGAGGAAAAAATTTTAAAAAATAAATAAGTAAATAAAGCCACATTGGTCCTCACATAACGTGACGTCGTTAAGTACAAAGCACAGTTTACATTAGAAACACACAAATTACAAGTAATTCGACGAAAGAATCTTATTACTGAAAAGCATCAATGATTGATAAGCAACACTTTTTGAAGAAGCTGCAAGTATACCTTCTATACATTCACTGCATCTGGTATTTCAACATTTAAAATCGATTCCTATCACGCTTCAATGAAACACAAAACACTCAATACAGATTACAAACATTAAGCTTCACAAAGCATGGTGGTACCCTTACATTATAAACACACACCATGCTCTGGGTAGTACAGCCCGCCCAAGTTCAAAATTTGGCCATACTAATAAAAATATATTAAAAATCTGCTAACAATAAGACTTAACATTTACATAATCATATATCTGTAGATTTCATAACCCTAAACACATCATCTCTAGGTATTCCCTTTTATAGTAAAAACATATCACAAGAAAAAATGTGGCTATTACCAAAAAAAAAACATGAAACAACAACTGCTGAAATCAATCAGAAGTTACATCTCTAAAATCAACACAACCAAAGGCATATGCGTTCCAAATACTACAAACAATACATCAATTTCTCA
Organism: Thermobia domestica; assembly: GCF_964235325.1. Classification (NCBI taxonomy): domain Eukaryota; kingdom Metazoa; phylum Arthropoda; class Insecta; order Zygentoma; family Lepismatidae; genus Thermobia; species Thermobia domestica. Next base: position 20,704,276 of record NC_137459.1, on the reverse strand, counting down.
CACAGTGAATATCTAGCTTCGACAATACCTAACTCCATCCATAATTACCTCAGGAGATAAAGGGTATGAAAATAATCAACATTTCTCAAGAATACGAGCAACAAAATTTGGATTTATCCTGAAATTCAAGAGGTTATTACTGGAAATCCACCACCATTTTGATGTTTACATGTTGTTTAAAAAGATATATATTTACGGTTAAGAAATAATACATAATTATTACATTAAAGGAAGCTGCTAGAGAGGCGCGAGGCCAGGCCAATACAACTCACTGGAAGACAAACTTCTCACGATTAATAATTAATTTGAAAGAAAGAATAGTTTTGTACCTTAGTAATAAGCCCAGAATTTTACTTTCAATAAATGGAAAGTGCAAGTAATACCTTATTGAAAGCTATTTCGCAAGGTGGCAGATTGAGTGAGAACTCTTATTCTCTGAATAAACATATGCCTACAAGAGAGAGATCTTCACACGTTAGTAATTACTGATCTAGACAGTAATACTAACAAATATTAAAAACTAAGAACCTCTTGAGTATCATAATTAGTCCCCTGCTACCATGAATGAGATTTCCGAGACGAAAACAAATTTCAAAAAGATTGTAATATTTAAGTAAAATGTTGAGACCTACCATTTACAATTTTCAATTGTCAATGAAATGTGTCCTTGCACTATTTAGTACTTGATGAATATCCAGAATAATCTGGATCGGAAGTTGCCAGAGGGGAGGGGGAGGTACGGTGGCTCAGTGGTAGAGCGCTTACGTGTGGTGCGTGGGGTCCCTGGTCCGATCCCATGTCAAGTAAGTTTGTGGTGGACAACATCGTGTCTGAGGATTTTCTCGGAGTACTCATTTCCTCCCACATCCTCATTCCATCAATTCTTTTATCATTCACTTACCTAAATCATCTGTCTCCCTTAATCTGAAAGGCATAATCGTAAGACTTAAACTTAAGGATTTCATTTAATTTTCAAATTGCCAGAATAATAATTATAGGAAATAACTAAATGGTGTTACAGGTTACAATGGGAAATAGACGGCCAAATGGTGCATGCAAAACTGAGTGAGTGTGACCAGTGAAATAGCGTACAGTGTCTTAATTTCTGAATATTTAAAACAAAGTCTCAGAAGCTTTTAAAAAATTCCGTATTATGCTGGACCAATACTGAAAATTATGTATCTGCACAGACAGGAAATAAAAGCTAGTTTTAACATTCGGATTGATGAGAAGTATCCTGCAATTTTTTCGGTATTAGCAACAAAAGGTCATGAAACCGTAAGGACTTCTCAACTCACCTCCAAAAGCAAAACTCTATATATATCACATTTATGAAGAATTACCGTTGAACAGTTGAACACACATAACGAATATAGTAAGTGTGAAAAGCATTTTGGAATGATGCTTTCAATCCTTAGTATGCCGAGGCTCGATTCCCGGTGGAGATCATTCAAATCTATATACATTATAGTGCTCTCGGTCTCTCGTCAAATCAGGTTTCAAAGCCTTGATGCTGAAAAGGGATGCTAGGTTCCATCAAACAATTTATATAATACAGGAAAAGTAAAGACTTGAGTTCTGAAGGCATCAAAGAAAAAATGAAATTTTTGAGTTTATGCCGGCTAGGCTAAAGGAGACGGTGATGGGAAATGAATGAAATGGTGGAATGAAGAAAGTGGGAGGAAACGGGAGAATCCCGAGGAAACTCACACACACGGTGCTTGTCCACCACAAAGTTCACATGGCGGAGCAGGGTTTGAACCCGGGACCGCATGCACCAGATGTGAACGCTCTACCATTGTGAAGGCATCAAAGACTCGAAGTATACATGGAATAGGTATTTCTTGACAAAATACGATCTGCACATTTCTCAATTAGCTGATAATAGTCATAGACGTCATGTTAGTTTAGGCTAGGATTATATTTCTTTTCAGTTCGATGCAACTATTTGGATTATCTTATGAACCTCTTTCTCATAAATAAACTTCCATTAATAGTAAAACGTGTAGGATTTCGTTGAATATAAACCAGTAGGTATTAATCTTGTAACATAAAACCTACCTACGCACGCTGATATTATACTGAAGGTTTTATTCCCCAAGCCTTACTACAAATCAAAGAAATGCGTCGTACTAGTTCTGTAAAACATGCAGAAATGGTCATCATCCTACCTTAATATTATCACAAACAGTGCACTCATTGTGTACCAGGAATCAGAAGTGACAGCAGAATGAAAAAAAATGGCAGTGCAACCGAAAAAATCCCTGGGAAGCATTCTCGCAAATACCAGAACGTAAAACAAAATGGCAGAAAAACAGCCTCAAGAAAGACCAAGGAACAGATCTGAGGATGAAATATACAATAACTGGAAAGACGAATAACAATGACAAGAATCCACGACGAAACTGTTAAATGAAAGAAGGCGCTTGAGAGGCCTCATGTACATCTACATCCAACAGAATGATGGAATCAGGAAATAATAAAAAATACCTATGAAGCGTGGAAACTTAAAATACACGAACAGCGACCCTATCTGACTTTTAGTACGAATCATCCAAGTGATGAAAACTGATTTTGTAGAACCTCTACAATATACTTGTAATTCATTAGTTTCATCTACTGTTTTTTCAGTCTTGGGTGGACAAATGTGTTTTTATGTTAAATCACTGATTAAGGTTGCGGAACTTAAATTAGTAAGAAGTATTTCTGAATTTCTGACAACTGTTCACCTAAACTATGATTCCTTTCGAGTAATATATCACACCAATAAACCTACCAATCTTCGAGGGCTCAAAGTAGTCAAGAAATTTTACAAATCGGTAACTCATCAACCGCGAAAAAAGGAAAAAAAAAAGCAAATCTTATATATAAAAGAGAACGTACAAATCCTTTGTTCCCTCATCACGCTAATACGGCTGAACCAATTTCTTTCATTTTTGGGGGGTTATTAGGATTTGGACCCTAGATGGTTTTTATCATATCACTTTAATTTTTAATTACCAGTGTCTTGAGATAATTGACCATTCAAGTGTCCATAACGTACAAATCCTTTGTTAGTTCATCATAGGTAAAAATAAACGTATTTATATGCAACCCGCATGACCGTGTCACTCGGCGGGTTAACATAAATGACAGGCGATAAAGCGAAAAAGTAAAAATTATCTAAGTAACAAAGTTTATTGCGTTCCGGGGTGACCGCAGCGAAGCGGGGTGAACGCTGCTAGTCAAAACTACAATTAAAACACAGCAAAAGAGTATCACTACAGATTAGTAGAATTACGTCAAAACACAATAACAATGTAGCAAAACTATGAATATTTTTTTTTTCAGTTAATTATTGTGTCAACATTTAAAATGCAGGCATCATCCAATAGCAGCTAACATACGACAACACAGTAGGACTAGCAACCACATACAGAAACAGGCAGAAGTTAACGGCATAGATAAATATAAAGAACTAGTTCGGTGTTATCGGAAACTATAATCACCATCCCACTGCAATGTACTCCACCTCTCAATTTTTAATGAATCAGGAGATTCACTTCTATTACAATTCTATTATATACAGCTTTCTTACGTAGTGCCAGAAACCCAGTTATGTAAGTACGTTAAAATGAAATGAAATTTCAAGTTTATGCACTACTGGTATGAACACTGGATTAAAGTAGACGGATGAATTAATGGAAACGAATGATAAAGCCCTCTCGTGGGTATATGGTTAGCGTACCTGCCTTCAGAGTAGGAGACCCAGGAAACCCTGATGGAAACTCACGTGGCTCGGATCCCATGTTCAGCTCCAGGTCCATGTTTCATACAGCCTTGCTAATAAAAAGGATGTTAAACTTCAAATAAGACCAACCAAAGTGGATAATTAAATAATTGGTGGAATGAGAATGTGGGAGAAAACCCATGGACAAAACGATGCCCACAACAAACTTACGTGGTTGGAGATTGAATCTGGAACCTGTGCACCAGAGATAAGTACTCTTTCACTAACTCACCGTGCGTCCCCCACCCTCGTACTTTTTCAGTTTATAAAGAATATCAGCATACTGACATACTGCATAATGATACTTTAAGTTGTGTGAGAAAAGTTGTGTGAGAAAAAACGGGAAAGAAAGAAAGAAACAAAATGAAATTTCTAGTTTTACCTCCCACGGTTATGCCTTTTCTGATACAAGAGATGGGTGACTCATGAGAATCCACGAAGAAAATCTTATCAGAGTAAACATTCAAAACGATTCGTAAATTCAGTAGCCTGTGAAACTTTCAAAAATGCACGTACACCTCGAAATCATACAGTTATGAAAATGAGGCAAAATAACATGACAATCATTAGGGAATTAGTAAAAAAACAATAAATAAAAAAGTAAAGTTCCTTCAGAAATATGGGGTATCACCATCATCGCCCCCAAATTTACCACATAGAAGAAAAAACTATTCAAGCCATGTAACACTAACAGCAGCTTCACACACAAGAAAAGATACCAGTTTGAGCGCCGATTTATAAAAGCCCTCCCACCACAAGTTTCCCTGGCCACCATAGGATTGGGTTATCTGTAAATGAAGTATACTTGAACTCCACGCCTAAAATTATTCAGGAATTGGCACAACTGGTTATGGGTTAGCCAAAATGAATGATAATTATTCATACGTGCATCATTAACATCTACAGTAAGATTGAACACATCAGAGTCACTTCCATTATTATGCAATCATGCGCAACTTACTATCGTAGCGCGAAAAATTCAGCATGTGAATTCTTGTCACAGAAACTATAGTAATTTCGTGGAGGGTACAAACATTTCATGCATAATAACATTTGAAGTTACAAGAGAAAGCATGAACTGTTATCAAAGCAAACATTCGAATAACTCGTGAACTCAATAATGTGCCACTCTCTTGGAAATATATATATATATATACACACTCGAAATCATACAATTATGAAGAGGCAAAATATACCACAATAATCAATAGTACGTTACGTCAAATGACAAAGTCTCAAGCACTCCAAAATTTTTATATCAGCGCCCATAACAAATCTACTATAAGCAACAAAGAATTGACCAAGCCATTCAAACTAAGTGTGTCTTCATAACTAAACACGAAAAAATTCGATAGGGTTATCCAAAACGAATAATTATATGAAGCATTAGCTTCTGCTGTATCATTTAATGAATCGGAAGACTTACTTCCGCTAATATGCAAACATGCGCAACCTGCTTTTGCAGCGCCAAAAGCTTGTAAGCATGTAATTTCACTGAGAAAAATATCAGCATACTTTGTAGCTGAACACGAGTATTCGATGCATGTTATCTAAACAGAATGATAATCATTCTTTGTTTTAGCATTAGCACCTCCGTAGCTTTAGTGAAAATTCCGTTCTTTTGATTCCATCAGAAGCAATCTAATTTCAAGGTGCAAAAAAATTCATTAATGAGTGTTATTTTTGATCATTTAATACACAAGTATATAGAAAATATCAGCATAGTGACACATGCTCAGTGTTAGGTTAGGTACTCAATTTTTGTACCTAGGTACAGGCACAAGGAACTGACCAAAATTGTACCTAGGTACAGGTATTAGGTACTAGCTGGCCAATGTACCTAGTTACAAGTACAGGTACTGACCAAAGTACCTAGGGTACTTTCCTAGGCACAAGTTGCTACCCAAGAACGTTCATATATAAATGAATAGTCATCTGTCAAATGAAGTTAGAATATGGTATTTAATTATATTAAAAGACCATGGGGAGGAACTTTATTTGTACATAAGGACAGTTGAGTTTTGTAGATTAAGAGTGCATATCCATTTTGGCGCTCAGTGAACATATTTGTATTTTCTGGTTCATTTCTCAAACCTCTTTTGATATATAAAACATTTTCCTTGCAAAATGTGTGTTGAGGTGTAAATAAAAAATGTCATCAGAATCGCAGTCGACATACGAAGCACAGAAATTGAGTGGTTTGAAGCCACGCGATCGTGAGCAAGAGAAAGTATTGATGCTAGTTCTTACTAAATATGACCAACCGAACCAAGTAAAATTACATCAAGTCTTCACTTATTTGTACTTTGGATCTGATACTATCTCAAACTGAAACCAATAAAAACATGGGCTAGCAAATCATGATATAGATGAACTTTGATCATTGGTGAAGCAGGTAACAAATTATGATTCACCGAAAATCAATGTGTGCGACCTACCTAAAAAAAAAAAAAAAAAAAAAACTAAAAAAAAGGTCCTACGTACAGGAAAATTGTACCAGGTACTAAATTTTAAATGTACATAGGTACGGAACTTAGGTACGCCTTTTGTACCTAGCTACTTCCTAACACTGCACATGCTACATCAGAACATTGCAAATTATGCAAAGGAAAATTGTTAAGAACTCGCAAAATAAACCCTATCGACAAAATGTGCGTAGTGTACCACTTCCAAAAATTATTTTCTTAAATTCGAACAATCATTTATTAAATCCTTCATTCTCTTTTATAAGTTGTTAACTCTCAATATATGTGCTCTCATTTCCCACCTCCCTTTGTGATTTTACGGGTCAAGTCATTTGTTAGCATCACAACCAATCACCCGCCTGAGATTTTACGGGTCACGTAATTCGTGAACTCTCATAACTAATCAAGTATCGAAAAACAATTACACATCACAACTCTACCTATATCAAGAACAAGAAAACATCATCATAATCACAAGATTACGTCAAAAGATTATACAAAGCTTTTTTTTAAAAAAAAAAAAAACTGCGACCAAATTATATTATATGAAAAGCAATTTAATGACGTTTTACAGCTATTACTAATTTTTTATCGTTATCAACATGGTAATTAAAACCAAAAAAGTAATTCGAAAAACAGATCAAAGACACGATCCTAAATACGTAATTCCACTCTCATAAAACATTAATTAAAACCGTTAAAATTATCAACAAACATGACAAAAGTCGTGTAACACTGAAAACAACGCAGTTATCACTCTTCTACAACAACAAGTAATATCTGTTTCATAGAGTACCTTTTACGAAAAAATAAAATGATTATTAACACCGTTTTTCCATAAAACTGACTGATTTACTTACGACTTTCTATTTATTTTCGACTATCAACTATACAGGCAGCCATATTGAACTGAAACATCCCCTTAGTCAAGAGCCCGGATGAGTCAGCGCGACAAAGGAATTTTACCACTGACAACTCAATACACCATGGAATATATTGTAGGAATATATTTCATTTTATTTCATAAACCACGTAAAGTCTTACCTAATAAAAATTATGAACTTTCGGAAGCCATTTTAATATTTAAAAAAATTCACCACAGCTAGCACTTCTCACTCTAGTACAGGCACTTTTATACTTTTTTCCTACACTAGGTGTCACTGTCACTACAGTGTACTTTAGAAGTTGAAGATCGACATGTCTCACCGAAACTTCCGGAAAACATATTTCCGGATAGCATAAACCGAAACTTCCGCTTTTGTCGTTTTAACGTTACTAATTTAGTTGTTTTGATTGGAGACTACCTCATTGTACAATTAAAAACGGGTTAAAACACTAAAAATTTATGCAATGTATATTATGATAGAAATAACACTATTTACGAATTTGCCAAGACATTGGCACACGTATTTTAAAGTAACCTTCTTTAATTTTTCAACTAAATTGAAGTAAGTTTCCTATCTACACGCTGTGTAATCTGCATCAATATAATCCTGAAATGTCCCGATTCATCCAATTTTAAGCTATTTGTATTGATTACTGTCCATACATGTCTATATTGCATGGAATTTAACATGGAAAAACGGATGGTGTATAATAGGCCTTAAGCTAAAATTAGTTTCATATTCATTATAATATACTAAAAACCTTCGGGCAAAGGCATTCTCATTACAACCCATTGGGGTCATTCCGTAACGTTTGCGTCACCAACGCAATGTAAAACCTTTATTTACTTTGCAACAATAAGAATAGCAATTATATATATATATATATATATATATATATATATATATATATATATATATATATATATATATGTGTGTGTGTGTGTGTGTGTGTGTGTGTATTTTCCGTTGTGTTATGCTCCTCAATATTTGCAAAGTGTGATACGGAATAAAGCTTATTTGACTGTCTATTGTAATAGTGTCCTTATCCGGATCAAAACACAATTTCAAACATGAATATTTTGTCCTGTCTTCTGTCCATGAAAAAAAAATTGCAATTAGCATTTTTTTCTTCATGAAACGAAAGTAAATGAATAACTTCCCATTTTTATATCCTAAGGCTAAAGGGAATAAATTTTATCATTGAAAATAATAGAGATATCTTTAATTTATTAGTAGTTCCACAGAATATAAAAGGTATTTTAAGATTTATTAGTATCGTAATTTATAGAGAAAATAGGGAGTTTCTTTACAAAGAACAATGATAAACACCGTACAGTATAAAATATATAAATAAGTACGGTTAAAATACGATGTGTTTTTGTTCATTCGATACATATTTTCACTTAAAAGAAAAACAATATGTACAAAGCATTGTTGCAGCTGAAGGTATTGGCTTACGTTATTTAAAGAAAAAAAAAGAGAGAGATGAAAACTAAAGATTATTCAAACTTAAAATACAACCCATTGTTGCGAGGAATGTTACTGCACACACACATACATACATACACAAACAATTAACCGCTCCTATTCATTCTATTATTCTCGTTTGTTGAATATACGCTTTACTTTGTAACTTGAGTTACTCGCAAGAGGGAAGATTTGTAAGTCAATGTACCAATGCATATCAACACACGTGCAGTTATGATCGAATTTAAAAAAAAAAAAAAGAGAGAGAGAGAGAAAACAATGGAAAACATGTGTTTAGTTGTAACTATAATGTATTTGTGTGTAAAATGATTTTAAAAGAGACATTTTAATTTTAAAAAAAGAAGCTTGATACAATCTAGCTAGGTGCAAAGCGAATGCATGAAAATATAACATCATTACATCTATTCTAGCACGGAGAGTTTCTTAGCAGGTAAGTGAAATGAAATTAGTTTTTAAAATTATAATTGTAATGCATATACATGTGATTTTTCAACTAATGGCATTTTTGCTATAAAGGTATATTTTATCATTACGAATGATAGTGAAACTTGGGTATGGGCAAAGAACTCACATCAATTATTCAAATATAATAGCTATCAGTATGTGAGGGAACGCAGTTTGTGTTTATAAACTTATAAATGAACAGTGGCGGATCTACCTTGGGGCTGAGGAGCCTAGGCCTCCAGTTCTTTGAGTGACAAAAATTACTGAAGCTATTATTAATATATTTTTGAAAGTATAGTAAACTCATGGTATACCTATCATAATCTGAGTTCTGGCTGCCCCCAGTCTTTACCATCTGGATCCGCCACTGCAAATGAAATGCGTTTTAATATACAGTATGTGATAATTCTGCCACAGCGTAAGCTCGCGTCATTTCACTTACAGGGACATAGCTCTTTAGGTTTATATTTTGAAGTTGTTCTGAAAATAAAACACACAGAGTAAAATAAGTTCATGAGACTATTGAGTAAAATTGCTGGTCTTACAATTAAGTTTTGGACTAAAAGAGATCAATGAAAGGCAACTATTATAATAAAATTGGTGAAATGAGAATGTGGGAAAACAGGGAGACCCCACGGATCCGGAGTTGCCCACCACAAACTCGTGCAGCCGGAAATCGAGCCAGGCACTCTCGCACCAGTGGTGACCTCTATAGCAGTAAGCCACCTACTTTCTATCATGAAACTATTGTTCGAAATACTCGCGCTCGCGTATACAGTGCGTTCCACGTATTACTCTAAGGCCCGTCTCCTGAAGAAACGAAGAAAGATAGAAACATGAAAACTTTTGTAACCTTCAAGGGACATAAAAGACAACATTATGATGATATGGAGAACCCCTATGAGGTGCGCTCAAGGGGGTTACGGGGGGTAACTGCAAAATTTTAAATAGCAACCCCCATCGTGTTGTATCTCGTTTGAAAGGTAATCACGTGTAGAGACCAATTTTGAAAATTACATGTCCCTAGCGTGTCCGTATCCAACATGGCAGCCATCCGTAAAGTACGGTCGAAGTACGTTCCACGCATAACATTAAGACCCATATCCTGAAGAAACCAAGGCAGATTGAAACATGAAATCTTCCATATCCTTCAAGGGACATAAAAGACTACATTATGCTGACAAGGAGAATGCTCTAACAGGGGGACTTAGTAGAGTTACGGGGGTTGACTACAAAATTTTAAATAGCAAACCCCATTGTGTGGTACCTCGTTTGAAAGATAATTATGTGTAGAGACCAGTACTGGAAACTGCTTGTTGCTATCGTGTATTTATCCATCATGGCGTCCATCCGTAAGTGCGGTCGAAGTACTCGTAGTTACCCCTCGTAGCCCCCTTAGCCTCCCCTCATGGGGGATTTTCCTTATCACCATAATGTATTTTATGTCCCTTCAAGGTTACGAAAGGTTTCATGCTTCTATCTGCCTTGGATTCTTCAGGAGACGGGCCTTAGTGTTATGTGTGGAACGTACTTCGACGGTACTTACGGATAGTGTTGCTATGAACGAGATAAGTCTCGTATCGAAAAGATGTGCTCGTCTCGTCTCGTCTCGAAGGCTTCTGTCTCGTCTCGTCTCGTTTTGTCTCGTAAAATACTGTGGCATATCATACGAACGAAAGTAAAATTTAGCAGACTGCACCATGCTGATCAAGATACAACAAAGTTATTACCCAGAACGCACAAGACAAGAAATGTCACGGGAGCTACACCGTGAAGCATTCACCCCTGGTGCGTGTCGTAGCCGGTTCGATCTCGGTTAGTGCCATGTGAGCTTTGTGGTGAAAAAACGAGTGTGTGTGTTTTCTAGGAGTAGCCTCGTATCCTACCACTTTCTTATTCTACTAATTTTCCCATCAAAATCCATTCAGCGTGAGCCAAAGTTGTCTAAAGGTCTTAAAAATAAATTCAAAAAGGCTCACAAGGCAAGGACAAATACTTTACAAGATAATACTGTATTTCTCTTCTGTTAGTTGTCTTATTCTTCTCCACCCTGACTTTTTTTTCATTCTGAAACATTGAAATTTATTTCACGAGTTTCAATGCACGAATATACAGTAAATTGCTCATAGGTACATCGAAGACGAAGACACTTGATTTCATATATTCGAGAAAGATATACCTAGGTATATACTTTGATTTCATATATTCCAGCCTCTAGGTTTTGCAGTGTTAACCCAGACCAATCCAAAAACTACTTTCCATTTTAGCATGTTTAGATTTGTTGCAATTATTAAAAAAAAAAAAACAAAAAAAAAAAAACAATAGTTTGGAACAGAATAATTTTATTGAGTAATAAAAAGTATTTAATTGAAATTTTATAGGTTACTGCACAATAAGCTCTATTTGAAGTGCCATAGTAGTGGAAGCTGAACGACACATCGGAGGAAAGAATGCTTGGGGGACATTCTACATTCCCATTTTACATATCTGTCCCCATATCCGCAGGGTCTGTGGTCCTATATGGTGTTTACCCCATTTGTGTAACATACTCATGACGGTACAAACAGATTAGCTAGTGGTGTAAAAAAAATGATTTTTGGGTGGCCATTTTCGATTAAAGATGGCGACTATTTTAAACATTTTCTTATATTGTCGTGATCTGTTCGTGATCGTACAACGTCCACCTTCATACCAAGCCAAGCGGTCTGCGGCGATATACCGTCGGCTCGAAGCCCCGGGTTGAGTCCCGAAAGGATCATGTGTATGGATTTTAACAGCACTTGTCTTTTCGTATGTGCCAGGGGGCGAAATCGTGCAGAATGAGGATTTCACTCTGAAAAAAATTGGAGAGAATGTCCTCCCCAGGTTACTTTCATGGGGGTAAGAAATTAGTAAAAATATAGGATATACATTTTATAGCAGGATTTAAAATATGGTTTGGTATCCTATTTCTTTTTTGTGAATTATGTTCTTCAGTGTTCGAATTTTGCCCGTTCTCATGAAATTTTGGTATAATATTCATGGAACTCCGTTGAAAGCAGAAATGTTCTTTACACTTATCAAGTTCGAAAGGTTTTATGTGCCTGTAGGAAACAGTTTCTGAAGATAATTCAGATTCTAATTAATATTATTCATTAGGAAAGAGAAGTATTCCCCTCCTCTCAACATGGAAGCACAGCAGGGCCGTGCCGTGGGGGAAGCGAGCGGGGCAATGGCCCCGGGCGCCGAAGTAAGGGGGCGAAAAAATCGGGTGGAAAAGGAAAAAAATATAGGAAAAATTACTTGTAATATATGTATGGGGACGTCGTCGTATACTTTCGCTCCGGGCGCTGATTTTCCACGGCACGGCACCGAAGCAGAGGGCAATTTCGCACTCTGGTCAGATCCAGCATTTCCGCATAATAAAACAAAGACAACCTCTTCACCTCCAGTGTTATCGTTAGTATCATAAATTTACTGAATGCAAACAACAATTTGAAGGGTTCGTCAACAATATCTTGGCTTTCTTTGTCCTTCGCCCGGCTTCCAAACAAAGAGCTGAATTTTACAACATAATTGCTGTATATTGCAGATGCCCCTAAGCTAGCGATTGTTAAAATGGTAAGAGTATGTGTGTGTGTGCACGCAAGAGAGAGAGAAAAGACACAATTTTAGTTGCAGATGACGTGCTTCAATTGCCGTTTTCGGTGCATTTAGCAAAAAGAATGAAGACCACTGTAGTCTATTCTCTTCCGCCACCTCAGCCAGAACTTTTAACTACAGCTTGCGAAGAGTGTACCCAGTTTTCAAATTGAATGGATGGTGGTGGTAGTTCGGTTTCTTAAGCTTGTAAAAATCTTCCCTGTCTTTATTTTTTTTTTTTTTTCATTTCTGGCTGCAATGATGAAAACAAGAGAATTCCTCGTTTTAAAGCAAGGGGAATTTGGGACAAGGCATTAAGAATGATATTTCTGGAAGCTCATGTATCACGATTGTTTCATTCAATAGACAGAAGACACTTTTCTATGAAGGTTTTTCAATTTTTCTCACAAAGGGTATTTTCCTTTTGCAATCTATATGACCACTGGCAACTTCAATCTTGGCCTTTCCCGCCAGCGTTTGCATTTTCGAGGCACGAGACGAGACGAGACATTTCACGACACGTCTCGTCTCGTATCTCGTCAAAAAGGGTTCCGTCTCGTCTCGTAAAGGAGACGAGACGCAAGAAATGTCTCGTGGCAACGCTACTTACGGATGGCCGCCATGTTAGACAGAGACACGCTAGCAACATGTAATTTCCAAAACTGGTCTCTACATGTGATTACCTTACAAACGAAGTATCCACAACACGGTGGGGGTTGCTATTTAAAATTTTGTAGTTAACACCTGTAAGTCCCTTAGGCCCTTCTCTTGGAGAATTCTCCTTATAAATATAATGTTATCTTTTATGTCCGTCCTTGGTTTGTTAAAGACGGGCCTTAGTGTTATTCATGGAACGCACTATATATATATATATATATATATATATATATATATATATATATATATATATATATATACTAGCATATATTACCCGTATCTCATGTGTGAGTAGCACAACTCCGTATCTCATGTGTTTAGTACCCCTAAAATATGCTGTTTTTCGTTTTTAATAGCATCGATTTAAACGGCATCGGAAAAATCATTGATCATCTCTGCGACCCGGAAAAACATGGATTCGACACTAATATTGGTTATTTTCGATCATTCTCCCTCTCCATGTAGCGGGCCATGGCATCGGAAGTGTCACCGTTACCTCAGCCACCCCAAAAAATGTGAATTCAGCACTAACATCGGTCATTTTCGATCATTTTTAAATATCTCTTTCTCCCTTTCCTCCAAGTGGCGGGGCTGATTTTGGATTTAAAAAGGATCGGAAATGTCACTGTTAATACGAATGATCCCGAAAACTATGGATTAGACATAATATTGGTCATTTTCGATTATTATTATTATTATTATTATTATTATTATTATTATTATTATTATTATTATATAGCTCTCCTCCCCCATGCTGCGGCACACGGCATCAGAATGTCAATGTTAATCTCAGTTACTCCTAAAACTATCGATTCGACACTTATATTAGTCCTTTTCGATCATTTTAAAATGTTTATCCCCCTACCCTACGTTTACCCTCCCCCTCCCCAAATATCAGGGCTGAACGTGGATTGAAACAGCATCAGAAGTGTCACTATTTCTCTCATCGACCCCGAAAACTATAGATTCAACACTAATATCAGTCATTTTTGATCATTTTAAAATTTCTCTCCTCCCAACCCTACGTTGCATCGTCAAAGTAAATAGCATAAAGCAATCTCTGCCCCTAAACTCATGTATGTTGAAAATTTGATTGAGATCGGTCGGGTGGTTCAATAGTGATGAAGTCACAAAGGCAGTCATTTTAATTTTAACTTCTCCCCCTCCCCTCCCCTCCCATACGTTGCTCCGTCAAATTTAAATCATAAACACGATCCCAGGTCGAAACCTCATCTATGTTGAAAATTTGATCAAGATCGGTCTAGCGGTTCAGGAGTTATTAAGTTTTATTTATTTTTTATACCCCCTCCTCCTTCCCTCCCCTTAGTTCTAACATCAAAGTGAATAGCCTAAATATATAATAACTTTGAAATGTGAAGGAAATATTACATAGAATAGAATATCATTTTTGTGGGCAAAAGTTAATGGCAGAGTTCACAAAAGTAGTTTTGTTTTAGTAGAAAAGCCTGCACATTTACAATGTGCTTTTTTCTTTTTCTTTTCTTTTTTCTTTCTTTTTTGCACTGGTAACACCTCAATTAAAGTTCTTTTCGACGGTACAGAGAGAATAACTCGTTACAATAGAGACATGGACAATCTTCTTCATCATTGTCGTCGTTCGCGAAGAGTTCGTCCTCATTCATATTTTAAGCACATAGATCTAGTTTTCTACCGACTTGCCTTGTTGACTTCCTCATGTGTTTTTTAGTTTTCTCTGCCTTTTTTCCTTCAGTAAATTAAGGTATGTACTGCTAGTGAGAATTACAGATTCATAAATCCTGGTTCTTCTTAGGAAGCCTGGATGAGCCATCGGAACTGGGGAAGTATCTTTCACTGGCATGATCCTCTGAAAGCAGGGTGGATTGCTGTAAAACACGGTTTTCATCAGATATGACTGGTCCCTTTTTCTAAGAAGTAGAATCATCGAACACCGATGTGGATCCGTTATTTTGGGGTCCAGCAGTTTTATCTGAGCTCTCAACTGGTTTTGATGGCAATGGAATATTCGTTGTTTCTGCTGGTGCAAACAGATGGTCCTCAAAGACATTGAGATCAATGGTTCACAAACCTGCCTTTCTATATCCACTCTCTGCATTATAAACTATTGCTGTAAGGTGGGAGGCACAGAATTACAATTCCATTTTCTTTGGAAAAATAAGAACCTCCAAGTTCTTGTGACTGGAATGTCCATCTATAATGAGCAAAACCTTCCCCTCCATATTAGGTTCCACAAACAAACCGAAATGTTTCGAAACTGTAAGAAAAGCATCACCGGTCATCCAGCTAGGTTCTTGTCAGTGGCAGATCCGGGGGAGGGGCGTTTGCCCCCCCCCAGAAGACGAAACTTCCTTATTTTATATATAAAAATAAAACCCATCCCAGAGTTTGGAGCTCTTAAAACTAGCTCTAAGTAGCAGTATTACAACCCATCGCCCCCTCAGAAGTCCGTCCTGGATCCGCCCCTGTTTCTTGTGCAAGTCCAACAGTACCAGTAGGTGTACTATCGAGTAATTCATTTTCCAATTTTCCCTAGGGCCGTTACTTAGAGGCAACCTTTATTCGCTTCCATAATTCCAAAACACAGGGAGAAAAGATAAAATGAAAGGGTAAAATGACATACCCTAGGATAAAATGACATAATATGTCATTTTGCCCTAACGACTGGTATGTCATTTTACCCTTGAAGAGTTGATCAAGCAGAAGCAGCAAGCAACCAAGGTCTTTGTTTTCACATCTTTCAAAACGCTACGTTGCCTTTCTATAATCCCACCTTAATGTATTGTCATGATTGAAATGTTCAAACAACACTACGTTTTTGAACTATAAGCGACTAGAACAGCATATACAAATATTTGGGTTACTTAATTTTCTAAAATAATTTCTCACGACGTCTATACCGAAACTGCAGTACTCCAATTTACAGAGGATGACTGTAACCAGCTCCTCGCTTACCTTAAAAATGTTCAGAGTTCTTCTTTGGACCAATCGTTCAAAACCCCTGGTATGTCGTTTTATTATGGTATGTCATTTTAGGCCAGTTTCCCCTATATATATATATATATATATATATATATATATATACCGGGTGCGTCATTTATAATGTCAAACCTTGATGACGGAGAAACCAAAAGAGAGAGAGAAGCGAAACTTTGCACGAAGCAACTATACAAAGGGGCACGTTGGTAGACGTATTATTTGACATCACCGGATGAACAGTGTTGCCAACCCAATATAAAGATAGGATTTTTTTAAAATGGAACGACCTAAATTGTATTTCATAATTGAATTCAACACTAAAAAGGAAGACAAAAGATATGCCACCCGCAGGTCAGTGTTGCAAACTTCTCGAGAAATAACGTTAAATATGTATCACTCTTAAATGCATTTTGCACACATAGGAAGTGAGGTACACACTAGTTTTGCACGATAATTTAAATATTGGTCAGAACGGTTTAAATTGACACCAAGTTTAGACAGGTCCGTTAAACAGTGTTGACATAACAGAAAAGACAAAAGTCGAGTTTGGATATGGTGCAATAACTCGAAAAAGGTCATAAGTACATTACGGTTTGAAATTTATAGGACAATTTGGTATGTCATAAGAAGCATTCTCACGTTTATTTGAAGTCGGTAAGTCAAGCACTTACCGAGATATTCGGAATTTTGTAAACGCTGACAGTGTTACCAACTTCTACAGCGCAAAATTCTCAGATTTTACAAAATTCCGAATATCTCGGTAAGTACTTGACTTATAGACTTCAAATAAACGTGAGAATGCTTTTATGACATACCAAATTGTCCTATAAATTTTAAATCATAATGTACTTATGGCCTTTTTCGAGTTATTGCACCATATCCAAACTCGACTTTTGTCTTTTCTGTTATGTCAACACTGTTATGTCTGTAACGGACTCATCCAAATTTGGTGTCAATTTAAACCGTTCTGGCCAATATTTAAATTATTGTGCAAAACTAGTGTATATATATACGAATGTATGTATAACCTTTCGCCTACTTCTTTCCTATAATTGAGAATGAAAGGAACTTTTTTAAACCAATCTATATTCAATTTCCTATTTCATTTCTCTATGCTCAACAATTAAAATAACATGCAACAACAATGTATCTTCAGTGAATATTCAGTATGCATATACGTCAGCAACTAACAACAAACAGAATCCACCAATGAGAATGAAGTATCAATAACAATATAAAGGGAATACGTTTAAGTGAACAGTTCAGTTCAGTCATCTTTTCATGCATTGCAACATTTGCCGTAGTATTGCGCAACTAAAGTTGCTGAGTTTTCAAACTCAGTGAGAGTTTATTGTTCTTTTATGCTTACTGCTGAAGCATATTTGCAGGCGCGATTTAAAAAAAAACACACACACACACACATGCTGCAGTGTTCTAGAGATTGCACACCGCAAAAAATAAATAAATAAATAAATAAATAAAAATAAAAACGCGTAAACAAAAAATAAAATTTTTAAGTTTTACGTCCCACGCCTATGCCGGTTAGGCTAAAGGAGACAGTGATGATGAGAGATGAGTGAAATGGTGCAATGAAGAAAGTGGGAGGAAACGATTGAACGCCAAGAAAAAACACGAGCACGGTGTTTGTCCACCACAAAGTTCACTTTGTGCGAGCTGGGATCGAACCACGGACCCCAAGCACCGGAGGTTAACGCTCTACCACTGAGCCACCGCGCCCCCAAAACACGTAAACAGTATCTAATTACCTAAGAAGCAATTGTTCCGTTTACAGAAGAGCGAAGAGTTGTTACCATCTTCCTTACTGGTGCTCGTCAACCTTTCGTTTGTTTGGCTCATGAAACAATGGATTCTGTAGGTTGATTGATTGATTAAGATTTAATGGGGACTTCAACATTGAGGCCATTTGTCCGTCACGATCAACACGGACTGCCGTAAATAAAATTTAATAAAGAATAGGTCTATACTAAAATATAAAAAATATAATACTGCTGAATAAAATTAATAAAAACCTAAAAGAGGAAATAAAATGAATATATGAGAGTAACAAATACGAGGGGGAGTCAAATGAAAACCATAATTATTTTTTTAAATATTATTTATTGGACACACAGGGTACAGAAGTAAATCACTTTTCAACATAGTCCCCTCCTCGTTCAATGCAAGTCCGCCAGCGCTTCGGAAGAGCCTGAATACCTGCAGAAAAAAAGTCTTTTGGGCGACGGCGCAACCACTCGTGCACCGCGTTGCGTACCTCTTCATCGGAGTGGAACTTCCTGCCGCCCATTGCTTCTTTGAGCGGACCAAACAGATGGAAATCGCTCGGTGCGAGGTCTGGCGAGTAAGGGGGATGTGGGAGGCATTCAGATTTCAGGTCTGTGATGGTCGCAACCGTTGCACGCGCCGTATGGCGCCGTGCATTGTCGTGTTGCAGCAGAACACAGGCAGACAGCAATCCACGTCGTTTCGTTTTGATGGCAGGCCGGAGATGATTTTTTTAGGAGGTCCGAGTATGTAGCACTCGTCACAGAGGTTCCTCGTGGCGTGTAGTGTTCCAAGATGATGCCCTTTTCATCCCAAAAGAGGGTCAGCATAACCTTCCCTGCAGACGGCTGTGTCCGAAACTTTTTGGGTTTCGGTGATGAGGAGTGGCGCCACTGCTTGCTCGCTCGCTTTGTTTCAGGCTGATGGTAATGCACCCATGTTTCGTCACCAGTGACGATTCGTGACAGGAAGGCATTACCGTCACGTTAAGCACGCCACAAAAGGTCTTCGCACGCATCAACACGTCGCTGTTTCAGTTCAGGCGTCAGTTGTCGGGGCACCCATCTTGCAGACACCTTATGAAACTGGAGAACATCATTCACAATATGATGTGCCGATCCATGACTCATGTGTACACATGCTGCAATTTCGTTTATTGTCACACGGCGGTTTTCCAAAACGATGGCTTCAACGGCTGCAATGGTCTCTGGAGTCACTACGCGCCGAGCTTGGCCGGGGCGTGGAGCATCGGCCACAGACGTAACACCATTTGCAAATTTCCGGCACCATTCATAGATTTGTGGCTGTGACAAACACGCATCTCCATACTGAACCTTCATTCGCCTAAAAATGTCAATCGGTTTCACACCTTCACTTCGCAAAAACCGAATCACAGAACGCTGCTCCTCGCTGGTGCATGTGGCTAGTGGGGCTGCCATTTTGGAACTGTTGTTGCGCCGGTGTTTGTGCATCTGCCGGCTGCTGCCACCTAGGAGACATCCGGCATACTATCGTAAACAGGCATACCAACTTACAGCTCACTGGCGCCATATGCGGATTTTTATTTCTACTTTTATGGTTTTCAGTTGACTTACCCTCGTATATAACAATAAGTAGTAAATACATAACGATAACAAGAAATGGTAATAATAGTAACAAATACTGTATTAGAGGGCTCAGTGGTAGAGCGCTTACCTCTGTTGTGTGGGGTCCTTGGTTCGATCCCAGCCAAGTAAGTTTGTGGTGGACAACATAGTGTCCCTTGGGTTTTCTCGGCGTACTACGGTTTCCTCCCACTTTCTCATTCCACCAATTCTTCCTTCATTATTCATTTGCTTTAATCATCGTCTTCGTTATCCTAAAGGGTATAATCGTGAGACGTTAAACTGAAAGAAAAAGAAAGAAGGTAACAAAGATTAATGTTTCAGGTGAACATTACCACGTGGGGCCAAGTACCGTCCACTCAGTATCCATCAGTTCATCGTCGCTAAAAGAGATTTCAAAGAAACTGCAAGTAGCTTACGAACAGGTGCACATTTTTTGCGGAGGGGGGGGGATGTACCATTGAGCCGACGTATATTCTGGCTAAGTTTTAAACGATTTCCACCTCCATCCTCTCTCACAGTACTGGCCGATGCCCTGCACGTGGAATAGTGTAAAATTCCACTTGCTACCATTCACGACCTCTATGCCTCCATCCCACGTCGCATCAAGACTGTTCTGATGGCGAAAGGTGGCCCGACACCATATTAATCTGGTAAGTTGCAATTTCGTTCAGGTGTTTCCATTTTTCTGATCACCATCTGTATTTTGTAAAGTAAAAACTACAAAAAAAAAAAAAAAAAAAAAAAAAAACCTGGCAGAATAGTTTGAACT
Source organism: Thermobia domestica (assembly GCF_964235325.1). Taxonomy (NCBI): domain Eukaryota; kingdom Metazoa; phylum Arthropoda; class Insecta; order Zygentoma; family Lepismatidae; genus Thermobia; species Thermobia domestica. The sequence goes on along the minus strand of NC_137459.1, from coordinate 20,683,811 downwards.
GAGTCATTTGTTCGGAAACGGTTGGGTAAGTGGAAAACTCGGCCAAGACAGTCCCCCCAAATGTCATCCCCTCTTTCTTGAAAACTATCAGAGTACAAACAAAAGCTTTTTCGGTACAAACGGTACAAATGATTTGCTTTCGAATGCTGCATTTCAATTTTTTGTGCTGTGATACGGAGGGACTATCTTGGCGCCAAGGTAACCCCCCTAAATGTTATCCCCTCTTTCTCGGAAACTATCAGGGTACAAACAAAACCTTTTTCGGTACAAACTGTAAAAACGATTTGCTTTCGAATTGTGAAATGAAATGAAATCTTTAAGTTTTACGTCCCACGGTTATGCCGGTTAGGCTAAAGGAGACGGTGATAATGAGAGATGAGTGAAATGGTGGAATGAAGAAAGTGGGAGGAAACGGGAGAACCCCGAGAAAACCCACGAGCACGGTGTTTGTCCACCACAAAGTCCACACGGCGCGAGCTGGGATCGAACCAGGGACCCCAAGCACCGGAGGTGAACGCTCTACCACTGAGCCACCGCGCCCCCCTGCTTTCGAATTGTGTATTTCAATTTTTGTGCTGTGATAGGCGGGGGGATGGGGGAATAATTTTGGTGCCAAGATAGCCCACCAAATGTCATCCCCTCTTTCTCGAAAACTATCAGGACCAGGAGCGTCATTTCAGATTTTGCTGGGGGGGGGGGGGGCAAAACCCTTTGATATAAGTAAAATTTCGCGTATTTCACTGATTTACTACTATTTTATTGATAAAATCTATAGAAATCTCAAACTCAGGGGGGCAATTGCCCCTCCCTGCCCCCCCTAAATGACACCCCTGATCAGGACACAAACAAAACTTTTTCGGTACAAACGATTTGCTTTCGAATGGTGTATTTGAATTTTTTGTGCTGTGATACGGGGGGGGTTACCTTGGCGCCTTGATAGCCCCCCAGTTGACCTCTCAAGTAACCCTATAAGAAAAATGGTACAAACGAAAATAGTTTCGGTACAAACAGTACAAACAAATGACCTAGTCATTGTTTCTATTTTCTAAAGTCGGGAAGCTATCTTGCCATACGTTAGTTAATAGTAGATATCCACAAAATATCAAAGATTAAAATCTGTAATCCAATATGGCTGCCAGCGTGAAGAATGAGTTTGTATATAGATATGTTCTGCCTTATGCACAGTCGTTTTGACGTGTGATTAGCGTCATACTAAAGGTCTGACTACTGCAGGAAATATATGTTAGGCTAGTTTTAGACGGAAGCATTTCTCGTAGCAGATGTGCTGCCAAAAATCTCGTATAATATTCTATGGCATCAAAAGTATATACTGCTTTTACACGGTAGCATTTTGATAAGCATCTTGTCGTGACATAGGCTAGCAAACAAATCACTGGAGAAGAGCGCAATTATGGCTCCGAAACTAAAAACAGATTTCAGTCGCTATTTCTTCTAAAGTCCTTTCTCCTTTGTCGCATATGCTTATTATGATACAAGGGATTTTTAACTTTGTACAAAGAAGGATGCTCCTCATATTTTTCAATCAGCATAATAATAGCATCCCTACTCCAACTCATTTTTCTTTACTGCAATTCAATTTCCGACACAAAACAAAGAGCATGGATATTTGGCACAAAATCTTTCGCTTGTTTTTAACATACCACGGCGCTGCAATCGGACCAGAAATGCTGGTGAAAATGCTACGAAATAGAACAGGTTCTATCGACAAGAAATGCCATAGGATATGCCATGGCATGGGGAAATGCTATAGCATTTGTTACTTTACACGGTAGCATATCGATGATTCGATTTTTGGTACGATAAATGCTTCCGTCTAAAACTAGCCTTAGTCGAACTCTTTAGTATGGCACTAATCACTCGTCAGAACAACTCTGCATAAGGCCCGTTATTCTTGGAATACTGTGACCAAACCAACAAAGTCTGACGCAGCTCGATGTACTGAAATGACTTACACATGTTTGGTACTACTCGCCAGTCTTGCAAATGAATGTTTTTTTTCTTTTTCTTTTTTCTTTTTTCTTTTTTTTTAGATATTTGGTATTGCGATCAAACCAACGAATGACATACATGTAACCATCACGAATATGTTACAATAGAGCCCCCAACCTACTGGTGTAGCAAGTTCTTTCTGTATGAACTACGTATGACAAAATTAGAAAAATACCCGAAGGTATTCAACCTTTGTTTAGCAGTATGAGTAGGAAGTCAGAGTTGTGTGTTCATCGCATATTCGTTATATTCAAGTAAATAATGTCAAGAGAACCGTGACGAACATTCATTAGGAACAAAACATATATGTGTTGTTACCGAATGAAATAATAGCTGAAGTGAATCGAAATTCAATTGTTCTTTAGTCTTCCTATTATTTCTAGATACATAATAGAGAAAAATAGATTTGTACTGTTATGAATGACATAGGTTTTAAGCGGTCTTCTTGGATTCAAGGTGGTCATAGTTTTTCAATTAAGCTTTTGTTTACATTTTGACCCGCCGCAATTTTGGACAGGGTTGTCGTAGAAAGTCAAGATTTGCTCCGTCTACTTTCATTTAACAAGATCTTGCAAACGATGAGCTTCTTAACCTCTCTTGCCATTTGAAACATTTTAGTTGGACCCCACCTGGGACCCTGTGGGCACCCTGGCACAAGACGCTTTAACTTAAATTGTTGTACTTTGAAAATAATGCCACACTCCCTTTTCTATTTTCATATTTGTCTCACCGTTTCGATTTATAGGAGTGAACATGGACTTTCAATTAAGTTTTTGTTTACATTTTCACCCTCTGCCATTTTGCACAGGGTTGTCGTAGAGAGTCGAGACTTGCTGCATTTTCTTTTATTTTACAACAGCTTTCAAACGATGTGCTACTTAATCCCCCTTGCCATTAAAAAAAATTGAGTTGGACCCCGTCTGGAACCCTGTGGACTTATCCGAAAAAGTGTGTCGTTGAAAATGATGAGATACGTATTGTCCGAGTTTTCCATTTACCCAACCGTTTCCGAACAAATGACTCGGTTCAAACTATTCTGGCAACTTTGTAGCTTTTATATTACAAAATGTAAACAAAAAAAAATGTGTTGTAACTCACGACATTTCGTTCAGTGGCACGTACAACTTTGGGACTCGTCTAGTTATAACATATCAAATGCAAACACAATTGTCTCGTTCGGATCTCAGCGGAGCCACTGCGTGACCCTTCCTTGTTAGAATCACTTCACACTCCAGTTATACAAAGTAATCCTAAAACCTGGAATTATGATTGAATTCACTCAATTTGATTGTATATACACTCGTACATCCCTAAACACACCACTTCACTCGTATATTACATTGCAAAACAGTGGAAAAATAGAATTTGTTTCTTATTAGAGTCTATTCTCTTTTTAATCAATATTCCTTTCTATTAGAAAGAAGAGAAGACATTTTAGGAACTCGATGTTTGTGCAATTGTGTCAATTTTTGTGCAATTAAAGTAAAACTTGTAAAAGACCCTTTTTTGTGAAATGTGCTCTCAATTAGTTTCAAAGCGGCTGAGTAACATATCGAGCCCTTGTAAGAAGTGAAAGTATGTTGCAATTGTTGTGCTCCAAAGGTTATTTTTTTCCGTGGCAATTAAACGCAATTCCAGTAGCTTTCTCAACTCCACTGGAAAACAACCAATACGTACTCACGCAACGGCAAATATTATATGGCGTCATTTTCATATGAACCAGTAATACATACAAAACTATATTTCCAAATGGAACTATATACATTAATGGGTTACTTAAAAAAAGTGGGGGCAACTGCCCCCTAATCGCCGCCCATGGTTACCATACAATATGCTACTACCATTCTCATTTTAATGCTATAAGAACTCGTATTACATAGCATCTTTACTGTTTTACTATATTTCCATAATGAAAATGCTTTTGTGGTCATCGCGGTGGTTTGGAGCTGAAGAAAGATATAGTGAACAGAGGCAGACTAGCAGTAAGATGGCTAGGATGCCGAAAGAGCATCATGAACAAGAGCAATGCTCCAAAATTTTTCTTTTCGTCTAGCGCCAATTCTCAAAACTAGGTACCGTAAGAGGAGTTACTTTGCACAGAATACGAAGAAGAGTTGCACGGTTCTCTGTCGGTAAAACCATGAACTGTAAAGAGAAAGCTTCAACTACCACCGTAACTCTACATCTAACTGTATTTTGCATATAATGTTGGCGGTAAACATTAGTTCTAAGTACCCTGAGGGTTTGTTGTTGCATAGGCATGGAAAGCAGTCACTGTAAAGGTCGACAAAATTTGAAGGATATCACCTACAAGAATTTCAGGTAAAGTTAAATCAGATTCGTAAAATACTACTGTGTATAATGGGACTTTGAAGCAGCAGTGGAAATTGAAGTGTGAAACACTTTAAAGTCATAAAACAATAAAATAAAATAAAATTCGGAAAAGGCAGTTTCAGTCTCTAATCGGGGTTACTTTGCACCGTTTCAAAGTAACCCCTTAGACACTGCTGGTATCACCTGCCTCCTAATTTTAGGTTAATTTCCTGTTTAGGTTGACGTCGGAATCGATTTCTTGTTGGAAAATAAATTACAAAGAGTAGCGGATCCAAAAAATAGTTTGATAGGGGATTCACTCAGAAAAGCTTAGTTTTTTAAGAAATCACTTGACTTTTTGGGGAGGGAGGCTTGAAGCTTATATGTATGGGAATGGCTAACATTACTTTAAAAAAAAAACAATAATAAATCATAAAATTTAGGTGGGCTTCAGCCTGAAAGTCCCAAACCCCGTAAACATTCCACTGATTACGTTTGGGATGATATTCTTGGGCATAAAGTGCAACCAAGGCAAATCAGTTCACGGGAATATATTTTCTTTCTGCTCCTGAATTGACATTTCCGTGGGGCATATGCTAACTATCAGAATGTGGTTCCTATGCTGGTACCATAAAAATACATAATTTTCTTTATAATTATCGTCGATAATTCATACTAAGTACTGATACTGGTACCATCATTCTAATGTGAATATTTGTAGACTGCATGCAGTTTTGTGTAGGAAGTGAAATGTATAAATACTGAAGGAAAAATATTGCACAGGAACATTATGTTCGTATGTTGATCATACTATTTCGTATGTTGTCCAATGTATCCCCGCCTATGGGGTTACTGTGCATTAAAATTTATATTTCAATAACTGGTCATACTGAATGTTTACTAATGCATTTTCACGAATGTTTTCCCTATATATCTACCTATTATATGTTTAAAATACACTGTTATAAATCATTACATTTGTAAGTTACATGCGATTTTCTTAAAAATTCAATAAATCTTGTGCAAAGTAACCCAACTTACGGTACCAGGAATAAGCAGGGGTGGGTCCTGAGGTCCGGATCCCGAAATGCCGATTTTTCTGTAAGTGTAGTAAAATTTTAAGGGTGATTTTACAAATTTTAATAATTTATCCTCATATTAAATTTGGACCAAGCGGAACGCTTTGGACTAACCCCGAAATGAATTTCTGAGTACGTGCCTGCTAGGTATCATAATAATACAAATACAAAGATAGGCCTATGTACTTATGTTGAATTTAAATTATCTAGGCGCCAGACTCGTATGTCCAATCGCCATGGGGGGCGCGGTGGCTCAGTGGTAGAGCGTTCACCTCCGGTGCTTGGGGTCTATGGTTCGATCCCAGCTCGCGCCATGTGGACTTTGTGGTGGACAAACATCGTGCTCGTGGGTTTTCTCGGGGTTCTCCCGTTTTCTCCCACTTTCTTCATTCCACCATTTCACTCATCTCTCATAATCACCGTCTCCTTTAGCCTAACCGGCATAACCGTGGGACGTAAAACTAAAGATTTCATTTCATTTCATTTTTTTTTCAATCGCCATGGGTATCTAGTGCCTGGGATTTTTCGAGCCTGAACAAGAGTAATATTAGCAGAAATTCATTGTGTATCGCATGTGTTATTACTTTGAAACAGATTTTTCTTATCAACAGTCTCACACGAAATAGTGTTCTGAGCGTACACAGAATTATTCTTTCGTCGGCTCTGAGTGTGAGTGATATTAGTTCGGTATATAGTGGCACAGAAGCGAAAGAATATATATTCATGAAACCATTAAAGAGAAAAAATTCACTTCCAACCCAGTTCAAAAGGTGTATTGGCACGTATTGAATCCTCTTGTCTGCTGTGCAACGTTTCCCTTCAGGTTAATTACTGGCGATCGACTAGATAAGAGTCTTGAAGGCCACCATGAAGAAACAAAGAAAGAAAATGAGCTTTCAAACGATGTACTACTTAACCCCTCCTGCCATTTGAAACATTTGAGTTGGACCCCACGTGGGACCCTGTGAAGGCCCTAGTACAAGACGTTTAAACTTAACTCGTTGTACTTTGAAAATAATGCCACACATCCTTTCCTGTTTTCACATTTGTCCCACCGTTTCCGATTTATAGGGGTGTCCATGGACTTTTCAATTAAGTTTTTGTTAACATTTTGTCCCGCCGCCGTTTTGCACAGAGTTGGCGTAGAGAGTCGAGACTTGCTCCATTTTCTTTCATTTCACAACAACTTTCAAACCATGTGCTACTTAACCCCGCTTGCCATTTGAAAATTTTGAGTTGGACCCCGTCTGGGAAACTGCGGGGCACCTTGTGGCAAACTTTTTTACCCCAAAAAGTGTGTCCTTGGAAATGATGGGATGACTCTATTCAAACTATTCTGCCAGATAATTTTTTTTTTTGTAGCTTTTACGTTACAAAGTATGTTGTAGCTTATGTAACGATATGTAACGATATCCCGCCCGGTGGCACGTCTTGGATTCGTCTAGTTATAATATATCAAGTGCAAACATAATTGTCTCGCTCGGATCTCAGCGGAGAAACTTCGTGACCCACCCTTGTTAGTATCGAAAAGAAGATCTAGTTAGTTAGTTTTTCAGCAGGCACTGGATTTGTTTGAGAGAGTCGTCTGCTTACAAACATCACGTGAAAGCAGCAGGTATCTCGAAGAAGCTAATTCACGTGAACAGGGTTGGGAATGTTTTCCTGCCTCTGATGTAGCTTGCACGGCTGACTTAATTCTTTCGTGACTGTACACTTGAAAACATGGGCACCCGAAGAGAAGAGCACGGTGGGGCCCCTCTGGCTCACGAAAATGTATATGTAACATAGCAAATCACGTATATTAAATACCAGAACTACCAGATGTAATATAGGAACCATGGGTCAGTGTTGGGTAAGTTACTTGTAAAAATGTAACGCGCTACAAGTTACTTTACTTTCTTTTAAACTGTAACGCGTTAGTAACGCGTTTCTTGCCTGAAAAAAGTAACTGTTACTTTACTTCGAAAGTAACGCGTTACTTTTAGATCTGAAACTTTGAATATGTGAAAAATCTCATTACTTCAGTTTTCCGTACTACTATTACTACCGCTATTATTATTATTATTATTATTATTATTATTATTATTATTATTATTATTATTATTATTATTATTATTATTATTATTATTGCTCGTTCTGAATCGATTTATGTAAATGCAAGGACAAATTTTTACTTGACAACTATATGAACATTTTAATGTAATGTAACATTGACTAAAATGCCATACTGCGTTACTCGTAGGGATGGGCACGAGTAAATTCGAGCAAGTTTTCTTTGAAACTCGATTCGACTAGAAAGAGACATCTTTGAGCTCGACCCGAGAACTCGGCTTGAAAAATTTCCTCCAACTCGACTCGAATTCGGGTCGAGTTTCGAGCCGAGTCGAGCCAAATCTGGTGTATAGTTTCGAGTATTCTCTTCAAGTATCTTACATAGACAATATAATTATTATCAATGGTACTATTACTACTACAACTTCTTTTTCTTCTTCTGATTATTATTATTATTATTATTATTATTATTATTATTATTATTATTATTATTATTATTATTATTATTATTATTATTATTATTATTATTATAACACTGTGTATAAACATGAAAGATAGGCTGTTTATATGAATACTAAAAAGTAGTTGATTGCCAACCTCGGTAGTCGTGAAGTCTAGGAGTCAAGGACATTGTTCACGAGCTTCTGAATTTGGGTTGAGGGTCTAGGTTGAGCATTCGGGCTCGAGCCAAACATTGTTAAAAGTTATAGGGCACTGGCCAAATATCTTCAAAACTGATCGGCCCGGGTTTAGAATTGTTAACGACTCGAGCAGATCGGCTCACAGCTCATTCACTATCGACCAAACCGAGAAGTGAGCTGAGCCAACAGCTCACCCAACCGAGTCGGCTAGAGCCCTTCGCTTAGTTGAGTCGAACCGAGCAGATGGCTCTTCCCAACTAAGCCAGCTCGAGCCGATGGTTCACCCGAAGCGAACCGCCTCTAGCCATCGGCTCAGTTAGGCCGAGCCGAGCTAAGCTTGGTATAAAAAAAATCTCTTGTAGTCTGGCTATCGAGACGAGACGAGATGCGAGCAGTGTCCCCTCTCGTGAGCAATACTAAAAGTATTCCATATTACTGTTTAGCTTACATTTCTCATGGCTTTCGCTTTCCAGTGTAATCAGGCCATGATTTCAAAACGAGTTAAAACAAGCGAGCCATTTATAAAAATCGACTCGACTCGAAACTCGACGTCAAAAACAGTGAATCGTCTCGGAACTCGATTCGAGAATATTACTTTTGACTCGACTCGAAACTCGACTTGGATTCGAGTCGAGTTTTAGCTTTACTCGTGCCCATCCCCATGCGCTAGAAAAAATGGTTGCTTATTATTATTCTGCTAAACTAATTATATAATAATAACAATGTTGCTATGTAAAATCAAAAATACAGAATATAGAGAAACATTACACTACAACTAACAAAATGAGAACACATGAACTGGGGGTGAATCAAAATTTGCCAATAAATAAAATCGATACATGCTTTTTAAAGCTAGTATCAACTGGACTTTAGAATATGCAAACTGATCTAAAAGAACTAATATTACATACCATCAACATTACATCAATAAAGAAGAAGAAAAAACCTCATTAGTCCCAGGAACTGCCAATAGGCAGAATACTTAATAATAATAATAATAATAATAATAATAATAATAATAATAATAATAATAATAATAATAATAATAATAATAATAATAATATTGCTTCACTCACTGGAATAGGATATTGTGTATATTACTGGTAATGACATTCAGTAATCAGTTGTGTTGTCAACGGCTCGAGTGGCTCGGCTCACGGCTCAGTCACCACCAAAATGAACCTAGAAATTAGCCGAACCAACAGATCACCTAGCTGAGCCGGCGTTTGTTTCATGGCCAAATGATGATGAAAAACGAAGGATAACCATTTCTCCATATTAAGATGAATATTTATTGTTTGGAATGTTTTACCCAGTGAACACCATATATAACTGACATTATAACTAATTGTATATGTAATGTACTGTATTTGCTTATTACATACTGCATGCAAGAAGAAAGAAAACGCTGATCATACATGAATTTGAAACCCCAACCGGAAGTAGGCTCAAATCTTTTAACGCTGCGAAATATCGAAAAATAATCGGAAAAATCTACCCTTTACGGTACCCCTTGCTGATTTTTACCAAGACACCTTTCATTTGTGTCTGTAAAGGTCTACATACAGGTGTGAGGAATGACAAAGAGATTCATGCTCATATGTGAATGATACGCTTTGCAGAGAGCGCACGTTCAGCTAGTCTATCTATTAAGATGCTGCAATAGCAATTAAAAGCGCCTGAGCTCCAACCTATAACTTTGGCTTTCAAATCTTTCATTTACGGTTATGTATGATTTCACGTTTAACAGAGACAAACATTTTAAGTATTTGTACTTTAAATAGTCTAAATTAGTTAACTATATATTTTTCATAAAGTTTATGATATAAAATTATTGTTCAAAGCCTTTGTACTTTAATAACCCTTCTCTAAAATCAATGCATGTGAATTGTGCTCCCATCTTCCGAGTTCTTTTAAACTATGTTTATATGTTTGTGGTCAATCTTTCTACAATGAGGGGCCGTGGTGGCTCAGTGGTAGAGCGTTCACCTCTGGTGCTTGGGGTCCCGGGTTCGATCCCAGTCCCCGCCAAGTGAACTTTGTAGTGGACAAACACCGTGTGCGTGGGTTTTCACGGGGTTCTCCCGTTTCCTCCCACTTTATTCATTCCACCATTTCGTTCATTCCTCATCCTCGCCGTCTCCTTTACCCTAACCGGCATAAACGTGGGACGTAAAACTCAAAGATTCCCTTCGACAATGAGATCTCGGAAACTAGAGGCTATAGAAAGATGACGTTTACACTGATCGATTGGAAATGTTGCGTAGATTGTCCAGATCTAATTGAATATATTTTTTTTTAAAAAAACATGGCCATTATTTTTTTTAGGGTACACTGGAAGCGTTGAAATAATAATAATAATAAAAAAAACAAACTAAAGCATCATACCCTATGCGTTATATATTCCAACACCACAATGTTGTATATTGGGGTTGTATATGTCTCGGGCGTTTGTTCCATGGCCAAATAATAGTGAAAAAGGAAGGATAACCATTTCTCGAGTCTTAAGATAAATCACTCAAAAAATAAAGATTTATCTTAAGACTCGAGAAATGGTTATCCTTCCTTTTTCACTATTATTTGGCCATGGAACAAACGCCTGAGACATATACAACCCCAATATACAACATTGTGGTGTTGGAATATATAACGCATAGGGTATGATGCTTTAGTTTTTTTTATTATTATTATTAAAACACAAGGTAGTCGCTGAATGTTTTTTTTTTTTCGTAGTGCCGCTTTAACCCCTTCCTATGTTGTTGCAGAGTGGTATTCGATTTCACACTGTCGAAATGAATGATTTGGCAAGAACTGCACGTAGCGAAACAATAACATCTAGACACTACTTTCAACAAAGGTCGACAGTGTCGTTTCTAATAAATCAAAAGTAAGTGCTGTATATATTGTTCCCCCTCCACTACCACTTTAAACGAGAAGCATATATAAAATCCAATAACATTCATTGCCTGGGAAAAGTTCACAAAGAACATGGTCCACTACATACCATGGGCCATCCTGTATAAACAGTACAGACTTCCCCTTCACCCTTTCTTCTATATGCCATGTCTCAATTTGTCGATACATCTCCCCTAGTACTATGAAACTCTCTTCTTTCATGGAGGAATAGAAAAATATGATGTAATTGACGCTACTTTACAAGATTATAAACGAAAAGGTCAGTAGAAAATGTTATAAAATTTACTTTTTGAGGTTCGTTTTGGCGTCCCGGACAGTAGCCCGGCTCTTGGTCCGCTCCTGTGCTCATATGTGAATGATGCGCTGTGTAGAGAACGCAGGTTCAGCTAGTTATTATTATTATATCATTGTGGCACAATATGACGGCATTACTTTGTTATTTTCTGTCTCAGGTATTTCGTGCCTTACTACCTTGGTCCACCACTAACTAAGAATATTGAAAACCTCGACACAAGCATCTTTAACATACAGGGTTTGTCCGGAAAGTAATAGGACTGAGTCGATTTAAAAAAAAAATATTGAGCCAATCGTTACAATTCTTTAAAAACTTTTTTGGCGTGGGAGACCCGGGTTCGATTCCCGGCGGGAGCTCATGTGGTTCGGATTCCACGTTAATCAGTAGGTCCACGTCTCATATAGCCTCGCTGCTGAAAGGGACGCTAAACTGAAATTCAGCTCAACTCTTTAAAAACTTTCAAAATAGGCTCCTTCTGCGTCGATGCAGCGCTGCCAGCGCGATTTCCAAGCATTGAAAGCGTCACGGAAGTCATTCTCCGGAATAGCCTTGAGAGCCGCGGTGCAAGCTGCTTGGATCCCCTCTGTCGTCTCAAAATGCTTGCCTTTCATCGGGCGTTTCAGGCGACGAAACAAAAAGAAGTCCGGGGGGGCACATCTGGGCTGTAGGGCGGCTGCGGAAGCGTTGGGATGCCGGCCTTGGTCAGGTAGCTGTTCACAAGAAAGGCAGTGTGAGCCGGGGCGTTGTCGTGGTACAGCTTCCAGTCGGCTCCGATGTCTGGTCGGACCCGATTGACCCTTCGTTTGAGTCTCTTGAGCACTTCCACGTAAAACTTGGCGTTGACGGTTTGTCCAGGAGGAACAAATTCATGGTGGACGATGCCTTTGATGTCAAAAAAGACAATGAGCATCGTTTTCACTTTGGATCTGCTCATTCTTCCCTTTTTTGGGCGAGGAGACGCCGGCGTGTGCCACTCGGAAGATTGTCTCTTTGTCTCGGGATCATACTCAAAGATTCATGATTCGTCACCTGTGATTACGTTATTCAAAAATTGGGGGTCACTTTCACACATGTTCAAATTTTCTTGGCACAATTCCACTCGCCGCAATTTCTGGTCGTCAGTGAGCACTTTTGGGACAATCTTCGCGCACACCTTGCGCATGTTCAAATGCTCCGTCACAATTTCATGAACCACAGTTTTTGGTAAATTTAACATCTGGGCAATTAAACGAATTAGGCGACGGTCTGAGTTCAAAACTTCGCGCACACGAGTCACATTGTCGGTGTTTGTCGAAGTCGAAGGTCTTCCAGCACGGTCTTCATCGGCGACCTCTTCCCGGCCCTCCGAAAAGGCCTTGTGCCACCGAAACACACCACTTCTTGCTAAAGCATCATCTGGGTAAGCCTGCTTGATCATATCAAACGTCTCTGTCGCAGATTTACAGAGTTTAACAGAGTTTAATCGCGTACCTCTGCTCTAACGAACGCTGCATTTTCGGCTTGCACCACTCATAGAAACACGTCACGCGAAAAAGCCTGTCCTGACTCTCCGTGTGCTCGGAGACAACTGACCAGCCGCTCGTTCGTTAGCTAGGAACGCCCTCTACCGGATCCAGTCGGTGCGCGCACGCTCCGAAGTACAGTCATAGCGGAATAAAATCAGTCCTATTACTTTCCGGACAAACCCTGTATTAATGCTCTTTCCTTCAAAAAAAAGATGCCTTCTATTGCATTTGTTACGTTTATTTGCAAGAAAGACGTGGTTAACGATGTATTTTTGTGTTCCAGGCGTTGCACGTCTAATTGGCTTAGAAAGGCAAAAGACAAAGAGCACACTGAAAGACGAGTATAGAGAAGAAATCAGATGGAGGAAGAAGCAGCGAAGAATCGAGAAACAGAAGCGAAGGTGGATACTAAAGAAAGTACGTTTCTTATTTTCTACATTTTGCTTTCGTAGAACAGTAGGAGTAAATTTTATGTACCAAGAAGAATAAATCAGAAACTCTCAGGTAGTTACAAAAGCCCGGAACATGAGGTCGAGGATGTATCAACTAGCCTGTTCAACTACCTAAAACACCTTTCTACAGCTATTGCACTATGACAGAATTGGTCCTTTTCTATATAGTCACAGTGGTCGCTGTGACTCAGTGGTAGAAAGTTCACTTCTGGTGCATGCGGGGATCTGGTTTGAACCTAGCTCGCGCCAAGTGGGCTTTGTGGTAGACTAACACCGTGTACGTGGCTTTTGTCAGGGTTTTACCATCACTTCCCACTGTTTCATTCATTCTCATTGTCACCGTCTCCTTTAGCCTAAATAATTGTTGGACGTAAAACTGAAAGATTTCCTTTTGCTACATAGTCACAGGCTAAACGACCTTTTCTGCGAGCAATCGGCCACCTTACATAAGCAGTTTAAACAGACCAGTTCACTTTGATCATTCGCCTCAGAAGTGATGTCAACACTTGTTTTAGAATGATAGTCTTCGAGTGCACCCTTATTTTCCAAAAAAAAAAAAAAGGAAGAATTCATTCGGTGATAAACATTTTGAATTCTGGTTGAACTATTTTCTTTTTTGTGAATGGAAGTGCTATGTACCAGCCAACACCAGCACCCTTTTTATCAACATTTATGTCTGCTTTACCTTAAATTACTCATGTAACTGTGCTATAAGAACACAATAATAGTAATTGTTTTACTCTGTGGAAGGCAGTCCGTCCAGATGACTCCTTCATACTTAAGGAATTTAAGATTTCCCCTTACCCATTTACCATTCATTGACATAAACGAAACTTGGTACAGACATTAGTTCTTCTCTACATAGGAACTTCCAACACACACACACACACACACTCACTCTCTCTCTCTCACACACACACACATTTCCAATCGCTTTGTGCACTTGTGGAGACCATATTTTGTAGAAGTCCGTAGATTGTTCCAGAAATCAGAAATCAACGTTTCATCGCCTTTGAAATACCTTCCCTTCAAAAATGATTTCATAGTTAAGCAAATGAAAGTCAGATGGCGCTAGTTCAGAAGAGTACGGAAGATAGGGAAGGATTTCATACCCGGAGGTTCGTGCCTCTGTCTGGGCAACACGCAAGTTGTGAACTGAAACGTTGTCTTGAAGGATACGGACATTTTGATCAACATTTCACACCTCTTGGTTTTAATGAAATCCCATAATTTCTACATCAGTGAAGCATAGTATGTCCCTGAAATTGTGGAAACCTATCCATCGGAATCCATCATAACTACTGGATATTGGTCTCATAAAACTGCCAGCATGACCTTGCCCGTTGAGGGTTGGAGACGGGCTTTCTTTAGGATTGGCGAATAAGTATGCTTCCATTGCTTTGACTGGGATTTAGTCCTTGCGACATAATGATGGATCCACGTTTTATCCTGAGTTATTAGTCTGTCAAAAAAGACCTTGTTTTCATGGCACAGGATAAAACTTTCCTGGGAAGAAATGACTCGTTCCTACTTTGGAAAAGTGTTAGGAGTTGGACAACCAGTTGGGCAAATGCTCTATACATGTGCACATGCGCATGGTTTTGTTTTACACTACACACTTATTTTGACATATTCAGCTTGTTGGAGAATACTTGTGAGGCGATTCTCCAAGATGACGGCTTCTATTTATAGTGTCTTCATCAATGGTGGGCTTGAGCACACCTGTAAAGAAGCCGCTTCTACGGAAATCTGGCCATACTTGAACTAATAATGGCAGTGATTCACAACACATGATGGAGGTTCCTCTTAATAAGTCTCTTTCATGTACTCAAACATTTCAGAGGTAGCGTTAAGTGTGCGCGGGGCCTAGTGCCTATTATGACCCCGCGGGGTACTGGTAAAAATTGCCGAGCGCAGACCTTATTTCTAAAACTGATAAAGCAGTAAGCAACTTCCTCAGATGCTTGACTTTAATTCCTATATGTATGTTTTTATTATTAAACGCGGGGGCTGAATTTGGAAGTCAACGCCCGTGGGAGTATCACCATTGATCTCAGCGACCGCGAAAACTATGGATTTGATACTAATATCGGTCATTTTGGGCTATTTTTTCCATGTCTCGGTACCCCCTCCCCCGCTGACTCCCGGCCCGCATACAATTGTAACTTAATTTGTAAGTCATCGCTAATGGAAGTGTCACCATTGATTTCAGCGACGCGAAAACTATGAATTCGACACTAATATCGGTCATTTTCTACTACTTTTACATGTCCCGGTAAACACCCCCTGGTTCGAATTTTGACAAAAATGTTTAACTCTGGTCTGGAGCCTGGACCAAGGTATTCGTAACTAAAATTTGGTAATTCGGTCAATTTGTCTGGTTCCCAAGCCGGTTTCGGTAAACGTCCCCCCTGGTTCGAAATTTGAAAAAGGGCTTCGTCTTGATCTGGGGCCTGGGCCAAGGTACCCCTGACCAAAATTTGGTAAGTCGCGGTCCACTCGTCTGGTCCGCAGGCCGCACACAGACAGAGAAACAAACAAACTCTTTATTTTATTTATATTAGATATATGTTTAAATTTGAGAATTTTAACTAATCGGACCTACGTATCTCATTAAATGAACGAACAGATATGGCAGTAGGCCCTATCTACTTTGCTGAATAAGTTTTGTTCTCAGATTGCGATTTTTCTTGGTTCCACCAGACAAATGCCATTGTATTTGGGTCTCTGCCTTTCTCCACTATTACGTGTCTTTTTTTTTTGTTTTTACATATTCTCACTCCACTCTCTTTACATTTCATCCATATTTCTTTCTTTATATATGGAAACTTTCTGATATCGTTATATTGTAGTTAGTGTTGTCTTAAAATTACTGAGACGTTGTTAGCTTCCATGTTTCTGAATATCTTCTTTACTTTGTGTTTAGGTGAGATGGAAGTGCCTACCATAATGCCACGAAGGTTATCTTCACAGGTGACAAACGAACGAGAATTACCGGCGGCGAACACTACTAATGTAGCAGCGCCACGAAGGTTGTCTCGTGTAGCAGTAGAAGATGAATTGCCGGAGAACAGCCTCAGTAATCGTACTGCTGCAGTAATGATATCATCACGCGGGGACGTGGAAGATGAGGCGCCTGAAGGAAGTGGACAAGAAGAAAGTGGCTCGCAGAGGTCCCGTACATCAGAAGATGAAGCGTCTCAGGGTACCGCTACCCATGAAGATACGATAATACCAGTTGCTGCTGGTCAGAGGAGACCTCGAATGGCCGTAGAGGATTACAAGGATCTGGAAGCAGCTGCCAGTTGGTATCGTTCTCAAATTGGAAGTGGTGGAGAATCTCAACCAGCTAGCAGTGGAGCAGGAGCTGAAGCTACAGAACTCAGGTATGATATCCCCCTTGTTGGGCTATATTTCTTTGTGCATGCTTATGTAAAGTTCTCCATACTTGTACTTGAAATATGTATACATATTGTCACGTTTAGAGCAGTTCCAGTTTTAAATCTGAATTTTTTGTGGCGTGTACTCAAAGCCTTTTGCCGCATATTAATTTCGTTTTATGTTTTATAAAGGTAATTTAGCCAGACATAATTTTCTTGTTTAATATTAGTGATTCCGCTATAGATTAGTCTTACAAACTATATCCAGAAGTTTCAACAAGTAAACAAAATATACAATTACGGTTTGTAAATTTGATAAGTGTCTCTTGTACAACAGATGTAACGTTGAACTTGCTCATTTTTAAAGTTGACTTTTATGTTCTTGTATAAAGCATTCTAGTTGCGAGTAAATGGAACTAGAGACTGGGAAAGAGAGAAGTTTCACCCTAGCCTTTCAGCAAGATACCAGATGAGTGCAAAAAGAATTACTTTGAAAACTAACTATGGTTCTATTACACTGGGGAGCGGAAAGTCACTTGAGAGGTCCGACAGCAAAACTTTTCACAGGGAAATAAACACTAGGTGGGTACGATCACTTGATTCAAAGTGTAGTCCAAATTATGCGACTCACTGATAAGATTTTCTAGGAAACATTTCGCTGGTGGCGTTAACCCCGGCAAGATATAGAACGAAAAAATAGCAGAAACAGACCATTTGCACTTTTAGCGTCAACGAAGAATTCGGAATGAAAGGTCCAGATCATGCCTTTTTAAGATTGATTTCGTATGCCACAGGAAGGGTAGGAATGAAGCCTGCCTCTGGTTGTCCTCAGTCCGAAGCTAGAATGCTTTATACAACAGCAACAGGTCAATTCTGAGCACGAATAATGATTTCTAACAAAGTTATAACGGTAGAAGAAATACTTAGAACTAAGTTATTATGCATAATATATTTAAAAACTAACTGATCTACTTAGCTGTATATAACACTCTACATATCAAATGAGATATTGTTATCTATAATTTGCTTTTACAATATTTACTTTCTATTCTGTGAATCTGAAAATAGTTTGCATATTTAATATTTAAGATTACAGACCCGTGATTAATATAACAGGTTATCTAAAAGGTATTGAGCCTTTGAAGATAAAAATTAAGAATACGTTTATTATTTGAGACTAACATATGCACTATTTTGGTCGATGACCTGCCATTTCTCAGGCAACAGCATAATCCCATCTTTGTAGAACTTTCGTTGTTTCCGATTAAAAAATTGACACGCGACTTTCACAGGACTTTTTTTTTTTTTAACTAACTTACCACCATTTACAGTCTATACGATAGATGCATTAAAGCCTCCAAGCAAAATTCTCTCAATTTCTGATGGGTCGTTAAAGATGTATATGGTTTGGCACTGTCAATGCGGTATAAGACACCCTTTCTTTTGACCAGTTCCGGTCATTTCTTTCAAATTGCTAGGTGCACTCGTGCTAATTGTCGACAGCACAAGTTCGAGTCTATCGTTCCCCCCGGCGACAGAAGTACCTCGCAATGCACGATGCTTTTCGAATTCCGCCAAACGGAGCGCATAACCTCCCTAGGCGTCAATGTGGACTTTGCTGTAGATTGTGGAGATTCTCGTTGCTTGGAGCACTGTCTTCGTCGCACATTGTTGTTGTAAGTTATCCAGTTTCCGTCACTCGTGGTCAACCGCTGTAAAAATGGCTCGAGTTCATTACTTTTCAGTATAGATTGGGAGGTAGAACTTCCATCGAGTATATGCTGTTGAGTCAGGTAATGTTATACCCAAACGTCGAGCTTCTTTTTGTAGCTATCTTTATCCAAATGGTTTAACACTGTTTGATGATCAAAGTTTACGTCAATGGTGATGTCATAACTGCTTATATCCCGGTGTTGCTAAGCTTTGCCAGAATATCATTCACCTTTGCAGTGAATCGGTGCCCATTGCGAAGATCATCTTGGACATCGTAATTTCGAGAACGAAAATTACTGAACCATTTTGTGGCTTTTGCACTTGATAACGTATCTTGCCCATAACAGGACACATTTCTCCAAGTTTGTGCAGTATTTGTGTCTTTATTGAAATAAAATTGTAAAATGTAGCACTGTTTAGCGGAATATTCAGTCATCTTAACGACGCAATACTTTACGGCTGATTGTAACAATTTGCACATCAACTAGCTTCAACTCTGAGCTGGTGGCTCAGTGGTACAGCGTTCACCTCTGGTGCGATCACAGCTCGCGCCAAGTGAACTTTGTGGTGGACAAACACCGTGTGCGTGGATTTCCTGTTTCCTGACACTTTCTTCGTTCAACCATTTCATTCATTTCTCATCATCACGTCTCCTTTAGCCTAGCCGGCATAACCGTGGGACATAAAACTCAAAGATTTCATTTAAACATGTTCTTATTTATATAACTATGAAGTGAATTTGTGCAGCAATCGTACAAGATAAATATAACGTTATTTGAGCTAATAGCAAGATGCTAAATGTTAAACAGCAGTTGACGTTATTTTTTCGAAGTTAGATATTAACAAAATTATTGTGCATCTCCGGTGGTATCAAATGCGAAAGCGATGTGTCCATACATTTGCGAATGGGAATAACATCAATGTGTGCCATGGGCCCAAACGATCCGCTGGTAGCACATTTTCAACTGTAGCAAATGTAAGGAGCAATGTCTCGCCATACCGCCTTGGCAACTTCCCGAAGACATTGCAAGCTACAGTAGTTCATTGGTGAGGCGCCCGGAGATTTCATAGTAATGGACGAAAATGGGATAACTTGAATCCAGTCTCTTCTATCTCTCTTGCGTAAAATGCTTGGGACAAGCGAGTGGTATGACTCGAGGCTTTGTCCATGTCCATCTTCACATTTCTGGTCTCTCGCCATACAGGTGGAGATGTAGGTATCATACAGAGGGTCCGTGACGTTTTCTTGGATTAGAGCCTTTCTATTTCAAATGTACCCTCGGAAAATATGTGAAACACACTTCGACTCCTTCCCGTCGCCCTCTCACGGAGGAAACCTTCCTTTTGCTTTGGGGAAAGAACTGAATTCTCTCGGCTGTGTTGCCAATTCGTCATTCAGTCCTGTGGTCTTGGCGAGTAAAAGAATGAAATGAAATCTTTGGGCCTTATGCAGAGTCATTTTGACATATTAGCGTCACACGAAAGGCCTGACTACTGCAGAAAACATATGTCAGTCGTTCTCTTTAGTATGACACTAACCACACGTCAGAACGACTCTGCATAAGGTCATTTCAGTTTTACGTTCCACGGTTATGCCGGCTAGGCTAAAGGAGACGATGATGATGAGAAATGAATGGAATCGTGGCATGAATAAAGTGGGAGGAAACAGAACCCCGAGAAAATTACGCACACGGCGTTTGCGCACCACAATGTTCACTTGGCGCAGGCTGGGATCGAACCAAGAACCCCATGCACTAGAGTTGAAGGCTCTACCACTGAGCCACAGCGCCCCCCTTGGTGAGTGAAAATTGTAGGCTACTTAAAATGGCTAACAAGATAGTGCACAACGACGTCCGTGAAATAATTCAATGTGGCAATCCTGTCCGCATTAAGATATTGAAGGATCTCGGCCACAGCAACTTGTTCGTCCTCTTTTGAGAGGGGTATGGGAAAATTTACATTAACAGCGGCGCCAGCAGAAGCACACTTGAAATACAAAGGCTCTAGAAGGCACTTCGAAGAAGGCCAGTGTTCTCCGATGCAATCTGCAAGCACAAGAAATCTCTTGGGAAACTTTTGCTTGTCCTGCAGCACAGTCAGAACGGCTCTTGTGGTCTGTTTGAAGGTAGAAAGTGGATCGATATCTGTTAGTCCCACCTAGGTAGATCCACTCTTCATGCACGGTACCATCCATTTCCTATTGTTCTATGCAACGTATGTTTCACAGTTTGCTGGCGTTTGTGAACCTCTTCTGTTTGTTGCACTGAGGCGGTGTCCGCATTGTTTTTAACACGCTTCCAGTGCTAGGTTCTTCCGGATGATGTTGGAAACTGTTTCTTGAGATACAGTGTCATATGGCCAAACTTCTCTGCATTGAGGGATTGTCCTGTGTCACAGCTTTCCTAATTATGTGCACTGTATGGGATGTTCGAGCGGGCTGGTGTCGTCTTCTCCTCACAAGTTTTGGTCAACCACGTACCGCAAATATGTCACACTTACCTTCATCGTACCACGGTTTGTACTTAACTGATTTTGTGGGTTGAGGATAGACTCCAGTGTAGCTAGCAAAGTATCGCGACATAACGAATAAAATGAATCCTTTCAGAGAGCCAGTGAAACTTGACTATTTTTATCGTTGGTCGTCATTGTATTATCATAGTATAAATAAATTTAACACACCTGCGAAGTCATGAGTTCCATCATCAGCGGAGGGCTGTTTTCATTAGTATGAATAGTGTTGAATTTAAACTGAAATATTTTGATCAAACACAATAATATACACTGGTGTGCAAAATTTACGGACGAAATAGATAAAGTAACATAAAATATTACGTACTCGATGAAAATGAATGAAAGCCAGGCAGCATGTGTTCAGGGGTCTCTTACATGTGCACAAGGACTAAGATGTTGCAGGGTGACGTCGGCGTCACCGTAGCGGTGAATCTGGCTGTTTTCTCAACATAAACAACTGAATGAAAGGGAAGAGAGACTGTGTGCCGGTCATAGAGCTGTTAAGATGCATTGTGGTCGTTTTACTCACAACATGGCCCGGAGACAACCTTTGGATGACTTCATAAGGGAAAGAATGATCAAGAAACTGGAAGGACAAAGTGTTGGCCAGCGGTTTGGTATTCCCCACAGCATTGTTTCACGTGCATGAGGAGTATTCCAAACTATAGTCAATGCTGTGCGAAGGAGGACTACAACGGTCAATTACAACAGAGGACCGCTATTGAACAGGTAAAAAAGAAACGGTGCCAAATAACAGATGCAACTGCAAATACATCTAAGAGGACTACAGGTCGTGCAGTGCATGGGAGTGGTCATTATGTTGTATTCCGGGTATAGGCGGCACTTC
Organism: Thermobia domestica; assembly: GCF_964235325.1. NCBI lineage: Eukaryota > Metazoa > Arthropoda > Insecta > Zygentoma > Lepismatidae > Thermobia > Thermobia domestica. The sequence continues at coordinate 20,662,097 of NC_137459.1, read as the reverse complement.
CTACGGTGGTGCCAACGATATAAGGACTGAACCAAAGAGTGGGGCCGCGTTCTCTTCTCTGATGATAGCGGATTCAGTTTGAGTACTGATTCTGGACTTACATTCATCTGGAAAGAGTGGGAACTCTCAATAAACATGATAAACATTATTGAACATAATCACTTTGGTGATCTTGTGTGGAGAGGCACAATGTTCCATGGACAGATGGACCTCCCAATTTCTCGTGATACACTCACAGGTCAACATTATTGTGACACTCTACTCCTTCTCCACGTGCTTCTTTTCAGAGGTCCAGTGGGCCCAACTTCTTTATGGATGGTAATGCGCGACCGCATCGAGCAGCGCAAATGTAGGAGCTCCTAAAACGAGAGAATAGTCGGCGAATGGACTGACTTGCCTGTTCCTCCGACTTGAATCCCATCGAGCACGTTTGAGGTGCTATGGAGAGCAGTCTGGCAGTACATCCAAATGCACCAAAAACTATTCAGCAGTTGTAAACAGCGCTGTTGGAGCAATGGAACTACATGCAACAACTTATTACCAACTTTGTAAACAGCATGGGAGCACGTTGCAGAGCATGTATCACCCTGTCCATTATGATCATACACCGTTTGAAGGGCCATTTCAGTCCTTGTGTAATGTTAGTAGTGGGTATCATGAGTAGCAGTGCTTCCAGTGTAAGTTATTGTCTATGTATGGAAGTGTCATTCTTGTTGTTCTAATTACAAGTTTCTTTCTGTTGTATCATATCCTGTATCATTCTGTAAATAATGTGTCAGTACTTTCCGTGCATCATTAAAGTTTCACCAATCTATGGCACTTTGGAGTGACACAGCATGCGATAATTACTTTCGTAGTTAAGGTGTGTACCCCAATCTACAGAATCGTTTGCATTCTTGTCGTCTTCTCTCAAAATCTATATTCCATTTAGCTTACTTGTACTTTTCCGTATAGCCATTTCTGGCGGCTAAAACTGCGTTGGTTTCACTATAGAGGACTCTATTTCCACAATTTCGGACTAACAATCCCAGCACATTGGGGTCGCCTGCATTAACATGTTTTCCTCAATTTTCGTAATTCGCAAGATAGAAGCAATAGAGGCAGTGGAATTAATTTAATTGTGATAGAAAAGAACTACCGCTAATTCTAATGGTAAAAGTGACCCTGTTTCGACAAATTTCTAATTTTGCTCTTTATAGTTTTATTTATTTATACCCCAACTTTGATAACGGTCCCGGCATTTATACCTCGTAGGGACATTCGGTAGAAAGGTGTAACAGCTCTTTAGGCCATCACATAGATTGAGATTTTTGCAGGTTTTGTTCATTCACACCAGGGAAATGCGGAGATGGTACCTGACATAACGGTCCCAGCCGCTTCCTTCCTCTTTGATTCCCTGGCAGTGTGATCGGCGAGGAACGCCACCCCTCACTTGGCGGGATAACATGGCCAGAATGCCAAAAGCATAGAAATCTAATTCCTAATTCTAACGCAAGTTTGGGGTCACTTTTCTCCTGATTCCATGCACGGATGTGTTTAAAAATACACTTACGAATCGTTTTAACGGATAAAAACGGAAAAAATCGTTACGTTGTTGCTGAGTTTGCGTAAGTTCCAACACTAAGTGTCTACAGTGGTCAATACATTACAAAAGAAAAAGGAGTAAAGCAGTACTGTACTTTAAATAAAACACGGTATGTAATCTGACAGTATAAAAGTACATTTACACTGTACATACACTAGAATACAGTAAATTAAATATTTTTATTTTAAAACCAGAAATTTCAAATTGAGTCGGCTGCTTCCGTTTCATCCAATATCCGTTGAAGGGAGGTCCTTAAAACCGAGAGATGAGTGTAATTTCATTAGATTCCGACCGTCAATTTAGTATAAAAAGTTCAATCAGAAAGTTATTCAAGCCCGGGCATTTTTAATACTGGCATAAGCGGTCGATCAAATATCCAAATTTGGAGGCCATTGTTTTCGTGATTCCATGACCGGTTATGTTTAATAGTAGTATCATTGCATTACGTTCCCACAAATTAGTGTAAAAAGTGCAATTTATGTAATCTTGGACAGTTTTACCACTGTTATGAGAAACATTCGCATTCGGTTCAAGTAAAGGTAGCCTATATCCATAATGCAGGTGAAATAATATGTACAGCATACCGCACTAAACCTTCTCGCTCCAATTTCTTAAAACTAAATCATGTAATGTTGCAGTTATTACGAAAATATTTGCTTATGTAAAATGGACACAATTTTAATAGGCGTCTTCGAAGAACTTCGTCCAAAGAAACTCACTCCCAAGAGTAAACCATCCCTTCAGGATTTTTTTTTTTTTTTTCATGAGAGTTCAGTTATATCACATCGTGAAATTTTTAATGAAACATTTGTGTAGGAAATATGAACACAGTAGCCTGTGTTGTTAATATGAAAATATTCCGAGATGAACTCACCCCCAAGAGTAAAGTACCCATTCTGGATGTTTTCCAAAAAAAAAAAAAAAAAAAAAAAAAAAAAAAAAAAAAAAAAAAGTCTTACACTATATTGTAATATTGATTTATGATTTTTTTCTTTAAAAATGTTAGTTATTTTCGAGTAAATTGCATTTCTTTTACCTTGAAGTAAACTGCTTTGTTTTCGGGTGTACAAAGAAAATCCAAAAAGTCCTCCTGGTATACTTTGCAAAAAAAGAACAGTATGGACTGTAAACGAGTGTACATATATTGGGACAGACAGATTGATATACGTCTAAAAAATCCCTATTTCAGTATATTGGGGCCAAGAAATGTATAAATACCTTCAAACCTCAAATTCGACTTTTTACGTGATCATCGTACTTTTTTCTCGCCTATCTCTTTTTATCGACTTCAAAACTAATGATTCAAACACTTATTGTTTTTTTTTATCATCACCTACAACAGAGCCAGGAATTACAATAAATAAAACTGAAATATACATCAATAATTAAAAAATTTATATTGAAAAGTCGATACAATACTCACAATGTAAAATAGAACAAAAATATAATGCAATCAAAAAAAAAAAAAAAAATATCAAGAACTAGAAACGCAACAACATAGTATATATAATCGATACATGTATGAACAGACAAATAAAATAAATACAGAGCTATTGAAAATTATCTTCCTGATTTCGAAGTTAACAACTCTCATTTATTTATTCACAATGATATGCAACTTATGTTAAATACAGAAAAACACAAAATGTCTTTTAAAAAAATACACATTTGTGTTACATTCCACGTCAAAGATGATAGTAGCATTGCCTATGCATTTCACAACAGTACGTGAACGCCAAATATTATTATGTTTATTATTATTCCTTATGATATTTATTAATGTTTAAAGTCTTCTTGTTCACCTCAACCTAGGTTGGTGGGCAACATGGAAATTTTAAAACCTTCCTCTCCCTTGGGAGAGCTGTTTTATACTTTGATAAGGTCTCTTCTTTGTAAGTATATCTAAATATCCTATCCTTGGTCTTCCTCTTCCTGATATTCCTTCTGTCTTTCCCTCTATCAGCACGGTGATCCAAGTATATATTATCAATCCGTTGTTTTCTTCTTTTTCCTGTAATATCAAAGTCAATAGAAGTTTTCTTTTAAATTCTAAACAGACTCCGCTTGCTATCTCCTTTGCTTATATGCATCCTATCATCTCACCACGTTCACAACATAGCTCCGAACGTGATGAGCCACTCTATGGGTGGTACAGAACTGAAGCGGAAGAACTGCGGTCTCCCGACGTTCTAATTATCAGAACATACAGTGTTGACTATTTTTCAGTAATATGACACTTCAAACAGAATCGAAGAATAAACCTTTCAATTGAAAATAGAAGCCGTAACTGTGCAACGGTTTCTTAATGATCACATCGGGCCGTTCAAACTCGAGAAAATTAGTTGTGCCATTAAGCCGCACATGGCTTTCATCACTGAATCATATGTTGGTGATGAAATCTTCATCTTCATGTGCCTACAGTAGACCTGCATGCTCATCTCCTGTAGTAAGACGATGCCCCACCTGAATACGGTATGCAAACACACCAATGGACTTAAACATTCGCCTAAGAAATCTGACACTTCAAGTTTCATTGCCGTGCACTGTAAGCTAAGCTTCAAGGACCGTAACACCTGTCCATGATTCTCGTTTGTGGTGACTGTCCTTCGACGCCCTGTCGTCCCTTTTCTTTGACACAACATTGATCCAGTATAACTGAACTTCTCAATGATAGACAAGATAATCATGTTACTTGGAGCCGATTTTTTTTAGATTGCTCCAGGAAATGAGTCTTCACGAATTTCACGCTCGGCTCATTTTGGCGCCCAACACTGTATGAACGGAAACAGTGCTCGACAACAAACATCTTTTGCTCTGTTGTGAGTACCGTTATCTTCGCGCCAACTGTACACTATGTAGTCCAGATACAACTGAGCACACAGGTGGTGCTCACGGCTCATACTACCTTGCACCTGCGCGAATTTCAGTACTGTTTGTTTTGCCGCACACTGTACTTAAGATATTAGACTGAAAAATTAAAGGAACATGGAAATTGTACGAAACACATTAATACTATGCTGAATTTAACTAGTGCGAGCGCCAGGGGCGTATCTACGCGGGGGATCCACTAGTTCCAACCGCTCCCCCCCCCCTCTTGAAATCAAACCTTCGTAACTGGACATACATTTGTACACTTTCATAATAAAACTATAATTGTTTACTAGAGAAATGATTTATGTATCCTGAAGATTTTATCTTACACCTCATCTGTACTATTTCTTTTGTTATAAAAACAACGTAATTCTTTTACTTTTTCATAGAATATAGATGGCAGAACTTAACAATTACTTATCATTTTTCGGTTGTAGAATTACACAGAATTACTAGTACGTAGAAGTAGTGCCTTGTAATACTGTCCTTCCTTTCAAAATTTTGGATCCATTTCAACAAATATTTCTGGGTGCACGCCTGGTTAGCACACCAAAATTCTATCGCAACTCGTTTATATTATTATTTCTAGTAAGGCTCACAATTATCTTGTAGAAAAAAAGTCATTCGCTCACTTCTGACTAATTGCATCAAATTTTGTGTGTGTTTGAACATGATGTATAATCCGTTACGAGTACGAAGAATAAGGTAACTCTGGTGTTTTCCGTGGTTTGGTTGACTTCATAAAATGTCTTATCCTTCTTATTTGTCTAGTGACTAGTGTATATCTTTGATGGACAAGTCCTAGGTTCAATTCCAAGTTGAAAAGCATCAAACACACTATAGTAATCTCACTTTCTAACTGTAAATCTCGACTTATATAACCTAACCTCTGACAGAGAACGTAAATGCAAAATAAACCATCATGAAGTGAAGTGTCGTGAAACAACAATGCAAGAACACATGACAAAGCATTCGTAGACTAATTAAAGGCACCTCTGCAGCATTCCATGTATACTGTTAACAGTTTACAAAGCAGCATACTGATAGTTGAAGTATACGGGTCAGCAGACATTTCGAGTCTAATGGAGATGCCATTAATGTATCATGAAACTGATGGTGAACCCATAGAAAGACATTGGGGTTCATGAATCTTCCAACACACAACAAAAGTTGTAAAAATCATAGTAAATACTCGCATTTCCATTTCAGAAACTGAAAGTTACTTTACTATATGAAATAATATAAAAGGTTTTAAAGAAATATCGTAACTTCGAATCGTCTCAGTGCATTAACTATAGTATAAATAGAGAAAAAATGGTAAAGACTAGACTTCAACAGAATTATTGACATGTTGGTTGTCGAGAAAAACAGCAGAATTGATTTCATATACAGATGAAATGAAGCATTTTGTTATGAATAAGTATAAGTATGTATGGTCACTTTCATTGGTTTTATCTTCTTGCTTGTTTAGAACAATGAAAAGTACTAACCGACCATAGAAATGATATTTTCTAATGACTATGAGCTATCGGAAAATTACGTCACGAGACGCTACTGAAAGATACTCAATATGTCTTATGTAATTCAACACCATCAATCCGATTGCGTAATTCTTCCCACATTCTTTCCAACATTTCATGGTCGATAGCTCTAATTATTTTTTGAATACGTACTCCAAATTCAGATAAATTGTTAAATGGGGGTGGTCGATACACTAAATTTTTAACATAACTGCACAAGCAAGTCACATGGGGTGATATCTGGCGACCGGGAGCCAAGGAAGCAGAACCTGATCCTCACGACGAACTCGTCCTATTGACTGATTTGGTAATCTTTGTTGAGCTCCCTCCTGACACAGCAGTTCTAATGTGCGGGTGCCCTGTCCTGCTGAAAAATAACATTTTCCAAGTCCTCTCCTGGCTGCGGGAAAAGCCACGTCTGCAGCATATGAAGGTAGGAAAGTCCGTTTGCAGTGTCCTCCTCGAAAAGCATAGTGCCATGCACTCTTTTACGGGTGACTATACAAAACATGTTCACCTTGGGGGAATCGTGTTCTTCATAGCCATGGGGAGTTTCCAAACCCAAAATCCTCACATTTTATTTACTTCCTCTGAAAGGTGAAAAGCAGCCTCATCGCTAATACAACTGACTCGATGAAACCATCTTTTTCCATAAGATTTTGAATCACAACGCAGAGTTCAAGTCTCTTATCCTTGTCAGTAGGTCTAAGTGCCTGCAACAATTTCAATCGGTACAATGTATGAAATTTCAAACATTTTCGCAGAATCCTCCACATATAGACTGCTTTATTTCAAACTCTTTGCCTGCACGATCGTTGATTTTTGTGGCCTTCTGGCGAAAGTTGCACGCACACGACCAAGTGTTTCTTCATCAACTCTTGGCCGGCCTGTTAATTTTCTCTTTCAGATACACCCACTTTCTTTAAGTAGGCTGTACCACTTCAAAATTGAGTGCTCGCTTGGCTATCTAACCCGAAATTCATGCTGAAACTTAATTGAACACTAATTATAGACTGTTTTACGGGAAATTCGAGAATCCAAGATGCTTTCCTGTACTGGTTTCCTGCCATCTTGATTTACCGTTGCCCTAGGGCAGAATGCGTAACTAAACGTGAGTTTTGCCAACCACTAAAACTTTTTGAGCTTCTCTTTCATTTAACATAAGTTGCACGTTATTGTGAATAAATAAACGTGAGTTATTGGACTTTGAAATCGGGAAGAGCATTTACAATAGCTCAGCAGAATAAAATAAAATAAAATAACATACATAAAATAAAAAATCTATAAAATCTAATTTTTATGTTAATTGTTTATCTTTCATTGCATCTTTTAATTGTGAAGAGAATATACTATTATATAGAAATATTCTATATTTTTACGATCTCCAATTACAATATTACTATTTCTTTTAATTCTTACAAGTAATAAATTTTGATTTTTTAGAATAAAATCCTTTTCGCATTTCTAAACAAATTTTCCTAGTGTTCAAGTTCAATTTGCTGTAAACAGTCTTCATTTACAAATATCCTTTTTTCTACTTTGTATAAAAAACATTTAGTCAGCATTTAAAAACATCCAGGAATGTGCAAGTTTATTGAGATACCATTGTATGAAAAATCCAAACTCTTAGCTACTAGTTTCACGAGGTCCAGAAATCCTACATATTGCCTGCCTACTTTCTCAACGTGCTATCTCTCGGAGCCCAACTCGGATTGCCTGGACAGTAGGAAATAACTATTCAACTGGAAGAGGAAATAATACGAATAAATGATACAATTATGAAATTATTTGCAGTTTTGTACATTCCTTGAAATCAAAATTGTAAAATAAAGAATATAAGAGCAGGTTTGGGTCGAAGCATATGTCATCCTCCATTCGGATCGGTAATAAGCCACTCAATAGATCTACCTGGTATGTGTAATCCTATATGATTGCAAATTACCTACCCTATTTGATGTTGACAATACTAGGTAAACCTTGAAAGTTTTTTTTTTTTTTTTTTTTTTTTTTTTAACATACACTTGTGGAACATATTGAAGTTCCCATCTTTGTCCGGTAACACCTTTTGTAACCCGGGAGTAAATTTTCCAAAACTTTAGATACACTTAAGAGGGCCGCATCACGGCGAAATTAAAATACAGCAAATTTTACAGTAATTATGGGATATCTTCAAATATATAAAAGATAATCGGAAAGTGGAACAAGAGTTACCTAGACAATATTATTTTACATGAGATACCGTTATCACGATTCATTTATATGCTTTCAATTTCCAGCCATTTTTTATTTTTGCGTTTTTAAATGGCTGCAAACGCAAATATACTAGGTGACTCGTGATAACGGTACCTCATGCAAAATATTGTCTAGCGCGCTCTTCTTCCGCATTTCGATTATCTTTTATCTATTTGAAGATATCACACAATTACTGTAAAATTAGCGGTATTTTAATTTCGCAGTGATTAGGCCTCTTAAATTGTTTCCTTGTACAGCGGTGGACACTTCTAAATGGTACAGCCATATGGAGATTTACGGCTAAGGTGTACCATTTAGAAGTGTCCACCGCTGTACAGTTCTGGTCACTAAAGCACAGACTGCTTTGCAGAGACCAAGTCCAAAAAGCTGAAAAAAAAACAAAAAAAAAAAAAAAAAAAAAACGTCATTCTGACAGAGTAACATGCGTAGTTTTAAAAAAAGCAAAAGACCATTTCATGTTGCCGCCAAGTAAATGTATAACTAGTATACAGACTATAATCATAACAGATGACAAAAAGAAATATGTATATGATATATAGCTATTTAGAAGTCAAAACCTGCTTACTGGGTGATAGGGATGATTCAAGACTGTAAGGGACACAAAGTAAGATACATATAGACGGAACACTTCGGAAGTCATGCTTTCGTGGTTTGATGTTTAGCACCATGGAACTCTGCGGAGATGTTTATTTTAGTATGGGTTCGAATCCTGTCCACTAGAATTCTTTTAAAATAAAGAATCTGCATTTTATTGCAAAGAACATTTATGAATCATGTATGGATGCAAGAAAATTATAAATACGTCACAGCTACGTAATATAGGAAATTAAATCATACATATTAAACCAAATCACAAATTCTTCTCATCTTGTCTCTTATGTGCACGTGGTCCCGGGTTCCATTCTCGGTGGGAGCTAAAAAAAAATAATTACTTTCATTAATCATTCGTCTCCTTTAGTCTAAAAAGCATAATAATGAGGCATTAAACTAAAAAAAAAAAATGTATTTTTTAACTTTTTTTCTTTTTATTTTTTCTAATATATATTCTTGAACAGAAACCAATATGAAAAGATGTTAATGAAAAGAACTATTTATTCAGTATGTCGAACAGTTGTTCAATAATCTATATATATAAAAGAGAACGCACAAATCCTTTGTTCCCTCATCACGCTAATACGGCTGAACCAATTTCTTTCATTTTTGGGGGGTTATTAGGATTTGGACCCTAGATGGTTTTTATCATATCACTTTAATTTTTAATTACCAGTGTCTTGAGATAATTGACCATTCAAGTGTCCATAACGTACAAATCCTTTGTTAGTTCATCATAGGTAAAAATAAACGTATTTATATGCAACCCGCATGACCGTGTCACTCGGCGGGTTAACATAAATGACAGGCGATATAATGTTAACATTTACTGCAATCTACTATGGTTTTTATCATATCACTTGAAAGCGAAAAAGTAAAAATTATCTAAGTAACAACGTTTATTGCGTTCCGGGGTGACCGCAGCGAAGCGGGGCGGGTTAACATAAATGACAGGCGATATAATGTTAACATTTACTGCAATCTTCTATGGTTTTTATCATATCACTTGAAAGCGAAAAAGTAAAAATTATCTAAGTAACAAAGTTTATTGCGTTCCGGGGTGACCGCAGCGAAGCGGGGTGAACGCTGCTAGTTCATTATATAAAAAAATAAATGGCCACTAAATAAATTATAGGTAAATAGTAAAGAAATTATAGACTGTTTTAACAATACAAAACTTGTGAGTAACGTTCGCAAATGAAACGTTGGCGTTACTTGCCAACTCTTATATACTTGTAAAGAAAACATAAATTTTGACCTAAATCTTGACATGGAGTAATAATGTCATGTTATACTTTATGTTGATTTATTAATGGAAAGATAGAAGGTACAGTAACCACCATTTTATTTATCAATGCTTAGTATTAAACTGACGGAAACAATAGTATCGAATATCAGGGAAGTCCAAACTTTAAATTCAAGAAAAAAAAATGAAATCTTTAAGTTTTACGTCCCACGATTGTGCCGGCTAGGCTAAAGGAGACGGTGATCATGACAAAAGAATTAAATGGTGGAATGAAGAAAGTGGGAGGAAACGGGAGAACCCCGAGAAAATTCACGCATACGGTGTTTGTACATCACAAAGTTTACTTGGCGCGATCTTAAATTCAAGGAAGTTTAAAATCCAGCGATATTATTGAAATTTTAGTATCAACGAATACGATAAGACTGAAAAACCGTCCTCGTCGATCTAGTCGTTGGTATCCATAGATGAGTGGACTATAGCGGCGGCCACGGATTACAAGATGAACTTTATCATGGGTTGAAGTTTCACTGAAAAGCATGTGCATTCTTTAACTGAGCTCAGTGTTTCTGTGTGACGTTCTTGTCGTTTGTATAACACGAAAAAGTAGAACAAAAATGAGCAAAGTCAATGTATTAATAGAAGATATGAGAAAAACTTGTTTCAAAATTAAGCGGAAAAAAAAAGCGAGTGCATTTAGAGAATGTTTCACAGCATGTAACTCGTGTGCATGATGTCATTACCAGTGGTATAACCGAATAATAATCAATCACATCAAGACAATGATGGATGGAATAGCTTGGTAGTTTGCTGGTGTTTGGGTAAGCAAGTCAGAGGGGAGATTGACGGCCGAAAAGCTGTGATATTCTTTTTTCATTATTAAGATATACAGTACTCCGGGATCTTTACAATGCATCAAGAAAAATACGTCGAATTGACCCCATATTTGTAGAATATGTAGAGGATTATGACACATCGCGACTGTCCCTTGTCGGACACAATACAACACAGTAATGCAAAATGGAATCCATGACGCGGGGAAGGCAATTAACAACAGCGTGCACGATTCCAACGACTGCGTCATACCACGAACTGAGAGACTTCTTGTGGGCATGCTTATGGCGAAGCGGACAGCCACACTCCAAACACTGGCGCAAGAATGAGGGTTTGTTTTGCAGCGACCAGTGTCTTCACAAACAGTTCGATATCATCTGGTGGAGAGGTGCATATTTAATCGGTCCCCATTCCTGCGACTCATTTGACTGGACAGTACAAAGACGTGAGTCTGAAATAGTGTCACAAACATTGGGCATGGAGAGCACAATAGTATGGCATTCCCTTGCTGGACGAATTCAGCTTGTTTGCCGCATCATGATGGCCACATCCAGGTTTAGGTATGCCATAGAAACAAGTTTTCCGACGCCTGCATTCTGCATCACCACACCGATCCGGCTTTAGGCGTCATGTTAGGAAGTACCATTGGATTCGTGCGTGCTGCGTCTGATATGTATTGATGGGTTTTGAGCAGACAATGGTATACGAAGATAAATTTGCTCAGAAGATTTTATTGTGCTTTGCTGGACTTTGTGAAGAACGTCAATCCAAGAGAAACCTTTGCTTTCGTGGAATTTCGTCTGCTTCAAATACCAGCCCATATATGTAAAATTCTCCTTCAGTATTGTCATCGCTTAGTTATCAATCCACGCACAATATGAACACGCTTTTTTGTGTGTGTGTGTGTGACGCAGAATGTAAGTACATCGTTTGCGTAAAATTACAAAAATGTAGTGGTTTTCGATGAGAATTCCACATTCATAGAAAGTGCATTCGTGATATTGATATAAAGATATTACAATGAAAAGTAAGGCAAAACTGACAAGCTTTTAAATGACGTTTTCATGGAACTATATGTTCGACCATGCAGTGGTGTCATTCCGCCTGCTTGCACGAGGTGAAGTGAATGGAGGGACAGCCGCGCTGTGTGACAAAATACGAAGAGGCGGAAGGAATATCTTTTTTGGCTTCGGGCTAACTTAGGTGCTAAAACATTTATATAAAATGAGAAAATTCAATAAAAATGTTCAAATTATTGTTAAACAAAAATAGGAAAGAAAAATACTAATGCTGCAGATATTTATTGTAATTCTCTCCATGTAGTTTCCTGAGAGGAAATCGAACCCGGTAATTATTCGTGGTACTTCAAATATAAAGAACATACGGTTTTGTTGACATAGCGGTGATCTTAGTGTCAACGATGATGATGCCATCGACTATTGGGAAGAATAAAAATCTCATGGAACATGTCAACACTTTCTCGAGAAATGGATCCTTCTTCTGAAACAAACAGGCAATTGCTAGTGTCGCTTTCTAAGCTGCACTTAACTCATGAAGGACCCTTTGTCTCAAGCTACTGGAAGTGTTGACAAATGATTTCTTCTTGCAATGCTTCATTTGTTTCGCCATTATAGGCATTAATTACTCCCATGAATGAATCGCCGTCTATGGGATGCAGACATAACGTACGTGAAGTCTTGGAAGGATTAATCGCCATTGTACTGTTTGCTCATTGATCACATCCATACCGGATATCTCACATATATTTCTTCCCTTTTCATTAGCGTTTGTTCTCAGTTGAAACTATAGGGCTTCCAGATCCAAGTACGTTGCTTAGAGTACCATGTTTTACCCGTTCACGCTGACGTCCCCGTTTAACTGTAGTGACCACAAGCATCAGGCTGAAAGAGGAAACACTTATTAACGCGGCACTTTTTTTTTTCTTTTTGGTTTCTTTGCACCTCGGAATAAAATTAGTGTAGGGAGCTTGTGCAAATACCACCACATGAAAATCGAAAAGGCTATTGTGAGTACGTAATGTACGAGCGGATGCTGAGAAGTCTTTAGCTTTCCTAAGGAAAGCAAGTCAAAGTTTTATGATGGATTTAATCAAAATATCCCTCCTTCAATTCGATGCACTTTTTGCTTCGGTCCTGCAGTTTGTTTTATCCCTTAAAAAAAAAAAAGTTTAGCGGGGTGTCAAACTATGCATTTGCAGCTGCAAACGCTTGCGAAAAGTTGCTGAATTATTCCCTCTTCAGTTCCTTTTTATTTATTTATTTATTTTTTTAATTTGGGAATAGGTGGTAGTCAGATAAGGCTAGATTATGTGAATAGGGTGGGTGATTCAACATTTCAAAGCTGAACGTAGGCCATGTCTCCATTGCAACATTGCTCTTGTGAGACGTATTGTCATGAAGGTAGGCAATTTTTCGGGACTAATTTCCACGGCATTTGTTCTTCAGCTTTGTTTGATATCTAGTAATGATGCATGGTAGGCCCTTGTCATGGTGTCATTTTGTTGTAGATAATTACCAAAGATTATTCTATTATCATCTTAGAAAACATTAGCAAGAAACTGAAAACTGGACTTTTGATCTTGAAACTTCTTTGGCCTCGGTAAAACACTGTAACTCCATTCTTTTAATTGTTCAAACATTGAACAAAGTTATTAGCATTCTACTCACAACGTCTCTGCAAGCAAGCATTCTAGTATGCTTCTGACCTACATGCAAAAATTTAGGCACCCATTTGGCAGGAAGTTTCCTCATGTAAAGATGATCACGAATAATGACAATAACGTGTCCAAGGGGATGCCTAGATATTGAAAATAAATAAATAAATAAAATAAAATAAAATAATAAAAAAAGCGTCTGTCTGAGAAAATAATTTCATGCACTTTTTTATTTCTTTCGGGCACAATCACTATGAAGGATCTCACAGAGCGAGGTTCATCTTGAATGCCAAAATGTCCTGTACTAAATATAAAACCCAGTTCATAACAGTGGCATAGCACGGAGCGTGGATCCCCATTGTTTGTAGCATCTCATTATGGATGGTCTTTGCAGATTTCTCCTGAATTAGTGTCTGAGGAAGATACCATTAAGTTATTGAAACCGTTACCTGTATTTTAGTTTTAATAAATAAGTGTATATACTCTGGTCAGAAGTGATAACTATTCCTTTAGGAAAAGGAACTTAATGATTGCTCTAGTTTCAACATCACTGAAATCCACTTGCTGACTCATCACCTCCATTCTTCACTTGCAGCAAAACAGGTCCATTAGACACAGTGCTTTGATTTTGGGTCAAAAACATATACAGGCATGTAGCTTTCAAACAAATCAAAAGTTATGGAAATTAGACAATGGGAAGGGGGAAAAGATAAAGACTTCCCAGTACCTTCTCGCCTTATAGTTCACGGAAAATGTCAATATAGTTTAATCAACGCGAAAACTGTCCTCAGGGCTGACATTTTCTATCACAGTCTTTGCTGATCGAAGTAGACATCCAATTGAAAAAGATTGTGTAATCGTCGTATTTCTAAGTTTGTCTTACGGATTTGCTCCTTGCCTAGAGAAGACGGTAAGAAATTTATGCCGATAATAAACTGGAAGGCGAAATACCAATAAAACTCAAACAGATGCGGGGACTACACGTGTGAGCAAATTTTATTATCATGTTACGTATAGGAAAAATTATCTTTCGAATATTGAACAGAAGGCTGTATGGAAGATCAAATGAAGGAAACGAGGAGGAACAGCTTCGGTTTAGGAGAAGTAAGGCAACACGAGATGTCACCGGCTTGTTCAAAGTAATCAGTGGAATGTTTAAAGAAAAAGAGAAGGAGATCATGTTGTGTTTATTGTGTAGAAAAGACACTTCACCGATAGTGGGTTATAATGAAAAGATTGGTGACTCATAAGAAACTAATATACGAACCATCGGCTCGAATACGAGATGTCAAGGTTAATAGGTGTGAACACTAGCAGGTCATTCTACCGAAAATCGCCCGATTTACCACCAACTGATTGTACTACCATCGCTGAAAACTGATAATTTGCACACATTTGGTACATGTTTCGTAAACATAACGGTATAATTAAAACTATGAAATTCCATAATTTAGTATGACTAAAAGTGGTAATTTGGCTTATGCTCACTAACAGTTTTGTGGCATTTGCGAATTCTGGAATTGATATGGTAATGGTTTTTAGCACTGCATTAAAGGTCAGTTTATTACCTTTACAGAGGTATTCGTTTCATGTCTGAATCACTTTTCATTTCTGAGATATTGCATTTTATGTGCGTTCTGTTTTTGCATCACTTGAATATACCATGTTGCAAATATGGCAGCTGTTGGCATACAGAATGACGTCTTATATTTGTCATTATACCATTCGGTTCAGAAAGCATGTACCAATACGTGTGCAAATTATCAGAGTTTTCAACAATAGTCGTGCAACCACCATAGGGCGATTTTCGATGGAACGACCCGGGAGGGGTGGGATGCAGTAATTAAAAGATGATGTTCATATCTTAGAATCATTTAAGTTTAGAGACATGAAATGTTGTAATTAGACCTTTCACTTAAAGTAATTAAATACATAGAAAGAAATGTAAGCAAAAGGGTTTTAAAGGATCATATATTTTAAATCCTTTTAACCATTTTTTTTTTTTACCTATCCACATTTTCCCCTGATGTTTTAAATCCCCTTCGAATTGTTTTTAAGCTGAAGATGCAAGCAGGGTCTTTCGAATGCGCTATTTAGAATATTTTGTTTCTTTTGCGGTGAGTACTAGCCTCTCACTTACATTGCTTTCTAAACATTATCACCGCTCGCAATACAGTGGTAATTTAATACATGTTTCATCATTTTTTTGATATTAGATCTAAAAGGGAAAACAAATGGATGGGGTGGTTTACGAAGATGTCCATACGAGCTGTTCGAATTCCGTGCAGGACTTCCAATTAAGAGAAATTCTGCAATATTAATAAAGTAAAGGCGATGTCTGACGAAGGCGATGTTATTTTGCCGAAACTGTTATACAAGTATTAATAATATATATTTGGTGCTTTGGTCAGTTTTTTTTTTTTCTTATTAATATTGTGGAATGTTTCCAAAGCTGTAAAGAACAAGATACAAGAGAAATTCTATATCAAAGACGCAGAAGGAATCTGCAGCAACACGTGAAGGCAATTGCTACTTCACATATATAAACATTTCTTAATATATCTCTTACCGTTTTTGTAATACCTGTTGATAGAAAATGGACAAGCTTTATCTATACAACTTTTCATACTTACACATAGCATATTTTGAAGGTTTGAAAAGGAGGTGCTAAAAATCTTAATGTATACTCAGTTCAGGCAATGCGTTTCTCAATGGAAAACCTTAGTGGTACCGATAAATAATAATTCGAGAAGAAAATATAAATGGAACGGGTCTAAGTCCTCAATTAACGTGCTGATTGCGTTTGTTACGGCATATATAATATGTCAGAAATTATACCGTCTTTTAAATGGGCAAATTAATGTCTTCAAATTTTGCATTCTGTTAGAGCCTTAAGAATTTTGTCATGTTTTACCGTGTACATTGCTAATACACCTGCACAAGAGGGCTGTTATCGCTGCTTACAGTCACTGCTGAATCTACGAAGAGCTTGAAATGAAGTAGAACAGAAAGCTCTTGGCTGTCAACTCTTGCTTACTGTTGTTAACTCATTGCGAACAGCCTTTAAAGAAACGTTTCTTTTCTTCAGCAGGTGGAGGATTTTCGGTGGTTTTCAAAAATTCGTAGAAAATAATACGTTTAAGTTGTTTTTATTTTAAGGGTATATTTGAAAAACTACGAAGCTTGTTCTTTAAAAAGATATATAGCTTGTTATACTTACAATAATTGTTCTAACACGACAGAAATATTTTTAGTTAATACTTTCTGGGAAAGAAAAAAATACATTCTGTTAAAATTTACTGCATAAATATTGAAGTAAATAATATATAAATAATTTATGCAAATCTATATATATAAAAGAGAACGCACAAAATCCTTTGTCCGCTCATCACGCTAATACGGCTGAACCGATTTCTTTCATTTTTGGGGGGTTGTTAGGATTTGGACCCTAGATGGTTTTTATCATATCACTTTAATTTTCAATTACCAGTGTCTTGAGATAATTGACCATTCAGGTGTGCATACGTACAAATCCTTTGTTATTAGTTCATCATAGGTATAAAAATAAACGTATTTATATGCAACCCGCATGACCCTGTGACTCGGCGGGTTAACATAAATGACAGGCGTTATAATGGTTTTTATCATATCACTTGAAAGCGAAAAAGTAAAAATTATCTAAGTAACAAAGTTTATTGCGTTCGGGGGTGACCGCAGCGAAGCGGGGCGGGTTAACATAAATGACAGGCGATATAATGTTAACATTTACTGCAATCTTCTATGGTTTTTATCATATCACTTGAAAGCGAAAAAGTAAAAATTATCTAAGTAACAAAGTTTATTGCGTTCCGGGGTGACCGCAGCGAAGCGGGGTGAACGCTGCTAGTATCTATATATATAAAAGAGAACGTACAAATCCTTTGTCCGCTCATCACGCTAATACGGCTGAACCAATTTCTTTTATTTTTGGGGGGTTATTAGGATTTGGACCCTAGATGGTTTTTATCATATCA
This sequence comes from Thermobia domestica, assembly GCF_964235325.1. Classification (NCBI taxonomy): domain Eukaryota; kingdom Metazoa; phylum Arthropoda; class Insecta; order Zygentoma; family Lepismatidae; genus Thermobia; species Thermobia domestica. The sequence goes on along the minus strand of NC_137459.1, from coordinate 20,644,513 downwards.
CTTTAATTTTCAATTACCAGTGTCTTGAGATAATTGACCATTCAGGTGTCCATTACGTACAAATCCTTTGTTAGTTCATCATCGGTATAAAAATAAACGTATTTATATGCAACCCGCATGACCGTGTCACTCGGCGGGTTAACATAAATGACAGGCGTTATAATGGTTTTTATCATATCACTTGAAAGCGAAAAAGTAAAAATTATCTAAGTAACAAAGTTTATTGCGTTCCGGGGTGACCGCAGCGAAGCGGGGTGAACGCTGCCAGTATTAAAAATTAAATATTTTTCATTGTTTATTGGAAAATTATCAGAACCAGAATCCTCGTTAAGAAGTTTCAAAATCTGATCAGTATCTAAACCTAAATTGCTCGATGTGGTTTACACTCTCAACGACATGGTTCAAATAAGCTTTCGCTCTCAGACATACACATACAAATGTATATCCATGCTATATAGCGGCTTAAATTTGAAGAAAGTGGTGCCACTTAATGTGCGCAGCAGTCACGTTCAGAATATCGTCCGTAGTTCATTCGCAATAAAAAGGTAAAGCAATGGGCGGGCTATCCCCATCGTTCGCTCTATAACAGACATAGCGCGTTGGTCGTCCAGAAAATATTAAATCTTCACGAAATAAGTATTATGAGCATTTGTTCCGTTATGATGTTTACATAGCAGTTGTTCTTACATTATGCAATGATTTAATAGTTCGACCCCAGCTCGCGCCAAGTGAGCTTTATGGTGGACAAACACCATATGCGTGGGTTTTCTCGGGGTTCTTCCGTTTCCTGTCACTTTCTTCATTCCACTATTTCATTCGTTTCTCATCACCATCTCCTTTAGCCTAGCCTGCATAACCATGGGACGTAAAACTGAAATATTTTATTTCACAACTCATGGTTGGTTTGTTGCATTTGAGTTTAACATCCTTTTCAGCACCAAGGCTATATCAGACGTGGACCTACAGCTTAATGTGGTATCCGAAACACATGTGCTTCCGCTGGAAATTAAACTCGGGTCTCCCGCGCAAAATGACACGTAAGCTAACTACATAGCCACGAGGGGCTGCAATATGAATTATGGAAATACGTCAAGAGAGTACACTGAACTTTTAGTCATAACTGTGAGGAAACGGTAGCTGAGTGGTAGAGTGCTTACCTCTGGTACGTGGGATCCTTGATTCGATCCCCATTCAAGTAAGTTTGCGGTGGACAATATCGTGTCCATGGGTTTTCTCGGGGCACTCCCATTTTCTCGTTCCACCAATTCTTCCATCATCATTCACTTCCCTTAATCATTGTCTCCCTTAGCCTACAGGACATCACCGTGGGACATTAAACTCAAAGATTTCATTTTAACATTATGTCCGTTGGCTTCATCGGGATTCTTCCGTTCCTCCCACATTATCATTCCAATAATACTTTCAGAATCATTAAACATCAATCTCCTTTAGCGTAAAAGGCATAGTCATGGAACATAAAATAGAAAACGAAGAAACCAAATTGTTTTACTTGAAAATCTTTTCGTTGGTGATAATATTTTCAACAGATATTACAACAATTGCACATTATCGAAATTATAATTATTATAGTAATCGAGCTCCCTTCAGAGCAGCAGACCCAGGTTTAGTTTACGGGCAGATTTCCTGTGGTCCGGATCTCAGTTTTGCTGTAGGTCCACGTCTCACATAGACGCGGCACTACTACCACTAATAATATGCGAGTTCCGTTTCACGTCATGAAACTACGGTAGCCTTCTAAATGGTAAACTATGGAAATGCAATACTGAAATCGGAAGTAAACATCTATAAATTCCGATTGGAATAAATGGACAAAGTCAGGTAGAAAATGTTCTTAAGAAGCATATATATATATATATATATATATATATATATATATATATATATATATATATTTGACTTATTTATACTACTTCTTGTTTCAGTAGACGAACAAGAGCTGAGACAAAATATATTCTTCGAATTTCGAATCCATCTCATAGTAAAACGATTGCCGCTTCCTACCACTGTTTTCACAATATTCGAACCGGAAGCGGTACGTACTTCCGGTGGAAATAGCGAATGAAGACCAAGATGTAACCTGTTCTTGCAGTATCGAGGCCATACCAGAAATCTATTTTCTCACCATGGCGATCAGTGTTGAAACCGGAAATCGTAATATTGACCAAGTTCTGGTTTGAATACATGGATAAATGTCCGGACCAGTGGTTCTCAACATGGGTGTTAACGCCGAGCAGGGACGAGAGAGTATATAGGAAGCATTTGGTGTAAAGAAAACTGTGGCTAATTTTAGATAAATTATAGAAACAATACTTCCTCTCACTTATATATATATATTAATTCTTCAAAGCTAATTTTGAGAATTGAAACCTTTTCCTGGTTCTTAGACTGCTTCGCCCAAGTCTTATGTTCAGCATTGTGTATGGCTGGATTGGGTTAAGACAACGGGAAGCGCTCAACACAATCATATTCTCCCAAAGGTCCCTTAGGTTCGAAAAGGTTCAGAACCACTGGCCTAAAAGAAATTTATCCTTGGTGCACTAAATCCATGTTACAAAGTCATTTCTCGCCGCTCTCACCGTTTTTGCTGTACAGAGACGAAGATTGAAACCGGGAATCGTATAAATTATTACCACTTCCGGTTTGAATAGAAGCCTTAAAGAGAAGATGGAAGTTTCCCTGGTGTATATATATATATATATATATATATATATACAGGGTGAGCACAAAAGTTGTCCCTGATTTGAAAAGGGTAACTTCAACAGCAAAAGTACTACTCTGTTCGAACTTTACCAGTAGATAAAATAAATTCAGAAAATTCTTGGTGGTGTTGGTTGAATTAAAAACACACGATGTGCGCGCCACCTGTTACACACAAACCGTAGAGACGATAATCCAGCTCCAGCCAAATCTTGCGAAGCGTAATTGATATAATGAACTTTATAGCTGCACTGATACGCTCCTGAAGATCATTCACAGTCTTGGGTAGTGTACGAGTATAGATCAGGTCCACCAGATCTTCAGGAACGCATTACACTGGTCAACAAATTTTCACTTTTTATTTTTTACAGAAGCGAAAGTAGCCAATCTTTATAGATTTGGAGGCGCTGAACACGAATATCACACTTAAAATTAGCTGGTAGCTCAGAGTTGCCAGTAAATGTGGAATTTACCTAAAAAATTCATGTTTTCACATTTATTTTGTTAGGTTTCACTCAGGAACGTATAATTACGTCCCTATTTATCGTTGCGGAATGTGTTATACCTCTTTCTATTCGTCAATGACGGTACTTTCTGAAAATTTAACAATCGTTTCGGTAACCGGTACCGTTGGGTAATTATAAACTCATATATTCGAAAATATCCCTTTTTTTAGAGGAAAATCCGATTTTTTATTATTTTTTTTTACTGGCAACCCTGCAATAGTAAAATTATAATTTATATTTGAAAAGTAATCTGTCAATATTGGGAATGTTTTCTGCAAATGTCGTCATGATCGAAGCGAGCCGAACTGTGAAAAAAAATATTATCCCTTCTACCGAAATGCCGAAATTTTCCCTACCTTTACAACATGTACATTAAAAATGTAATATTGACTTTCGTATGCCGAACAGAACCATAGGACAATACATTGAGACAATGTAACTATCATTTCGGTAGTCTGTACTGGGGTGGGGGATTTTATGTACTGAAATATTGCACGAAAAATTCCCTTTCTGCAAAATTCCGACTTTTTTCTGCCTACAGCTGGCAATCCTGCAATAAATAACTGCACTGGCAATCCTCGGATAAATATAATCATAAAATATACCTTGACAGCAAAATTTATATTCTATTCTCATCCACACACACACACACACACACACACACACACAAATGTTTTTCCCATGGGATGACCGTATTGTCAAGAAATTTCGAAGGGGTAAATGTCACACGTACTTAGAGAACAAATTAATTGCGTTGTTGTTATAATAGCAATATACAAAGAAGTGTAACAACGGTTTTGCTGCTGTCGTTAAGCAATTTGTACTTGTTGGATCTGGCAACAATGCGTAAAGCTCACTCATGTGCCCACGATCCAATCACCTGATCATTCGACAGGCTGAAACTTGTTGGCGGCGTGCGTGTGTGTGTCCGCGCTCTCTTTTACTGTACTGTAATGTGTGTTGGTTGAGAGGTGGTTGGTGGTGAATGTATATACAGTAAAGTATTTGAATTAAACTGTGAGTATTTGTGTTATTTGAACGAGTGTCGGTTTTCATGAAAATGCCCCGCACCTGCAAGAACAATCCTGATAACTTTTGTTACATTTGTGCAGGCGCTATTTGTGGTAATAGAAGGCGACCACTTTACTGATGCAGTAAGGAAAGCCAATCATTGTATTTCGGTTGTCGAGTGGGAGACCAAGACAAATCTTGGGCTCCACACGTGTGTTGTACGTCGTGTTCTTCCGTACTAAATGCTTGGATGCATGGGAAAAACGTCTCCATGAAGTTTGGCGTGCCTGCTATTTGGCGTGGACCCACAAATCACGTGTCTGATTGCTATTTTTGTATGACACCGCCCTTGTAGAAAGGAATCAATACCAAAAGGAAGAGAAATATCGAATACCCTGACATCCCATCTGTAATTCGCCCTGTGCCTCATGGACAAGGACTGCCAATTCCTGTTCCCCCAAACGCAACAACATCAAGCAGTGATAGCGAGAATGCTGACCCTACACATCCAGCCGAAGAAGTGCATCCATCCACCAGTGTTGTTGATCTTTCATTTACGCCATCTTCATCTAGCGAAACACACAAAATCACACAACGTGAACTCAGTGATCTGATTAGGGATTTAGACCTCCCGAAGTGTAAAGCTGAAGTGTTAGCCTCACGACTGCAGCAGTGGAACCTTCTAGCTGAAACAGTGCGAGTGTCAGTTTTTCGGGATCGTCAGAAAGAACTTGAGAACCATTTCAGTACTGAAGGTGACCTTACATTCTGCAGTGATGTTGAAGGTTTGTTTCATGACCTACATTTCATACAAACCGGACGAGTGGAGACTATTCATAGATGGTTCCAAAACAAGCCTGAAGGGTGCACTGTTACATAATAACAACGAAAGACCGTCCATCCTTGTCGCATATGCTGCTTTAGCGAAAGAAACGTACACTACGTTGAAATCTGTTCTACGCGTCATTAGTTACAATCAGCATGAATGGCTACTATGTGGAGATTTCAAATTTCGATTTTGTTGGGTTTGCAAGGAGGTTATACTAAGTATTGTTGTTATATATGTGAGTGGGACAGTCCCGCAAGAGATAAACACTATACACAAAAGGAGTGGCCTTAAAGAACACCTCTGATTCCTGGCACAAAATATATTGTCAATGAACCTCTAGTGAACCCTCAGAAAATTGTTCTCCCACCAATGCATATTAAGTTGGGACTTATGACAGCGTTTGTAAAGGCAGTGAACACGAATGAAGCAGCATTCGGATATTTGTGCATGAAGTTTCCACGATTAAGTACAGAGAAGATCAAACAGGAAATATTCATTGGTCCACAGATACGCCAGCTCCTAAATGACCCTGACTTTGAGGCCACTCTAACCCCTGATCAGCTGCATGCGTGGCGTTGTTTCCGTAATTTGACCACATTGTTCTTGGGAAACAAGAGAGCCGACAATTACAGGGACCTTGTGGATGAATTAATTCATGCTTATCAAAACATTGGCTGCAACATGACACTGAAAGTGCACTTTATTCACTCACACCTCGATGTCTTCCCAGAGAACTGTGGTGCTTTCAGTGATGAACACGGCGAGAGATTTCACAGGGATATTTCTCTCATGGAACATCGATACACGGGTCGGTGGACCGCTGCAATGTTGGCTGACTTCTGCTGGACGCTACAGAGGGATGCTCCAGACACAACCTACAAGAGGAAGGCAAAGAAACGGCGCATTCATTGAAGGTGAGTGCATTCATTTATCCTAGGCAATAAATTTGTGTACAATTTACTTTTGTGCAGCAATAACGAAGGTCCGAGGACCAATTTATTTTTTTGGCCAAAAATGTAGTAGACAGGGGAAATTTGCAATATTTCAGTTCAAATGATAATATTTATTCTCAGTTCGGTCTTCTTGATGGCACATAATGTTACCAGTCTTAGAAAAAAATTCCAGCATTCTTTCCAGTTATTTATTGCAGAATTGCCAGCTGTAGGCAGAAAAAAGTCGGAATTTTGAGGAAAGGGAATTTTTCGTGCAATATTTCAGTACATAAAATCCACCACTACAGCACAGACTACCGAAATGATAGTTACATTGTCTGAATGTAATGTCCTATAGTTCTGTTCGGCATACGGAAGTCAATATTACATTTTTAATGTACATGTTGTAAAGGTAGGGAAAAATTCGGCATTTCGGTAGAAGGAATAATATTTTTTTGTTCACAGTTCGGTTCGCTTCGATCATGACGACATTTGCAGAAAACATTCCCAATATTGACAGGTTACTTTTCAAATATAAATTATAATTTTACTATTGCAGGATTGCCAGTAAAAAAAAAAGTTAAAAAATCGGATTTTCCTCTAAAAAAAGGGATATTTTCGAATATATGGGTATATAATTTCCCAAAGGTATCGGTTACCGGACCGATTGTTAAATTTGCAGAAAGTACCGTCATCGACGAATAGAAAGAGGTATAACACATTCCGCAACGATAAATAGGGACGTAATTATACGTTCCTGAGTAAAACCTAACAAAATAAATGTGAAAAACATGAATTTTTAAAGTAAATTCCACATTTACTGGCAACCCTGAGCTACCAGCTAATTTTAAGTGTGATATTCGTGTTCAGCGCCTCCAAATCTATAAAGATTGGCTACTTTCGTTTCTGTAAAAAATCCACTATAGACCAGTGTTAGTGTAGCCATAAACTCTATCATATCGGTTACGTTTCGCAAGATTTGGTTGGAGCTGGATTATCGTCTCGATGGTTCGCGCGTAACAGATGGCGCTCGTATCTGTAATTCCAATCAACACCACTAAAACCTTTTTTAAGTTTATGTAGCTATTGCGAAAAATTAAGCAGAATAGTACTTTTGGTATTAAAGTTACACTTTTTGCAAATCAGGGACTGTTTTTGTGCTAATCCATATATATATAAACGGTGGAGCTCATATTATTGGAATCCCACGGAAATCCTCAGACCCACGTCTCATATAACTTCGTCCTGAAAAAGTCCCTAACCTCAAATTCAACTATTCATATTATCAAACCGCTTATCATTATGCGCTATTGTTTTTTCTCTATGTCAATCAAGGTTGAAACTGGAAATGGTTGGTTTCTTCATCTCCAGTGTGAGAAGACGGCTAATGGAGGAGATGGAAACTATGCTTGGAACAGTGAATATATTATTAATAATAATAACAAAAGCTTCTTGCAATCTCTTACCATTGTTGCACTGACACCTATGAACAGACAAATGAATGGACATAGCCATTCTATATGATCTTCAATACTAATGTATAGCATAGTGTGATATCTAATAGTATTAAGTATCAGTTCCTGGATCTCTCACTTTCTACAGTCATGATCGTAGGTACATCCAACAGATGTGATTAATTACTTCCCCCCCTCCCTATCCTGAAAATCTACCTGGTAGTTTGTTAAATTGTTAGGTATAAATTGACATCTTGTACAATTTCCCTTTTTTGTGAAATTACAATTAGCCATAAAATCTCTATTTTTTGATGGGATAACATATTACTCAATACTTAAGGAGGTCTTTTTCTCCCTCTCTGTATTTACCTCACCCAGGCTCCATCACTCCATGTCGAGCACTAATAACAATTCCCTTATGCAACTGATTTCTTGAACAATCATATTGGCTCCACGGTAGCTCAGTGGTAGAGCGTTCGAGTGCTATTTAGTTTCTCCCTCAAATCACTTGGTTCACTCGATAGTGATTACGGGTCGTTATTTGTAACTGTGATGTAGTCATTGATGATTTGTTATAGTATTGGATAACGTGTCATGTAGCTGATTAACGCCTTCTGGCAGTTGAGTTATGAAGTCGTTTGACGTGCATGTTTCTTTTATTGTAGTTTCAGCACTGAATGTGTTCAAGATTTATTTGACCTGTTCTTTGGTGCGGCGTGAAGGATGTTTGTAAATGTGCGTCTATTACAAACTCAGGTGTTAAGTGATTTTGAGACAGCTTCGAGTTGGTTTCAGGATCGTGGGCTTTTACCCACTTCAAAATTGTGCATTAAATGTTCTAGGAATATGTATTTAGAAATTCGTGAACGTGGTCATGGGTTTGGTAGGTTTCGATGTCGTAATTTGAAAGATTGTGCTGATAGAAAGTCTGTTGAGGTTTCTTTGTCAAAGAACACTTAGTTCGAGAACTGTGAAATTAGGATTGATAAAACCATTACCGTGATGTATGCTTTTGGCCGTAATTGGAATTATGAACAGGCTATGATTGAATGTTCTTATCATAATAGTTGTTTTAGTTCTGCTAGGATTGTCGATTGGTATCAGTACTGCCGCGAGGTTTGTAGGATTGCACTTGACTGGCGTTATTGGGATTCTGATAGTCGTATTGATGGTATGGGACATTGTGTGCAAATCGATGATGTTAATATTAGTCGGCAGAAGTATCAACGTGGAAGAGTTGTGGAGAGTAGTTGCACTGTTGGGATGATAGATGTAGATACGAATGAATTAAGTTTGAAAACTTGTCCTGATAACAAGAGGAGTTTTCCAGACTTGTGTAGTATTATTTTGAAGTACGTTCGCCCTGAATCTTCTGTAGTAATGACTGTTGGAAGGGTTATGATAGATTGCCTGTAGTTTTTTTATGAACATTTGACCGTTAATCATACTTATTATTTTGTTGATAATGAAACTGGTACGTGTACAAACAAAATTGAATCTCAGCGGTGAGTTTTGAGACGTTCTATTTCTTCTGGGAAGCATAAGGATTTTCCAACTGATCATTTGTGTGAATTTTTGTAGCGCCCTGATGTGAATGGGGTGTGTGGATCCATTTCATCAATTGGTTGAGGATATTAAGAATGTTCATTCTGGTTGATATACCATATTTTAACTTTTTTTTTTTTTTTTTTTTTTTGAGGAGAATATTTTCCATTGTAAGCATTTGTACTTTTTTAGTAACATATGTTTCGGAAAGTGTCCCCCTCAAAGTTTATTCGATTGTAATTATATTACGCCCCTTTTCCTGTGGTTTGGTTCGGTGTTTTTCTGTCTTGGAAAAATTTTCGTGTTTTGAAGTGAATTTTTTGGGTGGTGGCGCGGGGGTCTCCCCGGGAGATGTGAGTTTTCTCCTGGGATTGGGTGTGTAAGTGTGGTGTGTTGTGGTTGAAAAGTGCCACGATGTGTTCTGGGGTTTTCATTAACTGTTATCGGAACTCTTCACTTGAATTCCCAGGAATCGTTCAAAACAGGTCACTGTAAGTCATAGTACTGGCTCCGCAGCCGTAGATGGATTTGAGGGAGATAGTAAATGTCATCTGAGCGTTTATCTCTGGTGCGTGGGATCCCTGATTCAATCCCAGCTCGCACCAAGTGAGCTTTGAGATGGACAAACACCGTGTGTGTGGGTTTTGTCGTGGTTCTACCGTTTGCTCCCACTTTCATTTCTTATCATGGGTATTATTTAGTTTCTCCCCCAAATAAGTTGGTAGTGATTATGGTAAGTTATTTGTAACTGTGTTGAGTATAAGCACAATGTAGATGTATGGGATAGAAACTACAGTGCATGAAATACGAACCACCTTGTAGGTGGTCAGTTAAAAGCACAAATGCTATCTAACCGTGTCAGAGTAGGAACGCAGCAGGGTCCCGAGCGGTTGCGCCTATAGGGAGCAGGCGCGTCAGCGACCGTGGGAATACGCATAAACTAAGTCGTTTACAACGGCTCACTATAAGTCACAGAGTAAGAGTGCACTTTGTGGAGAACAAGTGATTTTGTCACTGGATGTGTCATTGGAGGAATAGGATCACTGTTATTTGTAACAGGTACAGAATCGGTCTTTTTGCTCCTCCTGCTGATAATATTGTTTTGGAGTTTTAGCGGTTGGTGGCATTGATATTGTGTCCTGTGCTGTGGTTGGTTGGTTATGTTGATGTCGCTGATTGGGTGTTGTGTATTCTTGACTGATCATGCTCTATGTTTGAATGCTGTAAGTTGAACATGCGTGTTGCATTGATAAAGTGTGTCAAGTCAAAAGTAGTTTCGATGTCGCTTTGTTCTTCTGATATTGACCAGGAATTAAACAGGCCATTTTTTAAGTTTTGTGGTACAGATTTTTTTTTTTTTTTGTTTTGTTTGTTCAAATATGTGTCTGATACTGAAATTGTTACCGTTTCGCAATATTTTGTGGATTGATTGACATCAAGAATTGTACTTAATATGGTCGAGTGTTGAATGTCTTTGCGAAATTTGTAATAGTAGTTATTTGTTTCGTTATTATGTTATAATAGGAAGTGTGCTTTTAAGTATGTTTCTGTGAGAAAAAACAGCTTCTTTGATAATGTGAATTCATCTTTATCGGTGGACGAGTTTGTCCGGCAGACGCAAATTCAATGTTGGTCGAATGCGTCGAAATCATTTCGCTTCTTATTTATTGAAGAGCAGGTTTGCTGCTTTTTCTATTGGTGAGAAGTATTTCATGTTTGTTCGTCATGCTGCATTGATTTACAGTTAGTGATGAGTGTTATTTATTATTATTATTATTATTATTATTATTGTGCAGTTATTTCTTCCTTCTTACGTTAGATTTACAGTAGTAGTTTTTATTATTTACTGTTGGTTTGGATGTTTTCTTTACTGGTCCTCGAGCGGGGGTACTAGATCCCAAACTTGATAGTAACCGTTTGAACTGAATTTCTTCCTCGGAATAGTTAAGTATCAGTTCCCAAGGATATTTCCATTATTCGTAGCAATTGAAGAGTAAATTCTTGGCGAGTGTGGTAGTTCATTTTGTTAGCAATCATAACCTAGTTTCGCTGTTGTGATGTACCTCAGTGTATTAATTTTACATTATGTGGGTGCATTACTGGTGCGAACTTGGATTACGATTGCTCATTAGGTGGTCATCAAAACTGGTGTAGATTTTATTTCTCAATTGTTCCGATTGGTGGAATCGGGCAAGGTTCTAGAACACAGGTCCCTCTTCCCATTTAGCTGTAATAAAGACAGAAAACAACGTGCCCTGCGGGGCTCTAACCCGCTTTTACTCGCTAACACTCAGGGGCAATACTATATGAATTAAATATTAAAGTTTGGTACGGAAAGGATGCAACCTAGCTACTAATCTATATAGGGGGACCTGTGTTCTAGAATCTTTCCATGGAATTGTTTTTGGAAATTGATCTTTGAACTGTTCCGAAGAATCGGTTCAGGTGAATCCGTTCCTATGAATGTTCTCACAAAGTGCACTCTTACCAGTCACAGTACCGGCTCCGGAGCCTTCGATGGATTTGGGAGAGATATTAAATGCCATCTCCCATCATCATCGTTCCGCTTAGTGTCGGTGCAAAAACGTGGGATATTAAACTGAAAGATATCATACGACTACATGTCGTCTTCGGAACTTAATCACAGAATGTATACTGCTTTATAATACAATACAACACTTTCACCACTTTGTTTTAAAATTTAAAATGATTAAAACGACTACTGACTTTTAAAAGTACATGCTTCCAGCTTTACCTCTGTAATTCTTTCGCCCAACTGACGCAATCACTCATTCTTGTGTACTGTATGTTTACGATGAAAAGTAACTTCAAAAACAATACCGCTACCCGCAATTCATTTGTTAGTAATCATCTTTTTCCTCTGTAAGATTTTCTTCCTTTTCTTCTAAATATTTTTAACACAATGAAATATGAACACTGTCTTATAGGCTACTATAACTACGGTACCGGTAATTTACAACGTAACACCAAAAGTTGGAGAGAGATAAAACCAAAAAAACTGGAATGAGAAAGAATCTTGGAAAGTTGAGAGAAAATTATTGTACAAATAAAAGAAAACTATGCAGTGAGAGTAATCTGGTTGTCAACTCGGGCAGCTCGTCGGCCCACTTATTACCAATGACGCCCAAAGAGACTTTACACTAATAAACCGAAAGTGGAAAAGCCGTGAGAAATATGTTGTGCTACCAAGGGTTTAATCTCTAAAAGAAACTGGTCCGATTTAGAAGTTCAATGACAGGAAGTCAGTAAGAAAGGATTTAGAATCAGTAACGAGGCAAACTATAACATAAGAGTGTTGAAGGGAAGGACAGAGGGCAGGAAATACTGAGTAGAGTAGTAGAGAAGGAGTGTAATTTGTAACTAAAATGTAGATTGAGAAAAATATTAGAAACCGGAACCAACACAGTCACGGGATTTAGAACTATGAGTATATAAATAGCGGGTATCCGAGGGAAAACGAAAAATTCAATGTTGGAAGATAGAAACATAGATGCTGGAAGGGTGAAGACCAATCAAAGAGAGCGGGTATGGGGGAAGTTTGATATCGAGATCTAAGATCGAAAGAAAGTAAGCGTACATATAAGGCAAGAGAGTCCTGGTACAAGAAAGAAGTGCGTGGAGGGGGAGAAGATGGTATAATTATAGTAAAAGAGAGTAAAGGAGGCTGCATAAGGACGAGGATGGTAGAAACTATGTGGGGAAGACGGCAATTGGAGTTTGGGAAGGAAAAGATTTGACGTAGTTGACAGAAACGTACAACCTACAGTGAGAAAGGCAGAAGAAATGGATCACTGAGAAATTGAACATAAATAAGAAGGGGGGACTTGCCCTTTCGTATAAAGTGCTGTGGCGGCAGTAGTCAGGGAAAGAATAACGCACGACAAAGGATGTGGTATTAAAGAGATCAAAGGGTTGCGATATGTTTTATGAGTTGCGGAGAAAGGAGGAAAAGACTACAGATAAGCAGGGATAGATACACTTGACAAGCAAAGTAAGAAGATGATGACTGTCGACACTCCAACGGGTGCCACTGATTTTAGGGAGAAGATTGAGATAGCGGTCAGTTTTTGTTTGAATTAAGCGAGAATGAGATGCCCAAAGCAGAGAGAGATAAATTCATGCCTTGATATTTAACAGATGAAACTCGAGAAATAGAGATACCATGAATAACCAAGCAGCAAGAGCAAGGAGATCGTTTCCAAGTTAATTACACAACATCAGTGTTAGCCCAGTGAACTGGAATATTATACTGATCACATCAGAGTGTGAAGGAACTGAGAGCAATAGTAAGAAACATGGAAACCAAGGAAGAGGTAGATGCACTAGTATAGATGACAATTCCGTCGCAAAAACCTTAAACACGTACAGTTGTACAGTCAGAAACAATATAAAATATAGGTTGGAGCAGTGTGGTCATTGAAGGGGTGGGAAAGGTGGAAATTCCTAGGCACTTCTGAACACTTCCCGGGAACCTAGTTCCCATTGTGCTTTCTAGGGGGGAACTTGGTGATGACACCCAATCTTCATACTTTATGCAGACGTTCTTACAGACGCCCTTGCTACGCTATGTACATTAGAAAAAATGATTTTTCAAGTCTTTTGTGAGAAAAAAAAAATACTGTAAACCGAGAAATCATAATCTTTTCCATATTGTACAGGGATATTTTCCTGCGAGTAAAAGTTCCTTTTGAAAAGCGTTCAGAAATTAACATTAGTCTACAAGAGTAATTTCCTAGTACAAGTATACCTATATTTTAGGCACACACTAACTTTCCCCCTTCCTCTAAGTGCTTCAACTTCCACACTGGGTTGGAGCTATCATTTCTTATACCTCCAATCTATACTTAATATTGTTTCTGACCATACCAAGATGGCGAATTTGTCGAGCCCTATATAAATTAAATAAAGGGAGGGCTAAAACTTATTCTTGAGGATGATTGAAAAATAGGTACGAATGTAGATGGTACGATTTATAAGTGAGTTATGAGTAATGCTTATAAATTTGGGAGGGGGAAACAAGTTGCCAAAGTTCATCTAGAAGGTAATACAGAAAAAATAATTTCATAGGCTCGTCCAAGATCCAAAAACACTGCATAGAGAGATTTGCGTGGAGAGAAGGCCAACCAAATATCAGAAGCTGGAGTACTAAGACAAGCATAATTGTGTAATGGAAATGGAAAAGGCTGAAAGTGCCACAAAGTAAAATTTCCAGTATTCATTAAAAACTTCCTAAAACTGTACTTTATCCTTTAAAATTTTTTCCTTGCGACTGCTCTAGAAACTAGTAGGAATTTTTCTGGCACTTTGGACCTTCTCTAGGTTATTGGCGATGTCGTTTACAACACATTCCATGCAAAAAATCGATTTTTTTATTTTTTGGCACTTTCAGCCTTTCCCATTTCCCCTACACAATTACTTTTCCTCACAGAAAAAAACAAATTGGCATTGGAAAAGAATATTACGATGTTCCACATACCATTGAAGACGATTTCTTAGTAAATGCTCAAATATTAAAAGAAAAAGGAAGAAAGAGCTTCAGCCGGTAATGATTTGCTACCCTTGGTGTTTTATTAGGTTTCAAGATAGGAGAAAAACAAATTCCTTCCAAAGGGCAGGGATATGCTCAGTAGTCCAGGCGAAGTTGTAGAGGTTAAGGAGATCCTATAAAAGAGAAAGAGGCAAGTGTTGCAGATGGCTCTATGATTATTTGGGTTTAGAGGGAGCTATGGTTAATTCACACAGAGAAAATAGAGAGTCCATTTGAGTGATAGTAGGATCTTTTTAAAAAGGGGGGGGGGGAAACCAAATGGAAAGTAACAAAGTTATAGCTGGGGCTAATTGGACATTAAATTGGAAAACCAAGGTACTGTAGAAAAATATGTATCACAGAAATAAGGGAAGGGATTGGACAATTAAGGAGCGGTAAAAAGACCAAAATTAAGAAGGTTTAGTACCAGGAGTGAGGGTAGAATAGAAGCGTCATCAAGCTAAGCGACGGGGGTGGCAAATATGGCGTTTTGGAATTGCTTTTGCACAGAAGTTACCAGTAGACAGGGTACGAAGATAGGTTTGCTGGTATGATAGCTGCGGTTTAATTATTTTGAACACTCAGAGGCCCATCATGGAGGAATAGGGCGTCGATTGGAGGAAGTAGGAGAGAAAACAGGATTGGCCAAGCGAGATTGACGGGTTCCTAATACAATTTTGTGACGAAAATTGATCGTTTGGTCAAGGGAGGATTGGAAGAGCGATGCTTTTGGTAAGTGTTGGAGGATAGAGCTATATTGAATCCAGTGTAAGGAGTGGAAAAGCGAGAAAGGGATACCTTAGATTGAGGTATAGAAACCGAAGATAATGGTGGAAAGAAGGTTGAGGAGAAGGGTCTTGGAGAAGAAAGAGCAAATGATTTGAAAAGAAAAAAACGAACATTTCAAAAGAAGAAAAATGACCTCAAAGTAGGGGTGTTCGATAAGGCTGAGGACTTATCGAACTTCGGGACTGAAAATTTATCGAGTTGTCATCGGTTACTCGAAACCTTTCGAGTATTTGAAATTATCGAAGTTTCGGGTATTATCGAAATTTCGAGTATTATCGAAGTTTCGGGTATTATCGAAATTTCGAGTATTATCGAAGTTTCGGGTATTATCGAAATTTTGAGTATTATCGAAGTTTCGGGTATTATCGAAATTTCGAGTATTATCGAAGTTTTGGGAATTATCGAAGTTTCGAGTACTATCGAAGTTTCGGGTATTATCGGAATTTCGAGTATTATCAAAGTTTCGGGTATTATCGACATTTCGAGTATTATCGAAGTTTCGGGTATTATCGAAATTTCGAGTATTATCAAAGTTTCGGGTATTATCAAAAGTAGTGATGGACAGTTCGGTTCCTTCACCTCTCCAATAATTCCTTCTTGCAGCCAAACTAGTCAAACAACTTTTTTTTATCTGATAAGTTATTGCAAAGTTGTACTTGTGAGGAGAAAGGAAAGCGTGCACAAAAGGATTGCTTTTTCGTCCTCTCCCTCGCCCCTTACACACACAGAAAGCGTTCATTTTTCCCTGAATTTTATCTGTTTGTTATTTGCTAACAGCTAGTGTATTAGTGTTGCCAGAGATACGGTCTTAAACGTACAAATAGGGTAATTTGCTCTTCATACGATATAGTATACGCCCAACACCTCAACCATATTAATCACGCACGGTGTTGCTAAAATGTTATAGCAAAATTTTATTTTTAAGCCAAATGTATTATCTTCTGTCGTGTTTGCTTTCTCTTAATGGCCACTAGTTCACACATTGCCGCAATCAGATATGATGATGCTTTGGGCGCAAACTTCCCCTTTAGCCTTTCAGTAAAATAAATGTTAGTCAAATCAGTGGTGATTTCAGGGGTTGTTTAGGAGTAATATTTCCCCACAAACATATCTCTGATCATGTTCACCGTGATTTACCAGTATTTTTGCTACTTTCACCCTCCGTGTATTCAAAATCTCCCGGGGTAGGATTACCATAATTTCTGGATATTTTTAAGAATGGTGTGTGTGTTTATTGAGAAGTTAAGAAAAGTCTAATCTTAACTTCCTAAAATGCTTATGCTCATTTTCTATACTTAAAATATATTTTTTATATTATTGTCTTAATTATTTTCCTGAGTAAAGTATTCTTGCGAAGAACACCTTATCGTTATTGATTTTTTCATAAATATCAGCACAAGACAGAATTGCAAGCCAAGCACTTGACCAAACACAGCGAAATTTCCCAGTCTTCCATTTTCCCTAAAATTTCGGGCATTAGTTAATCCCAGACAATTTTCCGGATCGGGCTTGAATCTGGGACGTATGATAATACTACGCGGGGGAAACCTTGAAATCATGACTAAGTTTAATGAAGGCGAAAAACGGAAATAAATCTATTTCCTCGACAGTGAATATATAGTGTAGCATATGTTCTATACAGTTGGTTTGTATATACATTATGATGAATCCACACACTAGCGGATCCAGAAGCGTCGTTTGGTGGAGGCAGATTGCTTCCTGGACGAATAATGTAGGTTTTAAAAACGTAAGAGTTTTGCATCAATTTAGAATAACGTGGTGCATTATTTTATATAGAGTGTTTCAAAACAACACCGCCAACGTTTGGGTTGCCACATTACCTAATTTTAGCGGATACCACCAGATTTTCAGGTCTTATATTCGTCCCCCGCTTAATCATCTCTTAATCAAGAAAAACCATCCGCTTTTTTGGATTGGAGAAAAATCTAAGACGACTTTGTTGATAAAGTGTTGTTATATTCAACGTAAACCGCTACATTTCTGTGTCAATCTCAATCGCGAGTGGACAGATGACAGAAACAAGATGAACGCAAAAACTGTCAAATTATTACTACTGGTTTTGTACAATATGAAAGACGTATCATGCGTAGAATTTTATGATAAGATTTTATGCCATCGAGATTTTTAAAGGAAGTTAAAGGGAATGAAAAATGTAAAAAAATTTGGCATAATCATACACATTTTGGTTCAAACCATGAATACTAATGTATAATCTCATGGGTGCGTATTTCTTTGATAACATTCTGTCCAGTTCAACTGAACACATCTATGTTGTTACGTAATCTATATGTTCAACTAGTCTTTATATATTCAGAAATGATTGCAAATTGAACCTACGGATCCTTAGCATATTGTTTAGATTAGATTCATTATTAGTATTTTTTCTTTTAAAATGTTTATACTGTATTTCATATATTGTGAAACTGTGGTATTTTCGTATGTTAGTATGATTTCAAGTAGAAATCTTTGAAAATGATCAGAAATTTTATAAGAGATGGACCAAGACTCCTAAATATGTTTTAGCTTTCTTACGATAAAAGTTTAGAAATTATTTTGTATTCCTTAGAGAGAAAACCGTATGAACAACATCTGCCATATATCGCTTGCTTTTTTTTTTTTTTTTGAAAACTTGTCTTAGAGAAATCCTTATTAGAGATATTTTTCTGTAATACTTATTTAATACTTACTTTACAATTCGAGACACATTTGTTGAACTTAATAAAACATTAAAGGCAAAAACTAAATTTTCTTTACTTTAGTTTTGTTAGAAAAGTACATTGGAAGTGTCACTTAACAAAGAAATCACTAAAAAATAGTCAGAAGGATCGTCAGTATTTCTAATGCACAAATTCACATCAGTACTTACGGTTTAGAATCCCCCGCTTTTCTAATTTCAAAATATGGCAACCCTATCCTGAGACCAAGATAAAACAAAAAGTATAGACCAACCTGGGTGCATAAATGCTTCCTTTTGGAGTTATAGGATGCCGAAAACATGAATAAATGAACTTTATAGGTCCATAGCTCCAATACTATAGGATCTACCGTAGTCCGGTCAAGATTTTATTTAGGAACTAGTATGTGCCCTATCCAAATATTCAAGTTTCAGAATGATCCAAATATCCCATATGATCTTTTCGCTGACATTTTCACTACAGTAACTTGAACACACTTTCCAGTACCGTTTCAGCTTGAATTAGCAGTATAACCTTGTTTCCCATAGAAAAATCTGATTACAACCGAAGTGCAATGTAATCGTAATCGGTTTTAAAGACATTGGCTTAAAAGAAAGAAACAATGATAAGTAGTCTATTGTATGCAGGACACAACAGGAGAGATAGGGTCTAATATTTCTTTCAACAACTGCAAAGCAAGTAACTGCACGACCATCTTTCTTTGAAAGTCTGTTTGCAACAATATACGAAGCAGCTGAGAGAACTCTTGAGGAAATAATGTTTTCTATTTTTCCTTAAGAAGTGATCGGAAGTTATTTTAATTTGATATGGAAATTGAATCAGAGCCATTGAAATGTAAGTCAGAGGATGTGTGTTTTTCTCCTTTCCCCTTCATCCCTTTTGTTCCTCCCTGGTTCGATCCCCTACCAAGTTTGTGGTGGACAACATCGTGTCCGTGGGTTTTCTCGGCGTACTCCCGTTTCCTTCCACATTCCCATTCCACCAATTATTCCATCATCATTCACTTGCCTTAATCATACTTCTCTCTTAGCTTAACAGACATAATAGTAGGTCATTAAACTGGAAGATTTCACTTCATCTCATTTTCCTTTAGTCTTCGTTCTGTCATATGTAAAGTTCTCCCTTGTGCATAGCATCATGCCATGAGGGCATGTAGGGAGTGTGCCCTCAGTCGTAGATGAATGTGGTGTTGTCGGCACCACGCTTCGGCCGCATCCCCCCTCCCAGGTACGCATTGAAACTGAGGTTGGTAATGCCCAGAGCCGCACGGCATCTTATGCACAAAATCAAATATCGTAAAGTAACCAAGAGCAACAGATACCTGACATATGCATTTAGACCAATCCTCTTTAAAATCGGATAATTCATTCGAAAGTTATCGTAGCTTTCAAACGCCTACGCCCAAAGTAAAAACAAATACTTCAATTCGGGAAAAATCCCCTTGTGGTATGGCAACCAAAACAATAGGTGTCTGGTGAAAGCAAAAGAGAGCATTTTAAAATGAGTTCCATCAAAATCGGACAATCCGTTCGAAAGTTATCGTCGGATGCCACATGCAAACAGACAGACAGGATGGCCTGTAATAGGGAGCTTCGCACCCAAAATTCTCAAGGTTAGTTTCACGACAATCTCAAATACTCGAAGGCATTCGAGCGCCGGAGAGTAAATTTTCGAAACGGAAGTTTGATAAGTCTTCAGCCTTATCGACTTTCCTTACCTCTACCTATATCAGTAGCTATCTCTATACAGAACTTTAAATTAAACCCTCGAAATCATATTAAAATTATTTTTCTGCCTGCCCCGTTATTGGCGCAATCGGCAAAGTGACTATTAGTAGACTAAAGGTGTCTTGGATTCCAATTCCATTCAGGTGATTCATGTTTTCTCTTCCTCTTTCTCTCTTCTGACAGACTGCTTAAACCTTATACAGATCTGTGGGGAAAAAACTTTTCCTTCACTTCATTGCTAAGGAGAGAAGTTTTAAAATGAACACTCTGCATAAATTTTATACATATTATATACAACTATGATAACCTCGAATTCATTGTTTCTTTCGAACACTCCGATAATCCCGAACTTTTCAAAATATTCAAGCGACTCGACAAATGCGATCATATTGATATATTTCTGTATTTGCTGCTTTCAAACAATTCGAGACTCTCGAAGAGTTCGAGTGTCTCGAAGTTGTCTAATGTTTCTTACATTTCGAGTGCCTCGAACACTTCGAGAGTCTCGAACATTTTGGGAGTCCCGAACATTTCAGAAGTTTCGAACATTTCAAGAGTCTCGGTCATTTCGGGAGTCTCGGTCATTTCGGGAGTCTTGAACATTTCGGGAGTCTCGAACATTTCGAGAGTCTCGAACATTTCGGGAGTCTCGATCATTTCGAGAGTTTCGAACATTTCGGGAGTCTCGATCATTTCGAGAGTCTCGAACATTTCGGGAGTCTCGAAAGTTCGATAATTCGATAAAATTAAAATTCTTTATCGATGAAACGGTTTTGAAATTTTATCGAATTGTTATCGATTACTCGATTATCGGAACAGCCCTACCTCAAAGTCGAACTACCAAAAAAAAAAGAAAAAGAAAAAGAAAGAAAGGAAAGAAAGAAAGAAAACTAATGGCGTTTATCGTCCTTGTCTTGTCCAAATGTCAGTTCTTTCGCAATAAGTTGTGAGACTTACTGCATGTTGATCAGAATATTGCAGATTTTTCACAACATATTTATTATGTATTTTACCTCAATGGTATCAAAAAGAATGTAGTGCTGGTATTTATTGTAATAAGAAAAGTAATGTAGATAGAAGTACAAAAGTTAATTTAATAAGAAATATGTTAGAAAGAATTTCCAAAATTTGTAACAAAAATGTAGAAGAGAATGTGGAAATCTTTAAAAGACAGCTGTATGAGAATGGTTATAGTAAACGGGATATCGTTAAAGCATCTGTGGTCTCGGGGAAAGGTAAAAGTGGGGAGGACAATGAGGGGGTATGGAAAGGCATTATAGGGTTAGGAGAAGATACCGAGATTTTAAAAAAGATGTTAAGAAAGCAAGGGGTCAAAGTGTATAGAAAAGGTAGCAGAACGTTGTTGGATATGGTCAAAAGCAAAGGGAAGAAAAAAGAAAAGAGAGATCAGAAAGGTGTCATTTATTGTATAAATTGTAAGGATTGTGATATGAAATATATTGGTGAGACGGGGACATTATTGAAAGAAAGAATTAAACAACATAAAAGTGGTGTGAAATATGGCAGAGAAACTAACGCAATCTTTAAACATGTAAAAGAAAAGGGACATGATGTGAACTGGGAAGAAGTTATTGTACTGGAACGGGAAAAAAGAATGTGGCCGAGAAAGTGGAAAAAAGGCCTGGTGGATAGAAAAGGAAGAGGATGTAAACTTAATGAATTGGACCAAAGGTATCAGCATTAATAAAGAATGGAGAAATATTATTGATAAATACAGAAAAATGTATATGAATTAATGTATTCAATGGTTGCTTGCTCCTTGTTGTTTCTTTCTGGTAAAATGTTATGTTGTCCCATTGGTCAGTTCAGATAGATTTCCACGCTTCTGATTGGCTGTTTGAACGGGCCAATGAGAGAGCAGATAGGGAGATGAATTGTGTATATATACTTAAGTAATTTTTTGTATCACTCAGTAGATCTATCGGATCTAGAGAGAGGAGATGCTGCAGCTGAACAGAGGAATCATCATCATCATGACTGTGGATACCTTGCGGTGTTAACTAAGCAGTCATTGACTGGAATCACAGCCAGAAATAGCGGCGAGTTAAAAACTTTTGTGAGCAGAGAAGAGTACTAGCCACAGGATAGTCTTTTCAGATAATTCTGTGAGCATCGTAAGAGAGAGAGTTAGTGTGTAAATAAAGAACTAAAAAATTACATACACAGTACACACACCGCTTCCTGGAGAAATAGAAATTGTTTTACGTCGGCTGGACCCCCTGTCGTGAGTCAAGCTTCGCGCTGGCCATATAGGTTGTACAGCCTTTGGCGACAGTCGGCTGACGTGAACACAATACTATCTCTTTGGGATAGCATTAGAGAGGCAAAAAACACAAAACTTAGAGAAACCTTTCCCTTCTCACCGAAACGAGTTTGATCACAAACCAAGAAGTGCGGCCCTTTCCAGAGACATGCCCAGACCCCGAAAAAAGACACCAAAGAGAAGACCGGCGGAGACAAATACAGAGGAGATGCAAGCAAAGCATGAGGCCTACATGGAACCCTTCTTGCAAGTTGCCCCAGTGATCATCCAGGACGTGTACCCAACTTTTTGTGAACTGGACGTAGTCAGAACCATAGCAAGAAAGCTTCACAGATACGAGTTTGAAGTGAAGCGCTTAAGTGAACATAACTATAGTGTGTATTTCAGAACAGAAGTGTCACGGAACATGTTCCTGAAGATCTTCAAAAACACGGAACCAGCTGCAACTTTCGGCTCCACGTCAGTTCTTCTGGAAGGACACGATGCCAATCAACACGGAACTGCAAAATCTCCAGATCCTCAACAAGACGATGACACACAGGCAGAGAAACAAGCGCCCACACAGGTGAAAAAACCACACTCCGGCTCTTATGAGGGCCACACTAACATGCAGGTGAAAAACCAATCAAGTCAGGTGACGAAGCCACACACATTAGAGAAATCCGGCTCTTATGAGGACCACAGAGAAACCACACCAGAGGAGAGATCAGCACAAAAAGAAGAAAACAAACACCAAGACAACTCTTCCCAACGCGAAGAAGCTCAGAAAGAAGTGCAAAATTACCAGACGGACGAGGGCGATTTCCAAATTGTGCAAAAGAAAAATAGAAGAAAACCCAATGTTACTACCAGGAAGCCAGAAAAGAAACCACAACGAGAAACAACATATACTTGCGTGATCAAAGGAGTTCCCGTCACAAGCAGCATAGAACCAATCAGAACAGCACTCATGGAGCAGAATATTAAATTCACCAATCTCATTCGTGTTCAAACGAAAACAGGCCCAGCACGTATGCTGCGACTATTCTCTACCAGTGCAGACGACGTAGACAAGCTAACAACTCGTGGACTAACAGCCCAAAATAGACGCTATAAAGTAGAAAACTCCAAACTTCAGCCAAGACCGTTGCCCTGCTGGAATTGCTACCAGTACGGGCATCGCCGCAACCAATGTACAGCACAGCAAGTATGTTTCCGTTGTGGTCAATCTCACTCAGAGGACTGTAGAAAACCCATTAACAAAAACTTCTGCGCTACTTGCAAAGAAGAAAACCACAGAACTGGAAGCAGCAGTTGCCCCAAAAAACCGAAGGTATATAAGCAACAGAAATTCACCAATATCTCAATAGAAGAGTCAACTACCACAACTGGCCCTTTTCAGGACCAGAACATGCAGGAATCATTACCATCCAGCGAACTTCAACATCACAACCCAACAGAAGAACAAATCAACACAGCAATAGAGTCTGCAACCAACCACATCATCACATGGGTAACTACAGTTTTAGCAATAACAACACTACTCAACGAACGCCATAGAATGCTAGACGCCATACAAATTGCAACAAAGAAAGTTTTCTCCAAAACTATAAATGCACTGACGACAACATCCGGTAAGCTCCACATTACTAGGCCCACCTATGCTGAAAAATTAAAAGAACAAGAAAAACCTACTAGCACTGACGACTCAGAAGACAAGACCACCAATAGGAGTAAGGAAATCCAGCCTCCTCAAAATACACGCAGTAGTAGCAGCAGAAGGAAAAGATAGGTGAAGAAGAAGAAAGCTGCAGCCTGCAACCCGATGACAACCACAGCACAGACATGGACTACGAGATGGATAATCTTGCATGTTAAAAAAAATAACAGTTATCCCACTAACAAAACACTACCCCATTACAGACAACACAGATTTGAATTAACAATTAACAAATTTTAAGATAGGTTTACAATTAAAACAGATAAGTTATTAATTTATTACTACAGACTAGTTTACATGGATTTTTTCCACTCTTCATAAATGGTTTTGCCATGTAAATACTTATGCATGCAGCATGACCGATTAAGGGGGTTTTTCCTGGTTTCCAGGTTTTTTATCCCTCTCTCAAAACATAATAAATATTCTCTCGCGCTTTCCTATCATCTAATTTACTCTTCTTTCCTTCTATTTACACAACTTTAGATCCGCGGAAAGTGTCTTCGTATAAGATAGAAGCCGCGACATACACTCCCACTCGACAGATGCTATAGATTACTAACTGCATGTGAGGAGAGGCATGTAGACAGATGGTTGATGCCTTACTCTCTATCAGGGCGCGGGCTATCCTGAGGGGCGTCCTTATTTTTAACTTTTCTGTTTCTGTTTCTGTTTCTGTATCACTCAGTGTACGTCTGATGAGGATCTTGGCTAGAAGATCGAAACGTCACGTGTAAATGTGTTTTTGTATTAAATAAGTGCAGTCTTGTTCAGCAGTGTGTTTATTTTTCTGGTTTTGTTCGCAAGACGTTGACTATGATTGTGTGTCAGTATGTATTTTACCTAATATTATTTTTGTGTCACACCAAGACAAGACACTTTCTGGTGCTCGTCTCGTCTTGCGCGCATTCCCAATACTGCTCGTTGGTTGTCCCTAGTTTATAGTATTTAGGCTGCAAAAAACTTCCGTTTTTTAAAGAAAAAAAAATATATATTTCAAATACCGACTATTTTCAAACTCTTTTGTGCTTCCACTACCTCTAAAGGCATTTAATTTAGCGAAACTTCTTGAACGGAAAAATCGAGTATTTCGACGTCTTTTTTCCTACTCTCTTCTTTAAAATTCATGTTCTAACATCAAATATATAAAATGGATAAACTATCAACTAAAAAGAAAACTTGACTTAAATAAACTTGGTGTTTGCAAGTTTTCTTCTAAGTGAAGAGCGAACCTAAATATTTGCAAGTTTTGTTCTAAGTGAAGAGCGAGTCTAAATGTTTGAAGAAACGTCAAAGCCACGCTGAACGGGATGAAATGTGTGATTTTATACATGGCGTAAAGAGCCCAAGCCTTCCAAAAGTCTTCTTCTCTCGTTGAGTTTGAAGGAACTTTAGCTATTACTTCAGTTATTCAGGCAGAAAGCTGATATGAAGGCTGAGTGAAAATTTGTACTTCGTATAAGGAGAAGCCGCACAACATATAAAAATAAATGCGAACTGTAATGCATACAATATACAAGGTGGAATAAAATACATGTTACAGCGCCCGGGAGATGATTCTATACATGAAAACAAAAAAAAAAGTGTATTTGACTTAAAGTGAAATGCATCGTCCTAACCAAATTATGAGCTATTGCAAATGTTGGTAAATGACATATGACATCGCATTGCCGATAAACGAGAGATGCGACAACTAGCTGTTCCAAAGATTTTGGATAATACCTGATTGACAAAAGGAGAGTGGCAGGGACGTGGTGCAAGGATTTGCCCAGAGGGAGGACAGGGATCCAGTGCCTGTGTGCACTGACCTGGACAGACACACAATACGGGAACAAAAAGCAGATAAACGACAAATCATGCATGCGCAGTACATAACGACCGGACGTGATCAGTGACGTTGCAACAGGAGACACGGAGTATGTACCATCTCTCTCTCCCAATGTGAAACGAAAGGCCCAATATGAAACGACAATTTACTTGAGGAGACTGAAAATGCCAGAAAGATGTGAACTCCTATCAGACCGACGTAGCTTTCCTCAGACAAGCGCCGTTGATGTCAATGGAAGGACGGGTATGTCGAATTACAAGAACCACCATCGTCTAAGGATAATACAAAGAAAGTTCTTACCTCCAAAATAAAATACTAGAGTAGTTTCTCAAAATGGCGTCCATGAACATCCGTGCACGCACAGTATCTGCTAACAATATTGAGATACAGCCGGTCCCACATGTCAAACATGTGCAGCACTTCGTTCACAGCAGTGCGAATGTGTGCAGATGAATCTTATGACGCGCATACTACACGCTTGAGATGGAAAAAGGCTGGTATGGTAACGTTCTAGGTAGTACACCTTGACAAACGCAATACTTGGTGGTGTGATTCATTCGCCTTGCATATCTATCTTATCTGGTACAGTTCCCTATATATTTCACAAAGTTGTCACTGCAGTGTGTTCAAACAATCTTGTGCAACGGTACAATGGCGCCGTATACGTTTAGTGAGTACATCGATATGATCCTGATCTACAGCGAGTGTCGATGCAATCTGTGAGCTGCCAGTCGCTTTTATGTGGAACATTTTCCCAATCGTCTCTAGCCACCAATTATTATGTTTGCGAGAATCGAAGTGTATCTACAGGAAACAGAGGTAACTATAGTGCTCCAAGGACTCGCAGTAGTAATGGGGACACTCTGCCTAACTTTGGACTTTGACCCCGACCTTTGTGACGTCATAGGTCAAAGGTCAATGACCTTGGCCCGGGGTCAATGACCTAGGGGTACCTAGGACCACCCCCTCTAAATTTTGGGAGGGGTACCTTGGCCAACCCCCTAAATTTTGGCAGGGGTACATAGGACCACCCCCCTTAAATTTTGGAAATTGCCAAATCTAAAAATTGGGTGTGGTAGCCTAGGACCACAGTATGTACCTCTATCAGTATTGGGTGTCTATGTCGTTCCCTTTTATGAGTAAAAAATTGCCAAAAAGTCAAATTTCGGGGGTTTTTGACCTAATTTATCCCCTTGGATGAGGTGTTATTACCCTATATGGTTATATGGGCGTATACAGGGGTCCATTCCCTTTCATAAGACATGGGTATATTAATGCACCCCTTGAAAAATTTGGGAGGGGTACCTTGGCCCACCCCTTAAATTTTGGAAATTGCCAAATCTAAAAATTTGGTATGGTAGCCTAGGACCATAGTATGTACCTCTATTAGTATTGGTTGTCTATGTCGTTCCCTTTTATGGGTAAAAAATTGCCAAAAATTCAAATTTCGGGGTTTTTTGACCTAATTTATCCCTTTTGATGAGGTGTTATTACCTTATATAGTTATATGGACGTATACAGGGGTCCATTACCTTTCATAAGACATGGGTATATTAATGCACCCCGGGAGGGGTACCTTGGCCCACCCCTTAAATTTTGGAAATTGCCCAATTTAAACATTGGGTATTATAGTATAGGACCCTAACATGTATTATGATAAATTTGGGTGGTCCACCTCGTTCCCTTTTAGGGGTACAAAATTGCCAAAAATATAAACGTAAGCAATACGTTGTACCACGTGTTTGGTTTTTGGTCCATTTTATCCCCTTGGATGAGATCCTATGATTACAGGGATCTATTTCCTATCTTAAGACATGGGTATATTGTTGCACCCTTCTTAAAATTTGGCAAGGGGTCCACTGAAATTGTCCAATTTAAGCATAGTATAGGACTTCAATATGTTTCGGTGGTCCTATTGCCAAATTTTTAAGTACAACCACGTGTTTGGTTATTGACTCAATGTATCCTATTTGATAAGGTATGGACGGGTATCCCCTTTCAATTTGGTATAACCCCTCGGGTGTAGTACGGTCACGTGATCGATGATTTGGTTTTGATGCGCGACGAGGTCCCTGGTCAATGTTCTCTAGGAAGTAGGTGGAAACTTTGATAGGAAAGATTCATGACATTTAATTTTTTTTGCAACTTTCAAACTAAAAAAAAATCAAACCAAAGTTTTTTCAAAACAAAAATTTGAAACGAAAAATTTTGAAACGAAAACATTTGAAACAAAAATTTTGAAACGAAAAATTTTCAAACAAAAAAATTTCAAACAAAGTTTTCAAACAAAAATTTTGAAACGAAAAAATTTCAACCAAAAAATTTGAAACGAAAATTTTTTTTCAAACTAAAGAATTTTGAAAACAAAAAAAAGTTTGAAGCAATATTTTTTTTGAAACGAAAAATTTTTCAAACTAAAAATTTGAAACAAAATTTTGAAAACAATAATTTTCAAAACAAAAAATTTCCAACAAAATTTTCAAACAAAAATTTTGAAACAATTTTCAAAACAAATTTCAAACGAAAAAATTCCAAACTAAAAAAAAATTCACGTAATTCACGTTTCACGGTTAACCGTCAAACTATCCGGTTTTTAACTAT
Organism: Thermobia domestica; assembly: GCF_964235325.1. Taxonomy (NCBI): domain Eukaryota; kingdom Metazoa; phylum Arthropoda; class Insecta; order Zygentoma; family Lepismatidae; genus Thermobia; species Thermobia domestica. Next base: position 20,616,328 of record NC_137459.1, on the reverse strand, counting down.
TCGATTAACAAATAAACGGTTTTCAACTATTCGATTAACAAATAAACGGTTTTCAACTATTCAATAAACAGATGAACGGATTTTTCCTTTTCACACCAGTGAGTGTAAGAATTGTTGTACTCGCTTTAAATACGCATCATTTTTGAAACAAGGTGTTAGTGTTCATCATGGATACACAGTGGAAACATCCATTTACCTGTATTCTCGCAGGGCCTAGTGGGTGTGGAAAAATTGTATTTTGTGAAGCGATTACTGTCACATCTCCCAACCATGATCAATGCAAAATTTCGTAAGATATACTGGTATTATGCTGAATGGCAAGACGTGTATGCAACAATGCCGGTTCCAGTAGAATTTCACGAAGGACTTCCACGAATGAAAGATTTTCAGCCTCAAGATGGACCACATTTGATTATTATTGATGACCATATGCGAGAAGTGAATAGTGATATTGTTGATATGTTCACAAAAGGATCACATCATCGAAATATTAGTGTGATTTTTATAACACAAAATGTATTTCATCAAAGTAAAGCAAATAGAAATATGAGTTTAAATTGTTCGTATTTGGTGTTGTTTAAAAATCCACGTGACAAGTCACAAGTCAAGCATATGAGTTATCAAATCATGCCTGAGCATCCACTGTTTCTACAAGAAAGTTATGCAGACGCAACAAGAAATCCACATGGCTATTTACTGATGGATCTTAAACAAGATACACCCGATGAAATGCGATTTCGTACAAATATTTTCCCCGACGATTTGCATCATTATGTTTACGTACCAACAAAACATGTTTAAATTATTGTGCATGTGAAAAGAATGACTTAGTCTGTCACGATGTCTCCTACAGTGAAACACGCTGATCTGCTACGTGCTCTGCACAAAGCTAAACCAAGATTGCGTAAAGCTATTATTGCCAATGCAGACGCTTCATTAATTCAAAGTATTTGTGAATGTTGTTATAATGTCTTAAAAGGCAATGTTCCACTGACAAGTGCGCAGAAGTCAAGATTAAAGCGTTACAAGAACACGCTCCGCTATCTCGTAGACAATACAAAATCATTGGATAAAAAGAAGAAACATTTAGCCGTACAACAAGGAGGATTCTTACCTGCATTACTTGCACCTATTGTAGGAAGTGTGTTATCCAGTATTTTGTTTAAACAATAAACATCATGGAACATAGCAAGAAGATGGTTTTAGTGCCACCAGAAATGCTTCAACGAATGCATGCATCATCATCCCGTGTGAGTGAAAATCGAGAATCTAATCTCGATCGTGAAATGCAATCCATATTGAATACATCGTATCCAAGTGATGAAGAAAAATGGAATCAGTACAATAGAATATTACAGAAATATCTTTATGTGATACGTAAACAAGAAGAACCAATACCACTTACAATTACATCAATGAAACCTGATGGTGACGTCCCGAATGTTGACGATAGCACGAAACAAGAAATTTTAGCCGCAATACCACAAATGTATCGTAAGAAAGCCGAACTACTATTCCGTCGTTTAAAACAAGATGACGCAATTACGTGGGATCATAAAGGAACAGTGTACATCAACGATAATAAACTACATGGATCCAATATTGTAGATTTAATGTGTGATGTGACTCGACCGAGGAAACATTCTAATCCTCAAGGCTGGGAATTGTTTTGCAACTACCTTGCATCGTCAAACACACCTCAAGAATTGATTGGTAATCCACGAAGATTAAACTATATTGTCAAGCATAATAGTACATCAGCATCTGAAGGATCTGCACCACCAAAACCGGCACCTGAATTATTTTCTTCCGGAGAAGAAGAAGAAGAAGAAGATGATGATGATGTTTTAGAAGTCCGACCAAAAAGAAAACGTATCATTCCACAATGGTCAACGTACAAACCATGAACAAAAAGTTGAAATCCATTTATTACAATCCAGCACATCCTGCATCGTTTTCTACTGCAAAGAAATTATCGCAAGCCACAGGAAAATCTATACCTCTAGCCAAAATAAAACTTTGGTTAAACAAACAACCTACCTACACGTTACATCGTCCTGTACGTCGTCGTTTCCGTAGAGATTTTTATCTTGTCAACAATATTGATGATCAATGGGAATGTGATTTAAATGATTTACAATCACTTCAAAACTATAATGACAATTACCGCTATATTCTTACAGTGATTGATGTGTTTAGTCGGTACGGGTGGGCTGTACCACTAAAATCAAAAAGTGCCGAGGATATAGTGAATGCATTTGAAATGATTTTCCAGGACAGGAAACCAATTGTACTACGTAGTGATCAAGGAACTGAATTTACCAACAAGACATTACAAAAGTTTCTCAGGAAACACAACGTGCAACATGTTACAACAACGGATCCAGATATTTTAGCGTGCATCGCAGAAAGATTTAATCAGACATTGAAACATCGTATGTGGAAATACTTTACCAAATATCAAACATACAATTACATCAAAGTATTGCCTTTACTTGTAAAAGCATACAATGAAAGTCGGCATTCCAGTATTAAAATGGCACCTGCAAACGTTTCTCAGGACAATTTACTGGAGGTGTGGCATAACTTATACGACAAAAAGCTACAACGTTCAAAACAAGATACGGATTTGTCTGTTGGTGATACTGTTCGTATAAGTAAAACAAAACGTATCTTTGACAAGGGTTACCTCGAGAACTGGACTTGGGAAATATTCAGAGTAAAAGCCATTGTACCAAGAAACCCACCAGTGTATCGACTAGAGGATTTAAATCATCAACTCATCGATGGTGTTTTCTACAGAGAAGAATTACAACCAGTACCGCTCCCTTCGACGTTCCTCATCGATAAAATATTACGTACAAGAACAAAAGGTCGCAGAAAGGAGTATCTCGTCCAGTGGAAAGGATATCCTTCCTCATTCAATTCGTGGATCCCTGCAACTTCATTGAAGAAGAAGAATGGAACCTGATCAAGATTTTTACGTTACACTTCCCAGTAATAGTTCCATGGATTATTTTCCAGAAAATACATTGACTTCATATATTACGAAATTACAACGACGTGTAGAGTTTCGCCAGAAATGAGATGTGGCAATTGTAGAGATTCATTATCCACATTCTTTGCTGAACATTAACAGTAAAAACAATAAAATATATTACAAATCATCAAGTAGTAATGATCAAGAACCGTGGAAGGTTGTAACGATCCCTGTACGCTATTATAACAATATACGGGATCTTATTCATGCAATTAATATACATCATAAAGAAACCAATTTATTTATATCTCATGACGCAACTAATAATATATGCCTCATAAGACATCCCAAAAAGGAAATCCATACTTCTGTACAAATTTCACCAAGTGTTAGTTTAATGCTTGGATTTGAACCGAAAAGTGATTTAAAAGATATGGAAAAGGGACAATATACACCGGATGTACGATTAGGCTTACCATCACAAATGTACGTCTATTGTGACATTATTGAATCTGTCATTGTTGGAGATACAATGGTACCCTTGCTACGAATTGTCAACATGGATCCTGTGAATCATACTTTTGGAACTCATGCAGTACAAATCTTTAATCCTGCACATTATATTCCGGTGGAAAAAATGAATTTTGAGCAAATACAAATCGATATAAGGGATAGCACAGGTCATCGTATGCCATTCACCTTTGGAACGGTGTGTACAAAACTACATTTCCGTCGTCGTCGTCATGACTGATCCGTATTTGCAATACTACCAAAAACAAGCGTTGTCCGGTATCGGCAACGTCTATGTGGGAAGTCCCTATCAAGCAGGACATGGCATTGGAAGTTTCCTTGGTGGCTTATTTCGTTCAGTGTTACCACTTGTGAAGCAAGGCGCTAAAACTGTGGGAAAAGAATTATTAAAATCAGGTGCCAATATGATTAATGATGTTGTGATCTCGAATCAACCGCTGGAAGAATCGTTTCATCAACGGATGCAAGAGGCAAAATCAAATTTACAAGAAAAAGCTAAAAATAAGTTGAAAACTATGCTGGGAAGTGGATATAATAAACGAAAATGGGATGACTGCTCTCAGTTTGAGGTTGATCTTCCAACGATCAACAACACCATCAATCCTACAAAGAGACGTAAATTATCACATAAGAAGAAGAAGAAATCATTGGCATCGTCACCAGATATTTTTGATTAATTCAACGATGGCTTTCTTACATCATCAATCCTGTGAATGTGTAAAAAGTGAATTGGACATTTTTTCAACGTTGCCCACGCAAACCAGTGTTCTGGACAATCGTATTATTGGCTACAAACCAATTAGTTCAATAGCTGAAAATTCACCAATAGAATTTGTAGTGAGTGGTAGCAGTGATGAATATATTGATTTACCACAAACCTTATTATACATCCAAGCACAAATTGTGAAACCAGATGGTTCATCCTTCACCAATACGGATAAAGCAATTGCACCTGTCAATGATTTTCTAAATGCTATGTTTAGTGAAGTACAAATCTACTTGAACAATAAACTGATTTCATTTCCGTCACATAATCATCCATATCGTTCGTACCTGGAAAAACTGCTCAATTATAGTGATGGAGCTAAAAATACACATTTACAAACAGCAATGTGGTTTCAAGATACGGCTGGTCATATGAACGCAACCACAAGTGAGAACAAAGGATTTCAACAACGCTATGAACTGACAAAACAAAGTATGAAATTCGATATGATTGGACATCTTCATTGTGACATTTTTAATCAAGATAAATTTTTAATTCATGGAGTGGAATTACGTGTGAAACTTATTCCTGCAAAACCAAACTTTTGTCTCATGGCCGGTGAAAGTGGTGTCAATGCAAAAATCAAATTCTAGATGCATCGTTGCAGGTGAAAAAAGTCAACATTAGCCCTAGTGTCAAATTGGCACACAATAAAATTTTACAATCTACACCGGCAAAGTATCCTCTGACAAGGGTTCAAATGAAATCATTTACCATCCCGAAGGATATACAATCCAAAACTATTGATAACCTGTTTATGGGAACATTGCCAAATCGTATTATTGTAGGATTTACATCGAATGAAGCATCCAGTGGAACTATTACAAGCAATCCATTTGAATTTCAACATCTAAACATTAATTTCTTTACATTGTACGTGGATGGAAAAGCTGTACCTTCAAAACCATTGCAACCCAACTTTGAAGAAAATCTCTACATTTCATCGTACCACACATTGTTCTCAGGCTCTGGCATACATTTTACCAATACTGGAAATACAATTTCAAGAGCCGACTACAAGAATGGATATACACTGTTTGTATTTGACCTAACTCCCGATTCTTCTGCTGGAGATTGTCACTATTGGAATTTACAACGACATGGCGCCATCCGATTGGAAGTTCATTTCCAAGAGAAATTAGCAGCACCTGCAAACTGTATTGTGTATGGGGAGTTTTCCTCACTCCTAGAGATAGACCACCAGCGCAACATTATCCTGGACTTTTAAATTACAAGGTACGTATACGTTATGTATCATTTCCATTCACGATGTTGAATACATTACAATTAGCTAGTGCTTTACACGGTAGTCCATTGTTCAGAAATCATTTTACCGGGGTATTTGCAAGCGATGAGTTGCCCTCACGGATTTCTCTTCCTCTGGCAATCATTGTAAATACAGATCCATCCACAAAACTAGGAAGTCATTGGATTGCAATTTATATTGATCATCGCGGTGTTGGAGAATATTTTGACAGCTATGGCCTTCCTCCTTATGTACCACAACATGTTGCATTCTTAAAACTTCATTGTATGTACTATAAATATAATAATAGCCAAATGCAAAGTCTTGGTTCATCCGTATGTGGCTATTATGCTTATTTTTATTTGTGCTGTAAAGCCCAAGGAAAATCTCTGCGTGAAATTCAATACTTGTTCACAACAGTACCCACGGTTAATGATCGTAGACTGCTGCAATATACCTTCCAGGTAATTTTATCATATTTATCATTGTAAGTGTATTGTTTAATCATCATCTATTTCTATACTAATCATCTTTTTCCTCGTTCTTTTTTACAGAATTCACAATACGAAGCTTTGCAAACGGGTGCTATGCTGCAAAACATGGAAACAAATCATTACAATCAAGAAGAGGGGGCAGTCTAATGAAGAAACTCAGCTCAATATACAAACATTGTCAATAAGAAAGAAAAAGAAGAAACCAGAAAAAATGAATAAAATACAATTTATGCTTATTTATGTGTTTTTATTGTCCATTCCACATACAACGTTATCAGATTCTCCTAAAGAACTGTGCGATATAAGACGAGAACCCTGGACAAAGTTTCCACCTAATTCCTAGAGAACATTGACCAGGGACCTCGTCGCGCATCAAAATCAAATCATTGATCAAGTGACTGTACTACACCCGAAAGGTCCTACCAAATTGAAAGGGGATACCCGTCCATACCTTATCAAATAGGATAAATTGAGTCAGTAACCGAACACGTGGTTGTACTTAAAAATTTAACAATAGGACCACCGAAACATATTGAGGTCCTGTACTATGCTTAAATTGGACAATTTCAGTGGACCCCCATTGCCAAAATTTAAGAAGGGTGCAGCAATATACCCATGTCTTATGATAGGAAATGGACCCCTGTAATCATAGAATCACATCAAAGGGGATAAAATGGACCCAAAAAAACAAACACGTGGTACAACGTATTACTTACGTTTATATTTTGGCAATTTTTGTACCCCTAAAAGGGAACGATGTAGACCATCCAAATTTATCATGATACATATTGAGGACCTGTACTATAATACCAAATGTTTAAATTGGGCAATTTCCAAAATTTAAGGGGTGGGCCAAGGTACCCCTCCCGGGGTGCACCAATGTACCCATGTCTTATGATAGATAATGGACCCCTATACATAACCATATAACCATATAAGGTAATAGGACCTCATCAAAGGGGGGTAAAATGTACCAAATACCAAACACGTGGTTGTACTAAAATTTTGGCAATTTTGTACCCCTAAAAGGGAACGAGGTGGACCACCCAAATTTATCATAATACATGTTAGGGTCCAATACTATAATACCCAATGTTGAAATTGGGCAATTTCCAAAATTTAAAGGGGTGGGCCAAGGTACCCCTTCCAATTTTTTAAAGGGGTGCACAAATGTACCTATGTCTTATGAAAGGGAATGGACCCCTATACATGACCATATAACTATATAGGATAATAACACATCATCAAAGGGGATAAAATCGACCAAACACCAAACACGTGGTATAACGTATTGCTTACGTTTATATTTTTGGCAATTTTGTACCCCTAGAAGGGAATGAGGTAGACCACCCAAATTTATCATAATACATATTAGGGTCCTATACTATTATACCCAATGTTTAAATTGGTCAATTTCCAAAATTTAAGGGGTGGGCCAAGGTACCCCTCCCAAATTTTTCAAGGGGTGCATTAATATACCCATGTCTTATGAAAGGGAATGGACCCCTGTATACGCCCATATAACTATATAGGGTAATAATACATCATCAAAGGGGATAAATTAGGTCAAAAACCCCCGAAATTTGACTTTTTGGCAATTTTTTACCCATGAAAGGGAACGACATAGACCCCCAATACGGATAGAGGTACATACTGTGGTCCTAGGCTACCATACCAAATTTTTAGATTTGGCAATTTCCAAAATTTAAGGGGGGTGGTCCTATGTACCCCTGCCAAAATTTAGGGGGTGGGCCAAGGTACCCCTGCCAAAATTTAGAGGGGGTGGGCCATGGTACCCCTAGGTCATTGACCCCGGGCCAAGGTCATTGACCTTTGACCTATGACGTCACAAAGGTCGGGGTCAAAGTCCAAAGTTAGGCAGAGTGTCCCCATTACTACTCTCGCTGTACAACAGAATTTTATGAAGCTGTGTTGGAGCTTGTGGCGCAATCCCTATCAACCAGTGTTGCATTATTGGTCGTACCTTGGATGGAGCTCCACCTATATCACCTACAAAGAGTGCAGGTTATGGGGCAAAGGAATTTTACGCCTTAACAACGCTCATAATTCTGATTCGACATTAATATCGATCGATTACTATTTTCATGTTTACGTCTCTACGTCAGCCCCTGTGTGTAAATGGGAGATTAAATTATAGTTAAACGGAATCGGAAGTGACACTATTTACCTAAGCGATTCCCATAGCGAGTCCGAAAGCTGTGGATTCGACACTAATATCTATCGCTTTTATATGTATCCTCCTACCACTCCCCATGTGTAGAAAGTTTGTTTAAAATTACTTCAAGCATACCAGTATTATGTTGGAACACACATACATATAAACATACATTTTTACACACACACACACACACACACACACACACACACACACACACATATATATATATATATATATATATAAGAGAGGGAGAGAGGGCGACCAAAGCGTCATCAATTCCATATACCAAAGCTTTTCAGAGTATTGAACATAAAATCTATGTAATGAAGTTCCGTTCCACCTTCCTTACTAAACCACAATTTCAAACTGATCTTTGGGGATCGTGAATTTCTTATGACGAATGGGACTAGCAGTTTTTTTTCTGGAACCATGATCCGATTTCGGATATTCTCTGTTTATACCCGCATGTTCTCTTTACGCCTCGAACTTTCAAGAACATAAATCTCATGCTGTAATGAGAATATTGAGAAGTAACTTCCGTATGACAAGTCGCTACAGATAAATACACCTTACAACTTATTGTTGTTACATGATTTTCTTAATTTATATTTAAGAGCCTACCTTACTAAAATAATACGAAATTTACAATTTTTCTTTTGCTTGATTATTCATCAGTGAAAGGAGATAATGAAATGCAAGTCACCACAATCATAGATAATGCTATTCTACAACAGAAAATATGAACCTGAAGAATGTTCAGTGTTGCAATCCACAGAAATTACAGTGTTGTCAGAAAAACAATTTCCCTAAAATCTAAGTTAAGACAAAGAGTAGACGAATAAACTCAACTGAATTTGATTACGTATCATGTTGTTTTGGTTTCTTGTGAACTACTTTTTAATTAACATTATTATTTAGTTTTAATAACTCTATGTTAAAACTATTTTGTTTATTACAAACTAAATACAACTATTATTTTAAAAAGTAGTTCACAGGAAACCAAAACAATATGATACGTAACCAAATGCAGTTGAGATTGTTCCTCTACTCGCTGCCTTAACTTAGATTTTAGGGGAATTGTTTTTCTGGCAACACTGTAATTTCTATGGATGGCAACACTGAACATTCTTCAGGTTCATATTTTCTGTTGTAGAATAGCATTATCTATGATTGTGGTAACTTGCATTTCATTATCTCCTTCCACTGATGAATAATCAAGGAAAAGAAAAATTGTAAATTTTGTATTACTTTTAGTAAGGCAGGCTCTTAACATTCATATATAATATACCGACGTTCTGTCAACAGCTACCACATCTCAGATGTTACATTTTAATGTTACATTTTAAACATAATAATTACTTATGTCCTGAAATGATTGTATATATATATATATATATATATATATATATATATATATATATATATATAACTGATTTATTTTAATGTAATCATTTTATATAATTTTTCATGCATTGAGAAAAATAGAACTTCATGCAAAAAATTTGACCAAAAGAAGAAGCGAACTCACGACCTTACGATTTGAACTCCCGCGGTTTACCACGGAGCAAACATGCCAATTTTGGCTGTGCTCCTTCTAACTAAATACAACTGAATTCCCAAGACAATAACTTTCACATCCGTTTCAAATTCTGTCGTTCTTTTCTCGTTTGTCTTTTTATTTTACTATGGACGCGAGAACTGTGTTCACTCTTTCATTTTGTTGGAAGTTTACTTTTGCATATGGAAATGTTCTTTTACGTATCTAAACCTAAATGATAAACCGGGCATGTGCTGACATGAATACATAGTTTCGAAATATTCTATCATTTAGTATTTCAATCAATGTTTTTTTTTTTCTACACAATAACACTTCAACATGTCTTATTGTACTTAAAAGAATTTAAAAAGAAAAAATCTGCACAATTTTTCCCGATTGCGAAGGTTGACTTGGATATTCGAACCTGGCATCTTTGGTTTACTGTTTCCCGAAGATACCCGAAGTAATTTTTGCCTCAAAAGAGCCATAATCAATGGGCTCAATCTTTTTGGAACAAGGTTTATATGTTTGTTTCCTTCTGTAGTAACGTCATTAATTTCTTTCAGTTGTTAGGCACTGCACATTCATGTTTCGTCGTTTATCTGCTTTTTTGTTTCCGTATTATGTGTAAGTCTGCCCAAATCAGTGCACACAGTCACCGGATCCCTGTCCTCTTTTTGTGCGAATCCTTGCTCTGCCTCCCCACCACTCCCCGACAACTCTGCTTTTGTCAATCAGGTATTACTTCTTACAAAATCTTTGGAACTGCTACTTGTCGCATCTCTCGATTGATCATAATCCGATGTCACATGTAATTTTCCAATATCTGCAATAGTTTATAACTCGGTTACGACGCCACAATTTCACTATGAGTCACATTGCATTTTTTGTTTTCATGTGAAGGATCATCTCCGAAGTGTTGTATCATGTATTCTGTTACACCCTGTATATTGACATTGTATTACATTATTGTGTTTAATCTAAAACTAAATTTGACTGGTGTGTTCTATTTTGAGCACTTCGTTTCTAAAGAGCTTAAATATTCCCGTTTCCTTTCACATTCTCAGTCCACCAATTTTTCTATCATTATTCAGTTGCTTAATCATCCGCCTCCCTTAGCCTGAAGGGCATCATCGTGGGCCGTTTCATTTCACTTCATTTCGTTTCGTTTCAAAGAACTTAAATATTAATATTACAAACCACATAATTATTTTAAATTGAGATACAAAATAAATTTGGAAGACTACTAACAAAAAACTCGTAGTATATAGAATGGCTAAGTTACAAGGTTATTAGCAGGCTATTTCTTGGATTGTTATTGTTATTGGATTAGTGTTTAGCGTCCATATTGTTGCGAAACCCAGGGAGCTATTTCTTAGGATCAAGAAATTTATGTCTATTCATGTTTTGAGAAATAAGGCAGTTATAATGAAGTTACGTTCGTGCTCATCTACACTAGAACAGAGTTTATTCACATAAAGACAATTTGTATCAATTTCTAATTTCTTACAAATGTACGAGGGGCGTACTATGATAATTTACAGTTATTTTTTAGACATATTCGTGGAGGTTACACAGCAACTGATGTGTCATCTTTTGAACATAATCTTCCTTTATCTTTATGCACTTCTGCCAGCGATGTGTAAGCTTCAGAAGACCCTTCTGAAACCAATCGTTTGGAGTCCCACGCAGTCATGTTTGGATAGCTTGTTCAAGTTTATGAGCATTTCCAAACCGACGACCACGCTGAGGTTTTTCGTTGCGGTATATGTTCTCCATACACACTGCCACAAATCGCCTATGTATTTCAGCAGCGGCCACGTTCTCTTTCCACAGGAACCACGAGCCAACGCTGATCCTTAATCACATTCCATTTTGTCCGTTAGTAATGCTCACAAGGGTTCAAGAAATGGGCTGCACAGGGCAATGTTGACGTATCCGTTGCCAGTGATGTTCCCAGTTAGTATATGAAGGTTCTGGTGCCTGTGATTGCCTTTCCAACTTCAGTAAACCACCGCACCTGGAACGAGAAAATAAATTGTAAATTATTATATATGCTTCTCGTATATACGTGACAAAAAGTGATATGAAAGAAAAACGAAATTGTTCTAACTTATTTCTGCTTTCGGCAAAGAAAACGAACGCACTCCTCAAAGTCCAAGCACTCGCAACGTCGCCTAAAAAATGTCATAAATATGTTGTTGAAAAGGCGGAGCTCATGTTGTAGACAATGCTTAGTGCTTGCTCAAGTTCCTCGCCACAAGTTGATAAGAGAGAGAAAACGAAGTGTCGTCAATGCGTTGTTGTAAATCTTCACACATGAAAATGGGGAAAAACTTAATTGAAGGATTGTAATAAAATTATAAGTCCGTGGGTCCAACCCTTTATTATCGACCTGAATCTATGCAATTCTTTGTAACGATTTGTTCATTGTTTACTAAGAAACTGCCAGAAAAATTTCTATTGTTATTATAAAGGTAACCAAGAAAATTCTGTAGCTTTTTTCACCCACCACCTTCGATACATCGATATGTTACATACAACGTACCTGGAAGATCAAAAATAGTCACCATCAGCATTGACGACCTTCCGCCAACGTTCTGGAAGGCCATGGATTCCATCGCGATAGAACTTGGTGGACCATGAAGCGAAGAAAGTATCAAGTGCATTTTGCACTTCTACTAGGGATTTGAACTGACATTCTCTTAGGTGATTGTCCAAAGAATGGAACAGGTGATTATCGGACGGTGCAATGTACGCGAAGTATGGTGGATGCAATAGTGTTTCCCATACAAGGCGTAGAATGGCGTCCCGGGTCATTCTAGCCACGTCGGGCTTAGCACTGTCCCGTAACAGAGGACCTCTTTGCGATTCAGAAGTGCTGGCTCCGGAGTTTTGAGTTTTTGTTGAACACGGCTCAACTGCCGACAGTACACAGTTGCATTGATGCTCTGGCCAGCTGGTAGCAGCTCCCAATGCACGATGCCGCGAGCAGTCCACCAAACACACAGGAGGACCTTCTGGTGCAGTGCAGGTTTCGACTGTTTTGGAACAGGTTCATGGGATGCTAACGAATGATGACGGCGCCGTGGAGCTTCGTACAGGGCCCATTTCTCATCATATGTCAACACCCTGTGCAGAAATGGTTCATTCCTTAGACAAGACAGCAAAGAAACACAGGTGTCTGCTCGAGTTGCCTTCTGGCCCGGAGTCAAATCATCGACCAAACTTGTAGTCCTTCTCAAGTTGATGGAGGTGCTGCCGAATGGTTTCTGCACTATACTGAATTGTAGTCCCAATTCCAACATGTCTGGCCACTGTTCTCCTCAATTGCTGCATGAAGATTTTCATTTTGTACGTGTGTTGGTCTTCCTGCACGTGGTGCGTCTTTGAGTGTTTTGTTACCGTCCTTAAACTTGTTGAACAACCGCTGCACTGTCATCGTAGTCATGACACCCTCACCAAAGGCCTGGCATATCTTCTGTCACGCTGCTGCGGCGTTTGACCCCAGTTTGAACTCGTACAGCATACACACTCTTATAACGTTCCGTTGAGGTCCCATGTTCTCTTTGTCCTTACGGAAGTTCATGGTGTAACTGAACTGCCAGAGCCAGGTAGTATGTTGGATATACCCACACCAACAACTGACCTTCGCCTTATCTCCATTTGCATTCAACTCACGGCGTGAGGGCCAATTGAACACATACCTCCGCAGAAAGCAATAGAACTTTCTTGGTTACCTTTATAGATAGGGGAAAGCTAGACTCAGCGTTGAGGTAACAACTGACTTAAGCTATGAAAATTCTAGGAAGGAGTTGAGCCAAAAATACCGCATGGACTTGGTATTTGTCTCCACACAGTGGATAGGTGGCGAAATATCTAGGTAGAAGATCGTGGAAATGAATAATGATAAGTCATCAAATATGACCAGAAACAGAATTTTGCCAATGTTTGCACTTAAATATATTTGGAGAGGGAAGTGCGAAAATTCTGAAACTCACGCTAAATGACCTTAATGTACTTATGATATAGAACTGGAGTTTGAAACTCAGCATGTATACAAACTGTAATGTTGGAAAATTATGTATAAAACGGTGTCAAGATGATCAGTTTCAACTTAATCGGTAGTATGGATTTGTAGAACATTAATTTAGAGTACAAAAATTTATTTTCTCGAAAACTAAACATGAGAATTTCCTTCAACAATTCTGTTATTTGTTAAGCAGTTTGATTCAATATTAGCTTCATCTTAATGTGTGGTGTGATACTTGTACAGCATTCATTTTGAGTTAACAAAATTTGTTTTCTTTTCTCAGAACCTACGCTGAGGATTACGTTTTTCTAAAATCATGCTTGAGAAGTTACTTAATAAGGATAAGCTTAATTTACCTTAATCATCTTCTTATAAACATCATTTAGTACCAGTTTTATTTACTAGCGACTTTTTTCTGTTATGCAAGATTAGTTTTACTTTTACCAAATTATTACTTTTCAGAAATTATGTACAAGAAGTTCCCTCAAGCATAATGTTATTTCTTAGTGTTAATTCAGTATTAATTGCATCTTAATCAGTAGTGTGATTCCGTACAGCAATAATGTTGAGTTTATAAAATTTTGTTTCCACATCATGAGAAGAAAATCGTTTCCCCGAAAATCTACGCCTAAGGATTTTATATATCACTTTTGTTCAGTTATCAATGGATTATTTTAAACATTATAATTCTCTTTTTATCTCTCTTTTTGTATTTAAAATACAAATCAAGAGGTAGTAAACTCTGATTTTGGAAGCAAAATGCTAATTTGTAATTTTCCTTTTCGGTTTAGACATTTCTTTAATCAAGAAATCCATTATATTTCAGGCAAAAATTTTCTTTTAGGCCTTTTGTCTAGAGAGCTACATACAGTGTAGCCAAACCCAAACTATCACTTAACTGAGTATAATGTGCTTATTCCATTAAAAAAAGAAAAACAACGAAAACTCGACTTAGGGACCGTTCAAAAGTTTTGTGGTCTTTGATTCAAAAAAGAACCATTATATTTCATTCAATCAAAAATTTTCGTGTACGCCTTAGATCTGGAGAACTAAGTATAGTGTAACGAAACCCAAACTATCACTTAGTAGGATGTGCTTATTTCGTAAAAAGAAAAAAAAACTCGATTTAGGGGCCGTTCAAAAATCTTTGTGGCCCCTGATCCAAAAACTAGTTATTGGCCAAGATCGCAATATTATGGTTCATGTTTTGGACCATTCCTAAAATTCTTGTTCTTTTTTCTTTATTCCCTTTATTAGATTTTCATTCCTTTTTATTACATTTTTGATTTATTTTACCCTTTTGTTTCAATATGGCTGCAACATCGGATTTTCTTGTTTTAAGAGAAATTAATAGACACTGCTGGCGTTTTTATCTCGAGAGATTGATGTTAGACATTCAAATCAAAAGTTCTGCTAATGACACAGAAATTACTAAGTGGGTTGAGGTATCACTTCAACATATGCTAGATTATTTATTGGAAAATGTTGACGAATCATCCATTGTTAAATTGTTCATGTTATCACATAAGGAAGAAGAGAAACAAGCCGTTTTATTTATTCTTTAGGAGGGCAAGTAATCTGACTTTGGAGACGCTGTGGACCTCGTTTGAGCATATACTTAAAAGCAACGACACATTTCTTTTAAATGAATCATTCGTCCTATATTTTCATCATGTCGATATGTCTCGTGGATTTGGAATACTACGTCAATGAGTACTGTCAAATGAAGAAATATTGCGGTGCAAGAAAGGTATTTTACGTGTGAGAAATACGTACAGACAGTTCTTGGCTCATGCAATAGAGATCGCTTTTGGAATGAAGAAACACAAAGGCACCAATGCGAAAACCTAATATCAATATCACGAACAGGAAGTATGTCGTTGACTCTGATATACAGAAACTTTTGCATAAATTTTCAGTGAATTTGGACCATGGTGCTTGAATGAAAGAGCTGCGACAGTTGCAGGCTCTTTTGACAGACTACAAGATTACATTGTATACAGTTTTACAGGTAATGATATTTTGTATGAAGGTCCTGTCCTA
This sequence comes from Thermobia domestica, assembly GCF_964235325.1. NCBI lineage: Eukaryota > Metazoa > Arthropoda > Insecta > Zygentoma > Lepismatidae > Thermobia > Thermobia domestica. The sequence goes on along the minus strand of NC_137459.1, from coordinate 20,600,519 downwards.
GAAAAGAAAATTCCAATTAATTTGATGTGCTTGAACTTTCATCACGACATGCTGTAATTACGTCGCTAACAATAGTTTTCTCTACTGTTTACTGTTGTACTGCATGCCACAAGAAGTATAATAATTGGTATAGACTGGTGAAGAATTGTCCGGCCATGTGTGATAAATGTATACCGAAACCACCATGCAGTAAAACAAGTGCTCAGAAGATGTATTTTGAGTATAACCGAGAATTTTATTGCGAGACGTATTACACAAATCATCTTACTATGCCATATCATAAGGATCAACAGTCTGCAAATTGGTAAAACAGTGCTCCAAGGGCCTACGATTCATTCTTTTGTATGTACGGGTGAAAGACAACATAATCGCACTGACTTCTTTTGTCAGTATGTCATAAGTACGTTTCGTCGTTCCACCAATGTTTTATGATGCCGAATACAATGCATTTAAAATCAGGAGTTATCTCGTTGGTACGGAAAAGGAAGCCAAGGCGAATTTATCTATAGAAAGATTCTAAACTGCCTGCAATTGCAAATGTAAATAGGCTAATTAAATTAATTTTATTGTTACTGACAAACATTTTTCGTCCCCTCATTCCATTTCACACCAATAAAAGCTACTGCTTCCACTTTATGCTGCATGTGCTAGTGAGCTGAATCAAGAATTTCCATGTAATCATTTTGAGAGTGAACGATGTCTGACAGCAACGTAGGTGTCCTATGAAGTTCAAAAAGCAATAAAACTTGGATATCAAGTCATTGAAGTGTACGAGATCTGGGATTATGATGTCACAATGTATGATCAAGAAACGAAACCGGCCGTATTATTTAATGATTGTATCAACACATTTTTAAAGTCGAAGATTGAAACTTTTAAGTGTCCCGCCAACTGTGTCAGAAACGAAGAAAACATTATCTTGATATAATACAGCAACGTGAAGGAATAATCAAAGTTGCTGATAATATGATGACCAATCCAGCTTGTTGTAGTCTACCAAAACTAGGTTTGCATTCTATGAAAGGACAATTTCAGTTAGACAATCATCTTCAACGAGCCAAAAGAAGAGTCTGAAAATCTAACGGCTATAGATATCGAGGTAAATCAACTTTTTCCCAGCAAACCTTTTTTGGCAATAAGAAGATGTTCCGGTTCAAAATCGAAATTTTTAATTGTCTACACCGTAAGAAAATGACGAAACGAAAAAATGAAATGAAATCTTTGAGTTTTACGTCCCACGGTTATGCCGGTTAGGCTAAAGGAGACGGTGATAATGAGAGATGAGTGAAATGGTGGAATGAAGAAAGTGGGAGGAAACGGAAGAACCCCGAGAAAACACACGAGCACGATGTTTGTCCACCACAAAGTTCACTTGGCGGGGGCTGGGATCGAACCCAGGACCCCAAACACCAGAGGTGAACGCTCTACCATTGAGCCACCGCGCCCCCAATCACGAAACGAAATCTTTCAGTTTAACGTCCCACGTTTATGTCCTTTAGGCTAAGGGAGACGGATGAATTAGTCAACTGAATGATGATGGAATAATTGGTGGAATGAGAAAGCGTGAGGAAACGAGAGTACCTCAAGAAACCCACGGATATGATGTTCACTACAAACTTTACAGGCCACAGAGAACTCGAACCTGAAGTAAGAGCTCTACCACTGAGCCACCACGGCCTCTACACCGTAAAAGTATCTATAACTAGATACTTTTACTATTTAGATTAACAATAGGTGTACCAATACAAAATAATTTCATATTTCTCTCCTTTTTGAGAATATAGACTCTTAATATTTTCAAAAATTATATTTTATAAGCGATGCTAAATTTGTTTATGGGGACCTTAGTCATTATGACTATAAATATAGCGCTGTCTATGTTGGCAATATTCGTCTCAAACTGCTTTAAGATCAAATTAAAATAATTAACAGTAAGCATTTCTCACATAATAGCAACGTCATATACATGAATGGATGGTGTATATATTCCAACATAACTCTGAAATACCTGGAGTAGTTTCATCCAACTTGATATACATATGACTTACAATCTAAACAAAAAAATGGTGTGGGATAAGACAGCTCTAGCACTTCCTCAGGGAGTAGAAAACTGGTAACATACAGAAATAAACGAAAGGACCGAAATCAATGTTGAGTCTATGGTTTTCTGGGTTCTTTAGATGAATAATGATACTTCGACTGTCGTTTAAATCCAAGTTCAACCTCCATTGGGATCGGTGGTGAGAAGAGGTTAAAATCAGGGATATAGAAGCAAATCCATTTTTCAATTTTGTCAGGAAACAAAAAGAAAGTGACTCCATTATGTTTCAGAATTGTAGAACAATTGTTTTTCTTTGGTGGTAGATTTCACTCATCTGTATTAAGTAGTGACCACTAAATAATAAAATGTTCAACAATTCTGAAACATATGGGAGTCACTTTTGTTTCGTCCCCTGACAAAATTGAAAAAATGGATTTAGCAAGATCCAATATGTCCAAAACGACCAGCGTTAAAATCGAATCCATATTTTTTCGTGGTCATGAAATCGACTGATCCGTTTGAAATGACTTTTCATACTTAAATTCATTCGTAGGTGATGTTTGGAGAAGAACTTCTTCGAGGAACATTGAATAAGTTACGGTGAAAGTAGTTTTGGGGAAAAACTGATAACCCAAGTTAAACCCGATCAGAAAATGTTGTAGGGAGAATTTTATAGTTCCTTGGAATCTTGCTTCCCGAACTTTTCCCTTAAATTATCACTGGCCAAGGCAGATTTCGTAATCTTGGCCATCTAATTGATGAGAGCGAAGAACCTGGAGGAACGAGTTTTGCAAAACTGAAAACAATTTATGTACGGAAATAATGTGACAATCATATTCAAAAGTGAGAAAATTTAAACTTCTTTAATTATTTAAATTTTTGAATCTCTTCTTCAAAAGGTTTCTCTTTATCTCAAGTCAGAATTATGTTTAACGAAAAGTAGAAGGGAAAAGATAGAATTGAAATAATACGATGAGAATTATTATTATTATTATTATTATTATTATTATTATTATTATTATTATTATTATTATTATTATTATTATTATTATTATTATTATTATTTTCCCTGGTGTGAGGTCCTGAAACGAATGAGGTTTTTCTTAGGTTCGAGGTTGGAAATGTTTCTTCCATGTTTCTCGATCTTCGTCTTCCTCTTTAAACTCCCAATATTTTCTTCTATTTTTCAAATCATCGACCAGCTGTGTTCTTCTTCTTCTTACCCCTCGCTTAACTTCCACCTTTCCCTTTACGGCGACATGAAGAATATAATCTCCTCTTAAGATGTGCCCAATCCAATTGGTCTTCCTACGAAGGATGCTAGCTAGAAGAGTATAAAAAACAACCCAGGGCCGAACCTCATCTATGTGGCATTTTTGACCGAGATCGGTCTCGTGACTCAAGAGTTATTACATTTTATTTATTTTTATGTATTTCCCCCTTCCCCTCCCCTAGGTTCTACCGTGAAAGTGAAATGATAAAAAAAATCCCAGGCTCGAACCCCAACTATGTTGAAAAGTGCCCCGCGCAATCCTTATGAAAGTCTCAATGGTCACAACCACCCATCACTGATCGTTTGGCCACTACAGGGTCACTTTTTCGAAACCAGCAGAAGATAATGGTATTCTGGATTTCGGCTGGGACGTAGTGTCCATTAAGGCTATAAGGCTTAGCCTATCCGTTTATTTATACATCAACCTGAAATGTTGCTTTTGGACATTGATACAATTAATTTTATTAAAATTGATTTATTTTATAATACGCTGTTTAATCATCAAGCGAGTTGAAGCGAAGCTTCTGCAAGAACGCATTGAAGGCTATCGGCCACTAGCCTTCCGCTTTTCTCATGGAATTAGAAGAATGGGGCGCTGACAATCACTTTCCCGCCACCCTCAGCAGACGAAAACTATTTAAGCTATACACAAATCAACACGATGCAACGAAAGTGGACGAATGGTGACGAAAGACTAGCCTTTCAGGTGTTTGGGGAAACAAGAGTGACAGGACGCGGTCTTGTAAGAAACTACAGAACAGAAACTATGAAAAATTTAGAAGCTCGCATTCAGTAACAAGTTAAAAAAAAAAAAGATAGAGAATAAAAATGTTGTTATTATAATAGTATTAATATATCAGGGACCTTACTGCGTACTGGTTTGCGTTATCACAGCGTAAAATTTACATTTTAGTTAGTGATAATTGCCATAGCAGTTATAATATCTTGTTAAATTTTTTGCGTTGCGTTGCTATCCGTAAGTTTTTCGAAGATCGATACTGATCTATACTATAATCAGATGAGGTATAGTTTCTTTCTTTCTTTTTTTTTTATCATACTTTCAATCTAAAAGTAGCTTTTTCTTCTAAAAACATCGTTTAACTGTGAGCTGCTGCTCCACTGTTTTCCATTAGTATGCTGATATGTATTGTTGTGGGTGAAATGGTTAAGTTTGTGTGTATGATTTCGGGAATTTACAATACAGCCATATATCCGTTTTTATTTGTTTCTTTGAAACAGTATATGAAATTCTTATTACTTCATTTGTTATATTCTTTAAATAATTGATTGGAATTTTTTAGTAATCTATTGACTGTCTAATAAATTGGAACCGTATATGTAAGGAGAGTACGAAGCAGAACCACTCTTATACTATTTCTTGCATTATATGATGAACATATTGCAGGAATTAGTATTTTTTTTTATCAAGCATTACAGCCAGGTCCGTAGTTAGAACAATAAGACGTGATCGTTTTAATAAGAGCGAGTTTTTTTTTTTTGGTAGGGAGAAGGGGTAACTTGAATTCACTTTACACTCATTATATACATACAACAAACAATTGCAAGTTTGAGGGGACTGGGCGCCTCTAGCTACGAATCTAATTTCAGCCTACCCATTTCTAAACTTCACGCTAAGTTACTGAATTTCGGTGGAATTACTTAAAACCGTGATATATTTTAGATATTTTGATCTCGAGAAAAGGTCTCAGTGGGCACAACCAGCAGCCACTGATCGTTTGACCACTACAGGGCCACTTTTTTTTTTTTTTTTTTTGAAAGCAACCGAAGATAGTGATATTCTGGATTTCGGTGAGAATGATTGAAACCGTGATATATTGTAGATACTGTGATCTTGAAAAAAGTTTCAATGAGCACAACCACAAATCACTAGCCGTTTAGTCACTACAGATTCACATTTTCGAAAAGAGCCAAGTGTAATTTTGTTCTGGATTTCTGTGAAAATTAATAAAACGGTGATATGTTGTAGATCTTCTCATCATTATAAAAAGTCTTAATGGGCACAATCACCAATCATTGACCATTTGGCCACTACAAGGCCACCATTGTGAAAACAGTCGATAATACATATTTCAGTGAAAATGAATGAAACGGTGATATGTTGTAGATCTTCTCATCGTGATAAAAGGTCTTAATGGACACAACCATCAATTATTGACAGCTTGGTCACCGCAGGTCTAGATTTTTGAAAATAGCCGGGTATAACGGTATTTTGGATCTCGGTGAAAATGAATGAAACTGTGATATGTTGTAGATGTCGTGATCCTCAGTGTTAATTTGTGCCTACCGAGTAACAATACGTCAGTTGGTAGAGAATTTGTTCACATTTGGGAGGTTCGACCCGGGCCGGTCGTCTTGTCTAGGGATTTTCAGGGCTTTCCTTTGTCCCGAAAGATGGACATCGGGATGTTATAAATACTTAAATGGTGATGGCCGCTACTTTTCCCATCCTTTTTCCGGATTGTTAAGATCTATATCTTTTCAGGGTTTCATACAGTACCACAAAAATCTCATAATATCTTTATTCCTTCTGCTGTTTTTAATAAAAATGCGGCCCTGCAGTGGCCAAATGGTCAGTGATTGATGGTTGTGCCCATTGAGACTTTTACTAAGGATCACAATATCTACAACATATCGCGGTTTCAGTCATTTTCACCGAAATCCAATTTCCATAACGATTGTCTTTTAATGGAGATCAGGTTGGGTATTTCAAGCGATGCGAAGACACAAACATACTGACTTTCATTTTGCATTTGTCATATATTATTATTATTATTATTATTATTATTATTATTATTATTATTATTATTATGATTATTATTATTATTATTATTATTATTATTATTATTATTATTATGCACGTCTTAAATTTAAATAAGTAGAGTTTCAATTTGGCACGATTATAACTTATAGTTTACAGTGGGGAAGGCTCAGACGTTCGTAGAATCGTTACAATATGAACCCCCTGACATGCACTGCAAACCTGTCCGCAGCAATGATTAACATATATTGTATTCTACTGTTTATTTCAATGCACGCCTATATACACACTTTCAATACTCGCCCTCGAACAAAAATGCAGAATATGCATGACCTACAATATTAAACTCTCTCTCTCCCTCTGTATTTTCTTAACGTGTCTCTCAATGACTGCAACAGATTTTGGTATCTCAATCATTTCTTAGTAGGAGAGATTCACTCAGAGATCATTGATTACCCAGGTCTTTTATTTCTCATTTTCTTACCTTTGGAATTGACAGATATTTCAGTCGCACCAACCCAATATTAACAACGTATATTCGATATTTTTGTGCCATTGCATTACTTGTTTGTACGATTGATAAGCTAGGTTTGGCTTATTTAAACACCTTTTGCTTGCACCCATGTGTCATCTATTCCTTAAAATAAATGAAAAATAAAATGAAATCTTTGAGTTTTACGTCCCACGTTATGCCTGGTAAGCTAAAGGAGAAGGTGATAATGAGCAATGAAGGAAAATGGAGAAGTCGGAGGAAACGGAAAAATCCCGAGAGAACCCACTCACACGGTGCTTGGCTACCACAAAGTTCACTTTGCGGGAGCTGGGATGGAACCCGGAACCCCATGCACCAGAGGTGAACGCTCTACCACTGAGCCATCGCGGCCCCATCTACTCCTTAACGTCGGATAAAAATACATTAGGTCTCACCGGGAAAAAAAGAAAAGTTCGAGTTTGTCAGGAAAATTGCGATTAGGTGTAACATTTAAAAATATATTTAAGAAAGGGTACGGACAAACGCACTAAACTTTCTCGCTCAAATGTCTTGCGCTTAATCGTGCTAGGCTGCAAATATTACTGAAACATTTATTTGGGAAATACGAATAAAATAATGTTTTGGAAACCTCTGTAGGAAGATACTTTACGCCCAAAAGTAAAGCATCCATTGAGCATATTTTCGTTAGAAATAACTTATGCAATATATTAGAATTGTTAAAGAAATAATTGTTTGTGAACTATGAACAAAAGCATATGAGTAATTTCTGAGAAAATCGACAATGTCACCTCAAAGAATAAACTACCCCTTGTGGATCTTTTCAGAACAAATAAGTTGTGCAATGTGTTAATGTGTTCATAAAACATTTATTTATGAAATACGAACAAAATCGCCTGAGTCGTTTTTGAGAATGTCATCGGAAAGAACTTAACCCCAAAAGTAAACTAATCCATCTGTAATTTCTGAGGATACCTATTTACGACGTATTGTAATTTATTTATGAAATATTTATGTATGAAATGTGGATCAAGTAGCTCGAGTCGTTCTTAAACAAATTGTCGGGAAAAGTTTCGCCCTCAAAGTAAACTACTTCTTATGGGATTTTGGGACGCGGTGGCTCATTGGTTAACCCTCCCGCTGGTCTAGTGGCTAGCACGTGCGGTGTACGGGTTCCCGGGTTCGATTCCCGTGGGCGATCCCTTGGAATCTTAACTATCCTCGATGTTTCTCTGTCGTTCTAGGTTACTGGTGTAGCGCCCCGAGCGGCTTGGGCAGTGTACCTTCGGTTGGCGTCGGCAGATGATCACTAGTTCGACTCCCGCTTGGAGTACGGCAGTGTCCAGAGAAATGAAACGTAGATTTCAAACTCGATTGATGACAATTTATTGGTTGAAGATGTTTACAGTTCCAATTAGAGATTCACAAAACAAATGCAAAGAACTTTTAAACGTAGAATTTTTAAACGAAGACTTATTAAACGTAGACTCTCACTAAGAGGATTTACGAAAGTGATATAACGTTTGACAGACTAAGCCCAAATAGACAAGACAAGACGTGTTGTACGACACAACCGCAGGTGGCAGATCGGACCTCTTCAAGTAAAATTACGAAAACGACGAGCCGAGACTCCGGTGAAGAGAAGGGTGACTAAAGGAGCCCCGTCTGGAGGTTTTATACTTTCCAAAGCGGATATCATTGACGTAAACTTCATGTGAGAGTCCAGCGTTTGTACATCACATGATTTTGATACAAGTCATTACCTTCGTTTTTGTATTACTTCAACAAAGAAATTAAAGAACATTGTACCTTTATCTTGAGTCCTTCACCATGTTTTTGCATGCGACGGTCAATAATCCTAACAATACACACATCTAATGTCATTGTTTTTTCATAGTCCAGTTGTTGCCCTGAGATTCGAAATTTCATTATCTTTCATGAGATTATTACATTTTCCAATATCTCTACCATTGACTTTAGTGGACTCATTGACATGTAATGTATATACCATTTATTAACAGAAAAAGAAAAGAAAGAAAGAAAACAAAATGAAAGAAGAAAATGATACACCAAAAGGTACACCAAAAGGTAGGTAAAGGTGCCAAGGTACGACACCTCCCCCCGTAAGATAATAAAAAAAGTGTTACATTAACGCTTTTTTGATTATATGTTATATGATACATAAACCCTTTTGTTTGTTACACAATTAAATACATACGTATACAATTTTTATTTTATGCAATAAAATGTTAAGGTTACCTAAGAAATGGCTGAGCTGAAGAGGGATCAGCGACTCTTTGTTCTACTGGATAACCTAGACATTGTTCCCGTTGGAGGGCTCGTCTGGGAAACATTTTGGGTTGAATCTTCAACTTCCCTTAGCTCTAATAACTCTGACTCACTTTTATTAAGATCAGAAAACGCAATAGGGGTTATAATTGCTTTATGTGGGTCAGTTTGAATTTTATTTATTATTGTTGGTTTAAAACAACACAATGCTCTACAACAACTGTCATCTTTAGTCCATCTATTATACAACTTGTAACATTTACAATATTTACAACAACGTAATATCATAATGATAAGCACTATAATAGATACAATGTAAGCAAAATTGATATTTTAGACATTTTAGAAGAATACGCAAGTTTCCATTCTTGTTCAGTTATAGCCTGCTCAACATCATCAATCTTATGAGAAGCTTATCTTAAATCGTTAAAATTGTTAATTACATGCTTAATTGGTACATTTAGTTGTATTTCGTCTAAACTTATAGTTTGACCACGAACATCACAACAGTCATAAGTAAGATTCAATTTAGGTATTAAATCTTTCGATGTAGTATTGAATTGATAAATACGATGTGCTTGAATGATTATTTGTTTTCCATAACCTTTACAGTTGGGTTCTAACATTAACTTACCTAGATTAGTAATAATAAGTCATAAGGTTCTTGATTTTGACATATAATTGTTATTTTCTCTTTATCGGGACTAATAAATAACCATTCGTTTTTATCTAATTGTGTCCACAATGTTTGGTCAAGATGAACAATTCTTCTATTACAATTCTCAGGTAATTCTCTAGTATACTGTAATAATTTTAGTTCACATTCTTCATGTAAATGTGTTGACATAATTGAAAAATTTTGTTTTACATACATATTGATTATTTTGCAACATTTTACATTTAGAAAATTCTACTTCACTTAGCACAGTATTGCTGAGTATTATCAAGTAACAGATATTCTTTAGTAGGCTGCACATAAATATATTTATTGGTAGTATTTTGTATTCTAATTGGTAAAGGAATGATGTGATACATATCGAATTGCAAATGTTCTGTTAAAGGTAAGCTAATTACATAACCCAACATATTATCGTGAATAAAGACATCTAAGGACATGACCTTAAGGAGTAAGTATCCATATGCAAAATTAGTCGGAAATGGTAAACTTAGTCCAGTGGGTAAGCTAGTGGCACTCGCCTTAATTTGGCGGAATATCTCAGCAGGAGTTATTATATGGGGTTGAAGAATACCCTTTTGAGCGTTTATAATGGCTTGCAGTATTAATTCAAAGTCCTGTCGTAGATCTTTTAAAAGACGGTTAATTTTTTGAATGTTCTTATTCAAGGTGAGCCTCATTTCTAAAGTAAGGAAATTTTGAGAAATTTGCTTTGTTCTTTTGTTAATTTCTAAAGTTAGGATAGTAGAAATGGTTCCGTTTAATGTTAGTAAGGTACATTTTACAACCATCATTTGTTCTTTGCTTAATTTAAGAAAATCACGTTGTTCTTGCTCCAATTTATTTATTTGCTGAGTATACCACGCTGCATCACTAGCATCCATTATACCAAATAATGTTTTGCTAATGGTACCCACAAAGTCAAAGAGACCTCGTTTTACTCTATCTTGGTGGGTTTCAGTTACTTGATTGATTAGTAAACGTGTGTCTTGAATGGACTTCAACTTTAAGGTCGTGCCGTTGTAAAATGTGGTGTTACAATTTGTTTTGCTTGACTGAATTAGCTTATCATTACAAATATTTCTTGTTGCTAGTACGTAACGAGATATAATAGCAAACTTTTCATCTAACCTAGTTAGATTAACATATGGGACGAGCCTACATTCGGTATTATATAATTTTGTGTATCGTTTGAACTCGTAGTATAACCCTGGGCTGTCTTGGAATCTTTCCAATCTAGCCTTAGTGTAGGATGCACTGACCGTACACAATAATAGTGATAACAGAACCAAAGTCAACATCTGCGGGAGAAAAAGAGAGAGAGAGAAAAGAAAAAGGATTACTGTAAGCTTAGATATATCAGAAGCTTGAGAGTACATTTAATAATAATGCTTCAACGATTGGCATGCACTTTTAATGTTTTATTCTTTCGAAGTTGCAATATGCAATTTACACCTTCCACTTTGATCAGTTTGTATGGTCCCACCCAATGGGCCATTAATTTCTTTGGTCGCCCCCTTCTGACTGTTTCATCAAACAATAACACAAGGTCATTCTCTTTAAATGTCTGAACATTTAAAGATTTATCATAATTATTTTTGTTTTTGAACTTTGATTTTTCTTGATTTCTTTTGGCTATAGCATATGATGTTTGCAGCTTTTGTTTAAGCTCTTTAACTTAATCATCTAAAGCATAATTAACTTCACTAGGAGCTCTTTGTAAGACACCAGGAATATTCGGGGGACGTCCGAAAAGTAATTCACAACTTGTGAAACCAGTACTCGCATGTTTTGTTGTATTTATAGCAAATAGTACGAAAGGTATCCACTGGTCCCAGTCTGTTTGCTGCTCTGAAACGAAATTTCTGAGCATTTGAATCAACGTGGCAGGCTGACGTTCGACCGGATTAGCTTATGGGTGGTAGCTAGTAGTGTGTAATTTTTCTATCCTTAATAACCTACATACTCTTCGAAACATTTGACTAAGGAAGTTTGATCCCAGATCTGTAATTAAAACTGATGGACACCCAAATTTTAGAATTATATGCTCCACAAAAGCGCGAGCAATTGTGTCTGCATCTTGTTTTTGTAAAGGTATGGCAATTAAGTAACGAGACAATAAATCTAGAAAGGTTAATATAAAGCGATTTCCTTGCAAACTAGGGCATAATGGGCCTACAACGTCCATTGAGCATTTGGTAAATACTGTTTCAGGAGTATCGGTGATTACAAGAGGCATTTCTGTTTTTGTGAGGGTTTGGTTTCTTTGGCAGCTATCACATTTTTTACGTAGTTTTCTACCTCTGATTTGATATTTGGCCACACATTAAGATGAATATTATTAAGGGTAAGATGTTCTTTTATCTTTTCATATGTTGCTTTCATTCCCAGATGTCCCGCTATGGGGTTAGCGTGAAACTCTTTCAGAATTTGGTTTTCATTTCTTCCGTTAACTGCTCACTAGTTTCCTCTATAACCTGTATTCTACTGAGGGTATCAACATTTTGATGGGGTTTTCCGGATCGGTATTTTACTTCAAATTCAAATTCAGCTAATTTTAATCTCCAACGCATAAGACGCAAACTAGGGTCTTTTACACTGAAAATATAACAAAGTGGGCAGTGGTCGGTCACAATAGTAAAGTGACGTCCATATAGGTAAGGTCTAAAAGTACTACAACCGCAAACTGTTGCTAAAAGTCCCTTCTCAATTGTAGAATAATTTGATTCAGCTTTAGACAGTGTGCGCGACGCATAAGCTATTGGCCAATCTTGTCCTAATTCTCCTTGTGACAATATAGCCCCAATGCTGTTCTGAGATGCATCCGTGCTCAAAATAAAGGGTTTGGAAAAATCTGGATAGCGCAATACAGGATACTCTGAAAGTTTCTGTTTCAAAATATCAAAAGCTTGTTGTTCCGTATCTGTCCAATTAAAGGGAGTGTTTTTCTTTAAGAGATTATTCAAGGCTTTGGCAATTTCGCTAAAATGTTCTACAAAACGTATATAATAATTAGCAAGTCCAAGAAAGGTTCGCACATGTTTGACAGTCTTAGGTACAGGATAATGAAGCACTTTTTCAACTAATCGCGGATCAGGGTGTACTCCAGTTTCTGAGATAATATGCCCAAGGTAAATCACTTCTTTTCGTAAAAACTCGCACTTTGCCGGTTGCAATTGAAGGTTATGCTCACGTAATCTTTTCAGAACTTCAATTAATCTCTCGTTATGCGACTTTAAAGTGGGTGCATAAATAATCACATCGTCAAGGTATGCTAAACATTTTATCCCAATTATTCCACTAAGAACTACTTGCATTAATCGAGCAAAGGTTGCAGGAGCCCCCTTTAAACCGAAGGGCATACGAATGTATTCTCAATGTTGGTCATTTGCTGTAAATGCTGTTTTATGACGATCCTCCTCACATACTTTTACTGCGTGAATACCTGAATAAAGATCTAGCGTTGTAAAGAACCTGGCTCTTCCTAATTGATCTAAAATTTCAGAGATATTAGGTAACGGGTATGCATTACCGACGGTAAGGGAGTTAACTCTAGAAATTTCCAAGCAAATTCGATATTTCTGTTCACCAGTACTATCTACCTTTTTGTCAGTACTACAAGGGGGAGAATTAAATGGAGATACTGAAGGTTTTATTATTTCATCTTTTAAAATTTGTTCTACTTGCCTTTTTATTTCTTCCCTATATACTTCAGGTAAGCGATAATTTCGGCGGTTTACTACCGTATGTTCATGTTGGGGGAGGAAAGGAATTTTATGTTCAACTGCCTGAGTGCACTTGATTTTGTCTCCAGGGAGGAAGAAAACATCGTTAAATTCCTCGCAGATTTCTAATATGCTAGCTTTTTCATGTGGGGTTAAATGCTCTAATTTTAAATGGTTAGTTAGCTCCTTAATTCTATCAGAATTTGCTAAAGAATTTACTGAGTGAGTTAATGTTTGAATTGACAACAGTTTAGTTGCATCATCTGAACACGGTAGCAGTTCTAAAGTCACTGGAGATAATTCTACTGTAACGGGGTATTCATTAGCGTTTAGAATAATGCCAATGCATTTATTGTTTTCTCCTTTAGTAATTGCATCACCCAAAATAACATTTTCTTTCAAAATTTTTCGACTTAGAATTCCTATATATTCTGTTATTGTGGGGACCTCTATTATTTGTTCACACCTCGGAGGAATGTGTAACAAAGTTATGTTTTGACTGAAATCTAAAACACATTTGTTTCATAAAGAAATCTGATCCAATGATTTCTTGAATGTCTGAAGTTAAATTTACATTATCTGAAACGCAATGTAATTCATGTATTATCTCTTTCTGGCCTAAATCCAAAGTTAAATGAACTCTTCCGCTTGTAAGTATGGGAGTAGAATCTATTCCTTGAATTTTAGTAGCAGAGTCTTTATCAACTAAAGACTGGAGGTCAGGTGTGAGCTCGCTTAATCGAATTAGAGATATCTGTGACCCAGTATCAGCCAAAAGAATTATTTGTTTACCAAGTTCTTTATGTATATACTGACCTTGTTATTTTTTAAGATTAACGGGCTATTACTGTAGAGGCCATGAGAAGATTCTTTTGCTTCTCTTGCCTCAACATTTACACGTTTCCCGAATTGCCCACACGTCCACAATATTTCCTTTCATCAGTGGCGTGCTGCACGGGACGACTACTCACATTTCCCGAATTACCTACACTACCATGATATTTTCTTTCATCAATGGCGTGTTGCACGGGATGACTACCCCTCGGGGAGTCTTCCTTAAGACTACTAAATTTATTCTTTTGAATATATTTTACACCTACTTGAGGAATTTTTCTATCCCTGTTCTTCTTGAAACAGGCCGAGGCTACAATACCTCGTTTTTTTACAACTACATCATTAGGAGGTGGCCGGCCTCTATCTAATTTCGTTTGCACTTTCTCTCTCTAAGAGAGAATATTACTTTCTTCTTCTAATGCCACTTCTACCGCTCTACCCAAATTACTAGGTTCCTTGCTTCTAACAATAGTTTGAATTTTTTCGTGGGTAGTCCTTGAATGAAACTAGCCTTCGAAAGGTATTCAATTAATGACATAGCACCGCAAAGCTCCTCATCGTTACAAATACGACAAGCGGCTTCCTTCAGATCGCATTGAAGGGAGTCGATCCTCGAACCGCAAGAGACAATATTCTCTTGTTTCCCCTGACGTGCATTAAAGAGAGCACATGGATAATAATCTAAAGTGCGTTTTGTGGCATAATTTTGCTCAAGAATTGCTTTAACCTGCTCCCACGTTTCAGTGGAGCTTCTGACAAGCAGCTTTGTCTTTGCGTCAGCTGTAATTTTAGCCCTAACAAACTTTAATAAAATGTTATGCTGTTGGGGGTCAACAACTTGAAAAGCTTTGTCAACATTGTCAATAAATTGTCTAAGCTTACGTTTATCTTCCGTGAATGGTTCTGATATTAATTTTAAAGCTTCGCTAATAGAGCAATAAGTTTAAGTTTGAGTGGTCTCAGGTTCACTATCACTGTCCCTAGCTTCAGCCATTTTTTGTTTTTGTTTAACTTAAATTAGAATTGAATGGAAATCTCTAAGCAAAAATTTTACACCTTCTTACAATGAAAATTTAAAATTTTGTTAAAGAATGTTAAATTGAAAAGAAGTAATGAATTGATTGAGAAACAACAGCAAACATTTACAACTTACAATTATTCTTGATGCGGAGTATCCTTGGAGATGAACTTCAGGTTGCCTATATCACAGGATATGGTCCTCTTCGGTGGTGTTGTGTTTCCTAAGGCGGGAATCCGATTCTGTTCTTTCTAGGATCTGCTGAGTTTCTCCGGCGTGGTTCGTCCAAATGAAAGTACAGCTTGGTTCGTACTGGAATGGCATCTTGGAACCTCCTCCAAATGTGGAATTGCACAAATTAGACCAGGAAAAACTTCGTCTTTAGAATGTACAAGTCCAAGTCCAGGGATGGGCAGCTCCCTCCAAGCAGGTGGTGTTCTTTTGCTTAGAAGTGGTTGTGTCCAGATACTATACGGTCTGCCACTACTGCTTCCTCTTAACTTCTGGAATTCTGGAACACAGGAACTATCGCACTGCTGGTCACCAAAAATTTCGGTTTGTACTGTAGCGCCCCGAGTGGCTTGGGCAGCGTACCTTCGGTTGGCGTCGGCAGATAATCACTAGTTCGACTCCCGCTTGGAGTACGGCAGTGTCCAGAGAAATGAAACGTAGATTTCAAAGTCGATTGATGACAATTTATTGGTTGAAGATGTTTACAGTTCCAATTAGAGATTCACAAAACAAATGCAAAGAACTTTTAAACGTAGAATTTTTAAATGAAGACTTATTAAACGTAGACTCTCACTAAGAGGATTTACGAAAGTGATATAACGTTTGACAGACTAAGTCCAAATAGACAAGACAAGACGTGTTGTACGACACAACCGCAGGTGGCAGATCGGACCTCTTCAAGTAAAATTACGAAAACGACGAGCCGAGACTCCGGTGAAGAGAAGGGTGACTAAAGGAGCCCCGTCTGGAGGTTTTATACTTTCCAAAGCGGATATCACTGACGTAAACTTCATGTGAGAGTCCAGCGTTTGTATACACGACTCAAAAAGTGCATTACCACCTGCAATTCTCCTTTTCCTGCAATAGCAGGCAACCCAAAAAGCTCGGCGGTTAGGTTGGTTCCGAATTCGAAAGGCGCTGGACCAAACCTCAATTTTGTAATAAATATATCAGTGTGGCAAACTGCAAATAAGGGAATAAAACAAATTGTTAAAAATGACAATAATATTATCGTGACGGAAATGGATGACATCAAAAGTTACAAAATGATCTTACTTAAGCAGTTCAAACAAGATGAATGGCAAGAAACATATATCAGAGGAAAGCATTTCTCTCCTCACCTCCCACAAAAAGAATCTCATAAAAAAGAAAAAGTTACATAAAGTTACGTAAGTTTTAATATAAAAGCCCCACTCTATATTGTGAAAGTTGACACCAGAAACGCAAGAACAAATAAACCAAAGTCAATGAAATTGTGCACAGATATTGTAGACGTAAAAGGAGGGAATACGAGTTTCGTATTTTCCTGGAAAAAACGGCTGGGTGGGGCACGGACCCCTCCAAACCTTTGATCACGAAATATCATAATGCTAGTAACAGTATGTCAGAAGTGTGTAAAAGACATGAAGAATTGTAACGGAACTTTTTGTATTGAAAATACGCAAAAACTAAAGGAATACAGGCTTTTTAAATTTTCTGCGGAAAAACGGATTTAGGGGCAAAAGGTCCCACCCAAAATTTTGAAACTTAACGCCGGAAAGGCAACAAGAAGTGAACCGAAGTGAACGAAATTAAGCGCAGATGTTGCAAACGTAACATGAAGATACGAGTTTTGTATTTTCCTCGAAAAAACGGTTGGGTGGGGCGCGAACCCCTCCAAACCTTTGATCACGGAAAATCAAATGTGCTGGTAACAGCATGTCAGATGTGTGTAAAGGACATGAAGAATTTAATCAAACTGCGTGTATGGACAATACGCAAAAAATAAAAGAAAACATTTATTTAAATTTTCTGTGAAAAAGCAGTTTTAAGGGGAAAAAGCTCAAACCCAAAATTTTGAATGTTGATGCCCGAAATGCAGAAGGAAGTGAACCGAAGTGAATGAAATTTTGCACAGATATTGTGGACAAAACGGGGAATCCGCGTTTTGTATTTTCCTGGAAAGAACGGTTGAGTGGGGCACCGATCATTCCAAACTTTTGATCACGAAAAATGAAAGGTGTTAGTAACAGTATGTCAGTCAGATGTGTGTAAAGAACATGAAATATTGAAACGAAACTTCTTGTATGGATAATACACAAAAAATAAAGGAACACAGGATTTTCTATGTTCATCGCAAAAACGGTTTTAGGGGGCAACCTCAAAATTTTGAAATTTGACGCCCGAAAGGTAAGAAGAAGTGAACCGAAGTGTAAGAAATTTTTCACAGGTATTGTAGATATAAAATGTGGGAATACGGGTTTAGTATTTTTCTGGAAGAAACGATTTGGTGAGGCACTAATTCCTCCAAACCTTTGATCACGAAATATCAAAAGTGCTAGTAACCGTAAAGGACATGAAGAATTGCAACGAAACTTTATATATGTACAAAAAAATAAATGAATATTGTTTTTTTATTTCCCGCGGAAAAACGGTTTTAGAGGGAAAAAGCTCCCATCCAAAATTTTTGAAGTTGACGCCCGAAAGGCAGAAGGAAAAAATGAAATATTTGAGTTTTACGTCCCACGGTTATGCCGGTTAGACTAAAAGAGACGGTGATGATGAGTAATGAAAGAAATGGTGGAATGAAGAAAGTGGGAGGAAACGGAGAACCCCGAGAAAACACAGGCACACGGTTTTTGTTCACCACAAGGTTCACTTGGCGGGGGCTGGGATCGAACCCGGGACACCAAACACCAGAGGTGAACTCTACCACTGAGCCACCACGGCCACTGAAAGGCAGAAGTAAACCGAAGTGAATAAAAATTTTCACATATATTGCATACGTAAAATGAGGATACGAGTTTCGTATTTCCTTGGAAAAAACGGCCGCGTGGGGCACGGACCCCTCCAAACATTTGACCACGAAAAATAAAAAGTTTTAGTAGCAATATGTCAAATGTGTGTAAAGGACATGAAGAATTGCAACGAAACTTTGTGTATGAACAATACACAAAAAATAAAAGAATACGTTTTTTAATGTTCTGCAGGAAAACGGTTTTAGGGGGCAAAAGAACCCACCCGAAAAGTTTGAAATTTGACGCCGGAAAAGCAAGAAGAAACGAACCGAAGTGAATGAAATTTTGCACACGTATTGTGAAAATAAAATGTGGGAATACTAGTTCCGTATTTCCTGAAAAAAAAAACTGTTAAGTGGGGCAAGGACCCCTCCAAACATTTGCTCAGGAAATATCAAAAGTGCTAGTAACAGTATATCAGATTTGTGTAAAGGACATGAAGAATTCCAATGAAACTTTATGTACGGGCAATACGCAAAAAATGTAGAAGGGTTTTTTCTGCGGCAAAACGGTTTTAGGGGCAAAAGCTCTCACACAAAATTATGAAGGATGGCGCCCGAAAGGCAAAAAGAAGTGACCGAAGTGAATCAAATTGTGCACGGACATTGTAGAAATAAAATGAGGGAATATGAGTTTGCTATTTTCCTGGAGAGAAGGGGTGTGTGGGGCACGGCCCCTCCCTAACGTTTGATCACAAAAAAATCAAAAGTGCTAGTATGTCAGATGTGTGTCAAGGACATGAAGAATTGCAACATAACTTTGTGTATGGCAAAACGTAAACGAATACAGGTTTTTCTAAGTTCTGCGGAAAAACGGTTTTAGGGGCAAAAGCTCACACCCTAAAGTTTGAAAGTTGAGCTCGAAAGGCAAAAAGAAGTGAACCGAAGTGAGTGCAAATGTGGACATATATTGTAGGCATAAAATGAGGATACGGGTTTCATATTTTCCTGCAGAAAATGGTCGTGTGGGGCACGGGCCCCTCCAAACCTTTGATAACAAAAAATTAAAATGCTAATAACAGTATGTAGAAAGTGTATAAAGGACATGAAGAATTGCAATGAAATTTTTGTATTGATAATACGCCAGAAATAAAGCAATACGGGTTCTTTTATGTTCTGCTGCAAAATGGTATTAGGGGGCAAATGCTCCCACACAAAATTTTGAAAATTGACGCCCGAAAGGCAAAAAGAAATGAACCGAAGTGAATGAATTTCTACACAGATATTGTAGACGTAAAATGAGGAAATACGGTTTCCTACTTTCCTGGAAAAAAAGGGTTGGGTGCTGCATGGACACCTCAAAACCTGTGATCACGAAATATTAAAAGTGCTTCCAACAGTATGTCAGATGTGTGCAAACAACATGAAGAATTCCAACATAACTTTGTGTATTAACAATACGCAAAAAAAAAAAAAAAAATGTTCTGCGGAAAAACGGTTTCAGAGGCAAAAGCCACCACCCGAAATTTTGAAAGTTGACGTCCGAAAGGCAAGAAGAAGTGAGCCGAAGTGAATGAAATTGTGCACAGATATTGCAGACGTGAAATGAGAATACGAGTTTTGTACTTTCCTGGAAAAAACAGTAGGGTGGTGCACAGACCCCTCCAAACCTTTGTGTGTAAAAGACATGAAGAATTGCAACAAAACTTTTTGTATGGACAAAAAATAAAGGAATATGTTTTTTCTTTTTTGCGGAAAGACGGTTTTAGGGGCAAAAGAACCCAAAACCAACATTTTGAAAGTTGACCCGCGAAAGCTAAGAAGAAGTGAACTGAAGTGAATGAAATTTGGACAGATATTGTAGACACAAAATTAGGGAATATGGTTTTCGTATTTTCCTGGAAAAACGGTTAGGTGGGGCACGGACCCCTCCAAACCCTTCATCACGAAATATCAAAATATCTAGTAACAGTATATTAGATGTGTGTAACAGACATGATGAATTGCATCAAACTGCGTGTGTGGACAATACGCAAAAAATAAACGAATACATTTTTAAATTTTGGTTAAAAACGGTTTTGGTTGGCAAAAGCTCCCGTCTACAATTTTGGAATTTGACCCCAAAAGACAAGAAGAAGTGGACCGAAGTGAATGAAGTGTGCACTAATATTGTAGAGGTAAGGTGAGGGAGGGTGTTTCGTATTTTCCTGAAAGAAAAAAAAACTTGTGAGTGAACCGAGGCGTTGAGTTGCGGGAGAAGTGGACCGGAGCGAAAGTAATTGTATGTAGATATTGGATATGTAAAATATGGCCTTCCGTGTTTCACAAGTGTCGTGCCTCCATCCGATTTCTTCAAATTTGGCAGATCAAGTAACAGCAAACACAAACAGTATAGCGTATTTTATAGTATTTCAGGAGGCACCTTTAATCCTTGCAATGTTTTTTCAGCATAAAGAAAAACACATATCCATTTATTTCCAGTTTGCTATTGATATGCCAAATTTGAAGCAAGACGGATAGGAACACTTGAGAAACACGAGAGCCCTTATTTTACATATAATATCTACACACAATTTGATTTGCTTAGGTCCACTCCTTTCTGAGCTATTACGGTAATATTTTCATTTTTTCGGATGGGACCTAGGCCCCAACACTGTTTTTCCGCAAAAAGTAAAACATGTTTCATATACTGTTTTGCAAATAGTCCCTTTACGAAGTTTCGTTGCAATTCTCCATATTCTTTAGGAACTTTTGCGTATGCTTATTTGCACTTTTGATATTCCGTAATCAACGGTTAGAAGGTCCGTGCCTCACTCAACCGCTTTTCCCGAAAATACGAAACCGAATTATCTAATTTTTCGTCTACAATATCCGCGCACAATTTCATTTAATTCGGTGCACTTCTTCTTGCATTTTGGGTCTCAAATTTCAAAATTTGGGGTGGGGGCTTTTGCCCCCTAAAACCGTTTTTTCCGCAGAAAATAAAAGAAAAACCGTATTCGTTTATTTTTTGCGTATTGTCTCTACACAATGTGTCGTTCCAATTCGTCATGTCCTTCAAACACTTCTGTTATTAGCAGTTTTGATATTTCACGATCAAAGATCTGGATGTGTGTGTGTCCCACCTAAACGGTTTTCTTTTTTTCTGGAAAATAAGAAAAACGTATTCCCTCATTTTATGTCTACAATATCTGTGCACAATTTCATTCACTTCTGTTCACTTCCTCTGGCCTTCGGGCCTTAACTTTCAAAATTTTGGGTGATAGCTTTTGTCCCCTGAAACCGTTTTTCAGCACAAAATAAAAAAAACCGTGTTCCTTTATTTTTTGGTATGTTGTTCATACACAAAGTTTCGTTGCAATTCTTTGTGTCCTTTACACACATTTGTCATATTGTTATTATCACTTTCAATATTTCGTGATGAAAGTTTTGGAGGGGTCCGATCCCCACCTAACCGTTTTTTCCAGGAAAATACGAAACACGTGTTCCCTCATTTTATGTCTGCAATATGTGTGTAAAATTTCGTTTACTTCGGTTTCCTTGGTTTTTGCCTTTGGGGCGTCAACTTTCAAAATTGTGGGTGGGGTCTTTTGCTCCTTTAAACCGTTTTTCCGCAGAAAATAAGAAACACGTATTCGTTTATTTCATGTGTAGTATCTACCTTCCAAATTTTATCAAAATCGGAGTGTGACATTTCAGAAGTGTTGCTTGTTAATAATAATATTTCTTTAAAATTGTATGAACAAATAGAGGGAATTAAAGCGAAAAATTGGGATCAATTGGAACTTTCGGCTCCTACCAACATTGAAAGAAATGACAGCACAAGTATTTGGATGCAAGGTAGACATGAAATTTAAAACAGAGATTTAACTATATTTCTGTCATGATTTTAATGCACACTGCGAAGTTTTTAAATGCTAATTAAGTCAGGATTTCACATCCAAATTAAGTTGGAACATAATAATTCTTGTTAGAAAACCCGAGTCGCAATGCAAATCTAAGATTAGCCAATATTTTAGATAGCATGGGAAAAAGGTGAAGACTGTAACCTAAGTGTGCGGCCAAGTGGGTTGCGAGGCGATTTAATAAATTGGATGTCTTCTACTCGGCAGAGTCCACCTCAACCGTTTCATTTTGTTTTAAAACGAAACATTTTTGTCATGAGTTACATTTAGGGATGCGCACGAGACGAATCGTGACAGGATTTTCCTGACAAAATTCGAGTCGAGACACGGCACTTCCAATAGAGAAATATACATTTTTCGAGTCGAGACATCACTTTTACAGCACATTTTCGAGACGAGACAGCCACAAATCTTGTCTCGTGCGCATCCCTAGTTACATTAGCACACACTACATGAGTGACAATTTATATTATGATGAGTGACAATTTATACTATGAGCTTTAATAGAAAAAGTGTAGACACTAGATAATTATTTTACATAGTAAGATTTCAATAGATTCAGTGCTTGATCGTGCCGTGTATGAAGTTATGAAATATGAATTGGTTTCAACAGGTGCGGATCCAAGAGGAATTTTATAGGGTCTACAGACCCCCCCCCCATGACGCTTAGGTACACACTGGATAGAGTGGGTTTCAATCCTACTTTATTTACACTGGGTAAAATCGGAAACTATGGTTTAGTCCATCCCTTGATCATATCCTGGTTCTGCGGTGTTAATATCTGGTCAGAACTTGCTGTTCTAGAAGCCTCAAGTTCATACGCGATAAAATAGTATTTCTGCATTATGCACCTTTTTAAACTATTTTCAATATTTGTATGTATCTTCAGATAAACCGTCCTCGAAAAGTTTGATTTATTGGATACTGTATTTCTGACAATGCTTCCATTATCAAATAGTGTGTGTAGTTTTATTTAACATAGAATTGCATACGCCAAAACAGTAGAAAACATTCTCATTGTTATAACTTTTCTTGAGTTGATTTTGAGCTTAACATCCCTTTCAGCAGCGAAGCTATATGAAACGTGGACCTACTAATTAACGTCGAATCCGAATCACATGAACTCCCACCGGGAATCGAACCTGGGTCTTCCATGTGTTAACTTTACTTGAATTTGGAATCGAGCGCTCTCAAGCGGATTTGAAAAAAAAATGAAAAAATGAAATGAAATCTTTGAGTTTTACGTCCCGCGGATATGTCGGTTAGGCTAAAGGAGACGGTGATGATGAGTGATGAATGAAATGGTGGAATGAAGAAAGTGGGAGGAAACGGGAGAACCCCGAAGAACCCACGCACACGGTGTTTGTCCACCACAAAGTTCAATGGGCGGGGCTGGGATCGAACCCGAGACCCCAAGCACCAGAGGTGAACGCTCTACCACTGAGCCACCGCGGCCCCTCAAGCTGATTTAAGACGGTTGACTTGCCACCTCTGAGTTTTTCAATGAATGTATTTCTTAGTAATTATTTTAATTTTACTTTTGAAAAGGTGTAAGCATTTTGCTTTTTTTTTAATCCTTGAATTATACGTAGTCAGTGTTGAATACAGGTTTCATTTTTGTATGTGGCAATAGTAACTTTCATGGTCCCCTCTCTTCTACCTCTAGACATAGAAATATTGTTTTTAATAACCTCCAAATTACGATTTTTATCAATAAAGACTAGCTGTCCTACTAACTCTTGTATCGATTTCCTGTTAAGCAAAGATAAAGTGAATCGATTCCCCTGCATTCCCAAGCACTTTTACCTCTGCTGCTAAGTATTAATTGCTGTAAGGACTAACGAAAACTATTATGTGGTACTACTACTACTACTACTACTACTACTACTACTACTACTACTACTACTACTACTACTACTAATAATAATAATAATAATAATAATAATAAAGGATCTGAATGATAAATATATATTTTTTTTAACTTTCTAATACAATCCCTGTGGGCTTTCGCGAATCTGGATGTATTGTTTTTATGAGGAATAAAGAGGCTTCAAACAACAACGATTTGTATAAAAGTCTTATTAGGTGTTTCACACCTAAGGAACTCACAACTGACCATGTGTCTGTTTTTTTTTAGCACAATGTTACAAGGCACCGAAGCCTGCAGGCATTCAAGACTTTCGTTCTGTCGTTGGCACGTGTCGAATCAGCTTGCTTGCTGTACGATGTTTTGCCTTCAGGCGATCGACTAGATACCTAGCTAGAAGAGTGAAGAAAGAAATAAACAAAACGATATGCTTGTTTCATGGAGATATGCTTGCTTCTTGGCATTAAGTGTTTGAAAACCAAAACTGTTCTGAGTATCCATTTTGTTATTTCCATAAGTATAAAGGGAAATGTTAATTCTCATATATAGGGGGGTAAAACTTAGGGGGAACGCGATGGGAACGTTATATATATATAATAACATAGCATATTTCTTTCCAAAATTTTATAACACCTACTTATTTTATAGAGTTCAAAATTCGGCCAAATGTTTATTAGTATTAATATTGCATGATAACTTTTCCTTTTTCTTGCTAAGGTAATATTAGAGCGCGCTAATTAAAAAATTAACTTTGTTCCATTTAAAAGTTGTTTAAGATATTGGCCGCATTTTGCAACAGTGCAGAACAGCAGATAGGAAGCTAACCAGGTAGATTTCTTTCTTTCTCTGCCCTCGCTAGGTCACGTGCGTGAACTTAGGGTTGTCCGCGGAGAAAAAGAAACCGATGGAATGCACATTGACAGCAAATAAGAGCAAAGTGTGTTTTGTCTCTCTTCATAGATCGTAAAGATTTCCTTGATTCTACGTAAACATCTCCGCGAATAATTACCTGTACATGAATATTGCAGCTAACAAGGTACGACAGTTTCAGAAAATCTGTCTATGTTGTTTTCAAGTGAGGGAAGTCTATTCATCTTATAAAATGAGTTTCGAACTGTAGAGCGTCGAGCAAACTCGCTTATTTGTTGCATCAACTGACAAAAGTTTACACACAGATCAAAGAGAAGTCTTAGGAAAAACGGACGACATACTAAATGCTGGTACTTACTGTCTGTTAGGTATATTTATATCAAAATTTTCTAATAAATCTAGAAATGAGTAAAAATAAAGAACGGTCCGTACGATTCTTTTACTATATATATTTTATTTACATATCTGCGTTTTGAATGACATCGAGAACCTTTTTTAAAAATCAAACTTGAGACTACAGGGGCCTATGTTGCAAAACTACTAGTCTTGTAATGTTAGTGAAACTTCTCAAAATCAAGTATTTTACACTTGTATATACTGTAAAAAAGCGGCAAATTAAAATTGTCAGCAATAGTACTTAGAAATGAATTTTACTATTTTTCTAGTATTTCTGCGTCATGATATTTGATGGATTCTCAAAAAACATTACAAGACGAGTAGTTTTGAGAAATAGACCGTTGCTGTGTTAGACACACACACAACTGGCGAGTAAATTTAAATGCATTAATTAATTAATATTTATTTTAGAAAACGAAATGTCAAATGGAGCCGAAAGGCCATTTTATACCGAAACATTAATAACAAAGGCAAAGAAATGTAAAAATCAGGCAGAGCATATGTGGGGAGTACATCATCCTGGGGGCCGCGGTGGCTCAGTGGTAGAGCGTTCACCTCTGGTGCTTGGGGTCCCGGGTTCGATGCCAGCCCCCGCCAAGTGAACTTTGTGGTGGACAAACACCGTGTGCGTGGGTTTTCTCGGGGTTCTCCCGTTTCCTCCCACTTTCTTCATTCCACAATTTCATTCATTACTCATCATCACCGTCTCCTTTAGCCTAATCGGCATAACCGTGGGATGTAAAACTCAAAGATTTCATTTACATCATCCTGGTGATATTCGCCTGGTGGGACAGAAGAAAATTGTGGGTGAACTTTAATAATAATAAAAAATTGTTTCTTGATATCCATTATTGATTTTGCTCTATGGATCTATGGATTTGATTTTAGTTTGATTTCAGCTTCGAGTACCGTTCAGCAGGGAGGCTATATGAGACATGGACCTACAGCGAGGGAATACGAACCCACCGGAAATCGAACTCGGGTTTCCCGCACCAAAGACACGTATGCTATCCACGTAGGCCTGAGGGAGCTCTATGGAGCTATAGGGATCAATATTGAAACTGGAAGAGTAAAATTGTTTTACCATTTCCGGTTTCAGTAGAGAGAAATAGGTGAAGATGGTATTTTTCTTGAGATGCTCAATCGATTTTCGAAAACTGTCGCTATCTACTACCAATTTATTTTTATGGCGATCAATGTTAAAAACGAAAACGGTTTATTCCTACCTTTTCTGATTTCAATGCAGGATTAACGGAAGAAAGAAAGCTTATTCTTGAGACGTTGTTTGAATTCCCGAACACTTCTCGACCTCTCTGACAGTTTTTACTCTATGAAACTGAATATTGAAACCGGAAATAGTAGTAAATTTCTACCACTTCCGATTTTAATAATGAGATAGGGTATAGGTGGTAAATTTTCTTGACGTTTGATCGATTTCCGAAATCCTCTCGTCCCTAGTTATTTCCGTATTTGATTTATGGCCATTAATGTTGAAACTGGTTGTAGTCGATTTTTACCACTTACGGTTTAAATATAAGGTTGTTGGAGGAGACGGACACGGAACCTATTCTTGGGGTGCTGAATGGATTCCAGAAAACAGCTTCTCGATATATCTTATCGTCTTTGCTCTATGAAAATCAATATTGAAACTGGAAGTAGTAGTAAATTTCTACCAGTTCCGGTTTTGATAGAAAGATAGGGGTAGAAATGGCACATTTTTGAGGGACATTGAATCAATTCCCTAAACTTGCTTGTCGCTAGCTATTATGACCCGCAAGTAGTCGATCTCTATCACTTCCGATTTATATAGAAGATTGACGGAGGAGATGGAACCTATTCTTATGAAGCTAAATATATTCCGGAAAATCCTTCTCAATATTTTTTTTTACCGCTTTTGGTCTGATACCTGTCAACAGGCAGAGCCGTTCTATTAGACTTCCAATACTTATGCATAACATAGTTTGGAAGTATAATAAACACAGAAAGAAGAAATATTATTTATTAAATCTATTTTCGTGCAGATTAAAAATATGGGAATTTCAAGAATTCTTTTTGCATCAGTTATTATGCCCTGAATAATAACGGGGACCATAGTGGCTCAGTGGTAGAGTGCTCACCTCTGGTGTATGAGGTTCCAGGTTCGATTTCAGCTCGCGCCAAGTAAGCTTTGTGGTGGACAAACGCCATGTGTGGGGTTTTCTTGGGGTACTCACGTTTCTCTCACTTTCTTCATTACAGCATTTCGTGTTCATTCTCATCATCAGAGTCTCCTTTAGTGTATCCGGTATAAGAGTGGGATGTAAATCTAAAAGACTTCATTTCATTTCTAAATAATAACCTAATGCATTCTACAGCGTTCTATTCTTGGCTAATAACCAATAATAGCGTACAGATTGATGATATGCTTGGAAATTGATATGCCATAAAATCGACTATTTATGCAAAAAATGCACCAACATCTCCCAGCTAGTCACTACAAGCAAGAATGATATCTGCTTCGTTCAGATAATGTTCCTCATGAGACGAGACGAGAAGTAAGATTTTCTCGTCTCGTCTCCTAAGTTTAATAGGTCTAGTCTAGTCTCGATCACTGAAAACATTTTTCGCTCTTGTCTTGAAATTTTATTGCTGAGTTTTGTTAATTTATGTTTAAAATATTTATGTCTTATTTTTTCTTAATTTCAATTAGGAGTTTTCACAACCGTTCCGCGTCACGATTGTTCCACGAATAGTGTGATAAAAGAACATTTAAACCACATTTATTATTGGAGTAAATTGGGTAATGGCTAGGATATTTTAAACGTAGATAAATGCTCTTCATATTGCTTTTATATCAATATTTGTGTTGTACGTATGATGCGAAAACGTAATAATGAAATTATTTCTGTGGGTATTAGCCCGATAGCCCCTAAATACGCCACTAGTCAAAAGATTTTTTCATAATTTTTAGTCATTAAATACAAATTCACTTCATAATTTTACTAAATACACAATATCATGGTGATGGAACAAACTTTCTACTGCTGTATCTCAGTTACATGAGTTACAAGTTATCCGCCTACATAAATAAGTTCTTCGTTTTTCAGTTGACGGGTTTTATCCGTAAATTTTCCAAAACAAGTGGCCACCTAATTCTTGTTCTGTCTCTCCATTTAATTAAATTATTTGGTGAGCGTGAAATGTAAAGATCTATTTTTGACGCAAGTGTTAATAAGCCGGGAAGTAAATACTTATCTATCTTTCTTTTCCTCTTTTAAAAATTAATAAAATCACTTATGTTCTGTCTTGTAGTTTATTTATGATAATTATTATTATTTTCAAAGTGTAGAGTGAATATTTTAAATATATATTTTAAACATTCTATACAGAAGAAATCGCCACTGCAA
Organism: Thermobia domestica; assembly: GCF_964235325.1. Taxonomy (NCBI): domain Eukaryota; kingdom Metazoa; phylum Arthropoda; class Insecta; order Zygentoma; family Lepismatidae; genus Thermobia; species Thermobia domestica. Next base: position 20,572,023 of record NC_137459.1, on the reverse strand, counting down.
GGTTTGGTCCCGCGAGAGTTTAGATGGCTAAGTTTTATCCCTCGATGATCTAGCCAGGCTGGATTTCGTCTGGCAAGATTTTCTTTATGTGAGATTTTCGCCAGGCGAGATTCTGGGCCGTGAGATATTGCTTGCGATGTTTCATTTGCAAATCATCAACAAATTTGAGTGGATAAACGGACCAATATAGCTTTCTGTGGATATACTTTTATTGATTTCATGCAATTTGTGATCATTCCTCTGCGACAAGGCCATTACTTTTCATGTGTCGGCCAAATGTGATTGAGAGTTTAAGATTCCTCAGCGGAAAATAATAATTCCAGTTTGCGACCAACCGATAATTGGTTCTTTATGTAAATCAGCAGAGTAGAAGTGATACACATTACAGGTATTTTTCTCTAAAATTATGAAGTGTTATGAACTACATAGGGAAAACAAGAATAAAAGTTTCTTTGTTCAAAAGTAACGCAATTGTAGATTCCTAAGAAGTAAAGTAACGGTGGTCAGAAAACTGAGTCAAAATACTATAACACACACACACACAAACACACACACACACACACACACACATATATATATATATATATATATATATATATATATATATATATATATATATATATATATATATATATATATATATATATATACTGTTCCATAAGTCGTGTAATTTTCTACAGCACTGGGAGAGGATGAAATTTTCACACCATTAATATAAAATTTGGCACTCTTATTGAGAAATATCTGAATTTTTCGAATTTCTAAAAGAAATAGGAGAAAATTGCTGTTTAGCCCCCCTTTTGGGGATGTAAACACAAAAGTTCATTTTTCCTTATGGGAGATTCAATATTAAATTTTGGAAGCAGTTTTCTCCAATAATTATTCGTAAAGATTTTGGGGCAAATGAGTTGTATTTGTTACGAAATGCAAAAACACTCATTCACAAAGCTAGTAAAGCCGTCTCAAACATTATTTTGGGAAGCCCCTCTTTCGGGGGGCAAGGGGCGTAAAAAGATGATGGGTGATGTGTTACCAAAATCCCAAAATTTATTTTCGGAGTGCCAGTATACGTCAGATGAATCACGAATGTCACAGAATCAATGCTCCTTACATGTAAGAGTGACTGATAATGGGGCTACAGCCCCCTTTCAAAAGTAAGAAAATCACCATAAATATCCTTAGTAGGGACATACGAGAAGAAGTTATTTCTTGTTAATTAATGTGAAATTTGGCGTCATTGTAGCAAAAGGGTATGCATTTTTGAAATCTGGAATGCTATTTTGGTAACGCACCGCCTTAGGGGGCACAGGGGACGAAGCATTAGATGATGTATCTTTATAAAAATTCAAAATTTTGTTCCGGAAATGCCAGTGGGCGTCAGATTTTTCACAAATGTCACAGAATTAATATTCTAATGCTCCTTGCATGTGCCAGTAACTTATGTGGGGCTATAGCCCCCTTTCAAAATAAAAAAAATCACCATTTATATCCCTAGTAGAGACATACGAGAAGAATGATTTTTCTCAATTAATGTGAAACTCGGCGTCGGGTTAGCAAAGAGTTATGTATTTATCAAATCTGTAATATTTGTTTTGGTAATGTACCGCCTTAGGGGGCACAGGAGGTGAAGCATAAGTTATTGGATCTTTTTAAAGTTTCAAATTTTATTTTGGAAAATCCAATATGTGTCAGATTGATCACAAATAATACAAAATTAATATTCCGATGCTCCTTGCATGTGCCAATGACTGATATTAGACTACAGCCACCCTTCCAAAAATCACATAATTTACGGTAAATATCCTTAGTAGGAACTACGGGAAGGAGGTAAATATGCTTTACAATTAATGTGCAATTTGTCATTATTGTAGAAAAATGTTTTAATTTCTTTTTAAATTTCGAATCTAGTGTTAATGAATATCGTTTGTCAGTGTAACAGATTGAGGATATAGCTTCGTTTTTTTTTTTGGCATCACTGGAATATAATCAAAGAATTTTGCGTTTTTAAAAACTAAATTGTTCTCTTCTTATAGCATAAAATCATACATAAAGTTACCAGCATATTTTTTGCACACTTAAGTAAACCAGCTCGAAATAGAACAAAAAGTGACAATGGAAAATGCCGCAGGTACCACGAACGAAAAGAGAAGTAATATTTTAAAAATTAAAATATTGTTTTCTTTATTCGTAGAAAAAGCGTATCTTTTCCCTACTTCTTCCACAATAACTTTATGATCCCACTTTCCACGTACTAGCCTACTCGTATACTGCACATGTAAGCACGTCAGGAAATCGTATACTATGGAAACATGGTTATAGTAAAAACAAATGTCTCGCGAGGGATAAGGATTAGGTTGATTCAGGCTATACCTTAAATCCAAAAAACATATTATCCCTTTCTAAAAAAATACTTTTCTTTGGCTCAGTTGTCATTAACTAAATTGCTTAAATATTTCATTAATCTAAGTGTAAGACAGATAAAATGAACTTACTTTATTCGGCATGCTCTCGTAGACGAGCAAGACATGAATGAATTAATGCGATTTACTAGAGCCACTGTGAACACCTTTTCCAACATATCTGGATGACTATGCTCTGGACAATTCTTTGTTTTATGTTGCCCAATAAGGAGGAATGGACGTAATAAAATTCCAGACACATGTACCATCATAGATACAAGCGAAAGAGTGTTATTGTATTTTCTAACTAAAAATGCAAATTTACCTAAGTCACACTCCCATTAGGCAAAAGAAATTCCGAGTCCACGCCCCTAAAAGAAATCCACATATGAGTATTATCTTATTGTCACAAACATTTATTTTCTAAAAAATAATGCCAAATTTCACATTGCAAAAAAAAAAAAAAAAAAAAAAAAAAATGCTTCTGCCAGTAGGTCTTTCCGTAAGAATAATCATATTGAATTTATGATGCTTTTCAAAGATAGCTATAGTAACATATTAGTCACTGGCACATAAAAGCACTACGGAGTATTAATTCTGCGCATCTTGCAACTAATTTGACACTCATGAGCACTCCCAAAATAAAATTTGGAATTTTTATCAGCCCCCTCCCTATGATCCCCAAAAGTACCAAATTACCCTCCGTGCCCTGTGCCTCCTATTCCCAAAATAATATCCCAGATTTTTACTAGCACAACGCCTAATTTCACATTAATTGACAAAATATAGCTTCTTCCGTATGTTCCTGATAAGGATATTTATTATAAATTTTTAATGTAATTGTTGAAACGGAGGCTGTAGCTCAATATCAGTCACTGGCACATGCAAAGAGCATCGGAATATTAATTTTGCATTATTTACGATCAATCTGACACACGCTGGATTTTCCAAAATAAAATTTGAAACTTTAAAAAGATCCAATAGCTTATGCTTTACCCCTGTGCCCCCTAAGCCGGTACATTACCAAAATAATATTCCAGATTTGGTAAACGCATAACTTTTTGCTAATTCGACGCCGAGTTGCACATTAATTGAGAAAAAACATTCTTCCCGTATGTCAATACTAAGGATATTTATGATTATTTTTTTATTTTTGAAAGGGGCTATAGCCCCATATAAGTCACTGGCACATGCAAGGAGCATTAGAATATTAATTCTGTGACATTTGTGAATAATCTGACGCTCACTGACATTTCCGGAACAAAATTTTGAATTTTTATAAAGATCAATCATCAGATGCTTCGCCCCCTGTGCCCAATAAGGTGGTGGTTACCAAAATAACATTCCAGATATGAAAAATGCACACTTTTTTGCTACAACGACGCCAAATTTCACATTAATTGACTAAAAATACCTTCTTCTCGTATCTCTACTAGGGATATAAATGGTGATATTTTTATTTTTGAAAGGGGGCTATAGCCCCACATAAGTTACTGGCACATGCAAGGAACATTAGAATATTAATTCTGTGACATTTGTGAAAATCTGACGCTCACTGGCATTTCCGGAACAAAATTTTGAATTTTTATAAAGATACATCATCTAATGCTTCGTCCCCTGTGCCCCCTAAGGCGGTGCGTTACCAAAATAGCATTCCAGATTTCAAAAATGCATACCCTTTTGCTACAATAACGCCAAATTTCACATTAATTAACAAAAAATAACTTCTTCTCGTATGTCCCTACTAAGGATATTTATGGTGATTTTCTTACTTTTGAAAGGGGGCTGTAGCCCCATTATCAGTCACTCTTACATGTAAGGAGCATTGATTCTGTGACATTCGTGATTAATCTGACGTTTACTGGCACTCCGAAAATAAATTTTGGGATTTTGATAACACATCACCCACCATCTTTTTACGTCCCTTGCCCCCCGAAAGGGGGCTTCCCAAAATAATGTTTGAGACGGCTTTACTAGCTTTGTGAATGAGTGTTTTTGCATTTCGTAACAAATACAACTCATTTGCCCCAAGATCTTTACGAAAAAAACTGCTTCCAAAATTTAACATTGAATCTCCCATAAGGAAAATGAACTTCTGTGTTTACACTCCCAAAAGGGGGGCTAAACAGCAGTTTTCTCCTATTTCCCCTAAAAATTCGAAAAATTCAGATTTTTCTCAATAAGAGTGCCAAATTTTATATTAATGGTGTGAAAACTTCATCTTCTCCCAGTGCTGTAGAAAATTACACGAATTATGGAACAGTCTATATATATATATATATATATATATATATATATATATATATATATATATATATATATAACTAACTAACTAACTCTATGGCCTATGGAACCCGTAGGTTCAATGCCGCGTTCACAAAAGCTCTCCACTGACTTCTATCCTTAGCTAACTGCATCCAGTTTCTACTCTGTATTCCAATCTCTGCGAGATCCATCTTAATATTGTCCTCCCATCTGCGCCTAGGTCTTCCTAATGGTCGTTTTCCGATTGGTCTTCCAATCAAAACTTTGAAAGCGTCTCTACTTTCTTCCATTCTAGCTACATGACCCGCCCATCTAAGCCTCCTAGACTTGACGACCCTAACAATGTTGGGTAAACCATATAAATTATGTAGTTCCTCGTTATGAAGTTTCCGCCATTCCCCATTCCCGTTCCTCTTGGGTCCGAATATTCGTCTCAGGATCTTGTTCTCAAATACTTTCAGTCTATGTTCTTCCCTCAGAGTAAGTGACCATGTTTCGCAGCCATACAGAACAACAGGCATGATTATCGTTTTGTATATTTTAAGTTTCAAATTCCTCGACAGAATTCGCGACGACAAGAGATTTTGAACCGAATAGTAACACGAATTCCCTGCTTTTAGTCGACATTTAATTTCTCCGTGAATATGATTTTCCTCTGTTAATATTGATCCTAGATATTTGAAAGTATCCACTTTATCAAAAGTATTATTTAGTATTTTAACGCATCCATAATTTGCAGTATTCCGGTCCCGACGCACTTCCATGTATTTAGTTTTCTCTGCATTTACTTCTAAACCCATGTCCCTGCAAGCGTTTAATAAGATCTCTGCATTTCTTTCTATTATTCTCCTATCATCTCCTATTAAATTTACATCATCAGCATATGCCATAACCTGGTGAATACCGTTCAACTGTAAGCCCTGGTTGCTATCTTTGATTTTCCTTATAGCGTATTCCAAAACGAAGTTAAATAATAATGGCGACAACGCATCTCCTTGTTTCAGGCCATTTTCGACGTGAAAGCTCGTGGACAAAAAATTTCCTACCCGGACTTTACTTTGGGATTCATTTAAACATATCTTAATTAATCTAATTAGCTTTCTCGGTATTCCAAGTTCTGCAAGAACGTTGTATAATGTTTCTCTCCTAACCGAGTCGTACGCCTTTCTAAAATCAATAAATAGTTGACGTACCGGGGTATTGTATTCCCACTTTTTTTCGAGTATTTGGCGAATGGTAAATATCTGGTCGATAGTTGATCGATTTCGTCTAAATCCGCACTGATAATCTCCAATAATTTCATCTGCATATGGGGTCAGTCTTGCTAACAGAATATTTGAAAGGATTTTATAGGATGTTGACAGAAGAGAAATGCCTCGATAATTATTACAGTCAGTTTTGTCGCCTTTCTTGTGGATTGGAACAATGATTGATTCTTTCCACTCTTGTGGCAATTCTTCCTTGTTCCAGATAAGGAGAATGAGTTTGTGTATCTTGTTCCACAATTTTTCGCCTCCAGCTAAAATTAACTCAGCCGGAATTTCATCTACACCCGGAGATTTGTGTTTCTTTAATTTCTTTATAGCGGTTTCTACTTCTATTCGGTTGGGTTCTGGAATATACGGTTCTGCGGTGTGTATCTCCTTTTCTCCACGAACACTAGTTTTTGGTTGCGTGTTAAGCAAATCGTCAAAGAAATCTTTCCATCTATTTAAGATGCTATCCGTGTCAGTGAGAACTGTACCGTCAGATTTCTTTAATATATAAGCACGAGGTTGATAGCCTTTCTTAAATTCGTTGATTCCCTTATACATGACCCGTATGTTTTTATTTTTACTATTATCTTCAAGTTCCTTAATTTTAGCTTTCAGAAAATCGCGTTTCTTTGTTCTAAAAGTTTTGGAAGTTTCCCGCCTGATATCTGCGAAATTTTGTGTAGTCATTTCATTCGGATTTTGTAGCCAGCGTAATTTTGCCTGTTTTCTCTTCTCTGCTAGTTTTATGCATTCCTGGTCGAACCATGGTTTGTTCCTACGTATTTCCGCGTGTCCCAATTTTTCTTTTGCTGAAATTTTAATGCTATCTCTAATTTCAATCCAGTTATCCTCAACACTAGTGCACTCCGAATCTTCTAAAGCCGAGAATCTATTCGAAACTTCAATCTGATATTCCTCTCTTACCTGGCTCTCTTCTAATTTCTTTAAATTGAATCTCTCCGTTTTCGGACAATGAATATTACCTTTATTCAACGATAACCTCTCTCGTATTATCGCTGCTACCAGGTAGTGGTCAGTGTCACAATCAGCCCCTCTAAATGACCGGACATCAATTATGCTAGATTGCCTTCTTCTATCTACTAAAACGTGATCAATTTGATTATGTGTTTTCCCGTCTGGTGATGTCCAAGTGTATTTATGAACGTCGCGATGTGGGAATTTTGTACTCTTCACGATTAGGTTTTTGGATGTTGCAAAGTTCACGAGTCTAACACCGTTGTCATTACTTTCCTTATGCAGACTTTCGTTCCCTATAATCGGTTTGAAAATATCCTCTCGTCCTGCCTTCGCATTGAAATCCCCTAATAGAATTTTCATATGGTATCGCGGGAGTTGGTCAAATATCCGTTCCACTTCTTCGTAAAAACTGTCTTTTATATCGTCATCCTTATCTTCTGTTGGGGCATGTACATTTAAAACAATGATATCACACCACCGTCCCTTAAGAGTAATAAAAGAAAGTCTGTCAGTAACAAATTCAACCCGTTTAATTGCTGGTAATATACGTTTATGAACGAAAAACCCTGTTCCTAACTGGTGATTTTTATTTCCTTCCCCGTAAAAGAAAGTAAAATTTCCGGAATTCTCAGATCCATTTCCTTCCCACCTAACTTCCTGAACTCCTACTACGTCCATCCTGTATTTCTCTAACTCCCTCGTTACGGATTTTAACGCGCCTCCCCTATGAAGACTCCTAATATTCCATGTTCCAAATGTCATGTCCATTTTCTTTTGCTGAGGTCGTGCCAAGTTATCAGTCCTTGTCCGAGGCTTTTGTGAATATTTCTGAACAAGTGCTTTTTTTTACAGGATGAGGTTGTTAGCCCTACCCAAACCCCCAAGCTGGGGGACCACTCCCAGTCGGCTGTCCGCGACTGCTTATTCAGTATATTCGCAGCTAACCTCTATATCTAGAGGCCTTCTCCTCGATCCGCAACCTGAGGACGCGCCATGCCGTGGTGATAGGAACCCACGTTACACGGTATATATATATATATATATATATATATATATATATATATATATATATATATATATATATATATAATTCAAAATCACGTTTTCAGTCAAAAGTAAAAAAAGCATTTCATTTGTTTACCTTTGGAATACCGATATATAATCTAAATGATCTAGACCCTCAAAAGTATTGTAATATTTGTATATTACTGTTACGCACACGCCTAAAATGCCATGATTTGTTCTTTCATTTTAGAAGATATTTCTTTTAAAGTTATGTCTTTTTAGGAAACATTTCGTATTTTGGAATGCAAAATCTTGATGATAATGCTTTTACAATAATTTTGTTTTCCTTCTGTCGTATCTTCCTTTTTCACCTCGCAAAAGTCGATGTATGTTCAAAAATGGTTGGAAAATGAAAATAGGAATATTTCACCCTGTTTAAAACGTCTTGTTATAAAATACTGAACTTAGAAGGTAAAGTCTGTACCACCAGACATGTCAACTCTGACACGAAATCGTAGCAGTTATAGTAGTATTAACTGTGGTCGTAGTAGTAATAATAGAAGTAGTAGTAATAGAAGTAGTAATATTAGTAGTATTAAAGTAGTGGCTCGGCCCGGAAATACATGCACCCGGTTCGGCCCTATAGCATTTGTGTCCGGGCCGAACAGGACACGCCCAGCCCCTGCAGGGCTCTGATTCATATCCACTGCAAACGCTGTTTTTGTTCTATTTTGACTTTTATTTTAGTACTCAGGCGAGAATTGTGTTCTATGTCTTAATTTTCTGCATTCTTTCACATATGGAAAGATTTGTTTACGTATCTAAATGTTTCATTACGTATGGAGAGCTAAATGACAAACAAGCATGTACTGATATTAATACAAAGTTTCGAAATATTGTATTATTAAGTATTTCAATCAATGTTGCTTTTTTATACAATTAATAACAAGTCTTATTATATTTAAAAGAAGAAAAACACATCTGCAAAATTTCTCCCGATTGCAAAGATTGGCCCCGAGGTTCGAACCTGGTTTACTTTTCCCCGAAGATACCCGAAGCTGGACTTAGAAAATTTTTGCCTCAAAATAGCAATAAAGAATGCCTTCGACCTTTGAGACAACATGGACCTTTCGGGAATCAACTTTCAAAAGTTTGGGGTGGGTTCTTTTGCCCCATAAAACCGTCTTTCCGCAGAAAAGAAAAAAAAGTATTCCTTTATTGTTTGTGTATTTGTCCATACAAAAAGTTTCGTTGAAATTCGTCGTGGCCTTTACACACATATGACATACTGTTACCAGCATTTTTTATATTTCGTGATCAAAGGTTTGGAGGGGTCTCTGCCCCCTAACCGTTTTTTTCAGGCAAATACGAAACCCGTATGCCCTCAATTAAAACCTACAATATCTGTGCAATATTTCGTTCACTTCGGTTCACTTTTTCTTACCTTTCGGGCGTCAACTTTCAAACCTTTGGTGTGGGTTCTTTCGCCCCCTAAAACTGGTTTCTGCAGAAAATAAAAAAGTATTCCTTTATTTTTTTTGCGTATTTGTCCATACAAAAAGTTTCATTGGAATTCTTCGTGGTCTTTACACACATATGACATACTGTTACCAGCATTTTTTATATTTCGTGATCAAAGGTTTGGAGGGGTCCCTGCCCCCTAACCGTTTTTCTCAGGAAAATACGAAACCCGTATGCCCTCAATTTAAACCTACAATATCTGTGCAATATTTGATTCAATTTGGTCCACTTCTTGCCGTCTTTCGGGCGTCAACTTTTAAAATTTTGGGTGGGTCTCTTGCCGCCTAAAACCGTTTTCCCGCAGACCATAAAAAAACCTGTATTCCTTTATTTTTTGCGTATTGTCCATACAAAAAGTGTTGCAATTCTTCATGTCCTTTACACACATCTGACATACTAGCACTTTTCATACTTCGTGATCAAAGGTTTGGAGGGGTCGGAGCCCCACGATTCCGTTATCCCCAGGAAAATACGAAACTCGTATTCCCTCATTTTATGTCTACAATATCTGTGCACAAATTAATTCACTTCGGCTCATTTCTTCTTGCCTTTCGGGCATCAACTTTCAAAACTTTGGGTGGGCTCTTTTGCCCCCTCCAACTGTTTCTCCGCAGAAAATAAAAAAAACGTATTCCTTTACTTTTTGCGTATTGTCCATACAGAAAGTTTCTTTGGAATTCTTGGTGGGCTTCACACACACCTGACAATCTGTTAATAGCACTCTTGATATTTCGTGATCAAAGGTTCAGAAGAGTCCGGGCCCCAACTAACCGCTTTTTTTTTTTTTTTTAGGTAAATACGAAACTCGTATTCCCTCGTTTTATGTCTACAATATTTGTGCAAAGTTTCATTCACTTCCGTTTACTTTTTCTTACTTTTTGGCGTCAAATTTCAAAACTTTGGGATGGGTTCTTTTGCCCCATAAAACCGTTTTTCCGCAAAAATAAAAAACACGTATTCCTTTGTTTTCAGCGCATTATTCATACAAAAGTTTCGGCGCAGTTCTTCATGTCCTATACACACATCTGACATACTGTTAGTAGCACTTTTGATTTTTCGTTATCAAACGTTTGGAGGGGTAGGCGCCCCACCCGACTGTTTTCCCTAGGAAAATACGAAACCCGTATCCTCATTTTACGTCTGCAATATCTGTGCAAATTTCATTCAATTCGGCAAATTTCTTCTTTTCTTTCGGCTGTCAACTTCAAAATTTTGGGTGGGAGATTTTGACCCCTAAAACAGTTTTCTGCTGAAAATAAGAAACCAGTATTCATTTATTTTTTGGTTATTTTCCATACACAATGTTTCGTTGCAATTCTTCATGTTCTTTACACACATCTGACATACTAGCGCATTTGATATTCCGTGATCAAAGGTTTGGAGGGGTCGGCGCCTCACCCAACATTTTTCTTCAGGAAAATACGAAACTTATATCCTCATTTTACGTCTGTAATATCTGTGCAGAATTTCATTCACTTCGGCTAATGTCTTTTTACCTTTCGGGCGTCAACTTTCAAAATTTTGGATAGGGTATTTTGTCCCCTAAAACCGTTTTTTCGCAGAACATTAGAAACTCATATTCCTTTATTTTTTGCGTATTGTCCATACAAAAAGTTATGTTGCAATTCTTCGTGTTCTTTACATACATCTCAAATACTGTTACTAGTACTTTTGATATTTCATGATCAAAATGTTTGAAGGTGTCCGTGCCTCACCCAAGCCATTTTTTCAGGAAAATACGAAACCCGTATTCCCTCGTTTTAAGCCTTCAATATCTGTGCAATATTTCACTCACTTCGGTTTACTTGTTCTGACCATTCCAGCTTCAAATTTAAAATTTTGGGATGGGTTCTTTTGCCCCATAAAACAGTCTTTCCGCATAAAATAAAAAACCCGTATTCCTTTATTTTTTGCGTATTGTCCATACAAAAAGATATGTTGCAATTCTTCATGTCCTTTACACATATCTCAGATACTGTTACTTGCACTTTTGATATTTGGTGACCAAAGGTTTGGAGGGGTCGGCGCCCCACGCTTCCGTTTTCTCAAGGAAAATACGAAACCCGTACTCCCTCATACAATATATGTGCACAATTTCGTTCACTTCGGCTCAATTCTTCTTACCTTTCGGGCGTCAACTTTCAAAATTTTGGGGTGGGTTCTTTTGCCCGCAAAATAATTTTTCCGCATAAAATGAGAAACAAGTATTCATTTTCTTTTTGCGTATTCTCCATACACAATGTTTCGTTGCAATTTTTCATGTCCTTTACAGACATCTGACATACTGTTACTAGCGCTTATGAAATTTCGTGATCAAAGATTCGGAGGAGTTCGTGCCACACTTAAAAGTTTTTTTTAGGTAAATGCGAAATCCGTATACGCTTATTTTATGTCTGCAATATTTGCGCAAAACTTTATTCACTTCGGTTCACTTTTTCTTCCCTTTTGGTGCCAAATTTCAAAATTTTGGGATGGGGTCTTTTGCCCCATAAAACCGTTCTTCCGAAAAAATGAAAAACCCGTATTTACAAAAAATTTCGTTGAAAGTCTTCATTTCCTTACACACATCTCACATACTATTAATAGTATTTTTGATTTTTCGTTATCAAACGTTTTCAGGGGTCGGCGCCCCACCTAACTCTTTTCTCTAGGAAAATACGAAACCCTTATCCTCATTTTACGTCTGCAGTACTTATGCAAATTTCATTCACTTCGGCTCATTTCTTCTTGTCTTTCGGGTGTCAACTTTCAAAATTTTGGGTGGGAGCTTTTGACCCCTAAAACAGTTTTTCCGCAGGAAATAAGAATCTCGTATTGATTTATTTTATGGTTATTTTCCATACAAAATGTTTCGTTGCAATTCTTCATTTCCTTTACAGACACCTCACATACTGTTACTAGTACTTTTTGATATTTCGTGATCAAAAGTTTGGAGGGGTCCGTGCCCTTTCCAACAGTTTTTTTCAGGAAAATACGAAACCCGTATTCACTCATTTTACGCCTACAATATGTGTGCACAAGTTCATTCATTTCGATTCACTTGACTTTGCTTTTCGTTCGTCAACTTTCAAAATTTTGGGTGGGTGCTTTTCCCCGTAAAACCATTTTTACGCAGAAAATAAAAAAACAGTATCCGTATGTTTTTTGTATATTATCCATACACTAAGTTTCTTTGCAATTTTTCATGTTCTTTACACACATCTCACATATTGTTACTAGCACTTTTGGTATTTCGTGATCAAATGTTTGGAGAGGTCCGTGCCCTACCCCGCCGTTTTTTAAAGGAAAATAAGAAACCCGTATTCCCTCATTTTTTGTTTATAATACCTGTGCAGAATTTCATTCAGTTCGGTTCACTTCTTCTTTCCTTTCGGGCGTCAAATTTCAAAATTTTTCGTGGGGGCTTTTGCCCCCTACAACTGTTTTCCGCAGAACAGTAAAAACTCGTATTCCTTTATTTTTTTGCGAGTTGTCCATAGAAAAAGTTTCGTTACAATTCTTCATGTCCTTTATACACATCTGACATACTGTTACTAGCATTTTTTATATCTCGTGATCAAGGGTTTGGAGGGGGTGCGTGCCCCACCCTACCGTTTTTTTAGGAAAATATGAAGCCATTTTACGTCTGCAATATCTGTGCACAATTTTATTCACTTCGGTTCAGTTATTCTTGCCTTTCGCGTGTCAGTTTTCAAAATTTTGGGTGAGGCTTTTATATTAAAGCTTTCCTTTATGTAACTTTTTCTTTTTTAAAATTCTTTTTTTGGGGGGGAGAAGGAGAGAAATGTTTTTTCTGATATGTGTCTTTTGCCATTCATCTTTTCTGAGGTGCTTAAGTAAGATCATTTTGTAACTTTTGATGTCATCCAACTCCGTTACGATAATAAAATTGTCATTCTTAACAATTTGTTTTATTTCCTTATTTTTCAGTTTGCCACACTGTTATATTTATAAGAGAATTGAGGTTTGGTCCAACGCCTTTCGAATTCGGAACCAACCCAACCGCCGAGCTTTTTGGGTTGCCTGCTATTGCAGGAAAACGAGAATTGCAGGTGGTAATGCACTTTTGGAGTTGTGTATACATCACATGATTTTGATACAAGTCATTACCTTCGTTTTTGTATTACTTCAACAAAGAAATTAAAGAACATTGTACCTTTATCTTGAGTCCTTCACCATGTTTTTGCATGCGACGGTCAATAATCCTAACCATACACACATCTAATGTCATTACTTTTTCATAGTCCAGTTGTTGCTCTGAGATTCGACCTTTCATTATCTTTTATGAGGTTATTACATTTTCCAATATCTCTACCATTGACTTTAGTGGACTCATTGACATGTAATGTACATACCATTTATCAACAGAAAAAGAAAAGAAAGAAAGAAAACAAAATGAAAGAAGAAAAATGATACACCAAAAGGTAGGTAAAGGTGCCAAGGTACGACACTGGTAAAGCAAGTTAAACAAATAAAAAGTGAGTAAAAGTAAGTAGAAACTAATAAAAAGTAGATAAGCAAGTAATTGAGGCACGTTCGGTGAATCAGTTAACTTTTTACTTTTTTCAAAAAGAGTGGTAGAGCACGGTGGCGCATGGGTTCCTTGGTTCGATCCCACCTTGCTCCAAGTTACTTTTGTGGTGGACAAACACCGTGTGTGCGTGGGTTTTGTGGAGGTTCTCCCGTTTCCTCTCACTTTCTCTATTCCACCATTTCATTCATTTCTCATCATCACCGTCTCCTTTAGCGTAGCCGGCATAATCGTGGGACGTAAAACTTAAAGATTTCATTTCATATTCTTTCTCTTATGGATTTTTTCGGGACAAGCGAGTTATGCCATATTGTAAGGTTACTACTGAAATGATTATTAATAAAGTATGAACACATTCGTCTCAGTTATTTCTGAGAAATTTGTCAAGACGCTTCACCCCTTGAAAATACCACTCCTTGTGGATTTTTCGGGACAAACGAGTTATACAACTTTTTAGGTCAGAGTTTCTCATTCTAGAGAGTTTGCGAAGAGAAGAGGAAGGACTTTAATATTAGGGATGGGCAAAATTTTCCAGGATCGGAAGCTCTACTTCCCGGATTTTGAAAAAGTTCCGGAATTTTTCCTAAATCGAGATTTTTCCGAAATCTGGACTTTTCCGAATTCCAGAATATTTCCTGAAATCCGGAATTTTTCAGAAATCGGAATTTTTTGTATTCCGAAATCTTCCCGAAAACCGGAATTGTTCCGATTTTACTTTCCTCATTCCAGAAACTAAAAACTCCGGAATTATCCATCCCTAGTAAATACACAGCAAAAATTGAGGTGTTGAAACAACACAAAATGACTACCACTTTAGCGTGTTGCTTGTGTTTCAATTCGACACCAAGACATCGCCTTCAGAGAATATCAAAAATACCTCATTACTGGCTGTGAGTATTTGCATAGTTTTTTTTTTACTGTTTGGTATGAGTAAATCTTTGAGAAATACATTTTGCAATAATGGTAAGTAAGTAGTAACATTCTGTGTTTTCTGTAATCGGTCACAATAATATTGTTGTAAACTTGTGAATCATCTGGAAACAGTTACACAGATAACAGTTCTTCAATCTACTTTCTTTATTTCTTATTATTGTGTCTTAGCACGTATGAACAGAAGATGGCAGAACTGTTGCTTATATAACTGTTGTCAGACGATTCACAGGTTTACAACAGTATTATTGTGATCGATAACAGAAAACATGGAACATAATTCGTTACTTGGCACAAGTGCCAAATATATTTTGTAAAGCTTTGCTCATATTAAAACATAAATACCAATGCAAATTCTCTCAGGTAGTAACGAGTTATTTCTGATATGCTCAGACGGCGATGTGCTTGGTGCTGAATTAACACACTAGTAACACGCTAAAGTGGTAGTCATTTTGTGTTGTTTCAACACCTCGTTTTTTTACAGTGTATAATTAGAATATAATACCGGAAAAGGTTTAATTATCATGTTGAATTTTGAGATGATAGGCATATTGGATGCGGTGGCTATATTTCTAATAAGTTGGCTGTTGGCTGTTCGTTTTCGACCGCTAAGTAGAATTACTTAAAGTAAGACGATCAAAGCTCATATTTCAAAAAAAATTTAAAATCTCCGTTTTTCTTTCTTTTCTTCTTTTTTTTCTGAGAGCTCTTCGCCAGTACCCGAATCTGTAACTTCATAAGGCAAATGTGGAGTTAATTACAGAGCCAAAACACTATACCTGTGTTGCGTTTCTTGATAAATTAACAATGGACAAAGCATTCTTTCGGAAATAAAAGGGTTACTTTTGTTTAGCATCCTTTGTTGCTCTTTGCAGGATTGTACTCCGCAAAAAAAGGTTGCGACACCCAATCCCGTACAGCTAGGCCACCAAATACACACCTTCTTACCCCATAATCGTGTCTGGTAAGGAGACCCCTTCTCTCTCCTCCTTTCCTCCTGAGCTGCTCCGTGGCTAAGCGGTTGGGGTACACGTCTTTGGCGTGAGAACCCGGGTTCAATTCCCGGCGGGAGCTCATGTGGTTCGGATTCCACGTTAATCAATAGGTCCACGTCTCATATAGCCTCGCTGCTGAACAGGGTGTTAAACTCAAAATCACCTTACCTCACCTCCTTTCCTCTCTTTCATTCTAAAATCAGCAAACAAAATGAGCGCAATTCTAATTTCAAAATATACATGTGTTAGTATCGATAAAATGAAAGAATAAAACCGAGAAGAAACAAGATTCAAAAGTTGATGTAGGGAGAAACTTAAACACACGCAATGAAAAATTGAAACCAATAGATATCTGTTACATAAAGTTTCACAAGTTAGACAAAGAGAGAGAGAAGGAGAAAATGAAAAGGAAAAATGTGGAATTTAAACGTAGTAAGAATAGAACCTAACATTATAAAGTTCCGTTTCCAGAAATCTAACAGTAATATAGAAGTAACGTTTGTCTTTTATATTTCTTCAGGGTTATTCGAATATATAGGTTATAGAGGATGCTTCAATAATTCATTAAATCAGTTTTAAAAAGAATAGCATACTCAACTTTCAGTAGAACTGTAGATGTCCGAGACACATCTCGGATAATGTCAAAAATTTAACACACATGCTTTGTGTCCGCGTGGTACCGTTGAAAATTTGGTATTGTTCATTGGACTTACTGATCCATAATACATTCTAATAAACCCAGTAGGTAGCGTAGGTCATATCTTCTATTTCACACTACTAATACAAACTGAACAAAAAAAAAAAGAAAAAAAGAAAGAAAGAAAATAAAAAAAGTCAAATGAGTACTATTTTACTGCTAAATTTCTATCAGAAATACCATCTATTAAAAAACCAAACTATATAATAATGAAAAGTTACAAATCTTAAAAAGCAAAATTGGATGTTCGTAGATGTGAAAACCTTGCACGTTTCAAACTTCAAATAAAACACATTTAACTATAGGACGGAAACAAATTTTGCGTCAAATTAATATAAATAAAATTTTGTTTTGAAATATCTAAAGAGGGGGCCATTTTCTTCTCATCTCCGAAGATTTATTTGTTGCGAACATCCAGTGCCGATTTCATCTATTGCGGATATAACAATTCGCACAAATAGAATGAACACTCTAGTGCTCAAACGGGTCATCGCGTCAGTCGGATGATGTGGGTTAGCTGATTGACCACCACTGGGTCGACGTCAGATCAATAAAGTATTTCGAATGTCCTGGTAAGTTCCTTAGATATATTTCCTCTTTCCCAACCAACATTCGTAAATCGTCACGATCGTGATACAGACGTTTACTTCCACATTTCTAAAGATTGTTAGTCTAGTATGAGAAGCCGATTCATCATGATCACTTTGTAAAAACACAACTATGGTGTGAACATGATTTGAACCTATGTTGGATAGACGTACTAAGCGGAAGTCTAATGCATTATCCCTACACTGGCCACCTAAACTAAAATCCAAATATTACTAACTACAACCCTTATGTTTGGAACGAACCGGCTAAGATTATTTACAACAAAGTGCACAACGAAATTAGTTTATTCAACGACCTGGAGATAAATTTCTGTGCACTAACAAACGAAATAACATACAATCCAGGTAAAAAATACAGAAATAACAACATATTATGCAGTAATTTCGCCATGAAAGTTAGAAAGTGTACTTATAATAATAATAATAATAATAATAATAATAATAATAATAATAATAATATAATAATAAATGTTCACCTTCACAGTATATTTTTTAATTATTATCCCATACAGTAAATTATACGTTTTGTATTTTTTCAGAGCGATGATTCATACTACGGTGTAGGGTTGTCAATATAATATTTATTTATAAAAAATAAATAAACTCGTTACAACTGTTTTTGACAAAATTGTATTTCTTTAAATTTTCATCTTTATGTAAACTACCCATATTTTTAGGCACAAGAGGATATTTTCATACTGGAAAGGCTGCATGTTGCACATGTTTCGTTCTGTTCCTGACTGAGACAAACCCGCAGGTAGTTGAACTTGGTCTGCTCTACTATTGTTTCAAGTTGAAATCCATTAAGAACAAGCTGAAGGGAACCTGCAGAGCTGTAGAACACAGTTTCTGTTGCCAAGACGATCCTTTCCCTGCGCAAACTCAGCCACTAAAAGTAGTTTTCTCTATTCTGCAACCGATGGGCTACTTACCCACCAAATTTCATCACCACCTTCTTCATTTAAATTTTTTATTTTCAGAAACACTCATTTTTATGTTTCTATAAATTCTTTTCCCGCTTCTGAGCAAAGTATACTCCGTGTTGAACGCTATGCTGAGACTGCTTTACTTTACTTCAAAACTAATCTCAAGGTTCTGGTCGGTAAACACCATCTAAAATGTAACGATTATTACATATTATTCTTATATTTTACACGTTACGTTTAGCCCACAGTTCGCGTAGATTTTAAAATATGTCAACATGATCAAATTACTTTAAATCAGCTACGTCACTTATATCATTATTACCTTTTATTATTCTTTTCACAACTCCATTAATAATAATTTTCTTTTTCGATCGTCATAGCAACCTTTTAATAAACAACTATTTGCTGTTACGGTAACTAGGAGTACAGTTTATACATGTAAAACCAACATAGATTTTCAGCTACTACGATTAAACATTATTTCTTTATATTTACAATCAACAACATATTGTCTCTTTATTCTTTTACTTCTACTCAACAGATTGTGTACTTTTACGCACCGTTGCCCAAAATCAAGATACGAAAATGGAAGTAATTTATCGAAAATGGAAGATATACAATACCCTTGTATACTAAGCTTTTCTTTCGTGGAATGTTTTTAAATTTAGTGTATATACACAGACGCAGATCCAGAATTTCTTCGAAATGGGAATATTCTATATACATCCATGAGTCATTATGTTCATTGCAGTTGACCATGAAGTGCCATAAGTATTAATTTAGGGCTCAGAGAAACCTTAGACCAGTTAAATCCACGTTTGTGTATATACAAGGAATGTTGATTTAATTCCTGGACTGATGATGTAAAATAATCATAGGGACAACTTACCACCTATTCGTACTAGTTTCCTTTAACGTATTTTTTGCAACTACACACTGATTCCAACGTTGTCGCCATTGCTAGAAGAAGTTCTACATTGATTCTTATGGAATGCTTCGCACTTTACTCGTCGTGTTGCTTCGGTCAATATCCAATTGTTTCCCTTTGAAGACAAATTTCTCTGGAGGGAAGAAGAAAATGTCAAAACATGCTTAGAACGGATGGTGTGTTGGGGATATTATTTTTGATCAAGAAAAAGTCGGACACCATTGCTAAAGTGTGACACGGAGTATCGTTATGTAGAAACAACACTGTCCAGGTGCCTTTGAATTAGGTCAACGTGCCCGTAAACCTATAATTATATCTCCTATAAGGATACTGGTGAAGAACATCGGACCATTGGTGATTGTTACCTCCAGTTACATGCTGATAGTGACATACATGTCCTGCTCTGGATCGAATGTCAGAAGTTCACTGATCTTGTCAGTTTTCTCTTTGACTCAAGAGCGGACGAGCAGAGCGCGGATCATATTCCACGGACGTTCTTCCGGCAAAAAGACATGCAAATCACTGAAAGGCTGTTGGACGACTCGTTGATGCTTCTTCGAATATAACCTGCAATATTTTTTTTATGCCACTGTAGTAGTTTTACAAGAATGAAGAAAGTCGGTGTTTCTATCGACCACCTATTTCGATCTTCTATGGATCGCACAACGCACCACACACAATCACATCTCACGTAACACTGCCTTGGTTCAGATGAGCAATAACACTGAAACGTCATCATGAGATGCAAATCACTGAAAGATTGTGGAACGACTCGTTGATGATTCTCCGAATACAACCTGCAATATTTTGTACGCCACTGTAGTCGTTTAACAAGAATTAAAAAAGTCAGTGTTTCTATCGACCACCTATTTCGATCTTCTATGGATCGCACAACGCACCACACACAATCACATCTCACGTAACACTGCCTTGGTTCAGATTAGCAATGACACTGAAACGTCATCATGAGATGCTGTTACTTGTATCAGGCCCGATGTAGTACTAACATTTTCTGCGAAAACAAATCTAGGAATTAGATGAACAGAACTTGTGTTTATGTGTGTATGTAATGATGAGTGATATTCATTTTTGTGCTTTCAGAATTATTTGTTAAATTTGCAAATTATCATCACAATTAATTCTTGTGCTAATGAAATGGATATAAATTATTTCAGCATCTCGTGGCATCAAGATAAGATGAAGAAAGAAAGTGAGTATTCAGAAGATATTGAACTTAAGAAAATGACTTTAACGTGCTTTAAGAGTGATATTCAATCTAAGATATCGGATGATAACAATGAAAACAATTCATATGACAATAAACTTATCGCCTTAGTTCCTGATATAAAGGTTCCTGTTGAAAGGTACAAACATGATATAAAGAAATATATTAAACTTGATGAACATCGTGGTCACGAAGCAGATGATACTTCAGAGAAACGCAGGTACGTTTACAATAGTCGATTTTTTCAGAGTTATGTTCGATATAAATTGTTTTTTTCTGCACTTACAATATTATGCTAGTAATTCCTGCCTTGTTTACTTGTAATTATGCTGAATGAGACGCTAACAATGGAATAAATAAAATAGGAACTCAGCTGACAAGCAATGTCTTCAGTTTTCTTACTATTTCCTGAAATTAGTAGACGAGAAATAGACTTGGATGATGTGTGTTACGGACTAGTTATAATAGAAGCGAATGTAACGAAGCTTCCATTAATCGATTCAGCCTGCATTTTTATAACTGTTCATCTGTCTGCTCCACAATAAGATGTAAAATTTATCCTATTATAATGAAGGTAGGTATGTGCCCTCCTTCAAATTTTAGAAATTACTATTGTTTCAAGTTGAAATTCATCAAGAATAAGTTGAGGGGAACCTGCAGAGTTGTAGAACACAGTTTCTGTTGCCAGGACGATCCTTTCCCTGCGCAAACTCAGCCACTAAAAGTAGTTTTCTCTATTCTGCAACCGATGGGCTACTTAGCCACCAAATTTCATCACCACCTTCTTCATTTAAATTTTTTATTTTCAGAAACACTCATTTTTATGTTTCTATAAATTCTTTTCCCGCTTCTGAGCAAAGTATACTCCGTGTTGAACGCTATGCTGAGACTGCTTTACTTTACTTCAAAACTAATCTCAAGGTTCTGGTCGGTAAACACCATCTAAAATGTAACGATTATTACATATTATTCTTATATTTTACACGTTACGTTTAGCCCACAGTTCGCGTAGATTTTAAAATATGTCAACATGATCAAATTACTTTAAATCAGCTACGTCACTTATATCATTATTACCTTTTATTATTCTTTTCACAACTCCATTAATAATAATTTTCTTTTTCGATCGTCATAGCAACCTTTTAATAAACAACTATTTGCTGTTACGGTAACTAGGAGTACAGTTTATACATGTAAAACCAACATAGATTTTCAGCTACTACGATTAAACATTATTTCTTTATATTTACAATCAACAACATATTGTCTCTTTATTCTTTTACTTCTACTCAACAGATTGTGTACTTTTACGCACCGTTGCCCAAAATCAAGATACGAAAATGGAAGTAATTTATCGAAAATGGAAGATATACAATACCGTTGTATACTAAGCTTTTCTTTCGTGGAATGTTTTTAAATTTAGTGTATATACACAGACGCAGATCCAGAATTTCTTCGAAATGGGAATATTCTATATACATCCATGAGTCATTATGTTCATTGCAGTTGACCATGAAGTGCCATAAGTATTAATTTAGGGCTCAGAGAAACCTTAGACCAGTTAAATCCACGTTTGTGTATATACAAGGAATGTTGATTTAATTCCCGGATTGATGATGTAAAATAATCATAGGGACAACTTACCACCTATTCGTACTAGTTTCCTTTAACGTATTTTTTGCAACTACACACTGATTCCAACGTTGTCGCCATTGCTAGAAGAAGTTCTACATTGATTCTTATGGAATGCTTCGCACTTTACTCGTCGTGTTGCTTCGGTCAATATCCAATTGTTTCCCTTTGAAGACAAATTTCTCTGGAGGGAAGAAGAAAATGTCAAAACATGCTTAGAAC
Source organism: Thermobia domestica (assembly GCF_964235325.1). NCBI lineage: Eukaryota > Metazoa > Arthropoda > Insecta > Zygentoma > Lepismatidae > Thermobia > Thermobia domestica. The sequence goes on along the minus strand of NC_137459.1, from coordinate 20,549,905 downwards.
GGATGGTGTGTTGGGGATATTATTTTTGATCAAGAAAAAGTCGGACACCATTGCTAAAGTGTGACACGGAGTATCGTTATGTAGAAACAACACTGTCCAGGTGCCTTTGAATTAGGTCAACGTGCCCGTAAACCTATAATTATATCTCCTATAAGGATACTGGTGAAGAACATCGGATCATTGGTGATTGTTACCTCCAGTTACATGCTGATAGTGACATACATGTCCTGCTCTGGATCGAATGTCAGAAGTTCACTGATCTTGTCAGTTTTCTCTTTGACTCAAGAGCGGACGAGCAGAGCGCGGATCATATTCCACGGACGCTCATCCGGCAAAAAGACATGCAAATCACTGAAAGGCTGTTGGACGACTCGTTGATGCTTCTTCGAATATAACCTGCAATATTTTTTTTATGCCACTGTAGTAGTTTTACAAGAATGAAGAAAGTCGGTGTTTCTATCGACCACCTATTTCGATCTTCTATGGATCGCACAACGCACCACACACAATCACATCTCACGTAACACTGCCTTGGTTCAGATGAGCAATAACACTGAAACGTCATCATGAGATGCAAATCACTGAAAGATTGTGGAACGACTCGTTGATGATTCTCCGAATACAACCTGCAATATTTTGTACGCCACTGTAGTCGTTTAACAAGAATTAAAAAAGTCAGTGTTTCTATCGACCACCTATTTCGATCTTCTATGGATCGCACAACGCACCACACACAATCACATCTCACGTAACACTGCCTTGGTTCAGATTAGCAATGACACTGAAACGTCATCATGAGATGCTGTTACTTGTATCAGGCCCGATGTAGTACTAACATTTTCTGCGAAAACAAATCTAGGAATTAGATGAACAGAACTTGTGTTTATGTGTGTATGTAATGATGAGTGATATTCATTTTTGTGCTTTCAGAATTATTTGTTAAATTTGCAAATTATCATCACAATTAATTCTTGTGCTAATGAAATGGATATAAATTATTTCAGCATCTCGTGGCATCAAGATAAGATGAAGAAAGAAAGTGAGTATTCAGAAGATATTGAACTTAAGAAAATGACTTTAACGTGCTTTAAGAGTGATATTCAATCTAAGATATCGGATGATAACAATGAAAACAATTCAAATGACAATAAACTTATCGCCTTAGTTCCTGATATAAAGGTTCCTGTTGAAAGGTACAAACATGATATAAAGAAATATATTAAACTTGATGAACATCGTGGTCACGAAGCAGATGATACTTCAGAGAAACGCAGGTACGTTTACATTTGTCGATTTTTTCAGAGTTATGTTCGATATAAATTGTTTTTTTCTGCACTTACAATATTATGCTAGTAATTCCTGCCTTGTTTACTTGTAATTATGCTGAATGAGACGCTAACAATGGAATAAATAAAATAGGAACTCAGCTGACAAGCAATGTCTTCAGTTTTCTTACTATTTCCTGAAATTAGTAGACGAGAAATAGACTTGGATGATGTGTGTTACGGACTAGTTATAATAGAAGCGAATGTAACGAAGCTTCCATTAATCGATTCAGCCTGCATTTTTATAACTGTTCATCTGTCTGCTCCACAATAAGATGTAAAATTTATCCTATTATAATGAAGGTAGGTATGTGCCCTCCTTCAAATTTTAGAAATTACTATTGTTTCAAGTTGAAATTCATCAAGAATAAGTTGAGGGGAACCTGCAGAGTTGTAGAACACAGTTTCTGTTGCCAGGACGATCCTTTCCCTGCGCAAACTCAGCCACTAAAAGTAGTTTTCTCTATCCTGCAACCGATGGGCTACTTAGCCACCAAATTTCATCACCACCTTCTTCATTTAAATTTTTTATTTTCAGAAACACTCATTTTTATGTTTCTATAAATTCTTTTCCCGCTTCTGAGCAAAGTATACTCCGTGTTGAACGCTATGCTGAGACTGCTTTACTTTACTTCAAAACTAATCTCAAGGTTCTGGTCGGTAAACACCATCTAAAATGTAACGATTATTACTTATTATTCTTATATTTTACACGTTACGTTTAGCCCACAGTTCGCGTAGATTTTAAAATATGTCAACATGATCAAATTACTTTAAATCAGCTACGTCACTTATATCATTATTACCTTTTATTATTCTTTTCACAACTCCATTAATAATAATTTTCTTTTTCGATCGTCATAGCAACCTTTTAATAAACAACTATTTGCTGTTACGGTAACTAGGAGTACAGTTTATACATGTAAAACCAACATAGATTTTCAGCTACTACGATTAAACATTATTTCTTTATATTTACAATCAACAACATATTATCTCGTTTCTTCTTTTACTTCTACTCAACAGATTGTGTACTTTTACGCACCGTTGCCTTAAATCAAGATACGAAAATGGAAGTAATTTATCTTATAGATATACAATATCGTATATATGTCTCCCGACGTTCACTACTTGAATTGGTTACAATTTAAGAAAGAATCCTGGACCGTTATATAATTTTACATATATGGTTACATTACTTTTCGAATAGCCCTGGTATACATTAATTACAATACATATATATTAATTTCATTTTATTTCATTCTTATATTCATTTAACAATCAATTTTATATTTTAGTACTATAAATTATCGTCGAAGAGAACTTATTCAAAAATACGATCTACTTGTTAATTATTTTGGCCGAAAAATATATTTTTTAAATCAATATTAGGGGAGCTTATTGAAGAATCAACTCAGTATATGCTGACATAGTATATAACTTATTTCTTCCATTTGGGCATAATTAACAAAGCTTTGATAAACAATATTTGTATCGATGCATGGATGTAAATAGCATAGAATCCAGAATTATTACAAATTACAAAGACATTATAACAATACACAAAATGAAACAAAATGACCAATATGATAACAAGGATTAATACAATAAAGAAATTATTATATTAAGAGTCAATCTGAAAATTCAGCATTATCTATGTTAATCTTGGATAAAATTTCTGAAGGAACTAATGTCTTAACTAACTGTATCCATTTACTTTTAGTATGTTTTGACGGACGCCACATCTTTAGCTTAAGTTACATTGCGAAAAGGTTCGGATAAATTGCATTGTATGCTACAATCTTGTGTACGATCCTGTCTGTACTTCAACGGTATTCTGATTCCTATATTGAGAATTTCTGTCACCTATGAATCTATTATGTAATCCATTTCGTGGAAAATTAAACTTATTTTTAGCTTGATTCCTAAATGCAATACGATTATTGTTCCTTTTCCTCCTAAAATTAGATTCGGTTTTATTACCGGTAAAATTGGGTTGAGTTCTATTCTCGTTACAATTGAATCTTTTATTATTTCTCGCATTAAAACCACCTTCTTCCCTGACATTGATGTTGCGAACAGATACATAACTAACTTGATTACGATTATTTATTGGCCTGATTTCAATTACTATTAGCCTGCAACATCGATTGACTTTCAAAATTTTGCACAAACTAATAAGGTGATTGAAATTAACGCATTGTGAAGAAATTAACATTTGTTGCAACTTAAAAGGTAACAAGATTCGCATTGATGCTATTACTCTTGATTCCTGTTGGCATGGATTAATTAGCTTCAATTCATTATATACAGATATCACAAAATCAGTGAGACTCTTATCCAATTTTGAGTTATAATGTCTATTTCGAACTAAGGCGTCTCTATTGGCAAACATAAAATCATTTTCAAAATTTGAAAGTAAGGCATTCTTAAAATCTAATTAATTACGTAAATTACTTCTGATTGCTTTAAATGATACGGAACACGGTGGTAATAAAACATGAGGCAGAATTTTCAAAAATTTAGATCGGTCTACTCCACTTAAGTCACACTCTTTCTCGAACTTTTCTAAGAAAGTGCTGGCCGGGATGTCATCTGTCTTTCCACTAAATTTTGTTAATGATCTAATCTCATTAAACCGAAAATGATTACCTTTATTAGTATGTTTATAATGCCTGGAATTTACGGGAATGTATTCCCGGTGTGAGATGGATGATTTCTTCTCCAATTTCTCTTTATAGAAGCTTCACTATCATCTTGTTCTGAATATCCTTCCGGTGAAATAATATCTTCCACTACTGCTCTGGATTTATATGGAATAGGGTTAAGGTTGATAGCCGGAACTCAATTACTATTTGGAGTATTATACTTTTCTTTGATCGCATTTGCTTCCTTTTACAATTCCCTGATCTGACTAGTAAGCTCATTAACTATAGTTTCCACAACTTCCACCGAACTTTGAATATCAGTAAATCGATGTGAAATCTGTTCCATTCTATAATCTGTTCGTTCTAATTTTGAATGTATTTGTTGGTTTATTTGCTCCAACTTACTATCCATTTTAGAGTCCATTTGATTAGTTATTTGCTCAAATTTAGCATCTATCTGTTGTGTCATGGATAGAGTTATCTAGTGGAACATCTGCTCCATTTGAGTATCCATTTTTTGTTGTATTTGCTGCAGCTTTGTATCCTTTTTTTTTTTTTTTTTTTGCTGTTGCTGCGATATTTGCTGACCAAGCTGTCATATAAGATCAGCCACGTTTGTGGATGAGTTCATACTTGTTAGGACTACATCACGACATTCTACATTTAAATTTTCATTTCCAGAAACACTCATTTTTATGTTTGTATAAATTATTTTCCCGCTTCTGAGTAAAGTGTACTCCGTGTTGAACGCTATGCTGAGACTGCTTTACTTTATCTCAAAACTAATCTCAAGGTTCTGGTCGGTAAACACCATCTAAAATGTAACGATTATAACTTATTATTCTTATATTTTACACTTTACATTTAGCCCACAGTTAGGGTATATTTTAGAATATGTCAACATGATCAAATTACTTTAAATCAGACACGTCACTTATATTATTATTACCATTTATTATTTTTTCACAACTCCATTAATAATAATTTTCTTTTCCAATCGTCATAGCAAACTTTTAATAAACAACTATTTGCTGTTACGGTAACTAGGAGTACAGTTTATACATGTAAAACCAACATAGATTTTCAGCTACTACGATTAAACATTATTTGTTTATATTTACAATCAACAACATATTGTCTCTTTATTCTTTTACTTCTACTCAACAGATTGTGTACTTTTACGCACCGTTGCCCAAAATCAAGATACGAAAATGGAAGTAATTTATCGAAAATGGAAGATATACAATACCGTTGTATACTAAGCTTTTCTTTCGTGGAATGTTTTTAAATTTAGTGTATATACACAGACGCAGATCCAGAATTTCTTCGAAATGGGAATATTCTATATACATCCATGAGTCATTATGTTCATTGCAGTTGACCATGAAGTGCCATAAGTGTTAATTTAGGGCTCAGAGAAACCTTAGACCAGTTAAATCCACGTTTGTGTATATACAAGGTATGTTGATTTAATTCCCGGACTGATGATGTAAAATAATCATAGGGACAACTTACCACCTATTCGTACTAGTTTCCTTTAACGTATTTTTTGCAACTACACACTGATTCCAACGTTGTCGCCATTGCTAGAAGAAGTTCTACATTGATTCTTATGGAATGCTTCGCACTTTACTCGTCGTGTTGCTTCGGTCAATATCCAATTGTTTCCCTTTGAAGACAAATTTCTCTGGAGGGAAGAAGAAAATGTCAAAACATGCTTAGAACGGATGGTGTGTTGGGGATATTATTTTTGATCAAGAAAAAGTCGGACACCATTGCTAAAGTGTGACACGGAGTATCGTTATGTAGAAACAACACTGTCCAGGTGCCTTTGAATTAGGTCAACGTGCCCGTAAACCTATAATTATATCTCCTATAAGGATACTGGTGAAGAACATCGGATCATTGGTGATTGTTACCTCCAGTTACATGCTGATAGTGACATACATGTCCTGCTCTGGATCGAATGTCAGAAGTTCACTGATCTTGTCAGTTTTCTCTTTGACTCAAGAGCGGACGAGCAGAGCGCGGATCATATTCCACGGACGCTCATCCGGCAAAAAGACATGCAAATCACTGAAAGGCTGTTGGACGACTCGTTGATGCTTCTTCGAATATAACCTGCAATATTTTTTTTATGCCACTGTAGTAGTTTTACAAGAATGAAGAAAGTCGGTGTTTCTATCGACCACCTATTTCGATCTACTATGGATCCCACAACGCACCACACGCAATCACATCTCACGTAACACTGCCTTGGTTCAGATGAGCAATAACACTGAAACGTCATCATGAGATGCAAATCACTGAAAGATTGTGGAACGACTCGTTGATGATTCTCCGAATACAACCTGCAATATTTTGTACGCCACTGTAGTCGTTTAACAAGAATTAAAAAAGTCAGTGTTTCTATCGACCACCTATTTCGATCTTCTATGGATCGCACAACGCACCACACACAATCACATCTCACGTAACACTGCCTTGGTTCAGATTAGCAATGACACTGAAACGTCATCATGAGATGCTGTTACTTGTATCAGGCCCGATGTAGTACTAACATTTTCTGCGAAAACAAATCTAGGAATTAGATGAACAGAACTTGTGTTTATGTGTGTATGTAATGATGAGTGATATTCATTTTTGTGCTTTCAGAATTATTTGTTAAATTTGCAAATTATCATCACAATTAATTCTTGTGCTAATGAAATGGATATAAATTATTTCAGCATCTCGTGGCATCAAGATAAGATGAAGAAAGAAAGTGAGTATTCAGAAGATATTGAACTTAAGAAAATGACTTTAACGTGCTTTAAGAGTGATATTCAATCTAAGATATCGGATGATAACAATGAAAACAATTCAAATGACAATAAACTTATCGCCTTAGTTCATGATATAAAGGTTCCTGTTGAAAGGTACAAACATGATATAAAGAAATATATTAAACTTGATGAACATCGTGGTCACGAAGCAGATGATACTTCAGAGAAACGCAGGTACGTTTACATTTGTCGATTTTTTCAGAGTTATGTTCGATATAAATTGTTTTTTTCTGCACTTACAATATTATGCTAGTAATTCCTGCCTTGTTTACTTGTAATTATGCTGAATGAGACCCTAACAATGGAATAAATAAAATAGGAACTCAGCTGACAAGCAATGTCTTCAGTTTTCTTACTATTTCCTGAAATTAGTAGACGAGAAATAGACTTGGATGATGTGTGTTACGGACTAGTTATAATAGAAGCGAATGTAACGAAGCTTCCATTAATCGATTCAGCCTGCATTTTTATAACTGTTCATCTGTCTGCTCCACAATAAGATGTAAAATTTATCCTATTATAATGAAGGTAGGTATGTGCCCTCCTTCAAATTTTAGAAATTACTATTGTTTCAAGTTGAAATTCATCAAGAATAAGTTGAGGGGAACCTGCAGAGTTGTAGAACACAGTTTCTGTTGCCAGGACGATCCTTTCCCTGCGCAAACTCAGCCACTAAAAGTAGTTTTCTCTATTCTGCAACCGATGGGCTACTTAGCCACCAAATTTCATCACCACCTTCTTCATTTAAATTTTTTATTTTCAGAAACACTCATTTTTATGTTTCTATAAATTCTTTTCCCGCTTCTGAGCAAAGTATACTCCGTGTTGAACGCTATGCTGAGACTGCTTTACTTTACTTCAAAACTAATCTCAAGGTTCTGGTCGGTAAACACCATCTAAAATGTAACGATTATTACTTATTATTCTTATATTTTACACGTTACGTTTAGCCCACAGTTCGCGTAGATTTTAAAATATGTCAACATGATCAAATTACTTTAAATCAGCTACGTCACTTATATCATTATTACCTTTTATTATTCTTTTCACAACTCCATTAATAATAATTTTCTTTTTCGATCGTCATAGCAACCTTTTAATAAACAACTATTTGCTGTTACGGTAACTAGGAGTACAGTTTATACATGTAAAACCAACATAGATTTTCAGCTACTACGATTAAACATTATTTGTTTATATTTACAATCAACAACATATTGTCTCTTTATTCTTTTACTTCTACTCAACAGATTGTGTACTTTTACGCACCGTTGCCTTAAATCAAGATACGAAAATGGAAGTAATTTATCTTATAGATATACAATATCGTATATATGTCTCCCGACGTTCACTACTTGAATTGGTTACAATTTAAGAAAGAATCCTGGACCGTTACATAATTTTACATATATGGTTACATTACTTTTCGAATAGCCCTGGTATACATTAATTACAATACATATATATTAATTTCATTTTATTCCATTCTTATATTCATTTAACAATCAATTTTATATTTTAGTACTATAAATTATCGTCGAAGAGAACTTATTCAAAAATACGATCTACTTGTTAACTATTTTGGCCGAAAAATATATTTTTTAAATCAATATTATGGAAGTTTATTGAAGAATCAACTCAGTATATGCTGACATAGTATATAACTTATTTCTTCCATTTGGGCATATTAACAAAGCTTTGATAAACAATATTTGTATCGATGCATGGATGTAAATAGCATAGAATCCAGAAGAATTACAAATTACAAAGAAATTATAACAATACACAAAATGAAACAAAATGACCAATATGATAACAAGGATTAATACAATAAAGAAATTATTATATTAAGAGTCAATCTGAAAATTCAGCATTATCTATGTTAATCTTGGATAATATTTCTGAAGGAACTAATGTCTTAACTAACTGTATCCATTTACTTTTAGTATATTTTGACGGACGCCACATCTTTAGCTTAAGTTACATTGCGAAAAGGTTCGGATAAATTGCATTGTATGCTACAATCTTGTGTACGATCCTGTCTGTACTTCAACGGTATTCTGATTCCTATTTTGAGAATTTCTGTCACCTATGAATCTATTATGTAATCCATTTCGTGGAAAATTAAACTTATTTTCAGCTTGATTCCTAAATGCAATACGATTATTGTTCCTTTTCCTCCTAAAATTAGATTCGGTTTTATTACCGGTAAAATTGGGTTGAGTTCTATTCTCGTTACAATTGAATCTTTTATTATTTCTCGCATTAAAACCACCTTCTTCCCTGACATTGATGTTGCGAACAGATACATAACTAACTTGATTACGATTATTTATTGGCCTGATTTCAATTACTATTAGCCTGCAACATCGATTGACTTTCAAAATTTTGCACAAACTAATAAGGTGATTGAAATTAACGCATTGTGAAGAAATTAACATTTGTTGCAACTTAAAAGGTAACAAGATTCGGATTGGTGCTATTACTCTTGATTCCTGTTGGCATGGATTAATTAGCTTCAATTCATTATATACAGATATTACAAAATCAGTGAGACTCCTATCCAATTTTGAGTTATAATGTCTATTTCGAACTAAGGCGTCTCTATTGGCAAACATAAAATCATTTTCAAAATTTGAAAGTAAGGCATTCTTAAAATCTAATTAATTACGTAAATTACTTCTGATTGCTTTAAATGATACGGAACACGGTGGTAATAAAACATGAGGCAGAATTTTCAAAAATTTAGATCGGTCTACTCCACTTAAGTCACACTCTTTCTCGAACTTTTCTAAGAAAGTGCTGGCCCTGATGTTATCTGTCTTTCCACTAAATTTTGTTAATGATCTAATCTCATTAAACCGAAAATGATTACCTTTATTAGTATGTTTATATTGCCTGGAATTTACGGGAATGTATTCCCGGTGTGAGATGGATGATTTCTTCTCCAATTTCTCTTTATAGAAGCTTCACTATCATCTTGTTCTGAATATCCTTCCGATGAAATAATATCTTCCACTACTGCTCTGGATTTATATGGAATAGGTTTAAGGTTGATAGCCGGAACTTAATTACTATTTGGAGTATTATGCTTTTCTTTGATCGCATTTGCTTCCTTTTACAATTCCCTGATCTGACTAGTAAGCTCATTAACTATAGTTTCCACAACTTCCACCGAACTTTGAATATCAGTAAATCGATGTGAAATCTGTTCCATTCTATAATCTGTTCGTTCTAATTTTGAATGTATTTGTTGGTTTATTTGCTCCAACTTACTATCCATTTTAGAGTCCATTTGATTAGTTATTTGCTCAAATTTAGCATCTATCTGTTGTGTCATGGATAGAGTTATCTAGTGGAACATCTGCTCCATTTGGGTATCCATTTTTTGTTGTATTTGCTGCAGCTTTGTATCCTTTTTTTTTTTTTTGCTGTTGCTGCGATATTTGCTGACCAAGCTGTCATATAAGATCAGCCACGTTTGTTGATGAGTTCATATTTGTTAGGACTACATCACGACATTCTACATTTAAATTTTCATTTCCAGAAACACTCATTTTTATGTTTGTATAAATTATTTTCCCGCTTCTGAGTAAAGTGTACTCCGTGTTGAACGCTATGCTGAGACTGCTTTACTTTATCTCAAAACTAATCTCAAGGTTCTGGTCGATAAACACCATCTAAAATGTAACGATTATAACTTATTATTCTTATATTTTACACTTTACATTTAGCCCACAGTTAGGGTATATTTTAGAATATGTCAACAGGATCAAATTACTTTAAATCAGACACGTCACTTATATCATTATTACCATTTATTATTTTTTCACAACTCCATTAATAATAATTTTCTTTTCCAATCGTCATAGCAAACTTTTAATAAACAACTATTTGCTGTTACGGTAACTAGGAGTACAGTTTATACATGTAAAACCAACATAGATTTTCAGCTACTACGATTAAACATTATTTCTTTATATTTACAATCAACAACATATTGTCTCTTTATTCTTTTACTTCTACTCAACAGATTGTGTACTTTTACGCACCGTTGCCCAAAATCAAGATACGAAAATGGAAGTAATTTATCGAAAATGGAAGATATACAATACCATTGTATACTAAGCTTTTCTTTCGTGGAATGTTTTTAAATTTAGTGTATATACACAGACGCAGATCCAGAATTTCTTCGAAATGGGAATATTCTATATACATCCATGAGTCATTATGTTCATTGCAGTTGACCATGAAGTGCCATAAGTATTAATTTAGGGCTCAGAGAAACCTTAGACCAGTTAAATCCACGTTTGTGTATATACAAGGAATGTTGATTTAATTCCCGGACTGATGATGTAAAATAATCATAGGGACAACTTACCACCTATTCGTACTAGTTTCCTTTAACGTATTTTTTGCAACTACACACTGATTCCAACGTTGTCGCCATTGCTAGAAGAAGTTCTACATTGATTCTTATGGAATGCTTCGCACTTTACTCGTCGTGTTGCTTCGGTCAATATCCAATTGTTTCCCTTTGAAGACAAATTTCTCTGGAGGGAAGAAGAAAATGTCAAAACATGCTTAGAACGGATGGTGTGTTGGGGATATTATTTTTGATCAAGAAAAAGTCGGACACCATTGCTAAAGTGTGACACGGAGTATCGTTATGTAGAAACAACACTGTCCAGGTGCCTTTGAATTAGGTCAACGTGCCCGTAAACCTATAATTATATCTCCTATAAGGATACTGGTGAAGAACATCGGATCATTGGTGATTGTTACCTCCAGTTACATGCTGATAGTGACATACATGTCCTGCTCTGGATCGAATGTCAGAAGTTCACTGATCTTGTCAGTTTTCTCTTTGACTCAAGAGCGGACGAGCAGAGCGCGGATCATATTCCACGGACGTTCTTCCGGCAAAAAGACATGCAAATCACTGAAAGGCTGTTGGACGACTCGTTGATGCTTCTTCGAATATAACCTGCAATATTTTTTTATACCACTGTAGTAGTTTTACAAGAATGAAGAAAGTCGGTGTTTCTATCGACCACCTATTTCGATCTACTATGGATCCCACAACGCACCACACGCAATCACATCTCACGTAACACTGCCTTGGTTCAGATGAGCAATAACACTGAAACGTCATCATGAGATGCAAATCACTGAAAGATTGTGGAACGACTCGTTGATGATTCTCCGAATACAACCTGCAATATTTTGTACGCCACTGTAGTCGTTTAACAAGAATTAAAAAAGTCAGTGTTTCTATCGACCACCTATTTCGATCTTCTATGGATCGCACAACGCACCACACACAATCACATCTCACGTAACACTGCCTTGGTTCAGATTAGCAATGACACTGAAACGTCATCATGAGATGCTGTTACTTGTATCAGGCCCGATGTAGTACTAACATTTTCTGCGAAAACAAATCTAGGAATTAGATGAACAGAACTTGTGTTTATGTGTGTATGTAATGATGAGTGATATTCATTTTCGTGCTTTCAGAATTATTTGTTAAAATGGCAAATTATCATCACAATTAATTCTTGTGCTAATGAAATGGATATAAATTATTTCAGCATCTCGTGGCATCAAGATAAGATGAAGAAAGAAAGTGAGTATTCAGAAGATATTGAACTTAAGAAAATGACTTTAACGTGCTTTAAGAGTGATATTCAATCTAAGATATCGGATGATAACAATGAAAACAATTCAAATGACAATAAACTTATCGCCTTAGTTCCTGATATAAAGGTTCCTGTTGAAAGGTACAAACATGATATAAAGAAATATATTAAACTTGATGAACATCGTGGTCACGAAGCAGATGATACTTCAGAGAAACGCAGGTACGTTTACATTTGTCGATTTTTTCAGAGTTATGTTCGATATAAATTGTTTTTTTCTGCACTTACAATATTATGCTAGTAATTCCTGCCTTGTTTACTTGTAATTATGCTGAATGAGACGCTAACAATGGAATAAATAAAATAGGAACTCAGCTGACAAGCAATGTCTTCAGTTTTCTTACTATTTCCTGAAATTAGTAGACGAGAAATAGACTTGGATGATGTGTGTTACGGACTACACTCTGTAAAGAAAAAATAGCGACACCTCAATTCTCAAACTAACTTACACAGAAAACCATAGTTGCAGCCCGTTAGAAGAGGAATAGAAGGAAATGAAGAGTGAGATAGTTCATTTGCGTTATCTGTGACACCTGTGGTGTAGGACATCGCTTGTCAATTGTTTGTGTATCAGTAGTATTTTCGATAGATGGCACTGAGTGCGTCTTGTAAATTATTGTAGTAAGAATTCTGCATTGCATTTGTGATGTGTAGGCTGAGGTAAATACCATTTTATGATTGTTTTTTGCTTTCTCATTGTTTGGACAGTGTGTCAAGTGGCAAAATTTTTGTTGTGCTGTGTTGTTTGTGTGTGATATTGTTGCTACATGTGGACTGTAAACAAATAAGATGGGTAAGAAATGTGAGTTGTGGCAAATCTCTAAAGGAATAGATGGAATTCTGAGAATCCATCATTCTACGGCAGGAAGAGTAATTCACAAGTGGAAACAGCATAACAAATCGTCCCTTCGTCAACAGTGTGAAAGAAAAAAGAAAACATCGCCCAGAGGAGATTGCTAAATGAAATCAATAGCACCGCAGATTTAATGAGTGATTTCCCCAAAAATCGCTTTTGTAGTTTGACATGATCTTGGAACTGCAGTTACTTGTACAACTGTATTGTCTTGACTATATGAAGAGGATATTACAAAGAAAAAACCGCGTAGAAAGTCGAAACTGACAAAACACAGAGGACTTCAACATGTAATTTTGTGAGTCAATATGCAACTTGGACTTATGACAACTGAAAGCATGTCGTTTTCTTCATTGAAAAGAAGTTTAGAATAGTGGGAAACGATAATGGTGTGAAGTTGTGGATACGAACAAGCAAGGAACTTGACAAGGATTTTGCTTAAGAGATTCAAATAGTCAGTTACTGAGTGATGATATGGGCATGGTTCACCGTTAAAGACGTCAGAACGACGGATATATGTGAAGGATCGTTTGATGCACGAAAATATCTTCAAATTCTGGTACGTAAAGTTCTTACAACAGCTAAAGATGACTTTTCTGAAGAAAATATGGACTACTTCCTTTCCCAGGACGATAATGCTTCATGTCACCGAGCCAAAATTGTTAATACGTGGTTCAAGAATATGACTATTTAGAGGCTCGTGTGGCCTACAAACTCACCCGACATGAATCCAGTTGAAAATTTGTGGATCAATATGAGTAGAAATTTCAATAGACAACTATCTCAAATAGAATGGAATTCAAGGAACAGATAATCCGGGTGTTATTCCGTGATAACGAGGTTGCATTTTGCAATAGCTTTGTTACCAATGCGGGAAGTCCATGGTGCACATACAAAATACTAGTTTGGTGTATCGTACTTCTCGATGTTTGCACACAATATGTCTTACCCTAAAGAAATTCCATTTCTTGTTTTCTGCTATTGTTGTTGATCTTTTTCAGTTTTATGAATTACTCTTCCTACAAACGATTTTGCTCAAAACACACATAGCTACTTATATATGCATATAAATTCACTAAATTCATGTCAAAAGCCTGAAACTCTGGCGCAAGTGTTAAGAATGAACTGCTCATTAGGAATCTGCATTGTAATATTGTCAGGAATTCATGTAAAAATTCATATTGATTAAAGTATGTTGATAAAACCATATTAGAGTAAGTGTCGCTATTTTTTCTTTACAGAGTGTAGTTATAATAGAAGCGAATGTAACGAAGCTTCCATTAATCGATTCAGCCTGCATTTTTATAACTGTTCATCTGTCTGCTCCACAATAAGATGTAAAATTTATCCTATTATAATGAAGGTAGGTATGTGCCCTCCTTCAAATTTTAGAAATTACTATTGTTTCAAGTTGAAATTCATCAAGAATAAGTTGAGGGGAACCTGCAGAGTTGTAGAACACAGTTTCTGTTGCCAGGACGATCCTTTCCCTGCGCAAACTCAGCCACTAAAAGTAGTTTTCTCTATTCTGCAACCGATGGGCTACTTAGCCACCAAATTTCATCACCACCTTCTTCATTTAAATTTTTTATTTTCAGAAACACTCATTTTTATGTTTCTATAAATTCTTTTCCCGCTTCTGAGCAAAGTATACTCCGTGTTGAACGCTATGCTGAGACTGCTTTACTTTACTTCAAAACTAATCTCAAGGTTCTGGTCGGTAAACACCATCTAAAATGTAACGATTATTACTTATTATTCTTATATTTTACACGTTACGTTTAGCCCACAGTTCGCGTAGATTTTAAAATATGTCAACATGATCAAATTACTTTAAATCAGCTACGTCACTTATATCATTATTACCTTTTATTATTCTTTTCACAACTCCATTAATAATAATTTTCTTTTTCGATCGTCATAGCAACCTTTTAATAAACAACTATTTGCTGTTACGGTAACTAGGAGTACAGTTTATACATGTAAAACCAACATAGATTTTCAGCTACTACGATTAAACATTATTTCTTTATATTTACAATCAACAACATATTATCTCGTTTCTTCTTTTACTTCTACTCAACAGATTGTGTACTTTTACGCACCGCTGCCTTAAATCAAGATACGAAAATGGAAGTAATTTATCTTATAGATATACAATATCGTATATATGTCTCCCGACGTTCACTACTTGAATTGGTTACAATTTAAGAAAGAATCCTGGACCGTTACATAATTTTACATATATGGTTACATTACTTTTCGAATAGCCCTGGTATACATTAATTACAATACATATATATTAATTTCATTTTATTCCATTCTTATATTCATTTAACAATCAATTTTATATTTTAGTACTATAAATTATCGTCGAAGAGAACTTATTCAAAAATACGATCTACTTGTTAATTATTTTGGCCGAAAAATATATTTTTTAAATCAATATTATGGGAGTTTATTGAAGAATCAACTCAGTATATGCTGACATAGTATATAACTTATTTCTTCCATTTGGGCATATTAACAAAGCTTTGATAAACAATGTTTGTATCGATGCATGGATGTAAATAGCATAGAATCCAGAAGAATTACAAATTACAAAGAAATTATAACAATACACAAAATGAAACAAAATGACCAATATGATAACAAGGATTAATACAATAAAGAAATTATTATATTAAGAGTCAATCTGAAAATTCAGCATTATCTATGTTAATCTTGGATAAAATTTCTGAAGGAACTAATGTCTTAACTAACTGTATCCATTTACTTTTAGTATATTTTGACGGACGCCACATCTTTAGCTTAAGTTACATTGCGAAAAGGTTCGGATAAATTGCATTGTATGCTACAATCTTGTGTACGATCCTGTCTGTACTTCAACGGTATTCTGATTCCTATTTTGAGAATTTCTGTCACCTATGAATCTATTATGTAATCCATTTCGTGGAAAATTAAACTTATTTTCAGCTTGATTCCTAAATGCAATACGATTATTGTTCCTTTTCCTCCTAAAATTAGATTCGGTTTTATTACCGGTAAAATTGGGTTGAGTTCTATTCTCGTTACAATGGAATCTTTTATTATTTCTCGCATTAAAACCACCTTCTTCCCTGACATTGATGTTGCGAACTGATACATAACTAACTTGATTACGATTATTTATTGGCCTGATTTCAATTACTATTAGCCTGCAACATCGATTGACTTTCAAAATTTTGCACAAACTAATAAGGTGATTGAAATTAACGCATTGTGAAGAAATTAACATT
This sequence comes from Thermobia domestica, assembly GCF_964235325.1. Taxonomy (NCBI): domain Eukaryota; kingdom Metazoa; phylum Arthropoda; class Insecta; order Zygentoma; family Lepismatidae; genus Thermobia; species Thermobia domestica. The sequence goes on along the minus strand of NC_137459.1, from coordinate 20,533,274 downwards.
TGTTGCAACTTAAAAGGTAACAAGATTCGGATTGGTGCTATTACTCTTGATTCCTGTTGGCATGGATTAATTAGCTTCAATTCATTATATACAGATATTACAAAATCAGTGAGACTCCTATCCAATTTTGAGTTATAATGTCTATTTCGAACTAAGGCGTCTCTATTGGCAAACATAAAATCATTTTCAAAATTTGAAAGTAAGGCATTCTTTAAATCTAATTAATTACGTAAATTACTTCTGATTGCTTTAAATGATACGGAACACGGTGGTAATAAAACATGAGGCAGAATTTTCAAAAATTTAGATCGGTCTACTCCACTTAAGTCACACTCTTTCTCGAACTTTTCTAAGAAAGTGCTGGCCCTGATGTTATCTGTCTTTCCACTAAATTTTGTTAATGATCTAATCTCATTAAACCGAAAATGATTACCTTTATTAGTATGTTTATATTGCCTGGAATTTACGGGAATGTATTCCCGGTGTGAGATGGATGATTTCTTCTCCAATTTCTCTTTATAGAAGCTTCACTATCATCTTGTTCTGAATATCCTTCCGATGAAATAATATCTTCCACTACTGCTCTGGATTTATATGGAATAGGTTTAAGGTTGATAGCCGGAACTTAATTACTATTTGGAGTATTATGCTTTTCTTTGATCGCATTTGCTTCCTTTTACAATTCCCTGATCTGACTAGTAAGCTCATTAACTATAGTTTCCACAACTTCCACCGAACTTTGAATATCAGTAAATCGATGTGAAATCTGTTCCATTCTATAATCTGTTCGTTCTAATTTTGAATGTATTTGTTGGTTTATTTGCTCCAACTTACTATCCATTTTAGAGTCCATTTGATTAGTTATTTGCTCAAATTTAGCATCTATCTGTTGTGTCATGGATTGAGTTATCTAGTGGGACATTTGCTCCATTTCGGTATCAATTTTTTGTTGTATTTGCTGCAGCTTGGTATCATTTTTTTTCGCTGTTGCTGCGATATTTGCTGACCAAGCTGTCACATAAGATCAGCCATGTTTGTGGATGAGTTCATACTTGTTAGGACTACATCACGACATTCTACATTTAAATTTTCGTTTCCAGAAACACTCATTTTTATGTTTCTATAAATTATTTTCCCGCTTCTGAGTAAAGTGTACTCCGTGTTGAACGCTATGCTGAGACTGCTTTACTTTATCTCAAAACTAATCTCAAGGCCCTGGTCGGTAAACACCATCTAAAATGTAACGTTTATAACTTATTATTCTTATATTTTACACTTTACATTTCGCCCACAGTTCGCGTAGATTTTAAAATATGTCAACATGATCAAATTACTTTAAATCAGCTACGTCACTTATATCATTATTACCATTTATTATTTTTTCACAACTCCATTAATAATAATTTTCTTTTCCAATCGTCATAGCAAACTTTTAATAAACAACTATTTGCTGTTACGCTAACTAGGAGTACAGTTTATACATGTAAAACCAACATAGATTTTCACCTACTACGATTAAACATTATTTCTTTATATTTACAATCAACAACATATTATCTCGTTTCTTCTTTTACTTCTACTCAACAGATTGTGTACTTTTACGCACCGTTGCCCGAAATCAAGATACGAAAATGGAAGTAATTTATCGAAAATGGAAGATATACAATACCGTTGTATACTAAGCTTTTCTTTCGTGGAATGTTTTTAAATTTAGTGTATATACACAGACGCAGATCCAGAATTTCTTCGAAATGGGAATATTCTATATACATCCATGAGTCATTATGTTCATTGCAGTTGACCATGAAGTGCCATAAGTATTAATTTAGGGCTCAGAGAAACCTTAGACCAGTTAAATCCACGTTTGTGTATATACAAGGAATGTTGATTTAATTCCCGGACTGATGATGTAAAATAATCATAGGGGCAACTTACCACCTATTCGTACTAGTTTCCTTAAACGTATTTTTTGCAACTACACACTGATTCCAACGTTGTCGCCATTGCTAGAAGAAGTTCTACATTGATTCTTATGGAATGCTTCGCACTTTAGTCGTCTTGTTGCTTCGGTCAATATCCAATTGTTTCCCTTTGAAGACAAATTTCTCTGGAGGGAAGAAGAAAATGTCAAAACATGCTTAGAACGAATAGTGTGTTGGGGATATTATTTTTGATCAAGAAAAAGTCGGACACCCATAGGCGCCGGAACCTGGGCGCTGAGACTCCTTCAGCCTTCAACATTACCAATAAGGTGACTGAGCCCCCCCAATATTTCAGTTATGTTTCGTATCCTTATGTTTTCAAAATACGTTTTCCAGACAGTTTTAGAAAATAACTACTCAGGTGCGTTTTCTTTTTCAGAATATGATATTTAGTTTCCTTTAGTAAAATTAGTGTCGCCAAACTTCGATTTTACCGTTTCTGAACTTTTATTGAAAGGAGTAAAGTGAATACTTTTTTCCTCCCGCTCCCAGCTTCAATTCTTTACTGGTGACTGTATTGGTGAGCATTGTCCTCCTCGAGCATCAAAACAGAGAGAGGGACAGAGAGAGAGAGAGAGAGAATTGCCGTCATTTTATTACTATGTGAGCGGATGTAAAGGACAAGTATAGTGGGCCTTTCTTTCTAGGAATTCTTTAAGCCCTATAAAGTTTTCGTGCTAGCAGTTGGAACACATGGTAGTTTATATAGGGGTTTATGACCCCTGGTTGCAGAAAATCAACCCTGCTTCCCTTCCTTTCATCTGAATTTTTTCTTTGTATATTTTCAAATATTGATTTTTTGTCATTTTGCGGAGATAACGTAGTCAGTAATAACGTATACTTTTTTGTGTTTTGTTCCAAAGATTTCGTGTCGTGTCGGTGTGTTAGTTTATCGATAGTGTTGACAGAAGAAATAAAATATTATTGTGGTGACGTGTTATTGTTTCAGTTTTCTGGAAGAAGAGGAGCGTGAGTTTAAGTGAAGTTTTTGTTTTATTTATCCACTCATTTATTATTTGCTGGTAAATAGTGTTAATTGAACATTTGAAAATGGATCGTTTTATAGTGAGAACGGAAAAGTGCAAAATGAATCTTCTATTTCAGTGATTGACAATATTGATAGTAGTGCTTCTGTTGTTGAGAAGAGAGAGGAAATTTCAATGCCGTCTTCATCTACAGACAGATCTATACCATATAAAAGAACCTTTCAGGTACATTGGGGTGAGAAGTTTCCTTGGTTGTTTTATGACGCTAAAGTAGACGCGGCATTTTATAAAATTTGCAAAGACGCACATGAGAAAAAACTTTTGAGTTTTTCATCAAAAATGGAGTTAATCTTTATTGAAACTGGCTTCTGTAATTGGAAGAAAGCGCTGGAAAGAATTAGAAAACATGAAAGCTCTGATTGTCATCGGGAATCTTGTTCAAAACTTCATGTTCTGAATAGCAAGATCAATGTATCTTCCCAGCTCTCTGATGGTAAAAGAATTCAAGTGGAAGAGACTAGAATTGCCCTACTGAAGATACTTTCTTCTTTGCGTTATTTGGCTGTTCAAGGACTAGCTATAAGGGGTCATACTAACTACAAAAGCAATTTCAATCATTTGCTCCGATTGAGAAGTGAAGACAGCCCTATCCTTAAGTTGTGGCTTGACCGAGAGAGAGAGAGAGAGAAAAAATGGATATCACACGATATATGTAACGAAATGTCATCAATTATGAGTAATGCTGTAGGGATGCAACTTGTATCCACTATAAAATCCCAAAGTATTACGCTTTGATTATTGATGAAACAGCAGATATCTCAGTGAAATAACAGATTTCCTTTTGCTTTAGAATAGTCAACAACGATCTTGAAATCGATGAAATTTTTCTAGGCTTTTACTCAACAAATGACACACATTCAGAAACTCTTTTCAAAATAATTAAAGATTTTCTTCTACGTTTCAGTCTTGAAATAACGTATTGTAGAGGCCAGTGCTACGATGGCGCTTCCAATATGTCTGACGTACGTGGAGGACTTCAGGAAAAATTCTCAATTAGAATTGAGGGCTCCTTATGTGCATTGCTTTGCTCACTCTCTTAGCTTGGTTGTTCAAGATACTTTAAGAAATGTGACAGGTTGTCGAAATGTCCTCAACCTGGTTAGGGAAATAATTGTTTTTGTAAAACATTTCCCTAAGAGACTGGCTTTCTTTCATCAACTGCAAAGTGGAAATGATAAGTCGATTAATTTACGACCGTTTTGTCCAACAAGAATGGCAGTACAACATGTCTCTCATCAGTCGTGTTACCTTAACTACCATGAGCTTATGGATTTCATGTCGGAGCAATCTTTATCAGATAAGTCAGATGCTGGTGCCAAAGCACATGGCTTCCTGGTTCAAATGCACTCGTTCGATTTCTTTTTTCATCTTGCATTACTAATGAAGCTGTTTTGTCACATAGATAGCGCAAATACAGCATTACAAAAGAACACTTTATGTATTCAAGATGCTGTAAATATGATTTCAAGCCTACAGCTCACTTTGCAGAATTTCCGAACAGATACTGAATTTGACACGTTCTGGGCAGACGTAGTAGGAAAATCAAACGGACTTGGGCTTTCAGAACCAGCTCTCCCGCGACCAAGAAAACTTCCAAAACGGATCAATCAAGGTGATATTCCCCATGAATATGAAAACCCACAGCAGCTATATCGTCACCAATATTTTGAAACTATTGACACAGCAGTACAGTGTTTAAAATCACGGTTTGATACTAAAATAAAACATTCTCTAGAGCTCTGTGAACGGTTTATCATTGGTGAAACAAATTATGTTAGTGCTATAGACGAATTTCACGAAAACGATATAGATATCGAATGTCTCAAGCTACATCGTGATATGTTACTTGATCTTCGCAAAACACAAACTGGCTCCCAAACTTTCCGAAGTTTCGTGTGCGTTCTTGACTTCTTAAAGCAAAACACTTATCTTCAAACCATATTGCCAGAAATCATTAAGTTCGTTCGATTATTTTTGACGCTACCATCAACTACTTGCACAGCGGAGAGATCCTTTTTTTTCTTTAATACGACTAAAGTCCTATCTATGATCTACCATGGGACAAAAACAGCTCAACGCATTAGCAATGTTAAATTGTCATCAAGAACTTTCTGCAGCACTCGATCTTGATCTTATTGCATACGAATTTATAATGTGCACCGAAATTCGCAGGCAAACCTTTGCTATGAAAAAGAAGTAATTCTTCGTTTGCTACCTACAAACCTGAACCTGGATGGAAGAAAATCGACTAAATACAAGTAAGTTAATATTAACATAATATTACAATTTATAAGAAATTTAAAATTTGGTAGTAATATTTTATTCCTACATCTATTTTATTGTCTCATTGTATCATTCAAACATTGGAAATGTTCAAACATTTTTTCTGCCTCCCAGTAAAAATATGTGTATTGTTACGGGAGAGAACACTCCCTTTTACAATCGCCTTTCATGCACGAACAAATAGTAATGTCCCATTGATGTCAGTTATTAAGAGGTTTAACTGAACCTATTATGAGATAAAAGGCTAAAGAGTTTATTGGTTATAGTGAATTCTTAGCCATTATCGTTTCTGAATTGTTGCAACTGTATTGTTGAATTAACTTGATTATTATTATGCATCGTATCTTTTCAGCAAGAAGGTTATATGAAACATGGATCTACAATTTAAACTCAAACCCTACACACTATAGTTCAACGCTCCCGCACCGGGAATCGAACCCGGGAATATGTGCACCAAATGGACACACGCTAGCCACTAGATCAGCGGAGAGGACTGCAACTGCATTGTGACGAGTTGTCAGTAGTCCATTATTGACGCGCAGAAACGGGGAACGCAAATGGTGAGAAAGTGAATGCAAACTGTTAACCAGAACAAAGCGGGGGGGGGGGAGGCGGTGGACTTAGGCTACAAGGCGTCTAAATCCACTCTGATTAAAACCAGTTGGTTTTCAACCAACTAACCCTACATGCATTGTTCCTATTTAGAGTAGTTGAGCCCCCCCCACAATGTTTTCTTCGTGTCGGCGCCTATGCGGACACCATTGCTAAAGTGTGACACGGAGTATCGTTATGTAGAAACAACACTGTCCAGGTGCCTTTGAATTAGGTCAACATCCCCGTAAACCTATAATTACATCTCCTATAAGGATACTGGCGAAGAACATCGGATCATTGGTGATTGTTACCTCCAGTTACATGCTGATAGTGACATACATGTCCTGCTCTGGATCGAATGTCAAAAGTTCACTGATCTTGTCAGTTTTCTCTTCGACTCAAGAGCGGAACGGGAAGCGCGGATCATATTCCACGGACGTTCTTCCGGTAAAAAAGACTTGCAAATCACTGGAAGGTTGCCGGACGACTCGTTGACGCTTCTCCGAATACAACCTGCAATATTTTGTACGGCACTGTAGTCTTTTTACAAGAATTAAAAAAGTCGGTGTTTCTATCGATCACCTGTTTCGATCTACTATGGATCCCACAACGCACCACACGCAATCACATCTCACGTAACACTCCCTTGGTTCAGAGGAGCAATAACACTGAAACGTCATCATGAGATGCAAATCACTGAAAGGTTGTTGAACGACTCGTTGATGATTCTCCGAATACAACCTGCAATATTTTGTACGGCACTGTAGTCGTTTCACAATAATCTAAAAAGTCGGTGTTTCTATCGACCACCTATTTCGTTCTACTATGGATCCCACAACGCATCACACGCAATCACATCTCACGTAACACTCCCTTGGTTCAGAGGAGCAATAACACTGAAACGTCATCATGAGATGCAAATCACTGAAAGGTTGTTGAACGACTCGTTGATGCTTTTCCAAATACAACCTGCAATATTTTGTACGGCACTGTAGTCGTTTCACAAGAATCTAAAAGTCGGTGTTTCTATCGACCACCTATTTCGTTCTACTATGGATCCCACAACGCACCACACGCAATCACATCTCACGTAACACTCCCTTGGTTCAGAGGAGCAATAACACTGAAAGGTCATCATGAGATGCAAATCACTGGAAGGTTGTTGAACGACTCGTTGATGCTTCTCCGAATACAACCTGCAATATTTTGTACGGCACTGTAGTCATTTCACAAGAATTAAAAAAGTCAGTGTTTCTATCGACCACCTATTTCGATCTTCTATGGATCGCACAACGCACCACACACAATCACATCTCACGTAACACTGCCTTGGTTCAGATTAGCAATGACACTGAAACGTCATCATGAGATGCTGTTACTTGTATCAGGCCCGATGTAGTACTAACATTTTCTGCGAAAACAAATCTAGGAATTAGATGAACAGAACTTGTGTTTATGTGTGTATGTAATGATGAGTGATATTCATTTTTGTGCTTTCAGAATTATTTGTTAAATTAGCAAATTATCATCACAATTAATTCTTGTGCTAATGAAATGGATATAAATTATTTCAGCATCTCGTGGCATCAAGATAAGATGAAGAAAGAAAGTGAGTATTCAGAAGATATTGAACTTAAGAAAATGACTTTAACGTGCTTTAAGAGTGATATTCAATCTAAGATATCGGATGATAACAATGAAAACAATTCAAATGACAATAAACTTATCGCCTTAGTTCATGATATAAAGGTTCCTGTTGAAAGGTACAAACATGATATAAAGAAATATATTAAACTTGATGAACATCGTGGTCACGAAGCAGATGATACTTCAGAGAAACGCAGGTACGTTTACATTTGTCGATTTTTTCAGAGTTATGTTCGATATAAATTGTTTTTTTCTGCACTTACAATATTATGCTAGTAATTCCTGCCTTGTTTACTTGTAATTATGCTGAATGAGACGCTAACAATGGAATAAATAAAATAGGAACTCAGCTGACAAGCAATGTCTTCAGTTTTCTTACTATTTCCTGAAATTAGTAGACGAGAAATAGACTTGGATGATGTGTGTTACGGACTAGTTATAATAGAAGCGAATGTAACGAAGCTTCCATTAATCGATTCAGCCTGCATTTTTATAACTGTTCATCTGTCTGCTCCACAATAAGATGTAAAATTTATCCTATTATAATGAAGGTAGGTATGTGCCCTCCTTCAAATTTTAGAAATTACTATTGTTTCAAGTTGAAATTCATCAAGAATAAGTTGAGGGGAACCTGCAGAGCTGTAGAACACAGTTTCGATTTACAGAATTAAGTAATTGTTTATTTTTCTCTAAAAACATTTCTACTAATTTGTTAATATAATAATCACACTCTATAATGTATTCATATACCAGATTAAATTTTTTCTCCAAAGTATAAGTGTTCTTAATATTACAACCTTTAAAATGCTTCTTTATATAAAGTTTATAGATTTTCTCTCTCATTTCACGTTTAATTAAGATCGTCCACTCCTTTTGCAATAATTCGTAATCATACTGCAGCAAACAGTTGTGATCTTTTTCATTTTTATTATGTTTAGAACATGCTTCACATAATAATACTGAATTTGGTGTATACTCATTAAATAATTGTATAACACATGTATCACTAATACTTTCACTAGTATACTCGCACTCATTAGCTTCCAGTTCAAAACAGGTAATATTTGAAACACTGTCATCATCACTTTCCGGGAGTATTTCATCATTATATCTATTATAGCGTCTAAAATAATACACATCTTCTATTTCCTGTGTTGGATATATGATTTTCACTTTATCACGTAATTTATCTGGCAAATCGGGGTCAGACGGGTGAATTAACAGTATAGGTTTTTCGTTTTCACGCTGAATTTCTTTTTCTCTAGGTGAAACATAAACAATTTCTATGCTAGTCATTTTTCTGCTCTTCAGCAAAAACAAATTAAGTGTGATACATTTATTTATATACCTAGAATATAAGCATTCTATGCATTCTCCGTGTTTAATAATATGTTTAAAAGGTAATATAACATCATGATGTATGTTCTATTATTTTCCAAATATACTCCATAAACTTATATTCCATTATAATAAAATACATAAATGCAAAAAATATATATTTGTCTTTTTGAACTTAGACGAGGAAGGAAAGTCTAAAAACATAATTGAATCGTTGAACAATAGGCAGTACCTTAGCAATACAACTGTTAGGTAACGCATTCGTAACGTTGCTTAAATATCTGCAGCAACATGGAACGTTGAAAACTTTTCATTTCCTTGATGAGCTGATTCTTCTGCTGTGATTCAAAATTTTCAAGTATGCTGTTTCTTCTTTTTTTCTTTAGTACGCAAATTGCTATGTAGTCTGTTCTACACAATTATGACTCAACTCTGGTTTGTTAAATCTCACGTTCAATATTTTATGAGCCTTTCTTATTGACGGGAGAGTCAATTTAAATTGTTCTCTGGATGACACAAAAATATACAAAATGTAACAGCACAAAGGTATAAAATTCTGAGCTGTTTTCTTCTGATTGTTACAAAAATCAAATAGAGTAATACAAAATGATATAAACATACCGAGCTTGTTATAATGGACCTTCATGGTTGGTATAAAACTAAAAGGGGCTTGCTATAAAAGTGAATAGGTCACACAAATTTATTCCTTCGTTTATTTGAATAACACAAAAGTATAGAAATTCTGAGCTTATTCCGTCGTTTGTTTGAGTAGCAGAATATGGTATTTCTTTGTTTTTCTCTGGTTGGTACAGAAAGTAGAATTTGAGTAGTACAAAATGTACATAAAATAGACCTTCTCCGTTTTTTTTAATTGCAAACAAAATTTTTTCTACTTGGTATAAAATTGAATAGGTCACTCAGTTTTAATAGCACAAAAGGTACAAATTGACCTTCTTTGCTTAAGCCACTCAAAACTTATTCTTTCGTTTCTTTGAGTTAGTTAATATGGTACAGAAATATTGAGCTAGTTAAAATGGAACTTCTTCGCTTTTTTTTTCGTGGTTGGTACAAAACTAAATAGGCCATCTAAATTTATTCCTTGGTTTATTTGATTAGTACAAAATGTTAATTCTTTTCTTTTCCTGCTTGTTTTCAAAACTGAATAGGTCACAAAAATTTATTCCTTCGTTTATTTGATTAATATAAAAAGGTATAAAATGCTGAGTTATTTAAAATGGTATTTCTTGTTGATACCAAATTGAATAGGTCACTCAAATTTATTCATTTGTTGATTTGTGTAGCACAAAAATACTCAGCTAGTTAAAATGGCCCTTCTTTGTTTTTCTTCTGATTGGTATAAAATTGAATAGATCACTCAAATTTATTCCTTCGTTTATTTAAATAGCACATAAAGGTATAAAATGATCCTTCTTCGCCTTTTCTGGTCAGTACAAATTCTTCCCTTTTTCTGCTTGGCACAAAAATAATACTCCATCCAAATTTAGTTTTTTCATTTGCTTGAATGGCACAAAAGTACAGAAATTCTGAGCTAGTTAAAATGATCCTTCTTAGGTTTTTTGTTTATTTAAATACTACTGAGCTGGTTAAAATGGCATTTCACGCTGGTAGAAAAAGTAGGACACCGTATATAAACAAAACGTATATAAATTCTAAGCTAGATAAATTGGTCTTTTTTCGTTTTTTCTTTCGTTTATTTGAGTAGTACAAAATGGTATAAAAGAGTAGAACACCCAAATTTGTTCTTTCGTTCATTGAGCTAGTATAAATGTATATAAATTCTGAGTTAGCTAAATTGAACCTTGTTCGATTTTTCTGGTTAGTACAAAAAAAGGTCACTCAAATTTATCCCATCGTTTGTTTAAATAGTACAAAAAGGTACATAAATTCTCAGTTAGTTAAAATGGGTCTTCTTCGCTTTTTCTGATTAGTACAATTTTGTTCTTTCGTGAAAATACTCAGCTACAAAATTAAATAGCTCACTCATATTTATGCCTTCGTTTATTAGACTAGTTTAAAATGATATAAAATGTTCCTTTTTTGCTTATTCCTTTGTTTGTTGAAATAATACAAAATGGTATAAAATACTCAACTTCGGTTTTTCAAATTAAATAGCTCACTCAAATGCATTACTTCCTTTAATTGATTTTAGAGTTGACAGAAATTATAATTCCTTTGTTTATTTGAATACTCCAAAATGGTGCAATTTCTTTTTTTTTCTCGGTGGTTCAAAAGTAAATACTTCATTGTTTATTTGAGTAGTAAAATTCTGAGCCAGTTAAACTGCCATATCTCATTGGTACAAAATTGAATAGGTCACTTAAATTTATTATTTCGTATATTCAGCTATTTCTTTTTTTCTCGTTGGTATAAAAAGTAGAACATCGAAATTATGAACTTGTTAAAATGATCCTTCTTCGGGTTTTTCTGATTGATACAAAAATAGAACATTTCAGTAGTTCAAAAGTTACATAATGGTCAATTTTCGTTTGTTTAAACAGTACATAATGAGCTAGTTAAAGTAGCTCTTCTTCTCTTTTCCAGTTGGTACAAAAGAAAATAATCCACTTAAATTTTATTCATTCTTCACTTATTTTTTTCTGGTATTCCTTCTTTATTGGAGTAATACAAAATGGTATAAAATGGCATTTCTCGTTGGTATAAAATTTATCCTTTCGTTTGTTTAAATAATACAAGATGATTTAAAATTCTCAGCTAGTTAAAATGAAATATCTTTGCTTTCTTTCTCGAAGTAAGCCAGTCATATTTATTCATTCTTCACTTTTCTCTGCTTGATACAAAATTGAATAGGTCACACAGGTTTATGTTTAAAGTTATTAAGGCTTAAATATTTGACCATTGACCTCGATAGTCAGTACTTTTGGAACATGTAATAGTTGATGACGTATTACTATATTTGGAAACAGCACCTCAATACGTTGCTCTGTTTAAGAGTTATTTGCGTTTAAATATTTGACCTTTGACCTGGAAGGTTATTATTTTGGAACTTGTAGTAGTTGATAACCAATTACTAAATGTGGAAACGGCACCTCAATATGTGGATCCATTTTCGAGTTATTAGGTTTTAAGTATTTTAACCTTTGACCTCGATGGTCATTATTTTTGGAACTTGTAGTAGTTGGTAACCAATTACTAAATGTGCAAACGGCACCTCAATATGTGGATCCATTTTCGAGTTATTAGGTTTTAAGTATTTTGACCTTTGACCTCGATGATCATTATTTTGGAACTTGTAGCAGTTGATGACCAATTACTTAATATGGAAATACCACTTCGATATTTTGCGCCGTTTACGAGTGATTGGGTTTAAGTATTTTGACCTTTGACCTCGATAGTCATTATTTTTGTAACTTGTAGTAGTTGATGATCTATTACTAGATTTGGAAACAGCACCTCAATATGTGGCTCCGTTTTCGATTTATTGGGTTTTAAGTATTTTGACCTTTGACCTCGATGGTCACTATTTTGGAACTTGCACTAGTTGATGACCTATTACTAGATTTGGAAACAGCACCTCAATACGTTGCTTCGTTTTCGAGTTATTGGGTTTTAAGTATTTTGACCTTTGACCTCGATGACCACTAATTTTGGGACATGTAGTACCTGATGACCTATTGCTAAATGTATGATATTCGTACTCAGCATGGTCGAAAACCCCCGTATGCCGAGTTTCATCCAAATCGGTTCAAAGAGCGTATCGAATCGCTATGTTACATAGGTATTCATTGTCTTAAAATAGGGGTTGAAAAAATTTTTTTATGTAATTTCTGCTATGGTAAAATAGGGGTTGGAAAAGTAATTATAAAAGAGAACGAGTCCACCCCTAACATGGAGGTTGTTGTGTGTTACGTAGTCTCAGTGTAATTTCTGCTATGTTCAATTAGGGGTGGAGAAAATGAATACACCCCTAAAATGGAGGATGTTGTGTTTATTATCTGCTCTGCTATGTGTTCATAGTCTCAGTGTAATTTCTGCTATGTTAAAATAAGGGTTGGAAAATAAGCCATGCTCTTTTATTAGCTGTGCTATGTATTATCTGTTCTGCTGTGTGTTCATAGTCTCAGTGTAATTTCTGCTGTGTTAAAATAGGGGTTGAAAAATATGCTCATAAAAGGGAATGAGTTCACCCCTAAAAAGTAGTCATAAAAGAGAACGAATACACCCCCTAAAAAGTGGTCATAAAAGGGAATAAATTCACCCCTAAAATGGAGGTCGTAAAAGACCGTGGTCTCACGGTGTACGGTGGTCATTTTCCCAGGGGCTCGTGAGTTGATTGATGTTGTCCTATTATGAGCCAGATCGATTCATTTTCTACTACTTGCTTTCTGGTGGAAATCCTAGAAAACCTTCAATACGCGATAACACTCATTCAGGGCCAGTCGTATGGCCAAGAATTCTATGTGAACTATCTTCCCTTCCCTAACAAATTTAGTCCTTTTGCCTCTGAGCCTTGCATCTTACCTGACAATTTCATAGGTAACATAAACAAACATTGTTTATTTTACAATAACATTTCAAAGAGCAATGTTTCCTCTCTTACTCTTTTTTTTGTTGAAAAGCAACATTTTTCTTTTACTTGTGATACTGGAACAATTCGATTAGGGTTTTCCCGGCTTCCTTTTTCACTTTCTTTAAGAGGATATTCTTTGTAATTGGGTCTGGGTCAATAAACATATGTACTACCATATGACTTTTCATCCATTCCGCCAACGAAGATACCGCGCAATTACACAAACGCACACACACACACAAACATGTTTCTTCCGCAACCGTACTGAGGATTCTCAGAGGATATTTGCTAATCAGTTTTATTACACTTGCAGAGGAAAAAGTATGCCTTTTTCGCTAAACAAAGGAGTTTAGCCGATTAGTTGGTTCCTAACGCATCTTTTGAGAAGGTTCTGATAATATGAAATAATTGAGAAACGCTCACAGGATGATGACATGTACTTACGAAAATTAACTAACATACACGCATTATCTTTTGCAGTACCGGTATACGAATATATTAACACATCCCCGAGCAATAATATTATTGAACATAAATGAATTTCTCCTTCATCCCTCCCAGTAATTCAAATACGTACTTAATAGAGCATTTTCATACTGAATTTTCCGTACTTACGTTCATACACAATGTATTTACTGTATATTACAGCACACAATTACCATTGTGAGAAATTACATTTCTGTAACCTCTCTGTAACAGACACCTCTCAATAACGGACAAACATTTATGTCCCATTGGTGTCCTTTATTCAGAGGTTTCACTGTATTACCAAAATACAGCTTGGCATTTCTTTTTCATCTTGCATGTCTTTTCTATGAGTCCAAGATATCATTTGTGTTAGCATACCGGCCACAATTTGAAATGCTCTGGGTGAGTACAGTAGTGTTTGCTTTCATTTTTAACTAGCAAATTATCCTTACAGCTCAATAAACCGAATACTTATTGTGAGAGAAGCAAAACTTCTCCATTGAATGCTATCCTCTGTCGTGATTTAATTTTGTGTAATAAAAAAGATTCTGCACACAAAGTGATCTTACTAATCTTTAGTGTATTATATTTATTCCTTTCACTATAATCACATATTAAAATAACAAAGCTTTTCATATCTTCCTAAAGGTTTCTGTTTGAATGCGATGGATAGAACTGTTTTTGTCTGTATATTTTTATATTGTCTTTAAAATTTGGTTTCATTATATCTGGTGTAGTAAAAAGTAATCCATTATTTTGGCATTACATTGAAGGCTTGACTTACCATAGTTAGAATGATCCGATTTAGGTCACTTATGCGCCATTTTGTTCGATAAAATGTGGCCATTTGGAAGGTAATATCATGATTAGGGATGCACGCGAGACACGAGACGAGACCGAAAATTTTATGCGAGACGCGAGACGAGACTAAACCATGCGAGACGAGACGCGAGACGAGACTAAACCATGCGAGACGAGACGCGAGACGAGACTAAACCATGCGAGACGAGACGCGAGACGAGACTAAACCATGCGAGACGAGACGCGAGACGAGACTAAACCATGCGAGACGAGACGCGAGACGATACTCAGTTAAGTCTCGCACGAGAAGTCTCGCTTGACTTCTCGCAGTCTCGCAACATTTATGAATTATATGTAATTATATATTTAGTGATTTTACATTTATTGAATATTCTAAGTTGAGCGTTAATGCCTCCAGGAACAAAAAGGTGATTGGGGCAATAGACATTTTATGAGATTTATTATTATTCAAGGTTGATTTTCAGAATTAAAGCCTTCTTTAGTTTCTAAACATCATTAAAAAAGAAAAGCTTTGTAAATTGGAAATTTATTACAACAACATGGATTTAGGACTTTATTTTGCGACACAAACACATACACGCGGGCGCGCAGGAATACATGAACTTCTGCTTTTTGGCCTGAAAAGCGAATAAGACTCCCTATTGCTGCAAAATGTGATATTTCTGTTGTTTCTGTCTTTTTCACATTACTACTAGCGATTTATGTTGGGAGATGACGGGGAAGTCCCCTCTCGTCAAAGTTTATCCTGGGTCCGGCTCGCAGAAATAACATGATATTTTTACATGGAATAAGTATTTTCTTTCTATATATTTATCAAAAACATCCCCCTCTAGTTCGGAAGTTTAATTCAAACACTGGTTTGGTAGGATGGCCCTATAGGTTTGATGCGAGATGGTAGGAATGGCCCTATATCTGTCAGTAATTTTATTTTCTAGATCTGGCAACACTATATAAGTTGAAAGCGAAAGTTGATAAAATGCGATAATGCAACATTGCTACAAGCGCGAACGAACCAAAAGAATTGGGTCGTATTGTGTTGTGAGGAGTTCTTTTGTTGTCTACAAGCGCTTTTGGTGGCATAAAAACATCTTTATAATGGAAAATCACCCTTCAAGGAAACGACCAAAACGTGTAAGTGTTGATAGTGGCGACGATATTTTAGAAGAGCCAAATATTGCTGGAGACCTCTAAGCTGGAAAACAATGTTGGATCCAGCAACAATTTATGCTGGTTTTGCTGTAAATTATGCTATTGACCCTTTGGGGATCCCATGGTACAATCTGTACCATACGGGGTGTTTCATAGTACATTGCGTTATAAGTCCCCTATTTGTGCTTTTTCGTCGGTTTTTTTTTCAAGTCCAAAGGCATTGTAGAAGACCTTACGTATGGTTTCACACCTTCCTGCGTCGAGACATAGAAGGTGATGACGTCATAATTCTAAAATATATATTTTTTTTAATATTGCGGAGCCGGTCTATGTTCATTATTTTTTGGCGGGCTTATTTTTACACGTAGAAGATTGAAATTTTGCACAAACATTCAGTCCATCGAGTAGTATTTACCAGATATTTTTCAGATTTCTGCGCTAAAACAGGGGGGATCCAGAGGGTCAAAAAGTTGAAAAAAGGGATATTTTTACCCAAAAATCCCGTTTTTCCTCATTTTCCCGCCTTAGATACATGATGGAGACAAGTGAATGGCCGCCTGAAAGGCAGTTCTATTCTGAAAAGAATGATGTGCGACACATGACCCTAGGGTAATTAGGGAATTGTCAGGGAATTTTTATGAAAATATACTTCTGTATAGGAGAATTTTGGACATTTTGGGTATTATTTTTTGCGGGCTTATTTTTGCACCTAGGAGTTTGAAATTGTGCACAAACATTCAGTCCAACGAGGAGTATTTACGAGATTTTTTCGTACTCCTGTGTTAAAACATGGGCGTACAAAGGGGCTAAACGCTGAAAAATGCAAATTTTTACCAAAAAATCCCTTTCACGGTATTTTCTCGCCTTAGATACATGATGGAGACAAGTGAATAGTACCGCCTGAAAGGCTGTTTTATTCTGAAGAGAATGATGTGCAAACCATGATCCTAGGGTAATTAGGGATGTCTCAGGGAATGTTTAAAAAATTCCCTCTGTATACGGGAATATGGGACATTGTCGGTATATATATTTTTTTTTGGCGGGCTTACTTTTGCACCTGGGAAATTGGAATTGTGCATAAACATTCAGCCCACCTAGTAGTATTTATCAGATTTTTCAGATCTCTGCGTTAAAACATGGGGACCCAGAGGGGCTAAAATTTGAAAAAAAGGATATTTAGACCCAAAAAAACCCTTTTTCGGGATTTTCCCGCCTTAGATACATGATGGAGACATGTGAGTCATACCGCCTGAAAGGCAGTTCTAAGCTGAAGAGAATGATGGGCGAAACATGACCCTAGGGTAATTAGGGATGTCTCAGGAAATTTTTTACCTGAGATCATGGTGTTTTACGATAATTTGGGGAATGGTGGGAATTCCTGATAAAATTTCTTCCGCTCTTACTATTCAAGATAGAAACTTCAAATTTAGCACACACATTTAGTATACCAAGTACTATTTATCAGATTTTTTTTAGATGTGTACGTTCACACAGGGCCGCTCCAGAGGGGCCCAAAGTGCGAGAAAAATTCCCTCCGTAATATTCCCTTTGACATCATTTTTCCCGCTCCTGGTATATGGTATGAGTGGTACCATTTGAAAGCCAGCTTCATTCTGAAGAGAATGAGTTATGAACCATGATCCTAGGATAAATAATGACGATGCAGTAGCTGCTTGAATGAAAGTCTAAAAAATAGCCCAAAACGCCGGGTACCGGAAAGGGTTATTTTGACGAAAATTAATGGTCCAGGAATCAAATTCCAGCACAACTTTTCTTTTAATTTGGAGCGGAGGGGACACAAGTTCGGATACCATGTTGAACTTTAGGTTCCGTCTCCTTAGGATGTTATGAACATTCATCCCATGGAAAGCAATGGCAAACCACCAAGGATTCAGCTTGCCAAGGGACTTTTAGGTCAAATACCTGCCTTCGGACAGAATATCCCATCATCATTCATTAACAACAATAGAATAACACATTGCAAAATTTTGACCAGCATATATGCGAGACTGCGAGACCATGCGAGAAAGTCTCGCGCGAGACGAGACTACAAATTTTATGCGAGACGCGAGACGAGACTTCACATTCGCAAGACGAGACGAGACGCGAGACGAGACCACCATTTGAGGCTGCGAGACGAGACGAGACGAGACTTTTTCATATCTCGTTTCGTCTCGTCTCGCGTGCATCCCTAATAATGATGCCTCTCTCATAGAAGCCCTTGTCCCTAGTGGCAAAAAATTGAGACAGTCGATTTTCACAAGCCTCTCTTGAAGCGACTTTTTCACCAGCAAACGTGTTCGCCATGGACAGGAACAGATGGTATTCACTCAGTGCAAGGTCCTGACTATAAAGCGGATGCATAAGAATCTCCCAACCAAGCTCGCGGAGCTTCTGGCGAGTCACTATCGATGTGAGTGGCCTGGCGTTGTCCTGGTGGAACACAATGCCTCTCCTATTGGCCAAAGCTGGCCGCTTCTGGGCGATTGCTGCCTTCGGACGGCCCAATTGTTGATAGTACAGTTCCGAGTTTTGGGTTTGGCCGTAGGGGAGCAGCTCATAGTAGATAATTCCCTGCCAATTCCACCACACACATAGCAAAACCTTCCTGGCCGTCAATCCTGGCTTGGGCATCGTTTGCACCGCCTCGGACGCGACAATGTCCATGATTTAATCGACATTTTCGACACTTCGCCTTCCAGTGCGTGGTGCATCTTTGACGTCAAAATTACCGGAACGGAATCGACGAAACCAAAATTGCGGGTGATTGGCTGTTGCAGTATCAGGACCATAAACAGTATTCACATTTGCAGCCGCTTGGCTTGCGTTTTCGCCTTTATCGAAGAAAAACTGTAAAATATAGCGTGTTTTCTCTTTGCTAGTGTCCATTTTGACTCGCGCTCACACAACACTGAGTCCACTCATCACAACTATCTGAACAGTGTTTGTAGTACGCAATCTCATCGTTTGAACGCCATCTCGCTGAACCCGATTGGACTTATACAACGCGAGATACAGATCACTGAAGCGAATATTGGCAAAATAATGGATTACTTTTTACTACACCAGATATTCTATGAAAGTCGTACATTAACTTCTTAATACATCTAAGATAGAGGTTTCCATATAGTTCGGTTTATTAAATACTATCTCAACTTTATTCATAAGCACAACCTCTAAATTTTCTGCGTATTTTGTCGTGATTTTATTCTCAGGCTTTTATAAAAGTTTCTCATAATTCTCTGGATCAGTTGCAAGTTTTATATTAACTCCCTTTCTAATATTTCCCACGGTCTTTCCAAATACTGAGTTATTCATTAGTTTATAGAAATCTTTTGCAAAATAATTATTTGGTTTGGTTCTCATTTTTGTGTTTAAGTCTATGTATCGTTTTAACCAATGTGATTATTCAAACTCTATTGCTATATGTATTTTTCCGTTTTAATAGTAGTGATAAGCATTGTTTCAAAAATGAAAATGAAATGAAATCGTTCAGTTTTACGTCCCACGGTTATGTCAAGTAGGCGAAAGTATACGGTGATAATAAGAAATGAGTAAAATGGTGGAATGAAGAAAGTGGGAGGAAACGGGATAACCCGGAGAAAACTCTCACACACAGTGTTTGTTCACAAGCATTGTTTTAAGTTTCTGAAATGAATAACATATTTCTTTTAACCCTTTAGAATTGTTGTAAGTTTCGAATATTTTGAACTAGGTTTTTGCATATTTTGTGATGTAATGGAGAGTCTGTGTTAATCCTGTAATTATTTTGGATATTCTAGATCTATTTCAAATACATATACCGTCTTTGAATAATCAGAAATCTTATGAACATCTAATATGATTAAACCTCCTTCATTTAACCCTTTATTACTTTGTTGGAAGATAAATGTTGACTCATAGCCCATTCATATAAATTATTCGCATCCAAATGCATCAGATAAGTGTATTTCTCATTTTCATTATAATCTCACACACAAGCTATTTTCCTTTATATATCGTTTAGAACATTGGCTTATTCCTCCTTTTATGCCTTTCTCAATCATTAATACCATATCATAACCATTCAACAGTTCTAAATCTATATTTGTCGTTTTCAACATCGTATTCCAAACTAACCCTGGAACAGTCATATACCAAGAAGGACCAAGTCCATACACATTCATACCTGTGGGATTATAAAATTTTAAGCACATCTGCTAGTAACAGCACAACTGTTTTTAAATACAAACTAGCAGAGCCTGCCCTGTCTACTCAGCGCATCGTTCTGTTATGACCATGAATCTCCTTCCCACTGTGCATCTCTTCTTACTCACACAAGTAAAGGATAAGAGACTCACAAAGGAAGTGAATTGCTATGTATAGATGTTGGAGTGAGTTTGTATCAAATTTCTAGAAGTAACACGATATCAAGTGAAAATATTTTTCCTAATAAATTCATATCCATCCGAGTACGCCTCATTGCGTCTCTTGAGGCCTTTGAAGTAGGGATGGCCAGAATCGTTGGACTCTAAATGGATTCGGTTCTAGAAGATCCAGTTCCGGAATCGATTTTTCGGATACAGGTTTAGAGCCAGTTCCCAAGATCCTTTTTGGGAACCAGGTTTTCGGATCCGTTCTGAAAACTGGATCTGCAAGAACCGGTTCCGGCGGAACCGGAACTTTGTGGCCATCCCTACGGTAAACCCGAGCTGCTGGCAGGCTATAAAAAGTGTGCTAATTGAAATGGTGAAAGCGACAGGCAGGCGCCCAGGCGGCGGCCGGTTGTCTCATTTTACTAAACAAACTGGGTAACTGGCAAACTCATTGGCTAAACAGGCAAAGTCGTAAACTCATTTGGCTAAACACCCACTAGTGGATCAATTTTTTTCTGGGGGGCACAAACGGGTCTGGGTGGGAAGGGCACAAGCACGTGGTTCTCTTTGCAGTGTTTTGAAGGTGAACTTTGTGCTAGCTTTACGGGTCTTTGAGGGCTTTCGGATCCAGGTCTGGAACCGGTTCTTAAGATCCGGTTCTGGAACCGTGTTTTCGGATCCAGGTCTGGAACCGGTTCCTAAGATCCGGTTCTGCAAACGTGTTTTCGGATCCAGGTCTGGAACTGTTCCTAAGATCCGGTTCTGGAACCTGTTCCCCGCGAAACCGTTTCCCCCAGAACCAGAACTTTGTAGCCATCCCTACTTTGAAGTTGCCAGCATACAATAAGTTTTGCTATTCATATTTAAGCAAAGCGCCTGCAATGACCGTGAACCCGACATACGTAACTTCTCTATTGGTTGCCTAACACCGTAGTTTCGGCCTGCAACAATTTTAATTTTATGGGCTGAAAATGGTCAATAAAATGTTGAATAGACCAATAACGGTACGGTTTTTGAAAATTTGAACGAGATCTGGACAATCTGCACAAAATTTGGAATCGACCAGTGAAAACGCCATGTCTCTAGCACTTGTGGTTTTTGAGATCTCATTGTCGGAAGGATTGGCGACAAACATATAAACAGCATTTTAATATATAGACTTAGCTGAACCTGCGCTCTCTACACAGCACATCATTCGCATATGAGCATAAATATCCTTCTCATTGCTCACAACATCTGTACATGTCCGTCCGTTTACAGACACAAGTGAAAGACGTCTTGATAAAAAAAAAAAAAAAAAAAAAAAAAAAAATCAGCAAGATGTATCATAAAGGGAGATTTTAAGATTTTATCTATTATTATTTTCTCAATATCTCGCACCGTTTGCAAGATTTGAGCCTACTTCCGGTTGGAGTTTCTAATTCATGCATGACCAGTGTTTTCTTTCTTCTTGCATGCAGTATGTAATAAGCAAATACATTACATACACAATTATTATAATTGCAGTTATATCTGGTGTTCATTGGGCAAAACACTTCAAAAATAAAGATTCATCTTACACTGGAGAAATGATTATCCTTCCTTTTTCATTATTATTTGACCATCAAACAAACGTCTGAGACATATGCAGCCCCTATATACAACGGTGTGGTGTTGGAATGTATAATGCGTAGGATACGATGCTTTAGTTTTTTTTTTAAATTTCAACGCTTTCAGTGTACCCTTAAATGTGGAATAAAGAAACAATGGCATGTTTTTTTTTTAAATATTCAATTGGAACTTGACAATCTACGCAAAACTTCCAATCGATCAGTGGAAACGTCATCTCTCTAGAGCCTGTAGTTTCCGAGATCTCATTGTCGAAAGGATTGGCCACAAACATATAAACGACCACAAACATCTATCTATTAAAATGCTACAATAGCAATTAAAAACGCTTTTTTTATACTGTTTTCCGCAGACGATAACGTCGTCTCTTCGGGAGGGACTTAAATTTAATTTCAGTGATAAGTGGAACACATGTATGGGCTATGAGGTTTTCTAACAACAATAATAAAGAAGCTCACTTTATTCATACATATAGGTGAATTATTATTGTTGTTGTAATCATGGCAGGAGACACAATGATAAATACACTGAGCCTAAGTAATATCAAAATGAGACTGCAATAATCATAAGTTTGATAATAGCAATGAAAACAAACAAGGAAGGAATATTATGAGATCTGAGTGGTCGTAATGTTATGATGAGATGAAGTGCATGGACGCCACAGTTCACAGGGCAGTGTTAGTAGTCACAAATGAGGTTATCTTCTGTGTTGGGGCTACTCAACACTGATGAGCGACATGGGGAAGCCCTTGTTAGAATGAGAGTTACTGTGCAAGCGATGGATAAACGTGATGATTGAATTCTGGTGGATGATATGATTGAAAGAAATGTTGATCCGGATGCTCTGGATGTTTCTGACTATAGATCGTAAGTAGATGCTGTAAAGGTGTATAAGCATACTTAGGAGGAGTGGAAAGACTGGCATCAATGTGTATGGTTTCTAGGAGGGTGTGATGCTGAATTGTCCATTTTTTATCTATGTACCTAGAGCGGAGGTCTTCAAGATGTCGAGTGATATGCGGAAAGGTCAGCTTATCGTACAAAAGGCGAGTAAGGCTAGGCAAGGTGATGCGGTAGGATGGACGTAACACATGACGTTCGATTATAAGAAGCCGCTTATAAAATTCATCTCCAGCGCTAACCCAGGCAGTGTGGCCATGTGTGAGACACGGACGGAAAAACGCTTTATACGTTTTTAACAATGTGTCAGCATGTAAGCCCCACGTGGTACCGACCAGGCGCTTCAATAGATTTAAACGGTTTTGGGCCTTCTCTTTGATTGAAAGAAGGTGTGGTTTCCAGGTTAATTTAGCATCAAAGATCACTCCCAGATATTTAGCGGTAGTACTTGCATGGATGGGTACACCCTGGACTTGAATATCAAGGAGAGATGGATTACGTCTCACTCGACTACGCCTCTTATGCGGAAGGATGACTAACGCCTGTGTTTTGTCACAGTTTAAGTTTAATTGCCACCGACTACACCAGTTGCTGAAAGCATCAATGGCTCGTTGTAAATGGGTATTGATTTGATGCATAGTTTGACAGCAAGCGAGCAGCGCTGTATCATCCGCAAAGGTGAAAGTGTAAATCGGTTCTGGCATAACAGGTAGATCATTAACAAATAGAATATATAATAAAGGTGATAAAGCTGAACCTTGTGGGACGCCAGTGAAAGGAAAGATTGGAAAGGATAGACTGTTATTTATTGAAATATATGCAAGACGGTTGGTGAGAAAATGATACACTATCCGAAGATAGGCCGCAGGAAGACGAAAAAAATGTAATTTATAGATAAGACCATTGTGCCACACTCGGTCAAACGCCTTTTCTAGGTCGAAGAGAAGTAAGCAGGAAGGTGCTGTTTTATTATAATGATTCGTGAGAATAGTAACTAGACGTAAGAGATTATCGAGGAGGCTGTGGTTAGGTCGAAAACCGGCTTGGTGTGTAGGCAAAAGATCATAGGTTGACAAGTGGTGATGAAGTCTGCGAACGATTATTCGTTCAAATATTTTGCCTAACGTTGACGTCAGTTGAATTGGCCTGTATGATGCTGGGTCTGACTTTTCTTTATGTAGCTTAAGAAACATGAGTACTTTGGAAACCTTAAAAACGCCTGAGCTCCAACCTATAACTTTAGCTTTCAAATATTTCATTTACGGTTATGTGTGATTTCACGTTTAACAGAGACAAGCATTTTAAGAATTTGTACTTTAAATAGTCTAAATTAGTTAACTATATTTTTTCATAAAGTTTATGATATAAAATTATTATTCAAAGCCTTTGTATTTTAATAAGCCTTCTCTAAAATCAATGCATGTGAGTTGTGCTTCCATCTTAAGAGTTCTTTTAAACTATGTTTATATGTTTGTGGTCAATCCTTTCGACAATGTGATCTCGGAAACTACAGGCACTAGAAAGATGACGTATTCACTGATCGATTGGAAATTTTGCGTAGATTGTCCAGTTCTAATTGGATATTATTTAAAAAAAACATGGCCATTATTTCTTTATTACATTTTTTTAGGGTACGCTGAAAGCGTTGAAATTAAAAAAAAACAAACTAAAGCAGCATATTTTATGCGTTATACATTCCAACACCACAATGTTGTATATTGGGGCTGTATATGTCTCAGGCGTTTGTTCCATGGCCAAATAATAGTGAAAAAGGAAGGATAGCCATTTCTCGAGTCTTAGATAAATCTTTATTTTTTTTGAGTGTTTTGCCCAATGAACACCATATATAACTGACATTATAATTAATTGTATAGGCAATGTATTTGCTTATTACATACTGCATGCAAGAAGAAAG
The DNA here is from genome assembly GCF_964235325.1 of Thermobia domestica. Classification (NCBI taxonomy): domain Eukaryota; kingdom Metazoa; phylum Arthropoda; class Insecta; order Zygentoma; family Lepismatidae; genus Thermobia; species Thermobia domestica. Next base: position 20,508,618 of record NC_137459.1, on the reverse strand, counting down.
AAAACACTGGTCATACGTGAATTAGAAACTCCAACCGGAAGTAGGCTCAAATCTTGCAAACGGTGCGAGATATTGAGAGAAAATAATCGAAAAAATATCCCCTTTATTATACCCTTGCCGATTTTTTTTTAAAATCAAGACGTCTTTCACTTGTGTCTGTAAAGGGACATGTACATATGTTGTGGAGAATGAGAAGAAGATTTATGCCCATATGCGAATGATGCGCTGTGTAGAGAGCGCAGGTTCAGCTCGTATTGTTTAAAAGAACTCCAAAGATGGCAGCACAATTCATTTGCATTGATTTTGGAGGCTTCTTAAAAAACAAAGGCTTTGAATAATAATTTTAAAACAAACTTTGTGAAAATGATCTATTTAAATAATTTATTTAAAGTATTTACACATACTCAAAACGTTTACTTCTGTTAAACTTGAAATCACACATAACCGTAAATGAAGGATTTGAAAGCGAAGGTTATAGGTTGGAGCTCAGTTGCTTTCAATTACTCATCATCTTCAGGTCGATTGTTTATTGACCTCACCAGCTGTGACGTACCAAACGTCAAAACGGCTGTTTTTTGTTACCCTTACCCGATCCTGAGAGTTGCTCAAAGCAAATATCAAGCAACAGTTGTAAGACTAATCTAGTGAAGTGCAACTGCTGCTGTAGATTTTACACTGGGGCTTCTCTCCACCTGGCCACTATCCGAATGGGTGGTCTTTACCTACACACCTACCTTTTCTAAGCACTTTGTGTTGTATCTGTTGGTTTGTATCATCATGGCCTCAGCTTCTTCTGGTCTACCATCTATTTCTGCGGACGCTTCCATTTCGGCTGCTTCGTCAGCTATGCGGAAGGACCGCTCAAAACGCTCCAATGATACTGGGCCACCCATTCATGACGATCAACATGCTCATCTATCTCATGCACCAAAGGCCAAACGTCATCATACCCTCAGCGAATCTTCACATTCATCCTCAGGATCTCGTATGGACGATGACTCTCTGGAACGCATCACGAAGCCTCAAACTCATTCTTTCCTTCTGACTAACTATGACTCCAAATATCAAGATCTGAAAATTCTGTATCTTCGCCTCGTCAAGTATGTACCCCGCACTAAAATCACACAACTCATCAACACTCAGAAAGGCATCATAATCAAGACAACTGATCCAGATTTCGCCAAACATCTGCTCAATACCTATTCATTTGAAATCTTCGGCAAACAAGCTAAGATCATCAATCAAGCACCTCGTCTATCCAAACAACCGCCTCCACCACGCCGACAGCCTGCACTTTCTGTCGTGATACGAGGTGTCGATCCCTCTTACTCAGATGATGAAATCACCGAAGAACTTCGTCTTGACGGCCTTTCCATCCTCAAATGCATCCGCATTCAGAATGCTTCCGGAAACACCTACATGGTTCGGGTGTTAACCCAATCCAAAGAAACCATTGACTCCTTGCTTTCCAATGGAGCATTCATCTACCGCAAGAAACACCGCGTTGAACCATCTAAGTCACCTTCACCGCTACCCATGCGCTGTGAAAAATGTCAAGCCTACAACGCGCATGCTACCAGTTCTTGTCCAAATCAGTTAAAATGCGGATTCTGTTCAGGGCCTCATAACACCCGTCAGGTATACGGACAAAATCTCGCGGCCGAAACATCGCCGCCCAAAATCTCGCCGGCCAAAACCTCGCGGGACAAAATCTCGCCGGGCCAACACCTCGCGTGGTCAAAACCTCGCCGCCCAAAACCTCGCGTGGCCAAAACCTCGCCGCCCAAAACCTCGCGGGACAAAATCTCGCCGGGCCAAAACCTCGCGGGACAAAATCTCGCCGGGCCAAAACCTCGCGTGGCCAAAACCTCGCCGCCCAAAACCTCGCGGGACAAAATCTCGCCGGGACAAAACCTCGCCCCCCGAAATCTCGCCGGGCCGAAACCTCGCCGCGAATGAAACTTTTCTTTAAAGTTTACCCAATGTGTTTCCTAATATGCAATTCCACATTACAAATAATAATAATAATAATAATAATAATAATAATAATAATAATAATAATAATAATAATAATAATAATATACAAAACATCGTGTGCGTGGGCTTTCTCGGGTTATTCCCGTTTCCTCCCACTTTCTTTATTCGATCATTTCCTTCATCCTGGTCATCTACGTCTCCTTTAACCTATAGGACATAATCAAGGGACGTCGTAAAAACTCATATATTATTTCATACTTTCATAAATATTATTAGATTTTTGTTAAAATTTTAAGTTTTTGGATGTTCCAAAGTTCACGAAACTAACCTCGTTAGTTGTCATTACTTTCCTTATGCAGACTTTCTTTCCCTATAACCAGTTTAAAAACATCCTGTCGCCCTACCTTCACATTGAAATCTTCTAATACAGAAATATAATTTTCATATGGTACCGCGGGACTTGGTCAAATACCCGTGATACTTCTTCTGAAACAGCGTCTTTTATACCGTCATCCTTATCATCTGTTGGAACATTTACATTTTGGTCAGGCGAGATTTTGGGTATGGCGATATTTTGGGGCGCGAGGTTTCGGCCCGGCGATATTTTGGCCCGCGAGGTTTTGGCCCCGCGAGGTTTTGGGCGGCGAGGTTTTGGCCAGGCGGGGTTTTGGCCTGGCGGGATTTTGTCCCGCGAGGTTTTGGGCGGCGAGGTTTTGGCCAGGCGAGGTTTCGGCCTGGCGAGATTTTGGGACGCGAGGTTTTGGGAGGCGAGGTTTTGGCCAGGCGAGGTTTTGGTCCGCGAGGTTGTCGCCGCGAGGTTCTGGCCGCGAGGTTTTGTACCCAAACAACCCACCCGTCAATGCACTAACCTTCAAAAACCTCCACATTGTTCTACTTGTAATGCGACAGATCATCCTACTTATAGTTATAAATGCAAAGCAAGACCAACCGCCGATCCGTTCAAACCTGAATTAACTGTTCCATTACGACCACACGCTACCCAAACTCTCCCACCACCTACAGACGCTTGTCAGCCTATCACGATTACGCAGTTCTTGTCATTTATTACTGTTACCTTGCAGAACATCCATCCACTTCTCCGCCATCATATATTGCATCAAGTTCAACAGGCTGCTAAGGATATTCTCCACATTAATTTCAACGCCACATACTCAGGACAAACAGTTTACTTTCACTCGGACAAACTCCAGACGGAAGTCTAACTTTCTCTATCTTCCTTTTCTCTCCCCTCGTCATGGCACTTCATTTCCTGTTCCTCAACATTCGATCACTCATGCAACATAAAATCTTATTCCAACAGCTTCTGATAGAGGAAAATATTCATTGTTTTTTGCTAAATGAAACCCATCTTACGTCTCGCTTAAACCCGCACATCTCACGCTATACTCTTCTTCGCCATGATAATACCGCACCCGCTCGTCGAGCATGCGGAGGTGTTGCCATCGGCTTTTCACCATCCATTCCATATCGACAGCATTCTACTTATCTAGCTCCTCTTCCCGAACATCTCATCACTACGTTATATTTCAAAACCCTTAACATCACCGTTGCTACAATTTATGTTCGCCCTGGTCACCCCATACCATATCCTTTTTTTCAATATATCTCTGATCATTTTCATACTTATGTCATTTTAGCTGATATTAATTTTCACAGTCGTACTGCCCGTCAACAGGAACATTTTCGAACTTACCTTACTACCCATACTACAGGTTTCTTTCACGATCTACCACAACCCACACGCCCTGAAAGTGGCACAACACCCGATATCGTCATAACGTCCTCCAATCTACTCACCCGGCAAACACTTACAGTGTTAGATCCCCTAGGCAGTGACCACGTCCCTATTCTTCTCACTCTGACACCTACTCCGCAACGCACTCCTAGTCCAGCACCATTAGTTCGCACGGTACCTCGCTTTGACAAAGCTAACTGGTCTGCCTACCGTACTTCCCTACAAACACAGTTAGATTGTATCACCCCTCCTACAACAGAAGACGAAATGTATCACTCTCTTGATTCCATAACTGGCGCCATTCATACTGCTTCTGCACAGTATATTCCTCAGAGCACTCTTCATTCCTTTCGTCCTCCTCTTCCCCCACAGTATCTTCATCTCATCCATCGCTCTCGCCAACATTTTAGAGATTTCACTCGTACTGGCAACCTTGAAGCACTCCGCCTCCATCGTCAATATCAACGGATTGTGCATAACTACCTTGTCGCCTATAAACGCCGTCAGTGGATTAAATCCTGCAACCAACTTAGTACCACATCTCATCCTTCCAAATTCTGGAAGCGATTTCACCGACTAACAGGCAAAAGCTCTTGTACTTCCTATCCACTTCTTGATCACAATCAGCCACTCCAAGATGATCTCAGCAAAGCTAACGCCTTCGCCTCTTATCTGCAAGACATCTTTACTCCTCTCCCTCCTGATCCTACCTTGCGTCGTCACCCTACAGACAGGTTCCAGCTTTCTTCTCCTGCACTCCAACCCCATTCCACTCACACTCTCCCTCCAGATTCTGCCCTTACATCACCTATTACCGTCGAAGATATTCACCATAGTCTCCGTGGCAAACGAAACTCTGCACCCGGTTCCGATCGCATATCCTATCGCCATATTAAAGAAGCACCTTATGTCCTCTTTTACCTTCTGGCTACCATCTACACGTTTATATTGCGTACTGGATACCTACCGACTCCTTGGAAAACCTCTACCACGTTAATGTTCTTGAAACCTAACAAACCACCTCATGCAGTCTCTTCCTATCGTCCAATACAGCTTACACTCGTTTTCAGTAAACTACTTGAACGTATCCTCGTCTCCCGTCTTCACCTCCATCTTTCCGTACGTAATCTCATTCCACTTCACCAAGCAGGCTTCCGTCCCCAATTCAGTATTAATGACCAACTCCTTCGCTTAACCACTCACATTACAAATCAGTTTAACTCCAATCAACCGTCCTGTTTAGTTCTATTTGATTTAGAAAAAGCCTTTGACAAAGTTTGGCATCTTGGTCTTCTCTATAAACTGTTTTCCTTTGATCTTCCTCTCTGCTATATCAGTTTTATTTTTCATTTTCTCACTTGTCGCCTTAGCTATGTTTCCATCAACAACCACTTATCGCATCCCATTTTTCTTCATTCCGGCGTTCCTCAAGGTTCATCACTCTCTCCCCTCCTCTATCTGCTCTATGTGGCTGATTTTCCCAATCTTCCTCCCAACATCAATCTCTATCAATATGCTGACGATACGGCGTTTCTTGCTGTTGCCCCAACCATTCATCAGATTAACCGTACATTACAAACAGCTATCGATACTTTTCTTTCTTGGTGCAGATACTGGCGCCTCAAACTCAATGCCGATAAAACACAAACCATCATTTTCCTTCCGCCTGGCAAACGAACTAAAGTGTACCGCAATCCAGCTAATTTTCACGTTCATGTCGATCATGTTCCCTTGCAACCACAGAATACAGTGACCTATCTCGGCATCACCTTCGACCGGCATCTTAAATGGTCACCTCATCTGAAGACCATATGTAAGAAAGCCTATAATCGACTTAACCTCCTGCGCCGCCTAACCGGTACCACCTGGGGACTCACTGCCCAAACACTCCTTACTACATATAAAATGTTCTTACGCCCCGTCCTCACATATGGCTTTCTTGCCTGGATATCGGCCGCCCCATCATTTTATGCTCGATTGCAAATCTTGGAAAGACATGCTCTTCGTCTTGCTTTTCGCATTCGCCTTCCCAGTCCCACCAGAGACCTTTACAATCAGACACCTTTTCCACACATCCTTTACCACCTAGAAACATTACGTCTTCGCTACATCTCACAACGATATCACTCTCACCACCCTCTGTTTTTCGATACAATGCATCAGTGCGCTCTCATCAGACCCCAAACTCCACTCCGTCACTCTCCCCTCTCACTACTTTTTACACTCTACCGCTACTCTCTCCCCCCCGATAGCCCTGATCTCATCCTCGTTAATGATTTCATCACCGATACAGCCCCACCATGCATCATTCCATCATTTGCACAGTAGTCCTACTGTTCTACCAGGGCTTCCAACTGTCTTCATCAGATTCGGAGCTGCCCCCGAATCAGAAGATAACCTGCATCTGTCTTACTAACACAACCCGATGTTGTGATGTCTAGTGCACCTCACCATCATCCCTATCATCCCACCGCAATAATGATTATGGTTAATGGCCATAATGTCCACAACCCTCCACAATGTAATTATTTCCCCACTCCTATGAATAAATAACTGCTACAAAGTTATAATTTGATATGTAAAATATAAGGTTTAATAAAGTTGAATAAAACTCTAGAAACCCACCCATCGTTCTCCACTCCTAGTTATTCCCTGTAACCCACTTCCCGATATAAAGGGCGGTACCCTTTGGACGGGTGCTAGTCGTAGTCGGCTAGCAAAAAAAAAAAAAAAAAATTCAATTACTGCACATATCACTGCTTGTTATTTTTGTTATTGTTCATTTATAGTTCCTTAGATTTATATTACTGTTGATTGTATGTTTGAATTATTTAATAATTAATGAATAAAGACAAATCACTTAGACCCACTCCAATATTATGACATCCAAAATGTTTATGCATCACTCCCCTGAAGAAAGGGCAAAACCCTTTAACCGGGTAAACGACAAAAAAAAACTTTCAATTGTTAAACCGAAACTTCACACCCCACTAAGTATTGGAAGCGGTTTCATATGTTAACTGGAAAGCTTACTCGCACACCATATCCGCTGTTTGTTAATAACCAACCATTACACACATATGAAGAGAAAGCGAACGCCTTTGCAGACTACCTTCACCCCATTCAAATCTGATTTTGTTCAAAGACATTCTACTGATCGCTTGAACTTATCATCTCCATATCTACAACCCAGTGTAGCATACATTCTTCCGGACGCCAATCCTCTCACAACTCCAATTTCCACATCGGATATCGCCACCGTAGTAAACCGCAAGCGCAACACACCTCCTGGTATCGACCATATAACTCATCGTCATATCAAAGAGGCTCCTTATTGTCTTCTTCTGCTTCTTTCATATATATACTCTTTTATTATCAGAACCCGCTACATCCCTTCTAACTAGAAGACTTCTTCCACTGGTATATTTCTTAAGCCCAACAAACCTCCGGATTCTGTTGCTTCTTACCGTCCAATACAATTAACCTCTGTATTTAGCAAAATTCTTAAGCACATCATTGTCATCAGATTACATCACCATCTTTCTCAGCATAATCTGGGGCCGCGGTGGCTCAGTGGTAGAGCGTTCACCTCTGGTGCTTGGGGTCCCGGGTTCGATCCCAGCCCCCGCCAAGTGGACTTTGTGGTGGACAAACACCGTGTGCGTGGGTTTTCTCGGGGTTCTCCCGTTTCCTCCCACTTTCATCATTCCACCATTTCATTCATTACTCATCATCACCGTCTCCTTTAGCCTAACCGGCATAACCGTGGGACGTAAAACTCAAAGCTTTCATTTTATTTTCAGCATAATCTCTTGCCTGTACACCAAGTTGGTTTCAGACCTAATTTCAGTGTCAACATCACGAATCATTATAACACTGCTCGGCCTTCATGCCTCATTCTTTTTGACCTAGAGAAGGCTTTTGATAAAGTGTGGCATTTAGCCCTCATGTTCAAACTTCACCGTTTTAGGCTTCCACTCTCCTACCTCCGGTTCATATTCCATTTTCTTTCTAACAGCCTATCTTATGTTACCATCAATAGGTCCTCATCACATCCGATCTTTATCCATTCTGGTGTACCTCAAGGCTCCGCTCTCTCGCCTCTTCTCTACCTTCTGTTTGTAGCTGATATGTCAGCCCTTCCTCCAAATGTTCATACTTTTCAATATGCAGATGATACTGCCTTTTTTGCACGGCCAGAACTATTCAACAAATCAATTTTGCTCTCCACCTAGCAATAGACTCTTTTCTCCAATGGTGTACTAAGTGTTGCCTTTATATTAACTCGACAAAGGCTCAAGCTATAGTCTTCATACCACCTCGAAAACGTTCTTGAGTTCTCGAAAAACCCCAATCTACTCAATCTGGAAGTTCACGGCACACGAATATCACCTACTAAACAGGTCACCTATCTTGGTATCATCTCCGATCATCACTTAACTTGGCGGCCACATCTTCAAGCAATCATTCGCAAAGCGTATGCTCGGCTTAATTTACTAAGACGTCTAGTTGGTACCACCTGAGGATTGCAATTCACTGCAATCCTTAATATGTATAAGGTATTCTAACGTCAAGTTCTAACATATGGTCATCCCGCTTGGATTGCTGAACTATTTTTTTTCTATCAGAAATTAAACGTTCTTGAAAGACATTCATTTCGTCTGGCCTATAGGATCGAGCTTTCAAGTCCGACGCAGGAGCATTACGACCATATCACTTTCCCTACCATTCTCCGTCATCTGGAACAGTTACGAGTAAAGTTCACCACAAACTGGTTTCAGCAACGTCATCCATTACTTCTGGATACTGTGGATGCCGACCACTACTATGATTTAGGATATAAATTTTCTACTTGCCCTCTATCCCTACTCTTCTCTTTATATCTCAAAACCATTCCACCAGACCATCCAGATCATTTTGTTGCTTCAGCTTATTCTTCTGATCACCTTCCACCTCATATATCACCTACATATGCTGCACCGTAACCTATTGTGCTAACAGGGCTCCACTTGTCCAGATTACTGTCAAGAGCAGCCTCTGGACAAGAAGATAATCTGCATTTGTCTAACTAACATATCCTTGTGATGTCCTGTCATAAGCACTTTATTGTCATTTTTTCTTCATGTCCTCATGATTATGAACAAAGTTCATTATGTCCAATAAAATTGAATAAACTGCAATAAAATCATAAACTGTAATTATGATCTAAAAATAAAATAAATATTTTTTCCGATTATCCTTACTTCCCATAGACCACCTCCAATATCCTTTTTTCCCCAGTCTCTGCACTCTTCACCCCCGGATAGGGTGCGTAACTCTCGCAAGGGAGCAAAAAAATTAATTGCTATTGTAGCATTTTAATAGATAGATGATGATGATATTGTCCAATATTTTCGACCTTATATTTACCCCCAAAATGTTTCTGCCGCATGTTCATAATCTTTATCACTAATTTCTGTGTTGTAAAGTTTATTGAAAAATGTTTTATATATGGCAAATTCTTCTTTAAATTTGTTCCATTCATCAAGGTTTTTGTATGGGTAAACATCTTTGCTTATTACAAACATAAGTCTGTGGTATTTGGAATCAAGACTTTAGGACTGGAAATTCCAAGCTCTACCAGTGAACTAACAAACACACAGACAAACCCATTCTGAAGTAAAATCACTTTGAATTTCCTGTGTTGGATAACAATGATACTCATATCCGTTTAAAGTATTCTTTTAATATTTGGATATTCCGAAACCTCGGAATCTCGACGTAGTGAATGTTCGAACACACTTGAATGAAAATGGCAATGAAAATATTTGAATTTACTTCCGTTACTAAATTAGTAAAAGTGTGGATTTATACGGTTTCTTTCGTACAACCATATTAAGCTTATATGCTATGTTTCATAATTTTTGTTATGGGATTTAACTTCTACAATTGAGAAATTCTGAAATTTCGACATCTTGGAATTCGGAAATTGGATTAATTCTTTGTGATGCTACCTATTCGACCGACGCTGGTTCTTATCAAGATTCGTCACAATATCTCAGGTTCAAAGTGTAACGAAATACAATTTAGTATGTTTCAGTCTCTCACATAAAGTGTGAGGTGAAATGCTATTAATTTGAAAAGAGTAGAACAAACAGCTTTTCTTATATTATACAAACAATAATATATTTTACTCCCGATTGCAAAGGTTGGCTTGGGGACTTTATCCTGGCATCTTTGGCTTACTGTTTCCGAAGGTACCTGAAGTTGGACTGAGAAGATTTTCAGCTCAAAACAGTCATAATCAATTCCCCCATTCTTTCTGGAATGTGGCATACATGTATAGCTATTGCACCTATTTTTGTCGAAAAGTAAATATTTATGATTTGTCGCACAAAAATCATTAGGTATAACTATTAACATTCTGTAACTTAATCGTAAATGAACACTATGAATTGCAATTCAGAGCATTCTACACTTCCAACATTTTCATGAATACAGTTTTCAACATCGCCTATCCATTTGTTTATATTTGTACATGTTCAGATCAAATTTCTATTTCCTGGAGTAACTCTATATCTGATTATACAAATTAAGCATATGCTCTAGATCAGTGGTTCTCAAAGTGGGGTCCATGGGACCTAGCCAACGGGTCCGCTACGCCTAAATGTAGAAATTTCACTAATGTAGAAATCCACGAAATACAAGGTATGAATATCTTAAATACAGAACAAGAAAAGCTATTGGAACTAGCCTGCGATACTTCATTCAAAAAGGCTTTCAAAGAAAATGAAATTTGTAGCTTTTCGTATGTGAGTATGAAGAGTTGTCTGAAAAGGCATTGCAACATTTGATGCCTTTCCCTACCACTTACTTATGTGAGCAGACCTTTTGTGCTCTTTGCAGTCTTAAAATCCCAAAGCAAAATCATCTTAATGTGGAATCGAACCTAAGATTGATGGTGACAAAACTTATTCCAGATTTCAATGCAATTATGAAAAAACAAAAGAACTTCATTCCCCACATTAGTGGCCCCACATTTGAGAAGATTGTTTATCAAGTGGATTTCCTAAAAAGAAAAAATAAATAAAATTAAATAAAAAATAAAGAAAAACTGATTTTCAGTCTTGAAAGTTACTGTATTTTCAATTGAAATTTCGTTCATTAGGAAACAATACTTGTATCTTTAGAATAAATTACTTACTGCATTAGTTTTCTTGATCTTTTTCTTGTCAGTGGTAATTCTAATTAGTGTATTTTTAATACCTTGTGAAATTTCAGATAGCATTGCAAGGGGGTCCGCAGATTACTTTCCGAATGAACAGGGGAGCTGCGCAGAACCACTGCTTTAGATTACTTACAGTTCCTTACATATCAATGATACCCGACCAGCAATATATGAAGTCCAGTTAAGCAGCAGAATTGATTGACACTTGCAGAACGCCACACTACACTTGATTCATATTTAGATGCGTCTTTTAATTTATGGCATGGAATTCATTAACGTCATGTAACCAGTATGTATGTGTGTTTTACTATAACTCTGGAACACCGAAAGTAATTTGAGCCGATTTTGGCGCACATATGACTTACTATCTGCGAAATGTACTGATGGTAAGAATTCGACAGATATTAGAGCCGAATACAGCTTTCGGGATGGCTTAGGTCAATAGTAGCACTTCTAATACCTTTTAACCCTAAGCTTAGGCTTTACCGTGATGAGAATGAAACACTACAATTACTTTTGGATGGGGTAGGAAAGGGAATGATACGATGTAAAAATGATTTGAAAACGTCAGACATTACTATCGAATACATAGCTTTCTGGGTCGCTAAGACTAGTATAGGGTGACCAGACGTACTGATTTTTGCAGTACAGTACTGTTTATCAAAGAGCTGTCCTGCGTGTTGCGAATGCGCCTAGAAAATCCAGAAAGTGCTTTGTTTTTTAAAATGTCCTGTGTTAACTGATTTGCAAGATTTTAATGCTTCATTCTCTATTCACAACATTTTGAATCACAGGCACTCTTTTCTTAAATGATGAACAACTGTGTTCTCTAACACTCCTCAAAAGATTAGGAAGGAGAACAATCAATAAACCATTGTTTTACAATACATTATTTTTACTGAGGAGGACTTGCTAGATGTCGGTAAAGCAGGAAAGGTTTCTTAGAGTTACGATAGTAGAGTTGCTAACCAAGTTAAGTAGAAGTTCCCTCTTGCCATTTTAAATTTTCCCTCGTTCCTTAAAATAATCCCACACTCCGAAAATCGATAAAAAGAAAGTCTTTGTGTTGAATTCCTTCATTTTTTGTTCAGTACTTTTCTTTCCTTCAATACTAAAAATGAATGACTGACTTAGGTTCATGTTAAATGAAATAAAGACATGCACATTAAATATGCAGTAAACTATTATATTTCTGTCCTACCTTTCGATTGTCAGAATCTGATCACCCTAGACGAGTAGCAACACTTCTGATGCTGTTCAAGTTGAAGTTCTGCCATTATCGGTAGGAGAGGTGAGTAGGAGTGAAAAAATCCTGTTAAATGCGTAGTTTTCGGGGTCAATAAGCTGATTGGTGACATTTCCGATTACATTTAACCCAAGTTAAGACGAATAGAACAATAAGCAGATAGATGTTCTCGACCTGTCCTAAACTTCACCTTAATGGAGGACGGGGACAATTCTTGTAATTACTTTCGTCACGTTAAAATTGATTTTAACTATTGCTTGTGACCGCATCATAGGAAACTGGGTAACCCTTTAAAATGAATTATGAAACATAGTTATTACCTACTTCAAGCTGGTCTTTATCATGTCACTTTGATTAATGAGCGCATAGTAATGGAATAAATGGGTACGAAATATATCTCATATATAGAAAATCATGTGTGTTTAAATTGCGATAATTTCATACAAAAAAGGTATATGCAAAGGAGAAAGGCCGTTCAAATATTTTCCAAAAACTATTTTCGCCTTGCAAAGAACAGCCATTTCTGCTACTTACTCATAAGATACGAGCGTCCTTTCTCAGAGCGAAGAGGTGAAACGGAGCTCAGAAAGAAGTTTATCCTTTCTAGTAGACTTATTGATATTGCTTTAAAGGCTAAGGAAACGTATTCTTTGACAGAAAGTGATAAAAATTACGGCATATTTATATGATTATAGTTAACTTTTGACCGAACAATCGTGTATTACATAGGTCAAGAAGACAATGGTGTTAACAAAATCCCTGAATGCTTTGCTCCGAAACAAATATTAGTTCGCCAGCCCTAGAATAATAACTATATTATAAAGCAATAAATTTTTATTGTTTAAACTGCTAGTAGTTACACTTTGAAAATGATTTAATTTTTTTTTTCAATTCACATTACAGGTTCAGCGACAACGAAAGTCCAAGACGAAAACAAATGTATTTTTGTGAGAAATGTGGTAAAGGTTTCAGTGCAAAACCTATTCTGAAAGTACATCTTAATGTACATTTATGTGAAAAACCTCACCGTTGTAAGGATTGCGGAAGAGGGTTTACACAGATGTCGAATTTAAGAAGACATTATTTTGTACATACAGGTGAAAAACACCATTGTTGCAAGGAATGTGGAAAAAGGTTCAATCATGTTTCTAATTTCAAAACACACCTGCTAACACACACAGAAAAGCAACATATAAAGTGCGAAGAATGCGGAAAAAGCTATATGACAAAATTAGGATTAAAACAGCATATAGTAACACATTCAAATGAGAAAGCTTATATTTGCGAAACATGCGGTAAAAAATTTAAAAATAAACGTAACTTAGAAAATCATTTTTTTGCTCACACAGGTGAAAAAACTCATTACTGTCAGGTGTGTGGCAAGGGATTTCTTCAGAAAATTGCTTTGAAAACGCATATGTCAACACATACTGGAGAAAAATACCACTACTGCAACGAGTGTGGAAAAGGATTTGTCCAAAAGTCAACATTGAGAAATCACGTCTTAAAACATACACATGAAAAACCACATATGTGCCAGAGCTGTGGTAAAACGTTCAGACTAAAGGCTAACTTAAATAAGCACATGTTGATTCATACAGGCGACAAACAGTATGATTGTTATGAATGCGGGAAAAGTTTTCGTCAGAAATCCCATTTAGATAGCCACATTTTAACCCATAAAAAAGGTAAACACCATTGCTGCCAAGAATGTGGAAAAGGGTTTAATTTCAGAGGAGATCTGAAGAGACACATGTTAACGCATACAGGTAACAAACCTCATCAATGTCATGTGTGTGGAAGAGGATTCAGTCGAACCTCAAACTTGAAAAGACATATTATTACACATACGTGAAAAATCTAATTTTAGCTATTGTTATTAGAAAAATCCAATTTTAGTGTTATATGGTTTGCGTTTGATTTAGTTTTTCTGTGTTTCTTAGTTGCTTTATATTTTCTTGTTTCTTTCTTAGCTTTCCAAATTTCTCATTGGAAGGTATGCCTTTATCTGCGTTGTCATTTGAGACTGGATGTTAGGCAAAATGGCTATTCTTTATTATTAAAGATATGTTCAAAAATAACGTTCCAAAAAAGAGGGTTATAGTTTCGATTTAAGCCTATTTTATTTCGTTTCTTCTACCCCTTACCTAAATATATACTTTAGTGCTTCATGTTGCCTATTCTATGCATTTTCTTCAAAATAAGCCTTCATTGGGAAATATATAATTTGTATAATATAAATAACACATAATCATATATATTAGCTGCTTGTAAACACATGCACTTGGTACCTGTGTAACGTGGGTTCCTGTCACCACGGCATGGCGCGTCCTCAGGTTGCGGATCGAGGAGAAGGCCTCTAGATATAGAGGTTAGCTGCGAATATACTGAATAAGCAGTCGCGGACAGCCGACTAGGAGTGGTCCTCCAGCTTGGGGGTTTAGGTAGGGCTAACAACCTCATCCTGTAAAAAAAAGCACTTGTTCAGAAATATTCACAAAAGGCTCGGACAAGGACTGATAACTTGGCACAACCTCAGCAAAAGAAAATGGACATGACATTTGGAACATGGAATATTAGGAGTCTTTATAGGGCAGGCGCGTTAAAATCCGTAACGAGTGAGTTAGAGAAATACAGGATGGACGTAGTAGGAGTTCAGGAAGTTAGGTGGGAAGGAAATGGATCTGAGAATTCCGGAAATTTTACGTTCTTTTACGGGGAACAAAAATCATCAGTTAGGAACAGGGTTTTTCGTTCATAAACGTATATTACCAGCAATTAAACGGGTTGAATTTGTCACTGACAGACTTTCTTTTATTACTCTTAAGGGACGGTGGTGTGACATTATTGTTTTAAATGTACATGCCCCAACTGAAGATAAGGATGACGATATAAAAGACAGTTTTTATGAAGAAGTGGAACGGATATTTGACCAACTCCCGCGATACCATATGAAAATTCTATTAGGGGATTTCAATGCGAAGGTAGGACGAGAGGATATTTTCAAACCGATTATAGGGAACGAAAGTCTGCATAAGGAAAGTAATGACAACGGTGTTAGACTCCTGAACTTTGCAACATCCAAAAACCTAATCGTGAAGAGTACAAAATTCCCACATCGCGACATTCATAAATACACTTGGACATCACCAGACGGGAAAACACATAATCAAATTGATCACGTTTTAGTAGATAGAAGAAGGCAATCTAGCATAATTGATGTCCGGTCGTTTAGAGGGGCTGATTGTGACACCGACCACTACCTGGTAGCAGCGATAATACGAGAGAGGTTATCGTTAATTAAAGGTAATATTCATTGTCCGAAAACGGAGAGATTCAATTTAAAGAAATTAGAAGAGAGCCAGGTAAGAGAGAAATACCAGATTGAAGTTTCGAATAGATTCTCGGATTTAGAAGATTTGGAGTGCACTAATGTTGAGGATACCTGGATTGAAATTAGAGATAGCATTAAAATTTCAGCAAAAGAAAAATTGGGACACGCGGAAATACGTAGGAACAAACCATGGTTGGACCAGGAATGCATAAAACTAGCAGAGAAGAGAAAACAGGCAAAATTACGCTGGCTACAAACTCCGAATGAAATAACTACACAAAATTTCGCAGATATCAGGCGGGAAAGTTCCAAAACTTTTAGAACAAAGAAACGCGATTTTCTGAAAGCTAAAATTAAGGAACTTGAAGATAATAGTAAAAATAAAAACATCCGGGACATGTATAAGGGAATCAACGAATTTAAGAAAAGCTATCAACCTCGTGCTTATATATTAAAGAAATCTGACGGTACACTTCTCACTGACACGGATAGCATCTTAAATAGATGGAAAGATTTCTTTGACGATTTGCTTAACACGCAACCGAAAACTAGTGTGCGTGGAGAAAAGGAGATACACACAGCAGAACCGTATATTCCAGAACCCAACCGAATAGAAGTAGAAACTGCTATAAAGAAATTAAAGAAACACAAATCTCCGGGTGTAGATGAAATTCCGGTTGAGTTAATTTTAGCTGGAGGCGAAAAATTGTGGAACAAGATACACAAACTCATTCTCCTTATCTGGAACAAGGAAGAATTGCCACAAGAGTGGAGAGAATCAATCATTGTTCCAATTCACAAGAAAGGCGACAAAACTGACTGTAATAATTATCGAGGCATCTCTCTTCTGTCAACATCCTACAAAATTCTTTCAAATATTCTATTAGCAAGACTGACCCCATACGCAGATGAAATTATTGGAGATTATCAGTGCGGATTTAGACGGAATCGATCAACTATCGACCAAATATTTACCATTCGTCAAATACTTGAAAAAAAGTGGGAATACAATACCCCGGTGCGTCAGCTATTTATTGATTTTAGAAAGGCGTACGACTCGGTTAGGAGAGAAACATTATACAACGTCCTTACAGAACTTGGAATACCGAGAAAGCTAATTAGATTAATTAAGATATGTTTAAATGAATCCCAAAGTAAAGTCCGGGTAGGAAAATTTTTGTCCACGAGCTTCCACGTCGAAAATGGCCTGAAACAAGGAGATGCGTTGTCGCCATTATTATTTAACTTCGTTCTGGAATACGCTATAAGGAAAATAAAAGATAGCAACCAGGGCCTAGAATTGAACGGTGTTCACCAGGTTATGGCATATGCTGATGACGTAAATTTAATAGGTGATGATAGGAGAACAGTAGAAAGAAATGCAGAGATCTTATTAAACGCTTGCAGGGACATGGGTTTAGAAGTAAATGCAGAGAAAACTAAATACATGGAAGTGCGTCGGAACCGGAATACAGCAAATTATGGATGCGTTAAAATATTAGATAATACTTTTAATAAAGTGGATAGTTTCAAATACCTAGGATCGATATTAACAGAGGAAAATCATATTCACGGAGAAATTAAATGTCGACTAAAAGCAGGGAATTCGTGTTACTATTCGGTTCAAAATCTCTTGTCGTCGCGGATTCTGTCGAGAAATTTGAAGCTTAAAATATACAAAACGGTAATCATGCCGGTTGTTTTGTATGGCTGCGAAACGTGGTCACTTACTCTGAGGGAAGAACATAGACTGAAAGTGTTTGAGAACAAGATCCTGAGACGAATATTCGGACCCAAGAGGAACGGGAATGGGGAAAAGCGGAAACTTCACAACGAGGAACTACATAATTTAGATGGTTTACCCAACATTGTTAGGGTCGTGAAGTCTAGGAGACTTAGGTGGGCGGGTCATGTAGCTAGATAGGAAGAAGGTAGAAACGCTTTCAAAGTCTTGACTGGTAGACCCATAGGAAAACGACCATTAGGAAGACCTAGGCGCAGATGGGAGGACAATATTAAGATGGATCTCGCAGAGATAGGAATACAAAGTAGAAACTGGATGCAATTAGCTAAGGATAGAAGTCAGTGGAGAGCTTTTGTGAACGCGGCATTGAACCTCCGGGTTCCATAAGCCATAGAGTTATATATATATATATATATATATATATATATATATATATATATATATATATATATATATATACTGTATGTGTGCGTGTGTGTGTAGAATGCATATCAAGCTTTGTTTTATATATACGGTATACAGTAAAAGAAGATCTTAAAAAACAGGTATGTTTCTGCATTCTTTTTACATTTTCTGGGAGTTGAATCTGCTTTTTAATTGTATTGAGTATTTACCTTCATTATTTCTAGTTACATTTTAGTGCCTCTTTTATGACTATTTTTGAATTAGTGCCTATTTTTGAAATTTTATGTGGCTATCTGCCTGCCTTTTTCACCAGGGTTTTAATATTTAAACATCCGGTCTCCACTTATTATGTATTTTAATGATATAATTGCTTTGTCACGATAATAATTTTTGAATTTGAAATACATTTATCTCAGTTTTGTACCTGTCGATCGCTAGACACCACATAGCAGCTTTGTTTTGTTCATATTAATAGAACAATCCATATGGCGATGCCACACACAGATGCTGAAGGAATGCATCTGTCATTATCAGATGACTAATAGATTTCACATTTTAATTGACATCCATAGGGCATCGTACTTTGTATAAAAGTATAGTGAAAGATTGATTAAATCATATCATATAAAAGTGCATAAATGATGTGCACTTTTACAAATAAGACATTAACTCTTACAAAGAGTGAAGCAAGGTATTCACTAAAAGGATTCCTTTGACGTCGTATACACTAAATCATAATGTTGTGACTTTTTTCAAAAATGTAGTAAAATATGAGGAATTACAATAATTCCTAGAAACGAGAAATTGTACTGTTTCTGAAATGTAGGAAGAAATCATTACGTTCCGTTTCCTGATTTTGAAATTGAAGCAATTATTCAGTTAAGTTTGGTTGTTTCTTCTTTCTTTCCATCTATTACTCTTGTGAAATTTAATTTATTAATCGATTTTTAAAGAATATAACTCAACTATAATAATATTTTGAGGATTAAAGTAAGAATTTGTATTAAAATTATTATGTGTATGCTTTCGTTGCAATAAGAAACTTAAATCCGATTGTCGCATTTCATGGTATTACCAGTAATTTATATAAATATGTGTTTATTGTTTTCAAAAAAAGACCATTTTATATACATACATATACAAGATGGGAACTATAAACATTGGCACACATACGGAATTAGCACTACCTATATATAATACATATCCTTACTTTCCCTTAAAGAGACAGGGAAAGGATCCGCAGTATACACAGGAAGATAAAGTAATTTATTTCGAACATTGAGACAAAGCAGGTAGATAATGTTTATTAAGCTTCAAACGATAGTTTGCTGTCCCCAAGTGGAGAGAAAGTGAAACAATTTTCCTTAGAAATTCCTTTTATATATATATATATATATATATATATATATATATATATATATATATATATATATATATATATATATATATATATATGTGTGTGTGTGTGTGTATGTGTGTAGTTTTAAAAAAGTATTATAACCATATCTTTCACTTCTCTTCGGTTATTGAGTATATAATTGCCTCAGTTCGCTAATTCGATTCTGTAGCTACTAATACTTAAGATCTTATACACACTTCGACACATAAATAAACGTACACTCACTATACTTACTTAAAACTCAATATAAGTATTTTCCATCTACAAAACATCTAAGTCCCACATGTCTTGGTTGTACGTCGTTGTAATCAGTTATACTTTAGTATTCTAAATAAATAACAACTTAGTTACTTTTATCATTACCATAATGACTAGAATCAAACAATATTCCTTGTGATAGCGACAAGTAAATAACAGACGTCAACAGTGGCGGTGATTGAACGTTAAAAGTGGGGCAAGACATGATCTGAATATTTGTATATCAATATTAGTTTTCCTGGTTGTTTCCAACACTTTGGCAAAAGGTTGTATAACTAATAGGACACTATCTTTCCCAGTTAAAGTACCACGTATCGTATTTCATATTTTATTAAGTAAATTGACAAGAGCAACCCAAGTAGGTGGTAGTCCTTTCTAATCTTAAACAACGAGAGTAAGAAAAGATTTGACTCCTTGTTCATGAATATCTTAAAATACTGTCTGGAAAAATGTGATCAGATTATGTAATAAATTTGCAAAACAAGTAAACAGAAAGGTTAATGATAATAGTAATGAACAATGAGGCTCGTTTTGCGAAAGTTGTATTGAAACTGGAGATTGATGAACAACTTTTAATTCCACATATGTCACTAAATGTATATTATTACTATTAGAAAATGAAAGACAGTAAATACTACAAGCATATGCTTCGACATTTAAGGAAATACGCAATTGCAACATTAATTGGTTTCAATTGCAATTATAACGGAATTCCTGTAGCTTTCTTAACTCCACGGTAAGACAAATATCCAATAAGTTCTCACGCAACAGCAAATATTATATGACACCCTTTTTTCTATAAACCAGCAATACATATAAAAACTTTACATTTCCAAATAAAACTATATGCATTGAGGGGTCACTTCAAAAAGTGGGGGCAACTGCGCCCTTTTGCCCCAAATAATCGCCGACCCTGGATGTGAACATGAAGAAATAAATCGAAATTAATCAAAATATTTTAGCTACATTTCTTTTCTTCCTGGCTTATGCAATATTTAAAAGCATTGTCACCCTAAAGACGAATATACACAAACGTTATCGTTGCATAAATTGCTCCCGAAGTATGAGAATTGTTAAGTTCGACATGCCCTGTGCAATTTAACAAAGAATTCTGGACCGTCTATAATAATCATGCAGTTTTGCATGCAGCTCGCTTACTTATTGGATGGCGTTCATAAAATAAAAATATTAATTTATATTCCATTACATTTATATACTACAATTATTTCTTATTTTATATTCTTATTACATTCACATTTAAAATTATATTTCAATACTTCTTTTACATGAAGACGCATAATTAAATGGCTTTTATAAATTAAAATTGATAATTGATCCTCAATTGTATTTCCAGTTATTAAGATGAATTACAGTGATACTAAGGTTGAGCCAAACGAAACGAGTATGCAATTTAAGGAAAATAAATGTCCCGGTTAAGCTAGTTTGTATACTTGTTCGGGCGCAAAAATATAAAAGAACTCAGAGAAATCATTACTGATCATAACCATAAATTATCATAAACTAAAATATTCTCCTTAAAATTAACTTTCCAATTAATAGTAAAAAAATGATCATTTCACGTTTCACCGCACGCACATGTGTCACGATATGTAAGATGCCTAATCGTTCCTTACAGTTGAGAAATCATTGAGTAAAATTATTTCAAGAATTCAATAGGGTCCTTAAAGAATTTGGATTTCTCTAAGTTAACAGTGAGACTAAGTTAACTAAGGAATGTTGGTATATGCTCAGCTTAGGGTTGCCAGATTTTGTATGCGAAAAACTGGGACACCAATCTCAGGCTATATATAAGCTCACGGTTCCTACTCATTTGGTCAGAATTTATTAATCACCTGTCTTTTTCAAGTTACTGCTCACAATTCTCCAGTTCATTCTATACATACTTAACATAAATGAAGCCCCACAAATGATGTATAGAGAATGTGAAGAGGTAACATAAGAAGAGATGCCTTGTGTTCCTTATCCCTAATTCCGATTTTTTTGTGTTTAAAGGACTAAAATATTGCGCCAATTACGACACATTCTCCCATTTATGATTGAAGAGATACTTTTTTCTTTGTTCCATCATCATTTGAGTCAGAAATACTACCTTCTGTTTTTAGGTAAGACAGTCCAAACATACTAGTTCTTGAAGGTTGAATGTTTTTCAATCTGAAGGATGAAAACCGGGACAAAGAAGCGTCCCGAAAGGCATTTTCGGGATAGTTAATTCTGTCATTGAAGACCGGGAATGTCCTGGAAAACCGGGATGTCTGGCAGCCCTAGCTTAGCCTAATGATTAATCTAAAGAGAGTTCTTACATCGAAATAAGACAAAAAGTTCATATCATCCTGTGGAGAGAAATGCTAAGTTTTAGAGCTTGCGCTGTTCAAGGTTTTCGAAAATCTGAATTACAACTCTCCCTATTTCCAATTCGAGAAACATGGAGTAAGGGTTCATATTAGCGTAAAGGAAGTCATACATACGCAATCCAAAAATGCATATTTAATCAATGTAGAATGAGTGAGAAAGAGTTTTTCTGCAAGGTATATTTTCCAGACATGCTCAACAGAATTGTCAGACATGGTCTGATTTCAAGTTGAGTCCAAAGGAATCAAAAGCGCATGCCTCTGATAACAGTGAACACGGAATGCTTCGGCGGGATGTCGGAAGTGTTGGAGACCACAATCTCTATTGTTGCTCTTGTTTGTAATAATGCGTACTGAGATATATATTTTCATGGTATATTTCACGTTTTTTTTCACGTATAAGCGAGGAACAGAACATCGCAGCACACTTTAGTTCGAACACGCACAGTAGTGCTGTCGTTCCTTAACACTTCCCACTCTTCGCCGAAATAACCGTGTTCACTGTTGTCAAGGCTTCATTTTTGCCTACTTTGGACTCAATTTAATATCATATTCGAAATAGCGCGTATTTGCATTTAGCTTTTCGACGATTTTGAACAGCCATAGCCCCGAAACTTCACTCTTTTCCCACAGATCTATATAAATATTTTATCTTACTCTGATGGAAGCAGTAACTTCCAACAGTTTGTCGCAGTGATGTAATGCTAATATTTTAGGTGGGTATACGCTTCATCCTTTGTCACACACTCACGCACACACACACACACACACACACATATATATATATATATATATATATATATATATATATATATATATATATATATACATATATATATATATATATATATATATATATATTGACTTGAAACTAGACATGAAAACAAGCGATAAACTTTTTACACGGAAGTCGAAAGCGGCGCCCTTTTCGGGTTACGAGCGCGGGGAAGTGCAGAAAATTGAACTTTGAGCATTAATTGCTCAAAGACTAATAATGTTAGAATCTGCAGTACGGTGAATTTCAGGGGAAACCATACTTATTTTTTCGAAAAATGCCACATTTAAGATACTCGGGAAATTACGTAGGACTTAATTAAACTTTGCTCCATTTAATCCACAATTATCTATGAGACCTTGATTTTATTTGTGAAATTCTGTATCTACTTCCTCCATACTCTTGAACTTGATATTTCTTGACAGCACCGGTATGGTTTCCTCTGAAATTCACCACAACGCTTTGCGCCATTAAGGTTCGAACAAGCAGGCTATGTATATGAAGTAACAAAAATTAAAACCTGGATGGAGCTACATTTTGGAGAATAGTTATATAACCATTTAACCTATCAACCAGAGACTAATGGGGCGTTTACACTTGGCCGATTTAGTCGCACGGCTAAATCGACTCGCTGCATTTGCGACTAACAAGGAACCCTAGGTATCTATCAGAGCCCGATTTTCATGAAACTTTGTATATAGAGAGAGTACCTCAGGAAACTCGCACAGCCAAAATTGTAGCTGCAGAGTCCAAGACGTTGGAACACTAGGGCCCGAGAAAGATCAAAAGTGGAACGTCAGTAGGGCCTACATTAAGGACATGGTGAGAAAATGAATGTTTTTCTTTAAAACTAATCAATGTAACGACACGAAATGAGCATACATGGATACGAGATGGTCGATATGATCTGTTAAAAGTTATAAAAAGAATATCCGCCATCTTGAAAGAGGGCATGTTGAAACTGGTGCGATTGGTGTAAATGAGAAGAGGGTCATCCAATGCATTAATTTGAACGTAAATAGCCACAAAAACCTGTTGGTTAAGTCTGTTGTGGGATTATATTATTCCTGTGCTTCTAGTAGAGTGGTTTACTTACAAGATAAGCAAAGTGTATCCTGTGACACTCGAGCAGATGGAGGGTATGAAGCGCTATAGGACTGATATGACGTTCTGATTTCTGTTCGAATTAATTTAAGACTAATAAAATGTTAAAAGTTAATGTCAACCATGATATTATCATGAAGATTGAACCCGCCATATCAGCAAATCCATACCAATTACATGTTGACTCTGACACAAATGATGTAGTGCTAAAATTATATTTCACTCGGTTTTCTAGTTCCACTGATCCCACTCATAGCGCTCCATAATCTGCATCTGCTCAAGTGTCATAAGATACACTTTGCTCATCTTGTACCTAAACCACTCTACCAGAAGCACAGGAATAATGTAATCCCACAACAGACTTCACCAACAGGTTTTTGTGGCTATTTACGTTCAAATTAATGCATTGGATGACCCTCTTCTCATTTACACCAATCGCACCAGTTTCAACATGGCCTCTTTCAAGATGGCGGATATTCTTTATATAACTTTTAACAGATCATATCGACCATCTCGTATCCATGTATGCTCATTTCGTGTCGTTACATTGATTAGTTTTAAAGAAAAACATGCATTTTCTCACCATGTCCTTAATGTAGGCCCTACTGACGTTCCACTTTTGATCTTTCTCGGGCCCTAGTGTTCCAACGTCTTGGACTCTGCAGCTACAATTTTGGCTGTGCGAGTTTCCTGAGGTACTCTCCCTATATACAAAGTTTCATGAAAATCGGGCTCTGATAGATACCTAGGGTTCCTTGTAAGTCGAAGCAACTAGGCTGAATAAAGATCGATGGATGTGTTCAATTGTTTCAACCGAAATTGAATGCTGCTTGTTGACTCACTCACCTCTGGTCGATTCGAAATCGACTGGCAATTTTAAAGATGTCCAAGCAAAAAGTAATTGGTACAATTTGCGGTGTTATAGCAGAAGGATTAAGGGACGAAATTAAATAGCAGTGACAACAAAAAAGAAAAGAAAATGGTGTTGGATACGGGAATTTATATTAAGAAAACAGTATTTAGAAGCATAGTATACGTGTACTTTGATGAAAGAATTTTCAGTAGAGAATCTTTGCACTTGTCATGGTTCCACAGTAATAACTCTAAACTTGTAAACATAAATATACTTTCCTATATTATAGAGAAAGATTCTGCTGGTGAAATTAATATATTACACAGTCGTCTTTCATATGGAGTCAGTCATCGTAACCGCAGTATACCATTTGTTAACGTAAAATACTGCTTACCTTCATTTTGCAAAAATGTTTCACCAGTGGAAATCAATATCATATTAATCTACTTTCATCGATAGCCAACTCTTTTTTACCATAAAATTGCCATTTTTATGACGGTCTATTATAAACTTGCACTATACAATGTATTAAAAAATCATTAAAAATGAAAAATTGATATGATTTTTTAATTAACATTATCTCGTAAAATTTACAAGTTCTTTAGTAGGATAATCATTAGTAAGTGGAAACCGTGCAGTACCAGTTTAGGTACACATACTTAGAATCATAATGTAACCATTATCTATATTATCTAAGTATCCATTATAATGAGGAAGGCTATGTTACATAGCCGAAACTATAATACAAACATATAATTTTAAAATATATATATTGTTCTGGTCAGTTGGAGTCTTATTAGTAATGTATCCATGTCTTTCAACGGCAGTTTTACTCTTGCAGAAGGGCGGACTTGCATTACTGGATGCAGATTTATTTTAAAAAGGCTTAGCTGTTATCGGTACAAGTATAGAGAAGTGTCATAAAAGCTAACAGTAAATAGCTACAAAAAACACTAACCAACTTGTGTTAGGTAGCTACTGAAAGCGAGAATTTAGATTTAGGATCTAAATTTCTGGGCTTTCGGCATCAAAGGGCATGTTAGCCCGTCATGTTTTTGAGGGATGACGTCCCTCGGCGAGCACACTGAAAGGGTAGAAAGAAAGAATTGAGGAAGAAAGGAAGAGGCCTAGGACCTATGTTAGGTACCACCCCGGCGTTTGCTTAGTGTGAATAAGGAAACCTCATTCAGGATGGTTCGCATTAAAAAGCTTTTTATATTTTTCGGTCGAGTGCCTCCACCGGGAATTGAACCCGGGACCGCTCACACTGAAGGTAAAGCAACAATGGTATTTAAAGCGCACATACTAGGAGCAGCAAAACCTTTGCTTAGCACAAAATAATAGATTATTTTTAACAGGTCAAATCATAACACTTACCACGTTACTAACGGGTGCAGGTTTTGTTTTGGTACATCCTACTTTGGAAGATTTACAGACAAAATTCAATACCTTGCATGAAGAAAACATGTTTATAAGGAGCAAATTTCTGCATGCATCAGAATTAAATACAAAGTAATACACCTATATTTTAGTTTACAAGTGTATGGTTACTAGTGTAAAATAATTACAAGTGCTTTTCGATGGATAAAATAAGTGAGTGCGTATGAAAGATGGCTCTATTAGATGCTATTTTCCACCTGTGGCATATTTCTGCACAGTGTACAGGACCTTTATTTTATGTTTACAAGTGCAGCGTTACTAGTATGAAACCATAACAAGTGCTATTGAAACTCGTATCATTGCCAAAATCAACTTTTTTCCACTACCTTCGATTGCGCCCACACCTACCATCGCTGGAGCTCCTGTTCTCTTTGGACTTCCCCCCCTGCGCTACCACGTGGAACCACTAGCTTCGTCCTGTCTGACTCCGTTAGATAGTATTTTTCTTTCAATGGTCACCTAGCAAAGGTTGGTTTGCATTTCTTCACTGTAGGTTTTATTCTACGCGCGCGGAAGCCGTATTTATACGCAAATCGTAAAAAAATTGTAATTTTTCAGCAATTTCTTTTTGTGGCCCCTTTGGATTTTTTCTATTTCAAGTAAGGTATTTTCATGGTGCCCAGTGTAAACTTTTTAGGTTATAATAAGAGGATATTAGTGGAAGATGTATAATTTTTCAACAATTCTTTCTAGTGGTGCGACAAAAGTAGACCTGTACGTTCTAATGGAGCTTATATAATCTAGCGTAAAAAGCGATCGGCTTCATGAACCAAGCTATATTTTGTTGAAGTATATCTTCCACACCTGCACCTGACCTTTTAGAAGCATTTTAATATTTTTAATTTTATTACGCAGATCAGCAGTTGTGATTTTTAAATTGATTTGATGAATAAATCTAGTGCTGTTCATCTAGTAGCAATATTTCTTAAAGAATATTTTTTTGTATTCCATAACATTCATTTTTCTCAAATAATTATAAAAGTAATTTAATGTAAAATAAGCATAACCGCATGCCGGACACTTTTCCTTTCCCCTGAAAATGTTTTGGAATCAGGTGTTAGGCAATCTAGTCGTATTCGCTAGGCAATCTGATCGAATCGACCACAGAAAATAGAACGTCTTTCAATTTAGTTGCCAGTCGATTAGTCGCCTTCGATCAATAAGCGATTAAGTTGAAAGTGACGTCAATTCAACTGAATCGAACGCAAATCGACTAAATGTAAACGCCCCATAAGAAAAAGAATACTTACAGTATTATAGGTTAATTTAAGACCTTCTTTAACTCTCTGCGTTAACTAAGTCAGGTTGTAGAAATGGTTGTATATACAATTACTTCCAATTCAAGGCCAATTTATGACTGAATTAAATCCTGATGCCAGCTCCGAAGTTACAGTCGAGTAGTATCGATATACCCATCTAAACCTTTAGTCCAATAATTTCTTTCGGGTCGAGACTCAAGTTTCCCGCAGGAGCAATTCAAACAGAAAAGATCACGAACGACAATCTTACATAGCGAAGTAGCTCAACTGCTAGAGCGTTCGCCTCGCATTCGGGAAATCGTGGATTCGATTCCCATTGCCGACTATTTTGACTGGGGTTTTCCTCAGCCCTATCAGGCAAATCCCGAGATAGTACCTACTAAACAGTCCATGTCCGATACCTTCCCAAATCCTTTCCACTGTTATTATTGTTGTTAGGTATCCAGTATAAAATTGCCTCTTAGCTGTATTTGATGATTGTTAATTAACCAACTAATTAACTCTGTGGCTTTTGGAACCCGGAGGTTCAATGCCGCGTTCACAAAAGCTCTCCAGTAACTTCTATCCTTAGCCAACTGGACCCAGTTTGTACTTTGTATTCCTATTTCTGCTAGATCCATCGTAATATTAACCTCCCATCTATGCCTAAGTCTTCCTAATGGTCGGTTTTCTGATTGTCTTCCAGTTAAGACTTTGAAATGTTCCTACTTTCTTCCATTCTGGGTACATGACCTGCCCATCTGAGCCCCCTAGATTTATTGACCATAACAATGTTTGGTAATCCATACAAAATATGTAGTTCCCCGTTATGAAGTTTCCGCCATTCCCCATTCCCGTTCCTCTTGGATCCGAATATTCGTCTCAGGATCTTGTTCTCTAATACTTTCAGTCTATGTTCTTCCCTCAGAGTAAGCGAATATGCTTTGCAACCGTACAGAACAACAGGCATAATTATCATTTTACATATTTTAAGCTTCAAATTCCTCGAAAGAATTCGCGACAACAAGAGATTTTGAACTGAATAATAACACGAATTCCCTGGTTTTAGCCGACATTTAATTTCTTCGTGAATATGGCTTTCATCTGTTAATATGGATCCTAGATATTTGAAAGTATCCACTTTATCTAAAGTATTATTCGATATTTTAACGCATCCATAATTTCCCGTATTATGACCATTGTTAAATAAATAAAATAGAATAAAATAAAACAAATACACGCCCTGGAAAGAAAGAAAAAGAAATAAGGACAAAAAATGCTCTCCTCCTAAAAGTCTTTCCTAGAAGAAATAAAGTTGTAAACTATAAAATGGGAGCTTTTCCACTTTTCAAATTCAAATTTGAACTTTTAAGATTTTTTTAGAAATTAAAACCAAGGAAGCAAATAGTCAAACCCGCAAGTCTAACTCCTCTAGGTACTATTTCCGTGATCCGACATGTTCTTAGGTATTGAAAGGTGTTCCGTCACTGCTTATTAAATTATTAAACCTTGAGACACTGTCAGACAAAAGCATTTGAAAAGGACGCTGTTCGAACTTATAAGCTGATGTACTATTTCAGCATTCACTTAATCTGTCAAAGAAAGCTTGGAAAGAACAATGAGGAAGGCCGGCTATCAATTAAAAAAAAAAAAAGAATTACTGGCATAGCTGTTTCCAACTAAATTTAAACTTGGGATGCTGTCACAGGTGTAAATTCTTATAATAATAATAATAATAATAATAATAATAATAATAATAATAATAATAATAATAATAATAATAATAATAATAATAATAAATCGGTGAAGAAGGTATGGAAACTCGTTTGCAGATCAGCTATCTTGGCAGGTTTTTCTTCATTCGCACCACGCAAATATCGGAATAGTGCCTAACTTACAGGTCAAAATTAGTTTCCTTTGTAATATATTTAACGAAGGACCTTATCCCTTTGACATTTTCGTCCTCAAGCCGGAGATGCCATAACACCCTTTATAATGTGAAATCAATAAATACATGTTCTTACGTCTTTCTCTGAAGTAGTAGTTGGCAAATGAACTTGTTCTTTGGATCTTTTTCCCTATTTCTCAATATCTTTGCTTTTCCATTCTCGTCAACGAAATTTACACAGTTATTGCCTCTTTCCCTTTTTAATCAATTTTCTAACATCTTCTTGGACATCTTGCAAATTGCAAAGCAACTCTTAGTTCGTCAACCCAAAAAAAGTTTAATAAACTAAGCAAATGAAGTTCGGCTACTACAAGTGACGGCTCTAGTGAAATGTTCAAAGATTGCTGTGACATGGTCATACACTAGGCCTCTCCTGACTTTTGTTTTCCACCTTCTCCTGTTGACAAATTTTCTTCAGATATTTTTTACCTGAACGAAACCAAAACAACAAAGAAAAATGTTTATTTTTACCCCACTTTTTTGGCCCAGTTTGTTAAGGAAAAATTACTACTAGTACTAACTGCTGAGTATTTATGAAAATTAATCGTCGCTTTCTGTGATGTCACTTTCGGCTACAAATGAGCAGTACTAATCCGAGGTTCGCTGTTGTATGTGGTGGTACTGAGAACGACGGTAAAAGCTTCAATTAGACCAACGATAGGTCACGTTTGTTATTTTTGTGAGGGCCAACGATTTCTTGGCGCAAATATATTAATTTAATTTCCTCTTAACTCTTAAACTAAAGTAAAGATTCATGTTTTCCGAACTTCCTTACGCGATTGGAAAGGAGCTGGTTCCGTCTCGTATTGCCTTCCTCAAATTGCATCCAATAGGTATACTTTGAATTTGGGGGAGGGAGGCGGTGGCTCAGTGGGAGTTCGTTGTGAGACGCGGTGTAGTGCACCTCGTGTGTGAGCTCCGCTGTAACTAGGTTATACGTTCGCCTTGACGGCCTTTGTGTTTGATACAATTTCAGTAGTGTGTCTGTCAGTGTACCTAACCCGGATTTCTGAATAGTTTTGTTTAGTGAATCTTAGTTGTTGTGTCACTCTACGATAGTTTTGTACCACTTACAATGAATGCTTTACGTAAAAATACAGTTCGAATTGCATTTGACAAGATGACGCGTACTATCAGGCCCAGTGTAGCCAGGATACAGGCTTGGTTAACTACCGAATTGCAATTACATATTCAGGATATTGCAGCGATTCAACTTCATAATGAGGATTATAGTTTGTACATCAAGTTTAAATGTCAAGATCACGTGGACACCTTTCTTCGTCAGCACCCGGAAACCATGAATTTTGAGCATGAAAATGGCACAATAAGTCAAGTACAGTTGTCCAGTGCAAGTATACAATATACCCGTGTACGCATATTGGATCTCCCCATGGAAATCACTAATGATGAACTTAGTGCAGTGCTTCGCCCCTATGGACAAGTGATACATATCACGGAGGAACTGTGGTCCAGTACGTTACCATTTCCAGTTTATAATGGCAATAGACTCGTTCAAATGATTTTAGGGAAACATATTCCCTCTAAAATTGTGGTTCGTGGGTGTCGTGCTAGTGTCATGTATCAAGGTCAACCGCCTACCTGCTTTATTTGTTTGGCCCCGAACCACGTCGCAAGTGCCTGTCCACGGAAAGTTAAACCCCAGGTGATATCTACTTCAGCTCCCACTGCATTTAAGATGACTGAACTTTTCAGTGGTAAGATGCCGAAAACTCCTAGTTATTGCCCTTCTTCACCCGATTTACCGTTGCCAACGGTTTCTACTGCCCAACCAATGGTTCTAGAGAGCACTCCCTCCCCTTCGGTTCCTAATTTACAGGATGAGAGGAATTTTCCCCAGTTGCCCCTCAAAAGTGAATCTCTTCAGTCAGCTGTATCCGAGAAGCAGAGTAAAGAGGGCAGTGCCCCTCATGCTACCTCCAAGATGATTCCCACTACTGCAACGACCCTGTCATCTGACCTCTCGCCCGACTGTAAACAGCCTGAAATGTCTATTAACCAAGAAGCACATGTGACTCCCCCTGTTGTATTAGAGCCTCCGTTACAGCCAGTGCAAAGTGAAAACGTGTCAAAGAAAAGGAAAACAAAAGTATCTACTGAACGGAATGACGTAACAAGTGCTTTATCCGTGTGGCCTTCTAGTGCAGTGTCTTCCCTCACTCCAGCAAATGGTGAAAACAATGTTAGCCAGTGAATTCGTAAACAAACCATGTTCCAAGTGTTTATATCGTTCTGCGATCTTACACGTTTCAGACACGAGACCAACAACACACCGCACAGCTCTTCTCTCTCTCTCTCTCTCTCTTTTTTTTCCAAGGTTGATAGTTTCCCGGTCTGATAGTCATTTTGACTCTAAAGTAAGATTTACGTAATAGTGCCTGCGATACGAAAGCTTTATTTACATTGTTTTCTATTATATGCTGTTATATAGGTTGTTTACAAATGTACCGTCTGTTAAGAAACGTACCAGGCATTTCCTTTCTTTTTGTTTCTGCTGTTCCTGTGCGCTTTATCCGGGTCAATGCAAGAAGTTCGTAAGCCAAATGTTCGATCATATATTACCTTAAATTTGAATGGAATTCAAAGTGATGCTAATCGCAATCTTTTACGAAGCTTTATCAACCAAACATCGACTGACTTTATTTTATTACAAGAAGTGGCGTTTGCAGAATTTGACTTTTTACCCCAATATATTGCATTTGTCAATATAGGACCAGCGCACCGGGGTACAGCTATATTATGTAAACGAGGTATAGAGGTCTCAAATGTTATTCATTTGCCGTCTGGCAGGGGTATTAGCATTACTTGTGACAATATTACGATCATTAATATTTATTCGTATTCTGGCACTAATAATCGAATAGCACGGGAACAGTTTTACTCTACTGAAATCTTACCATTATTTCCGAATGTTCCGAATAACATAATACTTGCAGGCGATTTTAATGCTGTCTCTAGAGCAATTGATACCACGGGAAAGTTTATTCCATCACCTGCCCTACAGCAGCTAGTTTCATCAATACCTTTCAAGGACGTCTGGGTCCACCACCGGCGAGATCTCCAATTCACTTTTAAAAATTCTACTATGAGCAGTCGGTTGGACCGAGTTTTGGCAACGACTAATCTAGTATCCTCCATCACTGATATTCATTTGAAATTAGTTCCGTTCAGTGATCATGCCGCAGTAATCTGGACATGTAAATTTGCGCTAGGTGTTACTACAACCTATGGAAAAACAGCTTGGAAATTGAATACTCAATTACTTACTGACGCTGACACGAAATGTTTGTTTAGAACTAAATGGACGTACTGGCTCCGCCAACGTCACTACTACCCGACACTAAATGATTGGTGGGTCAAATATGTGAAGCCTAAAATAAGAAGTTTTTTCAAATGGCAAGGAGCTGAAAAGAAACGAGACCAGCGTGACACCCTAGCGTATCTTTACAGAGCGCTGCATGAACTTTGGATCCTGCCCAGCTCTCCGCAAAATATGATTGCAATTCACAAAACGAAGGCATGAATAAAACAACTTCATGCTAATGATGTACGCAAATATGTTCATACCCTGCCAGACGGAGACTGTCTGCCCGATGAACACATTACATTTTATCACTATATGGCGAAACATAAACGTCGTGTTGGGAAGGTGATTGACACCCTGAATCATAATAATACCAAACTTACGGCCCTCCCTGACATTCAAAAAGTTTTCTTTGACCATTATACAACGTTATATACTGCCACTACGGACCCTCCCCATGGGTATCACGATTATTTAAATTTGTTGCTCCCACAATTATCAGCGGCTGATAATCAGACATTAACTGCACCACTAACAGAAGCGGAAATACTTCACACGCTTAAGCAATGTAATCCTACCTCCTGTCCCGGGAGTGACGGTTTGCCGTATGCACTCTATCAACAGTATTGGGATATCATAGGCGTGGATATGGTAACATTATATAATGAACTCTATGCTACTCCGCACTTCCTTCAAAATGATGGTCATGTGATCTTTATTCCTAAGTCTTCTGATGCCAACACTGTCACACAATATAGGCCAATCACCTTGCTCAACACCGATCTCAAATTGTTTAGTAAAGTTCTAGTGCGACGCCTCAAATCAATATTTCAAGACAAAATTAGTCCATTTCAGGCTGCTCTCAACCCACATAAGAATGTTTATTATGCGCTGACCAAGATTCGGGATGTTGTAGGTTATTTTACGTTTAATAGAAAACCGGCTTGCCTGATATCCCTTGATTTTCAAAATGCATTTGATCGATTATCTCATGCCTTTCTGTTTGCTGTGCTACGAGCGTATAATTTTCCGGAAGTTTTCCTTAACTTTCTCACTCATATTTACAGCACAGCCACGGCTACGCTTCAAATAAATGGTTTTTCTACTGCTCCCATTCCATTACAGAAAGGAGTACGTCAGGGTTGTCCAATTTCCATGTTTTTGTTTGGCCTCGCACTAGAACCTTTATTATATAAGTTCGCTGCCTATATACAACCTGATCTGAATGACCTGCAAAATATATCGGTTACTGCCTTCGCAGACGATGTTAGTCTTAGCTGTACCACTCTACAACAATTTCACTATATTATTGACCAATTACAACAATTTAGTGCTCTTAGTGGCGAACTGCTTAATTTACAAAAAACGAAAGTGTTGCCCTTTCATTCTTGGACTATGGACGGCATACCCCTACCATTTGCCAACATTGAACTGGTTACGAAAGTGAAAATCCTGGGCATAACGTTTTCTAATTCAGACAGTTTACAGTATGAACATATTTGGGATCCTCTCCTTCAAAAATTACGAATGCTCAGTCTAAATCACAAATTGCGCAACTTAAACCTAATTCAACGTATTTGGTACATCAATAGTTATTTATGTGCTAAATTGTGGTACTCCGCTCATATATATCCCATTAGTGATTTGTATGTTCGTAAAATAAATTCCCTGATTGGTTGGTTTCTGAGGGCAGGGCATTATTTTCGTGTCAAGAGTGACACTGTTACCCTACCCCTTGACCGTGGGGGCTTGAACCTAATATCAGTCAGAGCGAAATATACTGCATTCTTTCTAGCTAATAATTATAAACAATTTCAAGTTACTGACCAAATCACCCACCAATGGATTTCTTGTTGGATCTCTTCCCTCCCTGCACCTAATCCTCCTAATATGATGTCACTCAAACAGGCCCCGGTGTATATTCAACACTGCGTGCAAGGTTGGTCCTATGTTCCTATCTCTGATCCTACAAACTACTCCCATATTCGCTTTCTATCCACACACTTCCACGCACCTCTTTGCAATATTATCGTTCCGCGTATCCAAATGAAATTTCCAACAAAAAATTGGTCCAGAATTTGGTTCAATATTCATAACACCACGTTGACATCAGCGGTCGTGAGTGTCTGGTATACGATAGTACATGAGCTCGTACCTACTCATGGTAAGTTAAAACGTATTAGTGTACTCCCTACGGATATGTGTCAACACTGTAATCAGGAAGACACGCTACAACACAGACTGACGTTGTGTCTTCACTCTTCTTCTATCTGGGCTAAATTACAACGCCTGTTAAGTGTGATTTGCCGAGAACCTGCACATAAGTTTGATCATAATTATGCTTTGTTCCCAGACTATAAGTTTTTTCCAATCACGAAAAACAATAGCGTAACATGGTTAATTGGTCAAACGATTTTTTATCTTATGGACACATATCCGTATGGAAATGAATATGCATATGTGATGTTTCTTAAAACTGCTTGTAAACAATTTTCTGTAAATGTAGCTCACAAATATTTTTCAAATTATTTACGTATACTATGTACTGAATATTTGTCCTAAGCTGTTTTAGCTTCATGTAACTCTTCTGCAAATGGCAAATAAAAAAAAAAGTGGTAGAGCGTTCACCTCCGGTGCTTGGGGTCCCTGGTTCGATCCCAGCTCGCGCCGTGTGGACTTTGTGGTGGACAAACACCGTGCTCGTGGGTTTTCTCGGGGTTCTCCCGTTTCCTCCCACTTTCTTCATTCCACCATTTCACTCATCTCTCATTATCACCGTCTCCTTTAGCCTAACCGGCATAACCGTGGGACGTAAAACTTAAAGATTTCATTTTATTTTACTTTGAATTTGGATCAAAGAGTGCAAAAACTGCGGCCATTGCTATGTCAAAACAGAACAACTTCAATGTCACCTCCTGGATATATGCCCTACTCTCTACCCTGCTCACTACACTCTATCTCCCACTGATCTTTAGAAATAAAAGAGTTTCTAAGCGTTTCCAAGAAAAACATTTAGAAACAGTTTGGCTTTGTTTTATTACACAGTAGAACCAGAGGTCATCTTTAAGAAAGTAAGGACAGCGCATGTGACATCTTGAGGAAAAACCACTGCAGGTTCAGATTTTTTTTTTTCATTATAGAAGAGATTGCCAGAAAACTAAATTCCCACAGCCCTAAAACACAAACATTAAAAAAAATTACATCATTCGCGACCACAGCCTGACAACCAGCTGTTTAATGACTTTTTTTGTTTTTGTTTTGAAACAGTCATGAAAAGTAGTAGTTGTATTTTTCCAATCAAGTCAGTATACTATGAATCGAATGTAGCGTATACCCACTTACTTCCTAAATTTTAGTTGGCTATACGATACTTTCCAAAACTTAGAGGTGAGTATACCCTCTATTACATCCCTGGTTTGTAGCTATAGTTCATGAACACACTATATCTATATCAGGGGACGTGTAGTGCGTATTACCTCTGTTACCGGCGGTAACAGTAACAAATGCCAGTTTTCTCTTGTTCTCATGTGTCTCTAAAATTCATTATGAATATGGAAAAATCTTTGTATATTTTTCTTTTCTCTTCTTTTTCTTTTTTACTTCTTTTAAAAAAGACTTTGGACGGCCTATGCCACATTTACAATGTAAATGAAAGCAATGTATCAACCCCAAGTAAGAACATACTGTTGTTGATACCGTAGATTTTACAAGTTACGCGACCCGCAATAACGGTCATTCGCTCCAGAAGCATCAGCATCCCAGCCAAAAGCAACTTGCCTTCTGGTATTTGAACTTTGAAATGGTCTTTCTGTTACCGGTGGTCTGAAGTGCATCAGGAAAAAATACGAACAGTCCCTGTGAAAACAATCTAGAATCTAGAACGGTCCCTCTCAGAATCTAGAATTCCATCAGCGTGTATATCCTGCTATACTGTTTCGTTTGCTTCCCCATTCCAAGGGTAGAAACTCAACTGTAAATACCGTATTGATACGATATTTTATCTATTCATTTTGACGATATAACTTAGGGGTGGAGGTAGGAGGGATATATATAACTTTTGAACCACTTGACCGATCTTGATTAAAATTTCAATGTGGATGAGGTTCGGGACAGGGATGATTTTTATCATTTCACTTTGATGGAGCAACGTTGGGAAGGGAGCGGTGAGGGAGATATATAAAAGTCAATAAATATAAAAATGAAAGTAAGTAAGTTCGTGAATTAATTACTTTTGAACCACTCGATCGTTCTTAATCAAATTTTCGGCATATATGAAGTTCAAACCTGGGATGTTCTTTATAATTTAATTTTGACAGTAGATCTTAGGGGAGGAGGGGAAATCTATAAAAATAAATAAAACTTAATAACTCTTGAACCACCCGACCGATCTCGACCAAATTTTCAACATAGATAAGGTCGGAAATGGGATGTTTCATCCATTTCACAATTACAGTGCAACGAAGGGGAGGGGGAGATATATGTAAAAAAGTAAAAATAAAAGTGACTGTCTTTGTGACTTCATCACGCTTAAACCACTGGACCGATCTTTAAAAAATTTCAACATACATGAGGTTTGGATCTGAGGTGGTTTTTATCATATCACCTTGACGGTAGATCTACGGGGAGAGGAAGTACAGGAGGGGAAATATACGAAAATGAATGAAACTTAATAACTCTTGAATCACCCAAACAATCTCGATCAAACTTTCAACATAGATAAGGTTCGGGCCTGGGATGTTTTCTTCATTTCACTTTTACAGTCCAACGAAGGGGAGGGGGAGGAGGGAGATATATATATGTTTAAAAAATAAAAATAAAAGTAACTGTCTTTGTGACTTCATCATGCTTAAACCACCCGACCGATCTCGTTCAAATTTTCAACATAGATGAAGTTCGAACATGAGATGATTTTTGTCATATCACTTTGACTATGTAACTTAAAGGAGGTTAAATACATTTACAAATGATCGAAAATGACCGATATTAATGTCGAATCTATTAGTTTTTGAGGTCGCTGAGATGAATTGTGGAAAGGGAGGATATATATAAAGTTGATTGTATATATAGGGTAACGTCGGCAATAACGCCAGTAATTCAACATATTTCCCAGGTATTCAAGTGTTTTTTATATGTAGAACGGTGCAAATTACATGGAGAAGGGAGTGAACCCTCCGCTATGATACAATGAGAAAACAAAGATCCTACACATACAATGACTGTACAAAGTGTGGTTAGCTTGTGGTAAAAATAGTGGCAGATAAAGTTGATTGTTTATCTAACAATGGTGGCGTCTAACAATGAAACTAACAACAATATGTGAAATCGACACATACCATTCCATAGATATCTCAATCGTAAATGAGTGTGCAAAGTGTGGTTTGTTTGTGGTAGAAATAGTGGCAGGTAAAGCCGATTGTTTATTTAACAATGATGGTCTTCAACAATAAAACTAATGACAAAATATGAAATCGAAACGTACTGTTTCCTAAATATTTTAATCTTAAATGGGTGTGCAAAGTTTGGTCAGTTTCCGATAGAAGGTATGGTAGATAAAGTTGATTGTTTATTTAACAATGGTGGCCTCTAACAATGAAACTAACAACAATATGTGAAATCAACATTTACCATTCCCAAGACATCTCAGTGGTAATCCGATGGTTGTGTCAAGATTGGTCAGTTACTGGTAGAAAGTGTGGCAGATAATGTTGATTGTTTATTTAACAATGGTGGCCTCCAACAATGGAACTAACAACAATATGCAAAATCGGCACGTACCATTCCCTAGATATTTTAATTTGAAATAGTTGTGCCATGTTTGGACAGTTTCTGTTCAGAAGACGGGGAGATGCAGTTGATTATCTCTTTCAAAAATGATAGTCTCCAACAATGAAAGTGGCAATAATACGTGAAATCGACATGCATTATTCCTTAAATCTTACAATCATAAATGAGTGTGCAAATTTGGTCAGTTTCTAGTAGAAAGTATAGGAGAAAAAGCATATTGTTTATTTAATAATGGTGGTCTCCAACAATTAAACTGACAGGAATGTGTGAAATCGACATGTAGCACCACCTGGATATTTCAATCGTAAATAGGCGTGCCAAGTTTGATTAGTTTGTGGTAGAAGGTATGGCAGATAAAATTGAGTGTTTATTTAACAATGGTGGCCCTTAATGATTGTTTATTTAACAATCGTGGCTCCTAGCGATTGTTTATAAAACAATGGCGACACCAATAATATGTAACATCGACAGATACAATTGCCTAGATATTTGAGTCGTAATCTGATAGGTGTGCCAAGATTGGTCAGTTACTGATAGAATGTATAGCATATAAAGTTGATTGTTTATTTTACAATGGTGGCCTTCAACAATGAAACTAACAAAAGATGTGAAATTGAAAGGTGCCATTCCCTAGATATCTCAGTGGTAATCTGATGGGTGTGTCAAGTTTGGTAAGTTTTCTGGTACACTCCGTTTCAAGAAAATTGCGACAGCTAACGCCGTGCAGTTAGGCCACCCAATATACACCTTATCCAATAATCGTCTCTGGTAAAAACATCCTTTCTCTCTCCTACTTTCCTCTCTCCCATACTAAAATCAGCAAAAAAGATGAGTGCAATTCTTATTTCAAAATACACGTATATTAGTATACAGAAAATGAAACAAAAAAGCGACACGAAACAAGATTCATAAGTTAATGTAGGAAGAAACTTAAGCACACACACACAATGAACAGTTGAAACCGATGTATGCATGCTAGACAGACATACAGAAGTGAGATAGAGAGAGGAAAGGGGAGAGAAGAAGAAAAAATTGAACACAGATAGAAATATGGAATTTAAAAGTGTTAAAAAAAAAGAACCTAACACTATAAAGCTCCGTTTCCAGAAATCCAACAGGAATATAGAAGTAACGTTTGGATTATATACGGTATTTCTTCAGAACTATTCGAATACGTAGAAGATACAGGAAGCAATCATTAATTCACTTTCAAAATGAATACCGAACTTGTAGGTCAAAGTAAATACTCAATTTCCTGTGAAATTGTAGAGCTCTAAAACACATATAGAATAATGCCAGTAGTTTAACACACGTGCTTTGTTTCAAAAATTCGATGTTCTTTATAAACGTAAGAGACCTTGCATGTTTCACATTGAAAACGTGGATAAAATACATTGAATTATAGGATGGAAACGAATTTTGTGTCAAACTAATATAAATAAAATCTTCTCTTGAATCAGCAGAAAATGGGCCATTTTCTAGTCATCTCTGAAGATTTATCTGTTCTGAACATCCACTCTCTATTTCACCTATTGTGAATATAACATTCTAATTCGAACAGATAGAATGAACGCGCCAGAGCTTAAGTGGGTCATCGCATCAGTTGGGTGATGTTGGTTGCTTACAGACCGACACTGGGTCGAAGATTCGAACCCATACTGACCCGGTGATTCGATTGAGACATGGTAGCCTGGAGGACAAAGAACAGTCCAGCACGCTACCGATACTTCACAGATTACTGTACCCAAAACATGTTTAAAAAATGGTGTAGTGTTTCTTTCTAAGACCAATAATATGAAAAGTGGATACTTCAGATCATTGAATAGGTTCGATCCGTCCTGGTAATTCCTGTAAATGTCGTTTGCCCATCCCCAACCAACATTCGTAAATCGTCTCCATCGTGATACGGGTGTGTGCTTCCACCTTCTTAACGATTCCTCATTTAGTATGAAAAGTCAATTTTCGATTCTTCACGGTTGCTTTGTGAAAAAACCTATGTTTGAACCTATGTTGACTAGCTGAACTACTCATGAGTATCATACGTTACCCCTACACTATCTTGGCAGCTCAAACCATAAACCAAATATTACTAACTTCATCCGTGATGTTTGGAACGGTAGTACTAGTACTAGTACTAGTAGTAGTAGTACTAGTTTCTTTCTGTAATGCTATTTACACCACAGTACACGCCGAAATTCATTTACTCGATGACCTGGAGACAAGGTAGTGCCCACTAATAAACTAAATAACATACAATCCAGGAAAAATTATAGAAATAATAACAAGTTATGCAGTAATTTCCCAGCGCACATTCAAAAGTACACTCATACTACTACTACTACTACTACTACTACTACTACTACTACTACTACTACTACTACTACTAATAATAATAATAATAATAATAATAATAATAATAATAATAATAATAATAATAATAATAAAAATAATAATAATTAACAAGAAGAAGAAGAACAAGAACAAGAACAAGAAGAACAAGAAAATACATTTTAACTTTCAATGCATAGATGTGTCACCTCAATGAAAAATAATATTAATATGCTCCTATATTTTCGTCGCCACGCACAGGCACGTCACACAGCGTCCATCTCGCGAACGATCCTTTTGGGATTAGGCTGCTGTCTCATTTCCTTTTCTGTTTCTATAAAAGCCGAACACATGGTTTTTATCCACCATAAAGTTATATGGCATGACGAGGGATCTATCTTACGTATACATAAAAGTCGGGAACAGTACTACTAATGTTATTGTTGAATAAGCTTCCGCACAGAATTACACAAAATATTTAGTTACGTCTTGCCGCACGTGAACATGGGTTCGAGTTCGTTAAGGATTATTGACCGCAGTAG
Source organism: Thermobia domestica (assembly GCF_964235325.1). Lineage (NCBI taxonomy): Eukaryota > Metazoa > Arthropoda > Insecta > Zygentoma > Lepismatidae > Thermobia > Thermobia domestica. Next base: position 20,467,589 of record NC_137459.1, on the reverse strand, counting down.
TTCTTAACCCACTTTAGCCCAAATTGCAAGCTCCGTCGTTAGGAGCCTAGATGTTCGTTTTAGTCTTCCGTAGCAATTCTTTAGTACTGGTATTTATGTAGTTTTCGTGTACTGTTTCACTCTTTCCTTCGTTTTAAAAATATATCCAAATAAATGTCATCAAAATTCCTCTTATTTGGAATGTAAAGATTAAAATTTGAACGTTCCGACATAGCTGCAAAAATAAAAAAAGTGGTAGCTTTGGGCTTCGAACCCATACTCATGGACACCAAAAGTACAACAAAGAAGTGTCTGAAACCCCGTGACCATGATGGTTAGTCTTAGGAAGACTCAATTTATTCAAATTCTGTTCCGCCTCATTATAGCAAGCTTGTGCAGATTATTTTCGTTCCTTATTCTAGAGAAGTGGTAAATGTGGAGATAACTTTGATGCTAGGGGACTTCAGTCAATAAGTTTGTTCTTCAGAAAATATAGGAAAAGGTACAATTTCGCGGAAAAAGAGACATATGAGGTCAAATCCAATCCTAAGGTACCTTTTCGAGTAGGAATCAATACAATGTAACTGCGTTGTTTTCACAACGTCACAAGCTACCGCATATGATCGTTAGCTGATAATATGCATTGTGGTGTGCTGGGACTCTGGGAGCATGGCGCGTCATTACGAGAGTGATGTTAAACAGGGTGTTGTAGCTCTCATTCAACATGAAAACATGAGTGTTACTGATGCAGGTTTGCAATATGGCGTCGATCGGGCCACTGCGTACAGATGGTGGAAACGTCATCAAGAAAGTGGAAATGTAGTCCGAAAACCTGGATCTGGCCGGCCCCGAGTTTCTTCTGTGGTTCAAGATCGCTCTCTAAATGAAGAATGTCGTCGGCATCCTTTCATGTCTAACTGACACATAAAAGAGGCATAGAGGTTTCCAGTTTATGTAAACACCGTTCGGCGCCACCTCAGAAATGCAAATCTGAGGTCGTTCCGGGCTGCAAGGAAAGAACAACTGTCAGATAGCCACATGGTCGATCGACGGGTGTTTGCAGAAGAAAATATCGGTCACATGTGGGACAGCGTGGTCTTTACGGACGAGATTTTTTTTTTACTGCAAGCGATGATCCTCAGCGTCTCTATCGTCCACCTGGAACACGATACGAACCAAGATACATTACCCTTTCACTTCGAATGGGACATGTTACCATTCGTTGTTGGGGTTGGATATGTAAAGATGCCAGTGGTGGTGGTATCTATCGCATTAATAGTCAGAAATATTTGGAACTACTGGAGGATGCGCTTCCTGAAATACGAGCTCGATTAGCTGGGAACAGGAACCACATGTCGAACTAGTCGATTGGGTACCTCGAGCAGCGAATTTCAATCCAATAGAAAACGTTTGGAGTGCAGTTGTAAGAAAACTTCAAGAAAATTGGCCACAGAATCCATCATTCACTCGAGATGAATTAGCGGAGCTGGTTCAACATATATGGACGGACTGTACACGGCAAAACTATATTGCTCTCCTGGTTAATTTCATCCCAAACCGACTGCAAGCAGTTATACAAGTTAATGGCGATTACACTCGCTATTAAGTAAACTTACCTCCCAACAATTCACCTATAACAGTTACCCATGTATTTTGGCAAAACATGGTCTATGGCCTATAATGTATCTTGCTATTAAAAGACTTATTTCAATGTTCTCTTTAGTCGAGTGAAAAAACAAAAGTAACAAATAAAAATAATATAAAAATAGAAAGCAAAAATAAAATAATTAAAATGAAAAACGAAAAATAAAAAAAAAACATAAAATAATAAAACTTTGCATTATACAGGTTCTGGGAAACTTTCTTTATGGTTGTATGTTTAAAATTCCTGCAAATGATGATTTGTCATTACAATACAAATTTCCAAACGTTAGAATTTGTGTTATCCGCTCGATTTCTTCCAGTACCTATTCTCGCAGTATCGTCAATTATTAATACTAGCGGATATCAATATTCACAGTCGATCCACCAGGGAGAAAACTCAGTTTTCTGATTATATTTCCCTAGGTCTGCATGGCCATATATATCAACTACCCAAACATACCAGGCCGAGTAGTCAGACTACTCCTGACGTTATCATTAGTACAGCTTCAATAGTTGCTAAAACTTCTATCACGGTTCTTGACTGTATCGGCAGCGATCATTTACCAGTAAAAGCGGTAATTAACCATGCACGACCACCATCGTCTCCACAATTAACAAGAACTATTTTCTTATATGATAAGGCTAACTGGGAACAATATCGGACTGATATCAATACCGCAATAGATCAGTTACAACCACCAACCTCTGAAGCTGATCTGAACAATGTCGTTCATAGCATTACAACTGCTCTTAACGACAGTGCTGCAAAGAATATCCCTACGTACCATGGGAAAACATATCAGCCAATATTACCACCGCAATATCTTACACTTGTACGAAAATCCAGGCAGTATTTTCGTGAATATGAGAAAACACGAAACCCAGAATATTTAGCCCAAGCACGTCGATGGCAACGCACAGTTCACAATTATATAGTTGCCCATAAAAGACTTACGTGGACTAAAACGTGCAACAAGTTGAACACCGAAACACACCCCACAAGATACTGGAAACAGTTTCACCTGTTAACTGGGCAAAAAGTCAGTACTTCATACCCTCTTCTCCAGGACGATCAGTCTTTGCACACTGATCAGGCGAAAGCGGATGCTTTCGCATCTCACTTACAAACAGTCTTTACGCCGCCTCTATCTACACATCGTTTAAGTCCCCGCATATCTGAATCAGCAATCAACCAACTGCTCCAACCATCAATCACCCATGAGTTGGATACAACACATCCTTTAAATCACGAAATTACCTCAGATGAAATAAGAGATGCTTTAAAACGGAAACGTAATACAGCACCTGGTTTTGATCATATATCTTATCGAATCCTCAAAGAGTGCTCACTACAGTTTTTTCTCTTCCTGGCAACGATTTATACGTTTATTTTAAGAACTGGATATTATCCACACGACTGGAATATGTCTAAAGTTTGCATGTTCTTAAAACGAAACAAACCACCTTACTCCGTGAAGTCACATCGGCCCATACAACTGACATCTACTTTGGGAAAATTATTTGAGAAAATACTGGTGCATCGTCTCCATCCATATCTCAATGATCATCACCTTTTACCTTTTCATCAGACAGGATTTCGTCCATATTACAGTCTCAATGATCAATTACTCCGTCTTACCACTATTATCACAAATCATTATAACAAAGCACTACCGTCCTGCCTCATACTCATGGACCTTGAGAAAGCATTTGATCGTATATGGCATTATGGGTTATTCTATAAATTGCTGAAGCTCGGTGTTCCTCTAAATTATCTTCGAGTTATCTACTCTTTTATATTAAACCGTATTGCCTATGTTAATATCAACGGCTCTCTATCACATCCGATTTTCCCCTATACGGGAGTACCACAAGGGTCAAGTTTATCACCTCTTTTGTATATCTTATATGCCTCCGATTTACCATCTCCGGCACCTCATACATATCTCTTCCAATATGCGGATGACACTGCATTTCTTACACTCGGTAAAACAATTCAGCAGATTAACGTCAATTTGCAGACTACAATTACGGACTTTCTTCGCTGGTGCAATAAGTGGAGACTTACTGTTAACGAAGAAAAGACACAAACTTTAGTTATTTTACCGCCTAATTGTCGTAGCAAAGTCCATCGTAATCCGAATTTGCTTGAGATACGTGTTGGAGATCATCTACTCCGACCAACTAAAACTGTTACTTATTTAGGTGTCATTTTCGATGATAAATTGAGATGGTCAGCACAACTACAGAAACTTGTTACAAAAGGCAAAAATAGACTTCAACTTCTTCGTCGCCTTGTAGGTCAAACCTGGGGTTTAAATTCAACATTGCTACTGAACACTTACAAAGCATTTATGCGCAGTATTCTCACTTTTGGTCATGTCGCCTGGTGTTCAGCTCCCCAGAAGTTTTATAACAGATTAGAGATACTCGAGCGTCATGCCTTTCGGCTAGCATTTCGTATCAAACTACCTTACCATAATCAAGATCTTTATGACAAGATAAACTTTCCGCCGCTTGTACAACACATTGCACACTTACGTAGAAAATATATAGCTAAATGCCTTCACGACTACAAGGATATTTTTCTAGACACCATATTTACAGATTTGGAGCAAGAATCGCAGTTCAGATACTTATATACGCCACTAAGCATCTTACTTTCCATTTATGCTCGCACTCTACCGGATGATCACCATCATGTCAGATTTTTCCAACGACAACTCATTTATCATGACATTCCTCATCTTTTTCCATTATAGCACTGTTTATTTATCACACCACTAACAAGGGCTTCCCAGTGTTTTCTCATTAGTCTTGAGCCGCCCCAAGACAGAAGACTAACCTGCATTCGTCATACTTACAAATTTAATTGTTTTGTGTTGTGATGTCAAGTGCACTGCATTTATCATCATCACTCGACTGTCGTTCTTCCAATCCGACGTTATTTGAATACCAGTATTGCTTTATATATTTGTACATTCATTTCGTCGCATTCTTAGTACCTTCACTGTTCCTTATCATTTCACTTCATTATATATTTAATATATATATTAGTTATATGTATCTTTCCTTCATTATATATTTCTTATATATTAGTTAGTTATGTTTATCTTTCCTATGTTAATTTTTCTTTATATTTATGTTTTCTCTTAACTTATCAATATATATGTTGCTGTAATGTATTAGTTTCTTTGATATTTATTAATTATTAATCACCAGTATATTTCTCTACAGCTCAATGCCCAACTATAAGTAAAATAAAGACACAATTGATGCAAACACACCCCATGCCAAGAGAGAGTGCGAAACCCTCTAGTGGCAGATTAACCTCATCTTCTGCTTTTGAAACAATAAAGATGTTCTCCAAACCTCCTTCCCTCAAAAAAAAAAAAAAAAAAAATTGTGTTACCTTCAGAATGTAATACAGAAAGCATATAACAGGATTAACCTCCTCAAACGCCTCACGGGTACTACTTGGGGACCACGAGCAAATACCATTCTTAATACCTACAAAGTATTCTTACGACCAGTCCTGACCTACGGATTCACTGCATGGATAGCCGCACTCCAGCGTCATTATGAAAAACTGAAAATACTAGAACGACATGCCATACGAATAGCCTACAGAATAAAACTTCCTAGTCCTGCTCAAGATCTTTACGACATTATGCCTTTTCCACATCTTCTGTTCCATCTTGAAGCTTTACGGACGAAGTATATTACTAACCGATTCGAGTCCCGGCATCCGTTACTCCTCACCACAATGCAAGCAGACATTCCGTTCAATCCACCTCGCCAATTACAGGATACACCTTTGTCGCTACTCTTTGCACTTTACCGCTATACCCTACCTCCTGATCATCTGGATTTAGACGCAGTTGCAGCTTTTTCATCATCCGTCGTTCCTCATTACATAGCCCCTTCATCCTCTGCACAATAACAACCTCATGTCTTACCAGGGCACCGTTGGTCTTCATCACGTCCAAAGTTGGACAGAACATAACAGTCATCTGGTACACTATCACGTCTGTGTTGTGTTGAGACAGTGCACTTCATGTTTCTCTTTTCATTTACTTCTTCTACTTTTCTTTTTTTACCATGATCAAAAACAAAAATAGAACCTGAATAAAATGATGATTAACTCCACGTGTAACCAAATTACACTTAGACCATCTATTGTACTTGTATTAGCAACAGCAATACGTATTGTAACCTATGCCAAAGAGAGGGCGTAACCCTCTAATGGCTGGGAGTAGGAACTTATTTTATAAGGATAAAACAATTAGATGAATAAAGATTTCAATATTACTCTATTCCCGTAACCAAAAAAAAAAATGTGTTGCGTTTAATTTATGATAATGCACAAAGTATATTAAAAATTGTATTTGTGGTTTAACTTTTCTATTTGCTGTTGAGCTCGCTTCATTCAGGCTGGTTTACGTTAATATAAAAGACAATGAATGATCTCACCTTCATGTGAAAATACTAACCCTATATTGGATTTGTTAATACAAGAGCGATAATATATTCATTGCATAATTCGACATGACAAAAAGTACACCTTGTTCATAAAGCTTGGCCGCACGCTTTATTGCTTTCAACACCAGGTATCTTCGGAAAAAAGTAAACCAGGTTCGAACCTCTAAGCCAACATTTGGAATCGGGAAAAATTTTGCAGATGTGTTTTTTCTTTTAAATATAATAAGACTTGTTACCAAGTGTAGATAAAAGCAACATTGATTTAAATACTTAATGACACAATATTTCGAAACGCTGTATTAATGTCAACACATGTTTGTTTGTCATTTAGCTCTCCATACGTAATGCAGCATTTAAATACAGGCACGTAAAAGAATCTTTCCATGTGCAAAAGAATGCTCAAAGTTAAGACATAGAACATAATTCTCGCCTGAGTACTAAAATGAAAGTCTAAGTAGAACAAAAACAGCGTTTGCAGTGGATATGAATGCCATAATTATCTTGAGAGCCGTTATACATAACTAGAAGCATGTTCCGAGAAGTGCTTGTGTTAGCTCAGTGGCAGAGTTGCGTGTTTGCTGCGCATGAGGTAGCACGTCTTTCGCTGGTGCTCCGTGTAGTGTCTTACCGTGCGAGTGGCATTGAATGCGTCTAGTGTACTCTGTTTGATTGGAGTTTACGCTTTACTTGATTCTAATATTTCTCAACCTGTGGTGACTAGTGAGATTTATTTTGAATTAGAACATGTATTTCAAACGTGTGAATTCATTAAAATTAGGATTCCGTGCTATTCTAAACCGTCCATCCCCAATCAAAATCCATGAGTTTATTCAAAACACGTTTCAGTTAAAGGAAGAACAAATACTAAGTCTCGAGTTGGATATTTATCGTAAATGTGTATATATTACGTTATTGTCTGACTTGTTGTGTGATAAATTGTTAAGAGCACATGGTGATAGTGTTAATTTTCAAGACGATAGCGGAACATACCCAGTGACCTTAGAATTAGCTGATCGGCCTTAAACCCATATGCGAGTACATGCTGTTGCCACGGAATATAGTGGTACTGATGTCACCCGTGCTTTGTCTGTCTATGGAGACTGTAAAAGTATCAAAGATGAAATTTATGATGATACCATATTTATAAAGTTAGATCTGGACGAAAGATTGTTACTATGTACTTGTTAAAGCCTATACCATCATTCATTGATATTCGTAACCAAAGTTTCCTCGTAACTTATTACGGTCAGGACCGTACTTGTTATTACTGCCGATCACGAGATCATTTACAAGATCAATGTTATCAGCGTCAAAAACGGGCCGTTGTTTCAACAACAACTTTAGAACACACTGAAAGTGCTAAGGAACGCTCTCGAGATTCGCAAACCCGAGAGATTACTGTGGTTAAACCTGCGAATTTGCTTACTTTGCTTCAGATGTTGACTTTCCAAAGTAATGACTGCACTTGCTACCTCTGTGATACAGGGCCGTCCTGTAGCCACTGCTCCGATAGTGATTAATGATAGTGTTCCTAACCAACCATGTTCCGAAGAAATTTCTGACAATTATGCCCAGGATATTAGGGACATTCAGAACAGGTCCTCATCTTCAGCCCCTCCAGCTTTATATGGCACTTCTCCACTGGCTGAGTCCAATCTTCCACAGAAACCTCACGTAGTCATTGAGCAGGATACAAAGAAGGTCTTGCTACAAAGTGCTTCCTCCTCTCCTAGTGGTGTTGATGGTAATCAGAATCCAGAATGCATCTCTAGTGTATCAGAAGTTTGCTCTGAAGTCCCATGTTCACAGTTGAATCAAAGGAAAAAGATCCCATATTATTCCCCTGTGAATTGTCCTAGTGGGAACAAAGGACCCGATGCCCGGAATTCTCAGGAAGCCTCCCAACACAAGAAACAGAAGAAAGCAGGAACGGTTATAGCTCAAGTCAAACAACCTAAGAAGACGGATCAGGGAATTTCAGAAGTATCACCTAGAATCACCCGGTCGTCTCTAGCGAAATTAGTGAGTACGGAATATATATCTGATACCGAAGTTCCTACTTCAGGTGAGTCACCAACATTTTCTACTGCTACCTAAACATTCAGAAGATCAGTTATTGCAGACAAACAGTGGTAACAGTGGTGCTTTATTATGAAGTGCGTTACTAAGATTCAACACCTTTTTACTACTATACTTATGTGTACTAAAACTTAAAACTATAAATATTATCTTAAAACTAGCAACTATAAATATTAACGGCATCCAATCACCAGTAAAATTTGAAGTTCTCAATGAATTTTTACTTAAAACTGAAATAGATGCAGCTTTACTTCAAGAAGTTAGTCCAACAATTGTAAACGTACATCCGTCATATATTGTGTATAATACATATAATAGCCTTGGTACTGCAATTTTGGTTAAAGAAGGCATCCCCCTCTCACATGTAGAATTGCATCCTAATGGTAGAATTATAAATGATCAAGTTAATGATACCACATTAATCAATGTTTATGCGCCCAGTGGAAGTAATAATAGAAAAGAAAGGAATATTTTTATGCAAATGAGGTAGCACCATATTTTAGTGGCACAAATAATGTTATATTTAGAGTTGATCATAATTCAATCATAACTCACAAAACAGAACCGACTTATAATTGTTGTCCTACATTGCATGAATTAGTAAAGAATTTGTCCTTGGTAGATGCGTGCGACTTTATACACGAAGAATTACAGGGGAACACATTTATTATCCAAACTTCAAGCTCTAGGATAGACAGGCTCTATGTCAATGACACCTTAAAACCTCAAGTTGTTTCTGTATATCGATATCCCACGTGTTTCACTGATCATCTTTGTTTAATAATTGAAATTAAAATTAAGGACATAAAGCTTGTTTGAGGACGCGGGTATTATCACATGAATGAAAGTCTGCTTAACGATGAGACATTTTGTCAGCTCTTTTCTCAAAAGTGGGATTATTGGATTAAACAAAAGAAGTGGTTTAAAACATATCTGGAGTGGTGGAATCAATACTGTAATGATAAAATCCGAAACATTTCTAGGTGGTATTCTTCTGACACTTTTGCTGATAAGCGAAAACTTTATAATTTCTATTGAAGATGTCTCTTAGAGGCACAAACTCAGGTTATGACAAATCGCCCCGCCCTTACCCTTACGCTTGTAAATAAAAGCAAATTTATTACAATTCCATAAACAGAAAATTGAAGGGATTAAGTTACGTAGTAATGTTCCAGGTTTTCCAGAAGAAGAACAGTACTGTCTTACACATGTGTTAAAAGAAGCCAAACGTGGAAGGAGGAGGCTAATCACATCCGTAACAGATGCTCAAGGCTCTTTGCAAACTACTCAGGACAATATTCGCAACAGCCTGTATGATTATTACTACCAGTTATTTGGGATAGATGCTGCTACTAGCTGTGACAATAAATTACTAGACAGTGTGCCTAAAGTGATAAATGCTGAAGACAATAAAACTTTATGTTCTCCATTTACTAAAGATGAAGTACAAAGAGCTGTTAATGCTGCGAAACGAGGGAAATCTCCTGGCCACGACTCTATCTCTGGCCGTTTGTATGTTAAATTTAGGGGAATAATGGGCGATACACGAACATTGATTGTCAATGAATGGTTCTCTGCTTCAGAGACTATAAAGCGCCCTAAGACAGCCATCACGGTATTTATACCCAAAACTGCTCAACCTTCTAAAGTTAGTCATTATAGACCTATATCACTTCTTAATACAGATATCATAATTTTTAGTAGATGTATCAAAAATCGACTCATGGAATACATGGATACGTTATTATATAATTTGCAATATGTGGCTGTTAAAAACAAAACCATCTATCACCTTCTCTTAACTATTAGAGATAGTATTACTATTTGTAATGATTGCGCTCTTAAAGCGGCTCTGATTAATTTAGATTTTAAAAGTGCATTTGATAATATTGAACACTCTTATTTATGGTCTGTTTTCCGAAAATTTGGTTTTAGTGATCAATTTGTTACTTGGATGCAATATTTTTATAAAGACACACATACGAAGTTAAATGTTAACATCTCCACAAGCATTCCCGTCAATCGTTCAATACGACAAGGTGATCCCCTTTCGATGCTGACTTTTATTAGCCTTGCTCTCCTGTTATATGCTATGGATGCCCGCCTAACTGGTCTAAATATTATTACACCTGCTCTAAAGGTGGCTAGTTATGCAGATGATGTAACAGTTTTTGTATCTTCCAAACTAGATTATTCTCTCATGATGGCATGTGTTTGCGAATATGAGATAGCATCTGGAGCTAGATTAAATGTCTGTAAATCACACATGTTAAACATAAACAATAGTATTGATTTTACGAATATAAATGCAGTTTCTAGGGACGACAGTGTAACAATCTTAGGAATTACTTTTATTCTAACATATCAAAGACTATTACTCATAACCATAAGTATGTTGTAAACACACTGCGTTATTCAAGTTATGTGAATCAATCCAGAAATCACTGTTTATATTCCATTGCAAAATTTATAAATGTTTATCTTTTAAGCAAAATATGGTATTTGGCAAATGTATCACCTATGCCTCAACTCATAGGAAAACAAATTCACAGTTTAAGTGGTTGGTTTCTATGGGAACATCAGTTCTTTCGTGTTAAATATGATGTAATGTGTTGTTTACATTCGCAAGGAGGTATCAGTTTGATAAACGCAAAGGAAAAAGCTGTCACTTTGTATGTTACTCGATCACTGACCTTGTACAGTCAGCGACTGTAATAAGTGGAGGTTGGATACATAAGAAATGATAGCTTTTTCCAGTAGCAGGATAGTTTCACTCTATGTCTGATAGTTGGACAACCAACATGACAGCAAATACGTGCCCGAAAACATAACATGCCAGGATATTCCTCCACTTGGAGGAAAAAGTATTACTATCTGAGAGCATCACTTAGAGAAACAACCACGAGATAAATCTGCAGAAATTCCATTCACTTTAAGATCAAAGAGATAGGAATTAATGCAAAGGAAACAGAAAAGAATAATACGCATCATGTAGAGACAGAAAAAGTATGGAAAGCTAAACAAAATGAGAAAAGAAGGAAACAGGGAAAGGAAAGAGCAAAATATATGGGAATAAATTAAATTTTAACACTTAAGGATAAACAGTGTCCGACTTTCCTCCAGCCCCCTGTATCCGTCCTGGCTTTTCTCCCTTCATAGGATAAATCTCATTCAGCATCAAACGCGAACATCATTTATAGTGTTTAACTCCTTGAAAAAATGTAACTCGGTCCAGGCCGAGACTCGAACCGCGGACCCTTAGCATAACAGTCAGACGCTGTAACCACTTACCTACACACGCTATAGCAAGTATGTTTATAAACCAGACATTACCAGCGCTATCAAATGTCTTAAATCAGCTATTGTCGGGGGTTACCCCAGTTACACTTGAAGTTTGAACTTTATTTACGGTCTTTAGCCATCTACGGCAACAGGCCCCATGTTTTCATTAAAATAATTTGTTCTGTAGATTAAAATAAAGAATAACTTAATCTATACTCTTACTTACTGTTGTATATATATATATATATATATATATATATATATATATATATATATATATATATATATAGAGAGAGAGAGAGAGAGAGAGAGAGAGGTGTATAAAAATCGGATTAATGGGGGTTAAAATAGTGATTTCGTAACTGCAAAATGTGTCTTCAAGACGGTTGTCGCACCACTACTACCACACGCACATTAGAAATAAAGCTTCGAAACGACAACTTGCACGTTGTGCCCTGGATAAGTCGGTAAGGTGTCTGCTTATTGAGTAGGCAACTCGAGTTCGAACCTCGAGTACACCAATTACTTTTTCCTTCAAAATACATTCTATATTTTTATATATGTTATTAATAATTGCTTTCTTGCATTTTTTGTAAATTATCTTAAATTTTTGAAGGTTCAGTAAAATCAAGAAGGTTAAAATACATATATATGATTGTTTTATCCGTATGTAGAGTCCAGAGATGGAGCGGGTCGGGGGACCGCGGGTTAACAGTACGTGACCCACTACAACCCCAAACCCACCAGGACCCACTCTGACTTAACAACGTATTACGAGCCACACACTCATTCTGCTCAGTGCATTGTAGACAGCTTCTGAACACTGGTGAATTTGTCTACTTTCAAGGCATCCTTTTTCGTTTCATTTGTTTCTATTGACGAAAGAACTTCAGGCAATTTTAGATATTGATATTTGCAATTGTAATAATAGCAATAGGACTTATTTGAGACGCAGCCTGTGTTTTCGTAGAGGAGCTAGCTACTGGGAAAAATGTTTGAATCATGTGTAATATATGAATTATTATATAAAAAATTGAATGTGACTATATGTGCATGATCATCATATCCAAATTGCAAAGTCAAATGAAATGATTTTTGGTATATACTTAAGCCTCAATCTCAACTAGGAAGTTATCATACATGTATCTGTTTCATTATGTTACGTATTCTAAGAGGGTCCGAATTTTTGCGAAAAATTTAGTATCTCGCAAGCCGTTCAAGTTGGAGAGCTGATATTCAGTATATTAATTTTTTATCTAATATAAATAAAATAAAGAGTTTGTTTGTGTGTTTGTCTGTAAGTCTGTCTGTCTGTCTGTGTGCGGCCTGGGAATCAGACGAGTGGACCGAGAGTTACAAAATTTTGGTCAGGGGTACCTAGCCCAGGCCCCAGATCAAGACGAAGCCGTTTTTCTTAAATTTCGAACCAGGGGGGTCTCAGGTGGCTTTTACCGGAACCGGCTTGGGAACCAGAAAAATAGACCGAGAGTTACCAAATTTTAGTCACAAATACCTTGGTCTACGCTCCAGATCAAAGTTAAACGTTTTTCTCAAAATTCGAACCAGGGGGTCGAAGGGGGGCGTTTATCGGGACATGTAAAAGTAGTAGAAAATTTCCGATATTAGTGTCGAATTCATAGTTCTCGCGGTCGCTGAAATCAATAATGAAGCTCCTCTCGCAATAAACTTCCAAATTCACGCTATTCGGCTCCTTGCCAGAGGTCACCGGAGGGGGGGAGCTGAAATATCGAAACATATAAAAGTAATCCAAAATGACCAATATTAGTGTCAAATACATAGTTTTCGCGGTCGCTGAAATCAATGGTGACACTTCCATTAGCAATGAATTGCAAATTTAATAACAAACGTATGCGGACCGGGAGTCAGCGGCAATTGGAGGGGGAAGAAATACCGAGACATGTAAAAAAAATAGCTCAAAATGACCGATATTAGTGACAATTCCATAGTTTTTGCGCTCGCTGAAATCAATGGTGACACTTCCATTAGCGATGACTTGCAAATTCAACTACTATTGTATGCGGGCCGCGGGTCAGCGGGTAGGGGATACCGAGACATGTTAAAATAGCCCAAAATGACCGATATTAGTGTCAAATTCAAAATATTCGCGGTCACTAAGATCAATGGTGATAATTTTATTAGCGATGACTTGCAAATTCAGCTACCATTGTATGCGGACCGAGGGTCACATGTGGAGAAGGGGGGTTACTAAGATGTAAAAATAATCCAAAATGACAGATATGAGTATCAAATCCATAGTTTTCGCGGTCGCTGAGATCAATGGTGACACTTTCATTCGCTAATGACTTGCAAATTCAGGTGAAATTGTATGCGGGCCCGGGTCACATGTGTGGGGAGGTTACCGAAACATGTAACAATTATCTAAAATGACCGATATAAGTATCAAATCCATAGCTTTCGTGGTCGCTGAGCTCAATGGTGAAACTCCGAGCGCATTCACCCCATTCGGCTAAGGGCCGGAAGTCACGGGGGTTCGATACTTAAACTATTCCTTACAAATCTGTGACCACGTGGTGCATCGTTTTCGGGAATTCCAACTCTAGCAAAGAAAGCAAGGCAACTGATACAATATCTTAATTTCTAATTTTGTATTCACAAACTGGAAAAAGTGAGTAAGCATTTTAGCTGATTACAATAAACATAGAAAATATTTGGCAGTTTGAATCACTTGGATCTTTTTCATTTCACTTCGATTGATATACTATTCTATTGGAGAAGAGGTTTGAATATTTCACAAAAAATATTTCCATAAACTTATTTTTCTCGTTCGAAAAATGAACATTTCAACTAATTCGTGTCGGACCTTTAAAGATTGCTATAGCCTATATTTTTAAAAGAATTATATATTATATTTTTTGATTTTTAAAAATATATTTACAGGTCTTTTGAACCCGTATTACGAACCTAGACAGCGGCTCAAATCTGTCTTCAACATTAGGGGGAGGGGGTAAGACTGTTCACATATATTATTTAAAGCGATGTTCAAAATATTATGAAGTTGATAAACAATGCTGTGGAGTATCAGGGGAGCAGAATTGTCTTCAACATAGAGAGGCAGGCAGATTTGAGGATTATTCTGGGGGACATCAATTTCATCTCACTTTCCTTTGTGGCAATCGGACACAAATCATCACTTTTCTGCCAAAAAAAAAAAAACCTTCAAATCGGATTTTGTGAGGACAGTCCTCCTCAGTTCCAAATTAGAGGAGACATGCCCCTGTAATTCCCCCAGCTTTTTCTCCACTGAACCTAGAATCACAATTTTACGAAGTTAAAAATCAAGTTTAATTATGGATCACAATGGTTCAGCGAGCCATCAACTTTTATACGCATATTTGTGACTTTAATCTATTTTGGGTTATGTGGAAATTGCTCTAAGCTTGGCTTGTAGATTAATAGAGACCTTTCACAGTTCACAAATATATCATCTTTCCTGAAACTGATAGTTCTAAGACTGATCAGTTGGTCCTATGGGAGTGTAACATCCCTTTCAGCACCGAGACTATATGAGACATGGTTCTACAACTTAACTTGGGATCCCTAACTAAAT
Organism: Thermobia domestica; assembly: GCF_964235325.1. Classification (NCBI taxonomy): domain Eukaryota; kingdom Metazoa; phylum Arthropoda; class Insecta; order Zygentoma; family Lepismatidae; genus Thermobia; species Thermobia domestica. Next base: position 20,452,534 of record NC_137459.1, on the reverse strand, counting down.
GAATTCCCTTCAGGAATCAATCTCTTGATAGGTTGATTCCATAACTGTTACATTCTTTTCATTCGCACGTGAGTATTCCCAAATAGAATATGACCTTCCATAATTCGTACTGTCATTCCACTCGGTATGAACACTAATTTATTGATCATATTCTCATTTAATAGTGGACATGATTTCTTTTTTTTTCAACATACTGAAACATCTAATAATAAAACAAAATATACTAATATTGTTTCTTTCCTCTTCTTTTTTCGTTTTTACACAGACCAGTAATTCATTGACAACATTGTGTTTTTAAAAAAGGTGTGTTCAGTTCACAGTTAAAACAGAGATAAAACAGCCTCCTGAATGCGCCTCAGGTTATATTGCTTTGGTTTTCTGCCTAGTGGATTGCTCTTCTGCCCTCAGGTTAAATTGAACCAACCTGCTACTTTCATTTCAATTACTTGTATATTTAGTTTCCGATTTAAGCTTATTTTTATATTTTATTAATGGAAAGAAATCTAGAATATCGTTACTCTTGACCTACCTAGGTAGATCATACTTGCAGCCTTATATTATTACCTTAGACGAGAATAAGAAAAAATCTAACAGAAGGGCACCATAATACTACAAGTAATGGCCGTTCTTTCGACGAAAAGAGAAAAAATACTACAAGTACTGGCTGTTCCTTTGATGAAAAGTAAAAAGAGTAAATATTACAAATAACGGCTGTTCTTCGGCGAAAAAAAAGGCACTTGCCGAAGATTCGAACATGGATCGGCTGATTGGTAGAATAGAACTTTACTCACTACACCACACTCTCAGGTGTCTGTTTTCTTGCTATATACTTTAAACGTTCAGTTTAGGATTTTTGTTTGTCTCGTCTTACCGTATAACAGTTTCTCTGTTTTCCCTGCTTGTCACACTATTCCTGTTATTTGTTGTGTAAATTGCATTTGCAAACGCAATATGTTTGGTTGTTTTACTTGGATCCACGGCTTTAAAAGTTTTAAAGGTCAATTTTATTACGCGAAATGATTTTCTCATATTTTCCATCGCTTCAAGGGGCAAAAGATAATATCCATGGAAAAAAATGCACTTACTTATGAAACAGAAAATCCACCACGATACATGATTCTTGCTCTCATCTCTAGATAGAGAACTTTGAGCAAAGAATATTGATCATTCACCTTCCGTGCAGCCATTATTTTATGCGAAAAAATACGTTACCTGGTGTGGAATCGAATGGAAGTTTTATAGTTGGAAGCCAAACATGATACTCAGTGGCGGCTTTAGATAGTAGGCACGGGGCTACCCAAGAATTTAGAAAAAAATTCAACGCGAAAAGATACGATAAAGAGTAAATATACTTTCCACTTTTTATATAATTGTAGATAATTATTTAACAAATAGCATCAACCACTCCGTAAAATTTATTTCCTCCTCTCATTAATCAATCAAATGTGTGTATGTATCCATAAGTGAAGGAGCGGGCATACTCAAAATTAAAATCCGCCCCTGATGATACCGATACCCCCACAGATTACTCTACCGAAAATGAATTTTTAACAAATTGTGCAGTGATTCTTTCTAAGACCAATAACATGAAAAGAGGATACTTCAGATCAGTGAAGTTTTGAACGGCACTGGTAATCTCCGTAAATGTTGTTTGTCCTTTTTCAACCAACATTCGTAAGTCATCTTCACCAGATATGTGATTCCACCCTCTCATGGATTAATCCTTTAGTATGAGAAGTAACTCTTCGATTTTTCACGACCGTTTTGTAAAAAGAAAAAAAACCTTTGAGTTTAAAAGAATTTGGACCTATGTTGATTAGCTGTATTACTCAGAATTTCACCATGTTATCCCTACACGATCTTCCCAGAGGAAATCATAAATCAAATAAATTGGTATTACTAAGTTCAGCCCTGATATTTGGAGCGAACCGCTAATGTTCTTTCTGTAATGATATTTACACCAAAGTGTATTATCTGTCAGGAAAGTAAATGCACACCTATTTTTCGAGTCTGGCATTCCTGCGCTCCATCCGTGGAGAGTATGAGAATTAAATCAATCAAATGTTTACTGAGGGACAAAAAAAAAGTTTAATCTCAATAAGACATTGCAGAGGGCACAAGCTGTGAATACGAATAGTGCATAGTGTAAATAAAGGACGACACCGAAAGAGAAAGCCAGAAACAGCTGTTAAACTTGAAAAAAAGAGTAAAAATTGTCGAAGTGGGAACATAAAACACAAACATAACAAAGACGCCGACAACTAAGCGTTCACCATGCCATGACCTTGGTGTAGTGGTTAAGGTGCTGGCTTACAAATCCAAAGGTCGCTAGTTCGAATCTTCGGCGAGGACTTTTTTAAATTTTTTTTGTTACTAATACATGCAGTTCATGAGAGATGCTAAAAGAGGTCGTATTTAGTTTTTCGTAGCAATTATTATTGGTAATGTTTAGTACTGATAATACTTTTTGTCTTTGCGTATTGCTTTTATTCTTTTCTTCATTTCAAAAGAGAAGAATATCCGAACAAATGCCAGCAAAATTCCTCATATTTTGAATGTAAACACCATTTGCAATTAGTAAAGAATAAAAATTTAACGTTCCGATGTAGCTCCAAAAAGTAAAAAGAAAAACATGGAAGTGGACCATACTCATGGTTATTAAAAATACAATTTCTACATGCCTTACAGTTCCAGACCACGTTTCTACGTTAGCAAGTAAGAGGTTTCTGTTTAGGTTAGGCTGGTCAATAGTTTTGCAAAGGGGCCCGGTTTAGCTCTGACGCACCACGGGTGCGAAAAGGGAGCAAAACACTTTTTCTCTCTCCCTCTGTGTGTCTATTTATCTATCTATCTGTAACGCTACTTGTGAATCCCATAACCACCCTAATTTTCAGCGGATTGAGACGAAACTTGGCACAAACATTAATTGTTCAAATATCTTGATGAGTTCGTTAACCAAAATAATCAGACGAAAATGTTCAAAATGGCGGCCCTTCAAACTCTTAAAAACTTATGTGCAGAGACTTATTGAAATATTGGACCCGATTAATCGCATAAAGAAGGTTCACGCCCTTTTGCTACGGTCAGGATTTTTTTTTGCAGGAGGGGGTTATTTTCGTATCGGAACAAGATGATTGTTAGTGATGATAAGAAATTACACATTGAAAGTGAAGTAACTTGTGAAACGTGTTATTTGAAAGAATAATATAATAAATGTGCTTTCCTCTAACACAGAGAACTGTAAATCATGTATTTCGAGTTCTGGGGCGTGAATGGCGAGGAGTGTTATTTGATTTGCTTTTTAGTAACACATTGCATTGCAAATAAAGGTAGGCAATATTAGTGGTAAGTAAAACAACAACAACAATAATAATAATAATAATAATAATAATAATAATAATAATAATAATAATAATAATAATAATAATAATAATAATAATAATAATAGTTGTTGTTTGTGGCAAGGCAATATCTTCCTCAATTCTTCTTCAAACGTAATGATTGTAACGCCATATCTCCCTTACAAACAAAATATTAGCAATTTATATCGAGAGAACGGGAAATTGTAGAGTGATGGGAGCAACGTTGGATAGTAAGCACTCATAGTACTCAGAAAAATAAGCGATTTCAATTCGAAATGAACGAAGAGTCATTGTCATGGATAGTCATGTAGCCACGGCAGAGCCGTCTTTACGCAAAATGTCAATAACTTATATCGAGAGAACAGGAGGTGATAGTGAGATGGCATTAACGTTGGACACCGTGGACCCATAAGGCGCATCGAAAAAATTGGGGGGGGGGGGCGCCAGCCAGCCTTACTTATTTCCACATAATAACATAACATTATATTGTCGAAATACACACACGAGTTAGCTAGCAATATTTCATATTATTATTATTATTATTATTATTATTATTATTATTATTATTATTATTATTATTATTTTTGACAGTGTCTTTTCATTACGTGTGCATGTTTGACATGAAGCCGATTTTGGAATAATTCCGGAATTCGGAAAAATCCGGAATTTAGAAATTACTGAATTCCATAATTTTCCGAAATCCGTAAAGTTAAAATTACGCTTCCAAAAAATGAACTTATTTTGGTTAATATGAATCGTGGCGGAAATAAGTCTTTGATCAGGTAATTGCGACTGCTTTGAAAGAAATGGGGTGTATGAGAGTTCAATCTGAAATATTTGTAGTTTCGTGTGGAGAAAAAACAAACTTGTGAACCAGCGGTTTAAGAACAACTCAAGTTATTAATGTAAACTTTTCCGACTTCATAAAAGAAATATGAAAGACATTTTGAATCGAAGAAATATAACATACAAGTTTGCAAGCGGAGACAAAGAAACCTAACGTAACCAGACTAAAACCGAATCTTTTACCGCGTAGCGATCGCGGTTCAGTGGTCAAGGTGCTCGTGCGAATGTATATTGTATTTTTTTTACTTTAGGATTTTTGATGGCGATTGATCGGCGATAACATACGTTTTATTATATTCAGATATTTGAATACTCGGATGTTTCAATACTTGAACTATCAAATCTTCAGGAATAATAATAGTAATAATTATAAACTAATAATAATTATTATTATCTCGTAGAAGATTAAAAGCTAGTAGCTAATTATCGCTCAGGTCATAACATTACAAGCAGAAACGTGACATTTGGAAACAATATTTCGGTTTGGATTAATGTTGCTCACGAGAAGAGGAGTTTCTCATCTCGTTTCTAAAACAAATAAAATAACATGAGAATTAACATTTTACATTCGAGACGGGTCAAGGCTAACTCAAAATTTTCGTCTTTCTTTGGAGATGAGAATGGAGACGAGACGAAAAGTATCGTAAACATTTCCCGTCTTGTCTCGATTCTTGAAATAGTGTATGTCCATTCTTTAAGTAACAATTGCTCTGTAGACTGAATCTCATAGGCTATTTCGTTACATTATATTTCAGAGCTCATTGAATTATGCTCTGTGTAGGTATTTTGTAGCAATGCTTTTATATTTACCTCTGCATATCCTAAAAATTAGTTTATTATATGCCTTACTGTTGCGTGATATTCAGTTATATTTATTACAGTTATTTCAGGCAAGTTTAAATTTATTATTATTATTATTATTATTATTATTATTATTATATCAACACCGTGTATAATCTTTAAAAGATATGCGGTTTGTATCTGAATATTAAAAGCTAATTGACTGTCGATCTCGGTCGTCGAGAAGTCTTCAGGAGGGAAGGACATTGGTCACGTTCTGGGTTTGAGTTCCGATGGGGCAAGTATTTGGGCTCGAGCCAAAAATTGTTAAAAGTTATAGGCTTCAGCCAAACATATTCAAAACATCTGGGACCGGGTGTAGGCTTCTCAACGGCTCGAGCGGCTCGGCTTACAGCTCATTCACTATCGAACCGAACCGAGAAGTGAGCTGAGCCACCAGGTCACCCAACCGAGCCGATTTGAGCCATCGGCTTAGTTGAGCTGAATCGAAACGTGCCGATGGACTAGTTTCAACTTAGCTGGCTTGAACCGGTTCACATGAGCCGAGTAGGGGACCCATCCCAACCGAGAAAGCTCGAGCCATCGGCTCAATTGAGTTGAGTCGATGGCTCGTTCCAACTGAGCCGGCTCAGGGCATCGGCTCATCCCAACCGAGCCGACTCGAGCTGTTCGCTCAGTTGATACGAGCCGAGCCGGTTGATATCACTACCCGAGTTGGTCTTCTGCTTGGGCTCAAGAATTCGACCGTGCAGGTCTCAGCCTTGATTTTAAGAACTACAGTATATACTTATATTGGTGATTACGACATTTGAAGTTGTCTCGTAATAATAATAAAAAAACTCTTGTCTTCTCGTTATCTAGACGAGACGAGATACACTGAAATTGCCCCACAAGATGCACTAAAATTACGAGACGAGATACACTGAAATTGAACCACGAGATGCACTAAAATTACGAGACGAGACGCACCCCTGTCGAGAGCTACACTAAAAGTATTCCACATTACTGCTTACATTTCTCATGGCTTTCGCTTTCCAGTCTAATCAGGCCATTATTTCAAAACGAGCTAAAACGAGCTGAACGAGCGAGCGAGCCATTATCAAACTCGACTCAATTCGAAACTCGACCTCGAAAACAGCTTGACCTTGATCGCTACGCGGTAAACGATTCGTCTTTAGTCTGGTTACGTTAGGTTTCTTTGTCTCCGCTTGCAAACTTGTGTGTTATATTTCTTCGATTCGAAATGTCTTTCGTATTTCTTTTATGATGTCGGCAAAGCTTTCATTAATAACTTGAGTTTTTCTTAAACCGTTGGTTCACAAGTTTGTTTTTTCTCCACACGAAACTACAAATATGACAGTTTGAATTTTCATACTCTCTATTTCTTTCAAAGCAGTGGCCATTACCTGGTCAAAGATTTATTTCTGCCACATTTCATATTAACCAAAATAAATTCATTTTTTGGAAGCGGAACTTTCACTTTACGGATTTCGGAAAAATATGGAATTCAGTTAAACTTCCCAATTGAGAAAAATTCCGGAACTCGGGAAGAATCCGGAATTTAGAAAAGTCCGGAATTGAGAAAAACTCCGGATTTCGAAAAAATCCGGATTTTTCCGAATTCCGGAATGTTAACGAAATCAGAAATGTCTAAATTCCGGACTTTTCCGAATTCCGGAATTATTCCAAAATCGGAATTTTCTGAATTCCGAAATTTGCCCGGTTTTACCTTCGGAAGTCCGGAAAATAATAATTACGGAATTGGCTATCTCTAGTTTATACACAACCGTTCACAACACTAAGCTAGTAGCTGTCTACAAACAAACAAGTAATGCAAAACATTTTGTATCCTGCAATACATCATGTATTAAAATCCAACAGCAGTTTCAGTATCTAACCAGAAATTGCATGTATCCAATTACTGGAAGCTGAGGTATGAAGAATTGTATTGTGTCTTATCTTTTTGTGTCTTATACAACCCTGCAAACCACTGAATATCTAAACGGCTTTCGTTAAATCCAAGTTGTAGTACTCACAGTTACATCCATTTGTGTCTATATGATCGTGTTACTAAAGCTTACTACATGACAGCGTTAGTAAGTCTTTCTTTGCTCCTCCGTAAAGTTGTGATACGATCTACTACAGAATAAAGAACCAAATATCAATTTAACCAAGTTGTTGCATTACTACACATCTGCTTTCGCCTCTCAACTCTGGTCGGTCTCGTTGACGCGAAATATTTGCTTTTTTATACCCCTTTCTTCGTTTACTGAACTAAACAGTAACTATTCCGAAATATACTACTGCGCATGCCTCGTAGGTAAATCTTTCTGATGCCAATAGCTTCCGTTTTGTCCAAGGAATGTTCTTTTTCTTATAATCAGCATGACCCTTTTATTACATTATATGAAGAGCATGTAGGTCTAAATACCTCATGTATTACATAGAATGTAGGTTTAACTCTTCCAGCAAAGAAGAAACATGTAATCGTAGTATACAACCCACAGAAGTGATAGCTGGCAATACAGTGGTCGTAATCCCTAACGACACAGGGAGTGAGCAGTGCCCTCCCTGCTGGTGTAATGGCTAGCACGTGCGCCTTTGGTGTATGGTGTCCCGGGTTCGATTCCCGGCGGGAGAATATCTATGATTTTTAACTGTCGTCGATGTTTCTGTGTTCGTGTCCCCGTCGTTATAAGTTATTAGAAAAAGCAAGGTAAACGAGTGAAGGAAGTAAAATTAGCAATAAGTAAATTACTAAAACACGTTCGGTGAGTCAGTTAAAGAAAAAGTGGGCAATGAACTGGCTCTTCGCGCCGACCATGTGAGTTCCAATCTATCTTGGCTTGATTTTTTTATCCATTTGAGAGAAAGTATTGTTTATTTTCGCTACAGGCAGTCACTCTTTTCGTATTTTTCGGCATCGTTCACAGTTAAAGTAACTGACTATTCTTATTCTTTCTACGAATGATGGATCTTCTATTTGGCTTCATGTCAAACATGCACACGTAATGAAAAGACACTGTCAATAATAATAATAACAATAATAATAATAATAATAATAATAATAATAATAATATGAAATATTGCTAGCTAACTCGTGTGTGTATTTCGACAATATAATGTTATGTTATTATGTGGAAATAAGTAAGGCTGGCTGGCGCCCCCCCCCCCCCAATTTTTTCGATGCGCCTTATGGGTCCACGGTGTCCAACGTTAATGCCATCTCACTATTACCTCCTGTTCTCTCGATATAAGTTATTGACATTTTGCGTAAAGACGGCTCTGCCGTGGCTACATGACTATCCATGACAATGACTCTTCGTTCATTTTGCATTGAAATCGCTTATTTTTCTGAGTACTATGAGTGCTTACTATCCAACGTTGCTCCCATCACTCTACAATTTCCCGTTCTCTCGATATAAATTGCTAATATTTTGTTTGTAAGGGAGATATGGCGTTACAATCATTACGTTTGAAGAAGAATTGAGGAAGATATTGCCTTGCCACAAACAACAACTATTATTATTATTATTATTATTATTATTATTATTATTATTATTATTATTATTATTATTATTATTACTATTATTATTATTATTATTATTATGATTATTATTATTGTTATTATTGTTGTTGTTGTTTTATTACCACTAATATTGCCTACCTTTATTTGCAATGCAATGTGTTACTAAAAAGCAAATCAAATAACTCTCCTCGTCATTCACGCCCCAGAACTCGAAATACATGATTTACAGTTCTCTGTGTTAGAGGAAAAAACATTTATTATATTATTCTTTCAAATAACACGTTTCACAAGTTACTACACTTTCAATGTGTAATTTCATATCATCACTAACAATCATCTTGTTCCGATACGAAAATAACCCCCTCCTGCAAAAAATAAAAATCCTGACCGTAGCAAAAGGGCGTGAACCTTCTTTATGCGATTAATCGGGTCCAATATTTCAATAAGTCTCTGCACACAAATATTTCAGTAAAAGCGGAAAAGTTATTCAAACTTTCTGAATACCTATTTAAGGGCGAAATTTGGTTCCCTTGGAAGTTTTTAAGAATTTCAAAGGCCGCCATTTTGAACATTTTCGTCTGATTATTTTGGTTAACGAACTCATCAAGATATTTGAACAATTAATGTTTGTGCCAAGTTTCGTCTCAATCCGCTGAAAATTAGGGTGGTTATGGGATTCACAAGTAGCGTTACAGATAGATAGATAAATAGACACACAGAGGGAGAGAGAAAAATTGTTTTGCTCCCTTTTCGCACCCGTGGTGCGTCAGAGCTAAACCGGGCCCCTTTGCAAAACTATTGACCAGCCTAACCTAAACAGAAACCTCTTACTTGCTAACGTAGAAACGTGGTCGGGAGGTGTAAGGCATGTAGAATTTGTATTTTTAATAACCATGAGTATGGTCCACTTCCATGTTTTTCTTTTTACTTTTTGCAGCTACATCGGAACGTTAAATTTTTATTCTTTACTAATTGCAAATGGTGTTTACATTCAAAATATGAGGAATTTTGCTAGCATTTGTTCGGATATTCTCTTTTGAAATGAAGAAAAGAATAAAAGCAATACGAAAAGACAAAAAGTATTATCAGTACTAAACATTACCAATAATAATTGCTGCGAAAAACTAAATACGACCTCTTTTAGCATCTCTCATGAACTGCATGTATTAGTAACAAACAATTTTTAAAAATGTCCACGCCGAAGATTCGAACTGACGACCTTTGCATTTGTAAGCCAGCACCTTAACCACTACACCAAGATCATGGCATGGTGAACATTTAGTTGTCGGCGTCTTTGGTATGTTTGTGTTTTATGTTCGCACTTCGACAATTTTTACTCTTTTTTTCAAGTTTAACAGCTGTTTCTGGCTTTCTCTTTCGGTGTCGTCCTTTATTTACACTATGCACTATTCGTATTCACAGCTTGTGCCCTCTGCAATGTCTTATTGAGATTAAACTTTTCTTTTTGTCCCTCAGTAAACATTTGATTGATTTAATTCTCATACTCTCCACGGATGGAGCGCAGGAATGCCAGACTCGAAAAATAGGTGTACATTTACTTTCCTGACAGATAATACAACGATAACGTTGTTATGTTGTTGTATATAGCATTGGCAATCTGTGCCAGCTTATAAGAAGGTGATCAGAGGCGAATTTGTGGAGCAGTATTATGTGAAAAAAGATACATAGAGATATCAACAGATTATTCTTTTGTAATCGTAAATTAGAAAAAAAGAGTCGTTGCTATGGATACATAATGAATAAGTGTGTGTAGAGATAGACATCTTATTATGTATGCTTCTCATGAGTGGATATTAAACTCAGTTAAGAAGGTAATAAAACGTATGTGAGTTATATTATTTATGAAGTATTTAAAATTAATCCTTCTAAGTGCACGCCGAAACTCATTTATTCGATGACCTGGAAACAAATTAGTGCCCATTAGTAAACTAAATAACATGCAATGCAGGAAAAGTACATAAACATTAACCCATTAGTGCCCAGAATTTCCCACTTATATTTTGAAAAGTTTTTTTCGCCTATTTGGTCTTACTAGTACTCTAAAATATATATTAAAATATTTTTGAAAAATATTTAGTTTTTTCTTGTTTTTTTAGCCCGGCAACTTAAGATTCCAACAGGCAACATATTCAAGAAAAAGGGAACATTTTGAAAAGTTACAATTTTCAAGGAGAAATCACACTGGAAAATCATAACTATCAAAATCAAATCAATCCTTCCTTTACAGACCCTTAATCTTTCCTTCTGGAGTCTTTCAAATCAATCCAGTTGAGTCTTTCTCTTTAAAACACATTGTACCCAAAAAACACTGCTAATCCCGCATCAATATATTATACAAAGAAAATGTAACAATTCTATAACGAAACAGACCCCAAAGTTACTTTACGATTACAACTAGCAATGCCAATCCATGAGCTTTTTGCGCTATGACGAAAAATTGCCATGGCAACTTAAGTTGCCAAGGGGCAGCAATGGAAAATGAAATCTTTGAGTTTTACGTCCCACGGTTATGCCGATTAGGCTAAAGGAGACGGTGATGATGAGTAATGAATGAAATGGTGGAATGAAGAAAGTGGGAGGAAACAGGAGAACCCCGAGAAAACCCACGCACACGGTGTTTGTCCACCACAAAGTTCACTTGGCGGGGGCTGGGATCGAACCCGGGACCCCAAGCACCAGAGGTGAACGCTCTACCACTGAGCCACCGCTGCCCCCGGGGCAGCAATGGGTTAACATATTATACAGTAATTTCAGCACTAAACAAAAAGTATTATCAGCACTAAACATTAACAATAATATTTGCTACGAAACACTAAAACGAACAGCTGAGCTCCTAACGACAGGACTTACAGTTGTGGCCAAACTATGTTAAGAACCTCTGTGTTCAATAATCCCCAACGGACTAGAACCAATGTCCACTCGCACGAAGACGTAAGTAATTCGTTAAAGTTAAAACTATACAGTGAAGGTTATAATTTATTATTATTATTATTATTATTATTATTATTATTATTATTATTATTATTATTATTATTATTATTATTAACATACTTTTGAATATACAGGGCGAAATTACTGTATAATATGTTAATCTTTATGTAATTTTCCTGCATTGCATGTTATTTCATTTACTCGCCTGGTACTTACATCCTATAACTTTGAGTAGTACCAAATTTCTCAAAAGTAAATTTCATTTCACAAATTCAACCTGTTGTATATAAGTTATTAGGACGTAAAATTGAATGTAATTTATACGAAAAACCCTTTTATGCATTGCAAGACCTGTAACGTTCAAAAATTCACCACAAACTTATAGTCGTATCGACATAAACAAAACAAAAAAAAAAAAAGTGTGGAGCAGGAAACCAGTTTACACAAAAGTCAAAAGTGGGCCATTGAAGACATACGAACAAGTTCGTCCGTGACCTTCGTGCAGTTCACATCGTGTACTGTGTTGTGTCTGTACGAGTTGAGTGCTTGGAGTTTGGTGGAGGGTGGTGTCTGTTTGATTAGCAGTTTTTGCCCTCGTTTGGTGTTGTATTTGCTGACTGTGCAATTGAATTGAATTGCATTGTTTTTTTTTCTTTTATTTTTTCTTGGAACGCTAAGTTTATTAATTGTGATTATTCGGTGAATAATGGCCTCCTTACGTCTTAATACGATTCGTATTAACCTCCAGAGTGTAGTAAATGTTCCTAATTCTATTTACTTACATGAATGGATACCCAATGAATTTAACTTTGCATTAAGTGATGTTTTGAGCATAGAACTTGATTTTGCTCGTAAGTTTCTTTTTATTAAACTTTCTAATGCGGACTTGTGTGATCGGATCCTCATGGATCGTAATGGTGTTGTGTCATATACTGACGCTGAAGGTACTTATTAACTGCCTTTAGAATCGGCTTCTCACATGTTCAAATTGGTGAAAATTCATACAGTTCCTATGGAAATTTCGGATGCTCAAATAAAGCAAGTGCTGGGACAGTATGGCGAAATTATTTCTATGGATGAAGAGAAATACACCAAAGGTCATTATTATCCTGTACGGACTGGTCGGAAACTCCTAAAAATGATTTTAAAACGGAACATTCCTTCCTATGTGACCATCTGTAATTTACGGCTTTGGGTTACCTATTTTGGGCAATCTAAAACGTGTGCTCGGTGTGATAGTGAAAATCACCTCGTTTCCTCCTGCCCTCATCGCCAGGCCAAGCCAGTTCAGCCTCATGGGCATACGTCAACGTCAGTGGCTCCAGGTGTCCGTACCATACTGAGGGGACCCCCTCCCCCCTTACAACTTGACAGTGCGCCCAACCTTACAAATTACAGTATTTTTCCTGTATTGCAACCGAAACCTCCTTCAGACCCTCCCGCTAATACCAGTGTTGAATGTGTTTCTTCTGTGCCAGCCCCCACCCCCGCTGTAACTGGGGAAGTGCTTTTTTCAACAGTAGTTCCTAACAGTTCTAAACTTCTACCTAGTGCTGAGTCGTTTTTTGAAGCTGAACCTTCTAGTGCCAAATGTTCCCCCCTCGCATCCTGTATTTTGCAGTCGCAGCAACAGTCCCACTACCGTAGTAGAAGAATTACCCGGCTCTCCAGTTCCAGTTTCACTGCCTCCCACTGTTGAGACCCCTGTGGATACTCCTGTGACATGTTTGAATGCTTCATCTACCAAGAGTACGACTACTCCTGACGTTCATCCTGTTTCTACCACTACGACTTGTTCTGACCATATGGTGCTGGACAGCGTTTCAACCGCACCTACTACCACGGAAGTCAACCGTTCGTCTTCTGCATCTCCAGAACGAGGACGTCGAAAACGTAAGAAGCGACATGAACTTGGTAAGTTACTCTTTTCTCAAACCGTTCAATTACAAGATGATATCAGTGCTCCCGAGGATGTCAGTGCTTCTCAGTGAACTCGCCAATCTTGTGTAAATTGAAAACTACAGTGCCTAGTGTATATTGGATATTGTCTTGTTTTTAAAATGAATCTCCTCCCGATCCGTTTTTTACTTTTATGGTCCCTTTTTATAGGGTTTTCATTGTGTTTGTTACCGTTTCCGTATGATTATTTCTCCATGTTTTCAGTGAATTTTGCTACAATTAATGTGAATGGTTTGTTTTCCGTGGTTAGAAAAGCTACATTAGTGGATTTTATTTTGGCTCATTCTCTTGACGTAGTGTTTTTACAAGAAGTAAACTTTTCTACTCTTCATTTACCGCATCAATATACCTATGTTGTTAATGATACTCCTTCTGGTACCGGAACTGGTCTCATTTATAGGGCAGATTTGGCAATTGATAATTTATTTTTACAATTAGTAGAATGTTAACAGCAAAACTAGAACACTGTCACCTTGCTGACGTTTATGCTCATTCTGGAAGTAATCACAAAGCTGACAGAGAGCATTTTTTTGCTACTGACCTTGCAGTCGCTTTACATGATAGTACCGCTCCTATTATCTGCGCAGGGGATTTCAATTGTTCTCTTCTTGCGCAAGATCATTATCCAGGACGCAACTTTTCGTCTACCCTACAACAGGTAGTCACTTCGTTTAACCTTATCGATGTTTGGAATTATTATAAGCCTACGGAACTAGGAGATACATTCTTTACTAGCCACAGTTCTAGTCGGTTAGACAGATTTTACATATGTAAATCCTTAATTCCTTGTATGCTGGATATACAACTTTATCCTGCTTCGTTCACTGATCACTGTGCTGTATTGTTAACATTGAAGTTACCTGTTCAAAAATTTTATCAGTGTTCTCCGGTATGGCATATGAATACATCTCTGTTAACGGACCCTGAGTTGCAACAACGCCTTCTCACTAAATGGCGCCAATTTTCCAATTCTAGTGGACGTTCATCCTTGCTTACTCGTTGGGAACTTTATATTAAACCCGCTTTAAGATCTGTATGTAGACATTATAGTAAGGAGCGTTGGCATGCTTATCATACCCAGTTTAATTATTATACTCGTTTACTACATGACTATTACTCTGCATATACTGGACCTATGCCTACTTCTGTGTTTGTTAAGGTCAAAGAAATTAAAGCGTTACTGATATCATTGTATCGGAAGCGCACAAAAGGTTTTTTCGTCAGAAGTAAAACGGAAAATTGTAATGCAACGGAGGATGCGGCACTTCAGCTAATTTGTAAAGAGCGCAAACGCGGTCAACGTAAACTTATAAGTAAATTAGTAGATCAGACTAACACTGTGCATCAGGGTAATCAGGTGGTGCCATGCTTTCATAAGTATTACACCAGTTTATATACAAATGTATCTCCCATAAATACTTCCTCTTCCCCCTTTTTTGATATGCTTCCTAGCTTGGAGGCTGCCGATCGTGAAACTCTGGATGCACCATTTACAGAACAGGAAGTTAAAAATGCCATTCTTATGGCTAAACGACAAAAGTCAGCAGGTCCTGATATGATACCCAATGAAATGTACTTAATGGTTACTGATTTGATGTTACCATTCCTCACTCAAATGTTTAATGAATTTTGGAGTCGGCCTCACTTGACTCGGCACATGAAAAAAGGCTTTTTGGTATTAGTTCCTAAACATGCCCATTCTACTCGCATTCAAGATTACCGTCCTATTACATTACTTAATTCTGACTACAAGATTCTTGAACGTCTTCTTGCAAATAGACTGAGGCACGTCTTACACCGTTTATTGTCTCCATTTCAGTTTGGTCATGGCTCTTGCCCTCCCTTGTATGTAGCCTTAAGTAATATCAGGGACTTATTGCTTATTTTACTAATGTTCAAGGTTCTACCACTGCATTACTCTCAGTCGATATGACACAAGCTTTTGATCATCTCCATCTCGATTATTTATATCAATTACTGCCGTCTTATGGTATCGGATCTCATTTTATTTCTGTGATAAAAGCGCTTTCTTCCGATCGCTTACTTCAAATACATTGTAATGGTATTTTATCTAAGCATTTGGTTGTGAACAGAGGTCTCCCCCAGGGATCCCCTTAAGTTCCATTTTATACAGTTTAGCTATTGCACCCTTAGTATACAAACTTAATAATCTTTTGCCTGGTGTCCGTATTGAAACAAGGGCCATTTGCATTCAAGCATACATTGATGATGTCCATGTCATACTTAATTCCCCTGCAGATTAAAGGTGGTTCAGACGGAGCTTAATAAATTTGCTAGTATTTCGGGTGCTGTTGTTAATTACCACAAAAGTAAACTTTTGTGTTTTCACTCTGAGGCTGAGCAATTTTATCACACACCTTTTACTCTTGTTGATGGTTTTAAACTTTTAGGAATTCACTGGCGACGCACAATAAAAGAAACCATAGATTATAATTATTCGCAAGTCACGGCTAAAATAATTTCTACTTTATATGCTAATAAGTTGCGAGACCTTACATTATATGGTCGTGCTTATTTTCTTAATGTATTTGCATTTTCTCAACTCTGGTTTCTCGCTAAAATTTTCCCATTACCGGTCAAATATGAAAGTAAAATCACCAGACATGCATTATACTTTCTGTGGCATAAACAAATCTTCAGAGTTGCTCGTCCAACTATCTATGAGCCTCTTGCTCATGGAGGTTTACGTATTTTAAATATTCGCCAACAATACCGCAGCTTATTATTACACCGTACATGTGTTTTACTTTGTGTGTATGATTCTTCAATCACAGCTGTGTTACTAAAACAATGTCTTTTTTATGTATCTTTAGATTCGCCAGTCAGTGTTCTACCTTGGTCTCATATGTACCCACACCTTACTAATGCTATTCTTGATATAAGTTATGCTCTAATCAGTCATGAGAATATTGAAACGTATACTGTTAAACAATTATATTGTTATTATCATAGTAATATTCGATATGTTCCTAAAATACAGCAGCAATTTACGACTGTTCAATGGTCACAAATTTGGACCAATATTACGGCGAAATTTCTTTCTTTTAGTCTTAAATCGCTTTGGTTTCTTCTTGTACACAATTTAATTGTTACAAATGTACGTAGATATAACATTGGACTAAGTAGTACTATGTATTGTGCCCGTTGCCCTACTGAGGATACAATTGAACATCGTCTTTCAGGGTGTCACGAAAGCAAAGTGATCTGGTCCAAATATTGTTCTATTGTAAGCCGCATTCTCCGTTTGCACCCACAATATGTCACTGTTACGAGCATGTTGCTGCGTCCTGAATATAAACATTTTCCGCAACCAAAGCACAATCTTATTATCTGGTTAACGATAACTACTGCAGCTTTAATACTTGAGGACGATATCAAAGGAAATACTGATCTGTATCTAAAACTTTTAATTTCTCGTCTGTCATTTTTTACATCTCAACAACAACGGAAATATTTTGCTAATTATGTAAACGCCATTTATTAACGTTCAAATTTGGTTTTCTGTTTTCTTTTAGATTAAGTATGTGCTTAAGTATGTAATTGCACTTTTCTTGAATAAAGAATAAAAAAAAAACTGGCCGAGCGGTTTGGGTCACTAGTCTATCAATCAGAAGTTTATGTGTTCAAACCCTGTAGAAAATATTAGTTTTGTTTTTTCTTAAAAGTTTGTTCCTATTTTCATCAGAGAACCGAGAACATTTGTTTGAATAAATCTTTGGAAACTACTTTTCTCTCAAATTCGATTAGAAGCGAACATTATATGAATAGCAAATCTAACATCCACAGCTGAAAACAAAATATTAAGTATGTTCAATATTTCATTATTATCCTTTGATATGTAGTGAAAAATTAATTATAAGCATTGACAATTTCAGAAGATTCTCCCCCGGTAATGGTCAATATATGAACGAGAGAAAACTGATGAAACATTATCAGTCCATTTGAGCATGATCGAAGATAATTTATGGCCACGAAGGGGAAATTTAGGTCGACAGGGTCCCAAATTCTCCCACAGGTCAGGCCCTGAAATCATCATTGTTTCAAAGGTATCCTTAACAAATAGAATATTACATTTATTTCTCGTTCTACGTTTTTGAAATGGAAAAATCATAATTTTAAAGAGAATTATAATTAAATAAACGTAAAGATTTATAGAACTAATGAAGTAAATACCCTTGTGTAAGTTATCGATTTCTAATCGGATTAAAACTCGAATATTCGTTTGCATCACACTTTAAAGTAAATCCTCTGTGTATATATAATTCTTACTGGAAAGCATGTTTAACTAAAATTACTTAATCAATATTTTTAATAATATATATTTATTGTAATACTTTTACTATTCAATGTTGTATACACTTCATTTCCTAAAGCAAAACCTCGCAAATATATAGTTGACTAGTGAATATTATCAAATAAATTATCATTTAGTTTACGTAAATATTGCATCACCTGATTTTAAACTTCGTACTTTAAATAATAATAATAATAATAATAATAATAATAATAATAATAATAATAATAATAATAATAATAATAATAATAATAAATTATAGTCATATCTTTATCAGAATTTCAGGCTTAATCAATAAATGAATTCAACGTGGTCTCTATTCACAGCTCTATTTAATAGAAACACAAAGAGAAACTTCGAGAACAGGTAAAAGAAAAATGTTACTTTGGTGGGACTGGAAGTAACCTTTAAGAGTTTTTTTTTTTTTTTTTTTTTTACAAATTACAGACAAATGGCTTAGACACTTTTTTGTTTTCTTTAAGTTAACTGATTCACCGAACGTATCTGACATATGAGTAACTTGTCTTTATTTTCTACTCGGTTATACACGTTTTACAATCTTTTCCATTAACCTTGAACGACAAGAACACGAACACAAAAACAACCACCTAGGTATGACAGTTAAAAGTCTTGCTCGAAATAAATATAAATTTCTGATATTATTATTATTATTATTATAATTATTATTATTATTATTATTATTATTGGTCTCCTACTTCTTGGACAAGATGTGAAAATTCACTACCTTCTTCATATCGCTAAATCAATATCTTCACTGTTTTCTCGTCACAGCTCATACCCTAGCTATCTGAATAGCAGTTTGTCTCATTGTTGCTTGATCTATGATTTTCTCTCGCATGGTAACAGATAGTTTTCTACAGCTTTTAGAGTGAGGTCTTTTGACAGCCTGTAGAAATTTGCATAGTGATTCGTATTAGCAATTACAGTAAAGTGGATCTTTCTGTTTCTACTGTGCATCATCAGCATCATTATATCAGAAGTATTCCGCCATTACCAGCTGGTTACTTACCGCAGCTGAGAACTGCCATGCTCCACGATCTTGTGTTAACCTCTCCATCTTCACATACGATTTTTCTGTTTTGATATCGCCAATAGCCTAATTCTGTTTCTATATAGTCTAATTCGTCCCGTCCCTCTCTTTCCTGCCACCATACTCTCTAGCACATTCCTCATGATACAGTTCCTTCTTAACAAATAACCCAAACAGTGTCTCTTTCTCTTCTTAATAATATTTTTCTCCTTCCATTTCTAACGTCCTCTCATTCGTTTTCCTCTCGACCCAGCTATTTCTCCCCATTCTTCTCCACGCACATATTTCAAAAGCCTTCAAGTGTTTCTCATCATTTTTGTGTAATGTCCATCTTTATGTCCTATAAATACAGCAAAATACAGTACACGAAGCATTTTATGAGTCTTTTTCTTTTCAACTTTATTCCTAGTCCCACAAAATACTATTTCCTCCATTCTAAGGGCTTTTTTCGCCATTTCTACCCTTGCTTTTATTTCACGTTCGCATGTCATATCATCACTAATAATAGTACTCAGATATCGAAAACTAGTCACTTGTTGTTTTTTCCCGCTCCTACTTCTATATTTGACACCGATCGCTTCGTTTCAATCACCATGGATTTTGTCTTTCTAACATTTATTTTCATCCCATATTCTTCACAAGCCTTTCTCAAGTTTTCTACATCTTATTAATTTTCTTTTTAGATTCTACAACAACAGCCATATCAATCCCAAACCGTATACACCTCACCATTCTATCTTTTACCGAAATTCCATCTTCATTATGTAGACTCGTTTTCGCTATCTCTTCTAAATAGCTATTAAACAAAACATAATCGGCGGAATATATAACCTCTGTTGAACTTACCTTAGAATTACACTGTCTGTCTACTGTGCATGCAACAGTGAATTTCCATGGAATATCATGAATAATTCTGATAATTTATATAATAGTTATGGACGAATATGTAACAGAACCTATATCAATAATATATATCATTCCTCAAAGTAACGAATACGGTAAACATTAAAAAATCAATAGACATATTACAACAGGGTGAAATAAGTATAAACTTCAGACACTACAAAATACATTTCACTCACTTTCCCCACTGGTCTAGTGGCTAGCACATGAGAATCAGGTGCATGGGGTCCCGGCTTCGATTCCCCGTGTGGGAAGTTAAGAATTTTAATTGTCATACCTATGTGTATGTTTTTGTGTTCGAGTTCTTGTCGTTCAAGGTTATGGAAAAGATTGTAAAACGCGTATAACCGAGTAGAAAATAGAGACAAGTTACTCATATGTCAGATACATTTGGTGAATCAGTTAACTTAAAGAAAAGAAAAAAGTGTCTAAGGCACTTGTCTGTAATTTGTAAAAAAAAAAAAAAAAAAAAAAAAAAAAAACTCTTAAAGGTTTCTTTCAATCCCACCGAAGTAACATTTTTCTTTTACCTGTTCTCGAAGTTTCTCTTTGTGTTTCTATTAAATTGAGCTTCGAATAGAGACCACGTTGAATTCATTTATTGATTAAGCCTGAAATTCTGATAAAGATATGGCTATGATTTTATTATTATTATTATTATTATTATTATTATTATTATTATTATTATTATTATTATTATTTAAAGTACGAAGTTTCAAATCGGGCGATGCTGTATTGACGTAAACTAAATTAAAATTTATTTGATAATATTTACTAGTCAATTATACATTTGCGAGGTTTTGCTTTGGGAAATGAAGTGTATACAACATTGAATAGTAAGAGTATTACAATAAAAATATATCATTAAAAATATTGATTAAGTAATTGGAGTTAAACCTGCTTTCCAGTAAGAACAATATATACAGAGGATTTACTTTAAAGTGTGATGCAAACGAATATTCGAGTTTTAATCCGATTAGAAATCGATAACTTACACAAGGGTATTTACTTTATTAGTTCTACAAATCTTTACGTTTATTTAATTATAATTCTCTTTAAAATTATGATTTTTCCATTTCAAAACGTAGAACGAGAAATAAATATAATATTCTATTAGTTAAGGATACCTTTCAAACAATGATGATTTCAGGGCCTGACCTGTGG
This sequence comes from Thermobia domestica, assembly GCF_964235325.1. Taxonomy (NCBI): domain Eukaryota; kingdom Metazoa; phylum Arthropoda; class Insecta; order Zygentoma; family Lepismatidae; genus Thermobia; species Thermobia domestica. The sequence goes on along the minus strand of NC_137459.1, from coordinate 20,431,652 downwards.
GAGAATTTGGGACCCTGTCGACATAAATTTCCCCTTCGTGGCCATAAATTATCTTCGATCATGCTCAAATGGACTAATAATGTTTTATCAGTTTTCTCTCATTCATATATTGACCATTACCGGGGGAGAATCTTCTGAAATTGTCAATGCTTATAATTAATTTTTCACTACATATCAAAGGATAATAATGAAATATTGAACATACTTAATATTTTGTTTTCAGCTGTGGATGTTAGATTTGCAATTCATATAATGTTCGCTTCTAATCGAATTTGAGAGAAAAGTAGTTTCCAAAGATTTATTCAAAGAAATACTCTCAGTCCTCTGATGAAAATAGGAACAAACTTTTAAGAAAAAACAAAACTAATATTTTCTACAGGGTTTAAACACACAAACTTCTGATTGATAGACTAGTGACCCAAACCGCTCGGCCAGTTCGTATGTCTTCAATGGCCCACTTTTGACTTTTGTGTAAAGTGGTTTCCTACACCACACCTTTTTTTTGTTGTTGTTGTTGTTTTGTTTATGTCGATACGACTATAAGTTTGTGGTGAATTTTTGAACGTTACAGGTCTTGCAATGCATAAAAGGGTTTTTCGTATAAATTACATTCAATTTTAGCCTACGTCCTAATAACTTATATACAACAGGTTGAATTTGAGAAATGATTGGGGTTGGAGTGATCGTAAATATTTTCATAGTTAGGAGACTGGATATGCAGACCCGCTTAGCGTGGGGATTTACTTTTGAGAAATTTGGTACATATTTTGATTTAGTTTGCTTCGGAGATACCTAACTTGCAATAAAAAAAGGTTCTCATTTGAAAAATCCAAGTTGAGCTCCCTGGGTCCCACACAGGGCCGCACATATTTTGACAGGCACGAGCTTCCGATAGTTCCTCTCATATCCTGCAACTTTTGTACCTTCTAAATTTTCGAAAAAACGCATACTATCCGAGATATTTAGCCGTTCCGGAACCTTTGACAAGCACGATATACAGTATATATATTGTTTTGGCCTGCGGCCTCGACCAAGATACCCATAAGCTAAATTTGGTAACTCTCAGCCCAGACCCCAGGCCGGTCCCGGTAAACGCTCCCCATGAGAACCCCTGGTTCGAAATTTAAAAAAACAAACGCTTTGCCTCGATGACCCTTCTATTATGCCCCCGTTCGTAAGCTGACTGAGGCTAAATTTCAAAGTAAACGCGATCTTAAGTTTCACCATTGAGCTCAGCGACCAAGAAAGCTATGGATTTGACACTTATGTCGGTTATTTTAGATAATTGTTACATGGCTCGGTAACCTCCCCACACATGTGACCCGGGCCCGCATACAATTTCACCTGAATTTGCAATTCATCGCTAATGAAAGTGTCACCATTGATCTCAGGGACCGCGAAAAATATGGATTTGATACTCATCTCTGTCATTTTGGATTATTTTTACATCTTGGTAACCCCCCCCCCCACATGTGACCTCGGTCCGCATACAATGGTAGCTGAATTTGCAAGTCATCGCTAATAAAATTGTCACCATTGATCTTAGTGACCGCGAATATTTTGAATTTGACACTAATATCGGTCATTTTGGGCTATTTTAACATGTCTCGGTATCCCCTACCCGCTGACCCGCGGCCCGCATACAATAGTAGTTGAATTTGCAAGTCATCGCTAATGGAAGTGTCACCATTGATTTCAGCGAGCGCAAAACTATGGAATTGTCAATAATATCGGTCATTTTGGGCTATTTTTTACATGTCTCGGTATTTCTCCCCCCCCCCCCCCAATTGCCGCTGACTCTCGGTCCGCATATATTTGTTATTAAATTTGCAATTCATTGCTAATGGAAGTGTCACCATTGATTTCAGCGACCGCGAAAACTATGTATTTGACACTATATTGGTCATTTTGGATTATTACAGGGAGTCAGCGACTGTAATAAGTGGAGGTTGGATACATAAGAAATGATAGCTTTTTCCAGTAGCAGGATAGTTTCACTCTATGTCTGATAGTTGGACAACCAACATGACAGCAAATACGTGCCCGAAAACATAACATGCCAGGATATTCCTCCACTTGGAGGAAAAAGTATTACTATCTGAGAGCATCACTTAGAGAAACAACCACGAGATAAATCTGCAGAAATTCCATTCACTTTAAGATCAAAGAGATAGGAATTAATGCAAAGGAAACAGAAAAGAATAATACGCATCATGTAGAGACAGAAAAAGTATGGAAAGCTAAACAAAATGAGAAAAGAAGGAAAGAGGGAAAGGAAAGAGCAAAAGAGATGGGAATAAATTAAATTTTAGCACTTAAGGATAAACAGTGTCCGTCTTTCCTCCTGCCCCCTGTATCCGTCCTGGTTTTTCTCCCTTCATAGGATAAATCTCATTCAGCATCAAACGCGAACATAATTTATAGTGTTTAACTCCTTGAAAAAAATGTAACTCAGTCCAGGCCGAGACTCGAACCCCGGACCCTTAGCGTAACAGTCAGACGCTGTAACCACTTACCTACACACGCTATAGCAAGTATGTTTATAAACCAGCCATTACCCTCGCTATCAAACGTCTTAAATCAGCCATTGTCGGGAGTTACCCCAGTTACACTTGAAGTTTGAATTTTATTTACGGCCTTTAGCCATCTACGGCAACAGGCCCCATGTTTTCATTAAAAGCATTTGTTCTGTAGATTAAAATCAAGAATAACTTAATCTATACTCTTACTTACTGTTGTCAATATATATATATATATATATATATATATATATATATATATATATATATATATATATATATATATATATATATATATATAGAGAGAGAGAGAGAGAGAGAGAGAGAGAGAGAGAGAGATAGGTATATAAAAATCGGATTAATGGGGGCTAAAAGAGTGATTTCGTAACTGCGAAATGGGTGATCGCACGACTACTGACATCTGGTAGCGGTGTTACGTAACATACACACTAGAAATAAAGCTTCGACACGACAAAATTAATGTTGTGCCGTGGATAAGTCGGTAAGGTGTCTGCTTATTGAGTAGGCAACTCGAGTTCGAGTCTTGAGTACACCAATTACTTTTTCCTTCAAAATACATTTCTATATTTTTATATATGTTATTAATAATTGATTTCTTTCATTTTTTGTAAATTATCTTAAATTAGTGAAGGTTCAGTAAAATCAAGAAGGTTAAAATACATATATATGATTGTTTTATCCGTATGTACAGTCCAGAGATGGAGCGGGTCGGGGGCCACGGGTCAACAGAACGTGACCCACTGCAACCCCCCACCCACCAGGACCCACTCTGTCTTAACAACGTATTACGACCCACAGACTCATTCTGCTCAGTGCATTGTAGACAGCTTCTGAACACTGGTGAATTTGTCTACTTTCAAGGCATCCTTTTTCTTTTCATTTGTTTCTATTGACAAAAGAACTTCAGGCAATTTTAAATATTGATATTTGCAACTGTAATAATAGCAATAGAACTTATTTAAGACGCAGCCTGTGATTTCTTAGAGGAGCTAACTACTGGGAAAAATGTTTGAATCATGTGTAATATATGAATTATTATATAAAAAATTGAATGTAACTATGTCTGCATGATCATCATATCCAAATTGCAAAGTCAAATGAAATGATTTTTGGTATATACTTAGGCCTCAATCTCAACTAGGAAGTTATCATACATGTATCGGTTTCATTATATTACATATTCTAAGAGGGTCCGAATTTTTGCGATAATTTTAGTAGCTCACAAGCCGTTCAAGTTGGAGAGCTGATATTCAGTATATTAAGTCTTTATCTAATATAAATAAAATAAAGAGTTTGTTTGTGTATTTGTCTGTATGTCTGTCTGTCTGTCTGTGTGCGGCCTGGGAACCAGACAAGTGGACCGAGAGTTACCAAATTTTGGTCAGGGGTACCTTGACCTAGGCCCCAGATCAAGACGAAGCCGTTTTCTTTTCAAATTTCGAACCAGAGGGGTCTCAGTGGGGCTTTTACCGGAACCGGCTTGGGAACCAGACAAATAGACCGAGAGTTACCAAATTTTAGTCACAAATACCTTGGTCCACGCTCCAGATCAGAGTTAAACGATTTTCTCAAAATTCGAACCAGGGGGTCTCAGGGGGGCGTTTATCCAGACATGTAAAAGTAGTAGAAAATTTCCGATATTAGTGTCGAATTCATAGTTCTCGCGGTCGCTGAAATCAATGGTGAAACTCTGATCACATTAACTTCCAAATTCACCTTATTCGAGCAGGGAGTCAGCGGGGAGGGGGGTATACCGAAAAATTTAAAAGTAATCTAAAATGACCGATATTAGTGTCCAATCCATAGTTTTCGCGGTCATTGAGATCAATGGTGACACTTCCATTAGCGAAGATTTGCAAATTGAGCTACAATTGTATGCAAGCCGGGAGTCAGCGGGGAATACTGAGAAATGTAAAAATAATCCAAAATGACCGATTTTAGCGTCAGTTCCATAATTTTCGCAGTCGGTGAGATCAATGCTGACACTTTCATTAGCGATGATTTGCAAATTCAACTACCATTGTATGCGGGCCGGGAGTCAGCGGGGAGGGAGGGGGACACGGAATGCGGAGACATGTAAAAATAATCCAAAATGACCGATATTAGAGTCAAATCCATAGTTTTCGCGGCCGCTGAGATCAATGGTGACACTTCCATTAGCGATGATTTGCACATTCAGCTACATATGTATGCGGGCCGGGAGTCAGAGGGGGAATACTCAGGCATGTAAAAATAATCCAGAATGACCGATATTAGCGTCAATTCCATAATTTTCGCAGTCGGTGAGATCAATGGTGAGACTTTCATTAGCGATGACTTGCAAATTCAGCTACAATTGTATGCGGCCGGAAGTCAGCGGGGAGGGGGGATACCGAGACATTTTAAAGTAATCCAAAATGATCGATATTAGTGTCACATCCAAAGTTTTCGCGGTCGCCAAAATGAATAGTAATACTTCCACAAGCGTTGACTTCCAAGTACTGGCCCCATGCGAAGAACGGGTATATTCAGCTGGTATATATATATATATATATATATATATATATATATATATATATATATATATATATATATGTGTGTGTGTGTGTGTGTGTGTGTGTATTTATATAATCTTGGTATTTGCCTAGAGTCTTCTTGTTCTATAAAATCCCTATGTATCTGCTTAAAACAATTTGAGGATATATATATATATATATATATATATATATATATATATATATATATATATATATATAATTTTGTGTATATTTACATTGTTATAATTTATATTAATGGTTGTTAACTTCTATCTTAATATCACATTCATATTGAACAAGAATAGTCAAAAATGGTAGCGAGAATTGATGAGATTAAGTAACTACGAACGCCATGATAGTACATTGACGAAAGCTACACACTTTCGTCGTGATCCGACTTGTTGAGTTGACTTTTGTTAGTTATTATTCATAATGGAACCTGAGCAATCCGAAGTAGCATTCAAATTAGTTAGTGTTAAATGTTTTTTCTAATGGCTGGCATGGAATTTTTATTCAGAAAAATATGATATAACTACTCCGATAGACGACTAACAATTGTCTTTTGGCGATATTTTTAGTTCTCTCGTAGAAACAGAGAGTGATCATAGCAATTGTTTGCTTAGTAGCGATAGCGTTAAGGGACGGGTATTGGTTGACAGTGTGTGTGTGAATACAGAGCCAAAGGTCTTTCACGCGAGTTGTTTAGATGGCTTGGCTGATAACAATTCATTCAGCGTCTCGTGCGAATCAGCTGTTTTGAAGTCAAAGGAAAATGAAAACGAAAGTTATTTTTCTTTAGGCTTTAAACCTGGAAGAATTGTGTCTGGTGATTCACGTGTAGGGAATTCATTTATGCCTTTTAATACTAATTTAGATAAAGTAAGTGTAGGCATTGCTTCAGACAGCTTTAGTAATTTATATAAACAAATCCCTATTTGTGATGGACAAGATGATTATGTATTATTTCAATTTCTATTGTCAGTTTATAAAATAGCTAGATTAAAAACCTTCCCTGAAGAAAGCATTCTGACGGCACCTATAGGAAAAGTCATAGCCCATTCAGCCCGGACCCACACAATTGTGCACGTAGAATGAATGACCAATCTTTCCATCTTTCGTAATTATTAAAATAAAACAATACTGTTTTTGTGGAAAACTGAATTTGTGACTTGTAACGTAGCCTGAGTGGAAGATAAAATATTTCCACAAAAACTAACGCTATGGGACAAGTACTGGTAAATTGGTTTTAAATAACTAAAGAAATATATATATATATATATATATATATATATATATATATATATATATATATATATATATATATATATATATATATATATATATATATATATATGTGTGTGTGTGTGTGTGTGTGTGTGTGTGTCGGTGTGTAATAAATAAGCTGAAACAGAAACATTAATACTATCAACTGAGTAAATCCCTCAATAGGCTATTCGAATTATGCAATGAAATAATACATAAAGTTCGTCGGATTATAATATGTAAATTTCATTAAGGAAACAGAACATAAAATTTGACTTAAATAATTTTATAAACAATTTGATCACTCCAAAATAGATCCTACAACAAATATAAAAAATTAATAACTGTGTATTCATTGATTATCAGCACAAATATATTCAATATTCTATTAAAGTTATTTTATTTGATAATCTTCAATAATCTTCAATCAACTTAATAGGATAACTTTGAGATAAAAGAGTATTCAATTAGGAAAGTTAACATTTACCAATATTTTTCGCATATCACTACAACATCTTTCATAGCGAAGATTACACTTTATACAATAAATATATGGTTTTGTTCCAAAACAAGCTAATAAGGAACCTTGAAAACAACTTTAAACACCATTCATTTATACTCAATACTCACAAGAATTTGACTAATACATACACTATAGCCGTATTCACAAAACTCATGAAAAGCAGAATAGCATTTGCCACTAAGAAACTTCAACATATTTTCGGATCAATCACAGAATATAGAATAAATCTTGAGATATTGGAAGAAATTGCTATATAACTCTACTATCCATATAGCAATAACTTGAACATTGTGTCACAAAATTTCATACAAAACTTAACTTCCCGGAATAACATACAGATTCTTGCCTTCCAAACGTTTCTCTTCCAGTTTCGGAATGAAATTGTTATAGAATACATTTCGTCGATATTTGATAAATAGGACCTTACTCATGAATTTGTATACATTTCCATGTTTTCATTTCTGAGTATGTAGAAAACTAAAATGAAGACCCAGGATCAGATACTGAACCTTGAGAATTTGACTGTCCACTTCTCTATCGTAGTCGTAATTATGAACATACGGACGGCTACGGACAATTCACAGGCTAGCGCACGAATTCCAATTCTAGCCACTATCACATGAGTGGTGCTATTTATACTATAAATTGACTACCGATTTCCTCACTTTTTTAACTTCAATGAAATTGATACATCACTTGGGTCGTTAGTGGGGGGGAGTCGGGGGGACGCGTCCCCACAGGTTTTAGTCAAATATATTTAAAGAAACTTTACTACTTTCTATATGTAACTTTTGTTGGAAAGAGGATTTTGATTTTGATTCGTCCGACCTCCCCAGAGTTGAAAAGCTAACGACGCCAGTGGTTGCAGACTAAAATTTACAGTGTAGAGCATTGCCAACAACACACTGAACATTGTCTACAAAACGACCGATAAACGGTCGTATTAAATACCGCTATAAACGGTCGTATTTAGTAGCTCATTGTCCAGGTTGTACTGCAAGAAATGAAAATATTTCTTCGAGCTACTGTGATTGCCAAAGTGAAATGTGTTTTTACTCAATTTGCTTTTCTCACATGACAGGATAATTTTCAAAAAATATTTGGCTTCAGTGGGAATCGACTTGAGAACCCCGCAATCACTAGTCCATTGTGTTCGAACTTTTTTCTAAAGTTAACTGATTTACCGAACGTGCCTCATTAGCTTGTTTAACTACTTATTAGTAGGATTCAACTTATTTTACTCGCTTTTTACTCGTTTAACTCGCTTTTCCATGAACCTAAAACGACAGGGACACGAACACAGGAACTTCGAAGACATTTAAAATTACAAAGGCTCTCCCACTGGGACCTGCACACCAAAGGAGCACAAGCTAGCTACTTGGCGAGCGGGGAGAGCATACCGAGACACTGCTTACAACAGGAGTGATTTCTTCAAGCGAGGCAAAGCATTTTACGTCGAACCTTTCTTTCGTTGAACCATAGAACGTTTCTTCATAGTGCGCTTCAAGACAGCTGCGATGGAAAGGCAGGTAAAGCTCGTGAAACGCGGTAGAATAATAGGCCAGTGGGAGGCTGGAAAAGCATACGATGCAATAGCAATGGATATTGGTGTGAACGTAAAAACTGTCAGGAAATGGATAAGAAGATATCAAGAAGAAGGTGAGGAAGGTTTGATAAACAGGCCACAAAGTGGGCAACCAAGAGCAACAACACCAGATGAAGAGCAAAGAATTCTAGAACTAAATGCTGCTAACCCTTTCTTACCAGCCACGAGTATTGGATTAGGATTAAATGTGCATCCTGTCACAATACGTAGAAGAATGAAAGAACATGGGCGCAAATATAGGAAAGCAGCAAAGAAGGTAAGAGTTTGAGTTGAAATGATTTTGAAATGAAATGAAATGAAATCTTTAAGTTTTACGTCCCACGCATGTGCCGGTTAGGCTAATGGAGACGGTGGTTATGAGAGATGAATGAAATGGTGGGAGAAAGAAAGTGGGAGGAAACGGGAGAAACCCGAGAACGATGTTTGTCCACCACAAAGTTCACACGGCGCGAGCTGGGATCGAACCAGGGACCCCAAGCACCGGAGGTGAATGCTCTACCACTAAGCCACCGCGCCCTCCCAGAGTTGATATTGAGTTTAACGTCCCGTTCAGCAGCTAGGCTATATGAGACATGGACCTACTGATTAACGTGGACTCCGAACCAAATGAGCTCCCGTCGGGAATCGAACCCGGGTTTCTCACACCAAAGACGCGTACGCTGACCGCTAGCCACGAAGGAGATTAAGGTAAGAGTTTGACTATTTACGTATATTATATGGGAAGAAGGGATGCTTGCGTCAGTTCGAAATAGGGAACGGGAAATGATGTTGGGAGAGTAAAACAGGGCCTTCGCAGTGGCGTAACTAACGGGCCCGCAGTGCCCAAGACATGTGGGAGCCCAGGGCAAAAGAGGGGAGCATTTAAATGCTAGAGACAAACTTTATTATGTTAGGATGTCAATATCCACTTTTTAGGTTTCATATTATTCCACACTTTTGCTTCAAATTTGTTGTGTAGCCTTCTAATTTTATAAGGTTAGAAAGACATTTAATTCACGGTGAGTTCTCTGTATAAAGACTAGAATAATAAACCGAAGAATTTTAAAATATTGAAAATAACTTTTAATAAAAACTAGAATAAAAATTTGAAAATAACTTTTACCTGAGAATAAAGATGTGAAAGCGCCGGCTTTTCGGGATGGCGTTTCTTTAAACTGAAATTTCGGGAATAATTTAGTTTCTGAGGGTGGGATATAATCAGCAGCGAAATATATTCTATACAATCTGTAAATCAATCGATTCAGCTTGAGAAAACAAATCGATCGATACTGATTGTAACTACTTCCGGTTATTAAGTTCCGGTTTACAGAGCCTAATTTAGTTACCAGGGGTGGGGCATAATCAGTGGTGCTATTCTATTTTTTTTAACAACCGGCTCTGTATATATATATATATATATATATATATATATATACAAGGTGGTGCATTTAAAATTTGTCACCCTCTATATCTTCGAAACGACTGAGAATATGAGAAAACGCAAAAACACGTCCATCATTATTTTAAGGGGCTTGAATTTTGAGCTATAAAAGGTCCACCCCAGGTACCCCATAGGGGGGTACGTGGGGTCAATTTGAAAATTTTAAATGGCAAAGGGGGTCGAGTGATATATCGTTGGAAACGTCTCAACAAGAGAAATATTCTGCCGAAAGTTTTAAGTCTCTATGTTGACCCCATCCTAAATGGCGTGGGTTCACATTTGGTGTCCATAAAGTTCGTTGCCACCCAGTGTATCTTCGAAACAACTGCGAATATGAGAAAACGCAAAAGCACGTCCATCTTTATTTTAAGGGGTTTGAATTTTGAACTATAAATGCCCACCCAGGTACCCCAATAGGGGGTACATGGAGTCAACTTGAAAATTTTAAATAGCAAAGGGGGTCGGCTGATATATCGTTGGAAGGGTCTCGACAAGAGAAATATTTTGCTGAAACTTTCAAGTCCCTATGTTGACCCCATACTAAATGGTTGGGGTCCACATTCTTTCGAACAATATATCACTCGACCCCCTTTGCCATTTAAAATTTTAAAGTTGACCCTACGTTCCCCTATATGGGGTGTTTGGGGGTCCTTTTATAGCTCAAAATCCAAGCTCCTTAAAATAATGATGGACGTGTTTTTGCGTTTTCTCATATTCGCAGTCGTTTCGAAGATATAGGGGGTGGCAAATTTTAAATGCACCACCCTGTATATAGCGACATAACATAGATAATCTATAAATATATCCATTCACCTTGAAAAAAAAACAAATATATTGTTACTGATATTAACTTCTTCTTGTTACCGACTTCCAGTTTACGTAGCCTAATTTAGTTACCGGGAGAGGAGCATAATCCGCACAAAGACAGTGTATACAACAATTGATTCAGCTTGATAAAATAAATAGATCTATACCGCTTTTTACTACTTCCGGGTACTCACTTCCAGCGTAGAGAGACTAATTTAGTTTCCAGGGTGGTCTAGACTATAATCAGGAACAACACATAGACAATCTATATATCGATCGATTCAACTTGATAATATGCATCGATCGATATCAATTTTAAGTACTTCCGACTACCTATTTCCGATTTACAGTCTTATTCAGTTACTGAGGGTGGCCCATAATCAGCAATAGAGCATAGACAATTTATATTTCAATTGATTGAACTTGACAAAAGAAATCGATCAATACTGATTTTAACTACTTCCGATTTAGGGAGCCTCATTTAGTTGTCGGGGTGAGGTATAATCAGCAATGAAACGAACTATCTATATACCAATTGATTCTAATTGACAAACAAATCCATCGATACCCATTTTAACTACTGCTGGTTACCAATTGTCGGTCTACGGAGCCTAACTTAGTTATTGGGGTGGAGTACAATCAGCAACAAAATATATTCAGTCTGTATATCAATCGGTTTGGATCAATCGATCGTAAGTGGGTAACTGGAAGTAGTAAAATCGACTTTATCGGTTTTCAAACTTTATCGATTGATACATAGATTGCTTGGGCCTTATGCAGAGTTGTTCTGACGCGCCATTAGTACCATATTAAAGAGTTTGAATAACATATGTTTCCTGCAGTAGTCAGGCCTTTAGTATGACGCTAAGCGTACGTCAAAACGACTCTGCATAAGGTGGCTTATGTTTTGTTCCTGATTATATCTTACCCCGGCAACAAAATTAAGCTCTTAAACAGGAAATAGTCAAAATCGGAATCGATCGCTTTGTCTTGTCTTGTAATTTCTTTCTCTAGTAATTAAAAAATGTGTGTGTAAACCTATAAAGTAGAGATCTGGAGTTAAAGGATAGATTAGGCTATCACGTATACAAGATTAACTTGCACATGTCAATTAATGTTTCCAAGGAACTGTAATTTTTATAGCGATCCCGGGTTCGATTCCCGGTGGGGGCACTCGGTCGAAAAAGTGTAAAACGTTTTTTCAAGCCAGCCACCCTGAATGAGGTTTTCCTCATTCCCACCAGGCAAATGCCGGGGTGGTACCTAACTTATAGGTCCCAGGCCGCTTCCTTCCTTCCCCAATCCTTTCTTCCTTCCCTTTCCCCGGATAGTGTGCTCGCCGAGAGACGTCATCCCTCAAAATATGAAGGGCTAAATGGCCTTAGATGCCGAAAGGCCAGAAATCTAAATCCCCCTGTAATTTTTATAGTGCACAGACGCCAGATCATTCACATATGAAAATGAACATTGGCACAGTAAGTTTGTCAGAAGAGTTTTGTCGGCTTATGCAGAATAGTACCCCTTCAATTAAATGATCCATAAAATTATCATTCCTCCTGCGAAACGAAAAGCTCGACCAAAACTCATACTTACTCCCTATTTCTTACTATTGAGGTTAGGGTTGATAACTGCTCGAACCTCGAACTTATTACGAGTACCAAAACTCTTCTATTACTTGGCCAAAAGATAACGTAATGTGTGCAGAAAAGTATAAATATTTACTTTGAACCCAAAACTGTAATCTTCCTTCACTACGACAGTTTTTCCCCAAACTGTGGTCTGCAGAGCCTATGGATTCCAACGAGTGATTCTCAGAGCCTCCATCAACAGCAGTGACGAAAATGATAATTGTCAGCTGCTAAACAACATAGCATGACAAAAAATGAGTTGCTTCCTCCTTCTTGCGAGAAAAACGACACCATTTCGATCAAGCAGAAAAAGTTTTTCTAATAATAACTTACTAAAATATTACGATTACTAATACATGGATTTTTGTACGAAATAAAAAATAATCTTATTTCTCGTTTTGCACATGTCAATACATGCAATTAGTGATTATTTGTAGACGGGAAGCCTGACAAATTCCTCCTCCAGCTTTTCTTCTCTACCACTAACTCAATTCCTGCTTTCCGAGGCTCAAAAGAACGTTTTCTACTCCTCTAGAACTTTTCTTTAAAATTTTTATAGACGTTATCAGTACAATATACATCTCAACAAACATCGTATCAGCAACATAGATATAATAATAATAATAATACTAATACTACTACTACTACTAATAATAATAATAATAATAATAATAATAGAAATAGTAATAAATATCATAATACAGATAAATACAGTCTTGAAAATAGTCAGAATTTGATATGGGCTTAATTGGTCGTCCCTTCTCTAGAACATGTCCAGCAAACTTTCTTACTTCTAGAAGATGCACAAATAGAACATTGCATTTAACCGTACTCATATTATTTGTTTTGTTTTTCAGGTTCAACTAACAGATGCACATATCCATGCTCGCTTACAGTTTGCAAGGATGCACATCAACAAGCCACAAGAGTTCTGGAACCGTGTAATCTGGAGTGATGAGAAAGTATTTAGTTCAGACGAGGGAGGAAACCTGTGTGTGTGGCGGCAAAATAACACAAGATATCTTCCAGAGAACGTTCAGCCAACATATAGACAAGGCCATGTATCTGTGTGTGTTTGGGCATGGATGAGTGCAGATGGAGTTGGAGAACTAGTTGATGTATCATCTAGAATGAACTCTGATGAGTATGTTCAGGTTTTGGAGGACTGTATGTTGCCATCAGTGCGCTTGGTCTATCCTGCTGAAGAAATGCCACAAATAACTTTTATGCATGATAGTAGCGTTCATAAGGCACGAGTTACTACGGAGTGGTTAAATGAACATCCCGAAATTTCGGTTTTGGACTGGCCTGCAAAATCTCCAGACTTAAATCCAATAGAGAACCTTTGGGGCATGATTGTACGGGAATGGGATAACAGACAGGAGAGAACAAAGGAGGCATTGCTACAGCATGTGAAAGAGACGTGGGATAATATCAGGAACAGACCACGAATATGTGAGAGACTGGTATGTAGCATGCCAAATCGCCTTAGAGCTGTGATAGAAAACAATGGCTGGTGGACACATTATTAATCAGTGGATTAGTGCTACTTACTTGCTACTACTAGTGACTATTACTACTACTACTACTATACTAGTGACTAGTGTCATGAGGTCTAGTAATAAATAACTTCCGATGGAGGTAGGCAGAATATTTTGTGTGTGTCTACCCATTATGAGCCACAACAAATGCGTTGTTGCTTTCCGTAAATAGACTATGGTTCAGTGAGTGTTCTGTCAAGTGTAGTGTATGGTGTACAATATATTAAAGTGTTGTTCATACCCCTAAACTAGAGAGTGAAGAAGTGCATATAGATTATGTGATGCTTTGGAAACGTAAACAAAGGAATAGCGATGAGGCGAGTGCGTAATATATCCAGTGTATACGGTAAAGGACTGATATTCGTGCTGGTAATTAAAACTTGGTTTGTAAAATTTAGATCTGGAGAAACGACCTTAAAAGACGAACAGAGGGCGGAACATCCTTTCGACGTTTGAACGCAATATGAAAGCAAAATTCACACCAAACAACAAGAGATATAGACGGAAGGTTGAATACATCATAGTGAACTCTTTACCATCACCTAAAGAAGTTAGGGAAAGTCAGCAAGGTAGCAGTAGGAGTACTTCACAATCGCAATGAACGGAATAAAACACATCGCATGTCAATCTCTACAAGTCTGTTCTCACGGGTAAATGTCAAACTATAAAATAGAATGTTAATATATATACTACGTATAAAGGCACTGAGAATAGTAGTTGTACCGATCAATAATGCGGATCGTTGTCAATAGATGGAGTTGCCGTAGAATGTTATAATGTGACGTGCTGTGTGGGTTATTTCGTTTCAATGATAAGAAACGTCAAATTCGCCGAAGTCAAGTGGGGAAAAAGTGTCAACGTCATAGATATATTTACGCTGAACATGGCATAGTTCGTGCCAACAAAAGCAGCATATGCGAGAGGTGTTAATTCATTACTTTATTTTAAAGAAAAGCACTCCTGAAAGGTATCGTATATTCCGGGAAGCATATGGTTAACATGTGCCATCTCAAGATACGTATGAACAATGGGTTAAACGCATTACAACTGATGATTTTGATGTGAACGATAGCGAACGACCAGGTCAAAAAAAAAGTTTGAAGTCGAACTACTGCAAGCATTATGGGATGAAGATGCGTGTCAAACTCAAAAACGACCGCCGCACTATGAAACGTTGCTCAGGAAACACCTTCTGATCGTTTCGAAGCAATGGGAAGTGAGTGACACATCAGCTTACCGAAAGACAAATCGAAACTCGAAAAGTCACCAGTGAATTCTTGCTTTAACGAAACTAACGAAAGTACTTTCTACATTGATTAGAGACTGACAACAAGAAGGAGATTTATTGTGAACATCCTCAATGTACCAAACGTACAGCGTGGGTTGATCCATGTCAACCATCAACATCGACTGCACAGCCAAATTGGTTCGGAAAGAAGACAATGTGGGATCACAATGGGAGTGGGATCTGTGTGTCTGGCGTCAATCTAAACATGCTTTGATCGTCAATCTAAACATGCTTTGATCGTCAATCTAAACATGCTTTGATCTGCATGAGTCAATCTAAACATGCTTCGATCGTCAAGTGCCCGCAATGGGCAACAACACATGACAAGCTAATTTTGCTTTATGATTACGCAGCAATGCACAATTCAAAACATTTTAACAAGAAAAAGGATCTTGCCTGCAAAATATTAACTCACGTCCCGAATTCACCAGACCTTGCCCCTTCAGATTACTAATTGTTCTGATCGATGTCACACACACTTTCTAGGCAGGACTTCACAACGTATGAAGAAGTGGACAAGTGGGAATCTGAATAGTGTGCCTTCAAGGACGCAAAGTGCTATTAAGACGGTATTGACAAATTATTACCTGAAAGATGGGAGAAATGTGTAGCTAGTGATGGCCATTACTTTGAATCAAGTGCATGTGATGTTTCTGTTAAACTTATCGTGTTTTCTTTGATTACAAAAACCGCATTATTAACCGGTACCTCTACTATCTAAGACAACCAGACCCGCAGCCAGTCACCAAATTGTGGTTAACCATAGAGCCGTAAGTAGGGCCAATATAGATATTAGGGGGGCGAGACTTATCCTTCTCTATAGTAAGCATTATATATTAGAGGAGCAGCACTGTCATGCCTCCCGTAGTTGCAGGTCTGAACAGAAGGGAATGGTAAATTATACTAGACGTGTTATTATTCTAGGACGAAGAGGGTATGGCCGTCGTAGCCCCCTTTGGATACGGCCCTGGGTATTTTGACTTGTATAGTAGTATTAGAAGTACCAGTAGTGACTAGTAGTAGTAAGTCAGTAGTAATAGTACATTGATTAATAATGTGTCCGCCAGCCATTGTTTTCTATCACAGCTCAAAGGCGATTTGGCATGCTACATACCAGTCTCTCGCATATTCGTGGTCTGTTCCTGATACTATCCCACGTCTCTTTCACATGCTGTAGCAATGCCTCCTTTGTTCTCTCCTGTCTGTTATCCCATTCCCGTACAATCATGCCCCAAAGGTTCTCTATTGGATTTAAGTCTGGAGATTTTGCAGGCCAGTCCAAAACCGAAATTTCGGTATGTTCATTTAACCACTCTCTGGTAACTCGTGCCTTATGAACGCTACTATTATCATGCATAAAAGTTATTTGTGGCATTTCTTCAGCAGGATAGACCAAGCGCACTAATGGCAACATACAGTCCTCCAAAACCTGAACATACTCATCAGAGTTCATTCTAGATGATACATCAACTAGTTCTCCAACTCCATCTGCACTCATCCATGCCCAAACACACACAGATACATGGTCTTGTCTATATGTTGGCTGAACGTTCTCTGGAAGACATCTTGTGTTATCTTGCCGCCACACATACAGGTTTCCTCCTTCGTCTGAACTATATATTTTCTCATTACTTCAGATTACACGGTTCCAGAACTCTTGTGGCCTGTTGATGTGTGTCTATGCAAACTGTAAGCGAGCATGGACATGTGTACCTGTTAGTTGAACGTGAAAAACAGAACAAATAATATACGTACAGTTACATGTCTCTGCACTGCATTCCAGATCAAAAGTTGTTTTTATTTTTTCTGCAGGGAACATGTTTGCTATGTTTGCTTTAATGCTCGACACATTTTCATCTTCGTTTTCACGTGCGGTCTATCCAGTTTCTGTTTATGTGAAATTCCTATTCCCCTTTCTGCTTCGAATCGTTCAATTCAATGTTTTACTCTTTTTAATACCCAGTCCCATGGATCGAACAATTTCCTTTGTTAGCATTCCACCCTCCCACATCCCAACTATTGCTCCTCTAGTTATAAGGGACAAATAGCTTCTCATTCACTTTTTATTATGAAATCAATTTGCCGCACACAACAAACGGTCTTTTCTGCAATTAATGTGTGTTAAGAGTTGTAAAAGTAGAGTTCTTTACTTCAAAAAGGGTCAAACTGGCAAGAAAAGTAGCTACATGTCAGTAAATTCGGCAACAGCCCCGCTTAAATGTGTTCATAGTTACTGAGTTCAATACTATGGATAACGTTACATACTATTGGTATATTTTAGAAACAGATTTCAATTGAGATGTGACTTTGTATATTCATTAGCTGTTCACTTCCTGCTAGTAACAAATTGTTTGCAACTTTCCTCTATGCAACATATTAAGACTATACTATCAAGTACAATGTTTGTGTCTTCTGATATGCAATTGCTTATAAGTGAATAAAGTATTTTTAAAGAAATGGTTAGCGTAACAACCGCTTCTCAGGTTCAAATCCAAATGGAGGTTTGTATTTAGTAGAAAAATATTTTATAGCACTATTCTACATATACTGTTGATAATAAATAAATGCAAACTTACCCTTTCAGACACGAACATGACAAACACGTTATGAGTTTTACTTTCCAACATTGTAATAATTTCAAGTTTCTGCCAAGCTAAGCTCGAAAGATGCCACGGAAGATACCTTTTCTGGAAACAATTCGGTGTGTTTCTGACCTGTCATTACTTCGTTCTGGATGCATTTTTGCTTCAGTTTTAGGATCAGATGTAGTCACCAAGCTTAGATAAAGTGCTACATTTGACTCTGATAGTCCTGTTATTTTAGATTTTATTAATGCGCAAAGTTCATTTCATCAGTTACTCTTTTATGAACATCAGAAGTTTTATGGTGCTTCCCGTGCATATGGAAAGCTGAAATTTAGTATTGGTACGCTTGGTTTAGTGTGCAAGTAACAAACAATCACTTTATATTTCCATCCCTCAATACCTAAGAGTGGGGTGTGCAGATTATATAGCAACAACCAGAAACGAAAGAAATGAAGAACGGGAAAAAAATGAAACCACATTAAACATTTCATGGAAAAGATGTAGTCACGTCATGAGATATCTTCACACTCGGAAAGTTATTGTATGTCTTACAGGACCGATTCTATTCTGCTTGAACGCTTGCACTTTTACTATCGGAACACTACAGACCTCTTACTTAGCTTTATGACTTGGCCAATACGCAGCGAATCATTGACGCTACAGCGCGCTGTCTTTTATATTACAATGTTCACATTTCTTATTGAAATGCCTATTACATTCACATATTAAAGAACAGTTTGCAGCAATTTTGAAGTGAATATGAATATAAGTGTAGCAGCATGCCTATTGATATACTCGATCTAAATTCATATACGGATAACGATGGTAGGTTTTAATAGCTTCAGAGTTCCGTAATAGCCAAATCATGTAAAATATGAAGCCGTATGTTCATCTTTCGTAAATAGTTTACAAATTTTGTAGTTTATTTTACAAGTGTTGTGTAAGTGATTTGTGGCGTAATCTTAACGAAGGGGACTATCAAGAAGACCACTTCAGTTCGATTCCCGTCGTAGTAGTTGCTTTTATTGTTCGATTTATTGTAATGTTATTTTTACTTTTATTATTATTATTATTATTATTATTATTATTATTATTATTATTATTATTATTATTATTATTATTATTATTATTGCAAACTCGATGATATGGCTACATCTTTTACATGTACTTTTTAATGGAATTTCAAGTCTTGTTGAAGAAGCAACATACTTCACTGTAAGGGCTTAGGGAAGGTAAATGTCATGTTTTTTGTTTTTAAATTTGTATTTGGACGCAAAACCAAGCCTGGATACAAAATGCCCTTGATTGGGGCCGCGGTGGCTCAATGGTAGAGCGTTCACTTCCGGTGCATGGGCCCCTTGGTTCGATCCCAGCTCGCGTCAAGTGGACTTTGTATTTGACAAACAACGTCTGCGTAGGTTTTCTCGGAGTTCTCCCGTTTCCTAATACTTTATTCATTCCACCAATTCATTCATTTCTCGTCATCATTGTCTCATTTAGCCTAGCCGGCATAACCGTGGGACGTAAAACTGAAGAATTTAATTTTTATTTTCACTTAAATTTCCCCTTTTTATACCTACGGAAAGTATCCTAAAGGTTTCGATGATCATAAGAGAGTAAGTTAATAAGTGGCGAAATCAATGAACTTCGCGTATTAACAACATCTAAAGTAACAGGGTGTCGGAAAACCTCATGAAGTATTTTGGTGGGAGATAACTAATGATGATTTGTGGATATATTAGTTATTCGGATCTTTGCAATTGTTATGTCATAAATAGCTAAGAGGTTGAGCGTCTTGTGTATTAATATTGCTCTTCGTGTGGTTTTACAGATTTGACAACACATAGAAGATAGAAGACCAAAAATCGCATTTTCACCATATGTTATTATTGTTTTACTTCAGGAAAGGGAAGAACGTGCGAAGAGCCTTTGTGATTTTAACTGTCTTCAATGTTTCTGTCTTCTTGTCCCTGTTCTTACTGGGGAAACTGTTAAGTGAGTGAAACGACTAACATTAAGTGAAAGGAATAAAAATCGGAAACATAAAGTACTGAAGACGGTTCGCAAAATTAGTTAAATTTGAACATATTAATCCAGTAAGATTCGAGCCAAGAGGAGTGCCTGTTGAGGGTTCGAAGCCCTCTAAAGATCAGATTCTCCCTCATGTTCTTGCGTGTTTGTACGTCTTTTTGTTTTTCAATTTGAAGTTAAACTCGCTGCCACACGCTAGGGGCTCCGTCTCCAGATTCCCGGTCATGGCTTTGCCATGAACTGTGTAAACTTCTAAAAAAAGTAGTGTAGACGAATTTACTTCCTTTTACAGCAGGCACTTGTCACCAAGCACACTTCAATTCAAACGGTATTATTTCTTGCATATCATCTTGAACTGCACAAACTACACAGTTTTATTACAAGACCAAATTTTACGTTGTCTCGTGTCGATAGTATGTCATGCAACTGATGTCTCCTCTCGAAACCTACATATGTTTGTATTCAAACAGTTCTGTCTCGTCTCGAAGCTTCACACTAACATACTGCCTTGTCTCGAGACCATCTCAACTGTTGTCGTATAAACAGTTGTCCCATTACGTATGTAACAACGAAAATATTTTGTTCGCGCAATACAAACAGAAACTACTATCCTAATACAAAGCAATGGTAATAAGGAAAATGCAAGAGGAAACAAGGTTTTGCCGGGAATTGAAACCAGACCTCACACTTAGTAAGCGGATGTGTTACCTCTCACCCAAGGTACTAACTGGATTAATAATCGTTCTATTACCCTCCAAATAGTACATAACAAGGCAGATCAAGTAATTCAACAACATGGCAACTTTGCATTCAAGACGGTGACTTTTCCAATGATTTGTTTCTTCACTTAAACTACCTTTCAACCTTCATGATATAGCAAAACTTGACTCTCCTATCGCTACAAACATTTCAACAGCCATATTGAATCAAAAGTTACTACTTTTTCAAAATGTCGGATTTTTCCCTTACTTATGCTGTAATCTACACATTTGGACGAAATTTCGTTATTACACCATCTCTGTAAGTAGGCTAGAATTAGAGCACCCTTGAACCTTTCAATGGACAGTTTTACACACAAGATTTCTTCAACTTTATTCAACTTTAAGCACGTCTCGCAAATTACGCATCAGAATAAAAATGAGTACGAAATTTCGACTTTCTAGCAACAGCAGTTTCAAATTTCACATTTTTCGATTTTAGCGGCCGAACTAAAACGAATTTTAGTGCTCTTGTTTTAACATAAACTACGTTTCTTTCTTGAATGCTTCAGGAAAAAATAACGTTTCAATGATATGTGGAACTACCATAAAAACGAACGTTTCGAAACGACGAAAAATTTCGACACTTCATTTGCATGGAAAGAGGCGCCCGTGTCACGATATCGAAGTTTTCCCGTTACACACACGATATCTTGAACATGTGTGCAAAGTTTGGCGTTTTCGGTAAGTGTGCGAACAAGTGTGATTCCTTCTTTAGATGTATATAATTCTCTGGACTATTCTTTCTAATAATTTCACTATTTTATCATGACTAAAATCAGAGTTTTCCGTTATTATTACAACATTCGATTGGTAAAGAGTGTGCGATTTGCTGAATTCTCTGTACATCGAGTTTTTTTCTTTCTAAGCGTCAGTTTCTCAATGTTGGACTAGCCGGTTCCATTCCTGCTGAGGTAATTATGGAATTTTTATCATTTGTAATATTGATACTTCTGATGCATACTAACATGACAAATGTTCGATTTCTCTGATTCTTAGAGTTGAGACGATTTCTTCAGAGGTTAAAAACCAACAACAAGAAGTTACGTCATTAGTATCAACCTTGATTCGTACTGTCTGGGAACGTAAAGTGATTAGCCAAGAATTGATGAATACGTAAGGTATATCGTTAGTATTGATCAAAAATACGACTGATCAAACCAAAGGTTATTGTTTCCCAACAATTGCTTATTTTTCTACTACTTCTTCTACTACTACTGCTGCTAGAAATATTAATGTTTTAAGCAATTCACCACTTCAGATATGTTCCATATCAACAAAAAACTTGAAATTGAATAATCAAAAACTTCATATAATACAAAATATGTAGCCAAGTCTTGACTTTACAATAATAATAATAATAATAATAATAATAATAATAATAATAATAATAATAATAATAATAATAATAATAATAATAATAATAATAATAATAAAGAAATAACACACTTACAATACCACTTACGTAAACAACACCATCCAACAAAGAAAAAATAATTGCCACGATGGGATTTGAATACGGATCTCTGCCATACGAGTTTCATGCTTTGTCAATCTTTTTTTTTTTTTTTTTTTTTTTTTTTACAAAAAATTTGCCCCAACCGTGCTATTATTCGCCAGTGGTACCTCACTTCCTTGCGATTTATTTCAAACACGACAGAGACACGACCACAGAAATATCGAGGACAGTTAAAATTCCGACCTTGTTCTTCAGAGTGATTCGAATCCCCAATGGACTTCACCTCACATTCATCAGTAATTTGCCACAAATTCTTCATACAAAGATAAGAAAATAAGATGTTAGGAAGATACAAATAGAGCTTTCTGTTTCTACACGTCTTGCTACAATTCAAACCATGCGAGAATGTCTGCTGTCTTTTCTTCTTTGGAAATTAGAAGTTAGATTGATTTTGACTTCAGTTTAGCATCCCTTTCAGCAGCGAGGCTATATGAGACATGGAACATCTGATTAAGGTGGAGTCCAAATCACATAAGCTCCCTCCGGGAATCGAACCTGGGTCTCCCATGCCAAAAGCGCGGGCGCTAACCGCTTAGCCAGGAAGAAGCTCCGCTGACCAAGGAGTTCACATTTGTAATAAAATAAGACTGTGAAATTATCACTAATCGGAGTTTGAATTTCTACGGTCCATCACTCAAGTACCGCTCTGTTACAATATGAGTACAGCAGTGGATCTGACCTTCGCAATATACAATCATACAATGGTTAAGTGTTTGTAATGGGCGAAATTGCATTGAATTTAAATTCAATCTGGCTTACAAATACTTTTCAGTCGAAAATGGGATGAAATTTGAAAGTCTCAAATCAAAGTAGACCAACGTAAAGAATAGAAAAAACTAAAATTTTTCATGCAAATTTAAGAATTCCGTGCAAAGGGCAACTCCACAAAATGCATTGTTGTCTCCTTACTTTCTTGAACTATGGATACCAGGATCAATATGGGCATGTAGAAAACCGGTAGTATCCGTAGGTCGCGAATACATTGGCTTCGATTTCACAAAGTGAAGTGTGTTCGAACAGGAGTCGAAAAACGGATCTATGGTTCCGACAGTGTTATCATTTCTCGGTTCAGCGTGCGCCACTGAAGATATTTCTGTGGACATCTTTGAGTCTGTCTTCATCTTCTCACTCTGCTACGTAATTCTATGCCGCACAGTACCCAAGAAACTACCCCGATTATCCAGTAAGGTCCTCAAGATGTGGCGAGAACCGGCTCAGAAGCGCGGATTGCTTATCTGTGAGGGCCGCGTATATCTAACGATCGACGGGCCCCTCGGGCATTGTGGGACGGGCCGAACGTACAGACACGCTACTTTCCTATTATGGCATGTTCCGTTTGAGGTTGTTGCAGTGCCAGGGCCCAAAACAGCCAGAAACTGCTGATCGCTCTCGGCTATTTCGTCCACTGCGTCAGTTGAGCCTGGTTTGGGTGTGTGTGCGTGTCAGGGAGCAAGTTGAACTACGCGTCTCACATAAAAAAAAACTCCTAGCTATGGGCTTGCTGCATATGGCAACTAAGCCCAAGAATGGGTTGCAGTTGAAACCAAACCAAGCTCATCTGGCACATGGGTCGAAATAGCAGAGAGCGATCAACAGTGTCGGCCGTTTTGAGGTCTGGTACTGGAATAATTTCAGGTGTGAACATCGAGGTTTGCATATTCAAAAACCAGCGTGTCCCTATGTGCTCCTCATATCCACAATGCCCGATGGGCTCGTCGGTCACTGGAAATACTCATCCGAACAAGTAAGCAATACTTCCTTCTGGGCCGGTTCTCGTCACTTCTTGTGAGGACCCTGCTGGATAATGGGGCTAAATTCGTGGGTAATATGCGGTATAGAATTACGCAGCAGTCAGGAGATGAGATCAAACCCAAATATTTGTAGAGAAATCCTCTCCGGTTGCGCACGGTGATCTGAGAAGTGTCTTCAGTGTAGGCACTGTCTATCGGTTTTTTGACTCCTGTTCGAACACATCTCATTTTCTGACATCGAAACCAACGTATTCGTGACCTGGAAAGCCTACCGATTCTCTACATATCCGTACCGACCATGGTGCTCACCGGTCAAGAAAGTGAGAAGTCACTGGAATTGTCCTTTAAAATGCCCATGTAATTAAGCTAACAGTACAAATTTTATGTCCATTTTCCTTACAAATTTATGATTTGATATCAAACTTTGTATTTCAATTTTGCTATCCGTTAACACTGCACAATATCAAATTTCCTATTTGAAACTTACATCTACATAACCATATTAATTTTCTAATTCAAAAGCTCACCACTTGCATTCAACTTATTACATCCAAAAATACAATATTTGTTGGGAAAATGCACACACAAATCAGGATTTAATCGAATAATAGAAGTTTTCTCTTGCGAGTTTCAATAATAGTAATAATGATAATAATATCCAATGTTACAAATTTTTTTTTCTGTCTTTCCAAAATATACAGAGAGTTGTATTTATAAATACGATACAAATTAAGCAAGTGGAATTTTAATTAGATAAATGCCATGAAATCACTGAGAGACATCGTATATTGTAAAATTAGTACTCAATACTAGTATGTATTACAATAAATTCTTCCATTATTTTACCAGTTACGGGTAGAGAACAAAGAAAATATTTAAACAGCATTGTTTGAATATTAATTAACAAAATAAAGTCACAAAAGAATTATAGGAATTAAACAAATAGTTGAAAATAGACTGACAATAATTATGTCAATGAAATTTCACTTCCAAAAATAAAAATTATTATTAAATATAAGTTCAAAACTTATTTATATTCAAATCTTCTGCTTCCATCTTATTAAATATTTGTTAATGAAATCTATAGCCTATAAATAAAAATGAAAAGATTCTACTTTCTTCAGGTTGTCTTCAAGTTCTCCTTATGCCAGTTTAAAGTGTTCTATCTAAGGTAAAAGATTTCTTCAAGCTTATGGGAAGAAGGGAAGGAACTCAAAATACTGACAGCATTGCCTTTTTGTATGGCTATGCTTACGCGTTGCAGTAAAAATTGATAGCTTCTAGGGTCTCCTGTTTTTGCTGTCAGACTTGCTCCTAGTTCTTTCAAAAAATCCATTGCTTCTTTGCTGAAGACACCTGTTGTTTCGGTAGCAAAGGCTATAAAATGATGGTCTTCTTTAAGTTTAGAGTACTTTGAGTGTTTGCGTGAACAAGCCGCTTCAGCTGCGCTCCCTGCTTTTATACTTGTGGATTGTAGATAAGATGGAGCAAACGTATCCACACATGTGACATCCCAGACTAATCTTAGACCCTTTTTCCACGGAATTAATGTTATTCCGTCTGGCCGTTTACCATCGTTCCTGAACATTCCTGGAGGTTCTAATATACTCGGAAAGTCGATGCTTGCAAGAGTTCTTTTGAGTATGTTGTTTAATTCGCTATGACGTGCAAATCTTCCTCCACTTTTGTTGCAGCTCAAAGCATGAAGACCTTTCTTGTCCATCTTGTTGTTGCAGGTGCAAATAAATTCATGACAAATATTCAGGCCTAAGCGCAATCCTATGCAGATTTTGAAAAAGTTGTCATTCAAGAATGTCCCTATGTTTATAGATGGTGTTGACTGTAGCCATGATCCTGATTCCTTCTCTCTTAAAGCTTTGATGCGTGCACTTTCAATGTTGTTTTCAGCGACTATTTCGTGTTCGATTACCTCGTTTAGAATAATTTGATCCCATTGTTTCTGTGACTCTTTTAAAACCGGGGTTTTTCCATCGTAAATGCCTTTCCAAATTTCCAAAGCCTCTGCCAAATGGCTTATTCCCACTTCGTCAACTGGATAATTTAAAATTTTGGAAACGAGTGGCAACGCTCCGTGGCAAGAGGAAATGAAGGCAGGAAGGCATAGGTCTGAAGCCTTTCTTATGCCTAAACCACCAACTCTGATGGGAAGGCTTGCTTGAGTCCATTGCGTTTCGTTGATATTGAAGTTTATTGTTGATTGTAACGCTTTCTTCAGTATGTGATCCATTTGTAAAAGTCTGGAGGGATTGACCCATGTTGGAACTGTTCGGAGAAAGTAGGTTTGTTTAGGAATGCCGAAGCAATTTTTGAGCAAAAAGAAAGCAATGTGGGCTGGTAAACTTTCTGTTACAAATTGTACACAACAATTAGTCTTATTCGAAAATACATATTATATATTGGAAAAATATAAAAATGGTTGATTCTTCGCCTATCTGCAATAACGTACATTTGGTAAGAGGAGGGTGAATACAGTAGGAAGATTTCGTCCAAAGCTTTTCCTGGGGGGAGCGTTCCAAACATCACTGCTACGTTCCCTCTTTGCACACCCATACTTATTCTTTGAATAAGATAGGATGAAGCTCGGGTGTCGCCTGTGTTAAGAGTTATGCGGTGTCCAACCTCTTTAATGAAGTTTAGACCTTCCTGACCCAAAGAGCCTCAAGTTTCAATGGTGATGGTGACGAAGTGGTATATTTTCGTCTCTTTTCATATTCTCTGCGAGTAGCAGCCGTCCCAGCTTTTGGGGAAGAAGGAGGAGGATTAGAAGGGGCTAGGGTATCAGTAGAAGTAAAATCCCATATTAAAGCCTTCCCTCGTTTTCAAGGCACCAAAGACATCCTGTCTGATCTCTTGCCATCAGAGCGACTACACCCCATTGGCTCTCTCATGGAAGGTGTTCCAGAGTATATTAGAGCTCTCATTATGATGTCGTTAACAGTGGAGTGTCGAGAGTATCTGCCAGCACTGTGAAGACATAATAGGCCATGTATGTCTTTCTTATCTACTAAACTTCCGCAAGCAGGGCACTGGTGTTGTTCACAGACATCTGCTCCCAAACGTAACGCACAAGCGATTCGAAAACTTTCTTCGGGAAGATGCAGCCCTAAGGATGGAGATGGGATAGCTTCAGGGGACTAGGTACCTGTTTCAGGGGAAGAAGTAGCAAGAAGACGTGCTTTATCTTCAGGATTGGTGGAGGACTGAAGAATAGAAGATAATCTGGAGTCTATAAGAAGAGCGTCCCATGAAGATTGAAAACTTCTCTTGTCAAGATCAGGTAGATTGAGTCCGCCGCACGATGTCCACTGGGAGATACAATCATTTATCTCAGATTCAGAATCCTGAAGAATATCCTGGCGAAGAAGAGAATAATCAAAGGCTATACATGGATGAAAGGAAAGATGGAGTAGCTAAGTCAAGGGCTTGACGAATTCCTAGACAATATGACTTGATTGTTTTATGCTCTGAACACTCCATATAATAAACACAAGCTTCAGGAATTCTTTAGTAGAATGCAGTAGATATAAATTGCGAAGCACTGTATTTTTTCTCAATTAATAATTGTTTATCAATATGTTTCTCAACTAATATTGATCGTTTTCGATTACTTTTACAAATCAACATACAACCAATTTCCAATATATAGAAAATGCTCCCCCCCTTAATAAAAAAAATTAAAAAATGCTAGAACATGTGCTGTATATTTCTAATAAAAGCTAATATAGTGAATTTCAGCTCTCTAAGTTGAACGGCTTGTGAGACACTCAATTTCTCGAAAAAATTCCTACCACTACCCCCTTAAAATATGAATTATAATGAAAGCAATACGCATATTATAAGTTCCAAGTTGGAATTGGGGCCTAACTATATACCAGAAATCATTTCATTTGACTTTGCAATTTGGCCGTGATGATCAAGCACACATAGATACATTCAATTTTTTTATATGATAATTAATATATTACAGGTGATTCAAAAATATTTTTTTCCAGTAGTTAGCTCTCTAAAAACTCAGAGTCTGTGTCTCAAAAGCCTAGTAGTAAATCCTATTGTTATTATAATAATTGCAAATATCAATATTAAACAAATTCACCAGTGTTAAGAAGAAGCCGTCTACAATGCACTGAGCAGAATGAATCGGTCGGTGAGTCAGAGTGGATCGTTGGGTCAGAGCAGTTGAGAGTGGGTAATGTTTCGCAGTAAGTCATGTCCTGTTGACCCACGACCCAGTGACCCACTCATACATCTTGACCCAATTGACCCACTTCATCTCTGGACTGGACACACGGATAAAGCAGTCATATATGTAACTTAACCTTCCTGACTTACTTAACCTCCACTAGTTTAAGATAATCAAAAAATGCAAGAACGCAATTATTAATTCAAATGCAAAAACGCAATTATTAATTCAAATGCAAAAATATAGAAATGTATTTTCAACGGAACAAAACAACACTTACCAGCCCAGATTTGAACCCGGGTTGCTCCACTCAGCAAGCAGACGTCTTACCGACTTATCCACGCCAAAACTTGCTATTTTTGGTATTGAAGCTTTATTTAGACTGTGCGTGTTACGTAACAACGCTACAAGATGTCATTACTGTTGTGACCACCTCCTTCAATACCAGTTTCGTAAATTTACGACATTACTCTTTTAATCCTCAATCAATCCGACATATATATATATATATATATATAGTCGGATTGGCTATATAGTCGGATCGAAAGTTCCGGAACGGCTAAATATCGCGAATAGAATGCGTTTTTTTATAATTTGAAAGATACAAAAGTTGCAGGATATCAACAGACCAATCGGAAGCACGTGCCTGTCAAAATATGTGCGGCCCTGTGTGGGCCTCACGGGGCCCAGCTTTGATTTTTCAAATGAGAACCCCCATTTTTTATTACAAATTCGGTATCTCCGAAGCAAACTAAATCAAAATATGTACTGCTTAAAGTGATAGGATGTAAGTACCAGGTCCTACAGGGCCGCAAACACTATAAGGGTGAGTAGTGTGAAAGGTTCTGGAACAGCTAAAAATCTGTTAGAATGCGTTTTCTGAAAATTTGAAAGGTACAAAAGTAGCAAGATATCAACAGTCCTATCCGAAAATCGTGCCTGTCAAAATATGTGCGGCCCTATGAGGGCCCCACGGGGCCTAACCTTGCTTTTTCAAATGAGAACCCCCATTTTATTACAAATTCGGTATTTCCAAAAAAAAAAAACTAAATCAGAATATGTACTGCTCAAAGTTGTAGGATGTAAATACCAGTCCCTACAGGGCCGCAAACACTATAAGAGTGAGTAGGGTGAAAAGTTCCGGAACAGCTAAAAATCTGTTAGAGTACGTTTTTCTGAAAATTTGAAAGGTACAAAAGTAGCAAGATATCAACAGTCCTATCGGAAGCTGGTGCCTGTGCAAATATGTGCGGCCCTGTGTGGGACCCACGGGGCCTAACCTTGATTTTTCAAATGAGAACCCCATTTTATTATAAATTCGGTATCTCCGGAACAAACTAAATCAGAATAAGTACTGTTCAAAGTTGCACGTAGACACAGCCGTAACGTAAGTTCGAATCCACTCAAAGAACGTAAGTTCGAATCCACTCAAAGAAAAACGATTTTTTTAAATAATGCATACAACACGTGAGAAGTGGTAAAAGAGAGCGTATTACCCGTTTGAAACGTTAAGAGAAAACGAGGCAAAAATTCCAGTGACATTTATTAGAGAAGTGAAACAATGAAAACGAGGTAGCAGGTATATGTAATCAGGGGTATGTATCAGAGGGCGGTGATCGGAAAAACGAAATCTTCCCGAATTTCACACATGTGAGTCTCTACAACAGACAAACTTCTTCAGAAATATGCTTATTGCAGAGACCATGATACACCACCGATTGCGCTAGCCAAAGTTTGTTTAACAAATGGTGAAGTGCTTTTTCCTTAGAACGATAAATCAAAAAGTGTATACTGCAGATCAATGAAGTGTTTCGAATTTCCTGATAATTTCCCTTCCTTTTCCAAATTAACATGCATAAATCGTCTCTATCATGATACAAGTGCTTGGGTCTACTTTCTTAAGGATCGCCCATTTAGTATAAGAAGTCACTCTTTGATTCTTCACGATTGCTTTGAAAAAAAACTCTAAAAAAATTTGAAAGGGGACAAGCTCTAAATAGGCGGTCAATATGTGAAAGTGACATCGTGATTGTCTTTCCGATCACCACGGGAAATCGAATGAACCGTTTGAAATGAATATTTGAATACATTTAGTACTTGGAAAAAATGATTAGCTGACGTCTACTGGAAACTTGACAAAACTTCACAAACATATTATGAATTAATATTTTACTCGTAGTTAAAAATGGCTGCTTTATTGGATAAAGAAAAAAACAAAAAAGACTTAAGCAGGAATCGAACCCAGGACCCTTTACACCTGAGACGTGGATCTTTCTGAATCTGCCACGCCTTCACTTGGTTACTTTACGCTTCGTCTCATACATGAGGCGAGCTGGAACCTTTAAGGCACTTTTCCCCCAATATTTCTGGCAATTGCGCTACTCGAGTTTGTAATATTAACACTTTAAACGTGCAGTACTACCTCCGAAGTATATCCTCGAAGTTTATTTTAAAAAGTCTGCTTTCCCCTTGTTAGTTAACTCTCGCCGGGCTTTTCTCACCTTACTTCAGGGTGCGAAATCATTTGAAAATAGTGGGGGGGAAGAAGTTCAGCGTCCACACTAATGCTTCGTGGAGCCTCCAAAAAGGTTGAAATTTTAATGAATTATTATTATTATTATTACTAGTAATAATAATAATAATAATAATAATAATAATAATAATAATAATAATAATAATAATAATAATAATAATAATAATAATTAATGTTCAAACTACTCGACATTATTTAAAAATACTTTAATGTTATTTATTCATTTAACCAAGATTGATAACATATCTACTGCATTTAATATACACTTCGGTGCGTATGGTCCAGGGTTAGAGTCCCGTAGGACCACAGTACCCTTGTGTTTACCATCATATTGAAGACTGCATTCACGAAAATGCGGTAGAGATCTATAAGCCAGAAATAATAGTCCTTGAGAACCAATGTCCCAACCAAGCATTAGAACTACTAACTTGAAGCGCTTCACCTGGCCAGCCATAGATCCCCATGAGCAGTAGAGTCAGAGCATAGTTTTTATTATTTATGAAATCCCCGTTTCTTCGCTAAGTATTTAGTATTTCAGTTTGGTCGCTCAGATATCCGATCACTTATGTAAGTCTAAATAATACTATGTATTTATATTGTTTTATTAGCAAGAATATATTATTATAAATAACAGATATAATTTTAATACAAATACTTGATAGACAACAAAAAGCCGTGCTGCCTCAGTGGTTGAGCGCTCACCTCAGGTGCGTGGAATCCCTGGCTGGATCCTAGCTCGCGCCAAATTCTGCTTGTGGTATACAAACAATTGTGTGTGGATTTTCTCGGGGTCCTCCCGCCTCCTTCCACTATCTTAATCCACCATTATTATCTATCTCATCATGACCGTCTTCCTTAGTTTTACTGAATATTCGTAGGTCGTTAAACCTTAGAAAATGAAAGCACAAATACAACAATACGATTGATTTGCTTATTTAAATTTAGTGTGCCTTTTCAGCAGCGAAGCTATGAGATGTGGACTTACAGTTTAAGGTGGAATCCGAATCAAGGTAATCGTTCAAATTTTTGTAAGGCGCTTCCACCGGGAATCGAACCCGGGAACCCGTGCACCGAAGATGGTGCGCGAATGCTAGCCAGTAGACTAGCGGAGAGAGCCACAATAATACGGGTAATGAATGATTGTGTTACTCTATTTATAGACCTAAAATATAGTTTCAATAACGTATCTTACCTTAGAGAAAAAATATAAGATTAAACTTCACTTTCTTTCCGTGTGTAACGAGAGTTGAACATGTGATGGCCAGAAAAAGCCCACGTATGAGCAGCAGTAACAGCATCCCATAATTTTAAAGGAGATCCACTGAGTTTAATTGTTAATAAAGATTGAAAGGTACTCGCCAACATACGGGTTCTTTCGAAACTTTTAATATGAACAACACTGAATCCACGTTCACAGGCAGCAGTTGATAATGGCACAGAAAGAACTTTCCGCGTTAAGTCTTTAAGAACTTGAAAATCATTTACCGACTTAGAACTTGACTTGTACTCTCTCCATTCTGACACTGTAGAACCCCCGTTTGATCTAGTGGCTAGCACGCTTGACTTCGGTTAATGTGGTCCCTGGTTCAATTCCCGGTGGTGTACAGTTGAACGACCAAAGTGGTCGGATTCCATTATAATCAGTAGGTCCACGTCTCCTTTATCCTAGCAGGCATAACCGTGGGACGTTAAACTAAATCAAACCAAGCCATTCTAACACTGTAGTATCGATTTAATCCAAACAATTGAGCTTCTTTATATACGTCTACGTTACTGTATAAACCACTCTTTCAAACACTGATCTTTATTTTCAAACACTGAAAAGCACTTTAGGACATCATTAGAAGGAAACCTTCTTTCCACTTCTTCTACTAAACCCTGGATTACCTGCCCCCTTATTTGATCAAACTTACTATCATCACTCCCTGTATCAGACGCTTGTCTGCAGTGCACTAATACAAAGACTTTGGTAGACATCATCTTTCATACGCATTTCTCTCAGAGCTTGGATTAAAGATTCAATTCTTGCTCTATTTCATTGTACGAAACTGGTCCTTTTGCATCGTTTTACTAATATTAGACAGAATGGACGCAATATCCAGAAGAAAACCGAGCAATAGAATGTTCTTTTTCTCCAACAGATTTTTTTTTCCTTGTAAATACCACTCAGTTTAAAACTATCTCTGTTGAAATTGTCAGAATTTTCATACTCCAAAAGTAGGAATTGCATTATACAAGAAAACTATGTAAAGACTGCAAATAATACATGCTCCTCATTTGAAATCCAACGTATGTGAGACAATCTTTTGATTTTTAGCAGTCCTGCGGCATATGTGACTGTCGCGATACTTTTAAGTTTTGCAGCTGTATGAAGTTCGCCTAACAAATATTCAAAGTTGTGGACAGCATTCACAACATCAAAAACTCTTTCAGATACAAGATCCATTCGATGTGCCATGTAGTGTACGCTAATTAGGCACTGGTCGAAATTTCTTCTAATTTGGGCAGCAACACCTTGTTTCCCCCAGTAAACACTACATCCCCGTCCGAACCAAATCTAACAAGCTTTTCTTTAAGATTAAAAATATGCCATCTTCGGAAAACGCTTGAATAATTTTCTCTTCAAGGAATTTTGTATCGGCATTTTCTACAGGCACTAATTTATAAAAACAACAATGGTTATTTTCTTTGTCCACATATGTTACATAAAAAAGCAAGTGCTTATCCGCAAACCTGTTTGTAGATTCGTCAACTGTTTAAGAAATTTTACCAATTTTGCACGCAACTAGTACGCTAGAGAATAAAGGTCTCCATCTCGTCACAACAAAACAGCCGACAAAGTTAAACACCTGATACCTTTACAACTAAACTACGTTTTTGAAAAACAGGCATGCATTCAAATTTATTGTTTGTTTGAAAATTTTCATTATAGACCTACTTATATTTTCATATTAAGGTGTCCCCCCTTACACATTTTGGTGGAGGGAAACGCAAGTATAAAATTTTTGGTGGGAGGGAAATCCCTCCCGCCCCCCCCCCCCGGGATTTCGCACCCTGCCTTACTTCCATACAATACATGTTCTAAGCGAGGAAAAAAGTATGAAAAATGTAAAGAAAGTTTCTGATAAAACTCTTATGATAGGAAGATGAATCTCGGCATTTAAACTCCTCCTTACAAATCTGTGACCACGTGGTGCATCGTTTTCGGGAATTCCAACTCTAGCAAAGAAAGCAAGGCAACTGATACAATATCTTAATTTCTAATTTTGTATTCATAAACTGGCCAAAGTGAGTAAGCATTTTAGCTGTTTACAATAAACATAGAAGATATTTGGTAGTTGGAATCACTTGGATCTTTTTCATTTCACTTCGATTGATATACTATTCTATTGGAGAAGAGGTTTTAATATTTCGCAAAAAATATTTCCATAAACTTATTCTTCTCGTTCGAAAAATGAACATTTCAACTAATTCGTGTCGGACCTTTAAAGATTGCTCCAGCCTATATTTTTAAACGAATTGTATATTCTATTTGTTGATTTTTAAAAATATATTTACAGGTCTTTTGAACCCGTATTACGAACCTAGACAGCGGCGCAAATCTGTCTTCAACATTAGGGGGAGAGGGTAAGACTGTTCACATATATTATTTAAAGCGACGTTCAAAATATATGAAGTTGATAAACAATGCTGTGGAGTATCAGGAGAGCAGAATTGTCTTCAACATAGGGAGGCAGGCAGATTTGAGGATTATTCTGGGGGACATCAATTTCATCTCACTTTCCTTTGTGGCAATCGGATACAAATCATCACTTTCCTGCAAAAAAAAAAAAAAAAAAAAAAAAACTTCAAATTGGATTTTGTGAGGACAGTCCTCCTCAGTTCCAAATTGGAGGAGACATGTCCCTGTCATTCCCCCAGCTTTTTCTCCAGTGAACCTCGAATCACAATTTTACGAAGCTAAAAATCAAGTTTAATTATGGATCACAATGGTTCAGCGAGCCATCAACTTCTATACGCATATTTGTGACTTTAATCTATTTTGGGTTATGTGGAAATTGCTCTAAGCTTGGCTTGTAGACTAATAGAGACTTTCACAGTTCACAAATATATCATCTTTCCTGAAACTGATAGTTCTAAGACTGATCAGTTGGTTCTATGGGAGTGTAACATCCCTTTCAGCACCGAGACTATATGAGACATGGTTCTACAACTTAACTTGGGATCCCTAACTAAATGAACTCCCTTCAGAAATCAATCTCTTGATAGGTTGATTCCATAACTATTACATTCTTTTCATTCGCACGTGAGTATTCCCAAATAGAATATGACCTTCCAGAATTCGTACTGTCATTCCACTCGGTATGAACACTAATTTATTGATCATATTCTCATTTAATAGTGGATATGATTTCTTTTTTTCAACATACTGAAACATCTAATAATAAAACAAAATATACTAATATTGTTTCTTTCCTCTTTTTTTATGTTTTTACACAGACCAGTAATTCATTGACAACATTGTGTTTTTAAAAAAGGTGTGTTCAGTTCACAGTTAAAACAGAGATAAAACAGCCACCTGAATGCGCCTCAGGTTATATTGCTTTGGTTTTCTGCCTAGTGGTTTGCTCTTCTGCCCTCAGGTTAAATTGAACCAACCTGCTACTTTCATTTCAATTACTTGTATATTTAGTTTCCGATTTAAGCTTATTTTTATATTTTATTAATGGAAAGAAATCTAGAATATCGTTACTCTTGATCTACCTAAATAGAATCATACTTGCAGCCTTATATTATTACCTTAGACGAGAATAAGAAAAAAATCTAACAGAAGGGCACCATAATACTACAAGTAATAGCCGTTCTTTCGACGAAAAGAGAAAAAAAAATACTACAATTACTGGCTGCTCCTTTGATGAAAAGTAAAAAGAGTAAATATTACAAATAACGGCTGTTCTTCGACGAAAAGAAAAAAAGAGGCACTTGCCGAAGATTCGAACATGGATCGGCTGATTGGTAGGATAGAACGTTACTCGCTACACCACACTCTCTGGTGTCTGTTTCCTTGCTATATACTTTAAACGTTCAGTTTATGATTTTTGTTTGTCTCGTCTTACCGTATAACAGTTTCTCTGTTTTCCCTGCTTGTCACACTATTCCTGTTATTTGTTGTGTAAATTGCATTTGCAAACGCAATATGTTTGGTTGTTTTACTTGGATCCACGGCTTTAAAAATTTTAAAGGTCAATTACATTACGCGAAATGATTTTCTCATATTTTCCATCGCTTCAAGGGGCAAAAGATAATATCCATGGAAAAAAATGCACTTACTTATGAAACAGAAAATCCACCATGATACATGATTCTTGCTTTAATCTCTAGATTGAGAACTTTGAGCAAAGAATATTGATCATTCACCTTCCGTGCAGCCATTATTTTATGCGAAAAAATATGTTACTTGGTGTGGAATCGAATGGAAGTTTTCTAGTTGGAAGCCAAACATGATACTCAGTGGCGGCTTTAGGGTTTAGGTACGGGCCTACCCAAGAATTTAGAAAAGAATTAAACGCGAAAAGATACGATAAAGAGTAAATATACTTTCCACTTTTTATATTAATGGTAGATAATTATTTAACAAATAGCATCAACCACTCCTGTAAAATTTATTTTCTCCTCTCATTAATCAATCAAATGTGTGTATGTATCCATAAGTGAGGGAGCGGGTATACTCAAAATTAAAATCCGCCCCTGATGATATCGATACCCCACAGATTACTCTACCGAAAATGTATTTTTAACAAATTGTGCAGTGATTCTTTCTAAGACCAGTAACATGAAAAGAGGATACTTCAGATCAGTGAAGTTTTGAATGGCACTGGTAATCCCCGTAGATGTTGTTTGTCCTTTTTCAACCAACATTCGTAAATCATCTCCACCAGATGTGGGATTCCACCCTCTCAAGGATTGCTCGTTTAGTATGAGAAGTCACTTTTCGATTTTTCACGACCGTTTTGTTAAAAAAAAAAAAAAACTTTGAGTTGAAAAGAATTTGGACCTATGTTGATTAGCTGTATTACTCAGAATTTCACCATGTTATCCTTACACGATCTTCCCACAGGAAATCATAAATCAAATAAGTTGGTATTACTAAGTTCAGCCCTGATGTTTGGAGCGAACAGGTAATGTTCTTCCTGTAATGATATTTTTCCACCAAAGTGCATGCCGAAACTCATTTATTCGATGACCTGGAGACAAATTAGTTCCCATTAGTAAACTAAATAACATGCAATGCAGGAAAATTATATAAACATTAACATATTATAAAGTAATTTCAGCACTAAACAAAAAGTATTATCAGCACTAAACATTAACAATAATAATTGCTACGAAACACTAAAACGAACAGCTGAGCTCCTAACGACAGGACTTACAGTTGTGGCCAAACTATGTTAAGAATCTCTGTGTTCAATAATCCCCAACGGACTAGAATCAATGTCCACTCGCACGAAGACGTAAGTAATTCGTTAAAGTTAAAACTATACAGTGAAGGTGATAATTTATTATTATTATTATTATTATTATTATTATTATTATTATTATTATTATTATTATTATTATTATTATTATTATTATTAACATACTTTTGAATATACACGGCGAAATTACTGTATAATATGTTAATCTTTATGTAATTTTCCTGCATTGCATGCTATTTAGTTTACTGGCCTGGTACTTACACCCTATAACTTTGAGTAGTACATATTTTGATTTAGTTTGCTTCGGAGATACCTAACTTGCAATAAAAAAGGGTTCTCATTTGATAAATCAAAGTTGAGCCCCCTGGGTCCCACACAGAGCCGCACATATTTTGACAGGCACGAGCTTTCGATAGTTCCTTTGATATCCTGCAACTTTTGTACCTTCTAAATTTTCGAAAAAACGCATATTATCCGAAATATTTAGCCGTTCCGGAACTTTTGACAAGCACGATATACAGTATATAAATTGTTTTGGCCTGCGGCCTTAACCAAGGTACCCATAAGCTAAATTTGGTAACTCTCAGCCCAGACCCCAGGCCGGTCCCGGTAAACGCTCCCCATGAGAACCCCTGGTTCGAAACTAAAAAAAAACAAACGCTTCGTCTCGATGACCCCTCTATTATGACCCCCGTTCCTAAGCTGATTGAGGCTAAATTTCAAAGTAAACGCGATCTTAAGTTTCACCATTGAGCTCAGCGACCACGAAAGCTATGGATTTGACACTTATATCGGTCATTTTAAATAATTGTTACATGTCTCGGTAACCTCCCCCTACATGTGACCCGGGCCCGCATACAATTTCACCTGACTTTGCAAGTCGTCGCTAATGAAAGTGTCACCATTGATTTCAACGACCGCGAAAACTATGGATTTGATACTCATATTTGTCATTTTGGATTATTTTTACATCTTGGTAACCCCACCCCACATGTGACCCTCGGTCCGCATACAATGGTAGCTGAATTTGCAAGTCATTGCTAATAAAATTGTCACCATTGATCTTAGTGACCGCGAATATTTTGAATTTGACACTAATATCGGTCATTTTGGGCTATTTTAACATGTCTCGGTATCCCCTACCCGCTGACCCGCGGCCCGCATACAATAGTAGCTGAATTTGCAAGTCATCGCTAATGGAAGTGTCACCATTGATTTCAGCGAGCGCAAAAACTATGGAATTGTCACTAATATCGGTCATTTTGGGCTATTTTTTACATGTCTTGGTATTTCTTCCCCCCCATTGCCGCTGACTCCCGGTCCGCATACATTTGTTATTAAATTTGCAATTCATTGCTAATGGAAGTGTCACCATTGATTTCAGCGAACGCGAAAACTATGTATTTGACACTAATATTGGTCATTTTGGATTACTTTTATATGTTTCGATATTTCAGCCCCCCCCCCCATGATGACCCTTGGCAAGAAGCCGAATAGCGTGAATTTGGAAGTTTATTGCGAGAGAAGCTTCATTATTGATTTCAGCGACCGCGAGAACTATGAATTCGACACTAATATCGGAAATTTTCTACTACTTTTACATGTCTGGATAAACGCCCCCCTGAGACCCCCTGGTTCGAATTTTGAGAAAATCGTTTAACTCTGATCTGGAGCGTGGACCAAGGTATTTGTGACTAAAATTTGGTAACTCTCGGTCTATTTGTCTGGTTCCCAAGCCGGTTCCGGTAAAAGCCCCACTGAGACCCCTCTGGTTCGAAATTTGAAAAGAAAACGGCTTCGTCTTGATCTGGGGCCTAGGTCAAGGTACCCCTGACCAAAATTTGGTAACTCTCGGTCCACTTGTCTGGTTCCCAGGCCGCACACAGACAGACAGACAGACATACAGACAAATACACAAACAAACTCTTTATTTTATTTATATTAGATAAAGAATTAATATACTGAATATCAGCTCTCCAACTTGAACGGCTTGTGAGATACTAAAATTATCGCAAAAATTCGGACCCTCTTAGAATATGTAATATAATGAAACCGATACATGTATGATAACTTCCTAGTTGAGATTGAGGCCTAAGTATATACCAAAAATCATTTCATTTGACTTTGCAATTTGGATATGATGATCATGCAGACATAGTTACATTCAATTTTTTATATAATAATTCATATATTACACATGATTCAAACATTTTTCCCAGTAGTTAGCTCCTCTAAGAAATCACAGGCTGCGTCTTAAATAAGTTCTATTGCTATTATTACAGTTGCAAATATCAATATTTAAAATTGCCTGAAGTTCTTTTGTCAATAGAAACAAATGAAAAGAAAAAGGATGCCTTGAAAGTAGACAAATTCACCAGTGTTCAGAAGCTGTCTACAATGCACTGAGCAGAATGAGTCTGTGGGTCGTAATACGTTGTTAAGACAGAGTGGGTCCTGGTGGGTGGGGGGTTGCAGTGGGTCACGTTCTGTTGACCCGTGGCCCCCCGACCCGCTCCATCTCTGGACTGTACATACGGATAAAACAATCATATATATGTATTTTAACCTTCTTGATTTTACTGAACCTTCACTAATTTAAGATAATTTACAAAAAATGAAAGAAATCAATTATTAATAACATATATAAAAATATAGAAATGTATTTTGAAGGAAAAAGTAATTGGTGTACTCAAGACTCGAACTCGAGTTGCCTACTCAATAAGCAGACACCTTACCGACTTATCCACGGCACAACATTAATTTTGTCGTGTCGAAGCTTTATTTCTAGTGTGTATGTTACGTAACACCGCTACCAGATGTCAGTAGCCGTGCGATCGCCCATTTCGCAGTTACGAAATCACTCTTTTAGCCCCCATTAATCCGATTTTTATATACCTATCTCTCTCTCTCTCTCTCTCTCTCTATATATATATATATATATATATATATATATATATATATATATATATATATATATATATATTGACAACAGTAAGTAAGAGTATAGATTAAGTTATTCTTGATTTTAATCTACAGAACAAATGCTTTTAATGAAAACATGGGGCCTGTTGCCGTAGATGGCTAAAGGCCGTAAATAAAATTCAAACTTCAAGTGTAACTGGGGTAACTCCCGACAATGGCTGATTTAAGACGTTTGATAGCGAGGGTAATGGCTGGTTTATAAACATACTTGCTATAGCGTGTGTAGGTAAGTGGTTACAGCGTCTGACTGTTACGCTAAGGGTCCGGGGTTCGAGTCTCGGCCTGGACTGAGTTACATTTTTTTCAAGGAGTTAAACACTATAAATTATGTTCGCGTTTGATGCTGAATGAGATTTATCCTTTGAAGGGAGAAAAACCAGGACGGATACAGGGGGCAGGAGGAAAGACGGACACTGTTTATCCTTAAGTGCTAAAATTTAATTTATTCCCATCTCTTTTGCTCTTTCCTTTCCCTCTTTCCTTCTTTTCTCATTTTGTTTAGCTT
This sequence comes from Thermobia domestica, assembly GCF_964235325.1. Lineage (NCBI taxonomy): Eukaryota > Metazoa > Arthropoda > Insecta > Zygentoma > Lepismatidae > Thermobia > Thermobia domestica. The sequence goes on along the minus strand of NC_137459.1, from coordinate 20,391,179 downwards.
TCCATACTTTTTCGGTCTCTGCATGATGCGTATTATTGTTTTCGTTTCCTTTGCATTAATTCCTATCTCTTTGATCTCAAAGTGAATGGAATTTCTGTAGATTTATCTCGTGGTTGTTTCTCTAAGTGATGCTCTCAGATAGTAATACTTTTTCCTCCAAATGGAGGAATATCCTGGCATGTTATGTTTTCGGGCATGTATTTGCTGTCATGTTGGTTGTCCAACTATCAGACATACAGTGAAACTATTCTGCTACTGGAAAAAGCTATCATTTCTTATGTATCCAACCTCCAGTTTCTACTGTCGCTGACTGTACAAGGTACCTATAATTATTACTGTTATTTAAAGATTGCAACACTTTACCATTTTAATGGTAAGAGAACATTTACTTGATCTTTAAAATATCAAAGCGAATATTTGTTAAAACATACTTCAATTTTGCTGCTATCTATGGCTCATAAAATAACGGATTATTTATTGAGATCACAACGCAAAAGCGAAGAAACGATATTAATCAAATGATCCCAATTTCAAGCACTTCTATTTTAACAAAAAACAAAAAAAAATATCCTTCTGTATCCTACTGCCATATTACCAGATTTTACTACAATACACGAATATTGCATAAACAGGCTATTCAAAATTTCTTCCCCAATTTACTATAATTACAGATGACGATCTTAGGGACATCCGAAACATTGATGTTGCGATTTATAATAAATTTATTTTCAAAATAATAAAAATTCGCAAAAGATAAAAATAAATGGTTAAAATTTCGTACAATACTATTACCTATGTTAAATGGGTTTAAAAAGTAGACACTGGCCTTATTTAAGGCACCATTACAGCATTTGCCTAGTATGACTGAGAGAAACCAGGGACAAGCGGTATCTGAGCGCGAACCCAGGATTTTCCTAATACGAAGCCAACGCTCTACTCAACTGCCCTACGGTCACTCGCTAATATAAAGCAATACTTTAATATAATTACCTCTGACTCCAGTAAGTAGTCAGATACATTTTCTGCTGAATTTGCTGAATGTGATTTCTTATTAGATGAACCGGCCAAAGGTTCATTTGGAACGACACGGGTTTGTTGTTTCTCTTTTGATATCAGTTTTTGCCTCTTTCTTCCTCTGTCAATCTTCTTATGAAAATACCTTACGAAGAAGAAGAGGAGAGACCTGTCACTTTTATTTTACCAATAATAAGCTAATTCATAAGTATAAATAAAAATAAAAGTTACTGTGCTTTAAAGATGAAGCAACACATTTGTATTATAATCGCGCTATTTATTCCTATTGCATCAGACAGCTAAACATTTTCCTTGTAATCGATGTCTACTTTCGGAAAAAGACCTACTTTCATATCACTGTGTTGCATAAGGACGTTAAGGCCAAATAAAATATTTATATCCATATGTAATCTAAATAAATTAAGAAATTTATTTAAACCAAAACACCGGTTCAAAAGAAACGTCATTTTTGCTAACCCTGTGTAGCAGACACTGGCACCCAACAAAATATTTCCCACCAGTTGTATCGAGTAATATTAAATGTTAGTAGCGTAAGTTATTTTGGGAGTCTTATAAATTACACACGAGTAGAATCACACTATTTACAGACAAATTGTCGAGTGGATCAGGAAAGTTTAACGAAATTATATTTGTCTGTTTGTTTGTTTAGTTTGAGATATTGCATTTCCTATTTGAATTTGCGATACTGAGCAAGAAACTCTGAAATTTCGAAGAAACCGTATACTTTATTTTTTATTTTTGGCCAAGTTTAAGCTAGCACCGTTCATAAAGAAAGAAAAAAAGAGAGAGAGATAGATTGGTAAGTTGTAGGCCCAGTTGCTAAATCTTTCCTTCGATCGCTTTCACTTTTTTTTTTTTTTTTTTTTTTTGTACGAACTCTTGTGGAATATCAGCTAGGGTCAGGTTAATTTAAGTTCTTTTAGTTTTCGTTGCTACTTCCGTGATGTAGGCCTACGAGGTGAGGCGCATTTTGATAAAAGTAGGCCTTCTCTGTGTGCACATTGGATATGTTTTCTTTGTCATGTACTTGTACAAGGACTTCGAGGTATCCGTAGAAGGTAGAGGGGTGCAACGTTGTGACTGGTGTCCGAAGGAGAAGGGGGCATTTGTGCTATATCGAGGGCCACATGAAAATAGAAAAAGTACCAAAGTGTACTACACTTGGTTAGATTACATTACGTTACGTGAAACTAGGTTAGGTTCAGTTACCTTCAAAACAGAGGCATGTAGACTTTTACAATTTGGCATAAAAAATCACTATTGCGCATAAACACGGCGTCCGAATGTATACTAAGTGCTGGATGCGTCCGATGGAAGCAGGCGTGTAGCGATGGTGGGTATGCGAGTTGGTAGTGAAACAGATGGTTTTTGGCAATGATACTAGCTTCAATAGCACTTCATATTAGTAAAGCTCCACTTGTAAACAGTATATTATGTCTTTCACATAATTTCAACAACTGACATTCGTTATTTTTGTATAATTCTATAAAACGCAAACACGATATGTCACAATCTTGACATATACGCGCTATTACCACACTGTCTTTCCCGCCACTAAATCATAACAAGTGTACTTCTCCGCCAAACAGTCACTTCCGCCTCCACATACAGTATTCCTATACAACATCAAACACAGCCTACAGAAATCACTTTCTTAACTTCAACTATTCCCCTCACCTGACTTTCACTCACTCTTCCTCTCAAACCAAAATAAATTCTCCAGTTCACCCCGTAAATTTCCAAAAATTGGTCCGGCGATACAACACTTACACAGCGAAGTCCTTCCACAAGCACAAGGTACAGGGATTTAGTAAACGTTCCCTTGAACGTAAGCACCAGAAGCCATAAACACAACCTATACAAACCAGTGAAGTGCAAGGTGCACGTAACCATGTGTGTGGAATACTTACCCTTGAACTTTCAATTCCATAAATGACTCTTGATTTTCCTACATACGTTAATGGCACCCACGGAAAAGTCGGAATATTATTCAGATAAAGTCACGAAAATTAGCACGTTGTGCATGTTAAAAAAAGCTAGATTTAAAATTTACATTTTATAATCAGCTTAACCATCAAAAATTGTTTCAAAGGAACTATCGCTTAAATTACTGTTTGACTATTGAAATATAATATACATTTTAGACAAGTTAATTCATTTACAACATCCAAATACAATTATAAATACAGAAAATTCCACTTACTTTTATATGTGACTCGTTTGATTGATTGCTTGAGTCTTTCCAATCTTCATTCAAATAATGCACAAACAACACATCAACCGATAACACACAATATGGCGTATGTTAATGTTACCTCATTGTCATGGGTACATTCTTCGGTACGAATTTACTGTACCCATAAATCTTCCATGTACCCACTAATTCATGGGTAAAAGGCTGAGATGCGGTGTGTACCCACTAAAAGTCTTCGGTACATTGAATTATCATAGGTACATCAGCGAAGTACCTTCTATTTCATGGGTACTGTTTTTAGAGTGTAGGGGCTCCGCCCCCAGACCCCCAGGCTGCTCGGCCTACGGTCTCGCATTTCTTATCTATCGACCTTTGCATTAACAATGAATTTCGTGAACTTACTCTTCTTATTTCCTGAATCTGCCCATCCGGGGGCTTCGCCCCCACACACTGTCTTTGCTCGGCCTACGGCCTCGCATCTATTAAACCCATAATTCTATCGTTTCTTTTCCTATTTCAACTATCTAAAAGATAAGATTTTGTATCCCAAGATAACGCCCGTTTAAATAACATGGGAATCTCTTCATCCCCCTTTAGAACCTTAAAATATTAAAAATATCAGTTTTGGCAATTTTTCTGTGTGCTTGTCCCGGAAAGCTACTATCATGCGGTTTTCAAAACGGAAACAGCAAAAGCGGCTTCCAACATCGAGACCGCAAAAGAGGTTTTCGGTTTTTCAATAAACTATTTCGACAGTACTAGTTAAAACCCTCTGCGCTCGTAAGAATGACTAAAACATAGTCCTTAATTTTATATAACAAAATATATCATAATATATACTATAAACACACTTTGCAGTCGTAAGAATAACTAATTACATACCAGGCAGGCCCGTATCCAGGGGGGGTCTAGGGGGCCGGGCTCCACTAAATTTTTACAGCTGCCCTAAAATTTTCACGGTAGGCTTGCAAATGAACTATAATATGGTGATGAACTATAATATGGTTGTATCGGGCCCCCCCTAACTTCAGCCGGGTTCCCCCTACATTTTTGGGCTGGCTACCGGCCTGATACCAGGTCGTTAACATCTTATAACACATATACTAGAACACAATATAAAAACATTCTGCAGTTGTACGAATGACTAATAATTAAATTGGCGTTAATTTTATATAACAAAATATACCTATATAGACTATAAACATGCTTTGCAGTCGTAAGAATGACTAGTTACGTACAGTGTCGTGAACATCCTATAACACATATCCTAGAATAAGCTATAAAAACATCCTGCAGTCTTAAGAAAAGAATTGCTAATTATTTACACCGTCGTTAATTTTATATAATAAAATATACTGTAAAATAGACTACAAAAATAATTTGCAGTCATAAGAATGACTATAGGGATGCGCTCGAGTCGAGACATGTCTCGAATCTCGACTCGACTCGACTCGAATTCGAGTCAAGATTCGAGTCGAGACACACTTTGTAAAATTCGAGACGAGTCGAGACAAACGTATTTCTCGACTCGAATTTTCGAGTCGAGACACAAGTCGAGTCGAGACGGCTCTTAAAAATCTCGACTCGACTCGAATGTCTCGAAAATCTTTCTAAAATTTTTAATATTATTTTGAAGAAAGTATTCACTCAGAAACAGCCTTGAAACCAATTCCAGCTTTTATTCCTTCAGAAAGGTACAGAACGCATAAAATTAATAGTTAATCTTTAAAGATCAAGATTTAATTTTCAGCTCAATTCAGTTAATTAGAACTAATAGTTAATGTCGTTGTATTTGGTTGTACTGCAAATATAATGATAATAATAATAATAATTGATTATTTAGTTTGTATAAAACTATTATCCGTAGTCTAAATCTAGTTTGTATAAAACTATTGCGATAGAGTGAACTTCATAAATTCTCTGAATGAGCAGTTGGTAGTCTGTAGTAATTTAGCATATTTATAATTATTGTGTTTTCGTTCCCATGAACGCAATAGGGTTACGTAACTTCTGGATTATTCGCTTGCCCAACTATTCTGAGGCTTTAATATGTTGTAGCATATCACGAGCTACGGATAATATATAATGTAACATTTATTGTACATCACATATTATGATACGAGACTATTTTACATAGTATATCTTATCTAATATAAATAAAATAAAGAGTTTGTTTGTGTGTTTGTCTGTCTGTCTGTGCGACCTGGGGACCAGACGAGTGGACCGAGAGTTCCCAAAATTTGGTCACGGGTACCTTAGTCCAGGCCCCAGATCAAGACGAAGCGTTTTTTTTAATTTCGAACCAGGGGGGGTCTCGGGGGGACGTTTACTGGGACCGACCTGGGGACCAGACAAGTTGACCGAGAGTTACCAAATTTTGGTCACGGATACCTTGGTCCAGGTCCCAGTCTAAGGCGAAGCGTTTTTGTCAAAATTGGAACCAGGGGGTCTCAGGGGGGCGTTTAGCGAGACATGTAGTAAAAGTAATCCAAATTGATCGACATTAGTGTCAAATCCATAGTTTTCACGGTCGCTGAGATCAATGGTGACACTTCCATCAGCGATGACTTGCAAATTCAGCTACTACTGTATGCGGGCCGGGTGTCAGCGGGTGAGTAATACCGAGACATGTATAAATAGCCCATATTGATTGATACTAGTGTCAAATCCATAGTTTTCGCGGTCACTGAAATGAATGGTGATACTTCCACAGGTGTTGACTTCCAAATACAGCCCCCATGCGGAGAATGGGTATATTAAGCTAGTATTACAATAAATGGACTGCTTGGATGCCAAGAACTAGTACAGATAAGTACCATTCACTTCTATGAATAGGTATTTTTTAAAAGGATTTTTGTAAACACTAAGTTATAAAACAATGAACTGCATACAGTAGTTATGGTTTTGGTTCCCAACATAAAAGAAATATGGATTGTTCATGAGATATTGAACTTTAACTTCCACTCCTGGAAAATTTCAATTTTGGAGTTAGGCCACTTGGCATCAAAACAGTTCACTGTAAGATAAATACATTCCGCACATTAGTAACATAGTTGTTCAGGGGCCTTCGATTTCCATCCTCTCAAATGAAAGCTGAACGATTGCTTGATACATGCTGACTATATAGGAGAAATAGTGTATTAAGTTTTCGAGCTTTGGTGCGTATCCGTATTTACACTCTGATATAACATTAAGTTCACACTCAAATCGAGCTAATTGTTTAATGCATTTCGAAAGCTTTTGTTTTTATGCAGCTCATTAAGGAAAATCTATTTGATAATCGTAACATTTATGTACTAAGAAACTATGAACGTAAAGTGGACTCGACATAGCCCCGTGGCCGCTGTGACTCAGTGGCACAGCTCTCACCCTTGGTGTGTGAGGACTCTGATTCTGTGTGTGTGTGTGTGTGAACTCCGCGGCTAGTGTATGCGTCTTTTCCGTGGAAGACTCGGGTTCAATTCTCGGCGCGAGCTCATGTAGTTCGGATTCCACGTTAATCAGTAGGTTTACATTTCATATATCCTCGCTGCTGAAAGAGACGGTAAAGTCAAAATCAACACAACAATATATATGTGTGTGTGCTTATGTGAATTTCCTTGTGGCTGTATGGTTAACACATACGCCTTGATCGCGGGAGACTCTGGTTCGATTTACGGTGGAAGATCATGAAGTTGTTACCGGTATCCCACTTTAAACTGTAGATCCATGCCTCATATAACCATAGATATAATATATATGCCTTTGATACACTTATTTTCCGACTTGGAAGCCATCGAAAATTTCCGGACACAGAGTCCCGTAGACCGAAAATGAGAAACATGGGTGCAGAGTAAAACAGCCATAGAAATTTAAGCTTTTTAGGCTAACTTAATCCTTACATATAATGCAACTAGCTTGGCCAAGTTATAATGGAGGAAATGCTATCATTGCAACACTCTGAGAATAGAAAATGTTCGTCAGGTGTTACTATCCTCCCCTCTCCTGCAGAATGAAAACCCTGACTAAAACTATATATATAACTATTTTGTGTAATGTAACAAAGACTGGCGGATAGTATTCATGTTTCCTTGCAGAGGTCCTTTCGAGGGTTCGCTTCCATCTTCCTCTCCCCAAGAACTAAAATAAATTAAAAAATTGCTATTACTTGTTAATCTTGTACAAAGGACGCAATTAAAGTCCCAGTGTAACACCCCTTCACATTTAGATTTTTCCCCTGGAAGAAAACCAGTTATTATTGTTTCTTGATTTCTCAGTCTCACCTACATAAACATACGAATAGAATTACAGGATAGGACATGTTTAGAGTGCTTGCACGTGACATCTAACTACATTTCTCATCAAATGTGTCACAGATGAAAATTTCCGTTTGTACTGCCTCTATTTTCTGGTACATATGTTTCATTTATGTTATGTTGCTAAAATTCCTTAGGAAACAAGTACAGACTGCGCCTGTGTGCCTGACAAAACGTAAATGTACTGGATAATTATTTCTTCACTTTCTTCCAGAAAAAAAAGTAACCCATCTCATGTCGGCTAACAAAAGGAGGTAGCGGACCAAAGATAGCCGTTGTTAACCTAAGGTCGTTACACAGCAGGGGTTTCATTCAGTCAGAGGGAAAAGAAAAAATAATTTAAGGTTTCTACATTTGTTTTGAACTGCAATATACTTCTTCCTTTTATTTTAAGAAGCATTTCCTTCTCATTTGTCTGCATGCCTATTTACCCAAAGTAAATACTAGATCACTAGTTCAATAGTAAAATCACTAAATCTAGTACGAAATCATAAATGTGGCATCCCTGGGTTGGAGCGAAAGTAATGGTTGGAGTAAAAACTAGTCCGTATTTCTACTGCGTTCTGTTGTTGAATTCACAGAAATGTTCAAAAATAAATTCAAGAAGTAAAACACGATCCTACAAAAGACTGTTTACTTGCTCACTGGTTTTAGTATTGTGAACTGAAACTCAAGTGCGCAGTCATGTTGAATACTTCTGTCCCTTTCTACTTTACAACTTGAGGTGGGATGAGGGTCAGGATAGATCTAGTGATATACCGCTAAAGGAAGTGCTTCAGTACAGAGTCGGAAGCGGTATGTATTGTTTATACTACTTACAACGTTACCCCCACATAAAATATAAATTCACCCTTTCTCCCTTCCCTTTTTCGAATACAATGAACCGACTCTTTTGCTGAAGAAAGATGCTAAAAGAAAATTGAAACATCTGTGTCTAAACTTTCTTTGAAGCGCAGTCTTTTGTATTTGTAAGGTTTTGCGAGTGTTTTCGAGATAGCCAAATCTTTTACCATGGACTTCTGGTGCGAACTGACCGTGAGTAAACACCTGATCTCGCTGTGCTCAATTTCTCTCGCACACGTGAAATGGGTTTGTTGTTTCCAAAACAAATAGGAAGTTACCTTGTGCTTTTGCATTTCTGCACGCACACAGGTACCATTGTTGTTTTAATGATCAGAAGAAATATCAAAACCATCCGATATATATGATACAAAACAGCTAACAGAGGGAGGCAAAGATTATAGTATACCAAGTTTTCCGCGTGGTACTATTATGGAGAATAAATATTTGATAAAGTCACGTAGATGCGCTTAAACCTATTCCATCTGTCCTTATAATTTTTCTGGTCTCATCAATTTCTCAGGAGAATACGTACAACATATGTCCAAATTCCATATATACTCTTTCTAAACTAATGAGTAAACTCATTAAGAACACCAACTGATATCAATAAACAGGAAAGAAAACAATACTTTATACTTCTATCATTTGGTACACATCTCTATGAAGCACAGCTTGTTTCTTTTCGAAATAGCTCCTTCGTGTCACAGCTGTGGTTAGTTTTGTTTTGTGTTAGGATGAAAGAGAGAAATGCAACATTTGCTTCGCGGTGAAGTTATATATATTATTAAGATGAGCGGTGATAAGCGAGGTTTAACAAAGAGTGCCTTTCGGATGCACAATTTAACGGGTAGTTGCAGTCCGTGTTGAGAATCGAACCAAAGCTATGTAAGACATGTTAATATTGAGCTCTTTTGTGGTAAAAGTGAACTTCAGAAACACACAAAAGAAACATCAAGCTAATGTAAAGAAATTGAAAAATAGCCTACCTATCGCTGCATCTTTTCTGTGGCTAGGAACATGCAGTGTGTAGCAACAAGAATCGTGTTAAGGACTTTTTTTTTCGAACATAACATTCCCTTCCACACCATAAAAGACAATATAATGTTTGTTAAAAGAAAGTGCACATAATATTTTTAAATTTTGTTTGTGATCTTATCATGCATAATTATAAATAATGCCTTTCATACTACGAGAATGAGTTAAACTATACGTCATGGCCCCTCTAAAGCGGGGCCGCGGTGGCTCAGTGGTAGATCGTTCACCTCTGGTGCTTGGGGACCCTGGTTCGATCCCAGCTCGCACCAAGTGAACTTTGTGGTGGACAAACACCGTGTGCGTGGCTTTCCTCGGGGTTCTTCCGTTCCTCCCACTTTCTTCATTCCACGATTTCACTAATTTCTCATCATCACCCCTCTCCTTTAGCCTAACCGGCATAACCGTGGGACGTAAAACTCAAAGATTTCACTTCATTTTTTCCCTCGAAAGCGATATTTTTCAAAATTATTTATTGTTAGATATTGTAAATTTACGGTATCTATTTTAGTGGACGGGAAATTTTGCATCTAATCGGATAATTTCATGGCTTCTAACAGGAATTCACAGTTACGAAATTTGCATCACTGTCTTTTGAAAGGATGCCTAGAAAAAATACTACTAGAAAATAACTGAAAACACAAAATGGATTTGATAGCCAAATTCACGTCATCTTGGTGCGTCATCATTTTTCTTTAAATATTTGTATTTAGTATTAGATTAGAGTTTAGTGTCCCTTTCAGCATCAAGGCCGAACTTACAAATTAACGTGGGTTCAGAACCACAGGAGTTCCCATCGGAAATCGAACCTAGGTCTCCCGCACCAAAGACGCGTACGCTAATCATATGGACAAGGGTGTTCGATATTTAGTAATGTGTACATAAAGTTGTGAAATTGCGCTTGTATAATGGAATGCAATTCCTTCTACTGACATAAACCTTCACAATACTTAGCTGGACAAAGTATCTTTAAAAAGAAAATCTCACTCTTTATGTTTCAGTTCCTGGTTCGACTGAAGGATGGAACAAATTGCAATGAGCGTTTTTGGATCCTACTTTGTGTAGTTGATTCATCATAAACTTGGTATTTGATACACTTATTTGGTGTTTATTTCTAAATAATAAGTCCTAATACAATTTCATAAAGTTGTAATTCTTCTTTAGTTTGTATCACTTTACACAATGACAAATCCAAAAGGTGTGTTGTGTCGGTGCAGTACCAGTTTTTCACGTTTTTCAAAATGTTCCAAAACCCAAAGAATAATCTTTAATTTCTGATATTTTAGTCGTCACAAATTACAATTTTATAATGTAGTCAATGTTTATAATTACTGGGCAGTTTAAACTAATGACATCATAATAAAGTCAAAACCATAATTTTGAGTTGAATTGATTCTGAGTTTAACGTCCCGTTCAGCAGCGAGGCTATGTGAGACGTGGACCTACTGATTAACGTGGAATCCGAACCACATGAACTCCCACTGGGAATCAAGCCCAAGTTTCCCACGCCAAAGGCAAGTATGCTAACCGTTAGCCACGAAGGAGCTCCACCATAATTTTAGTGGGCGATAAGAAATATCTCGCCAGTGCTTTTACAATAAATAAAATTTTATAAGTATTAAAGAATAGTGGTAAGAGATTTTATAATGGCTCTTTTATTTATGAGATATGAGTATTTTCAAAAAAAAAAAAAACAACTAAAGAATAGGTTGGCGGAACCACAAAAGACTCGTAAAATAAACTTTCTTATAAATACATACGCACCTTACTCACCTTTTATAATTGCTATGCTTACGTTCTCCATAAAAACAGAAATTCTCTTTTAGTGATACTTTACACAAGATCATGAAGTGGGTTCAAATTTAATTAAAGGCAAAATACAATACAATAATCCACAAATATTGCCTCAAGTGAGTTTAAAGATTTCTAAACACTAGTGCGAAACCGGGCTCTGCCGTTGCGATCGATTTACAGGTCTTGAGACGAAAGTAAGAAGTGACTCACGCACACAGTAAGTAAAAACAATTAATATGCCTGTAACTTTCCCCCAAATGTGTGTATCTTAAAACTAACCTCACCATTATTTTTCTAATTAAATTGTAGCCCGAAATTATGTATCATATTACCCTATTCCCATTTTGAAAACTTGACCTTAATTCAAAATGGCGGATTTCAAGATGGCTGCCATCAAGGTCATATCTACCATACGACTTCCCCCCAGGACTTATATGTATCCACATGGTTTTTCTTCACTTTTCTTCATTAATTCTCCGTTTACAAAGGGTAGTAAGGGACTTCTGTAGTAATCTCTAATAACCGCATCACAACTCTTAAAAGTTATTTAAAAAAAAATAGAAAACATGCACCATGGCAAAAATTTGTCATCACAAGTAATGATGCATACATGCCTTCTATCAGCAAAAAAAGTTTCATTGAAATTGGAGCCGGACATTTGAGTGATGTCCCTTGTGGGATGTGATTGAACGTGACGTCAGAACACATCGCCCCCCTTCCCGGAATTTACGGGAATTAGGTGACCTGAGTGAGCACATGTGGTGCCAGCTCTCTCCAGCGACGTATCAAGGATCATTGCGTGTATGCCAAGACGTGTCGCCGTTTTTATCCATGCCAAAAGTCGACATACTGACAATTAGGTAGGTAGTCATGATGGTCTGGCTGATGTGTGCGTATATTTTAATTCGTACATTTTGTCTCGACTCGAATTCGAGTCGAGTCGAGACAGAGACTGTCGAGTCGAGACACGAGTCGAGACAGAAACATATTTTCGAGTCGAGACACGAGTCGAGACAGAAACATATTTTCGAGTCGAGACACGAGTCGAGACAACATTTTCTCGAGACGAGTCGAGACAGGCATAAATCTCGACTCGACTCGACTCGAATGCATCCCTAAATGACTAGCTACTTACATTGTCGTTAATTTCAAGTTATGAACAATTCCGCGCAAGAATTCCTCAAGAGATCTTTTGTTTGTGTAATAATCCAGACATAGGTTCCTCAATCTATGCTGCAGATCAACATAAACCTTTTTAAATTTCTTGACGGGGTGTTGTCCTCTTTCGCATTACCGGTACTAAATTGTAGAATGAACGGTGGAAATCTCTTTCGGTAGGCTTTGTATGCGTTTCCATACCGTTGGGTGGTTGCGTCCAACCAAATGGAAAAACTTAAGATTCCACCCCTCACATAAGTTATTTGTGCGAGGATTGTTAGACAGAGTTGCCTCATGAGAATTTCAAACTTCCCGCGGAAATCTTTGGTGGCACTCTCTTAATTCGTACGACATCAGATTTCTCAGAATTGAAATATTATTAGCAGTTCGAATTTTGGAACATAATCATTAAATCGAAAATTAATGTTGAAATCTTCATTTACCAAGCAAGAAACAAAAAAGTTTAAAACCCGAGAATTCAAATTATACTTTCTGCCCTTATATCCTCCTGCCGTTTCAACCTCCTGCCATTTCGTCCTCTGCCATTTCGTCTGCCTGCCATTATGTCCCCTGCCATTTTGTCCTCCTGCCATTCTGACCGTTCCCCACATCAGTGTAGTGACATTTCGCGCCATCCGCTACCCCTGGAGGCATTTTCGCCGATCCCAAGAGGTTCGTCCAATACATGGCTGAAGTAGCACTTTTATTGGCCACATACGGATGACGTCACAAAGATTCAAGTTCAACTTACTACTATGCGTGTTGCTTTCGTTTCTCTGTTTTGTATATGTGCGTGTTTAAAAACAGATGGAGGAGATTATCAATATTATTATTTGTGAAATACATGCATTATAATTCTTGATTTATGTTTACTTCTTACACGGTACAAATAAATTATCCTTAAATAAGTCTTCGTCCAAATAAAAGTGTTATAAAACGCACTTCACACGAATGTTATTATTGACTGCAATTTTAACATTTTTATTAAATTACAGAGACAATAGTAACTGATGGTGCTCACAATAAATACACTAGCTTTTGCAGAAATCGTGCACTTTGTTATGCAACACCTTCTTTTGATTTCAAATTTACGTACAAAACTTGGGTTCCACTCAATTGATGGTGTAAAATTGAAAACGTCTAGGCCTTGTTACTTTTACCATGTACAAAAATGTTTCTAAGATTAACTTTACATTACACGCTCCAATTCGTCTATATTTGCATCCAAAAATAGGTCTGGTATAGAAGTATTTTACGGCAAATAGCGTTGTAGTGTCGTTATTGATAAGGCATGATCGATTCAATTGCACGAGAAATGTCCACCATACTGAACTAGATGGCCATAATTAGCTAACATTCTTTAAGGTTACCAATTGGAGTATACAAAATAAATTGCATTATATTTCGTTGGAGTTTAGCATCCCTTTCAACACCAGGGTTATAATGAGACATGGACCTATTGCTTCACGTGGAATCCGAACCACATGGGATTATGCCGCGAATCGAATCCGGATCTCCTGGGCCAATAACGCGTGTTAACGATATAGCCACGATATAGTTTCAGACAATGTAAAGTTAACCCTGCCTTTCTTTAGAATGAATATACATGGGTCAACTTTACATCGCCTTAAAGTATAAACCAGTGGTTCCCAAAGGCCAGCCTTCTGAAGGGGACTTGAAGAACAAGCGAAGGATCACAAGCTGACTACAGAAATAAACTATAAAATTGTTAAAATGCTTAACAGATGTTACGTGTTTGATATTTTTTTCTTATACTCTCATTCGAGACTTTTAGTTAATTCAACAATAATAAACATAAGCAGATGAAAACAAGGCGAGTGTTTTAAGGTTTGGAGCAGGGCCGTGCCGTGGGGGGGCAAGCGGGGCGATGGCCCCGGGCCCCGATTTATGGGGGCGAAAAATCTGGTGAAAAAGGGGCAAAAGAAAGGAAAAATTACTTGGAATATATGTATGGGGGCGCCGTCGTACACTCTCGTCCCGGGCGCTGATTTTCCACGGCACGGCACTGGTTTGGAGTCCCGCTCAGCAGCAAAGATATATGAGACGTTAAACTACAACTTATTCTAACGTAAAATCTTTACTACATAAGTTCTCGCCGAAAATCAAAATCAGATCTCTCGCTCCGAAGACGTCTATGCTAATCATATAGCTACGAGGAAACTAAGGATGAAAATATTATGATTGCATTATCGGTATTATTATTATTATTATTATTATTATTATTATTATTATTATTATTATTATTATTATTATTATTATTGAAGACTTGAGATTTCATTCAGGAATCTGAAATCAGACAAAAAGCACACATGGCCAATGAGTGGGAGGGAGCTTAGCGAGAAGTAAGTAGTATAGACCGTATTTTTCAACGTAAATCGTTGCCAACCCCCTAAAATTAAATTATCTAATTTTTACAAATTTTATGAAATTTTTTGGTACAATTTATGGTGATTTTATAAAATTTATGATAATTTTATACAATTTTTGGTTATTTTCCTAATATTTTGCCATTTTTATAATAATTTTCAGGGTTGCCATCCAACAAAAAATTATTGTAAAACATTTTTGATAATATACTTTGATATCTATGAGGGTAACACTTGATGGAAACACACAAATGGTTAAGAATAGAAAGGTTACTTACTGTTCTTCCCAAGCCTCTAAGAAACTTGTTCCTTCCCTTTCTTGTTCCTCCCTGAAGTGGTGAAGAATAGCTGAATGAGCTTGAGGGGATGCCAAGAGAGGTTTCTGTTAATCTTAAATAGAACTGGTTT
Organism: Thermobia domestica; assembly: GCF_964235325.1. Classification (NCBI taxonomy): domain Eukaryota; kingdom Metazoa; phylum Arthropoda; class Insecta; order Zygentoma; family Lepismatidae; genus Thermobia; species Thermobia domestica. The sequence goes on along the minus strand of NC_137459.1, from coordinate 20,376,033 downwards.
TTTGTATTCAAGAAACTAATTGGAAATGGTTCAAGCTAGAAGACACATATGGTGAAAGACTGTTGGGTCCTAAGGTCAGGTAACCAGTGGGGGAGGGCGTAGTTGATATAGGAAAATGTAACCAAAAATTCGCGGAGACAATACGTGTTGTAGGAGACAATACAGAAGCTTAGAATTCGAAAGAATACAGTATTATCTTCCTGTCGCATAAATCTGATGTTTGTGGGTTTAAAAGAATATAAGTTATAGACATTTGAAATTGACAGATTGCTTTGGGACAATGCTGTAGTTGTTGGAAGCAAAATACCCTATTATGTATTTGTCGCGTAAATCTGTTGCTTGTATTTTAAAAGAAGTGTAAATGTGAAGAATGCAGTATTGTTTAAATAACATAGGATGATAGGTAAGGGTGGGAGGCTGAGAAGATGTAGAGAATCCTTTGACGGCATGTAAAGAAAGGAAGAGTGCCATGTGGTATGAATGTTGGTGGTCTAGATGGTTGGGGTGAAGTGTGAAGTATTTTCTTGAGTAAAGTAACCCTCTTTAATTGGCTTGTCACTTGTCAACCAGTTTGCTAATGACCCTGCTACCTGAGGGTAGAGAAGATCGACCCTACTTTACCTGAGTTTGAATAGAATAAAGAAAGAATAAAATCTTTACCTAAGGTGAGTCTTCCTTTTCTGCTTTTGGAAGAAGGCTTCAAACAAGATTTCTTTAAGATATTTTTGCATAAATTAGTTTATTTTTTTAAAAGTAGATTAATGAATTAATTATTTATGAATATTAATTAGTTGGTAATGAAAGGGTTAGAAAGAATGATTTTCTCGTGTTTAACGTTTATTTTAGAGGTATATTGTAATATGTATAGTATAGAGTAGTACATATTGTACATAAATGTATCAGATATTATGGGAGGAAACGGACGCAACTCTAAAAAAAGGTATTTTATATATTTATATGGTATTTTTACTAGCTGATATGGGATTTTAGCATACAGTATCATCTTTTGGATGATGTAAGGGTATATTCGTGTACGAAACTCAGATGAATGATAAATTAGATGTGTGTATATGAATAGTTTGTGAATGGGTGTATGTATGCATATTGTTTTTGATATGTGGAAAGGAATATATGTACCATATTGTAGGCATATCATCTTCCGTTAACATATAAGTGTTTTAAGCATGTCTTGATGGGTTGCATAGCCTCTTTGATGTAAGGATAGGATGGATAACTTCCACCTTTTGGTTTGTATTGTAGAATTATATATTGTGACTTTTTATGTATGTAAGGGTTCTAGCCATGCTTTGTATATAATTTTCGGTTGCATAACCTCCAACTTTTTGATTGTATTGTAGGGTTATATATTGTGACTCCTTATGTGTGTAAGTGTTTTAACATCACCTTGAATGCATTGTTGGGATATACATTGTGATTTTTACGTATGTAGGTGTTTGTTAGTCATGTCCTAGTTGTATTTTAAGCACAAATGATGTCCCTGCAGTATAATCCATTTACTTATTCATATCTTTTAACTAAAATCTTCTAATGAAAATATTGGTACGTTTACCTACTTCTAAGATGCTTCATGTTGTACAAGACATTATGACGTCAACATGGTTTCCAACTTAGGATGATTTATTCTAGGAACTTTAAACATTATAAATACGTATAAAAACCTTATATGAAGCATACGTATTCTTCCTTTATCTTATATAGAATACACATACTTCGTAATATATCAATATTTGTTTGTATATAAGTATAGGAATAAAACATAATATCGTAAATTTTAACGATTTATTTTATTTATATAGTCTACAATATTCTATTTCCAATAATGGCATATATATTTCTATATTTGCAATATTCTTTAAATAAGATATTTACTATACTTACAATATTTTAGTAACATATTTCCATATTTACATTATATATATACGTAGAAGTGCAAACTGATGGGTGTTGTGAAAAACTTATGAACATATCTGAGAATATTATGACTATGTTAAGACACCATGTTACCTTTACACAGTTTACTATTTACATATTTACTTATATATATACAATACCAATTATTTAACACACTTAATACTTTGATAACCATATGGCAATGTCCTATAGTCAGTAATACTGTCATGATTTAATCGTCGTCTTTTATTGTCAACTTTTTGATGTGTTTTAGTTTCAGACTTGGATACGATGACAAACCCTGGTTTACGTACAATTCTCCCTGGATTGTTTAACTTTTTTTGTCAACTTTAACAAGAACTAATTGATAAAAATGTTCAAAGTTAATTTCTTGTCGTGTGCGATGATTTAAAGTTATTCCTCTAATTTTAAACACATAATCTACTTTTCCCGTTTCAACTTCTTTCATTCTATAGGCATAAATTTTTGGCCCTAAGCCTATAAATGCATTAATTTCCCATCCCTCAGGATCTTCATTAGTTAGTTCACCTAAATAGGAAGCCAAAGAAAGTGGAGGCTTTTCATTACGTTGTTGTACAAACATAATACTATCAGTGTCACAGTACAATACACGATCAGGATGTAAGCTGTTAATAACTCGTAAAGTTTTAAACGTGCCTACGAGGTGATGAATGCTGCAAGGACATTTGAAAATTTCCATGGTTTGTTTTTGTTTTCAATGTTTTTATATGATACAATGAGATGTTGCTCTCCAATAGGTAATACAGTTTGTACCTCATATTGTGGTGCCCATAGATAACTTAAAAATTTTTCAGGAGTATCTACAATTACAGATTGAGATAAATCTGTTCCCTGTCCCCCTTTTTCGTATAAGGAATTGAGGAATATTTTAGAAATATACCTTAGACCAGGATTTGATTTAATGTTATTTTCCGTTAACTGAATGCATTCATGGACAATAGTTTGCAATATATTTCTCTTTGTCTTTTTTAGTTTTGCACCAGCTGGGAAACCCTGAAGACTCCTGTTTCATTTTTAGGAAGGAATTGACATAATCTTTAAATAGGTTATCTTCCGATCCGGATAATTTGAATTCCCAAATTTCGATAATTTGTAGAATTTTGTATCTAACACTACATGAAGTTCAGGAGTACAGTATGTACCAGTTATGACACACTCGGTATCATTATGCATGCAATTGTTATTACTTTGTTCCATACACGTACGGCTTAACCCAAACAAAAGGCGTCCATTACACGTATATGGTAAAATTGAAAAATATAACTCTTTTGGAGGTAAAATGCTGCATTTGACTAATCCCTGAATACATTTCACTTGTGGAAAGTCAGGCCCCTTGTATATTTTTGGTTTACCTATAGGCAATGGCTTACGTGCCAGCACCCAAGGATATAACGAAGTTACATCATAATATGCCACAAACTCTTCGCTGGTACACTCGTACAATGCATTGAAACATTCGGTACGTTCACCATGAAAACTATCTTTAGGTACCAGATGATCGACAAGATCATAATAGATCATTTAACTCCCATATACAAATACGTGTCACGGAACTAAATCTTTTGTCCTAAACGCATTAAAACAATTTTTTGCCTTGACATTATTACTTCAGGTGTAAAATGATGGTTTATTATTAAAGTTTCAGCACAGAATTGCATATCATAATTACTGCCACTATGGGAAAGTACAATGATTTTTTTAAACATTGGCTGAGTTATTAATACATGATTAACAAATCCATCAATGTTGTGGAAATCAAATGAACGGAATCCATTTATATCTCCACATACAAAACATGTATCATCAAGTTTCATATCCTTACACTTGTAGCAGGAATGAATACAATTCACGAAATGTACATGGTGTTCTTGTTCTCCCTGTTCATTTTTAGGAAGCAACATTGTTTCTACATCAAAGACGATGTACAAAAAGGTATCTACATGTTGCATCGTAGCCGTTTGAACAAAACAAATATGGTCATCGCTTACATATGTATAACATGTTTTACAATAACGTTCACCACATTCATGTTCAGACTTGCGTGAACGCATGTCAACCATATCACAGCATTGGACACAAATTCTCTTTGTTTCGCATAAACTCTTTCCGCAAATAAATACTGTTTTATGATTGGCAAAGCATTCATCCCTAGAAAACAGTCTATGACAATCAATGCATTCGCGTTTATTATTAATATTATTATTATTATTATTATTATTATTATTATTATTATTATTATTACAATCATTGTGATACGTTTCACACATTGTGCATTTGAACTTACACTTATGATTTTAGGTATGATGATAACATTCCAAACAATATTGACAATAACTTTTTTTGTTTAATAGTGCTGTAATATTAGTAATTAATTCATAGTGTCCTTCAGTATACAAAATGAAAATTTTCTTTCGTCCATGTATTCCAGGATAAATTACATTGTAGTTTCAAGTTAAACGATTTTTTCGTAAACAACAATTTGATAATGAGGTACTAGCTTGTTTTGAAACTTTTTAAATCATCAATTGTACATCCATCTTGCATTTCAATGTTAACTTTAGCATTGACACAGAATTCCTTTGCCTGATTTAACAAACGTTCAGAATTGTTTTTCAATGTATGTAAGTAATTATAACGATGATCAGCACTAGCCATTCCAAGAATAATACTTTGGGAAGACAATACACATCCTTTTGTACAGGAGGGGGTGCGGTGGCTCAGTGGTAGAGCGTTCACCTCCGGTGCTTGGGGTCCCTGTTTCGATCCCTGCTCGCGCCATGTGGATTTTGTGGTAGACAAACAACGTGTTCGTGGGTTTTCTCGGAGTTCTTCCGTTTCCTCCCACTTTCTTCATTCCACCATTTCACTCATTTCTCTTTATCACCATCTCCTTTAGCCTAACCGGCATAACCGTGGAACGTTAAATTTAAAGATTTCATTTCATTTTCATTTTTCCTTTTGTACAGGAATAGTACATTGTTGCATGTGTTACAAGATCACCATATTTTGCTGAACCCATAGTTCGTCCCCTACCTTTACGTGAATCAACAATATGAATTTTGAAATTTACTTTATCACCAAATAAATAATTTTCATTACTATTTAACACATTTTTAATATTACGAAATAGAATGTCAGAGTTTAAATCTGACTTTTGACGCCACGAAATGTGTATTGGTTTATTAATCGTGGAAGCAGAACTTTCTATTGTTATACCAAAATACATATTATCGTAAGCATCATTTACACATGCTCCTTTACAAATTCAAATAACAACTGAATATATTTTTCAGGATCATCTATTCCGCTAGTTTGCATACGTTCAATTGTAACTTCCTTCCCTTTAAGTCCAAAACAAGTATAATGTTTGGTTGTACTACTAACAATACGAAAATATTCATTTGGTTTACCACTCCCATACATGTTAGGTTCTGATACAGAATTAGTATTAGTACTTGGAAAGATTATAGAATTTTCCGTGAACACGCTAAAGTTATCTGTAGTTAAACCATTAGTTTTTCCTTCAGACACAAGTTCCATAATCTTTTCACGAGCTAAATTCCTCATATTATCTTGGCGAAAGAAGCGTACGTGATATAAATCAATAATATCTTTTGGAGACTTACAATGTTTCAAAACAACATGAGGATCACAGCCAAATTGCATAAACAACGCTTGCAATAGCTTGGAATAAGTTTCATTGCTTACCCTTGCACGCGTAGCATGGCATTGTGTTAACACTTCCCACGTAAATAAAACTTCATTTGGATTTTCGTATCCGCGCGCTTCTTGTGCTGACAACATGATGCAGATCACAGTGTGTCCTTCCATTGTATTACTGTCGCACAAAATATGTAATCGCAGATTCAATTGTTGTTTCTTCACCAGTAAATATTTTACTCGACGGTGTACTATAAATAAATTAATAGTGTTATTTACCGTGGACAAAGAAGTTTTGATAATTTTTTTCGTAGTTTTCAAATGACAAGGTTCTGTAGCTAAACTTTTATGATATGATCCAGTATGAGTTTACCAAAGATACACTTTTAAGAATCCTTTCACACTTACCAGTAACTATAAATCACAATGTCCCGTATCTTTATCAGTTCACGAAAGCTTATCGGCAATTGCACTAATACTTGCAGTTAACTATAATAATAAAACTTCCCGTAACTTTTTCAGTTTAGTATCGATGCACTAACACTTGCCACTCACTAACAATATTTTGGTTCACCGAAGATATACTTTTAAGTTTATCGGTTAATCCTTCACTACTTTCCGATAATTGTAATTTACGAATTGCCGTAATGAAATTGTCTTTAGACTAATTACAGCACGCAAAGTACAAGCCGGAAACGTATTTATTTTTCATTGATTCTTCAATACTGAATTTCAAATAATGTATTGTCTTATTATGAACACAGATAATTGGAAATTTCAAGAATTTCACACGAAGGTTTCCGAAGATTGCCGAACTTTATCGAAGATGAACATAAGAGTTTATCGTCAATTTTTGTATACGTTTGGTAAATGTAGCTTTCAAAGACTTCTTACTTTAAAGATCAGCAATGGTATATTTGAAAGTTTATTGTTAGATGTACATGTACTTTGCAATAATTGTAATTTCGTTACGAAATTGTTGTTTTAATATAATTGCAGTAACAACACAGAGTATAACGATGAACGGCTTTACTTTAACACTACTAGTTGTATAGGATATGGTGCAGTTTCTTGCACGAAATTTCTACTTTCAACATTTGATCCCGTACACAGATACATTTAGTTTTAAGTATCGTACTCAGGTGTTGAAAATACATGAAAATATTTCAAATTAGTAACAGTAATATTACAAAATGTGATAATTATATTGTAATAAACACAAACTAATTTCATGAACATTCCGCAACGTTACACAATATGTTGTGACACTTCAAACAAATTTAGTTGGTTCGTATTTTTAATCTTTCGCTTCCTGTGGAAGCTCTGCTTATTTTCCGTAACAGAACAGTCATAGAGTGTGATCATATTAAAATTGCTGTGATCTTATAAATAATTCGTTTTTACGAAGACTCCGCAGAATAAAATTCTGAAATAGTAAAAACTCCTAAGAACAGCTACACTGTGAACAAACAAATAATTCCGAAAATACTAAAACTACAAACTCATAAATAATCAGAAATACTAAAATTGACAAACAAGTTGAAACATAAGGAAATTATTTTTCTTAACACTCGTTTAGTTTGAACCTATTTAAAAATCCATAGGAATCTGAGCAATCTATGATTGTGAACCTACAAATAATTCCGATAGAAACTCAAAGTAACATGGTTGCAAACTGTAAAATAATTCGGAATACTAATTGACAAACAAGTTGAAACATAAAAAATTATCTTTACTTAACACTCGTTCAGTGTGAACCTACAATAATACGTTTTCCGATAGTAACACAAAGTAGCATAGTTGCAAACTGTAAAATAATTCGAAATACTAATTGAGAAAACATAAGCTTCAACATAAGTAAGTTATTTCTTTAACACAACACTCGTAGGTTAAACTTAAAAATTTATTACATGAAACTCTTTGATTGCTAAATGGAGAAGTACAATTTTAGTCAGTGTTGCAATTCAATGCGCAATCTAAAAGTAAAAAAGAATTTAAGAAATAGTGTAGAACTCAAAAAAAGAAGCAACAAAACTAAAACACAATATTGCAATCCATATTGCAAAAAGAAAATTAAAAGTACAAGTACTGAAACAAAAAACGTAAAACTGAAAATAGGTAATGCAAAAACAAAATTTTTAAAACACAATGTTGAAATTCAAAATGCAGAAAATAAAATAGAATGCCCGAAGGAAAAAATAAAATTGCAGAAACAAAATTAAAACTACAAAGTTAAGAAATAAAAATGTAAAACTGAAAATAAAAAATACAGAAAGAAAATTAAAAAGAATGTTGCAATCCAAATTGCAAAAAGAAAAATGAAAAGTACAAGTTTAAAAATTGAAACATGCAAAGCCCAAAATAAAAATACAGAACCAAAACTTAAAAATCAGTGTTGAAATCCAAATTGCAAAAAGAAAAACAAAAGTTCAACTTTAAAAATTGAAACGTGCAAAAGTGGAAATAAAAAATGTAGAAACAAAAATAAAAACAATGTTTGAATCCCTACGCAAAAATATTAAAAATACAATTTACAAACAAAATGTAAAATGAAAATAAAAAATGCAGAAGCAAAATTAAAACTACAAATTTAAAATTAATATGCAAACTAATATAAAAAGTGAAGAAACAAATTTAAAAACGTAAAACTGAAATAAAAATACAGAAACAAAAATTTTAAAACAGAATTTTACAATCCAAATTGCAAAAAGAAAAATTAAAAGTACACGTTATGAAATAAAATGTAAAACTGGAAATAAAAAATTCAGAAACAAAATTAAAAGCAATGTTGCAATCGAAATTGCAAAAAGTAAAATTAAAACTACAAGACAGAAAAATGCAAAACTGAAGACAAAAAATACAGAACCAAAAATTAACACACAAGGTTGCAATTCAAATTGCAAAAAGAAAAAGAAAAGTACAAGTTAAAAAATAAAATGTAGAACTAAAAATAAAAATTACAGAAACAAAACTTAAAACACAATGTTGCAATCCAAATTGCAAAGAGAATATTAAAACTACAACTTTAGAACAAAATGTTACATTTCAAATTCCGAAACAAAATAAAAATTACAAGTTAAGAAATAAAAAATGCAAAACTGAAAATAAAAAATGCAGAAGCAAATTTAAAACTAAAAGTTTAAAATTAATATGGAAACTTAAATTAAAAGTGCAGAAACAAATCTAAAAACAAAGTTGCAATCCAAAATACATAAAGGAAAAATAAAAATACAAACATATGACATATAGGAAACATTACGTAGTTGTATAGACTGTACTTCTACCGTCATTATTTTAATGACATGAGTTTTCAACGAATTTTGTGGAGAAGTACGGTCTATACTACTACGTAATGTTTTGTATATGTCCCATGTTTGTATTTTTATTCTTTTCTGTATTTGGATTGCAACATTGTTTTTAATTTTGTATCTGCACTCTTTATTTTAGTTTCCATATTAGTTTTAAATTTGTACTTTTAACTTTGCTTCTGCAATTTTTTCAGTTTTGCAATTTTTATTTCTTAGCTAGTAATTTTTATTTTGTTTCGGAATTTGAAATGTAACACTGAGATGTAAAGTTGTACTTTTAATATTCTTTTTGCAATGTGGATTGCAACATTGTGTTTAAAACTTTACTTCTACATGTTTTTATTTTTAGTTTTACATTTCTAATATTAAAAGTTGTACTTTTAATTTTTTTGTAATTTGGATTGCAACACTGTGTTTTAATATTTGATTTTGTATTTTTATTTTTAGATTTGCATGTTTCAATTTTAAAATTGTACTTTTATTTTTCTTATTGTAATTTGGATTGCAACATTCTTTTTAATTTTCTTTCTGTAATTTTTATTTTCAGTTTTACATTTTTATTTCTTAACTTGTAGTTTTAATTTTGTTTTTGCATTTTTTCCTTTGGGAATTTTTATTTTACTTTCTGCATTTTAAATTTCAACATTCTGTTATAAAAATTTTGTTTCTGCATTTCTTATTTTCAGTTTTACGTTTTTTTGTTTCGGAACTTGTACTTTTAATTTTCTATTTGCAATATGGATTGCAATATTGTGTTTTAAGTTTTTTTCTGCATTTTTTATTTTGAGTTCGACATTTTATTTCTTAACTTCTCCTTTTACTTTTAGTTTGCGCTGACACCGACTTAAATTGTAACACTGACTTAAATTGTACTTCTCCATTTAACAATCAAAGAGTTTCATGTAATAAATTTTTAAGTTTAACCTACGAGTGTTGTGCTAAAGAAATAACTTACTTATGTTCAAGCTTATGTTTTCGCAATTAGTATTTAAAATTATCTTACAGTTTGCAACCATGATACTTTGTGTTACTATCGAAAAACGTATTATTGTAGGTTCACACTGAACGAGTGTTAAGAAAAAATATTTTTTTATGTTTCAACTTGTTTGTCAATTAGTATTCCGAATTATTTTACAGTTTGCAACCATGTTACTTTTGAGTTTCTATCGGAATTATTTGTAGGTTCACAATCATAGATTGCTCAGATTCCTATGGATTTTTAAATAGGTTCAAACTAAACGAGTGTTAAGAAAAATAATTTCCTTATGTTTCAACTTGTTTGTCAATTTTAGTATTTCTGATTATTTATGAGTTTGTAGTTTTAGTATTTTCGGAATTATTTGTTTGTTCACAGTGTAGCTGTTCTTAGGAGTTTTTACTATTTCAGAATTTTATTCTGCGGAGTTTTCGTAAAAACGAATTATTTATAAGATCACAGCAATTTTAATATGATCACACTCTATGACTGTTCTGTTAAGGAAAATAAGCAGAGCTTCCACAGGAAGCGAAAGATTAAAAATACGAACCAACTAAATTTGTTTGAAGTGTTACAACATATTGTGTAACGTTGCGGAATGTTCATGAAATTAGTTTGTGTTTATTACAATATAATTATCACATTTTGTAATATTACTGTTACTAATTTGAAATATTTTCATGTATTTTCAACACCTGAGTACGATACTTCAAACTAAATTTATCTGTGTACGAAATCAAAAGTTGAAAGTAGAAATTTCGCGCAACAAACTGCACCATATCCTATACAACTAGTAGTGTTAAAGTGAAGCCGTTCATCGTTATACTCTGTGTTGTTACTGCAACTACTTTAAAACAACAATTTCGTTACAAAAATTACAATTATTGCAAAGTACATGTACTTCTAACAATAAACTTTCAAATATACCATTGCTGATCTTTAAAGTAAGAAGTCTTTGAAAGCTACATTTACCAAACGTATACAAAAATTGACGATAAACTCTTATGTTCATCTTCGATAAAGTTCGGCAATCTTCGGAAACCTTCGTGTGAAATTCTTGAAATTTCCAATTATCTGTGTTCATAATAAGACAATACATTATTTGAAATTCAGTATTGAAGAATCAATGAAAAATAAATACGTTTCCGGCTTGTACTTTGCGTGCTGTAATTAGTCTAAAGACAATTTCATTACGGCAATTCGTAAATTACAATTATCGGAAAGTAGTGAAGGATTAACCGATAAACTTAAAAGTATATCTTCGGTGAACCAAAATATTGTTAGTGAGTGGCAAGTGTTAGTGCATCGATACTAAACTGAAAAAGATACGGGAAGTTTTATTATTATAGTTAACTGCAAGTATTAGTGCAATTGCCGATTAGCTTTCAAGTGTATTGTCGGTAAACTTAGAACTAAATCTTTCGTGAACTGAAAAAGATACGGGACATTGTGATTTATAGTTACTGGTAAGTGTGAAAGGATTCTTAAGAGTGTATCTTTGGTAAACTCATACTGGATCATATCATAAAAGTTTAGCTACAGAACCTTGTTATTTGAAAACTACGAAAAAAATTATCAAAACTTCTTTGTCCACGGTAAATAACACTATTAATTTATTTATAGTACACCGTCGAGTAAAATATTTACTGGTGAAGAAACAATAATTGAATCTGCGATTACATATTTTGTGCGACAGTAATACAATGGAAGGACACACTGTGATCTGCATCATGTTGTCAGCACAAGAAGCGCGCGGATACGAAAATCCAAATGAAGTTTTATTTACGTGGGAAGTGTTAACACAATGCCATGCTACGCGTGCAAGGGTAAGCAATGAAACTTATTCCAAGCTATTGCAAGCGTTGTTTATGCAATTTGGCTGTGATCCTCATGTTGTTTTGAAACACTGTAAGTCTCCAAAAGATATTATTGATTTATATCACGTACGCTTCTTTCGCCAAGATAATATGAGGAATTTAGCTCGTGAAAAGATTATGGAACTTGTGTCTGAAGGAAAAACTAATGGTTTAACTACAGATAACTTTAGCGTGTTCACGGAAAATTCTATAAACTTTCCAAGTCCTAATACTAATTCTGTATCAAAACCTAACATGTATGGGAGTGGTAAACCAAATGAATATTTTCGTATTGTTAGTAGTACAACCAAACATTATACTTATTTTGGACTTACAGGGAAGGAAGTTACAATTGAACGTATGCAAACTAGCGGAAAAGATGATCCTGAAAAATATATTCAGTTGTTATTTGAATTTGTAAAGGAGCATGTGTAAATGATGCAGACGATAATATGTATGTTGGTATAACAATAGAAAGTTCTGCTTCCACGATTAATAAACCAATATACATTTCGTGGCGTCAAAAGTCAGATTTAAACTCTGACATTCTATTTCGTAATATTAAAAATGTGTTAAATAGTAATGAAAATTATTTATTTGGTGATAAAGTAAATTTCAAAATTCATATTGTTGATTCACGTAAAGGTAGGGAGCGAACTATGGGTTCAGCAAAATATGCTGATCTTGTAACACACATGCAACAATGTACTATTCCTCTAACAAGGAAAAATAAAAATGAAATGAAATCTCTAAGTTAACATTCCACGGTTATGCCGGTTAGGCTAAAGGAGACGGTGATAAAGAGAAATGACTGAAATGGTGGAATGAAGAAATTGGGAAGAAACGGGAGAAGCACGAGAAAACATACGAGCACGTTGTTTGTCTACCACAAAATCCACATGGCGCGAGCTGGGATCGAAACAGGGACCCCAAGCACCGGAGGTGAACGCTCTACCACTGAGCCACCGCACCCCCTCCTGTACAAAAGGATGTGTATTGTCTTCCCAAAAGTATTATTCTTGGAATGGCTAGGGCTGATCATCGTTATAATTACTTACATACATTGAAAAACAATTCTGAACGTTTGTTAAATCAGGCAAAGGAATTCTGTGTCAATGCTAAAGTTAACATTGAAATGCAAGATGGATGTACAATTGATGATTTAAAAAAGTTTCAAAATAAGCTAGTACCTCATTATCAAATTGTTGTTTACGAAAAAATCGTTTCACTTGAAACTACAATGTAATTTATCCTGGAATACATGGACGAAAGAAAATTTTCATTTTGTATACTGAAGGACACTATGAATTAATTACTAATATTACAGCACTATTAAACAAGAAAAGTTATTGTCAATATTGTTTGGAATGTTATCATCATACCTAAAATCATAAGTGTAAGTTCAAATGCACAATGTGTGAAACGTATCACAATGATTGTAATAATAATAATAATAATATTAATAATAAACGCGAATGCATTGATTGTCATAGACTGTTTTCTAGGGATGAATGCTTTGCCAATCATAAAACAGTATTTATTTGCGGAAAGAGTTTATGCGAAACAAAGAGAATTTGTGTCCAATGCTGTGATATGGTTGACATGCGTTCACGCAAGTCTGAACATGAATGTGGTGAACGTTATTGTAAAACATGTTATACATATGTAAGCGATGACCATATTTGTTTTGTTCAAACGGCTACGATGCAACATGTAGATACCTTTTTGTACATCGTCTTTGATGTAGAAACAATGTTGCTTCCTAAAAATGAACAGGGAGAACAAGAACATCATGTAAATTTCGTGAATTGTATTCATTCCTGCTACAAGTGTAAGGATATGAAACTTGATGATACATGTTTTGTATGTGGAGATATAAATGGATTCCGTTCATTTGATTTCCACAACATTGATGGATTTGTTAATCATGTATTAATAACTCAGCCAATGTTTAAAAAATCATTGTACTTTCCCATAGTGGCAGTAATTATGATATGCAATTCTGTGCTAAAACTTTAATAATAAACCATCATTTTACACCTGAAGTAATAATGTCAGGGCAAAAAATTGTTTTAATGCGTTTAGGACAAAAGATTTAGTTCCGTGAACGTATTTGTATATGGGAGTTAAATGATCTATTATGATCTTGTCGATCATCTGGTACCTAAAGATAGTTTTCATGGTGAACGTACCGAATGTTTCAATGCATTGTACGAGTGTACCAGCGAAGAGTTTGTGGCATATTATGATGTACCTTCGTTATATCCTTGGGTGCTGGCACGTAAGCCATTGCCTATAGGTAAACCAAAAATATACAAGGGGCCTGACTTTCCACAAGTGAAATGTATTCAGGGATTAGTCAAATGCAGCATTTTACCTCCAAAAGAGTTATATTTTTCAATTTTACCATATACGTGTAATGGACGCCTTTTGTTTGGGTTAAGCCGTACGTGTATGGAACAAAGTAATAACAATTGCATGCATAATGATACCGAGTGTGTCATAACTGGTACATACTGTACTCCTGAACTTCATGTAGTGTTAGATACAAAATTCTACAAATTATCGAAATTTGGGAATTCAAATTATCCGGATCGGAAGATAACCTATTTAAAGATTATGTCAATTCCTTCCTAAAAATGAAACAGGAGTCTTCAGGGTTTCCCAGCTGGTGCAAAACTAAAAAAGACAAAGAGAAATATATTGCAAACTATTATGTCCATGAATGCATTCAGTTAACGGAAAATAACATTAAATCAAATCCTGGTCTAAGGTATATTTCTAAAATATTCCTCAATTCCTTATACGAAAAAGGGGGACAGGGAACAGATTTATCTCAATCTGTAATTGTAGATACTCCTGAAAATTTTTTAAGTTATCTATGGGCACCACAATATGAGGTACAAACTGTATTACCTATTGGAGAGCAACATCTCATTGTATCATATAAAAACATTGAAAACAAAAACAAACCATGGAAATTTTCAAATGTCCTTGCAGCATTCATCACCTCGTGGGCACGTCTAAAACTTTACGAGTTATTAACAGCTGTACATCCTGATCGTGTATTGTACTGTGACACTGATAGTATTATGTTTGCACAACAACGTAATGAAAAGCCTCCACTTTCTTTGGCTTCCTACCTAGGTGAACTAACTAATGAAGTTCCTGAGGGATGGGAAATTAATGCATTTATAGGCTTAGGGCCAAAAATTTATGCCAATAGAATCAAAGAAGTTGAAACGGGAAAAGTAGATTATGTATTTAAAATTAGAGGAATAATTGTAAATCATCGCACACGACAAGAAATTAATTTTGAACATGTTTATCAATTAGTTCTTGTTAAAGTTGACAAAAAACAGTTAAACAATCCAGGGAGAATTTTACGTAAACCAGGGTTTGTCATCGTATCCAAATCTGAAACTAAAACACATCAAACAGTTGATAATAAAAGATGACGATTAAATCATGACAGTATTACTGACTATAGGACATTGCCATATGGTTATCAAAGTATTAAGTGTGTTAAATAATTGGTATTGTGTATATATAAGTAAATATGTAAATAGTAAACCGTGTAAAGGTAACATGGTGTCGTAACATAGTCATAATATCCTCAGATATGTTCATAAGTTTTTTCACCACACCCATCAGTTGGTACTTCTACGTATATATATAATGTAAATATGGAAATATGTTACTAAAATATTGTAAGTATAGTAAATATCTTATTTAAAGAATATTGCAAATATAGAAATATATATGCCATTATTGGAAATAGAATATTGTAGACTATATAAATAAAATAAGTCGTTAAAATTTCCGATATTATGTTTTATTCCTATACTTATATACAAACAAATATTGATATATTACGAAGTAAGTGTATTCTATATAAGATAAAGGAAGAATACGTATGCTTCATATAAGGTTTTTATACGTATTTATAATGTTTAAAGTTCCTAGAATAAATCATCCTAAGTTGGAAACCATGTTGACGTCATAATGTCTTGTACAACATGAAACATCTTAGAAGTAGGTAAACGTACCAATATTTTCATTAGAAGACGTTAGTTAAAAGATATAAATAAGTAAATGGATTATACTACAGGGATATCATTTGTGCTTAAAATACAACTAGGACATGACTAACAAACACCTACATACGTAAAAATCACAATGTATATCCCAACAATGCATTCAAGGTGATGTTAAAACACTTACACACATAAGGAGTCACAATATATAACCCTACAATACAATCAAAAAGTTGGAGGTTATGCAACCGAAATTTATATACAAAGCATGGCTAGAACCCTTACATGCATAAAAAGTCACAATATATAACTCTACAATACAAACCAAAAGGTGGAAGTTATCCATCCTATCCTTACATCAAAGAGGCTATGCAACCCATCAAGACATGCTTAAAACACTTATATGTTAACGGAAGATTATATGCCTACAATATGGTACATATATTCCTTTCCACATATCAAAAACAATATGCATATATACACCCATTCACAAACTATTCATATATACACATCTAATTTGTCATTCATCTGAGTTTCGTACACGAATATACCCTTACATCACCCATACATGATACTGTATGCTAAAATCCCATATCAGCTAGTAAAAATACCATATAAATATATAAAATACCTTTTTTTAGAGTTGCGTCCGTTTCCTCCCATAATATCTGATACATTTATGTACAATATGTACTACTCTATACTATACATATTACAATATACCTCTAAAATAAACGTTAAAAACGAGAAAATCATTCTTTCTAACCCTTTCATTACCAACTAATTAATATTCATAAATAATTAATTCATTAATCTACTTTTAAAAAAATTAAACTAATTTATGCAAAAATATCTTAAAGAAATCTTGTTTGAAGCCTTCTTTCAAAAGCAGAAAAGGAAGACTCACCTTAGGTAAAGATTTTATTCTTTCTTTATTCTATTCAAACTCAGGTAAAGAAGGGTCGATCTTCTCTACCCTCAGGTAGCAGGGTCATTAACAAACTGGTTGACAAGTGACAAGCCAATTAAAGAGGGTTACTTTACTCAAGAAAATACTTCACACTTCACCCCAACCATCTAGACCACCAACATTCATACCACATGGCACTCTTCCTTTCTTTACATGCCGTCAAAGGATTCTCTACATCTTCTCAGCCTCCCACCCTTACCTATCATCCTATGTTATTTAAACAATACTGTATTCTTCACATTTACACTTCTTTTAAAATACAAGCAACAGATTTACGCGACAAATACATAATAGGGTATTTTGCTTCCAACAACTACAGCATTGTCCCAAAGCAATCTGTCAATTTCAAATGTCTATAACTTATATTCTTTTAAACCCACAAACATCAGATTTATGCGACAGGAAGATAATACTGTATTCTTTCGAATTCTAAGCTTCTGTATTGTCTCCTACAACACGTATTGTCTCCGCGAATTTTTGGTTACATTTTCCTATATCAACTACGCCCTCCCCCACTGGTTACCTGACCTTAGGACCCAACAGTCTTTCACCATATGTGTCATCTAGCTTGAACCATTTCCAATTAGTTTCTTGAATACAAAAAACCAGTTCTATTTAAGATTAACAGAAACCTCTCTTGGCATCCCCTCAAGCTCATTCAGCTACTCTTCACCACTTCAGGGAGGAACAAGAAAGGGAAGGAACAAGTTTCTTAGAGGCTTGGGAAGAACAGTAAGTAACCTTTCTATTGTTAACCATTTGTGTGTTTCCATCAAGTGTTACCCTCATAGATATCAAAGTATATTATCAAAAATGTTTTACAATAATTTTTTGTTGGATGGCAAAGCTGAAAATTACTATAAAAATGGCAAAATGTAAGGAAAATAACCAAAAATTGTATAAAATTATCATAAATTTTATAAAATCACCATAAATTGTACCAAAAATTGCATAAAATTTGTAAAAAGTTAATAAAACAGTATAAAATCAGATAATTTAATTTTAGGGGGTTGGCAACGAATTACGGGGAGAAGTACGGTCTATACTATTGAAATATACAGGGTTTAAGAAGGAGGCGCCAGGCAAACGGTTTTGAACCACTGCTTTAAACATATTCACTTACACTTTATAAGCTCGCACTTGTGCTTCCTACTTTGCTCTTCCCTTGTTCGGATTTGATACAAAACTAGCTTGTACAAACCAGTTAGCACAGATTGACTTGTATTTTACGCACTTGATGATATAATTGGATCAAGAAACCATTATCAATAAAGACACGACAATAACATCTGTTACAAAATACCTCTCCACCTCCAATGCACGTACAAACTACAGGGGTTCATTTTCTAAATTATCTCTATACGAAACTCGTAATGTTTAGATGGGCCTATTCCATCAGCGGATTTTCATTCTGCTACTAATGCTTTCAAAAAGGATTTCCTTCATAATCCATTGGGGAGTGTAGGGGACCTAAGAAAACACACCTGAGTAGCATATGGAGTGAGTTTAAGAGCAAGGATAACTGATCTGAAAATACTAGCCTTAAAACACTGCAGACAATTGTTTGTTGCATTTACGGCAGATTTTGAAAGAGGCCGGTAGCCCAGCCCCAAAATGTAGGGAGGGTCCAGCTGAAATTAGGGGGGCCCGATCCAACCATATTATAGTTCTCCACCATATTATAGATTATTTGCAAGCCTAACGTGAAAATTTTAGGGGGGCGGACCCTTAGACCCCCTGGATACGAGCATGTTTTGAAATCGCATTCCAAAAGTTGGCAATTTACAGGAAAGATGTAGTAATTTAGATTTGATTTTCAAATTGAATTTGGGGAGCGCGGTGGCTCAGTGGTAGAGCGTTCACCTCTGGTGCTTGGGGTCCCGGTTTCGATCCCAGTCCCCGCCAAGTGAACTTTGTGGGGGACAAACACCGTGCTCGTGGGTTTTCTCGGGGTTCTCCCGTTTCCTCCCACTTTCTTCACTCCACCGTTTCACTAATCTCTCATGATCACAGTCTCCTTTAGCCTAACCGGCATAACCGTGGGACGTAAAACTCAAAGATTTCATTTCATTTTTTTCAAATTGAATTTAGCGTTCCTTTCAGCATAAGCTTTATGAGCTGCCGGGAGTCGAACACGGGTTTCCTGCAGCAAAGGTGTGTACGCTATCCACCTACCCATTAGGAAGCTATATGCAGTAATTTAGAAACGAAACAGAATTTCTGAGGAACTAGCTTGTCTATACACTGAACCATGTAAGTAAGTATTACAAACTTATAAACAACACTAGACGTCTTCGGCGCGGGAGATCTGAGTTTGTCTTCCGGCGAGAACTTATGTAGTTAGAATTTTACGTTAAGCAGTAGCTTCAAGTCTCATATAGATTTGCTGCTGAACGGGTCTCCAAACCTCAAATCACTCGCCTTGTTTTCATCTGCTTATGTTTATTATTGTTGAATTAACTAAAAGTCTCGAATGAGAGTATAAGAAAAAAATATCAAACACGTAACATCTGTTAAGCATTTTAACAATTTTATAGTTTATTTCTGTAGTCAGCTTGTGATCCTTCGCTTGTTCTTCAAGTCCCCTTCAGAAGGCTGGCCTTTGGGAACCACTGGTTTATACTTTAAGGCGATGTAAAGTTGACCCATGTATATTCATTCTAAAGAAAGGCAGGGTTAACTTTACATTGTCTGAAACTATATCGTGGCTATATCGTTAACACGCGTTATTGGCCCAGGAGATCCGGATTCGATTCGCGGCATAATCCCATGTGGTTCGGATTCCACGTGAAGCAATAGGTCCATGTCTCATTATAACCCTGGTGTTGAAAGGGATGCTAAACTCCAACGAAATATAATGCAATTTATTTTGTATACTCCAATTGGTAACCTTATGTGGTTCATAAAGAATGTTAGCTAATTATGGCCATCTAGTTCAGTATGGTGGACATTTCTCGTGCAATTGAATCGATCATGCCTTATCAATAACGACACTACAACGCTATTTGCCGTAAAATACTTCTATACCAGACCTATTTTTGGATGCAAATATAGACGAATTGGAGCGTGTAATGTAAAGTTAATCTTAGAAACATTTTTGTACATGGTAAAAGTAACAAGGCCTAGACGTTTTCAATTTTACACCATCAATTGAGTGGAACCCAAGTTTTGTACGTAAATTTGAAATCAAAAGAAGGTGTTGCATAACAAAGTGCACGATTTCTGCAAAAGCTAGTGTATTTATTGTGAGCACCATCAGTTACTATTGTCTCTGTAATTTAATAAAAATGTTAAAATTGCAGTCAATAATAACATTCGTGTGAAGTGCGTTTTATAACACTTTTATTTGGACGAAGACTTATTTAAGGATAATTTATTTGTACCGTGTAAGAAGTAAACATAAATCAAGAATTATAATGCATGTATTTCACAAATAATAATATTGATAATCTCCTCCATCTGTTTTTAAACACGCACATATACAAAACAGAGAAACGAAAGCAACACGCATAGTAGTAAGTTGAACTTGAATCTTTGTGACGTCATCCGTATGTGGCCAATAAAAGTGCTACTTCAGCCATGTATTGGACGAACCTCTTGGGATCGGCGAAAATGTCCCCTGGAGCCTCGACCCATACATTAGCTAGAAAAATGTCCGGACGGAGTTTGCAAGACACTGGACAATGGTTGAGGTTTACTAGAGGAAAGCACATAGGAAATGAGTGCTATTTGCTATGCTTTCTTCTGCTTTGTAGGCATGCGCGAAAATTTCTGTTACTCTCATTCAATTCTATTGCTTGTGAAAACTCGATCTTTTCATACCGAGCCCAACTCCGAACGATTCAGCCAAATCAGTCAGTTCCTTTTTGAGATTCATTCATTTCGTTCACCTAAAAGATTCGATCTTTTGGATCGAGTCATTCACGAACGACTCATCTCACGACTTGCTCGGGAGAGTAATACTCCCGAAAGTACGTTTTTTCGCGCGCTACTCTAGCCAGCTGTTTTACGCGCTATCCTAGTCAGTTGTTTTAAGTTGGTCACAAACTCTATATCATTTAGTACAAGGGGAACAAAACGAGCCTTATATCATGGAGTACAAGGGCAACAAAACGAGCCCTGCGGGGCTTCTAACCCGTTCCTACTACTACTACTACTTATCTGCCCAAAAGTAAGTAAATCACATTTTTGAGTATTGTTTTCGTATTATTTTAATTTAAAAAGTGTTATAAAAATGAAAAAATGTTAAAAAAAACTTTCCTCGGGCCGGGTTTGAACTCACGCGAAAAGAATTTTCGTTAGTAGGATATAGCGCTAGCGCACTCGGCCACGAGGACCGACAACAACGATCGTCTGAATTCTGCTATTTGAATATAACGTGGCAAGACATAGATAGCGCCAACCAATCAGAACTGTGTTTTCCGTTCCTACTTCCGGGAGCATTACTCTTCTGAGCTAGTCCTCTCATCTCTAGTGCTGTGTCATGACCACGTTTTTTTACCTAGTGCAAACAATTTTTAAATTTAATACAATTCTCATCTTCTATCAAAATTTAGTGTAATAGAGGACTTGGTTACTACGGCTGGCTCATACTATTTACTGACTTTCTATTATAGTATAATCCTACCACTGTTGCTAACCATACGATAATTTATCATGATACACGATAATTTAAACCTCAATACAATATACGATAATGCCCTTGCTATAATAGGTGAATATACGATAATTTTAGAACGCTCACTTTTTTTTGCAATTTTTAAACATGCAAATAAATTGAAAGTTTGCATTAAAGAGTTATAAATCACACAGACTGAAGTTTTTAAATGCTAAAATAAATCAATAAGGTAAAAAAGTGCAGAAAATCCAAAGTAACATACTTCTACTGCAAGGTACAGCAATTCCTTAAAGTTTATTGCTGTGAAATACGAAAGAATATGATTTTGGTAATACTGTTTTGCAAAGTTTATATTGGCTGTCACCTAAAGTAGTAATAACAAAAAGTGCTGCAAGGTCGCCAATATTTGTTCCACAAATGAGAGCTGTACCCCTGAAAACAATCATGATATACAAGTGATAGACGATCAGTATAGATCACTAACTTACGCGGTACTTCTGGAAGATTTGCGATCTAAGGAAATGAACGAATTTTTAAATTTTATCAAAAATGCTAAAGACTCGCATGGAAATCACGAAGTTTTAAAATTAGAAAGCATTTGTATTAGATACGTTGGCTTTCCACACATTAGAGGATTATGAGTGTAGCTATATTTTCAAAAATGAACTTTGTTTATTTGGTAAGTTCATTATATTTTATTGTTATTGATAATAGTATTATATTTATTTCTACAGGTTCATTACGAAAATACGATAATTTTGTGTAATATACGATAATTTTGAAGACAAAAATCGATAATTTCGTCCTCCGACGTTGGCAACAGTGAATCCTACACAAGTTTCGAATGGGCAGTTTGGGAACCAGTGTTGCCAACCGTAGCGGAATTCCGCTATGCGTAGCGACTTTTCGTTGCCCTGGCGACAAAGCGGCGACGGACGAAAAATACGGAAAATGTAGCGACTTTTGAAAACCTATCTTAAAACCTACAATTTTCCCCATAGCTTGAAAGAAGTGAAAAAGTTAGATTAAAAAACATTTATGTTAGGTTAGAATATATATGACAAAATTTAATCAAGTCGGGACTTATGCAGAGTCGTTCTGACACGTGATTAGTAACATACTAAAGAGTTCGAGTAAGGCTAGTTTTAGACGGAAACATTTATCACAGCATTTCTCGTAGCAAAAATCGTATAATCGATATCCTACCGTGTAACAAATGCTATAGCATTTCCCATGACATGTCATATCCTATGGCATTACTTGTCAATAGAACTTGCTCTATTTCGTAGCATTTCTCCAGCATTTCTGGTCCGATTGCAGGGCCATGGTGTGTTACAAAGAAGCGAAAGATTTTGTGCCAAATATCTATGTTCTTTATTTCTGTGGGAGATTGAATTGTGGTAAAGAAAAATGAGTTGGAGTAGAGATACTATTAATATCCTGTTTAAAAATATATGTGGAGCATCCTTGTTTGTACAAAGTTACAAGGCCTTTGTATCATAATAGGCATATGCGACAAAGGGCTTTAGAAGAAATAGCGACTGAAATCTCTGTTTTTAGTTTCGGAGCAGTAATTGCGCTCTTCTCCAGCTATTTGTTTGCTACGTCACAACAAATGCTTATCAAAATGCTACTGTGTAAAAGAACCATATACTTTTGAAGCCCTAGAATATTATACGAGATTTTTGGCAGAACATCTGTTACGATAAATGCTTCCGTCTAAAACTAGCCGAACATATGTTTCCTGCAGTAGTCAGGCCTTTAGTATAACATAAATTATACGTCAAAACGACTCCGCATAAGCCATAAGGTGAAATCTATCTTGTGCATTTAATGCTTGTCCAGGCTTAATCAGAGTATGGTTTTGGGGATAGAGGGTCCACTTGCTGTAAGGTAGAAGTACTGTTGAGACAAAAGTATAGAATTTTTTATACAGTTAAATAGTATTTTATAGTAGTTTCGTAGGGAGAGAAATTAAAAAATAGCATTAAACGAAAAAAAAAATTTCTTGAATGTAATTGCAATGAAACATTTTATAAATTTTATATTTGATATATGTATCAATATTATTTGCACGCTAATCTTTGATTAATTTGTTGTCAAATGACATTATTGTAATTATTCTTACATAATTATTTAGTAGTTATTGTATGCAGTAACGAATGAAACATATGTATCCCTTTTCTTTCATTTATTCTATTTTTAAAAGAAAAAATGTTTACAACTGATGTTACACCAAGCCCGGAATCAGGGGGCCGGTCCCCCTCTAATTTCTACCGGCCTCCCCTACAGTTTTGGGCTGGCTACTGGCCTGTATTACACAATGTTAATATGTTAGTAAAGAATATGATAATAAAAGAATGAAAAATATTGACCGTGAATGATTTATTCAAATAAGACTGAAATTCTTTTTTTTCTTTTTAATTCATAAAATTTACTGAAGCACTAAATCAGGGCTTTCCATTTAGAATTTAGGCCTATTATTAATATGTGATTTTTTTCAGTTTTGATAACAGCATTCTTTTTTTCATTTATTATTATGATTTAGTTTAATTTTATAATGTAGCGGAAAATAGCGGAATTTCAGTAAGGGTAGCGGAACGTGGCGGAATTTTGACGGTACAGTAGCGACTTTTCGAGTTGGGGACCTGGCAACTCTGTTGGGAACCAACGCTTTGCGCTCAATTTGTGTTCCTGAAGGTAGCCTTCAGAATTGTAAAGCTGTAGGTCTCATAGTTATGCGCGAAGAGAGTGTCCTGTAGTAATTTGAACAGACGAATGTGGAAAATGACTGATAACCTTCCAGGGAATATGGCTGTGACATTAATGATAGCAGCAATTTTGATTGCATGCTTGTTTTTCTGGCTCCAAAGAAGACTAATGTAAGTGACATATTTATGTGTTAATTAGTGTAAGCTTGTAAATAATTGGTTCAGTGTTGATTTCCAGGTGCAGTGTTACTATAGGGATCCACAGATTGTAAAATGTGCAGTAAGAAGTTAGATCAGTCTGAATTAGCAACAGGAAGGAACCAGTGACACCTGTGAATAATACTAACAGTGGTAATAGTTAAGAACAGCTACTTCTCATCTCCCGTGCACGAGGATACATCTTACTGTTGCACTACCTAAACACCCTAAGTACAAGGGCAAGAACTCAGTCTATTACCTACTTTTTAACATCCTAGATAGCCAATGAATAATTCCTGAAAGTATGGCGTTTCTCGTCCTTCCCTAAATGGGAAGTACGGCTCCTTAACTATAACCCTAACGGTGACAGGATATCCATAATAGTTCGGTGCAGACTAAGTTATGCAAGCACAAAAATGCGATACTAAAAAATTAAACGTACTGATAATTGAAAACAAATACCATGAATTTGAATATTTAACCGTGTACAGTATGGGAGCTATTGAAAGGTTACAGGTAATATGTAATTAAAAAATAAAGGGAAGGTTCTAGAACATAGGTCCCTCTATATAGATTAGTAGCTAGGTTGGTTCCTTTCTGTACCGAACTTTAATATTTAATTCACACAGTATTGCCGAGCGAGCATTAGCGATTGAAGCCGGGTTACAGCCCCGCAGGGCACGTTATTTTCTGTCTTTCACAGCTGAATAGGAACGGGGGACCTGTGGGCAAATTTTTACTTTGAGCCAAACAGTGACTTCAACCGATTCATGTGATCCGATTCCGGGAGCAGTTTAGGAATCATTCCTAAACTGCTCCCGGAACCGGATCACATGAATAGATTACAATTACTAACACAGTGAAAGTAATGTACGATGTTAAGAATTATACTATAAGTACAAGGGCCACAATGTTACTAAACCAACTCAGGTGAAGCGGTGACTATGAATTTTCAGATCTAAATGGGGAGCTACCGCCCCCCAAACCCCCCGCTCAAGTACCATAAAAACATCAAAATAATAATAAATAATCACACAACACCGGCATCACATCACACAAAAGAACAGTATAGTTCGATTCCATCCAGTGATACTAATCACTATTAACCCACGCCAAAAGTCACTGTTAAGCACAAAAGGAAGTCTTGCCTTCGGGACTGTAGTTATATGGCATATGTCCGGATGCTATATTTATACGAAAATAATGACATAATAACAATCTTCCAATAATTATTTGTTGGGGCCGTTGAACTTAATGTACGTTAATTGGGGGGAAATAGTATACATGAAGCTGCATCAGTTCTCTAAGGAGCAGGACGCTCATACTTTTAGGGATTATTCATTGAGTATGTACGAACTTACAAAGGGGGTAACAAAGCGACTTTTATTTACTTATCGACTGATACGAAAATAAAAAAGAACGTACCTGTACTTTATATCTGCATGTGCAGTGCCCTTGTACTTTATGACTATGTGTGTGTGGAGGGGGGATTTAACGCATATCGCATGTCTTTTGCCTATTGATACTTCTTTCTATTGCACTACGTAGAAAATTTATGGTATTTCGTGTAGAAGTGGTAATAGAGCATAGAAGAAACGCAGATCAGGGGGTTCTCATGTATACTATTACGGTAATAGTATACAACAGTACCTCATGATCTGTGCGCGTGGATACTTCCTACTGTTGCACTACGTATAAAAATGATTTTATTACATTTAGAAGTAGTAAGAAGCATCCACGTGCACGTGACATGCGATATGTGTTTCAAATCCCCCACATATACTCATACACTACGTACAAGGGCACATTATTATTCTTCGCATACCATAAAACACAACGAAACGAAACGCAAACCGACGTACATTTTATTTTATATTACTCAGTAATTAAATGAAAGTCGCTTTGTTACCTCATTTTCAAGTTCCCATATCCTCACTAAATAATCCTTAAAAGACTGCACTTCGTGAGTCCTCGCTAAATGATGAGGCACTGTCGTATACTATATCCAAATATATTTCAGCAACTCTTTCGGGCGGAGTACCTAAGCGTAACCGCACGCATGTAACTTTCAGGTTTTTTTTTTTTTTTTTTTTTTTTTTTTTTTTTTTTTTTTTTTTTTTTTTTTTTTTTTGCAGGGTTCTAGAACACAGGTTGGCAAGAGTTTACTTTGTGCCGAATAGTGACTGGAACCGATCCATCTGACCTGGTTCCCTGGGTTATAATTGATCCTTATGGTTTTCGGATTAGTTCGGGAAGCCGTTCTGAAGTATGTTTTGATACTTCGGAATAGTCTGATAGTAATTACTTCGTAATAGGTTGTCTGTATGAGGAACTGGTTTTGAGAGTGTTCCGGTGATTCGAATCGTTCTTGAGAACTGATTCCTGAACTGTTCCGGGAACCAGGTCAGATGGATCGGTTCCAGTCACTATTCGGCACAAAGTAAACTCTTGCCGTTCCGAAAACAAATCAATCTTATCTAGGTGGCCACTAGAATAAACGAATAGTATCTAACCGAGTCAGGGAAAGGGAAGTCTGCACAGGTTCGTGTCAGCGATGATGGTTATGCCTTACCTGTCTAATAGCTTTATCAGTATGGATTTTAGAGTAAGGTAGATAGGTTTAATTAATATTATGTCCTACGTTAAGACGTTAGGTTAGGTTAGTGCTTACGTGTTCCATTTAGAAGTACCTTAATGTATTTTTGCACTGATACGAGTTATTATAGCACTTGTAATGGTTTTACATTAGTAACACTCAACTTTTACTCATAAAATACAGCTATATTAGTATTTAAGTCATTCAACTGCAGAAATTTGTTCCTTGTAAGCATGTTTTGCATGTAATGTGTTGTTTTTAAACTTAACCTGCACTATCTCTGGATTAAGTGCTACAGAGAAAGGATACAAAGAAAATCACTTAAACTAAACTTCCCTACCACGCCTCTACTACCTTTTAATTCTTTGGTAAAAAGTGGAAATTTACCATTGGATACAGCTGAACACTCTTTGTAACATAACAGCCACGTTAATTATGCAGGCTGTGCACTTTTAGTAAGGGCAGTGTTATTAATGTTAAGTGACAGAACCATGTAATCCATAAAGAGAAGCAGTGTTAACATGAGCACTTTTCCGAGATAGGACTTTATTTCATAGAAGGAAACTAGGGCACTACTCGAGCAGACGGTTCTACCAAATTTTGACATATCTTTTTAATTTTCGGGTTAGGTTAGAGCTTTGTATTTCTTTTAGTAGAGCATGCACTAAAAGCAGAGCGCCACTGCAGATTGACGTCAGGAAGGCACAGTATAAATATAGTGTGGACGTATGGCATAAAAACTACTGTGTATAAACCTTGAATCAACTTGTGCTAGGTGGCCAGTTAAAAGCACGAATGTTATGAGTCAGGGCAGGAGCGCAGCAAGAAATGGGGGCGAGCCGTAGCGAGAGCAGGTTCCTAACGGTGCACGCGTGTCAGCGACGGGGAGTGTACGCATAAACGAAGATAGTGGAAGAGCTCACTTACACATACGATACTTTCACTGTCATTCAAAATTCATTTCAATGTGCTGTGTACTGACAGTAATTACTTACATTTACACTCTCATTCCTCCACGAAAAATATTTCACATCGTGTTTTATCATAAATT
This sequence comes from Thermobia domestica, assembly GCF_964235325.1. Classification (NCBI taxonomy): domain Eukaryota; kingdom Metazoa; phylum Arthropoda; class Insecta; order Zygentoma; family Lepismatidae; genus Thermobia; species Thermobia domestica. The sequence goes on along the minus strand of NC_137459.1, from coordinate 20,348,099 downwards.
TTCTATTTGGTAGAATCATCTGCTCTAGTGTGCCTGAAACCAAACAACAATATCATAGGTCTGGACTACTACTGGCTCATAATACTTTTAAGTGACTTTCACTGTAAATAGCGCGCTTTCGGCATCCTAACCGTTCGCTTCCTCTGTGACAATTGCCAGTGTGTCACGAAGCAAATTTTCTTGCTCCCGCATATCAAGCAGAAGTGGAATGTCAAAAAAGAATCAGTTTTTTAAGTCATTAGGAATCACTTTTATACATAACACAATATGGACCAGTATATATTTATTACCTAATGCGCCCCTATTAATCTGCATGTAAGGAAAACGAGATCATCTATATGCGCCGTTTAGGATACAGCCTCTTAAGATATTAGATGGTTTGTGTATACCAGTATACATTTTTTATATGAGTTGAGTTGAGTTGATTTTAGTTTAGCGTCCCTTTCAGCAGCGAGGCTATATGAGACGTGGACCTACTGATTAACGTGGAATCCGAACCACATGACATTCTTTATATGGTTCCGTACATCTTAAATCTGTTTGTTAGAGCGCAGGATATAGCTAAAAAGTAATTACGTCATAAATGGCGCCATGTAAGGTAATGTAACATGTTCTAACTATACTACTACACTGTTGGTGTATGGTATGTTATCTTATATTTAGCTAAGCTGCCCTAATTGAGCCGTATTGAAATTAGGACATTAGAAGTCGGGTGCTTAAATGAGGTCATCATTGGTTCGTTTTATTACTAGAAGATTAGGGTAGACTTTACATCACGCGTCAAGAAGTAGGGCCTCTTTAAAAGAGTGCAGTGGCGTCAGATTAACTTACGGTTACAGAAGTTAGGACACATTTTGTTAAAATTGATCGAGTGTAATTTCTCGTGTCGGCATAAGGGCACAAACTGGAGTTGGCATTGTGAAGTTTATCCGAAGATTGTATCCCCGCACAAACGCGTGCAGATTGCGAGTAGCGCAGAGCATATATTATTTACCAGAGCATATTTACCAGTTTTGCTAACAGAATTTCGTAATTCACGGGTAAGCAAATGCTTTAGTGAAGGAAGATAGGCGAGTAAGGCATTAGGTTAAGGCGGCGCTGTGTGAAGTTATGGACCAGTAAAATAAGTTTAAAATGTCATTGTTAAATCTTAATTTTATAATACAATAAACATAATGGTAATGAATATTTCTTAGTCATTTGTTTCTTACTTTTTTCTCTTTCTATAAACGGGCGAAAGTGACCTGTTATTCGCTCACGGTCATTAAACTTCAGTGACAAACATGTATTTTTCGGTTTTTTCATTGTGGGAGGTCAGTTCTTTCAGAAAAAAAAAATGGTCCGTTCAGAGCCTTTATGATTTATATTACCCTGCGAAAAAGAAATGAAAAAAAAAGTGAGGCGCGAGGACGGGCCAGCAAGCGTCAGACAGAGCGGCCCAAATAGCTTATGTGAAGTCCCTGAATACAACTGACTTCAAGAAGGAACAGAGATTCACAACTCTTTTTGTAGAAAGAATAAAAGAAAAACAATAAAAGCTATTTTTAATAAAACTATACATTTACTATTAGGTATTTTCGAAGTTTCTCGTGAATTCCTTTTTAAGACAGAAGAGGAAATATCCCTTTGTCATTAAAAAGGTACCGCTAAACCGTACCGTTGATGTATATATATATCGGGTGTTGCGAAATAAGTGTTACAACTATTAGGAGCTGACTCCTGTCACTGAGACAAGAAAAAAAAGTTCTCTTGAACTTTCGGCTATCGGACATAGTTTCGGATCTACAAGGTGCCGAAAGCGTGGGAAAATACTTTCGGACGCCAATAGTTTGGAAACTATCCAACGTAAAGAGGGCGGGTAAAAAAATTTACTGAAGAAGTCATACCTGCTGTATTAAATTTTGCATGTTTCATAATCCTACCATGCACGCGCAAGGGATTCCCCATAGGAACGTAGGGAGTCCCGGATAATCTGCCAAATGAAAATTGGTCTAAATGGACATGAATTGATAGGGTTTCTCTCAGGTAACAATAATTCGTTTGTATTGAGTCGATATCTGCAACAAATACAAAATCGCGGACATCTTCATGCCCGTTGTGTGTGGTTGCATAATCGCAGATACGGATGCTGGCCAACAGTGACGTTCTGAGTATTACGTGTAGAGAATTTGTTCTCAAATGCTCTCGAAAGACATCTGGAGTGTCGGTAGAGAACAGATGAAGCAGGGTAATTCGCATATGTGAAAACACTTAACGAAAAATGCGCAGAAATGCACTCATACTAAGTAAGCGTGAGTTCAAAGCGTCGGAAATGTAAGGAATAGCATCAAGAACATGAAAGCCATTACCGATTTACCAATAATATTCCCTCAATCCGATGCAATATGATGTGCACGGTTGCATACCAATAAGGGTGCAACAACTGAGGCCAAGTTGAAATTGTGCAAGTGGACTCACAAAGAAACTGGGTAAACTAAATCAATGTCACTACTGGGATCGCATGATCCATGTTGAAATTTGGTCAGTGTGTATTGATATCAACATGTATCTAATGGACAAATGTCAACATGTCCCACTATTCTGGGATATCGTCCCAAGTGAGAAAACTTGGAAAATAACGTTGTATATTCTGCTAATACATTTGGTGCACTTTTTGGTAGAACGTAACTAGAAGAAGATTGTATCAATGTCCCTCTTTGTTTGGGACATTGTCCCACAGTCGACACATATGAAAAGAAATATCTTAATCCATGGTTCAAATTCTGATAGAGTGTGAAAATAACAAACTTGTATCATGTCCCACGTCTTCTGTCTTGTATCATGCCCCACGTCAATATAGGAAAATACCTCCAGAAATTCGTATCTTACACACAGTGCCAAGTCAAAGACGAAAATAAACCAATTTCGCACATGTAAAACTACTGCTGGAACACCATACATATGGAAAATAAAACGACATACGAAATAAGAAGAAATGTCTTAAAGCTCTGATTGTTTACAACTGTGCAGTAGGAATAAAATGAAACACACAAACATGTCGGGAGTCTGTACAAGAGCGCTTACCAAACAAAGTGGGTACTCCTCAAAGAAATGAAAACAGAGAAAGTGCTAGAGCGCTCGCTTTCGCTCGCGTGGTCGGTTTCCAAACCTACTGGGAGCCCACGGCCTCAGATTCAAGATCCGAGTTATTTTCCTATTTTTCGCACGTGGGACGGTGCCCAGCAGTAGTGGGACATGTTGACATTTGTCCATTAGCTACATGTTGATATCAACACACACATTGGTCACATTTCGATATCGATCATGCGATCCCACTAGTGACATTCATTTAGTTTACCCAGTTTCTTTGTGAGTCCACTTGCACAATTTCAACTTGGCCTCAGTTGTTGCAGCCTTATTGGTATCGGATTGATGGAATATTATTGGTGAATCGGCAATGGCTTTCATGTTCTTGACACTAATCTTTACATTTCCGATAGTTTGAACTCACGTTTACTGAGTGAGTGCATTTCTGGGCATTTTTCGTTAGGTGTTTCCACACATGTGAATCACCCTGCTTCATCTGTTGTTCTCTACCGACACTGCAGATGTCTTTCTAGAGCATTTGAATACAAATTCTCTACACGTAATACTCAGAACGTCACTGTTGGCCAGCATCCGTACCTGGTGATTATGCAACCACACACAACGGGCATGAAGATGTCGGCCATTTTGTATTTGTTCCAGATATCGACTTAATACAAACGAATTATTGTTACCTGGTAGAAACCCTATCAATTCATACCTGTGCCTGAGTTGTTGCATCCTTATTGGTATGCAACCATGCACATCATATTGCATAGGATTGATGGAATATTATTGGTGAATTGAAAATGGCTTTCATGTTCTTGACGCTAATCCTTACATTTCCGACGCTTTTAACTCACGTTTACTGAGTGAGTGCATTTCTGGGCATTTTTCGTTAGGTGTTTCCACACATGTGAATCACCCTGCTTCATCTGTTGTGCTCTACCGACACTCTAGATATCTTTCTAGAGCATTTGAGTACAAATTCGCTACACTTAATACTCAAAACGTCACTGTTGGCCGGCATCCGTACCTGATTGCCGGCATGTTCTGCTGCAAGCAGATTTTATTTAGGTTTTGGTTAGGTTAGGTCATACATTCCTGTTAACTTTTTGTTGAAAACCTCTGAGAAGAAAATTCACGTAAGTGATAACTACATTTTTTATGTTCTATCAAACATGTGAACATTTATTTTATTATTTTTGCATTGCTCACAAATCTGATTGGAATGTCTTTTAGATATAAATTTATTACACAAACTGCATTTATCGCGCTCTTGTTGTCTGTTCCCTTGCGTGGTATGTACCTCTTCTCCTCGGAACGTCAGGGTAACTCGTTCTTTGAATGAATACACTCCTCCTGTGTCTCTCCACGGACACGGAGGGATCGTACGATTTCTTGAGCTGTACTTGTTCTTGGCATATTTTTTCTTTATTTGATGTAGTTTTCAGTCAGAGATTTTCCAGGATTCTTCATTAGACAGGGAAGACGAAGACAAAGAATCCTGCAGTGATAATTGATCCTCCGTTTTAGATGTCACTTCTTCATCATCAGAGAAAGCAAGAAAGTTTCGAATTCTTCTGGTGTCGAAGCAGTCATTTTAGACACCAAAATAGACTGTAAATACTGCACAACGAGGAAACAAGCAATGCTTCGAATAAAAACTAATACAAAATGAACAATGTTGCTAGTACAAGGTGTTTGAAAAATATCTAAACAATTTTGCCAGTACAGTGTACTGGAAGGAACTAAATTTTCGGACAGTCCAATAACTAATAATAATAATAATTAATAATTTTTGCATGTTTTTTGGAGGTATTATCAGAAATCCATTGAATAATGATTTCTTAGTCACATAAATATTCATTGAACTAATGGGTCTAGATGGACCCGAGGAACTTACGTGTTTTTTTTCTACTGTGACGTAACAGGATGGATTTTTGAGTCGAAATTTTTACAAAACACATGTTTGGTAAAATAACTAAAAGTCACGAAGTGTGATGATCACAGGTCACATAGTGTCCGAGATAATAAAGTTGAAAAATCGTTTTGGGTCAAAATGGACCCGAGGGACGTAAGAAGGTTAAATTAACAATAAGTTTTCATTCCATCTACATTTATTCGCATGGCACAATAGTTTATGTACAGTTTTCTTCGTTTGACGCACAGGTATGAATTGTGTGTCGCTTTAAGTTACACAGAAGGATTTTGCCATTCTGCGTTTATTAAATTTGATCAAGTTGGTGAGTGAGTTGATTGCAGTGATGGAATTGGAGAAAAAGTTACTACCCGATATGCTTCTATGCATACATCTGATTTAAGAATACTTCAATATGTTCAGAGCTTATTTTAACTTTATACTACTATAGTTTTTGGCGTATTGATTTACTACCAATATGAGGCCCAATTCGATTATTGGTTGATGAGAGGTGTATCGTCCATTTTCAGGTCCTAGGTTGTATGACACGGCATACTACTGCTAAAATAGAATCCGAACCACTACTTGATTTTCAAGCACTTCCACTTGAAATAAGTCTTCATTGTTGTCTTGATAATCATATATTTCTTCTACCTATTAGTCGAAAAAATTAATACTTGTACAGAAGAAACTTTCTAGTAATAGCAATGTGGATGTGCTAATTTTATTTGTGTAGTTTCTATAAAGTTACCTTCTTTCAGAGAAGTCATTCAGGGGTTTCGCCAGGAAAATGAGGACCTGATGGAAGCAGACAGTGATGAAGGTAAGTGAAGTTAATTTTGAGCTGAACTCTTGTAAAGGTATAATAATTGTTCGTTTCCAGTTAAATGCAGCATAATATTGTTGGGCATTTAGTGTTTAGGTAGGATAAACTGTTGACATGACAGCGGTGTAACGCGACAGATATCTTTTTATTTATGTTGTCGCTATTGTTATTGTAGCAAACCTCTCAGAAAAGATATACCGCAACTATAGGTTAAGAAAAACTAATGTAGAGAACAGACTTTTATGGAGTTAGTTATATACTTCAAAATGTGTGGATAGGACTGCGATTCGAAACAGTTTGTCGTGAGTTACACCTCCGTTATTATCTTGGACTGTGTTATTTTATTTTTATCAAGTTGTCAAGATAGAAACCATAGGATGGATAAATGGTTGATTAGAGACTTCTAAAAAGACCGAGAGAATTAATGAGCGTAAGCGGAAATAAGAAGTCTTCTTTACCGACATCTGAAATGAGTATTTCAGATTCCGAACAAACACTGGAGAATATTATGCAAGAAGACAACAAAAAGCATCGTGCAGCACAGCGTTAGTACAATGTCAACTATACTAGTAGTTTCACATACATTAGAGAAGAATCAACCTCTGTTCCCCGCTAGATAGTCTGTTACTGAATACTATTAAATCATTCGATAAAGCTACCCATCTCAAACGTGACACTGAAAATAAGCATGGGGATTTGAAACTCAAACCTGTGCAATGGTTTGAGAAAACTGTCCGGTTTGTTAGCACGGTAAAAACAACTTCATCCTTATATTCACGATTTAACTTAAACGCCTTAGACGTATCTTATGAGATCAGTTTAAGAATAGCTAAGGTAGAAAATCCTCAGTTCAACATAAGGTTAGAATAATATCAAGTCAAAGGAAAAAACAACTTGAAATGATTCCACTGTTCAATGACACTACATCAGGAAATATTGAGAATTCTGTTCAAATATTAGGGAGCATTTATTTGACTTTTGTTTTTTTCTCTCTCTCAATTGGATGAAACTACTGACATCACTAGCACGGTTCATCTTACATACATTACGTTTATAGATAGAAAAGCAATGAAGGTAAAGTTCCTGTTTTGTGAATCACTGCCTGCTCGAACAAGTCCAAATTGAATATTTTCAAAGTTGGATAAATTTATGGCATTATTTTCTCTCTTCTCTCCATATATAAACATGTTAAAGAAACGGGGCATGATCTAGATTGGGAAGGTGTAAAGGGGCTAGAAAGGGAGAATAGACCAATGATAAGGAAATGGAAGGAAGCACGAAGGATAAAGAAAGAGAAAAGTGGCAAATTAATGAACTGGACAAGTGGACTGTTAATACATGATCTATAGGATAAATTATTGGAATGAATTGAAGTGAAAAAACAAGATTGAACATATTTATATGTAATTTATATTCATATATTTAATATTACATATATAGTTATATAGAGTTTTATATATTATATTTCATAGTTTATTTTTTGTCTATATATATTTTTATATTGCTGTATTTACAATCAGTTGTATGTAGTACAGTCTGTTATTTATATCTAATAGGCATCAGAGGAACATAAGTTTTAAGGCAATTGGTCAAGTATAAACAACAGGTGTGTCTGGAAAAGATAAACACAGGTGGGAGGGTAATTAAGTCAGGGCAGGTGGCCGAAAGATGACGCCCGGGGAGGTACGACCCAGGTGGCTTCCCATGCGCACAAGGACTTTCACTTTTAGTATAAATATCTACGCTCTAAGATACCTCTTTCAGTTAGTGTCTGATGAAGACAACGTTAAGTTGTCAAAACCGTTGCACTGTAATTTAGTTTTTAATACACAAGTGTATATACTCTGGTCAGAAGTGTTTTTCTGTATTTTCTTGTTTATAGGTAACGAAGTATAAAATGAGTACTCTAACATCCTTGAGATATTGAGATTTCCGAAAATTCTAGAAATTGTCTGCTCAACTAAAATACAATTGAATTTTCTCTAAATCTTATTTTATCAATGCGTTAGCATTATTATTATTATTTTTTTTAATGTATGGAAAATTATATTAGTTTTACGTTAATAAAATAGCATTAAAAATTGTTGGTTTATTTCTAAGTTACTAATAAAAACAAACGTAGCGGTGGGAATGCAATTTTACTTTCTATACGAAAATGGCCGCCACTTAAAAACAATAAAAGACAATAAATATACCATGCTCATTTAAATAGTATTTTTTGTAATGATCAGTTTAATTTTGAACTACTGCGAACGGATGGGCGCAAGATTTCATTGTAGTAGTATTCAGATTTTTAAGTATCCTAAAATAACCATTCTTTAAATAAATACTTCGAAATTGTTAATGTTATGTTTTTACATGCTACATTAAGAAGGCATATAACAAATTTTAAATTGCGCAGGACTGAGTATAAGTGAAGTATAAATTTATTGTCATTTTTAGATTCTGAAGGATATATCCAGCCGACCTGTCCAATATGCCTGACAGACTGCAAGAGCAGTGTAACCACAGAATGTGGTCATATGTTTTGCGGTAAGTTTTACTGTATTGATATATGCATAGATAGCAGGGTGGAAAAAAATCATGATTTTTTTCAAAAAAATCATTTTTGTTGATTTTTTTTTATTTAAATCGATTTTTTTGATTTAAATCAAATCTTTTTCTTCGTATAATACAAGTCGCGAACTGAAGAAAAAACATTAGGAATTAGTATTAAATGTTAATTATGTCATTTGAGTGAAAGTATTGAGTTTTAATTTTGAATTAATTCCCAATCGTTAACCTATTTCAATCCCAAACAATGTTTCTTAAGCACTAAGGAAAAAGTACAGCAATGTATATCAACATGACACTTTTCTTTTCACGAAAGTTACTGATATTTGGCAGGGGCATATTTTTAAACAATTGGAACTAGCTAGCGGCACGAAATAGATATAAAGTACGTAAATTTCGCCTAAAATTAGCTAACTCACTCTATGACCTATGGAACCCGGAGGTTCAATGCCATGTTCACAAAAGCTCTCCACTAACTTCTATCCTTAGTCAACTGGATTCAGTTTTTACTTTGTATTCCTATTTCTGCGAGATGCAACTTAATATTGTCCTCACATCTGCGCCTAGGCCTTCCTAATGGTCGTTTTCTGATTGGTCTTCCAGTCAAGACCTTGAAAGCGTTTCTACTTTCTTCCATTCTAGCTACATGACCTGCCCACCTAAGCCTAACAATGTTAGGTAAACCGTATAAACAAAGTAGCTCCTCGTTATGAAGTTTCCACCATTACCCATTCCCGTTCCTCTTGGGTCCGAATATTCGTCTCAGATCTTGTTCTCAAATACTTTCAGTCTATGTTCTTCCCTCAGAGTAATCGACCATGTTTCGCAACCATACAGAGCAACAGGAATGATTATCGTTTTGCATATTTTAAAGCTTCAAATTCCTCGACACAATTCGCGACGATAAGAGATTTTGGACTGAATAATAACACGAATTCCCTGGAGGAATTCCAAAGTAAAAAAAATCAAGATGATCAGTTCCAGAAGAAGAAACACTTGTGATTGTTAAATATATGCTTTATGTGACGTGAAAAACAGTTCAAATGCGAGTTGTCCGTGCATTCAAGACATCTATACATAGCAGGCACGTTTTTATACTTTTCTGTTGGCTATTTTATTTCCTCTGACAATTTTTCCTACACAGGCGCGGCAAATTTTCTGCGATCACATCGCAGATCGCGGCATGTTCTGCAATGGGGTCAAGTATGCACTTTATCAAAAGTATTATTCGTTATTTTAACGCATCCAAAATTTGTCGTATTACGATACCGAGGAACTACTATGTATTTAGTACATAAATTTCGCCCAAAATTTTAAAATTATTATTATTATTATTACTATTTTTTTTATTTGTTTCGGAGAGGGGATCGTACCCCTCTAAATACGCTCCTATTATCTGGAAACAAACAAATAGACGTGGACACAAAAGAGTTTTCATCTTAAATTTCCATGGTGATTTCCCCGTTGGAACAGAAATTTTATAACCCTGTGTTACAAAGAGAAGAAAGCAGGGTTCACCCGTTACCCGTTCAAACGGGATTTTCCCTGATCGTTCCCTACATGATACTCGTTTTCATATTGTGCTTACATACATTTGAGTCTCATTGTGTATGATTATTATTTGAGTCTCATTGTGTTATGATTATCTTCCATAATCGAAATAACAGAAGAGAAACGGGATTTTACTTACTTTCACTTTAAATTAATTCATTTCGGAATTTGATTTAAATCAACGATTTTTATTTAAAAAATCAAGTGATTTAAATCTTGATTAAAATCGTGATTTAAATCAGACTGATTTAAATCAATCCACCCTGATAGATAGTGTGTACATATGCATCATATATATCGATGAACGAAAAAAGGCAGTTTTTGCGACACCTACACTCGTATAAATTGTACTTGATTTATTTTTGTCGAAACGTGAAGTAATGATAATTCTTATAATGTTTGTTCCATAAGACTTAACTGACAGTGAATACCTCAATTTATTGTAAGCAGGTACTACTATAATCATTACCATACAGTCATGTTGGAAAGATAAAAAGCGACCCGTGTCACTAAAATCATTGAATAAAAATTCCTTGGCTTTGTTTAGAGGATAAGAAAATTGTTGAGTATATAAATGGTTGAATTCAAGATGTATCGTTAGTTGGTCTGAGAATTTGGTAAAAATATTTTTCTGAAGATTATCACCGCATTTAATAGGTTAATGTGAGATTTGGATAGTTGTAGAAAGTTGTTAATACTCGAAAATTGGTAGTATGCTTTCTTTTGATAAGCACACCAGTTAACATCACAGGGGCCATTGAGAGAACCTAATTCTTACCAGGACTCAGTCTTGATTAAATAACAAAATTGGACTCCTTTGCTTGATATCGGCAATAAAATCGTAGATTTTTATTTGATTAATTACGTAAGACAGATTTAAGCAATGCGAAGACGATACTAGCAAAATTGACTTCGAGCGTGGTCTTGTAATGAGGCTGTGAGTGACCAGTCAGTCGTTCCGCAGAATTACTGCTCCCCAGGGGTCACGACGGTCTTATCTGTAGTGTACACAATGGAAGAGAGAAGGTCTTTACAACAATGTTGCCCTAACTGACAGCTTTGTGACCACCAGTGCAATTAGTGCTACCCTGGATTCCCATGTGAGCGCACAAACACTCCATCGATTATTGAATGGAGACCTACATTTCCTCGCTTCTCTTGTCTGGTTATCGCTTGACACTTGGTCGTCGTCAATAACGTCTTCGGTGGTATTGGAAGAGACTGCAGTGGTGAGACGAATGGAGGACGTCGTATTAAACGATGACAATCAGGCACAGTGACGGGTGAGTGCGTATTCGTAGATGTCCAGGTACAACGATACTTGTATTTCAACCCTTTTTTGTATTTGTGAGCAGATTTACTTTTTAATTATGCACAAGCTGTTTTTTTTTTTTTAAAAAAAAAGGAAGAATATTTTAAAAAAGGGATATAGATGTAATTTTTCAGTTGATATACGTTGCTATTTTTGTTAGTATAGTAATTCGACGATGTGAAATTGGTTGTCATAGAAAAAAATATTATAATTCTGGATCCATCCTGTGTAAGCTACAAAACCAATTTTAAGAAGTGTAATTGTTTAATTTGTTATGTGCCCTAATAAACGTAATATTTAAATACAGTGCGTAAAGTGTTTTATGGTGATTTTCCGTAGTCTTGCTTACATAAATATACAAACTGAGGACCTTTGAATAAGTGTCGTTATATAAATTTGATGGTTTGCCGCCAGGACCTTAGGAAATTTGTATGAAGTAGACAATCTTCTAAATAATAAATTCCATGTGTGCAGTTTGACTTTAAGGCTACGTAGTGATTTTGTTAAAAGAAATATCAAAACGGAGTGTACTTTATTAAGGAGTGGCGCAAAAATTTTCAGAAATATCAAAATGAGTCTTCCTGACATTGGAAATACAACAGAATCAAATGGTAATAGGGAGATGAACTCCCTTGATCTAGCTGACCTAACTAAACAGCAGATTGGATAACTGAGGCAAGATTTTGGTGAAATGAATCATCAGATGGGACAATTAAAGCAGATGAAACAACTCAATAGTAAAATCGATAATAACAGTCAACATTTATCAGAACAGATTAATCAGACCAATCAACGAATAGAACAAAGTGACCTTAAAATGGAACGTATCATACGTAGATTTACCGAAGTGCAAGATTCCATTGAAGTAATAGAAACTACAGTTAATGATCATACTACCCAAATAAGTGAACCTGTAGAATCTAAATTTGCATCGACGGAGGAATATGACGTCATTGATTTAAGTGTGTGGATGAAATTTGCTGAGTGTTCGCAAAAACATACTGCGGTGTTGGTTGGATTAGATTATCCCGATTTCTCTCTCCATTCGAATGTTTCTGATTATCTTACGGATGCTGTGTGTAACGAAGATTTTCAGTATGCATCAATATGCGAAAAGTTATGATCATCTTCGTCTAGTGAATGCTAATGGTTGCTTGTATTCACAAAGATCAAGTGATTGGGATAGTCGTTTGATGATATGTACACGACATTGGTTCATGTAGCAGAGAGAAAATTGATTCCAGTATTCGTGAAATTCAGAAAGAGAACGTGTGTTCCCACTAATGTTTGTAATGATTAGTCGATTGAATTATAGCTGTTGAATTGCTCAATCAACGAAAAGACCAAAATTATAATAGTGAACAATCCGATGGTGCTTTTAGCGAATGCAGTGCAGTGCGTTGACTTCAATCATCTAGGTATGACATTGCAAAATTTTGAAAATCCATCAATGGTGCAATACAGTACTAACCTTCGTCGAAATCAAGTGTGAAGTATCCATGTGAGATTAAAGTGTGATCTCAATGTAAAAAGTAATGTTAAATTTACGTGTACCGGTAATGTAACCGAACCTAATCTTAGGCCGTGTACAAAAGATAAAAGTGCACATTCGAAGTACGCTTCTTTCCGGAACCGACTTCACTTAGTGTGCGTCAAAAGGTCCAAGTTCACAAGTCTGCGAATGCATAGTGGGCGAGGATTTACACTACGTTAGTATACTTGTATGCTTAACATTTCGATTTCAAGTAAAATAACCTAATAAAATTTTAAGGCATACTCTTAATATTTTTGTTGAGGTGAATTTATTTGTGAGCTGATCTAATAATAATTTACTTGATAAATATACAAATTGGTGATATTAAAAGTGAAATATAAAAATGTTATCACAAACAAACCTATTTACGTTCTCAGAATGCAAAGGGAAAGCAACGAAATAGTTTAATAATGCCAAAAAGATGTGTTTAAATGTTACATAGTTTATGTAGCTTAATTGAGATAATTAGATTATCGGTAAAGCAGCTATTTGCACATAAATGACAAATATTAATAGCGTATGAATTAAAATATTAATCTCTAGCCTAGAATAAGGAATATCTAGATTATTCATTTCTCTATAGCTACAGCTGCAATGTTAATTCATAGGTAGATAGGCCTAATTTTCTAGTTCTTATTCTAAACAAGTTATTTTTTAAAGCTACCGTATTTCCTTGCAATGGTGAGAGACTAATATGCTAATTATCGTACATTTTGCATTTTTGACAGCTGCCCAAGAGTGAAATACAGATAAAAAATTTCAACATATTTATTGAAAAAAACGCGCCACGAGCTTTCACGTCGAAAATGGCCTGAAACAATGAGATGCGTTGTCACCATTATTATTCAACTTTGTCCTGGAATACGTTATAAGGAAAATCAAAGATAGCAACCAGGGCCTAGAGTAAAACGGTATGCATCAGGTTATGGCATATGCTGATGATGTAAATTTAATAGGGAATGATAGGAGAACAATAGAACGAAATGCAAAGATCTTATTAAACGCTAGCAGGGACATGGGTTTAGAAGTAAATGCAGAGAAAACTAAATAAATGGAAGTGCGTCGGGACCGTAATACAGCAAATTATGGATGCGTTAAAATATTAAATAATGCTTTTGATAAAGTGGATAGTTTCAAATATCTAGGATCAATATTAACAGAGGAAAATCATATTCACGAAGAAATTAAATGTCGACTAAAAGCAGGGAATTCGTGTTATTATTCGGTTCAAAATCTCTTGTCACGAATTCTGTCGAGGAATTTGAAGCTTAAAATATACAAAACGATAATCATGCCTGTTGTTCTGTATGGTTGCGAAACATGGTCACTTACTCTGAGGGAAGAACATAGACTGAAAGTATTTGAGAACAAAATCCACAGACAAATATTCGGACCTAAAAGGAACGGGAATGGGGAATGGCGGAAATTTCATAACGAGGAACTACATAAGTTATATGGTTTACCCAACATTGTTAGGGTCGTCAAGTCTAGGAGGCTTAGATGGGCGGGTCATGTAGCTAGAATGGAAGAAAGTAGAAACTCTTTCAAAGTCTTTGACTGGAAGACCAATCGGAAAACGACCATTAAGAAGACCTAGGCGCAGATGGGAGGACAATATTAAGATGGATCTCTCAGAGATTGGAATACAAAGTAGAAACTTGATGCAGTTAGCTAAGGATAGATGTCAGTGGAGAGCTTTTGTGAACGCGGTATTGAACCTCCGGGTTCCATAGGCCGTAGAGTTAGTTACTTCATTTGAATTCTATGAAGATAATTTAATGAATCAACGAATGGAACAATTCGTACATTTATGATCTTGATAAGAAATTATCTGGTTTTCTTTTAGATATTGTCGATATTTCAATTTTAATTTGTATTTTGTTGGAGTACATCATATATTTGATCCTTTCTTGTTTGAAAGAGAACAATCATACAAATATAATATCCTTTTATGTAAATCTAATATCCTTTTCGCAATCTTTTTAGTTCTGCTCGCTAAAATAATATAAATTTTGTTAAACTACAACTTATATTATGTATCAATGGCCACAAAAGGACCTTAAAATTAAATAACATCTATGCCGTAATCTGAATGTACCCTAATATTAGCAACGTTAAAGTATATGAATATTTGAAATAAAATTAAGAAGTTGACATAAAATATGAAAATAGTATTGTTATAGAAGTAAAATATGAGATGATTATGCGAATTGTAATCTTTATTTATACGAGGGTCATTCGGAAAATTAAGTAGTTTAGAATGTAATAGTTAACGTCCCAGCGAAGCGATATGAGACTTAGACGTACAGTTTAAGGTAGAATCCGAATCACCGTGGTGGGTTCAAGTTTATGTATCCACCTGGAATCGAACTGAGAACTCCGTGTACCAATAAGCCACAAGACCAGCAGGTTGGGCTAAGGATGTATATGGGACGCCACTTGACCGCGAGTCGTGCTCCGGCAACTACCATCGCCAGTTACGTCAAGATCTATAAGGATACCATACCTCAAATAGGCATTCAGCATCAGTACGACCAGCTACCTGCTCATACAACTGCTTTTGTATCCGTTCGATGTTGATTACAGGTGTTTTTAAGTAAGTTCTGAATTTTACAATACCCTGAATAATGTTTGTGATGCTCTGAACGCCGTGTTGGGTTCACAATCATCTATCGCTTTTTTCTTGTGTACCAACTTTGAGGAGATCCGTGAATTCCTACTAGTACAGGTCCCTCATAGCTATATTGTTTGTACACGCGCCTTCGTCTCGGAAGGCCCAAGTTCGATTTATGGTTTGGTTTGTGTGTTTCGGATCCCATGTTAAGCTCTAAATCCACGTCAAATACTGAAACGTGCGTTAAACTTCAAAACAAACATTCCTACTAGATGTTCTTAAAATTTGGTTGGTTTAAGTTTAGCGTCCCTTTCAGCACCTTGGCTATATAAAACTTATACCTACTACTTGATTCGAATGTGAACTACATAATCTCCCACTTGGAATCGAACCTTGGTCTTCCGCAGCAAAGACACTTGTGCTAACCATTTATACAACACGAGGGAATTCGTGTTCTTGAAAGATGGTTTTACTATGTATATGAAAGTAAAGTTTGTAAAATTATTTCTAAATCCGGTGAGAATTAAGAGCTGGAAAATTTGCTCTAACTTTACACTACTTCCCATTGAAATTTGAAAATTAACCAGTTGAGAATGCTCGAAGAACATTGCCAGAACGAACTTAAAAAGAATGGAGAGATGGAACGGGAAGGATAACTGTCATTGTTCCTAGATGTAAAAGTAAATATTTTTATCCGCGCCTTCTTCTCTTTCTCGCAAAAATTGCAAAATATCATCTCTCTGACTTATTTCTAGATATTAAGCAGCCGTATCGTGAGAACTTCGAGCTTTTTTGGCCAATATGAGGAACGTGGCCAGTTGGCCAGTAGATAGTTAATCAGTGGTCACCGCTTACTGTTATGTACCAAAATGTTCACCATCTTCTTAGGTATTGATCAACACCAATATCATCTCTGTACAGCTTATGGTTCCGGAGCTATTTCTCGTTAAATATCTAGAAATTGGCAATTTTTTGGCAATATCACGGAAACGGTAAGTCATAGAGATTGTATTGGTGTTAATCAATATCTTAGAGGGTGGTAAACATTTTGGTACCGATATTAATTGGTGGGCACTGGTCAACTTGCCAGTTGGACAGTGGCCACCGGTTACTATTTGGTACCAAAATATTTACTATCCTTTTAGATATAGATCAACACCAATATGAGCTCTGTGACTTACGGTTCCCGAGATATGGCTCCTTAAATTCTGGAAGTCGGCCATTTTTTGGCCAATATCTCGGGAACGGTAAGAGTGATGCGTAAAATTTAATCACTGTCTCTGATAGTTTTTGATGCTCTATCGAATGCAGGGTTCAAAATTGAAAAAAAAAAATGCAAATACAGACACATGGAGAATTCAGTAACGAACTTTTTAAGTTCGTTGAAAAGAAAACGCCAAACATTGTAAACAAATACTGTATGTTAAGAGGATGAAAGTATTACACTAAGTTCTCGGAAGCGTAGCAGAACACACACAGGTCAGTATCGCATGAAGCCTCCACGGACGACAAGAATTGTTGCGACATGGCGAGACATAGAAGTGAAGAGCGTTTGATGTTCTTTTGAGGTATTGGGTGCATGCTGTATCGACGTGTTGCTAGAGTTCACTTGCTCTGATAGAGAGATTTTTTTGCGGTTCTTGACCAGATTTTTTTTTAGTAGGCAAGGGACTAGGTGAACACGCAGGCCAAAGAATTCATGGAGCATGGCGTCCGTCGAGTAATTTTCAACGGACTGAACTGTCTAAATTCTATTTTGCAGTGCGGTCACAGTCTTCGTGTTAACTCCTGCACATTTTGGGATTTCCACGGGTGAAACATTAAATCGTTTCTTTGACACCGTTCTTAGTGTGAACATGCAACTTTCACTAGCAACCCTACTGTGTTGATTTGTGTGAACTGTGGGTGAGCATTGTCCGTATCGGGGCTATGATCTCATCTGATGGACAGCCACTTCTTCGTGTGTCAAGAACGAAACCTCTTGTCATAAGCTTCAATTCAGTTTTTGATTGTCTCCGGATGGATTGTGTCATTTCTTGCTCGCACTGCACACCACTAGCTCTGCACGGGAAGTACAGATTTCTTCACGTTATAGCGCGAAGTAATCTAAGCTCGCTCCTAAACAGCTAATCTACTGGCCATGTTCGCTTTCATTTTCTGCCTTTCGGGAACTGAAAAATAAAATATGAATGATGTTTAGCGATGTATGTATAGGATTGCTATCATTGTACTTGATTTAATATGAGAAAACGTATAGCGATTATTCGCTACCTAATTTATCCTCACGTGTCTTATATGGTACATAACAAGACAAAATGTTTTTTTACCAGCGCATATGTTAATGTTGTTGTTGTTGTTGTTGACTAATCAAATCCTATGATTTGTAAAATTTTTGGTTAGAATTGTCACAATATGTAGTACTTTTCTGGGTATATGTGTATCATTAGTTACAAGTAAAAAGAAATATTAGAGATTTCTTCGTTTTAGGTGGGTGCTTAATGGCCTATATTGCAACTACAGAACCCAGAAGGCCCTTCCAGTGTCCTCTTTGTAGGCAGGTGGTGAGTATTTAAATGGTGTTACTCATAATTTGAAGAAGACTTTTTTTCTTTCTTTCTTTCTTTAAAGTGTTTCCTACCTTGTATCTATCTTTTAGTGAATTGTTTTGAAAGGGTCGCCTCAAAACATAGGCCCTCCGACCAAACGAGTAACCCCAGTTACACAGAAAAAAAGAATTGTGACCTCTAGCACGCTTCTTATAACACAACCACCACTCAGTGGTTAAGCTTGATTTCATAAAGATAATAACAACTGCCGTTAGTGTGTGATTGTGTTTTAGAAAACATATTGTCGAAGACGGAATTCATGGAAGACTATAGAGTGCGAATTGGATTATATCTACTAAACTGATATATGCATATCAACTGAAAATGTAGAAAGGCGCGTGCTGAACATAGCGGAACAACGAGTAAGAGTGTGGGTTACATTAACACACTCTCATGAAATATCATGAGTATTGTATTGCATTTACATTTTTTGAACTATTACAAATATAACTTTTATAATATAAAATAGAATCAAACCACATGCAGTTTAAAAATAAATTTCCAATATTAATACAATTCGCACCTTTAAAAATGGATGACATAGGAAGTTCTGTTATTATTCTGATACCAGAATTTATTGTATCGTAGTAACAATAATACCACACCCTTAGTATATGCAATGTTTACCATTTGTTAGGAACAGTAAAAGCACCGCACCTCAGAACCTATAGCTTTGAAAGCTTTGCCAATAATTCTGTGCAGCTAGTCAATTACAGGAATACTTTCAATCATTATGAAACAATATACAAGGTGTTATTACAAGTACTAAATTTTCAGCAAATGCATAACAAGCAATATTATCTTACTTTATTCTTAAGGAACATGAATGTTCATGACGTCTAAGACAGCATTTTTACGTTAGATCATATTCTGCGTCGAGCCAATCGAGGTTTAATTTTTAAGAAGTTCGGTTTATCAAACCTCTTTTTTTTTTTTTTTTTTTATTTACTCTGTGTGTTCCCGGGAGACAAAATTTCTAGAGCTACTTGATAGATCACTATCAGTTTTGTCTAGGTTGTAAAGGGTCAAAGTTAGGAATCGAATTAGTGGAGGCGGTATTCAAACAGTAAGGCTAGAAATTAAGCTTTTAATATTTATCCTTAGAGAGCAAAATGGTATTAGACAGTGAGTAGTTGTTTTTTTTTCTTTTTTTTTTTTTTTTTCTTTTCGATTTTCGGCTTGGGGAGGTTGGAAGGAGACCAAATGTATGCATAAAAGAAAAGGATAAATACCAAATACCAGGAACGACAGATATTAGTGGCGGAGGATTGGAGTTTAGCATCCCTTTTAGTAACAAGGCTACAACTTAACGGGGGATCCAAACCGCATGAGCTCCCGTCGGAAATCGAACTCAGATTTCCCTCTCCAACTAATCATGTAGCCACGAGGGAACTGCCAACGGATATTAATATCAAATCTATATTGTTCGGGGTCACTGAGATGAATAGTGATAATTCAGACGCCACTCAAGTCTGTTTATCCCTCATGGTCACAGTAGGAGGGGTGAAAAATAACATGTCCATAATGATCATATTAGTGTCGAATCCATAGTTTTAGGGATCGTTAAGCTGTTTGGTGATAGTATAGATCATATTTAAACCCAAGGTTAGGCAAGAAGGGATATGCCAGCTGGGCGGGGAATTAATTTTTGAATTTTATAGGATTGGGTGGGGGGAGAGGGTTCAAAATATATGTACATTAAAATGAGAGAATAAATATCCGGTACGACAGATATTAATATCGAAGCCATAGTTTTCAGGGTCACTGAAATGAATAGTGACACTTCCGACACCGTTCAAGTTTAACTCTCGACGTCATAACGAGCGAGGGGTTGAAATACAAGACGTCCAAAGTAACCGATATTCGTGTCGAATCCATATAGTTCGTGGCTTCATATTCTTCCTCTTTTCCTTATTATACCTTCTAACTCATAGACAGAGTGGCGTAGGGCACACTGTTCTCTTCAAGTTCTTCCCAGGTGTTTCTCCCTAA
Source organism: Thermobia domestica (assembly GCF_964235325.1). NCBI lineage: Eukaryota > Metazoa > Arthropoda > Insecta > Zygentoma > Lepismatidae > Thermobia > Thermobia domestica. The sequence continues at coordinate 20,328,127 of NC_137459.1, read as the reverse complement.
ATGATTCAAGTGCATACTTTCTATCCTGGGATCTGGTGAACGTGCTAGTGTGGATAAAAATCTAAGTAATAATTTGGGTAAGTTAAGCACTAGATTCTGTCTCATATCGCCAGAAAAAGAACGTTAAACGGCAGTCAGTAAATAACCTATTCCCTCCAACAGATCTCCCGTATCACTATGTTTATGGTTGATTCTTTCCTAGTTGTTGATGTATACACTTAATGTTTTACTACATCGCAGCTTTCGTAATCATTAAATCCTAATGCTAGTATATGCATTGTATTGTATTGTATACTTGTAGAAACATCATGTTCAAATTCAAAACTTCTTCTGTGAAATATGTAGCATATCACGACATAATCACCTTTGTATTGGGAATTTTCAAAGAAGGAAGAAAAACAAGTAAAAAATGTGTTAAAGAGTGTAGTAGATGGTACACAGCATTCGTATAGTTTTGAATTTGTGCTGACAGTTGTGTATTGTAGGCGATTGAGAAAATCGTACGAGTTCAACCGAACTCATCCGATCGGGATCAAATTTGACATTGTCATGGACCTTGACTTGATATATAAGCGTATTATGTTGTGTAGTCACACTGTTCCTAAGTTATACACAATCGAATTTCTAAATCATTGGAGATAACAAAAACATAATAACTATCGGTTAAACAGCAATTGAAGGCCAGTCGTGGACAGAAAAAGAAAATCGAATGAAAGACTTTTTTTTTTTTTTAATTGTGTAGTCATTTGTAATTAATGCAGAACTGACGTATGAAAAGAAATGAGAGAAAATTTCAGTCGTATTTTGCTGATATTCGAAAATTTATGCTTTTTATTTAATACAGCATCAGTGTTCCATTTGGGTAGTAAATATTCTACATCAACTTTCCAATCTCATATTATTTGGACATCATAGTCTCAATATTATCAATTCGTCAAACTCACTCAACCTTACATTTATGTCACCATTCACACAATAGGGTTGAGGTCAAGCGAATGAGTTTTGAACTACCAAACTCCGATGGAATGAGTTTGGACACCTTTGGTCCCGAAGGTTTGGGACATATTTCCGTTAACACATAGGACCTAATGTTCAAACCATTTACATTGTAGATTAAGTACAGGACAACTAACTACATCATTTACCAAGATTAAATGCTCCGGTGTTTAACTGCATTTCTGATTTAGTGATTGATATGATGAATCTTCACCGAGATCCAATTGACAAACATATATATTTTTATTACATTACTTGTTCTCTTATGTTTTTAACAAGTAATATACCGTAAAATATTGTAAAACATGTCCTTCATTTGATAGATTTTTTTTTTTTTTTTTTCGTTCAAGACTGATCTTTAAACAGTATTTGTTACGTTTTGTTATACTTAATGAATTGAATTGGAATTTTGGTTGTCCATAACTTAGGAACCAGAAGGCTATAGAACTTATTTCACGCACTTACATAACAGGTCAAGTTTGAACCCAATTGAATCAGTTCAGTTGTATATATATATTTTCTTGCAAATATGATTCAAAAATGTGATCCCATATAATTTGGGAACCGAAAGCCTGCTTAACAAAAAATTTCACATGCTTATGCAGGGTGTTTCAAAACAACGCTGACAACCTTTGGGAGGTGATTCCTGACACCAAATAAGACAGAAAGTATAGACCAACCTGGGTGCACAAATGCTTCCTTTCGGAGTTAGACTGCCGAAAACATGAAAAATTGAAATTTCAAGGTCCATAGCTTTAAAACTGAGACCTACCGTAGTCGAGTCAAAACTTCACTTACGAACTAATATGTGCGCTATCCAAAAATACATGTTTCAGAATCCTAAGGCACTCACGTAGCAATTTTTACAGAGGGAGTTTCGCTACAGGCATATAACTTGAAGTACTCACCAACTACCTCTATAAAAATTGTCACGGAAGTACCGCAGGATTCTGAAACTTGGATATTTGGATAACCCACATATTAGTTCGTAAGTGAAAACTTCACCCGACTACGGTAAGTCCCATAGTTTTTGAGCTATGGATCTTTACATTTCTTGTTTTTTTTTTTCTCTTTTTTTCTCCATATTTTCGGCTCCATATAACTCCGAAACGAAGCATTTGTGCACTCAGGTTGGTCTATACTTTTTGTCTTACCTTGGTGTCAGGAATCACCTCCCAAACGTTGTCGGCGTTGTTTTGAAACACCCTGTAGATAACATCAAGTTCTACCACTGTTTACGTTTGATACTGATCGGATGAGTTCAGTTGAATTCGTACAAATATGGTATCCATTTTTCAGGGAAAATCAAATAAAGGACGATAAATAACTAGTTTTTGGCCAGAGCAATTTTCGTCAATTGAAGCTAGAATCTTCGATTCTAACTGTAACGTTTTACTGTCTATCTGATTGATTTTATTATCAATATTACGGATCTTTCGGACGCTCTGAACCCCTTACATTTATATATTTAGGAAGTAAAACTACAATCTTGGTAAACTTTAGAAAATGTTATTAATAAACGAGGGAGTGTTCCAAGACCGAAATTTGTGGGTACAATTCATGACGTCATAATTGCTGGCCCAAATTTATACTCTGTAAGAAAAGACTTGAAAGAACTACATAGTATTTTATGAATAAAACTGCTTATTTTACTAAATTAACAAATATTCTGAAAAGAGTACTGTGGAACGTGGTGAAGAACCCCAATTGAAACAGTTGTGAAATTGTGTAACTTAAAGGTTTACTTTTTATTTCGTTTGTGTAAATGTTACTTTTTCTGAAAGCCTGGAAGTCGAAAACTACATACATTGTTTTTAATTATAGGTTAAGACCTTGTACCCCTGCATAAGAGAGGAGGAACTGGATGACCGAATCGATAGTCATATAGGATTTAACCAGTTGAAGTTGCTTATTAGTATATCACATTATAATAAAAGATATTCTGGACAAGGAAATAGCGTAAGAAAATGCATTATTTTTCTTTTATGTATAGCGGTAACCAAGAAAGTTCTGTCGCTTTTCCACCCACCATCTTTGAACTTCGATATGTCAGCTAAGAGCTACCTGGAATTAAAAAAAATAATAATCCCCATCAGCATCGACGACCTTCTCCCAACGTTCTCGAAGGCCATGGGTTCCATCGCGCTAGAACTTAGTGGGCCGTGAAGCGGAGGAGGCATCAAGTGCACTTTGTACCTCTACTAGGGATTTAAATCAGCGTCCTCTAAGGCGTTTGTCCAAGGAATGGAACATGTGATAATCGGACGGTGCAATGTCCGGGGCGTATGCCGGATGCAATAGTGTTTCTCATCCACGGCGTAGAATGGTGTCCCGGGTCATCCTAGCCACATGGGACTTAGCGTTGTCCTGTAACAGAAGGACCTCTTTGCGATTCAGAAGTGCTCCAGAGTTTTGAGTTTTTCTTGAAAACGGCTCGACTACTGACAGTACACAATTGTATTGATCCTCTGATCAGCTGGTAGCAGTTCTCAATGCACGATGCCACGAGCAGTTCATCAAACACACAGGACCTCCTCCTGATGCAGTGCAGGTTTCAGCTGTTTTGGAATCGGTTCATGGGAGGCTAACCAATGACGGCGGCGCCGTGGAGCTTCTTACAGGATCCATATGTCAACACTCTGTTCAGAAATGGCTCCTTCCTCAGACGAGACAGCAATAGCGACAGAACTTTCTTAGTTACCTTTATCTGTAGTTGTGTAATGTGTGTTCATGGAGAGATAAGCATAGCACTTAAGAGGTTATCGTGAAATTAAATCTTTTTTAATGTAATGCTTACTAGCTGAGAAATTTATTCTTCCAGTAACTTGTAAGGTTGATGCAATAAATTTGAAATACACAGTCCGCTAGGTTCTGGGTCGGGAAGTCGATGACACGAACTCAAGTTCACAGGAGTTCCGGAAGCGCTACACTGAAGTCGCTTTTCAATACAGTCGTACAGAAGAAGAATCTCTCTTCCTTTGCTTCCGTCATTTTAAATCCATGCAAGTGAATGGTATAATCGTATACTCCGAAGCAAGAAGCCTCATATATCAAATTTGTTGCTTGTCCGTCCAGTGGTGAAAACTTTCCCTCTCCTAATCTTTCCATCCGCTTCATTGACTTCTTTCCTCGTGTCTTCAGGACGAAATTTTCAATAGTTGGTGCAAGTAAACGAGATGTTTGTATTCTATATATCAAATTTCATGTCTATATGTTGGAAAGAAGCAGACGATAATCCTGCCTATCTCAGTTCCCCAAACCACACATAATGGAACTTTGAAACATAGTTTAGAGGAATGTAATGTACATGTGCTGTATATCAAAAATCCCCCACATATCTAGTTTCATGTTGCATGTAGCGGTTAAGAAATAACTTGGTCCACCATATTGAATTCGTGCAAGTGAATGAAAGTTTTATTCTCTGAGACAAATAGCAGTCGTATACAAAATTTCGTACCTTAGTTTTATTTATGTGCAAATTGCGTTACTTTTATTTAATATTTGTTCTCACTCCCATGCCTGAATAACAAATACTATTCTTGAATTTGATTGGTTATGGTACCCTGTTGCAAATATAAGTGTCCTTTTGTGACCAGGTAGCTAACATACGTAGTTTCTGTGCTTGTGGTCCTGGGTTCGATTTCCGGGAGGGGTGCTTGCTACGGATACAAACTCTAGTATTGGTTCGGATCTCAATTTAGTCTATGCTTAAAAAGGACGTTCAACTCCATCAATCGATCAATCAAAATTGCTAATCCGAATCCATGGACAGAATAAAAAAAAAACTTACTCTCATTTTACTTGAATTTTAGAATGCGTAGTTTTAAAAGCAAAAATAATAGAATAGTGATACACATGAAAGAATAACCATAGTGGTTAGAATTACTTTCGTTCAAAGGATCTCGATCTGCATGATTATGTGGAATCTTCCCCGAACATCAATTTTGAATTAAGGTAGATAGTTGTAGTGAACAAGTCAAACCAAAACAAGGAAGATATGCAGTGATGATGAGATACAACTGTTTGTTTGTTTATATCAGGTACGGATGTGAAAATGGGTAGTATAGAAATAACTTCTAACAATTCCAGCCGAGCCGTAGGTAAACATAGCTTCAGAATGTGTGTTTACGTATAATTTTTGCTTTTCGTTCCTAACATCCTTTCTGGATTACCCTGTGGATTTAGCATCCTTTTCTTTATTGTTGAACTTAAGTTTTTTTTATTCCTACCCATAACATGTAAATGTATTTGTTAAAATAAAAGGTACTTAAATATTAGTTTTAAACGCTAACACGTTAACGTTATAGAAGTAGGAACTTAGCTTTCCATCAAACAGCTCGTGAAGGCGTGTCTAAGACTGAGACAAAGTGACGGTCGTGTATCAGTACTGACCCTTCTGCACAGTATGGCTATGTGGAAACGAAAAAAGTAACAGGAAAAATTATGGTAAATATATATATATATATAAAAAAAGTAAGGCGTAGAAACGAACAACGTAAAATACTAACGTATATTAGGTAGATAAAATTTAATAAAAATAATAATAACTTCGTTGACGGGGATTTATTTGTCCATCCGTAATACAAATTAGTCATAGTGCTACGAATTACAAATCACGTTTATTTCAATGCAAGTGCCAATGTTCACTGTGCCCTTTCATAAATGTGTATGGCGAAGAGTTAACTTTCGTTATGAGATAATAGTAAAATAAACCAGTAAAGCACAACTTGGATGAAGTGGGAGAATATAGTAGTATAATAACACACAGGCAAACAGTTTTTGTTCATTATTTACTTTACGTGGAGCCTTCTGATTGAAATCCGTAGCCCGACGTACCTGAGGTGACTTTTCTTGCAGTAAACTATCATCGTTACATTCTGTTGTTTCGGGGGTGCGGTGGCTCAGTGGTAGAGCGTTCACCTCCGGTGCTTGGGATCCCAGCTCGCGCCGTGTGGACTTTGTGGTGGACAAACACCGTGCTCGTTGGTTTTCTCGGGGTTCTCTCGTTTCCTCTCACTTTCTTCATTCCACCATTTCACTCATGTCTCATCGTCAGTCTTCTTTAGCCTAACCGGCATAAGCGTGGGACGTAAAACAAAGATTTCATTTCATTTTTTTATTCTGTTGTTTCGCACCATACAGTTTTTACAATTTTTCAAAGTTAATTACTTTCCTATCAAAAAAAGAAAACATGGTTGCTTCTTTTCCCAGCTACTCGTGCGTTGTTCTTAATATTAATTATTCAGTTGTTTCAAGTTATGTATGAATCCCACTTGTTAATGAGTCAATTTTTCCCATCTTGTTTATTATTGGCAGGTACAAGCAATTAGTTAAAACAAAGGACTTCCAAAGCGGGAATGCAAAATGAATCACTTAGTAGAAATTAATGAAAAAATAATGACACACATTAAAAAACTATTGACGAACGGTTCATCAAATAGATATGGGAAGATTTAAGAAGAAAAAAAGGGGAAATTAAAGAACAGGACAAGAACTGTCAAAACAATCAGTGTCGGAGAGAGAAGAAGAAATATTTCCTCTATTTTCTCGCGACTTCAGCAGTGAGGTCTGAATGAACAAATTAATTCCTGAGGTTGAGAGAGTAAAGCGTTATTTGAATATACTTGGCAAAAGCCCTGAGTATAACAGAATACAATATGGAGGATTGACAAGCTTAACTCGAAGGCTTCATATCTTTTTCGTAATAAAGAATTAATATAAGGCCATACAAATGGAGTACTTAAGATATTGATCTGAAACGCTGGTTTCTTTTTTGTTATAGTCCTGCCAGGCTGCTTACATATTTTAAGTAACTAGAAACTGCAGAAAAATGTTTTAAGACATTAAATATGCCTATCTGAAAAGACAACATCAAGAGGGAGTTCTATAACTAAGAGTTGGGATGAAAATTTTGATGTAGTTTACTGGTAATAAATCTACAGGCGAAGTAGAAGTAAGCTAAACAGGAGCATTGTACAACGATAACGTTGTATGTAACATTAGCAATCTGTGCCAGCTTACAGAAAGGGATTAGAGGCGAATTATGTGAGCAGTATAATGTATAAAGAAAAGAAAGACATTTAGAGATTCTGAGATTTTATTTGTGTAATCGGTAACTAAAATAAGAGTTGTTGTTACTATAGCAACGATATAAATAAATGTACATATACGTAGACATCTTGACGAGTAAATAAGTGTGTGTATAAAGGTCTAGATATTTTGTTGGATGTGCAGAAAAGTTAATTATGTACGCTTCTCATGGTCAAATATTAAAAACCAGTTAAGAAAGTGTTAAACGCTTTGAATTATTTTGAAGATTAACTTAGATACGAACCAGGACCTTACAAAAATTTGTATCATTAATATAAAGAAGACTCAACTTACATTTTCCCCTTTTGTTTATATTTTCACGTGTATGTTTTCTTCCTTTTATTATTATTTACATTATTATTTACTTTTTCTCTTCCAGCTTTACTTTTTAACACAAGCTTCAAACTATCATTCTATTCTTATCATTCCTTTTTTTAGCATGCAGTTTTACTTATTATTTATTTTATTTTTCGCAGTTCAGAGCTTGTCCAGTATGTATTTATAAGGAATATTTTACAACTTAAACATCAGGAAACAAATCAAGTAAGTATTCTCACAAATAATTTAGTAGCCTAAATAACGATATCTTCCTGTAGAATTCAGTCTGCTTACTGTTAACTAAAATTTGTTCTGCTTCTTGTGTTTACCTGTAGTTGAAATCAGAGTTGTTGATGCTTTTCTCCGTAATACGAATTTCTGTCATTTTGTCTGTGTTTTCGCTAGTCGTTAGGTATTCGTTCGTGTAGATACATCCTTCGCTTTAATCTTTGTAGATAATTTTCTTTTCAAACTTCTAAAAATGTACGAGGTGTGGCCGAAAAGTATCCAACTTAATAAACCTACAGGAAAGATTCATCGATTGCCGAGTAATTTCATACACAACTCTTCCGAAAATACTTTTGAAATTTATTTTTGGAGATTAGTATTGTTTCTGCGCCTGTTCGTAGATTTCTTCGACGCTCTGAAAACAAGTTCTTTAATACCGATTTGAGTTGGGAGAATAGTCGAAAGCCCTAGAAAGATGAAGCTAAGCTGTATGGAACTGATGGACGGGAATGTGTTGGAATTTTGGCATGAAAATTATGGACAGTAGCATGGTTCGTATATTTACTTACGTACATAAAGGGGTGCTTACTATTATTACTAGTTGTTCCCCTTAGCCTTCGGCCCCCTGTACACGATAGATCAAAATCGTGCTTAACTAAAACCTCGAATTGTTTGTATTCATCAAATTTATTTGCTTATTTTTAGCTAGTTCATCAACCACCCCAAACTCCAAGTAATTATTCAAGGATTTCAGTATACATGACATTGTGTTGACTTAAATCATTGAGTAGCAAGCGATAGCGCAGTAGCTACATCTGTTAAAGTTGGTAGCGACATCTATTATCGTGACTATTATTAGGAACTAGCGTGACGCACAGGCTGAAACATTTGAATTTTAATCAAGTTGTATAAAACATTCAGCCTTCGGAAGTCAACATTGAGAATACATATATATTGCGATTTGAAAATAACGTTATGAAAATTGCATAATTTTGTTTGATATTCTGCCATTTTTCTGTGAACACCATAATCCCGTCGCTATTTATGGTGTAATATATATATATATATATATATATATATATATACTCTTTTGAAACTAACTAAATTCAGAGACCAAAACAATGATAATCTGACGGTGTCAAATTCGGGCTATATTGTGGATGAATTAACACCTCCGAAACAAGTTTTCTCAGTTTTAAACGAGTCGTTAAAAATCCATGCAGTGTGGTATATGATGCCCTTTCTGTTGAGCAGTTCCAAGAGTTTCTTTCGAATTGCTTGTGCACTCGCGGTAATTCTTGACAGTATAAGTTCGAGTCTATCATCCTGTTCAGCTGCAGCAGCTTATGATGCGCAATATCCTTCCAGTCTTCCGGACACACAGTATAACCTCCCTTGAGGCCAGTATTAGATTTGCCAGACTGTGGAGCTACTCTTTGCTTCGAGCACGATTTTTTCCGCGTATTATTGTCGTAGGTTCATTAGTTGTGATCAGCCACTTCAGAATTGCCTCGCGTTCGTTACGTTTCAGTAGAAACTCACACATAATTCGATCGAGTAAATGTTTTTGAGTCAGATCATTTGACCCCCAAACGTCGAGTTTCTTCTCCAGCCAACCTTTTTCAAATTGCTTAATATTATCTGTTGATGGATGTTTGTCATTAGCGATGTGATGACTGCTTACATGCTGGTATTGCACGACTTTTGCCAGAATCTCATCCACTTTTTCTGTGATTGGTCACCCATTGCGACGGACATTTTGGACATCAGAATTTCCAGAGCAATGCGACTGAACCATTTTTTGGCTGTTGCTTATTAGGTGAACCTTGCCCATAAGCAGCACAAATTTCTTCACGAACCTGCACAACATTTGCGCCTTTATTCAAATAAAATAGTAAAATATGGTGTTCTTTTGCGGAAAGTTCACTGATATTTAGTGCGCAATATCTTACATTTGATTATAAGAATTCCAACACTTTTTGCACGTCTACTAGCTTTCAAGTGTCAGCTCTCAAATGAAGTTACGCCTGACCAGCTGCCAATCATATAACCCTGAGATTCGGGACACCATCATCTAGTGCACAAAAGGTTCAATAGTTTTTAAAGTACCTAACGTTATTATTACAAGGAATAATCAGAGAATGTTCTTTACGGTTTAGCCTTTGCGTAGGAAGCATGCATCTTCAAGATTTTGGTTTCTTCTTAACAGATTCCTTTTAGAGCATTGACCCTTTCAGGAAGACTGTTAGTGCTTGACTTTCTTTGAAGAGATAATAAGGCGTCTTTTGGAGGCCTTTAACGTATTAAGATACTTTTCGGGTTTATCTTGTACTCTCAACTTTTGTTACTGTTGTGGCGAAATTCTTCGAGCTTTTTTTTTTCTTCCATTAATCGTTATCATAATTCATCTTTTTTTTTCTTTGTTTCCACACAAGAATTTAATTAATCTATCTATATGTTTTTCCTATTACTATTATTTTAAATGTCCTTTTACTCGTAGTAACAGTAGTCGTAATATAGTAGTAAAAGTAACGTAGTAGCAATTATTACTATGTAGCAGTGGTAATGTTTCTGTAGTGTTCTTAAATATGTATTTTTTATCATTAAAAATTGAAAGAAACATTTACTAGATGAGTAATTTGACGATATTGTGATGTGTTTCATACGTTTGATAAGTAATTGTGTATTTTTTCTTTTGTGCTTGGTAGTAATTTGATTTTTTTGTATATTATTTTCTTTCATTTTATAATATTGTACAATTGACTGCTCCCAGTCCGGTCACCTCTTCTTTCCAGTATATTTTCTCCTGCCATTTTGCTTGATTTAAGTCTGGCCCTGTACCTTAAGTTTAGTATTTTATTATGAAGTTTGCAATCACAATCCACTTCTTGCCACTTTTTAAGCACAACAGAATTATGCACCTACAGTTTACGAAAAATATTTCCTTTGGTAAAAAATGACCCCCGTCCCCTTCATCCGGAATCTCTTGGCTCACAAGTTCGTTATCTGTACGTACATTCACTGAATCCAACCCTTGGATTAAAGAAGAGTAGTAGTACAAATATCTCATTAATCCTAGGTATATCTTCACAACTTTGACATTCCATCAATAAAACAAAATCAAAAGTTGGGCATATTTATATTATTTTCACATCTTCCGTGTTTATCTCGTAATTGCGCAGACCATTTTCTTAGCTACCACAGTTAACGACATATGCAATTATTTGTGGCACTTTCCGCCCACATCACACACATTAGCCCAACAGTATCCATGTAAGTAAATTAATGAAGAAAAATTACGAACACTGAGAAAGGAAATATATTAGCACTTTCACGAAACAGTAACAGATAGAAAGAAGTAGGGAAAAAAATTGAACAAGAAAGTAAGGTAAAATGTCCACTATCCTGCATTCTAAGATGGCGCCACCCAGTTGGATACTTCATAGCTACTTTCCTGTACAAAGTTTCCTTCCTTATACTTCTCTCTATCTGAGGAAGTGTTTAGCGAAAATGCTCATCCTGTTCTTTCTTAATTATTTTCTGGTAATTCCTTTCTTCTTCCTAGTTTGGGATTCCTTTGTTCCAACTATGTATGTGCGTGCTTCCTTGCATGTGTAAACGGATTTACGATCATCTTGTCTACATCTGATTCGAATGAAATGCTTTACATTACCAACTGGCGCTACAGCTCTTTGTGAGCCTTGGCCTCCCTAACAATGTGCCTCCATGCTTTTCTATCCTTGGCGATCTCCCACCATCTCTTCACTTTTAATCGTTTTAGGTCTTCCGTTACGTCGTCTATCCATCTTGTCATTGGTCTTAAGAGATGAGTTTTTGGATGTGTTACTTCAACGTTTTATTTCGATTACATTGAGATGTGTACACTCATGTCCAAAATTATTGTCGCATATCTATAACTTTCTTCTTCTAAGAATATAATTTGATAATGATTTTGCAGGGTACTTTTAATACTGATACTATATGTAGAGTCGGGAAATGTATATTTGTAGTAAATTTCATAGGAAAAGAACTATAAATACAAAAATTAGCACGAGTAAAACAAAATGTTGCTAAATGAATAAGAAAATTTTATTTTCGCTTTATTGTTCTTATTTACTGCTCTTTTGAAATGAAATTTGTCACATACATGTCTTTGCCGATTATAAACATACTAACATTATAAGAAATACCAGGCGAATTCGTTATCAAATTATATTCCTACAGTAACATATTTATAAACATCCAACAATAATTTTGGACATGAGTGTACATGCATTATTATTATTTTTATGATATTGTGAAAGGTTATAATAAATACTTTTTCCTAATACGTTCTTATGAAGTAGGCTTCGCACTACAAGCTTCCTGAACACAACACACACAACAGCGTTGCCGCACTTCCAATTACTGTATGCTGTTTCTTCATATAAGCGCGGGGAATTTAAAGATGGGGCTGCAACATGGCTCATCGCTTAACGCGGAGAATATGTTGAAGTAAACATTTTTTTTTAAAAAAAAATAAATACTCTACCAACTAAATCCTTTTTTGTTAATAGTTCCAAATATTTGGAACACTAGACTTCCAAATTTTCGAACAGTGTTTTGTACGTTTCTCTACCTACCATGGTAAAGGAGATCAGAGCGTCGTGCATTTGTTTTAATTACACATAAAGTATCAAGTGATGAAAAGTGAACTTTTCACAACTAACAGATAATGGATGCATCTACATATTGTACACAGGAAATTATTTCATGTGATCTCTTTTCTGAGATATAGTCCTATAAACATTGATTTACCAAAAAAGTACGAAAAAATACGCACTTTTTCATTAATTTTTATTTTTTTCTCACTACATAGTACAAAGAAAATTTTTGTGTCTTAAGTATTGAAAAGACAACATTCCAGCAATTCCAACGAGGTACGCCAATGCAATATAAGTTTTGACTGGACGTCACGGCAGCACCGCGAAGTCAGGGGCCTATCTTTATGAAATGGATAGTAAATATGTAAGAATATGAATAAGATGGCAGTTCTTTTCCCATGTTGTTATAAAGAGTATAGAGCTGAAGTGAAGGTATAAGTTGAGAGAGGTAGAGTTATGAATACCACGTAGTACAAGAACAACTAAGTGAATATAGCGTCATTACACAGACATTCATTTGTGTTTGTTATTTGATATTCCTCCGATAGAAGGCACTGTGATTTGCTTCCAGGTTCATCACATGAATACGATAAATGATTATACAAATTACAAAGCTAGAAAAATGAAGCGATTTAAAAAAATTCATTGACATGTGGTCTTCAGTATATTTCATGCAACGCTTCAATGTTCATCTACAGAATATAAAGAAAAGAAAAAAGTAAAAAAAAATGCATAATGTAGCTTTAATCACAGGAACAAAGAAGAAATTGAATAGTCTAAGGTATACAAGTAATTAAAATGTTTCAGCTTCCAATGAAGTGTTCAGTCAAACAACACAAGGGTTAGCTCTGCAGATGTAAATACATATTTAAATTCTTTATATCTATTTCCAGTTAAAATTTATTTGAAAGTGTGATTCAAAATAACTAATTCGCAGGTTTTGAATACTTGATATAACTGTGTACGTTCAAATGTTTGAGCTTTAAGTTTTTCATATGGAATGCTCATACGCATGATGTTAAGGTAGATTTTTACCATCGTAAGGCGTGTCACGATTGGTTTAGTTCTTACGTGAAATATTGTGTATGTGTAATTAGCACTTATTTTCTCAATTTTTTCTTCCTCTTTTCTTTCAGGCTGACTGTATTTGTGCGGGGGCGTTACGAACACTGTTAGTAGTGCAAGATCAAATGTTTATTGTGTGTGGGTTAAAGTACCTAAATTGAGGGAAATGTGTTGGGAAGCAGTTGTTTCAAGATGCAGCTTAACCAAAATGTCCGAAGAGCAATTATTGCAAATGGGAATACCTCAGGATTTGATCGAACGTGTTAAACCAATATTGGATTCCTAAGGTGCTTCAATAAATGTACTGTGGATACGACTGTTGAAAGGATGTGTAAGGAGGATTTTGTCGTTTCCAGGAAGCGGTGTGTGTATATGCGTGATGTGTTAATGGTGGTGCACAACACAGTTTTTTCTGTATTTTTTAATTATTGAGACAAAATATGAGTATGCACTTATCTGTCAGTGACAAAAATTTTATCTACTCCAGTACCTGAATGTTGATATACATTTTAAAATGTTATAGTGATATATATACATATATAAAACTATATATAACTTTTGTGTTATGATCTTATAATATTTAAAACGAAACAAACTACTAAGAAAAGTCAATGAATTTTCTTTCAAAAACTCTTTCAATGAATTGTTTCTTATAAGGAGTATTATATAGGATTTCCATATTACAGAATATAACGAGGTATACAAAAATAGTTATTCCTTGCTCACATGTTTTTGAAAATATATAAAATTCGTTGATTACGGTTCAGTTATAATTTTCTGATCATTTCAAAGGCTGATATGGATGCAAATATGAACTTATTATTTATAATGTCGTGTAAAAGAGTATTTTTAGTTACTAACTGCTTGTTTAACAAGTATATGTTCACATTTTTCTTCGAAGAACGAAACGCTGATGCGGAGTTCCTGTTTAAAACATGTTTGTGTAAATCAATCAGCTTTATGTATAGCCATATTATGGTTTTGTTTTTTCCTTTGTTGCTTTAGGAAGATGAAATTAGTGTACATAACATGCAGATTCGAGTATGTTATTTTAATGCGCTATTGATGTAGGAATGAATTTTTCTTACTGGTCATTCACTCTCACTTACTCAGCATTCTTTCGTCCCAGCATCCCTTTTCTCACAGAAACTTCATTCCGTTCCTTTCACAATATCCAGCAGTCTTTCTCCTTTTTCATTTCTCTTCCCCTTAGCCATGTGATCATAACGTTCTCTCGTACCCACTTCTTTCTTCCCCGATTTTTGCGTTCCAATCGCTGTACTTGCGTTCTGTAGCTTATGTTCATTTTCTTTTTCAAACTCTGGGGCCGTGGTGGCTCAATGGAAGAGCGTTCAATTCTGGTACATTGGATCCTTGGTTCGATCCAGCTCGCGCCAAGTGAGCTTTGTGGTGGACATGTTCATCGGTTTTCTCGAAGTTTTCCCATTTCCTCCCACTTTCTTCATTCCACCATTTCATTCATTTCTCATCATCACCGTCTCTAGCCTAGCCGGCATAATCGTGGGATGTAAAACATAAAGATTTCTTTTTTGTCAAATTCTTCTTTCTTCTTCACTGTGCAGCCCTGTTTGTATTGATTCTTAATTTTTACATTTTCGTTCTGAGCACAATTTTCAAGCATCTGTCCGAGTTAAATTCTGTTTCCTCAATGTAGTCTATCCATTTGTGAGTATTCCCACACTGTTTCAATTTTCCTTCTTTTTACCAGACTAATATAACATTCGTATCCGTATTGATATTTCTTCTTTTCCAGTAAGTTTTTTTTTTCCTCTCCGTAATCCCTATGGTGTTCTTTTCTCCGTCTTGCCCGTTATCTCCTCTAGCTTCCCACTTAGCGTTATGTTTACAATTCCTAATCGTAAATCCTTGAACTTGTCTGCCCGTCTCTCTTTGGTTCCGTTCTTTCCGAGGCCTTGTTTGTTTTTGATTTATTTACTACCAGCTTGTTGGGCCTGACATAGCTTCTCTTAACTTTTTAAGTCCCATAACATTCCGCGGGAGTTTTACAAACCGTGGTGCAACAGGACCACCACGGGAAGGCGGAGCGAGATAATGTGGGATAAGTGAGAGGTTATTATTTCTATCTATTTAACAAATGTAATACAATTTATGTATTATTAAAGTTTCGGGAAATAATATTGTATAACCGGTATTTGTTTAGCAAGAGGGTGATTGAAGATGATAAAGCAGAAAGTCAGATTGAATCTCATGGGCTATCTCAGTAAAATTTCTCTCATGTTTATTTCTACAGAATGTTTCAGTGTGACATATCTCTTATTAACCTTATTTTTGAAATAATAGCAGAACGTTAATAGTGTCATAATCGAAAAAAGGAACATTTATCTAAAACAGTGTATAATTTTATTTTTAGTATGTACTTGCATTACTGTTCTATGTATTTTATCTGTGGCTTTAAATAGGAAGATCGTTTCAGGGATTGCAATTCGGCAGGCTGAATCAGATATATACAGTACCATACTAAGATATCAATACATTAAGCCATATAAATATTAAATTTTATAATTTTATCTATCTATAGCATATACTGTGAATGTGTGTTATCTTAGAGAAGGTATTTAAATGTATTTTGTGAACAGTGCAATTTTCTGTAGTAGCTGTATACTATAATAGGGTTTGTACATCTCGAAGTTTGAATGAAATGAGGTAGCAAAAATCGAATTGTTACAGCAGAAGAAGCATTGTCTACAATCGTGGTTACTATTGTGTATTTTCATAATCTCTGCATATCTTTATTTAAGGTTTGAATCTCTGTTAAGTGTAGATTCACTAATGTAAATTAAACTGGCTCCTGAAGCAGGAAATTCAAAGTGAATAGCAATTTATTCAGTTCAGTCTAGTTTTTAAGCAGTCAAACTGAAGAGACTATTCATGTAATCTAGTCATTTCCTATTTCTGTCTTTGGGTGTGAGTGAAAAATTTAAGAAATTTGTTGCTCATACTTAGCAGAAAGTATTGTTAAAGAATGAAAGTAGTATATACTTCGTTAGTGAGATTTAAGAATTTAATTCGGAATGCCACAAGATGGGAAAGATAAATTTATTTGTATATATATATATATATATATATATATATATATATAAAGTATTTATTTCATTTTATAATTACTTGTATTTCCAAATATGTGGAACGTAAAAAGAAAAAAAATCATCTCAATTATGAAAATACAAACTAAAGCATCCTAAGCTTCAATATTCATCATGTTGAAATACAAAAAACAGGGGTTTGAGGAATAAAGCACCAAGACACAGAAAAGCTGATCGTGTTGCTGGTAGCTCAATTGATAAAAACGGGAGATCAGCGTTTTTGAGTCCTCTCCAGTCAGCGTTCAGATAGTTATGTGTTATTTCATAATTACGCTTTAGTGTGTGTGTATGTATGTATGTGTAAGTGTAAAATGAGTTCTTGATTTTTTTCACAAACATCTAGTGCCTTACACTCGCTACATAATATACTGTAAGGAGACATATCATAAGTAAATAGATACCTCTATTTAAAACTTCTTGTTTTATTGAACTGTACCCACTTGATAGAAAAAACCAAAGGATACAGACTGATGCAGATGTGTGACAGTTGTAATCTGGCTGACTTTGAGAATATCTGCCACGTCTTCAGCCTTGCACTTCGGATTTAGTTCCACATACGTTTTGTAGCCCTCAACTTGGGTTGTATAGGGCTTGGTCGGCCAGAACGTGGACTCACACTTCCATTTTGATGTCTTTGAAACTGTTTAATAACCCTATTGATGGTGGATAATGGAATCTAAAGGGAAATTTGTCTTTGGTTTGCATCGATGTCGCATTATTCCACTATTCGACCTCAATCAAAATCACTGAACTCTTTGGGTCACACATCGTTGTTTTCTCTTGTGGAATCTTTACGCTGTCCACGTCTGTAATAACAAATTACAACCATTAATGTCATTCAAATCTTTACATTCCATTGTAGTGCAAGGTATCTATTTACTTATGTCTGTACAATATATTCTTAATTGAAAGAAAGCTTGTAACAATAAACACAAAGGTACTCACTTTTGCTCTTCCGCATTCTTAAAGGTTGTGCAAAAAATTATCTTAAATATTGAATTTTCGCTGAGAACTCGCAGCATTTTCAATGCTTAGGGAAGGAACAGTATTATGGTAAGAATGGGAAGTACGGAAAATTAAGTGTTTCCATTATTAAGTAAAGTCATTTCGTTGCGTGTAAACATTTAATTTCCATGCTTCCTATCCCGACCAAAATATTGTTCTTATCTAAGTTTTGAAAATGCTGACAGTTGCCAGTGAATATTCGACGTTTAGTATTTTTCTGAATGATCTGTAAGCAATTCGAGAAGCAAAAATTAATACTTTTGAATATTCTTGATAAGATTGCTTCTCAAGTGATTTACATTACAATGTTTTTAACGTTGGACGGAAACCAGTTATTTTGTCCGTGTTTCAGTTACCAGTTCATCTGCATTTTCAGTTGGGCTGAAGTAGAATGAAGATTTAATTAATTCTGGTTTTACTCAGTTGAAATAATCCAGAATTGTGGTCTCGCATTCTCCATTCTTACAGATAAAATGGTCCGTTTGGCTGTGTTTTTTAAGACTGTTTTAATCTCAAAGAGATTAATGTAATTTTACAGTAGAATATTACTAGAATTTAAGATATTTGGGCTTTTTATTTTGAATACCTGTGTTTGACACTAGAACACTCAGAACTATTGTA
Source organism: Thermobia domestica (assembly GCF_964235325.1). NCBI lineage: Eukaryota > Metazoa > Arthropoda > Insecta > Zygentoma > Lepismatidae > Thermobia > Thermobia domestica. Next base: position 20,310,036 of record NC_137459.1, on the reverse strand, counting down.
CGTCATGCAGTTATATGTTAAAAATACATATTATTTAGTTTAATTTTTAAAAGGCTGTGAGAGACTTTTGTTCAGAAAGCTAGTATAGAATTGTCAAATTATGTATGTAGTTAGTTTCGTGTCACCATTTTAGATTTGAGGTGCAAAGAAATGCTGAATGTAATATTTTCATAGAAATTGAAAAATAAATCTTATGTTTACTCGATTTATCTTTAATATTTTATTTGATTTCTTCAGGTAAATTTCGCACAAATATTAAACTAATGATAGAATGCAAAGTATCTTCCTGGTTATTAATGTACCCTCATGCGAAAAAATTTTGCGCGTATACTGTAACTCACGATTTTTCGCAATTATTCCATTTTCCATATGTTTATGGGTAAAATTCAGTTATTAGTACGTGGAGATAATTGAAAGCAATCCATCTAAGGAGAGATTTCCAAAAAAATATAATAAAATAATAAAAATATAAGCAAAAAACAAAATTATGTTCGGTTTTGTGTATACTGGCAATAATGTTTTCGAATGAATTTTTGGAGTAGCACAGCACGATTGTAGAGGGAATAACAAGATTGGTGGGGGCAGACTTGAATCAAGGAACTGGAAAGTGGAGTACAATATTGCATTTATTGGCTTAAATCTAGGGTGTAAATTGTCTGCCAAATATAAATTAGCTTCTGTAACCAAGATGTTGTACGGAAATATATAAACAAAGAGAAAAACTGTTGTCTTAAGTTTGGAAGTGACATGCTCTATAGCCATGAGCATTTATTTCTTAAGAAAAAGATTGGCAACGGAAGAAAGTCTGTGTGGTCAAGTGGGTAGTGTGACGGACTAGTAATTCTTATACTGTTTTGACACCAGATCGAATCTCATCCGATCCCGTTCTTTTTTTTACAAAACATTGTAGAAAGTGTATAATTTTTATGTTAATAAGAACCGATACAATATAATAGTGAAATAACCTTTTGTTTTTCTGATGATGTATTTATTCAGAATTAGCTTACTATTTATTACTAATAGCGATTGTTTTTAGTTTATGGTATGGTATGCTTAATCGTTCCCTCTCCGTTTTACACAGCTTCAACTCACTGCGAGTGTGTCTGTGAGTCAGGAACAGTAAAGAACAAAACAAGCGCAACATGCAGCTTTACACACAGCGTGACGAACACAGTCACAGCGATAGCTCGTTGTCATGAAGAAAAAAAAAGCTGATGTTAAATTACTGTTCTAGTGTTTCTTTGTGTGTTTCTTTTTAGAGTATTGACTCACTCTCTCTCTCTCTCTCCCCCTCCCTCACCCCCTTTTGTTTCACATACACAAGTGCAACAAATGCAAGTCTGTGTAAAAAAAAAATCAAGAGTGCTTTCTTTAAACAAAACTAAATTTTACAGCTCTCTATGTGAGGAACACGAATGCTTCCAAAAGATGCCATGAATATCAACTATAATCATACCGAATTATACAGTAGCGTGAAAAACTGATAATAAAATGATGTAATATGCATAAGCTTTTTTTTTTCTAGCGTGACCACACATTAAACATAACAAATTAAATTTTTGGGATTACAATTATCACATTACGTGTCGGTGTAGGCCTATTCGTTTTCACATTCGAGCGACGAAAGAAGAAAGTGTGGTGATAGTTATAAAAACCGAATACCAGATTTCAATAAATTCAAGGTACATAGCTCCTACATATCGAAAAAATGATTTTTCGATGTCTGTCCATCTATTTGTCTCTCGGTTCGTCACGCTTTTACACGCACTTAAATAGAGGCGATACTGTTCAATGTATCTGCACTGAATTCTAGACATAACGTTTTAATAACATAATATCTTTCGAATCTTATGTTCTTCGACACCTAAAAGCAAGGGTAATTTACTGAAGGATTAAAATTTAAAACAATTCGATATTCTCAAGTAAAAAAAAGCTGTGACGATTTTATTTACTTTTTATAAATATATATTTTATTAACGAATCTCCACCGCATATGAATAATTTTTCTGAAAAAATATATATGGTTTAATTTACTGTATGGTATGCGTTCTTTTTGCACAATTTTCTAAACCACATTTCATAAATAAACGTATCATTAATAACCTAACAATATGACAACTCGTTCGAAGGAGTAGCTTAATCTTAGGTGAGCTTTTCCCCGATGGTTTTCCCATTAACGCCTCAGGCAATTTTGTTTATATTTCGTAAAGAAATATTTCATTAATAAACTAACATACAGCATAAATCGTTTATTCCGATAACATACAAAATAAGTGGTTTTCTCAAGGGTTGAATTTTTTTGGACAATTTTCTCAGTAATAACTGAGACAAATTTGTTCTAATTTCAGTAAAAATATTTTCTGTAATAATCTTACAATATGGTATACCTCGCTTGTTCCGAAAAGAAAAATCCAAAAGAGATAGTTTACTTTGATAGTGAAATTTTTCCCGACGATTTGCTTAAAAATTACTCGATATACTGTCAAAATTACAGATAGAAGAGTTTACCTTTGGGGGTAAGCTTTTCCCGATGACCTTTCTAAAAACAACTCAGGAGATGTTTGTTCATATTTTATAAATACATGTTACATAAATAACCTAGCTATATGGTATAATTCTCTCATCCGGAAAATCTAGAAATGGTATATTACTTTCGACAGTAAGTTTTACCCTGCGATTTTCTGAAGAACGACTCAGGCGATTGTGTTCGTATTTCATAAATAAATGTTTTATGAAAACACTAACAATATAGCATAGCTCGTTTGTCATGAAAAGATCCACAAGGGATAATTTATTCTTGGGGGTGACTTTTTGCATGATTTTCTCAGAAATTACTCAGACGCTTTTGCTTATAGTTCACATACAATTATATCCTTTATAATTCTAATATATGGATCAAGTTATTTCTAACGGAAATATGACCATTGGTACTTTACTTTTGGGCCTGAAGTTTCTTCTAGCAAAGTTTTCCAAAACATTATTTTATTCGCAATTTCCCAAATAAATGTTTCAATAATAGTTGCAGCCTAACATAAGTCAGTGTAAAAAAAATCGAGCGAGAAAGTACAGTGCGTTTACTCCGTACCCTTTCTTAAATATATTTTTAAATGTTACACCTAATCACAATTTTCCGAACAAAATCGAAACTTCTTTTTAAATGTGCCTTGTTGTGGTCAAATGGTTCAAGTGCATTGGTTCTGGATTTGATTTCCAGTGAGAGCTAGTGTATTTTGATCCAAGAGATGTGACACGTCGGTGCAAAGAAGAAAGTGTTTAAATAAGCCTAACCAAGCTAATCAACAAAAAAAAATAATACAATGTTACGAAATTATCGTAGAAACGTTGTTAATATTAGGTAGGTACGACTGAAATGTCCAAACGATGATTGTCAATTCCAAACGTCTTTGTTTTCGTCCGGCGGGAGCTCATGTGGTTCGGATTCCACGTTAATCAGTAGGTCCACGTCTCATATAACCTCGCTGCTGAAAGGGACGATAAACTCAAAATCACATTACACATCTTTGTTTTCGCCTTTGTTTTAGCTCATAAATGTCTCTGTTCATGAGCTCCTTAGTGGCTAAGCGGTTAGCGTACGCGCCTTTGGCGTGGAAGACCCGGCGAGAGCTCACGTGGTTCGGAGTCCACGTTAATCAGTAGGCCGACGTCTCATATAGCTTCGTTGCTGAAAGAGACGTTAAACTCAAACTCAATGTCTTTGTTCATAAATGTCTTTGTGTATGGTTTTGCATATACGTGGCATGGACATTAAATTTTGATTTCTACGCCATATGTATCTAATTACATACACACCTATAGAACGAACACAACAAACTTGGAATATCTACATTGTTTGCGTATGGAAAATAATCATGCTCTACTGTACAGGACAGCCGTGTGTATGGAATTCCATACACATGGCAATCAACATATTAAGAAATGTATAATAATAAGAATTATTATTATTAATAATAATAATAATAAACAGAAAATGATACGATCACTTACATAATTTATAAATATAAGTTAACATTTAATAAGCATATAACTGCAATGGAATTGTTTCTCTCTCTCCCTGAACGCAACACCCCTTATTGTTCTAAGGCGTAGAAGAGAACTTGTGGCACTCACGATTTGGGGCGGTGTGTGGTCAGAACATCGGATCCCTTTGTTGTTAGTCCTAGCTTTCTAGACGGATGCAGTTATTCCCGGTAGAATATAAAAGCAAATAGACTTTTGTATTACTATTAAAGTAAATAATTACACTCATTCCTTCAATGTGATACTTGTGGTTGCTTAACCGTATACAGACAGCTGATCCATGCAAAAATCGTTAATAATAATAATAATAAATAACTGAAACACGACAAATATTCTTGTAAATAATAGGGAAAAGTTTGCGTCACACTATTCACTTTGCTGGACACACCAGTGTGGCGCGTTATACCGATTGTGGCACACTGGAATATAGGGTATGTTTTTTTTTTTATTTTTTTCCAACTATTCCAACTGCTTCAATTGAAATGGATCTATAACAATAAGAGAGTGAATTTAGTCTTCTTACCCTTCAATTTAGAAATAAGGTTCGCGAGAATTTCATAAAAGAATAATATACTCAGAATTGTATATAGTAGTTTGTTTTATTCGAAATTACATACTTCCTGCAACTGTTTTTTGATTGAAATGATTTGAAATGAAATTTTTAAGTTTAACGTCCCACGATTATGCCGGATAGGCTAAAGGAGACAGTGATGATAAGAAATGAATGAAATGGTGGAATGAAAAAAGTGGGATAAAACGGGAGAACCTCGAGAAAACCCACGCACACAGTGTTTGTCCAGCACAAGGTTCAATTGGCGCGAGCATAGATCGAACCAAGGACTCCATGCCAGAGTTGGCGTGGGTCAATGAAAACTTGACCCACGACCCACTGACCCACCACCCACGGTGACCCACTCTGACCCACCATGAACCACTCTCATCCACTGTGACTTATTGTGACTAATCAAAATCCATCGTCATCAACTCCGAACACGATCCATGGCCTCTTCTGTACTGACTAAAAGAGTTTACACTTGTAATAAAACAAGACTGTGAAATTGTCACTAATCGGAGTTTGAATTTCTAGTCAATCGCTCAAGCACCACTCTGTTAGAATAACGGTGGATCTGAATTTTATGATATAAAATGGTAAAGTGTTTGTCAGTGAGGAAATTGAAACAGTTCGAGGTGGGGGGAAATTAGTGTGTGCCTAAAATATACTTGTACTAAGAGAGTATTCTTGCAAGTGTTAATTTCTGAACGCATTCCAAAAGAAACTTCTATTCGCAGGAAAATACCCCTGTACAATATGGAAAATGTTATGGTTTCTCAGTTCACAGTATTTTTTTTTTTCACAAAAAAAACTTGAAAAATCAGTTTTTCATAGTTTATAAAGGTGCTTGGGTACCCTATGTGAGAGCATCTCCATAAAGTATGCTCATAATTGTAATTTGTGTAATCAGTAAAACACAACGTAAAATATAAGTTACAAATATGCATAATAACAATTATTATGAATATTTATTCAAAGTAGTTTACCTAAAGCATAGAAGAGACTTACTAAAATATAGGTTCAAAGTTGAATAACACAAATAAGCCATTATTAATACAAGTATACATTTTCTATAACACTAGTTAACAAAGGTTTTGTTACATAAAAGGAAATACCTGTTCTTAAAGGAACTTTTTGCGCTGAATTCGAATATGCACTCGGTTTTTCTCCATCACGTACGATTTTCCCTAACAGAGGGATTTTCGGGAAAATCAATCAAAAATTTCCCTTTTCGTTTATTTTACACCCCAAGATCTTGTCCCCTTGCATATACTAACATAGAAATTATACGTAAGTATACTTTGATTCATATTTAACAAATCCTCCAAGTTTCGTAATAATCGCTTTATTCTTTCTAGAGAAATAAATATGTTTGTATGTATACTGTGTGTACTGTTTATTGCACCTTATAGTAATGCTTTCAGATCTCTTAAGTTGAGGTAAAACGTTTTGCTTTATTACCACAAACACATATATAAAATATAATACAATATAATTTACAAGTGTGACAATTTACAATAAACAATAATACAAATGTACCAAAAGGTCATGAAAAGACAATCAAAACTATCACAATATATGAAACTTCCATTGGGTTACAAAAACGTACACTACTTCCTTCTTTTGTAAGAAATGTTGCATTCTCTAACAAGACCCCAACAATAGTCCCCCATCATTGAAGGATCCCATCGTCCCTGGTACCTTTTCTCCATTGCCATTATATCTTGGTGGAATCTTTCCCCCTGTTCGTCGCTGAGAGCACCTAGGTTAGCAGGAAAGAAGCTGAGGTGGGAGTGCAAAAAGTGGATTTTTAAAGACATCCTACAACCCAACTCTTTGTATTTCTGTATCATGTCCTGTACGATTTCTGTGTAACTCTCAGCTTTGTTATTGCCCAGAAAGTTGCGCATAACACACTTAAATGCTGTCCAGGCAGCTAGCTCAGCACTGTTTAACTTGCTGTCAAAGCTATCATCAAGCATTAATTTCCTAATTTGGGGACCAATATACACTCCCGCTCAAATCTTAGCATCACTCAGGTTAGGGAACTTATCTCGCAAATACTTGAAACCTTCACCAGATGTGTCCATGGCTTTGACAAAGTTTTTCATAAGTCCTAACTTGATATGAAGTGGCGGTAGTAATATCTTATTAGGATCTACCAAAGGAGCGTATTTGACGTTGCATTCTCCAGGTACGTAATTCACTCTAGGTTCCCATTCCTTCACTTCATAATGTTTGTCATCAGCTCGGCTATCCCATAAACATAAAAAACATTGGTACTTCGTGTAACCGCACTGCAGTCCTAATAAAATACCAACTACCTTGAGATCACAACATATTTGCCAACAATGGTCCTTGTAATTTATAAGATTTAGCGAAGTTGACATGGTGTCATAGGATTCCTTAATCTTCACTGGGTGCGCAAGTGGTATAGAAGGTTTTTTTTATTTCCATTATGTAAAAGGACAGCTTTAAGGCTGACCTTTGACGCGTCGATAAATAACCTCCATTCTTCTGGAACGTAAGGAATTCCTAGCTCCGCCATCAACCCATTTATATCCGTACATACGCACACATTATCTTGCATTGAGAAATAGCTTGAAAATTGAACATGCCTTTTTCTGTACACTGATATGTTCGTTTCTGCATCCAATAAGTTCCACTGCTGGAGCCTTGATCCCAGAAGTTCCGCCTCTTGTTTTGTCAGGTGTAAATCACGGACTAGGTCATTAAGTTCACATTGCCGGATGAAATGTGGCTCGCGAACACAGTCAGGGATGAACGTTGGATCCTTGGATGTATTATCTGTCAGGAAAGTAAATGTACACCTATTTTTCGAGTCTGGCATTCCTGCTCTCCATCCGTGGAGAGTATGAGAATTAAATCAATCAAATGTTTACTGAGGGACAAAAAGAAAAGTTTAATCTGAATAAGACATTGCAGTGGGACACAAGCTGTGAATACGAATAGTGCATAGTGTAAATAAAGGACGACACCGAAAGAGAAAGCCAGAAACAGCTGTTAAACTTAGAAAAAAGAGTAAAAATTGTTGAAGTGGGAACATAAAACACAAATACAACAAATACGCCGACAACTAAACATTCACCATGCCATGATCTTGGTGTAGTGGTTAAGGTGCTGGCTTACAAATGCAAAGGTCGCCAGTTCGAATCTTCGGTGAGAACATTTTTAAAAATTTTTGTTAATAATACATGCAGCTCATGAGAGATGGTAAAAGAGGTCGTATTTAGTCTTTAGTAGCAATTATTATTGGTAATGTATAGTACTGATAATACTTTTTGTCTTTGCGTATTGCTTTTATTCTTTTCTTCATTTCAAAAGAGAAGAATATCCGAACAAATGCCACCAAAATTCCTCATATTTTGAATGTAAACGCCATTTGCAATTAGTAAAGAATAAAAATTGAACGTTCCGATGTAGCTGCAAAAAGTAAAAAGAAAAACATGGAAGTAAACCATACTCATGGTTATTAAAACTACAATTTCTACATGCCTTACACCTCCCGACCACGTTTCTACGTTAGCAAGTAAGAGGTTTGAGTTTAGGTCAGGCTGGTCAATACGTTTTGCAAAGCGGCCCAGTTTAGCTCTGACGCACCACAGGTGCGAGAAGGGAGCAAAACACTTTTTCTCTCTCCCTCTGTGTGTCTATTTATCTATCTATCTGTATACATATATAACGCTATTTGTGAATGCCATAACCACCCTAATTTTCAGCGGATTGAGACGAAACTTGGCACAAACATTAATTGTTGAAATATCTTGATGAGTTCGTTAACCAGAATAATCAGATGAAAATGTTCAAAATGGCGGCCCTTCATACTCTCAAAAATTTCCAAGGGAACCAAATTTCGCCCATAAATGGGTATTCAGAAAGTTTGAATAACTTTTCCTCTTTTACTGAAATATTTGTGTGCAGAGACTTATTGAAATATTGGACCCGATTAATCGCATAAAGAATGTTCACGGCCTTTCGCTACGGTCAGTTTTTTTTTTTTTTTAGGAGAGGGTTATTTTCGTATCGGAACAAGATGATTGTTAGTGATGATATGAAATTACACATTGAAAGCGAAGTAACTTGTGAAACGTGTTATTTGAAAGAATAATATAATAAATGTGCTTTCCCCTAACACAGAGAACTGTAAATCATGTATTTCGAGTTCGGGGGCGCGAAGGGCGAGGAGTGTTACTTGATTTGCTTTTTAGTAACACATTGCATTGCAAATAAAGGTAGGCAACATTAGTGGTAAGTAAAATAATAATAATAATAATAATAATAATAATAATAATAATAATAATAATAATAATAATAATAATAATAATAATAACATTAATAATAATAATAGGTGTTGTTTGTGGCAAGGCAATATCTTCCTCAATTCTTCTTCAAACGTAATAATTGTAACGCCATATCTCCCTTACAAACAAAATATTAGCAATTTATATCGAGAGAACGGGAAATTGTAGTGATGGGAGCAACGTTGGACAGTATGCACTCATAGTAATCAGAAAAATAAGCGATTTCAATGCAAAATGAACGAAGAGTGATTGTCATGGGTAGTCATGGAGCCACGGCAGAGCCCTCTTTAGGCAAAATGTCGATAACTTATATCGAGAGAACAGGAGGTGATAGCGAGATGGGACCAACGTTGGACACCGTGGACCCATAAGGCGCATCGAAAAAATTAGGGGGGCGGGCGCCAGCCAGCCTTACTTATTTCCACATAATAATATAAAATTATATTGTCGAAATACACACACGAGTTAGCTAGTAATATTTCATATTATTATTATTATTATTATTATTATTATTATTATTATTATTATTATTATAATCGACAGCGTCTTTTCATTACGTGTGCATGTTTTACATGAAGCCAAAGAGAAGATCCATCATTCATAGAAAGAATAAGAGTAGTCAGTTACTTTAACTGTGAACGACAGCGAAAAATACGAAAAGAGTGATTACCTGTAGCCAGGGGCGGATCCAGGGGGGGAGATCGAGGCGATAGCCCCCCCAGAAGAGGGAACTTTTTCATTATATATATATATATATATATATATATATATATATATATATATATATATATATAAAACCCATCTCAAAGTTTGGAGCCCTCAAAAGTAACAGTATGACAACCGACCGCCCCCCCTCCAGAAGTCGGTCCTGGATCCGCCCCTGCCTGTAGCGAAAAGAAACAATACTTTCTCTCAAATGGATAAAAAATCAAGCCAAGATAGATTCGAACTCGCATGGACGGCGCGAACAGCCAGTTCATTGCCCACTTTTTTTTTAACTGACTCACCGAACGTGTTTCAGTAACTTACTTATTGCTAATTTTACTTGCTTCACTCGTTTAACTTGCTTTTTCTAATAACTTATAACGACAGGGACACGAACACAGAAACATCGAGGACAGTTAAAAATCATAGATGTTCTCCCGCCGGGAATCGAACCCGGGACACCATACACCAAAGGCGCACGTGCTAGCTACTAGACCAGCGAGGAGGGCACTGCTCACTCTCTGTGTCGTTAGGGATTACGACCACTGTATTGCCAGCTATCACTTCTGTAGGGTGTATACTATGATCACATGTTTCTTCTTTGCTGGAAGAGTTAAACCTACATTCTATGTAATACATGAGGTATTTAGAACTACATGCTCTTCATATAATGTAATAAAAGGGTCATGCTCGGAAGAAGAAAAAGAACATTCCTTGGACAAAACGGAAACTATTGGCATCAGAAATATTTATCTACGAGGCATGCGCAGTAGTATATTTCAGAATAGTTACTGTTTAGTTCAGTAAACGAAGAAAGGGGTATAAAAAAGCAAATATGTCGCGTCAACGAGATCGACCAGAGTTGACAGAGGCGGAGCGGATTGATAATTGGTTCTTTATTCTGTAGTAGATCGTATCACAACTTTACGGGAGAGCAGAGAAAGACTTACTAACGCTGTCATATAGTAAGCTTTAGTAACACGATCATACAGACACAAATGGATGTAACTGTGAGTACTACAACTTGGATTTAGCGAAAGCCGTTTAGATATTCAGTGGTTTGCAGGGTTGTATAAGACACAAAAAGTTAAGACACAATACAATTCTTCATACCTCAGCTTCCAGTAACTAGATACATGCAATTTCTGGATAGATACTGAAACTGCTGTCGGATTTTAATACATGACGTATTGCAGGATACAAAATACCTTGCATTACTTGTTTGTTTGTAGACAGCTACTAGCTTAGTGTTCTGAAAGGTTGTGTATAAACTAGGGATAGTCAATTCCGGAATTATTACTTTTCGGACTCCCGAAAGTAAAATCGGACAAATTCCGGAATTCGGAAAATTCCGATTTTGGAATAATTCCGGAATTCGGAGAAATCCGAAATTTAGAAATTTCTGATTTCGTTTACATTCCGGAATTCGGAACAATCCGGATATTTTTTGAAATCCGGAGTTTTCTCAATTCCGGAATTTTCTAAATTCCGGATTGTTTCCGAGTTCCGGAATTCTCCTGAATTATGGAGTTTAACTGAATTCCATAATTTTCCGAAATCCGGAAAGTGAAAATTCCGCTTCCAAAAAATGAATTTATTTTGGTTAATATGAATCGTGGTGGAAATAAGTCTTTGACCAGGTAATGGCGACTGCTTTGAAAGAAATAGAGAGTATGAGAATTCAATCTGTCATATTTGTAGTTTCGTGTGGAGAAAAAACAAACTTGTGAACCAGCGGTTTAAGAAAAACTCAAGTTATTAATGTAAACTTTTCCGACATCATAAAAGAAATACGAAAGACATTTTGAATCGAAGAAATATAACATACAAGTTTGCAAGCGGAGACAAAGAAACCTAACGTAACCAGACTAAAGACGAATCGTTTACCGCGTAGCGGTCAAGGTCAAGCTGTTTTCCAGGGCGAGTTTCGAGTTGAGTCGAGTTTGATAATGGCTCGTTCAGCTCGTTTTAACTCTTTTTTAAATAATGGCCTGATTAGACTGGAAAGCGAAAGCCATGAGAAATGTAAGCACTAATGTGGAATACTTTTTAGTGTTGCTCACTACAGGGGTGCGTCTCGTCTCGTAATTTGAGTGCATCTCGTGGGGCAATTTTTGTGTATCTCGTCTCGTCTAGATAACGAGAAGACAAGGTTTTTTTTATTATTATTACGAGACAGCCTCAAATGTCGTAATCACCAATATAAGTATATACTGTTGTTCTTAAAATCTAGACTGAGACCTGCACTGTCGAATTTTTGAGCCCAAGCAGAAGACCAACTCGGGTAGCGATATCAACCGGCTCGGCTCGTATCAACTGAGCGAACAGCTCGAGTTGGCTCGGTTGGGATGAGCCGATGACCCGAGCCGGCTCTGTTGGAACGAGCCATCGACTCAGCTCAATTGAGCCGATGGTTCGAGTTTTCTCGGTTGGGATGGGTCCCCTAGTCGGCTCATGTGAACCGGTTCAAGCCAGCTAAGTTGAAATTAGTCCATCGGCACGTTAGGATTCAGCTCAACTAAGCTGATGGCTCAAATCGGCTCGGTTGGGTGAGCTGTTGGCTCGGCTCACTTCTTGGTTCGGTTCGATAGTGAATGAGCTGAAGCCGAGCCGCTAGAGCCGTTGAGAAGCCTAAACCCGGTCCCAGCTGTTTTGAACATGTTTGGCTAAAGCCTATAACTTTTAACAATTTTTGGCTCGAGCCCGAAAACTTGCCCCTTCGGAACTCAAACCCAGAACGTGACCGATGTCCTTCCCTCCTGAAGACTTCTCGACGACCGAGATCGACAGTCAATTAGCTTTTACTATTCAGATACAAACCGTATATCTTTTAACGATTATACACGGTGTTGATATAATAATAATAATAATAATAATAATAATAATAATAATAATAATAATAATAATAATAATAATAATAATAATAATAATAATGACAATAATAAAAGTTTAAAACTTGCCGTTGAAATTTGGCAAAACTTACTTAAAAGTAGAGATTTCGGGGAAAGGGTTCCGTACCTTCAAGACAGTGGCGTAGGGAAGGGGGGGCCCGGAGGGGCAGCCCCCCCCCCAAAGAGGTCCGACAATGTACTTTGGTACTTTGATGTTTGTAATTTTTTATATATTTTTATGTTTATATATTTTTTGTTTGTAATTTTTCTATATGTGCCTATAACAGCACTTGGCCTCCCCCCAAACACACATCCTGGCTACGCTACTGCTTCAAGACACACCTCTGCAACTACCAACATTTTAAACTACAACGTTCCATTGAACTTTCATGTAGAAAGTATTCTACTGTATGTTTTAAGGAAAATAACTGTAATAAATATAACTGAATATCACGCAACAGTAAGGCATATAATAAAGTAATTTTTAGGATATGCAGAGGTAAATATAAAAGCTTTGATACAAAATACCTACACAGACCATAATTCAATGAGCTCTGAAATATAATGTAACGAAATAGCCTATGAGATTCAGTCTACAGAGCAATTGTTACTTAAAGAATGGACATACTCTATTTCGAGAATCGAGCCAAGACGGGAAATGTTTACGATACTTTTCGTCTCGTCTCGATTCTCATCTCCAAACAAGACGAAAATTTTGAGTTAGTCTTGACCCGTCTCGAATATAAAATGTTAATTCTCATGTTATTTTATTTGTTTTAGAAACGAGATGAGAAACTCCTCTTCTCGTGAGCAACATTAAACCAAACCGAAATATTCTTTCCAAATGTCACGTTTCTGCTTGTAATGGTATGACCTGAGCGATAATTAGCTCCTAGCTTTTAATCTTCTACGAGATAATAATAATTATTATTAGTTTATTATTATTATTATTATTATTATTATTATTATTCCTGAAGATTTGATAGTTCAAATATTGACACATCCAAGTATTCAAAAATCTGAATATAATAAAACATGTTATCGCTGATCAATCGCCATCAAAAATCCTAAAGTAACAAAAAAAAAAAAAAAAAAAAAAAAAAAAAAAAAAAAAAAAATTACAAGGTGCATTAGCACAAGCACCTTGACCACTGAACCGCGATCGCTACGCAGTAAAAGATTCGTTTTTAGTCTGGATACCTTAGGTTTCTTTGTCTCCGCTTGCAAACTTGTATGTTATATTTCTTCGATTCAAAATGTCTTTCGTATTTCTTTTATGAAGTCGGAAAAGTTTACATTAGTAACTTGAGTTGTTCTTAAACCGTTGGTTCACAAGTTTGTTTTTTTCTCCACACGAAACTACAAATATGACAGATTGAATTCTCATACACCCCATTTCTTTTAAAGAAGTCGCCATTACCTGGTCAAAGACTTATTTCCGCCACGATTCATATTAACCAAAATAAATTCATTTTTCGGAAGCGGAACTTTCACTTTCCGGATTTCGGAAAATTATGAAATTCAGTTACACTCCGGAATTCACAATAATTTCGGAACTCGGAAACAATCCGGAATTTAGAAAATTCCGGAATCGAGAAAAACTCCGGATTTCGAAAAAATCGGAATTTTCCGAATTCCGGAATGTAAACGAAATCAGAAATTTCTAAATTCCGAATTTTTCCGAATTCCGGAATTATTCCAAAATCGAAATTTTCCGAATTCCGGAATTTGTCCGGTTTTACTTTCGGGAGTCCGAAAAGTAATAATTCCGGTATTGACTATCCCTAGTTTATACACAACCTTTCAGAACACTAAGCTAGTAGCTGTCTACAAACAAACAAGTAATGCAAGGTATTTTGTATCCTGCAATACGTCATGTATTAAAATCCGACAGCAGTTTCAGTATCTATCCAGAAATTGCATGTATCTAGTTACTGGAAGTTGAGGTATGAAGAATTGTATTGTTTCTTAACTTTTTGTGTCTTATACAACCCTGCAAACCACTGAATATCTAAACGGCTTTCGTTAAATCCAAGTTGTAGTACTCACAGTTACATCCATTTGTGTCTGTATGATCGTATTCCTAAAGCTTACTATATGACAGCGTTAGTAAGTCTTTCTCTGCTCTCCCGTAAAGTTGTGATACTATCTACTACAGAATAAAGAACCAATTATCAATCCGCTCCGCCTCTGTCAACTCTGGTCGATCTCGTTGACGCGACATATTTGCTTTTTTATACCCCTTTCTTCGTTTACTGAACTAAACAGTAACTATTCTGAAATATACTACTGCGCATGCCTCGTAGATAAATATTTCTGATGCCAATAGCTTCCGTTTTGTGCAAGGAATGTTCTTTTTCTTCTTCCCAGCATGACCCTTTTATTACATTATATGAAGAGCATGTAGTTCTAAATACCTCATGTATTACATAGAATGTAGGTTTAACTCTTCCAGCAAAGAAGAAACATGTGATCATAGTATACACCCTACAGAAGTGATAGCTGGCAATACAGTGGTCGTAATCCCTAACGACACAGAGAGTGAGCAGTGCCCTCCTCGCTGGTCTAGTGGCTAGCACGTGCGCCTTTGGTGTATGGTGTCCCGGGTTCGATTCCCGGCGGGAGAACATCTATGATTTTTAACTGTCCTCGATGTTTCTGTGTTCGTGTCCCTGTCGTTATAAGTTATTAGAAAAAGCAAGTTAAACGAGTGAAGCAAGTAAAATTAGCAATAAGTAAGTTACTGAAACACGTTCGGTGAGTCAGTTAAAGAAAAAAAAATGGACAAAGCCCTGACTTTTCGCGCCGTCCATGCGAGTTCGAATCTATCTCGGCTTGATTTTTTATCCATTTGAGAGAAAATATTGTTTCTTTTCGCTACAGGCAGGGGCGGATCCAGGACCGACTTCTGGGGGAGGCGGTGGGTTGTCATACTGTTACTTTTGAGGGCTCCAAACTTTGAGATGGGTTTTATATATATATATTGAAAAAGTTCCCTCTCCTGGGAGGGGCTATCGCCCCGATCTCCCCCCCCTGGATACGCCCCTGGCTACAGGTAATCACTCTTTTCGTATTTTTCGCTGTCGTTCACAGTTAAAGTAACTGACTACTCTTATTCTTTCTACGAATGATGGATGTTCTCTTTGGCTTCATGTCAAACATGCACACGTAATGAAAAGACGCTGTCGATTATAATAATAATAATAATAATAATAATAATAATAATAATAATAATAATAATAATATGAAATATTACTAGCTAACTCGTGTGTGTATTTCGACAATATAATTTTATATTATTATGTGGAAATAAGTAAGGCTGGCTGGCGCCCGCCCCCCTAATTTTTTCGATGCGCCTTATGGGTCCACGGTGTCCAACGTTGGTCCCATCTCGCTATCACCTCCTGTTCTCTCGATATAAGTTATCGACATTTTGCCTAAAGAGGGCTCTGCCGTGGCTCCATGACTACCCATGACAATCACTCTTCGTTCATTTTGCATTGAAATCGCTTATTTTTCTGATTACTATGAGTGCATACTGTCCAACGTTGCTCCCATCACTACAATTTCCCGTTCTCTCGATATAAATTGCTAATATTTTGTTTGTAAGGGAGATATGGCGTTACAATTATTACGTTTGAAGAAGAATTGAGGAAGATATTGCCTTGCCACAAACAACACCTATTATTATTATTAATGTTATTATTATTATTATTATTATTATTATTATTATTATTATTATTATTATTATTTTACTTACCACTAATGTTGCCTACCTTTATTTGCAATGCAATGTGTTACTAAAAAGCAAATCAAGTAACACTCCTCGCCCTTCGCGCCCCCGAACTCGAAATACATGATTTACAGTTCTCTGTGTTAGGGGAAAGCACATTTATTATATTATTCTTTCAAATAACACGTTTCACAAGTTACTTCGCTTTCAATGTGTAATTTCATATCATCACTAACAATCATCTTGTTCCGATACGAAAATAACCCTCTCCTAAAAAAAAAAAAAAAAAAAAAAAAAACCAACTGACCGTAGCGAAAGGGCGTGAACATTCTTTATGCGATTAATCGGGTCCAATATTTCAATAAGTCTCTGCACACAAATATTTCAGTAAAAGAGGAAAAGTTATTCAAACTTTCTGAATACCCATTTATGGGCGAAATTTGGTTCCCTTGGAAATTTTTGAGAGTATGAAGGGCCGCCATTTTGAACATTTTCATCTGATTATTCTGGTTAACGAACTCATCAAGATATTTCAACAATTAATGTTTGTGCCAAGTTTCGTCTCAATCCGCTGAAAATTAGGGTGGTTATGGCATTCACAAATAGCGTTATATATGTATACAGATAGATAGATAAATAGACACACAGAGGGAGAGAGAAAAAGTGTTTTGCTCCCTTCTCGCACCTGTGGTGCGTCAGAGCTAAACTGGGCCGCTTTGCAAAACGTATTGACCAGCCTGACCTAAACTCAAACCTCTTACTTGCTAACGTAGAAACGTGGTCGGGAGGTGTAAGGCATGTAGAAATTGTAGTTTTAATAACCATGAGTATGGTTTACTTCCATGTTTTTCTTTTTACTTTTTGCAGCTACATCGGAACGTTCAATTTTTATTCTTTACTAATTGCAAATGGCGTTTACATTCAAAATATGAGGAATTTTGGTGGCATTTGTTCGGATATTCTTCTCTTTTGAAATGAAGAAAAGAATAAAAGCAATACGCAAAGACAAAAAGTATTATCAGTACTATACATTACCAATAATAATTGCTACTAAAGACTAAATACGACCTCTTTTACCATCTCTCATGAGCTGCATGTATTATTAACAAAAATTTTTAAAAATGTCCTCACCGAAGATTCGAACTGGCGACCTTTGCATTTGTAAGCCAGCACCTTAACCACTACACCAAGATCATGGCATGGTGAATGTTTAGTTGTCGGCGTATTTGTTGTATTTGTGTTTTATGTTCCCACTTCAACAATTTTTACTCTTTTTTCTAAGTTTAACAGCTGTTTCTGGCTTTCTCTTTCGGTGCCGTCCTTTATTTACACAATGCACTATTCGTATTCACAGCTTGTGTCCCTCTGCAATGTCTTATTTAGATTAAACTTTTCTTTTTGCCCCTCAGTAAACATTTGATTGATTTAATTCTCATACTCTCCACGGATGGAAAGCAGGAATGCCAGACTCGAAAAATAGGTGTACATTTACTTTCCTGACAGATAATACATGTTGATGTCGATGGTTCATCAAGGTCATGATCATCATCAGAGTCTTTTGGCCATATCTCTTCCCAGTTGGTAGGGGGCTCGGGAAGTGGAAGTTCATCCCCGTGCGGAATAGGTCTAATTGCGGATTTAACGTTGGGATAACTTATTGTGTATTTGCTTTTTTTAGAATGTCCCTTAACTACTGTGAGACAAAAATAACAATCATCCAGATGGTTGGTGGGTTCTCTCCACACCATTGGTACAGCAAATTTCATGAACCTCCGTTTCCCTTTGGCCCATGCAAGTAAAGTGACGTAGCACGACGCACAAATTATGTTGGGTGCCCAAGTTTTGTCCTGATCTCCCACACGACATCCGAAATATATATAATATGCTAGTTTCACCGATGGCGTAATGGATCTACACTGTCCTTTAACTACAAACTGGCCACACACATAACAAAAACTATTTGGTGAGTTAACACACGAACGCCGTCCTCTTGACGCCATTGTACTGATCACAAACTAAACTTCTGGTCTTAGTTGGGTATAATGCCGTTAAGATCAAACATGAAAGCACTCTTAGCAGCAAAGACAACTTTGAAAGTGAAGTAGTGTTAAACCACACGTCAAT
Source organism: Thermobia domestica (assembly GCF_964235325.1). Lineage (NCBI taxonomy): Eukaryota > Metazoa > Arthropoda > Insecta > Zygentoma > Lepismatidae > Thermobia > Thermobia domestica. Next base: position 20,291,670 of record NC_137459.1, on the reverse strand, counting down.
ATAAAAATGTACAAAACTCCCTCACCAAGTGTCAAGAACACAAGAAAGAAAGAAATGCGCGGGGGAGGGGGGAAACGATACCGTAGTGGAAAATTCAGACTGCATTAGTTCATTGTTGTCAACAATGAGTATGTATTCCATTCTTTCTTTCTTTTGCATTCTGTTACATTTGATAACAAATATTGATAACCATTTCATGAACAAAACGAAAAAACTTGGAGAATTGTATATATATGTATTAAGATATACATATACTGTACGTTTTAAAAAAATATACGTTGGAAGTACATTCTATTTTTATACACGTTTCTAATTTACAGAGAGCAATACAAGTGTGTTGTTGACTATTGTAAATATTCATTTTTATGTCTGTGTTTGTAGTAATAAAGCAAATCGTTTTTACCCCAACTCAGGAGATCTGAAAGCATTACTATCAGGTGCAATAAACAGTGCACACAGTATACATACAAATATATTTATTTCTCTAGAAAGAACAAAGCGATTTTTACGAAACTTTTAGGGTTTATTAAATATAAATCAAGGTATACTTAGGTATAATTTCTATGTTACTATATGTAAGGGGACAGGAGCTAGGGGAATAAAATATCTGAAAAAGGGAAATTTTTGAGGGAATTTCCCGAAAATCCCTCTGTTAGGGAAAACTGTACGTGATGGAGAGAAACCGAGTGCATATTCGAATTCAGCGCAAAAAGTTCCTTTAAGATCAGGTGATTTTTCTCATGTAACAAACAAAAAGTTTAAATTTGTTAACTAGTGTAATTCGTAATTTTCCACCTTAAAACAAACCTGAAATCGGGTTTATTTCCTGTTGGTAACTTCTTCGTGGTAAATCATCCGCAGCGGAATGATGTCCATCCTTCAGCCAAGAAATAACTAGCTCGTCTACTTTGAGCTTGTCTAGCGGTGGGCCATTAACATTGATGAACAATAAGTTAGACAATGTTTGAGCATTTAATCTATTTCTAATATCAGTCACCTGCAAATTCATAAGGGGAAATCCCCGTTCGCGCTCTGTCGTGGAAATTGATAATACTTCTACCCGATTTCTGCAACTCCTCATCGACAATCTGCTTGTTAAACAATCAGTTGCCATTGTCGGCTGATGGAGAACAGAAACTTCATGTACCACGCCTTCGATAGGGAATCTTGTGAATAAATTATCAATTAAAGCCTGATAAACTGATGATTTCTTATTTGTTTATAAATTTAATTTTTGCAATTACACATGAAGGTTTGATGCCATTACCAAGTTCCCTCCCCCCTCAAGAAAGCGAAAGGGAACGAGGTTCCTGGAGTGTTCAGAGGTGAATGGGAATTTCCTTCCTTCTTCCCCTTCAATTACCACACTGCTGTTTGCCATGTGCCAAATTACGATGAATTTCAATTAAATTATCATAGTATAATTACTTCCTTGTTGAATTATCAATACTTTTCAGTGGAAAAAAGGATTAAATTTGAAAGTTCCAAATCAAGGTAAGTAGACCAACGTAAAGGGGAAAAAAGTGTAAAATTTTCCATACAATTACGCATATAATCCAAATTAAAAATTTCCGTGTAATTAAGCTTACAGTACAAATTTAATGCCTATTTTAGTCACAAGTTTTTGGGTTGATTGCCCTGTGCTGTAAGCCCTCCATATAATAAACATAAGCTTCAGCAATTATTATAGTAGAAAGCAATGGACATATGAAGCCAAACACTGTATTTTTTGTTTCTGATTTTTTTTAATAACACCGATCGTTTTCGATAATTTTTACAAAGCAACTCACTACCAATTTTCCATATATAGAAAGTGCCCCCTCCCCCACACACACATAAAGGAGAATTTAAAAAAATGCTAGGACACATTCTGTTTATTTTCAATAAAGAGTTAATACACTGAATTTCAGCTCCGTAAGTTTAACGGTTTGCGAGATACTCGTTTTTTTTTTTTTCCCGCAAAAATTCGGATCTCCTCTATCTCTTTAGGATATTATGCACTATAATAAAAGGAATATAACATCCCAGTTTGGATTTAGGCCTAACTATATACCAAAAGTAATTTCATTTGACTTTGCAATTTGACCGTAATGATCAGGCACACATAGTGACATTCAATTTTTTATATAATAATTTATATATTACAGTGATTCAAAATTTTTTTTCCCAGTAGTTAGCTCCTCTAAAAACTCACAGATCTCGAAAGCCAAGTAGTAGTAGAAGTCCTATTGCTATTATTACAATTTAAAATGTCAATATCCAAAAGTCCTGAAGTTCTTTTTTCACTTGGTTAGATATACTCACCTCTGGTAAGTAGACAGAAACAAGTGGAAAAGGAAGGGAAATGAAGGTCTTGAAAGTAAAACGAAGACAAATTTACCAGTCTTCAGAAGATACTGTCTTCAATGCAGTGAGCAGAGAGGATCGGTAGATCATACTGAGTCGGTGGGTCGCAGTGGGTCATGGTGGGTGGTGGGTCGCAGTGGGTCACGGTGTGTGGTAGGTCACAGTGGGTCATGGTGGGTGGTGGGTCACAGTGGATAACATGGTGTTGACCCACGACCCACTGACCCACTCAGAAAACTTGACCCACCGACCCACTCCATCTCTGCTCCATGCACCAAAGGTGAACGCTCTACCACTGAAACACCGTGGTCTCTGAAATTACTTAAAGGAGATAGGGACTTCTTTATGAAAACTTGATGACGAACACATTTGATAAAAAATACCAGCTTTTCGTGAAATATTGCTTATAGACATGGGCGGATTAAGGCTTTTGGGAACCTAGAGCCGACTATTTTAAGGGGGCCCTATGTTAAGAATAGTTCCAGTGCATAAATTTTCTTTGCTGCCTTCCACAGCCTCATAGGCTTATGGAACTGCCGAGAACTATGCTGTAGTATTTGAAAAAAAGAAATGAAATCTTTAAGTTTTACGTCCCACGGTTATGCCGGTTAGGCTAAAGGAGACGGTGATGATGAGAGATGAGTGAAATGGTGGAATGAAGAAAGTGGGAGGAAACGGGAGAACCCCGAGAAAACCCACGAGCACGGTGTTTGTCCACCACAAAGTTCACTTGGCGGGGCTGGGATCGAACCCGGGACCCCAAGCACCAGAGGTGAACGCTCTACCACTGAGCCACCGCGCCCCCCAACTGTAGTATTTGAATGTGCTCCAAGTGTACAATAATTAGTTTAGTTAAATTCATTATTAACAATTAAATAATTGCATTCATTATTAACAGGTAAACGCTGCTGATGCAAAGACTTAAATCTAGCGATACCGTGAGCGTAACGAACGGCAAAAAAAAAAAAAAAAAAATAACATCGGTCTGAAGCCTATAATAAGTTGATTACTATATTTTAGTATTAAACAGAGGGATTTTAAAGGGCCTCCTGAGCTTGGGGCCCCGAGGCCTGGGCTCCATTGGCTCCGCCTTTAATCCGCTAATGCCTATAGATTATAAATTAAAGGGGACGGGCCGAGTCCGTTCTAAAAATTCCGGTCCGTGCAGACCTCTAGCCTCTGTGTATATGCTATCTTTGAAAATACAGTAGAGTTTCGCTTATCCGACATAAAACAGGCAGGCAGAACGCCGGATAATATGGATGTGTTAAGGAAAGACCTATTAAATGTCAAACTATGATATAGTTTTACATATTACGTATCTAATTATCATGTTTTGCAAGAAACAAATATAATGTATTGACTCAGTGACGTATCCAGCATGAGGTCCTGGAAGCTGTCCCTTACCAAACCTCAAGCACTTTTTAATAAACCTACTTTTTCCCTTTTGAGGTTCTTTTATGTCAGATTACATTGAGTCAGTGTCCAAACTATGGACAATGCGTTGTTGTTATAATTCTAACAAGTAACACTTCCCAAGTATAACACTCCGATTTTGATAAAATTTGGCAGGTAGATACTACACATAAAATAAACAAATAAGTGCTATTTTTATTTTTTGCTGAAAAACAGTTTTAGGGGGCAAACGCCCCCACCCAAAATTTTGAAAGTTGACGCCCGAAAGGCAGAAACAAGTGGATCAAAGTGAACGAAATTGTGAACAGATATTGCGGACATAAAATTAGGGAATCCGTGTTTTGTATTTTCCTGGAAAAAACGGTTAGGTGGAGCACAGACCCCTCCAAACCCTTGATCATGAAATATCAAAAGTGCTAATAACAGTATGTCAGAAGTGCCTAAATTTACATGAAGAATTGGAACAAAACTTTGTGTTAGGACAATAAGCGAAAAATAAACAAATACGGCTTTTTTTATTTCCTGCGAAAATACAGTTTTAGGGGGCAAAAGGTCCCACCCAGAATTTTGAAATTTGACGCAAGAAAGGCAAGAAAAAATGTACCGAACTGAATGAAATTGTTCACAAATGTTGTAGAGGTAAGATGAGGGAATACGTGCTTCGTATTTTCCTGAAAAGAAAAAAAAAACTGTTGAGTGGACCGAGGCGTTGAGTGTCGGAAGGAGTGGACCGAAGCGAATGAAATTGTCTGTAGATATTGGATATGAAAAATAAAGCCACTCGTGTTTCACAAGTGTCTCCATCAGATTTCTTCAAATTTGGCAGATCAACAACAAGCACAAGCAGTATAGCGTATTTTGTAGTATTTCACGAGGCAACTTTAACCCTTACAATGTTTTTCCGCATAAACAAAAACACGTGCCGATTAATTTCCTGTTTGCTGTTGATGTGCCAAAATTGATAGGGACATCTTAAAAACACGAAAGTCCTTATTTTACATACAGTCTATACAATATCAACACACAATTTCATTTGCTTCGGTCCACTCCTTCCTGCACTTTTATGGTAATATTTACTTTTTTTGGAGGGGCTCTGTTTTTTTCGTACAAATTAAAACGCATTTCATTTATTGTTTTGCAAATTGTCCCTATACGAAGTTTCGTTGCAATTCCCCATACTCTTTAGGAACTTCTGATGTATACTTATTTGCACTTTTGATATTTCTTAATCAACAGCTTAGAAAGTCCGTGCCCCACTCAACCGCTTTTTTCCAGGAAAATACGAAACACAATTACCTTAATTGACGTCTAGAATATCTGTGCACGATTTCAAAATTTTGGGTGGGGAATTCTGACCCCTAAAACCATTTTTTCGCAGAAAATAAACCCGTATTCGTTTCTTTTTTGCGTATTGTCCCTACACAATGTGTCGTTCCAATTCTTCATGTCCTTTAAGCACTTCTGACATACTGTTATTAGCACTTTTGATATTTCACGATCAAAGTTTTGGAGGGGTCTGTGTCCCACCGAAACGTTTTTCTTTTTTTTTTCAGGAAAATACGGAACCCGTATTCCCTCATTTTTCGTTTACAATATCTGTGCACAATTTCATTCATTTCGGTTCACATCTTCTTGCCTTTCGGGCGTCAACTTTCAAAATTTTGGATGGGGCTTTTGTCTCCTAAAACCATTTTTCCGCAGAAAATAAAAAAAACAGGTATTCGTTTAGTTTTTGCGTTTTGTCCATACAGAAAATGTCGTTGGAATTCTTCGTAGTTTACACACATCAGACATATTGTTACTGGCACTTTTGATATTTCATGATCAAAGGTTTGGAGGGGTCTGTGCCCCACCTAACCGTTTTTTCCAGGAAAATACAAAACACGTATTCCTTCATTTTACGTCTGCCATATCTGTGCAAAATTTCGTTCACTTTGGTCCACTTGTTTTTGTCTTTCGGGCGTCAACTTTCAAAATTTTGGGTGAGTGCTTTCGCCTCCTAAAACCGTTTTTCCGCAGAAAATAAAAAAAACATGAACTCGTTTATTTTATGTGTAGTATCTGCCTGTCAAATTTTATCAAAATCAAAGTTACACTTGGGAAGTGTTACTTGTAAGAATATACCGTAATGCCATTGATACCAGGTGGAATTAAAGAACACTTTTAAATGGGATTACAATTTCGTTTCCGTTCTGTTTATAACATTACTGTATTAGAACGATACACTCATTGCCATTTGCTATTTTTGTTATGTGATATACGTAGCAGACAGTTTTCCTTACATGTCTCTAGAAAATATTTTTTTGATTTCGTGTGTGTTAGAATTTAGTTTGACCGGTTCATAAATGACAAGTAAGAAACGTTTAAGAGAAATACAGAACTGTTGCATCATTATTATCATTATTATTATTATTATTATTATTATTATTATTATTATTATTATTATTATTATTATTATTATTATTATTATTGATATTTTTGAAACGTTAGAAGTACGTGCTTACGAGGATTCGTGTCGGGCCTCCTCCGAAAAGAAAAGCTGGATATGTGCCTGCACTGAATGATGGACGTATGAGTCAAGGTATAGACGGGCGTGCTAGGCGATCGAGTCCGGAGCATCAAAAACAGACTAAGACCACAACTTGCAGTTCTTCTTGCCGATTGATGCTGCTTTTTACCTGCTATGATATGTCGGATAATAATGTGAAATAAACGAAGGTCAAGACCATGGCGTATTGGTGTTTCATGCACCTAAACCTGTAAAATATTTGTGCCGAAAACATCTTTCAACTCAGTAACTAAATTTGTGGGTATGGTCGCACATCTTGCCTTATAAAGTATAGTCTTATAAAGAATATATATAGTATGCTAAAAAGCTAAAGACCAAATTCAATGATTTTCTATAGTTTTCTTTTTTAATAACGGGAAACTTGTTTATTTCATCACGATAAATCACGTTTGATACTAAGATGTCTGTTTCTGACTATATATATATGTTTCATACTTTATTCGAGACAAATTTGTTTTTTTTTTCAAGAAAAGAGAATGATAAAGGAAGCTACACAACAGCATAAACTGAAAGCAATCGGTATTACTAATAGTACACTAATTCTAAATAAATACGTCATCAGAGGAAACAGAAAGTTATTTCATAATTGTAATGTTTCAGTTTTTATTAACATAAAAATTATACACTTTCTACAATGTTTTGTAAAAAAAAAGAACGGGATCGGATGAGATTCAATCTGGGGTCAAAACAGTATAAGAATCGCTAGTCCGTCACTCTACCCACTTGACCACACAGACTTTCTTCCGTTGCCAATCTTTTTCTTAAGAAATAAATGCTCATGGCTATAGAGCATGTCACTTCCAAACTTAAGACAACAGTTTTTCTCTTTTTTTATATATATATTTCCGTACAACATCTTGGTTACAGAAACTAATTTATATTTGGCAGACAATTTACACCCTAGATTTAAGCCAATAAATGCAATATTGTACTCCACTTTCCAGTTCCTTGATTCAACTTTCCCCCCACCAATCTTGTTATTCCCTCTGCAATCGTGCTGTGCTACTCCAAAGATTCCCTCGAAAACATTATTACCAGTATACACAAAACCGAACATAATTTTTGTTTTTTGCTTATATTTTTATTTTTTTTTATAGTTTTTGGAAATATCCCATCAGATGGATTGCTTTCTATTATCTCCACTTACTAATAACTGAATTTTACCCATAAACATATGGAAAATGAAATAATTGAAATCTTTAGTTTTACGTCAAACGGTTATGCCGGTTAGGCTAAAGGAGACGGTGATGATGAGAAATGAATGAAATGGTGGAATGAAGAAAGTGGGAGGAAACGGGAGAACCCTGAGAAAACCCACAAGCACGGTGTTTGTCCACCACGAAGTCCACACGGCGCGAGCTGGGATCGAACCAGGGACCCCAAGCACCAGAGGTGAACGCTCTACCACTGAGCCACCGCGCCCCCCAATGAAATAATTGAGAAAAATCGTGAGTTACAGTATACGCGCATTTTTTTCTTTCTTTTTTTTTTGCGCATGGGAGTACATAAACATTATACGGTAGAGCTCCCTTTTTGCGGTTCGCAGTGCGTTTAGTTTACCACGATTTTTTTTGACGATATCCCAAGTCAGAACATAAGCGTACATAAATGGTATGCATATACATAAAAAAATAAAAAACACAATTTAGTCTAATAGACAACTGTTTACATTAATCCAAAATCTAAATAATTATTTTCGTACTTAAGATACTTCTTAAGTTAAGAATGCAAGGTTAAGTCTTATTAGGTCTTAACACTTCACAATTTGACTTAATTGTATTTTCACTGGCATAACGTGGTGCTAGTGATCTGAACAAAAGTCAACATTATTCTTTCGCAAATTTTTGTGTTTCAGATATCTTGAGGTTTTGATATAAGTTGTATGAACGAGTGTGATGTCGTTCATACTGTTTTAATATCCGGAGGTAAACGCTCAATTGAAGTGTTCTCCTTTAGTCTAACCGGCATAACCATGGGACGTAAAACTCAAAGATTTCATTTCATTTCATTTTTCAATTGAAGTGTTGTGATATTTTGTGTTAAGCAAGCATTTTTAAAAGAATGTTTCTGTACGTTGTATGGTGCGGAATAAAATGTAATTTATGTACTTGTGTTTCTTGTTAATATGACCTACAGAGCTGAGAAGTGTTTATTTTTTCTGAGAAGTATAGTTTGATTGAACTACACTGGTCGACATGGGTTTTGATGTCTGAAAACTGATTGCTATTTTGAACAACTATTTTGATACTGATCCCAAAACTATGTTTCTTTTGTTCCCATCACCCACAATTTTCTATTTTTACCCGGTAGATGGCAGGGCGCATAATATTACAATAATGGATAATTTAGACATTCAAAGTTTTGTTGTAAATTCTTAAAAGTAGCCGAATGAAATACGTGCAATGTAATAAAGTGCAATTTTTTCATGTATCATATTACTTAATGTAAGAAATCACGGTAAGTGTCACGCAAACAATTTATGTATACACAGCTCTAGGATGCGTTGTTTTGATCAAGTTTCTCTGCGGTTTGTTGCTTTGAAACAGTGAAACAATGTCATCTAGAAAGTGTGTGAACTCTCCAGACATTTTTTGTTAAATTTGCGGATGTTATGTAGTGAAGAGACAAAGACAACGTGTAACAAAATTTGTGAAGGATGCATACAATGCATATTTTGGAATGAAATTAGGTGACCAGGACAAAAAGTGGGCCCCACATACAGTTTGCAAGACTTGTGTGGAGGCTTTGCGATTGTGGACATGTGGCAAGAAGAAAGCCCTGTCGTTTGGAATCCCAATGGTCTGGCGTGAACCAAAAAAATCATGTTGAAGACTGCTATTTCTGTGCTGTTAACGTTAGTGGTTTTACTGCTAAGAACAAAAGTAAGGTGAACTATCCAAACAACATACAATCAGCTATCAGACCTGTAGCTCATGGGCCAGATATACCTGTACCATGTGTACCTACTATTGTCGAAAGTTGTTCTAGTGACAGTGAAGTTGAGGTAGAATTAGAACAGCGTGATGATGATGCATTGTATCCTAGTACGAGTACTAACACTCCAAAGCCACTTACACAACATGAACTTAATGATCTTGTGAGAGATTTAAATTTACTAAAAGAGAGAGCCCAACTTCTTGGTTCCCGGTTGAATAAAACTTGTCTCCTGTCTCCTGAAACACATTTTTCATGGTACAGGCACCGAGAGGAAGAACTTCTACCATACTTCACTAAAGAAGAAAATTTAGTGTATTGCAACAACATAAGAAAAGTGATAGAATTCTATGGTATTGCATACAATGCAACAGAATAGAGATTATTTATTGAAGCATCGAAGGCCAGCTTGAAAGCTGTTTTGTTGGGGAACGGTAATGTATTACCATCGACTCCCATAGCATATTCTGTGTTCTTGAAGGAAACATATGAAACGTTGAGACTTATGCTCGTAAAAGTGAAATATGAAGAACATGGTTGGTCAGTATGTGGCGATTTTAAAGTGATAGCATTGTTGTTAGGTCTCCCATCCGGAAACACAAAGTTTTCCTGCTTTTTGTGTGAATGGGACAGTCGGGACAGGGAGAATCATTGGAAAGTGAAAATGTGGCCACGTAGAAAGTCTCTCTCTCCAGGAAGGAAGAATGTGATACAACAGCAATTGGTGCCATCGTCTAAAATACTACTCTCTCCATTGCATGTTAAGTTAGGAATCATGAAGCAGTTCGTTAAAGCATTAAACACGGATGGGGAATGTTTTAAATACATTGCAAGTAAATTTCCAGCAATCAGTGATGGGAAATTGAAAGAAGGCATTTTTGTTGGCCCTCAAATAAGAAAGTTCATGCTTGACCGTGAATTTGAGCAAATAATGACAGAAACTGAAAGGGAGGCCAGGGTTGGTTTCAAACTGGTAGTTGCCTATTTTCTGGGAAATGAAAAACATAAGATCTTTGAACATTACGTGAAAAACCTTTTGGAAAATTTATGTAAACTTTGAAGCAAAATGAGCCTAAAGTTACATTTCCTCAACTCCCATCTTGATTTCTTTCCACGTAATCTCGGAGACTACAGTGAGGAGCATGAGGAGAGATTTCATAAAGACATAGCAGAGATGGAAAGGAGATACTATGGGAGATGGAACGTTAACATAATGGCAGATTATTGCTGGATGTTGAAAAAGGATGTTCCCGTGTCGAGCGTCAGCGATGTCAGGAAATCGAAGCGAATGAAGTTTGATGCTAAGTGACGTAATGTATTTGTGATTTTGTATGTAGGTGTAAATGAAAATGTACATTTACATTATCATTAACATTAATTTTACATTCTTGTGGCATGTCGCATACATTTAAGAACTGTACAAAAATTGTGAGAAATGCCTGATCTTAATATGTAATACATTTCGTTAAGTCCCTTATAGGCTTAGTAATAAAACAATACACCTGCTGATGCTAATATGTTTTAACTATTTGTGAAAAAAATGTGACGTGATAGAGAGAAACTGATTTTATTTTTGAAATTAGCATTAAAAATCCATTCGAAGTTACCTATTTATTTCAAAACATTGCTCAACTTTTGGAAAAATGTCGACCAGTGTTATTTATTATTTGGCACCCAAAATACTTCAGCTGGTTTCTTTTTTGATTATGTGTAGGTACGCTGAGAAAGAAATAACGTAAATTTTCAGGTAAATTAAGGTGAAGTAGTGCTGGACCAAGCCTGCCTAAAATGACGTTGATTAACTGCAAATCTGGTAATTGGCGCACCCGCTGGCCAAGGCATCCCTGTCTAAAGTGTTAGGGATTTATTTCGTAGGACAAGAAAACATTTGGATGGCCCAAAAGTAGATGCATGTACGTCACGTCTCAGCCCAGGAGTACATGGTCCTTGACAACGTCAAACAAACACACGTCTGTTAAAAGTTTAGGTAAACATCTCTTCGTCCAGGGTACATGTTTTGTATTCATGCTGGCCTCACCTACACCCTTGTTTCCTGGCCCAAAACGTCTCTGTTAAAGATTTTGCTTCGCCTAGTGGTACATGGTTGTACTTCCCCTTTGTTTTACGTATAGGCAGTGGCGGCTAATGTTAGTGTTGCAGCGTTGCGCAACGACCAAAGTATTTCTAAAAAAAAAAATATTATTATCAATAGTAGTAAAGAACAGGAAAAAAATACTTTCTAATACTCCTATATATACTTTAAATAACATATTTTACTTCTGTAGCTGTCCGTTTCGTTAATCCGTTTTAAAAAGCGAAAAATAATCCACCACAGAGTCTCTAATTTATATTGTGTTGCAGCGAGCATACAACGACCAGATTCCTTTAGCGCGGCAATTGGAGTGAATGTTAAGTATCCTTTCCCCTATCTCAGAAGTTAAAGAGACTGGTCGTTGCAGTGCTTCTGCAACACAGCACGGTTTCCAGTGAATGAAAAAGTTTTTCGCGCTAAATAAGCTTCCTGAATTTTATTTCACTAGCAATTAACAAATGGAATTTGTTTTTATGCATTCATATTTTTAAGTTACGGTACTTATACTGAAGCAAATTAATATAATGACAATTAAAAAAAAGTGATAGCAGAATTAGAAAATAAGAAAGAAAATATGTAGTAGAGCAGAAATCAAATGAAAGTAGATCCGCATTTACAAGTTAATTCTTAGCTTATATAGATAATGAAGGTTTCTTCTACAGTAATTTGTGAACCAAATATTAAGTCAATATGCAGAATCCCCCCCCCTCCTCTGTGGATAGTATTTTAGTATATATATATTTCTTTTATAAAATAAGTATATTTTATACTCTTGATAAAACTGTATGATGGGGAACGCCACATTGAATTTGGGACTAGTTAGCAATGCTCAGAGGCGTAGCCACGAGGGAAGGGGGGCACCGGGTCGGACCTCCTAAAAATTTCGAAACTTTACTAACATTTTTAGACTTTCCTAACGAACTATACTTGTTTAACAGAGAAATGATTGATGTACGCTAAATGTTTTATTTTACGCCTTATCATGCATTCTTTCTTTTCTTATAGAAATAATCGTCTATCATTTTTTCTAAAAATATAGGTGACAGTAATTAAGAATTACTTATCTTTTCGCGTACAGTATAAGACAGGTTCGTTATTACGTAGACGTATTGGACCTTCCTCAAATACTTTGGACCCCTCCCAGCTAACGTGTTGTTCCTATATCTGGCGGGTTTCAAGGTTGCTTTCCAGAACGTTGATAAACATTGTTTCGCCTCATGTGGAAGTATATTGTGTTCATCGTGCATTGCGTAACAACCAAGACGGATGATTTGGAATGTAGTTTTTTTTTCTTTTACGCACATGTGTGTGTTGATGTATGAATATGTGACATTCGGAATTCATATACCAGTACCTCTTTTATATCAGCTGTTTTGGTTTTTAATTATTAGATTTAATTTTGTGTGTGTGCTTTAATTCTGTAAATAACCTACAAATTCTGAATTAATTGTATACCGTGACTTCTGTAAATAACTTACAAAAAACATTGACCATCTTTCAACTGAGGAAAAACTTGCAATTAAGGCTTAGACAAAACAAGCAAAGGACAATTCAGGAGAGTGTTCGAAAAAAAAAATCCAGTTTAAATTTACAGGATGTTTTATGGCAGTAATGTTGTTTGCACTAGATACATTTCCTCAATTTATTTTAAATTTTCCTGGATAAACTGTGAATAAAGTGGGTTCAATGGACATTTTTTATAACACTAATCTCTGTTACGAACTCTTTTTCAGTAAACGCTGAAGAGGAATTCGGATCACTGTCAGGTACTGAGTTTGCTAGAATGAATAGTTCGCAATAATCTAGAAAAAATATTTAGTGAATGTACAAAGCTTCTGAAATTAATATTAACTGTACCTATGGCGTCAGTAAAAGAAGAAAAGTTTTTTTTTCCACATCAAAAAGAATTGACACTCAAGAAATTGAATGTCCCAAGAAAGGTTATCACCGTTGGTTATGCTTTCCATCGAAAAAGACCTGACAATAAGAATACTAGAGTTCAACCAGCATGTATTAGGCAGATTTGCTCCAATCAAAGAGAGAAGAATGAACTTACTAATTAAATAAGGTGATTAATCGGATTAAATGTTCTACATTTTTTATTTTTTAAATCTGAATTTTATTTAACATGTTACACAGCATTTGCATCTAAAGTTATGCTGATTAGTCAATGAGTCCATTTTATATCTTCTGTCTCCGATCTTACTGCAACACCCGAAACCACAATCCACCGGCCGCCACTGCGTATAGGTACCATTAATCTATATATTATAATGCTAAGTTTATATGTTTGTCTCCAATCCTTTCGACAATGAGATCTCGAAAACCACAAGTACTAGAAACGTGCCGTTTTCGCTGGTCGATTCCAAATTTTGTGTAGATTCTCCAGTTCTAATTGAACATTTAAAAAACGTGGCCGTCATTTCTTGATTACCTTTTCAGTGGTACACTGGAATTGCTGAAATTTTAAGAAGTACAACATCATATCCTGTGAGTTACACATTCCAATACCACATAGTTGTATACTGGGGTTGTATATCTTTCAGGCGTTTTTGTCTTGTCCGAATGATAATGAAAAAGTAAGGATAACCATTTCTCCAGGTTAAGATGAATCTTTATTATTTGGAATGTTTTGCCCAATGAACGCCATATAGCACTGACATAATTCATTGTGTATATACTGTATTTGCTTATTACATACTGCATGCAAGAAGAAAGAAAACTGGTTATACATGAATTAGAAACTTCAATCGGATAGGCTCAAATCTTGCAAACGGTGCGAGATATTGAAAAAAATCTCCCCTTTATGGTACCCCTTACCTACTTTTATCAAGATGACTTTCACTTGTATCTGTAAAGGGACATGTACAGATGTTGTGAGGAATGACAAGGAGTTTGATACTCATATGTGAATAATGCACGGTTTAGAGAGCGCAGGTTCAGCTAGTCATGTGTTAAAGTCGCGTATTCTTAAATACTGTTTACCAAAAATACCTTTGTTTTCTTTATATATTCTAAATGTTTGAAGGTTGAAGAGGAAGCAATACTTACCATTTATTTGGAATATTTTTGCTCAATAACAGCATAAACTAAAGGCAAACTTAAATATGGCCTAAATTTCTTCAACTGTGAACACTGTTACTAGGGAATTTAAAGAGAATTCGTATATCTGAATGCTGAACCTTGAAACTTACTCCGAACTGCAGAGCTAATGTGGATTTAGACCCATACACGAAAAATCTTATCCATTATTGTCTATCATGAAATTATAATAAATATAAGCTGCAGCATCGTAACATTTGTATCTCAACATTGATTCACATATACCCGAAGGAAGCGGGGGAAATTCTCAATTGAAATACATGAACAGCAAACTACCTTAACAGTCGCCCTATGTAAGCCAGCAAATGAGTCTAATAGGAACTGAACTTTTTAGTCAAGTGGTAAAATCAAAGGAGTAACGAAACTGATAGAGCCAAAGATCGGGGTTCGAATTCGCGACACGGGAAAATGATTTTTTTTTCCTTAAGTAAAATTCATGCAAAAGTATGGTTTGTGAGAAACAATAGCTATCAGCATTCGTCAGGAGTTGAAATGTAGATAATTCTACGTTAAATCTAGTTTCTCCAATGCTTTTCTTCATTGAAGTACATTGTAAAAGCTTTCGATTGCAAGTGAAACGTATTTTTACATAAATCAATAAAACTTCAAACTAATAAATTATGCCGTTGTAATATAAATAAGTCTTGGAAGTTTTTTGTAAACATATTGAAATTATTTCGAATTAATCATATGATTTAAATAGTGAGAGACGTAGTAGATGGTATGTTGGCATGAAAAAGAGGAATATGACGAAAGAGGTTACAGTCGATAAACGGTATGAAAACACAAAAAATCGTACGTGAAGACGAAGAGGTTAGCTGAATACCATGGTGCATGAAAGATTCTCGGTTGGGGAAGTGATGTGCCAATAATGGCAGCATACTTATGATGATGGTGACATGGTTTAAGGATCTGGAAGGACTATAACCTCAGAAACAAAAACTCCTGAGTAACTTTTGTTCTATGTAAAAGCCAACATATTTGACGATGATTATAAGCTGTTCTATCGTGACATCTATTTATATTTTGCATTTTTTTTTCTATTAAGATTTCTCAACATAAACTTCACATATCCTTTCCATACGAATAACGAGGCGATATTACACCTCTCTCAATCAAGAAACTCTATTAATGATGTGCCGTGTGAAATAATTGGGAATTAGCCAATTATAAATAACCATGTCGAAGTAGATTTGTTAAATGCAAATTCCAAAATAATTGGCATTTGAAGTGATCCTCAAGAAACATAACAATACTGAGATAAGACTTCAAAGGATGTCTCGGAAATATATGCGTATCTCGTCTCGTCTTGAATTAACGGGCGACACAAAAATGATACGAGTTCAAATCATTATTGATAAGGCGGCCAGCAAACAGACATTTCAAGGGACAATATTTTTCTCTCTTTGAGCTGCCCAACTTTCAGGTATATGTATATATATTGAAATTTCGGTTTTTGGTTGCTCAGGAAAGTATAGCTAAGGTAAAAAAAAACATACCTAAAATTTTTGTACGCAATTTGGAATAGTTTGTGTTGGTATGTTTTCCATCCTGAAACAATAAGTCTTTAATTTGTATTAGTTCAGAGGGCAAAGCAAGCAAAGATGACCACCAACTCAGAAACATTGGTTAGTTCATTGAGTAGTAGTATTTATATAGGGGAAGTGCGCACAGTACCGGACATTACCCAGTACCGGACAATAGTTGTAGAGTCCGTATCCGATAGATGACAGACGTGTACTGGTTATCATCACCATTGTGTAAGTTCGAGGTGTAGGTGAGCAAGTTGTGACTTGTATCAGGCCAGTGTGGAGAAAGATATTGACGTTTGTAGCTGAATTGCTGTGTACGTTGGTGCTGTATGTTAAGTTTTGTCTACTGTGGCGACTGTACGGGTAAGCACGTGGGCATTTTATTACATATATGACTTCTCTTATTGTGTGATGTACCCAAGAATGCTAAAAAATATTGAATTACGGAACGCATTACTACGTGATCCAACATTATATGTTAACATGTTAATTTCCCAGTACCGGACAGCATGTATGTTCCCAGTATCGGACAAGGATACAATGTCGTCGTTACTGAAATTTTATAATAGTAACGTTTCTCGTTGTTGTTTTTTCCAGGCAAGATGGCAAGAAAGAAAGGGGGAAATGGGTACAAGAGGATATGAGGAAGGCAACGCAAGCAGTCATGGAAGGGCAAATGAGTCTGAGGGTAGCAGCACTAAGTTTCTGGTACCTAAGTGCACTTTAGAGGATAGAGTGAAAGACTTCAAAATTAGAAACAATAGAAATGACTCCTCAAATGGGCCGTTTTGATACATTTTCAGAAGAAATGCAAACGCAGCTTGTTAATCATCTAAAGGACTTGGACAATCAATTGCTGTCAATGAACAAAAAGAAGTTTTTCACTTCACAGTGTGTGAAACACAGTGCTGTGAGCACGATTTCTCGCTCAGCTCAAGAAAGGTCTTCATTCGACCCTAGTATTACGTCAACTTCAAGACAATTTCAGACAGTAGCTCAAGAGATCTACTTAGTCACAAGCGAAACAAACAGCAGGTTACCAATGAGAAGAAACAGAAGTGAAACCAGCCAAATTCTAACCTCCACGCAAAAAGAAAAACGTAACAGGAAGCAAAGCACAAATGATAGAAGAAACGAAACTGAAGAGCATGCAGTTTAAAGTAGACGAAGATAACGGAAAGGTAGCTAATGAAAGCGAACAGAACGGTGTAAAGAAAAGTAAGAAGACAATAAGAAAAAACTGAATTTTGACACCGGTGGCACAGATAAATGCAGCAGTGGATTATCACTGAATGCATAATTTATTCTGAAACAGTGGACGAAGAGTGAGTGCAGTGTATTTTGTGTCATAAATGGGCTCATGTTGTATGCACAAATCAAGAGAATCTTGACTATTATTTATGCGATCGGTGCAAATTTGTTTGGTGCTTGTTTATGTTCAGGTGAGATAGGACTAATTCACATTATCACACTCCTTCTTCAGTACTGGGATATTGGCTTGACATTTCTTTGCTTATATTATTATTGTTTCTGCAACGAGATGTGTTTTATTTACTTAAATATTTATAGAAGTGCCTTCAGACGTTATTTATGTTTATATATTATACTATTCGTTGCATATAAAAGGAAACAATGTATTTTATGTTGTGTCCGGTACTGGGTAACGTTCTTGTGTATGCGTGAATTTCAACCTGATTTTCATTTTCATTTTAAAAATATATGCTCTCCATTGTTGTAGTTTCTTTTACGTCAGCTCATATAATACATGTCCAACTTTAATATGGTTGCATTACTTTCATGATGTACCTCTTACTTATCTCGTGAATTTGAAAAAACCTTAGGTGTCCGGTACTGTGCGCACTTCCCCTATATATATATATATATATATATATATATATATATATATATATATATATATAGAAGATTACACAAATATAAAATCATTTCATTTCTGAACAATTTTGAAAAACAAATGAGGATAGGGATAATAAGCACTTAAGACTCGAATACACGAATCACAAGTTGCTACAAATACGTTAGTGTCGGATTACTTTATGCAAATAAGTTTCGATGCAACTACGCTTAGTATGTTGCAAGTAGGTATCGCCACCATACACATATTATGGTATATTATTCATTTGATGTCGACACTTAGTTACCTCGTAGCTATTTGATTATCATACGATCCGCGTTCCATTCCCGGTAATAGCTTCTATGTATGGCTTGGATTGCACGCTAGGCTGTAGGCCCACGCCTAATATAGTGTTGGTGCTGAGAGAGACCTTAAACTTTAAACAAACCGACTAATCGACCTCGAAACTTAAATATTCCTGAATATGATGTCAAATAAATAAATATACAGTATACCAGTGGCATATACACAAATTCATCCAGAGCATGTTCAAACGCCCAAGTTCATCTCGGTATATTAAATAATAATACAGTGAAACCTCTACTAACGGACCCTCTGCAAAGCGGACACCTCCCGAAACGGACATATTTTGTAATCCCCAAACACTGTAATGGGAAAAAAAACATATTAGCAAACCTCTCTAAAGCGGACACGAACAGTTTTCTGACTTTTATAGGTATTATATACTTCCGTATTACGGACACTCTCTAGAAACAAGTTGAAAAGTACAGTAAAAATACATTTTTAGTAATTCATACATGTGTCACCAAGCAGTGGCGGATCCAAAGGGGGGGGCTATAGGGGCTATAGCCCCCCCCTTGACGCTCAGGTTTACACTAGATAAAATGGGCTTCAATCTTGCTTTATACTGGATAAAACGGCAAACTATGGTTTAGCCCCTCCCTTGATCAAATCCTGGATCCGCCACTGTCACCAAGGAAGTATTATGACAGCATTTTGCCTTTTCAACTGTCTGCTTCCAATCCAGACGAAGCGCCTCTGTTTAATAAAACTCTCATGTCTTGCTTGCATCCCACTCCCACCCAAGCTGTTTTAGACACAAAAGTGATTGATAATTATCCGCCGTTTGGAATGACATGTTATTCTACTGTCCCGCTGGAATCTCTAACCAAGTAAAAGACAAGTTTGGTATTTTTTGCCCATGATCACGCATATTGTCCCAAAAAAGACACTACTGGACTGTAATTAACCACAAATTAAAGCAACATACTGAAAATGTAGTAAAGTGATAAGTGTAAAGTGCAGAGAACTATAACATCTTATTTCCATGTTATCCCTCGAACATAGAGTATTGGATGGCGGAGGATAATGTGGGTACAATAACATTTTGGCAACATTCGTAAATATATGATTCATGCAAAAAATATTTGTTTCGAATTGCATATTACCTTGTTTACTCATTTACGTAAGAAAATATTGAAACCTTCCTAAGGCGGACACCTCTCTATAGCGGACAATTTTTTATTCCCCACGGCTGTCCGCTTTAGAGAGGTTTCACTGTAATAATAATATAATTCCATTGGTAATCATCATCATAGGTATTCTGCCATTATTGGCAGGTTACTTGCCACAACTGAGAAGCTTCCATGCTCCACGGTCTTCAACTAACCTCTTCGTCTTCTTGTACGATTTTTCTGTTTTGATAGTCCATCAACTGTAGCCTCCTTCGCTTCCTTGCTCTCTTTCCTGCTACCATACCCTCTAGCACGTCCCTCATGATACAATTCCGTCTTAGCCAATGCTTCAACAAGTTTCTCTTCCTTTTTTCAATATCTAAAATTGTCCTTTTCTTCCTCACAGTTTCTAACATCCTCTCACTCGTTTCCCGATCGAACTAGCTAATTCTTTCCATTCGTCTTTACATTTCTAAAGCTTCCAACCGTTTTTCACCACTTTTGCGTAATGTCCATGTTTCTGCCCCATACTGTACAATATCCCCACAAAGCATTTTATGAGTCTTTTTCTCAACTCTTTATTCAAAGTCCCACAAAATACAGTTTTCTTCCTCCTTAAAACCTACGTCACAGAAATTTTGTGTACACAGTCGACTGAACCAAACTAATGGTGACGTCAGTTTTACTGAATTAAACAGAAATCAACTAATTAAATGGAAGGCTCCCTGGGGATATACGCCGATTTTAATGAAACTTGTATAATGGAAACTAGAGACAAAATTGACGTGTATTTTGTTATATTGGTAACTGTGGGCTTTAAGAGGCAAACCACCTTAACTTCAGCATTGCACCATTTTTGTGGCAGCAAAAACCACACAAATGGGACGCAGACAAGGTTGGACGACGACAAGTCTGGACACTTAATTTTGGTCGCTCCCGACAAGGTTGGACGACGACAAGCTTGGACACTTCTCAATTTATCCTCTGGCGCCAGACTCGAACGAATTCCTTAGGTGTCCAAGCTTGTCGTGGTCGATCCCGACAAGCCTGGACACATCTCATTTTGAGTCGTTGGCGACAAGGTTGGACGACGACAATCCTGGACACATTCCTGGGGTGTCCAAGCTTGTCGTGGTCGACCCCGACAAACCTGGACACATCTAATTTTGAGTCGCTGACGACAAGGTTGGACGACGACAAGCCTGGACACATTCCTGAGGTGTCCAGGCTTGTCGGGATCGATTTTGGATTGCTGACGACAAGGTTGGCCAACGACAAGCCTGGACACATTCCAATGGGCCGATTTGGTGCATTCAAAGCACGTAGCAATAAGTTTGTCTAGCGCTGAATGAGCAGCATTGCGTGAATTTCCACCAGAAAAGTTTCGTTCTGTTTCCAGGTTCGGGAGATGATAAATACCCCGGAAAGTAGCACCGCAGGATCCATAAGGTTGCTTTGTTCTTTTTTACCAATAATATTTCGATCCAAATATACATTTTGTGAAAATGAATATATTTGTGTGTGTGTATGAAAAGGTACAAGTTCGCGGGTTTTGAACTATTGGTGTTTTCTTAATGTTTGTTAAAAGTAATAACCATATAGAATGCGGTTTGAACACAATTTCAGCATTAAAAATTAATTTCATAAAGTTAAAATAAGGTATGCACTAGTAGATAGGGGTCACTTGGTGCTGTTTTTTTCCTACTGCGCATGCGCAAACCCTTGACGCTGATTGGCTGGCACAGGTCACGTGACCCCGCCCCCTTGGCCACGCCCCTTGACGCTGATTGGCTGGCCACGCCCCTTGACGTTGATTGGTTCGCACCGGCCACGCTCTTTTATGACCTCCATTTTTAGGAGTATCTACTGCGCTGACTGGCTGGCGCCGGACCCCCGCTGACTGGCTGGAGCGGGACCCCCGCCGATTAGCTGGCACCGGACCCCGCCCCCCTTGACGCTGATTGGCGGGCCACGCGCACGGTCTTTTAGGAGTACCGCGCTGATTGGTCGACGCCGGACACCGCACACATGCCACATTGCAGTGGAGAATACGAACACATAGCATAGCACATATTACATAAGATTCGTTCCCTTTTATGAGCACTTTTAACATAGCAGATATTACACAGAGACTACGATCATATAGCAGATCGATAACACATTCTCCAACCGCCTATTTAACATAGCACATATTACATAAGACTATATAGCATAGCAGGGATGCACTCGTTCCCTTTTATGAGCACTTTTAACATAGCAGATATTACACAGAGACTACGAACATATAGCAGATCGATAACACATTCTCCAACCGCCTATTTAACATAGCACATATTACATAAGACTATATAACATAGCAGGGATGTACTTGTTTTCTTTTATGAGTACATTTTAAGTGGTGGGCTCGTTCCCTTTTATGAGCACATTTAACATAGCAGAAATTACATAAGACTAGCAGAGCTAATAAAAGACTATGGCTTATTTAACATAACATAGCAAAGATTCGTTCCCTTTTATGAGCACTCTTTTTAAACATAGCAGAGAATAATGGGGTGACCAATTTTGACCTACTGCGCACATGCGCAAAACTGTTCCGATTCCGCCGCAGCAGAACTGCTGTTCTCTATATCAATGGTACCAGAACACACACACACACACACACACACACATTTGGTGCGCAGTTCCAACCTCCACAGCAGACCGCAGATTGTTCTGGTTCAGGGACAGATTACGGCTATGCGCAGAAACAAAAAATAAGCCATAACACCCAGTTATCTTTTACGAGCGCTTTATAGCAACATAATAGAGCAGAGAAAAAAATAACAACACACACACACACACTTGATTGCTTATGCGCAGTAAAATTAAATTTCCAATTAATTACACATTGCACGCATGCGCAGAAAAATTACACTAGACTACAGACTGTTCCAGTTGCAGTGCTGGTTCCGGTTCAATAGAGCAGACTACGTGCAAAGAGCAGGTCATAAAAGACTATGTCATATTGTTCACTCCCTAAATAACATAGTATACACCCACGCTTGGTTGCGTATGCCAAATCCAATTTAGTAGAAATAACACGCATGCGCAAAAACATTTATATTTCCGATTTTAATGATACTCTGCATAAGGGAGTTTCCGATCATGCTGATTACGAATACCACACCTACTTTTACCTGGGTCTTATACTTTATGTGGGATACGTCGTTTGCATGACACTTAAAACCTAATAACTCAAAAACGGAGCCACATATTGAGGTCGTGTTTCCACATTTAGTAACGGGTCACCAGCAACTACATGTTCCAAAATAATGACCATCGAGATCCAAAGGTCAACATACTTAAAACCTAATCACTCGTAAACGGATCCACATATTGAGATGGTGTCTCCACATTTAGTAATTGGTCATATGGTACTACATGCTCCAAAATAATGACCATCGAAGTCAAAGGTCAACATACTTAAAACCTAATCACTCGAAAACGGATCCACATATTGAGATGGTGTTTCCAAATCTAGTAATTGGTCATCAGGTACTACATGTTCCGAAATAATGACCATCGAAGTCAAAGGTCAACATACTTAAAACCTAATAACTCGAAAACGGATCCACATATTGAGATGGTGTTTCCAAATCTAGTATTTGGTCATCAGGTACTCCAAGTTCCGAAATAATGACCACTGAGGTCAAAGGTCAACATACTTAAAACCTAATAACTCGAAAACGGATCCACATATTGAGATGCTGTTTCCATATCTAGTAATTGGTCATCAAGTACTACAAGTTCCAAAATAATGACCATCGAGGTCAAAGGTCAAAATACTTAAAACCTAATAACTCGTAAACGGATCCACATATTGAGATGGTGTCTCCTGATTTAGTAATTGGTCATCAGGTACTACATGTTCCAAAACAATGACCATCGATGTCAAAGGTCAACATACTTAAAACCTAATCAATCGAAAACGGATCCACATATTGAGATGGTGTTTCCAAATCTAGTAATCGGTCATCAGGTACTACAAGTTCCAAAAAAAATGACCATCGAGGTCAAAGGTCGACATACTTAAAACTAATAACTCGAAAACGGAGCCACATATTGAGATGGTGTTTCCAAATCTAGTATTTGGTCATCAGGTACTACATGTTCCAAAATAATGACCATTTAGGTCAAAGGTCAACATACTTAAAACCTAATAACTCGAAAACGGATCCACATATTCATATGGTGTTTCCAAATTTAGTATTTGGTCATCAGGTACTACATGTTCCAAAATAATGACCATCGAGGTCAGAGGTCAACATACTTAAAACCTAATAACTCGAAAACGGATCCACATATTGAGATGGTGTTTCCAAATCTAGTATTTGGTCATCAGGTACTCCAAGTTCCGAAGTAATGACCATTGAGGTCAAAGGTCAACATACTTAAAATCTAATCACTCGAAAAGGGATCCACATATTGAGATGGTGTTTACAAATCTAGTAATTGATCATCAGGTACTACATGTTCCAAAATAATGACCATCGAAGTCAAAGGTCAACATACTTAAAACATAATAACTCGAAAACGGATCCACATATTGAGATGGTGTTTCCAAATTTAGTATTTGGTCATCAGGTACTCCAAGTTCCGAAATAATGACCATTGAGGTCAAAGGTCAACATACTTAAAACCTAATAACTCGAAAACGGATCTACATATTGAGATGCTGTTTCCATATCTAGTAATTGGTCATGAGGTACTACAAGTTCCAAAATAATGACCATCGAGGTCAAAGGTCAAAATACTTAAAACCTAATAACTCGTAAACGGATCCACATATTGAGATGGTGTTTCCTCATTTAGTAATTGGTCATCAGGTACTACATGTTCCAAAATAATGACCATTGAGGTCAAAGGTCAACATACTTAAAACCTAATAACTCGAAAACGGATCCACATATTGAGATGCTGTTTCCATATCTAGTAATTGGTCATCAGGTACTACAAGTTCCAAAATAATGACCATCGAGGTCAAAGGTCAACATACTTAAAACCTAATCACTCGTAAACTGATCCACATATAGAGATGGTGTTTCCTCATTTAGTAATTGGTCATCAGGTACTACATGTTCCAAAATAATGACCATCGATGTCAAAGGTCAACATACTTAAAACCTAATAACTCGAAAACGGATCCACATATTGAGATGGTGTTTCCAAATCTAGTAATTGGTCATCAGGTACTACATGTTCCAAAATAATGACCATCGAAGTCAAAGGTCAACATACTTAAAACCTAATAACTCGTAAACGGACTCACATATTGAGATGGTGTTTCCAAATCTAGTAACCGGTCATCAGGTACTACATGTTCCAAAATAATGGCCATCGAGGTCAGAGGTCAACATACTTAAAACCTAATAACTCGTAAACGGACCCACATATTGAGATGGTGTTTCCAAATCTGTAATCGGTCATCAGGTACTACATGTTCCAAAATAATGACCATCGAGGTCAAAGGTCAACATACTTAAAACCTAATCACTCGTAAACGGATCCACATATTGAGATGGTGTTTCCTCATTTAGTAATTGGTCATCAGGTACTACATGTTCCAAAATAATGACCATTGAGGTCAAAGGTCAACACACTTAAAACCTAATAACTCGTAAACGGACCCACATATTGAGATGGTGTCTCCAAATCTAGTAACCGGTCATCAGGTACTACATGTTCCAAAATAATGGCCATCGAGGTCAGAGGTCAACATACTTATAACCTAATAACTCGTAAACGGACCCACATATTGAGATGTTTCCAAATCTGGTAATCGGTCATCAGGTACTACAAGTTCCAAAATAATGACCATCGAGGTCAAAGGTCGACATACTTAAAACCTAATAACTCGAAAACGGATCCACATATTGAGATGCTGTTTCCAAATCTAGTAATAGGTCATCAGGTACTACAAGTTCCAAAATAATGACTATCGTGGTCAAAGGTCAACCGACATAAAACCTAATCACTCGAAAACGAAGCCACATATTGAGATGGTGTTTCCAAATCTAGTATTTGGTCATCAGATACTACATGTTCCAAAATAATGACCATTGAGGTCAAAGGTCAACATACTTAAAACCTAATAACTCAAAAACGGATCCACATATTGAGATGGTGTTTCCAAATCTAGTATTTGGTCATCAGGTACTACATGTTCCAAAATAATGACCATCGAGGTCAGAGATCAACATACTTAAAACCTAATAACTCGAAAACGGATCCACATATTGAGATGTTGTTTCCAAATCTAGTATTTGGTCATCAGGTTCTACATGTTCCAAAATAATGACCATCGAGGTCAGAGGTCAACATACTTAAAACCTAATAACTCGAAAACGGATCCACATATTGAGATGGTGTTTCCAAATCTAGTATTTGGTCATCAGGTACTCCAAGTTCCGAAATAATGACCATTGAGGTCAAAGGTCGACATACCTAAAACCTAATAACTCGTAAACGGACCCACAAATTGAGATGGTGTTTCCAAATCTAGTAATCGGTCATCAGGTACTACATGTTCCAAAATAATGGCCATCGAGGTCAAAGGTCAACATACTTAAAACCTAATAACTCGAAAACGGATCCACATATTGAGACGGTGTTTCCAAATCTAGTATTTGGTCATCAGGTACTCCAAGTTCCGAAATAATGACCATTGAGGTCAAAGGTCGACATACCTAAAACCTAATAAATCGTAAACGGATCCACATATTGAGATGCTGTTTCCATATCTAGTAATTGGTCATCAGGTACTACAAGTTCCAAAATAATGACCATCGAGGTCAAAGGTCAAAATACTTAAAACCTAATAACTCGTAAACGGACCCACATATTGAGATGGTGTTTCCAAATCTGGTAATCGGTCATCAGGTACTACAAGTTCCAAAATAATGACCATCGATGTCAAAGGTCAAAATACTTAAAACCTAATAACTCGTAAACGGATCCACATATTGAGATGGTGTTTCCTCATTTAGTAATTAGTCATCAGGTACTACATGTTCCAAAATAATGACCATTGAGGTCAAAGGTCAACATACTTAAAACCTAATAACTCGAAAACGGATCTACATATTGAGATGCTGTTTCCATATCTAGTAATTGGTCATCAGGTACTACAAGTTCCAAAATAATGACCATCGAGGTCAAAGGTCAAAATACTTAAAACCTAATAACCCGTAAACGGATCCACATATTGAAATGGTGTTACCTCATTTAGTAATTGGTCATCAGGTACTACATGTTCCAAAATAATGATCATCGATGTCAAAGGTCAACATACTTAAAACCTAATCAATCGAAAACGGATCCACATATTGAGATGGTGTTTCCAAATCTAGTAATTGGTCATCAGGTTCTACATGTTCCAAAATAATGACCATCGAAGTCACAGGTCAACATACTTAAAACCTAATAACTCGTAAAGGGACCCACATATTGAGATGGTGTTTCCAAATCTAGTAACCGGTCATCAGGTACTACATGTTCCAAGATAATGGCCATCGAGGTCAGAGGTCAACATACTTAAAACCTAATAACTCGTAAACGGACCCACATATTGAGATAGTGTTTCCAAATCTAGTAATCGGTCATCAGGTACTACAAGTTCCGAAATAATGACCATCGAGGTCAAAGGTCGACATACTTAAAACCTAATAACTCGAAAACGGATCCACATATTGAGATGCTGTTTCCAAATCTAGTAATAGGTCATCAGGTACTACAAGTTCCAAAATAATGACTATCGAGGTCAAAGGTCAACAGACTTAAAACCTAATCACTCGAAAACGGAGCCACATATTGAGGTGGTGTTTCCAAATCTAGTATTTGGTCATCAGGTACTACATGTTCCAAAATAATGACCATTGAGGTCAAAGGTCAAAATACTTAAAACCTAATAACTCGAAAACGGATCCACATATTGAGATGTTGTTTCCAAATCTAGTATTTGGTCATCAGGTACTACATGTTCCAAAATAATGACCATCGAAATCAGAGGTCAACATACTTAAAACCTAATCAATCGAAAACGGATCCACATATTGAGATGGTGTTTCCAAATCTAGTATTTGGTCATCAGGTACTACAAGTTCCGAAATAATGACCATTGAGGTCAAAGGTCAACATACTTAAAAACCTAATCACTCGAGAACGGATCCACATATTGAGATGGTGTTTCCAAATCTAGTAATTGGTCATCAGGTACTACATGTTCTAAAATAATGACCATCGAAATCAAAGGTCAACATACTTAAAACTTAATAACTCGAAAGCGGATCCACATATTGAGATGGTGTTTCCAAATCTAGTATTTGGTCATCAGGTACTCCAAGTTCCGAAATAATGACCATTGAGGTCAAAGGTCGACATACTTAAAACCTAATAACTCGTAAACGGACCCACAAATTGAGATGGTGTTTCCAAATCTAGTAATCGGTCATCAGGTACTACATGTTCCAAAATAATGACCATCGATGTCAAAGGTCAACATACTTAAAACCTAATCACTCGAAAACTGATCCACATATTGAGATGCTGTTTCCAAATCTAGTAATAGGTCATCAGGTACTACATGTTCCAAAATAATGACCATCGAGGTCAAAGGTCAACATACTTAAAACCTAATAACTCGTAAACGGATCCACATATTGAGATGCTGTTTCCAAATCTAGTAATCGGTCATCAGGTACTACAAGTTCCAAAATAATGACCATCGAGGTCAAAGGTCAACATACTTAAAACCTAATAATTCGTAAACGAATTCACATATTGAGATGGTGTTTCCAAATCTAGTAATACGTCATCAACTATTACATGTTCCAAAAGTACTGAGTATCGAGGTCAAAAGTCAAATATTTAAGCTTTAATAACTTTAAACAAAGCCTGTGTGATCTATTCAGTTTTGTACTTAGCAGAGAGAAGTGAAGAATGAATAAATATGACTGGCTTACTTCGCGAAAGAAAGCAAAGATATACATTTTAACTAGCTGAAAATTTTAAATCATCTTGTACTATTTAAAAAACGAAAGCATAAATTTGAGTGACCTATTCAATTTTTAACCAACAAGAAATGCCATTTTATCTAGCTCAGAATTTTATATCATTTTGTACTACGCCAATAAACGGATGAATAGAATATTTAGTTTTGTACCAGCTAGCAAAAAGAAGTGAAGAATGAATAAAATCTAGATGGATTATTTTCTTTTGTACCAACTGGAAAAGAGAAGAAGAGCTACTTTAACTAGCTCATTATGTACTGTTTAAAGAAACGAAAATTGACTATTTTAACTAGCTCAGAATTTATGTAAGAATAATTTCGATGTTCTACTTTTTATACCAAAGAGAAAAATGAACTAGCTTAATATTTTATACCATCTTGTACTATTTAAACAAACGAAGGGATAAATTTGAGTGACCTATTCAATTTTGTACTATTGAGAAATGCCGTTTTATCCGGCTTAGAATTTGAGTGGTCTATTTACTTTTGTACCGCCGAGAAAAAACAAAGCAATTGCACCATTTTGGAGTATTCAAATAAACAAAGGACTTATAATTTGTGTCAACTCAAAATTAATTAAGCGAAGTAATGCGTTTGAGTGAGCTATTTAATTTGAAACACCGAAGCAGGATCATCTTAACTAGTTGAGTATTTTATACCATTTTGTATTATATCAACAAACAAAGGACCATTTTAACTAGCGGCGAATTTTATATCATTTTAAACTAGTCTAATAAACGAAGGCATAAATATAAGTGAGCTATTAAATTTTGTAGCAACCAGAGAAAAAACCGAAGAAGACCCATTTTAACTAGTTCAATATTTCTGCACAATTTTGTACCACTCCAAAGTCTACTTTTTGTACCAATCAGAGGAAAATCAAAGAAGGGCGATTTTATACTTTTTGTACCATTAAAAAACTGAGGATAACTCGAGTAGTCGTTCGAAGAAAAGCAAAGAAGAACCATTTCACACCTATTGTTGCCATGGCTATAAGGAAAGGAATAAATAAATATGGGTGTCCTAACCATTTATATCAGGCTTAGATTTTTATGCCTTTTTTGTAATATTTGTACCAAACAGAAAAAAAGCTACACAGATAAACAAAGGAATAAATTTGTAATAACAACAAAAGCGAAGCTCAGCTTGATATACCATTTGAGTGATATATTGAATTTTGTGCCAACGAGAAATCTCATTTCCAGGCCATGTTTTACCATTTAAACAAACGAAGGGGATAAATTTGAGAAAGCGAACATTGACCCAGAATTTTATATAATTTTGTAATACTCAAATTTGTATGGATTATTTAGTTTTGTACCAAGCAGAAAAAGGAAACAAAGGTATAAATTTGTACTGACCGGAAAAGCGAAGACATTTTTTTTTAAAATAATAAATCTATTGGGGGTGTCCTATTTCCTTTTATATCAACGAGAACCATTTTAACTGGCTTAGAATTTTATACCTTTTTTGTAAAAATTTGTACCAAACCGAAAAAAGCAAGGAAATATCATTTTGTGCTAACCAAAACAGCGAAGAAAGACCATTTTAACTAGCTCAGCATGTTATAACATTTTGTGCTACACAATTGAGTGGTCTACCCAATTTCTTGACCATGTTGTACTATTTAAACAAACAAAGGAATAAATTTGTACTAACCAGACTCAAAATTTTATATCATTTTGTAATACTCGAATGGACGAAGGAATAAATTTGTGGGTTAAGCAAAGAAAACCACTTTGTACCTTTTTGTGCTATTAAAATAAACGAAGGGTTAAATTTGAGTGACCAATTCTATTTTGTACCAAGTAGAAAAAATTGAAGAATGAATAAATTTTGTTTGCAATTAAAAAAAGCGAGAAGGTGTATTTTATGTACATTTTGTACTCCTCAAAACCAAAAAAAGCAAAGAAAGACCGTATTCTGTACTCAAAAAACGAAGGAATCAGCTCAGAATTTCTATACCTTTTGTGCTATTCAAATAAACGAAGGAATAAACTATTCACTTTTATAGCCCCTTTTAGTTTTGTACCAACCACAAAAAGGGAAGAAGGTCCATTATAAGAAGCTCAGTATTTTTATACCATTTTCTATTACTCTAATAAATTTGGGTGGTCTATTTCATTTTTGTAACAACCAGAAGAAAAGTGAAGATGATACATTTTATACCTTTGTGACGGATTAAAAAAAACGAGTGGTTCATTTAGTTGTGGTGCAACATTTCTATATTTTTGGTGTCATCAAGATCAGTTTAGTTATTTCTTTTAAAGAAAACAATATATTACTCTTATTGACAATTCAGTGGCCGGAAAGTCAGTATTTTAGCTCTAACTGTTATTTACATGTGTTAGCCCAATGTTTGTAAGCTATTGAATTCTTAATATTACAATACTACAAATTGATCCAGTTAACAGTTCAGTTCGCTGTAACCCTTTGTAATTTTGGCACTAACATGTTCGTCTATTCATACACAATCAAATGCATATGCTACAGTGTCTGAGTGTTCATTTACAGAATTAAATAATTGTTTATCTTTTTCTAAAAACATCTCTACTATTTCTTCGATGTAATAGTCACACTCTGTAATGTATTCATATACCAGATTAAATTTTTTCTCCAAAGTATAAGTTTTCTTATTATTACAACCTTTAAAATGCTTCTTTAAATAAAGTTTGTAGATTGTCTCTCTCATTTCACGTTTAATTAAGATCGTCCACACCTTTTGTAATAATTCGTAATCATACTGCAGCAAACAGTTGTGATCTTTTTCATTTTCATTATGTTCAGAACAGGCTTCGCATAATAATACTGAATTTGGTGTATACTCATTAAATAATTGTATAACGCATGTATCAGTAATACTTTCACTAGTACACCCGCACTCATTAGCTTCCACTTCAAAACAGGTAATATTTCAAACACTGTCATCATCACTTTCCGGGAGTATTTCATCATTATATCTATTATAGCGTCTAAAATAAAGCACTTCTTCTATTTCCTGTGTTGGATATATGATTCTCACTTTATCACGTAATTCATCTGGCAAATCGGGGTCAGACGGGTTAATTAACAGTATAGGTTTTTCGTTTTCACGCTGAATTTCTTTTTCTCTAGGTGAAACATAAACAATTTCCATGCTAGTCATTTTTCTGCTCTTCAGCAAAAACAAATCAAATAAATAGTTTTTTCAAGTGTGATACATCTATTTATATACCTACAATAAAAGCATTCTATGCATTCTCCGTGTTTAATAATATGTTTCAAGGCAGTACAAAATAATTCGTTAATATAACATCATGATATATGTTCTATTATTTTCCAAATATACTCCATAAACTTATATTCCATTATAATAAAATACATAAATTCAAAAATATATATTGGTCTTTTTGGACTTAATAAGTATCATATAATTTACCTTAGACGAGGAAACAAAGTTTAAAAATTAATTGAATCGTTGAGCAATAGGCAGTACCTTAGGACCCTGACTATACTAGCAATACAAATGTTAGGTAACGCACTCGTAACGTTGCTTAAATATCTGCAGCAACAGAATGAATAATTCCGCATTCTTTATAGATGGTATGGAACATGGAACTTTGAAAACTTTTCTTTTCCTTGATGAGCTGATTCTTCTGCTGTGATCGAAAATGGCAAAGTATGATGTCATGATTTGTCGTCCTTCTTTAGTTTTCTTTAGTACGCTAATTGCTATGGATTAAGTTATAATTGAATTATGACGCAATTTAGTTAGTGACCGGGAAACTTTGGACTTTAGCGTCGCCGTTAGTATTTTGTAAACCTAATTCGCTAAACACACGTCAATACCCATATAGTGACGGGAGAGGCAATTTAAATTGTTCTCTGAATGACACAAAAATATAGAAATGTTGCACCACAACTAAATGAACCACTCGTTTTTTTTAATCCGTCACAAAGGTATAAAATGTATCATCTTCACTTTTCTTCTGGTTGTTACAAAAATGAAATAGACCACCCAAATTTATTAGAGTAATACAAAATGGTATTCTATAAAAATACTGAGCTTGTTATAATGGGCCTTCTTCCCTTTTTTGTGGTTGGTACAAAACTAAAAGGGGCTATAAAAGTGAATAGTTTATTCCTTCGTTTATTTGAATAGCACAAAAGGTATAGAAATTCTAATCTTATTCCTTCGTTTTTTGAGTACAGAATACGGTCTTTCTTTGCTTTTTTTGGTTTTGAGTAGTACAAAATGTACATAAAATACACCTTCTCGTTTTTTTTAATTGCAAACAAAATTTATTCATTCTTCAATTTTTTCTACTTGGTACAAAATAGAATTGGTCACTCAAATTTAACCCTTCGTTTATTTTAATAGCACAAAAAGGTACAAAGTGGTTTTCTTTGCTTAACCCACACAAATTTATTCCTTCGTCCATTCGAGTATTACAAAATGATATAAAATTTTGAGTCTGGTTAGTACAAATTTATTCCTTTGTTTGTTTAAATAGTACAACATGGTCAAGAAATTGGGTAGACCACTCAATTGTGTAGCACAAAAAGTTACAACATGCTGAGCTAGTTAAAATGGTCTTTCTTCGCTGTTTTGGTTAGCACAAAAATGGTATTTCCTTGCTTTTTTCGGTTTGGTACAAATTTTTACAAAAAAGGTATAAAATTCTAAGCCAGTTAAAAAGGTTCTCATTGGTATAAAAGTAAATAGGACACCCCCAATAAATTTATTATTTTTAAAAAAAAAATGTCTTCGCTTTTCCGGTCAGTACAAATTTATACCTTTGTTTCCTTTTTCTGCTTGGTACAAAACTAAATAATCCATACAAATTTGAGTATTACAAAATTATATAAAATTCTGGGTCAATGTTCGCTTTCTCAAATTTATCCCCTTCGTTTGTTTAAATGGTAAAACATGGCCTGGAAATGAGATTTCTCGTTGGCACAAAATTCAATAGGTCACTCAAATGGTATATCAAGCTGAGCTTCGCTTTTGTTGTTATTACAAATTTATTCCTTTGTTTATCTGTGTAGCTTTTTTTCTGTTTGGTACAAATATTACAAAAAAGGCATAAAAATCTAAGCCTGATATAAATGGTTAGGACACCCATATTTATTTATTCCTTCCCTTATAGCCATGGCAACAATAGGTGTGAAATGGTTCTTCTTTGCTTTTCTTCGAACGACTACTCGAGTTATCCTCAGTTTTTTAATGGTACAAAAAGTATAAAATCGCCCTTCTTTGAGTTTCCTCTGATTGGTACAAAAAGTAGACTTTGGAGTGGTACAAAATTGTGCAGAAATATTGAACTAGTTAAAATGGGTCTTCTTCGGTTTTTTCTCTGGTTGCTACAAAATTTAATAGCTCACTTATATTTATGCCTTCGTTTATTAGACTAGTTTAAAATGATATAAAATTCGCCGCTAGTTAAAATGGTCCTTTGTTTGTTGAAATAATACAAAATGGTATAAAATACTCAACTAGTTAAGATGATCCTGCTTCGGTGTTTCAAAGTAAATAGCTCACTCAAACGCATTTCTTCGCTTAATTAATTTTGAGTTGACACAAATTATAAGTCCTTTGTTTATTTGAATACTCCAAAATGGTGCAATTGCTTTGTTTTTTCTCGGCGGTACAAAACTAAATAGACCACTCAAATTCTGAGCCGGATAAAACAGCATTTCTCAATAGTACAAAATTGAATAGGTCACTCAAATTTATCCCTTCATTTGTTTAAATAGTACAAGATGGTATAAAATATTAAGCTAGTTCATTTTTCTCTTTGGTATAAAAAGTAGAACATCGAAATTATTCTTACATAAATTCTGAGCTAGTTAAAATAGTCAATTTTCGTTTCTTTAAACAGTACATAATGAGCTAGTTAAAGTAGCTCTTCTTCTCTTTTCCAGTTGGTACAAAAGAAAATAATCCATCTAGATTTTATTCATTCTTCACTTCTTTTTTCTAGTTGGTACAAAACTAAATATTCTATTCATCCGTTTATTGGCGTAGTACAAAATGATATAAAATTCTGAGCTAGATAAAATGGCATTTCTTGTTGGTTCAAAATTGAATAGGTCACTCAAATTTATTCTTTCGTTTTTTAAATAGTACAAGATGATTTAAAATTTTCAGCTAGTTAAAATGTATATCTTTGCTTTCTTTCGCGAAGTAAGCCAGTCATATTTATTCATTCTTCACTTCTCTCTGCTAAGTACAAAACTGAATAGGTCACACAGGCTTTGTTTAAAATTATTAAAGCTTAAATATTTGACCTTTGACCTCGATAGTCAGTACTTTTGGAACATGTAATAGTTGATGACGTATTACTAAATTTGAAAACACCATCTCAATATGTGAATCCGTTTACGAGTTATTAGGTTTTAAGTATTTTCACCTTTGACCTCGATGGTCATTATTTTGGAACTTGTAGTACCTGATGACCGATTACTAGATTTGGAAACAGCATCTCAAGATGTGGATCCGTTTACGAGTTATTAGGTTTTAAGTATGTTGACCTTTGACCTCGATGGTCATTATTTTGGAACATGTAGTACCTGATGACCGATTACTAGATTTGGAAACAGCATCTCAATATGTGGATCCGTTTTCGAGTGATTAGGTTTTAAGTATGTTGACCTTTGACATCGATGGCCATTATT
This sequence comes from Thermobia domestica, assembly GCF_964235325.1. Classification (NCBI taxonomy): domain Eukaryota; kingdom Metazoa; phylum Arthropoda; class Insecta; order Zygentoma; family Lepismatidae; genus Thermobia; species Thermobia domestica. The sequence continues at coordinate 20,256,649 of NC_137459.1, read as the reverse complement.
TTGGAACATGTAGTACCTGATGACCTATTACTAGATTTGGAAACACCATCTCAATATGTGGATCCGTTTTGGAGTTATTAGGTTTTAAGTATGTTGACCTTTGACCTCAATGGTCATTATTTTGGAACATGTAGTACCTGATGACCAAATACTAGGTTTGGAAACACCATCTCAATATGTGGATCCGTTTTCGAGTTAATAGGTTTTAAGTATGTCGACCTTTGACCTCGATGGGCATTATTTGGAACTTGTAGTACCTGATGACCGATTACTAGATTTGGAAACACCATCTCAACAATTGGGTCCGTTTTCGAGTTATTAGGTTTTAAGTATGTTGACCTTTGACCTCGATGGCCATTAGTTTGGAACATGTAGCACCTGATGACCGATTACTAGATTTGGAAACACCATCTCAATATGTGGGTCCGTTTACGAGTTATTAGGTTTTAAGTATATTGACCTTTGACTTCGATGGTCATTATTTTGGAACATGTAGTACCTGATGACCAATTACTAGATTTGGAAACACCATCTCAATATGTGGATCCGTTTTCGAGTTATTAGGTTTTAAGTATGTTGACCTTTGACTTCGATGGTCATTATTTTGGAGCATGTAGTACCTGATGACCAATTACTAAATTTGGAGACAGCATCTCAATATGTGGATCCGTTTACGAGTGATTAGGTTTTAAGTATGTTGACCTTTGGATCTCGATGGTCATTATTTTGGAACATGTAGTTGCTGGTGACCCGTTACTAAATGTGGAAACACGACCTCAATATGTGGCTCCGTTTTTGAGTTATTAGGTTTTAAGTGTCATGCAAACGACGTATCCCACATAAACTATAAGACCCAGGTAAAAGTAGGTGTGGTATTCGTAATCAGCATGATCGGAAACCCCCATATGCCGAGTATCATAAAAATCGGAAATGTAAATGTTTTTGCGCATGCGTGTTATTTCTACTAAATTGGATTTGGCATACGCAACCAAGCGTGGGTGTATACTATGTTATTTAGGGAATGAATAATAGGACATAGTCTTTTATAACCTGCTCTTTGCACGTAGTCTGCTCTATTGAACCGGAACCAGCACTGCAACTGGAACAGTCTGTAGTCTAGTGTAATTTTTCTGCGCATGCGTGCAATGTGTAATTAATTGGAAATTTAATTTTACTGCGCATAAGCAATCAAGTGTGTGTGTGTGTGTTGTTATTTTTTTCTCTGCTCTATTATGTTGCTATAAAGGGCTTGTAAAAGAGAACGGGGTGTTATGGCTTATTTTATGTTTCTGCGCATAGCCGTAATCTGTCCCTGAACCAGAACAATCTGCGGTCTGCTGTGGAGGTTGGAACTGCGCACCAAGTGTGTGTGTGTGTGTGTGTGTGTGTGTTCTGGTACCATTGATATAGAGAACAGCAGTTCTGCTCCGGCGGAATCGGAACAGTTTTGCGCATGTGCGCAGTAGGTCAAAATTGGTCACCCCATTATTCTCTGCTATGTTTAAAAAGAGTGCTCATAAAAGGGAACGAATCTTTGCTATGTTATGTTAAATAAGCCATAGTCTTTTATTAGCTCTGCTAGTCTTATGTAATTTCTGCTATTTTAAAAGTGCTCACAAAAGGGAACGAGCCCACCACTTAAAATGTACTCATAAAAGAAAACAAGTACATCCCTGCTATGTTATATAGTCTTATGTAATATGTGCTATGTTAAATAGGCGGTTGGAGAATGTGTTATCGATCTGCTATATGTTCGTAGTCTCTGTGTAATATCTGCTATGTTAAAAGTGCTCATAAAAGGGAACGAGTGCACCCCTGCTATGCTTTATAGTCTTATGTAATATTTGCTATGTTAAATAGGCGGTTGGAGAATGTGTTATCGATCTGCTATATGATCGTAGTCTCTGTATAATATCTGCTATGTTAAAAGTGCTCATAAAAGGGAACGAATCTTATGTAATATGTGCTATGCTATGTGTTCGTATTCTCCACTGCAATGTGGCATGTGTGCGGTGTCCGGCGTCGACCAATCAGCGCGGTACTCCTAAAAGACCGTGCGCGTGGCCCGCCAATCAGCGTCAAGGGGGGCGGGGTCCGGTGCCAGCCAATTGGCGGGGGTCCCGCGCCAGCCAGTCAGCGGGGGTCCGGCGCCAGCCAGTCAGCGCAGTAGATACTCCTAAAAATGGAGGTCATAAAAGAGCGTGGCCGGGGGCGTGGCCAGCCAATCAGCGTCAAGGGGCGTGGCCAAGGGGCGGGGGTCACGTGACCTGTGCCAGCTAATCAGCGTCAAGGGTTTGCGCATGCGCAGTAGGAAAAAAACAGCACCAAGTGACCCCTATCTACTTGCACTTTTTATATACTGGGTTTTTATGTACATTTAATTTGACAAATCAAAATATCTTTGGGACGAAAAACAATTTTCAAATTCGGTTTACGCAAGAAGATACATAGTGTAGTGGGCACCGTGAGACGCTATAGAGTAGAATATGTGGATCTAGTCTTTTCCTTCTTCCCGAGTATTATCGATATGCAAAATACTGATTTCCCATTTCATCCACGGTAGTTCGCAGTTGAACAACATAAACAGTTTTTTTATGTATCCTACCCCACACAAAGTATGAACAGGTGATAATCCACTATTAGAGATCCTCATGCCAGAAATTCTAGAAAATTTCTATGCAGATTTTTCGAATATCACTTCTGATATGAACATCACCCTTATTCGAAATATTATACTGATATTTTCAATAAGCATATTATAATGTATACACGGTGTCCGGTGAGGAAATGCAAAGATTTTGGGATGTGATGGGGAGGGGGGATCGGGAAGGCCATGCTAAGCAAAAATGCTTATGTAAACATAGGGTCTATTCCCCTTCGTTTCGGAGATAAGAGTGGGGGTAACATTTTTCGTGGTGCACTTGCCGATTTTCATTTGAAACATTATAGCCCACCCTGTAGTTGGTCTTACGTTACATTCAGTTTATGCCAGTATTTTCCTATTTTTTAAAGGTTACTAGCCTTAACGCCCGACTTCGTACGGGGAGATCTGATTTCTTAAAGAATACTATTACCTATTTCTACTACATTATACTACTACTACTACTGCTACTACCTACTACTACTACAACAACAACTACTTACTACTACCACCACTACTACTAGAACTACCTACTACTACTACTACTACTACAACTACCTATTACTACCACCACTACTACTACTACTACCTACTACTACCACTACCACCACTACTACTACAACTACCTACTACTACTACTGCTACCACTACTACCCACTACTACAACTACCTACTACTACTAATACTAATACTAGCACTACTATTACTGAAACTGCCTACTGCTACTAACACTACAACTACCTAGTACTACAACAACTACCTACTACTACTACTACTACTACTATTACTACACCTACTATTACTACTACTACTACACCTACCTGCAAATACTACTACTACTACTACTACTTACTACTCCAACAACAACAACAGCAACTACTACTACTACGGCGTTTGGAGTGTTAACATTGATCTAAGTGACCTCAAAACCTATATAAACGACACTAATATAGGTCATTTTCGACAAATTTTACATTTCAGCCTTTCCACCTCCGCCTCTGGACGCGCTAGGGGTGTTCCACTCCAACATTATTATCCGCCAGACTATAAGGTATATGTATATTGTATGCCAAGTTTCGTTCAAATCGGTTTAGTCGTTCTTAAGATATTTCATTAACAGCATTTATGCCATTATTTATATTTCAACCCCTCCACCTCCACCCCTGGACGCGCGAGGGGTGTTCTACTCCAATATTATTATCTGCCAAATTATAACCTATGCGTGTACCAAGTTTCGTTCAAATTGGTGTAGTCGTTCTTAAGATATTTCATTAAAACCATTTATACCATTATTTATATTTCACTCCCTCCACCTCCGCCCCTGGACCCGCTAGGGGTGTTCTACTCCAACATTATTATTCGCCAGACTATAAGCTATATGTGGGCCAAGTTTCGTTTAAATCGGTGCCAAGTTTGGTCAAAATCGGTTCAACCGTCTAGGAGAAGATGTGGAACATACAGAGTGGGTTAATAAGCCGTTTTTCTACAAAACTGGAAATACAATACTATTCCCAAACATACGAAAACTCTACATTTCCACGTAGGAACACAAGTTACAATAAAAATTGTGACAATAATAACAGTAACAATTAACATAAGAGAAGAAATTATAATAATTAAGGTTATTAAACAAGCAAAATTGTTTGTTTCCAGTGGAAGTCATTATTTAACAAATAAACCGATTAGTAAGAAGTGTTTGTGGCTTCTAAAGAAGATAACAACTTGACATCTGTGTATAGTTTTCCCCAAATCAGAAACAGTTTCTCTACTGACAGAGTTTCTACTCAAGAAAAGTGAAAAATTGTGTTACAAAAGAGAATTAAAAAAAAAATCCCTCCGTTACTTCCCTATTGTATTCAGTATTGAGACAAATTGCAGACCTCCTAAAAGCCTGTTTCATTAGCTTTAAAACAAGCTATAATATGTAATGTAAGACCAACTACAGGGTGTGCTATAATGTTTGAAACAAGAATGGGCAAGTGCAAGATGCAAAAAGTTATCTCCACCTCTATCTCCGAAACCCTATATGTTCACATAATCATTTTTGCTTAGAATGACCTCCCCTATCACCTCCCAAAGTCTTGGATCCAATATGGTGGCCGAAATCATTTGTTATAAAAATACAGAGCCTAGACGCTGAGGCTAGAGACACCAAATGAGATATAAATAATGACCATCACGAGGAGGTTAGAAACAAAAAATAAATTTGGGAAAATTCTCCATCCTGAATCCAATATGACTCCTAAAATATAAGCACAGTATATGCACAGCCCGAACTACTGAACCTAAAAATACGAAATTTGGTATAAAACCCTTTCATCAAACGTGCATTAAAAGAATAATAAAAATGTTCAAGAAGTCGCCATCTTGAATCCAATATGGCGGACGAGAATATATTTGACAGTCGCTGGGGATAGAAACACCAAATTACAACGACACCTTATTATTCCCGTTGTTCCGGCACCAATTTATAACGATTCCTGGTTCTTTGTTCTTAGTATTGAGCCACTAAATCATCTTTATTTTTCTGTTTTCACACCTATTTTAATAATCAAAACTGAGAAGTGTACATTACGTTTACACACTTATTCTTCAATATGTCTACCTCTTTAAATCTGAATAGCTCTATTTATTTTTGGTTGTCCTGACAACGACGTTCCAAAATCTCATTATTTAAAATATTTGAATATCTTTATATATTAACATTATAACTATACACTATTTCTTTTTCTTTCTCTTCTTCTAATAGTAGAATCAGCCAGCCTAGTACATATTTAGAATATCTTATGGCCCACAAACATACAACGTACCGTTGTATATTATGACGCTCGACGGACTTTTTTCTTTTTATTCATTTACTCAATAAAAAGAAAAAGAATTCTGGACCGTTTACTTTTACATGTTAATCATTCGAGTTTTCGAATGCACCTCGTATATTTGAAAATTACAATTCATATAATTGCACATATATATCATATTTCATTTTATAACAATATTATTATTATATTTATTATCACATTTATTTTAAACTTTATCATCATCTTCATTTATTTATACGTTTCAACGACGATAAGGTACATTCGAAATTTGATTTGCAAGTTATTTGATTTTTAATTCCTTTTTCGGGTCCATTAAATGCTTGTTACAAGTTAATAATTATTTACTTAGGCATCATGAAGAAGGTTTTGAAAAAGATGTAAGTGATATTCATATAGTTGTCCTTTGAACGTAAAATGATCGGATATAAGATATAGTTAAACAAAATATAGATTAAGATTGCAGTATCGATAATAATCAGAACATAAGATAATAAGTAACGTCTTCTTAACATCATAGAACTCAAATAAGGTACGAATAACCAACGAAATCATAATGATATTTAAAGCAAAATTATTTGAGTACGGTCTTCTCAGACGCCGTAACTTTAAGTTACATGTCCAACGGCTTCATATAAGTTACATTGAAAATTGTAAATCGGAATACGGTTTTCCGCGTTCTTTACTTCTACGGTTCTTAGTTTCTTACATTTATTATCGTAATTCGTGCCATCTGCGCAGTGTTTCTGAAAAATTGTATTATTTCTGCTGTGATTAGATTGAGTTTATTATCAGCCAAATTAGGTTCAGTTCTTCTTCGTTTCACTGGAGGTGAAATATCGTGCCTCCTAATGGATCTGTATTTGTCCTTTACATGACATCCACAATAGTCTGTCCTGCCATGGTTTCTGTTTCTTCTGTAGTTAGGCTGGTTACATTACCGGTACATATGGATTTAAGATCACCTTTTACATTGCGATCACACTTTAGTCTCACATGGACACTCCGAACTTGGTTTGGATGGTTAGTTTGATTCAAGCTAGCACTGTATTACACCATGATGGATTTTCAAAACATTGCAGTATCATGCTTAGATTATTAAAGCCAATACACTGCATCACGTTCTGTGAAAACATCATCGGATGGTTTACTAACATCATTCTGGTCTTTTCGTTGTATGAACAATTCAACAGATTCAATTCAATCGACCAATCAACACAAATAGGAACACAAGTTTTCTTTCTGCATTTCACGAATATTGGAATCAACTTACCTCCTGCTACATGAACCACAGGATTAATATCATGTTGAATATACGGGGAACACAGACAGTCAATAGCATTCTCTAGATAAAAATGATCATAACTTTTCGCACCCTGATACATACCAGAATCTTTATTACCCACAGTATCAGCAAAGCAGTCAAAAACATTCGAACGAAGAGAGAAGTCGGGATAATCTGATCCAGCCAATACGGCAGTATGCTTTTGTGAAAACTCCGTACATTTCACTAATGTAATGTGCCCACCATTTCGCACTGCACTCTCGAGAATACACTTTTCTTTAATGAAGTTTACTTCATCCGGCAACTGCTTAATTTGGTTGGCGTGTTCATTTACCACAGTCTCTATAATATCTAGAGTCCTGAACTTCAGTGCATCTCTGTACTATCTTTTCCCTATCTTCATCGTAACGTCCAAATTTGGCAGCAATTTGTTGGTTCACCTGATTTAATTGTTCCTGTATCTGGTCCCATTTGCCGTCGTTGCGTTGCTGCAGTTGCTCCAGTTTTTCATCAAGATGTTTCATCTTTTGGTATATTTTCTGTGCTTGTAGATTCATTTTTTTTCCAACTCCTGAGCTTAGTCCTTAATTTGTTGTGATATCTGTCTTAAAACATCCATTAAGTTCTCTGGAGAATCGGTCTGGATAGTTTGGGTATCAGTCGTTTCACTATTCGTCGTACTCATTATATTCCTGGGTATTACTTTTCCACTTCTTAAAATAGTGAAATTGATGTGTGGCTCAATGGTGCTCGTTTTACTATATCTTCTAAACGACGCACTTCTTTTCTCACTTTCGGTGTTCCGGTACCAATTTATAACGATACTGGTTCTTTGTTCTTAGTATTGAGCCACTAAAACATCTTTATTTTTCTGTTTTCACACTTATTTTAATAATCAAAACTGAGAAGTGTACATTACGTTTACACACTTATTCTTCAATATGTCAACCTCTTTAAATCTGATAGCTCTATTTATTTTTGGTTGTCCTGACAACGACGTTCCAAAATCTCATTATTTAAAACATTTGAATATCTTTATATATTAACATTATAACTATACACTATTTCTTTTTCTTTCTCTTCTTCTAATAGTAGAATCACCCAGCTTAGTACACATTTAGAATATCTTATGGCCCACAAATATACAACGTACCGCTGTAAAAAGTGATACAAATATTGATTATCAATATGTGATCACGCAATGAAATATGAAAAATTCGTCATCTTGAATCCAATATGGCCTCCTAAAATAAAAATCAAAGCTATATGTACAGTCAAAGTGCTGAAGTTATATGTACCAAATTTGGTAGAAATATTTTTGAGAATGAGCAAGTCAAGGAAACACCGCCAAATTTTGAAAAAGTTGCCATCGTGGATCCTATTTGGCAGCCTAAATAAAATAAGGAGTGTGTATGCACAAACCAAATGGCTGAAGCTATACGAACACAGAGTTTGGTATAAATGTGCATTATGATAAATTGGTAAATCCATTAGGTAAATTGGAGGGAATGCAAGAATGTAATGGAGGGAATACGAGGGTATTCGGCGTATACTCACCTTCAATTTTGAGACACCATTGTATAGCTACCTAAAATTTATGAAGTCTATATACCGCATCTATAGAGTGTGTAATAAATGTCAGAGCGCATACCCACCTAAAATTTTAGGATGACACCACTGGAAACTTTGAAAATGTTGTCATCTTGAATTCAATATGGCAACCGTACATACAATTTCAAAGTAGCCAGCATTTCTGTACAATGTAAGCGTAGTTTGTTTTCGTCCACTTTTTCGAGGGCTTTTCAGATATCTTCGCTTTTTTTCTGTATTTTCATTTTGTTGGTTTAATTCAGATGCCAATTAGTAGTTGTTTCGATTAAAGTCATATACAGGGAAAAGTTCCTATTTCGTGATTGCGACCATATTGAATCCAAGATGAAAACCATTTCAAAGTTTCATATTATCCCATTTACGTAGTCATCATAATGCACATTTATACCAAATTCAGTGTTTCTGCCTTCATCCATTTATTGGGTTGTGCATATACTTTCGTTATTTATTCAGGGCGCCATACTGATCCACGATGGGAACTTTTCTACATTTGGTATTCTTCCCTTTACCTGCCCATTCTCATGAACATTTCTACCAAATTTAGTATCTTCGATTTTTATTTTAGGAGGCCATTTTGGATTCAAGACAACGACTTTTTCACACTTTATTTATCATTTCGTGATCACATCTTGATAATCAATATGTGTATTTCATTTGGTATTTCTATCCCCAGCGATTGTGAAATACATTCTCATCCACCATATTGGATTCAAGATGGCGACTTCATGAACTTTTTAAAGAAATTATTTTCGTAATACACGTTTGGTGAAAGGTTTTTATATCAAATTTCGTATTTCTAATTCTCATTCTCATTCCCATTCATCATAATCAACATTTGTCTTTGGTGTTTCTAGCTTGAACCATTTGACCCAGAAATATAGATGAAGGTTCTGAGGTCCAGGGACTTTACCGTCCTTTAAAAATAGGACAAATTGCAAGAAGTGGTATTTTTGCGGGGATATGGAAGATTCGGTGTAGGGAAGTTTGGTGCAGGCCCTGGACATAAGGTGGACGCTTCCAGACCCTGGACCTGTTGTATCAGCAATCCATCATTCCTAGCAATTTTTGTGCAGTTTAGCACACTTTACAATGATATAATGCATTGAGGAGAAATAGTTTTTAAATATATATGTGTATGTATGTATGTATCATTTCATCATCATCATTATTTTCAACCGATGTCGATCCACTGGTGGATGAAGGTCTCTCCAACTCTTCCCCATAACCATTTATCTTCTGCTGTTCTTTTCCATGCTATTCCACAGTGCTTTTTCATTTCGGCACTCCATCTTGTATTAGGACGCTTTCTTGGGCGTTTCCTGTCTCTAGGTATCCAGTCGATAACTGCCTTAGTCCATTTGCCATCAGTTCTTCTTACGATATGTCCCGCCCACTGCCACTTCAGTCCCTTTATTTTCGCAATAATATCCGTCACTCCTGTCATCTTCCTGATCCACGTATTTCTTTTCCTATCTCTTCAGGTTATTCCGAGCAAACATCGCTTCATGCTCCTTTGTGTAGTCTGCAGACTGTGAATGTTTTTTATTATATATTTTTTATTTTTTTAAATGTTGATTTTTTTCTATTCAACTAACAGGTGGGGTGAATAGGAACAAGCATTAATCTTTTTGTGTTACTTTCCTATTGTATTGCAACTGACATGAATTATCATCATTCCCTTACAGTAAGACTTTGGCTGCGAGAGTTTCCTTTTTACCTACCCAAAATGGAAATCGAACACATCTGGAACGTCGGGATAGCCACACACGAAATCGATATCTGAGATTTTTCGGAATGACGTTGAAGAAAACGTACGAGCAAATTATTTTTGAACTTTGGAAATGTTTTCCCTTATTTGTTAAGATATCTTTTGATCATCGTGTTATGTCATACTCTTGTAGGGAATAACCCTACTCTGCACACTCCACAATTTTATCAATAATCATTTCTTCTGTTTTTACAGTATTCGATCTTGAGACTTCACGTTATATTGGTTTACATGTCTCTGTAAAACTGCTGTGGGTATGTCATATTTTTTACTAACACATCTTTTACGTTAGTTTGTTAACGATAATACCCTTTTAGCTTTTTCAGTTAGGTCATTTGGGTATTTGCGATATTTTTTGGCACGGGGTTATGGTTTATAAACTCAAGACATTATGTACCTGTTCACCTGCCACTCTCAAAAATGCTATTGTTAATTTATAAAAATGTCTTAAAATCAAATTATGAAATTTCAAAACTAGTTTTGGACATGAAACATCGAAGTGCAGTCAAAAACAAATGCTTTGAAGACCCACACGTCAAATTGCTTGCAGCGCCACCTTTGGAGTGAACAAAGTTAAACTAACTTAATTAGTATTAAGGTTCTTCGAACAGTAAACCTCGCGATAAATTTTTGAAAGTTTTACTTAGGTTCGTCAGTTCTCATTTTTGGATAATTCATTTTCATTTTCTGGCTACATCCTTATCTGATTTCACCCCCCCCCTCCACCTTCCTCCAAAACAACAGTAATTCTCGAAGTATATTTGTTCATCTCCTGTCAAAGTATCGTTTCGATTCATCAGCGTCCATTTTTGATCATCCCTGTTTCATTTTCTGGCTACACTCTTAGCTATTTTACCCCCACCCCCTCCGAGAAAATATACCGTAATCCGCGAAGTACATCTGCTCGTTTTCTGTGAAACCCACACAGCACATAATGTATAATATACGTATATTAAACGTCTAATACACGTTAGAATGTTTATTATACGTTTAATATACGTATATTATACATTGTGTGTTGCGTGGAAAGTTTTGTTTCGATTCGTCAGTTTTCATTTTTTGATCACCCCCTTTTCATTTTCTGGCTACACCGTATCCGATTTCATGCATCTCCGGAAACAAAGGTCGTAATCCCCGATATATGTTTGTTCATTTGCTATGACAGTTTCGTTTTAATTCGTCAGTTTTCAATTTTAGATCACCCCCGTTTTTGTATTCTTGTGATTTTATTCCTTATCCGATTTTACCCCGCTCTCTCCGAAACAATAGGCCTTAATCCCCAAATATGTTTGCTCATTTCCTGTGAAAGGTTTGTTTCGATTCGTCAGTTTTAATTTTTTTAGATCCCAGTAGTAATCGCGGCACCCTATCGAAGTTTGGACTTTGACCCCGACCTTTATGACGTCGTAGGTCAAAGGTCAATGACTTTGGCCCGGGATTATTGACCTAGGGGTACATAGGACCACCCCTTCTAAATTTTGGCAGGGGTACCATGGCCCACCCCTAAATTTTGGCAGGGGTACATAGGACGACCCCCCTTAAATTTTGGAAATTGCCAAATCTAAAAATTTGGTATGGTAGCCTAGGACCATAGTATGTACCTCTATCAGTATTGGGTGTCTATGTCGTTCCCTTTCATGGGTAAAAAATTGCCAAAAAGTCAAATTTCGGGGGTTTTTGACCTAATTTATACCCTTGGATGAGGTGTTATTACCCTATATAGTTATATGGGCGTATACAGGGGTCCATTACCTTTCATAAGACATGGGTATATTAATGCACCCCTTTAAAAATTTGGGAGGGGTACCTTGGCCCACCCCTTAAATTTTGGAAATTGCCCAATTTAAACATTGGGTATTATAGTATAGGACCCTAATATGTATTATGATAAATTTGGATGGTCCACCTTGTTCCCTTTTAGGGGTACAAAATTGCCAAAATATAAACGTAAGCAATACGTAGTACCACGTGTTTGGTTTTTGGTCGATTTTATCCCCTTTGATGAGGTGTTATTATCCTATATAGTTATATGGTCATGTATAGGGGTCCATTACCTTTCATAAGATATGGGTATATTGGTGCACTCCTTTAAAAATTTGGGAGGGGTACTTTGGCCCACCCCTTAAATTTTGGAAATTGCTCATTTTATATATTTGGTATTATAGTATTGGACCCTAACATGTATTATAATAAATTTGGGTGGTCCACCTCGTTCCCTTCTAGGGCTACAAAATTGCCAAAATATAAACGTAAGCAATACGTTGTACCACGTGTTTGTTCTTTTGGCCCAATTTATCCTCTTGGATGAGGTTCTATTACCTTATATGGTTATGTATAGGGGTCTATTCCCTATCATAAGACGTAGGTACATTTGTGCACTCCTTTAAAAATTTGGGAGGGGTCCTTTGGCCCACCCCTTAAATTTTAGAAATTGCTCATTTTATATATGTGGTATTATAGTACTGGACCCTAACATGTATTATGATAAATTTGGGTGGTCCACCTCGTTCTCTTTTAGGGGTACAAAATTACCAAAATATAAACGTAAGCAATACGTTGTACCACGTGTTTGGTTTTGACCTAAGTTATCCCCTTGGATGAGGTCCTATTACCTTATATGGTTATATGGTTATGTATAGGGGTCTATTCCCTATCATAAGACATGGGTATATTGATGCACCCCGGGAGGGGTACCTTGGCCCACCCCTTAAATTTTAGAAATTGCTCATTTTATATATTTGTTATTATAGTACTGGACCCTAACATCTATTATGATAAATTTGGGTGGTCCACCTCGTTCCCTTTTAGGGGTACCAAATTGTCAAAATATAAACGTAAGCAATACGTTGTACCACGTGTTTGTTTTGGCTCAATTTATCCCCTTGGATGAGGTCCTATTACCTTATATGATTATATGGTTATGTATATTGGTCCATTCCCTATTATAAGACATGGGTATATTGATGCACCCCGGGAGGGGTACCTTGGCCCACCCCTTAAATTTTGGAAATTGCCCAATTTAAACATTTGGTATAATAGTATAAGACCCTAATATATATATATATATATATTACTATAAATTTGGGTGGTCCATCTCGTTCCCTTTCATGGGTACGAAATTGCCAAATTTTAGTACAACCACGTGTTTCGTTTTTGACCTAATTTATTCCCTTGGATGAGGTCCTATTACCTAATATGATTATATGGTCATGTATAGGGTCCATTTTCTATCATAAGACATAGGTACATTGATACACACCGGAAGGGGTACCATAGCCAATCCCTTAAATTTTGCAATTTTTCCAATTTAAGCATTCGCTATCATAGTACATGACCTCAATATGTATCATGATAAATTTGGGTGGTCCACCTTGTTCCCTTTCATGAGTAAAAAAAAATGCCAAAATATAAACATATGCAATATGTTGTATCACGTGTTTGGTTTTTGGCCCAATTTATCCCGTTTGATGCGGTCTTATACCGTATATGGTCATATGGTCATGTATATAGGTTCATTCCCTATCATAAGACATGAGTACATTGATGCACCCTTTAAAAAATTTGGGAGGGGTATCTTGACTCATCCACTCAGTTTTAGAAATTGTTTAATATAAGCATTTGGTATCTTCGTACAGGTCTTCAATATGTACCACTATAAATTTGGATGGTCCACATCGTTCCCTTTCATGGGCAAAGAACTACCAAAAATCAAATTTCGGAGGTTATTGACCCTTTGATAAGTATTTAGCACGTTATATGGTTTATTACCTTTATATGTTTTTGTTCTCTTTTAAATTTGGGAATTATAAAATAACATAATTTGGTAAACGTTTTCTAGGACCCATTGGTGTTCCTCTTATGGCCAAATATTCAAAATTTAAAGGTTATTGACCGGCTTTATTATTGAATAACTACAGGATTTATTACTTTTTCATAAGACACAGGTGTATTTGTGTACCAATCTTAAATTTTGGGAGGGGTACATTTCTTATTGTCATATCAATAATTGGTAAATGTTCTTAAAATTGGATAGTATTTCATTCATTGGGTAAATCATTATGATCACGTGATCAGTTATTGACCTATGATGGGATTAGGAGTCCAGGACATTGGTACATTTAAACTTTGTAGGATAATTTGAGAATGCGTCATTGGTATTGATTATTACAGCCAAATATAAACGTAAGCAATACGATGTACCACGTGATTGACCTTGATGAGGTAGTGTACAGGTATACATAGCTAACCTTATTGAATCTTATGACTCATAGTCTTAAGGGAATACATGCTACAACACTGGCAAAGTTATTGTTGATGTAATTTGATTGGTTGATCACTATCTTTCGTGCAATCTGATTGGCTGATCACTATCTTTCGTGCAATCTGATTGGTTGCTGATTTTCAAATCTTTGCTGCATTCAGTTTTAAGTTTTGTTTAACATTTAAAAAGTTTGAAACTTTGGTTTGACATTTTTTCGTTTGATATTTTTAGTTAAAAATGTTTGTTTCAGAATTTTGTTTGAAATTTGTTTCAAAATTTTTGTTTTGAAAATTTTTTAGTTTCAAGATTTTCGTTTAAAAGTTTTCGTTTCAATTTTTGTTTTGAAAAACTTTGGTTTGATTTTTTTTTAGTTTGAAAGTTAAAAAAAATAAATGCCATGAATCTTTCCTATCAAAGTTTCCACCTAATTCCTAGAGAACATTGACCAGGGACCTCGTCGCGCATCAAAACCAAATCATCGATCACGTGACCGTACTACACCCGAGGGGCTATACCAAATTGAAAGGAGATACCCGTCCATACCTTATCAAATAGGATACATTGAGTCAATAACCAAACACGTGGTTGTACTAAAAAAAATTTGGCAATAGGACCACCGAAACATATTGAAGTCCTGTACTATGCTTAAATTGGACAATTTCAGTGTACCCCTTGCCAAATTTTAAGAACGATGCAACAATATACCCATGTCTTATGATAGGAAATAGATCCCTGTAATCATATAAGGTAATAGGATCTCATCCAAGGGGATAAAATGGACCAAAAAACCAAACACGTGGTACAACCAGGGGCGTCATTTAGGGGGGGCAGGGAGGGGCATTTGCCCGCCCCCCTGAGTTTGAGATGTATATAGATTTTATCAATAGAATAGCAATAAAGCAGTGAAAAACGCGAAATTTTGCTTATATCAAGGGGTCTTGCCCCCCCCCAAGCAAAATGTGAAATGACGCTCCTGGGTACAACATATTTCTTACATTTATATTTTTGGCAATTTTGTACCCCTAAAAGGGAACGAGGTGGACCATCCAAATTTATCATGATACATATTGAGGTCCTGTACTATAATACCAAATGTTCAAATTGGGCAATTTCCAAAATTTAAGGGGTGGGCCAAGGTACTCCTCCCATAATTTTAAAGGGGTGCACCAATATACCCATGTCTTATGATAGGTAATGGACCCCTATACATGACCATATAACTATATAAGGCAATAGGACCTCATCAAAGGGGGATAAAATGGACCAAAAACCAAACACGTGGTACAACGTATTGCTTACGTTTATATTTTTGGCAATTTTGTACCCCTAAAAGGGAACGAGGTGGACCACCCAAATTTATCATAATACATACTAGGGTCCTATACTATTATACCAAATGTTTAAATTGGGCAATTTCTAAAATTGAAGGGGTGGGCCAAGGTACCCCTCCCAGAATTTAAAGGGGTGCACCAATATACCCATGTCTTATGATATGTAATGAACCCCTGTATACGTCCATATAACCATATAGGGTAATAATACCTCATCAAAGGGGATAAATTAGGTCAAAAAAACCCCGAAATTTGAATTTTTGGCAATTTTTTACCCATGAAAGGGAACGACATAGACACCCAATATTGATAGAGGTACATACTATGGTCCTAGGCTACCACACCCAATTTTTAGATTTGGCAATTTCCAAAATTTAAAGGGGGGTGGTCCTATGTACCCCTGCCAAAATTTAGGGGGTGGGCCAAGGTACCCCTGCCAAAATTTAGAGGGGATGGTCCTAAGTACCCCTAGGTCATTGACCCCGGGCCAAGGTCATTGACCTTTGACCTATGACGTCACAAAGGTCGGGGTCAAAGTCCAAACTTCGATAGGGTGCCGCGATTACTACTATCCCCCTTTTCCATTTTCTGGCTACACCCTTATCCGACCCCCCCTTCACATATACACACCTGCGAAGTAACAGGTTGTAATGTCCGAAATATGTTTGGTCATTTCCTGTGGAAATTTCGTTTTGATTCGTCCGTTTTCATTTTTAAATAACCCTCTTTTCTACTTTCTGGCTACACCCTTATCCGAGTTTACCTCCTCCCCTTCCTCCGAATCAATAGCTCATAATTGCTTATTTATTATATTAAGCTCTTGTAACAGAGAGGAGTTCAGCAAATTCGTTTTTAATTGTGGTTTTATTTATTATATTAAGCTCTTGTAACAGAGAGGAGTTCATCAAATTCTTTTTTAGTTGTGGTTTTCTTCGTTTTTCTATATTTTCCCACTATTAAGAGGGAATTTCACCACCTTCCCCTGTCCGATTTTGTTTCCCAACGAACTCGACCTGTCATTTGAACCAATAAACACTCTGTGAAACGAACAGTAAACCTCGTGATAAACATGCGAAAGTTACATTCGTATTCGTCAATTTTCACTTTTAGATAACCCCTTTTGTAATTTTCTAGCTACACCCTTGTCCGATTTACCCCCTTTCCGAAGAATGCTGATTTATAAAGCTCTTCCAACAGAAAATAGACCATTAAATTTGTTTTTATTTTTTTTATTTTCTGTGTTTTTCTACATTTTTGCACTTTTAAGGGGGTTCCACTCCCTCCCCTTGGTTCGATTTTGTTCCCCAACGAATGATCTGTAACTTGAACCAATAAACAATCTGTGAAAGTTTCATTTGAATCGGTTCACGCGTTCGACTTTTATCGTGCGACATACACACAGACAGACAGACAACACAAATGCCAAACTTTCGACTAGAAGACCTTCGCAAGCTCGGTCAAAAATTGTCAAAAGCAAGTCGCCAATCCTATTATTGCATGCATAGCAAGATTAGAATATGAAGAGTACATAAAACAATTAATATAGGGTTTCTCTTGCATTTATAAAACGTAAGAGTGAACAAATTTTAAAAAATGAAAGTTTTGTTCGTATTCACCCACTTGACGGTATAAAGAAATTAGTGTTTGTGATTGTATTACGTGATGAACTTTTTGGAGTTCCAATTCAAAATAGAATCAATTTCTAACTAACGTATTCATTGATTTTTTACGTCTGAAATGTAGAATGGCGACGGTTTTCTACATGCTTTCAATTTATGCTTTAAATCATGTTCACTTTTACACGCGATCACCTAAGAAAATGCAATGTTACGCATTTGATTTGCAAGATATCTTGATCAAAAGTTGTTAGTACATTCTCCTATCCTTCGACAATAAGGATATGAAACTAAACTATGATCACTCTGGCGGTTTCTTATACAAATTTTTTTCCGTGCGCATCTCAGAATGTTTAGTTCCTAGACCCGAGCTTAGTAGGCCTATTGAGAAATCCGGGCCTGCAGGAACAGATAATGAAATCTAATTGGAAACTTTCGAAATGTGGGCATAGAGAGAAAGGTAAATTATCAGACAAAATATATAATGAAGGAGAGCAGAAGAAATTAAATGCTGTAACAGCAATAATAAAAAGATGGAATTAAAGAGAAGTAGAATGGGTGAGACTACGCACTAACTGAAGAATGCGATAGGCCAGGGGGAGCGAGAAAGAAGCTTAGTATTAATGCAGAATCTTCAGATCAAATCTGTAACACTTGTACGAAAAACAAGTATCAGCATTTAGCTGCCCGTCTGTCTCATTTTCCTTGGATTAGAGTCATAAAACTATCCACTCTTTCATACACTGATGTCAAGCAAGAGAGTTCCACACAGAATTTTCTCTACCATTCAAGACTACATCTGTATAGCTCAAACGATTGATTCAATTCTAACATTGCAGTTTGGAAACCCACACTTTCTTGTAACATTGTTCTCCATCGAGATGGCGTCCGTAGAAAAACACACTGTGCGATATTGGAATATTCTTGGTTTATATTTCAAAATTGCTCATGTTCTCATAGTCCGAAAATAACATCAAGATTAGCACAAATACTTGTTGTTCCAGCCTAATGCTGTTATGACACTGTTAGTTTCCTTTATTGTAGTTACTGGTTTAAATAAAATACAGTGATGCACCTCTGAAAATATCCTAAATATAGTCTATACCCTCCTCAAAATATTCTAAATATGGCCTATACCCTCCTCAAACAAATCCTGGGTACGGCCCTCTTTAAGACGAACCCCATTCTCAGCTTTTGAACATCCTACTAAGAGGCGCGCAAACAAAAATGCTCTACATGGTCATAGATCATTTTTTTTAGTAGATATTCCTCGTTCTATCAGATAGTCTTCCAGAAACCAGATATACTTAATTTCCTTACGATTGCTCACCAGATGATCTCCCCAAATAACTCACTTCCATAATTGTTCATCAAAAAAGTCCATTTTTTTTTTTTTTTTTTTTTTTTTTTTGCGAAGTGTAGGCCTACTCACGCTAATAATTGATTCACCTCCCGTAACGAAATAAGCGTTTTCACGAAAAGAATTTCATAACACTAGGCATTTAACCTGACCAAAGAAAGCATTTAACCTGATCGATGTTTAAGAACGCGCCCCTAGAGTCAGCGGTGCATGAAAACGTGGCTTTCACGGCAGAGTCGCACGGTCCGTACTTACCATGATTTTTTGGCGGAAATATTGCAACGATTGCTAAATACTGCTTGTAATTTTTTAAGTAAAACGAAAATTTTGTAAATAATAATAATCTCTTTTAATAAAAGATAAATAAATTTAAAATAATTCGAAAATCCTCTAGTAGAGGGCAGTAGCTGACTGGCGAGAATCAGCCAATAGCGATATTGATGCGAGCCATGCAACTCTATATTGAAGGGCATGTATGTATGGACTGGAAACGCTTTAACTGGCAGAGTTTGTTGGAACAGACATTTCAAATTGGGTGGTTGATGACAAGCCTGGACACATTCCTGAGGTGTCCAAGCTTGTCGCAGTCGATCCCGACAAGCCTGGACACATCTCATTTTGGGTCGTTGACGACAAAGTTGGACGACGACAAGCCTGGACACATTCCTGGGGTGTCCAAGCTTGTCGTGGTCGATCCCGACAAGCCTGGACACATCTCATTTTGGGTCGCTGACGACAAGGTTGGCCAACGACAAGCCTGGACACATACCTGAAGGTGTCCAGGCTTGTCGGGATCGACACCGAGATGCTTTGACATATCTCATTTTGGGTCGCTGACGACAAGGTTGGCCAACGACAAGCTTGGACACAAAAAGTGTCCAGACTTGTCGTCGTCCAACCTTGGCGCGGTCCCACACAAATACATCTCCGACTTAATCAAATTTATACAGTGCACACCAGAGACAAAATAAAAAGATTTGTATTTTGTTATATCGGCAACTGTAGGGTTTAAGTGTTTCAAACTGTGGAGGAAAAGGAAGATAGCACTTCCTATTAATTACGTCTGATATAAATATTGCAAGACGTAGGATCTATTCTTTTGGCGTGGCTAAAGAGAGTAAGTTATACATACATGTTATCAAGAACTTGTGGTACAATAAGTTTGGCCATTTGTTAGCAATTGATAAAAGTGTCAATAATTGTTATATCGCAAGAGTCACTTTACATCATTATACAGGGTGGCCCATAAGTAGGTATACAGTACCGTACTGATCAGCTTAATGTATTGTATATCATTTCTCATTGTTATCCATCAGGTAGACTTAGTTTCTTTAGGCCTATTATTTGTTCTTAATGCGTTTTTTTTACTTACATTTTAAGCTCGGAAGAGCCGAAGCAAATAAACCCATAAGCTAGAATGTTACTTGATCAATGCAAAGGGATACTTTTGGGCCACTCTATACATAAGTCTGACAATAGTAGTGTTCAGTGCTGGGCAAAATAGGTAAGCAAACCTATTTCAAATACAAAATAGTATCAGAAAATGTATTTAAAATACAAAATAGTTTTCAGAAGTGTATTTAAAATACAAAATACGTATTTCAAATACATTTGCAAAATATAAAACAGGTATCACTAATTTCCCTAACAGCATAAATCTTTGTCAATGATCTTTTTTCTTTGACACAACCTCACCCCAAGACACATAGATGGAAGAGAAAGAGAGGGGGAGAGGGAAAGGAAGGCATTACGTATGACATCGTTTAGTTTTTTCTTCTTCCAAAGGAACCTCAAACTTTATGACGACCTCTTTGTGCAAAATTCAGTCTCCCGACTGGCTATCGTCTGGGCGCGCTTTCTATATCTGAAAACGCATGCACCTGAAGGAAGTACCTCGAACATGAAAGATATACGTATGTCCCAAGTGACGACATAAACTCAACTAAATTTCTGGGACTTTGGCTAAACCACAATCTTTCCTGGGAAGCGCACACATTTTCACTAGCACAAAAGCTCAATAAAATGCTCTATGCATCAAAATCAATCAAACATGTTTTACAACTAGATCCCAGACAACACGTACGTGTACGACACATGTGCACTATCCATGCATAAGCCGTACATGTGCATTTGTGTGGATGATGAATATATACATAACTCGTGCATAAGCCGTACACGTGAATTTGCGTGGATGAAGCACACATACATAACCCGTGTATGTGCGCATGTGCATTTACGTGGGTTATGCACACGTAAATAACCAGTGACTACGTCGTGCATGTACAAATGTGCATTTGCATGGATAAAGGACACTTTTATATAACCCGTGCCTAAGCCGAAGGCGAGGGCGAGGGTGCGCGAGGGCGAGGAAAAGCTTCTACGAAGAGGGCGAGGAAAAGCTTCGACGAAGAGGGCGAGGGAGCGCGAGGGCGAGGACAAGTTTCGGCAGCGAGGGTGAGGATGCGCGAGGGCGAGGACAAGCTTCGATGGCGGGGGTGAGGGAAAGCTTCGACGAAGAGGGCGATGGTGAACGAGGGTGAGGGCCAAGTGTTACTGCGGGAGCGAGAGTGCACGGTGGCTAGAGACAACTTCCTTCAGGAGAACGAGGGCACGCGAGGGAGGAGGACAAGCTTCCTTAAAAACAACTGTTTTGGAGTTTGCTGTTTGACCTCTTTTGGAGAGAGGCAAAATTAAAAATATCATCTGCCATGTCCCCTAGATAAAAAGTTAGTGTCAAAGCAAGGTTATACATTAATCGTATTTTTCCTTTCAATTAATTGCAGTAGACAATTTCTCGTGTGTACGTACATAATTATTAAAAATAATAATGCAAATAAGAATAATATTTGATTTTTCCCATGAAAGTTTCCGGGTAGAAATAGCGCTATATTAAGAAGTAAGTGTGCGTCATTGTTTCCCTCCCTGTGCTGGAGACGTTTTAGATAAGAAGTGTCTACTACACTGTCATGTTTAAAGAATGTTGGTAGACAGACAGACAGTCACTCACGTCATTCAACAGTAAATGACAAGAGCGCTGATATCTGAACAAACACAATCAATGAGAGAACCATCAGAATGCTGTAGATCAGATGGAAAAAGGCTTGATGGAATGACTTTGGTTCATAGATGGCCATTTTGCTCTGGACCCTCTCGGACTCGGGCTCATTTTTTTTAACTGGGCTCTGTAACGTACATACATTAGCTTATGTAAATGTATTAAAATCGTGATATGCATATAATTAATTTTGCCTAAAATTTACATATTCACATACACTTTCCGTATATTAATTTGCATTTAAGATAGAATAAGTAAAGGATTAGTTGTGGAAGTAATTGTGTATAGTTTATTTCATTTTTGTGTTTATTATTATTATTATTATTATTATTATTATTATTATTATTATTATTATTATTATGTGTGTTATATAAATGTAACGGTAAGGATTAAATCAAGATAGAAGTTGAATTAAACACCTCGATTGAGAATAATATGTGCCCTCGATTGAGAGTAATAATATACTGAGAATAATGCTACGGCCCTTCCCCTTTACAAATCTACAACAACACTTGGTTGTGAGTGAGAAGTAGTATTGTCTCTAACCACCTGGGGAAACACGTAGACCAGTAATTTAGAGTCTCTCTTTTGGATTTGAAATGCTATACTAAATTACTGTCATTTTGTTCATTAAATTACTTTATCTTTTTATATTACATATTTTGCTCTACCGACATTTTAAACTTAAAAGCTCTACCAACTTAGCTAGTTACTTACATATTTTTCAGAACATTAGCATTTCAAGATTAACATATTGAAATTTATTCAAATTTTGATTTGATTTACATAATAATTAATTTATTTTTCATTCTACGGGCCCTTCCCCTTTTACAGCTCTCGCTCATTTATTCCTTTGGGAATCGTGCTCGGGCTCACTTCCCTCAGTTGGACTCGCGCTGACTTATTTCATTGGCGCTCGGGGTAGCGCTTAATTATTGAACCCGAGAACGGTTGAGCGCGAATGCCGAGCTAGCGAGCGTTGGGCTCGTGAGTTTGGATGCCCATGAAATGGGCTGATTAATAGCATACATCCTCCTCCAATGTCCACCACTCATGAAGTTGTTACAATTAATCGGAACTTTTAATTTTTCATAGTTTTGTGACAGCCCAAACTATTATCTGAATCGATATTTGTTAAAATAATGTCAGTCACTATTGTATCGATTTTCATTGTTTCTGCTTTTATAATCTACGTGGGTAGAGCTATCATTTAGTAACAAAATAAATAATATGTTTTTTCTTGTCCTTAAATAGAAATATCTGACACGTTAATACTGAAATTTTGTTAAAAGAGCTGCTTTAACAAAATAAATTTAATAAGTTCCACAAGACATTGTGACGACGTGGATCGTCACGAATATGTGGGTCACTTGTTATTATGGATTTATTAGGAAATAGATGGCGCCTTCTTTTATTTTTATGAAGACATACGACCTTATTCTCCCTTGGCCCTTTTCCATCCTACCTTTTTGGTCTCAAAATCAGGTTTGTGTTGTAGTAAGAAAATATATTCGAAGATCTGGTACCAGCTGGTAAGGTAAAATGACGAGGTCCTCGTGATGTAAAATCCGGATTGTGATTGGTTGGTTTTGAACCCGGAATGGAAGCCATGGATCAAATGACGTAGATCGTCAGTTGGTCATTGTTCGAGGTACGTAGTGTTTCTTTTTTCAAATCTGTTAAATTAAATTATTGTTTTTTTGTGAAAATTGGTGTGAAATTTATCATCAGAAATTTCGTGAGTATACTCATAAATGTATTTGAAAAATGATAAATACTTCTGAATTGTCATATTTAGTCACGAGCAAGTGTAAAATATTGCTGATTGAAAAGTTAGATTACTGAAAAGACGAAACATAGTGGTTGGTGTAAGCCATGTTGGAATGGCGACTTTTTTTTTTAATGTGTGCTATTCTGTTTTTCCATCAGAAACAGTAAGATTGTTTATTCTTCTTATTACTATTAATATCCAACTGTTAATATTTTGTGTACTATTTGTTCTTTTTTTATTTTGTATTATTATTACTTTTTTTCTCTTTGTTATAATAAATTGTTTATCCTTGTTAAAATTGAAATAGTAGGTTTTGCCATTGCTAATTAACTTCCTTAAAACAACTGAGAATTTTTGCTTGCATTTTTCGTAAATTAAAGGTGAGAGTTATACCTATACATATTCTGGGTGCGCCACGCGGCCTTTTAATACAGTACCGGCGAAAGCTCTCCTCGCTTTTTTTCAGGATTATTTCCCCGGTGGGCGGGTCTGTATTTGAATGTTTAGATGTGTGCTATTCTTTTTCATTCTATTCAAGTATGGATTTTGGCCCGGGGTGGTCATTCTGAAAAAGAAGGGGGATTAAGGGTGTTTTTCGTTACAGAACAATGACCAACTCGGTTAAAATACTCTCACTTATTAAATTTAAATTTAAATTCAGTTGTTTACTTTCATGTTAATGGCATATAAAGTCAGTGCTGTGCATGTAATTACTTGCTCGTATATATTAATTGGGTACCTTGTAGGAAGTCTTTGTACGGCAGTTCAAGGAATTGGTTCCGGGGATCGAACCCATACTATCTGGTATATAAGTATAGAACCGTATCCAAAAATAAAAACAATGGCTGTAGGTGGTGATTCTAGTTTCTTTCTTGATGGAGAGTTTATAGACGAAATTCCTGTGGATGTTAATGAGTTTTTGAATATGACTATGGAAGAAAAGCAATCAAAAGTATTTTCTATGAATGAAAGTGACGCTAAGAAACTGCTGTTGTCCATAACAACTGCTAACAGCAAGAGTGCACCTGTTGGTTCGGGTGTTGTAGTAGGTCAAGGTAGAGGCACTGATAACACAACCACACAGCCGGGTGGAAGTGTGTGTGTGCAAACAGCTGGCAGTCAGCCAGGTCATTTACCTTTTAGCTCGGTGAACGATAAAGCTAGAGTTGAACCTCTATCTGAATTGACACAAAATAGCTGTTTTAATAAGATGGAACAGTCATCAGCATTTTTAGTTTTACGTTCATTCATGGAATCATTAGAGAATTGTGATGGTACGGATCCCTTAAAATTGTATCAGTTTATTCAAAAGATTGATGAATTTTGTAATATTGAGCGTTTTCCCTTTTCTGCGGTTTTGTATTCATTGCGTGGGAAAGTTACGGGTCCACTGCAGGAAATTCTGAACGAGCTGCCACATACATGTAAAAGCTGGGATTTTGCACGTGATTTTGTTTTTCACAACTTATTATCAGAATGTGCTATTCAAAGAATAATAGTAGAATACATGTATCACCATCAAGAGAATAACGAGAATTTAAAAGCTTTTGTAAAGCGTGTAACCACTGTTGATAAACTTTTGAAGTTGCGTTGTGGGGACGAAAAGCTGATTAGTTTTATTACCAGTGGCGTTCTTCCGAACATAAGGGAGCGGTTGTTTTACCATAGAAAACCCCAGACAATAGATGAACTTAATAAACTAGTTAGTGAATACAGGTATCATGAACTTTATATGAAGCAGTTTAGTTATAAAACGAGGTCCCAAACAGGGTTGCCGGATGCTCCGGTAGGGAGTGACTTTAAGAATTCTCGTAGAACTATAAGCTGTTACAAATGTCAGGGTCCACATCTAGTGAGGCTATGCCCAGAAAACAAAACTTCGAAAACATTTTCTTTTTCAAATAAGACTAATAAGAACTTAAATCGTTTAAATAAAAAAGATGATGCGGCATGTATTGAAGTTAAAGTATGTGGAATTGCAGTGATAAGTTGTTTAGATAGTGGGTGTGTGACTAATCTTTTGAATTTGGAGCTCTTCAATAAAATTAAAAACTTTAGTGATGTGCAAGTAAATTATAAAGAGTGTTTTAAAGGAAAGACTATAAATAACGAATCTATGGTGTTGAGACCTTCAGTTTTGGTTCCGTTTACGGTGAATGATTACACCTTTAAATGCAAACTGTTTTTGTTTAAAGAATTGGAATTTCCCATTTTGATGGGACTAGACTGTTTTCGTCAGGAAGGAGTTTTAGTGGATTTCAATGAGTCTAAGGTTGTTTTTAGCAAAGGAAATGTTACAACCCCTCTTGTTGACTTCCGCTCCCCCTCATCTTTCCAAACGTATTCTTTTGCGGCTTTTTGTCATTCCAGGAGTCCTGGCGACGGAGGGTCATCCGCTAGGCTATTTTTGGGAGATCTCTCTAGTCCCGATTGTACGCCCTGGAGCAAAAGAAAGAACAAACGTGGAGTAAATAGGCAATTGGTCTTCGCTCGCTCGAGTTTTCCTGAAGCTACTGCTGATAGGGAGAGCGACACTGGAACTTCGTCTGGTGGTCCAAGGATGTTTGGTAATGGAGAGGAAAAGAACAGGTTTGACAAAAAGCATTCATTCCGGAAGACACAACATAAAACAGTAAACGGTCTGAGAAACAATAAACATTCGGTTGCGGAATTAAAAGAGAATTCCAGCTTTAATTCTAATCGAAAAAGTGTCGCGGATGTAGGTGGCTCTGTTAGTTCTATGCCAATAGAGGGAGAAAAACAGTGTGTTAATATTGATGTAACGTCTTGTGATAGTAATGACGATTATAATTCTTCTGATGTTTTGGGTCAGGAAGGGGATCCGTTACTATTAGCATTTAATAATTGTAAAGGCGATAAGTGGGAAATTAGTACAGATGAAAAGGTTAAGATTTTGAATGGTATTGATGAGGATATGGTGAAACAAGATCCTACTTTGGTTCAGTATGTAGAATATTTATTAGATAAATATGCGAATGTCATTACCCACCGAATTGGTACTATCAGTGACTTTGAATACACTATTCAATTAAAGTCTGATGAAGTAGTTCGGGAGCGCCAATATCCTTTTTCGAAAAGTCAGCAACAAGAGTTATCAAACTTAATTGAACAATTATTAGAAAATGGTGTGATACAACCTTCTAAGTCTGAATATAGATCTCCGTGCTTCCTAGTGCGTAATAAAGATGGGTCACCTCGATTAGTAGTCAACTACTCTAAACTGAATCGGCTCATTTGTGGGGACGGCTTGCCATGTCCTAATATAGAGGAATGTATTAGTTCGCTCGCTAAAGCTAAATATGTAAGCAAGATCGATGGAAAAAAAGCTTTTTTCCAGTTACAGTTGACTCCCGATAGCCGTAAACTCACAGCATTCGCCGTACAGGATAAATTATATGAATATTTGCGAATCCCCATGGGTATCTGTGTCGGAGTACAAGCACTTATGAGGGCCTTGGATGATATCCTGGGAGACCTACGTGGGCGCGGGGTAAAATACTATGCAGATGACATTGTGATCTTTGGTTCTACAATCCAAGAACATGATCGGTTATTAGAAGAAGTCTTATCGCGTTTTGCGAAAAGGGGCTTAACCATCTCACCAGATAAATGTTTACTTTTGAGAAGTAGTATTGAATTTTTGGGGTTTCTTATTAAAGATGGTGAGATATCTATGTTGCCAGATAGGTTACAAACCATACAGGATCTCCGTCCGCCTGTGAATCGCCGGGGGTTGTGTAAAATGTTGGGATTTTTAAATTTCTACGCTAAATTCTGCGATAATTATGCAGGTATCGTAGAACCGATGAATCGATTAAGATCTCCGAAGGTGAAGTTTGAGTGGGGTCCGTTACAGGATGCTAGTCTTGCACAAATAAAAGAGGCTTTTGCTGAAAAAATTATTTTACGAATTCCAGACATGAGTAAGCGCTTTTACTTGCATACCGATGCAACTTTACGTTGCCAAGCGGCTATTTTGTCACAAAAGGATGAGCAAGGTTTATTGCGTCCTGTATGGTTCCACAGTAAAACTTTGAAACCAGCTGATTTTAATCGCACTATTTTTCAACTTGAACTTCTTGCTATATATAATGCGGTAATGAGATTTCGCCCGTTTTTGTGTTCGTAGTTTACTATTTTCACGGATAATAGTGCCTTGGTTAATATGCTGCGAAACCCTAAGAACTTAGGAAGATATGCCAATATTGTGCAGAACTTATTTGAGTTCAGATTTAACATAGTGCATGTCTCGTCTTATAAGAACTATCAGGTAGATTTTCTTTCAAGGATTTATGAGATAAATCCGAATGATATTGATGTTGATCCTTGTCCTTTTAATGACTCAGAGGGATATATGTATAGTCTGTGGAATTTACCGCTAGCACATGAGGACATTAAACAGTATCAGCAATCAGAGGCAGATACTAAGGATATTTATGAGATGGTAAAGAGCCATGGCGGAGAGCATGAACAATATAAGTTAATGAGAGATACTTTATACATAAAAACCAAGGCCAAGGTGTCGCCTTATAAAATACTCGTCCCACGTATTTTGAGAGCTCTACTACTAAGCTATTATCATACTTTATTGCCCAATGGCGGGCACTTAGGTTTGTTGAAGGTATACAAAAAGATTTGTAGATATTTTTCTTGGTCAAATATTTTCAACGAAGTGCGGGACTTCGTTCGCTCGTGCCATGAGTGTCAATTAGTAAAGGCACGAAATACTCTTCCGCAAGGACAACTAATTTCGGAATATTGTAGGGAAATTAACGCCCATTATTACGCAGACTTAGCGGGGCCGTTGTCTTCTAGTTTCGGGTATCAGTATGTCCTTCTGTGCCTAGATAATGCGAGTCGTTATCTACATTTAGTTCCGTTACGCAATGCTACTAGTAAGTTAGTAGTTAAGGCGTTATATGATATTTTCTGTAAATATGGATTTATTAGAGCTATTTCCACGGACCGGGGGCCTTGCTTCTCATCGGCCTACTTCAGACAATTTTTGTTTGGTAATGGGATAAAGCACATACGCTGTTCTCCCTATTTTCCAGGAGGGAACGCAGTCGAAAAATATGTGAGACTGGTTAAAACGAGCCTTCGGGCATATCTGGATGGTAAGCAGGAGAAATGGGTGCGTTTCCTGAATGAGCTCCAATTTTGTCTTAATGCTGCGGAACATGCGGAGCTTAAGTTTAGTCCATTTCGTCTGTTTTTTGGGAGAGAACCGGTGGATACGTTAATGGTAAAGTGGAGTATTACACCTGAGGATTTGGAGGGTCCTAATAATGCACAAATATGGAAGCAAGCTTTCGTTAATATGGATAAAGCATGGGAAGCAAGGCGTCGGTTGTATAATAAGCGGATGCTTCCAGTCACGTTTGCTGTCGGAGACAGGGTGTTGGTTAAGTCTCAGTTAAAATCTTCCTTGAAAGATAACGTAACAAAGTCATTGATGCCACAATGGTGGGGGCCAATGACAGTCGTATCTAAACCTACTGCCAATACACTTCAATGTAAGACTGAAGATGGTAAAATGGTTGTTACCCATACAAGTTTAGCAAAACTATATAGAGAACAAAGAAATGTTAATAACATCAGTGAAAATTGAAAAGCATAATGAGAATTGAGGGTACCGGTTTTGTGTGTATATTTTGTTATTGTTCACCTTCATAATCAATCAATCATCTACTAACACTTTTTTTCCATCATCATTTCATCTTCATTGAAAAATGTGTAAGGTACTCCTCAAATCTGGTTAAGATGATTTAGTTTGTTCATTTTATTGAAAATTGGTCAGTAATGAAAAATTTCTTTGGGTAAAATTTTTCATCTACGGAGGGGGATGTGTGACGACGTGGATCGTCACGAATATGTGGGTCACTTGTTATTATGGATTTATTAGGAAATAGATGGCGCCTTTTTTTATTTTTATGAAGACATACGACCTTATTCTCCCTTGGCCCTTTTCCATCCTACCTTTTTGGTCTCAAAATCAGGTTTGTGTTGTAGTAAGAAAATATATTCGAAGATCTGGTACCAGCTGGTAAGGTAAAATGACGAGGTCCTCGTGATGTAAAATCCGGATTGTGATTGGTTGGTTTTGAACCCGGAATGGAAGCCATGAATCAACTGACGTAGATCGTCAGTTGGTCATTGTTCGAGGTACGTAGTGTTTCTTTTTTCAAATCTGTTAAATTAAATTATTGTTTTTTTGTGAAAATTGGTGTGAAATTTATCATCAGAAATTTCGTGAGTATACTCATAAATGTATTTGAAAAATGATGAATACTTCTGAATTGTCATATTTAGTCACGAGCAAGTGTAAAATATTGCTGATTGAAAAGTTAGATTACTGAAAAGACGAAACATAGTGGTTGGTGTAAGCCATGTTGGAATGGCGACTTTTTTTTAATGTGTGCTAGGCTGTTTTTCCATCAGAAACAGTAAGATTGTTTATTCTTCTTATTACTATTAATATCCAACTGTTAATATTTTGTGTACTATTTGTTCTTTTTTTTATTTTTTATTATTATTACTTTTTTTCTCTTTGTTATAATAAATTGCTTATCCTTGTTAAAATTGAAATAGTAGGTTTTGTCATTGCTAATTAACTTCCTTAAAACAACTGAGAATTTTTGCTTGCATTTTTCGTAAATTAAAGGTGAGAGTTATACCTATACATATTCTGGGTGCGCTACGCGGCCTTTTAATACAGTACCGGCGAAAGCTCTCCTCGCTTTTTTTTCAGGATTATTTCCCCGGTGGGCGGGTCTGTATTTGAATGTTTAGATGTGTGCTATTCTTTTTCATTCTATTCAAGTATGGATTTTGGCCCGGGGTGGTCATTCTGAAAAAGAAGGGGGATTAAGGGTGTTTTTCGTTACAACATAAGTTGTTTATGCAGCCGAAATTTGCAACTGTTGACTGATTGCCGTTTAGCGTCCTCTTTCGTCGGCGAGGCTATATGAGAAGTGGACCTATAGGTTTAACGCGGAATTCGATCCACTGTCGTTCAATGTTCTCCCACTCGGAATTGTCTCCAGGACCTCATGCACCAAAGGTTCGCGTGCAAGCCAGTGAGATAGGGTTTGTATGTTGTGTTGTTCAATGATTTTTATTAGGAATAAAATACGTTACAGGATGATATACTGATTGTAAATATTATAGTGCAAGTATTGAACGATTGTGTGGTAAAAGGAGAAATATAAATTTGGACAAATCAAAAAAAGGCCTGAAAAAAACTAGGATATATGAAACATATAAAACTTAGGAAAAGCCACTTCAGCAAAACGAGCAGGATTTTGTTGTGGGTAAACAGTTTAATCATATTATTATTAATTTCGCACAAATGTGCCACACATCATAGCATGGGCGGCGATTAGGGGGGCAAAGGGGGACAGTTCCCCCCCACTCTTTTGAAATAACCCATTAATGTCGCTATATAGTTTCATTTGGAAATATAAAGTTTTTGTATGTATTAAGGTTCATAGAATGAAAATGGTGCCATAAAATATTTGCCGTTCCGTGAGTACGTATTAGTTGTCTTCCCGTGCAGTTAAGAAAGCTACAGGAGTTGCGTTTTAATTGCCACGAAAAATGGCTCAAAAATTAACCTATCCGAGTGTACTTTCATATTCATTTCTTCTTACAAGGGCTCGATCAGTGTTGGGTAAGTTACTTGTAAAAATGTAACGCTTAACAAGTTACTTTACTTTCCCTTAAAATGTAACGCGTTACTAACGCGTTACTTGCCTCAAAAAAGTAACTGTTACTTTACTTGGAAAGTAACGCGTTACTAATGCGTTACTTTTAGGTCCGAAAGTTTGAATATGTGAAAAAAATCTTATTGCTTCAGTTTTCCGTACTACTATTACTACCGCCATTATTATTATTATTATTATTATTATTATTATTATTATTATTATTATTATTATTATTATTATAACAACACTGTGTATAAACATGAAAGATAGGCGGTTTATATCTGAATACTAAAAAAGTAGTTGATTGCCAACCTCGGTAGTCGTGAAGTCTAGGGATCAAGGACATGTTCACGAGCTTCTGAATTTGAGTTGAGGGTCTAGGTTGAGTATTCGGACTCTAGCCAAACATTGTTAAAAGTTATAGGGCACTGGCCGAGATGAGACGAGACGAGAACAGTGTCCCCTCTCGTGAGCAACACTCAAAGTATTCCATGGCTTTCGCTTTCCAGTGTAATCAGACCATGATTTCAAAACGAGTTAAAACGAGCGAGCCATTTATGAAACTCGACTCGAGTCGAAACTCGACGCCAAAAGCAGGAAATCGGCTCGGAACTCGACTCGAGAATATTACTTTTGACTCGACTCGACACTCGACTTGGATTCGAGTCGAGTTTTAGCTTGACCCGTGCCCATTCCTATGCGTTAGAGAAATGGTTGCTTATTATTATTTTGCTAAACTAATTATATAATAATAACAATGTTGCTATGTAAAATTAAAAATACAGAATATAGAGAAACATTACACTACAACTGACAAAATGAGACATGAACAAAACACAAAACACAAAACTGTCAAAATGAACACATGAACTGGAGGTGAATCAAAACTTGCCAATAACTCTAAAATCGATACATGCTTTTTAAAGCTAGTTGTTCCAAACTATATAATCAACGGATTTTAGATACGCAAAATGATCTAAAAGAACTCTAATATTACATACCATCAACATTACATCAATAAAGTAGGCCTGCTCATCAGAACACAGTTTATTCATATTATCCCCTTACTGTATGTCGTTAATTATGACACCCTAGTTGTTGATAAATATTTCTCGCCGGGGCACCACTTTACTTTTAAATTCTGTTCACCATCATCTTCAGCTTTTAAGAAAAAGTATTCTTTCAAGTGTTCGAACGATAAAATATTTTCGTTTTCCATCTTTATAAAAACAACACCAATCAAAGTAAAATAGACTACCAGTACCATTGCACTCGTAGTTCACTCACTGAATGTATTGATTTGGAGCTATCAAAATCTAAGACAAAATCTTCCAGGTGCTTGCAATCAGTACACGTGATTTCCCTGAGGCTGTCCTCATCTTCCAAAAACAGCAAGTGGCACCGTATTTTGTTATATAAATAAACAAATCAAATTGTATCTATGAGTGCATTTGCAAGCCTACCAACATAAAGTTCGTAAGGCGAAACGGGAAAATACACATCGAGATTTCCCGTTCCGCCTTACATTAAGATGGAAAGTGATAACGGATTTTACATGCAAATTTCATTGCTAGAGGTCATAAGGCGAAACGGGAAAAGGCGAACAGTGCAGGAATCGTCGGTCACTGACATCGTTCATGCTCCATTGTTCCATTCTGAGAAATTCACTTACAGGAAAGAAACATTTCTTTCCGAAAAAAAATATACATATATTGTAGTTACTCATCCGAAATGTAACGCGAAAAAAGTAACGCAAACTAGGTACGTTACTTAAAAATTTGTAACGCGTTACCGTTACAGTTACTTTGGAAAAAATGTAACGCGTTACTAGGAAACGTTACTTAAAAAGTAACGCGTTACAAGCGTTACGTTACTTCCCAAGACTGGGCTCGATATGTTAGTCAGCCGCTTTGGAACTACCGTAACTGAGATAACATTTCGCAGAAAAAGAAGTCCTTCATAAGCAGTGTTTCTTTCAGAAACAATGTTCTGGGGGGGGGGCACACTTAGTATCCCGGGGCGGCACTGCAGGTACTATTCTATTCATTATTATATTATAGACGTATTATTTTGGTCTCCTTCGGGGGGAGGCTCTCAGAGCTTCGGGGGGCAGTACCTCCCAAAAAAAACATGTCTGGAAGAAACACTCTTCACAACTTATTCTGTAATTGCACAAAAATCGACAGTTCCTGAAATGTCTTTTCTTCTTTCTAATAGTAAGGAATATTTAATTTGATTTTTTAAAATATCCCTTCAGCAGTGAGACTATATGAGACGTGAACCTACCGATTAACGTAGAATACGAACCACATGAGCTCCCACCAGGAATCGAACCCGGGTCTCCCACGTCAAAGTTGCGGCATTGTTTTGCAGTGTAATATACGAGTTCAGGGGTGTACATATACAATTTTGTATATACAATTAAATTTAGTGAATTCAACATAATTCTAGGTTTTAGGATTATTTGGAATAACTGGAGTGTGGAGTGATTCTAAGTATTGTTGAAATGAAATGAAATGAAATCTTTAAGTTTAACGTCCCATGGTTATGCCGGTTAGTCTAAAGGAGACGGTGATAATGAGAAATGAGTGAAATGGTGGAATGAATAAAGTGGGAGGAAACGGGAGAACCCCGAGAAAACCCACGAGCACGGCGTTTGTCCACCACAAAGTCCACACGGCGCGAGCTGGGATCGAACCAGGGACCCCAAGCACCGGAGGTGAATTACTGAGCCACCGCGCCCCCTTAAATATTGTTGAGTTTTGATATATTCCAAGAAAGTGAAAACTGCACCTAATGGCAATAAACATGTTTCGGGAAGCTGCAAAAGTATTTCTTTAAATGTCGCAGCATATGCTTGTAGTATTTACTGTCTTTCTAAGAGTAATAACATATAATAGCATGCGTGGAACTAAAAAATATAAATTGTTCATTAATTCCCAGTTTCAATATAACTTTTGCAAAACAAGCCTCATTTTTCATTACTATTCGATTAATATTATTCTTTCTGTTTATTTGTTTTGCAAATTTGTTATTAAATAGGCCCCTAATCTGATCATACAAATTTCCAGACAGAATTATAAGATTCATGAGCAAGGAATCAAACCTCTTCTTACACCTTCGTTGTTTAAGAGTACAAAGCGCTAGTATCTACTTTGCGTTGCTCTAGTAAATTTACTTAATAAAATATGAAACACGATATATGGTATTTTAACTGGAAAAGACAGTATCCTAATAGTTATACAACATTTCGTCAAGAAAAATGTTAGAAGCAACCAGGAAAACTAACATTGATTTACAAATATTGAGATCATGTCTTGCCCCCCTACTTTTAACGTCCAACCGCCGGCACTGCATCATAGCCCAAATACTGAACATATTTACCTCTTCTGGGATGCTTGTCTATCAGCAGACAATTATCCTGGACATAACAGACATCAAACATTACGCATAAATATATCTTGTTTTTAACTTTTTTTTCTTTTTAGAAAGCTTTATATCATGAGATCGAACCTTTGGAGTTATAATTAGAAATTTAAGGAGACTTTACAGGTATTCAACATTCATGAAATTACAGAACTTATAATCACAACTGCTAAACGTTTCTCCAAGGTGTTAAACGTTTGGTAAAGGAAGTAACAGGATCTGATATCAGTGATTACACGTGTTGGTTAAAACCATTTTATAAGAAAACAGCTATTTCTGCGGAAACTAAAAGCAAACCAAGAGGTAAAAAGGAACTTTCTCTAACCCCTTCGTATCGGTTTGAATGTAACACAAAGAAATAATGGTACTTCAGAGGGTTCTGCAATATCAATGGTCTCTTTCAAAATATACGTATTTCAGTTTATATAATCAACTTTGGTCTCCATCCGGCCCATCTAAAGGGAGAGTGCTAACCAAGGCACTCGTAAGAGTGAACGCTTTTTGAGAAATTTTGACAGTACCTCCCGAGCACTTACCTTTTTATATGAAGAAATACTACAGTGGTCTGTTACTGCAGAAGAATGTGATTAAGAGAGAAGGAAACGTAGATTTTTTTACATTGTATTTTTAATTGGAGTCGGCTTGTGAGAGAAGTAGCACGTAAAAATTAAAAGATTTTTTGTTGCTTCAAACTATTAGAAAACTTTCCAAAGGTCGTAATATGACCCCGTACGATAATTGTAAACAATGATCAGGCCCGGAATTGGACCGATTTCTCCCAATCTAGCCCCGCTATCCAATCCATTCGACAGTGTCGTCTTAGCA
Source organism: Thermobia domestica (assembly GCF_964235325.1). Lineage (NCBI taxonomy): Eukaryota > Metazoa > Arthropoda > Insecta > Zygentoma > Lepismatidae > Thermobia > Thermobia domestica. The sequence goes on along the minus strand of NC_137459.1, from coordinate 20,221,156 downwards.
GCCTAATGGACCCTGTAGAAACCAGTGTGGCCCCTACGACTAAATTTTGCAAATAATACATTATAATATATTCTATAAGTAATATATTCTGCTTGCGGGGCCCTCGGCCAAGTGACCATCAGACTGTTAAGTGGCTCTGTTACTTTTGGCTTATCAAGTACACACATCATGTTGCAATACAAGCACATCCATGGACGTAAATAAGGGAGCGTATGGTCTCTACCTAGAATTCAAATGAATGAATGAATAGTTTGTATTGTTTCTGGAAACAAACAATATGTTCTAAAGTTGATTTGAGCTCGAAAGTTGATTTCTTTACGTTTCCAGCTTCTGTTGCAAAAGTATATATTATAAGTGATATGTGATATGATACCTCCATTAACATCCGGTTGGTATAACCTCAGTGCGATTTCTTTGTATGCCTCTTTCTCTTCTCCCACCCAAAACCAAGACTTATATGCTCTCTCTCTCTCTCTCTCTCTCTCTCTCTCTCTCTCTATATATATATATATATATATATATATATATATATATATATATATATATATATATATATATAATATACATGTGTGTGTGTATGTATGGCTTGGGGCAATATAGTATGTGCAATATGTATGCAGGTTAGTTGGGAACATGGGGGTCCCGCAATAATGTTCCCAATCGGATCCTGCATCTTCTAAGTCCATTAGATTACCTTTTTTTCCTTACATTGAAGCAAGAAAGCTTTAATTTTTTAACTATGTGACTTCCCTCAGGAACAGCCTCTATCTTTAATTATGTGTCCTGCTAAAATACATTAAATAGTATAATTTCTTAATTAGTAATGAAGGTCGGTCGGATACGTGTTCTTATACTGCATCAGCGAAGAACTGGATGATCTTTGCTTTAGACGATAGACTATATTACCTACTCACCAACCAGTACTTAGTACGCATTCCTTGGAAAAGTCAGAACAAACCTTCAATTTACGATACCCGAAGAAAAGATTTTATCTGCAGCTATAACGCGTACAGGTAATCTAGGTTGGAATTCACGGTTGGATTTACGACAGGCTCCTGGGGGGAATGAAAGAATCCTTCGATGATCTGAAGCTGCCGCACAATAGTGTCGCTATGGGGAGGGGCAAACGGCACTTCGTCCTGTGTTTATGCAAAGATTTCTTTGAATTTAGTACAGGTGTCTTTCTCATCACCGTAGTAAAAATAGAAACTAACTTCTACACACAAAAGTGGCATTTGTATTCAAACTAAAAAATGGATCAGAGATTTTTGCACATACGAAATGCATATATACCACATATTACAAAGGGTGTTATTGCTAGAATTGTAAACGAAATTCACGAAACTAATTTCGTACAAATAACTAACTCAAATCTTTACGTACAGTACACATGTAAGAAACTTTTTGCTAGGGCAAACTTACAAGAGTAAGACAGTCAGGCAACACATATATAATAATAATAAAGTTAGAAGCTCGTATGATAGCGAATTACTTCGGAAATGTAAATATACTAAAGAATATATATTCTAATTTTAAAAAAGAAGAAAATACTTAGACATGTAAATGAGATAGAGACTCCAACTACCATGAAACATAGAAATACAGAGTAAGGTTAGCTTGGGATAAGTTCAGCGTATCTGTTCAGAGTATGCTCTGGCATTTTTTTACAAGTTCACAAATACAATTTGCTCCGACTAATTTATTAGGAGAATTCAAATAAGAACGACTTTCCATAAGAAAGGAGAAGTTAAAAAGCAAAAGATAATTAGAAAAACGTACAAATCAAGGAAAAACAGAACAAATAACCAGGGAAAAAGATAGCTATGAAGATAAAAATAGGTAGATAGAAAGAAAGGAAATACTTGTGTATAGCACAGGTAGAGAGCAATGAAGAGAAAAAATAAATGCAGACGAAAATAGTTACAGAGGAAGAGAGGGAATACTACAAGTGGTGGAGAAGGAACAAGAGCAGAAAAGCCAAAAAAAGAAAGGAAAAGATAAATAGCAGAAAACACAGATCAAAGTTAGCTTAGTTTAGATTTAGAAGTTAATGAATCAAATAAATAGAGGGAGAGCAAACAAAAAGAAAGAAATACCACCACCAAATATTCATCCTAAACGCCTAATAAACAAATAACTAGATAATCAGGAAAATAAACAGAATACACCTACGTAAAGAGAGAGAGAGAAGGAAGTAAAGAATGTTGGAAATACACAGATCATCATGTAAGAAGAAGAAAAGTTGTGGTAATAAAGAGAGGTAAAGAAGAATAAACAAAATCTCCACTGAAACGAATTATTTACAAATTGACACAGACTGAAACGATGTTGTACTATAATAAGGATAGAGAATTTTTGGTTTTCGAAACCTTTCTAAGAAATATTTAAATATATGTATGTATAATTTACCGTTTTGAGAACTAATAACTGATGTATACAATGTCTTAAATAAATCTTGAAATGAGGTTGTTAACCCTATGTATTAGTACTTTTCGTGTAATAAAAGTCTGTCAAAGGGAGGAAATCACATTTCCCCATTACATGTTGGCTCACAAATGTGGTCAATTGATAGTTTTCGTGTTCTACAGTATTGCTTTCCATACTTAGTTCATATCTGCAATTCTTTTTAAACAGTAGCATACGTTTAATGGACCCAATAAGAAATGTTCTTCAGTTCCTTGATGGTATGCATTCCAACACTACGACAGTGTCGTACCTCATTGCCTAACCCCGTAGGATAAAACCGATGGACAGTCCCTATATTCTTGACGAATATACCTGTAGGGCACCCTCCCGCGTACTGTGTAGTATTATATAATCCATGTAACTGTACTCGCTTAACCAATTCTAAAACAAAACCAGTGCCAAGTCACAATCCCATTCTCACATGTGTCAGTAAACCTCCCCTACTCTTTTTTATCTTCCGACACCCCTGTAACTTACTTTCACAGGATAATAAATGAATAAATATTGACAACGAGCAAAGAAATTATTTACAAGTTCACAAGCTATGCTTGTTCCGAGCATCTATAAGAAGCGTAGGAACTAAAATTGCTTAGTCTAGGATCGAACCCTAGACCTTTAATGCGTGAGTCAACCATTTTACTCGTTATTCCACAACGGAGGTGAACGTGCTGAGTCAAATGTGTGCCGCCTACTTATACAATAGTAAATTGTTTTTTCTTATTAGCAGCATTGTTCTATAAACAATCCCTACTCTCATAATTTTGACAAATATACCTATAGGCTCCGAAAACGTACAGTGCATTCCCCCATATTTTTTTCAACGTTCATAACCTACAATCCCGCTCTCATAAGCACAGTGATCATTTAGTATCTTATTCCATTTTCAATTAATTTTATGAATCTTGCAAACTTTCTTCCGACATTCCCTGTGATTAACTTCTGTTATAAGTTTTCTCGTGTCTTCCTAGAAAAAAACCTTTACAAACTCCTAACTTAATCAACTCAATTCTCAATCTTTGAAATTATTTTTCCACGGGATAATAAATATTTAACAAGTGTTATAAATAACACGAGCGAACAAAAGTAAAAAATAAAAATGAAAAAATGTTATCACAGCCTGACCGAGGATCGAACGCAAGACCTTTAGTGCATGAGTTCAGCGCTTTACTTACTAGGCTACGGGGCGACGCGATCTCAGCGCTACGCTTCCTCAGTAACACATGTTTGTATCAACATATCCAAGTTCAGCATTTATTTTTACCACTGTTAGAATTGTTTCAGTATACTAGTCAAATTATATTTTTGCTTTCAATATGGTAGTACATTTGGTTTTTACGCTGTTTCAAACATGGAATGTTCCATCTAATTTTTTTATTACGATGTATTTAAAAACTTGGAAGAGAAGTTTGTACCTTAAATATGTTTCAATTAATTTATTTTTCTCACACAGAAGGAAATTAATTCGATATCCTAGTATATTATTAAGTTTCCCATTACTGTAGCCCATGCACCCTTCCTTATTTCTCATGTCTGAATTACTCTTTTCATGAAATTGGAATTTATCTGTGTGGATCTGTATTTTCAAACATATATATGTGTATATATAATACTGATACTCTAATGTGATCGTCCTTCTACACTTGTCTAGCTTCACTTCTCTACAAAATTTCAATCTAATATATGTATGATACAATTCATCTTGTTAACATGTAATGGATTTTAGCTATATGGCCTACAATATCCGTCAACCCTAACTTTGTGGTGCAAAACCGAAAAGAACTTCCAAAGAATTATTATCATTATGTTACCTATAACACGCCACGACTTTCAGGAATTCAATTTCCATTAATTTTCGAAATAAATGGTGTAAGGTATCAAAATGTTATAGAGAAAAAATAGGCGGTAAGAACCATAAAGTTTACTAAATTTTTTGCAGAGTGTTTGGATTGGCATTATCCATTTTTCTTAGCTTTTAAAAACATATTCCAATAAACTGAATAAAAGTTAAGTGTTCAAGATAATTCCACAGTTAAGCGTACACAGACACCATAGTAAGTAATTATTTTTTTTCTAAGAGACAGTTTCTATTCAATCTTCACAAATATTGAGAGTTCGATTCCCGGGTGCACGAAGACATTATTCTGAAATTAAAAAAATAACTGTGGTTGCAGCATTAAGTATCTTAACTGAAGTTCTTCTTTGGGGGGGGGGTGCTTTGGGTCACTGGAAAAAAGTGGACCTCTGATGCTTGGGGTTACTGATTTGATCCCAGCTCACACCAATTCTTTGAACATTTTCATGAGAAGCATCAAGTTTTGGACTTTGCGGTGAGTAAACAGTGTGCGCCTGGGATTTCCCAGGGTCACTTTCTTTCTATAAAGTTTTAAGAGCTTTTATAAAAGCTATAATACAACAAATCACCGTCTCCTTTAGCCTAAGTGTGGGACTCCATTTCATTTTTCAAGTTTTTCTTTAATCCAACTGAATAAATGGTATGTCAATTAACATACATGTTATAGTTTGTCCTTTTGCACTGAACCCCTTCATGTATGACATACATACTTTACTTTAGATAGCTGGATATTATCGTGTTTTTGCACAACATTTCATATAAAATACCTTGGGTCGGAAATCCACATCTTCAAACCCGAAGGAGACACCTAATTAATTATTCAAGGATTGAAAAAAAACTGATCTCATTGTATGTTCCCAGTTACCAAGTAAATTTTAGTGTTCACAAAAGAAAAGTTTTCAAATTCTTTGTCTGCATAAAATTTCTCGAAATTCTCCCGTTTCCTCCCAGTTTTCACTACCTGTATTTCATTCATTCATTCATCTTAAACTGATCTAATCTGAGTTAACCAGGAAGTAAAATTCAAAGATATCTCTTTCAGTATACTGTCATTTATCAACAACAAACTAATTAGTAAACGAAAACCTTGTTTTAATTCTTATTTATGATATATGTGCACAAGCAATTATCACAATGAGTTTGTCTCACCCTACAACTATGTATGTTAATCAAGAAACTACATAGGAATTAAACTAGTTATTGCACACACTGCATCAAAATTAAAATCTTTTCATTGGTGATTGTTAATTTTGGGTTAAGACAAGAACAGAAATAAAATATTTTCAATGAAAAATTAACTAACATCTAAATAATGGGAGCCTCAATGAGCTACTTTCACCCTACAATTGTATATATATTGGTCAAAATATAAGGAAATCTAACTAGTTATGGTAGACACTAGAGAAAAATTGAAAAAAAAAATATTTCCCTGCGGACTGTTAACTAAATAGTGCATCATAATGAAAAACATGCAGATTTTTTTCCTCATTCTTTTTTTTAAAAAAAATTCTAACGACAATTGTTATCAAAATTTCCTTTACGTTCTTCAAAACTTTGCTGTTAGTAAAAGACATCTATATGTTTCATTACACAATATTCAGCGATATAAGTTCAACATGACCAGGAAAGAAAAAAAGTTACACATTTATAAACTTTGTTAGGAAGGTTTTAAAAATTCAAAGGAAAGAAAACTCAAATTTCCCCTTCACCCAAAAACATATTTATTTTATATTTATATATATACACAACTATTTACATATATTTACATCCCCAAAATTACCTCCCATCCCTCCCATCCCTCTTCCTCTTCCATTTCTTCTTCATTTTGCATACCCTGTTCATTCATCACCACGTCCCTCTCTTCCTCTTTCTCTTCCCTCACCCGCCCCTTTAAGTCCCACTGTAACCCTAATATTTCCTTCACCATCGCTCTCTCTTCTCTCCACCGCCATATCATCAAACTAGCTAAGTCTAAGCTGACACATTCATTGCATATGTGCTATCTGTTATTTTCACTATTTTTTCGGCATTCATAAGAAAAATAATCAAATGCCGTAGGCTCCCCACTGCCGTACTTCTGATCATTATAATAGTGAATAAAATTATATTCTTCGAATATGTCGCATCTTTATTTCGGTTCTTCGAAGATGTTCGCATATTCTTCTTCGAATGTTCGTTGCTCCATTTTCCTAAAATAAAGAAAAGTATTATTAGTACAACTTATTTTCAGCAGAATGGAATCAATTATAATCTACACTAATAAAATTCTATTATTCTAATCACAAACTCAATTACGTTGTTTAACTAGGACAACTTATGTATAATTTTAGAGGGGTAAATATCACAAAAATTTAACCGACATGTAAGAAGTTGTTTGATTCCCGATGCGAAATTAATGGCTCAAATTAGCGCTAAATTTTTTCCACGAGCAAAGTTTTAAAGTTGTGTGAAATTTGTTTAATTTTCAGTATTTTTAAAATAACACTCTTAAATCAAGTCTAGTGTTCCTGTGTACCCTAACATAGTCCTTAACACTAATAATCATGCTATTGGTACAAACTGTTCCGGCTTCGATTTCCGGTAGTGTTAAAATACTAGTTTCGTATAGCCACACTGCTGAACGGGACAACAAACTCAAAATCAATTCAAACTTAAGCGTTAATAATCAATTAGCCTACGCGTCTTTGGTCTTAAAGTTTCGAGTTCATTTTCCAATGATCGTTAATAGGTTCGTCTCATATAGCATCGCTGCTGAACGCTTGGTTAACTGAAATTAAGCTACCGATAATAAATCTTGCAATATGTTCGTGAATAAAAACTGTCACGTAAAAATTCAGGCGCTAATATTGCCGTGTTCGGTGCTAAGGAACCCGGGTTCAATTCGCGGTGGTTCCGCATAGCTTAATCGTTAAGGATCTCGCCTTTGGTGGAAGTGGGTCCAAGTTCAATTTCCAGTGGTCCCTGATAGTGTGACCGCTAATGCTTTCGCCTTTGGTGCACCGTGGTTCAATTTCCGGTGCAGAAACTAGCGCTGGCATCGTATGTAATAATAACTATGGTTCACGCCTTTTCTTATGACGGTCCAGAATTGATTTCGCAGGGTGTCCGCGTAACGTACTTGCCGTTGTTCCGATGGTCCCGGGTTCAACTTATAATGCAAAGTATCGTGATCGAACCACAATTCAATTTCCGGTAAACTATTGAGGAAAAAGTGTGCAAGATTTTGCGTCAACCATACAGCGTAATTTTTTTCTTATAATTCAAATGATATGGACCGTAACGAATTAAATGCATAAAATCAGGTTAATTCATTCTTAGCTAGCATTTTCCTCAATGTATGAAAACTAAATTTAAATCTTAGATCCATCATCGCTACGCGATTAGCGTACATGCTTTTAGCGTAGAAAATCTGACTTCAATTTCCAAATGGTGAATAAGTTCTAACTAAAATTTTTTCTTATTCACATCAGCTAGTATAGGTTACAACCCACTTCCTTCCCGAATATTATTATCGTCAAGGACCCCTCAAAACATAACAGGATAAAACAGTTTTAATGTTAACGACAACATTCTTCATACATAATCAATTTTTAAAAAGTGGAAAACGCATTCACTTTGTTTACGCTCTATACTTCAATTTTAATTCACCTCAACTGAACAAACACTATAACTGATTCCTCTAACTATATTAAATAAGTGTCTTAAATGCATTAAAAATAAATTGGGTTCTATTTTTTTTTTTTTTGAAGAAATACTTCATATTTTTATACTATTATTATTAATATAATAAACTGGTACTACTAGTGACACCTAGCGGTAGAATTATGAAATACTTAGTACAGGACGAACTGTTATACAATGATAACGCGTGTTTCAAATTCTCTGTGTAATTTTTATATATTTTTAAAGGTAAAGTATAGTATTGTTTATTTCAATAAATGCTATTTTTCTTTTCTTAACCATTAGTTAATATTTAAAGAGGTAAAACATCTCAAATTTTCTGTCTTTCCTATAATATTAAAACAGTTTAATATCCCCATAAATAGACGTGCATGTTCTGGTAATCATTTCGACCAATGGGGATGGGTACTATGATTCCAGTAGTACAAATATTGGTGAAGTAAACTTAGTATAAAGTTAAACTATTGGGTTAAATAAGTGTTTCGTTTTGGGAAAAACCATCTAACATAATAAATATTCTTCATTGATGGAAAAACTTTAGGTGCACTACCTAACAATAGTGATAATGCTGGCCTCTTTCACTGGAAAAGGTACAGTTTGCTTTGCTGAAATTATTTAGCAAAATAATCATTACTAATGAAAAGTCTTGGTAAAACTAACAACTAACACACTTTCTCTTAGCGAAAGATGTATGATCACTGTAGTTTTCTCCTAACAACATTTCATATAACTGAAATACACAGTTTCATATTACAAAGGGAACTCTCATCAGTACTTAACCAAAGATATAACTAACACTCATAACGCATTATTTAATTTCAATTATTACTAAAAATTTAGTTGAAAATGCAATACTCATAGAACAAGTCTAGGTACGAAAAAAATTCACGTTAATCAACATTAGTAACGACCGTCGTGGTGAAAAGACGTGTGTGTGTCTAGCTCCGAAGTGCAGCAGAGCGTAAAGCGAAAGATGGGTGTCTCGCTCAGTGTTTGGAGGGCCGCTATCGGTCTATTCAATTGTAGTAAATCAAGAAATGAATTTTCTGTAGAAATTGTTGGTGCGCGAAACGAAACCCAGAAATCATATTATGTATATGGAATAGTGATTCTCGTAATGCTTGTTATAGGAGGTGTTGAAACCAATCCGGGCCCCACTAGTTCAAACAAATCGGATATTGCTGAAATCAAGGCAATACTAAACGGAGTGAAAAGTTCAAATGAAGCTGTTGTCAGTGAAGTGCGTGGGTTGACAGAAACCGTGACAAAAATTATGGATAGACTTGACTTGATTGACAAGAAACTCGAGACCATAACAAACGACGTCAGTGAACTACAAAAATACACTGAATTCCTGGAAGAACGGCTGGACGACCTCGAAAATAGGAGTAGAAGGCAAAACATTGTGCTGTATGGCGTTGAAGAGGGCGAAAGAGAGACATGGACAGAAACTGAAGAAAAAGTGTGCAAAGTAATTCAAGACAGATTAAAAATTCAGTTAAGAGACGACGAAATAATGCGAGCTCACAGAGTAGGAAAGATAACTGCGAATAAAAATCGACCTATCGTGTGTAAGTTTTTAAGAGACAAAACCAAAGATGTTCTTAAAAGCAGACGCAAACTTCGTGGTAGTAACATTTACATTGAACAGGATTATTCTAACAAAGTGACAAATGAACGCAAAAATTTACAAGTTTTCATGAAAGAGGCAAGGCAACGCGGTAGTTATGCTTATCTGCAGTTTCGTTATTTGTATATTGATGGGGAAAAATTCACTTTAAGTGCACTTGAAAATAGAAACAGACAGCATCCAAGCAGAACAAGAGACTCCACATTCCAGCTTACAGCCTCTGAACCCCTGTCACCAAATCAGCCTAAGGCAGTTCAAAACGAAAGTTTTAGTGCTCTGAAGAATGTTAACCCTCCCTCTGTTCCATCCCCTTTGTTAAGAAACCAACTACCCAGCCCTGAGTCAGTGAAGCGGAAATCGACCTGCAACCGATGAGAATTTTGCGCTCAGGAACTGCATCAATTAGTAAGTACACCAAAATTAGTAAATACCAAGTGTGTTAAAAGCAGAATTTCACCTTCAACTTTTATTGTATTGCCAAGCCCCGAGGTTCATTCATTGTCGTGCTCTGTAGATAATAGCTGTGTATCCGAAAATATGCTTCAAAACCATACTTGTAAATTGTTTTCAGTGTTTTATCAAAATACTTTTGGCTTAAGGTCCAAAGCCCTAGAATTCTATACAAATGTCTTATCAAATAATTATGATGTAATCACAATCACCGAAAGTTTTTTAACAGAATGTCATACTGATGGAGAATTTTTCGATAAGAGATACCAAGTTTTTCGTCAAGACAGGAACCTTGAACTATCAAAAAATTGTAAGGGAGGGGGTGTAATAATAGCAGTACATCAAAATTACAATGTCTCCTATATAAACTCTTGTGATCTAAATTTTGAATGTGTAATTGTCAAACTCTCCAGTCACTCACTAAACGTGTTTATTTGTGCAGTATACATTCCTCCGGATTCAACTGTAACGACATATGAATTTTTTTATGAATTTATTGACAGTAATGTTCCAATAGGAAGCACCGCTCTTTGCATAGGGGACTTTAATATAAGTCAAATAACGTGTTCTAATTTTGATCTCCTACTTTCAACAAATAAATGTAAAGACTTAAATAACTTCATGTCCCTGTATGACTTAATTTCCCATAATGACATTCAAAATAGTAATGGCCGAACCTTAGACTTAGTACTCTCAAATCTTAATGACGTTTCCGTAATAAAAGAGTGTCCTCTTGTTACTAATGAAGATAGGCATCACCCAGCTTTACTTATCTCTTTCCCATTTCAACACTTGCAGAAATCTAAGAAAGAAATTAAGGAACCCGGTTTTAATTTTAGAAAAGCAGATTTCCAAAAGATGTACTACCATGAGCAAAATAAATGACGCGTCTCTTTATTTTGAAGTTTTTTGAAAATATCTCCGTTTTCTTTATATGTTCGAAATTTCGGAAGGTTTCCCCAGCAGGAAACGTTAATAACAAGCCCGTTTTAAATATTTGTGTTAGATATTAGCTTAAAATAAATAAATTAGAAGCGAAAAACATTAAATCGACTGAAATTACGGGAATTACCAACTCTGCTAAAGTGGGAAATTTTCAAGAACTCGAGGGAATTCTGCAGTTCAACACGAAGCAGCGACATCTATGTCATTGAGAGAGATGTGGATTAAATCTACAAACGAAACTTTTAACGAAACATTTCTAATATGTCGTATTACGTGCATTATCTGCAAACTTCCAATATATGAATCTATACTAAGTATTAACGTATAGATAAAGCATATTGTGGAAATTGCCTATGGAAAAGGACGAATTGGTAGCACGATCGTAATGAAAAATCATCTTTACCGTATAACATGTTCAGTTTGCGTAAGAAAACAAATAGTTCAGTTAGTTAAAGCAACGAGTCTGTATGCCGAAGGTAGCTGGTTCGAACCCCCACAGAGGTGCAACTGACATTTTTATTACTGTAGTTATTTTATTTATTTTTTATGTGGGAAAAAATAAAATTGTAACATATGTGTAAAACTCATGACGATACCAAAAAAATGTTGTCGCACTTGCATTAGTGTCCCTAATTTTGCTTGTAAACAGTTTCGTCATTATTTTCCCTGTGCTCACTGCTCACAATATGCTCGCTGGTGCATAATGAATGTTTCCCAGTAAAAGCTAATTCTAATTTGGAGATTTTTATAAAGTTTCACAATGTTTATCATTAAATAGTCTTCTATCTACTTTTTTGGACACTTTGATACCAGATTTCCCTATTAAATGTTTAATTTTCCGTAGATGTTTCATTATGGAAAAGTTTTACAGTGTATTTGTCTTGAATTGAAATTGTTTTGAATTTACCCCATGAGGTAAGTAGCCCGGAGGAGGAGAACTGAAGTAGCTGACATTCTACGTAAAAGCAACCAATTTTAGATTGATGACGCTTCTCACCTTCAGCACATAATCTTTACGTTAGAGAGTCAGAGAGAAAAATCCTTTTTTTCCCTCCCCTTTGACCACTCATCTTAAAGCTCTACATGTAATGATTCGTGTCACATAATTTCGTCTCTCCAAAGATATTCATATAATAATAATAATAATAATAATAATAATAATAATAATAATAATAATAATAATAATAATAATAATAATAATAATAACAATAATAATAATAATAACAATAATAATAATAATAATAATAATTATTATTATTATTATTATTATTATTATTATTATTCCTGAATATGCCACCCTTACATAATGTAGTAACCTTAGACATCTTAGTTTAAAGTGCTTTCTTTAGTAATAATTTTAGCAACCACGTAACAAAATTTAAACTGTAGGAGGAACAATTTTCAGCACCCTCCCAAAAGAAAGTATTTAATTTCTGACAAACAGGGCAGACAAAATGAATAAGAAATATATTTAGAGCATCCTTTCCTCCGTGAGTGGAATATCACGTAGCATTTTTTTATTCTACCGAAGATGACTCTAGGCGGTTAGGATTAGTTAACAAAAGAAATACGTAACATATTTATAGCGCCCTTTGGCTGTAATATTACCGCTTCTTTATTTGTTCGAAGGCGCCCTACACAACCAAGGATGACAAAAAGAATAGGAAAAGTGTCTAAAGATTATAAAACACTTTATATTTTGTCAGAAGCATGGCAGTGTATGCACAGCATTGCTTTCGTTAACAAGTGTTCCACCCTTGAGTCGCTTATAAAATTAGCCAGAATAAACTTTTGCCGATCGTTGCTCTAGAGGGATTTGTCCAGGATGGTTTGGTGTCGGGCTAATAACGATGAGTATGTTTATTTACAACACCGTTAAAGAAATATCAAACTTTCTGAAAGGAACTTACTTAGGAAATATCAGATCCTCCTTATACTTAGCCAGAGCCCATTCTGAAAAATTGTATCTGGTGTTCTGGGTGAAAGTTCTATGGGACTATTGGAAAAATATATATTCCCGTTTCCACGCTGATGGTAGAATTTCTGAAACAGTTATTGAATTACGTTCGAAGCATTGGCGTAAATAGCGCCCCCACAACCCTGTGGCGTCGGGACCGCTCAAGCTGCAAAGTCAAAAAATATATAGAAAGTACGCAGGGACGGACCAGGCCAAATTTTCACCTGGGCAAAGTGACTTTATCGCGCCCTCCCCCCTAGTATTAGCCTATATTTTACATTTTATCCTAGTGTTTTTAATAGTTTAAACCCATTTTTCAAAAAGACATTCATTACCTAGGAAAACTTCACAAAAAATATGGCCTGCTATAAACAATACGAACACCGCCCCTCCCCCCAGCTTGGTCTAGTGGCTAGCACGCCTGCCTTCTGTGGTCCCGGGTCCAATTCCCGATGGGTTACTGTTGAACGATAAACGTGGTTCGGATTTCACTATAATCAGTATCCACATCTCCTTTGGCCATTAAGGCATAACTGTGGAACGCTAAACTCAAGCAAAGAAACAAACAATACTTTCTCCCCCTCCACTCTTTATTCTACATGCCATCTCTCCATTTGTCGATACAGTCCCCTTAGTGCTATGAAACTCTTCTTCCATGGTGAAATGGAAAAAGATTATGTAATTGCCGCTACTTTACAAGAATATAAACCAAAAAAGTCAGTAGGAAACATATTATAAAATTTACTTTTTGAGGCTCGTTTTGGCTTCCCTCTGACTCTGGCGCCCCGGGCAGTCGCCCGGGTTGCCCCGCCCAAGGTCCGGCCTTGAAAGTATGGACGCATAACTAAGGGCTGCGGACGTGAGGTTAATCTTCATGTTATGCGACTGGTGTTTGAAATGTTCAGTAACTGATGGGTTAGTAAAATAATTTCGACGGTTACTGATATTTAAAGTTTAGCTAAGACAAAGTTACCTAACCAAATACATTTGATATCGCGATGTTACAATTTGATTTTTCCTCACATAAAAAAGAGAAAAACAATAGTAAAAAAACTCTTACTCGTATTAGGCTCCAACTAACAACCTAATTCGTACAGACTAGTTGCTCTGACCAACTGAGTTTCGATTTCTTACGCGAAAGAAGTCTCATATTACGAGGCATGCTTTTCATTATGATCGTGCTGTTAATTTATTCTTTCGATAGGTAATTTCCACTCTTTGCTTTACCTATATAAATAAATGTATGGATTCATATATTAAGTGTCTTTGGGTAATGTGTGTAATAATTTCGCGACAAATATACTTGCTTAAATGTATTGTATGCTATGATTTGCCCTGATTGTCTGTTCATATGGTGGTTGGAAAACACACCTCAAAACTATTCGAAGTAATACCAACACAGCTTAAGAACAGGGACTGAACTGAATCATCACTCGATTGACCTTGAGGGCAAAAAACACCAAAGGGTAGCTATAAACGAAAGTTCAGCATGCATTTCTGTGGAGCTCTGTTCAGTATCACGGTTCTCTGGCAAACACGTTTGTTCTTAGGAGTATATATTACAAACCTAACCTTTCGATAGAGCGCAATTGCAGAGAACCAAAGTAAAGGAATTCTTGCCCTTGTTAAGTTGGGGTACCACCATGTGGAATAAAAAATATCGCGTCTCCTTGAAGTGATACTTTATCGAAAATAACTCGTTTTCCTTTATATATTCGAAGTTTCTGAGGGTTTCAAAATGAGGAAACATTACTGACAAACAAGGACGCATTTAGGGGTGGGTTCAGCGGGTCCGGACCCCCTCTGAAATCCCAACTTTTCTGTAAATTTAACCTAATTTTGGGGTTTATTTTTTTAAAAAATATTATAATAATCCTAATATTGAAGTCGGACCCCCAGATAACTTTGGACCCCTCCCGAAATAAATTCCTGCATACGTGCCTGCTGAAAAATATATTTTCAATATATTCGTTAAATAATAAAGTAAAATAACTAAATTAGGAGCAAAAAGCTTCAACACGGTCTAACTCTTGTCCACTGCCAATATTGTTAGAAGGGATATTGATAGCAATGCTGAACTCCTAGTCAATGCTGAACCTTGGAACTTTCATCCCGAACACAAGCATATTTTCGAAATACACTAAGGCCTAGCCAGAAAGCATTGTAAGCGAGTTACGTTTGGCAACATCGCACGGAAACAAATGAATGCTGAATTGCATTGTAACCCGTTCCTACTACTACTATTTTTACTACTAACTTCGCTATGGATCTGTATAGTACAAGGGAAAACTTATTTTAATGAAAATTTAAAAAAAAATAATTGTTAAATCACTTTTTGAATATTATTTTAAATCTTTTTTTAACGAAAGAAGTGTTATAAACTTTTTTAAAAATAATAAAAATAATTGTCCTTAGGAAGGATTTAAACCCACGCCAAAACCAACCATCCTTACTAGCATGCTGCGCTAGCTCACTCAGCTACGAGAACCGACAGCATTTAGCGTTTACTTTGTGCTATATTCACGTCATGACTCGTGATGTCACCAACAGGATCACGATATAGACGTCATTATTTTTCCTACATTGCAGAGTCCCCCGAGAATTGATCATTGTCTACTCGGACTGGAATTGTCATTTGGAACAAACACTTGAATATGAAGCCAAAAGTTCCTTTAAAATAGACGAAAACTTCGAAAGTTTTAAGAATTTTAATATTTTTGCCTTTTCCCATAAGGGGGTCATAGCCTCTACACCGAAAAGCCCCCCAAGATTTGATCATTGACCACTCGGACTGAAATTCTCATTTGGAACCAAAACTTTAATATGAAGTAAAAAATTAAACTTTTACATCAATTTGAAGTGACTGGATTCCGGTTAACCACACCATTATGTTTAGTTTAGTTAAGTGGTAATTTGTGACAGCTTCACATCAACAAAAGAATCCTTCACTTCACCGCTTTCCCCCCACTCAGGAATCCGTGCTGGATCAGCCACTAGAATCAATAGACACTTTTCCTATTCTTTTTGTCACCCTTGGTTGTGTAGGAGCTCCCTCGAACAAATAAAGAAGCGGTAATATTACAATCAAGGGGAGCTATGTATTAGGTATCTCTTTAGTTACTTACCCCTAACCGCACAGGGTTATCTTCAGTAGAATTAAAATGCTACGTGATATTTCAATCATGGACGGGGAGAGGGTGATATAAATATATTTTCTTATTCATTTTGTCTGCCCTGCTTATCAGAAATTACGTAACGTTGTCCCTGTTTGTCAGTAACGTTGTCCTTGTCTGTTGGGAGGGTACTGAAATGAGAGGGGCAAAAAACCGTCGTGCCGCCTCCTACATGGTTGCTCAAATTATTACAAAAGAAAGCATTTTAAACTAAGATGTCTAAGGTTACTACATTAGGTAAGTATGGCATCATGGGCGGCGATTAGGGGGGCAAAGGGGGCATTTGCCCGCCACTTTTTTGAAGTAACCCATTAATGTATATAGTTTCATTTGGAAATGTAAAGTTTTTGTATGTATTACTGTCTCACAGAAAAAATGGTGCCATATAATATTTGTCATTGCGTGAGTATATATTGGTTGTTTTCCCGTGAAGTTAAGAAAGCAACAGGAATTGCGTTTTAAGTGCCACGGAAAACATCCCCAAAATTAACCTATTGAAGCACAACAATTCCAGCATACTTTCAATTCAGTGGTATAGAAGCAAAACCTGATAAATCCATTATTCAATTTTGTCAGGAAACGAAGAAGAAGTGACGCCCTTATGCTTCAGAATTGTTGAACATTTTTTTGTTTAGTGATCAATAATACAAATGAGTGAAATCAATAACTAAACAAAAAAGTTGTTCAGAAATTCTGAAAACATGAGGGCGTAACTTTTTCTTCGTTCCCAGACAAAATTCAAAAACGAATTTAGAAGGTTTTGCTTCTATACAACCTTCTTACAACGGCTCGATATGTTAGTCAGCCGCTTTGAAACTAATTGAGAGAACATTTGCAAAAAAAAAAAAAAAAAAAAAAAAAAAGTATTTCACAAGGAATTCTTTAATTGCACAAAAATTGACAGTTCCTAAAATGTCTTTTCTTCTTTCTAAAGTAAGGAATATTGATTAAAAAGAGCGTAATAAGAAACAACCTCTACCTTTTCCAGTGTTTTGTAGTGTAAAATACGAGTGAAGTGGTGTGTTTAGGGGTGTACGAGTGTATACACAGATTTAGTAAATTCAACATAATTCTAGGTTTTAGAATTATTTTGTATAACTGGAGTGTGAAATGATTCTAAGTGTGGTTGTATTTTGATGTATTCCAAGTGAGTTAAAACTGCACCTAATGGCAACGATCATGATTCGAGAAGCTGCACAAGCAAATACATGTATTGCTTTAAATGCCGTAGCAAATGTTTGTTGTATTTACTGGCTTTCATTTTCCAAGAGTAATAACATTCATTTAAAAGCATATGTGCAATTAAAAATTAAGTTGTTCATTAATCCCCAGTTTCAATATTACTTCTACATAGCATACCTCATTATTCATTACTATGATTAATATTATCCTTTCTATTTATTTGTTTTGTAAATTTGTTATTAAATAATCTGATTACACAATTTTCCAGACAGAATGTTAAGAGAAAGAAATGAAATGAAAGTTTTGAGTTTTATGTCCCACGCTTATGCCGGCTAGGCTAAAGGAGACGGTGATGATGAGAAATTCTGTAAATGAAATGGTGGAATGAAGAAAGTGGGAGGAAACGAGAGAACCCGAGAAAACCCATGCACACGGTGTTTGTCCGCCACAACGTCCACTTGGCGGGAGCAGGGTTTGGACCAGGAACCCCATGCACCAGAGGTGAACGATCTACCACTGAGCCACCGCGTTCCCCAGAATTTTAAGATGTTCATGAGCAGGTAATCAAATCTCTTCTTACACCTTTGTTGTTTAAGAGTACAAAGAGCTAGTGCCTACTTCTGTTGCTCTTGTCAATTTATTTAATAAAATATAAAAATACGATATACGGTATTTTTACCGAAAAAGATAGTATCCTATTAGTTATACAACCTTTCGTCAAACAAAGTGTTGGAAACAACCAGGAAAACTAACAGTGATATACAAATATTCAGATCATGTCTTGCCCCCCCACTTTTAACGTCCAATCGCCGCCACTGTATGGGATATTCAGGATTATTATTATTATTATTATTATTATTATTATTATTATTATTATTATTATTATTATTATATGAATGTCTTTGGAGCACCGAAATTGTGTAAGACGAACCATGGTATGTAGAGATGGTTTAAGATGGGTGGTCATAGGGGAGGGATTTTTCTCTCTGACTCTCTAATGTAAAGATTATGTGCTGAAGGTAAGAAGCATCATCATTCTACAATAGGTTGCTTTTACGTAGAATATCAGCTACTTCAGTTCTCCTCCTTCGGGCTACTTACCTCATGTGCTAAATTCAAAACAATTTCAATTTAAAACAAATACATTGTAAAACTTTTCCGTAATGAAACATCTAGGGAAAATTAAACATTTAATAGGGAAATCTGTTATCAAAATGTCCAAACAAGTAGATAGAAGATTATTTAATGATAAACATTGTGAAACTTTATAAAAATCTCAAAATTAGAATTAACGTTTACTGGAAAGCATTCGTTATACACCAGCGAGCATATTGTGAGCAGTGAGCACAGGGAAAATAATTACGAAACTGTTTGCAAACAAAAATTAGGGACACTAATGCAAGTGCGACAACATTTTTTCTTTTTTGGTATTGTCATGAGTTTTACACATATGTTACAATTTGATTCTTTCCCACATAAAAAATAAATAAAATAACCATAATAATAAAAATCACAATTGCACATCTATGGGGTTCGAACCAGCTACCTCCGGCATACAGACTTATTGCTTTAACTAACTTTTTTTTTTTTTTTTAAATACTTTATTGTACTGTTATCGGTCGATTACATCAGAATCAATAAACAAACAAAAGTTGTACTCTTAGCAGCCAATTACATCAGAAAGCATAAACAAACAAACATACAATGGACACATCAATAAATTGCTGCAAGAAAATTAGCAAACTTTTGTTTACGAATTGGAAATGCAATAGTGTGCATGCGTAACAAAAGTTGGTGGATGTACAAAGTCACATTACCATTAAAATCATTACATAAAAGAATATCTATAGTATGGGACGTGATCCACAGAATTGCATTATGTTTAGTACAGGGATAAAATTTATAATCAGGAAATAACATTAGTGACGGACAAGTGATAGTAGAAGGAGTTGTTCGGGATATACGGGCAATAATTTTTTGATAGTAAGACCAAATTGTAACGTTCCTTGAACAACTATCGAGCCGGTGTTGTAAAGTATCGAGAGCATGACAGGTACCGCAGAAAGAGAGGCTGCGGATACCCAATTCATAGAGTCTCCCGTTTGTAGGGTATATGTTATGAACAACACTGTACCACAGAGATTGCAGGGCAGGGGACAATATCGGTGCATGAATGTTCGCCCAGATTTGCGTCCAGTTTTTCAGTGGGTAATGTTCTGCTATACGGGGAACAGAAACTGTGATAGAGTGAAATTGATTATATAATTGCTTTACGGAAAGGTCTTCAAGGTGACTCCGTGCAATAAGCGAGTAACTAATATCAATAAATACGTCCTTGAGGTATGGCACAATGCTAGCCCATGGCTGTGTATGCAGGGGAGCTTGTAGCTCAATATGACGTAATGTTACACACAAAGCCTTGCTGGAAAGGGAGTCGGAATATGAACATAATGTTTGACATACGCGATGCAGTAACAGCGAGTAGCTCTGAAGTTGTATATTTTTAAGACCGAGGCCGCCAGCACCTTTTGATAAACACAAGGTCTCGTGACTTACTCTTAGGCAGTGATTTTGCCACAGCAGTTGCCCTGTGTGTTTTCGTATCACACTGAGGTATTTCTTCGGCAAGGAAAATAATTGCGTCAAAAACCAAATACGACTAAAAATAAAAACATTTAAAAGGTAAACTCGGCCTGCAAGACTTACATGCCGGGCTTTACTTTGGTGAATGAGTGCAACCAAAGTACATGTTGTGGTATGAAAATTGTAGTCTATAGTGTCTGCTATGCGACGTTGCCAAGTTACACCTAAGATTTTGATGCGATCAGTACAAGAAATCGTAGAAAAATACACGTGTTGGTCAGCCGGATTTATACACATCAGGCGTGACTTTTGTTTATTCAGAACAGCACCTGAAATGCGCTCATAGTGCGATATGAGGTTTTCAACACGTGACAGTTCGTGTGGACTGTTAAGAAAACAATGTATATCATCGACGAATGCTTGTAATTTTAAGGTTGTTGCACCAATCTGTATACCTTGAATGTGTTGTTCCAGTTTTAAAAGAAAGGGCACGAGAACCAAGCTATACAGGATGGAAGACAGGGGGCAGCCTTGTGCAATACCTCGACGTACATTGATGGGTTTTGTAAGTGCACCATTAATTTTTAATTTTACGTATCGTTGAGTATAAAGAAATTTAATCAAATTAAGAAAACTGTCTCCGAAACCATATTTTGCAAGTACTGTAAACATATAAACATGTGACAACCTATCAAATGCCTTATGGAAATCAAGAGCTAATATAGCTGCCTGCGGAGAACTAGTTTTCTGACACCAATGAATACTTTCTCGTATATTACTTAATGCTAAATACATAGGTTTGGTATGCTTTAAGCCATACTGATCAGTATGTAAGACCTGATTTAAAAACGGTTCTAAACGAGAGGCAAGACAACGTGACAAAATTTTCTGATCAACATTAAGGAGGGTAATCGGTCTAAAATTATCAAAATCATGCACACCTGCTTTTTTAGGTACAAGAACCATGATGCCAGCCGTAAAAGAAGAGCTCCACGTGGGTGTGACTCGGAGTTCGTTATACATTTCTGTGAGAAAAGGCGTGAGAATGCCGTGAAATTGGCGGTAAAATTCTAGTGTAAGACCATCAGGTCCCGGAGATTTGTTTAACTTCCCCGCAAAAATAGCTTGGCGAACTTCGCGTTCTGTAAAGGGCTCATTGAGGGTGTTACGAGCCTCCGGGGTGATAGAACTGATCGGATGTTCGAAGCAGGATTCAGAGGATTGGGTTGGAGCGGGGGAATATAGGTTCTGGTATGCATCATACAGAGCTGAGAGTACGCGATCATGCTCGTGAACGTCACCGTTAGGAAAGGTGACCTTGGAAATAAGGTTTTGTTTACCTCTTCGCCTTTCACGGCTAACTGTATGTAAAGAGGCAACTTCATGTTGAAGCATCGTCGTTTTGCCTCTCGTGAAAAAACCTTGATTTTTTTTACGATGTAAAGTGAGTAAGAGTGCCTTAATTTCTTTAATACGAGGAAGTACGTCTACTCCTTGAGCTAGTTCTTTATAGTATTCACATAATAAGTTATAGTAGTAATTATATTGCTCTTTAAGAAGAGAGGATCTGTCTTTACTGTGTTGTTTACAGATAGACTGAAAAGAAGGCTTAAGTTGATATAACCACCATGAAAACAAACTTTTCTTGTGAGGTTTAAAATGCATTAAATAATTCCATCTATTGATAATGAGCAACTGAAGATCCTCGTCAGTTAAAATGCTGTTATTGAGCGACCAAACAAAGGATGACTTTAAGTACTTACGGATGGGTAAATCAATGGTGCAAACCACAGCACAGTGATCAGAAAAGCATACTGGTTGAACGTTTATGGAGCGCACAAAATTAATTAAGGTGGTACTGACATAGATCCTATCCAAACGTGAGGATCCATTTTGTCTAAAGAAAGTGTGCCCTGGGGTGTTACCTTTATAATGACGCCATACGTCAACTAACTTAAAGTCTTGAACCAATTTACGCAGTGTAAGAGAAGTATTGTAACCAAAACTTGAGTCTATAGGATCTAACACTGCGTTGTAGTCTCCTACACAGATCAAATCTCGTGTACCAGAATGTAACTCCGTGGGAACGTCGGTGAGATAGAAAGAG
This sequence comes from Thermobia domestica, assembly GCF_964235325.1. Taxonomy (NCBI): domain Eukaryota; kingdom Metazoa; phylum Arthropoda; class Insecta; order Zygentoma; family Lepismatidae; genus Thermobia; species Thermobia domestica. The sequence goes on along the minus strand of NC_137459.1, from coordinate 20,199,130 downwards.
TTGCGCTCGGAACGATTATTATTGCCTGAAGGTGAATATAAGTTACAAAAATGTATATTTTCATAATTGGCTGTAATAATGCGACCTGACGGAAATTTAGAAAAGTCGGTTAAAGAAATATCCTTACGATATAAAATAGCAGTGCCAGAACCAGTTTCGGAAGGATTGATTTCCCACATGTGCTTAAAGAGATAGGAGAAATGATCAATATTGCACTCTTGAAGGAAAATTATGTCCAGATCTGATTTGTTGATGTAATCGGCTAATGCTTTTTGTTTAGTAAGACTTGAAATACCGTTGATATTAATTGTGGCTATACGCGTTGCCAACATAGGTAATGGCCACAAAAGAAGAAAAATACACCAAATAAACACTGCACCAAGAAATGGCATAATGCACTTGTCACAACAAAGACGGGTAATATCTCTCGCACATATTCCCAACCTAAATTGGGAGGTGAAATGATCACTTGTCTGGAGGGGCAGCAACATCGTTTACCTTAGTACTCGGTTCACTTTGATGGGGATCTGCTCGTGACCTTGTGAAACCAGACACACAATTATGGTTCTCAGGGAGAACACTTTTAGTTTTCTGATGTTTATTGGCTCGATTGGGTTTATCACGAGGTGAGGACTGAGATCGGCCTTTTCTACGCCTCTTTTCGGGTAGAGCGGGAAACTGGAATGCTTCTATAGTTGGAGAATCCATCTCAGATGAAACACTCATTTCCTGGCGGGAGTCATCCGGGATCGCTGACAACGGAGTATTTACGGCGGTTTCAGGTAACTGATCCTCTTCCGATTTTGGAAATGCTGGAGCAGGTGGACTTTGTTGTGGAAGATCCGGAGAAGTCGTCACAATGGTACTGGAGGTTGATGAGTCACTCTGAGATGTTGTATTGGATGCAAGGTTTCTCTGGGAGACAGTAGCGGGAGTACTACTGATAGGTGCAATGGTAAAACTCTTGGGGACATCGAGTTGACAAGTAGGTTCATTTATAGTGAGTGCACTTGGAAGAGTAGGATCACAAGTCATAGTTGGCGATGGAAGGTTTTCCTGTAAAGTCGGAGGACGTTTCTCACTTAATACGGGAAAGCTGGTAAATGAATGAACATCCGGTAAAGTATCCACTTTGTTCAAAGAACCGGGCATGGGCGGTGACCTGGATGTTGGAGCACTGGTGAGGGAAGCCGATACGGCTGGAGGGAGACGGCGCTTCGCACATTCCATCAAAAAATGATTCGGGGAGTCACAGATAGCGCAGGTTTTAACTTGGCCTCCATATGTTAACCACAATCGTAAACCACATATAGTCACATAAGAAGGTATAGGGCGCTTAATACACATACGTATTATCTTTCTACCAGTTCGGACTTCGTAGATATGGCCAGTAGAATACATTTCATCTGTAATGGATTTGATATCACCATACTGAGATAGGACACGGGAAATATGTTGATCTTCTAATTCGGTGGGTACCAAATGTAAACGAACTGTCACTACATTGGAACTTGCGGAATCTATTAAAATATTGTATGTACCAAGCTCATCTGAATAAGTGACCTTTCCATTCACTCGAAAGAGAATTTGTTCACAAATCACTTGCGATATTAACTTTAGATATAACTGTTTGCGACTGTAATCGAACTCAATACTGACAACTTGATCTGGAAGCAAATGAAAAGTATTACGAATCCATTCATGTAACACTAATGTATTAGGCTTGTTCACTACATCTTGAAATGATAAACGTAAAGTATTCACTCGAATAACTGACATGGTTCACTGGAAAACAGTACTTCGCACTAGACTATATGATGAAATTAGCAAATAGCAAACACTAAGTACTTGATAGTAGAAAATACTCCACTTGACAATGCGGCGTGTGTTGAAAAAAAAACACTCAACACTGCCACTCGCACACCTACAGAGAAAGCGGTGTGAACAGCACGGCGTCTGCCGAGCAACACGACTAACTGAGCTATTTGTTTTCTTACGCGAACTGAACATGTTATACGGTAAAGATGATTTTTCATTACGATCGTGCTACCAATTCGTCCTTTTCCATAGGTAATTTCGACTATTTGCTCTATCTAAACGCTAATACTTGGCATAGATTCATATATTTGAAGTTTGCAGATAATGCATGTAATAGGATATATTAGAAATGTTTCGTTAAAACTTTCGTTTGTAGATCTAATCCGCATTTCTCTCAATGACATAGATGTCGTTGCTTCGTGTTGAACTGTAGAATTCCCTCGAGTTCTTGAAAATTTCCCACTTTAGCAGAGTTGGTAATTCTCGTAATTTCGGTCGATTACATGTTTTTTGCTTCTAATATATTTATTTTAAGCTAATATCTAACACAAATATTTAAAACGGGCTTGTTATTAACGTTTCCTGCTGGGGAAACCTTCCGAAATTTCGAACATATAAAGAAAACGGAGATATTTTCAAAAAACTTCAAAATAAAGAGACGCGTCATTTATTTTGCTCATGGTACTACATAGAACTCTCTAAAGTAAACTGGGATTGCCTTTCGCAATCAGATGATGTAAATATAGCATTAACAAACTTTTATCAAATGATTAAGAACATATTTTCTATATGTGTTCCACTTAAAAGACATATCAGCAGAAGTTATCCATGTTGGTTTACTTATAATATAATTAAGAAAATAAAATCCAAGACATACCACCATAACAAGTGGAAAAATTGATCAACAAATACACTTTATCATCGCGATCAATTTGAGAGACTGCGTAAAGAAATAAAATCTGACATAAAATTAGCCTACAAAACTTTTATTTTAAACTCAGAATGCTCTATCGAGAAAGACCCAAACCAGATTTGGAGCTTTATTAAAAGCAAAACACAGCATTTGTCATCAAACTCCCTTACATACAATGGTCATGATATCCAACATGTCAGTGAAATAGCACAGGCATTTGCACATTATTTCCATTCAGTGTACAACAATGTACCCGCCACATACGACGCTGACTCTTTTCTCGCTAATCGAACCGAATGTAATATATTAGACAACTTTCAATTAGATGAAATAAAACTCGAAGAAATAGAAAATGCTATACGAGCGTTGAAACCAAAAGCATCTTGTGGTCCTGATAACATTCCCCCTTATGTTGTGAAAGGTTGCAGTGATAAATTTAAATATCCACTTCGCACTATAATTAATATTTCTATTAGAACAAACACTTTCCCAGATAAATGGAAAGAAAGTTTAGTCTGTCCATTACCAAAATCTGGAAAAAAGAGAGAAATAGAAAATTTCAGGCCAATTGCTATTCTATCGCCCTTTGCAAAAGTTCTTGAAAGTATATTATATGCGCGAATTTTAAATCATGTAGAACCTGTTCTTTCAACTTATCAACACGGCTTCTTACGTAATAGGTCTACTTCGACAAACTTATCAATTTTAACAAATTTTATAGTAACAGAATTAGATAGAAATGGTCAAGTAGATGTCGTTTATACTGATTTTAGCAAGGCATTTGACGCCGTTGATCATGATGTCTTGCTACTGAAAGTAGCATCTCTGAACTTTTCGAAACAAGCAATGGAGTATCTTGTATCGTATTTGCATAACCGAAAACAATATGTTTCATACAAAGGATTTGTTACTGAAAAATTTAATACTCTATCAGGAGTCCCTCAAGGATCTAATCTAGGTCCTCTGTTGTTTCTTCTTGTTATTAATGATATTCCTCTATGTATTAAAACGTCTCAAATTCTTCTTTTTGCCGACGATCTCAAATTGTACTCCCAAAGTAAGTTCAATTGATGACTGCGTGAAACTTCAACAAGATCTAGAGAGTATTCAAATGTGGTGTGATAAGAATAAATTAGTCCTGAATGTTTCCAAATGTAAATCTGTGTCTTTCACGAGGAAAGAAAATCAAATTAACTTTACGTACACAATAAGTGGCACTTCCTTGTCTACCTCAAATACAATCAAAGATCTAGGAGTTATATTTGATAGCAAATTAACCTTTACTCAACACATTGACGCGATAACGAGTAGTGCATATAGAAACCTAGGTTTAATTTATAGGATAGGACAGGATTTCTGCAAACAATCAACATTTATAAGGTTATATTTTTCATATGTGAGGTCAAAATTAGAATATTGTTGTACTGTTTGGACACCAAATGTCATTAAATACACTGATGCAATAGAGAATATACAATTTAAATTCTTAAAAATGCTTACATACAAGAAAACCGGTTTTTATCCAAAGTATGTCTCCTATGAAGACTTGGTAAGGAATTTTAATTTTCAAACATTAGAAAAAAGGTGTGTTTTTGATTAGTTGTTCTTACATAAATTATTAAATGGTAAAATTGATTGTCCAGAATTAGTTTCAGAAGTATTATTACGTGTCCCAACAGGTAAGACTAGAATAGCAAACGCTGGGACATTCTATTGTAGAAAAGCAAGAACAAAAATATTACACAAGTCTCCTCTGTGGAGAATGTGTGCTTCATATAATGAAATAATTAGACTTCATGTAATAGATGTGTTTAGTATGTCAGAGAACAAGTTCAAAAGAATTATCATGCAATAACTTATGTATAACTAGATAACGTATATTTGTGTATGTATAATAGTGTATAATAGTGTATAGTGTAATAGTTAAATAATTCTGTATACGACACTATAACTGGGCATTAAGCCTGTTGTGTTGTCCTTATGAAATAAATAAATAAATAAATAAATTAGTTACAGCTCTTTCGTGCCTAAATGGTTAGCGAATCAGCTTTAGCGTGATGAGGTCCGGGTTCAATTCCTGGCAGGGGTTCATGTTATTATTATTATTATTATTATTATTATTATTATTATTATTATTATTATTATAGGCGTCTTTACTGTTGGAAAGCTAGTTTTCATTCTGGCAGTGAACTCATGTGGTTCGGATTCCACGTTAAGCTGTAGGTTCACGTCTTACATAGCCTCGTTGCTAAAAGACGCAATAAATTTACAATCAATATATTATTATTATTATTATTATTATTATTATTATTATTATTATTATTATTATTATTATTATTATTATTATTATAGTCGTCTTTACTGTTGGGAACCCAATGTTCATTTCCCGACAAGTATCTACAAAATATAGTCTTGCTGTTAAAAGGTACGTGAAACTCAATTCAGTTTAACTTTCTATGAAACAATAACATTCACTTCTATCTATCATACGTAATACAATAATAATCTCGAAACAAGTTTCTCTTAAAATAAAGTTTTCCATCAATTTAAAAAATTCTTAAAAAGAAACTAATTAATTGGATAATCAAACAAGAAATAACTTACGTTTTTAAGTTCAAACAGTCGAAGTCAAAAGAGACAACTAAAGTCGCAAAATTCTTTCAAACACAGACACGTAGTAACTTGGTATAAAAACAGAAATGGATAATATAATAGGTAATGGAAGGTTTTTATAATCCTTTATTTCGTTATTTGCTGGGGGGATAGGAACTTCAAATTTTATTTTTGTATGTCATCATTTAATTCTTTTATGCGTTCAATACGCAATTCTCGCATACACTAAATAATGTTTGTACTCTTGTATTCTAAGGGCATTAATCTCTGTGCGTAAAGCAGAGATGATTTGTATAGTTTGATTTCATGTAGTCATCAAAAGTTTCAAAATGTTTTTCGTTCGTTCGTGATCTGTTGTAAAGTTTCGTGTACCAGAGGACAGGGAATTATCTCTGAGTAAGTTGTTTTTAAACTCAGTATCTGTATCCAATGAATCAGATTTATCTGTGAGTAAGGTACTGACTAACAAGTAAGGGACCATATGGTTGTCGCGCAAATCAGATGCAGACATACGCCATCTGATTGAGCATGAAAAGATATCGAGAGCACAGAAATTTAAGGTGCTAAGGGCCATAGAGAGCGGAGCGAGGAAAGAGGAAACATTGAATGTCGGCAAAATTGAAGAAAGTCAGAAATGACGGGAAAAGTTAATTTCGTGCAAACAGGGAAAGAAAGTCAACTAAAAGAACGAAACTAAACATAACAAGGGCATCAAGGACGAAGAAAGATCATAATCAGGGTTGCCATCCGGGCCGCAGTGTTGCCAGCGCTGCATAACATTGATATGGAAGATATAGCACAGTATAGGAATTCATGCACAGGGAAAAATATTAGTAACACAAAAGACAATTGAAAAGACTGTACACGTGCGTAAAAAGGTTTAATGTAGTCGTGAGTAAATATTACACCCGCGTGAATACAAATGGAGGAAAATAGAGAACAGTACGCACCATTTGTAGTTTAATTGCAGTTGACGTGAAGATCACGAATGAAAGCAAGCTGGTCACACGCGTCTCTGCAGCATTCCTCTGTGAGTCCTTTTTCAAAGCAATATGCGGAAGGTGTTTCAAACTCTCCAGGATGTTCATTGGAGTAGCCACATTTGAAAAACGCAAAGCGTATCATCTTTTGGAATCGCCTAGAGGAAAACTGGTAATGAACAAATGACTGAAGGCGGAGAAAGTTCTCACGTTGCCACACATTAATGCTGGAGAACACTAACGTATCTGTGATGAACTTCACCATGTTTTTGAATGGACGAAAGAAGAACACATCAGCAGGTTGTATAAGGCCTGTACATTTCGGAGTAATCAGCTTTTTGTAGGACTGAACACCGCCAGGAACTGTCATGTTGAAAAGTGTCATCCTTGTTTGGATTCCAGGAGTCAACCAAAAGCAAAACACGATTCTTACCCTGAAGATCGGGCCACAAAACTTCTTCCAGGAAGATTTGCAAATCCCGTTTGGTCATATTCGCTGATCTGCTTGCATATGCTTTCACATTGGGGAATTCAGCGACCATCATCATCAGCATGGAACGATGCTCCCAAACACCTTCATTTCTGTGTTATCATGTGTACCCCCCTTCACTTTCATGTCTATATTTGTCCTCCCTCATGTACATTATTCACTCCCAACTATCGTTAAACCTTTTTACGCACGTGTACAGTCTTTTCAATTGTCTTTTGTGTTACTAATATTTTTCCCTGTGCATGAATTCCTATACTATGCTATATCTTCCATATCAATGTTATGCAGCGCTGGCAAGACTGCGGTCCGGATGGCAACCCTGATTATGATCTTTCTTCGTCCTTGATGCCCTTGTTATGTTCAGTTTCGTTCTTTTAGTTGACTTTCTTTCCCTGTTTGCACGAAATTAACTTTTCCCGTCATTTCTGACTTTCTTCAATTTTGCCGACATTCAATGTTTCCTCTTTCCTTGCTCGGCTCCCTATGACCCTTAGCACCTTAAATTTCTGTGTTCTCCATATTTTTTCATGCTCAATCAGATGGCGTATGTCTGCATCTGATTTGCGCGACAACTATATGGTCCCTTACTTGTAAGCAATTGTCATCTGTGTGCGTCAGCTTGTTTCAACGATTCATCATAAGAGGCAAAAACAAGTGTTCGTGGAACATTGAGTGATCTCTGTGTTTATTCGTCATGATTCAAAGTTCTTAGGAAAACATGTAAATACATGGGAGATGTCATCATGATATCAAGTTCTCGTGATCAGTTTTCATTTGATTAAGTCAGTCAGGCAAATAAAACAACGCTCATATGTACATGATTTCATCCTCTCGTGATCAATCCGTTTAAATATCAGCCACGCCAGTACAAAATCCGTGTGACGTCAGTATACCGTGACCATATCTCTTTTTTTCTAAACTCATTTCAGTCTGATAGCCTGTAAAGGAAGGATGTCTCTGCACAATTGTCCCTACACGCGAAAACTTCAGTTCATGTCTTGAGTTCGTCGGTGATGAATGTACGAGAACAACGCTCTGGCTTTAGTATCCTCACATTTTTAACAAGGAGTATGGCTTGCCATACGAAAGAATAAATAATATGGTTCCTGCGGGGTTCCCAGGTTCGATTCTTCGAATAGGTATAATGAGCTTTTCTGACTTCTCACACACCTTTTAACAAGGAGCTTTTTCACTTCTCACACCTTGTTCGAGTAATTATTTTTTACAACTAGCTTCTAATGAAGCGCAAGAATGAAAAATAATATTTAACATAAATATAATTTCATTTTCTAATTCATTCAGGAGGAGCAGGAGGAGGGAAAGGGGGTGGGTCATTTTATATAGCTGACCCCTGGGAACCAGGGGCTATTTTAGATCTCACATGCTGTTCGTATGGGCCCTGGGGGTCATCCACTCTGTCCCTGGGAGCCAGGGAAGGGTCATGGGGCCTGGGGGTCATTCAACTACCACCAGGAAAAAAAACTAACTCAATTTCATCAGCCTCTTTCATGAGCTTCCAGGTTGTGAAACATACTACGTATCAGCCTTATCCACAGTAGATATCTGTTATCTGTTATCATAAGTAAACAACTGTCGGCCCCTCTTACCACCCTACTAAAGATTTCTACTTAGGTATACTATAGATTACAATAATTTGATAACAAAATTAGGTTTAGAAAGCCTGTCAATAAGAAGCAGATTAGACAGGAAATGTATTAATAGATATTGGAACAGTCTAAGAAGATTCAGTGAGGGAAAATTCAGTGTAGGAAGATTCGGTGTAGAAAAATTCACTGCACGGAAAGTTTGGTGTAAGGGAAATTCAGTGTGAGGAATATTCGGTGTATGGAAAATTCTGTGCAATGTTATTAGGCTACCAGAGGACAATAAATTTTAACTTTTTTCTATTACTTTACGAGTAAATAACTCTACAAAGACTCGGTGTTTGAAACATCGGTGCGAAAAGCTATTAAACTTTTCCTTTACCAGAAAGGACAATTTAAACATTGTAATAATAAATCACGAGTAAATAACTCCACGAATGTTCAAAATAGAAAATTCGGTGCAAAAAGCTACGAGAGACTACCACAGAAGAATTTAAACTTTGTAATAACTCATGTAAATACGTAGGTCGTTCAATAAATATGTGACCTGACGCATTTCCAGTTGAGATAGGTTATAGATATTAATAATGTTGAATGTTACATATCTGTATAGAAATATTGCAAAATATCAGTCTTCTAACCTAAACTTTTTTTTTTGTTACAGATTCTAATCCATGACAAGGTTTGACTATGGACAAAGGTGAGGCCAGAGCAGTTATTCATTACCTGTTTCTTAAGGAAAAATCTTCCAAGGAGATTCACGAGATGACCAATGTGTATGGCGATGTTGCCCGATCCTACAGCATGGTGAAACAGTGGCACAACGAATTTAGATGTGGTCGGACGTCAGTGCAAGATGACCCAAAACCAGGAAGGCCTCAGTCAGCCATTAATGATAACATTGTGAAACAAGTCCCGGAAGACAGATGAATAACTATCCATGAACTATCCCAACAGGTCAAAATAAGTGTAGGATCCGTCGAAACGATCATCCATGACCATCTGCACCTGTCAAAATTGAGTGCCACATGGATTCCAAGACTGCTGCAACCTTTACAGAAGGAACAACGCGTGCAAGCATCAAGGCAATGTTTGGAACTGTGCAATCGTGACTCAGAGGACTTTTTTCCCGTCTCCTTACACAGGACGAATCGTGAATCCACACCTTTGATCCCGAGATCAAAATGGAGTCCAAGCAGTAGTGTCACAAGGGGATCACCCCCCCCAAAAAAAGCTCGTGTGGTCCCATCAGCTGGCAAGGTGTTGTTGAGTGTGTTTTGGGGGGGGGTATGATGGCATCATCATGACAGATTACCTTCCCAAGAGAGCCACAATTACTGGACAATACTACAGTGCTCTGCTAGCAAAGTTGCGGGCAAAAATCAAAACATCCAGGCGAGGAAAGCTGTCAAAAGGTGTGCTGCTGATTCAGGACAATGCCCCGTGTCACAATGCTGACATTGCCAGGAGAAAAGCAGCCACTTGTGGGTACGAAATTTTGCCGCATCCCCCAAACTCGCCTGACCTAGTACCGTCAGACGTCTTCCTCTTTCCGAAGCTGAAGAAATTTCTTAGAGGAAAACGTTTCTCTTCAACTGAGGACCTCATTTCTGCAACATCAGCATGGTTCCAAGAGTAATCTGCCCAATTTTACAAGGATGGCATACATGCATTGAAGCACCGGTGGGAGAAGTGTGTAAATTTGCGTGGTGGCTATGTGGAGAAGGAGTAATCTCTGCCAAAATTCAAGCGGTTCCCTCAACTGGAAGTGGGTCAGGCCACATACTTATTGAACGACCCACTTACATCTATGAATCTCATATTTTCATAATTACTATTGCTGATTGAAAATAAATGTGTATGCATGCTTGAGTGAGAAAGTAATGTAAAGACTTACTGCTCGTTATAGCCTTCCTTTTCTGTCGAGTTTTCTCGTTTCAGGGAATGAGTAGTAATCCCTATTAGAATGAAGTCTCAAGGATTTCTAACTCTTGTTTTTGGGATTATTCGATATATTCATAGTAAAAAAAGAATAATAATAAAGTCCGACAAACAAAATTGGAACTGCAATCGCAGCCTGAAATATATAGATATACTTCTTTTGAATAATACTACATCTATAATAATAATAATAATAATAATAATAATAATAATAATAATAATAATAATAATAATAATATTATATTAGAAAGACGACGGGGCGTTATTCGATAAACTTCTCGAAGCCATATTTCTTCGAAACTAGGATTTCAAAATTTCACTAAATAACATTTCTCACAAGTTAGTGTAACTAATAGATGTACAGACCAGATGTATCTACTAGAAAGAGCAAAAATTACACTCGATAGTGTGACGTTTTTGAAATTTTCCGTCGGATCGCCCAGAAAGTCTCTACAGTAAATTTTAGTATCTCATCCTAACACAGAATTTTGCTCTCTGTAAAGTGAGTATCTGTATTCTTTAAAAGTGGCTGTCAATGTGAATTTTTTCTTTAAATTACAGTCTTCTGCTTCTATCTTTAAACAAAATTTCAAGCTAAAAGACCAAAATAAAAAAGGTACTTTTACTATTTTGAAATAATTGATGCCATTTTGAACTTTTACCTCAAATCGCTGTCAAATTCTATACAGCAATGTTACAATGTCTTGTGCTTATATCCTCACAATTCCAAATCAAAACACTTGGAAACTATGCTGTGTAGCGTGGATGCCCGACATTTTGAACTAATGGCCACCACATTGAAGGCTGCAAAATACAACAAATTTCGAGTGTCTCGTACCTCTACCGTCAAATTATCAATTTTAAACGACGAAAGCTGCACATTTAATATCGTAGATTTTCGCCATTTTGAAATAATGGCGGCCATCTTAAAATCTTACATCGAATCGCCACCAAATCAACTTCAAAAATTTTTGACTGTCCCGCAAATCTACCCTCAAAATTTCAACTTAGAAATTGAAAATTGCATCGTCACCAAAGTCAACATAGAAAATTTTGGCTGTCCTGTAAATTTACCCTTAGATTTCAACTTCAAACGTCGAGCATTGCGCCCTCTAGCTTGGGTGCCCACCATTTTGATTTCATGGCTGCCATCTTGAAATTGTATTGTTTGTTTGTTCGGCAGTTTAACGTTCCTTTCAGCAGCGAGGCCATTTTAGAGACGAGACCTACAGCTTAAAGTGCCCTCCGAAGCACTACTCGTGCGTGAATCCGAGGAGCTGGGCTCCCAGCATGATTGGAACACGCGACCACGCGCGCCAAAGGCGAGCGCTCAAGCCATTAGGCTACGAGTGAGTAGTACTCGCAGCACTTGATCAAACTATTGATTATCCAATTTGGGACCTCATGGACCATAGTGAATGAATCAGGAATGCTTTGGCCCGGGATTGCGTCACCTATTGAAATTTTGCTTATGCTTATTCAGGGGCCATGCACGCTGGTGCGAATGAGTCAGAGGTACCTTGGCCCTGCTATGACGTCATTGAATTGGAAGTTTTTTATTAGAGATCATGATGATTCTTTAAAATTACTAAAAATATTATCTTGATGATTCATTACGTTATGAAATAGTACAGGCTTACGAATGCTTTTTATTTTTCGTTCCCTTTTATGGCATAAAATTTGGAGATTGTTATCCCTTTGAGATGGACTAACACTGGTGCAATTGAAATCTTTAGTTTTACGTCCCACGGTTATGCCGGTTAGGCTAAAGGAGACGGTGACGATGAGAAATAAATGAAAGTGTGGGAGAAAATTGGAGTATCCCGAGCATAATGTTGCCCACCACAAAACTACTTTCGCGGTGTTTGAACCAAGGACCCCATACAGCAGAGCTGAACGCTTTACCACTGAGCCACCGTGCTCTCTACTGGTGCGAATGAGTTAGAAGTATTTGGTTCGAGCTAATGTGTTTGTATGACGTTACTGAACTGAGATTTTTAGCTTGCAGGTTATGATGGCTTGTTTCGTTCCCTTTTATGGCCATAAAATTACTAAAACAAGGTCTTAGATTTCTTTCTTGATCTATTACATTATGAATTTGTAGACCCCAGTAATAGTATAAATTAGTATTAGTATTAATATGAAACTCGAAAACTTTGGAGATTCTCCGTGGCTATCCGGTTAGCGTATGCGCCTTTAACGTGGGAGACCAGGGTTCGATTCCCGGAAAAAGCTCATGCGGTTTGGATTTCACTTTAATTAGTAGGTTCTATGCTCGCTGCTAAATGGGACGTTAAACTCAAAATCAACTTAACTCGAAAACTTTGGGAGGAATACTTGATTTTTGGTTAAGGCATAGTTTTCATTCACAGGACTTATGGAACTCGAACCATGATATTCAATTGTCAAAAAGTGTCCAGGAAAGGATACATTTATTTGAGACGCATAAAAGAGGGGGAGGTGCGATCCCGGACTTGGTTAACAATAATAATTTATACTGTATTCGTTTGTGGATTAAATAAAACTGTTGGAAAGACTTTAAAAGCTTCTTTGTGTATTGACTTATAATCATATGTTGAAAAAGAATCGTCAACTATATCGTGTTACATATGCTTACGTATTCGTTGTCACAGTAATGTTGGCATTGTTTGTTTGAACAAGTACGGTGTTCAATTGTCAAATAGTGTGTAAGGGTTTATTTTGAAAAGATATATTCATTCTTTGAGAAGGAGAAAAGGGATGAGATGATGTTATTTTGGACTGACTTAGTTCGTGTAATTTATATCTTAAATAACATTGACGGATTAGTTAAATTCGTCATTTCAAATTATTTTAGCCATTTTTTTTCCATGAGTGCAAACAGCGAATTGTTTCACGGTTAACCGTCAAACCTTATCCGGTTTTAACTATTCGATTAACAAATAAACAGTTTTTAACTATTCGATTAGCAAATAAAAGATTTTTTAACTATTCGATTAACAAATAAACGGTTTTAACTATTCGATGAACAAATAAACCGTTTTTAACAATTCGATTAAATTTTGAGTCCAAAAATTTCCAGTTATTACAAAAGTTCAAGTGAAAATTTGAAACTAAAATTTCTAGAACTCAAAAGTTTCAAATCCAAAAATTTGAACTGAAATTTTTGAATTAAAAAGTTTCAACCTGTCAAACTAAAAATTTTATAACTTGAAATTTTCATATCACAATTTTCGAACTAAAAAAGCTGAAACCAAATTTTAAAACTAGAAAGTTGAAACTAAAATTTTCGAGCAAAAAAACTTGAAATATTTTTAATTCAAAATTTCAAATCAAAGAAAAATATTCAAACTGAAATTTTAGAACTAAAAGTTTTTAAAACAAATTTTGAAAACTACAAATTTTCGAACAAAAAAGAAATAAAAAATTTCGATTTCTAATTTTTCAAACCAAACAATTTCACACTGAAATTTTCGAACTAGAAATGTAAACTAAAAATTTTCGAAACATGAAATCAAAATTTTCGAAGCAAAAGAAGTTGAAACCAATTTTTAGAACTAGAAAGTTGAAACTAAAGTTTTCGAACAAAAAAATGAAATGAAGATTATTTCAAACGAAAAAAGAATCAAACTGAAATTTTCGAATTAAAAGATTTAACCTGTCAAACAATAAAAAATATAACGAAATTTACAAATCAAATTTTTGAACCTAAAATTTCAAACCAAAATTCTCGAACTGAAAATTTAAAGTTTCGAACAAAAAATAATTCGAAATTTTCATACAAACTTTTTGAAAAAAATTAAGCAGATGTTTGAAAGTGATCACTTAATTAGATTACACCTTAGAAATAAACGGTTTACAACAACTGAAAGTTTTCGACTACATTTGCAATCTTAAAATTCAAAGTGTAAAATTAATGAATGGATTTCAAGGTCGAACTAGAAGTTAGAGGTAGGGATTAACCAATTTTGGGCAAAGGTAACTTTTCATCAATAACTATCCTCTATTCAAGTTTTATAGTCATAAAAGTTTATCATTTCAGATGACGAGAAAACCATAAAATTAAAAAAAAATAGCAATGATGATCTGTTTGGTCATAACTCATTTCATAAGGCATAACCATAGCCGTTTACTGATTTTAAAATTTTAATTGTCTTGAAGAAATATTCGGGACTAAGTTTTTGAGACGATGAACCGTTTGGTAAGCCATAGCCGAATCGAGACATTGATATTGCTTGAAATGAAGTTTAAACAAGTTTTATCTCATCTGCAGCTCTAGCTTACAAACCGTTGTAGTGAACTGTAATCTATTTGTTTTCAGATCAACGTCGATGTGATGAGCTAGTTGGCCATCCATAATCGGACTTTTTTTCGTATCATCTTGAAAGCACGCAAAGCTTCTTAGAACGGTTATAGGCGTTACGCTACGTGAAAACCCGAATCCCTACCACAGAACAAACATAAACGCATATTTTCAAGACCTTGAATCGAACCTGGGACCATTTTAAGAGGTCTGCTGGGTCGTTAGTAAGCCCCTGGCTCCATTCCATACATGAAAATTTAATTAAGGGGACAATATTAACAAACCTCAGAGCTATACGAATAAATATTATTTCTAGGACACCCAATAGTACACATTTTTTTTACTGAAATGAGCCCACGACTTATTTTATTTATCTTTTGTGTTCTGTTTTGTTTATGTAATGTAGTGAACCTGTTTGATGCTTCATTTATAATTTCATGTTCATATCGTATATCGAGTAAGAAAATGTTGTCTTAAAATGGGCCCCATTCAAACGGCGGGGAGCTTCCCTGGGAGGGCAGTTGCCCCTCCTGCCCCCCTTCACAAGTTACGGCCCTGGTATCATATGTTTATTAAAAGTGTTAGGTTTGCTGATTTATTAGTAGAAAAACGAGCCGGTTTAAAACCAAAAATGGTTTTGGTGAATTCAGTTAGTGACATAATTTAAAATGTTTTCCAAAATTGTGGTAAAAACAAATTAAACTGTAGAGTTGACTCGCGTGGCAGTTTATAAATTGTTCGAGCAGGGCCGCAACTAGGGGGGGGGCAGAGGGGGCACGTGCCCCGGGCGCGTGGTTGGAGGGTGCGCCGGAAAGAAGATATATCAATTGTTTTAAAAATCGCACCCTTTCCCTTGAGGAACTTATTCTAGAGGTTAAAAGAAATCAAAAGTTTACTTGGCCTTTTCCATGGGACCTCTTTTCGTTGATTTATATATATATATATATATATATATATATATATATATATATATATATATATATATATATATATAGAGAGAGAGAGAGAGAGAGAGAGAGAGAAAGAGAGTGAGTGAGTGAGTGAGTCTCATCTAAATAGGTGTAATGTCATACATTAAAAACCTAATATTGCATGCATTTGTTCCCTTGGGCGACCAAAGAGAATCCGCCTCCCTTTCCTTTTCCTACCACAAGGAGCTGTTTGTTTGTATAATTCCATTGAGAACAGCTCTGAAGTTTAAAACGCTGTTATCAATAGGGGCGGGGGCGAAAAGTTCCCGATTTTTGTTGCTTGCTGGTGGTTGAAGAGTTTAGCTCAGACGCGCCCCCTGTAATGTTACGCAATTGCTGTAATGTTTTTAAACTAGAGGGCAGTTTTGTGGCGGAAAAGATAATTTACACGCCTCGGTGTATTTAATTGTTTCTTGTACGCCTACCAAGAGATTTTGCGAGTGAAGGCTGTATGAAGCTTTATTTATTAGTTTTGCTTGAAAGCTTTTCGAGGCATTTTGAATTGTTATCTATCAGTCCAACTTATGCTTTATTATGCTTTATTGTTAATTTCAATCATTTTTTTACATTAATCGTGTATAATGTATAATATTTGCTACACATTAAATAATCTAAATATCTTGATCTATTTATTAATATTTTATGAAGCAATTTCTTTCATATTTAATGAACTTTCTAGTTAATGCACTGTAAAGAGAGATGCTTTGCTCGAATCAGTTTTTTCTATCACTTGTGTGCACCTTAGAGGTGCATATATACAGAAAGAGAAAGTATACAGAAAGGTGCCCAAAATGGGTACAGAAAGTGCTCAAGTTCGAGAGGTACACATAACAATATAGTGTGGAGTTCTTGTGTGCTTCATTGTTGATGGAAAGTTTTCTTCTTTTCTCCACATCAAAGAATTACACCGAAAAATTTACAGAAATAAAAATAAGCTTTTCATTGTTGCATTGTTATGTTCTCAATCATTTTGGATCGTAAATATTGGTTTTAAAAACATTTCTCATCAGAATTGGCATTTTGCAAACTCATTGACCATCTGATCAACACTCAAACTATAATGAGAAAACTTTGACGCTTAGGAACACCCGTGACATCAATAGTCGCACGGGCTACAGATGTAGCCCATGAAACTTTCAAGCAGAATAACAATGAGATCCTTTCGATTTTACGTTTGACCACACCCTAAACACGTAGAATGATAGTTGATAGATAGGTACACAGACACCCTTTGAGTTATCATCTCGAATTACTTTGCGGCAAGGAAAATAAAAACGATGGGCTACAATGGTAGCCCGCGCGCGTATTGGAGGGTTAAAGTACTTAAAAATCGATATAACTGGTTTCATTAAGAATGTTATTTACAGTTGCAATCCATAAGTGATGCTTTTCGACTAAACCTGGCGGGGGGGGGGGGGCGCCGAATTGTGTGTTTGTCCCGGGTGACAGAAACCCTAGTTGCGGGCCTGTGTTCGAGTGTCCAGCGTAGCTAGTACGTTCAGCTAGCACAATAATATAAGTACTTGCAACCCTAACTGTAGCCGATGACAAAAGAAAAAGCATGACGCAAGTAAGATTGTCAAATTTACTCTCACTTAAATATCAGAGTATCGAAAAACTTTTTAAAATGTAGAAACTTTTGCAGCAGATAAACAAAGAAAGTAAGACAGATTGTTAGAATAACAATAGAGGTATGCAAACTCATTCTTTATCAGTTAAACTTCTTACGATAGGGTAAGTTTGGCAACATGAGCTCAGTTGTTGCCACGTCGCTCGTCGTCGGAAGCGCTACGCATGACAGTTTAGATTCATTTTGATCTGTGCTAGTTCAGTGAATTTTTGGTGCGCGTATCATCTGCTTTGTTTTATTTTGTATATTTTTCTTGTTATAGTTACTTCGTGTGTTATCTATTTTATTATTAGTGTTGTTATTAGTTAATTTGTGTTTAACTGCTACAGTGCTGTTCTTTTTAAGAGAATGACTGAAAATTCCCCATATTGTTATAAGAAGCAAAGAAAAAAAGGGAAACCTCTTTCTACTGGTGAGAAAACAATGTTATTAAACGTGTATTCATATTTTCGAAACCAGGCAATGAAGGGGGTTATTGAAACTGTTTCAGAAGCAATGAGGAAGACCTCTGAAGAAACATTAGTGGGAATCACAACTATATCGAAAGTGCGTCAGGAATTCCATCGCACTAAAGGAAAAGTTTCTACTCCACGCAAGAAAAGACCAAGCGACAATAAAAATACAAGGCTGGAGAAATATGACTCTTTTACCCAAGCAGCAATACGCCGCAAAATTCATAAAATGTATAGGGACAATGAGGTTCCTTCTTTGCGGAAAATTCATCGTATTATTGCAGAGGACGACGACCTGCCTACTTTATCATTATCGACGTTGCATCGCCTTCTACTTGACATGGGATTTAGCTTTATGTCTCGTAAGCGTCGATCTCTGTTGATTGAGAGAGAGGACATTATCGCATGGAGGCATCAATATTTGAAGAATATGAAGCAACGGAGGCAAGAAGGTAAGTGCATTGTTTATACTGACGAAACCTGGGTCAACGCTGGTCACACAAAGTCAAAGGCATCTCATGATACTACTATCAAAACAGCTAACCAAGCTTGGAGAGAAGGTTTGTCCTCAGGCGTCAAGGCTAGTGCTCTCAACGGGTCGGGTCGGGTCGGGTTGAAGACTGACCCGACCCGACCCGTGACCCGAATTGACTGACCCGACCCGACCCGACTGACCCGAACCGTGATCCGACCTGATTGACCCGACCCGACAACCCGACCCGATAACCCGACCCGATTGACCCGACCAGATTGACCCGACCCGACAACCCGACCCGAATAACCTGACCCGACAACCCGACCCGAGCTGACCCGATTGACCCGACCCGATAACCCGACCCGAATAACCCGACCCGACCCGACAACCCGACCCGATAACCCGACCCGAGCTGACCCGACTGACCCGACCCGACAACCCGACCCGAGTGGACCTGACCCGACCCGACCCGTAACCCGACCCGAGCTGACCCGATCCGAGTCGGGTCGGGTCGGGTCACGGGTCGGGTCGGGTCAACCCGATCCGTTTGAGAGCACTATGGTCACAACACTGGGTGAACACCAAAATGCACTCCCATTGGGAATTGAACCCGGACCACGTGTACCGAAGTCTTACACGTTAACCACTAGCTAGATCAAGCGGGGATTTGTATATGCATCTTAATGAATATTTGGCACTTTTGAGGTTTGGTTATTTCTTTTTATAACTGATACCAATGTCCGACGTGGGAGAAATTTATTTTTATTTTTATTTTATGTATTTATTTATTTATTTATTTATTTTTATTTTATTTTTTTTCTTTAGTTCTATGTGACGAAATTTTTCTTCAAGGTCAGTGTTCTCACCTGCTGGGACGGCAGGGCGTCTTCTCGGAAGGCAGTAGCAAGAGTCTCTTGGTGGAGACAAAAGGAAATCGTTTATCTACAATGATAAGGGTTGAGGAAACAGGAGAACACCTGTGATTTTTTCCAACCCTTCAACTTTCATTCCAAAATAGGTTCTTATGATTCCTGGACCCGTACCACTTTGATTTTTCTTTCTCGGTAATTAAAACGTATTTTACAGTATATATAGTTGCACGTAAGAAGATACATAATATGAATTTAAAAATACAGGTTGATATTTAATTATAAAGTACTAATTTTATTTCATCACTTTCAGCCCAACAAATGAAATTCAAACAATTCGCTCCCTAGGTCTTGGTCATCAATACTGCGTCTTATTCTTTGTCTTGCAGTCAAGTCTTGGTCCTGCATTTCGTAGTCTTGCTGATCTTTCATGCTATACAAGAGCCAAGAATGCTCACCTCATCGGTACAAATGAAGACCAAGTGTGATTTTGATTATGGTATTTTATACTATACGGAAAGCTAGAAAATACGCTCATCGCTACTTGGTGATCATCAAAACAAGGCCAAGAGCAAGATTACTATGCAATTCGTCTTGCATATCCAATCTTTATCTTGTTCTTGTATCGATGTCCTTGGGCTTGGTGAAATAAAATGAAATATTCACTTTAAGCAGGGGTGTAGCCAGCAGGTTCGTGTAGGAAGGGCCCGTCGTTTTTGACGGGGGGGGGGGGCGGCTACAATGTACAAAGCAAAAAATGTGTTGCTGCTAGTGTTTTTCAGGCCTAAAAGAAAGGAAAATTTTGGTTTCCTTCTGGAAAACTAAAAACACTATTTTATCTTATTTATTATTATTATTATTATTATTATTATTATTATTATTATTATTATTATTATTATTATTATTATTATCCATAAATTATATTCAAGATAGTTTTTATTATGCTTAATCAAGAACTACTGCCCGGGACCAAACGCTATACTTTTGTGCATAACTATAAAGATAACCAGAAAGTTCTGTCCCTTTTCGTGGAGGTCTGTGTTCAATTGGACCTCACACCGTGAGTTGAATGCGAGTGGAGATAAGGCGAACGTCAGTTGTTGGTGTGGGTATATCCAACATACTACCTGGTTGTGGCAATTCAGATACACAGTGAACTTGCGTAAAGACAGAGGGAACATGGGACATCCACAGAGCGTCATAAGAGCATGTATGCTGAACGAGTTCAAATGGAGGTCAAACGCCGCTGTAGCGGGACAGAAAATATGCCAAGCCTTTGTTGAGGGTGTCGTGACGACGCGGACAGTACAGCGATGGTTTAACCAGTTTAAGGACGATGACCAAACACCCGAAAACACCACATGCCAGAAGACCAACACATGTACGTACAAAGAGGAACTGGGACTACAATTCAGTGTGTGGAGAAACCATTCGGCAGCACATCCATCAAGTTGGGAAGCACTACAAGTTGGGTCTCACATGTTTTGACTCCGGGCCAGAAGGCAACGCGGCAGTCGCATGGGTTTATTTACTGTTTCGGAGCCATTTCTGGACAGGGCGTTGACATGTGATAAAAAGTGGGTCCTATACGAAGCTCCACGGCGCCGTCATCATTGGTTAGCATTGGTTAGCAATCCCATGAAACGATTTCAAAACAGCCGAAACCAGCACTGTACCAGAAGAAGGTCCTTCTGTGTGTTTGGTGCATCGTGCATCGGGAACTGCTACCAGCTGGTCAGAGTATCAATGCAACTGTGTAGTGTCAGCAGTTGAGCTGTGCTCAACAAAAACTCAAAACTCTGGAGCCATCACTCCTGAATTGCAAATGGGTCCTCGTTTACGGGACAACGCTAAGTCCCACGTGGCTAGGATGACTCAGGACACCATTCTCCGCCTTGGATGGGAAACAATATTGCAACCACTATATTCCCCGGGTATTGCACCGTCCGATTATTACCTGCTCCATTCTTTGGACAATCACCTTAGAGGCCGCCAATTCAAATCCCTAGTAAAAGTCCAAAATGCACCTGATACCTTCTTCGTTTCACGGCCCACCAACTTGTACCGCGAATTCCATAGCCTTCCAGAACGTTTTCAGAAGGTCGTCGATGTTGATGGGGACTATTTTTGATCTTCCAGGTTAGGTGACGTATCGATGTTCGAATGTGGTGGGTGAAAAAGCAACAAAACTTTTCTTGGTTACCTTTTTATTTAAATTTAAGACCTTGTATACAGAACCTATGTACACGAGATTGATTTTCTTTAAATTTCACTTAATTTCTTTATAGTTTCCTGACAAAAATATTTATTTATTATTCGTGACTAAAAAAAAAAAACAATTATTTTATTACACTGAGTAGAAATAAAAGAGAGCGAATGAAATCCAAACTGAATAAAAACATTGTTTCTCACCAAATTTTCCATTCTCTGTCTTTTAAAATACTTGTTAAAGCATATAAAAATATAATGTACTTACAAATCAGTTTAGTACCTTTGTTTTATGGCTGTATTTATAATACCTTGTTAAAATGTTTGTCTTTAAACTGTCAAATATAAATCGCAGTAAATTGTGTAATCTGCTGTCACAAAAATGTATCCTATTTTTCGATCGGTATGGAAAAACAATATTTCTCCATACTATTTTACCGTAAATTATTCATTGTCAATAACTTTGTTACTTTTAAATGAAGGAAGCGAGATAATTTTACTATGATGTTTTTAAAGCTGGTCATTTGAGGGGGGCAGGAAACCATTTGGGGGGCCTGGACACGATGGTTCCCGCTTGGCTACACCCCTGAGTTTAAGGTCCCTCGATTCTGCTTCGAGGCTAAGGGATATGATGACCATGAGAAATGAATGAAATGGTGGAATGAAGAAAGTGGGAGGAAACAGAAGAACCCAGAGAAAACCCACTACACGGCGTTTCTCCACCACAAAGCCTACTTAACACAAGCTGGGATCGAACCATGGACACCATGCACCAGAGATGAATTCTCTACCACTGAGCTACCGCGGCCCTGCTTGGGCTTGGTTGTCCATATCCAATCTTTCTTTTGGCCTTGCTTAAACAACTTCTAGTTTTGTTCTAAATCCAGACTCCATATTTGCGTATATATTAATATTACAGTCGATTGGTAAAATCAATCTTCCACATTTAAAAATTAAAGTACACACAAGTACAAAAATAAGCATTTACCATAAAAACACTAGCTGCAAGTGTTCAAAATACATTTATGGCTTCTATAAAATCATTTGAAAATTGCTATTTTTAATTAGGCAGCTAGTGTAAAACAGCAGTTTTCGACTCCAGCCGAGTTTAAGCTCAACCTAAACTTAGTTGACCAAAGTGAACTGACCCGACCCGACAACCCGACCCGACTGACCCGACCCGATAACCCGACCCGACTGACCCGACCCGATAACCCGACCGAGCTGACCCGACCCGACAACCCGACCCGACAACCCGACCCGACAACCCGACCCGACAACCCGACCCGAGCTGACCCGACCCGATAACCCGACCCGAGCTGACCCGACTGACCCGACCCGACAACCCGACCCGAGCTGACCTGACCCGTAACTCGACCCGAGCTGACCCGACTGACCCGACCCGACAACCCGACCCGAGTGACCCGACCCGATAACCCGACCCGAGCTGACCCGACTGACCCGAGCTGACCTGACCCGACCCGACCCGTTTGAGAGCACTAGTCAAGGCACCTTCTGGAAAGGGGGGAGGGTAATAGTTATTCATGCAATGACTGAGAGTGGGTTAATTCCTGGAGCTGACCTCGTTTTTCGCGGCACAAAAACAGGTGATTATCACGGAGAATTAGATTCAGCAAAATATGAACAATATTTCCAAGAAAAACTCCTTCCGAATGTACCACCAAATTCCGTGATTGTAATTGACAATGCTCCCACACACTCAGTAAAGGACGAAAAAATCCCAACGAAATCATGTAGTAAAAAAGAAATTGTGGAGTAGTTAAAAACTAAAGGTGTTGAATGTGATTCAAACTGGAACAAATTTGATGTAATAGAAATGTTAAATAAGGTTGCTTCTAATATAGAAGTCTCCTATAGAATAGACCGTATTGCAAAGGAAGCCGGACATGAAGTACTTCGTCTGCCCCCTTATCATTGTGAACTCTCTCCTATTGAACTTGTGTGGAGTAAAGTTAAGGGCCATGTTGCTTCAGAAAATAAAACATTTAAATTGTCTGACGTTCAGATTTTGCTCGAGGAAGGGATAAAAAAAATAGTTCAGAAGACTGTAAAAACTATTTTGAACACTTTAAAAATATTGAGAAAGAAATGTGGGATGCAGATGGACTGATCGAAATTGTACATGACAGACTCATTATAGATTTAAATAGTGATTCAGAAAGTGAAAGTGACGAAGAAGCAGCCAACAGTTTCAATGAAGATCAGGACATGGACCTGGATGAAGACGATTTGGGTGTTTCTTATCTCCGAGAGTAAATTACGTATGGTAAGTACTTACACTTCTTCTTCTTCTTCTTCTTTTATTATTATTATTATTATTATTATTATTATTATTATTATTATTATTATTATTATTATTATTATTATTGAGTCGCTTACCGCTGCGCTGTTTTGTTTATGTTCTTCTCTCTCTCTCTCTCTCTCTCTCTCTCTCTCTCAAATCGGCCTCCTCATACTCATTATAAGTGGCAACGTCGCGCTCGTTGAACGTCATTTCCGTTTTATATTCTTCATAAGGTGAAACAGAGAATAGTAAATCCACTTCCCCATGTTAAAATATAGGAGCTCGCTGCCATATGCTCAATGTTACTGCTTCCAGTGGCAACGCTCGCTGCCACTAGAAATGTAGATCTCTTTCTTTCTTTCAGTTTTTTAATTGTTTTTTTTAAAGAAATGCATCAATACTCTTTTGCACTCAAGAGCAAAGGTTTATTTTTTACTGATACACTACTTTAATACTTAAAAATATTTTTAGTATTAAAAAAAATCCGGTTGCACAACCATGCAACATATAGTACTAGCCGCCGCTGACAGGACTAGCTCTGGAGAGTAATGCTCCCGGAAGTAGGAACGAAAAACACGGTTCTGATTGGTTGGCGTTATCTATGTCTTGCCACGTTGCATTCAAATAGCAGAATTCAGACGATTGTTGTCGGTCCTCGTGGCCGAGTGGACACAGTCTGTGTGTGGTTGCTGAAGTGTGTGGATGCCTCTGCGCGCTGTGCAATAGGGCAGGCTTTTCTGTGACTTTCGTGCTGTAAACATATCACATTATCTACTTTAATAGATATATCGACAGAATATCTATTTATTTGCATAAACTCTTGTTTTGCAACAGTAGGAGAGAAACACAGTTATGAATAAAAAGGTAAGGCAAAATACAGTTAAATTTTCATTTGATAGTCAGACAATGAGTGTTCGACCAAAACCTTTTGAAGTTCATGTTTGGTTAGCAGATGTTGTCAAGTTACATATTGATCAAATTGAGGGCTTGCATTTAAATAGTGATGAGTATGGTATATATGTCAAATTTATATCCCAAAGTGCTGTGGACAATATTTTACGGACCTTGCCGGATAAGTTACCTTTCAAGCATGAAGACGGCACTGTAAGTGACGTGTTCATAACGAGTGCGAATGAGGATGTAACAAAAGTTAAAATAGTCAATTTGCCTATGGAAGTTGAAAATCCATCAATCAGTGCTGAATTATGTAAGTACGGAAACATTAAAACAATTGTGGAAGAACAGTGGTCAGAAAAATTTCTATTTCCTGTAAATAATGGGAATAGACTAGTGTACATGGAAATCAAACAGCATATCCCCTCCCGACTTTTAGTCAATGGTCATCGTGCAACAGTATCTTACTATGGCCAGCCACCAACATGTTTTTTGTGTGGTTCAGACCAACATCTTGTATATAGTTGTTTATTGAACAAAAACCGTCAAAAAAGGGAACCGTCCCACAATACGACATTACATGATTTATTAGCAGAGCAAACGATACAAACTAGTAAAAGCGATATTGCAACCGTAATAAAAGAGCCGACTGGTGCATCCAGCTCTGTAAGTGCATGCATTAGTGCTGACGAAAAAGGTAGACTTACTCTAACACAGGCACATGCAATAAATCAAGATCATGTCCTTGCTGACTCAGTTTCCGACTTTGCTCAGTACCTTATGGAACCAACAAGCATTAACCCTTCAAGAACAAATACATGAACAGAGTACAAGCACAAGAACAAAACACGTACATACTGCCGTTCGTTCTAACACTGAGGTCTCCAATCAAAGTGATGTTTTTGCCGAGAACGTTTCACAGGAACAACCCGGTTCAGCTGACGCAAAGTCAGCAAATGTGCACGAGGCGACTATTAGTGCGGGAAATATGAACAAAACTGGTGTTGTCTCCAAGCTACGAGATGGGGAAGAAAACGGTACACCATCATCATGTTCAACGAAGAAAAAGAAAAGGAAGGTCAGCCAAAGAAAAAGTCAGACTGGCAATCAACAAGACCTCTTACAGAGCAAAGAATCAGAAAAAGTACAGGATGATTCTAATATGAATGAGCCTTCAAGATAGTTTTTTCTTACTTTTGTCTATTTTACTGCGGTTCCATGACATGTATCAATAATGTTCGTTTCTACTTCAGTCCATTTACATGCAAAAAACATGGAAAGAGTTTACATTTCTGGATCTACTAGGTCAAATTAAATATATACGTATGTATGCACCCATATATATGCAGCTATATTTACTAACTAAAAAGTAATGAATATTGTAGTTCCCAATGCCAGGCGTATATGTACATTAAATATCAATGCTTTTACAAGTTCTATAAGAAAACGAGCACTGATGGATTTTATTAAAATCCATCATTTCGATATTCTGAGTTTACAGGAAGTTGTGTTTTCGGAATTCGATTTTTTACAAAATTACAATGCATATGTGAATATTGGGTTAGATGGGAGAGGTACTGCCTTTGTAATAAAAAAAGGAATATCGGTAGACAAAGTGCATCGAATTATTTCAGGGAGAGGTATCAGTGTGGTGTGTGATAATGTCCTGTATATTAATGTGTATAGTCCTTCTGGAACGACGAAAAGGATTGAACGTGAAACCTTTTTAATGAAGACCTTATACCACTAATACCACCAACAGCGACCAATATTGTGTTAAGTGGCGATTTTAGCAGTGTCTTGAGAAAAGAAGATACAACAGGACAATTTAATAAATGTCATGCATTGGTCAATATAGTGCGACAACTACAGCTACACGATGTTTGGATTAATCAATATACACATATTGAATATACGTACATAACTTCGACAGTTAAATCACATCTTGACCGAATGTATGTCTCCCAACAAATATTACATAATGTATGCTCACTTTCAATTGTTTCGACCTCCTTTTCTGATCATGCAGCGGTCTCCCTAATATTAAAAGTTCAAGGTATTACACGTAAGACATATGGACGCTCGTATTGGAAACTGAATGAACAGCTTTTGTTTTTCGGCGATACAAAGCTGCTATTTAATGAAAAATGGAAGTATCGGTGTACACAACAAAAATATTTTCCTACATTAAACGCTTGGTGGGTGCACTATACAAAAGAAAAAATTAGGAAGTTTTTTCAATGGATGGGTACCGAAAGACAACGGGGCAGTAGAAACACTTTATAATTTTTATATAATGTATTAAATGATTTGTGAAAATCTAATGCGACTCCCCAGAACTATTGGCGTGTAAAAGAAATAAAAGCAAAAATTCTAATAAAACAAAGGCAATACTTCGATACCTATCAACATAATATGCAAACTGCCGATTTATTGACCAATGAACGCATGACACTCTATCATGTAGTTCGAACACTCAAACGGAAAAACAATAATTTTATAGACTATATAACCACAGTTGATGGGAGAAAAATAACAGCGTTTTCAGAGCTTATGACTCAATTTCAGGAATTTTATATAGATCTTTTTACAGCCAACCAGGCGAAAGATCATGAATGGCCTTTCTTTTTTGATAACTTAACAGGTTCATTGTCAGATATTGATAACAACAGTTTGATTGCACCCATTTCAAAAGAAGAATTGTTCACTGAAATTAAATCTACAAGTAAGCATACCACCCCTGGTAAAGATGGAAATATTTATATGTTTTACAAAAAATATTGGGATTTCATTGGAGACGTCTTCACAAAAATTAGTAACGAAATATTCGAACATGGCAATGTGCTTCAAAACGACGGGATAATAATTATGATTCCCAAAAAGGGAACGTCTGGACACATTCAAAATTTTAGACCTATTACGCTTTTAAACACAGACATCAAGATAATCACTAAAGTTTATAAACCTCGCATCAGCCTCTTTGTCGACAAAATATTAGGCGACAATCAAACAGCCTTCTCTAGAGAAAAGAATATTTATTATGCACTAAGTACCATCCGTGACATCATTGCATATTTTCCTTTTCGGAAAGTGCCAGCATGTTTACTGTCTGTAAATTTTCAAAAAGCGTTTGACTTATTGGAACATGATTATTTGTATGCCGTTTTAGCTGCTTATAACATCGCCCCACGATTCATTAAAAACATACAAGATCTATATACAAACGCTACCTCCCAGTTACAAATTAATGGCCACTTAAGCACACAAATTAAAATTCAGAGAGGGATCCTTCAAGGATGCCCTTTGACTATGCTACTTTTTGGACTAGCAATAGAACCATTATTACGAACGCTGATTTGCTACAAGGAAGCCAATCTTCATGATTTCCGCACTATAACTTTGGTAGCCTTTGCAGATGTCACGGTAACATGTACTACTAATGAACAAATGATACATGTACAACGTACTTTAACAAGATATTGTTCTGCGAGTGGCAATAAAATAAACTTAAACAAAAGTAAATGCATGATGTTTAATAATTGGTCATGGAGAGCTATGACATCAAATCTTGTGCAATACGATTCGGAACAAAAACTGAAAATTCTAGGACTTACGTTTACTTGTGGAGAAGACGATCACGAGAATGCTATTTGGACTCCAATTGTTAATGCAATTAGACATGATAGTTCAATAGTTCGGTATCGAAATTTAAATCTTGTTCAGCGTATTTGGTACGTGAACACGTATATCTGTTCAAAGCTATGGTATGCTGCACAAATTTATCAAATTTCAGATACATATGTTAAGAAACTTCAGTCAGTGATCGGATGGTTTATTTGGACAGGATGCTATTTTAGAAATGCAAAATAAATTATGATGAATGATTACAATCTAGGAGTGTTAAAACTAATTAATATAGATCTTAAATGTAAAGTTTTACTTCTCATGCGCGCCTACACCTTGTTTCATCTTGATGATACACATACAAGTCAATGGCTACGTTGCTGGACACCACAATTACCTGCCCCAAATCCACCAAATTATGATTACGTAAAACATAGCCCAAAATATATGCAAACAATTATACTTGAATGGAGTTATTTACCCACGGAAGTACCTGGAATATATCAGACTTCAAACATTTTATATAAGTTTCTCTTGGACAGATGTACTACCAAACATGTACCAAGGGTAGTCACAAGAAATCCATGTAGACATTGGTCCCAAATATGGTCTAATTTGCATTGTACCTTTTCGACATCTCAGGTGAAAAATTTTTGGTATATGGTTATACATGATTTATTCCCGACAAAAAACGCCTATCCGAGATACAACGTTCCAAATCAAGTGCCTGTGGAAAATGTGGAGATGATGATACATTGATACATAGACTTACAAGTGTAATACCGTTAAGGACATTTGGATACAACTTGTAACGATGCTAGCGTTAATATGTCTTACATCCCCCAATGGTATTTTGCCTGAAATAATTATTTATCCTGACTACAAGTACTATCCGAAATCTAAAAATAACACTGTATCATGGCTAATAGCCAATACTCTTTGGTATATTGACAGCTATAGATCTTTCCTCACAGTGGAAGATTACATGGATTTTTTGAGAAGAACAAGATGGAAGACGTGTCAGTTTTTGGAGGAAAACAAAACGTTTGAAAACATTCTTAAGGTGGTATTGGACAAGTAGGATAAAACCATCACTTTATTTCTTCACTTTGATGATCAGACATGTTTGTTCTCCATTGTAAATCTACTCTGTAACACCATGTATATAGGAAAATAAAGTGACTATTTTTAAAAAAGTGGGCTAGCGCTATATGCTAGTAACGAAAATCTCTTTTGGCTTGAGTTCAAACACGGCCCGAGGAAAGATTTTTTAACATTTTTTAAATATTTTTAACACTTTTTAAATTAAAATAATACGAAAATAATACTCAAAAACGTGATTTACTTACTTTTGTGCAGCTAATAGTAGTAGTAGTAGGAACGGGTTAGAAGCCCACAGCGCTCGTTTAGTTGCCCTTGTATTCCATGATATAAGGCTCGTTTTGTCCCCCTTGTACAGTCAGCGACAGTAATAAGTGGAGGTTGGATACATAAGAAATGATAGCTTTTTCCAGTAGCAGAATAGTTTCACTCTGCCTGAGAGTTGGACAACCAACATGACAGATATACATGCCCGAAAACATAACAGCCACGATATTCCTTCATTTGGAGGAAAAAGTATTACTATCTGAGAGCATCACTTAGAGAAACAACCACGAGAGAAATCTCCATAAATTCCATTCACATTAAGTTCAAAAGATAGGAATTAATGCAAAGAAAACGAAAAGGATAATACGCTTCATGCAGAAACCGAAAAAGTACGGAAAGCTAAACAAAATGAGAAAAGTAGGAAAGATGGAAAGGAAAGAGCAAAAGACATGGGAATAAATTAAATTTTAACACTTAAGGATAAACAGTGTCCGTCTTTCCCCCTGCCCCCATCTTGGGTTTTCTCCCTTCATAGGATAAATCTCTTTCAGTATCAAACACGAACATCATTTATAGTGTTTAATTCCTTGAAAAATTTTAATTCAGCCTAGGCCGACACTCGAACCCAAGACCCTTAGAATGACAGTCTCCCGCGGTATCCACTTACCTACACTGGTTCTATCTACTGCGTTTATAAATCAGCTATTACCCGCGCTGTTATCAAACGTGTTAAATCAGCCATTGTCGGTGAGCCACCCCAGTTCCATTTGAAGTTTAAATTTTCTTTACCTCACTTAGCCATCTATGGGTAGCAATCCCCTTGCTTTCATAAAAAGCATTTGAGTAGTAGAAAATGGATCAATCTGGAACAGACCTGGAACAGTATAGGCCAACTCAGGAGCCCCTGGGAAATCGAGAACCTTGAACCGTCGACCCATGGTCTTTTACGACCTCCATTTTAGGAGTGTAATTGTTCCCTTTTATGAGCACTTCTTAGGGGGTGTACTCGTTCTCTTTTATGAGTACATTTTAAGGGGTGGACTCGTTCCCTTTTATGATCACTTTTTCAACCGCTTAGCAGAGACTACGAACACATAGCAGATAATACATAAGACTACGAACACATAGAAGAGCAGAGAATACAGAACTCATTCCCTTTTATGAGCAGTTTTTAAGGGATGTATTCGTTCTATTTTAAGATCACTTTTTCAACCCTTATTTGAACATTTTTTCATAGCAGAGAATACCGAACACACAGCAGAGCAGATAATACATAAGACTTCGTAACATGGCAGGGATGTATTCATTCTCTTTTATGAGCACTTTTTAAGGGGTGTACTCGTTCTCTTTTATGAGTTTATTTTCCAACCCTATTTTAACATAGCAGAAATTACATAAGACTACGAACATAGCAGAGCTAATAAAAGAGTATGGCTTATTTTCCAAACCTTATTTTAACATAACACTTCGTTCCCTTCTATGATCCCATTTTAGGGGGTGTATTTGTTCTCCTTTTTTAGCATTTTTTCAACCCCTATTTTAACGTAGCAAAAATCACACAGAGAATACGAACATAACAGATCGATAACACATTTTCCAACCGTCTATTTAGCATAGCACATATTACATAAGACTATGTAACATAGCAGAGCTAATAAAAGAGTATGACTTATTTTCCAACCCTATTTTAACATAGCAGAAATTTTATAACACTTCGTTCCCTTTTATGAGCCCTTTTTAGGGGTGTATTCGTTCTCTTTTATGAGCCTATTTTTCCACCCCTATTTGAACATAGTCCATTTTAGGGATGGACTCATTCTCTTTTATGAGCATCGTTTCCAACCCCTATTCGAACACAGCAAAAACTAGAGAATAATGGGGATGTACTTGTTCCTTTTTTAACCCCTATTGTGGACACCCCTATTTCCCACAGAGGCTACGGACATAGCAGATTACATAGTAAAGGGGATGTACTCGTTCCAACATAGCAGAGAATGAACATAGCAAAGAATTCTTTTTACCTGTGTCTTATAGTTTATGTGGGATACGCCCTTTCTATGACAACTTTAACCGATTTAGATGAAACTCGACATATGGGGGTTTTCGGACATGCTGATCACGAATACTATTTCAATTTTTACCTGGCTCTTATAGTTTGTGGGATACGCCCTTTGTATGACACTTAAAACCCAATCACTCGTAAACGAAGCAACATTTTGAGGTGGTGTTTCCACATTTAGTAATTGGTTACCAGCAACTACATGTTCCAAAAATACTGACCATCGAGGTCAAAAGTCAAAATCATTAAAACCCAATAACTCGAAAATGGAGTCACATTTAGTAATTGGTCACCAACAACTACAAGTTCCAAAAATACTGACCATCGAGGTCAAAGGTCAAAATACTTAAAACCTAATAACTCGAAAACGGAACCAAATATAGAGGTGCTGTTTACACCCCTAGTAATTGGTCATCAACTACCGTTTGACCCAAAAGTACTGACCATCGAGGTCAAAGGTCAAAATACTTAAGCCTTAATAACTACTAAACGGAGTCACATACTGAGATGCTGTTTCCACATTTAGTAATAGGTCATCAACTACCATTTGACCCAAAAGTACTGACCATCGAGGTCAAAGGTCAAAATACTTAAAACCCAATAACTCGAAAACGGAGCCACATATTGAGGTGGTGTTTTCAACTACTACATGTCCCAAAAGTACTGACGATCGAGGTCAAATGTCAAATATTTAAGCTTTAATAACTACTAAACGGAGTCACATACTGAGGTGCTGTTTCCACATTTAGCAATAGGTCATCAGGTACTACATGTCCCAAAATTAGTGGCCATCGAGGTCAACGGTAGAATATTTAAGCCTTAATAACTTTAAACAAAGCCTGTGTGACCTATTCAGTTTTGTACCAAGCAGAGAGAAGTGAAGAATGAATAAATATGACTGGCTTACTTCGAGAAAGAAAGCAAAGATATGCCATTTTAACTAGTTGAGAGTTTTAAATCATCTTGTACTATTTAAACAAACGAAAGGATAAATTTGAATGACCTATTCAATTTTGTACCAACGAGAAATGCCATTTTATATAGCTCAGAATTTTATATCATTTTGTACTTCAAGAAAAGTGATCTTGTTCGGTTATGCGAAGAAGATGTAATTCCGTCCATGTATCAGTAGTATTACTTACCATTACTTATATCGCCATCGATCAAGGATCGCCTCCCAGAACCAGATATTGACGAATCTGATGAGTCTGATTGTATTGAGTGAAAACCAGGGCTATGACAGTGACAATATTATATTTTTTGTGGTTTGTTACAAGAAACTGCAACACCTACAAAATGTATAGAACAGCTATGGATACCCTTACTTTGAAAGCACTGTTTTCTTTATAATCTCACATAAAACGTTCTGAACATACAATACCGTATGATATTTTGTTTTAAAATTAACAGGTTTAAATTTATCCTCTAGACATTTTGTTATTCTTAAAGCAAAATTGGCTTAACTGATTTTATCAGCTTCACCATTATGACATTATTGGAGCCAAAAATTCGTAACTGAATTTATCTACAATTTATTCAAATTTACTTTCACTTCTCGGGACTCAAAATAAGTTTCTATGTTCTATTTCCTAAACTTGAATTGTACCTTAAATATAGTTTTCAAAGGAAAACATATTAAGAAGATATTGTGAAAAGGAAAATAGCCACATTTTAAAACTCGATTTTCTCTAAACTAATAAAATTGCAGTTACGCCTCTTTGGCGCTCAACCATCGATTTGTGCTAACCAGAAAAAACGAAGAAGGACCATTTTAACTAACTCAGACTTTTATACCATTTTGTGCCATTTAAAGAAATGAATATATACGAATACACACGGATGTCCTATTTTTTAGTAGCAACGAGTAAAAAGCGAAGAATGACCATTTTATCTGGCTCAGCCTGATATACCATTTGAGCTACTCAAACACATTTGAGTGGCCTATTGAATTTTGTACCAACGAGAAATCTCATTTCCAGGCCATGTTTTACTATTTAAACAAACGAAGGGATAAATTTGAGAAAGCGAACATGCATCATTTTAACTAACTCAATTTTATATCATTTTGTAATACTCAAATAAACGAAGAAATATATTTGGATGGATTATTTAGTTTTGTACCAAGCAGAAAAAGGAAAGAATTAACACTTTGTACTAAGAAAGTAAACAAAGGTATAAATTTGTACTGACCAGAAAAGGCGAAGGAGGATCAGCATTCTATAGTTTTTGTGCCATTTAAAAAATAATAAATTTATTGAGGTGTCCTATTTCCTTTTGTACCAAAAGCCAAAAAGGACCATTTTTAACAGGCTTAGAATTTTATACCTTTTTGTAATATTTCAACAAACGAAGGGATAAATTTGTACCAAACAAAAAAGCAAGGAAATGCCATTTAACTAACTAATAATAATTTTTGTGCTAACCAGAAAAAGCGAAGAAATGCCTTTTTAACTAGCTCAGAATTTCTTGACCATGTTGTACTATTTAAAGAAGCGAAGGGATAAATTTGGGAGACCAATTCAATTTTTCACCAACGAGAAATACCATTTTAACTAGCTCAGAATGCCTATAACTTTTTGTACTATTTAAACAAACAAAGGAATAAATTTTTACTAACCAGAAAAAGCGAAGAGTGACTATTTTTAACTGGTTCAAAAAGCGAAAATGGACTCAGAAGTTATGTATAACCTTTGTACTGCTCAAATAAACGAACGAATAAATTTGGGTGTTCTACTTTTATACCAACGAGAAATGCCAGTTTAACCAACTCAGCATTTTATACCATTTTGAAATTTTTAATAAACAAAGGAATATACTTGTACTAACCAGAAAAACCAAAAAAGACTTTCGTACCACTCCAATTAACAAAAGAATAAATTTAGGTTTTCTACGTTTTATACCCACAAGAAAAAAAATAACATCCATTTTAACTAGCTGAGTATTTTATACCATTTTGTACTATTTAAATAAACAAAAGGCTAAATTTGTACTAACAAGAAAAAGCTAAAAAAGACCATTTTAACTGACTCAGAAGTTCTATACCATTTTGTACTATTTACGAAGGGATAACTTTTGAATGAGCATTTTAACTAACTCAGAATTTTATAACATTTTATAATACTCAAATAAACGAAGAAATAAATTTGGATGGAGTAGTTAGTTTTGTACCAAGCAGAAAAAAGGGAAAGAATTAATATTTTGTGCTAAACAAACAAACAAAGGAATCCAGATTAGGCGAAGAAGGATCATTTTAACTACCTCAGCACTTTATATCTTTTTGTGCTATTCAAATAATCGAAGGAATAAATGTAATTGGTCTATTTTTTTTGTACCAATTAGAAGAAAAACAAAGAAAGTTCAATATTTTATACTTTTTGTGCCATTTAAGAAATGAATAAAAATATTGGAGTATCAACGAGAAAAAAGCAAAGATATGCCATTTTTAACTGGCTTACAATTTTATACCTTTTGTAAAATTTGTACAAAACAAAAAAGCAAAGATATATCATTTAACTAGCTAATAATTTTTGTGCTATACAAATAAACAAAGGAATAAATTTGTACTAACCAGAAAGAAGCGAAGAAAGACCATTTTAAATAGCTCAGAATGTTACACATTTTCGTACTACTCAAATCAACGAAGCAATAAATTTGAGTGACTTATTTACTTTTGTACCAACGAGAAATGACATTTTAACTAACTGAGAATTTTATACCTTTTGTATTATGCCATTAAAGGAAGGAATAAATTTATACCAACCAGAAAAAATGAAGACGAACTATTTTAACTAGCTGAGTATTTTATACCATTTTGTACTCCTCAAATAAACGAAGGAGTTAATTTGAATGATCTATTCAATTTTGAACCAATGAGAAATGCCATATCAACTAACTCAGTATTTTATACCTTCTTGTGCTATTTAAATAAATGAAGAAAGCGAAGAAGGACCATTTTAACTAACTCAGAATTTTATATCTTTTGTAGTACTCAAATAAACGAAGGAATAAATTTGTATGATCTATTCAGTTTTGTA
Organism: Thermobia domestica; assembly: GCF_964235325.1. NCBI lineage: Eukaryota > Metazoa > Arthropoda > Insecta > Zygentoma > Lepismatidae > Thermobia > Thermobia domestica. Next base: position 20,163,600 of record NC_137459.1, on the reverse strand, counting down.
GCAAGGAGAAAAAGGAAGGAAGTACCGTTTTGTACTAATCAATTAAACGAAGGAATAAATTTGGGTGTCTCATTTAGTTTTATACCAACCAGAAGAAAAGCAAAGAAGGTCCATTTTAACTAGCTCTGCATTCCTAATGAAATTACACTAAAAAAGTAATGTTAATAGCCGTTTGCCTTCCACTACTAGTAAGATGCTCAATGGACTGTACCTTAGGACCCTCACTACACTAACAATACAAATGTTAGGTAACGCACTCGTAACGTTGCTTAAATATTTGCAGCAACAGATGAATAATTTAGCACTTTTTATAGATGGTGGCAACATGGAACTTTGAAAACTTTTCTCTTCCTTGATGAGCTGATTTTTACTTTGATATGATCTCTTCTGCCTTTTCCTCTATCAGCGCGGTGACCCAAAATGGACGAGCATGCTGTTTCTTCTTTTTTCTTTAGTTTGTCTTCATCCCTTAATAACGTTAATTACTATGGAGTCTGCTCTACAGAATTAAGTTAAAATTCAATGTATGACGCTACTCTTCTCTGTAACCAATGGGAGTTCTTACGTTCAAATATGTAGTTAATGACCGGAAAACTTTGGACTTCAGTGTCGACGTTAGTATTTTGCCAACCGATATTAAATGTAAGACTTAATTCGATAAACGCACGTCTATTAACCATATAATTATGAACCTTACTTAGTGACGAGAGAGGCAATTAAATTTTATTTAGCAATGCTACTTTCAAGTGTCCCTTTCTCTGGTGACACAAAATATACAAAATCTAGCACCACAAATAAATAGACCACTTTTGTTTATTTGAAACCCCCCAAAAAGGTATAAAATGCTGAGATAGAACACATGTCCCAAAAGTGTTGACCATCGAGCTCAAAGGTCAAAATACATAGAACCTAATAACTCGAAAACGAAGCCACATATTGAGTTGGTGCTTCCCAACTACTACAAGTTCCAAAAATACTGACCATCGAGGTCAAAGGTCAAAATACTTAAAACCTAATAACTCGAAACCGATCCACATTTAGTAATTCGTCATCAACTACTACAAGTCTCAAAAATACTGACTATCGAGGTCAAAGGAGTTTCAGTACGAGGCAGAGGATGAAACTATTGAAGATCCACAAACAAGATATAGGATAGATTTTTATTACAAAGTTCTAGACATAGGCCTAATTCTGTTAGCTTTAAGAGAAAGGTTTCAGCAACTTAAACATCATATCAAGTATTTTGATTTTCTTTCTTAAGTAATCTTAAAGATATGCTACCTGGACTTTTGTCTGAACTTACCAAAACTAAATGGGCCACCCAAACTTATTCCTTCGTTTATTTGACTAGTACAAAATGTACATAAAAACTGAATCCTTTTTCTCTTAGTACAAATTAATTCATTTGTTGATTTGTGTAGCACAAAAATATTCCGCTAGTTAAAATGGCCCTTCTTTGCTTTTCTTCTGATTGGTTCAAAATTGAATAGATCATTCAAATTAACTCCTTCGTTTATTTGAGGAGTACAAAATGGTATAAAATACTGAGCTAGTTAAAATAGTTAGTCTTCATTTTTTCTGGTTGGTATAAATTTATTCCTTCCTTTAAATCCACAATACAAAATGTATAAAATTCTCAGTTAAATTGTCATTTCTCGTTGGTACAAAAGTAAATAAGTCAATCAAATTTATTGCTTCGTTTGTTTGAGTAGTACGAAAATGTATAACATTCTGAGCTATTTAAAATGGTCTTTCTTCGCTTTTTTCTGGTTAGTACAAATTTATTCCTTTGTTTATTTGTATAGCACAAAAATTATTAGCTAGTTAAATGATATATCTTTGCTTTTTGTTTTGTACAAATTTTACAAAAGGTATAAAATTGTAAGCCAGTTAAAAATGGCATATCTTTGCTTTTTCTCGTTGATACTCCAATATATTTATTCATTTCTTAAATGGCACAAAAAGTATAAAATATTGAACCATCTTTGTTTTTCTTCTAATTGGTACAAAAATAAAATAGACCAATTAAATTTATTCCTTCGATTATTTGAATAGCACAAAACAGATATAAAGTGCTGAGTTGGTTAATATGATCCTTCTTCGCCTTTTCAGGATTCTTTTGTTTGTTTGTTTAGCACAAAATATTAATTCTTTCCCTTTTTTCTGCTTGGTACAAAACTAACTACTCCATCCAAATTTATTTCTTCGTTTATTTGAGTATTATAAAATGTTATAAAATTCTGAGTTAGTTAAAATGCTCATTCAAAAGTTATCCCTTCGTAAATAGTACAAAATGGTATAGAACTTCTGAGTCAGTTAAAATGGTCTTTTTTAGCTTTTTCTTGTTAGTACAAATTTAGCCTTTTGTTTATTTAAATAGTACAAAATGGTATAAAATACTCAGCTAGTTAAAATGGATGTTATTTTTTTCTTGTGGGTATAAAACGTAGAAAACCTAAATTTATTCTTTTGTTAATTGGAGTGGTACGAAAGTCTTTTTTGCTTTTTCTGGTTAGTACAAGTATATTCCTTTGTTTACTAAAAATTTCAAAATGGTATAAAATGCTGAGTTGGTTAAACTGGCATTTCTCGTTGGTATAAAAGTAGAACACCCAAATTTATTCGTTCGTTTATTTGAGCAGTACAAAGGTTATACATAACTTCTGAGTCCATTTTCGCTTTTTGAACCAGTTAAAAATAGTCACTCTTCGCTTTTTCTGGTTAGTAAAAATTTATTCCTTTGTTTGTTTAAATAGTACAAAAAGGTATAGACATTCTGAGCTAGTTAAAATGGTATTTCTCGTTGGTGAAAAATTGAATTGGTCACCCAAATTTATCCCTTCGCTTCTTTAAATAGTACAACATGGTCAAGAAATTCTGAACTAGTTAAAAAGGCATTTCTTCGCTTTTTCTGGTTAGCACAAAAATTATTATTAGTTAGTTAAATGGCATTTCCTTGCTTTTTTGTTTGGTACAAATTTATCCCTTCATTTGTTGAAATATTACAAAAAGGTATAAAATTTTAAGCCTGTTAAAAATGGTCCTTTTTGGCTTTTTCTCGTTGGTACAAAAGGAAATAGGACACCTCAATAAATTTATTTTTTAAATGGCACAAAAACTATAGAATGCTGATCCTTCGTCGCCTTTTCTGGTCAGTACAAATTTATACCTTTGTTTACTTTCTTAGTACAAAGTGTTAATTCTTTCCTTTTTCTGCTTGGTACAAAACTAAATAATCCATCCAAATATATTTCTTCGTTTATTTGAGTATTACAAAATGATATAAAATAATGAGTTAGTTAAAATGATGCATGTTCGCTTTCTCAAACTTATCCCTTCGTTTGTTTAAATAGTAAAACATGGCCTGGAAATGAGATTTCTCGTTGGTACAAAATTCAATAGGCCACTCAAATGTGTTTGAGTAGCTCAAATGGTATATCAGGCTGAGCCAGATAAAATGGTCATTCTTCGCTTTTTACTCGTTGCTACAAAAAAATAGGACATCCGTGTGTATTCGTATATATTCATTTCTTTAAATGGCACAAAATGGTATAAAAATCTGAGTTAGTTAAAATGGTCCTTCTTTCTTTTTCTTGTTAGTACAAATTCATTCCTTCGTTTATTGGAGTAGTACAAAATGGTATAAAAGTCTGAGTTAGTTAAAATGGTCCTTCTTCGTTTTTTTCTGGTTAGCACAAATCGATGGTTGAGCGCCAAAAAGGCGTAACTGCAATTTTATTAGTTTAGAGAAAATCGAGTTTTAAAATGTGGCTATTTTCCTTTTCACAATATCTTCTTAATATGTTTTCCTTTGAAAACTATATTTAAGGTACAATTCAAGTTTAGGAAATAGAACATAGAAACTTATTTTGAGTCCCGAGAAGTGAAAGTAAATTTGAATAAATTGTAGATAAATTCAGTTACGAATTTTAGGCTCCAATAATGTCATAATGGTGAAGCCGATAAAATCAGTTCAGCCATTTTTGCTTTAAGAATAACAAAATGTCTAGAGGATAAATTTAAACCTGTTAATTTTAAAACAAAATATCATACGGTATTGTATGTTCAGAACGTTTTATGTGAGATTATAAAGAAAACAGTGCTTTCAAAGTAAGGGTATCCATAGCTGTTCTATTCATTTTGTAAGTGTTGCAGTTTCTTGTAACAAACCACAAAAATTATAATATTGTCACTGTCATAGTCCTGGTTTTCACTCAATACAATCAGACTCATCAGATTCGTCAATATCTGGTTCTGGGAGACGATCCTTGATCGATGGCGATGTAGGTAATGGTAAGTAATACTGCTGATACATGGACGGAATTACATCATCTTCGCATAACCGAACAAGATCACTTTTCTTGGCTTGAGAAATTGGAAACTTACTTGAATATGCAGGCTTTTCCATGTTCAACGTTTGCCCTCGTCGCTGAGGGATATCCACTCGTAAGTATTCACTGTGGTAACCATACTTAAGGAAAAAGCATTTTTCGTGTTTCTTCGAAACTTTTATACATACCACTTTTTGCCAATTTACCTTGTCACCGTCTTCAGCTCACCAAAGATGACTTGAAAAAGAGGAAGCCAGATGTTTAGTGTCTATGAAATCTGTATGGCAAAGTTCAATCACTTTAAATGGATTTCTCTTCCTGGCCATTGCAATAACGTTTTCCCACTCAAGTATGGAATATACCTTAACAGTTTTCTTCGCATGTTCAATAGCAGCATGCGTAGCATCGCACTCCATGTAAGTGTTGCCCTTTTCAAGAAATTTCTGTTCTATTGAATTTATTTTGAACTTGATGTGACTTGCGCAGTAGAATAAAGACGTTATGTACTGGTTCTTGTTTTGTCCACAACATCCATCGGAGAAAAATGAAACATCAAGCACGTTTTCAGGTATGAGTCCAAGCAGCTTCCACAAACACGTTCCTATTTCATTCGAACCTCTTCCACCTTCAAACCCAGACCACGAAAAGCAATATGCATCATTAGGAGCGCTTTGTTGGTACACTGTAAAGTTGAAAATATTTAACTTCCGCTTGTAATACAAAACACTAACTTCAGAACACGGAGTATACAGTATAGACTGCATATCCATTGTGAAGGAATCGAACGAAGAATCCTTGGTTGCAGCTTCCTTATTTTTAGCCTTTTCATTCTGTGTATATGTTTTCCTCTGCATGTGTTCCTCATATTGTGATTTCATCTATGTGTTTTCTTCACCTTTTGATGCCTCAAACTTTGTACAAATTACACACTGATCCTTTCTGGGTTGGTGAAATCCAAGATTAAACTCACTGTTGAAAATGTTGCGATAAACCCATTCAATATTCCTTGTAAAATCCGTACATACGTCTTATGTTTAATCCTGATTCAACATATTCGTGTGAAGATTGCTTCCAAACAAAACGAGGTCCCATTCTTGGAAAACTGCTAACGTGTTCCTTCACTCTTTCTTTTTCAGTTTCATCAGTTGCGTTCCATAGCTTATGTCTGCCACGTTGATCTGTAAAACCGGTGATTCCCATGTCATTGCGGATGTTCACTGAATTGCGGATAAACTTATCTGAACAAGATAGAGTTGTCATTTACGTGCTCTAATTTGATTATTGTCTACAGTCAAAAAATACTGTAATGACTGCGTACGTTTCCCTTTATTTCCAGGCCTCTTTCTAGTCTCATTCTGTAACACCATTGATGATATAAAGTCACGACGTCTAACATCACATGCCAAACCGTGCCAAACATTCTGCATAAGTCACTCTGTTGTTCACAGGTTATTTTGTCTGAACACTTATTTGTATGTTTACAAACAATAAAACGAGGTTCTCTCGAAAAACAAGTTTTCCCGAAACACTCACGTACGACAATTCTCTTTCTCGCTTACTCTTTCTGACATTCTTCTTCCACATCTGAAGATTTGCCTTTCGTTTTCTTGGTTTTTTGTCCTTTTGTTTCTCTGGTGATTTCTTAGTTTATTCTCCTAATCCAGAGGCATGTTCTAGAAAAATTTTGCTACTCTTCAACTCATTGGAAGACTCATCAAGTTCATCAGACTCCTTGGATGACTCACATTCATCTGAAAATAAAACAGAAAAACGTCTAAGATAACGGAATCTGTAAAATGTCCCGCAGTTCCTTTTTCAATATTTTGCTTTCTTTTTCTCAGTTGAAGATAACTCAATAACTATTAATATTTTTTGTATTTCAGGTATGTACTGTACATGCAAATCTCAACCCTAGAGCTTCTTAATGTTTCCAAGCAATAGTTATTGCATATTCGGAAGTACAATGGAACAAATCCCATTTCCACATCAAACGTCATTACAAACTTAAACAAACCTAATTTCAACTAACACGGGCAACTTCTAGAACTCAAAATACTCTTGCTTTCGAAGAAAGATCTGTTACTCTTAAATTTTTGATTTCAGGTAACGAAGTTTCTTAGTAACTTTTGATGCGCAAAATGTGAGTTGTACCCTTGAATTTCAGAACGTGCAAGAACTCTTAATTTGCAGCTTTGTAAAGAAGCTTCATGGGTTGCAATTTACATCAAGCTATGAGACACAGGGCCCAGGTTTCCATCTAACATTTTCATTATTATTTGAAAGCAATATCTAATATTTTTTTCTAGCTTGTGATTATTTGTCCCACAAACAATACACCGTCCCCGGTTTGATTTCTCACCATTGCTAGGCTTCATTTAATAAGGTTGAGGCCGATTCCTTGCAAATCCTTTCCTTTACTGATTTTGTTATTAAACATTCAGTACAATGAGAATGTCAACAAGTTGAACTCTGTCAGTTTTAGATAGGGCTAATGTAGGCCCGACGAGTCCTATTGTTACGGCCCTAATATCATATATATAATATGAGAACATTTGAATATATTATGAATTCTCGACTAAATAAGAGACCAATTTCTCCAACAATGTAAATAAGAATTAATTTAAGTTTCCTTTAGTAAAACAATAGGGAGAAAATTTGCAATATTTGCTAACATTTATTTCAATTTTCAAGATATGCGTATATGCACGTATATAATCCTATATAGATTTCAGAAAACAATTGCCACAGAAAATGCCAAAAGAACGTACTCACTTTCCCGTGGATGAGTAGTTAAGCTCGTCGCCTTGTAATCAAGGGGTTACGGGTTCAATCCCTGGTGGTTTGGATCCCATGCTAAACTGTACCCCCCTTAGAACATCATTATTATCCCATGCAAGACAATGGCAAACCGCCATGGATTTTCTGCCCAGAGACCTTCGCTCAAAGACTAGCCTTAGGACAGAACAAACATGAGCATCATCATTTTAGATCAGACATAAAAATCGATAATATATCCTTCTTTGTAACTGCTTCATGTGAAACAGAAGTTAAAATATATTTTTAAAACTTTACTTACCAGTTAATACATAATTTTTATCCTTAACAGAATCGTCTGATTCTTCCTAAATCTCAGCTATATCAACTTTTGTTAAGTTTGGTTTGTGTGATGGAGACATTTGTTTTTTGTTGTGTTTGCTCCTCAGCGATCAAAAACACACTGCACAAGTGCAACTGTACTCTAACTATCGGTACTACTGTATAACTAAATTTTCTTAACAACGAAAACATTACACAGCATTGTTGAGTGTTGGAAATAAATTGGCGCCCTTTTGCACATAACACTTTGAGCAATAATTATTTTATATTGTGAGCCAAAAAGGCTTAAGTGATATGTGCCTCTGGCACACAACCAAATGCTAATAACTGAGTTATACCTTTATATCATTTTCGAATAACGTTCCAACAATAGAGATTTTCATTAAGGCGTCTTGGAACAAGAAAATTCTATCCATTATACATGTCCTCATAGCATTAACTCAAAATATGAAAGTTCGGCAGTTACGCCCTTTTGGCGCTCAACCATCGAAATATATTCTTTCGTTTATTTGAGTAGTACAAAATGATATAAAATTCTGAGCTATATAAAATGGCATTTCTCGTTGGTACAAAATTGAATAGGTCATTCAAATTTATCCTTTCGTTTGTTTAAATAGTACAAGATGATTTAAAACTCTCAACTAGTTAAAATGGCATATCTTTGCTTTCTTTCTCGAAGTAAGCCAGTCATATTTATTCATTCTTCACTTCTCTCTGCTTGGTACAAAACTGAATAGGTCACACAGGCTTTGTTTAAAGTTATTAAGGCTTAAATATTCTACCTTTGACCTCGATGGCCACTAATTTTGGGACATGTAGTACCTGATGACCTATTGCTAAATGTGGAAACAGCACCTCAGTATGTGACTCCGTTTAGTAGTTATTAAAGCTTAAATATTTGACATTTGACCTCGATCGTCAGTACTTTTGGGACATGTAGTAGTTGAAAACACCACCTCAATATGTGGCTCCGTTTTCGAGTTATTGGGTTTTAAGTATTTTGACCTTTGACCTCGATGGTCAGTACTTTTGGGTCAAATGGTAGTTGATGACCTATTACTAAATGTGGAAACAGCATCTCAGTATGTGACTCCGTTTAGTAGTTATTAAGGCTTAAGTATTTTGACCTTTGACCTCGATGGTCAGTACTTTTGGGTCAAATGGTAGTTGATGACCAATTACTAGGGGTGTAAACAGCACCTCTATATTTGGCTCCGTTTTCGAGTTATTAGGTTTTAAGTATTTTGACCTTTGACCTCGATGGTCAGTATTTTTGGAACTTGTAGTTGTTGGTGACCAATTACTAAATGTGACTCCATTTTCGAGTTATTGGGTTTTAATTATTTTGACCTTTGACCTCGATGGTCAGTATTTTTGGAACATGTAGTTGCTGGTGACCAATTACTAAATGTGGAAACACCACCTCAGAATGTTGCTTCGTTTACGAGTGATTGGGTTTTAAGTGTCATACAAAGGGCGTATCCCACATAAACTATAAGAGCCAGGTAAAAATAAATATGATATTCGTAATCAGCATGTCCGGAAACCCCCATATGCCGAGTTTCATCCAAATCGGTTAAAATTGTCATAGAAAGGACGTATCCCACATAAACTATAAGACCCAGGTAAAAATAGAAATAGTATTCGTGATCGGCATGTCCGAAAACCCCCATATGCCGAGTTTCATCTAAATCGGTGAAAATTGTCATAGAAAGGGCGTGTCCCACACAAACTATAAGACCCAGGTAAAAAGAATTTTTTGCTATGTTCATTCTCTGCTATGTTGGAACGAGTACACCCCCTTTGCTATGTAATCTGCTATGTCCGTAGTCTCTGTGGGAAATAGGGGTGTCCACAATACGGGTTAAAAAGGAACAAGTACATCCCCATTATTCTCTAGTTTTTGCTGTGTTCGAATAGGGTTTGGAAACGATGCTCATAAAAGAGAATGAGTCCATCCCTAAAATGGACTATGTTCAAATAGGGGTGGAAAAATAGGCTCATAAAAGAGAACGAATACACCCCTAAAAAGGGCTCATAAAAGAGAACGAATACACCCCTAAAAGGGCTCATAAAAGGGAACGAAGTGTTATAAAATTTCTGCTATGTTAAAATAGGGGTTGGAAAATAAGCCATACTCTTTTATTAGCTCTGCTATGTTACATAGTCTTATGTAATATGTGCTATGTTAAATAGACGGTTGGAAAATGTGTTATCGATCTGTTATGTTCGTATTCTCTGTGTGATTTTTTCTCTTTTAAAATAGGGGTTGAAAAATGCTAAAAAAGGAGAACGAATACACCCCCTAAAATGGGATCATAGAAGGGAACGAAGTGTTATGTTAAAATAGGGTTTGGAAAATAAGCCATACTCTTTTATTAGCTCTGCTATGTTCGTAGTCTTATGTAATTTCTGCTATGTTAAAATAGGTTGGAAAATAAACTCATAAAAGAGAACGAGTACACCCCTTAAAAAGTGCTCATAAAAGAGAATGAATATATCCCTGCTATGTTACGTAGTCTTATGTATTATCTGCTCTGCTATGTGTTCGGTATTCTCTATGGTAAAATAAGGGGTGGAAAAAGTACGTAGTCTTATGTATTATCTGCTATGTTCAAATAGGGGTTGAAAACTAGTCCATCCCTTAAAAGATTATCTGTTCTACTATGTTACGTAGTCTTATGTATTATCTGCTCTGCTGTGTGTTCGGTATTCTCTGCTATGAAAAAATGTTCAAATAGGGGTTGAAAAAGTGATCATAAAAGAGAACGAATACACCCCTTAAAAACTGCTCATAAAAGGGAATGAGTTCTGTATTCTCTGCTCTTCTATGTGTTCGTAGTCATATGTATTATCTGCTATGTGTTCGTAGTCTCTGCTAAGCGGTTGAAAAAGTGATCATAAAAGGGAACGAGTCCACCCCTTAAAATGTACTCATAAAAGAGAACGAGTACACCCCCTAAAAAGTGCTCATAAAAGGGAACAAATACACCCCTAAAATGAAGGTCGTAAAAGACCGTGGTTGACGGTTCATGGTGCTCGATTTCCCAGGGGCTCCTGAGTTGGCCTATACTGTTCCAGATCGATACATTCTCTACTATTCATTTGTTCTGTAGATTAAAATCAAGAATGAATTAATCTGTAGTCTTGAGAGCTTACTGGTGCACCAACATATCTATCTACCTATATTATATGTCGAATTGATTGAGGATTAAAAGAGCGACTTCGTAAATTTACGGAACGCGTGTTAACACAACAGTAAGGACATCTCGTAGCATTGTTACGTAACACACGCAGTGTAAGTAAAGTTTCAAAACCAGAAGTCGGAAGATATGCCGTGGGTAAGTCGGTAAGACGTCTGCTTGCTGAGTGGAGAAATCCGGGTTCAAATCTGGGCTGATACGTTTTTTTTTGTTCCGTTGAAAATACATTTCTATATTTTTGCGTTTGAAATTGCTTTCTTTCATTTTTTTAGATTATCTTAAATTAGTGAAGGCCAAGTAAGGTCAGATTACATATGTGTCTGCTTTATCTGTGTGCACAGTCCACGTATGAAGTGGGTCAATTGGGTCAAGATTTGTGAGAAGGTCAGTGGGCCGTGGGTCAACAGGACGTGACTCACTGTGACACACCACCCACCGTGACCTCTCTGACTCACGCTGACCCTACGTTTTAAATTTTAAGGTCTCCCTTTTTATTCGGCCTCCCTCCTTCAAAGTCTCCCTCCTTATTATTAAATTCAATGTATAGATAATTATTGAGTTGAGTTGATTTTGAGTTTAGCGTCCTTTTTTTAGCAGCGAGGCTATATGAGACGGGACCTACTGATTAACATGGAATCCGAAACACATGAGCTCCCGTTGGAATCAAACCAGGGTCTCCCACGCCACAGGTATATAATTGTGTCTTATATAGCAGTTACTATTCTTGCTATAAAATATCAAATAACTTGAATCCTGAAGAAACGAATGCACACGGTGTTTCTTCACCACAAATCTGACTTTGTGCAGGCTGGGATCGAACCAAGGACCCCATGCACCAGAGATGAACGCTCTACCACTACGCCATAGTGGCCCTATGAAAAATACAACCATATTTATTCTCTCTCTCTCTCTCTCTCTCTCTCTCTCTCTCTCTCCATATATATATAGGTATCAGAAGCATGAATAATTTTCATTTTGGGGGGCGCGGTGGCTCAGTGGTAGAGCGTTCACCTCCGGTGCTTGGGGTCCCTGGTGCGATACCAGCTCGCGCCGTTTGGACTTTGTGGTGAACAAACGCCGTGTAGTGGGTTTTCTCGTTGTTCTCCTCTTTCCTCCCACTTTCTTCATTCCACCATTTCATTCGTTTCTCCGGCATAATTGTGGAACGTAACCCTTAAAAATTTCCATTCAAAATCATTACCCTTACACTTTTCTTATATGGAGAGAAGTGCTGAAACCAGAAATCGTTAATTTGAAGCACTTACAGTATAAATAGAAGGTTAAGGTAAGGAGTAGAACCTATCCTTGGGACATTAAATCGATCGAAAGAAAACTCCTCGACATCTTTTACAGTTGATGCTCTGTGAAAATCTGAAACCAGATGTATTAGTCAATTCAAACACTCCTACTTTTGATATGGTGCTGCAATCTGTGATGATATATATACAATTGAGAGGTTGTATCCATTGCAAATTCCGTTTGTCACTATCTATTGCCATTTCTGTTTACCATTAGTGATAACCTTTGAAACCAGAAATGTTTAATTTGAACGTGTTTTGGATTGAACATAGACTTAATGGACTTGAAGGAACCTATTCTTGGAAAGCTAAATCAATTTTAAAAAATGCATCTCGTATCTCCTACCATGTTTGCTCTATAGAAATAAGTATTACAACCGGAAGTAATAGTAACTTTGAATCACTTTCGGTTTAGTAGTGTGTTGTGGATTGTCATTTTATGTTATCTTAAGACACTGAATTGTTTGTGAATATATATGCTTCTTTCTTTCTGCTATCATTTGCTTTCAATGTCGATAAACGTTCAAATCGAAAATGACAAGTTTTAACCACTTCCGCTTTAACTAGAGCTTTAACGGAAAATATGGAATCCATTAATCAGACGCTGTGGTTGTTCAGGTAAAACCATTATAAGTTTTTCTATTTTCTCGGGATAATAATGCATAGGCATAGGTCACTTCTACTGTATATCAACTTCTCGGATTAAAGGAAACTTGTAGCTTCACGAAAGGCATTTGTTGGTCCTTCAAGGTCAACACAAGAACAAAACAACTAATACTAGGTGTGCCTTTACAAGTGACTCTACTATGATAACAACAGAATGCTGCCTACGTTTAACATATTATGCCTCCGGGGGTTAGTAAAACGCTTAACTGTGTGGAAATCGCTGCACACAACAGGTCTTAGGAACACTCACAAATACGTAAAATTGAAAGAACAGAAAATAGTGCATTTTTGAAATGAGCATACAATTCACACTTCACGCAAAGTTCCAATATGGGTAATCAGTCAATATCTTCAGTTGAAATTACTGAAAAAAACAGAAACTGCCTATTTAAAACTCCAAGTGTAAACGTGCGCTTGGAGCGATTCTATTAGTTATATCACAACGCATTTTCGTGAGTTGCCTCTGTAGCCAAGCGTGCTTAATAGTGCTGTTAAAGTTCTAGAACCGGAGGGCGGCGGTTCGAGCCTGAGTACAGTAAAATTCTTTTTTCAAAATAGGGATGGCTTTTTAAAAAATATATAAAGTTGAATTTTGAAGTGATTGTAAAACAAATTCAGATGAACTTTCACATTTCCAAGCTCACTCGCATTTATTCGCCATGTCCCAAATTTCACAGAAATAAATCACTACGTTAAGCGGGTTTGCATATCGAGACTCCTAAGTATGAAAACATTTACGCTTACTCCAACCTCAATCATTTCATGAATTCAACATGATTTACGTATGTTATTAGGACGTAAACTTGAATTTGATTTATTCTACAAACACTTTTAGACATTGCAAGAGCTGTGACGTCCAAATATTCACTGATAACTCATAGTCGTATCGCAATAAACAAAAGCGAGTATGGAACAGTAAACCCCTTTCACAAAAGTTAAAAGAAAGGCTGCAAAAGCATGCAAAATGGTCGAGTGGTTTAGGTCGATACTCTAACAATCATATGTTTGTGTGTTAAAACCCGATAATAAGTTTTTCTAAATGTCTTTCTATTTTCATTTGCAGGCGGAAAACGTTTCTTTGAGTAACTCATTGGAAACTTCTTTTGTTTCAAATTTGGCTAAGACGGAACAATATATCAATTGCAAATCTAAAATCTATAGCTGAAAACAAAATATAAAGTATGTTTTCCCATTATTATCCTCTGATTTGTAACGAAAAACTAATTATAAACAGTGGTGATTTAAGAAAATTATCCTCGGGGGAATTTTTAATAGGGATGGTGGGTTTACTCACTGGTAATCCACATTAAGCATGATCCAAGGTATGGTCCCGAAGGCAGAAATTTCTTAGCTTGAGAAGGGTCTCAAATTCTTCCTCAGATTACTCCCTGAAATTATCACTGCTTAAAAGCTTTTCGTAACAAAATTTAATATTACACTTCTTTCTCGTTCTACATTTTGAAATAGTAGTATCATAACTTATACAGAATTATAATAGAAACATAAAAAATTATAATACTAATCATGTAAAAGTTATCCTGTAAGTTACAATTTTGTGTGGGATTAAAACTCAATTTTTTTTCGCATTGCACTTGAAAGTAACTCATCTCTATATAATCCTGACCTGAAAGCCATGCTCAACTCCAATTAATTAACCATTATTTATAAGAATATTTTTTATTTTACTATTTTCACTATTCCATATTATATACACTTCCAAAATAAAACTCCCAAAAGCGTATATTAGACGAGTTAAGACTCACAAATAAATTATCATTTATCATACATATTGGTCTCTATTCCAAATTCTATTTAATCGAATCCGACAGGAATACAGACAGAAACATCGAGAACTCGTAAAGAGAGATAGAAAAAATGCGTTGGACTCTCCGGGGACTCGAACTAAGCTCGCAGGGTGTTTTACAAAAAGGATCGCCTTAGACCACTTGGCCATGGTAGCAACTAGTGATTGTAGCAAAGGCTTCGAGTAGCAGTTCTTCTTACAGAATAGCATGTATTTTCTATTGGTTAAAATTTAAGCCTAATTTACTTTGATGTAATATGTCTATTAATTTGTTTTATGAACACGTTATTGATTACTTTGACGAATGATGTATGTCGTTGATATAGATTCTATTGCACGTTCTTTCATAAATACTATAGAAAGTATCAAGGCTATTTATTATCTTTCATGAAAATTGACTGGCGTATGCGCAGTATACAGAGAAGGCGAAGAAGGAAATGCTAACAGACTTTTAGAATGTTTCGCTCGCAAGCAGTAGTTCTCAACTTGGAGGCGCGCTTCCTCCTTCTGGGGAGGCGTTAAGGGTTTACGAAGTCCCTTCGTTTCGTTATACCTCTTGAATGATTATATACAATATACAGCCACATGTTCTACACATTTGGAAGTGATAAATCGTAGTATAAATAAACCGTCCTCCACACACAGTGCTTGTTGATTTTCCAAGATTAAAAACTTAAATATTTTTTTATCTTAATAGAATACAAAAGTTTCAATGAGAGGGCTTGCAACACCTTAATCCCATGACTCTTCGATACGTCACTGCCTGAACTGTAACTTTCAAGTTAGAATAGAATAATATAGACATGTGACCTACTAAATATATTTTTGGTTCACTATACGTTTTCAGAAATATCCACTATTACAATGTCAGTAAATGTTAAGTAATTTATTGTAAATCTTTGTACTTTCATTTTTCCTCCTTCTTCCCAACTAAGGTTAAAAAGTGTAATAATAATAGGTTATGAATTCGAAGTATTACGAAATTATATTTAATCGATTCCGACAGGAACACAAATAGAAACGTCAAGAAGAGGTAAAACGAAAATTGTAGTCTGGTAAGATTCGAACTACCCTTGAGTGGTGCCTCGAAAACCTACAGTCGAATGTCTTAATCCATTTCTTTTTATCTACTTATTACTAGTTACTACTTAATTTTATTCACTTTTTACTTGTTTAATTTGCTTTACCAGTAACCTAAAACGACAGGGACATGAGCACAAAAACATCGTGGAAAGTTAAAATTTCAAAGGCTCTCCCACTAGGAATCGAATCCGGGAGCCCGTACACCAAAGTGGCAAGTGCAAGCCACTAGATCAGCGGGGAGGGCATCCACTCGACTATTGTAAGCAGTTACGATTGTAGTAAGCGCGTTTCATATTACTCCTTTCATTACAGTATGAAATTTACTTTGTATTACCTGAAGTTTAAGCCTATTTTGACCTGGTGCAATATGTCTATTGAAATTGTTTTGTGTTAACTGTATTTTTACTTTGACGAATGATATGTATTGTTTATATAGGCTGTATCAGTGGCGGCGTAAGGGCGGGGCGAGCGGTGCTCTCGCCCCGGGCCCCACTTTGTGGGGGGCCCCCGACGGTAGGTAAAAAATAATTACTAAAGAACCGTGTTAGCATGAGCCGTACAAGGGCCGTCAAGGTTTATAATCCACACCTTCCCTAAATGTAAACCCAATTAATTGTCAATCAATATTACACCAAATAACTGATGAAACAACAGAAATATCTGTCTAATAAAGCTAATCAGTGCTGGATTTCCGTATAAGCTAAACAAACTATAAGCTTCGGGCCTCATTCTCTTGGGATCCCGAAAAATTTTTAAAGAAAAACTGAATGTAGATTAAAAATAAATAAAATAAAAGTTTCATTATGGAGACTCCCAAAGAAATTTAAAGGAAAAAACACAACATAGGTGAAAAATAAAGTAAACGTTTCATACTCTTGGGGGCCTCCAAAGAATTTTAAAGGAAAAGGCTGAATGCAGGCGAGAAAATAAAACAGACATTTCACTTTCTTGGGGCCCCCAAGATTTTTTTTAAAAAAGTTGAATATAGGTGAAAAATAAATAAAATAAAAGTTTTACTCTCTTGCGGCCCCAAAGAAATTTAAAGGAAAAATGTGTGTGGATTAAAATATGAATAAAATAAAAGTTTCACTCTGTTCAATAACTTCAGAAATTTAAAGGGAAAGCTGAGTGGAGATTAAATTATAATGAAAGTCAAAGTATATTGTGTTATTTACATTCTAAGGTCTTATGATGCAAGTAATGGGGCCCCGTCTGCTAGCCTGCTTCCTTAACTATCGCTGTTTATTTATTTATTCATTCATATATCGGTTCAAGAGAAGGGTAGAAAGCAGTGATCAACGTATACAATGCTTTATTAAGGTGCTAGCATTCTGTTCCTAATTAAAAGCTCCTTGGTGCAGACGCTATAGTCGCTGATTCACTTGTTTTCCATCTGCCTTTATTCTTTTGTTCTTTACAAGTCGAATTTTCAACGAGCGAAACCCTTTTGCTTAGCCGGTTTCCCCATTTCTGCTCTTGTTTTTTGGCGTTTGAATTTACAAATCAGCCCACAAATTTAGAGTGATGAAAATGTTCAATAAGAAAACAAGTGTTCAAATAATCAAAATATTTCAGCATTATATTTAATTCAACTACTGATTGTTCTCATATGGAACACTTGTCACAAATCATTCGATTTGTTGACATACAACGTGATTCTCTTCAAGTTCGGGAAGCATTTATTGATTTCATCTCTGCCGAAGGAAAGACTGCTGAGAGTATTTCTGCTGAAATACTGAAGAAACTTCAATGTGATAGACTTGGTATTAAGATTCCAGAGGCCAGTCTTGTGATAATCACGCTGGAATGGGCGGGCAATATTCTGGGGTTCAAACTTTGATACGGAATATAAGTCCTTTGGTCATTTTCTTCCTTGTAACAATAATTCATTGAACCTTGTTGTTAGGGTATTGTTTGGGGATCCGAAGATATTGATTGTGAACAATCTGACAATGTGTTGGAAAATCGTAGTAACAAAAGAAAGGCGTTACTATGAATATAAATAATGAATAATTGTGTTGTTTCAGGAATGTAAGCCATAAGTGGCTGATGTTATGCGTATGTTTAAGAGAAGCTAGAGCCAAATGTTGGTATTGATATTTGGGATTGATGAGCCAAGAGTGGCTAGTGATATCTTAGGTTGAAGAGCCAAGTGTGGCTTCTGATATTTTTAGGTATATGGTAAAGCCAGGTGTGGCTTATATTATTGGAATAGTTTTGGGGATACAGAAAGGTTTCTGTATTAAATGTAGTGGCATAAGTCAATTAAAGGTAGACTGTAAACAACAAGCGGTATAGTCATTCATTGATAGACTCTGGTAGATTTTGAAATTTAATTAAAAGTAAATATTTTGGGCTTATAAAAAAAATTAAACAATAACCTAACACTTGTGGCTTACATGCTGCGCACGTTAACGTTCTGGTGATGACTTTGTTGGGAGCAATGGAACGTTTGTTGGTATTCTTCTCTAGATCTACTCACCGATGGAATGTGCTGCAAAATCATGTAAAGATTGGTCTGAAACGTGAAAATGAAACTAGATGGAGTTCAAAAGCAGAAGCTTTAAAGGCACCTTCTAGTCAATTGGATGAAGTAATTGATCTGTTGGAAAATCTGCGTGACACTTCGATTGTAACGCTTGATACTGGAAGAAGCGCTGGTCTTCTTCTTGTACGCATCCAGTCATTTAGCTTCATCGCTTTACTATATTTCTGGTCTGCAGATCTCTCATATATTGATCGGATCCAAAAATGTCTTCAATCTCAGCATATGAGTTTCAATCAAACTCTTATTCAGTTACAGAGCCTGGTTAACTTCATTAATATCTGGAGACATGAGCTGGGCGAGTTGCAGATATTAATCTGCAGATATTAATCTCTGGAAAGAAGTTGCAGAGCATGGAACATAACTGTGGGTACACACAGTAGAAGGAGATGCATGCCTGGAGAAGCAAAGAATGAAACCTGACTGCACAGGTCGAAGTGTGAGAGAGAGGAAAGGCTAAAAGCATGTTGCTCTGATTTGGCTTTGTTCTAACCGAATGACCTGGATGGCTTATTATTATTTCAGGATTGTAAGGATTTAATCCGTTCACTTAGGTGTACTCAGAAAGCTAAAGAACAACTTGACTTTTCACCACAAGGTATCCTGAAATATGTATCTTCAATGGGGCTTGAAATTTAGTAAAGTTAGGCAACCGCTCTTCAGATTTTGATAACACTGCCCGTATCTGTCGCATCATGTGAAAGGTTTTTCACCAAAATGAAATTGATAAAATCATACTTGCGTTCCACAATGAATCAGGAAAGATTCACGAATCTAGCCATTCTTTCCATCGAAAATGAAATAGCATCCACTGGATTCTGATAATATAGTTAAGACTTTCGCTGCTACCAAAGCAAGGAAGGTATTCTGAATGTTGGTGGGACAGGCAATATGGTAGTGGAACTACTGTCGAAAGTAGTTTCATGTTTCAAGTAAAGGCAACAAAAATACAAAAGTACGAAAAGAAAATGAAATCTTTGTTTTAAGTCCCACGGGTATGCTGGTTAGGCTAAAGGGAACGGTGATGAGAAATGAATGAAAAAGTGGAATGAAGAAAGTGGGAGGAAACGGAAGAACCCCGAGAAAACCCACGAGCACGATGTTTGTCCACCACAAAGTCCGGGACCCCAAGCACCGGAGGTGAACGCTCTACCACTGAGCCACCGCGCCCCCAAAAGTACCAAAAACTGTCAAGATTTGTCAATTGACTGGTGATAGGTGGTAATGAAAAGTAGGATGGTATAACACGTAGTAGAATTCTGTGCTCACATATTTAATCTATAATACCCCCAATTATTCAATATATTCAGTTTTTTTTTTTGTTATAATATATTCTAATACTAAGTATGTTAGTAAATGGTAATGGAAATAGTTACGAGTGACAGAATATAATCATGACTCTATTATTAAATACAAAATAATATAATCATAAAACAAGTGCGAAATCTGGAAACAATAGTAAAAAAGACAAGCAGGAGAGAAATATTCTAGTGCTTAATATTCATTGATATTTCGGCAAAAGCAACGGGACTAAATAGATCGTACATTATCACTGGAGAGAAACTGAATGTTAAAGTGAATGGGGCTAATTGTAGGAAGAAAAATCTAATCAAATAAAACCCATCTAACGTAAATTCAGACAGGTGAGAAACTATGAATAAACTTAACCATATGATAAATTGTACAGGAGGAACACCAAAGACGAGAACCGAACAAAAATATTCTAGAAAACATAGAGCTTACATTCAAAAATCGCATCGGTTATATTATTATTTGCAATTTTTGCAATATCAACTCATTGTTACGTTTTGTACGTAAATTTGTCTCTAACTGTATTATTAGGAGCATTACTTCCACTATTCCATCTAATTACAGTACGCGTTGACACTACGATAGTATAGGTGTAGGATAAATTCTGGATTCTGGATTGTTACGTTTTGTTTGTTCTTAAGATTGTTATTTCTGTTGTGGGTTGTAGTTTCCGTTGCACTTGTATCCCTAATCCTTTTTCTATCGTGTCCTTTGTTTAAAAATGAATAAAAAAGAAAAATATATGCAATGATAATCGTGGTCCAGTTTTATTTATAGATACCAGAGTGAAGGCGGTTCTAAACATTTAAAAAATAGACAGGGATGCTGAATGTCAGCCCTATTTGTTTAATATATATCCCAGATTATAATGATCTAAACACACACACCAACGGGAAAGGGGGAGAAGCAAACAGAAAGAATGGTTAGGTAAATGAATGTAAAAAATAGAAGTGTATAAATCACGATTGTTTGAAAAGGGGCCCCAACCTACTTCACTGGCCCCGGGCCCCAGTTTGCCTTACGCCGCCACTGGGCTGTATTACGTATTAGTTCATAAATATTAACCAATTATCAGGATTATTTATGAGCTTTCATAAAAATTCACTGGTGCATGTGCAGTAGAAACAGTAAGATACACTTTACCGACATTATTCATACAAGTCAGGATTCAAATTTCTAACAGGTTGTCAAAATGCTTCGCTCTAAGGGCTGTGGAGAACTGTCTGTTGCTCTGCGAGGAGAAATCATAGACCGAGCAACAGTGGGACAAACTCTTCCTCACATCGCTAGGAATCTGGGCTGAGACAAGAAAACAGCCAAGAAATGGATTCAGAGACATAAAGAAGGTGGTGAATGGTTCAGGGCTCGGTCAAGAATTGAAAGGCCTAAAGCGACAACTGCAGCTCAAGAGCAAACGTTAGTTACAGAAGCAATCAACAAACCTCTACGCCACGCATCGATCCTTTTGGACAAAGCCATGGAATATGATTGTTCTCGCGAAACAATAAGAAGATTATTGGGGGCTGATCTCCACTGTTCAAGACCCGCTAGGAAGACTCTTCTGACTGAAACGCAAAAGACCAGACGAATGGAATGGGCACAGAAGAACACAACCCAACCGCTGTCATATTGAGACTTAGTAATCTGGACCGACGAGAAAGTTTTCAGGTCTAACCAGGAAGGCAGAGTTATATTGTATAGACCACGCGGAACCAGGGATGCTGAACAAAATATCAGTACTTCTTGTTCACAACGAATATTAGCACACTATTGTGGATCCATGATGGCTGCTGGTCCTGTAGATTTGGTTGCAGTGCCCGAGAGAATGAACAGCACTGTTTACGTTAATATCTTCGAAAATACATTGTTACCGTCCTTAGAAAGAAACTTCCCAGAACAGGAAGAATATATATTTATGCATGGCAACAGTGTTGTTTGCACTTCCCGGCAAACACGAGAGTGGCTAAGTGAACATCCGGAGTTAATTTGTATAGAGTGGACCCCTCTATCCCCAGACTTGAACCCAATTGAACATTTGTGGGCCTAGATGGTGCAAGAATGGAAAGAGAGAAGTGACGACAGAGGCAAAACGTTTCTTCAAAATCAAGTTACGGAACTGTGGCAACACTTACCTGACACACCGTCATATTGCTCGAGACTTGTATCTAGTATTCCCTCCAGACTTCAAGAAGTTATTGACTCTGGAGGTGACTACATGAAGAACTAGTGTGTTATTTTTGTGTAAACATTTATTTTTCATTTATTTGTTATATTTTTTTTCGAGAGCAAGACATTCGTTCTTCATTCATTTCTTTTGTTTGTTTACTTATTAGTTCGTTAAAACGTAAAGGAAGAGTAGTATATCTTCAATAAGTAGTGTAAATTTACTTTGAACGTTTCTAAGAACACATTTATGTCTTTTTCTTACTCGTATATCATGCCCAATATTACTTTCATTTCAGTTCATTAATTACTTTATTTCACATCTTGGATGAAAGTATTCTTGTCTTTTTAATGATGTTTCCCTTTTGGTTGTTTAATTTCTAATACAAGTATTATCTTAATTCGAATGAATAAACCTCATTTTGTTTATTGTCACTTCTTTAATAGCTGAGTTCAAATTCAAGAACAATGTAGCGTTATTTACAATCTTTATTCTTCGTATAGTAAAGTACTGCCAATATTAAGTATCATTTTTCATGAGTCCAGTTGATTAGTGAGAACTTGGACAAACTTTAAACTGATAATTCTTTACGCAATAACAACAGTAAAATACATTTAAGCTGTTCCTTATACTTCACAGCAATGAAACCAATATTTTATATTGGTTAAAAAAAAGCAACCAGAAGTTTCCTAAGAAGACCTATCCTTCCATACAAAACATAGGCCTAAACTAAAGAGTGGCAATACATTACTAAAATATATTAATATTTCGAATTATTAACCTCCTCTTGTTACACCTTTCAGACTTAGTTGAGAAAAAAGAGGGAAAATGAAAGTACAGAGATTTACAATAAATTACTTAACATTTACTGACATTGTAATAGTGGATATTTCTGAAAACGTATAATGATCCAAAAATATATTTAGTAGGTCACATGTCTATATTATTCGATTCTAACTTGAAAGTTACAGTTCAGGCAGTGACGTATCGAAGAGTCATGAGGTTGAGGGGTTCTAACCCCTCCCATTGAAATTTTGTATATTCTATTGAAATAAAAATTATTTCAGTTTTTAATCTTGGAAAATCAACAAGCACCGTGTGTGGAGGACGGTTAATTTATACTACGATTTATCACTTCCAAATGTGTAGAAGATGTCGCTGGATATTGTGTATAATCATTCAAGAGATATAAGAAAACGAAGGGACTTCGTAAGCCCTTCACGCCTCCCCAGAAGGAGGAAGCTCGCCTCCAAGTTGAGAACTACTGCTTGCGAGCGAAACATTCTAAAAGTCTGTTAGCATTTCCTTCTTCGCCTTCTCTGTATACTGCGCATACGCCAGTCAATTTTCATGAAAGATAATAAATAGCCTTGATACTTTCTATAGTATTTATGAAAGAATGTGCAATAGAATCTATATCAACGACATACATCATTCGTCAAAGTAATCAATAACGTGTTCATAAAACAAATTAATAGACATATTACATCAAAGTAAATTAGGCTTAAATTTTAACCAATAGAAAATACATGCTATTCTGTAAGAAGAACTGCTACTCGAAGCCTTTGCTACAATCACTAGTTGCTACCATGGCCAAGTGGTCTAAGGCGATCCTTTTTGTAAAACACCCTGCGAGCTTAGTTCGAGTCCCCGGAGAGTCCAACGCATTTTTTCTATCTCTTTACGAGTTCTCGATGTTTCTGTCTGTATTCTTGTCGGATTCGATTAAATAGAATTTGGAATAGAGACCAATATGTATGATAAATGGTAATTTATTTCCGAGTCTCCACTCGTCTAATATACATTTTCGAGAGTTTTATTTTGGAAGTGTATATAATGTGGAATAGTTAAAATAGTAAACTAAAAAAATATTCTTATAAATATTGGTTAATTAATTGGAGTTGAGCATGGCTTTCAGGTCAGGATTATATAGAGATGAGTTACTTTCAAGTGCAATGCGAAAAAAAATTGAGTTTTAATCCCACACAAAATTGTAACTTACAGGATAACTTTTACATGATTAGTATTATAATTTTTTATGTTTCTATTATAACTCTGTATAAGTTATGATACTACTATTTCAAATTGCAGAACGAGAAAAAAGTGTAATATTATATTTGTTACGAAAACCCTTTAATCAGTGATAATTTCAGGGAGTAATCTGAGGAAGAATTTGAGACTCTTCTCAAGCTAAGAAATTTCTGCCTTCGGGACCTATCTTCGATCATGCTTAATGTGGATTACCAGTGAGTATACCCACCACCCCTATTAAAAATTCCCCCGAGGATAATTTTCTCAAATCACCACTGTTTATAATTAGTTTTTCGTTACAAATCGGAGGATAATAATGGGGTAGTAAACATACTTTCTATTTTGTTTTCAGATATGGATTTTAGTTTTGCAATTGATATATTGTTCCATCCTAACCGAATTTGAAACAAAAGAAATTTTCCAATGATTTACTTAAATAAATGTTTTCCACCTCCAAATGAAAATAGGAAGACACTTAGAAAAACTTATTATCCGGTTTAAACACACAAACATATGATTGATAGAGTATCGACCTAAACCACTCGACCATTTTGCATGCTTTTGCAGCCTTTCTTTTAACTTTTGTGAAAGAAGTTTACTGTTCCATACTCGCTTTTGTTTATTGCGATACGACTATGAGTTATCAGTGAATATTTAGACGTCACAGCTCTTGCAATGTCTAAAAGTGTTTGTAGAATAAATCACATTCAATTTTACGTCTTAATAACATACGTAAATCAGGTTGAATTCATGAAATGTTTGAGGTTGGAGTGAGCGTAAATGTTTTCATACTTAGGAGCCTGGGTATGCAAACCTGCTTACCGTGGGGATTTACTTCTGTGAAATTTGGTCCGTTCCACGGTAAAATAAGGAACGTTAACATTCTCACAATGAGAACAGATTTCAATTCCCGGTGGGAGTTAGCGTACGCGCGCCTTTATCGTGGGAGACCCGGGTTCTATTCCCGGTGGGAGCTCATGTGTTTCGTATTCCATGTTAATCAGTAGGTCCACGTCTCCTATAGCCACGCTGCTGACCGGGCAGTTAAACTCAAAATCACAATCACCACCACACGGCGGGAGTTTACATGGTTCGGGTTTTACGTTAATCAATATGTCCACATCATATATGGTCTTGCTGTTGAAAGAGACGTTAAACTCTAAATCAACTCAACTCATTAAGATCAGAGTTCTGAGTTTAATACCAACTTGAAACCATACGTTCAAAATAAAAATTGAAATAAAATGAAATCTTTTAGTTTAACGTCCCATGGTTATGCCGGTTAGGCTAAAGGAGACGATGATAATGAGAAATGAGTGAAATGGTGGAATGAAGAAAGTGGGAGGAAATGGGAGAACCCCGAGAAAACCCACGAGCAGGGCGTTTGTCCACCACAAAGTCCAAACGGCGCGAGCTGGGATCGAATTAGGGACCCCAAGCACCGGAGGTGAACGCTCTACCACTGAGCCACCGCGCCCCCCAAAATGAAAATTATTCATGCTTCTGATACCTATATATATGGAGAGAGAGAGAGAGAATAAATATGGTTGTATATTTCAAAGGGCCGAAGTGGCTTAGTGGTAGAGCGTTCACCTCTGGTGCATGAGGTCCTTGGTTCGATCCCAGCTTGCACAAAGCCAGATTTGTGGTGAAGAAACACCGTGTGCGTTTGTTTCTTCAGGATTCTTCTGTTTCCTCCTACCTACATCGTTGCACAATTTTCACTCATTCATTTCATTCATTTCTCATCATCACCGTCTCATTTACCTAGCTGACATTAGCATGGGACGTCAAACTTAATTTAATTTCATTTCATTGAAAAAAATACTATAATTCATAATCTGCATCTTTATAAAGCAACTTCACCAATCATATAAATGTATAATGCTTAAAATTGAATTAAATCGCAATTGCAGTAATCTGCAATATTTTAGGTTTCTCATTTATTTACATCAAATGTTCAGTTATTTGATACTTTATAGCAAGAATATTAACTGCTATATAAACACAATTATATACCTGTTGCGTGGGAGACCCTGGTTTGATTCCAACGGGAGCTCATGTGTTTCGGTTTCTATGTTAATCAGTAGGTCCCGTCTCATATAGCCTCGCTGCTGAAAAGGACGCTAAACTCAAAATCAACTCAACTCAATAATTATCTATACATTGAATTTAATAATAAGGAGGGAGACCTTGAAGGAGGGAGGCCGAATAAAGAGGGAGACCTTAAAATTTAAAACGTAGGGTCAGTGTGAGTCAGAGAGGTCATGGTGGGTGGTGTGTCACAGTGAGTCACGTCCTGTTGACCCACGATCCACTGACCTACTCACAAATCTTAACCCAATTGACTCACTTCATCTCCGGACTGTACACACAGATAAAGCAGACATATATGTAACCTGACCTTACTTGGCCTTCACTAATTTAAGATAATCTACAAAAAATGAAAGAAAGCAATTTCAAACGCAAAAATATAGAAATGTATTTTCAACGGAACAAAAAAAAACGTATCAGCCCAGATTTGAACCCGGATTTCTCCACTCAGCGAGCAGACGTCTTACCGACTTACCCACGGCATATCTTCCGACTTCTGGTTTTGAAACTTTACTTACACTGCGTGTGTTACGTAACAATGCTACGAGATGTCCTTACTGTTGTGTTAAACGCGTTCCGTAAATTTACGAAGTCGCTCTTTTAATCCTCAATCAATTCGATATATATATATATATATATATATATATATATATATATATATATATATATATATATATATAGATAGATATAGATAGATAGATAGATAGATAGATAGATAGATAGATAGATAGATAGATAGATAGATAGATAGATATAGATATAGATAGATAGATATGTTGGTGCACCAGTAAGCTCCCACGAGTACAGATTAATTCATTCTTGATTTTAATCTACAGAACAAATGCTTTTTATGAAAGAAAAGGGAGTGCTACCCATAGATGGCTAAGTGAGGTAAATAAAATTTAAACTTCAAATGGAACTGGGGTGGCTCACCGACAATGGCTGATTTAACACGTTTGATAACAGCGCGAATAAAAGCTGATTTATAAACACAGTAGATAGAGCCTGTGTAGGTAAGGGTCTGGGGTTCGAGTCTTGGCCTAGGCTGAGTTAATTTTTTTTCAAGGAATTAAACACTATAAATGATGTTCGCGTTTGATACTGAAAGAGATTTATCCTATGAAGGGAGAAAACCCAAGATGGGGGCAGGGGGAAAGACGGACACTGTTTATCCTTAAGTGTTAAAATTTAATTTATTCCCATGTCTTTTGCTCTTTCCTTTCCCTCTTTCCTACTTTTCCCATTTTGTTTAGCTTTCCATAATTTTTCGGTTTCTGCATGACGCGTATTATTCTTTTCGTTTTCTTTGCATTAATTCATATCTCTTTGAACTTAATGTGGATGGAATTTCTGCATATTTATCTCGTGGTTGTTTCTCTAAGTGATGCTCTCAGATAGAAAATTTTTTCCTCCAAATGGAGGAATATCGTGGCATGTTATGTTTTCGGGCATGTATTTGCTGTCATGTTAGTTGTCCAACTATCAGACATACAGTGAAACTATTCTGCTACTGGAAAAAGCTATCATTTCTTATGTATCCAACCTCCACTTATTACTGTCGCTGACTGTACTAAATGATATAGATTTTGTGACCAACTTAAAACAACTGACTAGGATAGCGCGTAAAACAGCTGGGTAGAGTAGCGCGCAAAAAAAGGTACTTCCGGGATTATTACTCTCCCGAGCGGGTCGTCCGCTGACATTTGTTCATTTTAGTAGCGGCCTAGCACAGGTTGGTTTGTTACATGCACGGTATCTTTTATGTCATACATACGGACGATGTATTTATACGCAAATGAAAAAAAAAATCAACAGTTAGATGCTTCTGGTAGCCTTCTTCAATTTTACCTACGCTAGATTTCATAATATCATGTCATCCACGCAAAATCTTCTAGAGACAATAAGAAGGAATTTATTTATGCAGTCATTATTTTTAAAATAATCATTTGGGTTGGTTTGCTTAAACCTGAAACCTGTGCCTACACGCAAAAGTCATCAGAGAATATCTTTCAAGGAGATAATTCCTTAATGGTTTTCGTCAGCACGACATAAAATTTTCCTTTTAATTTGCGATAACCAGCATAGCAGTTAAAATTTCTGATTTTTTTTTTTTATTATTATTATTATTTAAAGAATGTGTTTTGTGTTATCACATTACTTTCGAAGACATGTATGGAAGGAGACGCCGGATGTTGTGATAATGTTAGGTTTCTGACCTGGCAACGCTCGATCATTCTCGTCCAGAAGTAAAATGGCGGATAGGTCAAAGTACCGTTTTGTGCCAAGAGAAGTTGTGGTGAATGTGCATAGTTTTTTGCAGGATAAATTTCTTTCTGTGCCCATTAGCTATGGCCAGCGATATGAAGTTCTTTTCTCCCATGTGGCCAAAGAACTTAATTGGCCTGCAGATCATCTTATCCTTTATTACAAAGGGAACTACATTGATCCCCAAGAAGTGGTTGGTGGACAAGAAGAGAGAGACCATGACCTGTATTATGCCTTTGAGGTGCAGAAATGGTAAAAGAGTAAGTATAATACATATCCATCAATTGACACTACAGTCACATGACAAATTTAACCTCAAAACGATTTTTGTTAATAAAATAGTTTAAATCCAGTTTGTGAGACTACAGTACGTTCTTTACGAGCAGACGGTTCTGTACGAAATAGTGCAGATTTCTTGGGCTGATGTTTAGTTTCTCCCGCAATATGGCACATATAAGATTTGCAGTGTGACTTAACATATCTGAGCGAACGAAGGGGATTTGAAGCTCCGTAAGGGTCGTTGTTTTGGTATTACTCGAGCAGACTGCTCTACCAAAATTTAACATAATATTTAAATTTTCAGATTAGGTTAGTTTTGTATTCCTTTTACAAGAGAATGCACTGTATAAGAAGCTCCATTACTACTTGCAGATTGACTTCAGGAGGGCTCAGTTTAAATAGTGGGGATGTATGGCATGAAAACTATAGTACATGAAACACAAACCAACTTGTGCTAGGTGGCCACTTAAAAGCACCAATGCTATCAAATCGAGTCAAGGCAGGAACGTAGCAAGAGGGCCCGAATGTAAGCGAGGGAGCGCATCCGTAGGAAACAGACGCGTAAGCGACTTGGATATACGCACGAATGAGGATAGCGGAAGAGCACGCTTACTATACTTTCATTATTATTCAAATACACTTTAATGTGTGGAGCACTGACAGTACTTATATTCACGCTTATTCTTTCACGAAAAATGTATCACGTCGTATAATACCTATAAATATTCAATTTGTTAAAAGCATCTGCTCGAGTGAACGCTTTATCACAATTTATACGAAAAACAAGGTAAGAACCACTTGATTCTGCAGCCATGAAACAAATTGGGGAAGATACTAAATGTCATCCGTAAGCCGCTGTAAACGATTACTGGGAATGAAGCGGTTCCGACAGTTCTAAATGAAAACTTCGGAACATCGATTCAAATAATGAATTCAGTCTTCCGCCGTTCATCATTCAGTGTATTCAGAAGAACAGACTTAGCCAATATAACAAATCATCAATGACTAGGTTACAGTAACAAATAACGAACCGTAATCACTCCCAAGTGAGCCGGAGTCACAACCAAGTGATTTGGGGGAGAAACTACACGATATCTGGGCTTACTCTGAATTATGGTAACGGCACCGGAACCGTCGATTGATTTGGGGGAGATACTTAATGCCACCCAAAGTTGGATTGGTGTCTACAGATTTACTGTAGGAGGGCTTAATCGCTGTTTGTATTAATTCGGCGTGCGATTATGTGCTATAAAAATACCTTGTGTGCCGGAGTGTAGGTCCAGTATTTTCACGCTTAAAAGCGTTGAAATTTTTCATTTATCAGGAAAGTCTCTGTCCTGACCTTCATAAGTTGTTTCTGAAGAATTCCTCGATGTAGGTTTACTTTAGGAGGACTTTAATGTTTGCTATGGAAACACTGTGTGAGGGAGGTGTAAAACCACAACAAAATCTTTGCTGGGTCTCCACTTATAGTACGAACGCCCATCTGTCAGCGCAGGAGATCCCAAACAGTAACATGAGGATGCGTTCGTAGAGAGCAGGCGCGTCAACGTTAGTTGATACGCGCGTGAACGAGGATGTTGCTAAAAACACCTAGGTTATTTAGGTTAGTTTCGTAACATACTCAGTGCGATTAGTTTCTTTTACGGTTGGTATAATTCCAACTGGAGAACTGGTTCGTTTCATATATATATGCTTTCTCAAACCATCAACATGATATTCATATTTTGTATATGTAAGTTTTGAATTTTCATATTATGAATATGAAAATCGACATGTTACATGGATCTGCCACCGATCAATATGGATAAGTAATTGCCTAATTACACGGTAATGTGTAATGTCAGCATTCCTCTACTTAAGATAGTACCAACAAGATGCAGCTTTTAATTTGTGAAAATAATAAGTTACATTTGTTTAGTTTGTACGATTTTCACGAAACAACCGGAGTGCGTCTCTAGAGAGCAGGCGTATTAGTATCTGTGGGTATACACGTAAACGAAGATAGTTTTAGAAATAATAATAATAATAATAATAAAAAAAAAAACTATTCACATAGCAATTCAGGTCACTATCTTCTTTATGGACTATTACATGGTTAAAAGCATACACTTTGGTTACGTTTTTATATATTAGGAATGCTACTGGTAAATCCTGGATTATTTACCGATTCCTTGATTAGATATATTTCTTCTGTAAATTTTGCTGATCATTGGTTTCACAGACAGATTATTTTCTGTTAATCTCTGCCGCGATAACTGAAAAGTTGCAAAATTCACCGGGAAGAATTGGTGAGTGTAATGGCTATAGGGTGTGATAGAATGGTACAACTGTGTAAATTGGTGTTTGCTTATAAGTATTGGATCTGTTTTACTATGGCTGAAGGTTGCTCTATTATGGAGGGACTATAATGAGAAAGTGGTTAATATCTGTTCAGGATTTTTTTTTCTTTCTTTGATTTCTGTGGTTTCGTATATGACATGCTTAATATTGCACAGATAGTAAGAAATTAGTTGATGTGTATCTAATATAAATTAAGCTCTGTGTTAATTTGCATATCCTTGTTGAGTTTGTATTAGGAATTAATCTACTGATTAAATAGTTAATTCGTCATTAATTGCCAATAACTTCGAGGCACTACTGTTATCTGAACTTTTTTGAACTACTGTTACTCAGGGGAAAAAAAAAAAAAAAACTGACAATTGAGTTCCTTCCAGCTTATTTGTGACTAACAGTAGTTCTTATGTAAGTCTTGTCAGTTAAGTGACCAATAGAACCAGTGACAATTTGAAAAAAAAATGAAATGAAATCTTTGAGTTCTACGTCCCACGGTTATGCCGGTTAGGCTAAAGGAGACGGTGATGATGAGTAATGAATGACATGGTGGAATGAAGAAAGTGGGAGGAAACGGAAGAACCCCGAGAAAACGCACGCGGTGTTTGTCCACCACAAAGTTCACTTGGCGGGGGCTGGGATCGAACCCGGGACCCCTAGCACCAGAGGTGAACGCTCTACCACTGAGCCACCGCGGCCCCCAGTGACAATTTGAGTTACCGTTTGCTCTATTTAAGGAACAATAGAGGAAGGAAAGCAATGAGAAGTGAATGACGTATGATAATCAAAACTGATTGTGGGTAGTAGGTTAATGTTTGTGAACGCTCGACACAAGCAATCTCTACATGGGCAAATAGTACGTACTGATGTTTCTGCAAGGACTGTCATTGATGTTCCATTTCTGAGGCCTGAACGAGATAATTGGTGGATTTATTTACCGTAAACTTCGTTGAAGTACACAGGCCTCGGACATGCATTGCTCATCACCAGGCATGTAACCATTTTCACTATGGTGATGATCTGTATTCAGATAATTTTAAAAGTTCTGTGTAATCGGTTTAACAAATCGAGGTGCTAGCTTATGAGTTAAGTGGGTTAAAACCAAGGTAATTCACAAACTGTAAGAATAAATTATAACCCATCAGTGTACTGAGGATATGGTGTAAAAATTGAAATTTCTTACCGTAATATCACGGAAAGAATTAGATTTATATAGGTTGATTTGGTCTTGGTATTCGTCGGGCTGTAGATTTGGCGTATGCTACATTTTTTAGTGTCGTTCTATGGATACCATTAAGATACTACTCAATCAATAAAATGATCCTCACATAGAATTCGATGTCCACGACTGCATATCCGGCTGGTCTAACTAGTTGGTTTAAGTCCTCCTGAAATAACTGGCAGAAGTTCACAATCAATTTGGGACATCCCGATCATCAAATTGCACCAATCAGTGTTACTACAAGAAGTGGACAAGGCAAGACTTCTTGACTCCTCATCTCCAAATTCAGGTCCTTGGTTACAGGCATTACCTTCACACAATCTAGGGCTGCACATTTCAAACGAAAGTTTTCATATGCATTTGCACTTCGCATAGGAGTAGACTTACGTGAATCACACAACTGCTCTAAATGGGTGCATCAGTCAACCAGAAAGGTCTACACAGTCTCTCTTGCATAAGTAGTTCCGGAAAACACGTGAGACATTCGAACGTGAATGACATTATCTGGAGAGCACTCGCATCGGCGGAAGTTCCATCTCTTCGTGAACCTCCGGGATGTAACAGGTCTGACGGTAAAAGACCAGATGGCATAACGCTGGTACCATGGAAAAGGGGAAGATTTTTCTCTGGGATTTCACCTGCTCTGATACTTTCGCGTCATCCAACCTTGCTCTTTCTTCATCACTAGAAGGAGTGATTGCAACCTGCAGAGAATGCGAGAAAAGAAGAAAATATAAAGAACTAGTCGATAGATACATGTTCGTGACCGTCGCCATTGAATCGAGAGGTACTTGGGGCCTCGAAAGTCTAAATTTCATCAAAGAAGTAGCCAACGTATTGCATACGTTACTGGCGACAAACGGGCTACTCATTTTCTGATACGACGTATCAGCATAACAGTTCAGTGAGGCAATGTGGCTTTTATTTTAGGTGCAAATTATTAGAAGAGGTTTTCCTTTTGTAGCTAACTATGCAGAATTTGCTGTTTTCTAATATTTTTCTTTCTTCCTTTTCTACGCACTATCTTTTATCTTCTTTTAGCTTCTCTGTTATTCTTAATCAAAGTAAGAAGAGATTGATTGTTAGTAAATTTAATTCTTAAGAAAAAGAAAAAATATGATTTTAAATTTTAATAGTGAAAGAATCAGAAAATTTGCAAGGTTGCATGTAACGAAAAAAAATTACGTAAAAAGTATTCTAATACGGGAGGGTCCCATTAGTTGTCGCTAAAATCTGACTGCCGCATAGCACATCTGATAGAGCATCATGAGAAATGAACATGAGTAAAATTTAAGGTGCTATGGACCAGAAGGATAGGAGCTACAGGGCTTCAAAATTTGAATATCCAAAATATTATATCATGGAATTATGTACATTTAGAGTAAATATTTTGAAAACCGTTAAAGCAATCAAAACAAAAGTTGCACAATATAATGAGAACAAAATGCCCTATCGGAAATCACAGTGTTGCCATAGGTGAAGCAGTGTTGCCAAATCATCATATTTTGTTTTAAATAGCACCATATACAAGTGTGCACGGATTTAAAATGCACTATTATCACTAAATATAACAGTGAAGGGTAATGGTACAGTGTTACACACTAATGGAGCTACATGTGCTGAAAATGTACAATAGAGAAGTCTTATATGTGACAACAAAGGGTAATAAAGTAATGCACTAGAAACAAGTGCGGATTTTGCATTGTACTTCTATAGCCCCGATGAATAAGCAGACAACTCGCGAAAACAAAATGATACACGCGAGAAAAGAAACACGTTTTCTAATTCCGTAAACTGGCTCTCGGTTATCTTATCAACATTTGGAAGAGTGCTTTCTTGGTTTCTGTCTTTCGTATTAAGTGACTTTTTTTTTTTTTTTTACTTCTCCTACATACCATATGATTATGTTTGTACACTGTAATATTACCATATTTACATTGGAAATATAATTATTTTATTACTACCTCATTTCGCTCATAGTCAGCCAGGATAGTAGTGTGGTCTACAAGGCTAGCCAACCGACATATTAGGCATCGCAGGTTCCAATCCCGCCTCGGACATGTTTTGGTTGTATTTTTCACCTTACACTCCCATATAGATTCGGAGCTGACACAGGACGTAAAAATGGCATCACTCAATTTCGGTTTTCAAATTCATCAATATTTTGTGACACTGCTGACATTTTGCTGTTATTCTATCTGTGTTATGTATTTGAACTTAATTCATAGTATTAGACCCAGGTTCCTTTGTTACCATCTGTTGCCACATATCAGACTTCTCCATTGTACATTTTCAGCACACGTTGCTCCAATTGTGTACAACACTGTACCACTACACTTCACTGTTATGTTTAGTGGTACTAGAGCATTTTAAATCTGCGCACTCTTGTATATGGTGCTACTTAAACCAAAATATTTTATGTTGAATTGGCAACACTGTTTGTGGTTTTCGATAGGGCATTTTGTTCCCATTATATTGTGTAACTTTTGTTTTGATTGCTTTAACAGTTTTCAAGATATTTACTTTAAACGTACATAATTCCATGTTATAATTTTTTGGATATTCAAATTTTGAAGCCCCGTAGCTTCTATCCCTCTGGTTCATAGCACCTTAAGTTTTACTCATTTTCATTTCTTATGATGCTCTATCAGATGTGCTATGTGGCAATCAGATTTTAGCGACAACTTGTGGGACCCTCCCGTGTAGGCTAGGAAAAAAAAAAGAATAAACTTTAATTGTTAAGAACAAATTTTAAACTTATTATACTTTCCAGAGCGTCAAGAAGAATAAATTTCATCGGTATTTTGCAAAAGAGGGTAACTGACGTTTTTGGTGAAATTGAGATAACAGCATTTTTGAACTTGAAATAAAAGACCCCATCATCATGCAAAACAGTTATAACTACAACCCAGCCAATCCAGAGATAGCTGGGTGTATGACTGACACAAAAGTAAACTGTGGTTTTGTAAAAAGGGTATAAGTGGTAGATGTCTCCTTATTGCATGTTATTATTATAACTTTGTAACCTGCAAAAATGGGATAACTACCACTTACCGGTACCCCTTTCTTGTTTTTCATTTTACAGTTGTTTCCTTTTATCATGAATAATCAGGAATACAAAGCGGACACTTCTGTTTGTGAAGATGAGCAATTAATAGTTGCAAGTTTTGATCTTCAACGCGTTCTCTCAACACCCTTATGTATTATTCAAGGAAATATGCGTATTACAACTATCTTACAGTGTATGAAAACAAAAGCAAGAAGGGAACGTGTTACCTGTGGGGTGAAGTAGATGGTGCAAGAGGTGCACGTGAAATTGTGTCGTGCGTGTGGATGTGGATTCAAACTGTTGACAGTGAACTGCAGCATAAGCAAACTCAAACATCATCCTGACAACTGTCCCAGACAAAATAAAAATCGAACTATGATTACCATGTTGTATCTTGCTGTCCAAGTTTTTTAGAGTATTAAGACCACTTAGCTCAAATTTCTTCTAATAGGTCACATTTATATGGGTGCTGACACAGTCCACAGCGCCATTAAGAACAGAAATGTATTAACCCCTTCCCAGTAGCCCACTGTGAGCTCCTCCGTGGCTTAGCGGTTAGCGTACGCGCCTTTGGCGTGGGAGACCCGGGTTCGATTCCCGGCGGGAGCTCATGTGGTTCGGATTCCACGTTAATCAGTAGGTCCACGTCTCATATAGCCTCGCTGCTGAAAGGGACGCTAAACTAAAATCAACTCAACCCAGTAGCCCACTGTGATATTACTTGCACAAACAAGTCCGAAACCATTTGTGGTGAAGAAGTTTGAATATTCTGATTTCCTGAACTGGCTAAATGTACAAAGCAGTGTGGTGGGAAACAACATCCAGGATAGCAGTGGCAACAGAAACAGATGGTCTGAAATCTGAGGCTTGCGATTTGCGAAAGGCAACATCACTATTGCGTTTTGGTATTCAGTCAAAAAAGAATTCACCATCCTGTTCAAGCGCCACTACAATAATGTTCAACGTATTGAGAAGGCTTACAAACAGAAGCTGAAAATTTCTGAACCGAAATACCGAGATTTAACAAGACCGTGTGATAAAATGATCATTCCCATTGAATTCCATCAAGAGTTCAAGAACATAACCCACTGAACTTTAACAGAAGACTGCTTAGATGACAGTAACGATATGATCCTTATGGCATAATTGACTGATTATTGCTATCAGATAATGTTATCAGTAAAATGCTGTTAGCAATGTTTCATAACAGCAGCAAGTTCAGTGACGTAATTGTACTACCGTGCACAAAAGTGGAATATCAAGTGGATCTTGCATATTCTTCAACGTTAGGCAACCAACCAGAAAGATTTCGTTGGTTGCCTGACGTTAATGGATATGTAGAATAAGGTGGTAATACACTTTTGTCCACGGTAGTACAACCTTATCTTTTGACGTCTACATTTTTTTTATTTCGCTCACTTTTGTAACTATAGTTAGTATGTACAGAGTTCTTGTTGGTAAATGCAGGTTGTCAATAACAATTGCAGTTCAGTAGTTTCTTTCCATTATTGTACCAGAGTCCATTGGCTCAAACAAAGGTGTTATGCAAAAAGGAGGCAACTACGTACACAATTTAGAAAAACAGATCTAGCCGCGAAGTACATGTGGCAAAAGTCCCTATTTTTCCTGGAATTTGTGTAACTTCTTATACAGTAACATGTGTATAAGTTTACAGTTGTTATGACCCATCCATCAGCTAGTGTACAGGGCAGTGGACTGCAGAGCGACGAAGACAAGAAGGATGCGGACTTGGTGTCGGTATTAAGTGAGATACAAAAGATTAAAACTGAAATCACGATACTGCGCAAAGATATTGACAGCATAAAGTCGTCCCTTGCTTTGAATCAGGACCAAATTGATGAATTGGAGCAATATAGTCGCCGTAACTGCCTGCTAATCCATGGGCTACCGGAGACTCCTAATGAAGATTCGACCACTATGATCTTAGAAGTTTTCAAAAACAAATTGAATGTTGAATTAGACGTCGCAGTAATAGATCGGTGTCATAGGGTGGGAACTCCCCGTAGAAGAAATGCTGCTACAGTGGTGAAAGGTCATCGACCTCTCATAGTGAAATTTATCTCCTATCGCTACAGGGACCTTGTATGGAAAAGCAAGAAAAAACTAAAGGGTTCGAAAATACTTTTAACGGAGTCCCTCACCAAGAATAGGCAGAAGCTGCTTAGGTGTGCGAAGGAAAAGTTTGGGATACGGAATTGTTGGACTTTCGATGGTCGAATTGTAATTTTATGTGGACGGCAGAAATACACAATTAGCAATGCAAATGAACTTTCCATGATTCATATGGGGGAGGAACAAACTTAAACAGTGTAGAGTGCATATAAGTATCTTAGTAGACTACAAGCACAAAGTTTGAGCAGAGCCTTTTTCATTAAAGATAAAATAAAATAAATAATATAAAAACTAGAGACGATGGTAGTGAGGAGGGCAGAGGGTGTAGTATAAATTGCGTTCAATAAAGTGGGAAGATGGATGTACTGTGCGTCAATGTTTCTTTGTGTCTTTTTCAGTGTGTGTTCTTTGGGTGTTTATGTATATTCTTTTATGTGAGTTTCTGGATACCTCAATGTTTTTATCTATTAGTGTGCTAGGTTCTCAGTGTGAACTAGATATAGTACTAACACTATTATTTTCATGTGTTAGTCGCAATAGCCTCGTAAGAGTTTATGTGATTACGTCTAACGTGAAGTTTGAAGTGTTACTGATAAGTTATAAAGTCCGCATTGTGCCGAGATTGGTAAGGGATTGTGTCGATGTTCTGTTTACTCAATTAATTTGTATCTCTCTCTCTCTCTCTCTCTCTCTCTCTTTCCTTCTTTCTTTTTTACATCGTGATTTCTAAGTAGTATGGTACATGGTGATATCGATATTGAGTTATAAACACTGTTCCCCGAATGGCTGTCAAGGTTGGGTGATGTCACAGTGAATTGACCTAGAAGAATCCCCCTCGAGAGACAATGGCTGTACCGTAAACCCTCCCGCTCTGAGCCTCTCTCTCCAACTGCAGGGGGTGGTTGGTAAACATCCACAAGCTATGCATATTTGTCATCTGAATGCTCAGTCTCTTTTGAAAAAAATAGACGAATTCAAAGCTACTTTTAACTCCTTAAACATGCATGCCGTCTTAATATCGGAAAGCTGGATGAAACCATCGTTGAGTAACACTTTGATCGAACTCCCAAATTATCAACTTTTGAGAGTCGATCACACGGGAAAGGGGGCGGGAGGAGTATGTGGGTATCTACGAAACGACCTAAAAGTGAAAGTGGTGAGTCAATCGCCTAATATACATGTGAGAGTGAATTCCTTATATTAGAAGTGAATTTAAACCACCAAAAGGTGCTCTTAGCAGTGGTGTATAGACCACCTAAAGCAAAATTTGACAACTTCCTAAACGAGATATCTAAATATATTCCCGTATACCAACATATCATGGTTTTTGGGGATACGAACTATGATTTACTTTCGATGAAAGATGAGTGTAAAAAGTACAAAGAATCCCTTCTCTCACTCAATCTTTCACTGTGTGCGTTGAAGGCAACGCACCATACAATCAATAGTGAAAGCCTCCTAGATCATATTATAACTGCAGACCCCTCTAGAATTGTCAGTCATGGGCAATTTCCTGCCCCCGGTTTTTCACGTCATGATTTAATATACGCTAGCTATTCACTAAAAGTTCCTAAATATAGACCGAAAATTTCCACTTTTAGAAATTTAAAACACATAAATGATGAAGCATTAGATAGGGACGCAGCGCAAATACCCTGGAATGACATCCTAATTATACCTTCCACTGAAGGCAAGCTAGAATTATTTAATAGCCTTATTCACACTCTCCTCAATAAACATGCACCTAAAAAAAAAAAAAAAAAAAAAAAAAAAAGATTTAAAAAACCTGCTAACCCATGGATCACATCAGACATTTTGCAGCTCATGAAAGAACGGTACTTGACATATCAGAAATTTAAATGGTCCAAGAAAATTAATCCTAGTGGTTCTGCCAATACTTTTGAAGAATAGAGAATCCTCAGAAATAAATGTACACAAAAAGTTCGAACTGCTAAAACTAGATTTGCGGCTGATCTATGCACTCAAAGCAATAACCCCAAATATCTTTGGAATAAGTTACGCATGTTCGGTATAGGAAACCGTCAGACTGATGTACAATCTATACACATTCCGCTTAATGAACTAAATGATCACTTTGCTCAGGTTCCAACTATAGAATGTTACAAAATAATCTACTATGAAAAACATACGCGAAAACCTAAGCATTCATGAAAAATATAAATTTAGAACTATTTCTGTCCCAGAAATAGAGGTAACTCTGAAAAAAATTACATCCAATTCAATAGGGGCTGATGACATCCCACTACAATTCCTTAAGAAGATCATGAGACATATTCTGTTCCCTTTAATGGACATATGTAATTCCTCTCTACTTTCGGGTTGTTTTCCTAGCCAGTGGAAATTTTCTCTCATTCATCCCCTCAAGAAAATAGCACAACCAATAACGGCGAACGATTATAGACCAATAAACGTGACGCCGTGTATTTCGAAAGTTTTGCAGCATATTGTATTAAATCAAATGTCTGATTTTAACTTCCCATGATCTCTTATGTCCATATCAGTCTGGTTTTAAAAAAGGACACTCCACACATACGGCTCTTATGAAAATTACAGATGACATTAGAGAAAGCATAGACAAGAAACAACTCATAATACTTTTACTTTTAGATTTCACTAAAGCATTCCAGTCGGTCGATCACGAAATTCTTTTAACAAAGCTTAAGTCACTCTTTCATTTCACAGATACGTCGGTTAAATGGTCTCGTTCGTACATTCAGAAGAGATATCAGCGTGTTTCTGTTCTGCACAATCAAAGTTCATGGACAACAGTGCACTGTGGAGTTAGTCAAGGAACGGTCTTAGCACCGATCCTGTTCTCTATGTACATAAATGACTTGTCTCAACAAATTTGCCACCTTAAATATCACTTATATGCAGATGATGTTCAAGTATATACTTCGACAGATCTTGGAGACATAAATGACACTATCTCACTCATAAATTTAGACCTGGAACGCATAAGTGCCTGGGCCCAATCTAATAATTTATATCTAAATCCCAATAAATCTAAATGTATCATAATTGGTTCGAGAAATATCCTCTCCAGACTGCAGAGCACCGAACTTCCTAAAATTACATTAAATGGAACACATATAGCTTTTGATGAAAAAGTGAAAAATCTTGGCATCATATTTGATCAGAATCTCCTATGGGCGGATCATATAAATCATGTATGCAAAAAGGCGTTTGGTGCACTGCACTTTCTATACCGTTTGAAAAATATGTTGCCTTATCCAATTAAGGCATCTATAGTACAAAGCCTCGTACTATACATATTGATTATTGCATTGGAGCTTATGGCAATGTAAATAAAGAAGCGCTAAGAAAGTTACAAAGGGTTCAGAATGCATGCGTTCGGTTTGTTTTTAATCTTAAACATTCTGATCACTTGACGCCATTTTTTAATGAATTGGGGTGGCTAGATATCCAAGCTCGCTACATATACCAATCAATGATAATTTTATTTAAAGTTTTGACATTTGGTGTGCCTATATATCTTTACAATAAACTACAGTACGTTAGAGATAGCCACAATCGTGTTACTCGCTTTAGCCGAACAACACTGCTGTCGATACCTCGTCACAATACGAATCAAATGGCTAATTCATTCACAATCTCTGGTATTAGAGAATGGAACAGACTTCCACTAGATGTAAGGAATTCACTCTCAGTTGCGACATTCAAAAGAAATTTGAAACAATATCTGATAGCCTTAGCCAATGTACACCAATCTCGGGAATGATGTTTTTTCACAAAGCTGAGCAGTAGCAAGGGGGAGGGGGGAATGTAAGGTAGTATACTTTAAGAATACATATGTCGTTCTGTGTATATTGTATGTATAGTTTTCTTGGTTTTTTTAATGATAAATAGTATGAGGGTATGGCGGGGAGGGGGTATGTAAGGGAGCATATTCGTGTGTAGGGGTATATATGTGTGTATGTACATATGCATTAATGTAGCAATTGTAATTTTTATGGAGTTGACGTCAATGGTAGTACGTATATCTTGTATACATTTGAGTTGGTTGAGTGTAAGAAAAGGCAAACATAGGCTTAACTCTGCCATTGAATAAATAAATAAATAAATCCATAATTTGGAAATGAACAATGAATACAGAAGTCAACTTATTTTGCCTTTTGAAAAAATTATAATTTGTCAGTTATCCTCTTTTTCAAAATAGTAACGTTTTGTTCCATTTTAATTGTTAAATTTTATATGCAAATATATTTTTAAGGTTACCAAACTCTCCTCATTGCATCTATAACGAATTACTGTCAAATTTTCTTTCTTTCTTCAATCACCATGAGAAGGGTTTTATTTCAGAAAACTGTAGAAGCCATCTTTAAAACTGTGATATAAATTGATGTGCCACCTCATTGGGGATTAGAAGGGGGGCGCGGTGGCTCAGTGGTAGAGCGTTCACCTCCAGTGCTTGGGGTCCCTGGTTCGATCCCAGCTCGCGCCGTGTGGACTTTGTGGTGGACAAACACTGTGCTCGGGGTTCTCCCGTTTCCTCCCACTTTCCTCATTCCACCATTTCACTCATCTCTCATCATCACCATCTCCTTTAGCCTAACCGTGGGACGTAAAACTTAAAGCTTTCATTTCATTTTTCATTGGGGGTTAGATGTCCGTGCATATTTGCATACAACATTTCCGAGAAGGTGGGTCGGGCATGATGGTCCCATAAACTGGCCTCCGCGATCACCGGACATAACATGACTGGAATTCATCTTTTGGCGTTTTGTCAAGGACCGGGTTTACGAAACACCAGTGAACGACATCGCAGAATTACTGAAGTCATAACATCCATGCCTCACGTAATGTTGACTAACACATCGGTGGAATTGGAATATTGCCTGGATATTCTTCTGACAACGAAAGAATAAAAGTAGAAATTTATTGTGTACACGTAAACTTGAATATGTTGCATGCAATTTACGATAAAAAGTATTTGTTTATGTTTCATATTTTATGCCTTATGAATATGCAGTGGCGGCCGCTGGGGAAGAGCCAGTGTGCCATGGCACTACCCTAAATAATACAAAAAATAATATTAATTGCCTCGTACTGAACAATATATCACTCAATTTGACTCTCAGTACTTTAATTGTAGCATCAGCATTGCTTACAAGGAGCTCGTTTGAGTCGCACGATGATTGAGATGGTTCAGAATCACTAGAGTGCCAGACTTCTTTTGGCTCTCGATAGCCTGAAAACTGCTTTCTGCGCATGCGTATTGTTCGCGAATCAGGACAAAAGTACGGAAAAATAACTAGCGTTTAGTTCCACGGTCGAGGCAGGCTCCAAGCAGGAGCTTTGTTTCGGAGCTGAAGTCGCCTGGAATTTTCACGTGACTCCTGATTAACTTGTTTGCATTGCAATGTCTCCAAGCTAGCTAGTGTCTAACTAAATATTATTTATCATTTTTTTTTTTTTTTAACATTTGGATTTGATCCAAACAAACCTGTAATTTTGGAGTTTGTTTTACTTTTTGTATTATCAATGCAAGTATAGTTTCTTCCCGGGTTATAGAAACAAAAACAACGTGTTGTGTGGTAGGGTATTTGTGATGTTCATGAGCGCCCGAAGGGGAGGGTAGGGTGGGGCCCGAGCCCCCACTCCTGGCTCACGAAAATTATTAAATTCCTTAAGATTTTCGTTATACAAATAAAAAATACCAAACGTAATATAGCAACCAGGGACTTGAGCCCCCCACCCCTAGAAAATTTTCTTCGGGTACCCATTGTGACGTTACATAGAGTAACGTGGGAATTCTATATTTTTGCAAGTTTAGATGTGCCTTTCAATGTAACGCTGTTCACTACTTCCTTTATTTAAAAAAAAAAAAAATCTCGGTACAAGCAGGACAGTATATTACGATGAATGTGATAACTAATTTATTGAAATCTCAGTTTTCATTGATATCATATGGAGACAAACGAACTCTTAAAAATTTAGGAAGACAATGCCTGACTTACAATTGTGTGTAAAGCAACTGACCCGTATTAAAGAACGATTGTGTCAATTTAACAAGAACATGTAGTTGAAAAACAGTTGGATTTGCAATTGTGATGAAGCGAATGCTTCATTCTGTTTTCTGTGTGTTTTGGTAGGAAGGGACGCAAGCTGGACAAATTCTAACGTCACTGACTTAGTGTACATTTGGAATAAAATTTTAAAAAATGGAAGTCAACATTACACTTGAACAGTGTATTTTGTCAATGTATATTTTATTTTAACATATACGTGTGTGTGTGTG
The DNA here is from genome assembly GCF_964235325.1 of Thermobia domestica. NCBI lineage: Eukaryota > Metazoa > Arthropoda > Insecta > Zygentoma > Lepismatidae > Thermobia > Thermobia domestica. The sequence goes on along the minus strand of NC_137459.1, from coordinate 20,120,409 downwards.
TTAAAAAAAAAAAAAAGTTATTCTGAACACGAAGGATCGAGATGCTGACAGTCCCGAACACTTTCGACTTCCATCCGAGACATTCCATGTTCACTGCTGTTCGGACTTCTGTCTACTTGGACCCACCTTAAAGAATTGTGAATCTGAAAATTGTACTGGGAGCATGTCTGGGAATTATGCCCGCTAAGGATTCCCTTGTATTGTATATTGCTGATTTAGATAGTTCTGAATAGTGTATATGTAATTTCCTTCACGGTGATATGGGCTGTCACTCCACTTTCTCGTATTCAAAATAAGACGTGTTACAATGTAGCTTCTACGATTTTGGGTGTCCATATCTTGAAACTATGCGTTTTTCCCTAGAGACCGATATGATTTTTTTTCCTCTAATTTTGATGAGGAATCATCTGATACAGCTTGTCGGTATAGTTCGTAGCCATGTAACTATCACTATATATATATATATATATATATATATATATATATATATAGAGAGAGAGAGAGAGAGAGAGAGAGAGATAAACACTAATTAGTGTCTAACAAAATAATTCTAAAATGATGCAGATTGTATGTCTGCATTTTTCTTATGGCTTTGTAATTTTTTATCCTGTAAATTTTGGCACTACCACTTCATAAAGTCACGAGCCGCCACTGTGAATAGGTACTGTCATCTTGCTAGCGTGATAATGCAGAGCTTGATGAGAGAATCTTTCTATAATAGTTTGACTTCACTAAGTAGCATGCTTCTTCTACAGCATCAATTATTAGATTTTACAAAGAAATTAGTTTTTCTCCCAATCTGCGCATGAGGATTTTCACTCTCCCACTTCAGTTTGTTCAGCTCTATGAGATCTATCAATTGGTACATGTCTCATCTTTGGACATTTGTTCTTTAAACGCTAGTATGGTAGAATTTACTATGTTTGAAGCATAACGTAAGTTTTTGTGTATGTATGTTTGTATGTGATAGTTTCACGTGCACATCAAATGTTGGACCTTTCTTATGAAAGAATGTGTTTGTTTTACAGAACTTGGATGCTGGTCAAGTATGGAGTATGTTGTCAAGTTATTTCTCCTTTGAGTTCAGAGGTTCAGAAGACAGTTTACAAGAACTTGAAGCAAATAGCGACAAAGCACGGTTTTTAATAAAAGATATCTTCTTCTTCTACTTAAAATTCCTTCTGCAAACTGTGAAGACCATTGTGTTATACAGTGGTCATAATAGTAATTCTAATGAGGTATGTTTTTACTATTACATCGTATAATATGAAATGTTGGATTCTGATCATATGCCATTTTATGAAGGAATTAGTTGAGTGTTAAAAACTACTTAATTTTTCACTTTAACTTAAAGGTCATACAATTCTTGGTAAGCTACCATTCTTATGTATGTTTAGAGTAGTGAATCTTACGCATAGTCGTTAAAAATTGCCCTTAATTTTATTCTTATTTTACTTATAACTTATGAACCAAAGGCCTGCATAGGCCAATACTTCATATGAGTACTAAGTTCGTGATGGTGTACCAGCATGCGAAGCGTGCTTCACATCAGGTGAATTTGATTAAACTCGAACATACATATTGTTCTTGTCATTGGTTTTTCACAGAAATATCAGATGAAGGACAAAAAGGGGGAATCGAACGACAACTTACAATATCTACCATATCCGTTATAAATAAATCAATAGCTTACCTCAATAGTTTACCACAACCTACTTAAAACATCCAAGATACAAATAAAGAACTATGTTGTGAAAGCACACGTTCGGTTCATTAGACAGGGAGGACAAGAAGTAACAAGCCAAATATTGAGAAATGCCTTGGCTCCTGTCGTAAATTTTTACTTTTATTTCCGAATTAATTTTATATTAAAATGTCATCCAAGAAAAATACGTGATTTTTGTGTAATTCAATGCATGAAAGAACGTGACCTGGTTCACGATTAAATCCTGTGGCCGTCTTTGTCCAAATATGGTTGTTTCTTCCATTTACTATATAACTAAAAAAAAAAAAAAAAAACTTTTTCATTGTAATCTCTATATACCGTTATGTTGAAATCGCGCGTTAGTTAAACATAAAACAACTTATATAAGAAACATCAGTCACCGGTGACGAATAAGTAGATTCAGAACAAGATTTTTTATTTATTATTCACATTCAGAAATCTGTTTATGTAATTTGGAATTTATTCACGTAACTTCTATAAAGATCTACTTCTGCCCTGAGGACGAGGAACATGACAAGGACTCCTGTATCAACTTTTAGTCTTTGCCGTCGGTGGTGACGCTGTGAGGTTTCCTTCTACAGATGCTACTCCACCTAGCCAGGGAAAACTAAATTATGATCGTTAGCTTATTCTTCGCTCCACTTGTACTTTCTTGTCAGTACCGTGTACTTACATTTTGAGATTTTTTACCTTACATAATTTGAGTTTAAGGTAGCTCATCATAATATATTCTTATTCCCTATTTGTGCTATAACCAATGCCTAACCGGTTCTGATCTATCGATTGCAATAAAATCTTAATAGCTAAACACTGTTGGGTCTGGCCAATATTTGGATAAGTGAGCATTGAGGAATATCAAATGGTATTGACAGTGCAGTATTCACTCAGCTTTATGAGGGCAGTTGCGGAGCTATATGAATAAAAGAATTAAGGGACTACGGTCAAGAAAAGTGGCGACATCGGTGATAGAAATTACACTGTGGTCATCACATATCTTACAACTTAAAATTGACTGTAACACCACGTGTGTGGGTCTCCCATTTCGCCTTACTTTCTTCATTTTAGTTGTCACCGTCTCCTTTCGCCTACATGGCATAACCGTAGGATGCGAAACTGAAGTATTTCAGTTGATTTTACAACAAATTGATGGTTAGTCACCTTGAGCTCTTCGCTGCTTCATTCGATTTTTTTTTTTTTATTTTTTTATTTTTTAATGTGCTATAAACACAAATGCTATAATACGTTAGGTACACTTCCCGAACCAGTACACAACAAGATATTTTTATTGGACTTTTCCCTCTGATTTCTGTAGTTTTTTCATGTTTTTATATTGCGGAGCTAGTTTACAAAATTGTCAGAAGACGACCATCTAATATAAATAAGTTCTGTTTTAACTTGCTTATCCTCGTTGAGTCCCTATTAGGAATTGAGGTAAGTTGATTTTGAGTTTAACGGCCCTTTCAGCAGCGAGGATATATGAGACGGGATCTACTGAATAACATGGAATTCGAACCACATAAGCTCGCACCGACCCGGGTCTCCCACGCCAAAGGCGCGTAGGCTTACAACTTAGCCACGAAGGAATTAGTATTAGGAATTAACCTAGTGATTGAATATTTAATTAGTAATTAATTAACAATCACTTCCAGGCACTAGTGTTATTTGATTCTTCTCGAACTACTGTCACTCAGAAAAAAATGGGTGTATTGCCGAACTATCGCAGAAAAATCGAAAGAGTGTCTGACAATTGAGTTCTTTCTGCTTATTTGTGACTGACAGTAGCATTCTTACCTAAATGATCTCATCAGTTAAGTGACCGGATGAAAATATACCAATGAGAACTTTGAATAACTCGAGAAACAATAATGACAGAATAGTTTTTCGAAAAGGGAAAAGAGTAGAATTTTATATCCAGCACAAAAGTAATTAGTCAGCTCACCTCACTGCACCTCCACGTATGCCCCTTTTGTTGCTAGGCAAACATCAAGACGGTACTCAACCTTCCTCCAGGTGTTGCGTAATATTTGAGGTATCACGGACCCACAAGCATCGATAATTCTTTGTCTTAGGTCATCCAAATCTTGAACTTGGGTCTGGTAGACTTAAGTCTTCACATACTCCCAAAGAAAACAAGTTCAAGGGTCAAGTCGGGCAATCTCGGGAGCCATAGAATTCAGCGAACCAAAAACAGCACTTCACTTTCTAACAAACAGTAAGAGACGCCGTTTTGCTCACGAGTAATGCGCATATATGAAGCCCTGTTGCATTCAATTGTCTGCTGAGCATAAAATTGTATGTATTTTTTGTTTTTTCTGGAAAACAAAATCAGAAGATTCCATCAGTATTGGTTCTTGGGTTATTCAAATTTCTTATTCGTATATTTTTATCCGGGCACACTGTAGAACCAGTGACAATTTGAGTTGCAGTTTGCTTTATTTAAGGAACAATAGAGGAAGGAAAGCAATGAGAAGTGAATGATGTATGACAATTTAAAGTGATATGGATAATAGCTTAATCTTTGTGAACGCTCAAGACAGAAACCATCTCTATATAGTTGCTGATGTGTTGTGCAAGGGGTGTCATTGATTTTCCATTTCCGAGGCCTGAACGAGGTATTTGGTGGATTTATTTATTGTAAACTTTGTTGTAATACACCAGGCCTCGGAAGTGCATTACTGATCACCAGACACATATCTGTCTTCACGATGGTGTTAATGTGTGTAATCGGTTTAACAAATTAAGAAGTGCTAACTTAGAAGTTGAAGTGGGTCGAAACCAAGGTGATTAAAAACCGTACGAATATATCATAACCCGTAAGTGCACTGAGGATATGATGTAAAAATTGAAATTTGTTACCGTAATATCAGGAAAGAATTGGATTTATATATGTGAATATATTTTTAAAATTACCAAATGGTCCTTATTGGACCTTAAAACGGATTAAATCAAATTCCAACTTTCCTCAATCAGCGTGAAAAAGATTCTTTAAAAAAAAAAAAAAAAAAAAAAAAAAAAAAAAAAAAAAAAAAAAAAAGACGCCATCTTTAAAAACTGTGATTTAAGTTGATTCTTGTGTGAGTACTGTAAACAAATCCAACACACAAATTGAATTGGGCGATTACATCCAATATACGAACGTTCAAAAGTAGTATAAATTATTTAAATTATTACTGAAAGCAATATATGACCTGTAATACTGCACAACTTGCGTAACGTATTGACCTCTGTTCTTTAGCAGTTTAAATTTATTTATTTATTTATTTTTGTGGTCTGTCTTCACACTTGTTCCCGTGTCTTCAGGAAAGAAACATTTCGTATAAGGTGACTGAGAACTACCTGGACAAGCTGAAAAACCGCTAGACACGTATTTAACTAATTTGGCATGTGTTTAGATTGTTACATGTTTCGTTTCTTGTGTTCATTTTATTTGATGAAGAGAACTGAAGCTATAATTAATAGCTGTACTTTAAATTACAGATTGTGTATACAAGATTCCTAGCATCCCTTGACAAAAACGCGTTGACGGCCTCAGTAGTTGCTCAATTGAAATGTGACGAGTGCTCAAGCTCCAATTTGTAATGTACCATTACAGTTGAAAGTAATGGCAACTTTTTTTTACGCACCCTGTACCTAGTAATTTTTTTTTATTCGATTTCGGTTTAATTACACAATTTATTTACTCTCTTTACTTCAAATTAAATGTAATGAATCGAAAGGTTTCATTAGTAACCATATTCCCACTGAATAATATATTTATTTATATTTTGATTAAGTGTAAATCCCATTTTCGCATATACAAGTTGAATAGTTACAAGGTTTACCATTCTGACGTCATACCGAAACATAGTTCCGTCATTGGATATACATTTTCTTAATTTCAGACCAATGTAGATTTTGGCCAGGTACCTAAACTTTCCCTCACCCCCTCTCACTAGTCCATAGTCACTTTCAGATTCGGTTATATCTGGATTTGACAAATTTCTATTTGTTTTGTAATTTCCGCGGCTAAAGTTTTCGTCCTGATTGGGGGAATTTTCCAACCCTTGTCGTTTTCGGCGCAATGTTATTATAATAATCGAAGACACACTAGCAGGAGCAGCTTGTGATTTTTGTGCCACATATTTTTCGGGAAGGATTCGAATTTCCAAGGAAAACTAAGGTAACATATAATGTAATTCAATAGTTAAAGATTTACAACGGAATAGAAGCCCGGAAAATCCACAAATTTTGATAAAGAAGCTGCAATTCAGTGAAATAAGGATTTGTGTTTACATGACGCCATGATGTTATCATTTTAGAACAAATATAGTGGAAGTGTGATTTTACCCTCCTCTTCTTTCAAACCATAGATTCAGTTAGGGATTAGGGGAAATACGACCTGGTTTCGTATATTCTATAATGTATATTTTAAATGTGATTTTTTTTTTAGTAAGTGTCTGTATGTAGTAGGTTTTGTAATACTAACTATCAAAATGACGGCTTAAGTTAACTAAAAGGCTCCTATTCCCTTTCCAAATTGAACCATTTCTAGCGGGGGAATGGGTTAGTTATTGTTTGTTTTAGGGCCTTTTCCCCTTTCAGGGGAAGGGTCCCTCAATAAACGTTGTTAAGGTGCCTCTAGGGCATCAATCTTTAGTAATCATTTTGTAAACCTGTTTCAAGTAATTGGTCAGGTCAATTGGACTTAGGGTTAACTATTCTCATTTTGCCCCTTAAAGTTTAATAGAGCCAACTCTATATACCAAAAAGGAGTACTTTTCCCCAACATGCATGTAATTTAATGGTGTTTGTTTAGTTAGTAGTTTTTATGTGTAGTATTTATAGTGGTGTGTGTAGTTAGTAGTTCTGAGTGAGTGTGTGATTTCTATGGTTAGGACAGTGTAGTTCACATGCATTAGTTTAATACCATTTGTCTAACTCAAAGCACACTAAACGAGAGTAACTATTAGATTTCTGATTAATGAGTACAAGTATATATTTCAGTACACGGTAAATTATGCCTCCACTACAGCGCCACCGTGTCCATTTTCGGTAGTCAATTGTTTGTTGACTTTACGACATCGCCTGACTTAATGATTTAGATTGTTTGATTTTGGCCATTTATTCTCAAATTACATCCCGTGGACATGGTTTTCGGTTCAGATGAGTATACATTCATATAAGATAGCATGAGATCTTACTGTACTGAAAATTACAGCTTGCTAGGTCCAGTATTAATCGAAATATCCACTGAAATAAAGAATGCCTATTTTCTTAATAGAGGTAAAGTCCATATGCTGCTACTATTTGTTTCAAAATGTAGTTTTAAATTCTCTTTTCCCGTGGCTGTAGAAAATTTCCATTGTTGCTTTAGTTTTATCAGCAAATCAGAAATACATTAATCGTTGACAAATAAACTTTCAGTAAATACACGTATGATTTTTTTTTTTTTAACTGCGAAGTAAATACGATTTGGGTGCTTCGAAACAAAGAGTCAGTGGTTCGATGAATGTTATCGTGTAGTGGTTTGAGCGTGATAGATTGTGATAATTATATATTTATTAGTGTGTAATATAAATATGTGTATGGCCTGCGTGTAAAATGTATGAAATAGGGTGTCTCTAAAATATTACTTCGCGCGAAAATGAGTAAATAATGAATGCATGTAATGATATATTAGTAATATGATATAAAATATGAATGAGATGATAGGACACCTATATTTAAATGGATAGGCCTAGTGTATGTTATATAGTGAGAATATGAATACGTTTACTAAAAAAAAAATCTCTCGCGTTTTGACTCCTACACCAGTACATTCATACAACCAAGTTTGCTACTTGGATAGTAAATTGTAGTTGGGAATTGTGTGTTACTTCGCATTTAAGTACCTCATAGTAACAGCCACGGATCTTAAGCCTTTCATCAGATAGGGTAGCATCATGTGGGAATTACTTCTAAAGGTTGACAGAAATGATAACTAAGAAAAGATAACTGCTATATCCTGTGATCATCGAAAAGTACAGGTTTCGGTCATTTGTACCTTTAACATTCATTGCCTCTCCGAGATTTTTTTTTTTTCGTTGCTTACCTTATTTATTTATTGTGCAGTGTTCATATAGCTGACATCTCAGTTCGGACTATCCGATTAAATCAACCGCTACTAAATTAATATTTATGTCAATAGCGTACCCGGATGTCGACCCCTAGTCCCCTTAAGTATTTTCATTTCTTAGTTTAATTAGATGAGGGAAATTAACGACATCCCAGACTGTGGCATGTCTGCGCAGGGTAGCCATCGGTGATGTTTGGTCATTGAAATCACCGATCCAAAATTCAGTTTATTTATTTATTTATTTATTTTTTTTTATTTTGGCAAATCACTAATTAGGGATATCTTAGCTATTACTCTAGTTTCATTACTGTTCTGGATTCTTTTACTTTCCGAAAGGTCGGATGATTTTTTTTGTTTTGAAATTCCAAATTAAGACTCTACTCCAACCTTCCGGTGGAGTCCGGGATCTGCAAGGGTGTTGACCGGATACGGTGAGTGGTGGGATTTCCCTAAAGCCTTTGTCTTTCCGAAAATCCCATCGAGGACACAGACTCGTCTCAACTTTGCAGACACCTTTTTACGGCTATTTATTTGGTAAGCCGAACCCCATTTGGCATAAAAGAGAATATTTGGTTATAGTATGTTGTATACGTAAATTCGACCACTTATCTTTCGTAGTTGTAGTGTTCTGTCTCCTCTCTTTTTACCTATCCTTCTTCTACTTCTTCTTAATTTTTTTTTTAATTTTTCAACCTTTCCCCCCCCCGGTTCTGAAACTCATGAAAACATACAATGTTCATATCACTTATTTCGATCGTATGTACTAACTGAGACATCGAGGGATACGATTCGTGGAGGTATTTCAGCACAACTCAGGACCATTTTCGTGATACTCAACCCACCACGGGAGAAACTGACGAAGAAGGTACACTATGATTTCAGATTTCCAGAAACTTATTTGTTATTCATTGCTCGTACAAATTATATCCATTGATTACCGATTTCTGGTTTTCTTTCTATTGATTGGTTATATGGTGTATGTATTAGTAGTTTGGGCCCACTAGTTTCGAATAACATTGATTTTTTTTTCTGTATATACATCTATATATGTACTTACATAGTTTAAAGGGTTACGTGCCTGCTCTATTTGTTGTATTTCCACCTCTCATGTCAACTTATTAAATAACACCAACTATTTCTTTATACGCGGATCTTAGTAAATTGAATCTTTGTCGATTATCGGGTTTATATATATAAAGTTCAATCTCGCAACCTTATGAGAAGAGAAAATAATTTTTGTTAGTCAGGGTTTTTGTTTCGTCTTTGAGCCAATAAAATGTGAATATTTATCGAATATAAAAAGGTTATGTAGAATTTAAATGTCGACGAAATACTAAGATGGATATTAAAGTGAAATTTATTATATTGAGTAATATGAATATATATATATATATATGCGAGTATGTATGTAAAGGGCTCGGTATTTACCCTGGTTGTTTTAGGTTGCCATAGATTTTTGACACCCGACATTGACCAATTATTTGTGATGTAAAGTATTACCGCGTAACTTATAATTAATGACACCTTATCGATTTGTTAGTAATGTTTGTAACTATTCAATTTTTTAATACTATGTCAAATGTTGCATGGAACAAGTAGCAGGTCGTAAGAAAAGTAAAAAATAACCCTAATCCATATCCAAAATTATTTTGCGAGATCAATAGTGAAATCAAGTGAATTACGAAACAGTGTGCCCCACCAACGAATCCTTCTATCAGTAATCTATGAAACAAATTCTCCCCTACGACTGGAAACATAACTATTTGTCGTTCGTCAGTTCAGTGACTAAAACCTTTGACTCCACGATCTATACTAGAAAAAAAAATTAGTGATCTTAAATTCAATGAACTGAAATTTGGTCAATAATTTAGTAATGTGAATACAGGAATATGGAAATATGTTCCCAATGTTTGGGACTGGACTCGATATTTTAAATCTCGATAAACTTTGAATATTCATACCAAGTGCGTCAAGTGACGAAAAAAAAAAATATATATATATATGTAATATGAAGCAACTATTTGTCTGTAATTAAAACCAAAACGACTAAATACTCTCATGGACACCAATCATAGTGAATAAAGAGAGTTGAAAAAGGAGTTAATATCGACGTGAGAACAAAGACTCATAAAATTGTCGAAATTTCTCTTGGGACAGAGACTCAATAAAATGCTACTAAAGTGCTTTTTTTTAAAAGAATGATTAACCAATTATATTTTTTTCTTTCTTTTTTCCGCAATGATATGTATTCATTGCACTGAATCTTAAATATATTGACCTTTGAATTTTCTTTATTTTTTGTCTTTCGTCTTTTGTCGAATATATTTTTTAATGTAATCCAACTTTTAATATCTCTAGAAAGAGAAATGTGTTATTTGATATTGTTGAAAATAGCAGATTTCTGTGCATGCTTATGAAACATTTTTTTTTTTTTTTTCATGTATCAAATTTTTCCTGTTATGTCAAACTAAGTTTTCTTTTATTGAAATGTAATAAATGTCTATAGAAATGTAGTTAGGTTAGTTTAATTCAACTAAATGTAACCTGAAGTATACACTGTCCCGTATGAATGTGAGTGTGAGTGAAATGTAGGTTTAGTATTAAGTGCACCGATTCTTTTGATATATATATATGTGAGTTACTATAGTTAATGGTAGTTGGCAATTAAAGTCGTTGAATGTCAATACTAACTTAATTTAAGTTGGCTCTATGAAGGAAGCAAAAGGGACCGAAGTAGCCTGAACGAATGATCATCATGGGAGAACTGTGAAAGTCAAAATCTTCGACAAATATGTGATACTCTGATTTTTTTTTTTTCTTTCCTGTGGTCGATTCTAACATGCCATCAACTTCGTTGTTTGTTTTTCAAATATTGGATATTAGTCTAGAACTTCTGGAAATATTGAATAAACGGTTAAATTAAACTTTCTCATCTACCTCAGAGCTAGATTGGGATAATTCGGTAGTTGGGGTTAAATGGATCTAGGTCTGGGATGTATGGGTTAACATGTGTCTACCTTTGATCACCTTAATACCAAACATTCACCCAATAGCTATTGGAAATGATCCCAATTCGATAATTATTCACTTTCCTTTACCATATTCCTCAAAATATCCAGTAACAGTTTCCTCTTTATTACCTTCTTACTTTACCTCTTTTCTCTTCTATCTTCCTTTTCCTTTCTTCATCATCATCTTCTATTTTTAATAAAACTGAAAAGGGGGTCGTGACTGGGAATTCCATATATAATAAACACGGTCATGTATTTATTTATTTTATTTTCTTCAGAAGTCCGATAAAAAGTTTTCTTGTTTCGATCAAACCTAGTATGTTCGAAATTAAGAAATGGATAATATATTCCAATATAATTAGACATAAGCTGATAGCTTCATGAATATCCCCACCAGGGGTGAAGGGTTCCCACTCACGACTTATTCCATGCATCACATATGTTGCAGAGCTTTCTTTCTTCCTTGCCCTTTTTTCAGTTTTAAATTCGAGAACGTAATGGAAACCTTGTTACAGAATGCACCAAAAACACATGGATTAGATCTAACTTACATGAACAACTAGAAATATCTCAGATCCTTCTGTGCTTATTTCGATTTTATGGTGGTATTAATAGTCAACAGTTGAAGGAAATTATTTCTATTTGTTTGGTGAGTTCATATTTTTGTCTTAAGTCATTAGTTGTAAAGTTGTATTTACTGGGCCAAAACGTACAGTAAAAGTTCTTTGAATATATGGAAACAAATACTAGAATATTTCAATGGTGGATACGCGGATACGTATGGATATATACATTGTGGGTTAAAACCTACCTACCAACTTTCAATTATATAAAGTACTGAATGAAACAACATGTAATTCTCATTTAAATTATAGTTATTGTCCTGGCATTTACATTACATGCTCAGTATGTTTTGCGTCAACTTCAGCTATTTTACGCAGTGTTATTTCAACATTTGATTCGAGTTTGTAAAGAAAAAAAACATCTGTGGAAATGCCAAAAAATTCACGTTCTGTTGTTGACTTTGCTCTTCAGAAATTGTGATGTTGCTATACTAAACTTTGTCTTTGAGTAATTGAACAACCCTATAAAAACAAATCTTTAAAATGTTCAACTCTGGTGAGTACGGACGTTAGCCAAATCAGTTTCCATACATAAAGACGGAAGTATGGAAACATTTAAGATTGGAATGAAACTGTTTCCAATCAATCTTCCATACCTGTCTGCTGGCTCTTCTAACTCTAGGCTTTATGATTAGGGTGTACGATGGTCCAGTGGTAGAGCGCTTACCTCTGGTGCGTGTGGGTTTCTGGTTTGATCCCCGACCAAGTAAGTTTGTTGTGGGCAACATTGTGTTCGTGGGTTTTCTCATTGTACTCCAGTTTCCTTCTACATTTTCATTCCACCAGTTATTACATCATCAATCACTTGCCTTAGTCGTCCGTCTCCTTTAGCCTAACGGACGTAATTGAGGGACGTAAAACTGAAAGATTATTTCAAGATGATCGATTGTACTATTCGTAGTTAAACACTCGTTGTTGAGTAGTGTAGTGTAACAGCCGTACATTTTATTATTGTATTTTTCTTTTCCTTTATTAAATTTTATGTGATTCTCATAGTTAGTTAATCGTATTTAATTATGTTATAGGATGTAAAAAGGACTGTTAATCTTCTCTTAATTGATAAGTTACCAATTGTTTATATTGTATATATGTGTTTTCTCGTTTATTTCATATATTTAATATATAGTTCTTAAGTCTCAATGATAGAATATACTCAATGGAAAATACCTGATTAAGGTGGATCACCACCCGGAAGTCAGTACATATTTTTAGCTTATTTCCTTAACTACTGCGCAATGAAACGTTACATATTATAAATATTGCACTATAAGATAGAGTTATGTTTCAGCTACGACACAGGATACTGATTTATTTGGTGGTTGTGTCTTCTGATATCGAAAAAGATAACAAATAAAAGAAAATATTAGATTCGTTTTACAATGAACACACAAGATGGCACTTGCTGTTAGATCTTACTAGAAGTGCTCATTTTTATGAAATGTTTATTTGTATATGTAAAGTATGCTAAAGTAACAATCTTATTATGAAATAGATATATTGTATGACTGTTTTTCGTGTTTTGTTTCACATTTTATTTAAACATTAATTTACATTTAAGGAAATAGATTTTGAGAAAAAACTTGCGCAGAACGCCATAATGCGTTGTTGCCAAATTTGTACGTTTAATTCCTGGATTCTAGCGTTGCAGTTCGAGAAGCAAAACTTAGCTGTGAATTCCGGTAAGGGTCTAAAATTAATTTCTCCAGTAAGTATCCAAGCAAAATTCCATGATAAATTCCTTTATTATCTGGCATAAGCAAACACTCGACACTATCTGGCAACGCCACACTATACAAGCAGCGTTTAGCATAGCACCGAGAACACCTGGTGATCCACCTTAACATTATATAGCGTAGGAGTAGCCCCAAAGGTAAGACAAAGTGAAAATACTAAGAGTTTATGTGCGCACACAGCTGTAGTGTTGGGTGCATGAAATGGTGTGTATGGAAACTTAACATTAGTGACCAAAGTACAAAATAGTCTTGAGATCTGACGTGAGTTGCAGATTCTTTTTTTTTTTTTTTTTTTCATTTAATATAAATTAAATGTGATGTGTCTCCCAAAAACGGATTTAACCTAGTAGACCTCTTTCGTGCTACGCACGAGGTAAGTCCATCGTGTTAACATCTTTTTCGGCATTTATAATTTTAAATTCACCGACGGACTTCAACTGTAACTTGTATTTTTTTAAAACTTGATTTTACAAATAAGCTGGCCTAGCTAAATCGTCTTAATTATTCAAATGTACTTGCTACCATTATGGATCTATCTGCAGTTAAAAGAGTCGTAAAATGTTCGTTATTTGTTCGTGTGTGACCTCTTTCGTACTGCAACTGCGACAGAAGGCTTCCATTTTAAGTACTCGCAAAATTATTTACAAAGAATCAGATCATATAATGTCTCACGTAAGTTTCATCAAATTACGATTTAATTGAAGAAAAAATTACATTTGAACTTGTTTGGTAGTTTTTGCGACACCCCGTAGATGTGTGTGTCAGACCTACATTTTTTAAGGTGGGCATCCCGGACGCTCAAAAGTATGAATGAACAGAAACATCAGTTATATTTAGGAGATTGAGATGGAGTGACCTGGAACCACTTTTCCAAGCCAGTGACAGGGGAGTTCCATATCCACACGTTGACGATCGTCTTGTTCTTTGTGTGGTGATGCCTAGTCCTGCTGGAAATAATGAAGGAGGGTGCTTGCTTTCTGCGAGAAGGGACGAAAACGATGTATTTTAATCAGTTTGATGGGGTGCTGAGAAATGAGGATTATGTTGATGAGTATGGGTCCAGTTACACGAGTGTCCCATATTCCACATCACATTATCTTCAAATCAGGCCTCTACGCTGGTCTAGTGGCTAGCGCGCACGCGCCTTTGCTGCGGGGTTCGATTCCCAGTGGGAGATCCGTGTAATTTGAACGCGTTACGGTGTTTCGGATTTTGTCTTAAACGGTAGATCCAAGTCTAATAGCCTCGATGCTGAAGAAAGTACGCTTAACTCCAATCTACCGACCCAATTTAGGTGTGTCTAACCAACGGCGGGTTGTTTCATTCCAGTATCATTGATTCTGATGGTTTACCTCAGTGAAAAATAAACTATCTGTATGAATGAGGAATCCAGGTGCTATTTGCGTAACATCTAAATACAGTGTCTATTGTCGAAGTATGCATTTGCGTTCTCAAACTATCAGAATTATCTCAGTTCTCTCATGCATTTCAGGGTTATCTTCTGTTACCTGCAACAGTAATAGCGTCAAACATTTAATTGTAAGTTACAATTGAACCGTTACAGCCATCACTAAAGCTAAATACAGCATTACATTCGTGTGAAAGTTCTCATGCTGTTTGATAGTCCACTGGTGACACTCTTTCCATTTGTTTACAAAATGTGACATTGATCCAATATGGCACACGGCTCATAACCTGGAAACGACTAGATTTCGTAAATCGATGTACACAGATGAGTAAGACTCGGAGGTAGTCTCATTCGTTTCGGAGAAAAGAAATTTTCTCGTAGAAGGATCTGTCTTCATCGGCGAGAAACTGAACAAGTTATTGATTTACAGCTTCATGTCAATTGAACATTATACCACTCAACGAGTTCTTAAGAAAGAAGTCTGATGGCGCAAGATTAGGCAGGTATGGCATTACATCCCATCCAAGCTCCAATAATTGTTCACAGGTGATCGAACTTGGTTGTGGTTTCTCGTTGTTTTGATGGAACACAATTTGTTTATGAGTAACTAACTCTAAACGTTTCTCGATGATGCATTCATTCAAATTGTCTAATTATCGACAGTGTGTATTGGAATTGATTGTTTGGTTCCTTGGCAGTAGCTCTAAAAACATGATACTTTCGAAATCGCATCATATTATTGAAATCATAACTTTCTTCTGATGAATGTGTGCTTTCGATGTCGTTTGAGACAAATCATCACGTCGGAACCAAGACTCGGCGAACAATGTTGTAAACAGTTCTTTTTTAACTACACCATTACATGCTTCTAATGTTCTATGTTAGGCTAGTTATTCGAATTTTTTGCGAAAGTGTCAATGGGTAATATTTTCTTTTTAAGCATACCCCTTCAACTACTGTGTTGTCACTACATAGTCGGTACTGGCTAAAGTTGATTACACACAACTTCCCTAATACACTGTACATATCAATTTTAGATTTTGCTACCTACCGTTTCCTTTGGGTACTGGCTCCTGCAATAGTCCCTACAGAAAATGTTGATAACAATCTGGTTCAGAGTTCACATCCCGTTCGAGCGTAAATTCATAAAAGTAGGAAATAAGTACTACGACATGGGTAGCCTCAGTGGTTCGGAAATCAAGGTTTGACTGTATCTTACCTCTGCGCATATGTGCGTATATATACGACTGGCAAGCTGACAATTCCATAACTATTCGTAACAAATTCCTATTATATATACAGCGAAAGAAAGGATACTGATGAATACACACAAATTCCAATTTTATAAAGCACGAATGCTTGAGTGAACAACACTGCACACACACTTTTAAAATATGAAACACTTGATACAACGAACAATAAAAAGTAATAAGAAGATATACGTATGGAAAATAAATGAACTATGTTATAGCCCGTAATGCACAGTTATTTCTCATGTCACATAACACTAAAACCTATTCACTTGGATAGGTACTTTCACTATTAAACCAGTTGAGAATGCTCCAAGAGCGTTGCCAGAACGAATGAATTGGAGAGATGGAGCGGGAAGGATACCGTATTTTACGAACTATAAGAAGCACTTTTTCCTTCGAAAAATTGCCTTCAAAATTCAGGTGCCTTTTATACTCGAAATAAATATAAAAGTGTCCAATGCCGCGGGAAACCTCGCATTAAATCTCTATTTGGCAACATTGGATCTAACTGGCAGCAGCAGTGCACCGATGCGACGAACATCAGTTGCGGGGATTCACAAGCTTGCTAATACCGTATCCCTCCCGCCCCGCCACCACAAACTCAGAACCACAGACTAGACAATAGAGATCGTAAACTCTGCGAAAAAGTGAAAAAATGTTAGTATTTTTTTTAATTGCTTGAAAATTTAGGGACGTAAAATACAGTAACTGTGATTGTTCCTACATAGAAAAGTAAATATTTTTATCCGCACTTTCTCTTTCTCGCAAAAATTCGCAAAATATCATCTCTCTCTGACTTACAGTTCCCGAGATATGGCTCCTTGAATCTTCCGAAATTCCAACTTTTTTTGGCGGTGAACAGTTGGCCAGTGGCCACCGGTTACTATTTGGTACCAAAATATTAACCATCCTCTTAGATATTGATCAACATCAATATCATCTGTATAACTTTATATGGCCCCTTAAATCTCCGGAGATCGGCCATTTTTTTGGTCAGTATCTCGGGAATGGTAAGGGTGATGCGAAAAATTACATTACCTTCTTAGATAGTTTTTGATCCTCTATCGAATGGAGGAATCAAAATTTAAAAAAATTAACAAATAACAAAGATACACACACACACGTACACACGGACAGACATAGAAAATTCAGCAACGAACTTTATAATTTCGTTGAACAGGTAGTGAATACTCGGAGGCTTGAGGTAAGTGAGGCTATTGCGTGCCTCTCCTTTGAAGTAGCAGACGCGAACTCCTCGCTTCTGCTGCCATCCCTGAATATCCCGAAAGAATGCCTTTAGTTTTCAGTGTCTTTTAGGATTTGTTCCGAAATAAATCATGAATTTTATATTCATAATCTATGCAAATATAATTGTGGTATATTAAGTAGTCCTGGCAAGACGTCTTTTTGTCCCGTGGGAAAGTAAAATTTGCTGTCAAGGTGGAGTAAGTGTTCCAGACCAACTTTAGAAATTCAGTCTATAACTAATGGATATCTTATATGTTAGGCTAATGGAAAGCAGTTTAATAGAAAAGCATACAGATTGGCAATTCTGGAGAGTAAGATTTTCATATGCAATTCACACAAACTACAATCGTTATTCCCATCGAAGTTCAGATAACAAAGCTCAGTGTGAAGAGCTTTGTACCTGGTCTGTTAATGTAACAATTTCGTATTTAAAAAGGTTTCTAAACGCTGATAATCACTTATATGGAAAATAAACACAAAATAAGTTTAGTATACAAAATCGTGAGTTGTTAACTTCACTCAAGAAAAGATAAAATGTTTGCTTATCTGAAGTACTCTGCTAGTTAGATAAACATTCAATTCAATAAAGAGTGGTTCCTTTGTATTATTCTCGACACCGACAGGTCTGGAGCCCACCTGCGTGGAAAAGAAGAAAAGTGGTTTCTTTCCTGCTGTAAAGCGTCCAGAACGAAGAAAGGAAATGTTTTTTTTTGGATCAAAAGATCCAATATATTTCAGACAAAAATTTTCTTGTAGGCCTTATATTTCGAGAACTACATATAGTGTAGCCAAACCAAAACTACCAATTTACTCAGTACGATGTGCTTATTCTGTTGGAAATACGAAAACTCGATTTAAAAGTTTTGTGATCCCTGATCCAAAAACTAATTATTGGCCAAGATCGCAATCTTTTGATGCATTTTTTGGATCATTCGTAAAATTCTTGTTCACTTGAATAAAATACTAATTTGGATGATGATTTAGAGTCGGTAAAAATACACAGTTTGTCCGATAAGTGAGTTGTGTGGCCGAGCTGATCGGTGACAATTCTGATCTTAAGTAGTCATTAGCCCAGCAATTAAGAAGTCGTATTGGGAATAATGATAATAACAACAATAACAAGATTCTTAAGTTTCATAAACAACAACTAATAAAATTTTATTCTATTTTTTTTTAAACAATGTATTTCTATTATAGTTCGTTAGCTCACTGAGGACATAATATAAAAATTGTTACCTTGATAATTCTCTGTATTTTTTTTCTTTTTCTTTTTTTTTAAATTAATAAATAGTATCAATGAAATGAGCACTGTGCTGGGATAACAGTGACTCAGCTTAGGTGTGTGTCCGTACTGTCAGTATGTTATGAATTTGTTATTTATAAATATTTTCTTTTTTTTATAGAAATCAGAATTAGGATATAATCAGGTGTTTGAGGGAGAGCTGAACGATGAGCACCGTGACATTATTGAACAGATATTACATGTTCAGGCTGTTCTCGTTCTCGGCTTGTACGGGTTTACGAGTAAAATTGATGAAGGGTAAGTTTTTGTTGTTACTAATGAGAACAGAATTCTTATTTGTAGTTTAAATTTAGAAATCAGTAAATTAATGTTATTTCCTCTTAAAGACGCATTTATTTTCTTACCAATCATGATATTTATAAACTCTGTCTCGTATTTAACGTTAGAGACATGAAAATTATTGATCAAAACTTCTTCACAGTTATATGGTAGCCTTCAATTTAACTTTGCGTTGACGTCAACAACAACACACTACGAAATCTTAGACAGCTCAGAGTGCCACAAATTTTATCGTCGTTACCAGACTTATAGGAGCCTTGTACAGAATGTAGGTTCAGCCGTAAAAATACGGAGAATAAACCGGCAATGCTCCATTCCTTATTATAGTGTGATAGTGTGCTGATTTGTTGAATCCATTTGAAGGTAAAACTAGATGCATTATGTATTGAAATATGTGGTAGTAGAATTATTCATTTCTCCTCCCCTCATAAAATTGATATTCTGAAGAGATTAAAAATACCAAGTGTCCGTCGTAATACAGAGTTATTCAAAAAGAAGAAGCAGACTGACAATATTTATTTCAGTCGCATAAAAAAGGAACACTTTTCAATTTTATTTTATGGGAGGAGTGGGATATAATGAAAGAAATTCACTTTCACATAGTAAAAAATAAGAAAGAATAATCGAATCCTACAACAATAATATAGTAGTGCATTCGACACTTGTTGATAAATTGATGAGGCTTTAATTGGCTCAAATTGTTGAAAACTGAGATATCTCGAACATAGTAATTACTTTAGAAGGCACGGGAACGTAGTGTTTGTTTTTGGTGCGCAGAGTTTCAGCTTCTATCCGATGACCTTAAGGGGGCCGCGGTGCCTCAGTGGTAGAGCTGGTGCATGGGGTCCTTGGTTCGATCCCAGCTCGCGCCAAGTGAGCTTTAAGGTAGACAAACACCGTGTGCGTGGGTTTTCTCGGGGTTCACCCGCTTGCTCCCACTTTCTTCATTCCACCAGTTCATTAATTTCTCATCATTACCGTCTCCTTTAGCGTAGCCGGCATAACAATGGGACGTGAAACTCAAAAGATTTAATTTCATTTTCGATGACCTTAAGGTTTTGCGATAAGATATGTTTTCCGTTAGTTTAGTTAGGATCCTTTTTTCGTTGTTTTCTCCTCCTTTATTGCACCAATTATTTGAGTTGTCATAACTATATGATTAGCAGTAGATAACACATCAGCTCGATAACTATTGATTGTTTATGTTCCGATCCCACGCTGAATCATAGATGTATGTGCTATGTGGCGTTGGTGCTGAAAATGAGAGGTTAGTTCCAAACAAGTGAAAGTAATTTCATTTACGCTGATTTGGGATGGAAAAGTCCTTTATAAATAGTAGAGATTGGAATTGTAATTATAAAGCCTCTATATTTACTTTGTTACAGAGGAATGGGTACTTCAGTGATTCAAGATACAGACCTATGGAAAGTTATAGATGAGTCTCTGGCCAAAGTGAGAAAGACGGGTATCCATGGGGTGCTTCACTTCGGTTGGATACTGGCTAATTCATTTAACTCCAACATGAAGACATTTGCTATGGAGTGTAATGTTACTACAGAGAAAGCTTTGAATGATGGTAAAATATTGAAACAACTTGATACACTTCTGAATCATCCTTTGTACACAGTAAGTATATGATTATTCTTTTACATATAATAAGTCGTCGTTTTTAGGGTTAACTTAATATTTACATCGTTGGGTTTAATTGTGTCGTGACTATGAGAACTATTTATGAATACTAAAGAGGTTAGTCGTTTCAGTAATATACTGAACGATTTTAATCTATAATAACATTTTCTGAAATATATCTGTTTCTCATATGACCTATCCGCTGTTAGTCCAGTCACAGGCCTGAAGTGTAGAACACTAAAATAAACCAGCGAACAAATAGAAGAAATAAGCTGATCGTGTGAGAAATGATTATCCGTGTATGTCTCTTACGAATATAGCAAATATTTTGGTGATCTATAACTTACTAAAATCATCTAAAAAGAATGCACGAACTTTGTCCTTGAAGTAAGGTGGATTGTTTATTCATCTCTTGAGTCCGACACTAAAACTTAATAATCTAAAGCACTTTAACATAAAAGCATGTATAATATTAATGGCAACTAGTAAATATTATTTTAATTCAAATTATAATTCTATTAGCAATCTAGCTACAATCAATGCAAGCTTCACCTATTTATCATTCACTGTGAAAATTTAGGTTGCAATTACTAACAGTATTTTCCGAGAAGAAAAAATGACTGGCGTTTGTCAGCTACCACGCTTTTGTATATCGAGAGTTTGCATTCCACATCACTTCATACAAAAGGGGTGCTTAAAAAAAATGCCACTTCTGATTTAGTTTGCCTTATCTCTTATCTTTGTCAGTGTCCCACTTATTATTGTACTAAAACCGGAAATGGGTGAAATCTACTTCAGCCTTCGGTTTCAGTATTTGTTGTCATAGGGAAAAGCAGAAGCAAATAGCAGGAAACTGTTACGTGATATGAATTTAGTAGTCCGGAAATAAGTTTACTCTGGGCTTTAATTCTTCCACTGAAACCGAAAGTGATAAAAATTTGCTACAACTTTCGGATTCAATTTTGAGCTCGTACTTTGAAAGCTGTAATAGATAGTGCGGAATTTTTATTTTATATGTACGTACTGTCCCATTAATAGGTTCAATCTTGGCTAAATGACTGTATTGAAGCCAGAATTAGTAGAAATCCACCAAAAGTTACAAAGTCGGCAGTTACGAGTTGTAAGTAGCGGGTGACGAGTGAGTCGTCTGCTGTGGAACTTCGTGTGTGCCAATGTACGCTGTATACTTGCATGGGATAAGGGTGTTGTGCCTCCACCTTTGTACTGGTCACGTAATTCCCGGACACTGATGGTTTGTTTGGCTGTTACGAGCTGTTTGACGCTACGCTCATCCTACGTTTTGAACTTCTGTACGCCCCTGCACCTCCGTTTCTTAGAGACCGTTACTCCATTTTCTTCCCACTTCTTGTACACCTTCACTACAGAGGAACGGACGACGCATCCGACAAGTATTGCTGTCTGGGTTATTGACGCACCAGTTGCTCTAGTACCCGCAATCACGCCGTATTGAAATGCGGATAAATTCTGCCCATCTATTATAACAGTATGCTTCTGCCAATATGTAGCCTCTAGTGTGTTCTTTCTCTGCAATACTACCAGTCGGGGTGGTCATGTAATCAGCTCGGCTGCTGGTCACACTTTCTTGCGTGTAGGGGTGGTCGCAATTCAGTGAGCACACCTTCCCGGCGGGAGCTCATGTGGTTCGGATTCCACGTTAATCAGTAGGTCCACGTCTCATATAGCCTCGCTGCTGAACGGGACGTTAAACTCAAAATCCAATCCAATCAGTGAGCACTCTTGTGGATATATATATATATATATATATATATATATATATATATAATATGTAACTACTCATCGTAATGTTAAGCATTATCACCATTTTCGTTTGAACTTCCGTGCTAATATTTTGTTGCTTAATCTTTTCAGGAAAACGGCAAATTAAGAGACATTGCGTATGACAGTATCTCCATGATGGTTAATTGCTGTTTTGTATTGTATGGTGCAGACTGGTTAAGTTGCATAGACGCAGTGTGGGATTTGGGGAAAACAATCCTTAAACATCCGACAGAAGCGGCTTCCTTCTGGTCCCTTGGGAAGGATACCGGATTTCGAGCCCTATTTGAAAAGGCCAAGATGAATTTTCCGATGGTGATAGAACCCTATTTGGATATGTGTGAAGCTTTAGCATCAGCTTCGTCTGACAGCACGGAAAAGGTAAAAGAAAAAAGTTACACAACTTGTATCTTAGAATAAAGTTCTAATATTTAACAC
This sequence comes from Thermobia domestica, assembly GCF_964235325.1. NCBI lineage: Eukaryota > Metazoa > Arthropoda > Insecta > Zygentoma > Lepismatidae > Thermobia > Thermobia domestica. The sequence continues at coordinate 20,097,867 of NC_137459.1, read as the reverse complement.
TGTTAGTACATAGACTGGTCTCTTTACATTAGAACAAATTGAAGTCGTTGCTTACGTAAGATATTCCATCCCGCCACCATCGATCTTCATCGATGTAATGGCTGCCGGTATAGGCCATTGCACGACATCGTAGTTTCCAATGCACGTGCCAGGATATATTGTCTCACTCCTGTTCATAGGCTTTCCAGAGGACATTAAACGTACGAACCTGAGGGAATGAAAGGCGCCGTTTGAGAAGTCCTAGGGGACAGTAATCCACGGACTAGCACCTGGACTCTTGATGGCAATATTCCCGGTCGAAATAGCATGGATAGCAGTTGCAGCTACCATGTGACGGTAAAAGGCCAGCGATGTTTTTGCTGTGTAACTTGAAGTTTTGTCCTGATGCAGTTCGCCGTGATGCATGTGGTCATCATACAGTACTGATATTTCGCCTGTGTAAGCTAGGGTAGAAAATCTATTTTGTAATAAGTAGCATTAGTGTAGCACCAGGATTTTTGTACCTTACGAATCTTAAACTTCCCTCTGTAGCAAAAGTCAGTAACAACCTTAAAACGTTTTAGACTCTTTTTTAACATTGACGTTCAAATTATATCGGTCTTTTTAATGAACACCTCTGTAGGTGATGGTCAGAACTTTTCCAGTCACTTAGGTAGATATATACTTCGTCCATTGTCACTACCAAGTTACAGTGGTCAGCAGCTACGTGGCGCGTGTAAAACATTCTTGCCTTGTTGTTTCGATCCTCAATATGTCATGGTGTTAATGCGTGCACGCTTACTTTGTCAGCAGTTTGCAGCCTTAAATTGTAATGGCTTTTTTCACTCACTGTTGATTGGGTCACGTGTCGTCCAACCATATAACATGCTGTGGTGATGGATTCTCACAGGCCACCATACCCTGGATTTTCTTAAGCACAGGTCTTGAGAGTTTCACTGACAACCACTTTGGATGCGATTTCGTCGTTGTGAGTTGTATAAGAGGCTACTGTACATAACATTAAATTATAACAGTGGCCCGTCCTACCACAAACGCATTGTTTAGACACCATTCTATTATGCAGGAAATGCTAAGGTTTGCATGGAAAATACCCATACCATTGCCGTTTTACCATTACAAGATCTTTATCCTGCTAGATAGCAGCTGAGAGACTGATAAACGTGTGCGTACAGTTTTGTTGCTCTCTAAAACCTGGTTTACATGTGCCGCAGTCTTGCAAGTTGTTTCGATAGAAACGTATCAGTCTCTGTATATGAGCATAGAACGTTACTTCGTCTGTCACAATACGTCGCAATATAAAGCGCGATGACCCGCGCTGCCCTAATGACATATTGTCACTGTTAAACGCCTTCAGGTGTGATGGAAATGTAAGCCGAAGGAGATTTCTTCATTCATCTGTTGTTTATGTATTTATTTTTCTTCTTATAAATCCTTTATGTTGATGAGAAACATTTGACATGTAACAAGATTAACATCTAATATTGAAGCATTTCTCATATTTTTGGGTACTATTCGATTTTTGTGTATTATCTCTAAAATTACCTCAGTTATCATCGACTTATGTACTAAACAAATTTATTTATTTTTCTTTATTGCAGCTTTTGGAGGAAATGGAAAATCAGGGTACATTTGCTGAACTTCATACTGATTGTCAGTTATCGGGCCCTGGTGAAGGTCTTGTCATGACGGGAGAGAGCCCAATACTCAGAATACTTTTACCTTACGTGGAGTTGGCTGTTACTCCCCATATGAAGTACACAGCCAAGATGATAGCACCTGGTACCTTTGTCTATGTGTGGAGTATGAAATATAGTGTGTGGCTTGTGTTTCGTAGTCATATGATCTTACTTCTGAATCAAGTAAGTTTATTTATTGATTCTTTAGAATCACTTTTTTTTTTTTTTAAACTTATAATTGAAAACCAGTGTAAAATTGTGATAGACTTTTGAGCTATAGGGATTTTATTGTTGAAACCTACCACTTCTGTTTATTACAAGGAAAAGTGCAGGTGATTGCTTATATTTTGATCTCCGCTTTCCCCTGTTCCCGCCACATAGGGGCTGAACTTGGATTTAAACGGCATTGGGAGTGTCAGTTATCTCAGCGACCCCAAAAACTATGGATTTGACACTAATTCGTTTTTCGATTATTTGTACAGGTACCCTCTTCCACCCTCTGTAGGTTTGTTGTCTCCACAATGTTTTCCAGATTGTAAGTCATATGTTTACTAAGTTGGATTAAATTACTGCAGGTTTTCCAGACATACGGTGAAACACACACATACGTTATATATAAAACGGTGGATCATTTATCTTGGTTCGCCCGTGTAACTTTTAAATTTATAGGCAAAAAACACCGAGATTTTGTACCATGCAGATATCAGCACGGGGACGTTGACGTATTCTGTGATACTATCAGGTAACCAATGTTGCCACCCAACGCAAGTTATATTTTTCAAATGGCAATACGTCAAGTTATTACATATTTGAAATCTACACGTTGGATGAAAACTTACAATATCACATTGGAAGTGAAATCAAAAATGACAAAATGCTTTTAATTAAAGTTTGTTGCTAAAATCAAGGTAATTTTTAATTGTTTCGCAGTTTCTTCAGTTGAGATTAGGATTCGGCAGTGGCTCGACCAGGTTTTCTTTTTTTAAAAGATAATTTTTGTCTACAGGTGATTCAGAAAGTGAGACAGCAACGTAAATCTATGCTCCCTCCAACATGCCAGACATGAACCTCGGCACACCGGACAGCGCCTAAACATAATGTTCATTAGAGCTGACCCAATTGACAGATGAACCGCCAATGAAATCGGAACTAGCACATATCCCCCCCCCCCCCAGTGCTGCGCCCGAATTCTAAACAATCGATTGTTGGAGGCAGATTTACGTTCCCGCTTTCCTCTCGCACGATTATTCATGACACTTGTTCATCGCCGAGAACGTCTACGCTGATGTTGAGGAAAGCTTAAATATCGATACGAATGGAACGCGATAATGTCAAGCGATGAGAGTTGTTTCTATCTGCGACGTAGTAACAGCTGTTTTCCTGTCCGTAGGCACTCGAGTAAGCGGGAATATCCAACATGTGTTTGCATTCGTCATACAGACGTATACCTGACATTCCGTAATGAGCAAGAAGATCCTTGCTTTCGGACTTCAGTCAGAGGAAGATGGCTAGTGCGTCTTACATTCTGGACATCGTAAATCCTGTCCCCCGAGCTTACCTGTACACTTGATGGTGTCCATCTTCAAGTGGGATGATACTCGTTACGTCTTTCATTTCCTCTCTTTCCGGCATTCTTAGCGTGTCATTTTTTTTTTGTTTTCTGTTTTCCATCGAAGTCCATCCACCCTCAGCACCCAAACATTTCAGATTATGTTCATTTATTTGCAGTCCTGCACTCATACCAACCCATCTATTCCATTGGTTTTATTTTTCTGCTTTAAACTCCATTTCTTTTCACCCCTGTATCATTCTCACCTGACTGTGTATTTCAATTTGGCTCACACCTGGATGGTTCGCATCTTTCCTGTTTTTGTTTTTCTCGTATCTGAAAAAAAGTGTAGCGAAAGTGAGTATAATGTATTTGGTAATGTTTTCTCGATTCTATGCTAAGTATTTTATTTTCTCTTCCTGGTTCAGAGTTTCTTTGTTTCACATACACACACATATATATATATATATATATATATATATATATATATATATATATATATATATGAGATGTTCGCTGCTTATCTTTTTGAGTAGGGGGGGATGTCTTCGCGTTTGCCGTTGAATTTTCGGTACTAGCGGGAGTTTAGATGACGTCTTGTTTCTTCGTTGAAATATGACACCAGGTATAGTGTTGTTGACAGCACGTGGTTAGCAGTCGTATGGGTAGGCGCATTCCAACAAGTATATAATCTGCAGAAGTACAATTCTTTTTAATCGTGACTACAACTTGATCACGAAGTAACTGCAGATTTTATATTGACTATTTATGTGTACAGGTGTATTTATTTTCCTTTTATTATTTTATTTTAGGAATTCCCAATGCCTCTCCTTACAGCCCAATAAAATCTATCGATGGACATGTGCCTCATCTTTGGTCAAAAATCTTTCCGGCAAATGCAAATATTGTATAATTTTTACTTCTAAATGACGATATGAAAGAAGAAAGTGCGATGATCATGAAAAAAATCAAATTCGAGATTTCCATGGATTTACACGTTTCATGGCCTATAGATACCGAAATAGTAATTTTTCGATGTCTGTTCGTCCTGATATACACTCGCCTAGAGGCTATATTGCTATGTAATTAAAAAAAAAAAAAAAGTGTATTAAATTTTGTGTTTTTGTTGTAAATGCAGTATTTTGTATCTAAAAAGAAAAACAGCCAAGCTCGTTTCCTAGAAAGCCAAAAACAAAAAAGTTACAATAAGACTGAAAGTATCAAAACAAAATATGAAAATAGGAAGACATAGAGATGAAAACCGAAACTGATGTGTGTGTGTGTGTGTATATATATAAAAGCTGTCTTCAACGCTAACAAACTTGATCTTGTTTTGTTTTTACGATCAGCCGATCATTGAGTCTTACATCTGGCAATAGGCTTGGAACAAGCATAAATGGCAATCAGTTCTCAGAAAGCAGCATCCTTAAGTCTGTAAGTGTTACCTCTGTTAAAAAGTTCCAAGAATGCGGAGGTCTTTCGTTCACAGATCTATCCCCTTTATTTAATTTCAATTCCGTAAGTTCATGTTTGTGTTTCATATTTCTGTTGTAAAATGATCTTAATCTAAATTGTGGTTAAATTTGTATTTGTTCTATAAAAGGTGCATCTAAATGAATTTTATTCTGTATGCAGCCGACAGTGATAGTTTGTATTTAAAAATTCTTAGATAGCCGTATTAAGTATTCATCAAAACGTTCTTTCCTTATCTTCATTTATGTTAATTAATACATAATCTTCATTTATCTTAATTTTATATTAATATATTCACCAATCACAAAAAAACAATTGTGATCTTAATTTACCGAAACAATATCGTTCAACATATCTGGACCATTATATTAATGAATGGGGGGGAAGAACCAATTTTTAACACACCATTTCCTCTTTTAGTTGCGAATTCAATGATACACAGCGAAAAAGTACACGACTTGACCGGGACGCAAATTCGGGATCTTCGGCGATGCGTTAATGATTACGATACCTAGTCCGCTCCCAGCCCCGGGTTCGAGCATCGATCTAGTCGTGTACTTTTTCGCTCTGTGTGTATCATATCTGGACCAAATCTTAAACTTAAGTTCATTGTGGCATTTGCCAAACAGTTTTTTTCGAATTTTCTTCCTAAAAATGACTCTAACGATTTTATTTATTTATTTATTTTATTATTATTATTATTATTATTTTGATAAATCAATATTTTATTAATAACCCTATAATATGATATTAGCTGTTTCTCTGGGAAAAATCCAGCAGAGAAAAATCACTTTTGGGTAGAGATGCAAGGCCTCGGAAAAATAGCGGCTTGTTTTAATAAAGTTTTTTCTACGGCGTTTGTTTGGGAAATTTCAGGCTTTATTTGCCTATTTGGATTTTAATCAAGAAATAACAGTACGTCCTACCTTTCTTTTCCCATTATAACACGAAAAAACAAATAAAGACTCAAAGAAAATCGGTCACTTGGTAGAAAGAAAGAAAGAAAGAAAAAAGAAGGAAATCAGCAGTCAGTGGATTTTCTGGTTTCAACGAATTGTTTGTAGAGCTATTAGAATAATATTCAGTGACAATAATAATGTTTTAGTAAAAACTTGAGTGTCAGCAGTAACTCTTCTGAAAACGTAGTACAGAAGTTCCTCGAGATACGTAAATTCGACATAGTAAATTCATACTTACGCGAGAAATTTCCGATATAAAAAGTATTGTTCTTTTCAATTACCCATATTTCTGTATCCAAGACGACCCCCGATTTTTAAACGCAGGATTACGAAGAACATCTACAGCATATGCTGGGTATATTTTCAGAACTTACACTAAAATCAAAGCAAATCAGATACAGACGTCTTTTAGGCTTCCTCACTGGAAGGTTCCACTGAATCTGCAAACTTCAAGGCTAAAGCGGTAGGCGAGAATGAGGATCAAGTTAGAGCTTAATGGAAGCAGCTTGTGATTCTGTTCAATAAATGAAAACTGCGCAAACAGACTAATTGGTCAGTCCAATCTTTTTGAGAAGCTATCAAACATAAATTAAGCTACTGTTTGATACTTTTTTTTTTTTTTCGAAGGTGATTGTTTTAGAATCTCTAACAGAGAGAATGTTGGGGATAAAATATGCACTTTTGCTGGCAACTGTTTTCATATTATTATTGTAGATAAATTCTTAAAAGTGTTTTTTCTAAGATATGTATATTGCAGCAGTGTGACATAGATGCCTCCTTAATATACTTGTATTTTTTAGTATATTAGTTCACAGAACAGTACCGTGTTAGTTCACAGAAACAATTGGTGCACTAAATAATTCTATGAATAACCAATAAAGGTCGATCACTTCGCTCCAGATTTGCAATGAATGCATACCTTTTATTATTATTATTATTATTTATAAATACTTTATATTTGATAAGGATTGGCAACATGTACAGTAGGTAGACCACTACGAATGTGAGTGGTGGTTTCTTTCTTTGCTAAGTAGTTTCCTTTACATTGATCTAGATTAAATGTTAACAATCTCGTTGGAAGAGCACTAATTCCGTCCATATTATGAAATGTATTTTGGTGAATAATCGTCTACAATTGACGAAATGCTTTCTACTCCTGATATGTAACTTCATTTGCATCTCGTGATTCTCCACTGACGACACGAAACACAATGATGTACCGTTGACAGAGGCTGTGAAACCATCCATTGGTGGCTAGAAATTTATCCAATTTGTGTAGCAGTTTCAAGCACTAATTTCTAGACTCCCATCTAACTTTAAAAAGATACTCGCATATAAATACTGGTTTTCTCAATTGACTTTATAACTACTCCGTGGCCTAAATGCATAAATGTAGTATTATTATTCATATAATAACTATATATAAAACTACATGAGCTGACATAAATTATTGAGCACTTCCTGTAGGGCTGCAATGATTAAATTTGGCATGATTGTAGCTTTCGGGAACTAACCGACAGGAAAATTGCCAAAAGTGAATATTTTTAATTTTTAGGGGTTCTAAAGGGGGATAAAGAAATTCCCATGCTTAGAGGTCGCGCGGATGCGGATATCCGCATCAAAATGGGTATTTGCAGATATATATCTTTTCTGTGCGGATAGCGGATAAAGTTGCGGATAATGTTTCCTACATTTTTTCTACCTAAAAAAATGCTGGAATTTTCTGATTATGGTGGAAAGAGCACTAGAAACGTTCGTTTTGAATTAAAAGTTTTAAAACCAGTCGAAAAATACTAAAATCAAAATACAAGTGTATTTGAAGCTTGTGACTCAGTGACAGCCAAAGGACAAAAAAAAAAAAAAAAAAAAAAAAAGACACGAGAGAGTTTTCTTTTTATTGCTGTTTTCAATATTTTTAGCAGCCGTTTTGTAGGTGAATGACATCTCTGACCTAAACAGAAAGAAATGACAGGCCCCATCGCTACTCCTCAGGTACCGCTATTTGCTGTAAAAAAAGAAAAATAATTGCCGCCAAAGCCCCTCAGACAAAGCTGAAAATTTTCAGACCATTCGCCTTGAACAGGACGAAATGTTTTCAAATAAAGTTTTTCTAGCCTGAGAGGTCAGGAACCAAAACCCTAATTTAAAACACCGCATCCCCTTCCATAAACTGAAAACTAGTCAGCAGAATTATCTTTGCCTTTTGTGGCAAACTGGAGAAGCGCGTAGGTCACCGAAATAGTAAGCAAATCACATCATACGCTCATCTTTTTCTCTCCCTCTCTCTTAAAAAAAAAAATCATCTTCACTGTTTCCTTTGAAGTATAGCAGATATTGAATGCACATTTGCGACCCCACAGATTTCTCTCTTCGGAGAGGTGCCACGGACCGTAATGAACATTCCGAGGGATTGGAGTTTTACAATAGCAATTGTTTCTCTCTTCTTGTGTGTGTGTGTATATGTATGTATGTTCTGGGCTTCTGGTAAAGAAAAAAAGAACAACCAATGCGTTGTTTCCCCTACCCTAAATGTGTCCAACAATGAGTGGGAGCTGCAAAGAAAAGCAGTAAATTCTAAACTTCCTCTATTGCCTCTTCCCGAAATTAACGGTATAGATTTCCTATTTGTATTCGAAGTTATTTTCACTTCTAGTTTCAGTAAAAGCGTGGTTGTGAAAGCTTGAGTTGATTTTGAGTTTAACGTCCCGTTCAGCAGCGAGGCTATGTGAGACGTGGACCTACTGATGAACGTGGAATCCAAACCACATGAGCTCCCGCCGGGAATTCAACCCAGGTCTCCCACGCCAAAGGCGCGTACGCTAACTGCTTAGCCACGAAGAAGCTTGGTCGTGAAAGCATGCATTGTATTGCGTTGTTAGTTACGTCGCTTATTTTTTTAAATTTAGTGCAATTGCTGGTGCTAGTGTCAGTTCGGGATATGTGGATGTGTTTGCGGTCCTGTGATTAATTTTTATTTCTTAATAACGATTATTTCTATTTCGCCTTTGTGTTTAGAACAAATGCCCCTTTTTTTGAGTAATGATGAAGTTTAAAAACTCAGTGACGTGCTCTAAAATTAGTCGATTGAGGGGCTATTACCTACGCGGCATTATTCTGGTCAGATATCTTTATTTGAAGATCTTGGGTAAGTACATAAATCGTTCATTAATTTCTAATTTGTATCTGCACGGTTTATATTGCATTTTATTTATCGTAGTTGGTATTTGATCACGAGGAAACTGATACAGTGAAACCTCCCTTAACGGACACCTCTATAATACGAACAGATTTTTTTGTCCCGGCAAAAATATATGTTCTCTTACGGAACAAAACCCTCCCTTTTACGGACACTCTCAGATACGGACGCGGACAGTCCTTTTCCCCCCAAACGTTTGAATAACCTCTTCATAACGGACAGGAGTTGTTCTCGGTTCTGCGATATATTACAGTATACAAAAAAGTCTTTTCCCCATAAGTGTATTTCTCATAAGTCCAGATCTGGTGAAAAATCAAACAGAACAGCTGAACTTTCTTATTGATTGGGCCTGGGTCACTAAATATATGCACCCCCAATAGCTTGCCTTTTCATCCATTCTGTCAACGAAGATGCCGCGCCAGTACACACACACACACACATGTTTCTTCTGCAATCGTACTGAGGATTTTTAGAGGACACTTGCTAATGAGTTTTATTACCGTTGTAGAGGAAAAAGCATGCCTTTTTCGTTAAACATGCCCGGCAATAATAGGCTATGATTTCATAGAAATGAATTTCTCCTTCATCCCGCCCAGTAATTCAAATGTGTACTAAATAGGACTATTTTTATATGATTTTAAGTATTTACGCCCATACATAATGTATTTACTGTATATTACTGCACACAATTACCTTTATGAGAAATTAAATTTCTGTAACCTCTCTATAACGTACACCTCTCAGTAACGGACAAAACTTCATGTCCCATTGGTGTCCGCTATTGAGAGGTTTCACTGTATAATGTATTGTTTCGTTTAATTCAGAAAACTACGTGTATTGTAGAATATGTAAGTTGTATATATTTGCTACCTCATTATTTGCGGATGCAGATGCGGATGCGGATAGAGATGCTGCGGATGCGATATTTTGTATCCGCGCAGACCTCTACCCATGCTATTTAAATGGGCGTTTTTTGGATTCAAAATCTTATCTTTTAGACAGTTGAAATAGGAAAAGAAACGATAGAATTGTGGGTTCAAGAGATGCGAGGCCGTAGCCCGAGTAAAGACTGTGTGTGTGAGCCAGGGCCGTGCCGTTAGGGGGGGCGAGGGGGGCGACGACCCCGGGCGCCGAAGTAAGGGACGTGAAAACTTCGAGAGAGAAAAAGATAGGAAAAATTGCTTGGAATATATGTATGGGGGCGCCGTCATATACTCTCGCCCCGGGCGCAATTTTCCACGGGACTGCCCTGGTGGGAGCGAAACCCCCGGATGGGCAAATTTAGAAAATATGAAGAGCAAGTTCACGAAATTCAATGTTGATTCAAATGCCGATTTATAAGAAATGTAAGGCCGTAGGCCGTGCAAACCAGGGGTTCTGGGAGCAGAGCCCCCTGCTAGCCAAAGGCTAGTTTATGTATAAAAGTCTATGTTCTTGGTTTCATATGCCTTTTTTTAATTCTTGTAAGGTTGAAAAATGAGTTTGTCAAATTACCGAGGGAATCACTTCTACATTTACTTGAATAACATAAAAAGCGCATTATGTACAGAATAGTTCATCGTTTCTTCTGTAGACGCTGTTTTCCGTTAGTGAGCACATTGATTACGTCAATACAGTGTGTCTGTTACGTTATTGATTAAGCGTTGCTGTTAATTGAAAAGGGGAATGAGAAAGAGAGAAAAAAACGCACTAAAAGAAAATAATCAGTTGGTTGCATCTAGTCTGCTTCAGATAGATGCACATATACGCGGCCAACATTAAAAAAAGAATTTTAGCGTGTTCTGAGGTCTGTCTCTTTGTTCATAACCAGGGTGGATTGATTTAAATCAGTCTGATTTAAATCACGATTTAAATCAAGATTTAAATCACTTGATTTTTTAAATAAAAATCGTTGATTTAAATCAAATTCCGAAATAAAATAATTTAAAGTGAAAATAAATAAAATCCCGTTTCTGTTCTGTTATTTCGGTTATAGAAGTTAATAATCATAATACAATGAGATTCAAATGTACAGTATAGTATGAAAACAAGTGTCATGCACAGGATGATTAGGGAAAATCCCGTTTTGAACGGGTAACGGAGCAATCCTGCTTTCTTCTCTTCGTAACAATGAGTTTGGGTTTTTAAATAGTTAACTATTGCAACGGGGAAATCACCAGGGAAATTCTTTCACGTACGCGTCTGCTTGCTTGTTCCCAGATAATAGGGCGTATTTAGAGGGGTCCCATCCCTTCTCCTTTTTTAAAAAAAAGATTTACAACTTTAGGGGAAATTTATGTATTTCGTGCCTCAAGCTAGTTCCATTTTTTAAAAATATCAGTAACTTTTGTGAAAAAAAGTGACATTTTCATAAACGTTGGTATACTTTTTCCTTAATGCTTATCCTTTTAAATTATATTACCTATTTTTATTCTAGTAAAAATCGAATCTTCATTATTCGATTAAAAAAGTACCAATAAACCTTTTTACTTTGTTTTGTTTTTCAAGATTGAAGGCATTGTAGAACATGTTACATATGCTTTCACCCCTTTTTGCGTCGAGTCATAGTGTGTGATGACATAATAAATTTAAAAAGATATTTTTTGTTATGCCTATTATTCTTATTTTTTGGCAGGCTTACAATTTGCATTCAAAAGACTGAAATTTTGCACACTCGTTTACTGCACCCCTTAGTATTTTTCAGATCTTTTCAGATCTCTGCGTGAAAACAAGGGTGTCCAGAGGGGAGAATGTAAAGAAAGGATATTTTTAACAAAATAGCTTTTTTGCGATTCAGATGAAGACATATGAATGGTACCGTTTGAAAGGCTGTTCTATTCTGAAGAGAATGATGTACGTACTATGCTCCTAGGATAAATAGGGATGTTTCAGGAAACTTTTACCTGAGATCCTCTTTTATACGGGAATCTGGAGTATTTGGGGAGTATTATTTTTCACGGGCTTACTTTTGCACCTAGAAGATTGAAATGTTGCACATTTATTCAATGCACCCTTAGTATTTTTCAGTGTTTCAGATCTCCATCTTAAAACAGGGGCTTGGTCCAGAGGGGTAAAAAGTAAAAACGGATATTTTTAACAGAAAATCCCTTTTTTCGTGATTTTTTCGCCCCAGATACACGATGGAGACATTTGAATGGTACGATTGAAAATCTTTTTTATTCTGAAGAGAATAATGTACAAATCACGACCCTAGGATAAATAGAGATGTCTGAGTAAATTTTTATATTACATGCGGGTTATCTGGTGCATTGTGGGGATGTTTTTAGCTCATTGTTAAATATTTTCCCCGCCCTTACTATTCAAGATAACTTGAAATTTTATACACACACTTAGTACACCCCTTGGTATTTCCCAGTTGATTTTGAGATCTGTGCGTTAACACAGGGGAGTCCAGAGTGGATCATAATTTGAAAAAAAAATCAGAAAAATCCCATTTTCTCCCAAAATTTTCCGCTTCAGAAACATAATAGGGAAATGTGAATGTTACCGTTTCAAAGGCTGTTCTATTCTGAAGAGAATGAGGCATGAACCATGATCCTAGGATAAATAGGGATGATGATGTAGCTGCTTGACTGAAAGTCTATACTTTTCCTTTTTAAAAAAGCCATAATTTAAAAGGGTTAAGAAACATTGTGTGGGATTGATATAGGTTAACAGTTGGGGATTAATTCAAAATTCAACCCTACTACTTTCACTTAAATGGCATAATTAGCATTTAATACTAATTCCTAATGCTTTCTCTTCAGTTCGCGACTTGTAATTTACGAGGAGGAAGATTTGATTTAAATCAAAAAAATCGATTTAAATCAAAAAAATCAACAAAAATGATTTTTTTTTTTAAAAATCATGATTTTTTTCCACCCTGTTCATAACACAAAGGCTTCATTTTTATGTACCGTAGCCACAGAAACAATGTACTTGAATTAGTACAGGCTTTGTGTATATATAGGATGGACCATTTATCTTATAACTTTTAAACTTATTGGTAAATATTGTTGAATTTTGAACGATGCGTATATTGACAGGGGGAAATCGTTTCACATACTGTTCAATACCACCAGGTTATCAGTATTGCCAACCTCTTTTCCATCCTTGGATTCGGTTCTGGATTTCTCTTTACATTCCCAATGCATAATAGAATAATATTCCCCCCCCCCAAAATAAAACTTTTTTTCATAAATTCCTGTACTGTACCCACTACGCCTGCTAACTGATAGTATAAGTAACTGGCGAAAAGTGTCATAACTCGTACACGGTCCGAATGTGGTATTAGTTATTTGATTGAGCAATATTCTGTGATGTACGTGGATAGAAGTTATGGATTAACTTGTCAAAGGACACAAGTGACATCTGATTTATATTACGCGTTGTTAAAATATAGTAATTAAATTTTGTCTATATATGTATGTGGCATGAAATTCAAATGTATAATAAAATATGCAATTCCTGTGTGGGAATATACCTGTGGTTAATGCCTTATCAAACTTAGGCCTAACGCTAATGATCTTAGGCTTAACAGCTATTCAGTCGTATAGTAGCTAATCTTTACATATTTAATTTAATTTAAATATACCAGCACCAACAGGCACTTCTTTCTAAGGTCTCTATTCTTTTATCTCCACTGCTTCACCGAAATTTTCATCACGATGGTAACACTGCCGCAGAAAACTCAGAGCTTACAGAATGACATCTTTGCCTGTACGACATCTCAAACGCTTCTGTCCAGCCCCAAATGACCTGTACTATATTCTAGGATCGGGGGGCACGGTGGCTTAGTGGTAGAGCGTTTGCATCTGGTACGTGGTGTCCCTGGTTTGATCCCCAGCCAAGTAAGTTTGTGGTGGACAATATCGTGCCCGTGGGTTTTCTCGAGGTACTCCAGCTTCCTCCCACTTTCCCGTTTCACCAATTCTATCATCATTCACTTGATTTAATCATCATCTCCCTTAGCCTAACAGACATAATCGTGGGAGGTTAAACTCAAAGATATATTGTAGGATTGTAAATGAAAAATTGATTTTTGAAATATAAACAACAAAATCTTTAGGATCGTTTTTTGAGAATTTTTATTTTCATCCGTTAGTAGTCTCATTTTTGGGGATAGGAAGAAAATTCGAAACCCTTCTCTGGCAAATCTTATGAAAATCTTTATATATATATATATATATATATATATATATATATATATATATATATATATATATATATATATATATATATATTAAAAAAAAAGGTCTGGTGTGCTCTGTAAGGAGTTACATCGAAACGAACATACGATCAGACATCCAAAAATAACTTTTTCGGTTTGTAGAAGCTATGAAGCGTGTAAGCCCCTTGACAACTCAGTTTTATAAAAATTTTATTTTATTATTATTATTTCTAAATCATCGTCCTGTCCAATCGGGCTCGAAGAACATACGATGTAATGTAAACTCAAGTGTCCAAGTTTGAGGACGTGCCACAACACTTTGAAATTTGTACTCTTACAAAATGTGCATCATTTCAACCTTCTTTAAATAAGTTTCATCTTAAACAAAACAAAACGAGAAAGAAAAAAAGGTCTGGTCTTTGATTTGTTACGTGAAAGGCTTAGGATCTCCTACATAACTTTTTCTCTTGCAAAACGAAAACTTTGTGTACTTTTTTTTACATAGTTCAGTTGGAATTATATTTGTAAAGTTTTGTAATCTGTTCCCTGTACTAAATAATACTGATGTTTAATGAAAAGAAATGTTTGTTTCCAGCTGGCAGCAAGCAGTCGCGTCCTGCCTTCAACAGAGGGCGCAAAAGAGGAGGATGCGGAGAAAGTAGGCCCGTTCTTTTTAGCAGCGTGGAAAGAGTTTTACACAATTATTCTTAAGCATCCATCGTGTGAGTTCACCAAAGAGCAGCGAGCGTTTTTGTACACCCACGCATTCGATTCGCTTTGTGCTGAGCTTCATGAAGATTATGATACGAGGAACCGAATGGTGGTATTCTTGTCAGAGCTCTGCCTGCTTTACTTGTCAACATGGAGAGAGTGAGTACATATTTGCTTTTTTCTTTGAATAACGAAGAATTATTTAATTTTGAATACAGTTGTGTCTCGACAATTCGTGCTATGTCTCATAGTGCGGAAAAGGAGGCGTATTCGATTTTTACGAATAAAATTTAAGTACAGTGAATTAGCTTTAAAATAACTTATCATTACAAAGTGAACACATCATACCGTTACACTACCAGTTTCCTTAATGTATACTATTTTAAATGTATAAACCAACTTGGCACATAATATATGCATTACACTATTATACTGTTAAAAAAAAATCCCAATGTTATTGAAACTAGTTTGAAATTGACCCACACCATATTTTGGATGAATGTTTTTTATGGTTTACCTCGGTCTGTTCTTCGAATGCTCTCTCTGTTTTGTGTAGGAATTGTGTTTGAATCACTGTACTACGTGCATATTTGTTAGAACACACTCTCTGTGTGACTGACTTGGTTGGCTCGGATAATACTGAACATGAGATTATCAAGACACTATTGTGAGCGAATCTGGATTTTTACCGCCGTATACAGAGTCGTTTTGACGCATGATTAGCGTCATACTAAAAGCCTGACTACTTGCAGGAAACATATGTGAGTCATACTCTTTAGTATGGCTTGTGCTCCTCCGTGGCTAAGCGGTTAGCGTACGCGCCTTTGGCGTGGGAGACCCGGGTTCGATTGCCGGCGAGAGCTCATGTGGTTCGGATTCCACGTTAATCAGTAGGTCCACGTCTCATATAGCCTCGCTGCTGAACGGGACGTTAAACTCAAAATCAACTCAACTCTATAGTATGGCACTAATCATGCGTCACAATAACTCTGCATAAAACCCTTAGTGTCTTGGAATGAAAACATTTTTAATCATAGCTGGTTGTAGTTAAAAAGAAAGCAAACTTTTCGATAGAGTTCGTGTTGGCAGTACACAGAATACAGGTTTTCCATTTGAAGCCAAATTCTCCATTGTAAGCTCGTGGTTTCCTACAATAGGTTCGTAAACAAGCCTCAGGATGAATATATTGAACCTAGAAATACAGACCTTGTTAAGATGAATACAGGGAGTACATACAATTGTAGAGGGAACTAAAACTCACGTTTGTGAATACAAATTTTTGGGGTAAGAAGAAGGAACGTTTTGAAGCCTTGTCCTGGACACACTACTCGTTAACGCTTGAATTAACGATCACGTGTCTCATAATGGCGTCCACAGTTAAAAGGCACAGTGTGCTACGGTTTTTAGAGTTCAAAATCGTGTGTTTTGGTACGGAGAGAGAAACAACGTATGGAAAATCACCCTTAGCAGAGACAACTGTCAACAGATGGTATAAGAAATTCAGTTTATGGAAATTGTGTTAAACTTTGGCACGCAGTGAAGGGTCAGGAAGGAGTAAGGATGATTCAGACAGTGCAAGAGAATGTGGAACGAAGTCTAGTGAAACCGTTTAAACGAAGACCCTTGGAACTGGAAAAGCTGAGGTCAATGTTGTACAATCCGCGGCAAAAAAACCTGCAACATGAGCATATAAGTTTATTGTGAAATGACGAAGTCGTTTGCTCCAAAATAAGTGTGCACGGGAGGAGGCCGAGGTTTATCCTGGCGTGATTCGTTCCACTTAGACGTTATGTTCATTCCTTGTGCTGTTAGGCGTAGTTTCACAATAAACTCACATCCTCATGTTGCAGGTTTTTTGCCGCGGATTGTACAAGATCATACGCAGAAAGGTGGATGCCCGGCCCTACAAGTTAGAATTTGTACACGATCTAAAGAATGTGCTATGAGAATGGAATTTTATGCATCAATGGTTTCCCATTTACCAGATAATGTGATCTCTCTCGGTTTCTGTTAGATGAGGCTACGTTTTATATTTTGGAAAAAGTAAACGGGCACAATTGTCACATTTGGAGAGTTGAAAATCCACAAGTCCGTCTTAAAGTTAGTATTTGGTCCATGATTTTAGTGTATGTTGTACAAATAATTTTTGTTTTCTTTCTTTTCGGGTACAATAAATGGCGACAATCATCTGAAAATGCTACTTTAGACATCATCACATGGAGCACCACCACATTTTGACCTTAGGCTTCGGCAGTTTCTAAACGAACAATTTAGGAGGAGTTGGATTAATCTAAGAGTACCCTTACCTTGACCTGCAAAATCACCAGAGTCTGGCCCTTAATCTAACACTACGGTAGTCCGGAGAATAACAGTCCATGTTGTGTTCCTTTGTGGGCTACATGTCATCAACTTCTGTAGTATTGTCGCCTTTGCCATTATCCGTCACGGGAGTCCATTTACCCACGGTTTCAAGATGTTTACCTCCTGAACACATCCTTTTCAACTTTGTGTTACATAACCGCTGCGGAGAAGGAAAAAGGAGTGCGTGATGAGTCAGTGGTAGAGCTTTCACCTTTACTGTAAGGGGTCCCACTTTCAATCCCAGGCCAAGTGAGTTTGTGATGGAAGATTTTTTTCGGGGGATAGTCCCATTTTCTCGCACATCGCCATTGCCCTAATTCTTTCCAAATCATTAAATATCATAAATAGCTGCCCTTTTTAGCCCACAGGGCTAAATTCATGAGCCATTAATTTTATTTTATGTGCTACAATCGTTCCTTTCTGTAGTTATGCACACACAACACACACAAAAGCCTTTGCCATTCTGATTCTGTTCAAGATATCAATGTTCTGTTAACGAATTTTTGTTACTTGCTAAGACGTTGTTCCATACGTCTTGAATATAACCCACTTATTCTAACTGAATGTCTGGGAATGCCTTGCTCCGCCAGTGAAAGATTCTGAATCATACATTTTTGGATAGAGCAGATTACAAGTTTAAGAGGATAACATTATAACCTCAGCACAGTGGTTAATAGTTTTGGATCGTATTTGCCTATCCTGTAACTCTGAAACTGTATATACCAGCTATTATTTACTTTTTCAGTCTGTATTCAATAATATCCTGTAATCAATTATTTAATCTTAGCTTGAAAATACTACATGATTTCAATGTGTGATTTTATTTAGAGGCGTTACCTGAACCAATACTGAACTATTCTGTTTTCTATCGAAGTATTGCTTTTACTTAACTGACGCCGCCTACACAATCTAAATACATTTATAATAACTTCATTAATTTTACAGTAAAGCAATAAGCTAGAGCGCCAATTATGTGAAAATATTGTGTTGTGATCTTTCATGTGTAAATTTTTAGAACTTACTTAAATCTTTCTTACAAGTAAGGTTTCCCAGGTGATACACGCCGATTTTAATCAAACTTCACAGGTTTGTAGAACAGCAAAAAATAAGCGACACGTATTTTTTTTATAGCGGCCCATATGCATATTTAGGCGGTATAATAGGGCTGCCAAATTGGGACAACAAAGCATACTTTAGGTAATGGCGCGAAAACGAGAAGAGATAGCCAAACGTTGTAAAGGAGCAAGTTGTCATGACACGATAAGCATGTCAATAACACATAGCGCTTCCACGGGGATAACACACAACATCCGCAAATGGACCAATTAGGAATGAAAAGCAGTCACAAAGCTCTATCTATTACGCAGAATCCAAATAACGTAGGTAAGAATAAAGAATGACAAACAATAAGTGATACGCGTGTTTTCGTTTTCGCAAAATGAGACAAAAAACGTAAATAGATGCATCATTATCTCAATGTCGAAAGATTGGAGAAATGGGAATATGAAGATGTGAACGCCTGTATGAGAGGCAACCTGTCAATCAGTGTTGTAGAACTGGTTGCAGACACGCCAGAAAGTTGGAGACACATTCGCTCAAGGACATTGTAGTGTAAAGAAGCAGAACCAGAAATGCGGCGAAAACTGGATATTTTACCTGGTAGTGTATGTCTACGTCAAACACGGAAGCTGTACAGTGTGGAAGTAGGGGCACAGTTGTGTTTTGAAACTAATAGATGACCGGTTGGTGGACAACGTTTGTGCATCCTGTACGTGGATATACGTGTGTTTGTGTATATATGCCATGCAAAGATACCGGTAGAAGTCCTGAACACATGAACCCGTGTGTTGTGAAGTAGTCAGCATGAGTGTGTGTATGTGGTATGCTATTGTTTGCAGTGTTGTGAAAATGACATACGTAAATCCACACAATGTGCTGGATATGTTAATGGACGCATACAAAGAAATAAAACGTGTGAACACTGTACCGAATATGAAATGGAAATAAAGGATATACTTGTTGATGTCCTGGAAAGTTTCAGGAAAGGTTGTAATACCGAAGTGGACGCTAAAGATGATTTGGTATTTAGTGATAATGACGCACATGACATCGCGTCTTCACTCGCGAGTGAAGGTGACACAGAAAGCAACGAAGACGAAGGATTATCACAATACAACGTCGGTATTGCGGAGAAAAGGAGTACCAGCGAAGCTGTAGACACAGAATATAAAGTGAAAGCAGTGCAGTTTTGGAAAAATGGGAAGAAGAGGCGTCTGTCGTTTGAAACTGTGAAACATAGGTTCAAGTTCGTCAAAAGTAGGAATGACCTCTATAAATGGGAAAGACAGTTGCATGACGGTGGAACAAATTATGAAAAAGGGACGCATATTGAAGCAATCGTATATGAGAAATTTCATACTGCTAAATGCGAAAACCTTATAATTCATGACACAGACTTACGACGTTGGGCTATAGAAGCTAGTCAAACTGTGGGATTCGACGGGTTTAAAGCGTCAAAGAAATGACTATGGCAGTTTAAAAGGCGTCATCACATCGTGTCACGGAAAATTACAAAATATGTCACGTACAATAACGCAGAACAATCCAAAGATATACATGATGATGCTAATAGGTTCATGCAAAGTGTTCGCTTATGTATAAATTCTCATGGCGCGGAGAATGTGTATAATACAGATCAGAGTGGATTCAGTTTGGAATTTCACTCGGGTAGATGTCTGGCAGTGCGTGGAGAGAAACAGGTCTACGCAAATGTGCAGTCTGTCTGCGACGACACACAGTTACACGATACAGCCAATCGTATCTGCCAATGGAAAGCTACTGTCGCCTATGCTCATCGTCTTAAAAGAACCTCACGGAAAGTTCGGGCCACGGGTACAACAGACAATGCTTCGACCAGAAAACTTGTTGATTTATGCATCGACATCCGGCAAAGTAACCAAAAAAAAAAAAAAAAAAAAATCAAATTATGTTTTTAGTCTGCGTACCTTCCACAAGTTGGTGCCCGGACCGTGCTATTAGTAGATTCCTGGACTGGGCATGATAAAGATGATTTGGCAGCTATCACAAATCCAATCAAACAATGTACAGCTATGACCATACCTAAGCATAAACATCCAACCACTGGATGTTTATGGTTTTAGAATGTGGAAGAGTTATGTGCGTAAAATATCCGATGTAGTTACTCTTCAACAACTAAATATCAATTTCCATACAAGAGACAATATCATCAAACTTCAATCATTAGTACATAATCAGTTATCTTCTCCAAGATATACACCTCTGTTCACCTATGCATGGTTCCGCTGCGGCTATGTTTCGGAAAGACCGATACATTTCACCAACCCAGTAGTTTTCGGTTTTCAGCAATTGCATTCGTTGTTGTGCGATACCTGTAGACAACCATCCGTTGTCAGGTGTTCTTGGTGTCTAAAATATTTGTGTTTGGAGGATTTTTTTTTTTTTTTTTTTTTTTTTTTTTTTTTTTTTTTGTGAGGTTCCACTTCTGCAATACATACAATGAATAGGTTGGATAACAAATAAGGAGATGTCATTTATAACTGACAAGTTAATGTCCGTTTTCCTTATATAGAGAGAGCATTTTGTTTCGTATTGTCCTTGTTATTGTTTCAACATAGCTATTTACTTTTCAGTATCCGCACTGGCATGCAAAATTTTAATGTGCAAGATGTACATAATGATACTACGCAACAGACGTGTTGCACGCAACATATTGCCAACACACCTATTGAATTTTGAATTGCATCACTGGTTATGTTCTTCGGCTTTAGTTATGCCCAGTTCTTTGTCGATGACATCAGAACTGTTTTCTAGAAGTTTGTATGCTGAATACTACGTTTAGTTCTATGTATTAATACAACAGAGGAATGGTTTCCAATATTGACATGTGGTAAATTCAAACGCATTTGAATGGCCAAGAGCGGTATTTATGTACTGTTTTGTTAGTTAGTTGTAGGACTTTTCATTTGACGTGCCATACTTTATACTGTTTACATTTGTATATTTCGAAACAAATACATGTCAAGGAAATGCTTATGTCAATACTGCTTATGTCAAGGAAATTCTATTAGGCTCATGTCCCATTTCAATAAGAATAATTTGTATGACGAATATTTACTACAATTGTTTATATTCGTTCCATACAATATTCGACATTGCGCTACATTCTGTTAAATAGCAGCCGGCTATAGTTCAACATACAGCATATTACCGAAAATAGTGCTTGTGTAACATATTCACGTGTTTTGGTTTAAATGCATGCTCATATGCATGTGGCTATAAATTGTCTATTTTTGTTAACCTGTTCAATTGTATTCAACATGTTGTTTAGTATCCCGCAAAGGGCCTATTTATCCCCACAACGGGGCTTGTTGCAGTTTGATTAAAATCGGCGTGTATCACCTGGGAAACCTTACTTGTTAGTATCCAATGCGTGAAATTTAAGTTCCAAGAATTGTCTTTAACAAACATACAGAAAAGTAAGCTAATCCAAGCATTCTAATAAACCTTCATATAAAGTACAGTAGATCCCTGAGTATCAGGCTTGCAACTATCCGGCCTAGTTTTCTTTTACCGTAGTTAAATGAGAAAGAGAAGACGTTGCATTGGCAGCATTGCCAAGCCATTGGAAGCGGGCGTCTGCTACGATCCTCCTACGTGTTGTGTGCAAAATACAAGTTGTGACAGGAAAAGAGCAGCGTTCTGCTCCTTGTTCATTGTTTCGTCAGTGTGTAACGCACCTCAGTACAGTGCAATTGCCGCGGTACGTCAGTTGATATCATCTGTTTGCGTAAGTGGAGGGACATCGCGTCGCAGAAGAGAGCTAAAATGCAGAAGCAGTTATCTATTAAGGACTTTCTCAAAAACTAAAACCTAAGTTTTTACTCTTAATCTTAGGACTACCTTTTCATATCCGTGTGCTGTAAAATCAGTTTGAGTCAATTTTCTTAAGAATTAGGCCTATGATTTACGTTAATGTTTTGTTTGTTTCCCGCATTTAAGTTAAAGCATTACAGAATGTATGTCAAAATGTGAACAGTTTACATGTATTGTACGTGTTCTTTTTCTCTAATACTCTAACTTTACCTTTCTCTAATGAATTCTCGAAACTTGCAAGTGCAGTAAATAAACATTAATAAACCACCAACACAGAGCCAAATAAGAAGTGAGAAAATACGTACTGTATTATAACAGTGGGTTTTGGTATAAAACCTTCGTCTTCTGGTATTGGTGGGGCAAACAAATGAGTTCATAGAACTCCGGCTTTTGTTATCCGGCCTACCCTTCTGCCACATTAGGCCGGATACTTGGGAGTCTGCTGTAATTTGTTGTAGCATTTACTTGTGACGTTGTTTATCTTAAGGATGTTTTTAGGATACTCAGAGATATTTACTTCTACTCACTTGAGAAATCATTCGAGTTAAAACATTGCTTTAGAAATGCACTATAAACGAAGGTGTTTGAAACTGAAATACAATTAATTATGTATTCTACTTTGCAGAGATTGTCTAACATGGACCACAGAGGAACCTTGTGCTCTATTTGAGAAGTTGCTTCTTCTACTCCAGAGCAAATACAAAAACATTCATCGTCGTGCTAAGGAAGCCATCTTGGCTTGTGCTGTGATAATTGTTCGTGTTAATTCTTGTTACTTTAGGCGAGGTAAATATACTGCTTTTCTTTAGTAAAGTCATTTTAATTTCCTTTATCTTACTTTCGATGGATGTTAACAAATATTGTAGTCATGCTTAATATACCCACTCTCCTCTATTTCACGGGCCCCATACTTGCATCCATATGGGTTATTTAAAATAGAACGTTAAGCGTAATTTTGGAACTACTACATGATCCCGAGCGCTGTTTGTGTTGTTGGCTTACAGAACCTGAATTATATGATGGAATCCAGGTAGTTAATATCAACGACAATGTAATGCTTAACGGCGATTAATCTAATACAAGTAGCAGGTTACTATTTACATGTTGCAAATATATTCTTCAAATGTTTGTTTTTTAAAACCCTCAAACTGTGTCATGTCCACAAGGTTACACTCAGCTTTTAGATTGATATGTTATAATGGACAGAATTATGATCTCTGTAGTTTCACTTCTAATTTCTTCGATAATTGTCGCTACTGTAACAGTGGTGTCAGGATCAAGAAGTGTTATCATGTTTTTTTAAAGTGAAGGAGTATGTGTCGTTACGCCATTACGTCCCACGATTACGCACTAAGACACAGGTAGACCGTGATGATGGTTCATAATAATGGAATTACAAAAGTGGGAAGAAACGGGAGAAGCCAAGAAAAAACACCACCACAAAACCCACTTCGTTGGATCAGGAATAAAACCAGATACGCCACGCGCCAGAAGTGTGTTCTCTACCATTGAGCCAATGCGGCCTTAGTATCACCGTGGCTTACCATTAATCTACTTTTTCCTTTGTGGCTAACTTCTTTTATTTGTTACCACTTGCGTACATACTTGAATTTATTGATCTATTTATCATTATTTTTTATGCGAGGCGTTCCGGATAAGAGCGAAGTCAGTAAAACGTTTCTCTACTACTTAGTTATTATTAATATTAATATTGTTCATATTTCTGTTGTATGTAAAAAGATTGATCCGATATGAAGTTTGCTCTGACTATCCGGAACGCCTTATATATTTGCATATACTTTTTTTAAATCATGATTACGGTTTCGACTTTGCCTTATACGTCAACTTCTACAGGATGCCTAAAAGTTGTCGCATTTTCTAATTCTGACTTTATGGTAATAGTTCATTTATACTTCCAGATCCTCGTTCAGCATCATCGCCAGTGGTTTACTTCAGGACTGTAGCCACAGTTTTGGAAAGTGAAATTCTGTCTTCATTGTCTTCTGGACAGACCGAGATATCTCACAATGAGAGTGCAGCAAATCCAGCTGTCTTGACTGTAGCGTTAATGCAAGAAGTCATCCTAGCGCTAGAAGAAAGTGGACCGAATTGGTCTCCAGATTTCTTAAAGGATACAAAAGCAGCCGTTGTTCTCTTCCAATCGTTAGAGCTTGCATTAAAGGTAAGGCGTACCTTTAGTCTAATCAAAAATTACTGATATAAAATAACGAGTACTTCTGGTTCATGTAGAAAGTTGAAATATTTCATGATTGTAGCTTTTAGAGACTAACCCACAGAAAAATTGCCAAAAATGAATATTTTTATTTTTAGGGGGTCTAAAGGGGGAGATGAAGGAATTCGTCATGTTATTTAAATGGGTCTTTTTTTTATCTATAATCTCATTATTTAGGTACTCGGAATTGGAATAAAAACCTTGAAATTCGGTTTACTCGTACGTTTTCGTTAGCTTTACCTAAGTAAATCACCAAAAATAAAAGTTTTCAACTTTAGAGTGGTTTTATGGTGAACTGAAAAATCTTTCCCCATGTTATTTATATGGAACATCTTCTACACCCCCAAAATTATTGAGCACTTCCTGTAGGCCTACAATGATTAAATTTGGCATCATGATTGTAGCTTTCCGGGACTAACCGACAGGAAAATTGCCAAAAGTGAATATTTTTAATTTTTAAGGGATCTAAAGGGGGATGAAGAAATCCCCATGTTTTTTAAGTAGGCGTTTTCTTGGGATACAAAATATTATCTTAGTTAAAATACGAAAAGAAACTTGAAATTTGGTAGAATTGTGCGTTTAATATGTGTGAGTCCGTAGGCCGAGCAAACGCGAGGGTCTGGGAGCGGAGCCCTCAGCTAGCCAAAGGTAGTATATATCATATATATAATTCAAAGTATATGGAGTTTGTCTCTCTATTTACAGTAAAAGTGAATAGCTCTCTTAATTTTGTATATAATTTGCTATGTTGCGCAATTATATAAAATGCTAATTGTAATTTTCCATGAATCCAATATCATTGTATATTTCGCAAAGTAGGAAATATGTACCTCATTCAATTTGTTATGCTTTTTGCGATTTGTTCTGTTGAAATGTTAATTGTTGTGTGTTTCTTTTCTAGAGTCGTTCGTATTTGACATTCCTCGATAAAACAATGGACACTGTCATTCTCCTGTCTCCAACAGCCTTTTGCTGTGGCATGGTTGAAACCAGAATGCTAAACGAACTGTGGCCTACCTTATTTAGTATAAGAGACTATGTAAGTAATACAATTATTTGTTTCATTTATAATTTTCTATGCACTGTCGGAATGCCATTTTACACTTTAATAGAATGTCTCATCGAAAATTCCTCAAGTAATATGTATATAATTAGATGATCCTCCTTAATTCTCAGTACTGTTGTATGGAGGCAGATGCTTGGGAGTTTCTTTAAAACAAATATATTCGGAATTTTCAAGTACTTTTATGTATAATATAAATTTTTCTTTTGTGGTACACAACAGTACGTGGCGCCAGCACCATTTTTGAAGCTTTTAATACGATTTCTGTAGCTATTTTTTATATTGTATATTTCTAATTCTGCAAATGCTTGCATTAACAATATTGCAAATGAAATAAGAAATGAAGATATGTTAGACATGTTACATGTGTGGAAGTTACTCTAATATACTATTTGGAGTAGCCAAATAACATGCTGATGATCGAAAATAAAACCCTAGGATATGTAAAACAAATTTACTTACACCGCTTACCGTGTCACAAATGATGCTCAGTATCCCTTCCATTCTGTTCCTCCTCAAGCGGTGGCGTAGGGATGCATGCATATCATGCAACATCTCTACGTTGATCGATACACATGCATTTCGAACACAAGCCTTCACATAATCAATGATCGTCAGTACTGTGAGCATTACATAATTTTTAACGAAACCCAGAGGAAAAAATCATTTGAGGTTAGGTCAGGAGATGGTGGAGGGTAGTGAATAGGACGTCCACGTCCAGTTCGTGTATCAGGGATACGTCGCTTCAAAGGGCTCTGATTTGGCATGTATTATGTGTGGGAGCGCTATCATGTTTGATATCACACACTCATATGTATGTCGAGAGGAATGTCTTGAAACAACTGTGGTAACACTTCACTAACAAATGCGGCAGACGTATTATCAGTAAGATTTCTATGAAGGAAATGTGGTCCAATAACATGGTCACCCAGGATACCATTCCATATAACAGTGATGCTGATGCTGAAGTAGTCGCTGTCATAGTGAATTGTCCCCAGCCTAATAATGGATATACGTGCCCTGTATTCGTAAATCTAGCGTCATTGGTGAACAATATGGCGGACACGAAGTTTTGCTGTGTTTTTCATATCTTCCAACCATGCACAAAATTGCACTCTAGCGTGGGAATCATTTACTGATAGTTCCTGGTGTAATATGAAATTATATGAATGCAACTTGTACTGGTGTAAAATACTCATTACAGATCTCCAAGTCCACTATCCTGAAGGTTTACATTTACTGCTGCTGAAATTGCCCTTACACGTTCTGCATTTGTTGTGTAACCACCCGGGGATCGGGTCGCTGTTCGTGGTTCATTTATTTGTAATCGATTCGTCGTCTCTGTTCGGGCAGTCATTTATTTGTAATCGACCAGGTGGTCCTGCCAATGGGTACTTGCTGGAGACCTGGACTTACCTGGGTAGGATGATGAAGGACCTCTCCAAGAAGGGATTACCAAATCGTTTCCAAATTGCTCGTCGGTCTCAATAACGAGATAAGCATTAGGCGCCGAGAGGTTCGGATGTCT